>NC_048554.1:235816-2859162 GCF_902806685.2 Maniola hyperantus | reverse complement strand
TTTCTGCTAAATTTCATGGATCTAGGTCAACGGGAACTACCCTATAGGTTTCTTGACACACAGACAGACAACAAAGTGATGCTATAAAGGTTCCATTTTTCCTTTTGAGCCTAGTGGTTAAGACCTGCGAGGAATGAGATTCGGGTGGTCGGGGGTTCGATCCCGGGCACGCACCTCTTAACTTTTCGGGGTTATGTGTGTTTTAATTAATTAAATATCACTTGCTTTCACGGTGAAGGAATACATCGTGAGGAAACCTGCATGCCTGAGAGTTCTCCATAATGTTCTCAAAGTCTACCAATCCGCATATGACCAGCATGGTAGACTATGGCCAAAACCCTTCTACTCAGAGGAGACCCGTGCTTTGTAGTGAGCGGCGATGGGTTGATCGTGATGATGATGATGAACTGTTAAATATTTTAACTTACATAATATAAGGTACATCTAATATAAAAACCTTTTATTCAGCCAAATTTACAAATAGGTAGAAACAGGTAGGGTGCCGTAGTCCCTGGGGAACCAAGGAGCCGACCAGTGTCCATGCTCCTTGGTTCCCCAAGACCCGGCACCCACTTCTTAAAACTAGCTTAGAGTCTATCTTGGCCGAACGGGGCGCTGCCTCAGCTTATTGCTACAGTCTACAGTCTAAGGATTCCTTAAAAATTCTTAACGAAATCAGAAAGAGATCTGATCATAACTTACCAAGTTCTAAACTGTTCTACCATAGTCTTTGAAACGTCATCGCTCCATATAAATGTGATGGACAATTTCAATTTATTATCCACATATGTATAGTTGGGCATGTGGTGCTCCACTGTAGAGTAGGACGAATCTATGTCCAGCCTAGTTTTAATTACTCCTGAAACAAAATATCTATTATAAGATGATGCCCACGTCTTTGCGCATTTAAAGAATCCCACCCAGGTCTGATTAAAAAAAAACAAAAACAAAAAAAATCCTGTTGGAACTCTTATCTGGGGTAAAAGTAACTTCATCTTGGTACAGCGATAAATCTGCAATGCAACTGACAGTTGTCCATACTGACATATGTGTGTACATGTAACTATTCATGAGTTAATTTTATTAAAAAGTGCCCCGTAAACGGTCAAACATGTTTGTCAAATATTACGTGTTTGTCAAATTATTTGATTCGTCTGCTGGCGTGTTTGATGCGTTTATCACACAAACTACGTGTTTGGCAAATTTGATTGACGGCGTGTTTGTCAAACATGCTTGAAGTGGTACGGCTGCGTTTGTCAAACAAACTGCGTTTGATTGACAGCGTGTTTGACTAACATGGTTGACCGTTTACAGGGCACTTAAGTTTAATGACATCATTGATTGCTGATGAAAAAGTTGAGCTTACCTATAAAGTACTCATACAATTGTTCAAGCCTTGAATCTCCAATGAAAGCAAAACTGTTATATTTGCCCCAAAATGCCAAATACCTCAAACACCTTCTTGCATCCCTGGAACAAATTCATAAATACATAATGTTTAAAATACTTTCTTAAAGAGAGTTTGTTATTAGGGAAACCTATATGTGAATTTTGAGTTTTTAGATTTTCTTTTTACCTTCTTAAATAGGCATATTATGCTTGACTGCAAACACACCAAATAGTAAGTGATGATACAGCCTAAAGCACACCTGCCAAGAAGGTGTCTATTCCTTACTTTTAAAGGTCCGGTATAAGTCTTAACAATTGAACCTGTATGTTGATATATCAGTCAGGGCAACTGCAGTTTCTTGCCAGCTCTTCTTAGTAGAATCAGCTTTCTGATTTGGTTGTAGAGTATTTACATATGACTTAAATGAATCAAGTTGTCCTACATTTAATAAAAAATTAAATAAATTAATTAATTTCATTTCAGCCTTCTTGTACTATAATTCTTTTAAGGAACAAATTTTAAACTTCAATATGAATAATAGCGTATCTGCATCTTTTTTTTAATATTGCTAAAAAGGATGGAACACACTACAAATTTAAACATTAGGCTCGCGACTGGCAAGTCAAGTCACAAGGTTTGACAGCTCTAAATTAAATATTCAACTGTCAAAATGGTCTATCCTTTTCATATTACATTAGTAAGAAGAGGATGTGAATACTCTAAAATTTAGGTGTGCTCAGAATCAGCACCAATGTTAAAAAAAGCTTACGTTTTGGAGTACTTGTGTAACATACACCCATATGGTTGCCATTCATGATCACCTTTGTACCTTCCCGATGACAATAGCCAAGTACATGAATCAGGACCTAAAATAATTCAAACATTTTATTACTTGAAAATATTTTGTGTTGCTCTTCACTGAATATAGACCCTTATTTCGCGCGGCAAAGGTGAAGGCATAATATGAAAGAGGTAGAAAAATAAATAAAAACATGGTTTTATGAGTATTTAAGTTACAAATCAATAAGTTTCCTCATGGGTCAGATGATGAAAGAGGGAGGGAGAGGGATCCTTGTAGTCACATTTTTTAACTGGTTTTAGACCAGTTGAGCCTCCTTATAAGGTCTCATAAGACACGTCAAATGAGCCCTAACTCAAAGGACTTACTGGGCATTGAGGAATCCCTATAGCCTCCTCTCATCTCGTCGTCCTTCTCAATCGTTCCATATAATTGTATTGACATTTTAGCTGCAGAAGTTTGCAGTTTCAAATTAATACTTCAATTAAAAATGGGTGGAAATATGTTATTAGATTATTAGGTAGGTATACTAATATGTATTAGTTATTAGGTTACATAAAAAATTACCATATCTTAAATGCAATATTCCGTGGTATCCTATAAACCCGAGGACTAGAACAAACGCCACCAACTTCGCGTTATCCACATTTAACTGGTCGATAAACCATTCAGCTGAACTTCTTTTGGGTGCGAACCCATTTTATTGCACGCTTTATTACCAAACAAGACTTTGTAAAGGATAATTCACGGAATATAAATAAAGTTAAAGGACTTAACAGGGCTTTTGGATAACAATTCTATTCATTTTCACAAAATACTTTAAATTATCATTTAAAAACTAATAAAATGCACAACAAAACAATGCTCAGCCATTTTTTCAGCACATTTTATGCCAATTTTATGTCACATTGACATTTTGACAGTTGACACTGACGTCACATTGACAATTTAAATTGGTGTTTACAGATATAAATGTTTATTTGCAACAAAATGTCCTAACAACGTAAAAAATCAATTGGAAATCGCAGAAAAAAATGAAAAATGAATGGAACTTACGTGAGTTTATTTACTTTAATATTGAATAGTTTTTCGTCGAATATTGTTTAACAAAATACTTCAGTGGATAGGTATCAAAGAAAAATCAAGCCAATGCAAAACATGAAAATAAATGGTAACATTAAACGTCTAAATTTGTACAATGGCGGCTATGTCCCCGTCGGAGGTTAGTAAAGTTATTTAAAAATATTATGATTCACACTCATTTTTACGTATTAATTCAATTAAAATAGACTTAATACTTCCGCAATCATTGTCCTCGAACTCAAGCCAGATTATCCAGTTTTAGTGTAAACATAACCGAACTATTATGACAGTTTTCTTATGAGATTTTATGTCAAGATTTCTTTTTGTGTTAAAAAATTGGTTTGTATACGAAAAATCTTGAGAGGGTGTTGGTAAGTGTTTAATTTGTATGTTGCAGCGACGTTTACAGAAAGAACTGATGTCGTTAATGAAAGAACCTCCACCGGGTGTAACGGTAGACGGAGACCAGGCCAGCCAAAATCTGACACTGTGAGTGACCTTATTTTATTTATCATGCGATCGGGTATTCTAGAAAAAAATGCTGAATAGATCGGCTATCTTTGCTGCCTTTCTGTACTATGTGTAACCCTTGTAGGCACATGTTTTGGCGCCTTGATTTAATGCAACATTATTATTAATTTTGGGAGTGTTATCACAACAATATTATGATTGCTCATGCCTCATAAGTAGATACCTACATTTTATTTTTTTATGGTTAAAGTAGGTAATTTATTTTTTATCTTCTAACACAGAAGCCTGTTGCTACAAGATAGGTTTATTTATTGTTCTGTATGTTGTAACTAAGTATGTTTTTTCCTGAATCAGTAAGAGTTGCGATAAACCTATTTGTAATAGTGATTTTGCAACAACTGGAGAAATAATAACATTATAAAAGGATAAATACTGTCTAGTATCAACATAAAGCTTAAACAGTTTGATTTAGAAACTTGAGATTTTGCAAGTAGGTTTTCTCTACAACCCATATTCACACCCTTAAGAAAAGATTTACAGAAATTCAATCTGAGCAAAGACAGCCCGTCAGCTAGTCTATTCTTCATAGTAATATTATAAATGCAAAAGTGTATTTTCATGGCATATATATGTTTTTATGAAGTTCGGTACAAAGTTAGCTTACATCACAGGAACAGGCAGACTGCTTTTAGTCCCAAAAAATTAAATAGTTCCCACAGGAATTTAAAACCATAATCATCTTGTATGTCGCGGACATCATCTATTCGGTACAGAGATCGCTTTAAATAATGTGATTGAAGGACAAACAAACACACTTTCGCAATTAAAATATTAGTTGGGATACAAATACATAGTATAAAAGTATATGTGCATACTAAGCAATCTCAGAAAATAATAACATTGCTTAGTTTGCAAATATGTTGCTTTGCTGTCATCAAATATTGTTTTAAAAAGAGTCATTTTAAATGGACTCAACTATTACTATTTTACTGACTCAACAGTAATAATATGTTGGATGTTTGTAATACTTAGTGTGATTTCAATACCTACTATGCCAATTATGTATTTTTAAAAAAAGCAAAATTATTTATTCCTAGATGATTATAGAACTCTTTGATTTTCCGGTCCTTCCCCAAGATGCAAGCTATCTCTGTACCAAATTTCGTCAAAATCGGTTGAACGGATGGGCCGTGAAAAGCTAGCAGACACAATTACAAAATTGCAAAAGCAACTATATCAAGGTCTGCTTTACTCAATTATTTGAAATATGTTTAGATAATTTTAAATATTGATTAGTTTTGCAAAATAAAAACAATACCAAACAGTCTGGGAGGATACCCTTGCTCAGTAGTGGTTAAAGCGGAGACCTCACGATTGAGTATGTCCCGCCAGTAATAGCCTGCCCAGAGGAGTTACAGTTCTCGGGACATTGATAGACTGGACCACACAAAAGCGGGGTCTTTACAAAAATAGAACTAAAGTTCCGAGGTGCGTCAACGCATACAGCTACTTTTAGTCCGCCTACTTCTACCTACTACCGGTACTACTACTACTCTTGTTTCTCTTTTTCTTAAACTTTAAGTCAAGCACAATACGACATAATCTCACAATATTCGCTTCCATAGCATGCGCTTCAATAAACTTCCCCATAGCATGCGCTTCAATAAACTTCCCCATAGCATGCGCTTCAATAAACTTCCCCATAGCATGCGCTTCAATAAACTTCCCCATAGCATGCGCTTCACTAAACGTCCCCATAGCATGCGCTTCACTAAATGTCCCCATAGCATGCGCTTAAAAAACTTCCCCATAGCATGCGCTTCAATAAACTCCCCATAGCATGCGCTTCAATAAACTCTTCCCCATTGCATGCGCTTCAATAACTTCCCCATAGCATGCGCTTCACTAAACTTCCCCATAGCATGCGCTTCACTAAACTTCCCCATAGCATGCGCTTCAATAAACTTCCCCATAGCATGCGCTTCAATAAACTTCCCCATAGCATGCGCTTCAATAAACTTCCCCATAGCATGCGCTTCAATAAACTTCCCCATAGCATGCGCTTCAATAAACTTCCCCATTGCATGCGCTTCAAAAACTTCCCCATAGCATGCGCTTCACTAAACTTCCCCATAGCATGCGCTTCACTAAACTTCCCCATAGCATGCGCTTCACTAAACTTCCCCATAGCATGCGCTTCACTAAACTTCCCCATAGCATGCGCTTCAACAAACTTCCCCATAGCATGCGCTTCACTATACTTCCGGCAAACAAATGATCGCACACCATAGGCGTTGAGTCCGTGGCAAGTTTTCGTCGAACATTTTATCTACGCTTCGGGGATTTTTGTCCTCCGCAGACAAAAGTACAGCACGCGGCAAAAATATTGTACACCGACCTTTAGAAGGAGATAGCGGATTTGTAGAGCTTTGGCTCTGTCGTCGGAACCGGCAAAACGTCATATAGGTATGAGTGACCAAGACAACGCTCTACAAATCCGAAATGTCTGTCTAAAGGCCGATGTACATTATATTCTGCCGCGTACTGTACCTCGTGTGCGCAGGCTCTATAGCATGCTCTCACGCACGATCATGTGTTACCGAAGAGCGCTCTTAAGTGAGTAGGTAGCTTTATATTATGTTATCGCCCTTTTTAGTATTGCGACATAATTCTGATCGTCATCAGAATATTTGTCGTATGAATGATCAGCAATTTATTAATAGCGCGCTGGCCTTTACACCTCTTTGATATTGTTTGTGCTAATATTGCCACTGTATGTTCAAATATAACACACCTCTGTTATTTGGCTACTGAGTATCGACTTAATTGTTCCAATCAGCTAATTACATGTCACATGGTACGCTACGCACGTGTCAAACGCAACGCATTTTCGTTGCGTTGTAAATATATTCATCAGTAGATGACGAATTTGTTTATTAATGTATGAGGTAAACCAACTAAAATTTTGTATACGCATTATCTCATGTTTCTTCATACAAATAAGACGAGTAAATGCGTAGACAAAATTTTCTCGTGGTGCGCAAGAAAATTTTGTCTACGCATTATCTCGTGTTTCTTCATACAAATAAGACGAGTAAATGCGTAGACAAAACTTTCTCGTGGTGCGCATGTTAGCCTAACAGGACTCGTGAAGATTAAATGAAGACTAAAGAGGTGCCTAATTAAAGAGAAAAGTTATAGAGTAGACCGTAGACTGCTTTATTGATTTTTTGAGACAATAAGTAGCCTATGTCCGTCCCCGAGGTGCAAGCGACCTCTGTGTAGATCGTTAAAATCTGTCAAACGGATGGGCCGTTAAAAGCTAGCACACACAGACAGACACTCTTTCCTGGCTTTTGGTATAGAGATAGCTTGCATCCCGAACATACATTTGACGACCTCCAGGCCCAGTGGTAAGCGCTCGAGCTTTCCGGTACGATGCCGTGTAGAAACCAAGAGGTATGGGTTTAATAAAACTAGTCATACCCCTTCCAGGTTAACCCGCATCCATCTTAGATTGCATCATCACTTACCACCAGGTAGATTGCAGTCAAGGGCTAAATTGTCTTTTCGCAAGTCTTTCCCGGAAAATCGAAGAGTTCCCACAAAAATTTTATAAACCTAAATCCATGCAGATGACGTCGCGGGTATCATCTATTTAAGTTGTATAATGTTTTTATTTTTGTGTGTATCCAGGTGGACAGTACACATGGAAGGTGTTCCTGGCACACTGTACGAGGGGGAAAAGTTCGTATTGCAGTTCAAATTCACAAATAAATACCCTTTCGACTCTCCAGAGGTAAGATCTAGGCTGCGATCAATGATATCCATAGAGTACTTTGACTTTGCAGAGTGTACTTTAACTTTGCACAAACTAAACGGCTTCAAAACAAGACAGCGTAAAGTTGCCAGTCTATCGGAATTTTATACAGGATATATTTCGAGAGTGTGCTGAAGAACTTTTCGATCTGGTTCCTCTTTCACCTTTCTACTATCGTACCACAAGGCATCGCGAAGGTCCCCGGGTCGGGAGGCGCACGCACTTGGTCGGTGCGCCTCGGACGTGCGGTGTGGGGACCTCGTGAGCGGGGTCCCCGGTGGAGGTCCGCCTTGGCGATGTCGCTGACTGGGTCGCGGTGGTTTGGTTCGGCGTTCCCATGACCCAGTCACCAGGCGACGCGCAGGAGCGCCGCTGGGTTTTAGTTTTTTAGCTCGCCTATCGGCCGGCGAGTCCCACATACCTTCCCTCCAGTTGGTTGGCTACCTGGTTAGCTGGCTGGCTTCCAAGAGGGGGGGGGGGGGGGGATGCGTAAACGCATTTCCCAGCGTTAAAAAAGGCATCGCCAAGGTCTGCACACACTACGTAGTCGAAATTCCACAGATACGTACGAAGCGATTTGCCTCCTCGTTTCTAATTAGAACCGCTAAGATTTGGAACACCCTTCAACATCAGAGTTTTCCTCTCCAATTATAATATCATTATCACGTCAAGTGTGAATAGGCATCTTCTAGGCAAGCGCGCTCCATCTTAGGCTGCATCATCACTTGCCACCAGGTCTGATTGCAGCCAAGCGCTATTCTATAATTTAAAAAACTGATTTAAGTCACAGAAAAATCGGTCTCTCTTACCACTTCTGTTCATAGATAAATGACATTACCTTTGTTTGAGCTTCTGTTTAACTCTAAACAGCTGGCAACCTAATTACCGGAATCTAGGTAACCTACAATTGATACCTACTGTGTCATGGACGAGACAAGAATCCTAAATCAATTGATGAAATATACATATTGTATTCCAGACAGTCTCAATATAGCCTCTTGCATACATTGTATGCAATTTTTAATGAAGACTCAGTAGAAACTAACTGATATCCGGCATGTGCTACTACGCTAAAAACTGGTCAAGTGCGAGTCGGGCTCGCGCACCGTACTACAGTCGTATTTTTTCGACATTTTGCACGATAATTCAAAAACTATGATGCATAAAAATAAATAAAAATATGTTTTGGAATGCACAGGTGAAGACCTTTCATATGATACCCCAATTGACATTG
The DNA here is from genome assembly GCF_902806685.2 of Maniola hyperantus. Taxonomy (NCBI): domain Eukaryota; kingdom Metazoa; phylum Arthropoda; class Insecta; order Lepidoptera; family Nymphalidae; genus Maniola; species Maniola hyperantus. The sequence continues at coordinate 2,850,365 of NC_048554.1, read as the reverse complement.
TTAATAAATCCTCCGAAAATTGATAATACTAATTATTAGTTCATGACCACAATTTAATTTTTTTCGTCTGATGTAACCACAAATTCACGGTTTTCAGACTTTTCCCCGAATGTCTGATATAAGACCTACCTACCTGCCAAATTTCATGATTCTAGGTCAACGGGAAGTACCCTATAGGTTTTCTTGACAGACGGACGGACAGACAACAAAGGTACTGATTCTGAGCACAACCAAATTTTAGAGTATTCACATTCTTACTAATGTAATATGAATGGACAGACATAGTTAAACAGTTTTTTAGATGTTAAAACCCGTGATGTTAGCGCACAGTCGCGAGCCTACTGTTTAGTAGCGTGCACTAAAATTTAGCGTCTTTAAATGTAAAGTTCATGTTCCGTCCTTTTTTAGCATTGTTAAAAAGAAAAGGATACAGATACTCTAAATTTAGTTTAGAGAAAGACAACTGAATCGGTGCCACTGTGATCCTATAAGGGTTCCGTTTTTCCTTTTGAGGAAAAACTCTAAAAATACGTGAAAAGCCTTTTCAAACTTATAACACTAGCCACCTTACTTGAAGTAGCCCTGAAAAATGACGAAACAAAATCCCACAATGTTTATATCCCATAATATACTATTGTATTACCATATAATTTGACGACCTCCCTGGCGCAGTGGTGAGCGCTGTGGTCTTAATAGTGGGAGGTTCCGGGTTCGATTCCTGGCAGGGGTTTGGAATTTTATAATTTCTAAATTTCTAGTCTGGTCTGGTGGGAGGCTTCGGCCGTGGCTAGTTACCACCCTACCGGCAAAGCCGTGCCGCCAAGCGATTTAGCGTTCCGGTACGATGCCGTGTAGAAACCAAAGGGTATGGGTTTAATAAAACTGCCATACCCCTTCCAGGTTAGCCCGCTATCATCTTAGACTGCATCATCACTTACCACCAGGTGAGATTGCAGTCAAGGGCTAACTTGTATCTGAATAAAAATAAAAAAAAATATTTCTTCACCGACTAACATTTAAGTCAGTAAATAGATAAATCTGTAGTAATAATGTGTTTGCTGACATTTTCATAGCAGTTAATTTAAATGAATGCTAGATTAATTTATAAAAGTAATTAATATTTATTCAAGTATGTAGCTATGTACTCAGTTTGTTTTCTTATGAATTTATTAAAATCAGGTTTTGCTTTTAACATCCGTCACTGTTCACCGCGTGAAACGTAAAACAGATGGACTTCTAAATCCATACTTCCATACTTAATATGAAGCTGTGGTAGCCTAATGGTTAGGACGTCCGCCTTCCAATCAGAGGTCGGGGGTTCGTTCCCGGGCACGCTCCTCTAACTTTTCGGAGTTATGTGCGTTTTTTTTAAGTAATTAAAATATCACTTGCTTTAACGGTGAAGGAAAACATCGCGAGGAAACCTGCATGCCTGAGAGTTCTCCATAATGTTCTCAAAGGTGTGTGAAGTCTGCCAACCCTCACTTGGCTAGCGTGGTAGACTATGGCTAAAACCCTTCTCACTCTTAGAGGAGACCCGTGCTCTGTAGTGAGCCAGCGATGGGTTGATCATGATGATGATGATGATACTTAATATTATGAATGCGAAAGTGTGTCTGTCTGTCTGTCTGCTAGCTTTTCACGGCCCATCCGTTCAACCGATTTTGATGGAATTTGGTACAGAGATAGGCATCCGGGGAAGGACATAGGCTACTTTTTACCCGGAAAATCAAAGATTCCCGCGGGATTTCAAAAAACCTAAATTCACGCGGACGAAGTCGCGGGTATCAGCTAGTCTATATATATATAAAAGGAAAAGGTGACTGACTGACTGACTGAATGACTGACTGACTGACTGACTGATCTATCAACGCACAGCTCAAACTACTGGACGGATCGGCTGAAATTTGGCATGCAGATAGCTATTATGACGTAGGCATCCGCTAAGAAAGGATTTTTGAAAATTCAACTCCTAAGGGGGTGAAATAGGGTTTTGAAATTTGTAGTCCACGCGGACGAAGTCGCGAGCATAAGCTAGTTTGTCTATAAAAATATTTTCTCTTTTTCAGGTGACGTTTATAGGAAATAACATCCCGGTGCACCCCCGTGTACTCCAACGGCCACATCTGCCTCTCCATACTGACGGACGACTGGTCTCCCGCGCTCTCCGTGCAGTCCGTCTGCCTCTCCATAGTCTCTATGCTTAGTAGCTGTAAAGAAAGGTGAGATACTTCATCGTTTTTAGGGTTCAGTACCCGTAGTAACAAGATTTTACGTCTCACCAAACGAAACCAAATTCGAGAGTCGAAATACTTCCGCGTTACAGTAAAATGGACCTAAACAGCCTTGAATTGAAGTCAAATATTCAATGCCACTGATTTTAATTTCGCAATGTTTCCGCTTGGAGCGCTGGCTGTAGAAGTGTAGACAAACTTGAGCTTTAAAACAAGGCATTTAAGATCCAGTTTACTGTAACGGGGAAGTATTTCGACTCTCGAATTTGGTTTGGTTTGGGGAGACGTATAATCTTGTACTACGGGTACTCGGGTCTCGCAACTTCACGCAGACTCATTTAAGTTTGAATCGTACTGTACTTCCCGTTGACCTAGAATCATGAAATTTGGCAGGTAGGTAGGTCTTATAGCAGACATTTGGGGAAAAAATCTGAAAACCGTGAATTTGTGGTTACATCGCACAAAAAAAATTAAATTGTGGTCATGAACTAATAATTAGTATTTTCAATGTTCGAAGTAAGTAACTATATTAAGTGGGGTATTATGAAAGGTCTTCATCTGTGCATTCTAAATATTTTTATTTATATTTATGCATCATAGTTTTGAATTATCGTGCAAAATGTCTAAAAAATACGACTGCAGTACGGAACCCTCGTTGCGCGAGCTTGACTCGCACTTGGCCGGTTTTCATTTAAGTTTTTTGTATATTTTCAGAAACGGCCGCCAGATAATTCTTTTTATGTAAAAACGTGCAACAAAAATCCTAAGAAAACAAAATGGTGGTATCATGGTACGTATAATTTTATGTTTCCCTTTTGATAACCATAGATAATAATTTGGCTGGAATGAAAATATATCCTAAGCTTAATATTCACATAGATATCTAATCTAAAACGTATACCTACACAAAATGATAAAATCTAGATTATTAACAGCTATGAGCTTTTATGAAAAACAAGCTGATGCCCGCGACTTCGTCCGCCCCTGTCCCCCGCCAACATTTTACGATTTTTAGGGTTCCGTACCTCAAAAGGAAAAACGGAACCCTTATAGGATCACTTTGTTGTCTGTCTGTCTGTCTGTCTGTCCGTCTGTCTGTCAAAAAACCTACAGGGTACTTCCCGTTGACCTAGAATCATGAAATTTGGCAGGTAGGTAGATCTTACAGCTGACATTTGGGGAAAAATCTGAAAACCGTGAATTTAGGGTTAGATCACACAAAAAAAATTAAATTGTGGTCATGAACTAATAATTAGTATTTTCAACTTTCGAAGTGAGTGACTATATCAAGTGGGGTATCATATGAAAGGTCTTCACCTGTACATTCTAAAACCGATTTTTATTTATTTTTATGCATCATAGTTTTTGAAGTATCGTGCAAAATGTCGAAAAAATACGACTGTAGTACGGAACCTCATTGCGCGAGCCTGGCTCGCACTAAACCGGTTTTGTTTTCATACAAAACCTTGTATATATGCGTACTCTGGAGGTTGAATTCTCTGTGGCAGACTAAAAAAAAATAAAGTGCAAACCACAGTTGGAAGTTTTTTTTTGAAAACTTTTTAATTTTTTTTTTTCAGATGACTCCGTCTAACAAATCGCGGCTATATCGACAATGGACGATAAATCTAATTTGTGATAAGTGTTATATCGATACAGTATGTTAACATGTATATATGGGGTGAGTGTTGGACCGTTGTATCGAAATTGTGTCGAACAAGTGATGTGCTAGTACGATTTTTAATCTGTATTTCCAACGTTTTATTTATACAGTGCGACAAGGTTATCTTGGCGCGTGGCGAACTGTGGAACTAACGTGCCGTCAAGTGTCCTCTTTGTTCTTGTTTGAATAGTCTAGCCTTTGTTCTCCCACAGCGCCCCCCTGTCAATGTCATTCAAGTGCCAAGAGAGCCGTGTCGCACTGTAGTACGCGTCACTGGCTTCCCGGACCTCTGATTTGTTTTTTAGTCTGTGGACATTTTAGTTACGACTTTACAAGGGTGTACAACCCTTGTAAAGTTAATTAAAATAAAGGTAAGGAAATTAACCATTGATTTATTGTTAACTAGCTTATTCCCGCGACTTTTTCCGCGTGGTCTACACAAATTTCAAACTCCTATTTTACATTGTAGTCCACACGCACGAATTCGCGGGAAAAACTACAAGTCGTAAATTGAATATACCTACATAGTGTGATAAAAAAGTTTATAAAGTTTTTAATTAAGTCCTTTTTCCGGGGTTTAGATTTTGAAATTCCATCATGATAAATAATCAGATAAGTGTATCAGAAAGAGATGGACTGCTACAAATTATGTCTCTCTCACTTTATAGGTTACTCATGCAATTATTGTACAAGCCTTTGGATAGCCTTCTATATTTTGGCTTTTGCAGTGAGCTATAATTAGAGTGCTTTCAGAATGACGGTTTTTTTTCGCACGTTTCTGCACAACCACAATATCAGAAATAATGTGAATCTCACAAGATTACAATAACTATCGTGGACACAAATTATAATAATAAAAACTGTGTCAAAAAAACTCGCGGTTCTGGCGGGCAGTCTGAAAGCGCCCTAACATTTAGAAATTTATTCGTGTACTTTAAAAAGACCCTAGTAAATTATTTTTTTAAGTTTACTGTATTATTTTGATGCTATGTATTAATAAAAAAATTGTTGTTACTAATTAACTTTTTTATTTTATTGTCAAACTGGGCTCTTGATATATTTAAAAGTGCAAAATGTTTTTATTGGAAAATTATATTTTTTTGTAGTAAAGAGAAATAAGCACCGTAATATGTTAGCGTTTAAACTACCGTGTGTGATTTCCATTATGAATAATATCTGTCCCGGCTGTACTCACGTGTTTAGTCGACGTTAGCCCGACTAGTTTCGAACCCATCCGGGTCCTTTTTCAAGGGAGTCAGTTCGCGCATGCGCCGCAGTTGTGACTGCGGGCCGCACGTGCTGCTGCCCGTAGAGCCGTTGTGAGGGTGGCTGGGTGGGCAGCTGACTCCCTTGAAAAAGGACCCCGGATGGGTTCGAAACTAGTCGGGCTAACGTCGACTAAACACGTGAGTACAGCCGGGACATATATTATTCATAACCATAATATGTATCCCTATTTTTGATGTGTAAAGTATGTCATGGATTCCATCGTTACATATGTATTTGTGATATAACAAACAATGCAATAATCTGGGATGGAGTGTCAATTAATGTTGTAAAATGTTATAATTATAGCTGACGGATAAATTCACTCTACTGTGCGTCAACCCGTCGGAATATCTGAGAACCTGGCTTAGTGATGTCATGCAACGCGCTCGCGTTGGCACTGGTACGGGATAGCCGAAAACGGGCGAGCTGCGTGGAAGCGCGATGGGAAGTACATTCCAGCGAGGTGCGCAGATATTTCCGGCGTGTTGTACCTATCGATGGTGTTTGAAAGTTATGACGCAAAGTATATCATTGCTACAGGACTTGTAAGTAGAACGCTAGCAAAACGAAGGCAGGTGATAGTACTGATGATTACTGTTATGATACCATAATACAAACTGCCAAGTGCGAGTCAGGCTCGCGCACCGAGGGTTCCATACGTCCATATTTTTTTCGACGTTTTGCACGATAAATCAAAAACCATAATGCATAAAATAAATAAAAATCTGTTTTAGAATGTACAGTGAAGACCTTTCATATGATACCCACTTGATATAATTATCTTACTTCGAAAATGAAAATACTATTATTAGTTCACCTATACAGTCACGCAGTCTACCAATCCGCACATGGCCAGCGTGGTAGACTATGGCCAAAACCCTTCTCACTCTGAGAGGAGACCCGTGCTCTGTAGTGAGCTGGTGATGGGTTGATCATGATGATTATAGTTCATGACCACAATTTAATTTTTTTTGTGTGATGTAACCACAAATTCACGGTTTCATACATTAGAATAAGGGATAAAACAGGGGTTTGAAATTTGTGTAGTCCACGCGGACGAAGTCGCGGGCATAAGCTAGTTCCAAATAAAACGTCTGACTGACACTAGAGGTCGACGAACGTTGCGTAGATAAGTACCGCGGGGTCAATGTCGCTTCGTAGGCGTAGTTTAACCCGAATTTTGCACGCTGTACATTGGTACTGATTCTGAGCACAACCTAATTTTAGAGTATTCGCATCCTCTTCTTGCTAATGTAATATGAAAAGGACAGACGCAGTTTGACAGTTTTAAATTTAATTTTTAAATGGTAAAACCCGTGATTTTAGCGCACAGTCGCGAGCCTACTGTTTTTGTAGCGTGCACTAAAATTTAGAGTATTTAAATGTAAAGTTCATGTTCTGTCCCTTTTTAGCATTGTTAAAAAGAAAAGGATGCAGATAGTCTAAATTTAGTTTAGAGAAAGACAACGGAATCGGTGCCATTGCGGGTTTAAAAACTAAATCACTAAACTACAAGTATAGGTCAATGGTATTGGTACTGGGTGTTTATAGTACGCGACAGGTCGAGATGGCAATCTGGGTGGGAAACGCCCGCCTCATACCCCGATTGCCATCTCGGCCTGTTGCGTACTATAACCGCAGTTTCTTACTGGTTCTTCTCGGTAGGAACGGCATTCCGAACCAGTGGTAAATTAAAACTACCCGACGATTCGAAAGCGCTTGTAAAAGTCTACTTGAATAAAACATATTCTATTCTATTCTATTCTATAGGTAGTATAATAACAGCACTAAGTTTTTGCTAGCGTTTGCAAGTTTACAAAGCAACCTGCCTCAATATAAATGAAAGTGTGCACAATGAGTGAACATATCCATATTAAATGCGAAATAGGTATACAGAGAAATGCTTTTGAATCGCGTCTAAATAAATTATTTTAATTAATTAGAATAAACATTTCAATACGAATACATGCCTACGTTATTTTCATCATCATCATTGTCATCAACCGATAGACGTCCACTGCTGGACATAGGTCGTTGTAGGGACTTCCACACGCCACAGTCTTGCGCCTCCTGAATCTAGCGACTCCCTGCGACTCGTCTGATGTCGTCCGTCCACCTAGTGCGAGGTCTTCCAGCGCTGCGCCTTCCGGTGCGAGGTCGCCATTTCAGCACCTTGAGACCTCAACGTCTATCGGTTTGCCATCTTCTGTCCCGCCCTACCCAGTAATCGTTGAAAGCTGTGCAGTCTGCACTCAAAATTGGGTATTCGACTCCGATTTTTTTATTACTTTATTATAAACTAGGATAAAAAAATGACGTAAACTGAAAAAAACTAATTAAATCGATCAAATAATAAAAAGTTATAAGCATTTATAAATTTCTGATTAGACAGAGATAGCGATATGCATTTTCATGCGTCTCGTGCGGTTTCATACAATTTTCGTTTTGCGAGAAAGGGATAGAAGACCCTCCCACTCCAAATTAAAATGCCTGTAACTTTGTAAATCTTTGTTGGATTTTAATATTTTTTCAGTGTAGGTACGTCATTATTTTTATCATAGTTTATAATAAAGTAATAATAATAAATTTATCAAATTCAAAAGTAGGAAAATACCCATTGTTGTGATAAAGAGGGAACATTTAATTTCAGCCATTCAAGAGTGAGTGTATGAGTACCTACGACGGAAACGTTTAAGTGCGGAAACCAGCCCAGAGCGAAGAAGAAGAAGAGAAGTACCTACACGACACACAATCCAGTTGGTAGGTCCAATTTCGTGAAAGAGGTCAGCCACTGAATCCAACTCGGTTGGGCACGGTTCAGGAAGCTTCGAATGTCTTGTCTAAAATTCCTCAGTGCTTGAAGACCAAAGTCTTCGAACAGTGCGTGTTGCCAGTGATGACCGAATATGTACCTACTATTAAATATAAAAACAAATCATATATAAATATAATTTAATACAACCTATAAATTACAACAACTTTAGTTACATAAAAATAATGAACGTACATTAAAGTCACTATATTTACAATGTGCCACTTTTCAATGATTAATTCTGTTGTACTCTCTTAGCTAAACTAAAATGACAGGTCTAAACTCTTATATATATATTTATATCTCTTTCTTATTGCTCCGTGCGAAAAAGGATAGCACTACATTCAGACCTGTCAATCAGGCGGATTAAATGTCCAGTGCGCCCTAGGCAAGCACCTCATAGGCGCCCCTCTAACAGCCATATTAAAATTTTTACTAACTTTGAAAGAACGAGGAATCGTCTCATTGCATAGCTGGTAGTTGGTATACTATTATGTGAACGAATGAAGAACATGACGTCATGGCACTTTGCTATATTAATAACTAGCTGATGCCCGCGACTTCGTCCGCGTGGATTTACGTTTTTCAAAATCCCGCGGGAACTCTTTGATTTCCGGGATAAAAAGTAGCCTATGTTTATATCCAGGGTATAATCTATCTTCATTTCAACCAAATCCGTCCAGTAGTTTTTGCGTGAAGGAGTAACAAACTACACACATACACACACATACATACCAACAAACAAACTTTCGCCTTTATATTATAAAGTCGGGAAAAGAGGCAGTTTCGGTCACTCCAAGATAATATCACTTAGTAGGGATAGTTAGTTAGGCCAGGTAATGGAACTCTACATGCTCATCTGCGCCCTTCGTAACCTCGCGCCCTAGGCACGTGCCTAGTTTACCTTGGGGATAATCCGCCTCTGCTGTCAATAGATTGTGTACTATTAGAACGTGATATTGTATATTATGCTCTTTCTAAACTATAATTATACTTGAGTATTGAAAAAAATGATGATCTTATTAGTAACATAATATAGATATATAACTAATATGATATACTTGTTAAGAGTATTTAAAATTACTGTTGAGGAAACTCGTGTAATTTCCGGGAACACAAAACTAGCATATTATGTTAAAGTAACGTTTCCCGGGATAAAAAGCTATCACTGTAACCAAAAATAGATAGACTGTGACAAACTAGCAGACAGACACACTTGCACATTTAAATTAGAATCTGTTAGTATCTATTTCAAACATGATTTTAAATGATTTCAAAAAAGAATTCCACCATATTTCTAACATAATGTCAATCTTGTACTGAGCCAATTTGAGATTTCTTTAATGTTTAGTTATTGTTCATATTTAGTCTCATCAAAAAATTCTAAAAGATTTTGTACATGGCATAAATAATAATTTGTGCTCAGTGGTGGGTAAGACAGTAGATAGTAGAAGTAGCTTTCTACCAATTGGACCCAAGTGCTGTAATTTTATTAGCTGTGGCCTATGTAGGTATCATGTATGTAACTTATCTACTTTTTTTTTTCATTTGCTTTTTACCATATTTTTAATAATGCACATAGTTTAATCTACAGCGAATGTGTGGAATTTGTTTAAGGTAGACAGTTCCTGAATCCTATTAATTAATCTGTCTTTATCCAAGTTATAACTTGACTTTCCCACATGTTAAAATTACCTTGTATCATAAGCTTAAATAGTCATATCTTAAGCTTTATTTCCTACATTTAGCAGATGAGAAGCACTTTATTTCAAGCACCACTTAAAATAGACAAAATTATCAGGATAAAAATATGGTAAATACTTACACAATCATCATCATTATCCGATAGGTCAACTAGATCAACAATTTCAGCTCCAAAGGACATATTTTACAAAAAATAGAGCAACATAAGCATAAACAGCAGCTGTAAAATAATAACCAATAAATAAATATAAACATAAGAACTTTAGAGAAGAAATACGAATGATCAATAAAAAAGTCCAGTGTATTACTTTCTATTACTTTACTCTATGAAAAGTCGAAGAAAGTACTACAATCACGAATCTATACACTAAAATCACCGACCAGAAATAAACTAAAATCACACTAAATTACACAATTGTATTTTTATTTTATAATTGACACATTGATTCCTGTCATGTTTATACTCTTTGTCATTCATCCAAGCTCTTTGTTCATAACTCAAGATGGACCATAGATCTTGCCATAGGTTATCTACGATCCGATTCGTCTTTACGAGGTCTTTACTGTTTCGACTTTCGATTCGATCTGAGGATTCGATGCAACATGATCGATACGATAGTCCGATATTTCACTCGCTCGGCCCATCGGTTGAATCGATTTTGACTCCTTATTTAGTGTTCCATAATTCATAATCGAACCGGGGCCCTATTATTAAGCTGGAGTAAATGTATTCTGTGTTATTAAGCCTCCACTGTCCTTCCGCCTATCTGTCAGCGGGCTGTATCTCGACAACTTTAATAGATAGAAAGATGAAATTTTAACAGAATAGCATAGGCATCTATTATTGCCGCTTTACAATAACAAATATTAAAATTTTCGAATTGACCGCCATGACACAAGTCTGGCCGATTTTTACATAGGCTGCGCCAGACTTTTTTCTGCCTTTGTACTTTAGTCTTTAGAAAAACAGCCTGGAGGTAGGCCGTAGGACAGATAAGACTGTGGAATCGGGATGATCAAGTCTCCGAGGTAAAACCTAAGATTTACTTACCCACTGAGCGAAAGTTCGAAATTAACGATCACAGACTACGGAAAAAGATTATGTTATCAGACCATTCGACTTTTACCACTTGTTAAATCATAGGTTTTATTGTAGTTTGATTTTACTGCTTTACCATTTCAGGTCAGCCCGCGTGCATCCTAAACTGCATCATTACTTACCATCAGGCATCAGCTGAGATTGCAGTCAAGGGCTAACTTGTATATCTGAATAAAAAAATATGAATATCTAGATAAGTAGATAGCAACTTGGCAGGAACAGGATTTTAATAACATACAAACACACTCAGATAAATATAACTTTATTTATAGAGAGGCCAAATTAAAATTATCGTATCATGGAGAAATATTATTTTAACTGAAATGTCCCACAGGGGAAGCTAGCATGTAAGAAACTTTGAACAAGTGCTTGATTCCTGTAGCATGCCTTATTTAGTGCGCGCAAAAAACGAGTCCAATCTGAACACAAGTCGTGTGACCTGCGTATTAGATAAATAAAAAACAGATTTAATCCTTAGTCTATGACCTGCGTAAACCGCTTTGTTCCAAGTTCAGAGAGGACTACTTGTTTTGCGGTCATACAACTTTACACTTTTTTTTTATAGAAAAAAATGTTAGTCTAATATTTTTATACTACTACTAAGAAATAATTATATTTATATTTGACATAGTATTGACGTATTATTTGACGTATTAGTAGTGATTCTAGGCAATGCCCTTAGTATCAAGCACCCAGTCAAAATTTTCCATGGGCTCTCGGACCACAATATCAGAAATTAAGGCAGACACATACTTAACATGCAACCTGTTTCTGTGGATTCGTCGACCGATGCAGTTCGCGATCATTCTATAGAACACTACGGTTAATTTCTAGTATGCTACCGCCTTTATTGGCATGGTACCGTAAAATAAAAAGAACTCTGATCTTGAATGAAACTGTGCAATGGGCCATTTATTATAGACCTGTTTTGGGGTACAGAGAGAGGCGCGACGGCGGTGGTATCTATTTGTGTTAGTTAACCATTCGCTGTGGTCGCTAACTAAGGGCCTCATAAGAAAGCTCAGAGTCACTCAGCGGGCGATGGATGCTTGGAGTTTCTTTACGTAATCAAATCAGAAATGAGGAGATCCGTACGAGAACTAGAGTAACCGACATAGCATAGCTAACGGGTTGCGAAGCTGAAGTGGCAATGGGCAGGGCACATAGTTCGTACAACCGATAGACGTTGGGGTCTCAAGGTGCTAGAATGGCGACCTCGCACCGGAAGACGCAGCGTTGGAAGACCCCCCAGTAGGTGGACGGACGACATCAGACGAGTCGCAGGGAGCCGCTGGATCCAGGCGGCGCAAGACCGTGACGTGTGGAAGTCCCTACAAAAGACCTATGTCCAGCAGTGGACGTCTATTGGTTGATGATGATGATGATGAACCATTCGCTTCTCGCGTTGTAGGAAAGTACAGTACTCATGCACAGAAACATCTCCACTCTCTTCCAGAGTTATTTTTAGATGACGCCACCTGTACTTCAATGTAACTATTTATAAAATTTTAATACACTGATATTCCTTAGTTTTAGAGAATACCTTACTTATATTATTTTATAATACCACTTTCTAATTTACAATAAATATAGACTAAATAATGAAAATGCAAAAGGGATATAATTATCTTAATTATAACATTATTTTGGGCTAAAATAAATAACGATCTATTATTCCAATACGAAATGCAGATAAAATGCCCGAACCGACTCTTACTGATTTTACTGACCAGTTAAGGGAGGATTTATGCCAACACGTGGCGGGCACCAGCCGTGCCCGGAGACGGCACGGTGAAGCATAGATAACACACTATATACCAGAGAACGGTGAAGCATACACTGCTTCATATAAAATGTTCGTGATGTTTTAAATCCGTTCCTCGTCCACGCCTCGTACGTGGCTTTGCCCCCGCCAGCCGCGTGTTGGCATAAATCCCTCCCTTAGTCACTACTCACTACCTTTCTGAGCAATTTAAAAGATTGCACTTTAATATGCTACATCCCTACATGCAACTAATTTCGTTTCATAATGTGTAATTTCTTCCTATAGCGAAAGAAACGAACCAACTGCAAAAAAAATTGTTTATTGCAAAGAGTAATGCAGTTTCTTTTTGGCTCTTTTCAGTAGAAACTGCTTTTCGAGCGTGGTGTGCTATGATTGAGTCTTGACCTCTAGGGTTAGTAAGATTTTACATCTCGCCAACGTTGATAGAGTTCGAGCTTCGAAACACTGATGTCAAAGTAAAATGGACTTAACTACCTTTTTAAAACGCAAGTTTGTCCATACATCTGCAGCATGTAAACGCTCCAAGCGTTAGGTTCGTTTTACTCTGAAGTATTTCGACGCTCGAATACTATTAACGTTGGAGGTATAGAATCTCATTCTAACTCTAAGGCTGAGATCTATAGCGTGAACTTTGACTTTGCTCAGACTTATGACATTGTTAAAACGAGACAGTGTTATATCGCTGGCATGAAACTGTCTCGTTTTAACTGAAACTTAAGTCAACGTCCACTCTTTAGATCTCATCCTATTATTATTATTGCCTATGAATCTGTATATTATTTTACGTATGATTGTAAACTACTTGCACTTATCCAGTTTTCATATGAATTTCGCATATTTTGAGACACTAAGTTAGTTAATTTTGCACTTTAAATTAAATAATCGAATACAATCGTGATAAAATATTATGTGGGATATAAAACAGCTTAAGAGATGCGAGAACTTACAAGCTTTATTAAGATTTTTTTTGACTTATTTACCTATTTCTTTTACGTTTCATAGAGACCTACATACAATTTTTGTTCTTTTGTCCTTTTGACCTGTAGACGTCGTTGTTAAAATTTAACCCAAAATCTCCAACTCATCTGTAAACAAAAAAAAAAAATTGTTGAAAATTTTAAAAGAGAATGAAAAAGGGTATTTCGAAAAGGTGCGTAATCCTAATCCTAATAACATACAAAACTAGCTGATGCCCGCGACTTCGTTCGATTGGAATTAGGGTTTTAAAAATGCCGTGGGAACTCTTTGATTTTCCAGGATAAAAGCTAGCGCATGTCACTCTCCAGGTCTACAAATATACCCATGCAAAAAACCACGTCAATCCGTTGCGACGTGATTAAAGGACAAACCAACAAACCAACAAACAAACACACTTTTGCATTTTTGATATGGGTAGTGATAGTTTAATATGGGTACCTAACTGTTACAACAAGATATATTGGTATAATATGTGATGGGTAATTACCAGACTCGAAGTCCTCTAGTCCTCAGTCCGCGCGCGTGGTCTGCCGGCGTTGCAGCAACGCCTCGGCCAAGTCGTGCTGCAGAGCGGCCTTCTGTCGCACCACATTGGCTGGCACCGTCGAACGCAAGCCGTTCACTATGTCTTTTGTTTTGCCTACAAAAATGATTCAAATTATCACTCTGTATTCATTTTAGGCGCCATATCCACAGATAAGAGAAGCGCAACGAGTCCGTTCTATCGTCGGATAATATCCACGGTACAACGGTGATTCCGCCAGCGTGTCGTCGCGACTCGCACCGAAGCTCCACGAGTCCCGGATCGCCGCGTGACGTGACTGCAACGCCTCGTTGGGCTTCTCAACTGTCGCGTAACGTGGCGATATCGCGCAAGACTCGACGGTATCGTCGCAATACTCAATGGTATAGTCCGTATTAGGGATGTTATGGAAGTGCTTATATCGGAACCGAATTCGGAACCGGAGTTTTTAATTTAGTTTTATAGGAACCGGAACCGGAATCAGAGGTGGAGGCAGAAGAGATATGTGTTAAGGGCAGGTCTAAAAAATAATTCTTATTCTTATATCAGTTCAAAAAATAATACCGGTAGGTGTATACCTGGGTGTTGACAATAAAAACAATCGAATCGAAGCAGCATCAGCATATTCGACCTCCGATATAACTTCCGATTAAAATTTATCGGAACCGAAGATGCAAAATCAATCGGAAGTTACGACCTTTCGGAATCGGAATCAAACCTCCGTAACATATCTCTAATCCGTACGAAATGACTTCTCACCCGCCATTTTAAAAATACGGCTCACCTTTAAAATAAGGACAAATCGTACTTTTAACATAACAATAATTGACACAAAGTTAAAATGGCGCGTGGACGTCATTTTGTACGCACTATATCGCGAGACGCGACTAGTCCGAGACAGTATACCAGTTATCCGTCGTATCGTCGCGATAGTGTCGTCCTGTGGAGTTGGCCCATAAAGTTTTTATCGAATTTTGTCACACGGCTTTGACTTGTGCCGCAATTCTCTCATCCGTGAAGAATACAGCTTAGGGCTGACTTTTCGAGTATCAAAAAAACTTTTTTTTCCAAATAATAACATTTAACTAACAATCCCATTTCTTAAAAAATTACAATTAAGGTTAAATAGAAACATTTTTCAATTTTGAAAAGTGTTTCTATTTAACAGAAGTTGTGTATTGTAGCTTTACAAGAAGGAACATACCAAAATAAATATCATTGAGGGTGTTCCTAATCTTATTCTCCATGTCTTCCACCATACGACCGATGTTAGCAATGTGAGGAGTCACATCACTCACTGCTGAATCTTGCTCTGCCTGGAAACGTAAGGATAGGTTTTTTAAGTTTTGACAATTAATACAACGCCGTCTCCCAGCTAAGACTGTTGTGCCCAACGGGTTTTCTAACATTGACATGATATAATAATAATAATAATTGTTCAATTAATTATGTAATAATATTGGAAAGCACATAATAAATAAATGACTTAATAAAAAAAAAAAAAAAATGTTAAGTATTTCTTAAATTGTACATTTAAGAGTTGGTTATCTCAGTGAGATAAATAATTATAATATAGTTAGTCATCTTTGATGAGAAAATTTGACTCACTTTCCCCAAAGCTGCCCAACCTAGCTTTTTGTGGGCTTCCTCATCAATATTGCTTCTACATAAAAATCCTTTGATCTTTTATCGTTTTGTATTTTGTCTTTTTTCTTGTACCTTTATTTGTATTTAAATTTATTATTAATCATCTAGTTAGTGTAAGTGGCACTGCCGTTCTAATAAGATATAAAATAAATAAAATAAAATAAAATAAAATAAAATAATTGAACCAGCAATATGCATTAATCAATATTAAATAATATCCGTACTCATATCCATACTATAATAATATAAATGCGAAAGTGTGTTTGTCTGCTAGCTTTTACCAGCCCATTTGTTTAACAAATTTTGTCAAATTTGATATAGAGATAGCTTGCAATCCAGGTATAGGCATAGGCTACTTTTTGTCCTGTAAAACCAGAAAGAACAGTTCCCATGGGATATTTAAAAAACCTAAATCCACATAGTGTTTAATTATTTTTTCTACTTATAATTATTATCAACAAATTACCTGTCTAGTCAAACTGCCACCAAGATTCATGGTCCCACTCCCTTCCTTGTTGGTCTGAAGCCACAGCATAGCAGTAGAGGTCAACTTGTAGTGGGCATTCCTTCCTGAGCTCTTCTCTACCACTTCTACCACATGTATGGAGTCCCAGCAGCCTTTGATCTTCTGAGAACCATCACCTGCTTTCTTTATTAGAATCACACCTGGAAAAAAGAATCGCACAAAAAAATTTAGGAAGTAAACGTGACAGCTAATAACTAAGTATGGTTATTAAAGTACTACTGTTAAAACTATTAAGAGCTAGCTGATGCCCGCAACATTGTACGTGTGGATTTAGGTTTTTCAAAATCCTGTGGAATTTGGACATACAATAATACGCCATGTACAAAAAAATATTTGCAGTCCAGTGTTGCTGGAACAAGCTGCAGGTCAAATTCACGCTCTTTTATAATTTAAATAATCTTCATTGTGTAATATGCTTTTTTTAGGAGCATACTTTTAATAGTTTTTTTAAACTTGTGTAAAGGCAAGTCCAAAATAGATTGTGGAATTTTGTGATTCCCACAAATGACTTTTGGAATTTGGACTGAGGCGGAGCGCAGGAATCGAAATGTAGATCACCAATTTTCTTGTAGCTAATAAAACTCAATCTATAGGTGGTGCTTACAACCAGTGAATACTATAACAGATTCAGGGCAACAAATTCTACTGAAATGATAACAAACTCAGCTTAACTGAAGTTAACTAAGAATAAAAGTGTAATGTAGACTATAATATCTTACTTCTAAGTAAGTTTTTCGGGCAGATTCACTTATTTTTGAAAGTTTTATTGAATTGTAATTCTATTCAAGTTATTTTATCAGTCTATAGAGTTCCGAAGTATTCCAAGTTATGTTTCAATAGGCTACTTGACAATTTTTTTAAGTTGGTGTTAAATGGTTAATATTTGTCCTATTATATCAAAAAAATTAACACTATATTTTTTTGCGCCCTAAAAACCGTAAAACTTTAATTTAAAAAAATATTTTTCTTAGACAGGTGAAAACACTGTCGGCCATGTTTGGCCGATAGATTATCTGTGCTCTGACGTCATGCATTTGTAAACAACAGTATAACCCTGTGGTTATACTGTTGTTTACAAATGCATGACGTCAGAGCACAGATAATCTATCGGCCAAACATGGCCGACAGTGTTTTCACCCATGTTTTCACCTGTCTAAGAAAAATATTTTTTTAAATTAAAGTTTTACGGTTTTTAGGGCGCAAAAAAATATAGTGTTAATTTTTTTGATATAATAGGACAAATATTAACCATTTAAGACCAACTTAAAAAAATTGTCAAGTAGCCTATTAATGTTAATTTTTCAACGTCAAGATAACATATTGGAATAAAAAAAAACGTAAATTATGATTAATAGTGCATACCTGCAAAACCATGATCCATGTCCCATAAGTACACAGAGCTCACACCACCTTCAAAATACATTTCCCTGTACTGGTCAAAAGCATGGTTAGCTTCGATTTCTAACTTTCTCAATCTCTCTGAGGGCATAGAACCATCTTCAAGTGGAGGATCATAAGTGTTTGACCATGGAGATCGGTACGAGTCGCCGTCCCGATTGTAATCACACAACAAGTAGTCTTTCCCGTTACTTCGGTCCTGAGCGATTTTTAATGGCTGGTCAACCGACGATAACAAGTCTTCGCATAAACTTGGCACCAAGTCGATCAAATCTGTTAAATTTTTCTCAATCTGCTGAGGAGGCAACCTCCTCATCAAATCTAGAGCGCAATCCATCTGCTGTTCTGTCTGTAAATAAATATACGATATTTTATCCTAAATAGCACAGGCATTAGTCATCACAACAAAAAGTTAATCTTATCGACAATGATCCACTACAATGACTTGATTAAATTTACCATGGCTGAACACAAAGTTTAAAACCCAAAATTACAGTTTATTTGTGCAATAAAAAGTTAAATTCAGAAGATAATTCGTTCGTTAAAAAATGAGAACAGTAATGCAATTTTCGTATATAGCACGTATATGGTATATATGGTATATGATGGTATATAGATCATAAATGTCAATTATTTGACATCTGTCAATATGTCAATTTCAACATTACAGATAACAAATAAAAATACTATAGATAGCGACAGTTCTGTTTAAAGACTAAAGAAACAGATATATATCTTACTCCTTCATTCATAGCGCAAATAGCGTATGTTAGACAGAACACTGTACACTTTTTGAGTCCTAAGATTTCCGTAAATTATGTGTGTTATTTTTGATTGAACGCTTTCCTTCCGAGTTCCGGCTGCAACTTGTTTTTATAGCCTATGGTCCAAGCTATGGCCTTGGGCCTATGGGCTGCTGCTGGCTGCAAATGGGCTGCAACCACAGAGTACATTATATATGCTGCAACAACTGTCAGTTTATCAAATTGAATGTTGTTGTGTCAAAACTTTTGTTGATACTACTTTTTAAATAAATAGGTAATTAAAAAACAGAATTTCTTATTAATTTTCTAAATTAAACTGTGCTTTGTACACCGCGACTGTTAAGTTCTTGTTCATATAAGTGAGTTACTTTAAAAAGTTTGCTTTGTGCCCATTAAAATGATTCATGTTGTGGGAATGTTTGGTGCGATATTACACCTTAGCCTTTTGTACATGCCGAAACGGGAAGTAAACCACATAACTATACGCCGCTGGGCTCGCACTATAATCGTTCATTAGGAATTACGTTATAATTATCATTGTATGTTAAATAGGTTATGCAAAGAAACCATACCTATAGAAACCATAGGAATAACTATAGAGATTTGGGAATCTGCGCTGGTTATAATGAGTAATTATTTATGATTGTCAAAGTTCGTAATTAAAAGTAGTACTTATCTAATTTTTTGTGATAAGTAGGTACTAATAATACTTTTAATTAAGTATGAGCTACTTTAAATGTTTTACTTGTTTTAGTATTATGGTTGAAGTTTATGCAAAAAGTCAAGATAAACTAAGGGTATGAGGCTCCTAAGATCCTTCTTTATCATTTTGTAAGAGTTACTGACATAATAGACACCATTAGAATGTGTGTTGCTTTAGAATGTTGAAAGGCACTAAGCCATATCATTACATGCTAATTAGAACTAACAGTATACAGTATAGTGTCACTTAAGTACTACGACAACATAAGTTATTTTATATTACAAAAAAGTCAAAATTAGCAACTTTACATGAGAGTTTTCACTCTGCGGTGCTTTCAGCTTGCAGTTTCCACATGTTTGTGTTGTGTTTCTTAAAGTCATAAAAACTCTTAAAGGAATAAAAAGTATTAGTGCAGTTATTTTTTATCCTTTAAGAGTTTCTGTTGGATGTTTTCTTATTTCCAACTAGCTGAAATGATGTGTTTCTAAATACTCTAATTAATGGCTTCAAAAATGATTTATGTAGTGTTATTAAAACTTAAGCGACAATATTATACATATTATAAAGCTACTTTTGATATTTGCTGTCCCAAAATGAGTAGGGTATTAAACTTATTCAATCTATATGGATTCACACTACATTGAGTATCATAGGCATCACCAGAAAGGCTTCACATGTTACTACTGTGCCATGAGCATCATCAGTGACTCAGTGGTGGCGGTTCTTCTTCTTCTTCACTCTAGGCTGGTTTCCGCACTTAAACGTTTCCGTCTGTTGTGCGTGCATCGCTCCTCCCCGCCAAAGTCTTCACTCCAGAAGCCAAATAGACCGCCCAGGCTGCCGAGGGCTTCATGGAGTGAGGTCGGGGAACCTAAATGGTGTTCGCGTTGATCTGCTATGCCCGTGCACTCTAGGAGCATGTGCAGTGGTGGCGGTTTCTCATGATTTTAATTTTAACATCTGTATTCGATTTTAATTTTTACTTCGTTAATCTTATCCAAATCACATATGATAATATGTAATATTAGTAACTATATCAAAGTAAAGATAATTTTAATAAAATTCTGATCTATCTTGTCTGTTATGTATGTCACTGTTATGTATGTCAAGTGGGAGGTTTTGGACTAGTGGTGTCAAATACTGTTAAACTTACATAATATAATATCAATAATTGTTATTAAAATTTATTGATAAATAAACACGTTAAAAATATAACACTGACTAAAAAAAAAAAAAAACACGATACCTACCCCACTTGATTTCATCTTACTTTGAAAATTGAAAACACTACTTTCATGAATACATTTCAATTTATTTTTGGTGATGTAACCAAACGAGTCGCAGGGAGCCGCTGGATTCAGGCGCCGCAAGACCGTGACGTGTGGAGTGGAAGTCACTCCAAGAGACTTATGTCCAGCAGTGGACGTCTATCGGTTGATGATGATGATGATGATGATGATGACGTGACCAGAAATTACGGTTTTCAAATTTTCCCCCTTGCGTGTGGTATAAAACCTAGGTACCTACCTACCTGATAAATTCATGATTCAAGGTCCATGGGAAGTACCCTGTAGGTTTCTTGACAGACAGACAGACAGACGGACGCACAGACAGACGGACGGACGGACGCACAGACAGACGGACGGATGGACGCACAGACAGACGGACGGACGGACGCACAGACAGACAGACGGACGGACAGACAACGAAGTGAGCAAAATAAACTACACCATCAAATTACCCGAAAAAATAAACTAGCAAAAAGTCTATGAACGCGCACTATCGTTAATCGAACAGTAGGTATCGGTAATAATAAACAGAAATAACAAAAATTTCGACTATTGTATTATTTATGTATCAAATCAAAGCATCAACAAAAATAACAAAATTATTTAACTTATTTATTAACACTTCGTAGGTATTCGATGGGAACAACAAAATCATTTGATATGCTAAATTTATCATCATATCGATGTGGTGCTATTTAACATTAGTTGACTTGCTATTTTTAACCATATTCAATGCATCGGTATTTTTAGCGCATGACGTAATCGGTCGCAATCGGTAGGTATAATGTCGTCGCGCGCGCGTTTTGCACCGCGCGCCCCCTTCGAAATTTAATTTCCTGGAATCTTCGCGC
Source organism: Maniola hyperantus (assembly GCF_902806685.2). Taxonomy (NCBI): domain Eukaryota; kingdom Metazoa; phylum Arthropoda; class Insecta; order Lepidoptera; family Nymphalidae; genus Maniola; species Maniola hyperantus. The sequence continues at coordinate 2,829,119 of NC_048554.1, read as the reverse complement.
TACCTACTTAAGTACCTACTGCAGCTACTTAGAACGTAGGTATAGGTCCTAACTATAATAATTTGTATTTTTTGATTTAATAATATTTTTTTATTTAAAATTGTTAAGTTTTAGTATCGCAGTTAATCAACAAACTTTAATATGTGTTAAATTAACAGGTTAATAAATAAATTGGTCACCTCTATTTTGGACTAAAAAAATATGTTTACATTCTTAGAGTATACCAGTGTCTAGTAGTGAGCTGGCGATCATGATCACCAACCATGATCATTAGATGATGATGATGATGATCACCAAATATTATGGATATATATAGGATATAATATCTACAATGATATTTGGTGATCAATAATTATGTTACTTTACTAATATTATCACTTTATCATACAATTTCAGGTGATTGGTGATAAGTAACAGTGACATGATGCCGAGTCAACTGGTGGGCCAGAACGATCACACGACGGACGTGCGAGTCAAGACTGTGTACAGTGGGGATGTGTTCATTACGTACATCAACCACAATGTCACACTGGAGGAGTTCACCCAAGAGATGATGGCTATATGCCGCTTTCAGCCTGATCAGGTATATTTATAACTAGCTTATGCTCTTGAATTTGTCCTCGTGGACTACACAATCTTCAAGCCCTTAATTCATTCCCTTAGGGGTTAAATTTTCAAAAATCCTTTCTTTGCGGATGCCTATGTCATATAGCTATCTGCATGCCAAATTTCAGCCGAATCCGTCCAGTATTTGAGCGTTGATATATCAGTCAGTCAGTCATCTTTTCCTTTTATAGATTTAGACTTAACTAGCTGATGCCCGCTACTTCGTCCGCGTGGATTTAGGTTTTCTAAAATCCCGTGGGAACTCTTTGATTTTCCGGGTATCCTCTAGTTCTTTAACTAAATCCATGCAAAAATCACGACAATCCGTTGCTCCACTGTGGCGGGATTTAAGGGCAACCAACTAACAAACACACTTACACATTTATTATATGGGTAGTGAAATAAAAAATCCATAATAAAAAAGGCCGGTTTTTTATCTGAGACTCATAATTTTTATTGCCATTTCCATCAAAGTAACTATTTTACAATGTTTGCATATTACAAAATTAATTGTTCATTAACCTATGAATTTAGACAATGTTGAATCATGGATTAAGGTCGTGATAAGAGATAGTGCTAGTTGCATGTGCCATGAGTAACTATGAGATTACATTCCGAGCTAGGCAGCAATGTCGCGGCAGCAATGTAGCGGAACATTGCTGCCTAGCTCGGAATGTAATCTCAAATAAGCTTATAGAGATAGTATGGGGACCAGTAGTGCCGCGACAGCACTGTTGCGGCAGCACTGCTGCGTTCTGCGTGGTTCGGAATCATACCTGGCAAATGTATTTTGTCACTAAATGCTAGAAATATAGTCAAATTCAATTATTATTTATTCATTACTAGATGATGCGTGCGACTTTGTCCGCGTGGATTGAGGTTTTTAAAAATTCTGTGGGAACTCTTTAATTTTCCGGGATAAAAAGTAGCCTATGTCCTTCCCCGGGATGCAAGCTATCGCTGTACTGTACTGTTTCATCAAAATCGGTTGAATGGATGGGCCGTGAAAGGCTAGCAGAGAGACAGGCGGACGGACGGGAAAATCGGTCCAGTAGTTCAGCCGTTACAGTGGAACACACAAAATAGTTACAAACATACATTCATTCATAGGCTGCTAAACTCATAACCCTTCCTTTAAGCTTTGCCGTAGTCGATAAAAAGAACTAAGTCTAACATTCGGTATGGTATTAAAGACTTGATTTTAGATTTAAAAAATAAGAAGTCTTTGAACTTGTCGTTATGCCTTACTGAACACTGCAAAAGGTAAAAAAACATCTGCAAACAACTAACAAAAGTCATCATCGTCGCCATCGGCGTCATCTAGAACTAGATGACGCCCGCGACTTCGTCAACGTGGATTTGAATTTTTGAAAATCCCAAAGGAACTCTTCCATTTACCGAGTTAAAAAGTAGCTTAAATCCGTCTCTGGATTCTCTCTTATCTCTGAACCAAACAGATGATGTCTGTGACTTCGTCCACGTTGAATTTATAATTTTTTTAATGATATAAGTAGGCATGATGTAATGCGCAGACGAACGCATTGAGGATCAAACCTCTGTGGTTTTTTACAATGCGTGCTACCTATTAAGTGTAACTTTTTTCTTGTAGGTATGTTCATAATAAATTTAAAAAAAATAAAAAAATTAGGGTTTTCAAAAATGCCGTGGGAACTGTTTGATTTTCCCTGTACCATATTTCGTCCAAATCAGTTAAACGGGCTTGAAAGCTAGTAGAAAAACACACACTTTCGCATTTATAATTTACTAGCAGATGCCCGCGACTTCATCCGTGTGGATTTAGGTTTTTAAAAATCCCGTGGGAACTCTTTGATTTTTCGGAATAAAAAGTAGGCTATGTCACTCTCCAGGTCTTTACTATACCCATGCAAAAAGTCACATCAATCGGTTTCTCCGTTTCGATGTGATTGAAGGACAAACCAACAAACACACACACGTTCGCATTTAGCAACCCAACCCATATTCATGATCAACCCATCGCTGGCTCACTATTGAGCATGAGTCTCCTCTCAAAATGAGAAGGGTTGAGCCGTAGTCTACCACACTGGTCAAGAGTGGATTGGCAGACTTCACACATCTTTGAGAGCATTATGGAGGACTCTCAGGCATGCAGGTTTCTTCACGATTTTTTCCGTCACCGTTAAATAAATTAGCCTCCCCAATAGAAGCCCGACGTATCAACCACTAGTTCTAGTCGGATAAAAAATAAAATAAAATATTGTTTTGTTTGATCTAGGTGTTTACAATGAAGTGGGTGGACGAGGAAGGCGACCCGTGCACCATATCGACGCAGTTGGAGCTCGACGAGGCGCTGAGGCTGTACGAGCTGAACCGGGACTCCGAGCTAACTATTCATGGTAAGTTTTTATTTTTTTAAATTTATTTATTCATATTAATTTTACAGTTTCCTACATATCTATCTAGTGCTTTGCTATTCACTAACTAACGGCGACATTAATAATCAATCTATCCGTAATCTGTCGGTAAGTTACTAAGCGACGTCGTTGCACGGTATAAAGAAAGACAGTAGTCCAACGCCGTTGATATTGTGGTAATTGACACGATGCCCCTTCTATAGTCCGCGACTGGTTGAGATAGCAATCGGGTTATGAGGCGGGGGGACGCCCCGCACACCCGCACGTCACCTGCGCTCTCCCGCAACGGGTAAAGCTATGATTCCGAACCACGCTGCACGCAGCAGCGTTGCCGCAACAGTGCTGTCATCAGCTGACACGGCACTACTGGTCACCATACAATCTCTATAAGCTTATGTGACATTACATTCCGAGCTAGGCAGCAATGTCGCGGCAGCAATGTAGCGGAACATTGCTGCCTAGTTCGGAATGCAATCTCATTTAAGCTTATAGAGATTGTATGGGGACCAGTAGTGCCGTGACAGGACTGTGACAGCTGGTGACAGCACTGTTGCGGCAGCGCTGCTGCGTGCAGCGTGGTTCGGAATCATACCTTTAGCGTGGGGGCTGTGCGAGGCGTTCCCACACCGATTACCATCTCGACCTGTCGAGTACTAGTAAATTATATCTGTATTACCACTCTTTAGTAATATTCCCGTTTCTGTATACCAACCTAACCTACGAATACGATATTACTACTACTATATTACATCAACGTCTCGTATCGAAATCAGGGTGACGTCCTGTAAATCGAAAAATAAATTATCCGTATTTTGTAACATTAAAGCGTTCGCGAAAGTAGTACGTTCACGGAAAACAAATTTCTGTATTTTATGGCAATCTCGAGCGAAAGCTTAGTCAAGTGGAAAAGGAAATGCTAAGCAATTATTACTCCAAGGAGTAGACATACGTGTTTTTGTCGATATTAATTGTTCTGACATTTAAGCAAAGGTAATTGCAATTTAAGTGACATTGTGACAAAATAGTTGGTAAGCTAGCTTCGATTTCTCAATTCTCATCTAAATTTTACGGTCGGAGTGCTATACTAATAGCATAATATAAATTAAGCCACAGTAATCTTTCTTATGCGACTATTGCTGGTAAAATAGCATATGACTTTTTGAAAGGTAAAAAGTCATATTCTTTTTATCAAACTATTTTTCTACCACTATTTTACAACCATTATTTAACTGACGCCCGCGACTTTGTTCGTGTGGATTTAGGTTTTTAATAATCTCGTGGGATCCATTTTCCGGAATAAAAGTAGTCTATATCACTCTCCAGGTCTTTAACTATTTCCATGTAAAAAATCACGTCGATCCGTTGCTCCGTTGCCGTTCCGTAATTGAAGGACAAACCAACAAACAAACACACTTTCGTATTTAGAATAGGGGTAGTGATGACTAACCCTTCATTAAAGCGCAAAATATTACATAACATGTTAATAATTCATGCACACTTCGATGACTCTTTCTAAATGTTTCTGACCCAGTGGTCTGATACTTTCGTAGAGCTTCAAGTTTAAACCTTCTTCCCCAAGAGGGTACTAGGCTTTTTGGAAAATATTGATGGATGGTTTTATGTGAAACAAAAACGCGCACGATCTGATCGGGTAGGATTGCTTGGTCATGAAACGTGATTTAGGCTTTTTTGAATGCTTTAGATATTATTGGGTGTCATGTCATTTCGATTCATCAATTCGGTTCACAAAGAATCTCGATGACAGGATATAAAGCTGGAAATATCTTCGTGTCGTGCTGGAAATAGCGTGCCGTAGTGTGTGACGCGTCATAAGTATATCGGTTTCATACATTTAGTATTGTTAGAGAGAGAGAGACAATACACGTCGTCACTACTCGCCACGCTACTTTGATCTCTAGATATTGCTGATAATATAAGTACGCTGGACTTGACTTGAAGCAACTTAATTTTCGCAATTTTGGCGCTAGTGTGAACGCAGCAGTGAACGTTATGTGTGTGTGTGTGTGTGTTTATCGTAATATAACATGTGCGTATTCAGAACTAAATGTTAGTGATTCGACATCTATCAACATAGTGTCAACACGAAGACCATTTGACAGTGTCAATTTTAATTCCCGGTACGCTCGGTGGGGCGCTTCGAATCAGCATAAAAACTGTAATTTCCAGCGTATTTGTTTGCGTGTCCATTTCATTGCTAGATGTTAATCAAAAGTCATCATCATCATCAACCCATAGCCGGCTCACTACAGAGCACGGGTCTCCTCTCAGAGTGAGAAGGGTTTTGGCCATAGTCTACCACGCTGGCCATGTGCGGATTGGTAGACTTCACACACCTTTGAGAACATTATGGAGAACTTTCAGGCATGCAGGTTTCCTCACGATGTTTTCCTTCACCTTTAAAGCAAGTGATATTTACTTAAAACGCACATAACTCCGAAAAATTAGAGGTGCGTGCCCGGGATCGAACCCCCGACCTCCGATTAGAAGGCAGACGTTCTAACCACTAGGCTACAGTGGCGTGCAGGTCATAGAGGCATAAATGCACTGCTTACCCCAGTTGTAATAGCTCAATGCAAATTTTACATTATGACCTGCCAGTAATCAGGTTCCCCTAACTAATGCCTACCCTGGCTTCAAACCCTGTGCACGCCACTGCTAGGCTATCACAGCTTTTAATAAAAAAATACTCATCTCAAAATATAAGTTACGTTTTATTCATCTTTAGATGCTAATTCTTTTATAATTTCCTTCCAGATTCCCGTCCAAATCCTTCCTATCCTGAAGAAAGAAGTCAAACCTTTTCCTGCGAGCACTGATTTTCAAAATAAAGAATTTAATTATAAACCTCAAAAAAGCCTATTGCCGGCTATAATATTATATTGTTTTTCGGAAAGCTTCGAGATATCTTCTCGTGCAAATTTCCTTAATGCTTGGAGATCAAGGCCTTCGAACAGTCGTGTTGCCAGTAATGACATATGGATCTGAGACATGGTTTTTTTTATAGCTGGTCACTGTGACAAGCGTCACCACACCCCTGACCAGAGACAATTTTTCTAAATTTCAATTTTTATTTGGTTAATCTGAGACATGGTTAGCCCAGATTCAGGCGGCGCACGATCATGGCGTGTGGAAGTCCCTACAAGAGACTAATGTCCAGCTGTGGAAGTCTATCGGTTATTAATGATGATGATGATGAATTTTTGATCGACAAAACATTCGATGAGTAGGCCCGCGGCATTAAGACGATCGACTTCTAAGCGGACACCGCTGGGAAAATGTGAGGAAAACCTGCAATATTTTCAGCAAATTTACGTTTGACTCACAACAAATTAATTATTATTTAAAACAATGTAAATGTTTAGACAAAGAATAATACCTACGTCTTAATAATAAATACTCGCGGCTTAGGGGTGTGGAAATTTTACGGGCCCTAGTATTAAGACGACCGACTTCTAAGCGGTGTCGCTGGGAAAATGTGGGGAAAATTGTAAATTTCAATAGGCGTCTCGCGGCACATTACCATAACTGAATTATTTATTGCGCGTTAATCATTACGCACGACTGTCGACGTTATGTTTGATGTTTGTCTTTTTGTCTGTGGCGAAATTTTTATTTTATCTCAAAAAAATCTAGCGTCTTTATCAGGGGCGTGCAGGTCATAGAGGCATAAATGCACTGCTTACCTCAGTTGTAATAGCTCAATGCATATTTTTCATTTTGACCTGCTAATGAACAGATTCCTAGCTAACTAATGCGTACCCTGGCTTCAAACCTGTGCACGCCACTGGTCTTTATGCTTCACTGCTAAAGAGACGACTCTCTATCTAATAGGAGATGGATAGGTATGTCCCCGAATACTGCAAAGTACTTATCTTGCAAGGTTGTGGTTTTACTTAAGACTAGCTTATACTCGCGACTTCGTCCGCATGGACTACACAAATTTCAAACCCCTATTTCACTTCCTTAGAAATTGAATATTCAAAAATCCTTTCTTAGCGGATGCCTACGTCATATTAGCTATCTGCATGCCAAACAGCCCAAACCGTCCAGTAGTTTGAGCTGTGCGTTGATAGATCAGTCAGTCAGTCACCTTTTCCTTTTTTAAATACTAGCTTAAGCTCGCGACTTCGTCCGCGTGGACAACACAAATTTCAAACCCCTATTTCACCCCCTTAGGGATTGAATTTTCAAAAATCCTTTCATAGCGGATGCCTACGTCATAATAGCTATCTATATGCCAAATTTTAGCCCGATCCGTCTAGTAGTTTGAGCTGTGCGTTGATAGATCAGTCAGTCAGTCAGTCACCTTTTCCTTTTTAACCGACTTCTAAAAAAGGAGGAGGTTCTTAATATTTAGATATATTAGTTGGAAGTAGTATACAACCGACTAAGTTTTTGAGAATGTTATATGCAAAAAACATTTATTAATATTTCCGAAATGAAACATTAAAGCCACATCGTCGACGTTATCAGACGAAACGTCCCGATGACGCCGCGTTGCCCACTTATCGGGGGTGTTTCGCGCGAATATGCCTATTTTCACACTGTTTACCCGCCAGGCTATTGTGCAATTTCGCTATAAAACCCTTATCTGCCCGCATTGCGAATCCGGCCGGCCGCCATTTCCATATTACATCAAGCTACACGGTTGTCAGAGTGTTTGTAACAAAATCTTATGATTCGACTTCTTACTCCTCCGTACAAACAAAGAATAAATAATATGAAAATAAATAAAAAGAGCCTTGTAAATACTATCTGTCCCGGCTTTACTCACGTGTGTAGTCGACGTTAGCCCTACGGACTAGACTCTACGGGCAGCGGCACGTGCGTCCCGCAGTCAAAACCGTGGCGCGTGCGCGGACGGACTCCCTTGAAAAAGGACCCCGTATGGGTTCGAAACTAGTCGGGCTAACGTGGACTACACACGTGAGTAAAGTCGGGGCAGATAGTATTTATAATGGAAATCACTCACGGTAGTTTAAACGCTAAAAAAGAGCCTTTATTGCAGTCTTAAGTATTTTTATAGGGTTTTCTTAAATAATGAATTAAATACTTAAAATTATTACACTAAAGATTATTTAAATTAACATGAGGTTTTGATTAAAACCAAACCAAAACAAATAATAATTAGGTATTATTATCATCATGTCAACCCATTGTCGGCCCACTACTCCGAGAGCGGATCTTCTCACAAATTGAATAGGGTTTACGTCATAGTTCATCACGTTGGCTAAGTGCGGGTTGGCAGATTTCACACGCCTTTGGAAATATTACGGAGAACTCACAGGTTTCCCCACGATGTATTCCTTCAGCGTTAAAGCAAGTGATGTTTAATTGCTTTAAACGCACATACTCGTAACTCTGACAAGTTAGACGTACAGTACGCGGCCGAAAGTAATGTACATCGGCCTTTAGAATGGTACATTTCGGCTTTGTAGAGCGTTGTCTCCGTCACTCATACCTATATGACGTATGGTCGGTCTCAACGACAGACAGTGCTCTACAAATTTGCTATCTCCTTCTAAAGGTCGACGTACATTAGTTTCGGCCGCGTACTGTAAATGCTAATTCGATATTAATGTTTTAATTCAGAATAGCGTCGCGTTTATTTGACCAAGTGGTCGGGTACTCTGGCAGAAATGGAGTGTTACACACAGCATCTCCTCGTCTAGGATAAGCTACGTTTTGCTTTTGGTCCATATCCATATTGGCATTACGTGTGCCTCCTTTTTTCATGCAACCCCCTTGCTCGCGTTTACTCGAATATCCAGTCACGTCCGAATGGATTTTCGGTTGTACTGATAACTTTGGTTCCATTTATCCGATTGGTTTACTTTTTTAATTATAATAAAAAAACCGGCCAAGTGCGAGTCTGAACTCGCGCACCGAGGGTTCCATACTACAGTCGCATATTTTCGACATTTTGCACGATAAATCGAAAATTATTATGCATAAAAATAAATAAAAATACGTTTTAGAATGTATAATGTACCGGTACTTACCCTTTTATATGATATCCCGCTAAGTATCTTACTTTGAAAGTTGAAAATACTAATTATTTGTTCATGAACACATTTTTGTTTTTTTGTGATGTAACCACAAATTCACGGTTTTCGAATTTTTCCCAGTACGTGTGCTATAAAACCTATCTACCTGAAAAAATTCATAATTCTAGGTCAACAGGAAGTACCCTATAGGTTTCTTGACAGACAGACAACGAAGTGATTCGTATCGATATCGTTCCAATCGGAAGATCTTTCTCCAAGCTGGTGTTCTGCCCAGGGACCCAGCTGATCAGACTATTGTATCTTGTAACTTAAATAAATAAATAAATAGACGTACGACGATGACGTACACTTACGTACGCCTAACCTATAAATAATATTAATTATTATTTATAGTATTTATAGGTTAGGCGTAAATATTTATCTCTCATGTACATAGTCTCTCATGTGTATAAAATAGATTTCATAATGAGTTCAAGCCTCACACTCATAACTTTTCATTAGACTACAATACGAATGACTCGATTGAAAAAAGGTTTATTGTTGATTGTTGATTGTAAAGTTTTTTGCGATAATTCCAAGGTTAAATCAGCGATATTGTACTCGACATCCATATACTAATATTATCAATGCGAAAGTGTTTGTCTATCGTATCTTTTTACAACCCATCCGCTTAACCGAATTTGACGTTTGGTACACAGATATCTTGCATTCCGCAGATGGACTAGCTACTAGAAGTATAATAGAAAATAGAAGTTATATTTTTGTTGCTCTTTTGTATTTTTTATGTTGGTGTACAATAAAGCATATTTCATTCATTCATTCATCCATGTGGACAAATTCATTGGCTTCACCTAGTAGTTAATTAATATTAGTTATTCGCATAATATTTCAAGGGAAGTGCCATAAGCCCGACTGCAGAGCATGCATACATCCCGTGAGAATTTAGTGGGGCCGTTAAAGTTGGAGCGTTCCGGGCCGAGAGTAAATAAAACGGAAACGGCCCAAACTTGTATGCAAACAGGGGCGGAGAAACTTGCTCTAATAAAGTACAAACATTGCGGATCGCTTTGTAGTCCAACATCGTAGTGTTGGGTGGGACACGATTTCTAAATGAGGTAGTTAGAGGCGCCAATTTTTGTAACCAGTATAGATAGTTAATTATAACCGAGGTATATCTGTGGTGCGTGATGAGTGAGATTCCTCCTAAATACAATAGTAATAGAAAGACTCATTATTTAATTAAACTTTTATAAAGTGCAATGCAAAAGTGTGTGTACAATCAAAGAGTTTCCACGAGACTTAAAAAAACTTAACAAATTCAAAGCGATCAGCCCCCTATTGTACTTCTATTTTTGTTGCTTTTAGTATTTTTTTATGTTGGTGTATAATAAAGCATATTTCATTCATTCATTCATCCAAGTGGACAAAGTCACGGGCTTCGACTAGTAGTTAATATTAGTTATTCGCATTATATTTCAAGGGAAGTGCCATAAGCCCGATTGCAGAGCATGCATACATCCCGTGAGAATTTAGTGGGGCCGTTAAAGTTGGAGCGTTCCGGGCCGAGAGTAAATAAAACGGAAACGGCCCAAACTTGTATGCAAACAGGGGCGGAGAAACTTGCTCTAATAAAGTACAAACATTGCGGATTGCTTTGGCGCCCAACATGGTTGTGTTGGGTGGGACACGATTTCTAAATGAGGTTGTTAGAGGCGCCTCATTTTTTTATCTGTATAATTATAACGGAGGTATTCGCATTCGTATACGTTTCTATGCAGTATCTTACTGGAACGTAAGTTCCTCTATTTAACCTCTGCTTTGCCAGTAGGTGGTATCACTATTAATTGATATCGTACTCTTAAAAAGAGTATTGTGCTCTATTTCATGTAGGTGTACTTTACCATCTATAACATTAATAAAGTACGCAACAATACTCTAGCCATGGCGAAAGCTTCTTACCAAACCAAAGCTTATTTTGAAATGATAGAAAAGAAAAATCAAGTTTTTTAAACTTATTGTCTTTAATAATGAATTCTAGCCTCATAAACTACCGCTATACAAAAAATCGCTTCATTTGATTACTACAGTCCATGACCCATGATGCCATGATAGGAGGCGAAAGGACCACCGCCTGGATTACCGCAAATCAACGCTTCAACTTATTACTTCTTGTAAACAATGTAAATCGTACAACACTACAGTCTACAACGTAACCCAAGTTTGTTCAGTCGTCCGGGCGGCGCTTGCCGCCGTCGCTCCGTAATTAGGGACATTTTAATTAACTTTGTTCCCGTTTTGAACGACGATTCCAAATCCTATCCTGTTAATTGAGTATGTGGCTTATGTCAGCTGCTTTTGTTTGATATCGTTAATGCGAGTGTTTACCTGCCGCCTGTTTTGTAAATGGTTTTTAGTATGAAAGCGTGAGTTCTAATAAATTAGTAGGTACTCGCGCTTTCATACTAACATCAATTTGAACTAGGCTATTTTAATTTTTGACAAATCTTTTTTTTAATGATTTTTGAATGAATGGAGGATTTTAGGGCTTTAATGTGGCGGCTGAAAATATTTTTTTCCTAGATCCTTGGCTGGGGTAAGGAAAATAAAGGACTTAGACGAGTTCAAAAATATATGCAAACTATATGTTTGAAAACAATTTGAGTGACAAAGCATAGAAAATGTCCGTTTTGCGGGCTGAAATAGATGCTGTGCAAAACACAGTCGTAGGGGTTTTTTTTTTAAAACTTTTAAATTACTTGTGGACGGCTACCAAAAGATCGCGCTGGGAAAGTGCATGAACCGTCAACCTTTAGGATTTCAGTATTTTCAGCCCACTTTGACCATTTAGATATATTCGTTGGTATTAATTACCAGTCTAGAAGCTATTTGTCACCAAAACAGCTTTCTTTCAATATAGTATTCCAAAACTGTCCTTTTAAGCGCGATACTCAGCTCAAATTCAAAGTTAAATTGCCGCATGAGCGAGAATAGAATAGAATAGAATAGAATAGAATTTATTTATTCAAGTAGACTTATTACAAGTTCTTTTGCATCGTTAACTAGTTTAATTTACCACTGGTTCGGAGAACTTAAATACTTATGTTACTTAACTTACTTATTACATCGCCGAATAATGAAACGACCATTTGACCGGCGGTCTTTTTACCGCCCTGCGATCCAATCCTAAATATACTAAATAGCAGATATTTAGAATGTTATGGTTGCGCGCACAAGCGTCAATTTTAACTTACAATTTTATATGCCTAGCGTTAGGAGTAGACTTAGGTAAATCCGAAAGGCTGTAATCAAAACTAAAATCATAATTATTACCTACTTAAAACTAAGGGAAGCAGTGTAGTACATAATATTGTGAAATTAATATGGCGCCACTTGAAACTTGAAGGTGGCACGAAATTATACCGGGGATACACTAATTAGCGCGGAAGTTCATGAATCGTGACTATCTCACAAGGGCTCTTGCCTTGCTTGCCATTTTCCGCCGGAATATCTCTATAGCTAACGGTTTTAGGCCATTTTAATACGATTAGAAAAGCTATACCTATTACCTACTAATACCTTCCTAATGGTAAAGTAACCAAAGAAAGGTTAATATTAGACTCCAAGCCAACCAATCGTTTTCTACTTTCCGGGATCGTGGTCCAACTACTCTGTCTAAACAAATCAATAAATCAGTAAAACAATAAATTAATTTAAAGCAGTTGAACTACGGTCCTTCGGTAGGGGCGTTGTCCAATTATTCTTAGCTGGACCACAGCGGCATGTAAGTATACGAGACCTATATTCAAGAGGTTTCTTGTAGGACGTTATACCAGAGTGGTAGGTACGTAATATATTTCTATGTTTTTGTCGTTCATTGACTATAAATAATAAATAAATAAAATAAACATCTTTTTTATTCGTATAAACTTTTACTTTTTATAATATATATTTCTTAGCATCAATCTACAGTGTTTGTTATCGTACGTTATTGAGGCGACGCGGACGCTATATTATGAACGATGGTATAGTTAATTGGACCAATAAGCGTCTTGAACATGACAGAGTATACTCAACGCTCGTATAACCAATTCTGTAGTCATATGGACTCCGTCATCCATTATGCCTTGTGCTGACTACATCCATTAAAATAATTGAAATTGATAAGCCCTACATTGCGACTATTTTCATTTTATACAATTATATATGTAAATTGTAAATGTGAGTCACCCCTCTTCTTCTCTGTAGGTACCATTGACTTATATATTACTTCGTAAGGACAGGTCCATTGAACAAGCAAAATGGCACGAACTCATTGGTCCTAAAATGTTTAGCACCAATGCAACCTCAGTGATGTCTGGATTTCAAACGGGTCGTTCATTAGTATCTAAGAGGTGGCGCTGATTTATTTGGTTCCAAAACCGTGAAAAATTTTGTTCGCTTGGGCATATCTTGTCATTTATATCGATGGTAGGTACCTACTTTCTCTACTCTAATGTAAACTGTAATATGTAGTTTCTCTGCTCATTTGTTTATACTACCTGTGTTATGGAAAGCCAATGAACTGAAACTTTCTAATTTTGCAAGCCGATGAAATTTATGTAAATAAAAAAAAGCAAAAACAGACTTAAATAGCCATCAACACCTAAAATCAAGAATTATTTAATTTATTACAGAATATATTTATGTTGTTACGTATTATAAGAGCTGTTAGAGAAGTTCTATAATAATGTTTTTTTGGAGTCGCTACCAATTGCGAGCCGTACGAACTGTCTACTCTTTATAATATGAGCACGTTGGAGAAGGCGCCCTTGAAGAAGGTGGAGCCGCCCTCCGTCTTGGCGACGGTAACCCAGCAGTGAAGTGTTCCCTTGTACAGCATGTCGCTGTTGGCGCGGCCGGACTACATCATCATACGCCTGCGTACCGTGTCGAAGGGGTAGGAGATGATTTGTGACTCCATAGCGGCTCCTCATTGGCACTGACTCCAAGAATATATTATTTACATACATTGTTAATATCATTATATTCGGAGTTCGGAAGGACGTATAGACAGCGAAGGCTTAGTGATAGGGTTCCGTTGGCACCCTTCGGGTACGGAATCCTAAAACACGTGAATAAAACTGGCCCAACCGACGGTATATCCAGATAATATGTTTTTCCGAGAAACCTGTCAATTAATTTCTATTAAAAAAGTGTTTTCTTTCATTAGTGTCGCGAGGCGTGTGTCATGACGCGAACGCAAATTAGATCCATCATCGAGTGTGTTTTCTCGTGTATCTTAATGGGCTTTTCCTTGTAACATTGCTGTAAGAAAAATAAGGTCGGTTTTTATTATCATGAATTCTACGAAATTATGAATTCCTACTTCCTAGCTGATATTCGCGACTAAGTTAGTGACTTTCTAGGATCCATATGTCATCATTGGCAACACGCACTGTTTGAAAACTTTGGTCTTCAAGCATTAAGGAATTTTGAACGAGAAGACGTCTCGAATCTTCCTGTACGCTGCCCAGCCGAGTCGGATTCAGTGGCTAACCTCTTTCTCGAAATTGGATCTACCTAGCTGGATAAGGGTACATTTAATCATGGCTAAGGTTTGGAATACTCTTCCACGATATTATGTGTTTCCTAACAATTACAACCCGGATATCTTAAGACAAGTGTGAATAGGCATCTTTTAGGTAAGCGCGGTCCCATCTTAGGCCACATCATCACTTTCCATCAGGTGTGATTGTGACTAAGCGGTTGCCTAAATGAATAAAAAATCGGCCAAGTGCGAGTCCGGCTCGCGCACTGAGGGTTCCGTATTACAGTCGTATTTTTTCGACATTTTGCACGATAATTCAAAAACTATGATGCATAAAAATAAATAAAAAACTGTTTTAGAATGCACAGGTAAAGCCCTTTCATATGATACCCCACTTGATATAGTTCTCTTAATTTGAGGATTGAAAATCTAATCTGTGTGATCTAACCCTAAATTCACGGTTTTCAGATTTTTCCCCGAATGTCTGCTATAAGACCTACCTACCTGCCAAATTTCATGATTCTAGGTCAACGGGAAGTACCCTGTAGGTTTCTTGACAGACAGACAGACAGACAACAAAGTGATCCTATAAGGGTTCCGTTTTTCCTTTTGAGGTACGGAACCCTAAAAAAGGTCGGTTGAACTGTTTGAATTCGGCCATCGACTTAACTATCTAAATGCGCCACAATAGTTAATTGTGTGCGTTATGCGGCACAATACCTCCCCTGACATTAGTCCGTCGTCTGCGCAGTCCTTAAGAAACATGATGTGATACCTATCATCCAAATTGAAAAAGTCGGGCAACGACCGAATTACGAGTATATGCGGGCTTCTGTCCCGTGACGTAATAACGAGGCGCTCTCGTGTTTAATTCGTCTACTAATAAAAACTGCCATCTGCGAACCAGTGCATACTCGAAATGATTGCCAGCATATTGCCAGTTACGACCAATCAGCGACTTACGCGTTGTCTTATAGTCATAACACAGCATCCTGAGAACAATATTGTCGCGATTGGAATTGAATAACATTGAAAGCTTAAATAGCTAAAGTAGCTGTGATAGCGTAGTGGTTAAGACGTCTGCCTTCTAATCGGAGGTCGGGGTTCGATCCCGGGCACGCACCTCTAACTTTTCGGAGTTATGTGCGTTTTAAGTATGTAATTGACTATCACTTGCTTTAACGGTGAAGGAAAACATCGTGAGGAAACCTGCACGCCTGAGAGTTCTCCATAATGCTCTCAAAGATGTGTGAAGTCTGCCAATCCGCACTTAGCCAACGTAGTAGACTATGGCCAAAACCCTCATACTGCGGGGAGATCTGTGCTCTGTAGTGAGCCGGCGATGGGTTGATCATGATGATGAACCGATTATCAAAACAACAGTCAACAATATCTAAATATATAAAACGAAAAGGTGACTGACTGACTTACTGACTGACTGATTTATCAACGCACAGCTCAAACTACTGGACGGATCGGGCTGAAATTTGGCATGCAGATAGCTATTATGACGTAGGCATCCGCTAAGAAAGAATTTTTGAAAATTCAATCCCTAAGGGGGTAAAATAGGGAACTTACGTAATCCACGCGGACGAAGTCGCGGACTTAAGCTAGTCTTATTATAAAACTTATAGGTAGCCAAAGTTATGTAAATTACAACTTGGGTCATTGTTCCAACTTGGGATTGTATAAACATTTTTAATGACCGTCGAAGGCCGCGCCGCCTAATTGGCCGCTCCGCTCTGACTGCTCGCGATCGCCTGGGAACCGAAACAGAAACAGTGGCGTTGTAGAAATCTGTGCGCGTACGCGTGTTTTTCGCGCGCCAATGCGCTCGCGACCGTAATATTCGATCAAATAGAAATTCCCGTTCACGTCAACAATAATGGATGTCTTTCAATGCGAAATTATTGATATTTTCGAGTTATTTTGCAATGATTAACTAGGTAATGTTATTTATTTGGTGTACCTATTTTTTTTTGCGAATAGTGTGGCAGCATTATTGCAAAAAATTTAGAGAATTAACTTTCAAAACATTGTTTTGTGGTTTAAGCACATCAAGTGTGTATGTTGAGTGAAATTTTGTTGCAGAAGAAGTAAAAATAATGTTTGCGAAAACTATCCATTTGCAATAAAAAAAACTATCGTCTTGACAGTTTTAAAGAGGTTAGAACTTCGCATTGTTTACATATTTTTCTTTGGGTGAGATATTGCAAAACAAAGATTTTGCGTTGTTATGAATTATGATAGTGATAATGCGAGTGTGAGAAAGAAATTGGAAATCAATAAAGTGCTTTTGAATAAGAAAATGACTAGAACTGGTTCAGAATACCCAAACATTGGTACAGAATTGACTCAGATAGTGTCAGAAATGAGGAGATCCGTAGGAGAACTAGAGTAACCGACATAGCTCAACGGGTTGCGAAGCGGAAGTGGCAATGGGCAGGGCACATAGTTCGTACAACCGATAGACGTTGGGGTCCCAAGGTGCTGGAATGGCGACCTCGCACTGGAAGACGCAGCGTTGGAAGACCCCCCACTAGGTGGACGGACGACATCAGACGTGTCGCAGGGAGCCGTTGGATCCAGGTGGCGCAAGACCGTGGCGTGTGGAAGTCCCTACAAGAGACCTATGACCTATGTCCAGCAGTGGACGTCTATCGGTTGCTGATGATGAGTGTTAGATAGAAAATTGCTAAAAATTTGAGGGCCAGTAGTTTGTTGACATTGAACATTCACGGAAATTTCTATTTGACGATCGTACACCGAGACATATGCTTGTAGTGCGACAGGGACAATCTGCATTTCGAAATGTCCACGCGCATACTGTGAACGCGGTTTGCGAGTTCGGCTCAGTGTATTTATGTTTCTGTTTGTGATTACGTGAATTGTGTAGTGCAGTGTGCCCACCGGCCAGAATGGAAGCGTTGACCTCGGCGATTGTACCGCCCGGGAGGACTCCGACCGGCGAGGTGGTTTTGTGTTTGTTTTGATTCAGAAGACGTTGACGTACCTACTTAAAATACCTTCCCACGATACACAGCTCCTTAGAAACTTCTCTTCATTGCTAATTCGGTTTAGACTTATTGTATTGCTTAATTGACGAAGTTAGTGCATAATTTTATTGATATCCGTCATTGAGATTTGCGGTTGAAAATATTAAGTAAGCAACAAAGGCATTTGAAATGTTAACAATGATAACACTAATATAATTGACAAATCGTTATTTTGTGGCGACACATTCTTACTTTAGAAACAAAACAATCTACAATGGGGCCGATTCTTTTATACACAATCTCTAAACTAAACTAAAATGACGCGTCTAAATCTATTGCTAATTGTCATAATGTTGCTTGCGGAAAGGGATAGCACTAGATTTAGACCTGTTAATTTAGTTTGGTTTAGAGATTGTGTACAAGAGAATCAGCCCCATTGTTCAGTTAAAGTAAAAAAAAAACTCTGATTGCACAAATGTGATAGTAGGTACCCACAGTAAAAGTTTATTAATTTAAAACAATAAACTTTCCTGTATTTGCCCTTAATTTTTTTGTGGTAATTAAATAGTAGTGCTGTATTACGAACCTATAATGAAGTTCGACTGGCAAAGGTTTCAATCTTAATAAATAAATAAAAATAATTTTTATTCAATTTAACTTTCACAATTTTTTTTTTAAATACATATCAAAAATTGCGTAACCGGCAGGAATCGAACCTGCATCTTCTGGGTTCACGCCCGATGCCTTGATTCGAGGTTCGATCCCTGCCGGTTACGCAATTTTTTATGTGTATTTAAAAAAATATTTAGTAATTTCCTTGAAGTGTAAAAACACCAAAAAATTATAAAAAATATAACTTTCACAAGTACTTTTGAATCGTCAAATGCATCTACCACTGGTTCGGAATGTCCTTCCTACCGAGAAGAACCAGCAAGAAACTCGACGGTTGCTCTTGTCAAAGATTTGATATGTGCTATGTACAAAATTAATTGCAGTCCTGCGCATTGCTGGAGTGAGCTGCAGATCAAATTCTAATAATCAAATAATCTAAACATCGTGGATTTTTGTATTGTATATCAATGATCGGAGTTCATGTTTTTTCGCGCCACGTTCACCGTTGTGCGTTGTTCTGCGCTGTGTTTATTCCGTTTCGCCGGCCCCCGGCCCCCGCCCGGTACATGAGACAGTGTTTGACCCACATCGAGAAACGCGCGGATCTTTCGAAATATCACCTTGTTTTTAATGACAGGTGTTTATTTTACGATTATACCCTTCCACTATTAGCTGTGTGAACGAAAATTATACTATACTTACATTTTTAGCAAGAGTACCTAGGTTAAAGGTAGTTCGAAATTCTTTAAAGCAAGCTTATTACTGATTATGCAATAAAAATTTCAAAATGGCACCATGAAAAAAAAAATTAAAGTGTTATTTGTAAACCCTTTGTTTGAGAGTCCGACTCGCACTTGGGCGATTTTTTAATTGACTGTCAAATTGAAAAGCAAAATTTTACCAACCAGGAACTGTGTCAAGTCAGGCCCAATTTTTTTTTCTCATTACATTACATTCAAAGAATTCGGCATAAAGGCTTAAACCGCTCCCCCTCCCCCACCCGGCTTGAAATCAATTACTGGATACAGCCTTAGATAGCCTTAGACCACCATCTCATAGATCTAAATAGACCACCAGTCTAATAATCGTAGTTAATCGCTAACTACATATTGTATTGTATACAACGGGTACTTACCACGATTAATTAGGCTTAATTAGGGATTTTTAAGTGCCGGTATTTTGACTCAAGTTGTAGTCACGTCGTGACCACGGCTCATGCAACGGAGTCGAAATATCGGCACTTAAAATCGTCTAATTAATCGTGGTATGTACCCGTTTTATACAAAACAATATGTGGTTAAACCACGAAATAAGCCTAAAACCAATCGCTAACTAGTCCCTGAATATATAAAAACCTAAGGAACCTACTACCTAATGAACCTAATGAAAAACCCTAATGATTTTATCCAGTGGGTGTCATTAACCAACCCTCTCTCAAATAAGGGGATCGAATTGCATTATGTACAGTTGTACAGTAACTCCTATGTAGTATACGCAATTGTTTGTACCTAACCGGTAAACAGCGGGCGTAAAGTTTGCGATCCCACCGTGTTTCGGATTAAAATGTCCGGTGTTCGAATTGATTTCGAATTCCGATGCCGTTAGAAGCATTGATACTGGCAGTTCAAACATTCTGAATTGTTTGTCACGCTCAATGCATTCTCTCATTCGCTTATCTAAATAGTTGTTAAGTAATTAAATATAATGAGGACATTTATTTGAATTGTGGAGCGGATAAAAGAAAGTTTTCATTTAAAATGTTATAGTATTATATGCTTAGTAATTGTCCCACTAAGCTTATGTATTAGTTTATACGCCGACAATGACACTCGACACAAATGCTGACACTAGTGTGGATATCATCTACATGACTAGCAATTTTGAGCCACGGCAGCGACACCGAAACTAGATCTGCAACTCGATGTCGCGCTTGTATACACTCACAGAGAATCTACACCGACACTCAGTCTGTAGACTGATTAAGTTTCTAGTCGTGTATAGGTCAAGATCAAGTATCGACTCTCGACCGCTTAGTACGCGGCAAGACCGAAGTATATTGAAAACTGAATTCCTACTGCGCTTTTACGTCGGTTGCTTACGTCCTTTTACTTTTTTAAAACTTTACTTAGAGTCAAAACTAGATAGATATATTTTGTCGCATAA
This sequence comes from Maniola hyperantus, assembly GCF_902806685.2. Taxonomy (NCBI): domain Eukaryota; kingdom Metazoa; phylum Arthropoda; class Insecta; order Lepidoptera; family Nymphalidae; genus Maniola; species Maniola hyperantus. Next base: position 2,808,793 of record NC_048554.1, on the reverse strand, counting down.
CTGTCTCGTTTAACGTTTAACAATTGCGAAAATTAGCCAATCGACCTCTTTATCTAGTGTTATTTAATTTTATCGCTTTATCCTATCTGTCAGTAATAGTTTATTTAAATATCATTGAACTATAACACAAACAATGTTCTATTATTGTAGCATAGAGCGGCCTTTATTCAGATCGTTGTATTAATAATAGTAAATAGTACATTCGAAATAACTATAGTTAGCTTGCTGACCTTCTAAGATACCACAAAAAGTGTAAAACCTCTTTGCTCGAAGTTGAAGCGATCACCTACATTTTTTAACTATGTAGGTAAATTAAGTTTTTCGGTGTTCATTAGACAACCGCTCAAATAAGGAAATAGGTTTTAAAATGTAAAGACCATTAAAATTAGAATCAGATAGGTATTTATTTTGGTGGGAACGGATACCTAAATCATTTATAACTGGCTGCTGCCCGCGACTACTTACGCGTGGGTTTAGGTTTTTAAAAATCCCGTGGAAACTCTTTGATTTTCCAGGATAAAAAGTAACCTATGTCCCTTTCTAGGTCTCAAACTATACCCATACAAAAAATCAAGTCTATCCGTTGCTCCGTTACGACGTGATTGAAGGACAAACCAACAAACAAACACACTTCACATATATAATAGGGGTAGTGATTATTTTTATGATAGTACTTTTACCTACAATTCAAAAAAATCAAAATAATTTTAAAAATATACTGAAAATTGCGGAATTCACGGGGAGTTCGAACAAATGATGGCACACCGTGTGCGTTGAGCTTGGTGGACATTTTATTTACGCTTTCGGGATTTTCGACCTTCGCGGACCGAAGAGCCGTGATAGCTTAGTTGTTAGGACGTCCGCCTCCTATTCGGGAGGTCGGGGTTCCATCCCGGGCACGCACATCTAAGTTTTCGAAACTTTAGAAAGCGTTTTAAGAAATTAAATAGGAAACCTGCATGTCTGAGAGTTCTACATAATGTTCTCAAATGCGTGTGAACTCTGCCAATCCGCTATTGGTCAGCGTGGTGGACTTTGGCCAAACACTTCTCTACTGAGAGGAGACCCCTGCTATGTAGTTAGCCGGCGATGGCTTGATCATGATGATGATGGACAAAAGTCTCTCCAAGTCTAAACGTTTACTGCCCTACTCAGTTACTTAAGATTGAGTTAAAACGAGACAGAGCTATATCTCTCACATAAATCTGTCTCGTTTTAACTCAATCTTAAGTAACGATTAAGCGACTCTGAGTACGGCAGTTCTGCCGTGTAAAGCCAATACTATAATAAAAAATACCTTAAAAGACACAGTTTTCTCAAAACAGTTTTTCTAAGATACAGTGTTTTGGATTTACACGGCAGAGTTAATGTTTTTGAATTCAGTTTCCCTGCTGAGTCCTGAGCTATAAAGGTTTGTTTAATAGCTTATTTGGAACACGAAGGTCTCTTTATCCAAAACCACAAACAAGTTTTGATACAATCTAACCTTGACTCACATTGTAGTTCGCACCCGTAGGTATTTAGTACATAATATGACATCCGCTGCCGCTTGCCAGAGCTGTTTTGTTCATTAATAAAGTGCATGTAATGGAATCCATTTCAATGGAATGCTTAATAAGTGAAATTGCATTGTTGCTTGTTATTATAGCACAATTTTACGCCTACTTAATGCCCTCCCTGGCGCAGTGGCGAGCGCTGTGTTGGTGGCATGTGGTGGGAGGGCCAGATTCGATTCCTGGCAAGGATAAATTGGGAATTCAAGTAGTCCCTGGTCTGGAATGTGGTTAGATGGGATTCCCTAGGATAAAACAAACATTCTCAAGGCAGACGCCGAATGTTTGGTTTTTGACTAAACTCTCGACATTCCTGACGATTTAGAAAGGAAGATTTAGGGTATTGTATCAAACAAATGCTTAAAATAAGTGTTTTAAACATGTTTTTAATCCTGTTTTAAACAAAAATATTTTGTTTAAAAAATACTGGGGATTAGGTACCTAAGCGAGAGGACCAGCGTATTTCGACTGTGTTACACATTCAAAAACTGCAGTTAGTTCTTGTACTAAGATTTCATTTCCTTCTGATTGTGGTGATTTTTAAAATTTTAGAAAATAGTGTAGAACAATTTTTAAGTAAACTTTTACACTGTACTTTCAAATCGTCAAGTGCTTTTGAATAACATTGCTTCGGATACCAGCAAGACTTTGCTCTTTTCAAATAGTTATAATACCTAAATCCTTTAATATGGTTAGAGTCAGTACGGTCAAGTCACAGACGGACTTTACGATTTGTCATTTTTTTAATCTTCACTGTATTTTAATAATAATTCGTTCCACATACATACTTAAAGAACAAAGCTTCCTTACGACTTTTGACTAGATGTTATTTTTTATTGAGATACTCGTAAGCGGAACCGAATTTAGATTTTTTGTCATGTTAATGATCCTTGATCATCACATCATATTAAGCTAAAGCGGTGAAGCGCAAAAACCTATATCGTCAATAAAAAAAGTGTCATCCATTGTTTGAATACTACATAGTTTTCCAATTAAGGTATCGAAAAAATGTCACAATATAGTTTGAATACCAGTTTTTTTTTGTATGTTTACTATGTTTTTATGTTATGGAATCGTAGGTAAAGCTTTATTTTACTGTACCATAGGCCAATAGCCCAATAGCCTTGATATTAGTCCGTGGGACGTGCGTCATATTATGTAGATGTGGACTGGTAGGTAACGTACGTCCATGATCTCTATTAAACACTGTAGATTTTTTTAAAAAGAATATTAGCCATGTTAAATATCACTGGTTAAATGACTAATATTCCCCTTTCCTCTCCAACTAAGCGTCAAGCTTGTGCTAGGAGTAGGTACGACAATATTGCAACGGGCAGGGTTTGAACCGTCAACCTTTCGGTTTTCAGTCCACTCCTCTACCCGTTGAGCTATCGAGGCTCATTTATTTAATTATTATACTTATTTTAATTTTTAACGCAATGGATTATGGAACCAAATCGATTTCTATAGGTATCATTCTATTTCTCGAATTCGGACCTTAATATGGATTTATCAAGACTTCGGTTTTTTATCGGTTTCGGCAATGATTTCCTGACTTGTTAAGAAACTAGAAATAGCAAATTATTTTGATACCAATGACTTCTACGTGCCAATTCCACTAGACAAGCCATACGAGGTTTTTTTTTAACTCGCTTTTGCTTACAATTTAATGGCCAGTGGCTTTCTATAACTCTAAAACGAGAAATCTAAAACGATTGTAAGTGTGATATTTCAAATATGCGGATGGGCATAGTCAACAAGCTCTATAAAGAGCAACCGCCCGAGTTTCTTGCTGGTTCTTCTCGGTAGGAACGTCATTCCGAACCAGTGGTAAATTAAAACTACCTGACTATTCATAAGTACTTGTAAAAAGTTAACATGAATTATATTCTATTCTATTCTATTCTATTCTATACTAACTGTAGACGGGCCATCCAAACAAAAATTTTCGTGGGTGCAAAGGTGCACACCTTGCAACTCGCTTTTGTTTTAGAGTTTCAATCCATCAATCAGCCTTCTTGCGTCTACTGCTGAACATATGCCTTCCCAAGAGGGCCCCACTACACACGGTCCTCCGCCTTCCTCGTTCACCCACTTCCCATTGCCTTCTTGCTTTAGAGTAGGTATAGTACATAGAAATCGTTGCGCCTAGTAAACCTTGTAACCTAAAATCTCGTTCTTCTAATCATGACCAGTTTTATATTACGTATGTGTATAAATCCTAGTCTGTGCGAACTAATGCACTGCACAACTGATTTATCTTAGCGATTTTCTCACACAAACCTGTTCCAAAACTCGTGAAACTGCCTTTAGGAGTCGTATCGCCTCCACCATCGAATGTAACTGGTATAACCTCTGCGTGTGTGTCCACTGTACTACTTGTTCGACCGTTTTCCTGTACCTACTCTTAATTTCGTCATATTAAATTATCTCAAGTACGTTAATATTTTTGCTAAAGTTAAAAAAAAAAACGTTACTTGTATACTGTATACTAGAGACTTCCTACGGTTTCGCTTCCGTTAGAATTTTGATAATTCCGGTCTTATCCCTTGTCTACATTATAAAGGGAACCGCAGCATTTCAGCATTCTAGGTCCAAGGAGCTGGACGATAATGAGTCAGTCCGTAAGTCAGAACTCATCTTTCTATGTATTCAGATATCTGCTGATAATAACTCTCTCTTTCTTTAGTAATCTTACGTTATAAACACGTTTCATAGAACTAATGTCTTCCCTATATAATATTTATACTTATACACTTACTTATTTGACGCCTTATTTAAACCATTAAGATTATTTTAATCGTTATCTAAATACGCTGTTATACATCGTTTTTTTGCACTCCTGGAACTTAACTTTTTTTAAAGAAACAAGCTAGTCGTGGAAAAATCTATAGGCTAGTTTTAGATATATCATAATGACGATGCCCCTGGATGTTGTGGTCTTATCACTACCCATATTATAAATGCGAAAGTGTGTTTGTTTTTCGGTTTGTTTTTCAATCACGCCGCAACAAAGCAACGGATTAGCATGCTTTTTTCCATGGATTAATTAGAGACCTGGAGAGTGACATGGGCTACTTTTATCCCGGAAAATCAAATAGTTTCTACGGGATTTTAAAAACGTAAATCCATCAGCTATCAGCTAGTACCTACTCGCTCTACTTCGCTTTTGATGTACCTACCTATATAAAATATTATAATGATAAAAGGATTTCGTAGACTTTTGCTAAGAAGTTTGAAGTCTTAATTCCGTGACGAAAATAAACGGAATTAGGTATTCTTGTATTCAGTCCTCGCTTCCTCCTCTTACGTTGTTTACATTCAGACCTCTTTTGCGGTTCTTAGCATAAAAGGCAGGGGGCGAACATGCATCGCCAGCACGTACGTACTTTAATGCGTAAATGTTTACATATGACTAGTTTAAACATTTGCACTTCCCGCTTTGCTGTTTACTTATCCGGAATTCCTGTCGGAGCCTCGAGTTTTACTTTTTGCGTGAAAACTTGCTTACTTGAGTAAGCAAGGAACTACAAGCTTAATTTGCTATAATCCACCAAACAGACAAATCTGTATAGTAACGTGCAGTATACAATATGCATTAAAGAAGCAGGAAAAGTCCCTAAGCATTACATACCACCAGGCACCACCATCTTCCAAAACAAACTTTACATTTCACTCCAACGCCGGAGCATCCTCAGGCTATTATGTAGATTCCGGAATATACAAGTACATTGTGGAGTCATTCCCGATCCCTAGAAAAATCAATACATATAAAAAGAAAAGTCGTGACTCACTGACTGACTCGCATCAACGCCCGGCCCTAGCTCTTGGACCTAGAAAGCTGAAACTTTGAACAGAGGTTGCCATTATAATGTAAAATAAGGTATAGGATTTTTAGATATTCTTACGGGATAGGGAATAAAGACTATTTTTATTTTTGCTTTAAGACTGAAGCGAGATCTAATTGAACAAAGCCGGGGCGAGTCAGCTAGTAGTTAACAAAATATGATTTTGTTAACTACTAGGTGACTCGTCGAATACACAGAACATTTTGCTGCACCAATTTACGCAAAAGGTAGATATGTGCAAAGTACTCGAAATAAATTGTCCCCCATGATCACACGCGGTAATACCCACAAACGTTTTTAATCTCGGCGAAAGTACCACAACAATTCCGTTGACGGATCCAACAAAGCGTGAAACCTTCAGATTTGCGACGGGAATGCGTGAAAATTTTTTCAATTGAAAGAAATATTCAAATCGCAACCGTCGAGAGTGATATAACAAAGGGACGCCATTAGAGAGCACGGCCGCGATGTCACAAACGGTGCGTTAATAAAATATCATCATCATTTCGCATTTTCATATTCAAAATGGTGGATTTAGGGAAAAATGAAAATATTGACATCGCAATATGAGGCAGTCAAAATAACCTCGGCTTTTATGATTACATTTTCAGCGTTAATCTAAACTATTTTTTTGATAACTTTTGGTTACTATCTACCTATTTGTTTAAATGCTTGAGCCAATATATTATTTTTGTGACCCAAATGTATCTCCCAGTAATATCGAAAAGTAGAGTAGAATTATTCTTATTTTTCAATAAAAATATTGGTGTTTTCGAGCTCGTAAGCGCTTGACGGGTTATCTGAGCACTGCACATTTCTCTATAGCTCATACTAGCTTATGCTCGCGACTTCGTCCGCGTGGACTACACAAATTTCAAACCCCTATTTGACCCCCTTAGGGGTTGAATTTTCTAAAATCCTTTCTTAGCGGATGCCTACATCATAATAGCTATCTGCATGCCAAATTTCAGCCCGATCGGTCCAGTAGTTTGAGCTGTGCGTTGATAGATCAGTCAGTCAGTCAGTCACCTTTTTCTTTTATATATTTAGATTATGGAGGTACAAATTATGCGGTTAGTTGTAGTATCTAGTTAACAATAAAGACCTTTAAATAGTGTTTATTTAGGTACTAGATCATGCCCGCGCCTTTTTTCGCGTGGATTTAGGTTTTTAAAAATCCCGTGGGAACTCTTTGATTTTCCGGGATAAAAGTAGCCTATGTTCTTCCCATGGATGCAAGCTATCGCCGTACCCAATTTCGTCAAAATCGGTTGAACGGATGGGCCGTGAAAGGCTAGCAGACAGACAGACAGACAGACAGAGAGACGGACAGACAGACAGACACACTTTCGCATTTATCATATTAGTATGGATTAAACTACAGCAGTAGGATGTTTTATGTCCATTTTAAGTAAAGTACCTACTTAAATAAAAAGTCGCCATTAGAAACGAGCGTAACATTGATGGCACAAAGGATACCTTAATAAAAATATCATTATCATTTCGCATTTTCATATTCTAAATGGGAAAGTTAGGGAAAATGTAAATATTGGCGGTGGTAGATTTTGCGTCAGGGGATTTAAACGACCGGGAGTCAAGGCTTTTGCGTAATCGGTGTTGGTTACAATTTAATAATTCTAAACCAATTTTTTTTTTAAGTATATTAATTTATACCTGGCTTTTGATTTTTTTCTTAAAATTTAGTGTGAGAATAAAAATCCTATTTTCTAGTTAGTATCTCGAATAAGGCATATTGCTTTCGTTGTATGACTTCGTCCGCGTGGATATGGTTTTTTTTTAAATCCCGTGAAAACTGTTTGTATTACCGGGATAAAAAGTAGCGTAAATCACTCTGCATATGTTTAACTATATCTATGCAATAAGTCACTTAAATCCGTCTGTTTATGACATGGTAATTTCACACGGATGTATTCTCAGACTTGCTTTTTAATAGTAATTCGACAGTAATGTTTGTTACTTTTAAGTAAGTATTTGTATAACAAATCAATCCGCTACATGTTTACCGTATCCTTATCATCATCCGTCAAATCAAATAGCAGACCGCGTGTTCCGCAATCACTTTCACTCAAGGCCGAAACAAAAAACAAAGGAAAATGAGCCTTATTTCAACTTCATAAGAATCGTAAATTAGTTCTTACATGTAGCTTCTTGTCATGCTATAACAAACTCCACATATGGATTATAGAATACCTTTTCCTTTAACGGTTTGTTCTGCATCATTGCCATGCGTGCAGTGTTTGCGTCACTTTCCCTCCTATGGTATTTATTGGAGACGGATGCAGGGTTCTTTATACAGGTTGTATCGCGATCTAGACTATCTCGAGAGAAAGTAAAGTAAAATCTTCTTAATTGTTGATTAAGCTTTCTATCAGAATAGAGTTACATTTTAAATAACCAGTAAAATTAAAAGCGATTAGTTGGCGAAAACAAAGTAACGTACCTACAAAAGTAAAGTACTTTTTAGGGTTCCGTACCTCAAAAGGAAAAATGGAACCCTTATATTTTCACTTTGTTGTCTGTCTGTCTGTCAAGAAACCTACAGGATACTTCCCGTTGACCTAGAATCATGAAATTTGACAAGTAGGTAGAACTACAGCTGACATTTGGGGAAAAATCTGAAAACCGTGAATTTGTGGTTACATCACACAAAAAAAAATTGTGGTCATAAACTAATAATAATAAGTATTTTCAATTTTCTAAGTAAGATAACTATATCAAGTGAAGTATCATATGAAAGGGCTTCACCTGTGCATTCTAAAACAGATTTTTATTTATTTTTATGTATCATAGTTTTTTAATTATCGTGCAAAATGTCTAAAAAATACGACTAGTACAGAACCCTCGGTGCGCGAGCCTTACACGCACATGGCCGGTTTTTTCTTAAAAACAGGTACAAACTTATTTTACACTCGTACATACAAGTTGAATGTTGTAACTTCTCCACATACTCTTAGAACAATGTTTCATTTGCAGTGGATCTGTAAAGTTCTTAACAAAGAACCCCAGCGTAACTTAGTCTAAACAAGCAAGCCAGCTACGAGCGTGAATATGTTGCTTGATTCATCATGTGTAAAGTTTATAAACTTACTCACTTTTAAATAAAACTTGCTCTTGCCATAAGAATGATGTGCAAGTCATCTCTATCATAATAATTAGGGTCCGAGGAATTAAAGACATGGAGACACGAGAAAGCATAAACCCATCGATATAAATGACAAGACATGGTCAAGCGAACAAAAATTTTCACGGTTTAGAAACCAAATAAATCAGCGCCACCTCTGAGATACTAATGAACGACCCGTTTGAAATCCAGACGTCACTGAGGTTGAGTCGATGCCATTTTGTTTATTCAATAACCCTGTCCATACGAATTAATATAGGTATAAGTCAATGCATAAACCTCTTATTTTAATCATGAAGTCGTCATCACAAATACAATGATACAGCGCATAATAAACGACCGAGTCTAATATGTCAATTTAGCGTTATGTCATACCTACTTGCGTTAAGGCGGTGGCACACCAAGAAATGTTAGTTCTTCAGATCGTTATTTATCATCATGATTATATTTATATAGGTACCTACGAGAAGTATTTTAGTAACTGATCATTTTAATGTGATTAGTTACAAGGAGTGATAGCCTAGTGGTTAAGACATCGACCGCCCATTAGGGATGATCCAATCCCGCGCAAGCACCTCTAACTTTTCAGAGTTATTATGTCCATTTTAAGTAATTAAATATCGTCTGCTTTTACGGTGAAAGAAACCTGCATAGCAAAGAATTCTCCATAATATTCTCAAATTCTGAGAAAAGCTCATAATTGTTGAGCTCATAAGCTAATGAGGCGATGGGTTGAGATGATGATTAATTTGAAGGAATATTAAAATAATCAGTAAAATTCTCTACCAATGCCTTCGCCCGCATAATTTTCGTGTCAGTTGCTATTCGATTGAGTTCTAGTGATCCTATTTTGATCAAACTTGCAGTAGGTAGGTAAAATTTAAGTCTGACGTACCTGTATATTATAGTACAGTACGCGGCAGAAAGTAATTTACATCGGCCTTTAGAATGACATTTCGGCTTTTAGAGCGTTGTCTCTGTCACGCATACCTGTATGACGTTTTGTCGATCTCAACGGAGACAACGGATTACTTTCGTCGGCGTACTGTACGTCTCAACTCTCCACCGATTCTGTGGTAAAGTACCTACAGAAAAATGTGCTCTAAAATGAAAAGAGAGATGAGCTCTAAAATGAAAAAGCTCTAAAAGAAAAATGAGCTCAACAATTTATACTATCGTTATAGTATAAATTGTTGAGCTCATTTTTCTTTGTAAGTTCAAAACCGTTATTACCAGTGAGGTGAAATTGCTCTGCAGTAATCCGCGAGAAAATTGAAAACTTTATTGTGAAGCAGTGACGCTCCGTGGAGCAAACAGTGCACGTCAATCCCGCTTTCAGACCTGTAGGTACAGCAAACAATACGCGACACGACCATTGTCGTTTTCAACAGAAACCTTTACAAAATACCTTGATAGGTTCTGGATCTACCTGTCTACAAAATATTGTATAGACTGTACAAGGTGATACCCTCATGAGCAGTTTACCAGATTCTCAATACACCATATTCGCAGTTCACCAGATTCTCCACTCAGCAGATTCGCAACTCCAGCCAGAAGTACACTTAAATACAAATGAAACAAAAACAGATTAAAATTAAAAAACTATACAAGCAACAATAGAAACAATGAAAAATGAATTCATGACAAAATAATGGCCGTAACATCCCGGCTTGCAGAGATTAAGGCTGACATCTATAGAGCGCACTTTGACATTTCTCAGACTTAAGTTTCAGTTAAAACGAGACAGATTTATGCTAGCTATTTAACGCTGTCTCATTTTAACAGTGACTTAAGTCTGAGCAAAGTCAAAGTGCGCTCTAAAGATCTCAACCGAAGAACAATGTGTAAATTATAGATGTACCAAAAACATACCTAGTGAGCCTCGTAGAGTGATACCTGCGGGAATTATTAGGGCTTTAACAATTTGTTTAACTTCAATGTAACGACCCTACAAACAGCTGATTACAGCTCAGACTTAAGACTTGTTTTAAAAGTCTGAGCCAAGTCAAAATACGTTATCTAGATCACCACTCATTCCTCAGATTGGACCCGCATTAGATCATTTTTGCGATCACCTTCCATTACTATAGCCTTGATGCGTATCATGATCGGTAATTAGGACGAAAAATATATCGTGGGTTAAATTGCCAAAATGATGATGTAAATCGGGCCTTAGTTTATTACGGTTATTGTTTGTATTGTTTTATGAACCGGGTATCATCGTAATTAGGGACCAAAATATATGGTGATCTCCAAAATGATAGTGTAAATCCAGCCTTAGCTGCTTAGGGCTTATGGTGTATTTTGTATTTTTTGGTTTTTTACCAAGTGAACGTTTTGTCAACATTATACAATTCACCTATTTCACCCCCTTAGGGGCAGAATTTTCAAAAATCCTTTCTTAGCGAATGTAGTTTGAGGTGTGCGTTGATAGATCAGTCAGTCAGTCAGTCAAGTTTTCCTTTTATATATTTAGACTAGCTGATGCCCGCGACTTCGTACGCGTGGATTTAGATTTTTTAAAAATCCCTTGGGAACTCTTTGATTTTCCGGGATAAAAATGTCACTCTCCAGGTCTTTATCTATACCCATGCAAAAAATCACGTTAATCCGTTGCACCGTTGCGACGTGATTGAAGGACAAACCAATAAACAAACACACTTTCGCATTTATATAAGGGTACGGAATAATTATTATTAACTGAGCTCGTTGTATCTCTAACCTAGGTACATATTTGCTGGGATAATAATTGGCCGCAATTGCTCGGTCCTCTTGTGCCGATTTAGACCCAATATGGCGTCTGGGCTCTCTCAAATTAGCGATGTTGTTCGTATACTAGTTGTGGCTCCAGACACATTGGCTCAATGCAGTGGCAGATTTGCTCTAAGGCCCAGTAGGCCCGGGCCTAGGGCTGCCTGATAATTAATTATTATTAGGGGCGGCCAATCGTGGCAAAAAATTCACTGATGCTATGATAAAAGTTGTATATAAAGTAAATTATTTATGTAGTGTATAATATAATTATAATGAGTGCTGAGAAAGGGGCGGCTGGTACCTGCTTAAGTAATACAATGGCCCCAGGCGGCCTAGGGCGGCTAAGACTACAAATCCGCCGCTGGCTCAATGCACTGAGTTCGGCGAGTGTCGGTCTTCTTTCTCTTTGCGTATTGTCCCCAACACTGGGAGGAACGTTTGTTTGGATCATGGTGGCTTCGGGAGATAACAGGTAATAAACGTGTAAAAAACCATACTTACGTCAAAGTATAAAGTCTAATATTTTTATATTTTTTCGTAGTCGTAATAGAAATCACGTGATGCATTGCCAGACACTTAGTGTCGTGGGAACCCCCGCCACCCGACACCTTTAAACGTTAATAATTTATTAAACTTAATAGGTGTCTGGCAGGGGGTTGCTACCATAGCAAGTGTCTAGCAATGCATGACGTGTTTTTTTATTTTATTAGAGGGTAGGAAACTCGTTCTCTTACCTATAATTTTAGTATAATATTAGATATAATATATTAAGTCCTTAGTTTTAGAAAACTTGTAACTGCCTTCTGCAATACAGGGTTTTCCTAGTGCAGAGGGTAGGAAACTCGTTTCTTGTGTCTAGATTTAAAATTCTAAATTCAAAATAAATTATTCTTATTCTTATTCTTATTCTTATTCACTATAAGCGCACGCTTGACCACGATCACACCTGGGAAGTTATGATGTGGCCTAAGATGTGACGCGTTTGCCTAGAAGGTGCTTATTCACTCTTGTTTTATATATTGTATACCCGGATTATAATTGGCAGGAAACACTGATCACGGAAGAGTGTTCCAAACCCTAGCCATGCGTATTAGGAACGAATTTCTAATACACTAAGGAAAATATTAAAAAATTTGACTTTATACTTTGCCTTAAGATTTGTACACGTTTACTACCTGTTATCTCCCAAAGCCAACAAACGTTCTTCTCAGTGTTGGGGACAGTATTCAAACTTTCAGCTTTTATCAAATAGGGAAGGTGTAGCACGTGCTGGTTCTTAGGCCATAAAGAACCGCCCTGGTCCAACGTCCAAACGCGCCTTAGCCGAGAATCATGAAGCAAACAAGAAGAACCTTAGAAACATTATTGGTTTGCTGATGTAGGTAGTTTATTTTATTATAGTGACCGATATTCACACGGGTTATAATACCTACGTCTCTTATGAGTTCATAAACATACTCAGGAAATAACACATGCTTGATTGCTGACGGCTTGCAGATAATTATTTTGTTTTTCTATGCATTTATTTATTACGAAGAGGAAAGGCCTATTGGTAAATAGTAAAAGAACAATTATTAAGTACTGTAGGTATGGAAAATGATTACAATTTTAATTTCTAAGATTGATTGTTTGTCTTGTTACTCTTGGTATTTTATGATGGCTCCTTTTTTTATTAATAATTATTTTAATAATAAAGATAGTTGGATTTACTTGAATAATGAAGTGTATCAAAAAAGTACTTATTGATCAGTTTCAATATATTCTACCAATATTAAGAATAACTTACAATTATTTTAAACGGCGTTTGGTTATTATTTAGCGACAAAAACCAGCCCCTAAAACTACAAAGTGTACCAGTAGCCATAAATTAGGCGATATTTCCTATTTCTTCCTAGTATCTCAACAGAAGTTCTACAAGCTACAAAAAATCAAGTACGACAACTATTTACCAACAGACGCCCGCCATTGCGCTTTTTATGTCGTTTTTGCACCTTAATATAATGGCAAATAAAATTAGTTGGATTTCAGACAAACGAGACACGCCAGTCGGTTGGTCACGGATCGCAAGTTGCATCCGGTGTGAAAATAGCTTAACTGTCGCTTGGACTTAGGCTTATGACACACTAACTTGCTGTTTACGGCCGTCCTCTTTCTATAAAAGAGTAACTACAAAATGTCGTATTTAAGTTAGGTATGAGTTATCGCAAAAAACGTAGGAATTAAAGAAACCCCCGCCAAGTGCGAATAAGGCTCGCGCAACGAGGGTTCCGCACTACAGTCGTATTTTTTCGACGTTTTGCACGATAAAATCCCGCAAACTATTTTGGACTTACTGCACAAGTTTAAAAAATCTATTAAAAATATGCTCCTGAAAAAAGCATACTTATTACACAATTGAAGATTATTTAAATGATAAAAGAGCGTGGATTTGACCTGCAGCTCGTTCCAGCAACGCACAAGACTGCAAATACTATTTTATAGATGGCATAATCACTTGCGACTATTATAGCTAAGGTTCTGGACAGTCTGTTTGATAGAAAGCTGAACGAAACACTCGATTTTCACGATGCTCAGTTCGGCTTTCGACCTGGATTATCGACTGAGACCGCAATATTAGCCTTAAAAGAGACTGTACAATATTATACAAGGAGAAAGACACCTGTGTACGCCTGTTTCCTCGATCTCTCCAAAGCTTTTGATTTAGTTTCTTATGATATACTTTGGAGAAAGATGGAGGAAGCAGGGGTGCAACAGGAGTTGCTTAATGTTATGCAGTTCTGGTATGCAAATCAGGTAAATAATGTCAGGTGGGGGAGGGAGCTCTCGGATTCATACAGGTTGGAGTGCGGGGTGAGGCAGGGGGGGTTGACCTCGCCGAAGCTCTTCAATCTGTATGTGAACGAGCTAATCGTGGAGCTCAGCAGCAAGCCAGTTGGTTGTTGGATAGACGGCATTAGCGTGAACAACCTAAGCTATGCCGATGACATGGTGTTGTTGGGTCCCACGGCTGGTTCAATCAGGGAGTTACTTCTAACCTGCCAGGAATATGCTACTAGACATGGTCTGATGTACAACGTGACCAAAAGTCAGTACATGATCTTTAAGGCTCCTCGTAAGCAGGTGACATATGAGCCAAAAATTATGCTGAACGGCGCTACACTCACACGTGTGCAACAATTTAAATACCTGGGTCACTATGTTACGGAGGACCTTAAAGATCATGTCGACATCGAGAGAGAGAGAAGGGCCCTGGCAGTCAGGTGTAATATGCTGGCCCGCAGGTTCACCCGATGTAGTAAAGAGGCAAAAATAACGCTCTTCAAGGCTTACTGCCAAAACTTCTACTCGGGTAGCCTGTGGGTCAACTATTCGAAAAAGGCCATAGACACCTTAAGGGTGCAGTATAACAATGGGTTCAGGATGTTGTTGGGCTTGCCGCGGTTCTGTTCAGCGTCTGGAATGTTCGCAGATGAACAGACTGATGACTTCTTTGCAGTAATGCGGAAGAAGTCATCATCACTGCTGACAAGGCTGCGCTCAAGTACCAACTGCATCCTGAGCATGTTTGCGAGCAAAATGGACTCACCAATGCTTGAACACTTTGTTCAAGTGTTGGTGAGGCCACATTTGTAAATGTAAATAATAAAATTAAAATTAAAAACTGTCTTTTTCCCACAATTTTATTATTAGTTACTAACATTAGTTTTTAAGTAAATCTGTCTACTAACAAATTGAGCCATAGATGCTTTTAATAAAAAGATTTTATTTTATTTATTTATTTATAATCTTGTACCTATATCAAATATTTGAAAAGAGCAACCGCCGAGTTTCTTGCTGGTTCTTCTCGGTAGGAAAGGCATTCCGAACCAGTGGTAGATGCATCCGACTATTCGAAAGTACTTGTAAAAGTTTATTTGAATAAAAAAGATTTTTATTTATTTTATTTACTTATTTAACCCTAGAAATCCGATGTTTCTAAAAAATGCTATGTAGGACCAAGGGTTTGGGTTAGGTTTTAGGTCAATTCTTGAATGGTTTTTAAGATGGTAAATCCAAGCACATTTTATGATAATTTATGAGCCATCCCGAAAAATCAAAGATGCCCGACTAGATTTTTAAAACCTAGATCCACGCGGAGGAAGTCGCGGGTAGTTTGAAATAAAACGAATAAAATAAGGAGCAGAATATGTCCTCTTATCTTTTCGTACAATTTCATATTATTAAACAAACATGAGATACCCTGGCGACGTATCCCTGTCGCTATCAAATGTCGTCGTCTTAATATTTAAATTGACTACAGTTTCTTAGAGTCCCGACCCACGTCCTTGTAATTTGTTTCAAGCATTTTACAAAACTGAGGGTTATTCTTGTGGTATATTCGAGATGTCTTCTCGTCCAAAATTCCTCAGTGCTTGATGACCAAAGTCTTCGAACAGTGCGTGTTGTCAGTGATGACATATCGATCCGGGACATGGTTGCTGACTATGGGCCTCTTAAGAAAGCTCAGAGTCCCTTAGCGGACGATGGAGAGAGTTTCTCTATGTGATAAAATCAGAAATAAGGAGATCCGTAGGAGAACCAGAGTAACCAACATAGCTCAATGGGTTGCAAAGCTGTAGTGGCAACGTATAGGCCACGTGTTCTAAAAATTTACGTTGGGGTCCTGAGGTTCTAGAATGACCATCTTGCACTGGAAAGCGCAACATTGATAGACCCCCCATGGGGTAGACATGTGACATAAAACGAGTCGCAGGGAAACGCTGGATCTAGGGGCCCAAAACAGTGGCGTGTGGAAGTCCCTACAGGAAACCGTAACCAGCAGTGGATATAGGTTCGTAGCTTAGCGAAGTTAATGTAACACAGAGTTAGCGAAACACCTCACAGGAGAGACCGTAGCAGTCAAGGACTATATTTATAAATTGACAACAAATAAAAACAAAAAATTATCAAACAAATAGTGATTTTCCGTTGTTTGCACTCAGCTTCAGTTTCCAGGAGTAGAAAATAACTTCTTCATCAATTTCAAACTTCGCATTAGCCCTCGTCTCGCAAGCTAAATCTGTAAATCGCAGTTTCGTCCGTTTCTGCACGCCTCGAGACTTTAAGATCAAAGTGCTTTCACGTTCGAGCGGTATCGCCGAAAATAAACAGTTGCTATACACATAGTCGGTTTGGCACATCCGATTGGGCAATTCTTATTGATAATAAAACTGACCCGATGTAACTTTTACAGCTATCGTCACTTTCATTCGAAAATCCTCCGGGCTTATACGAGCTCTGTAAGAGATTTTACAGCTTACTAACGTTGATAGAATTCGAGCATTAAATAACTTCAGCGCGAGTGTAAAGTGGATCTTAATTGCCTTGTTTCAAAGCTCAAGTTTGTCCATGCACAGCCATCAATACAAGTGGAAACCTTGTGAAATTAAAATACTGGTACCTACTGGTGGTACTGAATGTTAGTGTAAGTTGAATATTATTGTACTGTGTTTGATAGTCGAATTCTGTGAACGTTAATGAGTTGTAAAATCTCATGCTAAGCACACGGTTTAGATTTTAGCACTTTCGTTTGACAATTAAATGATTTCTCGCCTAGTCTGGTTTCACCACTTAAAACCAGACCAAATATGTGTGTAGGTCGTTGGCGAATATTAATCTACCAAGTATCCAATTCTACCGCCCGGCTATGTGTATAGCAGCCCTAACAAGGTACGTATTTACAGTTACCAATAAGATTTTGTTGACTCTAGCTCTTGAAATATATGTTTTGGACTTTAATGTCCAAACTTTAATGAAAAGACTTAGTAAGTTCACTTACCTATGCTGAATTTTGACCTATTTTAATCTTTACCTGCTTACTTTCTCGGAGGAAAGAACTCTGTAAATATCGGACGGCTTTTTGAAGTACCTATATGATACCGTTTTACCGTCTAAAACCTTGAGGAATACGATGCAGCTTTCCATCATATTTTGACGTCGTTTATTTAAAAAATATTCCAAACATTAATTTCTACCTTCAACGGTCTTACCCCAACGAAGTCTTTGCTTATCCCCAATTGTAATCGTGACGGGATTTCGATATAACTCCCCGTATAATGTATTTCAATCATGGCGTATCGACGCGAGATGGAATCGTAAACTGAACATTCCCGCTGGAATCAGGAAATTGCTTAGATAAAATGTTCAATGTTGTTTTAAAGGCTTCTTTAAGCTTAGCAACATTATAGTATAAGGCAGTGGTCCGACCGCCGGCGAGAGAACGACTAACTATCGGCGATCTTCTCTCAAAAAGCGCACAATGAATGTTCATTCTGTGTAAACAAAAGAGATGCATATATATCAAAAGTTGCTCTCTGAGTGTTCACACTGCCGGCGACGACTCGCTTTACTTGTTTTGTCTCTGAGCGGCGAGCTTTCGAAAATAAACTCGCTCAGCGATATTCGTTCAGCGTTGCTCGCTCGCCTGAACACGTGTAACTCTCGCGCAGGTTTGTACATGACTGAGCGACCGCGGGCGAATGGCGCGAGTAATCGCTCGTCGCACTTGCACACTCGCTTATAACCCGGCGACAAAATAATCGAAAAATTATAGTCTGGAAAGCGATGATAATTTGTTTCCGAGAGTTTTTAAAAAGATTTCTCTAAAATTATGCGTTGCAGCGAATTGTACTTACTCCAAAAGTTTGATTCAATTAAGTAGGTACGACCTGTTGCAATAAGTGTTACAATGAATTGAAATCATGTCTGTAGTCGCATATACATATAATAACTAGGTTAGTGGGTGTAGAGCTTCTGACTGCTTTATAAATAAGTATAAAATCTATAAGTTCTTAAAGACCTTCTGTTATCGGTGGTCCAAGTTGTCCTCAACTATCGTAACTAACTACCTTTTTTTTATAACTGTCATTACAATCTAGCCTATGAGAAAGGCTTATGAGTAAAATTATATTAACCTAAACTTATAAACATACTTATACCTAAGAATCGGTCCATTGACTTATTTTAGTTTATAGTTAGGAGTCATTGGCACCGATTCTAAGCACAACCTAATTTTAGCGTATTCGCACCCTCTTCTTACTATTGTAATATGAAAAGGACAGAAGCAGTTTGACATTTCTAAATTTAATTTTTAGATGGTAAAACCCGTGATTTTAGCACGCACTCGCGAACCTACTGTTTAAATTTGTATTGTGCACTAAAATTTAGTCTTAGAGTTAATTAGATTTAGAGTCTAGAATTTAGAGTTAGAGTCTTTAAATGTGAAAGTCATGTTCCGTTCCTTTTTTAGCATTAGTAAAAAGAAAAGGATGCAGATACTCTAAATTTAGTTAAGAGAGAGACTAGAGAATCGGGGCTAATATTAGAATACACTTTATTCTTGTGTTCTTTAAATTGCACTAGCACTATGCTTTCACTTTGTTCGTGTGTTCTTTGAATTGCACCAGCACTATACTTTCACAAAAAAGTAACTAATAACTACTGCATCCAACAGTTACATCATGTAAACTTTGTCTTAATGCAAATGATGTAACGATGTCACCTTGAGAAAACCTTGCGATTTTTTCCTAGCGGCAGTATTCTTGATTACCAAAACGATTAGCGTATTTAGAAGTGTGGGAACGTTTACATGAGCATTGTTCGTTATACCTAATGTTCAAACATTAGTCATGAACCATTTCACAGATAGCACGTGGAAAATCATGTGAAAACCATTTTCATATGTAAACACTTGCTACTTCAAGTAGCCTGTGAAAAATCACGAAGCAAAATCAATTAAAAATAATTCTTATATTTAATCCCGCTTTGCTTTTTAAATTTCGCGTACACATGTTCATTTCATCTACCCGAGCTAAGACGCTAAAGTGTGTGCGGGCGAGAACATTCGCATCGCTGCGTATTAGAAAGAGAAATACATACATCGATTTAAAATGTAAGTGCGAAAATTTACTCTCCGTGAAATATCTGCGCTATTGATCTTGATCATAATTCCTAGTTTAATAATTAATGTAGCAAACGATAAATCACTTTCCGTGAAAAACCGCCTGTGAAATCACTGTGAAAAAAATAACCAAATGAAAAAAATAGAAGTAGCAATAATACCCAACTCTCGTACATGCTCAATGTAAACAACACATTTGCAAACCCTAAAACAATTTCACACTGTTCCGTGGAAAAGTTTTCCGTTTTTATTCCGTACATCCGGTGGAATAAAAGGCTCACTTTGTATTAATAACGCCATGATTATTTAAGTGGTGAACCCTTTTTATATGCAAACTGGATGAATAGAATGTTTATAAAAGCTTATATGTACATAGTTTACTAAATGTTAAAGTTTAATAGCACTTTACATTTTCAATGGATGATATTTTTATGTTTTAAATTGTGCTCCTTAGTGGTGCATTTCAAAGCAATATTTAAAATATACAATTTACTATATTTTTTTGTGGTTATGCATCGATAATGGAGATGATCGATCGATATCTGGTTTAGTTATAGGTCTAGAACCTAGAGCTTTAAAAATAGAAAATAATCAATCATTAGAGAAAAAACTTGCTTTAACACATGTTTGTGCCTTTTCTTGTGACTATCTAAATATATATAAAACGAAAAGGTGACTGACTAACTGATCTATCAACGCACAGCTCAAACTACTGGACGGATCGGGCTGAAATTGGGCATGCAGATAGCTATTATGACGTAGATGTACGCTAGCGACTTTGTCAGCGTGGACTATACAAATTTCAAACTCCTATTTCACCCCTTTAGGGGTTGAATTTTCAAAAATCCTTTCTTAGCGGATGCCTACGTCATAATTGCTATCTGCATGTAAAATTTCAGCCCAATCCGTCCAGTAGTTCCTTCTCCTAGTCACCTTTTCCTTTTATTTATTTAAAGATTACGACTAACTTCGGTATTTTGCAATTTGCATCAATAGTTAAAAGTTTATCTCTGCCTCTTAAGCAGAATATTCTGCACTATCGCTTTAAGCTTTCAAGCTATTTAGCTAAAAGCTAACATAGAGAAAGAATAGAGCTTTTCAATGCATTCAAGGCAGCGTCTGTGTTAAAGATATTGGCATAGAAATAACACTATGCAAGTATAGTAGGGTTAAACTAGTTTACATAAACCATGTTAGGAAGAGTTGTGCATACAATTTATTCTTGGATCTCGAATTACTTATTCATTTTTCTTGTAATAAGTATTTAAGTTCTCTTTATTTATTCTAAACTTTTGGATTTAGGTTTTTTAAAACTGCTTTAACAACTCTTTAATTTTTTCCGAGAAAAAAATAAATACAATCTTTAGGTCGCAATAAGTACAAAACACTGGTCAAGTGCGAGTCGGACTCGCACACGAGGGGTTCCGTACCATTGCGTCGTACAAGATATTTTAAGATTTTTATGTGCACTGCAGCGCCATCAATATGTGATATTTAGTAAATCGGTTTTCGGATTATTTCCTTTACTTATGCTATAACACCTACCTACCTACTAAATTTCATGATTCTAGGTCAACGGGAAGTATCCAATAGGTTTTCTTGGCAGACAACAAAGTGACCTTATATAAGGGTTCCTTTTTCCTTTTGAGGTACGGAACCCCAAAAATCACGTCGATCCGTTGATCCATTGCAGCGTAATATAATTAACAAACAAACTTTCGGATTTATAACATTAGTAGGAGTCAGTGCAAAAATATATTATAGTCTAGACACTGGACCTCTACATACTGTATGCTAATTCGTGTGGCCGTGTGATGGGAACTAAAACTAGAACAATATTACATGAACTTCTATATCCAGTGTAACCGGTTTACAGTCAAAGCGCTTTTTGACTACCGTTGGAATGACTTCAGTTCCGCTTTTTTGCCATCCGTCATGTGAATTTATTTTCAAGTGTCACCACTCTCTTTGCACTTAAAATTGACTGTCCGAATTAAATGTCTCTGTTCCATTGTAGTTTCAACTACCTACATTCTAAGTAAGCGTCATAATTAGTCACGTTTTCATTTACATAACTGTCTGTCCTCTGGTGTGGAGCTAGGTAGCGGAGCGGAGCGAGAAAGTGATGCGGAGCGGACTTGCGGAGCGATAAAGTAATGCGGAGCGGAGTTGTGGACAGTGTTTTGTGCTTTTCCATACGCGGAGCTTGACCCGCTCCGCTGCCCCGCGCTGCTTCTCTGCTCCGTTTCCCCGCTCCGCGTTAAAATGTATAATTTTTTTAAACTAGTCCACCAGTCCTAGTCCACTGAAGCGGAGCGGTAGTTTTATGCAATTCTATTGGTTAATCACAGTAGACAGGCAGCCTAAGTGAGAACGGAGAGGAGATGTGTTCAGTCGTTCGATTAGAATATCAGATAAGAGGAGATTATTCGTTGCGCGCTCCAAGCAAACATAGTTTGGCTCTCATGTGAATATTATCCTATCAAACTCATTGAAAGTTATATTTGTGTCTGTGGTTTTCCAGATTTCTATTAAAATATTTAGTTTCAAAGTTACACGGGCTCCAGGATTTTACATAAAAATGTACCTTTGAAACTAACCATTTTTACAAAAATCTGACAAACCAAAGACACAGATACTATGCCCGTTTATGTCCACTTGGACGGTAAATTACAATTTTTAGTAGTATCTAAGTTTTTCTTGGAAATATTTTATTTTACTATTTATTGTTAAATTAGTTTTGTTAGATAGTTATTTAGATAGATTTGTAGACAATAATGGTACTATTAAGAGTGGTTTAGATGTAATGAATATTATAATATCTCGAGCGAGCACAAGGAACGCGGGTGCACGGATAAACCCGACCAGGTTTTTGCATCGGTATGATATCTGTAATGTAGTATTTAAAAATGTATGTTTGTTTTTAAATAAATAAATAAATAGTATTGGTATATACAGGAAGATTTTTTTGGTTTTGCACAAATTTTTTTTGGTGGTTCTGTATCGTTAATAGAACACATTTCCATTCATAATTTTGTACCTTTTTTGAAATAATTTTTTTACCTTAAAATAAGCAAATCATGGTCATACTATTCGTAAACAAAGCACGCTATAAGCACACTAGCTAACTCTGACGTTTTCCCTTTAAAAAAAGTACCAAGTTCGCATCTTTGACGATATTAAAGCGCGCAGAGGTCAACGGCCGCCGCGCGCGTTATCGGGTGTGAGTGCGTGTATTAATCAACAGCTGAAGATAACGTTTGTATGGTGACCCTAATCATCTGTTCAAAAGTGGATATCTTTGGTAAACGATAACTTTGGTATTCTTAAGTAAAATAAAAAAATAAAAAATACGTGTTAATTAAATTTCGTTTCTATACAACATAAAAAAATATGTGCAAAACCAAAAAAATCTTCCTGTATATATTATTTGTATAACGGTCAACATGCTTCTTCAAACGCTATTGTGACGTAAAAGTCGTCACGTGAAAATGCTCTCAAAGGAATAAGAGACCATTTAACTTTTCCAACGTATTTAGTACAAAGGCGAAGGTATCGAGCTTTCAATGCAGCAATGCTCAATGGAACTTAAATGAAATTGTACGTATATTTGACTGGCTTCATTTCATTTAGTTTGAACTTGTGTAGCTACTGCATTTAATTTACTGTAGGTATTTCTATTGCCAAGTGTCCATTAGCAGTAAAACTTTGTCTACTGAATTTCATTATTAGTTTGTAACAAGTACCAACGTAGATATTATTTTTGTAGAAAAAACCGCCCAAGTGCGAGTCAGACTCGGGCACCGAGGGTTCCGTACTAAATTCGTGTTTTTTCGTCATTTTGCACGATAAATCAAAAACTAAGACAGACAGACACTGAAGTGTTCCGGGTCCGTTTCTCCTTTTGAGGTGCGGAACTTGTTCCACTGGCATAACACTGGCATACATCTTTCTAGTTCACTTTTACGTTTACTTACTTTTTGTTGGCAAAAACGAGAACAAACGACATCGTAAAAAATTAGACTATAAAATCTTCTTTAAGTTCCGCCATATAATCTCAGCGGCTTATACACAATGCAAACTAGATGTTACAGGATAGATACTTGCAGAATAATATTGGTGTAAAATGTTGGCTCCGAGTTCTGCTTTAGGCAGTGGTCCGACCGCCGACGATGAACGAGAAACGAGTAGAACTAGAAACTGTAAATGAGTTGGCGATCAGCGAGAAGCGAGTGTGTAGTTTCGATAGTTTTCTCGCCGGGCTATAAGCGAGTGTGCAAGTGCGACGAGCGATTACTCGCGCCATTCGCCCGCGGTCGCTCACTGCTCAGTCCTGTGCAGACCTGCGCGCGCGTTACATGTGTTCAAGCGAGTGAGCATCGCTGAACGAATATCGCTGAGCGAGTTAATTTTTGAAAGCTCGTCGCTCAGCGACAAAACTAGTAAAGCTATTCGTCGCCGGCAGTGTGAACAGCCAGAGAGCAACTTTTGATATATGCATCTCTTTCGTTTTCACGGTATGTACATTTATTGTGCGTTTCTTGAGAGAGCAAATCGCCGATAGTTAGTCGTTTTCTCGCCGGCGGTCGGACCACTGCTTTAGAATTGAGCGGTGCCGGTGGGGCGAGCGGCTTTAGCATCGCTGATAACGGTTACGTGGCTGGTAACTTTATCACCTTATGGTCTGCACAGACGGCGCAGCGGCCAACGCGCGACAAAAACACGGCAGAGCAATACACAAACGAGAAACAGCCTTAGTCATCGATATAAATGACAAGATATGGTCAAGCGAACAAATTTTTTCACGGTTTAGGATCCAAATAAATCAGCGCCATCTCTTAGATACTAATCAACGACCCGTTTGAAATCCAGACGTCACTGATCACTGGCATTGGTGCTAAAGCACCACTGAGTCGGTGCCATTTTGTTTGTTCAATAACCCTGTTCAATGGCCATAGTAGATATTACCAACGTTAATAGGATTCGAGCGTCGGAACACTATAGTATCAAAGTAAAATAGATCTTAACTAGCTTATGCCCGCGACTTCGTCCGCGTGGAGTACCTAAACAAATTTTAAACCCCTATTTTACACCCTTAGGGTTGATCTTTAACAATGAGATTTTAACATAATTATGAGCTTAATAAAATATGTCATACTGCTAATTTCAAAAATATTAACTACTTCACGATTCTAACTTCAAAACTGACAGACTTTCATACAAACTTCAAACCCCTATTTTACCCCTTTAGGGGTTGAATTTTGAAAAGTCCTTTCTTAGCGGACGCCTACGTCATAATAGCTATCTGCATGCCGAATTTCAGCGCGATCCGTACAGTAGTTTGAGCTGTGCGTTGATAGATCAGTCAGTCACCTTTTCCTTTTATATATATAGATTACCTTGTTTTCAAGCACTAACTCGTCCAAATATCTACAGCCAAGCGCTCTACGCGGAAACCTTGAGAAATTACAATCGATGACACTTGATTTGACTTTACTCTGACTTTATATTTATAGGCATAGCATAGTACCGAAACACGCGTATTAAGTCGAGGCTATTATCAATTGATGAATTCAGTTGTGACAAATTGCGTAAAAGCAACCGGCTGAGATTTCAGTTGCCCACAAGGTATAGTGTATTGTTATTAATTGTTACATATTGTAACTTAAGATTTGAAAAGAGCAACTGCTGAGTCCCTTGTCGGCTCTTCTCAGTAGAATCTTCATTCCAAACCGGTGCGGTGTTAGTCACAGACATAGTATGAGATACAGTATGACACGTCTGTCTAGGCCTTTACGTGGCTGGTAATTTTATCACCGCTGAGACAATATCGCCTTATTCCTGCCGACAGATAGGATTTGCGAGGAGCAAGTATAGATAATTCCCTCGTGTAGAATGTGAGGTTTATTTAAGGTTAGGATAGTTTTGAAAACAAATTTTATTTAGGCTTTTCTACAAAGAAGGGATGATAAATGCTACACCGTGCTCTGGCCAAGCCGAGTCATGGCTGTGTAGTTGTCAAAACTTTTTTGAGGTGAGGGAAGTGGGCAAGACACAGTATAACATGAAATCCATACTTAATATTATAAATGCGAAAGTGTATCTGTCTGTATGTCTGTCCATCTGTCTGTCTGTCTGTCTGCCCAGCCTTTCACGGCCCATCTGTTCAACCGATTTTGACGAAATTTGGTACAGCGATAGCTCGCATCCCGGGGAAGGACATAGGCTACTTTTTATCCCGGAAAATCAAAGAGTTCCCACGGGATTTTTAAAAACCTAAAACCACGCGGACGAAGTCGCGGGCATCAGCTAGTACGTTATAATTTACAACAATGCTAGACATACTAGAATTTTTGAACCATTGACCAGGCCCAGGCATAGTCTAACCTAATAACATAACATAAATCCACTCTAAAAAGATGCCGGCGCGTTGTATTTCGTAAAAAAAGTTTAATTTCCAACGCATAAATGTAATTCAAATTTTATAACAAAATGTTTACATCAAAGTATAATAATAAGAAAACTGCCTACTTGACCGTTACACAGAAAAAAATTATATCGTATCGGTAAATAGTTATTTCTCATTTTTTTTTTATTTCTAGTAATGTTATTGCATAGTAGCGTAGTAAGCAAATGATTTCATAAGCTTATGTCAGAGTGCTATAGACTCTATGACATGTTTTATTTCTAAATAATGTAAAGGCAATGTTGCATTTTGTATCTCCCAATGTCACATAATAACTTTGATATATATATTGCGTCATTATATATATATATCGATCAAACACAATACCATCTCGTCCTTACTTAGTGCAAAGCAAAAGTGAAGTGAAATAAGGAATGCAGTGATGGAATTTATAACTAATCTTGGTACGTTGAAGATAGTGAAAATGATCGTGCTTTCAAATATATTCCGTGGAAGCCACCCACCGCGGCAGCTACCCAGTGAATTAGCCGAAAAATGTGCGAAAGAGAAACAGTCTAATCTAGTGTCACAAAGTTCGTTAAGGTACAAACAACGGACTAAAACTCACGACAACATCAACGAGACTCTAAGAAATGAAAATGAGTCGAAAACTTCGGTTAGTGATAAAAGACTTTCGAACAGTGTGGATGCCATAGTTACACACAAAGATGCCAAAAGTAAAGTGATATGTAGTGCCAAAGGTTTATTAGAAACAAATTTAGATGATTTATTTAACGATGTACAGAAGATAGACGGTTGGGTCGTCGAACCAAAGAGTTTGGGTGCAAGTGAGCCGACTTTAAGCTTTAATGAGAATACGAGAGCTGTTAGTAAGCGGGAATCTCTCGTGTCAGACAATGATAGTGATGGTGATACGGCGACTGACAGCGATTGTATGGACGATGCGATTCGCCAGCAGAGGAAATGTATGGGCGCGCGGCGATTTGGACACATGCTTAGAAGAGTTTTGTCTCGAAATGGTAAGCTAAATTTTATTTGCCATATATTTAAAAACCTTTTTCTTCTTCTAACGCAGTCAGATAAAAATAGGAATACGGCATTTGCCTATGTAAAAATAAACTATTTCTCAGTGATTATCAAATAGAGGGTCTTCCAAAATATGTAAAATCCACGTCCTTTGTTAGTTTTAAGTGTAATAACCATTTTAAATGATTGATTAAACAAAAAAGTACCTACGTCAAATCATTGTGACGTCACATGCCAGTATTTCATAGAAACTCGCATACGAAGCGCGTGTTTGAACATTTGATAAAAAGATACTGATTTGACTAGTTGTCAAATACCGGATTGGTTTATTGGCATCGATATAAATGATAAGATATGCTCGAGCGACCAAAATTTTTCACGGTTTAGAAACTAAATAAATCAGCGCCACCTCTTAGATACTAATGAACGTCACTGAGGTTGCATTGGTGCATAAGCACCAATGAGTCGGTGCCATTTTGGTTCAACCCTGTCCATACGAAGTAATATACCTATAAGTCAATGTTTATTGGTTTTAGCGTTTAAACTACCGTGAGTGATTTCCATTCTAAATAATATCTGTTCCGGCTTTACTCACGTGTGTAGTCGACGTTAGCCCGACTAGTTTCGAACCTTTCGTTCGTTTTGACTTCAAAACCGCGGCGCGTGCGCGAACGGACTCCCTTGAAAAAGGACCCCGTATGGGTTCGAAACTAGTCGGGCTAACGTCGACTACACACGTGAGTAAAGCCGGGACAGATATTGTTTATTGGTTTATTTATACAAATTGGTTTTGGTTTCATCTACGGATGAAACCGTACCGTAGATACATATATTATTTAGTATGGACGGGTAGGAAAAGAAACGTTTCCGTCCCTTTTCCGTCCATAATTCTTAAATGACAGATTTGCATACAGTTTACTTACACAAGGGTTACACAGTAAAAAGTCAGTCACAAACTTGCATTATTTGAAAAGGTTATTTTACAAAATGTTATTAGAAAATTATAATTATACCTACTCTCATAACTCTAACAATGCCTGCATTGAAGATCAGGCACACGTAACTTTCATCTACTCACTGCAACAGTTTAATAACAAAGACTGTTGCCATCGATATAAAAAGATTCTATATCGATTACTGTTGCAGTAAAAATAAAACTGATAAAGAACTAGTGAAATGCTAATGCAAGTGTTCTGTGCGATATCTTAAAACCCGGTTTTATGCATCGATTTTCGATTAAATCTCGATTAGAATTGCGCAATGCAAACTGGACTGTACTATACGTATTGCGTCTCTACATTTATTCCTTTCTTTGTTTGTCTTTGATATGACATAGTACCTATAAGTACGCGACAGGTCGAGATGGCAATCGGGATATGAAGTGGGGGGGACGCCCCCTGCGCTCGGCCGCACCGGTACTTCAGTGTGTATCGGAGCGCAGTCAAGCGCATGCCTAATTAGTTAAAAAAAAAATATCAAATACTTGAAATGAGCTTATCTTACATTTTTTATCTCGATTCGAAGCGCTCCACGATCTCCTATCTTTACCAACATTTAGAATGCGCAGAAAACACGTCAAATTGTGGTCAAGATTTTGTGGCAACTCACGGACTTGTAGTAACTAGATGCCGTCCCGTCCTTGTACTACGGAACCCTAAAATCAACAATGTCAGTCAATTCAATGAATGATCATTCATGAAGTCGCGGGCTTGATCAAGTAATCATTATAATTTTTTTACGGAACTTTCCGAAGTGACAAAAGAGTAAAAAGCACCGAGTTACTGGAGGGCTTGTTGAATTGAGTGGTGGCGAGGTCGTTCGTTGATTTATCAGGGTTCCGTATTCGAAGGGTGCCAACGCGAAGGGACCCTGTTACTAAGTCTCCGCTGTTCGTCCGTCTGTCCTTCTGTCTATCACCGGGTTGTATATCATGAACCAGGGATAATCCTCCACCTCCCGTGGCCCCAACCTGTCAGTTATATGGGCCGAATCGCAGGAGGGCATCCTTTCGGTACTTGCTCTTGGCGTTTTTCCGGGGCGCCTTCTTTACTCCATACAAATTATTTAATCTCTCCTCCTTGTCCCTTATGCTCGCTCTCCCCCCTTGGGAGCTAGATGTAACTAACACAGCTGAGATCTTTGCTGCTGCCCTCTGTGGTTCCGGCCTGGCTGCCGCCGCCGCTCCGAGCTACTTATATCATGAACCGTAAATTTTCACAGAGTGTGTATTTCTTATACCGCTTTAACAACAAATAATAGAATTTCAAAGTAGCTGCCATGCAAATGAAAAAATAAAAAAGTGTTATGTCTTGTATGATGGTATAGAACTCAAGTCCAAACCATCCAATCTTTCCAAGAGACATAGACCTTTCCAAGAGCGCGCCACCAAACACGGACCTCCGCTTTCCTCATCCATCCGCTCCCCACCGCCTTCTTCAGGTCATCGGTCCAGCGGGCTGGAACTCGTCCTACACTCCGCTTACCGGTACGCGGTCTCCACTCCAAAACACGTCTGCCCCATCGGCCGTCGGATCTGCGACAGACGTGACCTGCCCATTGCCATTTCGGCTTGCTAATCCTTTGAGCTATGTCGGTCACTTTTGTTCTTCTGCGAACTTCCTCGTTCCGGATTTTATCCCTGAGAGTGATACCTAACATAGCTCGCTCCATAGCGCGCTGAGTGACTTTTAGTTTGTGGACGAGGCCAACTGTCAATGTCCACGGAACTCAAGTGTGCGAGTCCAACTCGGACTTGGCCGGTTTTATTTGTTTTCGATTGTGGCAAATTGGTCGGTTGATTGAGACGGCCGCACAATCACGTTAGGTCGCCGGCGACCTCGTCTGCGCTTTAGTTTTGATTGTTTTGATTCTTCTTATTGTACAGTACATATAACAAGACATCTTTATATCTTCCTAGACCCGTTTTGCACTTATGACTATAAGTGGAGTGAACTATAGTATAGCTAAACTCGGTTAGATCCGGAATCGACGATCTGTAAAATATTAGCCTAGGGGCGGGACAACCCTCCACCTCCCATGGACCAACCTCTCGGTTATATGGGTCGAATCGCGGGAGGGCGCCTGTTTGGTACTTGTTCTTGGCATTTTCCCGGGGCGCCTTCTTGACTCAATACAAATTAATTTGTCTCTACCTTGTCCCTTATGCTCACTCTCCCCCCTTGGGGGCTAGACGTCACTAGCACAGCTGAGATCCCCGCTGCTGCTCCTCCGTGGTGCCGGCCTGGCACCTGTACGCTCCGAGCTGCTTCGCTAGGGGTGACGTGAGTGAAATCAAAAGTACCTAGTCGTTTCCTAGCCTACTTAGGGTCTAATGTAGGTAACAACTAACATTTGACGCCAGCTAGTGTAGTGTTGCTATAGCCAGTGTAGCAGCTGTAATAGCCTAGTGGTTAGGACGTCCGCCTTCTAATCAGAGGTCGAGGGTGCGATCCCGGGCACGCACCTCTAACTTTTCCGAGCCATGTGCGTTTTAAGTATGTAATATATCACTTACTTGACCAGTGAAGGAAAACATCGTGAGGAAACCTGCATGCCTGAGAGTTCTCCATAATGTTCTCACTCAAAGGTGTGTGAAGTCTACCAATCCGCAGTTGGCCAGCGTGGTAGACTAAGGCCAAACCCTTCTCACTCTGAGAGTGCATGAAGATAGATTAGGTAGTTATAACAAGTTTCTCTACTATTGTCTATTAGTTCCATACAAATACATAAATACATTAGAGTTGGGTGCTAAATGTTTTGCCGCCAAGATAATAACGTTAGGTATTTGCGGAAACGCTCGCTGGTTTATCTTGTTGATTAACGTTCTCCTAATATCCGCAATAGCATTATCTATAGGTACTGGCTTAATGCTACATTTCTGTACGTGAGGGTTCATGTGGGTAGACTGGGTAGTGCCTACCTAAAGTAGAAACCTATTTAACTGTTGATTGCTCAAGCCTAGATACAATACGCAGCAGAAAGTAATGTACATCCACCTTTAGAAGGAGATAGCAGATTTGTAGAGCATTGTCTATGTCGTTGAGACTGACAAAACGTCATATAGGTATGAGTGACAGAGACAACGCTCTACAAAGCCGAAATGTCATTCTAATGGCCGATGTACATTACTTTCTGCCGCGTACTGTAGCATAGTGATTAAAACGTCCGCCTCCTATGCGGAAGGTCGGAGGTTCGATCCACGCACCTATAATTTTTCGGAATTAAGCAGTTTCATATCACTTGGTTTGACGGCGAAAGTAAACATCGTGAGGTAACAATGGCATGCTTGAGTAGTAATAATTGTTATGAGCCTCAACCATATTATAAATGCGGAAGTGTGTTTGTGTGTTTGTTTGTTGGTTTACTGGTTTGTTAGTTTGTTCTTCAATCACGTCGCAACGGAGTAACGGATCAACGTGATTTTTGCATGGGTACAGTTAAAAACCTGGAAAGTGACATAGGCTACTTTACTTTTTATCCAAAGAGTTACCACAGGATTTTTAGAAACCTGAATCGAACACGGATGCGGAGTAGTGGCCATCAGCTAATTAATACCTCAATAAGAACACGAAGAAGAAGATTTTGTTCCGTCCCGTGAGTAGTCCATAGACATGCATAGAGGTTGTTGTTTTTGGCAAATAAGCTGCGGACATAAACTAGTCCGTCGCAACGGAAGCAATCGCCTAATTGTTAGTTATAAATAACGTTACCTACATTTAGGTGTTGGCGTGCAGGAAGCCCGGCTTTCTTTACGGCCGCGCCTCCGACTCGCTCTATCAAGCAAATGGTACAGGCGTGGCGACTGGTAACATTAGCTCGTGTCCCTTAGGACAAATAAAGCAAAAAAAAAGTTATAACGCCTTAACATTTCGCGATGTGAACCTCAGATTCTAAAAGTTTAGTAAATGTCCCTTAGAAAAAACACTGGTGTAGTTTTCTTAACGGCTGCACCTTCGACTTGCTCTATCAGGCAAATGATACGTAGCAGACGATACGCGACTAGTAGCGTAAGAAATGCCCCTTAGAAAGGACACTTCATATTATAAAATAGCGTTACCTATATTTAGGTGTTGGTGTGCAGGAAGCTCGGCTTTCTTTACGGCCGCGCCTTCGACTCGCTCTATCAAGCAAATGGTACAGGCGTGGCGACTGGTAACATTACCTAGTGTCCGTTTGATAGGACAAATAAAGCAAAAAAAAGTTGTAACGCCTTAACATTTCGCGGCGTGAACCTCAGCTTCTAAAAGTTTAGTAAATGTCCCTTCTTCTTCTTCTTCTTAGCTCTGGGCTGGTTTGTGTTTGTTTGGCCTGTAGGTTTCTTGACAGACCGACAGACAGACAGACAACAAAGTGATCCTATAAGGGTCCCGTTTTTCCTTTGAGGTACGGGATCCCAAAAACCCAGGTTGTTTAGTATGGCAATCAGTATAAAAAGTGAATATAAAGCGATTAGTCACGGTGTTCGGCACCGAAGCTGTTCGCTCGTCGTAAACAATGGTGAAAGTGCCACGCTATCCGCCGCACAATTACCAGTACGTATTACAAGTAGGCGCCGTTTCGCAACCCGACAGCTAGATAGAGAATAAGTTGTATTAACAAGCATGACATGACATATTCATTATTATTATTAACAAACAAAAAAAGGAGATACTCATTTTGACAAGTGTTGCTGAGTACCAATTTATCTATAATTTCTCAAATCCCATCAACACCAGAGCATCCGTACGAACTACGAACCGTGCAAACGAAATTCGCAAGCGCTGCGAACTCTTGTAGAGAAATCATTTTCCGTTAGGGCCAGCGCACCATCCGAACAAATCTGGGCGTTGATGAATCAGTCTCTGATTCAGGAATTCAGGAATATCTGGTAGTCCAGATACTCGTATACTCTCGAGATAGGCGACAATTGAAGCGCCGTGAAAACCTTTATCTTGTGCATGGAAATTATTCTACTTACATCTAATTTTCTTCTTTACATATTTAAGTTGACAACCCTGATCGAGGAAAATAGTGTGAGTTCAGACTCTATAGATATCCGTCCACTATCAAGATATGTGACTATCGAAGCAGTGTCGTGAAAGCCTCGTATTTTGTGCATGGAAATCATTCTATTTACTTGAATTTGCTTCATAATAAAAAGTTGCCAACCCTGACCGAGTACAATAGTGTAAGTCCAGATACCCGTCCACTCTCGAGATAGGCGACTATTGAAGCGCTGAAAGCCTATCTTGGGCATGGAAATCATTAGCCATTGTTGTGATGCATAGCGCTCCCTGCCTCACTTAGAACGGTCGCACAGGACAATGGTTTCTTGTTAAGCTGCCTATCATTTTTATTGCTCCTGAAGAAAAATTAACTTGTCTGAAGTTAGAGCTGTTCTTTGATTGTGCCATTCAGACAAATTATTCGTCATATTCGTCTTTTATTTTGCATTTTACATGTAACTGGCGACTTCGTCCGCGTGGACTACACAAATTTCAAACCCCTATTTCACCCTCTTAGGAATTGAATTTTCAAAAATCCTTTTTTAGCGGATGCCTACGTCATAATAGCTATTTGCATGGCAAAAATCAGCCCGATCCGTCCAGTAGTTTGAGCTGTGCGTTGATAGATCAGTCAGTCAGTCACCTTTTCAATTTTATATATTTAGATAAGATTAGATAGGTATATGAGTATGACATTACACATAAAACCCTGTAAGGGTATGGCAAAAATGTAGGTATTTACATTGAAATTCACATAAGTAGGTATCTAAATTTTACAGCATTCATAAATTAATTATTTTATTTGCACAGACTTTATATTAGGTATTATCTTATTTTGTAGATAATAACCGCCTTTAAATCTACTTACCGTCTTGGGACAACGTTGCTAGCACAATCTATTCATATGACTATGGTCGCAACTACCCACGTCCAAAGCACATACAGCAATTTTTCATGTGGTTAGCAATGTTCATATACTAAATTAAGAAAAGCTAAAGCTTCCAACTCGTCCCGACATTAAAAATACACCGGCAATCTGCCAAAAAATAATTTTCACAATTTTATTATTGCAGGTAAGTCCGCGGGCCCGACCTGAGGTGAGGTAATATTAGGAAATTCCGCACGTATTAATTAACTCGGTCTGCGTGTGTGAGATACCAAACCGTAAGTATTTATATAAGGTGACCCTCCGACTTGGCGATGCCACATGTTTTTAGGGTTTCGTACCTCAAAAGGAAAATCGGAACCCTTAAAGGATCACTTTGTTGTCTGTCTGTCGGTCTGTCAAAAAACCTACAGGGTACTTCCCGTTGACCTAGAATTATAAATTTGGCAGGTAGGTAGGTCTTATAGCGGACAGTCAGGGAAAAATCTGAAAACCGTGAATTTTTGGTTACATCACACAAAAAAATTAAATTGTGGTCATGAACTAATAATAATTAGTATTTTAAATTTTCGATGTAAGATAACTATATTAAGTGGGGTATCATATTAAAGGTCTTCACCTGTGCATTCTAAAACAGATTTTTATTTATTTTTATGCATCATAGTTTTTGAATTATCGTGCAAAATGTCTAAAAAATTCGACTGTAGTACGGAACTCTCGTTGCGCGAGCCTGACTCGCACTTGGCCGGTTTTTTTTAATACATATCAAAATTTGCGGAAAAAAAATATTTAGAAATTTCCTTGAAGTGTAGGTAAGAACACTATCATAAAAATTATAAAAATCTTTACCTTATCCGCGAAATGAAGTTAGTACAGCGCTCTCTCTACTTTCCATACAAATGATAGAGCCAAAAATGTTAGTCGGTGCTAACCATTTTGATACACCAACCAATCGAAACTATCTTTTTAACCGACTTCAAAAAAAGGAGGAGGTTCTCAATTCGTCGGAATCTTTTTTTTTTTTTTTTTTTTTTTTTTTTTTTATGTATGTTCCCCGATTACTCAAAAAACGCCTGGACCGATTTTGAAAATTCTTTTTTTGTTTGAAAGGGTATACTTCAAAGTTGGTCCCATTTCAATTTGGTGAAGATCTGATGAACATCTTCGAAGATAGATACTGGAACTCCTCAACGGATAAGAGTAAATTGCTCGCGATCAGTGTAATAGCTTAGTAAACAGTAGATTTTTAACCAGTCATAGCATAATTTCATGGGGCCACTAAAAATTGTGAAATAAAAAATTTTTGCAAAAAAAATAAAAACCGACTTCGTTACATAAACACTAAAAATTGAAAAATAATTTAATTTATTACCGAATATATTATGTATACAAGAGTTAATATAGTTCCATAATAATATTTTTTGGGGTCGGTGCCAATGAGGTGCCATTGTGGAGTCCCATAAAAATATGAAGTCTAGACGATTCGCGCAGCTAAAGCTAATTGGCACCGGCACCAAAAATATTATTATGGAACTATATTAACTCTTGTATACATAATATATTCGGTAATAAATTAAATTATTTTTCAATTTTTAGTGTTTATGTAACGAAGTCGGTTTTTATTTTTTTTGTAAAATTTTTTTATTTCTCTAATTTAATTTCGAATGATTTTTGAAAATATTTTGGCATTGAATTTCGAATGTTATTTGAAAACATTTTAGTGATTGGTTGGTGTCTCAAAATGGTTAACGCCCACTGAGATTTTTGGCTCTGTCATTTGTATGGGATTACGTAACAGAGATACCGCTTATACTAACTACATTCCGCGGAGAGGGATAAACGCAGAAAAGAGAAAACCACCAACGTTTGTCAATTGGTAAGTTCAGTGTAATTTCGCAGACGAAGTTATTTCTCCAGGGTGTTCAAATATTAGTTAATTTTGGCCGCGCGGGGCCGCTCGCGCGAGAGAGCAAATGAAAACTTTGCCCGTGAAAACGTTTGTGTGTGTTTGTGTGTGGTAAATGTAGGTGTTATTAAAAGGAGTGTGACATTGCTTTGGTAAGGTTAATGGTAGGGGAGCCCAAGAGGATTTGGGATTTACTCGAGCGCGTCAGATTAAGACAAGGTAAGTTAATTATAGGCAGAAAAGTGCATTTCTTTGATCTGACAATTTGAGCGTGACATAAGGAAATAGTTCCAAAGTTTCAAAATACGGCCATGACTTTTGGTTGCGTCCAAACCGTCAGTTTTTTGAATAGAAGCTACTTGAGGATTCACTTAACGTCCCTTCTCAATATCTGACGCGCTCGATAAATATTTTTGGGTATATATTTTTTTCTTTTCTTTCTTTTTTAAATTTATAGGTCGTCAAGTTTATAAAAAAGTTTATGCTTTTTAGGAGCATACTTTTAATAGATTTTTAAACTTGTGTAAAGGTAACTCTAAAATAGAAAATATCAAGGTGATTATTAGACTTTAAAAGTTTATTATGAATTCCTGAAAATTTTATCACACTATACTCAAATCGAAAGATAGAAAAATAATATGGGAACATATAAAACACGCCTGCATTGTGGAGTAATGTGCCGTTCTTGATTTCGTGCCAATCTAATAGAGCTTCAAAAGGAAAAGTTCAATTCTGGTTCAAACGATCTATTGCTTTTATTTTATTGACAGCGCAGATACGTATAGAATGTTTATGTACTCGGAATAAAAGTCTCTAAGTCGGCATGTTAGACCAATGCTAACGCCAACTTGTATAGAACCCTGGCCCATGATTTTTTTTGTCCAGTTGCATAACAGGCGGTTAAAGTTATTTATTTATTTATTTTTTATTTGTATGAAAAACATTTACAATAAAGTGAAAAAGATAGTAAAGATCTCTACCTGTGACCCTTGGCAGTGCGAGAGGTTGTAGAAAGGGAGTAGAATAGGTACAACAAAGAAGATAGAAAGTATTCATGAAAAGAACATAATATATTATATTACTAGATGATGACCGCGACTTCCTCTGCGTGGATTTAGGTTTTTAAAATCCCGTGGGAACTCTTTGATTTTTCGGGATAAAAAGTAGCCTATGTCCTTCCCCGGGATGCAATCTGTCGCTGTACCAAATTTCGTCAAAATCGGTTGGACGGATGGGCCTTGAAAGGCTAGCAGACAGACAGACGGACAGACAGACAGACACACTTTCGCATTTATAATATTGGTATGGATGTAATATATACATATATTAAAACAACGTCACGTTATGTTACGTTTACGGGTAAAATTTTATAAGCAATAAAAGCAAAATGGCTGTATAAGTCAATTTGTGAACATTGGACCATTTTACATTTAACCATAACCTAACTATGGACGTATAAGTAAATACTGAATTGTGCAACACACTTTGGTTTTTATTGGTGGTTAAAGGTTAAACGTAACCGTGACGTAACTTTAACCGTCTGATGTTTATGGTACCTCAGTTATTTACGGTTAAAGTTTTGAACACTAGAGCATTAGAGCATAGAGATACCATGCTCTATGGGACAGAGCCGTTATGGCACACGTTTATCCGATCTAATACGTTGGCTTAAGATGTTCTATTCTTACTACTTTCATAAATAAGTCTTCAATCTTTGTCATAAGATACATATTCGTCACTAAGGTATGCCCGCGACTTCGTGCGCTTGGATTTAGGTTTTTAAAAATCTCGTGGGAATTCTTTGATTTTCCGGGATAAAAAGTAGCCTATGTCCTTCCCCAGGACGTAAGCTA
The DNA here is from genome assembly GCF_902806685.2 of Maniola hyperantus. Classification (NCBI taxonomy): domain Eukaryota; kingdom Metazoa; phylum Arthropoda; class Insecta; order Lepidoptera; family Nymphalidae; genus Maniola; species Maniola hyperantus. The sequence goes on along the minus strand of NC_048554.1, from coordinate 2,771,475 downwards.
GCTCTGTACCAAATTTCATCAAAATCGGTTAAACTGCTGGGCCGTGAAAAGCTAGCAGACAGACAGACAGACACACTTTCGCATTTATTATAGTAGTACCTATGGATTTTTGACCTATATTACACCTACATAGGTAGAACTTATAAAGGCCATTGTACACGTTGGTTATAAACTTACAAGTCCACTTGGTGTATTTTGCTCATACAAAGCTTGTGTTACACATTGACCTAGTTTATTGGGCCATCCATAGTCCATAAAGGCTGAAAGGAAAAGCTTTATGCAGGACTGTAAATTTTGACGGCCGCAGCGTTAAAATTCCAGCCAAAATTTGTATAGCTATTAACACAGAATTCTAAATAATGGAATAGAATCTGCGGTTTTTAATACCGTGATGGGGTATCGATGATTTTTAGCAAATTGGACAAAAAGAATCCGAAAATACATAATAATCGTATTAACGCAACGTAAATACGTCTGCTTAAACTAAGTTCTAAGTAAAATGTGCCCCTAGTGTGTTTGAGCTCCCGTCATTTCTACACCTAATTTGCATTCAGTGGCTGCAAAACTCCTGTAGGCGGGTGTAGTAACACGGTACATTCGACGCGCAAATGGCTACATCCATTAAACCGTGTTTACATGTCCATTTGTTACAGTATACTGTAACAATAAGTTGAGGTCGCGGGAAAACCGTGCGACCTAGTTGCTACAGCTGAGCGATTGCGGTGGTGAAGGGTTAATAAAAACTGCAATACCTCTTCCAGGTTAGTCCGCTTGCATCGTACCTAAACTGCACCGTCACTTCATCATCGTCAACCCATAGACGTCCAATGCTGGACAAAGGTAGTTTAGAGCCTCAATAGCTTAACCGGTATAGGAGTGGACTGAAAACCGAAAGGTCGACGGTTCAAACCCCACCCGTTGCACTATTGTCGTACCTACTCCTAGCACAAGCCTGACGCTTAATTGGAGAGGAAAGGGGAATATTAGTCATTTAACATGGCTAATATTCTTTAAAAAAAAAAAAAAAGGTCTCTTGTAGGGACTTTTACACGCCACGGTCTTGCACCGGCCTGAATCCAGCGACTCGTTAACACATTTGAAATTATTATTAATAATTAAAGCTTGCCTTAAAGTTGTTAGATTTGTGATTTTGTTGTTTTTACATGGTTTATTTCATTCAAATTAAAATATTTTTCGCCTTAAAATTTGGCCAAAAATAAAGATGCTTATTAGAAAGGAAACTTTCAAAATAAATATAAACTTATCATATTTACAACTAGCTTATGCTCGCGACTTCGTCCACGTGGACTACACAAATTTCAAACCCCTATTTTCGCCCCTAGGGATTGAATTTTCAAAAATCCTTTCTTAGCGAATGTCTACGTAATAATAGCTATCTGTATGCCAAATTTCAGCACGTTTGAGCTCTACGTTGATAGATCAGTCAGTCAGTCAGCTTTTCCTTTTATATATTTAGATATTGATGTTGGGCACAAATAATCAAGAAATAAATAAATAATTGGCTTAGTTTTAGATCTAGAACAACAATGATTGGCGAAATAAGTTTTATGGAGAAGACGAATGAAGTGGAACCTTAAAAAGGAAAACTCTTCGTCCTATACGCTTAGAAACGACTAGACGAGTACTTACTCAACCTACGTTACATCAATTTACCCTCTTCACTTAATAAGATTCTGTCAAAGATTACGAGTTGAATACGCTTTTATGTCTCGTCATCCCGTATTCTGTTTGTTATACCTTATTCCCTTAGGGAAAACATTTCTTTATTGGCCCTAAGGTTCTGGTAAACGGGCTTGTTTTTTGGCAATTCCTAGATGCAATTGAGTAGCCGTCCAGTTGTCGTTTCTAGCACGAAAATGGAAGATCATCATTGATAGGGACGCGATATAGCAGGTACAGCACCCAGGCACTCCCAGTGTGCCTGGGTGCTGTTGGTCCCTTTTGGATGCGTCCGAGGGGATGAGCAGTATTCGAGCCGGTGGTGTACCCCGGTAACATGGCTAATAATTTCTCTTCGGGGATATTGTTGGCTATGGCTGATGACCTGGCAGGGGGCGAGGTTTCTCCGCGTGTCCCTCAGACTAGCAGGTGGCTGCACAATGGACGAAGCGAAGTACAGTTCTTGCAATTCACGAAGGCTAGTGAACTTTACTTGTGGTAACGTGTGATAACGTCGTTTACATAGTCATGTCGGACCAATCAGTCGCGAGCAAGCGCTGTCAAACGCACACATTTAGTGTACCTTACGTGTTCCGGTACGACTTAAACATGAGTCAGTGGCCTTCGTGAAATGCAAGAACTATAGCGATAAAAGAAGCCTATGTCCATCTCCTTGATGCAAGCTATCTCTGTACTAAACGTCAAACGAATGGGCCGCTAAACGATAACAGACAGACACACATTTATAATATTAGTGTGGATTCAGTAGCCCGTTTGGCGACAAAAGCGAGGTTTCTCTTATAATAAACGTCACACCTAACGATTGTCTACGTAAGGGACATAAAGACACACAATCAGTGTAAACGAAAGCCTTTATTTTTTGTAGGTCTCTTTATCGGTATTTCATTTTGAGAAATGTCGGTTTTGCTGATAAAAGAAGAGATTTTCCTTTTCGTTAGATAAAGTGGTTACCAACATTTATATTTTTCTATTATGCATGTGAAGCAGTTAGCAGTATCTTTCATGTTTTATTAGTGTGATGTAGATGCCCCTAAGGGTTGGAACCCCTAGCTCCACCCCTAAGTATTCCGTTATTTTTTAAGTTATATCTATAAAAATTGGTATTGGGGCTTTTTTAACGGGTAAACGAGTTTTTTTACCGTTTGAACGAAAAAACGATGGTTAAATTTTATATCAGCAAGTTTCGCAAATAAATTAACAGAGTACTTTGCACCCTCAATATAATATTCCCCGGCGGCCGGTCCAGTTCATCGCGCAGTAAATTCCGCCTAAGCTCAGCGGGAGCACTAAATAATACCTACGTTATACGGTTTATGGTGCCGCAACCGTAGAACGAGGCTATGGCGGGTATTGCCTATCCGTTAGTGTGTCTGTCTGTCTGCATACAAACATAGCTTGAATCCCAGGCATGGACATAGGCTACTTTTCGTCCCGAATACAGAATTTCCACGGAATTTTTCGAGACCCATCCGCTAAACTGATTTTGATGAAATTTTGTACAAAGATAGTTTAGACCCCGGAGTCAGACATAGGTTAATTTCTATCCCAGAAAATCGAAGAGTTCCGACGGGATGATTAAAAACTTAAAATCACCCGTGCGAGGCATCATGTAGTTTAGTTGGCTTGGCGATTAAATTACCGAAGTGTTTCCATCCCGAATATATTCCCCGGCGGCCGGTCCAGTTCATCGCGCAGTAAATTCCGCCTAAGCTCAGCGGGAGCACTAAATAATACCTACGTTTATACGGTTTATGGTGCCGCAACCCTGGAACGAGGCGATGGCGGTCATTGCCTATCTGTTATAAGGAATTTATTATATTGACGTTATTCTACAATGTATTAGATGCCTCGAATATTGGTGCTTAGTCGGCTCTCTACAACACAAAACGTGAGACGGGTCCACATTTGTTAACGTGTAATGTAAGGCAAATAGTCTGGACCATGGAATTGTGGTTAGGACGTCCGCCTTCTATACGGAGATCGAGGGTTCGGTCCCTGGCACGCACCTCTAACTTTTCTGAGTTACGTGCGTTGTAAGTAATTTAATATCACTTGCTTTAACGGTGTAGGAAAACATCGTGAAACCTTTTTTTTTTCCGCTGGTAAAAATGCTATTAGGCATGCGCCGCACAAGGGCGGGTATGTGGGACTCACTCGCGGTTACAATCGGGAGGAAACCTGCATGCCTAAGAGTTCTCCATAATGTTCTCAAAGGTGAAGTCTCGCGAATTTTGTATCTAGAGCTATTCCATTTATAGTTGACGAACATGCCGAACAGAAAGGTCGTTATAGCTGGTGCTGCTTCTATCCGTATGTACCTACAGTAACTGAAGAACGGAAAAACCATTTGGTGTATCAATGGTGGAAAACCAACTTGTCGTATGATCATTACTTGTAGAACTAAAATGATAAAAAAGTTAGCAGACAAACAGACATACAGGATGACACATTCACATTGATAATATTCGTATAGATTTAATAATAATAGATTTAATTACACCCAGGTAAAGTTTTAATTACAAAATTAAATTTTCTGTGATAACGTGTACTTGCCATTGACTTATATTTTACTTCGTATGGACAGGGCTAACAAAATGGCACCGACTCAGTGGTGCTTTAACACCAATGCAAACTCAGTGACGTCTGGATTTCAAACGGGTCGTTCATTAGTATCTAAGAGGTGGCGCTGATTTACTTTGTTCCAAAATCGTAAAAAAATTTGTGCGCTTGACCATCTTGTCATTTATATCGATGGTAGTTGCACAATTGTTTTTTTAATTGTGTCAAAGTCCTCTTTACAACTTCACACATTACCTACCTACCTGCATATTGGATAATGAAATTACATTTATCTGCAATGCAGGAATTTTTCGCGAAATTGTATTCTCACAATTTCATGAAAGCATATTTACTTGTACCTACTGCAGAGAGTTTCCCAAATAAAGTTCTCTGGATACATTTCAAAGCTGGCTGGGGCAGACAAGTACAACTAAATAAACACCGCCAACTTTCTAACTCTGGGCTAGTCCTCGTACCTACTCAGAAATTCTTGACAGAGTATCCTATTACCTAATTATTATTATACAAGCTGCAGATGCCCGCGACTTCGCGTGGATTTAGGTTATTAAAAATCCCGTGGGAACTCTTTGATTTTGCGGGATAAAAAGTAGCCTTTATCACTCTCCAGGTCTTGAATTATACCCATGCAAAAAATCACGTGATTTTTCGTAAACGTAGACATCCGCTAAGAAAGGATTTTTAAAAAATTCAACGCGTAAAGGTGTCAAATAGGGATTTGAAATTGGTGGTCCACACGGACGAAGTCGCGGGGCATAAGCTAGTTTAACAATAATTATGTAAGCGTTAACCACCCTACATTGTGAACGCATATCGATATACTGCCGCAATTTCACTTATCGAAGTTTAAATCGAATAAACCTCACATCGAGAGATCGCAATGTATGAGAAGCGATAAAACACACGCCCCGCAATGTAGGATAATGTGCGATTCTCGAATTCGTGCCAATTCTGATACTGCTTTAAAGGGAAAACTGAGCCTATTCCAATTCTGATCAAGCGATTTTTATTGCGTCTTACAATCCATACTAATTAGTACCCTTATTATAAAAGCGAAAGTGTGTTTGTTTGTTGGTTTGTTGGTTTATTGGTTTGTTGGTTTGCCCTTTAATCACGTCGCAAGGGTGCAACGGATTGACGTGATTTTTTGCATGGGTATACATAAAGACCTGGAGAGTAACATAGGCTATAAAATAACTTTTAATCCAGGAAAATCAAAGAGTTCCCACGGGATTTTTAAAAAACCTGTGCGTGCCAAAAAGGACCTGGCAAAACGGGTGGTCGAAGTGCTCCAAACGGCCAGGTGGTGACGGTGGAATAGTTTGTGGTGACGTGCTGTGCGGTTGTAGAAAAAGGAGAAAGAAAGAATGAGATCAAACAACTCTTCAGAACACTCTCCATTATAAAGGCGATAGAACACGCAAATTGACGTATTGTTGACCGTCGCCATAATGCTAAACTAAATAAAGGTTAGTTTGATTTTTATCAAGAAAGACGCTGTACTTGTACGCTGAAAGCTCGCATCGCATGGCGAGCTAAATTGCGCCTAAATTAAGAATTTACTTCAGGTAGGTAAGTAATACCTACTGTCACAATACGTGTAATATTCAAGTTAAGCTTTTGATTGCTTTATAAGATCGATCATAAAACTTTAAGCATCAAAATGCGTTCCCGATTCTTCCTGGCGGGATTCTCAATGTATAACGAGACTGATTCTATAGATCTTTTAGTACGGCTCAACTCGCCTGCAGGCGCCAACACCCGCTGGTCGACTACGGAAAAGCTGCATCAGTCATTGCGCAAATCTCAGTTTTTGTCTTTGGCTGGATATATGGCATTTTCGTTGCATCAGTGCATTTCAGCTAATAGCAAGAGAGTATCGGCCAATCTGAGGTGATTCCGATCGTCACATTGTACACACCATTTTAACGTAATAGAGCATCATAACAAAGCTTTGTCTCATTCACTCAGCGGCGTTTTGTCGCCACTTTTATGTCAATAAGGTCTTTATAATAAATATACTTAGAGATGGTTCTTTCCAAAAAGTTTAACTTCAAAAGCCAGTGACGAAAAAATAAGAAGTTATTACGACGTAACACAGAAAAGAAGAGAGGTAGAGATCGCTAATTTGCGATAAGGCCGCCTTTTTTATCTTCCTTCTGTCTGTGTTTTTTTGTTCTTTTATTGTTGTTCTATTGTAATCCTTCTTGTGATGGTACAAATAAAGTGTATAATAATGAAAAAATAAGAGCACTTGAACAATTCGCACATGATCTACATATTTTAGCATATTTGAAATGATCACTTGATAAATTTGCCAATCAGAATTGGCTGTAGTGGTAATACTCGGTTCCGTTTTATAGAATGATCCCGTTGATCTACGTTCTGTAGATACCTATCCGACAGTTGCTCGCGTAGCGTCGTAAACTGTTTTTTAATGGCTATAAAGAATGTCTTCATACGAATTGTTAATATGAATAATAAAATTTTATGAAAGCTTTAATGTCGGACGAGATATGAAGGTACTATTTGCGCTTATAATCAAGTGCTTATGTTTTATCCACTCTGTTTCAATGTAATACAGGACATTACATTGAGTGCCGATTTCACTAACGTCGAGTGACGTTTAATCGAAGAATAATTATTTATTGGGCGTAATGACAGTTTTTGTGCTGAAAACCTGCCAAAATGTCTTTATTCTCGGATGAGACTTATTTTATAACTGCCACTTCAGCTGGCAAATTCGTTGAGCTATGTCAGTCGCTTTAGTTCTCCGACTGATTTCCTCGTTACGGATTTTGTCCCTCAGAGAGACACCCACCATAGCTCGCTCCATAGCACGCTGAGCGACTTTGAACTTGTGGACAAGGCCAACTGTCAGTGTCCATGTCGCCGTCGTCGTGTCATTTGAAATGTTTCTTTAAAAAATCTTCGATCTGACCTAGTATTGATAACAATGCAGCTAGCCCAATTTCAAGCTGCAGCTGAGCATATTAAATGTAGAGATAGCACGAGCCAGCTTGCCGCATTTAACGCAAAAACGTCAGATTTATGTCTCGGACACTCTCACCGCAGTTTTTATTAACTAATGCAGTTGGCAGTGTTCTTTTGACACTTTATAATTTAACTGTAAATCTTTTTGCATTGTAACCGCTTGAATTTGTAGCTGTAATTTAAAATATGGCCATCTTTTATTAGGGTTCCGTACCCAAAGGGTAAAACGGGACCCTATTACTAAGACTCCGCAGTCCGTCCGTCTGTCTATCCGCCAGTCGCCAGGCTGTATCTCATGAACCGTGATAGTTGGTCAGTTAAAATTTTCACAGAGGATGTATTTCTGTTGCAGCTATAACAACAAATACTAAAAAACAGAATAAAATTAATCATCAAACGTGATTTTTTTGCTCGTTTTTATAGATAACCAGATGATGCCCGCGACTTCGTCTGCGTGGAGTTAGGTTTTTAAAAATCTCGTGGGAACTCTTTTATTTCTTTTTTTCGGTATAAAAAGTAGCCTATGTCCTTCCCTGGGATGCAAGCTATCGCTGTACCAAATTTCGTCAAAATCGGTTGAACGGATGCAGAGATACAGACAGACACACTTTCGCATTTATAATATTAGTATGGATGGTACGGAACCCTTCGTGCGCGAGTCCGACTCGCACTTGGCCGGTTTTTATATACAGTGACGTGCACATAATTAAGAACGACTGTTATACTATTACCCGGATGTTTTTAACCCACTGAATACAAATCTGAACTCATTTCTAAGAAAAATGGCTTAAAACTGTACTGAAATTGAGTCCAAAGTTCAGTCAGTCACCTTTTCCTTTTATATATTTAGATTTATACGATTATTGCAACGTACGTAATTTCATAAAAAAATATTTGGCTTTATTATTTTGTTATTCAAATAAAGACATGACAAAGATAATATCAAGTTAATTAAGGGAACGAATTACACAAAGGGGCCCCATTATTAAACACCAAACGCACTCTAAACGTCCTCCAGAACAAGGGTCTCTTTACAAATTGACCTTTTGTTTCCTTACATTAAATATTATTTTCTCTTTATGCAATAAAAGAACATGGCGCCTTGTTTGTTATTACTTATTACATTAAAACACAAGTCGTAATTAAAAAACTCGTCCAAGTGGGAGTCGGACTCGCACATGAAGGGTTCCGTAAAATCGTACTTATATAACAGTTTTATTGTTTATTATTAACAGTATTATATTATTATTTAACGACTGTTCTGCCAAAACACGCACTAAAAAGTTACAAAAAATCCTTTTCCTTTTATATCCATCCATACTAATATTATAAATGTGATAGTGTGTCTGTCTGTCTGTCTGTTTATCTGTCTGTCTGTCTGCTAGCTTTTCACGGCTCAACCGTTCAACCGACTTTGACGAAATTTGGTACAGAGATAGCTAACACATCTACTAGGCTACTTTTTATCCCGGAAAATTGAAGAGTTCCCACAGGATTTTTAAAAAGCTAAATCCACGCGGACGAAGTCGCGGGCATCATCTAGTATTTAGATATGTGAACCCGGAAAATATTACATTCCTTTTTTTGGGCAGTCGTATAGTAAATAGTGAAGCAATTAAAATTCCAACTTCAAAAACACTTGTAATCACAATAATTATGGTAAACACTGGCACAAGTTACAGTAGAAGAAAAATTTGAGAAATGGTTCGTATTTCTTGAAGTAACTTTATCCTCTTTGTTACTAGAAACCGATTGAATTATCTTTTGGCGCCCTTGCCAGATTCCTTAAGGGTTACGTCGTCCTTGGTAGAGTGTAGATTATGGTATAGCGAATTCCCGCGGACTCACCTCCAGGGCCTTTATACGAAGCATCAATCATCGTTAAGCGTATCTAGACGCGCTGTTTTATAGTTTACGACATTTTCGATCCGAAACCTGTAAATAATATCTCCCTTTGTTTTTCAAAGTGTATCCTGTATTCTTGCTCGCTGTAATTTTGTTAACAATAAAGTTTATCGGTTAAGTATGAAATCGGCTAAACTGTTGGGCCGTGAAAGGCTGACAGACAGACAGACACACTTTCGCATTTATAATATTAGTATGGAGTATGTATGTTCTACAGTCTGTCAATTCCTGCCCGATCTACTTGGCAGCTTGGTTAACTATGGCCTAAGCCTTTTTCATTCTGAGAGGAGACGAGAAGATGGTCTAAACTTTACAGCTTAATGAACCCATATCCAACAATTCGAACTGTTTTTACTTTGCTCTCACGTCCTGCATGCATTTATTCGTAGAACAAACAGAGTTCCTAATGAATTAATGCAGCGTAGCATCCTGTTCTACTTCAGGCCGCGGCCAGGTGCATTGTTTGTTTCACTGCCTGCCTAGTAATTATAATGTGCATACATTTTATTTTCATAATATCAGATTTCTCTAGGCTTAGACGATAAAAACCTTGGTAATTTTAACTCCTGTGAGCTAAATGACTTTTGTACATTTTGCCAAGTTTAAACAAATGTTTTTAAAATATGTTTAAACTAAAAAAAAAGCAATATTTAATCCTGCTTTGAACAAAAATGTTTTGTTTTTTTGAGCTGTTTTCCAACCCTGCAGTTTTTGCATGCTAACAACATACACTTAACACACAACTCTTCGGCAAAGACGTATCGCTAATATAATGCTTGTTAGAAAATGTGCCACATATTATACTAGACGATGCCTGCGTCTTAGTCCGCGCGGATATAAGTCGCATTTTTAAAAATCCCGTGAGAGTTATTTGATTTTGAGGGCTAAAAAGTACTTCACCTTCGCTTGCTTTAACTTTCTGCATTGATGTCGTATCGTCGTCGTAATATGTAAAGTATATCTACAAGAAAGTTTGGTCTAAGTTTATCCAAAATAAATGATATTAAGGCTGACATTTCATCTTTTTTATTACACATCTGTTTGGCGGCTAATGGATTGAAGGACCTTTACAATATAAGTCTTGCAAATTGCTAATGCGCGTGGCCGCCATTTTAGTGACGTCAGCACTAGACTGAAGTTTCGAGCTGGTATATTTTTATTTCGGCTGACGTCAAAATCACTTCATTTCGATGTTAATGAGACATGGTTCCAGCGCAATAGCAATTTGCGAGACTTATATCTATTTCGATAAGGCTTATCAGACATTGTTTCAACTTATTGTACCTGCATTTTATTGAATAAATAATTCATTCATTCATTCATTCATTCGAGTTTTCTTCACTTTCATTGATATGATTTACCAATGCTAAGCTATGTAAGTATCAATTATTCGTACAGACCCTTTTTTAACTCAGGAAAAAGTTTGAATTTTAAATTAATTAAATTAATCAGTACAGACATGAATTAATTTATCACATAGTAATTTAATCACACACTTTTACAAGTAACTTTTGAAACGTCAAATGGTAGAGCGTAGCGAAACCAATAATTAATCTATGACCAAATGCATCTACCACTTGTTTGGAATGTTTTAGAAGAAACAGCCTAGAACTAGCCTTATCTAATGACTGTCAATTCATGCCTGCGCGGAATATGCAAAATTCGAAAGAGTTCCCACAGGATTTTTAAAAAACCTAAATCCACGCGGATGAAATCGCGGGCATCATCTAGTAAAAAATACCTTAAAGTTTAATTGACGTGTAGTGCGATAGGGATAGAGGTAGATAAGGGGGCGTCTAACCGTGGAAATCCCACCGTGGCCGCGGATAACGAGATTATAAGGCGATCCGTCGGTGTCTGCCGACGTACGTAATCCCCTTGTATTTAACAAAGAGCTTATCTTAGAATTCGTAGAAAGCGGCTGATATAACAGCTTATTTATTTAAAAAGCTTTTAGTTAATAACATGAAAGGATGAAAAGTACCCTATGTCTTTCCCCGGAACGCAAGCTATCTCGGTAACAAATTTCGTCCGTGAAAAGCAAGCAGACAGACAGGCAGACACACTTCCGCATTTATAATATTACACTTGCATCCTTGAGATGGAAAAATAAAGAGTTTCCACGGATTTTTTTTAAACTTAAATCCACGCGGATGAATTCCCGGCTGTCATGTTTATACTTACAAAAACTCTATTTATTTTACTCTCAATATGTTTATTTTTCCTACAAAAAAGAGCCTAACGAGGGGTTTAAACCTATCACATTAAATTCACATACAAATAGACGTATCCAGTCGTAAATTGAAACCCCCCAATCGGAAGAAAATATTTTCGCGTCCCTGAAATAACGTAACGTTTGGGAATTGACTAGGAACGTGTTCAGAGTTGTTTGCGTGCGTGCGTTTTCATTGTCTCCATACGATTTCTTTCGGACGTGACGTTTGGTGCCCGCTTGGTCTCTCTCTCCAACTGCGTCATTGTTTCTCTTTGCTGAGTGTTATGACCTCTTTCATAGTGTAGACCTCTCGCATTATCACACTCTCGTTGCTGAGGGTTATGACCTTATTGATAGTGTAAGGACATTAACGTTTAATTAATTGATAGACACATATTACAGTACGTGGCAGAAAATAATGTACATCGACCTTTAGAAGGAGATAGCGGATTTGTAGAGCATTGTTTGTACAACCGACAAACCGTCATTTAGGTATGATCACCGAGGGACAGAGACAACACTCCACAAAGACGAAATGTCATTCCAAAGGCCGATGTACATTATTTTCTGCCGCGTACTTGTGAATCACACAGTGACACACACACAGTATAGTACCCGGCAAACAACTTGAGTATTGACGTGATTGGCTGGCGAATGGCGGGTGCACGCGATTGGTTGATCAGTCGGCGCGAGTGCACGCGATTGGTTGATACGTCGACTTCCGCTTCCCGGATTCGCCAACTTTCTCCCACTTCGCTACTGCATGCCCAAGTTGTTTGCCGGGCACTATACACAGCACAGTACTCCAAGCCAGGGTAGGCAGTATTTATAGACAGGCACCTACTCAATGGGGTGAGAAGGTACAATGAGCAATGAGCTGCTTCAATTATGCCGTTATGACCTGCAAGCATTGGAATCATAGACGGTGATCTAATACATAGCGCCATCCTTGGATCACGATAAGTAATGAGCACACGTTTTATTTTGATCAAAATTTTGGTGCTGCAGTCACGGTAATATTATCATACAGTATTCCAACTTCATACAAACGGACGAAACGCGAGCTATACCTACGCGCCTCGATCTCCGAATGTGTTCGGGACACTGCCAGACGCGACTGTGCCGCAGTGACGAACGGATGGTGTTTTGTTTTTTAATAACCGCGCGATTTTTCCACTAAAATAAGTTCAAGTACATATTTAGTATGACGAGTAAGAAATATTGTGCTGTTTTTGGTTGCATGAACTCTTCATTAACGCATCCAGGGATAAGTTTTTTAAATTACCTGGAAAGGCGGGCAGCCCTATCGCATGTTTACGTATCGCGCTGCTGTAGGTATTTATTTCAAAGATACGGCCGATTTACAATACTGTATGATAACATTACCGTGCTACCGTGTTCAGATTCTTAATTACTGCTAATTAAACTGTTCTGTCTAATTGAGAATTTAGTGTTTTACTTTGGATTGGATAATTGGTTTCACTAGACAGGGCTAATTAACTTAATAAGGGCCGTTCTGTCTTTTGCCTTCCTATTAAAACGCTACGGTACCTGTAGTCCGCGACAGGTTGGATGGTAATCGGGGTATGAGGCGGGGGACGCCCCGCACATCCGCACCGTCACCCGCGCTCGCCCGCACCGGGTTAGTTATTCCATAACGCTTTTTTTATTTTATTTTATTTATTTGGAACACATACAATACATAAATTTTACATATACTACGTCACTTATATACAAACACAGGCTGATTAATGTATCAATAAAATGTGTACACAGCATTTGCAAATTATCTTGTCAAATAAAAATAACTAATATTATTATCATAACCTTGTTTCAGTTACTTTTGTGAATCCTCGGTTTATTGCAAAACGTGGTGTTTGAAACATTTTATCGTTTCGGTTATAATGTAGTACTCTTAAAATAAAATAATGCAAAATTTGATGTGTGCTATAAAATGGTCGCAAATATAGATTTTTTTTCGCATAATAATTTCGCACATTTCATTATTTCAAAATTAGTTTTATTGAAACCTAAAATTTGCATTTATTTTCACTCGTTTAAATATATGTATGTGCTAAAAATAGGCTGTGATAGCCTAGTGGTTAGGACGTCCGACTTCTAATCGGAGGTCGGGGGTTCGATCCCAGGCACGCACCTCTAACTTTTCGGAGATATGTGCGTTTTAATTAATTAAATATCACTTGCTTTAACGGTGAAAGAAAACATCGTTAGGAAACCTGCATGCCTGAGAGTTCTCCATAATGTTCTCAAAAGTGTGTGAAGTCTACCAATCCGCACATGGCCAGCGAGGGCTATGGCCAAAACCCTTCTCACTCTGAGACGAGACCCGTGCTCTGTAGTGAGCCGGTGATGGGTTGATCATGATGATCATGATGTGCCAAAAATATGTATCGGCATAATATAATGTGAACAAGCCACCAGACAGCGTCCTTTACATTCAAAAGCAGTTCTTTACGCGTCGCCTATGAAAGTTATTGGCTGATATTAAAGGCCGTAATTTTAACAATTGCCACATGAGCTCACACGTTGTATGGGCGTATTCTATGTAGTTTGCGGTGAGGAAAAATGTTATTTTGATATTAAGCCCCTACCCTACCTCTGCTTATTCTCGAAGCATTTCTTACGATGTTACATAAATACATTTCAGAATATTCAATGTTATGAGCTAATGTTAGCCGTATCTTGAAGGATATCTACATTTAGAAGATTGCGGTCTATTTCAGAATATTGTTCCTTGTTTGAAATATAGCTCGCTTCAAAAGGAGTCTACCGAAAACATACGTATTTTTTACACCTTTATTACCTGTTATTTCCCAAAGCCACCATGATACAAATTTCATAGTTAATCGTTCCTCTCTGTGCTAGGGACAATACGCAGAAAAACTTTTAGCTTATAAAATAACGAAGGTCACGCACGCGCGTTTAAACTTTAATAAATTGTTAAAGATTAAGGCTTGCCACGATACTAAGTGTCTGGCAATGCATGACGTGATTTCTAATACAATTTCGAAGAAAATACTTCTCGTTTTACTGTGACGTAAGGTTTTTTACACCTTTGTTACCTGTTATCTGCCAAAGCCACCATCGTAATCGGGGTTCGTTTCTCCCTGTGTTGGGGACAGTATACGCATACGCAGATAAACTTTCAGCTTTTATAAAATAACGAAGGTCTGGCCCTCACATGCTCTCTATATGAAAAGCGCTGGAGAGCCTTCTCTTAAGCCATTGTCCATATCAGAATAGAACCTGTTATATCTATAGTCAAATAAATAGGCAAACTCCGTGCAATGTTAACAAGTCCCTTCCCGCTTATTAGCGCAAATCCGTCACCCAGGACGGGCGAGGCCGAACCCGACAAAGTCAATTAGGAAGTTGGGACCAACTTAACAGCTAACGGACGAATACTATTCAACTTGTTAATTCTATTAGTGGTCCGGCTGACAGTTCCTTTGTTAACTCCAAAGATAAAATATCCTATAAATATATAAAAAGTGTTTTTTTTGTACCGGGTCACATGTTCCATTGTCCATAATATTGAAGGGAGAGCTGCTCTGAAATGAGGATGAAAAAGAGGATGCAGAGAGGAGGAAGGAAGCGAGGAGGAGGAGGAAGATGCGACGAGGGCAGCGAGAGCGAGGATGACAGATACCCAATAACAGGAGAGAATGTGGGTAAAACGAGACGCCACGAACGGCGACGGGAATCTCCCGTGTCTGTGACGTCTGCCCCAAAATGGGGAGAGTGACTTGATGGGGACAAGGAAGCAGAAAGAAAAGAACATGTAGGGAGTCAAGAAGGCGCCCTGGGAAAGAACCATCGAGCAAGTACCGAACGGGTGCCCTCCCGCGTTTCGGCCCATATAACCGTGACGTTGGTGGGGAGATGGGAGGTGGTGAGTTGTCCACAATATTACTCGGTGGAAAGAGAAAGCAGTCGAAATAATTTCAAGACTGACTTGGTAGGAGCATGGCTCACATAGCGTTTAATATCTATAAGAATGAATACAGTAACGTATCTTAATATTTAGGTAGGTAAAACAAAAACAGACAAAGTATTGAAAAATCAGTCTTAATGAAATTTTATAGAATCTGACAAACCACAGACACGGATATTTGTTTCTAGAACGTGCTTTCAAAATTTCTTAATTATAAGTCCCGCAAATTGCTATTGCGCTGGAACCATGTCTCATTAATATCGAAATGACGTCATTTTGACGTCAGGCGACATAAAAAAAAAAACCAAATATAATAATAAACAAATAGTGCTGACTAAAATGGCGGACACGCGCATTAGCAATTTGCGTATAAGTTTTGTTAATTTTTTTTTATTTTTTTTAAAGAATATTAGCCATGTTAAATGACTAATATTCCCCTTTCCTCTCCAACTAAGCGTCAGGCTTGTGCTAGGAGTAGGTACGACAATAGTGCAACGGTAGTTTGAACCGCCGACCTTTTCGGTGTTCAGTCCACTCCTTTACCCGTTGAGCTATTGAGGCTCATAATTACAATTAACACAAAACGTAACTAAAAGACATTTGCATGGAAAGCGCCGCGGAGCGCGCTAGTGTCACTTCTCTTAACAATTGCTACAAAAAATTACACCAATTTGGGACACTCTTAATCATAACATACGTTTCAGTATTTGGCCGTAAGTCAAAACGATTCAACAGCCTTGACCACCCTTCTCCGTTATGGTTAGTAAATCCCAAATTTAGTTTCCTTGGTGCTCGTAATTTATACCGTCCTTTCGGCGCCACACACACTTGTCCCGGGTAAACCGTCTCACCTTTATGTCTTTGTTTTTGTCTTTTCTCACCGCGTGGATACCTATCTTAAACGCTTTCTGTTTTTCCGCGATGTAGGAAACCGTTATATTTTAATGAATGTTCAAGTAAATAGCTCAAAAGATAATAAGCTTTTCTGTGGTGCTATATTTGTCAGAAGGTACAAGCCAATTTAGTTGTAATTTTTTATTGAACACTCTATTTTTGTTAAACAGATATATTATGTGTTTTTAAAAACATTGTTTTTATTTAAGAAAAATAATAATCAATACACATAAAAGGAGTATCTTTTATGATCTCTCAGGATTTTGGTAACTTCTACCTCTAAGGGCGTTTGTGCACTCATTCGGTTCATATCCGTGATTATTCGAAGTGGCCGTCATACAAATACGTACATTCGATTCGTATTTTTTTACACATCGATAAAATCACAGACGAGTGCACAAACACCCTAAGGGATGAATACGGACTTTCATGTTTGTATCCATGATAATTGGTATTTGGGCTTTCGGTTTCGGTTAAAAGTTCTATGGGAGTATGAAAGCCAATGTCAAACAATGGTTTTATGTGAGGTAAAAAAGAGGAGGAAAACCATAAGCTACATGCAATGTTATGATTTTTAATGCTTAAGGTTAGTTTACATTTAAGATTGCTAACATAGTCAGTAGCTTAACTAAGTAATTAAATACTTGATCAATAATTAATGAATTGAAACTGTGATGAGAATTTAAATTTTTTAATAAAAAATTAAGACTAAAATGAAACTGCTAATTTCAACTTTTAAATTTAAAAAATACTAAAATGAAACTGCTATTTTTGCATAATCGGCATTCAAGTCCAGCGACAAGTTTGAAATTCGAAGAACTTCGATGCCATCTAAAATATTAGTTCTTCGCTTAAAATTCAAAAGTTTTAAATTAGTTTAAGTGGTTTCTTCTGAACGCTCGAAGACTTTTTAGATTTTCCTAGAGAAATCATAACGTACCTATATCATAGGAAATATTTGAGATAAAGAGGTGCAGCATTATTTAATTATTTTTCATCATGAAAAATCCCTAAGTACGAAGCTTTACAAAACGTAAATATTTGCAAACGACGTCGCGCGAATAAACTAGTACTACTAAAATTTATAAGTTTAATATGCGCAGCGTTATACCTACTGGCGTTGCCGACTTGTGAAATAATAATGTACCTACCCTCAACAAGGTCATGACTTCAGACCCTAAACGGGCCCGAAACAAGTTCGGTAAGGTAAGATCAATATTTCGTAACGCGGTTAGAGGATTTGTTATAAATTCTTGTCATAATTTCTCAAAACAATGGTTATAAAGCAACCGTTTCTACCCGCCATCTTTATCGATGACTCCCAGTCGAGTCCTATTCAAATGGATTCATTAGTTACAAAGATGGGTGCCAATATTTTAGCGAATAAATGGGAGAAACAAAGACATAAATGTTCCACTAGATGCGGCGGCGCTTCATTGTAAGAATTTATTCCAACGAACATTGAAGTCCGCACTTTTGTCAAGGCGGAAACAAATTATAGGACGCTGCTGACGTAGGGGAGGTGTGCCCAAAGTGGCCATAGCAGGCAAAGCGGTCACTCGTCATTTTTCGGTTATTTGAAATAATAGCGCGACATTGCCTCTTTTGTAGCATAAAGAATCCCCCGCCGCACGCTGGGCAATAATTCGATAGTGGTGGGAACGATAGTGTAGATATAGTGACGAAAATATATTTTTTACCTGTTTTGTTAAAAAAAAGCAAGGTAGGTTCATTCTGTTTTGATCATACCTCTTTATATTTAAATCCTTTTATCATACGTGAAATGTTTCTTATCTATTTGGCTTGATTTGTGCAAAATTTGCTCATACATAAATGAAGAAAAGTGTGACCAGTTGAATTTTTTAACAAAATGGCAAAATTGGGCAAATCGGCCAACTGACTGCTTTGCCCGATAAACGTGGATCTAATAAATCTATAGAACGTATAGATAATATCCCGCACACTACTCTAAGAAGACACATTATGACAGAATCTTCAAAAAGTAACTTGGGAGATATAATAAAGCCGTTTTTAATCCACAGTAAGAAGAAGAACTTTTGGAGTACGTATTTCATAATTTATAAAATCGATACCAATTTTTTGTTTAATCATAATGTTCTTTTATATTTTTGGGTATTTCTACTTAGTCAGGCATATTAAATTAAGAAAACAAACATAAATAAACAGTAATTTTGAGGCTGACCACATTGCCCTAACCTCAAAAGTCTATTTGTAAAAAATAAACTTGCGCGATAACTCTAAATTATTATTAACGTTATTATCTTTGAGTACGTATAGGTAACTCTGGTGTCTATAGTTGGTTCTAACTTTGTTTTTAATTTTTAATTATAATTAAAATTGCTAATTAATTTCGTAGAAACAGACCGCGTCCAAAGTGCATTACGATTGACAGAAGTGCAGACACCGGTGTTCGATGGAACATGTTTTTTTTGTTTTTTTTTTTATTATATGCACAAACAAGTATGGTTATAAGATGTTGTTACGCAAGCGCCGCATCTAGTAGAACATTTATATATCGCTGGAGAGAAATTATGTTGCTACGAGCCCGAATTTATTTACCCCTGAAACGTTAGTTTTACATTTCAACTGGCTTTTATATACCTACCTTTTAGCTAATGGGACTTCAAAGTCACATTCAATCCGGTTTTCAGTAAAGCCAAAATGAAACCTGCGGAAACGCACGGTTTTACGAATGAAACCTGAATGAAACCGAACCGACCAAACTAAAATGCTTATCCTCAGTAACACCATCTGTTTTATAGGTACGGAAGAAGAATATAGTTCAAAAGTAGTAGGTCTAGCTAGCAAAGATCAAGGATATTTTTTTTAAAATTTATAGACTAGCGCTTGGCTCCAAATCTCTAGATAGGCAAAGCTTAAACATTCATAAGCTACGCTAGACGTAGCCTTTAGGTAAAACGACATCTACGAACATGCTTCAATATATGATAGGCCGTTACCAATATACAGAAATCGTTAGACTCAAATGTACTTTGCTTACGTATGATTTCCTATTGGCGCCTCAAGACAATCATTATCATCATGGCTGACTACTGAGCCATCTTCTGTCAGAATGTTGGGATTGGCCATCGTCTACCACGCTTGCCAAATGCGAAATTGCGATTGGAGAACATTATGAAGATTTTTTTTCTTCACCGTTAAAGCAAGTGATACTTGATTGCTTAAAACGCACATAATAACTCCGAAACGTTAGATATGCGTGCTCGGGATTAAAACCCCAGACCGCTTGACTCTAGACTATCACTAGCATTACTTATGCTTTTCTCAAAGGGATCCCAGCCTCTAGCAAAGTTTATATTTGATTTATTATTTACCATTAAGTTGCCGCGAACGATGGGGGTGAGGGGGGGTCGGATTGCTTTCGTCCACGCCAGACACTCTGCCGTCACATGAAAAAGTGTGACCGATGTAAATAAAAGCCTGGCTTTTCTGGTTGTGGGAATCATGTGGGAATGTAGTTAATGTTGATAGAATTGACAACTCCTTTTACCCATTTACAAAATGGAGAAGCTGTCATTTTGATTCGTTGTTATAGATTAGACTAGCTTATGCTCGCGACTTCGTCCGCGTGGAACTACACTTTCAAACCCCTATTTCACCCCCTTAGGGGTTGAATTTTCAAAAATCCTTTCTTAGCGGATGCCTACGTCATAATAGCTATCTGCATCCCAAATTTCAGCCCGATCCGTTCAGTAGTTTGAGCTGTGCGTTGATAGATCAGTCCGTCAGTCAGTCACCTTTTCCTTTTATATATTTGGATGATGCTCACCAATTCGTCCGCATGTATTTACGTTTTTTTTTAAATCCTAAATCCTTTGGGATTAAAAGTAGCTATGTCCGACTCCAAAATGCATGTTATCTCTATAGCAAGTTAATGAAGTCCGCAACTGTCATCCGCGCTGGATTAGGTTTTTAAACTCTTTGATTTTGCGAGACAAAAAGTGGCCTATGTCCATCCCCAGGATGCAAGCTATCTCTGTACCAAAATTTCGTAAAAATCTGTTATTCGGATAGGCCGTGAAAACTAGCAGACACTTACGCATTTATAATATTACCTAGTATTGATATGATATTAATATGGATGGGGGTCCACTGTTGGACATAGGTCTCTTGTAGGAACTTCCACATGCCACAGCCCGCTTCCTGTGATTCGTTTGATATCTACCTAGAGGGGGGTGTAACTGTCAAAATGGTGCCACATGGTGACGCGAAATGGGTTATTGTTTATGTTACGCGATTAAAAAACGCGAGGATCTCACAAAATTACTTTTGTATTTTTATGGCGCCTTATTTCGCAAAATTCATCGCCATACCGAGGATAAATAAAAGGAGAGCGAGGAAATATGACCGAACATCAAGCTTGGGTGCCTATAAATAATTACTGACGTGATGCCGCGCAAGAAAAAATATTTTTGTGGATTCATATAAACCCAGATTCGTTTCGGAGTTATTAATCGTAAATACGAAAGTAAGATTTTGTTTTATTTTATTCAGATATACAAGTTAGCCCTTGACTGCAATCTCACCTGATGGTAAGTGACGATGCAGTCTAAGGTGGGAGCGGGCTAACCTGGAAGGAGTACGGCAGTTTTTTTTAAACCCATACACCTTTGGTTTCTACACTGCATCGTACCGGAACGCTAAATCGCTTGGCGGCACGGCTTTGCCGGTAGGGTGGTAACTAGCCACGGCCGAGGCCTCCCACCAGACCAGACCAGAAATTTAGACATTATAAAATTCGAAATCCCTGCCAGGAATCGAACCCGGGACCTCCCACTAATAAGACCACAGCGCTTACCACTGCGCCTATTATATATAGATAGCATAAATATTATGCGTTGACGACGATTTAAATATGTTTTTCTTTGCTGTTGGAAATGCATAAGTTAGCCTACATCATATAAACGAAGTAACTATCTGATGGATACATCAACGAGCAGCTAAAAATACTAGTTCTAGAAAATTAAGGTTTTGCATGTAGGTTATCTCTATAACGTAGAATACGTTAGAACCTAAGATTTGAGTTTTTCAAAAATTTCACCATACCAAAGCTTGGGTGCGTCACCACTCATAGTCAATTGATAGACGTGCACTGCTTGACATAGGTCTCTCTCTGGTAAAGATTTTCACACGCCGTAATATATTAGTCTATGCACGCCACGGTTTTGTGCCGCCTGAATCCCGCGACTCCCTCGACTCTTTTGATGTTGTCTGTCTAGTTGAATATATTTTTAACCATTTAAAAAGGTGGTTATAATTTCGGCACTGATATTCGTTGAAAAATTCCGTCCTACATCTCCCAAATAAAAATAAATATTTAATCTTCACCATATTTACGTAAATGAGACCAATATGTCGGCTCACATATTTCATTAAAAAAAAGTATTATGTATCGGAATCATAGCGGTTCATCCAATGTTTCAAAAACAGTAGTAATAAAGGCTAGTGGGAACTATTTTTACAAGTCGGTTAAAATTAACTACATAGACGACTTATCTGTCTAAATTTACATGCTGTCAATCAGTCAATCAGCCTATTTGCGTCCACTGCTGGACATAGGCCTTCCCAAGAGCACGCCACCACACACGATCCTCCGCCTTCCTTATCCACCCACTTCCCGCTATCTTCTTAAGGTCGTCAGTCCAGCGGGTTGGAGGTCGTCCCACACTGCGCTTGCTGATACGCGGTCTCCACTCCAGAACACGTCTGCCCCATCGGCCATCGGTTCTGCGGCAGACGTGGCCTGCCCACTGCCACTTCAGCTGGCTAATTGCATGCTGTAGCCACCTATAATTTGAATTATTAACTTAGCACCTAGGATTTGAATAATGTAATTTTTTTGTATGATTCTGTTGGTGGTTTAATAAAAATGAAAATAAAAATAGACCCTACTCACTAAGTTTTGGAGTAAAAATTAAGCTGCTTTAATCCGAAAATTTTGTCTTATTAAGCACTCTCTGGAGGTTATAATTTTGGTCCATATGCAGATCAAATACACCGTAGGGACAGATTCGGTAAGATGGTTCGAGATGATAAAGTCCGTAGTTCTATAGAGGTCGCTGCGGAGACATATTTTACACTAGATAAGATCAAGGTTTTTGGTGGTTTAAACCCGCATCCACACTCTCCACGAGGTGATGCAAGTACGAGAGTGTAGGTACTAGGCAGCGTCATCGCCTCACATAGCTTTGGTATTTTTCTCATAGTAAAACAAGTGATTTAAAAAGTTAAAAAAACCGGCCAAGTGCGAGTCCCAAACTTGCCAAATTTCATTATTCTAGGTCAACGGGAAGTACCCTGTAGGTTTCTTGACAGACAGACGGACAGACAGACAGACAGACAGACAGACAGACAGACAACAAAGTGATCCTATAAGGGTTCCTTTTTTCCTTTTGAGGTACGGAACTCTAAAAACATCTGACTTTGGTATGCACTGCACATTAAAGTGCATGAAACCCGCCTTTTTTTATGTACCCAGTTATACTGGCCATCAAGCCGAATCTAATGAAGTATCATTTATCAAAATTGGCTGAGCCGTTGAGTAGTTACGAACGGACATACATATACACATACAAATCAAACACTCTTCCCTTCTTTGGGCATCGCTGCAGTGTCACAATAAAGCTATGCGTGACATAAATTATAGCGAGGAAAGGTTTAACAACTAGAAGAGATTCTACCACTAGAACACCAGGAACTCTATGTGAACGACATTGCGTGTTAAAATAAAACATACCTATATTTACTGTGTCTTATATGGTCATAAAGCAAAAAGTATTTAATAATAAAACTGTATGAACGTTTCTCACAGCAAGTTTCTGCATTCAACAGCTCTACTCCTACTGTGAACTAAGTGCTTCCATTTCCTTGCTTAAATATTCCAATATTGCACTGAACAGTCTCATTCTTTGCTTGCAGGTAAGTGAATGAGTCGATTCCGACGATGAATTAACACGATTCAACGGCCCTGCTGGATAAATTGAGGTAAGTTCCTAGTACTGTAGTAGCGCAGATATGCGTTACAATTGGGTATTTGACTACATCAAAAATAAATTATTTCTCAGTGTTGATTAAATAGAGGGTCTTCCAAAATACGTAAAATCCATATCCTTTGTTGGTTTTAAGTGTAATAAGCATTTTAAATTATCGATTAAACTAAAAAAAGCACGTCAAATGATTGTGACGTCACACACCGGTATTTCAAAGAATCTCGCATACTAAGCGCGCGTTTTGACGTTTGATAAAAAGTTACTGATTTGACTAGTTGTCAAATACCGTATTGACGGTGTAAAGTGAATGTTTGCGCTACAAATTACAATTACGTTAATTGTAAGCTCTAAAGTTTAGATAGGCACAAGGTTGCTTACCTGTCAGTATTCTACAGGATATATAATTTCGGTAGGTGTGCTAAGGAACTATTTGATCGTAAAGTTCTACACCCTTACGGCGATTACGCACTACACTTCCGTCATCCGAGTTCTATCCGTCATCCGCAGCGATTATCTACGACATACGTCATAAGCTCCCGTACAAAACAAAAAAGTACGTATTTTCTCGGACTCGGAGCGGGCGAGTGCGTAACTGCGGTTAGGATGAAATCGATAGAGCGCACTCTGACTTTGTTTAGACTTAAAACGGGGTTAAAACGAGACAGATGTATGTCTCTCATATAAATCTCTCGTTTTAACTCAAGTCCGAGCAAAGTCAAAGTGCGCTCTATAGATCTCAGCCTTACATAATCCAAATTCCATGGACTCGTACGAAGCGATTCGCTTTCATAAAATATGGAATACTCTTTTGTTTTCCGTTTTTCCCGCCAGCTACAGTAGGATTTTTAAAAGAAAAGTGAATTGGCATCTTTTATAATCAGTATCAACCCATCGCCGGCTCACTTCTCTTCTTCTTCTTCTTCTTCTCAGAATGAGAAGGGTTTGGCCACAGTTGCTCGTGCTTGCCAAGTGCGTATTGGCAAACTTCACACACCTTTGAGAACATTATGGAGAACTCAGGCATGCAGGTTTCCTCACGATGTTTTCTTTTTTTGTTAAAGCAAGTGATATTAAAATGCTTAAAACACTCATAACTCATACAAAGTTAGAAGTGCGTGCCCGGGATCGAACCCCGACGCTCCGAATTGGAGGTCGATGTATTAACCACGTGGCTATTACCGCCGCTTCGTTTCTGAATCTACTACAATGAATTGTTTAAATCCGCTCAGACTGCTGTCTGATGTCTAAGACTCTAAGCCCACCCTTGTTCAAACTGACGGCGTTATTTCTTTCTGTTGAAGGAATTGAAATTAAGCCTGTCATGTAATTTTCGTGTTTTAAGCTAATTTGCACCTTTGTTAGGGGGCTTCAGTTGAATGTCTGTCACTTCTTTTTGATCGATGAGCAAACCTGGTTTTTAGTTCAAGGTTTGACTTTTAGTTACATATTACTATTGTTGTATTACTGTTTGTGTTAATTTTGTTTTGACGACCTCCCTGGCTCAGTGGTGAGTGGCTTCTCATTAGAAACTGCTTTCTGAACCATAAACATAAATATATCATAAGTGACACAAGTTGTGCAAAATGAAATAAATCCATGTCATTGTTAAATATATAAATCGAAATGGTGACTGACTGATTTATCAACGTGACTGATCTATCAACGCACAGCTCAAACTACTGGACGGATCGGGCTGAAATTTGGCATGCAGATAGCTATTATGACGTAGGCATCCGCTAAGAAAGGATTTTTGAAAATTCAAGCCCTGAGGGGGTGAAATAGGGTTTGAAATTTGGGTAGTCAACGCGAACGAAGTCGCGAGCATAAGCTAGTTAATGTATATCATAAGTGGCACAAGGTGTGCAAAATGAAATAAATCCATGTCATTTCAAATAAATGGAATCCGATTTAAAAACAATGATCATTTCGATTTAAATCGTCCGAAAGCGAGATTCATTGATACAAAATAATAAGCACAAATCATTTATTACGCCACCGGAAAACTGTTACAAAAGGAAATAGGAACACAAAACCAATATCAAGCTCTGCGATCTAAGGAAACAGCAAACGACCATAAATTCTGTAGCACAAAGAGACAAATGAAAAATGACATTAAACAATAGTCACGTCGTGTTCAAAGTTGTGCAAGATCCGAAAAGGATTTAGGAGGCCCCCGGGTGCCTTAAAGTGTCCGGGAGAAATAACCTCGCGAAATATTAACGATAACTTATTTCAATTTGATAAATGGAAAACTTGTTGTCGTCATGAAAGTTTAATCTTTACATTTAGTTTTGTAGGGCTCCGTACCCAAAGAGTAAAACGGGACTCTATTACTAAGTCCGCTGTCCGTCCGTCTGTCTGTCCATCTGTCACCAGGCTGTATCTCATGAACCGTGATAGTTAGACAGTTGAAAGTTGCACAGATGATGTACTTATTAAAAACAGAATAAAATAAATATTTAAGGGGGCTCCTTTTTTTAAATTCTTTAATTCGCCGAGATAAAAAGTAGCCTATGCCCGTTTCCAGGATGCAAGCTAGCTATCTTTATCCATACTAATCCAAACTAATATTATAAATGCGAAAGTGTGTCTGTATGCCTGTGTGTCTGTCTGTCTGCTAGCTTTTCACGGCCCAATAGTTTAACCGATTTTGATGAAATTTGGTACAGAGCTAGCTTACATCTCGGGGAAGGACACATACTACTTTTTATCCCGGAAAATCAAAGAAAATCAAAATTGAAATTCTGAAAACCTATCTCTATACCAAATTTTGTCAAAAACGGTTTAACAGATGGGCCGTGAAAAGCTAGCAGACATTACAGACACGCTTCCGAATTTATAATAGTTAGTATGGAGCATAGATTTTCTAACGGTAACGATAGTACGCTAAGTTGACAATATTATGGAATTAAGTAAGATCACAATATTAATATATACACTACTTTCGCTCTATTTTTTGGACAACTTTAATAATTCCTAGGCATGTCTTTGTAACAGATCAGAAAAATAGACAACAATGCCTTTCTGACCGAATTCCTACCAGATCTGAAGTGGATTTAGAAGCCCCAAGTGACTTACAGTGTCCAGACGCGGTTTCAAGAAAATACTTACTGACGATAAATTATGTTTACACTTCGATAAAGTTTTCAGTCTAAAGCATTCTTTGTCTGTGGAAGGAATGTCTTTATTTTTCTACTGCATATTTTAATGCAGACTTTCCATAAAAAGCGAAGTAATGCGCTTGAAATAGAACAATGTATTCGTGATCAAATTCGAGGCCTAGATCTAGACCTACACATTTATAATTCGTTCTGTATATGTACTTTTTTAATGTTTGTGTGCAACATAAAGGGCAAAAGTCTATGATTTGATTTGATATGAATCAAATTGTCACATCTCTACATAGTATAAAAAAGTCGCTTTCCGCTGTTTGTATGTACGCTTAGATTTTATTAATTTACGCTACGCATTTTAGTGCGGTTTTCACCAATAGAGTGATTCAAGAAGAAGGATATGTACAGTCAAAGGCCAAAACTCGTTTAGCACCTTAATGATCGCATCGCTTGCACTGCACGGCACGGTTGTGCGCACATCTGAATGTTTGTGTGGCGTGTTTATAGAAAAAGGTCATAAGTGCGACTAGTTTTTGATGCAATAGTTTTGCGGAATTGCTACTTGAATTCTGAGACCGACCGTACGTAGAGTTTAATATTGTTTTGTGTTAATTTGTTGAATTATGAAGATAATTGTTCAAAATGTCGGAAGCAATTGATTGCTACCGACGTTTTGTTCTTGTAAATTTGTTGTCAATTAATTACGTAAGCTACTTACGTGATGCAAACTTACTCGTGTAATTGCGGCCTACGTCATGGTTTGTTAACATTAACCCAACAGAGATATGGATTTTGTGTCTTGTGCAACCCACTTTACCTTTTATTTGTGGTCAAAGTTTAACCGTAACCGTAATTACCTTAACCGCTTATCATGCAACTAAAACTTAGTCGAAAGCCCGTATTGGGGTACACGAATGGTTTTAGATACCTTCACCCATTACGAGTATATACTTAGAAGTTAAGTGAGCCAAGATTTCCTGTGGAAGTATAAGTTCGCCAAAGACGAACGTGTTCGGCGTCGTCGTTCATTTAGTACATTAAAGATACAAAATGGATTCCGAAGGCCCCAGAGTAACCTTAAGTGCTCGGACGCGAGATATATCAAGAAAGCGCTCACAGAATATAAATAATGTTTACGCTTCAATAAAATTTAACGCTATTGTTGCCCGAAATAATAAATTATGTTCGTTTCTATATATATTTTTTTAAGTAAGTAAATAAACTACTCTGTTAATGGTTAAGATCTCATTGCATGACAGGCGGTTAAAGTTACGTTACGTTAAACATCTGTCTGTCTGCTAGCCTTTCACGGCCCATCCTTTCAACCGATTTTGTCGAAATTTGGTACAGATATAGTTTGCATACTGGGAAAGGGCATAGGCTACTTTTTATCCCGGAACATCAAAGAGTTCCCACGGGATTTCACAAACCTAATTGCACCCGGACGAAGTCGTGGACATCATCTAGTAAATACGTACGTACGTAGTTACGTGAACGATATTGTGGGAAAAACTAGTCGTAAATAAAAGTAAAATTGGTACACCAGTTAGGATTTGTTAACTTTGTTTAAAATGTTACCTTTAACCATGAAGTTATGAATACTAACTCGTAAAGTCTCTTTTTTTTTTGGCAAATGGCACATCCATTTAACCGTCTGTCATACAACTGGACTTTAGTGATCCAAATACCTCATGTATTGGGCCCTTCCTAACAAAAAAGGTTATTAAAGAAGTATGAAACAAAGAAAATTAAAGGGGATTTTTTCCGTGCTCCTATTTGTTGCGACCTGGATATGTCGTGCAATTTAAAAGCGATTCGATGCCAATTAGCGCCCGGCGCCGAGGTCGGGCCCCTTATTAGGATACCATTAAAACTGACGCTGTAGAGTAAGGACGCATTATGGTATTATGAAGCGTGCTTTTGGAGTGTATTACGGAAATGCTACAGTTTTTATTTTCAGTCCCTTTATACCTTCATCTATACAACGTTAGTTTTAGTATATGCAAAACCTGAAAGTAGTTTGTTCAGAATCAGTAACAGAATCGATTGCAATAATTTTTACTACAGGTTATAATTTGACCAAAAAATACTTTAAAATTCTGCAAGTTTGAACACCTAGTTGAATGACCGCATGCACCAGCTGATTCGAGCCGCGCGAGCGAAAGCGCGCACGATCGAGGCCAGCCGTCCCGTTCGCTCACAGCCGCTTGCTTGGGGCTTGGGGTGACCATGTTTTTGCGGGACAACGATTCAATACCAAATGCTTATAACTTCGTAAGTTTTCATTAAATATTTTTGTAATTTTGTTTATTTATTCTTTGTATAAAAATATTCAACATGTGATTCGGTTTTTGCGTATACTAAAACTAACGCTGTATATTATATAAAAGGACTAGCTTATGCTCGCGACTTCGTCTGCGTGGAATACACAAATTTCTAATCCCTATTTTACCCCCTTAGGGGTTGAATTTTCAAAAACCCTTAGCGGATGCCTACGTCATCACAGCTATCTGCGTGCTAAATTTCAGCCCGATCCGTCCAGTAGTTTGAGCTGTGCGTTGATAGATCAGTCAGTCAGTCAGTCAGTCAGTCACATTTTCCTTTTATATATTTAGATAATACCAAATTTCATCAAAATCGGTTAAACTGTTGAGCCGACGACACTTTCGAATTTATAATGTAAATAAACTGTAGGTTTCTGATTTTCTTTCTCTTTGAATAAGCGTATGTTTACGCTATTGGTTGAAATAAATAAAAGCGAATAAATCCATTTCGCCTATTTGCCTTTGAGCTACCGAGGGTCGAATATGTATGCTATTAAAATATTTTTGATAAAACAGTAAATCCCATATTTGTTTGCGGATTTGTGAACATAAATCATGTTTATATTTACGATATATATAGTTTATGCCTAAAACGATTAATTGACCAAATATTTATTTGGAACCAAAATAATATTTTGTTCAATAAAAATTATCATATAAACGTCAAATAAATAAAATTGAAGCGTTTTCTGTGATATTGAAATAACTGCATTTAATTGAGTTCGGTTATGGTTTATATTAAACCACGAAAATCTAAACAACCAATCTTCTATAAAGTACATAATATAGTGGGTACGTATAAAAAGACTTGTCCTAATCATAATCATAATCATAATCATAATTTATTGTTGCAAATACACGTTTTATAGGTGGTACAGCAGTCAGGTCACAGTTTATTTACCATTATAATGGTGTGCAATAGTAACCTAGCATTTACAACGGACTGATTGATCTATCAAAGCATAGTCTAAATCACTGGTTAGAAACTTGAAAATTTGACAATAGGTTCATTTTACGACGTAGGCACTCACCAATTAGGATTAAAATTTGTACGAAACTTATTTATATATAAAAATCCATGAAAATTGGTATTTAGGCTGTCTGTTAAAAATAATGAAATTATACATGTTTCATATTTTTTGGAAATTCTGCCCCTAAAGAGGTACAGGATGCAATTTAGCATGAAAGTCCGTCATTTTTACACACTTTTACATGATAAAGTTAGTTTCGGTTAAAAATGAAGAAGTATACGTTTCGGGATTATAAGCAATTCCATCTCACCTATTTTGAAAAATTTCACTCGTCCAAAGCGGGGGCGGGTCCCAGCTAGGTCCTTAATATTTGTCTGTCTGTCTATTATTATTAGTCCTGGCAGTGGCCAAACGAATTTCGACGGAACATTCGAACGCTATTCGAATTCGACACCTGTACCCGTAGTACAAGATTTTACGTCTCACCAAACGAAACCAAATTCGAGAGTCGAAATACTTCCGCGTTACAGTAAACTGGATCTTAAATGCCTTGTTTTAAAGCTCAAGTTTGTCTACACTTCTACAGCCAGCGCTCCAAGCGGAAACATTGCGAAATTAAAATCAGTGGCATTGAATATTTGACTTCAATTCAAGGCTGTTTAGGTCCATTTTACTCTAACGCGGAAGTATTTCGACTCTCGAATTTGGTTTCGTTTGGTGAGACGTAAAATCTTGTACTACGGGTACTGAAGAAAACTATCCAATGTATGCTCTAAGATACTTTTTATTCCGTAGAAATAAATTTTTTATACAGTGCGACAAGGCTATCTTGGCGCGTGGCGAAAATCGGATCTACTCAAGTGTCCCCTTTGTTCTTGTTTGAATATTCTAAGCCGAATTTGATTCTTTCCAAGCTGAATTTGTTCTCCAACAGCGCCCCCCTGTCAATGTCATTCAAGTGCCAAAAGAACCTTGTCGCACTTTAACTAAGAGATTTTAAAAAAATCCAGCCATAGTCTAGTAAATATTAAAAACTGCTGTACCTAACTATGATTTTAGTGTAGTAGAACTCTGTTGGCATTGTACGCATCTAGGGCGAAGCTTTTAATTAAGTTCGTAAACAATATGAAACATGTACTGTAATAACATACAAACTCATTATCTATTTTGGCACTCGTTGCAGAAATTCAGTTTATACGAAAACATTTTGTAATGCTACACACTGTGTTTAGTGATATTATTTATTACTACTTCTACGTTCGCATCAACGATCTCTATGTTGTATTATTGTATACTTGCTGAAGCCCGCGACTTCGTCCGCGTGGATATAGGTCTTTAAATCCTGTGGGAACTCTTTAATTTTCCGGGATGAAAAGTAGCATATTTCCGTCCTCGGGATATAAGCTCTTGAGTTGGCGGTTGCTCTTTAAAAAGAGCAACCGCCGAGTTTCTTGCTGGTTCTTCTCGGTAGGAACGGCATTCCGAACCAGTGGTAAATTAAACCTGACTATTCATAAGCACTTTTAAAAAGTTTACATGAATAAAAAAACATTCTATTCTATTCTATTCTATTCTTGGCTTAGCATGTTTTGACATGATTTTCGTGTTACTCATATTCATTTTTAAGTCCATCTGCTGAGAAGCTTGTTACGGATACAGCTATCCTTACCTATCTATATAAAACCCAGGCATCGCCGGGGGAGCTAACATGTCGTCTAGCAGCCCAGCTACGTGTGGAAATATGCCATCTCATCACGTTCCGGCACATAGAGTCATCAAGGTCTGCAGCCACCTCTGTACGTGATCTCTGGTGCTAACCGACCACAGAACGGTAGAGGGGAAATCGATATAAAATCGATAGAGTTAGTTTTAAGGTATCATTAATCTAGCATAAGTAGTATTTGTAATTTAGATAAGATATAGTTAAGTAAAGGCCTTCGTGTCTCAACATCGACACGAATGTCCTGATTAAATCATTTTCGTAACCAAAAAGGACTTCTGCCTTCAACCCCCGCTCCAGGTAGCCGCCCTTACGTAACTAGCTCTGCTAAGGGCATTGAGCATTGTATTGTGGTCTTCCAGAGTCTCTGCAATAACGACTATATCATCAGTAAATCGAGGGTGAGTGAGGTACTCGAGAATATTTGTTAGTTAGATAATGATTACCGGAGCAAAACTTTATCGCGATTTCCGAGGCACGCTAAAGAGTGAGACTAGGTATAGAGTAACTGGCGAAAATTATGACGTCAGCTTCTTCATTACGGGGCGCCATGGAGCGTGTAGCCTGGCAGCAATTACTAGACTCATTAAATATAAGATGCAATTAATAAATCGGTGATTAAGAATATATTAGAGGGATATTAATAGAAGGAGGAGGGAAATTAATAGGTGGCAATGGGCAGGGCACATAGTTCGAAAAACCGATAGACGTTGGGGTATCAACTCTCAAGGTGCTAGAATGGCGACCTCGCACCGGGAAGCGCAGCGTTGGAAGAGCCCCACTTGCTCCAGCAGTGGGCGTTTATCAGTTGACAATGATGGTAATGACGATGATGATTAGTAGAGATCATAACCACCCGCTTCGCTAGTTTTATTGTTCAAGATGTCGAAGGAAATCAGACAGAGCTTTTATCGAAAATGCAACTTTATTCTTTTGAAATATAACACAACTAGCTTATGCCTGCGACTTTGTCCGCGTGGATTATAAAAATTTCAAACCCCTATTTTACACCCATAGGGGTTGGATTTTCAAAAATCCTTTCTTAGCGGATGTCTACGATATAATAACTATCTGCATGCCAAATTTCAGCCCGATTCATCCTGTAGTTTGCGCTGTGCGTTGATAGATCAGTCAGTCAATCAGTCAGCTGTCAGACAGTCAGTCAGTCAGCTTTTCTTTTTATATATGGTAAGGTTTGGAATACTCTTCCGCGATATGTGTTTCCTACCAATTACAACCCGGGTATCTTTAAAACAAGAGTGAATAGGTATCTTCTAGGTAAACGCGTCCCATCTTAGGCCACATCATCACCTCCCATCAGGTGTGATAGTGGTCAAGCGTATACCTATAATGAATTTAAAAAAAAATTATACAGATTACCACACTGATACCACTTTGCACTCGTGCGAAGCCGGGGCGGGTCGCTAGTTAAAAGTATATGCACTGCAGGCTCGCGTATTAATGGAACAATCGGAGCGTTAAAAGTGGCCCCGCGCGCAGCCTTTCAGAACTTGAAATTCATAACTTTGTTTAAAGCCGCTCCAATTAAGCCTTGAAAACGTTTTTGTTGGAATTAAATTATGGAGTTTAATTTATTTTTAATACACCAAGGGGATACCTGACACATATTGTAGACCAGATGATGCCCGCCGCTTCGTCTGCGCGGATTTAAGTTATTTTTAAATCCCTTGGGGTTCAAAAAGTAGTTATTGTCTGACTCCTAGATACAAGCTGTCTCTGTACCTGCCTACCAAATAGATGGTACCCACGACTTCGTCCATTTGTACCATTTCAACCCATTCGTGTAGACAATATTTTATATTTTTACCCGACTGCAGCGATGCCAAAAAGGAGGGTTGTTTGTTGTACTATGTGTGTATGTGAATGTGTTATATATTTATGTCAGTTCTTATGTCTGCTCGTAACTGATCAACAGCTCAACCGATTTTGATAAATGATACGTCATTAGTTTCGTCTTGATGGCGCGAATGTCACTAAGTAGGTAGGTACATAGAATAGGCTACTTGACTCATATCTAATTTCGTCCAATAAATGATTATTTATTATAGTATTTTGCTTAAGACAACGAAATATATCAATAACAATTATTAAAAACGCAGGATGGATATATAAATCCAATTTAAAAAAATACAATTTTTATTTTTATTTGAAACGCAGAAAACGCTGTCAGCCATGATGTGACGTCATTAAATATGTAAACAAAGAAATGTCATCCCTATTGACTAACGTAGTATCCATGTATATAAAATTTAAAGTCCGTAAAAGTTTGTCAGGACTTTAAATTATCTACTTTTTTTACATTCTCGGATGATACAATAACGATAATTACTAT
Organism: Maniola hyperantus; assembly: GCF_902806685.2. NCBI lineage: Eukaryota > Metazoa > Arthropoda > Insecta > Lepidoptera > Nymphalidae > Maniola > Maniola hyperantus. The sequence continues at coordinate 2,737,722 of NC_048554.1, read as the reverse complement.
ATTTTTCATGTAAACTAGTATAGAAGTCATGTTTATTAAACTTTGGGAGGTTGTGCTGTTGTTTACAAATGCATGACGTCAGAGCACAGATAATCTATCGGCCAAACATGGCCGACAGTGTTTTCACCTGTCTAAGAAAAATATATTTTTAAATTAAAGTTTTACGGTTTTTAGGGCGCAAAAAAATATAGTGTTAATTTTTTTGATCTAATAGGACAAATATTAACCATTTAAGACCTACTTAAAAAAAGGGTCAACTAGCCTATTCTTTAAAAAAATCAAAACGGTGGATTTTATTGTGATTTTATGCGATGCGGGCTGAAAAGATACAGTGCAAACTGCAGTTGAAGGTTTTTTTAACTTTTTAAATTACTTGTTCATCATCATCATGGTCTACCCATCGCCGGCTCACTACAAAGCACATAAATGCTCAGAAAGAGAAGGATTAATTATGTATATAACGGAAATCACTCACGATAGTTTAAACGCTAAAAAGAGAAGGGATTTGCCAAGCTAAAGAATTTGGCAAACTTAACACACCTCTGAGAACATTATGGAGAATTCTCCGGTGTGCAGGTTTCGGGACATTTTCCTTCACCGTTAAAGCAAATGATATTAGGCTATCACATCCTTTTCCTCAACACGAAATAAAATGTAAATCCACGGTTGAAACCACTTTAATAACACTGTCACTGCGGTTAAAAATAATTCATGCAACGAGCGATTCCATATATTTTAGGAGAGAAAATTTTACATCTATTTAAACTTTACACATTCAAATTAAACGAAGTTGCCACAAAATGGGATTTATTGTGGGAACTTTTGAATTAATTTTACATGTATGAAACAAGTTTCACTTGCGACTTTATACGTTGTGCGTTTATATTTGTTAGTAGTAAGGTTATGAGATAAAATAGATAAGTACAATTTAAAAGAATTCCGTCGCGCCACCCGACTGTCTGTCGGTCGGTCTGTCAAGAAACCTACAGGGTACTTCCCGTTGACCTAGAATCATGAAATTTGGCAGATGGTCTAATAGCAGACATTCGGGGAAAAATCTGAAAACCATGAATTTGTGGTTCATCATCATCATGATCAACCCATCACCGGCTCACTACAGAGAACAGGTCTCCTCTCAGAGTGAGAAGGGTTTTGGCCATAGACTACCACGCTGGCCAAGTGCGGATTGGCAGACTGCACACACCTTTGAGAACATTATGGAGAACTCTCAGGCATGCAGGTTTCCTCACGATGTTTTCCTTCACCGTTAAAGCAAGTGATATTTTAATTACTTAAAAACGCACATAACTCCGAAAAGTTAGAGGTGCGTGCCCGGGATCGAACCCCCGACCTCCGATTGGAAGGCGGACGTCCTAACCACTAGGCTACTACAGCTACAATTTGTGACTAGCTAGAATTTGTGGTTACATCACACAAAAAAAATTAAATTGTGGTCATGAACTAATAATTAGTATTTTCAATTTTCGAAGTAAGATAACTATATCAAGTGGGGTATCATATGAAAGGTCTTCACCTGTGCATTCTAAAACAGATTTATATTTATATTTATGCATCATAGTTTTTAAATTATCATGCAAAATGTCGAAAAAAGACGACTATAGAATGCGGAATACGGAACAAACACACGTTCGCACTTGTACGGGAGCGGTGTGCAGGCTCGACCGTACCAAAGGGGAGATCTCCCACCGAGCGGTTGGTTGTGCTCGGTAGCGCCAGCTGGGCCGACGGTTATGTCTTGAAACTTCTATATATAGTCCAGATTGCAGAAAACTCCGTTAGTGCGATTGCTATCGGCGGTACATTTGTTCGGGACTACGTCATCGATTGAACAGCGCCATCTAGTTTCTATTGTGGTAACCGCCACATCACTCCCCTCCGAGACGAACGCGTAGTGTGAAGCAGTGAAGAGAGGTGGCGTTGTAGCGTGAAGGCGTGTGAAGGAAGGGCAATGGCTGCTAACCAACCAGAGAAGCGGTAGACCAGGACGCTTGTAGCTGGTGATGGAGTGCAGGGCCATTGTGCCCCGAAGCTGTGGCTACATCCGTCTTACAGGCCTCGATGTGCTTGCTGTTGCTGCTTGTAGACTTGGAGTTGGAGGAGACGTCGGGCTTGCGGTGTGTGATCCAAAGGTGTTGCGGTGTATGCGATCACCCTTGATCACGTTGAGTGCGCAGTGCGGAGTGCGGCGGTGTGCGGTTGATCTTCGATGACGTCGGCTGTTGTAGTGTGCGACCATTCTTGATTTCGTCGGTTGTTGAGGTGTGCGACCGTTCTTGATCACGTCGGGGTCACCAATGTACGGGAGCGGTGTGCAGGCTCGACCGTACCAAAGGGGAGATCTCCCACCGAGCGGTTGGTTGTGCTCGGTAGCGCCAGCTGGGCCGACGGTTATGTCTTGAAACTTCTATATATAGTCCAGATTGCAGAAAACTCCGTTAGTGCGATTGCTATCGGCGGTACATTTGTTCGGGACTACGTCATCGATTGAACAGCGCCATCTAGTTTCTATTGTGGTAACCGCCACACACTTATAGTTTGTGTAGTGATGAATCTAAGTCCGATTTCCTGGAGGCAATAAATAATACCACACTATCATGCATCAACTCTTAGGACATTATTCACTACTCTTTGCGTGTGTATGAACTATGAAAATATACATATTTTTGCTTTTTTCTCTTCACATTTATTCATCGTATATACTCTATCGGTCTATATATAACATGATAACTGACTGACTGACATATATCAATGTATACAGTATAAACCGCTGGGTCTAGAAACATGATAATATTTTGCTAGTAAGTGTTCTCTATGTAAAGGATTTTCAGTGAGTGAAACTGAAACGGGTCAACTAGTTTATTAAGATAACAATAATATAATATCAGCGTAGCTGTAGCTCGTAACATTCGTAGCACGTCTACGGGCGTTTAATTCGACCGATAGCTACGGTAGAGCTACGGAATTTATTTCCTACACTCTAGCGATGTTATACAAGTATAGACGTATATTTTACTTTTCTTTTATTATTAGCACAGAACTATGGCTGATATCTATAGAGCGCACATTGACTCTGTCTTGTTTTTGTAAGTCTGATCAAACTCAAAGTACGCTTTATAGATCTCAGCCTATGTATGTCTCTAGAATGTAAGCTATCTCTGCGATTTAGTGATTCAGTCTTGACTTTTGCATTCATTTTTTATTTCCCGCGCTGCTGTTGGAAAGTTTTTTTTTTTTTTTTAGTACATATTTACAGACACACTTCCCACTATCGTCCAGAACGCCAGACACCAACGTCAGACGCCAACATAACAAATGTTAAACGCATTTATGTTGAGATTAGGTGAAGCCAGCGTCTTCGTCCGCATGGATTAAGTTTTTAAAATTTCTGTAGGAACCTTTGATTTTCTTAAATAAAAAGTCTAAGACTCAAGCGGCAAGACATTTTTGAGCCATTAAAAAATAACAGCCAGACACATCGCATTAAAAATAATAATTGGATTAAGTATTTATTTCCAAATTAGAAACTGCTATTACTTAGTTCTATTTCTAATGGTAATGTTACAATGGGATGAAATTCAAGCGATATTGCCAATTCGTAGTAAAATGGATACAATTAAACAAAATGGCTAACCATTTACACAAAATAAACGAATACCCCCCGGATTAGTCTGTATCGTATTAAAACAAAACGCTTACAATTCTCTCTGGCGGATTTTAATTAATTTTTCATCTCCACTGTACTCGCGGTCGCGGACGTATCGTTAAAAATGTATGTGTGTTGTGTATGAAATCTATCCCTGTGTTTATAGGGTCTTTTCACACATATTCGGAGTGGTAGAGCCTCCTTTACGTTAAGATATCTGCTATGGATAAAATTCAACTTTGTGTGTATCAGTACCCTTATTATAACTGCGAATGTTTGTTGGTTTAGTGGTTTGTTGGTTTGTCCTTCAATCACGTCGCAACGGTGCAACGGATTGACGTGATTTTTTGCATGGGTATAGATAAAGACCTGGAGAGTGACATAGGCTACGTTTTATCCCGGAAAATCAAAGAGTTCCCACGGGATTTTTAAAAAACCTAATTCCACGCGAAGTCGCGGGCATCAGCTAGTAATTAATAAACAGTCCACCTTGCATAAAGCATATTGTCTGATAAGACCACATAAAGGATGTATGTTAATGTGATTATCTGACTGAGTAATGTTATGTATGTTTGTAAGTTTGTTCATTTGTTAAGCGTAATGCTTTTGCAGATATAGGTTCGTTTAAGCGTTGTTAGAGTCACAGACAGACAATATACCTTGAAAGAGTTGTTATAGAACATAGCACACATGGAAATAAACAAGTATTTAAAATGATAATTTTCCATACTTTTATTAATATTTAATCACTTTCCACTATTATGAATCATCTTTCCTATATCATAAACTACCAACTTTTTTTGGATTTGATTTGGATTGTCTAATTATCTACATATATTTCTCTCGTAACACAATTCCTTACGAGATTTCCCACATGCTCATTTTAAGCAATCTGGTCTTGCGTGGTAGCCAAATTTGTGTGAAACCACCCCCTTACTCTACATCGTGTACCAAACGCTTGCACTGGTTAACCAATTTTGACCCAAATCGGCAACTCGATTGTAATCCTACTGTATGCTCTCAAATATGCGCGCTGGCTGAACTATCCTTACTGTAGCGGATGTGCCAGCGGAGAGGTCCTAGGCGTGGTTTGGGCGTTTTTAAAAATGAAAATCACTCACTCTTTTAAATTTATATTATTACAACAAACAGGGCCGACATTGTTACTTCGCTTATTTTCACGTAATGATCGCGAGTGTTGCCAACTTAATATTTTTTTTTTTTTTTAAGTACTAGTGGCGCCGCGTACATGGTGGTGTGTCGGTTACATCCTCCCGCCCAGTGTCACGATCGTGACACTCATCATCGGTAGGAAGGGGTAAAATTTTAATTACCGGTCTCCGGAAGATACCCGATTTGGTCCTTACGTCCACCACCCTAATTCTGCCATCTTTGCCAGGATAGGTTTTCGCGATAACTCCCTTCGGCCACGTGCCTCGTGGTGCTTGTGGGTCTGCGATCAACACCACGTCACCCTTTTTGAGGGTTGGTGCTTCGTCTTGCCATTTCTTCCTAGGAAGAAGAACTGGCAAAACTTCCTTAACCCATCTGGCCCAAAATAGATCAGCCAGTCTCTGAGCTATGCGCCATTGCTTCCTAAGATAAAACTCATCATTGTTAAATGATCCAAGCCGAGGTAAGTTTGAAGATGAGCCCAGTAAAAAATGGTTGGGAGTAAGCGCTTCCGGATCCCGGTGGTCTACGGAAACATGAGTCAGCGGGCGACTATTTATCATATTTTCGATTTCAGCCAATAAGGTAAGCAGAGTTTCTTCCTGCGGAGCTCTCTCCTTAAGAATGACCTTCAAGGCTGTTTTTACACTCCGAATAAGTCGCTCCCATGCTCCGGCCATGTGAGGGGTCCCAGGCACTATAAAGCTCCACTCAACCAGTCTATTTGCTAGTTGCTCATGAAGACCTTTGTCATTAACAATTTCCAAATATGATTTCCTTAATTCTGCTTCGGTTCCTTTCAGATTCGTCCCATTATCAGAAAAAATCTTTTTTGGCCACGAACGCTTCGCTGCCATTCTTCTGAGAGCCATGATCATGGAATCAGTTGTAAGAGAGTGTACGACTTCAATGTGTATGGCGCGAACCGTTAAGCAAGTAAACAAAACTCCATATCGTTTTTCCCTGCGGCGGCCTATAGCAACTGTCATTGGTCCAAAAAGATCAACTCCGCAGTTGGTGAACGGGCGAAAATGGTGGGCCACTCTTGCCTCTGGCAGGTTTCCTAAGCGTGGTGGTTGTGGCGAAGCTCTGCGTATGCGACAGTGCAGACATTTAGCAGCTACGCTTCGAACGGTAGGTCTCATGTTAATTATCCAATATTTTTGCCGAAGTTCATTAACAATCATTTCAGTACTTCCATGTGCGGCAGCTTCATGGTAAGATTTTACAATTAGCTTGCTGGTAGGGTGACGTCCGTCGAGTATTACTGGCCGTTTCAGGTCTGCGCTGACGTCCTTAGCCGCGTCGATTCTTCCTCCAACGCGCAGCAATCCGTTTTCATCGATGACTGGTGTTAGTGCCCGTAGGCGACTATCTCGAGGTATAGCCTTTTTCGATTGGAGCATTTTTAGTTCAATCGAAAAAGATTGCATTTGTGAGAATTTAATCAAAATCAGTTCAGCTTTTTCCAGCATCCCAGCGTTTAAGTCCACCGGCCTTTTCCTACATTTTTCTATGAATTGTATAACTCTTGCTGTACTTCTCACGAGCCGTAGCCAAGAGGAAAATCTATTAGAATCAGGTACAGGTAACAATAATTCATTTTCATTTTTATTAGAAATTAAATTAACCATTTCTAAATCCTCGTCATTTAATTTAATTTTCTTTTCTTTTTCAGGTTCGGTAATCCAGTTGGCGGAGTCTTCGTAAAGAAATTTAGGTCCACGGAACCACTCACAGTTCTCGTCGAGTTTATAGTTACAGCTATTCGTAGCTACATCGGCGATATTTATGTGTGTAGAAATATAATTCCACTCGTTTTTACTACTCAGTTCGTCAATCTCGCCGAGTCTGTTAGCTACGAACACCTTATAATTACGACAATCGTTTTTAATCCAATGTAATACAGTCATTGAGTCTGTCCAATAATACGTTGCGGTAGGTTTTATACGATGTTCATTCTTAATTGTATTAGCCAAGCGACAAGCTAAGGTAGCGGCCTGGAGTTCGAGTCGTGGCACTGAAACCGGTTTTCTTATCGGTGCTACTCTGCACTTACTAGCGATGAGCGCGATTATAACTCGTCCGCCGCGATCTGTACGCCTCCAATATGCGACGGCGCAGTATGCGACTTGCGATGCATCGCAAAACAAGTGCAGCTCCAGTGTTGCTGTCTCGCTCTCATTTAATCCGTCACACGTACTACATGCGGTCTGGTCAAAGTACCATCTAGGTATCTTCAAGTTACTTACTTCGTTCATTTGCGTAATCCATGCACGAAATGAGTTGTATAAATCCTCACTTAACTCCTGGTCCCATTTTATATTATTTTTCCAGGTTTCTCGCATTAATATTTTAGCTTTTATGGTAATCGGACTGAGAAAGCCATAAATGTCTAAAATAGACATAATAATCCTTAACATCTCACGTTTAGTGGGTTTTCTTTCGTGATTTAAAATATCACTCGGAATACGTTTCAACGTCAAGTCGATCGACAGCGTGTCCTCGGGCGGAAACCATAATAATCCGAGCGTTCTCTCTGGCTGATTATTGTTAACGTTGAACTGTACCGCCTTGACTTCGTTCGGCATCTCTGCCAGCACCTGCGGAGCGTTGCTTACCCAGTTTCGTATCTCAAAACCGCCGCGCAGGTGGATGGCCGAGATGTCTTTTATCATTCGTTTCGCCGTGGTTACATCGTTTACGGAATCGATGTAGTCATCCATATAGTGCGATGAGATGACGGCGTTTACAGCTTCTGGCATCTCTTCTATGAATCGTTGTGCGTTCTTATTTTTTATATATTGCGCTATAAAGGGGGAGCAATTAGCGCCAAAAATTAGAGAAGTCATAGCATATACCTTTATAGGTTGCGACGCGTCGTCTCTCCACAGGAACCGTAGGGCCTTTTGGTCTTCTTTTCTTATTTTTATACAAAGAAACATATCTTTTATGTCACCCATGAGTGCAATAGGTCCTTCCCGAAACTTGAACATAATACCTAATAAAGATTCCAGCAAGTCCGGTCCTTGTAGAAAATAAGAATTGAGGTTCTTGCCTTCAGAGGGCGCGGCTGCGTCGAAAACTACTCGCAACTTCTTTTTATTAGGGTTGTCCACTCCAAAGTGCGGTAAGTACCAGGTTCGATTTCCAGGTTCAGGGTCATCAACCTGTCGGGCATAATTGTTTATAAATAAATGGTTTATACGTTCGCGATATCGATCGCCATACTCCTTGTCAGCGTAGATCTTCTTCTCGACTGACTTCAGTCTTCTGTAGGCGGTGGGGTACGAATTTGGCATAGACACGTCATCTTTCCACGGCAAGCCCACCTCCCAGCGGCCGTCGACCAGTCGCGTGGTCCCTTCTAATATGGCCACAGCGCGAACCTCTTCTGCGTTCTGTCTAGGCTTATTATGGACACCTATTGCTTCAAAACTGAATGAGTAACGTACCAAATCGCTGAGCTCCGCGTCAGGGTCTACCTCGTAGGGGGTAGGCGTAGTGACCAGGACATCTTCTTCTATTGAAATGCTAGACCTAGGAACAGAAGGATGCGTAGACACAACACCATGAACACACCACCCTAACGCAGTTAAAGTAGCACAAGGTTGGTTCTTATTACCTAAAACAGATTTTTTTGGTGCAATTAGATGATAATTATCTTGCCCTATTAATACAGTAGGCCTAACATTTTTACAACAATATAAGTTTTCAATATTACTTAAATGACTATATTTCTGCTTATCAATAATTGACAATTTTTGTAACGGTAAGGCTAATTCAGCAATTTTTCTAGCTCTCAAGTTAAATTTTACTTTATTTTTATTGGAAATAGTACAGTTAACAATTTCACAATTACAGGTAAGTTCAGAATCAAATGCGCCGCGCAATCGCATTGTTGCTGTGCGCCCTGAGATGCCGACGGCATCCGCTAGTGACGATAACATGAGGGATATCGTCGCCCCGTCATCAAGCATGGCATATGTACTCACTATACCTAAAGGTCCATGAATGTCTATAGGTACTACCTTAAGTAAGACGCACGAGGGATTATCTATCATCGCGACCGTTTCACTTTGCGCGTTTACTTCACTATCACTCGATTGCCCATTATTTTTAACCGATTTTTCACTTTCACCTTTCACTACACTAGCGACTTCTGGCGTCTTCTTCTTCCAGTGGAGCATTCTGTGGTGCGGGAGTCCACACCCATCGACGTCACACAGCTTGGCCTGGCACGAATCCCTATGGTCGCAGCTGTCAACTAAGCAGCGGTAGCACACACGTTTGTCTTTCACAAACCTCCATCTGTCGCGACGTAAGGCGCGCTTGAAGCGACTGCACTCCGGCAATGTGTGCTTAGCACTACCACGGCAAAATGTACAGCGGTCTTCCTCTTGAATTGTATGTATGCTGCGTACTCCTTCTTTCTTTCTTGCTGGCTCCGTATGCTGACTACTGATGTAGCTTACGCCTGCGGCTGCAATCTTCACTGCTTCATCGTGTAGGAATTCGGAAAATAATTCTAATTTCGCCTTTTGCAAATTATCGCTATAAATAAATAGGTAATCGGTCCACTTTGTTATGAGTGCGCTTGGGCACTTAGTTAAAATCGTATTTAATAAATCCGGGCTTCGTAGATAATCTATTTCTTTCAAGGCTTTTACAGCTGCAACATAGTTTCTTATTTTTATGGAAAAACTTACTATTTCCGTGTGGTAGTTTACCGGCAGCGTAGCAATTCTTTTTATTTGCTTATTTAGGTTAAGTATTATCACTTCTGGCCTTCCGTATCGAAGTTCCAGTGCTTCCAAAACTTCAAATGGCGATGTACTCCCTATGAGCAGCGACGACACGGTATCCTTGGCTTCGCCTCGTAAACACTTGCGTAGCCGCCATAAGTTTTCACTGTCACTATAGTTACAGAGACGCGTTGATTCCTGATATGCTTCCTTAAAGTGAAGCCATTCCACTGGATCCCCCGAGTAGATAGGCAAATCCTTTCCTATGGCGAGCCTCGTCAGCAACGGTTTATTGCTATCCTGCTTTGTTTCCGATAGCATATTTTTTAATTCGCGCGCGATGTCATGCACGTCGTTTCTCTCGTTAAGAGGTGCACTGACTGATGGCGGCGCCTGCGCATCGTTTCGATCGAGCCATTCTCCAACCTCTCGTTCGTTCTGTGAACGCGAGCGTGATCGTACGCTTCCAGAATATTGCGAAAGTGCAGCAATATCTGCCGCCAGTTTTTTATCAATTAATTCCTTCTCGATGGCGGCCTTCTTTTTTGCAGCCTCGTATTCGAGCTGTGCTCTGCGGGCCGCTGATGAAGTGCTCGTTCGCGCCGCCCGCGCCATGTTGGCAATGTCTGTTTCACAGCGTGGCGGCAGCTCCACTGCTGGAGTTTTTGCCACCGCTTGTTCCGATTTAACATCTTGAGCGTTTACTTGTTCCATCCTCAACATGCGGCGTGTTTGTGGCATAATGCGTCGCAGTGGGGTGGTGAACACAAAGTAAAACGTAAAACCACGTGTCTCCACTTACTTGGTTCTCACTTACGGCATCCAGGTTCGAAGACCAGACTTTGTAGCGGATGTGCCAGCGGAGAGGTCCTAGGCGTGGTTTGGGCGTTTTTAAAAATGAAAATCACTCACTCTTTTAAATTTATATTATTACAACAAACAGGGCCGACATTGTTACTTCGCTTATTTTCACGTAATGATCGCGAGTGTTGCCAACTTAATATTTTTTTTTTTTTTTAAGTACTAGTGGCGCCGCGTACATGGTGGTGTGTCGGTTACACTTACCTTGCCTCCAATATCACGTGCTATTGATTCTGGTTAAAGGGCGGAAACAAACTATCGGACGTGTCCGTAAGCGACAGCCGCGACGAATAGGTGTGCACAGTCGTTTGGGATGAGTCTTGCGAGGCCTAGCTACCTTGCCAATTCATAACTATAAGTGCGTCCTTGAATTGAAATAACTTCATTTCAATTCATTACGAGGGACGTAATAAAATGAATGATGAATAACAACAAAAAATTGGTACGGGAGTAAATCTATTCAATTAGTAACCAAATAGAGAATTTGTAAGAACTTTACTTACGGCACTACTTTATCAATTCATAACTTTAAGTGCGTACCTCGTTATCATCAGTTATATAGTACGTGGGGTGAAATTATAATGTATCCAATTCGAAAAGGGTACATTTATTGAGAGAAGCGTGATGTAGGTACTATTAGGCGGTATTATGAGCCTAGATCGCTTTATTCAATAGTTTTGTATGAAGAAATATTGTTGTAGTTTATTGTGTGGCTTGTATGGAGAAATAAATTGATTCTTCTAATGCAGTGTATAGATATGTGTGTAGTGTAGTGTCAAGAAATCTCGGCCTCCAAGTCAGGGGCTCTGTTGCTCGATTACGGGTAGGTAGGTACACGCTTCTGACTATTCGGAGCCATGTGCATTTAAATTAATTAACTATCACTTGCTATAACGGTGAATGAAAACATCGTGCCTGGGATCGAACCCCCGACCTCCGATTAGAAGGCGGACGTCCTAACCACTAGGCTATCACAGCTTATATGTTACACAATAAGCTAACTCAAGCTTTCCAAAAGTGTACCTATGTACACTGGGTACATGAAGAAGTACCTACTTAAAATAAACAGATGTTTTTCAAATAGAAATATAGACATTACTCTTTGATGTCTCATTGTTTTGCAGATTCTACTAAAAAGATGAACAGAATCTCAGCAACTTGCTTTTTCTTTGATACTATATGTAAATATATATTGTAACCATTTTCTGTATTGTTAATGGTAGAATTTACGGATAGCTCTGTTTTTTCGCTCGTTATCGTAAAATCAGCTTGTGACCGGATATGCGAAGAGTCCCGGTCATTCCATTAATGTCGTTCTTTCCGACGAATTAACTGTAGATTACGTTAAAACGTTCTTCAACTCATTGTCTGCTATCACGCGATAAGTTTCGACAACAAATGGAAGGCAACAGGCGGGTGTGATAGATGAAGATAGGTTTTAGTAACACCTAACGCAAAAATTTTTTAGGGTTCCGTACCTCAAAAGGAAAAACGGAACCCTTATAGGATCACTTTGTTGTCTGTCTGTCTGTCTGTTTGTCTGTCTGTCTGTCTGTCCGTCTGTCTGTCACGAAACCTACAGGGTACTTCCCGTGGACCTAGAATCATGAAATTTGGCAGGTAGGTACATCTTATAGCTGACATTTGGGGAAAAATCTGAAAACCGTGAATTTAGGGTTCGATCACACAAAAAAAAATTAAATTGTGGTCATGAACTAATAATTAGTATTTTCAACTTTCGAAGAGAGTGACTATATCAAGTGGGGTATCATATGAAAGGGGTTCACCTGTACATTCTAAAACAGATTTTTATTTATTTTTAAGCATCATAGTTTTTGAATTATCGTGCAAAATGTCTAAAAATATGACATTTGGTACAATACGACTGTATTACGGAACCCTCGTCGCGCGAGCCCGACTCGCACTTGGCCGGTTTTTTAAATTGATAAAGTTATAAGTCCCACAAATTGCTAATGTGCGTGGCCGTCATTTTAGTGACGTCAGCACTAGACTGAAGTTTCGAGCTGATGGTAGTCATTTCGATGTTTTGTTGTGTCATTTGATGTTTGTTTTGGTCTGGTGGGAGGCTTCGGCCGTGGCTATTTACCACCCTACCGGCAAAGCCGTGCCGCCAAGCGATTTAGCGTTCCGGTACGATGCCAAAGCGGTATGGGTTTAATAAAAACTGCCATACCCCTTCCAGGTTAGCCCGCTATCATCTTAGACTGCATCATCACTTACCACCAGGTGAGATTGCAGTCATGGGCTAACTTGTATCTGAATAAAAAATAAAAAATAAAATGTTAATAGGACATGGTTTCAGCGCAATAGCAATTTGCGGGACTTATACAATAAAATTTAAGGTATATCCTTATCTATATATAACATATTATAATAATTACTGTACAATTTGAATTGGGAGGTTAAAGATTAAATTTGCTTTAAAGATATAAAGGCATTCTAAACCAGTGGTATATAGAGATGCATTTGACGATTCAAAAGTAGGTAAAAGTTAATTTGAATATTTTTTATTTTATTTATTTATTTTTGACTGTAGGTATATTTATTTTGATGTGATATACATACTTACTATCTAGTATTAGTAGTATTAGTACTAGATTCTTTTTTCCACGCACATGCAAACCGTGGAATCAACTCCCTTCGGCGGTGTTCCCATTAGATTACAACATGAGGTTATTCAAGGGGCGGACCAACAAATTCCTGAATGGCCGGAAACGCATTGGTGGTTCCTCTAGTACTGCAAATGTTCATGGGCGGCGGTAATCACTTAACATCAGGTGACCCGCCTTCTCGTTTGCTCGCCATTTTTATTTAAAAATAAAACTGGTGATAGCCTAATGGTTAAGACGTAGTCGGTATCACGGGCTCTAGCTTTTCAGTGCTTATGTGCGTTTTAAGCAATTACCTAAATATCACTTGCTTTAACGGTGAAAGAATCATCGTAAGGAAATCATCTCATATCAAAGCCCAGTCGAAACCCTTAGACATAGAAAGCTGAAATTTTGCACAGATATTCCCATTATAATGTAAACAAGGAATAAGCCTGGATTTTCCGAAATTCCCTCGTTATTGGGAATAAAGAGAATTTTCGTTGAGCAAAGCGGCGGGTGGTCTTTAGATAAACTATTAAAGAACAGGTTTTGAATTTCCACGAAAGAAAATTTCAAGAAGCACGTAATACTTCTTAGCATAGAAAACTTTGATTCAACTCTACGTTAAGACCGTAGGTAGTGGCACTTGGCTGAATGATAGCAAGCAATTTCCACTTGCTCCCGCCGGCAAATCCGATAGGAAACGTCATAATCATATGATAGGTGCGGCGCATTGCGCCCACCTGTCGGCGCGCGTGCGTCCCGAGTGACGTCACGCCCGACCGCGCCCGACTGCGCCCGACCGACGCCCGACCGACCAGCAGAACCTCTCGGCCGATCCGCTGCCAACCGCCAGGCCGGACAAAATTGATCCGTCCAAACTCAACCGAGTTAACCCAATCTAACGAAACAAACTGCAACATAAACAAAGTCAGAGACAGAAGATAGAGATAGGTGCTGAGATAAGCCTCGTCTAACTTAATCAATCCCGAATAAAAACAGCGTCCCGTGGCGTGTCTCGCTGGCTCCTTATCTAGTTCTTAATCCAAGATAAATATTACATCAATCGGGGGTGGAGACGAGTTGGCGCGCAGGCGCGAGGCTCGGCAGCTCAGTCCCGCTCCGGCTGCGCTGCCCGCCGCACTCACTCCCGCGGGCAACCGACCCGGCGGCGACTCGCCCGCTGCCTAGGACTCCGTAACTAGTCGCGCTACCACTCCGCCGCACTGCCCAGTGAGCGCAAGGGTCCAAACCGCGCGTCCGAACTCCGAACCGACCGGCCGCGCCGTGTCCACGTGCTCAGCGTTGCGTAAGTCGCGAAAACTCCGAAAACCAGATCTCCTTTGACACGCAAGAAAACAAACACGCATCTCACATCGATCTCGTGTTTATTTGAAATCATCTGCTGTACATATTGTATATTGTTACATTGTATATTGTTCTCGTAGCGTTTTCAAGCGTGTTTGTAATGTGTAAGTAAATAGTGTCGGGTTAAGCGTGTTAGGGAGGTTAGAAGTAGCTTTCTTTTTTAATAGGTTAATCCGCAGAGTGCGGGCGCGGTCTTTTTAACTTTACGGTACAAAAGTGCTGGTTGACCTTACAACCGCACGGCGACACCTGATTTGTTTGCGGCTACAAACGGTTACGGCTATGCCCTCTAATTGAGTCGAATTTTGGATTTTCTTGTTTACAAAACAACATTTTGATTCACATACTTTATTATGGTATCAATTCAACATTAAATTGAGAGAAAAAAACACTACTCGTTCTAATTTTAAATTAATTTTCTTAGACTAGCTTTTGCCTGCAACTTAGTCCTCGTGGAAATATCTAAGAATATCCTTTTTTTTGCGGAAGTCTATATAACTCTTCGGCACTTTTACTTTGATCATCATGATCATGGCTGGCTCACTGCAAAGCATGGGTCTCCTCACACAGTGAGAAGGGTTCGGCCTCCGATTAGAAGGCGGACGTCCTAACCACTAGACCATCACAGCTTTTTTTACTTTTACTTTATGCATCCGAAAAGTCACGATTACCCGTTTCTTCGTTCTACGCGAAAGGAGGACAAACCAACAAACAATTGCATTCATAGCTGAATTGTATTTATTTAATACTTAACCCGCTCCGGCTTTGCTTGAGTAAAATTTCTAAAAATCCTTTCTTGTTTAGATTTTCATGTACTAACTCTATATCCACGAAGAAATCAACATTGTTGTTTTTTGTGGAAAATATAAAATAAAAATATAAATTAGAGACAATCTACATATGCTGATATAATGTATGTACTCCGTTCCTTTATATATTAAAGAATAAAATAGTTATACGTAGTATAAATTATTAATGTAGAAGTTTAGGTCGTCCTCTAAATGATCTTTTCTTTTAGGAGTTTCAGAATTCGGCGGCTTGCCAATTAAAGGTCTTCTTTAGCATAAATGAATAAACAAACTTTTCCATTCGGAATTTTTGTATTCCGAACAACCACTCCATTTTTTTTAATCGTCTCTAACGACTTCTTACCCTAATTAATGGAGCCCGACGCTTAAGGAATTAGAAATTTCGTCAAAAATTTATATTAACTTTCAATGCCACTCCACTTTGGATTTAATTTTGTCAAGTCTTAATGGCATCTTCAAGGATTAAGAGGCACATTGAAATCCGAAAGTTTTAATCCCACTCTTTGATCTATCATCATGATAAACCCTTCGCCGGCTCACTACAGAGCACGGGTCTCCTCTGAGAGTGAAAAGGATTTTCATGATGATAGTGTTTAAAGTTCAAATTTTTCAAATGGGATACGGCAGAAGACTCGCTTCGTCGTCCTTTCATTCAGCTTCGCCTACTCGACCTTCATTTCACTACGGAGGTCACCGGCTCGCTTCGCTCGCCACCTTTCCCCTTTACTCCACTCGACCTCGTAGGCTCGCTTTATTCAGGACCTCTTTCGCAAGCTTCTGTCTTCGCGCTTTACAAAAACACTATAGGGGTAAGACAGACAAGACTGCGTGGAGTCGGAGTGCTTAGACTTCGTTCTGGGCCACATTTGACCCTCATGCATTATCCACCCACCCACATACTCATGAGGGAGAAATAAGAGTATGCGATAAAAACAGGGCCGTTCATTAAATTCTAGGCCGCAGCGCTGTGCAAGCTGAATTGAGCTTTATTGTGTCTCAGCAAGAGCCGGTATTTATTTAAATGTCTTTGCAGATCCTTGTGTACTGCTACTGAGAACTTCTTTACAGAATTGTATTATATAAAACGGGTATATACCACGATTAATTTTACGATTTTTATCTGCCGGATTACCAAATAAGCTTAAAACCACTAGTTCTTCACAAAATAACTTCATAACTTTTTTTGGCCAAATCCGGTACTCAAACCCGCAACCGAATGATCTAGCCATTAGACCAACGAGCCATACACTAGTAAATACGAAGTTAAAGACAAAAATACTTTCCTAAAATAAGTTTTTATTAAGTAAAAGGTCCCCTTACAATGATCCACTTCGAAATTTTTTCGCTTTTTCCTTTCTGTTGCGCAAGTTTTGAGCCACTTGAGATTTCCAAGGTAACAGCTGTCGCATCCAATATAACTTTTTCAGATTTGTTTAATTAGGTTAAGATTTTGTAATGTAATTAAAATTTGTAATACTGTGACTGCTAAGTTGACCTATTTCAACTTTTTATGAGAAGGAACCCTAGCGCAATCTCCGGCGCTTTCCATATAAACTTAGTTTGGTTGATTTACATACAAATCTTTGAGCCGGTGTAACTTTGAAACCACATTTAAATTTAAACACATTTAAATTGGGTATTTGGCTACATCACAAATATTATTTTTAATGTGTCGTTAAAAATTGATTATATTATTATTATTCATTTATAGTTACACCAATATTGTGATATTGGTGAAAGAATTAATTTACCCACAACTACTTTCACTCTTTAACTAAGCTAACCCAATAATAAGAACGGTAATAGCCTAATGGTTAAGACGTCGCGTCGGCCTCTAATTTGGGAAGTCGGCGGTTCGATTTCAGGCACACACCTCTGAATTTTAGGAGTTATTGCGTTTAAAGCATTTAAATATTGCTTGCTTGCCTCTAAGGAAACCTGTATGTCTGAGTGTCCTTCATAATGTTCTCAAAGGTGGGTGAAGTCTGCCAATCGCACTTGGCCAGCGTGATGGACTATGGCCTAAACCCTTCTCATTCTGAGAGAACGTCCGTGTTCAGTAGTGGGCTGGTGATGAGTTGATCACGATCATGGTGATAATAAGGAAAGTCACAGCGAAATAAATTGTGGTTTGATATTCTGCTATATTTTTGCCTCCTTTAGTCGTTCAACCGGTTTGACAAAATTGAGTTGCAAATATCTATTACATTTCTTACATGGGAAGATTGAAATACGCATCCCTATTTCTGTAGTCGTCTAACCTGTCAGTTTTATATTACCTCCATACACCGCACAATCCCTTGGTCCAATTTTGAAACATTCAATTTCCATAAATTGGTGCTCAATATGTGCATACTCTGGCAATATCCTTGTTTGTCGTATCCTCTATTCATATTACATTGGCTTTAACCATGCTTGAAGTATGAGGAACAACAAGCTAGTTTTGCTATAATCAGGTAGAACAAATAAATCTCTATGGCAGAACATAATCTCTTAAGGTATTCAAGTTTACAAGTTACTTAGTTTCAAGGTAAAACGTGCGTGTTTTAGAGCGTTTTATGCTGTGTTGCGGTGATAGCTTATTGGGTAAGATTTAAGATTTTTTTTAAATTCATATACAAGTTAGCCCTTGACTGGAATCACACCTGGTGGTAAGTGACGATGCAGTCTAAGATGGAAGCGGGCTAACCTGGAGGGGTATGGCAGTTTTTAATAAACCCATGCTTTCTACAGGTACCGTACTGGAGCGCTTAATCGCACGGCTTTACCGGTAGGGTGGTAATTAGCCACGGCCGAAGCCTCCCACCAGACCAGACCAGAAGTTTTGAAATTAGAAAATTCCAAATCCCTGCCAGGAATCGAACCTGGGACCTCCCACTAATAAGACCACAGCGCTTACTGCTGCGCCAGGGAGGTCGTCAGATGTATGCCTTCTATTCCTGAGGGCGGGAGTTCGATCTCGGGCACGCAGTTTTCGGAGTTATGTGGTATTAAGTGAGTGAACTGAGTCCCACTTTACCGTTTTTTTACACATATCAAGAAGTAATTCATTGAATTCATTGACAATAATGGAAAAATTCTCGAGTATGATGTCAATTTTGAAACATTGAAACAAACTTCGTAACCAACAATATATAAACTCATACATTATGACTTATGCAAGTTTAAATTATGCTAATGTTAACGAGAAAGGCTCGCAAGGGCCGGGGTAGTGAATGAGTAAGTGGAAAACCTCCGGCGATATATGTTGGAGTCACGGAAGCTATGCGCTATTTCAGTTGAATCATTTGTAATGTGGCTGGAATGGGGTTAACAAATTACCTTGGGTACCTACTGCCTAATAACTATTCTGGGTATTTGAAACTGGATTGGTGGATTTAGGTTTTTAAAATCCCGTGGGAATTCTTTGATTTTCCGGGATAAAAAGTAGCCTATGTCCTTCCCCGGGATGCAAGCTATCGCTGTACCAAATTTCGCCAAAATCGGTTGAACGGATAAGCCGTGAAAGGCTAGCAGACAGACAGACAGACACACTTTCGCAATTATAATATTAAGTATGGATTGTGGTGTTTTGATAGGTAACCATTAGCTAGTGAATTTTAATAAAGGAATCGAAAGATACGGACGTTAAAATCTAAATATATAAAACAAAAAGGTCTGACTGACTGACTGATCTATCAACGCACAGCTCAAACTACTGGACGGATCGGCCTGAAATTTGGCATGCAGAGCAGCTTAATCCAGCCTGTAGTTTGTGCTGTGCGTTGATAGATCATTCAGTCAGTCAGCTGTCACATTTTCTCTATATATATTTAAGATTTTCTATTTATAAAAGTTCATTTAAGAGCCAATCAAGCTGGCCCCAGTCTGAAATATTTCACCTCTTTTTCCGAAGGGGATTAATATCACTTCGGACACTACTTATCCCGTCTAATTTCAACGGGAGGCGTCCAGACTTTAATTAAACGGACTAGGAACTCGATAGCGTTCTGAAGATGGTTACAAATTGGAAATCCGTGTTAAATAGCTTCCTTTTAGTCGTGTTAAAGCGAATTTGGGCTATCATGACGTACTTTTCAAAGTAATATACCTTCTACTTGAGCTGCTCCCTTCTCCTTGAATAACTAAAGCCAGAGATTCAAAGTGTAATTTTTATTAGGGTTCCGTACCTCAAAAGGAAAAACGGAATTATAGGATCACTTTGTTGTCTGCCTGTCTGTCGGTCTGTTAAGAAACCTACAGGGCACTTCCCGTTGACCTAGAATCACGAAATTTGGCAGGTAGATAGGGCTTACAGCAGACATTCGGGGAAAAATCTGAAAACCGTGAATTTGTGGTTACATCACACAAAAAAATTAAATTGTAGTCATGTACTAATAATTCGTATTTTCAATTTTCGAAGTAAGATAACTATTTCAAGTGGGATATCATATGAAAGGTCTTCACCAGTACATTCTAAAACAGATTTTATTTATTTTTATGCATCATAGTTTTTGAATTATCGTGCAAAATGTCGAAAAAATACGACTGTAGTACGGTACCCTCATTGCGCGAGCCTGACTCGCACTTGGCCGGTTTTTTTTACTAGATGATGCTTGTGACTTCGTTTGTAGCTTGTACCCGCGACTTCGTCCGCCTGGTTTAAGGTTTTCAATCTCGTGGAAACGCTTTGATTTTCCGGGATAAAATGTAGCCTATAATAGATGATGCCCCCGACTTCGATTTCAGTTTTTTAAGAATCCCGTGGGAACTTTTTGATTCTTCGTGACAAAAAATTAGCCTGCGGTGCAAAAATTTTTGCGGATTGCAGTTTGCTTGTAACTTGTTGACTGATGCCATATGAGTATGACACCAGTTAAGAACCAAAACACCGGCCAAGCGCGAGTCACACTCGCGCACCGAAGAGTTCCGTTCTACAGTCGTATTTGTTGACATTTTGCACGATAAATCAAAAACTATTATGCATAAAAATAAATAAAAAATTGTTTTTGAATGTACAGGTACCTACTTTAAGCGTAAGTCAGAAAAGCAGGTTAAATTTAACTAATTTTATAAGTTATTAAAATGTTCCCTCATATAAAGCTTGCACGTGGATATAGATCACAACGCGTAGAGGCTAATCGAGAGATTTAATCTTTATTATAACCTAACTGCAATATTAACTTGATTAGGGCACAATTGCTATTGTAACCACTTAATCAAAATATCGACCTAAACACAAAAGTATTTAATAGTCGTCGAGTCTCGAGTCGGAACGAGACTGCTTGAAAACCTTCAAACACCGGGTATTTATACAAATCGATTCAAGATGGCTCCCCGCCACCGATCGCGTGACATCGGATGAGTCAAATATTGTCCAATTCATTAAACTAACTTCAATAAGCTAACACTACCTAAAGCCCTCTTATATGATGCCCCATTTGGTATAGCAATCCTACTTTAAAAGTTGAAAATACCTATTATTTGTTCATGAACACATTTAAATTTTTTTTTGTGATGTAACCACAAATTCAGTTTTGAAAGTTTTCAAAAATAGTTTTCAGATTTTTCCCAATAATATGTGTACTATAAAACCTACCTACCTGCCAAATTTCATGATTCTAGGTCAACGGGTAGTACCCTGCAGGTTTCTTGACTGACACGACAGACAGACAGACAGACAACGAAGTGATCCTATAAGGGTTCCTTTTTCCTTTTGAGTTACGGAACCCTTTAAATGAGTTTTTTTGATTAAGATTTTTGTTTGGAATGACCCATGTAGTGCGTAGTACATAAAGACTTGCCTACGACTATTTCCAGGTAAACCTGCGACGAGGCCTGCTTGCTTCAGTTCTCAAATTCACGTAATAAATGCGCTCAAAGGCTCCTAAATTCGACGAAAGGCGTTTAGCTTTTAATTAAACGGTCTAGATCCCGATAGAGGCAGCGCTAACAAATTAAAGAGCTAGTGCTAGACAGCGTTAGCTCTTAGTGCTTCTATAATTGGAAATTGTATTAATCGGTTGTTGCTCGTAGATATCTAGGAAATGTTTTTGGCATAGAGGGCGGTCCTTCCAACGCTGTGCTTTCCAGTACGAGGTCGCCATTCCACCACCTTGGAACCCCAACGTCTATCGGATTTTCAAACAACTATGTGCCCTGCCCAATCACACACTTTTAGTACGCAGAGCGAACTCGCTGGTCTAGAAATTTCTAAAGAAGAGCTTTAACTAAGTCAGGTGTCGCAACCTCTCGGTGATATTAAGTGACGACATTGAAATTATTTTAAAAGAGATTTGCATTATAATTTTGCATTAGAATAATCACATCATCATCATCATGATCAACCCATTGCCGGCTCACTACAGAGCACGGGTCTCCTCTCAGAGTAAGAAGGATTTTGGCCATCTACCACGCTGGCCATGTGCGGATTGGTAGACTTCACACACCTTTGAAAACATTATGGGAAACTCTCAGGCATGCAGGTTTCCTCTCGATGTTTTCCTTCACCGTTAAAGCGAGTGATATTTAATTTCATAAAACGCACATAACTCTGAAAAGTTAGAGGTGCGTGCCCGGGATCGAACCCCCGACCTCCAGTAGAAAGCGGACGTCCTAACCACTGGGCTATCACAGGTTCAGAATAATCACATGCCTTATGGGAATTATTGATTAATTCTCTAGAGAGTGCAAACGCTTGTCTAGAAGAAGAAAAGGGGTGACAGTGAAATTGTTATACTATAAGGAAATTTGCGGGACTATAGCTTTGCCATGATCACGCCTTATAGAAATTGCCAACTCATTTTCGGTAAAGCGAACTCGCTAGTCTAGAAGTTTCTAAAGAAAAGCCCTAACTAAGTCAGGTGTCACAAACCCTCGGCGACATTAAGTGGCGACATTGAAATTCTAAAAGGGAGCCGCGGCGTGCGTGCCGCCACACTCGTAAAAACTAATTGAATTAAAAATAAAACTTCGTAACAACTATACCGCGGGTTGATTTGTGACCTTGTTTCTTGATATTGTAAGTTTTATCGCTTGGGAAAACCGCCGCTTTAATTAATTAGCATATTCTTTAGCATACACGCGGTTTTTTGAAAATGGTAAAATAGTAATCCATATCCGTTCTATAGTTCGCGACAAGTCGACATGGAAAACAGGGGTATGAGGCGGGGGATGCCCTGTACACCCGCGGTGTCCCACACCAGGTTAGCGCGGGGACTTTGCGGGTGTGTGGGGCGTCCCCACCTCGATTGCCATGTCAATTGGTCGCAAACTACAGTGCCTATCTTTTCATAGCCGTTTAGCTGATTTTGGCGTAAGACCCTTTAAAATTAGAATCCTAATCCTAAAAATTATAGTTACATAGGCCCAGTTTCGTACCTACACTATTATACAAAGGTAGGTAATAAACTCAAATTGCCTAGTATAGTAGCCCCACGAACTATTCCAGGCCCAACTTGAAACCTATATAAACGGTTACCTACTCTAAGGCTCTTTATAATTGGAATCCTAGTTGTAATTATAGTTATGTAGGCCCAGAATAGTACCTATACGAAGGTAATAAACTCAAATTGCCTAGTGTAGTAGCCCCACGAACTATTCCAGGCCCAACTTGAAACCTACGCCATATAAACGTGTGCCTAGTCTAAGGCTCTTTACAATTGCTATCCTAGTCAAAATGTTTGTTACATAGGCCCAGTTTAGTACCTACACTATTATACAAAGGTAATAAACTCAAATTGCCTAGTGAAGTAGCCCCACGAACTATTCCAGGCCCAACTTGAGACCTACGCCATATAAACGGGCGCCTACTCTAAGCTGTGTTGCTGACGCGTTGCGTGTAATCCCTCGTTTGACCTCGTTGTAAAACGTGAATAAGCCAGCTTATAGCTGTGTTAGTTGAAGGGAAAATTATCCCACTGAATATAATAACTACACTTGCACTGACGTTAATTGATTCCGTTTATTACCACCATACCATATTTTATTAAAAAACCGGATGCATTTATAAATCACAAATACCCATTTTATAAATGTGAGTCTGTTTTGAAAATTTGTTGGTTTGTCTTCCAGTCATACCGCAACGAAGCAACAGATCGACATGATTTTTGCATGGATATAGTTAAAGACGTGGAAAGTATGTCCATAGGGTACTTTTTGTACCGGAATATCGAAGATTTCCCATGAGTTTTATACATATCTAAATCTATACAGATGAAGTCGCAGGCATCAGCTAGTCAGTACCCTTATTATAAATGCAAAAGTGTGCTTGTTTGTTGGTTTGTTGATTTGTCCTTCAATCACGTCGCAACGGTGCAACGGATTGACGTGATTTTTTGCATGGGTATAGACAAAAACCTGGATAGTGATATAGCCTACTTTTATCCCGGAAAAAAATCAAAGAGTTCACACGGGATTTTCAAAAACCTAATT
Organism: Maniola hyperantus; assembly: GCF_902806685.2. Classification (NCBI taxonomy): domain Eukaryota; kingdom Metazoa; phylum Arthropoda; class Insecta; order Lepidoptera; family Nymphalidae; genus Maniola; species Maniola hyperantus. The sequence continues at coordinate 2,714,078 of NC_048554.1, read as the reverse complement.
CCACGCGGACGAAGTCGCGGGCATCAGCTAGTAAAATATAAAAATACTAGGTGATGCGCGACTCCTATTTTCGGGAACCAAAAACAGCCTTTGTCTTTCCCAGGGATGCAAGCGATCTCTGTACTTTTCGTCAAAATCGGTTAAGCGATGGGCCGTGAAAAATTAGCAGACAGACAGACAGACAGACACACTTTTGTGTTTATAATATTAGTATGGATGTACGGATTGATTATTGCCAGCACGTAGAACAAGAACTTTGACGTTACTCTATTTTTATGTACACTTAAAGAGCTTCAACATAATATTGTTATAGTCTTCTCCCGAAAAGCCGCCACGGCACATACCCGTAGTTCGTATACCCGTGTCGCCATATGCATAATAAACCAAGGCTACAGGACAAGGGTAGGGTTGGCGGGCCGAGTGACGGGATCCAAATCAAATACGTCTTTCCACTGGACCAGTCACTTGACTTTAAATTAGGACGTAATAATGTGGAGTCGGAAATGCGAATAGGTGCGTGTTGGTTTTAGGACGAATTGTGTTTTACATACTTACTAGCTAATGCTCGCGACTTCGTCCGCGTGGACTACACAAATTTACACAAGTATAGTAAGTTAGTCCTTCAATCGCGTCGCAACGGTGCAACGGATTGACCTGACTTTTTGCATGGGTATAGATAAAGAAATGGAGAGTGACATAGGCTACTTTTTATCCCGGAAAATCAAAGAGTTCCTACGGGATTTTAAAAACTTAATTTCGCGCGGATGAAGTCGCGGGCATCAGCTAGTCAATTAACATATCATCTACTAGGTAATAAGGATAACTCGTGACAGACAACCCTATTGTAGAGTAGGTAAGGCAAACAAATGGGAATGCCGTGTATGTTAATATTTAGGCAACGATGAGATGAGGCTGCATCTCATACCCCTGTTCAAGATGTATGAGAACTGTATTATTGAGTTAGGTCGAAAGACGATGGATGTGGGTAGACAATATTGGAAAAGACAATTGAGTGATCAAACACAGTAACTTGACGGTATTTGAATTAAGAATGTCAATAGTGATGTCATAACTCATATTTTATGCCTCGTTATCTTCGCGTTAGGTTTAAAGACTTTATTTTCTCAAAAAGAACAAAAGTTCACTTACATGAGAACAATTTTAAACTTAAGTATAGAAGAAGACATTATTTATGATACGGTGAATTTATACAATAATAAAACTAGTACCTATATATTTAAAACTATAGTGTTTGACAATATTTTTTTAATTTTTCTTTAAATTTTGGAAAAGATTTTTCGTTAAAAATGTCTTTCGGCAAGTTATTATATAGTAGTACCATGTCGTAATGTTTTCTATGTGGAAAATTCAATCTGAGACTCTTTACTGATCTGTGCCTAATCGTTACTTAAGTTTAGTTAAAACGAGACAGAGCTAATATCTCTCACATAAATCTGTCTCGTTTTAACTCAATCTTAAGTAACGATTAGCGACTCTGAGTATGGCAGTAAGACTCAAATACATACCTGTAGTACGCGACAGGCCGAAATGGCGAACGGGATATCGCTGGGACGCCCACACACCCGCACGTCGACTGCGCTATCCCGCACCGGATTAGCGCGGGGGCTGTGCGGATGTGCGGGGCGTCCCCATCCCGATGGCCAACTCGACCTATCGCGTACAGACTGTACCTACGTTTATTTCTGATCAAAACCGACCAAGAGATTTTTCAAAAAAAATTATTACATTTTGAAGGTTATTTTAAATTAAATTAAATTAAATTAAATTTATTGGATATTATTACATATTAAATTACATATAAAATACAGATAAAAAACAAGTAATAATTAAGTAGACCTAGGTCTAATAGACGTATGAATGGGCAACCCCTGCACTAGTAAACACTGTATTACAGTGGGTTGCCTTCTCCATTTCTAAAAACTTGAATAAATGTTATTACAATTTGGTGCGCTAAGGTCGGACATGTTATACCGGTGTCTATTACAAGTGATGTATGTATGTGTGTATGTGTGTATGTGTATTATTTGTTGTTTATATTAGCTAGTTTGTTTCAATCATATTATTATATATTGTTATTATGATACTTCATAATTGAAATCTAATCAACGTTTATGGCCGTTATAAATTAATTATTATTTCGAAATTAATATAATATCCCTTGACTAAAGTTTTAATGAAGTCTATCGCGCGTGAAATTTAATGAAAAGCTCTAAACGGAAAATGGGTGTAAACAAAAGTTTATAATTTAGGCCGAGCGTCGCGATATGACCCATTACGCACGGTCGACTTAGTCGCCCGGCAACTCAGTTGACGGCGACCGTTACAATCTGTAATTTATATCCAGCAGCAGCCAGCAATGGAGTTGCTGCGCACGAAGTCGCCGCAACTCTATATGGCACGGCAATTTCCATATAAATTACAGATTCTAACGGTCGTCGTCGACTGAGTTGCCGGGCGACTAGTCGACCGTGCGTAATAAGTCTATACGTTCTATTACTGTCATTATCATCATGATCATTGATCAATCCACTGCGGGCCACTACATAGCATTGGTTTCTTATGACAATGACAAAGGTTTAGGCCATAGTCCGCCACGCTGACCAAATCCGGACTCCACACGCCTTTAAGAACTTATTGAGAGCTCTCAGACATGAAAATTTCCTCATAATATTTTTCTTCACCGTTAAAGCAAACACTTAGTACCTATTTAATTGCTAAACAGAACCCCGACCTCCACAATAGGAAGCGGACGTCTTAACCACTAGGCTATCCAGCTCTGTGTTTATTTAAGAGCTGTAAATTACAGTTTACTAGCTGACGCCCGCGACTTCGTCCGCATTGATTTAGGTGTTTAAACAATCCCGTGGGAACTCTTTGGTTCTCCGGAATAAAAGCCTATGTCACTCTCAAAGTCTTTGACAATACCCAGTACAAAAATCACATCAATCCATTCTCCGTTGCGACGTGATTGAAGGACAAACCAACAAACAAACACGATTGACATTGACACGAATGACTACACATTGGTAGTGATGTAGAATAGAATAGAATATATTTTAGTATACTTCTTACAAGTGCTTTTGAATCGTTAACTAGTTTAATTTACCACTGTTTTGGAATGCCGTTCCTACCGAGAAGAACCAGCAAGAAGCTTGGCGAAATTAGAGCTGTGATAGTCTAGTGGTGTGTTAAGACTCCCTCCTCTTATTGGGGAGGTCGTGTGACTCTGTAAAGGGAAGCTTCACATTATAGGGAGAGAAGAAACACTTAATGGATGCAATTTTCCGCTCACTAGGTGAGCGGTGCACTGTGAAACCGAGCGTGAACAGATTTGAACGCCGTGGCTTTAGTGGCGTTGTCCGGAATAGCCAATGATGTCAAGACTTTGAATAATCGCTCTTTTGTATGCATTGACAAGAGACACCATTTGTTCAGTTTAAGTCGCCGCCTTCTAATCGGAGGTCGGGAATTCGATCCCGGGCACGCACCTCTAAATTTTCGGAGTTACGCAAACTCAAATAATAAATAAATAAATAAATAATCTTTATTTTGTCAGACAACAAAGGCCCACAATATTATGAGTAACCATCTTTACCTATGTTAGTAACTATATTATAATATAATATAACGAGTACTTTGATGACAAATTTTAAAAAACTGTAAAAAATTCTTCTACAATACTCAATACTATTATTTAATTATTTTTGTGACTAAATATGTGACTAATTTTATGAAGACTATGTGCACGTTGTTAGGTATATCATAACATATTGCATGCTAATAGGCAGAATTTGGCTGTACCTTTTTGTTTTGTAACATCTCCACTGTTTACCCATATTCGCAATAAAGAAGTTAGGTATTGTATTGCATGTTTTATAAGAAACTTATTTTATGTTAGTTAATATAACAAAACTAAAGCTACGAGGGTTTCAAATGCGCCCTGGTCTGAGAAGAAATACATAACAAAGCCGAGTATTCTTTTTATTATAACCATATCAAAGCTGTTAAACCAACTCATTCCCAAGCTTGCCAAAATAAAACGTAAAATGACTTTTCACCTTAAAATCAGTTGATCTTGACACGACATCGTTTAAACGTGGACCTCTAAAAAATTTTTGTAAAGGTTTGAAACGTTTAAAGTCCGCAATCGTACCGCATACAAGCTACATGGCCTCGTTTGAAAAGGGCTTAGTCTGTCAGCTGATCCGTGCGGTTTCCGCCCCTCGGGCCCACTGACTGCAGATTATTCCAATGCACTGGCGGTTTCTCTAACCATTTTGTAAATATAAAGTACGCTTCCACCCTTAGCGTTTTAATTAGCATTTCTTGCCACAAACATCGTCTAAACCGATGTCTACGGCTGCATGTAAGTTTACTAGTTTATGCTCGCGACTTCGTTCGCGTGGAATACACAAATTTCAAACTCCTATTTCACCTCCTTAGGGGTTCAATTTTCAAAAATCCTTTCTTAGCGGGTGTGTCATAGTCCAGTAGTTTGAGCTGTGCGTTGATAGATAAGTCAGTCAGTCAGTCACCTTTTCCATTTATATATTTAGACTAGATGATGTCTGCGTGAATTTAGGTTTTTAAAAATCCTCTGGGAACTCTAATTTTCCTGAATAAAAAGTAGCTTGATGAAAATGTCCTTACATAGGCTACTTTTTAGCCCGGAAAATTACAGAGCTCTTATCTTTTGACTGTATCAAGTGATCCAAATTCCTTTGAAAAGAAACACAACTCACGAAATACATACAGTTCCGCAGTCAAAAAAAAGCACAGAGGATTCTCGCGTTTGTTCATCCGAGTGAACTCGATGCACAAAGGCACTTTGCGTGCCTCATGAACAGAATTACACAAGCCTGTGAGGAGATGGAATACTCGCGTCGGCTTGTAATGATGAAATTTAGGCTTATCAAAGTTCACGGAACTAGTGAACCGTATCACTTTTAACTATGTCGCTTTTATGTCAATCGAAATTCAAAATGCTAATAAAGTAATAAATGAAAGAATAATTCAAAAATATTCAGCAATGTGAATATAAAGACTTGCTATCTTTTGACTGTATAAATTCTTTTGAGTGCCAAATTCGGTTGAAAAGAAACATGACTCACGAAATACAGTTCCGTAGTCAAAAAAGCACAGAGGATTCTCGCGTTTGTTCATCCGAGTGAACTTGATGCACAAAGGCACTTTGCGGCACGTTCATGTACAGAATTACACAAGCCTGTGAGGAGAGGGAATACTCGCGTCGGCTTGTAATGATGAAATGTAAGCTCATGAAACAGCTGTGTCAAAGTTCACGGAACCAGTGGATCGTGTCACTTTTAACTATGTCGCCTTTATATCATTCGAAATCGTAAGAACGCTAATTGAGATATGAATGAAAGAATACTTCAGTCCTTTGGAGGACTTGTTAGGTCGCGGTAGCTTATATTATCTACCACAGAATATAGAAATCTATACTTATGATACGGTATTTGACAACTAGTCAAATCAGTAACTTTTTATCAAACTTCAAAACGCGTGCTTAGTATGCGAGATTCTATGAAATACCGGCATGTGACGTAACAATCATTTGACGTGCTTTTTTTAGTTCAATCGATTATTTAAAATGGTTATTACTCTTAAAACTAACAAAGGATGTGGATTTTACGTATTTTGGAAGACCCTCTACTTAATAATTACTGAGAAATAATTTAATTTTGATATAGGAAAACCCAATTAAAAAAAAACAGATTCAGTTTCAATGTTACACGGTCATTACATGCAAATCTTTAAATACGTGTGACTTTTTGGTTAGTCGAAATACGCCCAACTACTTTCAAACTCGTCCGAGATTTTTTTAATTTGCATAAACTAAGGGATGATTTATGCTAGACCGTGCCGAGCCCGTGCCTTACCGCGTCTGACGCACTGTATTGGGAATTTGTATGAGGTCACATCAGACTGTGCCATGTCCGAGTCATCCGAGCCTCGTCGTACTGAGTTTCTTCATACAAAATTGCAATTCGTGGATTGTCTGCGCGTCGGGTGTGCCTCGGACGTGGCACGGCTCAGGCCAGGCACGGTCTAGCATAAATCATCCCTAACACGTGAGTTGAGCCGTCAGACATTCATAATTTCTATTTTTATTGGGGATCCTCTCGTCGGGCCATACAATTAGCTTAATAAATCATTCACTCGCAAAAAAATCAGTGTATAAAATAAAACAACTTTTAAAATATTTGCTTAAGCTAATGATCGCATTGCGTTGCAGTTCATTCAGTATCGTTACGCGATTCGTAAATCAATCATTCGTTTCGTAAATAACGGGATTGGCTCTCTTGTGATTGGTTTAAAACATTGGCAGCTGTATGTCCTTAAAATGATCAAATTGTTTAATAATATGGCTAATTCTGTTGTACACAATCTCTAAACTAAACAATGCCCTATCCGCGGAAAGAAGTTTGTATAGCGCTCTCTCTGTTGCGTAATCCCATACAAATTATAGAGACAAAAATCTCAGTGGGCGCTAACCATTTTGAGTCACTAACCAATCACAAACGAAACTATGTTTTAAAAGGTTTTATGAAATTTTCGAATTGAACTTCGAATGTTTTTTGAAAACATGTTTGTGTTTGGTTGGTGCCTCAAAATGGTTAACGCTCACTGAAATTTTTGTCTCTATCATTTGTACGGGATTACATAACAGAGAGGGCGCTATACTATCTTTTTTCGGCGGATAAAGTATAATAAACACAAGTCAAGTGTCAGTCATAACTCATAATATGAACTGGTAATATTACTGAAAAAATTAATCAATGATGAACACAAAGTATCGCCCCTTTCAAAGTTCACTGCAATATCCGACATGATAAAACTTCGGCTTTGTTCACGAATAAAAAGGTGATTGATGTGCGAAGTCCCGCATATTGATGCAATGCAGTTTCTATTGAGGCTCGAACTTGGATACCTCATCATAGAATAGTGAACGACGTGTAATTGATTGATAGAAGCTACCTACTCCTCTATTGCCAAGATAATCTCAATGCTTTTAAACCGACTTCAAAAGGCGAGGACGAGGCTTTTTCCACCAACGAGCACGAAAACGAGGTGCCGATGTATCGAGTCACAAAAAAATTAAGAGTGAATGGTTCGTGCGGCTAATTGGCATCGGCTCATGCGATAAATTATATTAATTTAATTTTTAGTAGACGGTTTTTATTTATTTAAAAAATATATTCATAGAATTCTTTGTGACGACCTCTCTGGCGCAGTGGTGAGGTGGTGATTCCCGACGGATCCAATTTGGAAATTTATATTGTTTCTGCACTGGTCTACGAATGCGCATATCATACACGTAAAACGGCATATTTATAGCTACAGATGTACTATTAATATTAGCATGTCGGTGACGCGAACTTGAGGTTTTTACCCATCCCATATCGCCCAGCGGGCGTAAAGAAGATTTCACCAATATTGTAAGAGAGGAATCGTGGGCACGAACTACTACTATCTAGATAAAACTAAGCCTAGTAAGTAGTAGCTAATAGATAAAACAGAACTGCGTCAAATACTAAAATTTGCTTAATTACTGAACACTAATTGATTTGCGAACCGCACTGTGTTATTGACAGACTCAATGCACTGCAGTATATTATTTATTTATACAAGTTTATTTCAAACATCATTATTAGCCTTATTAAGTTAGAGTTTATTATAATTTATAAGCAATAACTTCGCACCTAGGATTTGAATAATGTCATTTTTATATATGATTCTGTCGGTGGTCCAACAAAAAAAAATACACGGTACCGGAATTTTATCCATACTAATATTATAAATGCGAAAGTGTCTGTCTGTCTGTTAGCCTTTCACGGCCCAACCGTTCAACCGATTTTGACGAAATTTGGTACAGAGTTAGCTTATATCCCGGGGAACGACATAGGCTCCTTTTTTTCCCGGAAAATTGAAGAGTTCCCACGGGATTTCAAAAACCTAAATCCACGCGGACGAAGTCGCGAGCATCATCTAGTTTGCAAATAAACCAAAATACTTTTTTCGTTATCTAAATATTTAACAAGTTGTACTTAATTAAAAAAATTATAACACGACTATCCTACCAAAAAACGAACGAAAAAGGAAATAGAAATCACATATAGATAAATTTAAAATTATAAGAGTAGGTAGTATTATGCGGTTGAAATGATTAAAATTAATTTACATTTAATAATTTATCATAGAATGGAGCAGATTGTGGTTATTCGATTTCAATGTACCAATAATGTACTAGTGAAACATTTCACAATTTTTTTGTAACTTTTTCTATTAAAAATCTAGTTTCAAAACGTGTTTTATGTACTCCGATAAACATGTCTCGCGGCAAAAATCACTCTAAAACAAGAGAAGCCATCGGGTGATTGATTTGTGAACCGCATAGCGATATTGCGATATTGCGATGCACTGCAGTGTTAGTCGTTTAGGCGTTACGTAGGTGACCGACTTTTGTCGGTACTAAATCACTGACTGACAACAGATAGAATCACGATTTTCACTACCTCCCTGATGCAGTGTGCACTTTTGTTCTTCTAAATGGGACCATGAGATGTCGAACCTAACTTTACCCCGGTGTCCTTTTAAGGGTTCCATACCTCAAAAGGAAAAAAGGAACCCTTATAGGATCGCTTTGTTGTTTGTCTGTCCGTCGTGTCTGTCAAGAAAACCTATAGGTTACTTCCCGTTGACCTAGAATCATGAAATTTGGTAGGTGGGTAGATCTTATAGCACAAATAAAGGAATAAATCCGAAAACCGTGAATTTGTGGTTACATCACAAAAAAAAATGTGTTGGTAAGATTAGATAGATTGTCATTAACTTGCAATGTTGCACATAGAAATGTTAAAATATCTTGTACGATGGTACGGAACCCTTCGTGTGTGAGCCTGACTCGCACTTGACTGGTTTTTTTCATGAAAACAGGGTTCAGTGACAGGGGTCGGGCTCGGGGCTCTAACAAACCATCTCAATCCAGAACAACGGAGGCATATGTAGGTACTTATGACCATAATAATTACATTGGCGATAAATATCGGTGAACATTTACTAGCAAATCTCCTATAATAATCTGATTAAAACAATTCGTACAAATATTTTGATGAAACAACACCGCAATATCCGAAAGTTATATAAAAATTTCAGTCTGTAGACAACATTAAACGTTAAAGCCATTGAATATTTACCTCGTTTTCTGTTAATATTCCACTATATTATGAGCGGGAGGCGCTGACCGTTGGAAAAGCTCGGCTTTGTGTGCGCTAGACTTTATTCATCGCTCAAAATATTGGGCGTTTTATATCTAAGGGCCTAATTACACCGGGCTGCGGGACTGACTCGTGTTTTAATATCTTTATGGACTCGCTCATTCGTGAGATGAAAAATTTTAGCTTAATAATTTACTAATTTCATTTGAAGTTTTGAATTTTATGTGCCGTGTTGGTTACTATATGATTTTTAAGGTTCCGCAGCGGAAGGGTGCAAACGGGAAAATCAAAAAGTGGTAGGTATTTATTTCTAGTTCGGTGGTACGGAACCCTTGATGTGCGAGTCCGACTCACGTTTGATCGAATTTTTTAATAAGTAATGTCCAACAAATCAAATTGAAGACATGTCATACATTAAAGAAATTAGAATTGTAAAGATTTTCAATCGTCAACAATTTTTTTTTAAGCTTTCATCCATGCGCTACATTAAAATTTATCCGCGACGGTGTGTTTGCGACTTTTTTATGTCCAATCAATAAATCTAGGACTTGTAAAGTTTCACACCAGCTAAACCTTATCTCATAGAGTTTCGACTTTAAAATAAAAATCCAAAAACCAGACTTTAGTTTTAAAAACATTTAAAAGAGAGCAAACACCATAAAAATACAGGTACGCCCTTATATAGAGCCTTCTTTTTCACCATAGGTATACATAAAACGATAAATGTATCAAAAGCGTAACACGGAGTGACACCATCGCGCGATTCTATCGGCGCAATGAGATATAAAATGAAATTCAGTGGTCTCACATAAAGGTTCGTACGCACCTGAGCGGCGCGGCGCGGCGCTTCAGCGAGCTGCACGTCGCGGCACAGAGCTTCAAAATATCATTTCTATCATTTTGTATCGCGCATATCGCACTAGAGCGGCGCTGCACAGCGCTTCACCGCGCGTTGCCGCGCGGCACGGCTGGAGAGAATATTTTGAAGCGCAGCGAAGCGACGCGCAGTGCAGTGACGCTAGTGCGACATACCCAGCGGCGCGGCGCGGCGCTTCGCGCTCGTACGCGAACGGGTATAAAAATGACGCGCAAGTGACGCGAGGTGCCGCGTACTGAAGTTGTAGTGCGGTAGGCACCGTCGAGCGGCCTGAGGTGACGCGTTCTGCAGTCGGACTGAAGCGCCGCGCCGCGCCGCTCAGGTGCGTACGAACCTTAAAGGGGATTACCCGTGTCCCGGAATTAATCTGATCGCCTCTGTTCAAATTGTTACACAGTATTTCATACTTATTTAGTCGACCAACGATATCATGGTTGGCGCTTTTATTTTTAACTGGCTAAGGCCCGCGACTTCGTCCGCGTGAATTTGCGTTTCTAAAAATCCCGTTTCTGATTTTTCAAATTCTCTTTGATCTCCCGGGTTAAATAATATGTGCCTATGTCGTCCTTCAGTTCTTCAACTGTAACCATGCAAAAAATCACGCAAATTAGTTGCTCTTTTGCTACGTGATTGAAGGACAAACCAACAAACAAACCCAGTTTTACATTTATAACATGGGTAGTAATAAAGTAAATACTGTGAGCGCACCAGTGCATACATGATCCCTCGCCTAATAAATACTTAACATAATAAAATAAGAACTGAACTAACCAGATTTAATTTAAACTATAAGCTAAAATCCTATTATATTAACAAATTGTAACGATCCCCATTTTTGTATTAAATGTAATGTAATAAGTGCTTCAATTTACATTGTTTATAGAAGCACTATTATTATGTATTAATAAGTAGACGGAATTACACACTTTTTAAACCTTCGTGGTTTTTTGCTGTGTCTAAATTGAATTTGTTAAATATTTTCTATGATGGGAATTAAAAAAAAATAGCGAGTAAACGAGCACTGCGAGCGTGATGTTAAATTATTATTTATCGCAGAACTACTCAAGGCTTAGCTATATTGTAAATTTCTAAATAATTAACGTTGAGGGCGTTTGTACACTCATTTTTAATCGATTCGTATTCGTCTTCGTAAAAATACGATTCGAAGTGTCCGTCATAAAAAGTAGACGTGCGCTTGTGCATTCGTTTGATTTATATTTTGACGGATCCGTATTACAAATCAAATGAATGCATCCGCAGGTTATGTGGGTGTTTTAGTACAAGTTTTCCCAATCTTAATGAAAATGCTCATTCTCGCCTTACCCATCGATATAAATGACAAAATATGCCCAAGCGAACAAAATTTTTCACGGTTTTGGAACCAAATAAATCAGCGCCACCTCTTAGATACTAATGAACGACCCGTTTGAAATCCAGACGTCACTGAGGTTGCATTGGTGCTAAAGCACTAATGAGTCGATACCATTTTGTTTGTTCAATGGTCATGTCCATACAAACTAATATATAAGTCAATGGCCTTACCAGTAAGATCTCAGTAGTACGGGCGTGGCGGTCTACTCAATCAGTAGGTTTTATATTGATTGCCGTAACTTCTGCTCGGGGAAACTTTAGCGTCTTGTTGCCGAAGTTTTGCCGCGGTGCTGTTACGATACGGAACAAATACCGAGCCATCGACCGGATGGTACGTTTTGGTAGTTGGTATCTGAGAGAAAACTGCTGGTTATTTGTATCTGTTCATTGAAAAGTTTGCAGCGAGGTAAACAAGTCGAGGATTTACCAAATCCAGTGTGTCAATTATGTATGCGATTGGCATGTGATGGACGACGTGGATCTCTCAATGAAAATGCTCATTCTCGCCTTACCAGTAAAATTACAAATTAATTAAAAAATTAACAAATATTATAAGAAAAAGTAGACCACATTAGTATCTACGTTGCACTCATGCGAAGCCGGGACGGGTCGCTAGTAATATACATAAACGAAAATCTTTCGAAGTTAGCTCGGAACTGCGACGTCAAAGGAGATTAGGTTCACTCACAGCTAACCGTACACACACCGGCTTGCTTACAGTTAACCAAGTCTTCCTACATGGCTAGTGGTCAGTGCTAAACATTATACAGTGCTTAAACAAAGTAAACATGGCGTGGGGATACTGGTCTGCGTCATCCGTGATGCCCGATCGAGGCCGGAGTCCTCGAAGAGCTGGTACTTCTGTCGTCCACTCACATCCGAACCCGCCCACCGCGAGAGAAGTCATGGAGACACATGACGATCAAAGTATCATACATACCGCTTCAACGTCAAGAGATAGTAGGGATCATTCCGCGTCTCCTCACTCTTCGTCAAATGGTGGACATTCTCATCACCACGAAGTGAGGCATGCGGTGCCTGCGAGTGCGTTATTCGGGGAAAGTTATGGGGAGCTTTCTAGACGACCATCATTGGACTTAGGATCAGTGCGCAGTGCTTTAGCATCGTGTTCGGGTGGTGGGACCTTAAGTGCTGGCTCCACTTTGACGCGTGGCGGAACGTTGGCGGACTACCTCCCCCCTACGCCGTGCCCGCACCACCACCGCGTGTACGTGGACCATCACAAACATTACGAGCAGCCCATACAACCTGTGCATGTGGGTGTGCCCCATCACTCACACTCGCACGCCTCGAGTCGACACCACACGGATGATGAAGATGACCTCGAACCGGCGTACGCTACAGGTATGTAACTGGGTCCCCACGCTAATACATGCTCGGCGAGCAAGCTTGATAAAGCATTGAGTTGCTACATTTTGCGTACACATTCGAATTTGCTTGAACGTAGAGCATGTATGCACGTGAAGACTTAGCATTTAGTTATCTTTAAAAATAATCGTACTGTATAGCTAATTCTGTTGTACACAATCTCTAAGCTTAAATGACAGAAAGGTATTGTTATCCCTTTCATAATGTTATTTGTGGAAAAGGACGACACTAGGTAGATATAGAGGGATATACATATACCTATTAATTTAGTTAAACTTAGGGCCCTGAGATTGTGTACAAACCAATTTAGTCATCAAGTACGTACCGAATAAGTTTATTTCAACTTTTTTATCGTTTAATCTATAAATACTCGTATAAATGTTTCTTTTGTGTTTTATATTTTTGTATGGCTCCATAAAAAATGAAAACTATATTATTATTGCCAGTACAGTGTTATCAAGGGGCGAATAAAGTTGCTACGGGGACAAATTATCTCCTTATTTCGCTTTATACTATCGCTTTATAACTAAGTTCTGGCATAAACGACTAACTTTATCCCTATCTCTATCTATCTATTCTCTTCTTACTCGCCTAAAGGACTAGTTTATAAAGATACACTTCAACGTAACTCTATTTAAGTATCAAAGTCTAACCGCCGCACTCAGAGTCGCTAATCGTTACTTAAGATTAGGTTAACTTTCTCACTATTAGCTATAATGTACCAAGAATATCAGGATTTACGCGATCCACAATAATTGCGATTGTTGCAATAATGTTTGAAATATCTAAATATATAAAAGGAAAAGGTGACTGACTGATTGACTGTGAATGACTGACTAATCTATCAACGCACAGCTCAAACTGCTTGACGGATCAGGCTGAAATTTGGCATGCAGATAGCTATTATGACGTAGGCACCCGCTAAGAAAGAATTTCAAAAATCCTTCAATTCAATCAATTTTGGTTGGTTTGGTTTGAAATTTGTGTAGTCCACGCGGACGAAGTCGGGAGCATAAGCTAGTGGAAATATATAAGAGGAAAAGGTGTCTGACGGATCTATCAACGCAGAGCTCAAACCACTGGACGGATCGGGCTGAAATTTGGCATGCAGATAGCTATTATGACGTAGACATTAGCTAAGAAAGGATTTTGAAAAATTCAACCCCTAAGGAGGTGAAATAGGGGTTTGAAATTTCTTTAGTCCACGTGGACGAAGTCCATAGCAGTGCGGCTCCGCAACGCACCGGAAACGCATCGTGAAGCCTCAGTCTTACTTTTACTTTAACGCGTCGTGTGTGTCCAAGCCTTAATGACCGGCGATAAGTAGGCCACGGGCCGCAGAGCACATTAGCAGCAAGTCCAGCAAAGTTTAATTGCCACGATACTTGGCAAGTGCCCGTCAACTTGGCGAAGGCCGAAGCGTCAGAAACTTGGCCGCGATAATTTCGCACTATTACTAAGTATTGACGACCGAAAGTTCTAGTCGAAATATCTTCGGGAACTATGTAGGCGGGTAGGTACAACAAAATCCTTAATTGCTTAGGTACTCAAATACTGATTCTGAGCACAACCTAATTTTAGAGTATTCGTATCCTCTTCTTACTAATATAATATGAAAAGGACAGACGCAGATTGGGGCCGATTCTCTTGTACACAATCTCTTAACTAAACTAAATTAACAGGTCTAAATCTAGTGCTATCCTTTTCCGCAAGCAACATAATGAAAGGGATAGCAATAGATTTAGACGTGCCATTTTAGTTTAGTTTAGAGATTGTGTACAACGGAATTAGCCACAATGACAGTTTTAAATTAAATTTTTAGATTTAAAGTTCATGTTCTGTCCCTTTTCAAACTTGTTAAAAAGAAAAGGATGTCGATACTCTAAATTTAGTTTAGAGAAAGACAACGGAATCGGTGACAATATAATTCCATAGTCATTGTGAACAGAGTACCTACTAACTTTGAGCATAGAACATGACTAAGTGAAGCGAAAACCAAACTCAAGAAGGTCTAAAGCGTCGGGCCAATCGCGGCGCTTACGCGTTTCTTCAAGACGGTTTCTGCGATGTGTTTTTCTTTCTACTAAACGAAGGAAAACTAAAGAATACAATCATCATCATCATGATCAACCCATCACCGGCTCACTACAGAGCACGGGTCTCCTTGCATAGTGGGAAGGGTTTTGGCCATAGTCTACCACGCTGGCCATGTGCGGATTGGTAGACTTCACACACCTTTGAGAACATTATGGAGAACTCTCAGGCATGCAGGTTTCCTGACGATGTTTTCCTTCACCGTTAAAGCAAGTGACATTTAATTATTAAAAACGCCAGAGCTCCGAAAAGTTAGAGGTGCGTGCCCGGGATTTTTTTTTTTTTTTTCTCTTTATTTTGACCAAAATAATTAATGTACATTTATCCGCTTTACATCCAAAAACTCTCTAGAGTTTGTGTGAATGTTGCACATTCCTCTTATGATCTAAACTAAGCTAGAAATCGATGCAACCAGGGTGTGAGTAAAATATCGAACCCCCGACCTCCGATCAGAAGGCGGACGTCCTACCGACTAGGCTATCACAGCTTTTTTTGAAGAAGAATACAATACCAGTATCGAATAGCTATCGTACGTTGTAGTATATAGGGATGTATCATATTGCCAATGCGACTCCGGGTCTAATTACGCGCTGGCGTATCACATTGACCTCAATTGGACCAAGGTGAACTTACCGGCCACCTTGTTAGACATTTCTTGTTATGACAACTATTTATAGGGTTCCGTACCTCAAAAGGAAAAATGGAACCCTTAGCGGATCACTTTCTTGTGTTTCTATCTGTCGGTCTGTCATTTCAAGACCGTTCTTCTAAGGCGCGCGTGACGATCATCATCATCAACCGATAGACGTCCACTGCTGAACGAAGATCTTTTGTAGGGACTTCCACACGCCACGGTCTTGCGCCGCCTGAATCCAGCGACTCCCTGCGACTCGTCTGATGTCGTCCGTCAACCTAGTGGTAGTCTTCCAACACTGCGTCTTCCGGTGCGAGGTCACCATTCAAATTAATATGTCTACGGCCCCTTGAATCTGTAAAAAAATTAAACTTCTGATTCAACGTATTCAAAAACATACTTTTTTTTATTCAAATACAAGTTAGCCCTTGACTGCAATCTCACCTGGTGGTAATTGACGATGCAGTCTAAGGTGGAAACGGGCTAACCTGGACAAGGTATGGCAGTTTAACCTTAATAACGAAACAGAAGGAATACTGAATTTTGAGCAATTTAAAAAAAAACACATGAACAAATATACATACGAGTATATATCTGACAGCCAAAAATAGAAAGCATATGAAAGTATATGAATTCTGCACGTTTTAATGATTGTATCTCTAATATTTTAATTTTTCGTTGCAGACCAGTGTTATTTTAGTATCCGTGTAATAAAATAGATTAAGAATGAATCAAGTCGAAATACAATTTATAGCGATGAACTTTATATAAGTACATAAAACTGAGATGAATATAAAACTGTTTACGAGCACTTCGCGTACTTAGTTACACTAGTTTTACTGCTGGCCCCCGTGCTGGGTCGTATATTTTACTTTTATTCGTTAAGCACTAAAATAGAAGTATACAGGCCGCATTCGTACAACATTAAACATAGATGAAGTACCTACCTATTATTTCACTTTGCATCAATACTTGAGAATTAGTCTTCTTTATACATAAACTAGCTGCCCTGGCGAACTTCGTTCCGCCTAACAGTCGATCAATTTGTTTAAATTTTTTCTCCGTAAGAACCATCCTCGTACTTCAAGGAATATTATAAAAAAAGAATTAGCGAAATCGGTTCAGCTGTTCTCGAGATTTGCGATGACACATTTAATGATTCATTTTTATATTATAGACTAGCGGATACCCGGCGTGTGCTACGATCCTTTAAAAAAAGAATGTGCCTTATGCATTGTTTTAGTAATCTAAAACCATCTTCGCATTATTTTCTTTCTAATAAAACCGAGTTGGGGCACATCGGTTGGATGGTTTCAAATTCTATAGTGGTCATAGGTAGAAACATTTTGTATGCATGTTTAACTTCCGCCTTCCGGTTCCAGACAGCGCAGTGTTGGTAAGCCCCCCCTCCCCCCATTAAGTGGGCAGACGACATCAAACAAGTCGCAGGGACCGCTGGATTCAGGCGGCGCAAGACCGTGGCGAGTGGCCCTACGAGAGTCTTATGTCCTGCTGTGGACGTCTATCAGTTGACGATGATGATGATGCATGGTTGTTTTTCTATTTTAAAATAGTTATACAACAGTTAGGTTTTAACCTATTTATAGAATGCGTACAATAATGAACGTAGGGAACTAGGTCGCCTGGCCGTTGTTGGGCCACCCGGTGAATGGAACGAATAATTACATTCGCTCACTCGCCGCAAAACGTTCCCGTTCATTCATTCACCTGTTCTTATCTCTGTTCTGCAAAATTGACTCGCTCACAAGCGTATACGTAAGCGAGCTATACTTTTTTAACATTTTATAAGATCATCAACACCATGATGAAGGCATCGCCTCGATGGTCCACTACTGAGCACAGGTCTCTTCCCATAATGAGAACGGTTTAAGTCATTTAAAAGTACTTGTAAAAGTTTAATTGAATAAAAATATTTTGATTTTGATAGTCTGCCACGCTGGCCCAGTACGGATTGGCAGACTTCGCATACCTTTGAGAACATTATGGAGAATTTCTCCATCATGCAGGTTTCTTCATGATGTTTTCCTTCACCGTTAAAGCGAGTGATATTTAATTGCTTAAAACGTATATAATTCCGAAAAGTTAAAGAGGCGCGTGCCTGAGGTAGAACCCCCAACCTCCCGAATAGGAGGTGGACGTCACAACCACTAGCCTATCATCGTCATGATCAACCCATAGCTGGCTCGCTACAGAGCACGGGTCTCCTCTCAGTTGAGAAGGGTTTGGCCATAGTCCACCACGCCAAGTGCGGATTTGCAGACTTCACACACCTTTGCAAAACATTATAGAAAAAGCGAGTGATAATGTCTTAAAATATAACTGCGAAAAGTTAGAGGTCCAAGCCCGGGATCGAACCCCAACGTCCCGAATAGGAGGTGGATGTCGTAATCACTAGGCTATCACGGCTTATAATCTATATCAATATAACAACATTATACCATTTTAAGGGCAGATGAATGCAAAGTCGACTTATACAGGAACTTTGTCATTAGAAATTAATTCATCAATGTATTTTCCCAAATTTATTACCATTTTAATCAACTAAGCAAGTTTTGAACAATTTATGTCGCTGATAAAGTTAATGAGTAAATAATTTATTACGTTATACAACTTTGGTCCTACTTAAGCGAAGTAACCCTAAAGCGCTGCCCAACGCTATCCATACAAACGTAGTTTAGTTCTCATTTGAATAGGGTCTTGGAAACTAGTTATTAAAATGACCTGATTTTTTGTATAGCGGTAATAGAGCTAGAATTCAGTATTAAAGAGAATAATTTTAAAAAGTCATGATTTTTATTTATTTTTAAAATAATTACTTATTAATGATTAATGACGTCACAAGGCGTAATTAATGATAATTTTTTTAAAAAATTTTAACATAAAAAATATTATACTTACCTCAGAAATTACCGTATTTTTATGTTAATTTTTTTTTTAATTGTCGTTTACGGATTGTGACGTCACTAATCACCTTCTGTTCAGCGTAGGGTTTATGTTAAAAAATTAATAAAATCATTTTTTTATTATTCTCTTTAATAATTAATTCTAGCCCCATAAACTACCGCTATACAAAAAAATCACATCATTTTATTACTACAGTTCAAGACCCTATTACCTATCTAAACAACGTTTGTATAAAGAGCCGCGCCGGAGAGCGCGCTTAGAGTGACTTTTCTTAATATCTTCAGGTCATTGACGTTTCATATTATAATATATACAAGTTTAGGCATTACTTAAGTACGGAAACAAACCTAACCGCAGACCAGTAGATTAGCTTTAACCTTTTTATTTTGACCAATAGCTGCTTATTTTAATTAAACATAAAGATCGCCCGATGTCGTACCAACACGCAACCTGTGAGGAAAGAGAAAGAGCATTGAAATGTATTTAAGTATACAAGTAAGGTCACTCGAAGAGGTGTGCCATACAAAGTGACAGTTGTTTTTTGTGCCGATTCGAAGCATCCCACCGAGGCGAGCGTACCGAGAACTAAAATTGTCACTTTGTGTCAAAAAGTCTTTGTTGACACTATTTTGACAGATGTCTCATCACTAATAACCAAATTTTGGTACCGAGTACGGATTGACGTGATTTTTTGCATGGATATATTAATTAAAAACCTGGAGAGTACTTTCTATCCCGAGAAATCAAAGAGTTCCCACGGGATTTTTGGAAACCTAAATCCACGCGTACGAAGTCGCGGGCATCAGCTAGTAATTTAAAATTTAATAGGGTAGTTTACACCAAGCGAGAAAAATTCAAAAATGTTATGGATAGTATTAGCAATAAGCAATCGAAAAAAGTTAATTTCAGCTTATTAAATTGTATAATGAATTTTATACTTCATTTTAAAGATTTCATTTTTTTAATCTGTTCTACAAATATCCAAAACGGATGATTCCGTAGCTGCCATATTAATTCCGACTGTGACGTCACATGGATTGAAATCGTATGTAATGTATTTCACTATGAAAACACCGTTGCTTACCAATCTGTGTGACGTCCGTCATGACAGCTCATGAACGTAAAAAGATGGCGGGTAGCGTTTTCGCGGTGAAATTTGAAATGCAAAATTAAAATGCATTTTTATTGCACTTATCGATCGTGTAAATTTTTTGTAAATTTTTGGTGTGTTATTATCACTTTAGGATCAAATTAAGACACTTTTCAAAAAAGGGTAAAATTCTCTATTGTAATATTGCAATGTGTAGTGGATTCAATGCAATGGCGTCACACTCCGTGATGTGACATCGGCTTTATTTATTTCATGAAAGCCGTTAATTTTCGGAATGTTAACAAAATCAGAGGAAATTGGCAGCTATTTCCGTATATATATGACTCATAAAAGCGTGCACGGTTTTGAATAGTTACTTCCGTGATATAATCTGATTTTGAATTTACAGCGAAAATTAATAGCGTTGCTGCGAGTGTAACTAATATTAATTGTGCTATATAATCGTTTATCCTAATCTAGGACAATTACAGAATTAATGTTTATTGAACATGATTAGTACTAATAATGTTTTCCAATCTGGATTTAGTGAAACGTTGTGCAATAAGGACTCTCCATACAGTACATGGCCAGCGTACTCTTAAACCTTTATCCATTCTGAGAGGATTGGTTGGCCAACATTTTCGCAAACTTTTTCATTTAAGTATAGGCTAATTTTATTTCCGTGGAATTCTCACGTTTCTTAATGTTACCAGAGATAAAGGAGTTCCCACAAATGATGATAAAAAATTCAAATAAAATATAAATTAGCTATGGATTCGAAGTATTTTTATAAAATCGTAAGTTTGTACAACGTAATGTCGAAAGAAATCCGTAATAATCTACAAACAAACTACACATCAACTACAAATCTACTATCTCCTTCTAAAGATCGATGTACATTACTTTCTGCCGCGTACTGTACTTTGACTTACGTTTCAGTTAAAACGAGACAGATTAATATTAGCGATATAACGCTATCTCGTCTTAAGTCTGAGCAAAGTCAACGCGCGCTCGATCTCGACCTTAATGTCTGTGTGTGTTTTCATTAGGTTTTTATTGATCTGCAACTGAGGTCTGCAATGAAGTGTTTTTTTTCTGTTGCTTCTGGTGCGTTTGTATTGACATAATGGCGACACACATGCTATGCCTATTGCCTAGTAAACAAATACAAACGTATACACGAAGCCAAAGTTCAGTGACAGCCAAACCTAATATCAAACGTCCGCTTGATTTATACTGTGACATTCGCGAGAGATTAACACGCTACCCGTCCGCTAGTCAATACATTTGAATACTAATTAGCGGATTAATTAGAATATCGAAGCGTGTTACGGAAGATTAATGGGAAAATTGTTTTGAACGGTGACTCTACTCTAACATCGATCAAATAGGAATCTCTAATTCACTCTGTATCTCCCCGTCGTATCCTATTCATTAGTGAGTCAAAAATAAATTATTTTTAAGTGATTATTAAATAGAGGGTCTCCCAAAATACGTTAAATCCACGTCCTTTGTTGGTTTTAAGTGTAATAACAATTTTAAACTATCGATATAAAACTAAAAAAGCACGTCAAATCATTGTGACGTCACATGCCAGTATTTCATAGAAGCTCGCATAGGTACTAAGCGCGTGATTTGACGTTTGATAAAAAGATACTGCGGCCCTACCGCGGTTGTTTGACAGCTACAATGTCACGATCGCAATCATCTCTGATTGGTTAATGCTCGCTCACTATTGGCTACAATGCATTGTTGCAACAAGAATGGCACAAATTCAGCCAATCAGAACAATTGAGATTGTAATAATGATTGATGCAGGTTTTAGACAATCGCCCTACTGATTTAACTAGTTGTCAAACACAACATTATCAATAATTTGTAGAGGTTTTCTTCGGATAATAATGCGGCGAGCTCCTATAATAATAATCCTTCCATACGTGAGCCGAAGAGGGCAGTTTCGACTCCTTGGTTTAATAATAATTAATTAATCATTATCATTTGTTCAAATTTTTTAAGTTTCTAATACTTATGTATGATACGTGTATTTAAAATCATTTATCAAGTGGAAACACCTTACTATACGATGCGTTTGTGCAATTTGAAAATTGATCCTATGGAAAGTAAAGAATAAAAATAATTCGTAACATTGAAACCCACTTTTTTTTTAAATCCACATTTTTACAAATTAAGGGCCAACTTTACTATGGCCACCTGTCATTCCCCTTTATGTTCTAAAGTAGCTAAGAGTTATCAAACAGTCTATAATATAATACAGTAGTGGAATCCATTAACCTTTGGCAAAGATTAGTAAAACTTTCCTCCTTAAGTAAGTAAAAGTGCTAGGTACAGTATATTATTACTTAAGACAGTTCTGCTTCGAAGGCTTTTTTTGCAAGGCGGCAGAGCGGCAAATAACGCTATGCCAGAATAATTTCATGTAAAAATATTATACCAGATATTCTGCAAAAGAAATTATATCGTAAGTATGTAGTGGACTAAGAGTCAGCGCGTGCCAGACCTTCGTTATTTTATAAAAGCTGAACGTTTCTCTGCGTATTGTTCCAAACACGGAGGAACGTTTGTTTGGATCATGGTGGCTTTAGGAGATAACTGGCAATAAAGGTGTAGAATATCATACGTCAATGTATAAAGTGTAATTTTTTTATATTTTCTTCAAATTAGTATTAGAAATCACGTCATGCATTGCCAGACACTTACTATCATGGCAACCCTCGAACGAGAAACCCGTAAAACTTATAAAGTTTAGTGGCGTTTGGCAGGGGGTTGCCATTATGATAAAAATTAAGGTACCTTCAAGTCAAGAGTGAATAGGCATCTTATAGGCATGGGCGCTCCATCTTACGCTGCATCATCACTTGCCACCAGCGGGGTGATTCGCTAACACAGTGTCTAACGATGAATGATAGCCACCGAGCACATTTGACATTGGTTGGTTGTACATTAATGCTTCAGTGAGTGATAATAAAATATTTTTTTGTAGAAAACCTTCAATGGATTAAAAACAAATGTCAAATGAGCTAGGTGGCTATCATTCAATGTTAGACACTGAGATAGCGAATCACTCTGCAGGTCTGATTGCAGCCAAGCGCTGGTCTATAATATTGAAAAAAAATGACTTTATACTTTGACGTAAGATTTTTTTACACCTTTATTACCTGTTATCTCCCAAAGCCACCATGATCGAAACAAACGTTCCTCTCAGTGTTGGGGACAATACGCAGATAAACTTTCAGCTTTTATAAAACAACGAAGGTCTGGCACGCGCTGGTTCTCTCTCTAGTGATAATATACAGTGGCCGTCAACTCGGACTGTATAACACTGAAACGGATGTTGTTCCCCGCCGGTGATACGGTATCGTACCGTTATTTAACTTACATATTGTTCCCGGCTTTATTTCTGAATTTACATAATATATAAGGACAAGAATAATGTGTCAGTTGACGCGGCAAGGGAATGGGACCTTAATAATACGAGTATGTTATTATAATTTGCCACAGAGTAAATTATTTATTCGTAGCTTTTTTGCAACATCTATACCCATGGCGTATATTTTTTCAGCATCTTTTTGCGTAACAATTTTTCGATGTGTAAATTAAATAATTTCAACATGAAAATGTAGTTAATAACGAGTTAGAGCCTCAATAGCTGAACGGGTAAAGGAGTGGACTGAAAACCAAACGGCGGGCAAAGTCGACGGTTCAAACCCCGCCCGTTGCACTATTGTCGTACCTACTCCTAGCACAAGCTTGACGCTTAGTTGGAGAGGAAAGGGGAATATTAGTCATTTAACATGGCTAATATTCTTTAAAAAAAAAAAAGTTCTTTTGTAATTATCATCATCATGATCAACCTATTGCCGGCTCCGATCATGTTTTTTTTAAAAATATGAATAAGGTTCGCTAGCGAAAATGATTTTATATTAAATTACATAAAGTTAAATTACATGGCGTAGTATGTAAAATCATTTGAAAGCAAACACTACATGCACATTCACACTATTTACATGGTACAATTATATTAATCACTAGCTGTAGCCCGCGACTTCGTCCGCGTGGACTACACAAATTTCAAACCCCTATTTCACCCTCTTAGGGGTTGAATTTTCAAACATCCTTTCTTAGCGGATGCCTACGCCATAATAGCTATGTGCATGCCAAATTTCAGCCCGATCCGTCCAGTAGTTTGAGCTGTGCGTTGATAGATCAGTCAGTCAGTCAGTCACCTTTTCCTTTTATATATATATAGATATAAGTAACATGATACAAAAAGTAGCTAAAAACAACTTTCCGAAATAGTGAAAACACAAAAAAAAAATTCAAGGTGCAATAGTAATTATTGAATAAATCTAAAACTACAGTTAGTTAACTTAGGAGTAAATATAGTTTAAAAAAATTATATTTTTGCGATTAATTAGTAGTGTACCTACTAGAACATTTCTTAACACAATCAGTTTGATTGACTAATTAAGTTACTAATAACTAGTTTTCGAAACGGGCCAGGTGGACTTATGTTAATGGGGCCGATTTTCTTGTACACAATCTCTAAACTAAACTAAATGAACAGGTCTAAATCTCTTGCTATCCTTTTCCGCAAGCAACATTATGAATGAGATAGCCATAGATTTAGACATGCCATTTTAGTTTAGTTTAGAGATTGTGTACAAGGGAATTAGTCACAATATCGAGTGAATAACTAAAGTTACATATTTTACATAACCGTGGTGGTATGATATCTCCATTATATGTATTTAAATTAAAGTAATGCATATTGCACGTACAGTGCCATATAATATAGGTATAGTACACGGGGCACGGTGACCTAGTCCCAACGGCCGCGATATAATAATGATTGAGGATGCAGCGTCGCAGGTCATTGCACACCGCGCTCCTAATGACTTCCTGTGAGATGCACCGACAGAACATTGCAAATGGTATAAATCCCGCAAATTGTTAATGCGCGTGGCCGCCATTTTAGTGACGTCAGCACTAGACTGAAGTTTCCAGCTGATGGTATATTTTTATTTCGGCTGACGTCAAAATGACGTCATTTCGATGTTAATGAGACATGGTTCCAGCGCAATAGCAATTTGCGGGACTTATACTGATTCTGATGGCAACTTTTGAGAGTCATCATAATCAACCCATCGCCGGCTCACTACAGAGCACGGGTCTAGTCTCAGAGTAAAAAGTTAGGACGTCCGCCTCCTAATCGGAGGTCGAGGGTTCGATCCCAGGCACGCACCTCTAAACTTTTCGGAGTTATGTGCTATTCAAGTAATTAAATATCACTTGCTTCGCTGAAGGAAAACATCGTGAGAAAACTCTCCATAATGTTCTCAAAGCTGTGTGAAGTCTGCCAATCCGCACTTAGGCAGTATGCCGGACTATGGCCTTCTCGTTCTGAGACGAGGCCTGTGTTACTTGTTGGACACCCCTCGTGCTTAGTAGTGGGCCGACGACGAGTTAAGGTGATGTTGAATGTTCGGAATGCGTTGCAATGCAACTAGCACGCCACCTAATGTGCTATGTCAGACGAAAAACCTCCACGCAAGTTCTAACAATAACTATACGAAGTTTCTTCTCAATCGAACAAACGACGCGCGAACGCATAGGCAACGAATGAAAGAACGCGCAAACATTAATTTCTATTTTATAGGTCATAGTTTACCACGCTGGCAAAGTGCGGAACGACAAGGCATTAGCTAGTAATCCTTATTCCTAATAATATTATAAATGTGAAAGTGTGGATGATTGGATGTTTGTTACTCAATCACACAAAAACTACTGGACGGATTTGGCTGAAATTTGGAATGTAGATAGATTATACCCTGGATAAACACATAGGCTACTTTTTATCCCGGAAAATCCAAGAGGTCCCGCGGGATTTAAAAAAATGTAAATCCACGCGGACGAAGTCCCGGGTATCAGCTAGTAAACAAATATTTTCCTTCGAACTCCTTTTCATGAAATTGAAAATTTAATCGTCCGGCATAGAAAAGTATCCACCATTGGAAGAACGTAAATTCTCGAACTTTGATGGAAAACCAATAAACTCTCCTCTTTTGTTCTGTGCAAAGTTTTCGAATAGTTTTCCAAAATAGACCGGAAAAGTTTAAAGTAAATACGAACCAATACAATAATACTGGTTACATGAATGCTGCAGCTATTTAAACTTTATATTGGCTTTTAAAAGCTTTAAATGCTGTTTTGCCTAGGTTGTACTCTGATGCTGCAAATGTTCATGGGCGGCGGGAATCACTTCACTTCAGGTGACTCACCTGCTCGTTTGCTCGCTATCTCTATAGAAAACGGCAGTGGGCATGCACGTTTCTCGTGGAGGCCTAGGTAGCCTTATACCGTTGTTGGTGCCGGTTGGTCATATTCTAGAATGCGATGGCTTATGATGCTTTAGAGTGGTAGAGATAGCGAGAGCGACGGTGGATAGATGGGGAAGAGGCTTTATAGGGACGACTCAGAACCGGGTGTGGTGGGACTCATTGGGTCAGACCATAAAATATATAAACAACGACTCATTCAAACAAGAAGTACATCAAGCCAGTTCAAACCACAAAGTAATACAATTGCGGTTCGATATTGTTGAAGATTTTATCGCAAACAAGAGGCGCTTCATTCCTTCATTCGCTTCGATTTCAAATATTCAATAATTAACGCGTCTTCTCTCCACGATGAAAAAGATATGCGCAACTTTCCTTTTTTCCACTGTACCAGACCAGATGGTCAAAATATTGTTTAATTCGCATTCAAACTTTGTGTGACTGATTGGATTCAACAAATCGTAGTAATTTCTGTGATATGAGGCACACTATCGCCTGTTGCTTCAAGCGTAGTATTGTGTATTTCAGGTATCTATTTAGAATGTACTTCGATTTGATTGAGTCCAAATGAGTAGCGTGACTGCAAAGGCGTAATACATATCGTCGCATAAGTTCCAATACCCAATAATTAAAATTATCATCTTTACAGGAGAGCGAAAAAACTTACTATTTCCAGAAGTTTGAGTGTTTGTTGGTAGCGATGGAGTGAATTTTGTCAACGTGTGTGTTGAATTCCAATTCACCCGCATCAAATGCCTAGACTTTTGCATCCGTCGAGCGTGGCGTGTCTTCTTCAAGACGTGTTACTTGAAGGAAATGGCTACCGAAATCCATCTCAGCACTCTCCTACCAGATTTTATCTACCAGCAACAAGTTCAAACACTGATACTGCCACTGAAAATTAAACTTTAAATTCGACTCATAAAGTCCCAAAATACGTGTCAGCCCACCCTCTAATGTTTAATAACGAAGGAAATTGAACTTTGCGTTACGGTGTTTGAGTTTAAATTACAACGGAAGCAAGGAATACAATAGATCGTACACATTTATTCGCGGAAATAGAAATTACTCTCGGAGTTATTTTCATTACAAAGGGTTTTTCGTCCGATATTGGGAAAACTGGGAAATCTGGGAAAGAATTGGCTTCACTGATAAATTTTATTAATTAATTGTCTTACTGTGGTGCTTTTAGAATGGTTTTGTTGCCATTGATGTCACAGTTTCGTGTTCGAGGTCCGTGGGCGGTAATGGTTTAATTAAATTTGATTTGCAAGGGATATTAATAGACTGGTGTTAAAATAGACTGTTCAATGAAGTTTAAAAATACCTAATGTTCTTTTTCTTTTGCTTTATGATAAAAATCATAGGTGTTTCTTTTTGTTGATAATAATCGGGGAACATACATAAAAAAAAAAAAAAAAAAAAAAAAAAAAAAAAAAAAAAAAAAAAAAAAAAAAAAAAAAAGATTCCGACGAATTGAGAACCTCCTTTTTTGAAGTCGGTTAAAAATGGGATACCTACTTGTAAATATTTTGGTAATTTTAGCGTTTAAACTATCGTAACCGAGACGCGTGCGCGAACTGACTCCCTTGAAAAAGGACCTCGGATGGGTTCGAAACTAGTCGGGCTAACGTCGACTAAATACGTGAGTAAAGCCGCTGACAGATATTATATATTTTGGTGATCTTTATTGGTTTTCTTCATACATTCTTTATTATATTATAATTTTTACAAAATAAAACATACAGGAATTTATATATTTATCTTATCAAATAAGTACTTATTAATGTGTAAGTCAAGTATATTAAAGGAATCATTTTACACATTTGTACATTTAGGAAACGTCATTATAATCATCATTTATTTATTATATCAAATACTAACTAATGCCTGCGAATTCGTCAGCGTGGATTTAGATTTTTTAAAAATAAAATAATGGGAACTCTGATTTTCGAGGATAAAAAGTAGCTGAAAGAAAAAGCTGTCACTCTCCAGATCTCAAACTATACACATGTAAAAAATTACGTTGTTCCGCTGCTGCGCTGCGAAGTGGTTGAAGGACAAACCAACAAACAAACACACTTTCGCATTTGTAATATGAGTAGTGATAGGTAGTGATTCGCTTTAAAGCAGCTATTCCAGCTTCCTTAATAATCCAACTTACCCATTCTCTATTTTTAACTGACTTTATTTTAAAACTTTATTTGTGTATTCTGGAAATTTTCTAAGTAAAACTCTTTTGATGAGTTGAGAACTGCTAAGATAATTTATTCAGCTCCTTTACTACACTGTTTTAATTATGTAATGAAAAATGAAAACTTCAGTAATAGAGACTTTTTTTATTTTTGTTAATTACACTTAATTATCTTAACACTCGATACATGTACATATCTCTACATAGTATTAAATAAAGTAGCTTGCCGCTGTATGTGTGTATGTATGAACTAATTCTTTTTTTATAATATTCCTTGAAGTACGAGGATAGTTCTTACGTAGAGAAAAATTAAAAAAATTGTGAGCATTAAAAAAAAAAGAATCGACTGTTAGGCGGTACGAAGTTCGTCTTGTCAGCTAGTTTATTATAAAAACACGATTTACTTTGTTTTCGCAGCATGATTAGAAAGCATTATGCTAACATACACGACGATTTAAATAAACACATTTCTTAGTAAAATCCGTTATTAAATCACCATAATCGCACATGCGTGCACACACGTTCATGTAAGAATCATAAGTCATGTAATTCAGGCTAATAACTCGTAATTCTAAGGCTGGTTACACACGCAGTACGATTGCACTCCGGTTGTTGTTCCGGTTTTATGAAAATCCTAGCTGATGCCCGCGACTTTGTCCGCGTGGAATTAGGTTTTTAAAAATCCCGCAGGAACTTTTTGATTTTCCGGTATAAAAAGTAGCCTATGTCATTCTCCAAGTCTTTATCTATACCCATGCAAAAATCACGTCAATCCGTTGAACCGTTGCGACGTGATTGAAGAACAAACCAACAAATCAACAAACCAATAAACCAACAAACAAACAAACTTTCGCATTTATAATAAGGGTACTGATTTTTTACAAAGAACCAACTTATATATCTCTACCACCCGGTATCGCTTGAAATGCATTAGCAACACTCGAAGGCGTTTTTGTTATGAAAGTACTAATACTTATTTTGAAAGACATATTCATCCAATCGATATTTTTAACCGACTTCAAAAAAAGGAGGAGGTTCTCAATTCGTCGGAATCTTTTTTATTTTTTTTTTATTTTTTTTAATGTATGTTCCCCGATTACTCGAAGATGCCTGGACCGATTTTGAAAATTCTTTTTTTGTTTGAAAGGGTATACTTCAAATTTGGTCCCATTTAAATTTGGTGAAGATCTGATGAACATCTTCGAAGATAGATACTGGAACTCCTCAACGGATAAGAGTAAATTGCTCGCGATCAGTGTAATAGCTTAGTAAACAGTAGATTTTTAACCAGTCATAGCATAATTCCAAAAAGTATTATTATGGAACTATATTAACTCTTGTATACATAATATATTCGGTAATAAATTAAATTATTTTTCAATTTTTAGTGTTTGTGTATCGAAGTCGGTTTTTATTTTTATTGTAAAATATTTTTTTTCCTAACGATTATCTTGTTGACTTGTTCAAAGTTATGTGACAAGCAATCATCTCAACGTAACTCTTTTCTTTCCGCAATCGCAGGCATCAGCTAGTATTGTATTAACAAGTAGCTATATAAAAATAGTCCGCGACAGGCTGAAATGGCAATCGGGGTATGGAGCGGGGGACATCGCGCCCACCCGCACGTTACCCGCGCTTGCCCGCACCGGAATATCGCGGAGGCTGTGCGGGTGTGCCCGATTGCCATTTCGACCTGTCGCGTACTATAACTATAATTGCTTTCACGATCATAATTTTTGGTAATTTGTCGGTACTTCGACCCAATTGCGTCGATCGTGGGTACTTAATTATGCATGAAGGGCCGACCGATAGAAGTTCTAACTTGCTTGTCAATTAGTGTATACAAGCCGATTAAACCGGAGTCAACGGTATTCGTGTAGTCGTAGCCTAAACTTGAATGCGTTCAAAGCACACACACTGCCATATAAATTAACACAATGACCTATTTGCAAAAATTTATGGCGGAACCATTATTAAGGTCAGACTGGAAGCGCTCCAAATAAAATTGGAACCCATTGAGTATCGCGATGTCGTGTAACCTAATTCTTGAGGTGCTTTATAAAGGACACACAAACAACAAATAAACAGTAATGGATGTCGGATTTCTTATCTGAGTCGTATTGATGATTTTAATCTCGGTGTATTTATTAGCTAGCTTACTTAGACTCTCTGAGGGACAAAATCCGTAACGAGGAAATCCGTCGAAGAACCAAAGTGACTGACATAGCTCAACGAATTAGCCAGCTGAAGTGGCAGGGGGCAGGCCACGTCTGCCGCAGAACCGATGGCCGCTGGGGCAGACGTGTTCTGGAGTGGAGACCGCGTAGCAAGCGCAGTGTGGGACGACCTCCAACCAGCTGGACTGACGACCTTAATAAGGTAGCGGGAAGTAGGTGGATGAGGAAGGCAG
This sequence comes from Maniola hyperantus, assembly GCF_902806685.2. Taxonomy (NCBI): domain Eukaryota; kingdom Metazoa; phylum Arthropoda; class Insecta; order Lepidoptera; family Nymphalidae; genus Maniola; species Maniola hyperantus. The sequence goes on along the minus strand of NC_048554.1, from coordinate 2,683,478 downwards.
AGGATCGTGTGTGGTGGCGCGCTCTTGGGAAGGCCTATATGTCCAGCCGTGGACGCAAACAGGCTGATTGATTTCGATTGAATATTTACACTCGTACATATATCTAATACTTTAGATTCTCCGATTTTACTGTATTATCCTGTAACATTGGAAAAGTTATTTGATTGCAAATGAAATAAATTAAAAATCTCAAGCAGTGTATGCCAAACTTCAATCTGATCCGTCCAGTAGTTTGAGTTGTGCGTTGATAGGTCAGTCAGTCAACTTTTCGTTTTATATATTTAGATTTAATTATTATTGTTGATACTTAATAGTCAAGTATTTCGTATAATTATACTTACGTACACAGTTTTCTCACGTAGCAATTTAATGAAAGCAAATAAAACAAGATAAATGCAAATGGCGAGGGAAGGTGAATGAGAGAAGAGTTCCAAATGGGGTAGTATAAATTCAGATTGCGTACGTCAGGGCCAGGGGGCGGTCAGGAAGGATTGGGCCGCCCTGCTAATTATCCGTTATCTCTGGAAAAGTGTTAGATAGGTGTTGATGGTTTTATACCCTGCATTTACCTACACATTCGCCATCGCGGCGCATCGTGTCACTCGCCATAAAAAAGAATGAAAGAAAGAAAAATGTTTATTTTGTAACATTTTGTTCTTACTATAGTACCTACGCGACAAGTCGAAATGGCGATCGGTGTGGGACGGCTCGCAAACATGCACTATCCTGCACCGGGTCAGCACGGGGGTTGTGCGGGTGTGCGGGGCGTCCCACCGCCTCACACCCCGATTGACATCTCGACCTGTCGCGTACTATATACTGTACACGTCACATGTTAGGGTTGGTCATCCCTAAGGGCCTAATGCCACCTACCTTGGTTATCCCGGTGCTTCCATGGAGCATTAAAGCCGAAAAGCAGAAGAAGCCATAATGTTATCAGCATGTTGCGCATAACGAGATCATGCGTGACATATTGTTCACCCCCGTGCCTTGTAGAGCACGTAAAGCCGTCGGCCCTGCGCCTAATCTCTCTACGGTCGTGTTGGATTTCTGTTCCATCAAGCTATGAGAGTGAGGGAATAGAAAGTGTGTTTGCGCACTGTAGGTAACATCACCCGCGCAGTTGGCTTATTTATATGGACATTGGCCGCTGTGGTCGATGTTTGGTCGAGAGGACGTTAGGTTTTATAGGTTAGAAATATCTAGGCAATATTCAAAATGCAATCATAGGTGTAGTAGCAGACGCCTTAAACGACCCGTGAACATCGAAATTAACTTGTTTATTATTTCACAGCACTCCCACGTACTAGCAACCGTACCTGAATATCTTATTTGTACATGAATTCTCTACTAAGATGAACATAACCAGGTATATTGCTGTAGGGAGCAATGGAGCATGTATATTAACATGTTTACTTATGAGCACGCATTGGAATAGGATTGTAGACATATTATAAAATTTATTGACCTGCCTTGATCTCTTACTATTAATAAATTACTGCCTAGCTAATGAGGTTACTTTATTATCTATAACAATCTTCGTCCATGTAGATTTAGGTTTTCAAAAATCCCGTGGGAACTCTTTGTAAATCAAAAGTAGCCCATGTACTTCCCCGGGATGCAAGCTATCTCTATACTAAATTTTGACAAAAAAATTCGAACGGATGTTCCGTTATTTTTTTTATAATATAACAAGCTTATGCTCGCGTCTTCGTCCGCGTGGAATACAAATATTTCAAACCCCTAATTTACCCCCTTAGGGGATTAATTTTCAAAAAATCCTTTTTTAGCGGACGTCTACGTTATAATAGCTATCTGCATGCCAAATTTCAGTTCGATCCGTCCAGTAGTTTGAGCTGTGCGTTGATAGATCAATCAGTCAGTCAGTCGGTCAATCAATTTTTTCCTTCCCTTAGGGAATGAATTTTCAAAAAATCCTTTTTTATCGGACGTCTACGTCATAATAGCTATCTGCATGCCAAATTTCAGCCCGATCCGTCCAGTAGTTTGAGCTGTGCGTTGTAAATCAATCAGTCAGTCAGTCGGTCAATCAATTTTTTCCTTTTATAATTAATATAGAATTATAGATTTTTTTGGTCCTTATATTTCGTTGTATGTTTTTGATGGAACATGGGTACTATTAAAGTTGGTACAACGTGCAACGTGTAGACTCGAACCACGTCGAGTCGAATGGTTTGAATATGCAAATACTAGGTTTAAGTTAACTCGAGCCGCTAATGCTCTCGAATAGCGCTTCGGAACCTCATTTCCATATCTATTCAAAATATGATTTCAATGTTATAAACTAGAATGTTACTGTAAATAAGTTCAAGTGCATGACAGGCGGTTACGTTACATACAGTTGATCTCTATATATAAAAATGAGTCGCTGAATGTGTTGCTGATCGCAAATATCCAGAACAGCTGAACCGATTTCGCTAACTCTTTTTTTCATAATATTCCTTGAAGTACGGGGATGTTTCTTACGGAGAGAAAAATTTAAAATATTGCCAAGTTCTCACGGGATTTTTAAAAAACCTAATTCCACGCGGACGAAGTCGCGGGCATCAGCTAGTTGTTTATAATATTTTAATTTGATAGACACTCGGGGCGGCGACGAAAAAACGCTAATCTAAAAACGCTCATAACCCCGACTCACACCGCAACCGCCATTTTGGGTAGTAACTTGTATCTGAATAAATATAAAAAAAATATTAAAAAAAGGTGGTCACTGAAAATCAGCGTTGAGGCGTTTGGTAGGTACCTCAGATTTTGCCATAGAGGTTTGTGTCGGAGGGGCCCGACGACGCCTACCTGTTCGAGGTGTTGCCTGTCCAGGACGATATTGACTACACCAGTGGCGTGCAGCTCATAGAAGCATAAACGCACTGCTTACCCTCATTCTAATAAATCAATGCTTATTTTTCATTATAACCTGCCGTAAAATAAGTTCATACCTAAATGCATACCCTGGCTTGAACTCCTGCGGCGTGCGCCACTGGACTACACCATGTATATGATACCTCGAATAAAAATTATTCTATTATATTATACTATCTGATGCTCGCGACTTCGTCCGCGTGGAATTAGGTTTATAAAATTCCCGTGGGAACTCTTTGATTTTCCGGGATAAAACGTAGCCTACGTCACTCACCAGGTCTTTATCTATACCCACGCAAAAAATCACGTCGATCCGTTGCACCGTTGCGACGTAATTGAAGGAAAAACCAACAAACAAACACACTTTTACGCATTTATAATAAGGGTACTGAGGTACTGATGCGCATCCTGAACTCTTATGATCCGTACTGTTGTAAAAATACTTAAAAAATCCAATCCAATAGGTCGATAAAAAAATTCTCGCAAGCAATTTCTGAAATATATTTACTCGTGAAACACACTAGAAAAATCGTATAAAAGTGCCAAACGTCTATTCAGTTGCCCTAAAAGCAAATATCAAATATCAACATACTACTATAATATAATTTGTTAGTAAAAGTTTTACCTGCCGAAAAAACATATTCGATTCATCCAACAACAGCCCCTGTGCAACTTTTGTGTTCATATCTAGGGTTGCCACATTTTGTTGAAAATAATATGAAAATATTTCGAAAAACTTGGAATATGAAGCATGGAAGTATAATATCTAAATGCTTATAATACTTTAGGTAGATATAGGAAGTTAGGTCAATACTAATGCGTATTCGAAAGGCAGAATCTACTGAAAAATTATTTTACATTATTTCTTGCCTAAGCTGGTATTGTAAATCTAATCTAATAATCTCATAATTTTAAGTGTTGCGAGTATTTGATGCTAAATAATCGCAAAACTAAATTAATACAAAAATGCAGTATATTTTCTGCTACATTTTTTTCAACAGTTTCCTATAGGAAACCTATAGAAAATTTGGCAGGTAGGTAGGTCTCATAGCACAAGTAAGGGATCATATGAAATGGCTTTACTTGTATATTCTTAAACAGATTTTTATTTATGAATCGAATAGCGTTAGTATTAAGAGCGCCACCTCGCCAACAAACTGGCCCACCAGTTTGGCGAGATAGATATGTAGGAAACTTTGTAAAATTAGTATGAATAAATAAATTTAAAAAAAAAAAAAAAAAAAAATTATGCAAAATAGTTTTTAATTTATCGTGCAAAATGTCGGAAAAAATACCCGAATATAGAACCCTCTGAGTGAGTCTGACTTGCACTGGCCGGTTGTTTTTATAGAGTTCCCTCGGAATTTTCAAAAAAATTATTTCCACGCGGACGAAGTCACGGACATCATCTAATTTAGGAAATTTGGCCAATAACATGTAATATCATATATTATGTGACAACCCTATTCACAGCCGACATTGTTGACATAAAATTCTTACTCTATCGAGTGGTTTGGATATGTAAATATTAAGTAGGATCCAACCGCCCCACTGCACCACTCGTCCATTCGTCTCGGCTTCGGAAGCGAACGAAATGAACTTCTATCTTTCCTATAAATATTTTCTCACATTCTTTTTTTCCATTATATCGTACTTTTCTATAGCAAAACTTTGTTTATATTTTACTAGATAATGTCCGCAATTTTAAAAAGTCCATGGGAACTTGTTGATTTTCCGGTATAAAAAGTGGCCTATGGCCGTCTCGGGATGCAGGCTCTCTCTTTACGAATTTCGTAAAAAAAATTAACAGGAGAGACGTAAAAAGGCAACAGACGTAAAAACAAAACGGTCGTCGAAATAGACCTATTTAATTATGGTCATCGAACATTAAACACACCTCATCATACTTGTACATTTAAAGAGGTTCCGAGACGGTCAAGCGCGTAGATTTTTGCTTGAGTCAAGCATTTTGACCGTTTACAATGTCAAACATTTATGTGCTTGACGCGTGATTAATGCGATTTTATATTTTTGCCTGACGCGACGTTCGCGTCGGCTTGATCAAGCATAGCTTATTCGCACGTCAACTGTCAGAGATGGCGGACGGTGACGCTTTGTTATGCGACAACAGCGAAAATTATAGTAGCGAATAATGGAACGAAATGGGATCGTATAGCGCAGGACCGAGATAAATGGAAATCTTTGGAGGAGGCCTTTACCCAACCTGGGGTCCTTACATGAATAGTAATAATAATCCTAACAATACTAACAACTAAATTATAAGTTCAACTAACCAACTAACAAAACATAGATAATTTAAACTATTGTAAAAATGTAAGGAATAAAAGGCTTTTTTATTTTTTTATTTTATTTTATTTATTTTATTTAATGGAGCGGAAAGGAGTTTTTATTATTACTCATTATACTGATGCGCCCCAGAACTCTGGAAAATAGAATCGCCGTTGTATTTTGATAAAAATCACATTGACCACCTATGACCTACCTATAAGTACGATGATCACGTACGAAATGAGAAAATTGCCTCTTGCTGCTTGACGGGTGCATCAAGCCACTTGATGGGGTCATCAAGCAGCTTGATCAAGCAAAACAAATGTACGCGCTTGACATCAAGCCGCTTGACCGTCTCGGGATCTCTTTAAATGTACAAGTATGATGAGATGTGTTTAATGTTCGATGACCATCATTAAATTTAACCTCTTAATACATCCAAGTATATAACGCTGAAACTTTTACATCACATCTCGGGTGTTATTCTGCAATTTCCTCCCCGGCGCACTATTTATAGAGCCTGCGCCACTTCAGCCGTGAACAGCTGTTAGTTACTGCGGACAGTAAAATACAGCTGCACGATATTTAGATGTTGCTGTTTGACGATTTAATAATGTTATCAAATCTTGGATAGTACACAGTACAAGCAACTTGTTTACAAACTCTCCGTGTGGTAAACTAAAGTGAATTTTGCTTATTTTAAGAGTTATGATTTAAGTTTGGATTGGTGGATAAAGCTGATAGTAGGTACATTTCGAGACAAGCCGCAAATAACGCGTATTTTATTTATTTTTTAGGACTGGAAACTTAGATAATGTGTGACCCTTTGACCCTTGAACGTTTTAGTGTATGTGTATGTGTGTGTGTGTGTGTGTGTTTGTGTGTCTTGCATTATTACTAAGCAAAAATAAATCTATACTATATCCACGAAAAGAAGTTAGTATAGCGCTCTCTCTGTTACGTAACCCCTTACAAATGAAAGAGACAAAAATCTCTGTGGGCGTTTTGAGCATTTTAAGTCACGAACCAATCACAAACATATTTTCAAAAAAAAACATTCGAAATTCATTTCGAAAACATAGTTTCGTTTGTGATTTGGTTGGTTCAAAATGGTTAACGCCCAATGAGATTGTTGTCTCTGTCACTTGTATGGAATGACGTAACAAATGTAACTTGTTTCCGTGGAAAGAGATACTAAAAAATTGTTTGTTGCAAAAATAACCAAACAACACAGCGGGTCCCCTTCTCTATAAAACTACCGACTTCCGGGCCCTGATAGCCGTATAGACTTATAGAGACCGTCTCTTCGACCATCACGGCTCATTACGTATAAAATACTGACCTCTTTTCCTTAGACAAAAATCAAGTTAGGACGCGCATGGAGCGAGCTACGCTCCGTTGCGCACCTTAACTTTAATAATAAATAAGGCCTTTCTACGGCATATTGAGAGTTTCTGTCTTTTTAAAATAAAAATAACGTAATAGTTATCTTTGAAAGAGGTTTGGGTTAGTCACTTATATAAGCGCATAAAATTCTGAACAGAGAATAGAACTAGATGAGGTCCGCGGTCTGGTCCGCATGGATTTAGGTTTTACAAAATCTCGTGGAATTCCTTCGATTTTCTAGGGAAAAAGCTGCCTGTGTCACTATTTAAGTCTATACCTATATACCTACGCTAAATCACAGCGATCTAGTGCTCCGTTGCGGCGTCATTGATCGCCATACTAACAAGTAAACACTTTTGCATTTATAATATTAGTACGAATCTGTAGATATTCTGTAGATATTCTGTAGATTCTATACTTTAAAGCCTAATAGACTTATACACGCTCTTTTAAATTGCTTTAAACAGTTCCGACCCGGTAGAGTAGAATTAAATAATTTAGTTTAATTTATGCCACTGTTAACAGCTTTAAAATTACAAAATTATTATATGTATCTCATCGTAAGTACATCGATTTAAATCGTTTGACGGTACGTATATATATTTTTATTATAATTGTTTATAGCTTGCAGTCCATCGATTTGTGAATTGAATGAAAATCTGTAATGCTGGTTCAGTGGTTTCAATGTTAGCAGCTGGTTTTATGTCGTACCTATTCCTACCACAAGGGAAGAAAAGAACCTACCCTGGTTTTTAATCTAAATATATAAAAGGAAAAGGTCACTGACTGACTGATTGACTGACTGATCTATCAACGCACAGCTGAAACTAGTGGAACTGGACGAATCGGGCTGAAATTTGGCATACAGATAGCTATTATGACGTAGACATCCGCTAAGAGAAGATTTTTATATATAGAAATAAGGGTTTTAAATTTGTGTAGTCGACGCGGACGATGTCGCAACCATAAGCTAGTAAAAAAGAAGTGGTCCTGACCAAAGCCTGCCCCCAAAATGAATGAAAACGTTAATTTAGAATTATTGCTTTATTTTACCTACGCGTAATGAACTTAGGTCTCATTTTACGCAAAACTGTCTTAAAAAAGCTGACTATTATAATAAGCCATTCCATGTAAATGTAAGTAGGTATTACGAGAACTTAAGAGGAGAATTGTAACCAGTCAAATTTAATGGCATTTGTTTTGCCAGATTTCCGTAAAAATGTTTACTGTATAAGTTACACGGGTTTAAAGATTTTCAATATCCTTAAACTACGTTTGTATGGAAAGCGAAATGGAGACTTCTCTGAACTGCCCCGCCTTCCGTTGTTGTGTAGGCCAGAGGAGAGTAGATGTGATCCCGTTGGATTGGCGCCAAGTATTTGTTAATATAACCGGAATGCTCTCAGGCTCTCACAATGCCACCGACAATGGTCGCGGGATTGTTTGTACGCCATGTCGCGTATAAATCATCGGCCAATTGTTCCGTGCCAGTGCCGAGCCAAAGGGCAAATGTTCGCCAAACATACCACGGAATCGTGCTTCGCCGTTTACCAAAAAAATGTTAACATTGATGGAATGAATAGATGGGCAAACAGTCAAAGCAAGAATGCTCGAATATCTGGGCGATGTAATGCGCAACCCAAAAATAAAATACGACCTACTGCAGCTTATAATACAGGGCATGTTGATGGGTAGACCTGTCCGTAGACGAACATCCTGGCTTAAGAACCTTTGCCATTGGTTTTTACATGAGTACAAGGTCACTGTAAAGGGCAGCGGTGAACAAGATCTAGTTAGTAAAGCGCTTTATTCACCATCCATCTTGCTGTACGTCCCGCCAAGGTCAGCTCAAGGCCGCGGTGCTGGATGTAGCATACAGACCATCGTGTGCGCATGAAGCGTGAGCAGAATAAAACCTCTAAATGGTAAAATCTGCTGTACAGCTAGTCTATTCACGATCAAGCATGCACGACGCAGGACTACTCTGACGTACGTCCGCGCTATTCACTTCTATCTGCACGACGCAGGCGGTGGGTGGAGCGCTCGCTGGATGCAAAATTCGTCATGCACATCCAGCAAACAATTAATAATAATTATCGACGTACGTCAAGCCTATTCACGGTCTTTTTGCATCGTGCATCGTGCATGACCTTGGCGGGACGTACAGCAAGATGGATGGTGAATAAAGCGCTTTAATGATTGCTAACCTCCGGTAGGAGATGGCACTGGAAGAAGAAGAAGAAGTCAAAGCAAAACGAATTTGCATGCACTTGGTCTTTTACTTGAGTGGCATGAATTTGAGTGCACAAAATCCGCCATTTTTATTTTTTAAGAATTTTATGTACCCAGCGACACTCCCGCTATCAATTCTATCATTTATCGAAATTGTTTGAGCCGTTGAATACAAGCCTACATAGGAATGGACATACATAAATACTGGTCAAACACATAACCCTCCTTTTGAACTTCGCCACAGTCAGGCAAAAAGAAAAACAAATTAAAGCAGGAATAGCTTTGCAATTTAAGTCCGAATAATAATAATTATTATTTTTGTATTTTAATTTTTGCCGTCCTGCCGAAAAATTCTTTGCTGAAATGCTGTGCATACTTATATCCCACGTTTCAGCATTCATTTAACTGGATTTAGAAAAAGACATTTTTCAAAGGGAAGGTAAAATACCAGCGTATATGTGTCCATAGCAAAGTGCGCCTTTAATACGGTTAATTTTGAAACAAACACTTGAAAAATTTACGTGTAATTTAATGCAGGTGTGGTTTTGGACAAGTAGCAGATAAAATCCGCTTTTTATGGTTCTGTACCTCAAAAGGAAAAACAGTACCCTCATAGGATCACTTCATTGTCTGTCTGTCAGACTGTCTGTCTGTCCGTCTGTCCGTCGTGTCTGTCAAGAAAACCTATAGGGTACTTCCCGTTGACCTAGAATCATGAAATTTGGTAGGTAGGTAGTTCTTATAGAAGAAGTAAAGGAATAAATCTAAAAACCGTGAATTTGTAGTTAGGTACATCACAAAAAAATGTCTTCATGAACAAATAATTAGTATTTACAACTTTCAATGTAAGATTAATATATTAAGTGGGGTATCATATCACAGGGCTTTACCTGTATATTCTACAACAGATTTTTACTTTTTTTTTATCCATAAATAGTTTTTGGTTTATATTGCACTAGCTTATGCTCGCGACTTCGTTCGCGTGGACTACACAAACTTCAAACCCCTATTTCACCCCCTTAGGGGTTGAATTTTCAAAAATCCTTTCTTAGCGGATGCCTACGTCATAATAGCTATCTGTATGCCAAATTTCAGCCCGATCCGTCCAGTAGTTTGAGCTGTGCGTTGATAGATCAGTCAGTCAGTCAGTCAGTCACCTTTTCCTTTTATATATTTAGATAATGTCGAAATACTACGACTGTAGTACGGAACCCTCGATGCGCGAGTCTGACTCGCACTTGACCGGTTTTTTTTAACTTAAACCTAAGACCTATCCCGTTTACTTTGGTTTGATTGTTTTTCTTTTAATTAAACCTAATGTATACTGTTTTTGTTACAGGTAAGTTCTGCAACTAATGCAACTATCGTCTAACTAGAGGATAATGCAATTCTGCGTAAGTTTTAAACTGCAATACATATCTGCATATTAAATTCGTTACGATTTTTGACTTCTACGACTGTTTATATTCTGTTGTTATAGGGAACGAACTGAATTTTCTTTTTTAATTCTGAATAGGTAAAAGGAAAAGGTAACTGCTTGATCTATCAACGCACAGCTCAAAGTACTGAATGGATCGGGCTGAAATTTGGCATGCAGATAGCTATTATGATGTAGGCATCCGCTAAGAAAGGCTTTTTGAAAATTCAACCCCTGGGTTGGGTGAAATAGGGATTTGACTTGACTGCGATTTCACCTGGTTGTACGATGATGCAGTTTAAAATGGAAGCGGGCTTAACTTGGTAGGGGTAATAATAATAATAAAAAATAATCTTTATTTGATAAAAGTTTACAAGGTATATATACAATAATACATACATAACCCTGGTAGTAGCAATGCAAAGTTCCTGGCCCCCAAACTAGGATTCCCTGTGCTATGGGAAGCCAGTCTTTCGCCCGAATATAAATAGGTAGGTACAGTTAATGTAAATAACTTACTTTTAAATACATAAACAGATTACAGTTAACAACTAAACATTAAAACAAATAAGTAGTTTTCTTATTAGATGTAGGTAGATATAAAAAAGAAACATTAATTGTCGATATTCCTGGCCCCCGAACTAGGATTCCCTGAGCTACGGGAAGCCAGTTGAATATAATATACTTAGAAGATAATAAATAATAAAAATAAAAAAGCCTTTTATTCATCCTTAATAAATTATTAAACAAATAATTGGTTGACAAAAAATAATTAAAATTCACAGCTATATAGATTAATTTACTTGTGCATGCATTAGTTAATATTTATTATTTAATCTAAATATATATAAGGAAAAAGTGACTGACTGACTGACTGACTGACTGACTGACTGACTGATCTATCAACGCACAGCTCAAACTTCTGGACGGATCGGGCTGAAATTTGGCATGCAGGTAGCTATTATGACGTAGGCATCCGCTAAGAAAGGATTTTTGAAAATTCAACTCCTAAGGGGGTGAAATAGGGTTTTGAAATTTTGTAGTCCACGCGGACGAAGTCGCGAGCATAAGCTAGTCTTAAAATATAATAATTATTAGAAATGTCATTATTTGTTTTCTTTTTATTTTAAGGACCTCTCAGCGAGAAAGGCCTCCTCCAGATTTTTCCAGGTCTTCCTGTCTAGAAGCCTTTTTTCTCCAGTTTATACCTCCTGTTTCTTTAATTTCATTTTCCCAACTTTCTACAGGTCTACCTCTCTTTCGTTTCCCAACTGGGCCACGCCATTCAGTTACAGTATTTGAATATACTTAGAAGATAACAATATAATTTAGGTTACCTAATTCAAAGGATTTCGTTCATTCCTTCATAGAAGTAGGTAGCTGTTGAAACTATAGTGCCAGTCGCCAGAGGTGAGTGGAGTGACGACTCCACGCACACAAAGTAGATGTGGTAGTATATGCAAAAAATTGTGATGCTGGTGGATTGCTTAAGTGTATTTAATTTATTTAATTTTTCATTCTTTATATTATTTTATTTAAATATGTTATATTCCTGTATAGATAGGGGTAATTCTTAATTTATTATAAAGATATCTATTTCTGTAATTCTGCAATAGGGACACCAAATTAAGTAGATATCGACTCTCTAAAATTTTCAATTTTACTTAGATGATACCTACAAGATATTTTTCAAATTATATAGATTTAGGTTTGTAAAAGTCCCGCGGGGACTCTTTGGTTCTCCGGCATAAAAAGTAGCCTAAGTCTTTCCCCGGGATGTAAGCTATCTGTGTACTAAATTCGTCAAAATCGGTTGAACGGTTGAGCCGTGAAAAGCTAGCAGACAGACAGACAGACACACTTTCGCATTTATAATATTAACATGGACATACTTAAGCTTTTCTAACGTAATGCAGCGGCTATTGTGGAGTTAATTCTAAAGAGATTTCTCTCGAGTGCTCATACAGTTGAGCATTGTATAAAAATTTCCGTTTTCCGACTGCATACGAAGTTTACAACTAACTAAGCCCGAGCTTCAGTTTCTATTGCAATGCAAATTCTAACTTATACCTATTATAAACTTTTATACGTCCTACTAAGCAATTGTTGGCTTTTCTATAACGAGTATCTTTAACAGACCTAATCGTTTCCTTTATTTAAAAATGAAATTGTTAAAATAGCAATTTGGTATCCTATAAAGGTTTACTGTAGATACGAATTCCGAAAGATTTAATTTATTCATTAATACATTAAACTTGCTTATAGAAATATGGATTTAGTTTTCTCAAGAATCCCGTGGCAACGCTTTCACATCAGTACCCTTATTATAAATGCGAAAGTGTGTATGTTTTTTGGTTTGTCCTTCAATCACCTCGCAAAGGAGCAACGGATCGACGTGATTTTTTGCATGGGTAAGTTAAAGACCTGGAGAATTACATAGGCTACTTTTTACGCCGGAAAATCAATGAGTTCCGACGGGAATTTTAAAAACCTAAATCCACGCAAACGACGTCGCGAGCTTCTGCTAGTACCGGAATAAAAGTAGAAGCTGTGTCCATTGTGCAAGCTATATTTGTACCGAATTTCGTCTAAAACGGTTAAACAGATAGGCCGTAGAATACTGACTTACAGACACTTGCGCATTTATAATATCAGTATGGATTATTATTTAACAGTTCTTCTTCAATAGTTAGGAACACAGTGTACACAAGAGTGAAAGCACTAGTAGGCTTGTAACTTTTTATCTTATAACATACTAGTTGATGCCCGCGACTTCGTACGCGTGGATTTAGGTTTTTGAAATACCGTAGAAACTTTTTAATTTTCCGGGATAAAAAGTAACCTATGTCCTTCCCCGGGATATAAGCTAACTCTGTACAAAATTTCATCAAAATGGGTTGAACGGTTGGGCCGTGAAAAGCTAGCAGACAGACAGACAGACAGACACACTTTCGCGTTTATAATATTAGTATGGAAGTATGGATCATGTGAAATGTAGATACCATGCTTATTTAAATGCAGGGTCTTAAAAAAATAAATATTTTTTAATTTAACTTTTCTTGCTAATGTAACGTATAATTTTAGTTGCTTATTCCCGCTACTTCGTCCGCGTGGACTACACAAATTTCAAACCCTATTTTACCCTTGCATTTCAAAAATCCTTTTTAGCGGGTGTCTACGTCATCTTACAAATTAATTCCTAAAAGGCCGGCAACGCATCGGCGGCTCCTCTGGTGCTGCAAATGTTCATGGGCGGCGGTAATCACTTAACATCAGGTGACCCCCCTGCTCGTTTGCTCGCTATATCTATTAAAAAAAAAAAAAAAACTGCATGCCAAATTTCAGCCCGATCCGACCAGTAGTTTCAGCTGTGCGTTATCGTCAGTCAGTTAGTCACCTTTTCCTTTTATATTTTTAGATTATGTCAGAAGTTTAAACGATAACATAAAAGTGAATAGACTCGTAAGACTCCTGTAGGTACAGTACAGTTTATTCGTATTTCAAAGACCCAAACTTTACCCGTACTTTAATATTCTAAATTTAATTTATATCCACGCCTTTGACACGAGTGCATGTCAGTATAATCAAGAAAGCTCCACGTAAACTCACCAAGTTACAGTCTCTTGCAATTCTAGGAAGTAACAAAGCCTTTCTGTGTGTAGTTAGTTCGGAATATATGCTTCACCTTTTGAAACGAGTTTGTTAGGGATGCCCTTTGTAACCTAAGAATATAAAGCGCTCTATCTCTTTAATATATACTAATGGTTTTCATCTAACTAAGAGCTAATCTAATGCTCCGGCTACATGATAAAACTTACAGGTGTATCCGCGGCCTAACATAAATCCAATCTTACACAATCTTACAGCTCTTTTTGAAGAAATTGCGAAAAGAGTTATCGAGTCAACCGGGGACCCGAGAGCTGGCAGCTACCTTGGTCAAAGAATTAGTTTGGCCATCCAAAGGGGTAATGCTGCCAGCATCTTGGGTACAATGCCTCGTTGCGGTGGTCTCGACGAGGTTTTAGATTTAATTTAATTTATTTTAGTTTTAATTTAATGTTGTTTTTTTTAGATTTAAGTTTATTAATAGTTTAATTACTTCTTTGATAAAAATAAATAAAATACGTTATCTATAGAACAAAGTATGTGCGAGAGAGTTCGGAATTTTCTCACTGTTGGCTTTCCTCAATTCCTTCCTGAAAAAAAAGAAAAACCTTAAAAATTATTTTCAGAAGCGTTCTGCAGAACCTATTCGCATGTTACAAAATCATTATTAAGTAATTTTATTAATTTTTATCAATTTGCCTATCAATTAGATTTATCTTAACGACCTTACACAATCGCAGTGTTGTGTTTATTTACCTACTCAAAAACTTATACGGCTTATTTATAGTGTTTAACTTACTAAGATGTTATTTAAACTGTCTTGCAGTTTAAAAGTTTAAAGTGCTTCGAGTTACGGTTTCCAATACATTAACGCGAAACTATCGCCAACTTTGTTACAAGCTATCGCATGCACGGGGTATCGATTTCGTGTGAACCTATCTTTAGCACATTACTCTACTTAGCTCTACTTGTAGGTATACCTATACTTGCCACCTTGCATCGTATGCCTTGACCTGAAAGTATAATAAGTCAGCCTGTCTGATGGTATATAATATTTCAGCTTTTTTTTTTGTTTGGGGAGGAGGAAAATCCTCCATTGGCATGCCCGACTCCATTTGGGGTATTGCTCAACGGCTTACGGACTAAAAACCTCCTCCGATCCTTCGCTCTATCTTTCAAATAAAACCTTTGCATTGCATCTGAAACTACTAACTGAATCTAAATAAATCGAGTGGATTGTTATTGTAATTTAATGAAGATAATAGCGGGCACACAAAACAAATACATGTTTACGACAAATTTACTTTTTGTAAATGTACTTATGAGTGTTTACATTAGTAAATTTGTATTAAGCAATTAATCTTGTAAGCTACTTACGTGAGTAAAACTTACAAGCGTATCCGCGGCGGATAGTAAAAAAAATATGTTAAAAAGACAAATTTACAACCTGTTCGTCGTCAAAACTTATTATTGTTAAAAAATAGCAAAAAATTTACCAAAGGTAAGAAATAAAAGAGTCAAAAAAGTTAAAATAGTAAAACTTTTCACCAAGTTTTTCTTCAGAAAATAATTTTTTTTCGCCACTCTACTTACACGTACCATTTTGAAACTTATTTTTGAAGCGTGCACGCTGAGCGGTTTTCATCAAAGGTGAAAAACATAAATATAAAATACACACTAAAGTTTTTCGTTTCGTAGACTGTAATCTATCAAGCTGTCGTGATTTCGTGCACCGCTGCCTTCGAGACAATGCCTTCTACTCGATTCGGTTTTACAATTTTGGCTCAAGGTATATTTATTTTTTGGCTGTGCTAGAAAAATGTTAGGCTCGATAAATAACAAAGAAAACTGAAATAGCACAGTAATGGGTTTTTCAAATGGCAAAAGGTTACAGCTGCTCGACGAAGAGCCATTGTCAACATCATCGCCCATTGCCGGCACATTACTGAGCACGGGACTCCTCTCAGGATGAGAAGAACTTAGGCCATAGACTTCACACACCTTTGAGAATAGAACATTCTGAAGTACTCTCAGACCTGCAGGTTTCTTCGCGATGTTTTCTTATACTGGTAACGCAAGTGATATTTATTTGCATAACGTCCATAACTGTTAAAACTTATAGGGGTGCGTGCCCGAGATTTCACAAGTCACAATATATAAAAAATACTAAATCCACGCAGATGAAGTCTCGGGCATCAACTAGTATTAAATATCAATGAAATACCTGACTAACATAAACTGACTAACTGATCAAATATTAATAAGAAGGATATGGAGTCGGACATAATTCGATACGTTTCATCAAAAAAACCAAAAGTTCTGACAATATTTTTAAAAAAAGATTCCGACGAATTGAGAACCTCCTCCTTTTTTGATTTTGGTATAAAATTAATCTACGCAGATGAAGGCACGGGCATCAACTAGTAGCAGAAAGTAGTAGTAAAAAGAGAAATTAAAAAAATTGGGAAATTCGTCAGGGGTAACATGCCCAATTTCCTTTGAAAAAAAACTTTAAACATTAACAAGATAAAAAGGGAAATTAAAAAATTGGGAAATTTGACAGGGGTTACATGCCTAATATCCTTTGAAAAAACTTTTGGAACAACTTTTCAAGTCTCGTCGAGTCGAATAAGGAGTAAGGACACCATTAACCTAATATTTAACAAAGGCGCAAAGCCTTTTATAAAAGTTTAGAATATTAAACGCTGCCCATTCTTTAAAGTTGGACCGTTTTTAAGGCGTTCGCGAGATTTCCTTTCTTTTCTTTCGTGATATATTGTAACCAGTTGGCGACGATTCTTTTTGGCTTACTAAAGCAAACTTGAAAGCCAAAAAATGGTAGTAGTGTGGAAGGTATGATCTATCTGCATTCCAATCTTCAGACAAATCCGTCCAGTAGTTTTTTCGTGAAAGAGTAATAAACATACACACACACATACAAACTTTTGCCTTTATAATATTAGTGTGATGAGTAGAGAAAACTTGATATTGGATTAGCGATGGTGTGGAAGTAGGAAGAAGAAACAAAAGAAAAGAAAAGACGTTTGTTTTCCAAACCACACATCATATCTTATATCTAACAGCCGCACTCAAAGTCGCTAATCGTTACTTAAGGTTGAGTTAAAACGAGACAGATTTACGTGAGAGATATAGCTGTCTCGTTTAACCTAAACTTAAGTAACGATTAAGCGACTCTAAGTACTGCAGATAGGCAGTAAGAGCTGGTTATTCCGACGCTTCTTTCACCTGAGCATTAAGCCCGTTTTAAAAGTCGCATTAGAAGCGCCAAGTTGCTGCAAGGACTATTAATAGAACTTAAGACTTGAGGAAGGCGATTATATAACAGCTCGGCAAACTGGGGCAAACCGTCCGTTGAGAGAAAATAGGAAAAAAATAAGTTGCACGGACAACTATGTAAGATGTCGTTCATCGTATGGTCTGGTATGGTTCATCATATTATGAAACTTGTAACAAAATCTCGAGGCCTCACCTACACTGGCAGGCATCAAATGTACAGGTAGGGTAGGTAGGCTATGAAACGACTAGCTATGTGAAGTTTCGTAGGCCGTAGTACTATGCTACGGCCTACGAAACGTAGCAATATTCATAGCAAACAAACAACTAAGTAAACAACGTTATTACACGAACAAGCCTCCGGGTGACTTTTGAAGCCCTTTCACGTCATCTCGACAGCCCCGATATCGCAAAAACTATTCAGACCTTATCGTCACCGGCGACACCTGTTGGCGGCGCCGACAAAGACCTTATCTGACGTCATTGCATCCCTTATTTCAAGCGAAAATTCCATTACAATGGCATTTTGACGAACTTTAGCAAAACAGTTAGTGCCATGGCCTACCTACAGCGTGTTTGATAAATCATCGTGACAAAAATGAGGAAGGTACAGTCCGTACAAAATGACTTTTCACCCGCCATTTTTACTCTATGAGTCAACTGTCGTCTCAAAAGTACGGGTCCAACTTTAAAATGAAGACTAAAATCGTACTTTGACATGAAATTTGACACATGAAGTTAAAATGGCGCGTGAGATGTCATTTTGTACGCCCTATATGTAGTACCATCATGATGATGATAATGATATATTCATCATTATCATCATGGTCATACCCATCGCCGGCTTACTACAAAGCACTGGTCTCCTCTTAGAGTGAGAATGATTTTAGCCATAATCTAACACGCTGGCCAAGTGCGGATTGGCAGACTTCACACATATTTGAGAACATTATGGAGAACTCTCAGGCGTTCAGGTTTCCTCGCGATGTTTTCCTTCACCGTTAAAGCAAGTGATATTTTAAATACATATCTCCAAAAAGTGTAGGTACGTACCTGGGAACTAACTCCCGACCTCCGATTGGGAGGTGCATGACCTAACGACTAGGCTACCACGGCTTCACACACACCAAATAGTTAATTTTAGTAATGTAGCACTGAGCGTAGCTTGTTGGCTACGCATGTTCGTAGCAAACAAACACAGCCAAATAAAGAACGCGTTTTGACGGACGTAACTTTACTGGACTAGCTGATGCCTGCGACTTCATCCGCGTGGATTTAGGTTTTAAAAACCTCTTGGGAACTCAAGGTCAATGTTCTTTTTTCTTCAAGTCAGCGGTATTGATGGCGTAAATGAGTTCACAAATTGCCCGTGCCCAGCGCGGTCCGACTGTCGCCTCCTCTTTGTCTTCATCCGCTCATTAATCTCGCCTATTTTTTTTTTCCGGGCGAAGATAGCTCTTCATTATACGGGCGCAGACTAAAAAAAGTATAGACAGGCTATAAATTAAAAATCGCTCTGTTTCTCCGTGACATTACGCGCAAAAATGCATTTTGCGAAGATTGTTTTGTTTACTCAAAAGTTGAAGTGTTTTCAGACTAGAATTTTGTCAACGTCGCGTCGGTGAGATGTAAAATCTTATACTAAGCACACTGACCGTTAAGGCGGTTACGCACTCATCCGATCCGAGTCCGTGAAAATACGTTCCTTTTTTATTGTATGGAAGCTTATAACATATTATGTCGTAGATAATCGCTGGTATTCTCACGGATGACGGATAGAACTCGGATGTCGGAAGTGCAGTGCGTTATCGCCGTTTGTCCATCATTTTTTTGGTCTGCGTAAGTATTCGGACGCAAGAAAGTAAATAAATTCGCGGCTCGCCCGCCCGTCGAAATTAATAATGGCGACTGAAACACCGGCGGCGATTTATCGCTCCATTATGAACGATAAATTTATATTATAAATAGGTTAACCGCTAGCGCGGAAGGGCCGAAGCGAGCGCGCTTAGCTGAGGCGCCAATTAATGGTATCCAGTGATGTGTACTCGGTAAAAAATATTTAAGTGATTCAAAAACTGAATGCAAGATCAAAATAAATAAGTTGTGCCCACCTACGGCTTCGCTTGGCAAAAATATAAATGCTCTATTCCTTATTCCGTGTAACTTTCGTCACTAGTTTTTTTTTTGACTAGCGCTAAACTGCAATCACAACTTCTGTGATGATGCAGTCTAAAACGCCTAGAAGATGCCTATTCACTCTTGACTTGAAGGTGTAAGGAGTATTAAAAGTGGAGTGGAAAACTGATGCCGGAAGAGCGCTCCATATCCTAGCGGTTCGACTTAGAAACGAGAAGACGTGTCCGTGGAATTTTGACTACAGTACGCGGCCGAAAGTAATGTACATCGTCCTTTAGAATGACATTTCGGCTTTGTAGAGCGTTGTCTCTGTCACTCATACCTATATGACGTTTTGTCGGTCTCAACGACAGAGACAGTGCCCTACAAACCTGCTATCTCCTTCTAAATATCGATGTACCTACATTACTTTCGATCGCGTACTGAACTACGAGTGCAGACCTTGACGATGCCTTGCGGTGTGCTAGTAGAAAGGTCAAGGAGCAACCAGGTCAAAAGTTCTTGGGAACACTGGGAAGAAATAGATAAATGTTGATTTTTGATAAAATCCATGCTGCTGCTTCTCTTACAAATCAGCAATCGGACTTACTGTATAATTACTATGCTACGACGCTACAGTTGGTGTTATTAGTGTAGTGATAATTACAGTGCCATGTAGACAGCAGCTGCAGTAGTGGGAGATAATACCATTTGATTGTACAATTAGGATTTCGATGGCTTACATCACATTACTGACCGTGCTAATAATTATAAATTATAGGCATACTAGCTGGTGCCCGCGACTTCGTAAGCGTGGATTTAGGTTTTTAAAAATCCCGTGGGAACTCTTTGATTTTCTAGGATAAATAGTAGCCTATGTCACTTTTCAGGTCTTAAACTATACGCATGCAAAAAATCACGTCAATCCTTTGCTCCGTTGTGACGTGATTGAAGGACAAACCAACAAACCAATAAACCAACAAACAAACACACTTTCGCATTTAAAATAAAGGTACTGATATGGATATGGAATACAGTATGGAAATAGAATATGGTTACAAGTCAAACACAATATGCTGACAGAGTGTTAGTCGCACCATAGAGATTACCCGAACATAATATTAGGGTGAAGAAACATACAGTTTTTCTACCTCCAAGATATTTCCATGTAAAAGTAATCCATACTTCCATACTAATATTATAAATGCGAAAGTGTGTCTGTCTGTCTGCCTATCTGATAGCTTTTCACGGTCCAACAGTTAAACCGATTTTGATGAAATTTGGTACAGATTTAGCTTACATCCCAGGGAAGGACATAGACTACTTTTTATCCCGGATTATCAAATAATGCCCACGGGATTTTTAAAAACCTAAATTCAGAAAAACCCAAATAAATGCATCAGCTAGTCATATCATAATATGTTGAGGTTAGTGAATTAGATTACTTCCTAACAACCTTTACGACTTTCATGGTATCGTGCAAACTTTAATGAACTTCCGAGTTGTAAACGTGAACAACAAAGTAATTTCGTTATTATATTTGCCTTCTTTTGTTCGTTTCTAAGCTACATTGTCGGTGAAATTAAAAAACTTGCCACTAAACTTATACCGTTACAATAAAAAACCGGTCAAGTGCGAGTTGGATTCGCATACGATGGGTTCCGTACCATCGTACAAGAAATAACACTTTTTGATGGATGATAATATATGCCAATATATTACGTTACGTCGTGCAAGTTAATGACCGGACAGCGCCATGTATGATGTGATTTAGTAAATTGTTTTTTCAAGAACAAATTTTATTTTCAGTACGGGGCCCTGGACCCAACACACGACCGAGACCTAGAGGCCCTAAGCCAAGAGGCAGGCCTTAGCCGACAACGGCTTAAAGGACGATACCGGGGAAGCGTTCTTCGCCGCGCCACATCCGGGCAAGGAGGCCGTGCCTCGAGGCCCGTCTTGGCTTAGATCAAACGGAGACGACCCCGCTGATTTTAATTTTTGTTTGTTATGTAGGTTAAACCACAAATTCACGGTTTTCGGATTTTTTCCTTTAGTTGTGGTGTAAGACCTAGGTACCTACCTGCCAAATTCCATGAATCAACGGGAAGTACCCTATAGGTTTCTTGACAGACACGACAGACAAGGAAGTGATCCTATAAGGGTTCCTTTTTTTGAGGTAAGGATCCCTAAAAGCAGCCGCAGGATAGAGTTTGCTGAGATCCTACGTACATATTAGCCGAGGCAATTTGTGTGGGGAAAAATATTTTATGCCTACATCGTTTTACTGGTTCGTATAATTTGATAGCTAAGTATGTTCAATTTTCCTCGTTCAAATAATGTATCTCAAAATTGGATGACGGTTTTCATCCGTTCTTTCCAAAGTATCTTCGCATCCCCCAAACTGTTATATCTTTGTTTGTATTTTATATTCGACTGGCTTATGCCCGCGATTTCGTCCGCGTGGGCCTCACAAATTTCAAGCCCTTATTTTTTCCCCCTTAGAGGTTGAATTTCCAAAAACTCTTTCTTAGCAGACGCTCACGTCATAATACCTACCTGACTGTATGCCAAATTTTAGCCCGATCTCTCCATTAATCTAATTTGAGCTGTTCGTTGATAGATAGACGCATAGATTACATAGGCATAAAAGCATTGCTTGAAATATTGCCGGTTTGAAATACCTCAAAGCACATATTATGATTCGTCATGACTTGTGACTTACTAAAATGTTTACCCTGGATTTGAAGCCCGTGCACGCAACCAGGCACAACAAAATGTTATTTTTTATTTCTTGCAATTTAAATAGATAGTAATACATGCGTATATCAATCGATATTGGATACGTCTCAGAGAAAGGTAACGCCCTTTTCACGTCCCTGAGTTAGCAAAAAGTGAACCGACCTTCTTCTCTTGGTTTTTGTGCTAGTATATTATGTCTACGTTCACTTATTCGTGACCAATTTAGCGTTCATGTATGTTTGATGTATGCCTTGTAAAGTTTTCTCTTTGATAAAATTCCTTCTGTAATAAATTTTCAAGTTAGCAGATTACTTCTGGCACGGCAATGAAGCAATTTATGTGTCCATGCAGACGGACTGAATGTGGAGTCTATTAGGTATTTCGGTATTATGGATTTTAAATATTCAGAATATTTTATTGGTTCAGGTTTTGGATGATTTCAGACACCATAACTAAATTATCCGAAAGTATCGAGTTTAATTTTGAACGTTTTAAAGAATAGTATTAGAGTTTAGAAGGAAAATAAATGCAAATAGTTGTATCTAATAAGTGACTAATAGTTAAGTGAATAAGGCACAAAGTACACTGACAGAGCCGAGGAGGCTTTCTTGATTAAAAGTTAAACTATGCTATATTTACTTGAGTATAACAGACGGATGTATCTACGCAATCTATTTTGGACTTGCCTTTACACAAGTTTAAAATATCTGTTAAAAGTATGCTCCTGAAAAAAGCATATTACACAATCGAATATTTTGTAAATGATAAAAGAGATTTGACCTGCATCTTGTTCCAGCAATGAGCGGTACTGAAATTACTTTTTTCATATATGGCATAATATTGTATACCAAATCTTTGAAAAGAGCAACCGCCGAGTTTCTTGCTCTTCTTGGTAGGAAAATCATTCCGAACCAGTGATAAATGCATTTGACGATTCAAAAAAGTACTTGTAAAAGTTTAAGCGAATATTTTTTTTATAGCCCTAGGGGCGGGCTACCCGCTCAAGCGCGTAAAATGCGGCGCGCATCCTGAGTGTTTTGTTTGTAGTATCTATGCTAATTTCATTAATCATCGGAGTACATAAAGCTGAAAGTAGTTATCAAATAGTCTCGTTTCCTCTCCATTCCGTCTGTTTGCGCTAGCCCTAAAATATGTCATAAAAATATTTCTGATACAAATAATATTTCATATCGATAAAAGCTTTCAATTAGCTCCCAATATGTTCGTTCATTAAAAATTCAAGCACAATAAGCGAGAACTGAACTAAAGGCTTCTTTATTTGCCCGTAAGTGGCTCTTCCCGTTAGGGGCTGGGTGACGTGCTCTTAACTTGAGATGCTCTCAATTTTTCCCAAGGATCGCTTAAAATAATGGCGAATATTAAGCGGCTGACGTTTAAGACCTAATGAGTGTATTGTTTGAGTAGGTTTTGTTGTGCTTCTTACTAAGTGTACTAATCTTTTTCTTCTCTGTCGTTATCTCATGAGATCATATCATAATAGTTATCATCGCCCATCGCCGGTTTACTACTGAGCACGGGTCTCATCTCAGTATGAGAAAGGCTTGGCCATAGTCCACTACCTTCTGTTTTGTAGCAGACGTCATACATCTTCGAGAAAATTATGGAAAACTTTCAGGCACATAATTTTATAAACTGAATTCTTGTTTATACATTTTCAGATTTTTTTCTCGCTT
Source organism: Maniola hyperantus (assembly GCF_902806685.2). Classification (NCBI taxonomy): domain Eukaryota; kingdom Metazoa; phylum Arthropoda; class Insecta; order Lepidoptera; family Nymphalidae; genus Maniola; species Maniola hyperantus. Next base: position 2,659,823 of record NC_048554.1, on the reverse strand, counting down.
GGCGTAAAATACCATATTTATAGAGCACATGTTACTTGTGAATTTAAAGCATATTTGAAGTAGCTATATGTTCATCATCCAGTAGGGCAATTGTTTAGAACCTGCATCAATCATTATTACAATCTCAATTGTTCTGATTGGTTGAATTTGAGCGATTCTTGTTGCAACAATGCATGCCAATAGTGAGCGAGCGTCAACCAATCAGAGGTGATTGCGACTCGTGCGATCGTGACATTGTAGCTGTCAATCTCCCGCAATCGCGCAGCAGAAGTCATAAGGCTCTGACAAACGGACGATTGGACGGATGAAAATCCACCCAAGTAGACTCGAAGACCTCACTTCGGTCAACTGAGGGTTTGCTTGTATTTTTTTAATTTTGTAACAGATTAATTTAAATTAAAAAGAGATCAATACTTTCATAGAAAAAAATATATGTAAAATCATTAATCACCAACGAGACGACCAAAGGAATTAAGTGGCTCTTCCATCGGCTAGGGTTCTTACCTTAGGGCAATCTTAAGGCCCATTCAGACGTTTCCGAGTATCGTTTATGTTAATGAGGAATATTTAACAACTGCCATTTCGGGACTAATTAGAGTATTTTAAGGACATTGAAGATTTGATAGCCTAGTGGTTAGGACGTCCGCCTTCTAATCGGAGGTCGGGGATTCGATCCCGGGCACGCACCTCTAACTTTTCGGAGTTACGTGCGTTTTAAGTAATTAAATATCACTTGCACGGAATGAGCGCGTGCCCACGTTTATTAAAAGATAGCTCGCGTGTAAGCCAAAAATAGTGTTATAAACGTGCAGAAAAAACGTAGTCTGTAATCACCCTTATTTAAGGATCTGTCACGTATAAAAAACAAGCGTAAAAATATGAATCTCTTAATTACCGGCAGGAAGCTAACAATAGGGCATCTTAAGTGTCCCTTCACAGGCTACTGTTCTCAGTATAAGATTATGACACTCTCAAACGCTGTCGAGTATCGCTTGACGGACGATATCGAGTGACTGGTGCTGATGAGCATATTGTTTTTTTTTCAATTACTTATAGCCTCTGTCACTCGAGATGATGTAAGGAAGAATCCTGTTGAATTAAAATCTGTTCAGGCATTCAGAAGTTATGGTTGTCATAAAGAAACTCACATAAACCCTAAAAACGTTACACTCCTTTTTGAGCAGTCGCTCGTATAGATACAGCGTAAAACGCACTGAAAAAACTATAGTCTGTAATCATCCTTAGTTATCTATGGATCTGTCACGAATAAAAACAAGCTTCAAAAATATGAATCGGTTAATTACCGGCAGGAGGCTAACAATAGGGCATCTTAAGTGTTCCCCTCGCAGGCTAGGGTGCTCAGTATAAGATTATCTCTCTCAAACGTTGTTGAGTATCGCTTGACGGACGATATCGAGTGGCTGCTGCTGATGAGCACTGGAACATTAAGATTTTTATCGAGACGTCATAGCTTTTTTACTTTTGAAGGTATTTTGATTGGAAAAGGCACTGTGATTTCGTAAGCAGAGATACATTTTTGAGCTATGCAATGAGCTATTTCACATTCTGTAGTCCGTTCAAACGCTGCATTTATAACGTTTCACTTTTTTTTATGAGTAAGCTCGCCATCCCAAAATGCCTTAAATAGACAAAATATATATACAAGACTTATTTATTCACTCTAAGAATTTATTTCAGTTTGATTGCTGAAAAGCGGGCTTTGTTGAACAAACGTAGAAACCTACATTTCTTTGTTTTTGGGAAACTAGGTGTATCAACTGGAACTTCAAAACCTACAAAACAAACCTTTGACTTGTTAAAAACTACATCCGCATCCATCTCGAGATCACAAAACACACGAATTAGGGCGGGTAATGTGTGACCGCAATAGTCCATTACATTTTCTAAGGACATCTTACTGTTCGCCTTACATTGCCGGTTCTGTTACAGGCTATCCACAGCTTAGGATACTAAAGCGGCAATGCAGAGGGTAATATCCCAAATAGCCGCATACAGCGATTGCGGGGTACTGGTTTCGTGACAATACGACACGATTTGGCAACGCTAGGAACGCCTAAAAGTTAGAGCAATTTTGTAATAGCTCTGTGTAACTCTCCGTACTACATGGAGATTTATGTGATGGGTTTTTGGAAAATTGGTTTTTAGAAATCACATTTAACATTCAGTGTACGCTTTACACAATGTGAATACCTATGCTTGCTACGTCGTAGCTAGCTACGAATTTACTACGATGGATGAAATTGTAATCTAAATCTAACCTAGCCGTACTCGAGTGGGTAATGGCCTCTCACCGATTTCTCCATTACTCTCTATTTTGTGCTTCTTCCTAAAATGTACCTACCTAGCCTATAGCCTCGTGGTTAACACGTCAGTTTCCTATTCCGGGGTCGGGTCCGGTGATTCGATCTGGGACACACCTCCAAGTTTTCGGAGCTATATGCATTTCAGACAATTAAGTATAACTAGGCTAGGCTAGCTTTAAGTTTTATTGTAATATTAAAAAAAAAGTATAACTTGCTTTAGCGGTGAAGGAAAACATCGTGAAGAAACCTGCATGCCTGAGAGTTCTCCATAATATTCTTGAAGGTCTGTTAAGTCTGCCAATCTGCATGACTCTGGCCTAAACCATAGTCGTTCTGAGTGGAGACCTGTGATCAGTGGTGCCAACGATGGATTGATGACAGTGATATTATGATACCTACTAATTCGATATCAATGGTTGATGATGAAGTGAGCCTTAGTAGAATGACTATAATCTAGATAAAGACTAGATATTAGGCCAATATAGAAGGTAGGCTAACTATAGGCCTCATAAGAAAACTTAGTCATGTAGCGGGCGATGGAAAGAGCTATATGCTTGGAGTTTCTCTACGTGATCAAATCAGAAATGAGGAGGCCCGTGCGAGAACTAGAGTAACCGACATAGCTCAACGGGATGCGAAGCTGAAGTGGCAATGGGCAGGGCACATAGTTCGTAAAACCGATATACGTTGGGGTCCCAAGGTGCGGGAATGGCGACTTCGCACCGGAAGACGCAGTGTTGGAAGACTCCCCACTAGTTGGACGGACGACATCAGACGAGTCGCAGGGAGCCGCTGGTTTCAGGCGGCGCAAGACCGAGGCGTACAGAAGTCCCTACAAGAGACCTATGTCCAGCAGTAAACGTCCATCGGTTGATGATGATGATGATGATGATGAACAGGTAGGTACACAATAAGGTAATTCCGGCTTTCAGCACGGCATGGCCGGGCGTTATTGCCGCACGAGCAATAATAGAACTTTGTTTAGAAGTCCGCAATCTATGCGGATTCTCATTAAACCGGCACGATCCGGCTTCCGGATGAATATGCAAACTCGTGGAAATCCGAAACAAAACACTGCCAAAGAAATTACTGGATTTTGGGTGCACGTTATTATGAAATTTGTATACGGTGTGTATACAAATCTTATTATTATAATTTGTTTGTTTTTTGATTTATCCTTCAATGAAGTCGCAACTCCAAACCGCTTTTTTATTCACTGCTAAAAAATATGTAAATAGTGTATTATAGATTTCTTTGATTTTTTGTTCTTTGTCGTAATACTCTTGGCTGAGTGGGTGTGGTCATCGCGAAGTGATGTTTTAAGGGCAAATGTTGCGCCTTACATCTGATCGACAGCCTGGTATACTCGTGCAAGCGTCCGTTGCACGAGTAGGTATACTAAATTAAGTCTGCGCAAGTCAGCAGACTTAATTTGGTCGGTTCATCGCATGGGTACTTGCCCTGCACTACAAGAGACTCGATGGAATCACGCCGGGAGACGTGTTTGAAGAACTTTAGTGTCCAACTCTGAAAGGCGTTGTTCAATGCCGAGTTCTTGAAGTATAGAGAGTAGAGACGTAGGTTCCTACGAAATTCAATTTTTAAATTACTAAGCTGAGTACAAATGTGAATCATCCTTTCCATTCCCACAGAACACATATCAAACAATTTACCAAACCAAACATTATTACCAGAACTACACAAGTTAGTTTGGAAGTTTGCAATCTATGCAAATTGTCATTAAAGCGAAATGCTTCCAATGCGGATGAATATTCAGAGCTGCTAAGATCCATAACGAAACAGTTGTAACGCGCCGCGCTACTTCCATGGGGATTGGGGATAAATATTGAACTATAGGTAGGGCTATTTCAAACAAATATCGTATCATGCTTTCCAAATTAGTTTGATACTGGACAGTCATCAGGAGTAGTAAAACGATTTGCGGATAGCTTATGTCACTGAAAAAAACACCTCTCGAGTTGATTCAATGAACTGTCAAAACATTTTTTTATCCACATCTATATCCTTTGTGGACTGTCTCAATGAACCGTGATAGGAAAACCATATTTTGACATTGATGCTGTCATTAAGTGATAGATGCAGTCGATTCGCAATCGACCCGCAGGTTGTAAGCGATAAAGAACCCAAGTGCAAGTTAAAGCTCAGCAAGCAAAGCAAGTTTTCAATAACTCAACGGTTAAAGGTGCAGCGGCCTGAAATTTGAAAGGTCGCCGGTTCAACCCCACCCGTTGCACTATTGTCATACCTACTCCTAGCACAAGCTTCACGCTTAGTTGGAGAGGAAAGGGGAATGTTAGTCAAGGGCCTTGGCTAATATTCTTTAAAAAAAAAAGGTCCAGATGCATTTGTGCTGCGCTGCGCGACGTGACGCCATGCGGCAGCGCCTTGCTCTGTACAAACTCATATAATTAACTATATTTCTATACCTACTGTAGATTAATTCTTTATGTAATTAGTTAATAGGCACCTAATCGTTGCAGCTATAGGCACTGAGGACAAACCTCTGTTGTTTTTTCAGTGTTTCTTGTTTAAGTTTTTGATTTGTATGTATTTTGATTGGATAATAAAAATAAAAAAAATAAAAATTGATGCGCCACGTCGCTCTAGAGTCTAGTCCGCTTTGCTCCATGCAAACTCATGTAAACTATATTTGCCGCGCCGCGTCGCACAGCACAGCTCAAGTGCGTTGGAACTCTCGCGTGGAGATGGTTCCGTACGATGAATACTCGTATGTATGTTTTTACGCCCAACATTGAGATATTGGTCTCAAACCGTAAGCTTCTTATGGATTTTCCTGTAATCTATAAGAAAATAACTATATTCTGCAATTTTGACAAAATTTTAGGCTCAGTAAACCACAAAATACCATTGTTGACCCTGCTGTGTTTAAAGCACCTAAAAACAGCCAAAAATATTAACCACATTAGGGAAAATAAAAGTCGGCTGTTTACAACCAAAAAATGTACGCCAAATATTTTACAAGATTAACGAAATAAACTGACCTATCTTAACGTCCCAAGTTTGTTTTTATTAACCGCAGCGGGAAGGTAGAACAGCGTATGAAATGCATAAAGAATAAAGATAAAAGTCCCAACTCTTTTAGTCTTACACTTTATGGCGGACCAGGAGCGAGCGAACCTGGAATTTGCCGTCGCAATCGTAAAATACCCAATCGTAAAGTTAACTCGTAAAAAACACCAATAGCGAGTCTGGGGCAGGCGTCCCTGTCGTGAGCGCACTATCGTACGCGGAGTTTATGGAAAGTAGGTACCATTGCAAACTCAAACTCATTTATTTCATACTAGATGATGCCCACGGCTTCGTCCGCGTGGGTTTAGGTTTATAAACCCGTGGAAAGTCTTTCATTTTCCGGGATAAAAAGTAACCTATGTCACTCTCCAGGTCTTTAACTATACATATACAAAATATCACGTCAATCTCTTGCTCCGTTGTGACGTGATTGAAGGGCAAACCAACAAACAAACACACTTTCGCATTTATATTAAGCATGCGTTGCGTTGCGATCGTCCGGGTGGATTTAGGTTTTTATAAATCCCATTGGAACTCTTGTTGGAGCAGAGTCGACATCGAGTTCGTCTAATGTGCGAAGACCCTTATGCTACGTCAGGTCTTGACTCTCCCAGCGGTTCGGAAAGCAGATTCTATTGCATTGTAAAGAGCGATAAAGTCGCGGATAAAACATTGGTTTGAATGAAGTCATTGTAAAATAATTGTATTCATATCATAGGACTTTTTATGATTTTCAAAGTTAGCGGCTGCCAAATAACGCACTTCCGGCTGTCCGATTTTGCTAGTTTTTGTCGATGAATATTTACAACTAGTAAAGCTAAAAACCGGTCTGGTATAATAATTATCCGTGTACTAAGTCATCAGTGGCGTGCACAGGGTTTGAAGCCAGGGTAGGCATTAGTTAGGTGAGAACCTGTTTATTGGCAGGTCATAATGAAATTAGCATTGAGCCATTACAACTGGGGTAAGCACTGCATTTATGCCTTTATGATCTGCACGCCACTGTAAGTCATCCACTTATCATTATCATATCCACATATCACGCAAAGGCGATTTCAATCTTTCTGTTCTAATTTACTGTTGGAGTTCTGACGTCACCCGGGTCACAGCTGAAAATCAGTGTCCTGCATTTTATGCGTGTTAGCGCATATAATGCAAGGCATTATACTGAGCTGTAAAGCCATTCAGGATGGTGTCACAGATGAAAAAGTTACACTAAAAAGTAGGATGTATAAAGGGTACATTTGTATGTTTTGTCATTTCACGAACAACGAAAAAATGTATTTTCTTTCATTCTTAAAACTATGAATTTTTTGTATTGAAATCGTTACATAAACTAGTCCTATTTATGGCATTCATACACGATACTCAACGGTATTCATACAAGGGATTGCAAAAACGAGAATGGAGGTTGGTAAATTCAAAATTTTTCGATGAATGTTTTTTCTTCCCCGGTTTCCCGAGTTACCTTTTTCACTGCAGTATGTTGCTAATCGCACCGCTGCATGCTTCGAAATTTTCGGTACATTTTAAATTTCATTTTTGCATCAGAACCGAAATGCTTGTTTAACATTTCTTTTTTTTTAATTTCGTAGCTTTAAAAAGGACAGCTTTTTTGATTTATTGGTTTAATCGATTTTGTTCCTGTTTTAAAAGCTTTTTGTAAGTTTGACTTGTTCAGTGTGTTTCCGTCGAAATTGGTTACTTATTTTCAGGGTTCCGTACCCAAATGGTGGCAACCGGACTAAGCATCCGCTGTCCTTCCGTCCATCCGTCCGACCGTCTGTCTGTCAGTGGGCTGTATCTCGTGAACCGTAATAGGTAGAGAGTTGAAATTTTAACAGAACGTATATTTTCTATTGCCGCTATAACAACAAATAATAAAAATATGATTGCCTTGAAAATTAAAAAGATTAAAGTGTTATTTCTTGTACGATGGCACGAAACCCTTCGTGTGAGAGTCCGACTCGCACTTGACTGATTTTTTAACTACTTCTAATTGTCACTTACTACAGAGCACGGGTCTCTTCTTAGAGAGAGAAGGGTTTTTGCCATATTCTACAACATCCTACTGGGCACTGTACCCTAGATACTTACCACAATTGTGGGAATGGCCAAAAATCTATGTGTTGCTGAGAGTGAGAATACGCTACATATTTTTATTGAGAATATACTATCATCATCATGATCAACCCATCGCCGCGGCGGCTCACTACAGAGCACGGGTCTCCTCTCAGAGTGAGAAGGGTTTGCCCATAGTCTACAACGCTTCCCATGTGCGGATTGGTAGATCTCAGGTACCTCTCAGGCATGCAGGTTTCCTCACGACTTGTATACGTAGTTTTATAAAATAAATCGACACCCATTCAACACTGTATGTTCAAATATTCTCGGTGTTGAATGTATAAACACGCTTTTCCAATTACGGCAGCAAACTGCAAAAGCTGTAAGCCGTGTTTCACGTTTCAAATTGTTTTAATTTGGCCCCACCGAAATTGTTGGGAGGCTGCGAATAGGTTTTTCGTATATGTGTGTGTATGTGTTGTAAGTTATTTATATGACAGGATACAAATCTATTCCAGCTCAGTAAATTCTATACCACACTGAAAACCAGCGTTGTATGCTTTTATGTGTGTCGCAAGGCGTACCTACAGCATCATGTTGAGTTGGAAGCCTTTTTTTGAGTTGTGCCACAAGTGACATAATTTATTCCGGCGCTTCTTCTGATTGAACCTTTGACGTGACGTGTTGTGGGAACTCGTAGATTTGTGCTGACCTTGACTGAAAGTTTCAAATCGCGTATCATCATCATTCAATATTCAACTGATAGATACCCACTGCTGGACATAGGTCTCTTGTAGGAACTTCTACACACCACGCTCTTGCGCCGCCTGAATCGTGCGGCTCTTTGCGACTCGTTTGACTTCGTCGTCTGTCCACCTAGTACGGGGCGTCCAACGCTGCGCTTTCCGGTGCGAGGTCGCCAAAATCGTAAATCATACAAAATCTCAAATTTATTCTTCAGAGTAAACGCTAATAGCGAGGAGCAATTTTTATTTATAAGATCATTAAAGTCTACACAGACTCAGTTCCGGCCGCACACAGTAGTATTTTCGGCCGTAAAAGCAAAAATTGCGTCGTATAAAAGAGCAATTTCTCAGCCATCCCCCAGTTCGTTACCGGCGGGTAACCCGACGGGGTATTCCATAATTCCGAGGCGGGGTAAGCGAAATTCAATTTTTACCGACGACGGCCGCGGGCTTAATGAAAAACAAGAAGGGTTTAACATAATTACCGGGCATGCAGTAATAGGTCTAGAGTTAGTTACCTTTTTCGCTGGGACATCGCAACGTATAGTCCGCGACAGGTCGCGATGGTAATCCGGGTATGAGGTGGAGGCGCGCCCCGCCCACCCGCATGTCACCAGCATCGGCCGCACTGGTTTAGCGCGGAAGCTGTGCGGGTGTGCGGGGCGTTCCCTACCCGATTGCCATTCGACCTGTCGCGGACACACTTGTAAGAAATCATCTTCTTTACAGTGATCGCAAATCAAGTAGTTAATCTGAAGTTGCAATGTGGTGGTTTTTTTCTAGGTCATAAACTAAAGCTTAAATGAATACATAAGTCCGGCTGAGATATGTTGTCATTAAAAGTATGAACTTTTATATAAGTTGGAATTCCATCACAGACTGGCTAGCAGGTCAATATATTTTCCATGCTGATGGAAGAGAGCACACAAACTCACCATTATCAACCCATTGCCTACTGAACACAGGTCTCTCAAAATGAGAAGGTTTTAGACCAGCGGTCGTAGTCAGGTCTAGAAGGGCCATAGTTCACCACGCTGCCACTGGCCAATTGCGAATTGGCAGACACATGTGTTCTACCATTGCAAAGACCTCACAGGCATGCCACAAGTCACAAGCACTAGGTTAATACGACTCTTTACAAACTCAGCTTTAATTTAATATTTTTCTTCCTCAAACTGCCCTACAAGCTCTTAGTGCGTAATTAAAATGACGTCAGGCATCGACTAGATCGACGTTTCGAACCTTTGATTCATTATGTTTGCCGTGCGGCGCTAGTGTGCGCGTTTTCAAATGCACTTTTCAATTATTGGATTTCGCTTCTCAATGTTTGCTCAGTGTCTATAATGCGATCGCATGCGGGAATTGGTCGTCAGTGGGAAAATCTAATTAATTGCACCCATTCAAAATTAAGAAGAACGTTGAGAATCTCTTGGGTACGTGTCAAGAATGCAACAGTACTACAAAGGCTAAGCAAGGATCTTGAAATTATGGAAACGGTAAAAGTGCGGAAGTTGGAGTATTTTGGCCATATTATGAGAAGTACCAAGTATGACCTCCTTTAGCTATTCAGAGGAAAATAGCCAGCAGAAGACCACCAGGCCGGAGAAGTCATCGTGGTTCTATAATTTACGCCAATGGTAAGGTACCGCGCAGCAGCGTCCAAGGTGCAGATAGCCCTAATGGTTGCCAACCTCCGATAGGAGACGGCACTATTAGAAGAAGATACACAAGTGGCCTATTGGTTAAGACTTGAATAACCCCATTTTTAATCGGCAGCAGATTCTGGCCTGTCGATGGGCTTTTACAACATGGGGTTATTCAAGGGGCGGACCAACAAATTCCTGAAAGGCCAGCAACGCATTGGTGGTTCCTCTGATATTTCAAATGTTCATGGGCGGCGGTAATCACTTAACATCAAGTAACCAGCCTGCTCGTTTGATTGCTATTTTTTTAAATTATCGCCAAGATCGCCAAGTACAGTATCATTCTAGTTTGTAAAATTTCGCTTGAAAAATCTTACTGGATCCAGGCAAGTGAAAATAATATGAACCGACTTTCACAAAACAATGAACCTCCTATAAAAAAATATAAAATACTAGCTTATGCCCGCAATTTCGTCAGCGTGAACTACATAAATTTCAAACCCTTATTTTAACCCCATAAGGGTTGAATTTTCAAAAATCCTTTGATCGTATTCGTCATAATAGCTATCTGCATGCCAAATTTCAGCCCGATCTTTCCAGTAGTTTGAGCTGTGCGTTGACAAATCAGTCAGTCAGTCACCTTTTCCTTTTATATATTTAGATAGACTGCTAAATAATAGATTGTTTTCATAGCAACTGGATATCATTATGCAATATAAATCACAGATCGGAAAGTTAGAGCGCTCGGTTCAGAAACTACTATTACGTATTGGTTTGCGATTGTAACAATTGTTGATGCAGTTGTTCCACAACTACGTACGTGCAACGTTCAAACTGTATGAGTAGACCGTACAAGTTCTACTAATGACTGTTATCATCATCATCATCATCATCATTATCAACCGATGGACGTCCACTGCTGGACATCAACAAGACAAGGTCTCTTGTACGAACGTCCACACACCACGGTCTTGCGCCGCCGCAATCCAGCGGCTCCCTGCGACTTGTCTACCTAGTGGGGGCCTTTGCTTTCCGTTAATGGTAATAACTGTATAGCTCAGTATTTATTATAGTAAACAATCCTTTCTAATCATGTGGATTTACGCTCAAAATTAAATTATCTGTCTACGAGTTACTTAGCAACATAACATATTTGTAACATTATGTGTATATATATCTATGTAGTCTTATGTATGTCTATTATATTTTATTTGTATGTATTAGTGTATTAATAATATGTATTTTATATTCTTATTATATGGTTTAGTTTATTTAGCTATTGGTATTTAGGTTTATTTTACACCACCTCCCATTGTCCATTTGTTCGTTTTCTCCCTAGCGTTAAGGTTGTCTGGAAGAGATCGCTATTTAGCGATAAGACCGCCTTTTTGTACCTACTTATTAAGATTTCTTTTTGTAACCTGTCATTTGTGTTTATGTGGTGCAATAAAGTATATACATACATACATACATACATTTGTTAATAATAGCATGTTTTTTTTGGACAAATAATAACGTTGCTAAGTTACTTATCTACAGATACCGATAGATTAATTATTAAATTTGGCTGTTAAGTTCATGATAATAATCGTTTAAAAGGTAAGAGCGGTTACAGGAAACGTTTTCTTAACTTATTTGCATCAGAGTTTGAAAACTAATCTGCTAATGTTTAGAGATTAGACTCAAAGTACAGGTGATAGGGGACTCAGTAACAAAGCGTACATTAGCCTAGGTACAGAGTGACTAATGGAGTCCTTTTAGCGACGCGACCCCCAGCTTTTAGCTCACCCAGAGAGAAAGGTAGGTATATCTGGCTAGATCATCTAGCTATAAAAATCGTTTTTTTACTTAAATGTTGGTAATCATGCTTTAGTGAATTTTCAATGTTCAAATAAGAAATAACTATAGTACGCGACAGGTCGATAGGGCAATCGGGAAAGTAACGCCCCGCATACCCGCCTCATACCCCGATTGCCATCTCGCCCTGTCACGGACCATAGGTTCGCTTTGAACGCGCTATGAATAAACTGCTTTTGAATTACTCTTCATACTGAATTTGACATATTTACGCACTATCCGTCTTCAAACTCTCAATTTACTTATAACAATACAAAAATAACTGACAAAAGTTTTAAAAAAAACAACATCTATTTAAATCCAATCTGCCGTATGTTCCCTTACAATATTTACAATGTTTTCACGAATTCCTTTTCACAGATCTCGCAGCAGCCTTTATACATTGTGTAGTGACGTAGCACGGCTACAAAAAGTTGATACTTTTGAAAAGGCTTCAACACACACGAAACGTGTCCGCAACTTGTCAAACGCGGCATCAAATGTTGTTCTAGAAAGCGTAGAAAGTACATCGTTTATTCCCAGGTCGCGCTTCGAGGCAGAGGTCAGGCACTACTTTTTTTAAGCCAATCTGTTGGTCACTTTATGCTCTAGCTCAGAAGCCTAGAGCACAGTGATGCACAGGATTTGGGTCTAGGGCAAGCATTAGTTTAGTAGATCATAGGTCAGGTTTATATACTGGTCATGGCAGGTCATGATACAAAATTAGCATTGAGATTTTGATCGTCCAGTTGTACTGGGCCTGGATATATGATCTGGTACGACGCAGTGTATACCCATTTTCGGCAATGGGTAGATAGGTCTACGGGTTTTCCCATGGCTGATAGGTAGGCAAGCGTAGTAAAAGAGATAAATTTTTGAGAATTTATGAGCGCGCTCCGAATAAATTCCTTTTTAAAGCTGCAAGAAAGCGTTCAAAGTCAAGTCAAAGTCAAATCATTCAAAATAGGTACCATGGTACACTTTTTGATGGTCAATCGTTGGATTTATAAGGTAATGATGTAATGGTGATAATTAATTACGTAACAATAAACACTTAAGCTACGAGGTACGTTATAGTACCTATGCTAAAAGCCTCAATAGTTCAACGGGTAAAGGAGTGGACTGAAAACAAAGGTTCAAACCCCGCCCGTTGCACTATTGCCGTACCTACTCTAGCTAGGCAGCAATGTTCCGCTACATTGCTGCCGCGACATTGCTGCCTGCTCGGAATGTAATGTCATATAAGCTTATAGAGATTGTATGGGGACCAGTAGTGCCGTGACAGGACTGTGACAACTGGTGACCGCACTGTTGCGGCAGCGCTACTGCGTGCAGCGTGGTTCGGAATCATACCTTTAACGTGGTAAATATTCTTTAAAAAAATTGTACTTTGACTTCTGTCGTACAGTTGTCGTCGCAAGTCGCTGCCGTCGATGTTTGAGTGTGTCCGAGCCTTTAAATCTGCTCCGCTTGTCCCGCTTTTTAAGTCTAGCTGTTATTGTTTTGTGAACCGGAGTGCGAATCTCAACTTGAGTGTAATGGAATTCGTAATTTTTTTTTGTTTTATTATAATATTTTGTAAAGAGTTTCAAGTGACCAAAAAGTTTTTAAAAGAAAATTTAATACAACAATCGTCGTTGTGTCAACCGATATGGGTTTTATCAAGATAGGCTTGCGCTTGATGATGATGAGGTTTAGATTGGAGCGCGCTTGCCTAGAAAACCTTTTCACATCTGCGTAGGAAGTATTTCGTTTCTACGGTCCAGGAAACATGAATGCCGGAAGGGCATTTCACACCTTAGCGGTTCGTATCAGAAACGTTGAGCAAAAACTTTTCGTGCTAGTTAGTATAAGGATGTCAACGTTCACGGTTTCTCGCTATTCTGAGGAAGAATGGGTGAAGGAGGAACAAGATCGTGAAGTTCCTGAGCACACTCTTAAGCACAGCACTGACGCCAATTCCCCTACATTGCGTCCGTGTTGTGAGCTGAGCGATTTCACCTGCGTAAGCGAGTCAGTGAGTGATTGATGACTCTTACGGCGGTTACGCACTCATCTCATCGGAGTCCGTGAAAATACGTTCCCCGTACTTCAAGGAATATTATGAAAAAAGAATAATTAGCGAAATCGGTTCAGCTGTTCTCGAGATTTGCGATCAGCAACACATTCAGCGATTCATTTTTATATATTATTATAGAGATTTTCACGGATTCGGATCAGATGAACGCATGATCGCTATTACAAATTAGCCCGTTTCCATCTTTGACTGCATCTTCCCTTACCACCAAGTGAGATTGCAGTCAAGGGCTAAATTTGCTATCACAGCTACTTGTCATGAAAAAATGGTATTGTTGACTTGCACTAGGGAACGTGTTTGTAAACTTCCGAAAGCAATCTGATGCTGAATGGTTTTTGTGTGGAAAGATACGTCTCTAGGGTGCCGTGTGACGATATTTGGGGCTCTGACAACGTTAACGATAACTTGTTTACGCGATAAATAGGCCTATGTAGTGTGATGTCGTGTATTCTTTAAGGGTTTTGTGATGTACATTGTGCGTTGGAACTTTTTGTAGAAGGCAGGAGCATGAACATCAACTTGAACTTATTAATATAAATTTTCCTCTTTCTTACTCTTTTTAATACCAAAGTATAGTTTTTTAAAAGGTTTTTGTGTGGAATGATACGTCTCTACTCAAACATCGACACATGGCAGCCGCAATGTGTCGATGTTTGACATCATTGCTGACAACATTAACGACAACTTGTTTGCGCGATAAACGGGCCTATGTCGTGTGATGTAAAGTGTATCCTCTAAGGGTTTTGTGACGTACCTACCTACATTCTGCGTTGAGCACTTTTTGTAGAAAGCATGAATATAATCTATCTATATATATAAAAGGAAAAGGTGACTGACTGACTGAATGACTGACTGACTGACTGACTGATCTATCAACGCACAGCTCAAACTACTGGACGGATCGGGCTGAAATTTGGCATGCAGATAGCTATTATGACGTAGGCATCCGCTAAGAAAGGATTTTTGAAAATTCAATTCCTAAGGGGGTGAAATTTTGTAGTCCATGCGGACGAAGTCGCGAGCATAAGCTAGTAATTAATAAGATTACACATGCCTTTGAATACGTTTAACGTTTTAATGAAAATTACGGAGTCACCTCTCTATGATTCATGTGGAATAATCGAGAATGATTTGATGAAATACTAAGAGTTTGGTTTAAGTTTGATATTCAAAAATCCCTATGGGACCTATTGATTCACCTCAGAGACTTTATACCTATAGAGGTAATATGTATATCGGTCTTCAGAATGAAAACTATCTCTATGGCAAATTTTGTCAAAATTGGTTGAGCGATTAGATGCTGAAAGGGTAACAGACAGACAATTTCACAAATATAACATTGGTTTGGATGGATATATGTATTTGTTATTCGACACTCAAAGCGGCTACGCAAAAAGCATTGACTTATATATTACTTCGTATGTACAGGGTTATTGAACAAATAAAATGGCACTGACTCATTGGTGCGTAAATGTTAATTATGCACCAATGCAACCTCAGTGACGTCTGGATTTCAAACGGGTAGTTCATTAGTATCTAAGAGGTGGCGCTGATTTACTTGCTTTCCAAACCCTGAAAAATTTTGTTCGCTAGACCATGTCTTGTCATTTATATCGATGGTAAAAGTTAAATTTTTCAAAGAACAAACTAGAATCTGTTAGCGCAGCTACTATTTAATACCTAGTCAATGCATTAGTCACTAGACGTATGGACTCATATGATCATGTATTCTGGTCTTATCGATCCTTTTCTATAAATAAAGCTAAACGCGCCCTAATACCTACAGTAAAATTAGTTTGCATACTCGTATTGACTAACTGAATCTATGCGTGGTACGCACAGATCAAATCAATCAAATCGCTAATTTCGACTTGATTTCGCATCACGACGGGACTGCGGAGCTGCGAGAGATGAAGTTCGAGCTGTCAAGGGCAGTAGCGAACTACCCTCTTACTTGTTCTTTTCGCGGTAACGGTACACGTCGGTCTCCAGCTTTGTGTGTTCTTCGTGTAACAAATTCAGCAAAGTTACTTGTGTGATTGATGTGATTGTATTAGTATGGGAATCAATCTCTGTTACAGAACACATTATGGCATATTCGTGATTAGCGAATATAACCCTTATGTTTGTGTAAATATTGACACAATGTAACTACATTGTGTCAATATTTACACAAACATAAGGGTTATATTCGCTACTCATCCTCATACGTACTCTTCTCGTAGCTTTAACCGGAAGTGTTTTATATATTTTCTTGTATCCGACAGTTACTCATATGATTAATGCAGGGACTCTCGCCTTATAATACGAAAATATCAATCTTTGTTATCCTTTGCCTACCCCTATTCTTATCTTACTTTATCGATTCCAAATTCGTACACACGAAGACTTTTTTAAAAGCATCACGTCTTAATTAAATATTAGAAACCTCAACATCATTTTTGAAGGCCTAGCCATACTTCCCACACATATGGGTTTGATGAAAAAAAAAATTGAGTTTCAGGTCTAAGTATGGAAAACCCCAAAATTTATTGTTTTTTTTTTTTCTATTTTTGTGTAAAGATCTTAATGCGGTTCACAGAATACATCTACAGTATACCTCTTATAGTTTTGGAAAAAAGTGGCTGTGACATACAGACAGACAGACAGACATGACGAATCTATAAGGGTTCCGTTTTTTGCCATTCGGCTACGGAACCCTAAAAATTCATATATGGCGTTATCAAGACGCATTTCCAGTATTTTATAAATGCGTATCATATTTTTGTGGATCACACACTAACACTACTCTACCCTATCTAACATATTTTGTTTCTCAGAAAATAAGGGATATCTGGCGGCATTCGTTTTTTGGACCATAACAGCTACAAGATCAGATAGAAATTACTCTCCGAAATCTCGAAAATGATCACTAAATTACTACGGGAACATTATTTGTCTGAGATCATTATTAGACATACAATAATTTACCATAGTAATATATAAACATCTTTTAACAAATTAATCCGTGAAAGAAAGCCATATTTTTTATTTTTCATTCTAAAACAGTACACAGCAAAATGCCTTTCATCAAGAATTTTAATTTTAAAAGGCGGTATGCAAACTTAATTAGAAGCGGCTGGGGCACTCTAAGGTCTTTTAGAAGCACTCATACAAGAGATTAATTCGCCTCGGATATTTCATACACGACTTGCTTGCTTTTATTTATTTATATTTATTATATTTCGGTACACCAACAGCAAGTTCACAAAGCGGTTATTAAATAAATAATACATAGTATTTTTCTGTGTGGCGTGCCACTTATGGGTACACAGCTATTGTAGCACTATATAATAAGAATGACCGATCACATTTTTGTACATATAAAAAGTAAAGAAATATAGCTCCGAAGCAGTAATGAAAACAAAAGGACAATTTGTTAGACATTAGTAGTTGTTAGCACTTAAAAATAATGATAAATACTACTACTGCAAGCTGTACCAAATGTCGTCAAAATCGGTTGAATGGATAGACCGTGAAAAGCTAACAGACAGACAGACAGACAGACTTTTGCATTTATAATATTAGTATGGAAATATGGATTGTAAAGGGGTCACGACCCTCAGCAATCCATCCATACTAATATTATAAATGCGAAAGTGTGTCTGTCTGTCTGCTAGCTTTTCACGGCTCAACCGTTTAACCGATTTTGACGCAATTGGATACAGGGGTAGCTTGCATCCTGGGGAAGGACATAGGCTACTTTTTATCCCGGAAAATTGAAGAGTTCCCACAGGATTTTTAAAAACCTAAATCCACGCGGACGAAGTCGCGGGCATCATCTAGTAAGGAATATTACGCAAGGAGAAAGATCTTTCAATTATACTACAACGTTTCTATCACCGTTTCCCGTCAGACCACATTTCCCTTTACCTCGATATTATATTCTTCACCCCGTATTATGCGCATAATATAGGCGCTAAATAAAGTGTATATAAAATAAGTGATTATTCCCTTTGCGAAGCTTTTAGTTTGGCACGAGGATTGTAACATTTTACGATGCCATTTGGAAAATAATATTGATACGTACCACATGTATTATATTTTACGTTTATAGATGTATCGATAATGGGGTAGCTTTATACAGATTAGGGTCAGCGCCGACCAGCAAGCCTATTCCACAGAGTAAGGATATTGAGTATCACAATAGTCCGCGACAGGTGGAGATGGCAATCGGGGTATGAGGCAGGGGGACGTCCTGCACACCCGCACGTCACCCGAGCTCGCCCGCAACTGGTTGGCGTGGGAGGTGTGCGCGGTGTTCTCGTCCCGTTTGGAATCTCGAGCTGTCGCGTGCTAAGTGCGCGACATAATATTTAAAATAAGTTGTATGTTTTGCAACTTTTTAGCGAAAATTTCTAAACCCTATTTCACCTCCTTAGGAGTTGAATTTTCAAAAATTACTTCTTAGTAGATGATAATAGCTATCTGCATGTCAAATTTCATTCCGACCCATCCAGTAGTTTGAGCTGTGCGTTGATAGATTAGTCGGTCAGTCAGTCAGCTTTTCCTTTTATACCTATACTAGCTTATGCTCGCGACTTCGTCCGCGTGGACTACACAAATTTCAAACCTCTTTTTCACCCCCTTAGGGATTGAATTTTTAAAAATCCTTTCTTAGCGGATGCCTACGTCATAATAGCTATCTGCATGCCAAATTTCAGCCCAATCCGTCCGTCCGTCCGTTTGAGCTGTGCGTTGATAGATCAGTCAGTCAGTCAGTTAGTCAGTCAGTCAGTCACCTTTTCCTTCTATAAATTAAAAAAAAACCAACAAATAACAACAACGCTAGTTCACACTGACAATAGATTGCTAATTGATTATTATTTATTTCTGGCAGATGAGCACTACTCAGTACTCACGGTAGTTTTAACTTTTAATACCAAATGAAATGGCATTCTTATTTGCCAGGGTAATGAGAAAGTTAGAGAAGCGATACGAAATGGCACGCGTTGGATTTGCCCGATTGCTATTCAATAATGTGCTTACGACCGCGTTCAAACTTGTATGAAGTTAGACCACAGCGGCATGGGCTTTAGCGCTGTTATTTATTGATATGAAACTATTTCAGTTATGCAGAGAATTAACTAACTTCGTTGAATTATCGTGCACCGTGATCATAGTATTATTTTATGTCGTAGTTCAATTTGAAGCTTCATTTACATAATCGACGTTCACAGGCTGATGATGATTTTTTTTTATTAGACATGCCAACGATAAATTGTAACAACATTCACAATCATTAAAAACAGGTCACAAACAATTCCAGTACTATTACAACCATCAATTATAGGCATATACAGCATTACGTAGGACTCCGGTTCAAATTTAATTAACAATAAGGTACATCACAAACTTTTGCAATCTTATAACCTTAACAACTAATTGATACAACTATCTTCCTACATCTAAATTAACATATACAATTGCTTAATTATTAGATTAGTTAATACATAAGAATAAATTGAATGGTGATTATGAGCCGTTAATTTCAAAATCAAAGTCAAATAATTTACTCAAAACTAGCTGATACCCGCGACTTCGTACGCGTGGATTTAGGTTTTTAAAAATCGTGTGGGAACTCTTAAATTTTCCGGGATAAAAAGTAGCCTATGTCCTTCCCCGGGTTGCAAGCCACCTCTGTACCAAATTTCGTCAAAATCGGTTGAGCGGTTGAGCCGTGAAAAGCTAGCAGACAGACAGACAGACACACTTTCGCATTTATAATATTAGTATGGATAGGTAACAAATTACACACTTTAATTGTGTCAGTTGTTGGATTTGGAGTTGTATTTATATTTAAAGAAAGGAAAAGTGAAAACTACAATTCATTGATGTAACTGTTAGTAATTTTAGTATACTACGCTACAGGTCGAGATGGCAATCGGGGAGGGAACGTCCCGCACACCCGCACAGCCCCCGCGCTATCCCGGTGCGGGCAAGCGCAGATGACGTGCGGGTGTGCCTCATATCCCGATTGCCTCCACCTATCGCGGACTCATACGTATTAAGTACAAAAGGAACAAGTATAATTCGCAATATTCTGCCAAAACAATGTATCGGATGAAGATCGATGTGTTCAAAATACCAGCGTAAAAGATACCCTTAATTTGCTGAAGTATTTCACCGATACAACCCCGCAAGGTTAATACTTAATTCTACAATTATTCTTCTGATCCGCCGCTTACGACTCAGATGCGTAATCTTAATTAACAATGTAGGACCAAAGAATTACAGGGTAATTACACCTTGTACGCAGGTGGGGTGCGACCTTAATGAGAGCTAATGTATGTATAAATTACACTGTTGGGGTCTGAAAGGTTTTAATGATACTTTTAGACCATTTGTTACGTATTTCAGACATTTTGTACAATCTAACACTGGAATTTATAGTGAGTATAGGAGCTTCTTTAGGGAACCATTTGTCATATTCAACCGTTATGCAATGAATTAAGGTTGTATATGACAGAATGTAGTCTGAATGGTCCGTCGAAAGAAGCCCCTATCGTGACTGTTAATTTGAGTGTAATATTCTCCAAATTAATTCTTTCAATTTCTATGATAAAATGCCTATAATTTTTGGGCTCTCAACGTACTTAGATTATGTATTACGTATTTCAAAAACACGACGGTCAAAAAAAGGGAGTATTATGTTTTCAGGGTTCATGTATTTGAGTTTTTCAAATCCAAAAAACTGTAACCAATTTGGATGTATGGGCATCGTTAGAATCTTTAGGCACATCATCCCGAGTGACACTGGCTGTAAAATTTTTGAACAAAGTTTTCTTTTACCGTGCAATTCGTCCAAATACCAAAAACTCTATATGTACCCATATGTACCAAAAACATCTCGATATCTTCCTCGTAAATCATATTTGACGTATCTTATGAAGCGATATGTTATCGTACGATACGTATTAACTGCATACATATTTTATGATGAACTGCGGACATAAAATATCATGACATTCCATCAAATATTTTTTTAATTAAATATCAAATCGTGGCAAGAATCGAAATCAATGCATTTTTCAGTATTGTGATGCAAATGACGCCAGTGAAACGATTCGGCTGCATCAGAAGGGGCAAAGAAGTGACGTCTCGATTCGGTATTGAAAAATATCCATCGAAAATGGTCTAAAATGGAAAAGAAAATGTGATTTTTAATGTTTTAAATTTAGAGGGGTATATTTTATATAAAATAATAATATTATAGTCGAGCTTAATTTAAACCACGGAATATTCCTAAATCATATTATAGTCACATTCGTGTCTGAATGTTGGGACTTGGTAACGCAAATGTTGACCGGACCGGACTATAATACCAACCAGGCAACCTTTGACTTTCGTCAAAGGTTGCCTAGAAGAGATCGCTTTAGCGATAAGGCCGCCTTTGCATGCCACAGCTATTAGATTAAGATCCTATATTGTGTTTTTTCAATGTTTACTTTGTATTGTGTGCAATAAAGTGTAAATAAATAAAATAAATAATTTATATGCCGCAGTTTGAAAAAAGCCTAATTCTTTGATAAAATATAATATAAATCTTATTTTGATTAGAATTTTAATCAGCTAGTTCTTAATAAATTTCTTTGCCGACTTTTATTTATATTTATTTGAATAAAAATATTCCTATTCTTTTCTAATCTATTCTATTATGCGTGGTAATTAAAAACTATACGTACATATAAATGGTACTTTAAGATGTAAAATTTTGCAGTGTAATATTATTATGCAAATTGCGGAAGACAGCCGGAGGCGTTTCGCGTCGACGCCGGTTTCTGGTGTATGTTCTTATTATTCTTGAACAGATTTTTGACTTTATTATTATCTTGCTGCGCTCGCTTCTATTCGTCATCATCATAATCCTAGTTTTGTTTATCTCATAAAGAGAAATAACCCTAACGCTCTTCACAGCCCTTCCTATACAAACGCAGCTTGGTTCTCATTTTAATAATAACCAATCAAACTCAATGAAAGGCAAATGCCCAGTTTTGGCCATGGTTCCGCCTTTTATCATCAACATCATCAATCGATCCGTCTTCCGTCCACCTAGTGGAGGTCTTCCAACACTGCGTCTTCCGGTGCGAGGTCGCCATTCCAGCACCTTGAGACCCCAACGTCTATCGGTTTTACGAACTATGTGGCCTGCCCATTGCCACTTCAGCTTCGCAACCCGTTGAGCTATGTCGGTTACTCTATAGTTCTCCCACGGATCTCCTCATCAAAGGCTTTACTACCATTTGTAGACAGTAGATAAGTGGCTAGGTGTATGATATAAGTTGAAATTGTATTGAGCGTCGTTCCTCTTCAGTGAGATTCGATGCATTACTATGCAAATATGGGCCGCTTTTTCCATTAGTCAGGAACTGCAGTTCTGCTATTCGTATTCCCTGTGGGGAAGCGGCGTTTAGATTAGAGGCGGAATTAGTTTGCGCTCTTCACTTCCTTATTGTTTGATATTTTGCCTTTGAGAGTTGTAAAACGTAATTTTATATGATGTCTCGCGAGTCAACTGTGTTAGACGTACTAGACATCTTTTTTTCGAAGCTCTGTCTGATTATAATTTACAGTGAAACGGAGCGGAGCGGATTGAAATTCGGAAAGTCAACGATTCAAACACCACCCATTGACTAGTCCTGTATGCATGGAGAGAAAAGGACCCTTTTAAACCTTGTACGACTTCCATTTTGTATAGTTTCGCTCTGGTATTGCCGCAACGCACGTAAATGAAAAATTTGACCATCCACCCTATTCCATATTCCATACTAATAATATAAATAGAATATATCTTCATTCAAGTAAACTTTTACAAGTGCTTTTGAATCGTCAACTAGTTCAATTTACCACTGATGGTATTTTATAAAAAAAATTGAAATTTACAAATGAAAAATGCACAGTCAGTAAACTTTTATACAAAAATTGTTTTTACGCGTTTTTTGTTTCAAGAAGAGAAATAATAACAAAAAGTTCCATTTTCGTTCAAACGATGCAGATGGCTAAAATTTTAACTTTATAGCGCAGATGTTGTGCACCTGTTGTGCGTACATTTCGTTTTTATTTATTGCATGATATAATGTGAAGCCTTTTTTACATATATTTTTTTCATAATAATCGAAGTATGAATATATGGGTAAAAATTTTGTAAAGTGGTGATAATAAAAAGAATACCCGGCTGAGTTTGTTGTGGGCTCTTCTCAGACCTGGGCGCGTTTGGAACCCTCGTAGCTTTAGTTTTAAGTACGTATTAATTATCACCACTATATCATACCATCTTACAAATAAAAATTTATGACAATCAGGAAGCGTAAAATTTTACCAATTTTGAATAAATGATTTGAGTTTGAGTTTATGCTATATATATATTCAGCTTTTAATACTCTTTAGTGGCATCGTTTTATCTTCCTTTAATGAAGGTCCGAAACATTCTTATCTGTTATGGGTATACCTCTCAAGTATACGTATGTACACTACCTCCGGTCACCTTCTATTTAACCGGACATGTAGAGTGTGCGAAGGTTTACCGTTATCAAAAGACAGTCCGGTTGAAGTCCGGCTCACCCTTCCGGTCACCGGATTTCGACCGGCGATACCAATACAGCTTACTAGGGATATTTTGTGAATGTTATCACTTTATTTTATTCTGTTTGTAGTTTACACATCAATTAATATTACGTTTCAAAAGATGTTCAAATATCTACTAATACAATAATAGCAAGGATTACTCTGTTATTTCCTTTCACTTTGAATATAAATTAATGTGTTTTTGATAAAATTTTAATTGCAGTCAGGAAATACGGTACCCACAAATTTTATTGTCTGCACTAAAGATTTCTAAATCTACACTAATATTATAAAGAGGAAAACTTTGTTTGTTTGTTTGTACTGAATAGGCTCAAAAACTACTGGACCGATTTTAAAAATTCTTTCACCATTCGAAAGCTACATTATCCACGAGTAACATAGGCTATATTTTATTTTGGAAAAAAAATAGGGTTCCGTAAGATATTTGGGTTTTTCGGACACAAGGTGTAAAAAATCAACCAGAAAAGTTACTTATTTTGCGTACGCTGCCTAAACTATAAAAGATAGAACCATAAAATGTTCTAATTAATTGTAGATCTTATAAATATCTACAAAAAAGTCCGCGACACACTATACCCATCTATGTCGAGTGAGGCACAGCAACCATTTTTTTATTTAAAAATCTTGATTTTTTTTGGACTACATTTAAACGCGTTTATTTTACTCATGCTATTAATCCTTATCAAAATAAATGATTTCATCACTAAGAACAGTTTATGGAGATAATATTTGGTCTTTGAATGATTAAAATTGGACGTTTGGTTTTGAAGTTATGGCGAAATTAAAATATTACGATTTCTGCTGCACGGCCCGTTGTATTATATAAGGAGGTAATGTCGTTAAGTTTGTTTGTAGGGGGTAATCTTTAGAACTACTGAACCGATTTTAAAAATTCTTTCACCAGTTCCTGAGTGACATAGGCTATACGGGATCTTTAAAAACCTAAATCTACGCGGGCGAAGCCGCGGGGATCAGCTAGTAAAAAATAAAATAAAAAATATGAATTCATCAAAATTTGTCAATTCGTGCGGTAAGTGCGGGATGAAGGAGCGACCCGAAATGGCCTATTTAGGGTCCTATGTTGAGAAGTCGTTGTGATCGACATTTACCACGAGATTAAAGGAGTTGGACTACTATCTCTTTTTAAACTGTGCCTATAGTATAGTTTCGTCTCAAAACATTTCCACCCAATGGCGTATTATAAAGATTTTGTGCTAAGTGTTTTGAAAACAGGCGGCATTGGTTCATTTGTATTCATCTAGAACAAAAAGAGCCGGTCTGTTCGTTTTCACATAAATAACTCAGTCAATTTGCCGATACTGACTCCCGCCCAAATTGTTTTTGTTGTCGCCACGTCATCGCGTCAATTAAAAATGTCGCCTAAATTACCGCGCCATTTTGTTCTGTGTTTTTTTAAGGTTGGCTTACATTGGCCCATTTTATGCAGAGTAATCGAATGCTCAATTTACATTGACGTTGATCTGTTTATTTGCTCTACACTTTATACTTACTGAAAATAGATAAACTTCCTTCAAGAATGCATCGTCACTTGCTACTTAGGTTTCATCTAGGATAAAAATAGAAATAAAACGTTTTTTATTAGCTGCAAATAAGCCTAATAAGTTCATGCTCATCCTTAGGCCGATTCCGGAAAACCTGCATCAATCATTATTACAATTGCAATCGTTGTGATTCTAATCTAATCTAAATTAGCCTGTGCTGTCCCACGTCTGGGCAAAGGCCTCCCTCCGATCCTTCCACAATTTTCTATTTCGTGCCTCTTCAGATCACGTAACTGTAAAGTTATCTAATTCATCACGCCAACGTCGCCTCGGCCGACCACGCTGGCGTTGTGATTAGCTGTATTTATTTATGGTATTCTTTTGCTCCAACGCATTGGCATTGTGGCCTATAGTGTGCTAGTGTCGGCCAATCAGAGGTGATTGCGATCGTCGTCGTATCTGTCATTTTACCGTGATCGAGCCCCGAGTTCATAAACGATCGTAATTTATGATTAGAATGATAAATGCGATAGATGGCAGTGTCTGTGACATGTAATTAGACGTTTTTGATAACCTCCCCTACTGGTAGATTAAGAATGAATAAAACATTCAGATTTGCGGAAACTTTCACGATTGCTTTTGTTCTGGTCGGACGTGGCTGAATTGCAAAAAATATTTTGAATATCGGTTGAAAGTTATGAAAATCCTCTTTTAGGGAAAGTCTGCGTTAATGAGAAAACCTACACACAAAATCTTGTTTCCAGATTGTTGTATTTTTGCATTTACATTACCTACTCTATGAACCAAGTACCTACAGCCCAAATAGGATTAGATTTTCAGATGTTCCAGCCAAATGGAGAAAGGGCGGGTCTGCTAGTTGCCTTTCATCATCATCATCATCATCAACCCCCCAACACCGGTTTATTTCCTCCCCTCCCTGGCGCAGTGGTGAGCGCTGTGGTCTTAATAGTGGGAGGTGCCGGGTTCGATTCCTGGCAGGGGTTTGGAATTTTATAATTTCTAAATTTCTGGTCTGGTCTGGTGGGAGGCTTCGGCCGTGGCTAGTTACCACCCTACCGGCAAAGCCGTGCCGCCAAGCGATTTAGCGTTCCGGTACGATGCCGTGTAGAAACCAAAGGGGTATGGGTTTAATAAAAACTGCCATACCCCTTCCAGGTTAGCCCGCTATCATTTTAGACTGCATCATCAGTTACCACCAGGTGAAATTGCAGTCAAGGGCTAACTTGTATCTGAATAAATAAAAAAACTTCTGAGTCTCCCCTCTGAATGACAAGGATTTGGCTATAGTCTACGGTATGGTATGGCAGTTTATATTAATCCCATACCCCTTTGGTTTCTACACGGCATCGTACCGGAATGCTAAATCGCTTGGCGGCACGACTTTGCCGGTAGGGTGATAACAAGCCACGGCGGAAGCCTACCAGACCAGACAGAAATTTAGAAATCATAAAATTCCAAACCCCTGTCAGGAATCGAACCCGGAACTTCCCACTAATAACACCACATTGCTTACGACTACGCCACGGAGGTCGTCAAGTAAACGACAGCTAAAGTCCTCTAGTACTCAATACAGCAGTGTGTGTCGTATAACAAAGTTACATCGTTCAGTGAGGAATGCTCGCTTGCTAAGGACGAGATTAATAAGTTCCCGTGACTTCCATCAAGTGAGCTTGGGAACTTGCCTTTGAGACCCCAAGCATACTTAACTTGAAAACCAAATTGGAAATCAGTCAGGTGAGGACTTTTGTTACAAACTTATTGTGCTGTATTGTTAGAACATGCGAACATTCACTCAGTCATGGTATCGGTATGTGGTGTTCTCTACATACAGACACCAGATGACGCTATTCGAAGTCATACGAAAGGTTCTAGATCACGCTACGATGAAGTACTTATCTAACTAGTATTTTTGTATTGTCATTATTTATTTCAGCAGTAATTCAAAAGTTTTAAAAAAAACCCTGACTGTGGTTGGCACAGCATCTTTTTCAGCCCGCACATAAAATCCGTCATTTAGATTTTTTATGAATTTTATGTACGCGGTAACACTCGTGCCATCAAGACGAATCAAATGAAGTATCATTTATCATAATCGGTTTAACCGTTGAGTAGTTACCAGCGAACATAAAAACGGACATTACATACATATATCCAGGTAAAACACTTAAACCTCCATTTAGGCTTCGCCGCAATTGGGTATAGAGACGCTGCGCTCGGCACCACACTCTGCAGGTGTGTGTTGTGCCTAAGCTTGTACAGTAACGTGTCAAGGCGTCGCGGCATATCACAGGATGGTTTACGGCGCGACAACTGGAGCGAGAGCACCTGAGCACCGAGCCTCCGTATAGTGGCAGTTGGCCAACTTTTACTGAGAGAGTTTGTGCAAGTTTGTTTGTTTATCACTCTTCCTAGCGAAGCATGTTTCCCTTGTTTGGTATTTAACTAGTTTTTGCGCGTTTTCTACACATATTTTAACTGACTTCCAAAAAGGCGGAGGTCGTCAACTTTCACAACGATGCTTTCGCACATGGTAACGAATTAACGTCTTATGCCGTTGACGTAAAGACGTTGATGTGCCTAACGAGGAATGACGATAAACTAAAAAATCAATAAATTGTTAAGACCATCTGAAGAATAAGTAAGCATTGATCGCCTTGTGGTTACGACTTATACTAGTGGTGTAATTGATTAGTAGTTAGTGGTGAAGGAAAAACTACGTGCCTGAGTTTTCCATAGTATTCTCAAAGGTGTGTGAAGCCTGCCAATCCGCACGCCAGCGTGGTGTACTATGTCCCCAACCCTAATCATACCGAGAGGAGTCAGAAGACCCGTATGGTGTGGTAATAACCAGCGGCGATGGGTTGAGATGATGATCTATAGAATTAGCTAGTATTTACATGGAAATAAGGCAGAATGCATAATGCATGTACTTGGCACAATTCAAACGCATTCGTACGCAGTGCGAGAATGAACACCGTACTGCGGTAAATGGAAATTGTGTATTTACTCACGGCTTATGTGCTACGTAGATCACGTGCTACGACCATGCTACGACAATGATATATAAATATGTCTCTCCTACGACAAAACGACGGTTATGACCTTATGTAACATTATTTAGATCCTTTCGTCATGATCATGATCAACCCATCGCCGCGCGCCGTCGGCTCACTACAGAGCACGGGTCTCCTCTGAGAGTGAGAAGGGTTTTGGCCATAGTCTACCACGCTGGCCATGTGCGGATTGGAAGACTTCACACACCTTTGAGAACATTATGGAGAACTGGCATGCAGGTTTCCTCACAATGTTTTCCTTCACCGTTAAAGCAAATGATATTTAATTACTTAAAACGCACAAAACTCCGAAAAGTTAGAGGTGCGTGCCCGGGATCGAACCCCCGACCTCCGATTAGAAGGTGGACGTCCTAACAACTAGGCTATCACAGCTTTATTTAGAGCCATTAAGAGGAGTTTATTCGTATCGAGCTCCATACAGATGATTTTGTCTCCTTTTCGAATATTAACTAAACAAAGTCATTGAAATTTTGTAGATACGTTCTAGAAACTAATATCTGTTGTTTGCCAGGTTTTAGTTAAAATATTTGATTTAAATTCATATTATTTTAGAGATTTTGATTTCTCTCATTGACATATTTTAATGTATAAAACGGGTACATACCACGATTAATTTTTGTTTTTATTTGTCGATATTTCAACCCAATTCTCTCATTGAGTTGAACCAAACTACGCTTATATGGAAAACGCTAGGAAGCGCGCTAGGATTTCTTCTCTTAACGTAGACTTTTTGTCATGTCAGGTGACAGGTGTACCCCGTTTTTGCGCTTGCCTTGTTTACCAAAACCCTGGGGGATTGACATGCAAAGTGTTGTACAAAGATAGCGAGTCACGTAAACTCCACAAAACGTTACGACGACGCTTCAAACTTTACCACCTACATTTATGACAAATATTCCATTGTTATGAGAATACTTGATTTCTTACGTTTCTTTCTTCAGCGCAAATTTAGGATGATTAAAATCGCGTGGAAAATTTGACTTTCCGAGATAAACAATATATTCGAGATATTCATAAGCTATTTCTGTACGCAAAATCGGTTAAACGAATGGACCGTGAAAAGCTAGCACACAGAAGAGAGGTCTTACCCACTAAGCTATCACCGCTCTCAAAAATAAGTAATCTAGAAATGTCAGATCATATGATCTAAGTAATTATTTTTTGTAGGACTGAGATAGTCATAAATCTCTTTAATAAATAATCTAGCATATCTGCACTCGCACTGCTCCGGTTTTTATTGCCAAAATTCGTCGCATTAAAATGAAAGCGGCGCCGTTCAGTCGGCAGTCTGCACGTAGGCCCGTTCCCACTTGTCGGCTGTCGGCCCGGATTTTAATCGGATGTTCCAGTGACAGAACATTTTGACACAAAATCCGTTTTAGACAAGTGTGAAAAATATAAAATTTTCTGCCACAGGAACGTCCGATTAAAATCCGGGCCCGACAGCCGACAAGAAACGGGCTGTTAGGTGCTCCGCCCATGTCCGACAGTCAGTGACTGATTTTTGTCGGCTGAAATGAAACATACAGATTGCAATATTGAAACGTACACGTCCTACAAAAAGTCGGTAAAAAATCTTTGATAAAAGTCGGTGACATTATCGGCTTGATTATTTATTGGACGTACAAAAAGTCTGACTTGGGCGGAGAGCCTTATCTGCGAAGCCGTAAACTTTTAATGCCGGCACGAATATGACACTCTGTCTAACTTTTTAATTAAAATTTTGAAGTGTTACCTTTCTACCTACCTCCGCGCATACTTTCACACCCTGCCTCGTGTGAATTATAAAAAAAGTAGAGAAGTCATTATGTTAAGTATATGTAAATATTAAACATGGATTTAGAGTTTATAAAAACCGTCCCGTTCCCGTGAGAACCGGGAACCGGTTTTGATTTTCCGGGAGGAAAAGTATCCTATGTCTGTCTTCTGAATCGGTTGAGTGGTTGTAAACTGTACTGCAGGGCTATTCACTAAAATAACATCTCGATATCGAGGCTCACTCAAGTGAGATAGCTCACTTCGAAAGCAAACTCACTTCACCTTGGTTTGGTATTCTGTAAACATCTGCTACGCACATGCGAAGTGAAGTGAGTTCGGAATGCGAACTCGAACGACTAGGGATGTGTCCTCTATGGTAAAGCGAATCGGTAAAATTTTTAAATCCGTCTTTTATCAAAATACGTACACATTTCTAATAAAATGTATGATTTATAGTTTTGGTACAAAAAAATGTACACATAAAAAAATAAATCTCATTTTTTAACGTATAAGATACCGAAATTACATTTAGCACCTACCGGTCTTTGTCGCAAGATGGCTGCGAATTAAAAAGTTTTAAGTTTGTTTACAAACCAAGTGACATTAGTGATCGAATTCGAAATTGTGGATTAAAAGTAACTATTGTTTTGTGGATTTTAAAGGATTTGTTGAGGAAAAAGTTTCCAAAAAATGAAGTAAGTATTGTAATTTTGCTCTTTAGTTACAAATTATGTTCATATCTAACAATTCGTGTCTAACAAGATTACATTTCGTAATACAGCATCACGGAAAGAGCGTCGCATCCTTCTCGGGCTCAAATTGAGTCTCTTTTGGAGTACTTGGAGAGAAACCCACGCCTTGCAAAGGGTTTCTCTAAAGTACCTAGTGCAAGGGACGCAGCCCGAAGATCTTGGGAGACACTGGAACTCCAACTAAACAGCCTTGGAGGCTGTGTTAAAACTTCAAAACAGTGGACCAAAGTTTGGAGATAGATGCTCCACTGCCACAAACAGAAGTAAGTGAATGGTTTACATGTAAAGAAGTGAAACATTGTTTAAAAAACCCTGGTTACACTTAAGCTGTTGGTCCCGGTTATTAGCATTAACATCTCACCTAATGCTTTGCCTCAATGGTGTGACATTAAAAAAAGTATTTAGTGTAGGTAACTAATTCTGTTGTACATAATCTACTAACTTTAAAAACCCCAACTAAAATTTGGGGTCTAAACATTATATTATCTCTTTCAAAATGCTCCCTGTGGTAAACTTGTTAGATGTATTTATATAACAGAATAGCTCAAGTATTGTATTTAAAGTAATTTATTTTTAAACAAACATCTGTCAGTAATAAATAGAAATACTATATTATGCATTTATTTACATTTTATTGTTTTATTCACATTATTTAAATTTGTTTTAGGACCATCAATGTTACAGAAGCACTCCGAGCACACTATCAGATATAGTCATTTCTGCTAGGGTAAGGCTAATTTGCTATTGATTTTTTTTTAGTTGAGTTAGTTACTAATAATATCTTATCAAATTTACATAAAATATACATATCTAATATTATTATACCTACTTTTTTCAGAATCAGAGTGTTCTGCCTGTACCTCCTTCCCCACCGCACACCCCACCAGCTGGAGTTAGTGGACCACCGCCTTTGCCTACAACACCCTCGGGCTCGGGTGCTCATCCCTCACGGCGCACGCTTAATGCCCAAAGTTGGCTGTTGGGATCACCAGCACAGAACCAGCCACCTTCCCCGATGACAAGTAATTATAATTTACAAGATAACTAGAAAATGCGATAGATTTAGAGTACCTACCCAATAATAAAATTATTGTTTGTGTCTGTAAATATACCAACAGATTTGAATAAGGATAGATTGACTTTAACTTAATAAATTAATATAAATTCTACTAAATTACTTACTTTATAAATTCTACTAAGAAGTTATTTTTGTTCTAGCGCCATCCAACCGTCGCCAAAGACGCCAAACAGTGGCATCTCCAACTCAACGGTGGTCTCAATTCTCCAGAATGACAGAGAGATTTCTGGCAACCCCAATACCCCATAACTAAATTTATATTAGTTAAGTTAGGTAATATTGTAATTAGGTAAATAGTTTAGGTATAAGAATAAAGGAAAATAGAATTATAATATAATACATGCACACTTCTGCGTAAGTACCTACTAAAATTAAAATATGTACAAAATTTTAGTTAAGTGAATATTATTATTATTTTTGAGAAAATAAATATTCCTTTAAACCGAAAATAATATTTGGTAAACAAATCTTGATGTTTTATTTCTTCCAATAAATGTTCTATTAACTCTTCGGAGAGTCGGTAATTAAAAACAAAGTCTCGAGTAATTATTAAATAATAGTAAGTGAATTACGAATCTCATTCGCTTGACGTCGACTTTTTTCGTCGAAGACCCTCCACTAGGTGGACGGACGACATCAGACGAGTCGCAGGGAGCCGCTGGATCCAGGCGGCGCAAGACCGTGGCGTGTGGAAGTCCCTACAAGAGACCTATGTCGAGCAGTGGACGTCTATTGGTTGATGATGATGAATAAGAAATTGAACACAATCGAGCCATGGTAGTAATAATTCTATAGGTACCTACTAACCAATACTGACTAACAAAATGTAACTGATAAACTAATTATTTTACTTAAAACAACTTATCACTTAAATTAAAGCTTAAATGTTTTATATAAAATCAATTAAAATCACTAAAGCAAAAATTCACTCCGAATTCGATAGCTCTCACATAACTTTATATTTGACAAGTGGATTCGAGCTTTGAGATGACGTAATTCGACAATCGAAGCTCGATCGAACCAAGAAATGGCGTTAGAGAATACCACTTGTGCCTCATTTATCCTGACCAAGTAGTTTATCTCACCGCCGCATTCGTCAATGCGGCACCACCTGTACTATCGAGTTTTACAGAATACAAATGATCAAACTCATCGCGAATTCACTAGTCGAATTACGAAAAATGCTTTACAGAATAGCCCTGCTGTACTGTGAAAAACCGGACAAGTACGAGTCAGACATGCGCACCGAGGGCTCCGTTCTATAGTCGTATTTTTTTGAAATTTTTATACGATAAATCAAAAACTATTATGCATAAAAATAAATAAAAATCTGGTTTAGAATATACAAGTAATATATCAAGTACAAGTATCTCGCATTGAAAGTTGAAAATACTAATTATTTGTTCATGAACACATTTTTTTTTGTGATTCGCGGTTTTCGGATTTGTACCCTTACGTGTGCTATAAGACTTAATTCTAGTTAAATTTATACAGTTACTAACTACGTTGCCCGCCACTTCGTCCACATGAATTTTGGTTTTAAAAATCTTATGGCAACTCTTTGATTTTCCGGGACAAAAAGTAGCTTGTATCCGCCTCCGAGGTGCAAATTATTTCCGTACCACACAAATGATGCCCCCGATTTCATCCACACGGATTTAAGTTTTTAAAAATCGTATGGAACTCTTTGATTTTCCGGGATAAAAAGTATATCAGTCTTTAACAAAATTTGGTAACTGTCTTCGTTTTTGCCAGCGTTCTGGTTACACTCTGTATAATGCAGGCAATAAGAGCTGCAATATGGTGGTATTGCAGTCTACCGGTTTATAAGTCGCTCTCCCCGCCTTCAATTTTCGTTCAGGCATAAGTTTTAAAAGCGCGCTATTTTTAGCCAATTGCAGTGCCGGCTTAATGTTTTATTCACTGCACCATTTATCCGTATACTTCCCCAGTTTAGTTAGTTATAAAGGCCATTATATATTTTATGTCGGGTAATTTTAAAAGGTAGATTGAAGTGGATTTAGCTTGGATTTTTAATGAATAGTTTTTTTCGTTGTCCGCTTATTTAGTTTTTTTTTTAAATTATCAACATTAAGAATGTTTAACAAGTCCAATTTAGACACAGCAAAAAAAAACGAAGGTTTAAATGAAGTGTGTCATTCCGTCTACTATTTAATACATAATAATAGTGCTTCTATAAACAATTTACATTTGTTTAAGTTATGACTTGTCTTCTTCGTTCTCTATTTGCTCCTTTTTTGTAGCAAATTCTCCTATTTTGTCCCGCAAATTGCTAATGCGCGTGGCCGCCATTTTAGTGACGTCAGCACTAGACTGAAGTTTCGAGCTGATTGTACATTTTTATTTCGGCTCACGTCAAAATGACGTCATTTCGATGCTAATGAGACATGGTTCCAGTGCAATAGCAATTAGCGGGACCTATATAAAATTGATTAATCGATTATTGTCACCATAATATTTGTATGAGTATGTAATGAGTATTTATATGGCTAAGTATGTATTTGTTGATGGAAGCTCACCGTGCTTCCTCTATTTACTAATAACTGCGGCCTTAGCATCAGAATATTCAGCATTTAGCCAATATTTGCGGTGCAAGAGAAATCGACATACTAACAGCGGCTACGCACTCATTCGATCCGAGTCCGTGAAAATACGGATGTAAAAACTCGGACTGAACTCGGATATTGCTTACGCACTAGCCTCAATAGCTCAACGGGTAGATGTTATATTTGCAGCAGCCATTTACAGCAGCAACATAGTACATGTGCTACAGACAAAATAATGCTTAATTTATGTATTTTACGTCGAATTTTGTAGCGAACGCCGTAAAAGGATTTATCATATAATATAATGTGCCGTAACTCGGCGAGCTCCGACAATAGAATCCGATTGAATTAAACAAATAACACACCACGAGGGAGAAATGTAAAGCTTTATTGTCGTCACGGTGTTTTAATAGCTAGGGTTACTACGATCTTTGATTTTGTTCATAAGCAAACTAGAACTTAAATTCAAATGGACATCCGACGAAAAATAATATCACTAACCTAAAGTCGAAATCGTCCTTTACTCATAGCGGAGCAGTAGGTATACAAAAAGATTTTTTTTTATTTATTTTAAAGAATATTAGCCATGTTAAATGACTAATATTCCCCTTTCCTCTCCAACTAAGCGTCAGGCTTGTGCAGTGTGCTAGGAGTAGGTACGACAATAGTGCAACGGGCGGGGTTTGAACCGTCGACCTTTCGGTTTTCAGTCCACTCCTTTACCGGTTGAGCTATTGAGGCTTCAATGTGGCTCGGTTACGGTAGAATCCGACTCACTATTGGCTACAATGATTGTTGCAGCAAGAAAACCATAAATACCAAAAATCACAACAAAGGTCAACGGTTCAAACCCCGCCCGTTGCACTATTGTCGTACCTATTTCTAGCACAAGCCTGACGCTTAGTTGGAGAGGAAAGGGGAATTTTAGTCATTTAACATGGCTAATATTCTCAAAAAAAAATTAAAAAAAAGCGATTGTAATAATGATTTATGCAGGTTTTCCGGAATCAACCTACTGGATTCCTGTCACATTACTTTCTTAAGAAAATTAACTTTATTTGATAAATATGATCCTTTGCAATGAGCTTGAAAAATTAATTTGTTATTTTGCGTGACATCCCTGAAGCACTTGCAAAATGAAATTTCTTTGAAATGTAACGCTCGATATCTTTTGAAAGACATACTGATGTCATGATGTGATGTGAGTATATTTGAGTTCACATTTACGCTGTCTTCTCACGGTGCTAGATAGTACAAACGATCTTAATCAGTTGCCCGACCGCTGAAACGTGTTGAGCTAGTAAAAAACCGGCCAAGTGCGAGTCAGGCTCGCGCAACGAGGGTTCCGTACTACAGTCGTATTTTTTCGACATTTTGCACGATAATTCATAAACTATGATGCATAAAAATAAATAAAAATCTGTTTTAGAATGCACAGGTGAAGACCTTTCATATGATACCCCACTTGATATAGTTATCTTACTTCGAAAATTGAAAATACTAATTATTAGTTCATGACCACAATTTAATTTTTTTGTGTGATGTTACCACAAATTCACGGTTTCAGATTTTTCCCCGAATGTCTGCTATAAGACCTACCTACCTGCCAAATTTCATGATTCTAGGTCAACGGGAAGTACCCTGTAGGTTTCTTGACACACCGACAAACAGACAGACAACAAAGTGATCCTATAAGGATTCCGTTTTTCTTTTGGAGGTACGGGACCCTAAAACACTAGAAACGAGTTGGCTAGTAACGAGAAGCGAGTAGGTATGTAATATGTGTGGTACGCGACAGGTCGACATGGCAATCGGGGTTTGAGGCGGGGGGACGCCCCTCACACGCATCGGGTTAACGCGGGGGCTGTGCTGGTGTACGGGGCATACCCACCCCGATTGCCACATGGCATGGATTGACCTGTCACGTACTATACCTACTTAAGATAGTTTTGTTGTTATGAGACACATCTCTCTCACTAAAATGTTGCTATCAAAAACACAATAACGTCAGAGTACAGTGGTCCTAAATGTCCTCGATTTAAAACCTAAAATTCAGTACCACTGATTATAAGTTCGCGAGATTTGCGCGTGAAGCGTTAGCTGTAGAAGTGTGGGTAAACTTGAGCTGTATTAAAAAGGTAGCCAAGGTACTTAAAGCTAAAGTGTTTTGACGTCACTTGAGTCACTCAGCGGGCAATCGAGAAATCTATTCTTGGAGTTTCTCTGCGTAATCAAATCTGAGAACCATAGAAACCGATATAGTCCACCGGGTTGTAAAGCTGAAGTAGCAATGGGCAGGGCACATAGTTCGAAAAACCGATGTCTAGCAGTGGACGTCTATCGATGATGAACCTTACCGAGCTTCTGTCAACTTGAGATTCGTGATAGGACACTCTGTGAGAGAGCACCTTAATAATTTTAATTAACCCCACCACGTAGAAATATGCAAATAGAGTGCGAGAGGTCGCGGTATGCGGTATTCATTAGCTAATGTTTTCAAGGCATTCCGGGAAATGTAATGCCTGAGATCTTTTGTTAATTGCCTATATTAAATGATCACGCTGGTTAATACCCCTCCTTGTTTCTAAAGTAAATTGTAACAAAGCATTTACCTATATATATAGCTACCTAATACAACATTAAATAATATAAAAAAGACTAGTCCTGCCCTGACTGACCGATTCATCTATCAACGCACAACTCAAACGATGGGATTAAAAACTTAAAATTTTGGCAGTAGATTTCTGTTGGGATCTAGGCATTAACTAACAGTGTTTTTAGGAAATTCTATCCCTAATGGTTATAATAGGCGAAAAGTTTATATTTCGTCATTTTTCAAGTTATGTCGAACAAATTGGTATGTAAGCTATCATTTAAAAAATATAGGAATACCTACGTATTTCACGTTTTTAAAAATTTTACCCCTAAAAGGGTTAAAATGGGATGAAAGTTTATATGAAAGTCCATGATTTTACATACCGTTTGTATGAATATGGGTATTTAGGGTTTCGGTCAAAATTGAAAAAGCACTTTTTTCGGGATTTTTAAATATTCCTATCCTGCACCGATTTTTTAAATTCCACTCGAGCGAAGCCGGTCGGGTAGGTATGCTAGTCAGTATCCATATTATAATCAGTACCTATATTATAATTGCGCGAAAGTGTGTTAGTTTTGTTGGTTGTCCTTCAATCACGTCGCAATGGAGCAACGGATTGACGTGATTGCATAGGTATAGTTAAGACCTGGAGAGTGCCATTGGCTACTTTTTATCCCGTAAAATCAATGAGTTCCCACGGGATTTTAAAATCTATTTCGGTCGAAGTCGCGGCATCAGCTAGTGTTCTAATAAACGTCTGTAACAAGATAGAGTTAGTTCTACACGGTGTCCGCATCGTAATTGTTTCGGTGTGGCTTGTTGGGCCTATTATGCTGGAGAGCGGCTATTTAGTCATGGCGGTTTCGGACTATCCAAGTTTAGGATAAACCATAACATTTACGTACTACAAAGTTATTAGTCGTCAGCATAAATTAAACGTGAGCATCCGAACACGGATCTGACAAATAATGATAATGAACAATATGAAAAATAAATGAGATCCAGCCAAGTTTCTATAAGGTTGTTTACCAAATATGGTCATTTTATTAGCAAAAGAGTGTCGTATATTTGTAAACTTTGAAACATGAAGTTGCAAGCTCAAGCTCCTCCTAGCTTAAAAACCGGCCAAGTGCGAGTCAGGCTCGCGCAATGAGGGGTTTCCGTACTACAGTCGTAGTTTTTCGAACATTTTGCAGGATAATTCAAAAAACTATGATACAAACATAATAATAAAAATATGTTTAGAATGCACAGATGAAGACCTTTCATATGAATCCCCACTTGATATAATCATCTTACTTAGAAAAGTTAAATACTAATTATTAGTTCATGACCACAATTTTTTTGTTGTGATGTAAGCCTAAATTATCACGGTTCTAATCTAAGATTTTTCCCCCAAATGTCAGCTATAAGATCTACCTACCTACCTACCAAATTCATGATTCTAGGGTCAACGGGAAGTACCCTGTAGGTTTGTTGACAGACATACATACGACAGACAGACAGACAGACAAACAGACAAGAAAGTGACCTATAAGGGTTTCGTTCTTTTTCCTTTGAGAGTACGGAACCCTAAAAAATAGACAACAATGCGTGAATAGAAAGGGACCGTACCTACCTAAGTAGTATTATTTTATCGCGGCAATCTTCCATCCTTATCCTCTTACGAAGGCAAGTTAAAAGGAAGACTTGAACGTCATTTAGATGGTTTGGCGAATACGAGCCACTACTCGAGATTAAAGCTGAAGCAAACACAACGCGTATCGGCGTAGCGAGAGCAACTTTACAGCAGGGGCCTTGAGTACAATGCCCACAGACCGAGTGGAGTGGCGCCGAGGTATGGTGTCTTTTTTATCAACTTGAAATATCCTATCTCAAATTTTTGACGACTTTACTTATGCTATTTTGTACTCCACAGTGTCACAACTTTAAAAGCATATTTAGCTTAGGAAGACAAGCTGAAAAGTTGATAATATTGAGATAGTACCGGTTGCCAGTTCAAGGGTCGATGAATGAATAGAATGATATACTTTTACAGTACATCACAAAACTTAGTACAGAGAAAACACATAAAAGCAAAAACAAAAATATAGGCAGGTACAATTTGGCGGCCGTATGGCTACCCTGCGAGCTCTTCCAAGCACCCTTCAATATGTAACTTTTAAGTCAACTTCGCTCCAATTACAAGTGCTCGGGAGTGTGAACACCTCATACAGTTCTCCTTATCTACAAAAGAGCCGCATTAGATACGTTGCAGTCGCGCGTTGCTGTCGGCGCGCTTTATTTGTCCACGCCTTTATTCTATAAGTCTATAACATAGCTATTGTGATGCAAACTGCTTTTCAAATAAATATACGTGTATTGTTTGAGTGGCATTTGCCCATGTTCCATATATGCAGAGATATTCTGCTATCGGGAATATAAATCGCCCTTTTCAGTCTTCCTCGCCTTATAATTACTCTAAAGAGCCTTGACATAAGCCTTATAAGCCTTAAATAATACTGGCTTTTTCTTTGCCACTTCGTTGCGTTGTTTAGGTTTTCTCTAATGTTTTTGACTACCTCCCTGGCGCAGTGATGATTACTGTGGTCTTATAAAGTGGAAGGTCCCGGTTCGATTCCTAGTAGAAAAAATTTATGTTTCTGGTCTCAGTAAAAAGGATTCGGCCTTGGCTAGTTACTCACCCTAGCGGCGACAGGCGGGCCAAGTGATCAAGTGTTCCAGTAGGTACGATGTCGCTTAGAAACCGAAAAGGAGTATGGGTTTAATAAATTTTCCATATCTCTTCCAAGTTAGCCCAGCATCATCACTTCCCATCAGGTGTGATCGTGGTCAAGCGTGCGCCTGTGATGAATTTAAAAAAATACACACTTGATACAAATAAATGAGAAGTTGAACAAAGCAAACTTTCGATTAACTATATTTAACTAGAGCCAAAAACTGAACGAAGCAGCAATAAATAATTCATATAGGTCAAGTCTGCTTTTGTTCGAAAAGCACTTTATGATTTTCGTTTTCTATACCGAACTGGTTTTGATTAATAAAATTGTGTACTTTAAGAGCCTAAAACGAGGAACCAAAATTTATAAGTGAGGCGCTTCAGAAAATTGTATTGAACTTTGAAATATTTCTACGTTATTTTTTTAACGATACTACAGTTCAATTTATTTGTAAATTGATAATTTTCAAAAATGCTTAGCGAGTAAGAATCCCTGACGGATAATATCTGAAGTGAAAAGATCCGCATGAAATCAAGATCATTGACATGGCCCAAAGTCATGAGCAAACTGAAGTAGCAGTGGGCAGCACTCTTCCCTGCCTAAGGAAATAGGTGGAAACCTGAAACCGGTTCAACGTCGGGATGTCTCAGTCACATCCGATACACAGGATCCTGAGACGCCTCTTCCTGAACGCGATTGTGCCGCTGGGTTTTTAATGGGTATCTTATGGCAGCCCAGTAAGACCCGCATATCCGCTTTGTGTGTGAATGCGTAAGTGCACTTTCCCAACAAACCGTCCATTCTTATCATATAGGCGATGGTTTGTTGAAGTCAAAAAGTCTTAAGGCTGAGATCTAGTGAGCGCACTTTACTTTGCTCAGGCTAAGTTTGAGTTAAAACGAGACAGATTTATGTGAGAAGATATAGCTCTGTCTCGTTTAAACGCTGTCTTAAGTCTAAGCAAGTCAAGTGCGCTCTATAGGATTCACACTTAGAGTCACAGAGATTCAAGCATCAAGAGTACGCGACATAATATTACGCTAATGTAAGTAGGGTCGCGTGGACCTGGATTTGGCCCGACCTTTCGAATTGAATTTGCTCCATTTTGGCGCTGATAGTGATGGTCATGTGAGCGTACTCAGAACTAAAAGTGAGGAAGACACGACACGAAGACAATTTACACAAGGTGTCTATTTAATTCCCGGGACGCTCGGTTCGGGCGCCTCGAATCGACACAAATACTAACTGTCATTTGGTATGGTACACCTCTTCCAGCGTAAATTTCAGTGTTACGATGGTTTACGACCCATCTTAAACTTTCAAAGTCCTTAATCAGTCAATTAACAGTCGTTTTACAGTTTGGTCCCACAGCCCCGCGTCATAGTTCCCAAGGTAGCTCTCGATACTGGTAAATAGTTAACATGTTGAGAAGTAGTCCCTAACAAAACTCCTGTTAAATATTGGGAAAGGCACCAGGGATATTAAATAAGACAACAGGATTTACGTACTTTGTCCGGCGCTGCACTTATGATGCACTAGGGTTTTAGATTTCTTCTGTAGTTGCCGTCACACACTCACGACACTTGCTGGCCAGCGGATAGTTTTATTCGGATTTTATTGTTCACATTTTGTCAAAACTTAAACCTTTTCGGAGCAGCGTGGGCTCGCGTTCGAGTGTTTTTCGCCATCTTGGATTTTTCTCGGTTGCGTTCCATTCCACGCGGCTCGTAATTTGGAGGGGAATTTTGAATAGGAAAGGAGATAGATGTAAATAAAATAAATGATATATTAAGAATAAAAATAAAAGAACCTGATCTGTTGTAAACAAAACCAAACATTCTCCCCCCGAGAAAGGCTAAAAGCCTTTATCCCTTAAACATTGTATTAACTTAAGAGGAAGCCGACA
Source organism: Maniola hyperantus (assembly GCF_902806685.2). Taxonomy (NCBI): domain Eukaryota; kingdom Metazoa; phylum Arthropoda; class Insecta; order Lepidoptera; family Nymphalidae; genus Maniola; species Maniola hyperantus. Next base: position 2,618,484 of record NC_048554.1, on the reverse strand, counting down.
CAGTTTTGACAACAGGTCGGACCAAAGAACAGTGGACGTTATAATTTTACCACCCTAACGACCCCATCTCTCCCAGGTAGCAGCTCGTTAATGCTAGCAAGCCTCCATTTAAGTGGCGGCAAATTCTCGTCCTTAATTAAGACTAACTCTCCAACGGTAGGAGGTCAGTCGTGGCAGTCCACTTGTTTCGCATTTGAAGGGTGTGTAGATACTGCTCACTCCACTTAAGCCAAAACCGCTGGGACATTGCCGTAACCAACTGATAGCGGTTTAAACCGAGAGTCCGGAATATGATGCCAGTCTACTCGGAAACTGCCAAAGCGACCTGCCGATAAGTAAAATGAGCCGGAGTCAAGCTTCTAACTGATCCGGTCTTGAGATAAAGGGCATAAGGCCTGAGTTCAGCACAAGGCCTCAATTCTGACCACCAAAGTTACAATTCCTCAGGCTGTAAGGGTTTGATCTCCACAACCCTTTTTAGTAAGGTCTTAGCCGACTTAACAGCACTTCGAAAAGCCCGCCAAAATGCGAAGACGCGGGGGGATTGAACTGCCAAATGACTCCCAATTGGCCAGCTTGATGGGTCAAATTACTTGCACTTCCTGAGTCCGCAAGAACCGCTGTACCTCTCCAGATGACGGCTGCTTCCAACGGAATTCCCCACCGTCGATCTTATCCGAAAAGGTAGACCGCGCCTCGCCGAAAAACGGGAGAAGCCGCTAAAATCCTTCCGTTGATAAATCTCCGACCCTTCCAAATGTACTGCTTTTGTAGCAAGCATACAAATACGCACAAATACTCTTTTACTGACCTTGGCTTTTCGTAAACGAGAAGATTTAATTGCGAACGGACCCGCCAAGCCGTTTGCACCGTATGAAACAATCCAGTGGCATTTATCCGGTCACCTGGTAAGTCCGACATAAAGGCTCGGCTGGCTTGGCTTTAGTCTTAAAACACTTACACACTTAAACACTGGCTTCGAATAGCCTGCCGAGCGGAAATGACCCAGAATTGTTTTTGTAGAATTGCCTGAAGGGCAGTTGCTCCCACATGGCAACATCGCTCATGATGATGCACAATTATCAAGGATGTTAGGACATGAGACTTGGGCAAAAAGCAACGGATGCTTAGCCTCGAAAGGTAAACTAGATCGTTCAAGTCGGCCTCCCACCCGAAGTAGTCCTGAATCATCATAAAAGGTTCAATCTTCTTAGGCCCGTGGGAACACATTCGTTTGTTAGAAATCGCTTCAATATCCTTGGAAAAGGCGTCTGCCTGACTAAACCGAACAAGCCGTTCTAAAGCTTGTTTACGTTCTACCACTGTTAGGGGACCCGTGATTCGGCTAGTCGGTTTTTTACAGTTCGACGCAAACCGAATGCAATACGCGGTCACCGCTATTAACGTGGACAAAGAGCTGTACTTGGCCATGAGAGATGTATCCGATACAGCACCGCCGACACAGTGACGTTACCGCCCTCCGTAAACCGGGCAATGTGTCAACCGGATCCACCAGATTAACCGGCCAATCACCTTCATCCGACAACAGCCACGGTGGACCCCACCACAGGTCATGAGACGCAGCTCGTGCCCTTACAGCCTCGCTGGCAACATCTGACGGGTTCCCCTCCGAGGGCACGTATCGCCATTAATATCCAAACCACTGTTTGTTTGATTTGGGTCACTCGGTTCCTTCAACGTTTGAAGCCGATGAGGTGGATTTTCAACCACGAAAGAGCTATCGTGCTATCCGACCACCAAAATGTCATGCACGACAACTTTATCGTTAATAGAAATCTAAGACTTATTTAGCAATTTGACTGCTAACGCTGCCGCCGATAGTTCCAACTTAGTATGGTTAGTTTTTACTCTTTATAGGAGCGACCTTCGATTTAGCCATCAGTAAAAAGATCCGAACCTGACCACTCGTAGTCACAGTACGAATATAAACTGCGGCGCCAAAAGCCTTTTCCGAGGCGTCCGAGACCCATGTAACGAGCAATGAACGACCTCGTCAGCCAACACAAACCGATTTATTTTAAGATTTTCCATGGCGGGGAGGTGATTAAATATGTGAGTCCATTCCTTGATAATTTCTGGCGTTGGACATTCATCCCAGGTTAATTTCAGCAGCCAAATCTGCTGTAACAACAGTTTCCCTTGTAAAATCACAGGGGTTATCCAACCCATAGGATCAAACATACGAGCGAGGACGGACAAAATGGCTCTTTTTGTCCAAACCACGTCTGGATCCAGATTAGTATGGTAAGTAAAAGTATCCGCAACCGGATTCCATTGAATTCCTAGGATTTTTACATAACCAGGACCGTCCGTGTCAAATAAGTGGGGTTTCTCTCGATGATCTGACGGAATATCCTCCAAGAGGTGTTCGTCGTTTGACATCCATTTGCGCAGTTCAAATCCGCCCAAGAACAGCAGGTGAATTATGTCCTTCTTTAACCGTTGAGCTTCAGGTAAAGTAGGAGCTCCACTTAAAATATCATCCATATACACGGATGTTTGAAGCACGTGAGCTGCCTCTGCTAATCCGGAAGAATCCATCTCGCCTTGGTCAGACTCGCCTTTAGGCGTACGTGACTCATCCTCCGCGAGCTGTCGTAGAGTCCTTATAGCTAGATACGGACTACATTTCATACCATAAGTAACCGTTGTTAAGGCAAACAATTGCAAAGGTAGCTTCGGTGATTCCCGCCAAAATATTAACTGGTACCTTTGATCTTCCCGTTGAATCTCAATCATACGGTACATCATCCTGATGTCCGTAGAAAACGCAATTTTGTGGAGCCGAAACCGACAGATAACCTGCATAACGTCATGCTGTAATTTAGGACCGGCATGAAGGCAATCGTTCAGAGAAACCCCCGTTGATGTAGGACAGCTGGCGTCAAACACCACTCGAATTTTCTCCGATCCCGCTTTAAATATCCCATGATGAGGAATTACATAATGAGATGCTTCAAGATCTCCACTGAAAGGAACCATGTGCCCCAACTGCTGGTACTCCCGCATGAAGTCCACGTATTTGCTGCTTAACCCCGGATTCGCCTGGAGCCGCTTCTCCAAAGTGTGAAACCGTCTACGTGCTTGGTTTTGAGAGTCCCCCAACTCAGGATGATCCGCTAGAAACGGTAGCCGCAGTGCGTATCGTCCTGTTGCATCCCGTTGGTGGGTCTGTTCAAAGTGAACTTCACATGGCTCTTCTTTCGGATTCTTCATCTTGACAGGCACCTCCTCCACCTCCCAAAATTTCTCCAATATAGCATCCGTGTTAGCAAAATAAACTTGTACCGAGGATTTAGATTCCCTATTAACTTGACATGCCCCCTGTAAAATATAACCAAATATGGTATTCATGGCCCATGGCAACCCCTCAGGTCGGATAATCTCTCCACCCAGAAAAATGTCCCCCAGGAGATCCGCCCCAATGAGCATGTCAATTTTGGCGCTTTTAAAAAATTGATCATCAGCCAAATGCAGCCCCGGATAGCAATCCATCAACTGACTGGGTAATGACCAACTAGGCAGATCATCCGCTACCTTATTCAATACCAAAGCGGTTGTCACCAACACTGGGTTATCAACGTGACGTGGGGTAATCCTGACTGTAACACAGCCTTTATACCCGGATAACAGGCTTCCCCCTACCCCCCGTACATCCACAGAACCCGATTTTTGAACCCTCAATCCCAACCGGGATATACATTTTTCCGAAATAAAGGTACTTTGGCTACCGCTATCCAACAAAGCACGGACTTCATGATAATTTCCATATTTGTCCAAGATATGCACCAAAGCTGTAGACAATAAAACCGTGCGCCGAGCACCTATCGCTGCTGAATGCAAAACATTAACCGCATCTGACTTTCCCTCATTCGGTGAACCCAATTTAGAACCCCCCCGTACCCGGTGGAGCCGAACCAGAGTCAGTAGAGCCGCTCCCTACAGACCCCTCATCCAAATGAAGCAAAGAATGATGTTTCCGAGAATTACAGGTCCCGCAAGATAATTTGACCTTACATTCATTAATATGATGCCGATGAAAACACCGAAAACACAACCGTTTTTCAATAATAAAGTTTTTCCGTGCTGCTACATTCAGCTTATTAAATTTCTCACAGTGATTTAAATAATGAACCCCGTTACATAGAATACACTGAATCGACTGTTTTTGCGTTTGGTTTCTTGAATAAGCCACGTGCACTTTATGCTGCTGAGTAGAATTTGTTGAGCTGGTACCCCTTGAACTTGAATTAGTAGTCTCTAGAATTTGAACCTCCTTGGTTAAAAAAGTGATTAAATTTTCAAAGGTTGGTAACCCCTGGCCTCCCCCAAATTTATCTTCGAACTGACGCTTAAGCGTAATGTCTAATTTGTTTAAGTTAATATACAACAGCAAATAGGACCATTCTTCCGTCGGGAACTTTAACTTTTGCAGTCCTTTGCTAGTCTCCATCAACACATTTAAAAACGATTTTAAAGAACCTAAATTTTTTGTTGCCGGAGACGCCGACATCATAGTGTGAAGTAATTTATCGGCCTGCAACCTTGGGTTGCCATACCTTGACTTTAAAATATCCAGCACAACCAGATAATTTTCCCCGGTAATTGACAAATGTTGTACCAAACTCTTCGCCTCTCCACTCAGAGCCCCGCACAAATAATAGATTTTTTGTGTGTTAGACAACTGATTATCATTCCCTACCATTGCTAAGAACAAATCCATAAAATACTCATATTCCTCTATCTTACCACTAAAGCTTGGAATTTGCACCTTAGGTAGTAACAGATTCGGTTTATACGATTGATTTGTTGAATCATCGCTTTTACTTGCAGTCGCCCTTGGCAGCTCCGAGTCCTCAAAAAGTTCGGCATATTTCGCCTTAGATGTATAGTAAGAATTACTAATTTCTTTGAACACTAACATGTGTTTTTCCTGATCAAACTCCGGTCCCGATTCCGCTGCCAATTGGACATGCAATTCCTGAAAATCCTCAAATAGTTTTTCCAAATCAGCACATCTAGCTTTAAATAAAAGCTTATTTTCATTTGAAGCCAACACCACCTGAGAGAGAGAGCGTATTGTCTCAAAATTAGAAACGGTCATATCATAACGCACTTTAGTCATTAACTTTTTCCCACCCATGGTTAAAGTTTAATAATTAATTACCTTAATATTTTAGGACTAAAGCAACCCTAATTAACCAATCAAAGCACCAATGATTAATTCCAATATTAATAAAACCCAAGACAATTTTCCAAAATTAGCTCAGTGCGGAACCGCCCTTATTTTCAAGAATAGAAAATACCTAATAAGGACAACCACAAATTACCATTATTAGGGAAACATGCGTCCCACACATAAACTACAATTTGCAATACACCTGCACTAATGTGAAGCAACCCTTATTTCCAACGAAATACCTAATAGGTGAAATCGATCCTAAACCTATTAGGGAAAGTGCTCCTACAATAATTCCAAAACCTTGAATAAATCTGGCTAGTGTGGAGCGGCCCTTATTTCCAAAGAAATATCTAATAAGCGAAATTCCGACCAAAGCTTATTAGAGAAAAATGCTTCCAACAACTAAACCAAACTTTTTAATAAACGCGCACTAGTGTGCCGTGACCCTTACTTCCCAAGAAATTCCTAATAAGCCAAAACATAACCCTTAACTTATTAGGGAAAAATTATTCCGAAAAAATAACCAAACCTTTTAATACGCCCATGTGTAGTATCCCTTAATTCCAATTTGAACAGCTAAATTCCTAGAATCCGCGCTCGCCCCACGCGATGACGCAATCCGATTCCCAAAATAGAAATTTAACCATAAATAGCCATCTTCGTTTCTATTTTAAAGTAGAAACGAACGAAAGCATGCTTAGCTTTTGTTACACAATTCTAAGTTCTAACAAGAGCGTCACACGGTGCTATTTTAAATGTAGATATATATCGTATTATATACTACAACCATTTAAATAAGGGATTTATTATATACTACACTCGATATAATACACATATATCGTAATAAACATGGCTTGTAGAGTGTATTTTCGTGAACTTTACCCCGATTGACCCAAGATATTCCCGTGTGACGATATGCAACCCCATAGGATAACTACCAGTTTTTTATACACCGAAAATTCGATGCATTCGCGAACGAAGGACCAAATGTTAAATATTGGGAAAGGCACCAGGGATAATTAAATAAGACAACAGGATTACGTACTTTGTCCGGCGCTGCACTTATGGATGCACTAGGGTTTTAGATTTCTTCTGTAGTTGCCGTCACACACTCACGACACTTGCTGGCCAGCGGATAGTTTTATTCGGATTTTATTGTTCACATTTTTGTCCAAAACTTAAACCTTTTCGGAGCAGCGTGGGCTCGCGTTCGAGTGTTTTTCGCCATCTTGGATTTTTCTTCGGTTGCGTTCCATTCCACGCGGCTCGTAATTTGGAGGGAATTTTGAATAGGAAAGGAGATAGATTAAATAAAATAAATGATATATTAAGAATAAAAATAAAAGAACCTGATCTGTTGTAACAAAAACCAAACAACTCCAACTACGGGATATTCGATCGTGTCTCTCAGAAATGCGTTCATACGTATAATTGTATTGATACCTTCAAAGGGGCTATTTCAACTACCACTCAGTTTGTGATAAGAGTCTTCCATCTGGTCAAGACATATTGTAGTCTAAGGCCGGCAACGCATCGGCGGCTCCTCTGGTGCTGCAAATGTTCATGGGCGGCGGTAATCACTTAACATCAGGTGACCCGCCTGCTCGCTTGCTCGCTATATCTATTAAAAAAAAAAAAAAAAAAAAGTCTCACTTTTCTTCCTTACCCTTATCTCAGCCTCCGGTATTCGTCCGTCGCGTCTGTCTGTCAGCGAGCTGTATCTCACTAACCGTAATAAGTAGAGTTGAAATGTTCACATGGTGTCTTTTTCTATTGCCGCTGCAAATAATAAAAATCAAGATGGCGAAAATGGCCGCCATGCCTATTATAAAAATTCAAAAATACCTACAAGTGTTGCATCTTGTGCGATGGTACGGAACCCTTTGTGTGTGAGTCTGAATCGCACTTGACCGGTTTTATTGACCTTCTGCCTCCTAATAAACTATAGAAATCTATTGCTATATACAGAATATTATTATTATAATAAAATACAGAAATGTGTTGCTATTTGTCGAATATTTGCTTCTCCCTAATAGTCCTCCTTTTCATTCCATATTAACCACATTCAGTACCTAATCCTAAATTTGACCTCATCTCTAACACAATTCATTGATAATACGATCGAACAATCCTTACTCCCTTCTCAAAATCTACATATATAAAAGGCAAAGGTGACTGACTGACTGACTGACTGGCGGTCTATCAACGCACCGCTCAAACTACTGGACGGATTGGGCTGGGCATGCAGATAGCTATTATGACGTAGGCATCCGCTAAGAAAGGATTTTTGAAAATTCAACCCCTAAGGGGGTGAAATAGGGGTTTGAAATTTGTGAAGTGCACGCGGACGAAGTCGCGAGCATAAGCTAGTAATTTATACAGTAGATCGATAAATTGATCGATTTAAACATAGTTGAATCTTATTCTTAATAGTGCCTCAAGATGAAAGTCATTAACCAGTGTGTTCTTCCCGTCCTCACCTATGGTGCTGAAACGTGGACACTAACAAACGGCCTTGTCCACAAATTCAAAGTCGCTCAGCGAGCTATGGAGAGGGCTATGTTAGGAGTTTCCTGGAGGGACAAGATCAGAAATGAGGAGATCCGCAGGAGAATCAAGGTCACTGACATAGCCCAAACTATTAGCAAGCTGAAGTGGCAGTGGGCAGGTCATGCCTGTCGTAGAGGCGATGGCCGTTGGAGCCGGAAAGTCCTTGAGTGGGGACCGCGTTTAAGCAAGCGTAGTGTGGGACGCCCTCCAACACGATGGACCGACGATATAAAGAGGCTGGCGGGAAGTGGCTGGATGAGGAAGGCTGAGGACCGGGTGTGGTGGCGCTCTTTAGGGAAGGCCTGTGTCCATCAGTGGATGTCCACAGGCTGATGATGATGATGATGATGATGATGAATCTTATTCTACAGAGACAGTTTATGACAGGTCGAGATGGCAATCGGGTCGGGGACGGGGTGCTGTTTAAACCCAGTTTATTTACTTGAGAGCGAGAGAGAGTACATAAAAATATGCAAAACAAAATCAGAACGTAGTAGTACTTGCAAATTCTTTGATCAGAAACTAGTCGGGCTAACGTCGACTAAACACGTGAGTACAGCCGGGACAGATCCTGTCAGATGCAATCACACGTAAATGATCATGCGTGTGATTGCAGTAATTGATGATTGTATCCAGTATCCAGTGCTCGTTTTCGTAACAAATCAATTGCTGTTTAAACCCAGCTTATTTACTTGAGAGTGGTTCGCAATATTGGCAAATAGTTGAAGTTTGATCCCCAATGAACTCTATAGGACCATCCAATGATTGGGCCTCTCGAAAACGCGATCACACGAGTGATTCGCCTCCTTAATTCAATTAATTGAAGGGCTTCGTAAACTAGGAATGCTATTATCATTAAATAATTTGAACAAATACTTTCTAACTACGTGGAATAAGTATTGTAAAAAAAAATCTCGCTTCGTATTCTTAGGATAAGGTAAGATGGGGAGGTAAGGTAAGGTAGGTAAGAGTGAACTAGATAACCATTTTAAAACTTCTAAGCTCACGCTCCAGGATTTTCATGATTTTTCAATAGAGTGGTTTAGCGTAGCGGAGAGGGGCAATAATCGGCTTGAATAGTTTTTGAATAGACTGAATCGAAGATCGGGGTTCGATCCCGGGCACCTCTAACTTTTCGGAGTTATGTGTGTTTTAAATAATTAAATATCACTTGCTTTAACGGTGAAGGAAAACATCGTGAGGAAACCTGCATGCCTGAGAGTTGTCCATAATGTTAGGTGTGTGAAGTCTACCAATCCGCACATGGCCAGCGTGGTAGACTATGGCCAAACCCTTCGTACTCTGAAAGGAGACCCGTGCCCTGCAGTGAACCGGCGCGGCGCGGCGATGGGTTGATCATGATTTGGTGAGATTGCAGTCTAGCTCATGCCTATTTAGTTTAAGAAAACATGGATCACTAAAAATGGTTTTAAAAGCTGTGAGATCAGATGATCGCATATTTCTTCAACTTCCCAGCAACATATGAGGCTATAAAATTGCGAGGCTCGTGAATTATTTAATACTAGAGCTACAGTCGACGTGCCGAGATCCACGAGCGTTTTGGGACGCGAGTAATTTGCATACGCCCTTCAGAGATATGTAAGGGATACAAAATACCTAAATAGCACCGAAAAAAGAAGATAGGAGTGTTTCGGTGCTATTTAGGTGCTATTTTATTTTCTTGGTATGGTATGATTTTCAAAGATGTGTAGCTACCTAACTTACGAGTATATAATAAGGATCTTCGATATTCACATAGGTATGTTCAATTGACTCGAGAATCCAAAACGTCGCTACGTCGTTTTTTTGGACAAAAAGATTTTTTTTCAAAACACTCGCACAGCTTACGTAGGAAATAAATGTGTCTCGGCGACCGATGCGAGTAATCATCTCCCGTCAAACTCGCACTCTCGCTCCTAGCCCCGCGACAAAACTATCCCAACTACACACTAAACTTGTTTCTTGTTGCTTGTGAACTGAAATGAATCTGCCATACCCTTTCCAAGGTAGCCCGCTTCCATCTTAGACTGCATCATCACTTACCACCAGATGGGATCGCAATCAAGGGCTAACTCGTATTGGAATATAAATATTTAAAAACATATTTTTAGCTCATTTCTCGATAATCATCGAGGTTCGGAAAAAGCCTAAATGGGAAAAGAGAATATTAGTTCGAAGTCAAAGGCAAAGCAATTCAAAATAGGTACCATCATTTTAAAATAAAATAAATAAAAATAAAAATCTTTTTTATTCGAATAAAATTTTACAAGTACTTTCGAATAGTCGGATGCATCTACCACTGGTTCGGAATGCCTTTCCTTTTGATAGTGAATTATTGAATTACTAAGATAGTTCATGTAATGATTACAATTAATTAGTTAAGTAAACTTAAAACTAAAGCTACGAGGCTTCCAAACGCGCTCTGGTCTGAGAAGGAGCGCTCAACAAATTCAACCGGCAACTTAGCCCACAACAAACTCAGTTGTTTATGAACATGCTACATTATGACCAAGTTCTCTTCTAATTTTTTTTTTCATTTATTTCAGGTAAGGAATCGATGCGTCTTCTCTTTCCGGCGAAGTTACGTAAGTATGAACAACTTATCAGACATACGTAGCTACTGACTGATACCTAGCGTCCAAGGTAAGAGATTCATAATATTAGGTTAGTGGGAGTTTATCTTTATTTCGGTGTCATTGACCTGGATATAGGGCTGCGCATGTAAATTATTTCAACATATTTATAATAAGCTGACTCACCCTAGCTCCCTGTTTCGCTCGGATGGCTTTTGTTACATAAGATTTGAAAGCAAATTCTATTGAGAAAAACCGTACTATTACCGTAAAAAATACGATTATAGTATATATATATATATACTATAATCGTATTTTTTCAACATTTTGCACGATATATTATCAAAAACTATTATGCATAAAAATAAATAAAAATCTGTTGTCTGAACATAGAATTTATATAGATATCTGATCTATCAATGCATAGCTGAAACTACTGGAGGGATTGGTCTGAAATCTGGCATGCAGATAGCTATTATGACGTAGGCATCCTCTAAGCAAGGATTCTTAAAAATTCAACCCCTGAGGGTGTGAAATAGGGATTTGAAATTTGCGTAGTCTACGCGGACGAAGTCGCGAGCATAAGCTAGTTCAACTATGTATCCTATCCAAAAAATAAATAAATATTCGTCCAAGGTGTTAGTTCGGTACTGTAATGATCTTTACAGTTTACACGCGACTAATCTACGTGGTGCCAAAAAATCGATTAAATAATTCCTAATAATATATTCGATCGACATTTTATCTAATGGGTAGGTACTTTCTTAGCCTTGATAGGTTTTGATACGAAAGTAGAGCAGCGATATGGCATATTGTGCCAAATCGATATTTTGCTACTCATTCGCGTTTTCAGCATTGCATCGACCGCTGTTTTTATTTGGACTTGTGATAAGACTGGAGTAGATATACTTACGAAAAAACGGTCTGAATTAAGAACCTCCTCCTTTTTGCAAGTCGATTAAAAAAGACATGAAGTGATAGATATATAGTGCCGTGTGAAGTGTTCGTACAGTTTTCCAAACTAATAGGTTTGGGATTTGAACTTTTTTGTGTGTAAATTAAATACTTGCAAACGAAAATATTGGCGCGTAAAAGTGGTGTCAGTGGATTTTATTTTTATTTTACATCGTTACCTGTCTATAATTTTGATAGCTGATACACGTGACTTTGTTCGCGTGGAATTAGGTTTTTAAAAATCACGTGGGAACTCTTTGATAAGAAGTAGCCTATGTCACTCTCCAGGTCTTAATAATTGTACCCATGCAAAAAATCACGTCGATCCGTTGCTCCGTTGCGACGTGATTGAAGGACAAACCAACATACCAACAAACTAACGAACCAATAGTCCAACAAACAAACACACTTTCGCATTAATAATAAGGATACTGATAAATTTCAACTTAATCGGTTCAGTAGATTCGGAGAAAATTGGTTATGACCGACGGATAGACGAGAGTTTTTTCTTTCGAGTGTACAGAACCCTAAAAAGGGTCACTGATGGTTCATAAAACGTAGTATTTAAAAAAAGTGTTCATTTATTCAGATGTAAACTCACTTTTAAATTAAATTTCAACGCGTTGACACTCACTTTTAATTACTTATCGCAGACCATCTCTTCAATAAAATAAATGTAATTAGGTAAAAACTTGATGGAGTTGAATCAAAATGGATCAGGTTTTAAATTATGTACACCTATTTTATTAATTACTAGCTTATGCTCGCGACTTCGTCCGCGTGGACTACACAAATTTGAAATCTCTATTTCACACCCTTAGAAGTTGAATTTTCAAAAATCCTTTCTTAGCGGATGCCTACGTCATAATAACTGTCTACCTATCTGCATGCCAAATTTCAGTTCGATCCGTCCAGTAGTTGGATCTGTGCGTTGATAGATCAGTCAGTCACCTTTTCCTTTTATATATTTAGACTAGCTTATGCCCGCGACTTCGTCCGCGTGGACTAAACAAATTTCAAACCCCTATGTTACCCCCACAGGCGTTGAATTTCCAAAAATCCGTTCTTAGCGGATGTCTACGTCATAATAGCTTATCTGCATACCAAATTTCATCTCGATCCGTCCAGTAGTTTGAACCACATGCGTTCACATCCATACTCGTGTGGTTTGAACTGTGCATTGATAAGTTAAAGATACTCTTAATAAATCCATACTAATATTATCAACTCTAGATAAAGTTTGTTAGTTTGTATGTAGGAGCCAATCTCCGGAACTAATGACCCGATTCTGAAAATTCTTCTACTTGTACATTATCCCCTAGACTCTAGGGGATCAGTAAATACGCGTGATATACTTAATTTGTAGGTTATAAATGTAGGGCCTAGAGTTATAACCTACAAATTCAATACTCGTATATAATATCACGCGGACGAAGTCGCAGGTAAAATTTATTTCTTACTTAAAGGTGTTTTTTTGTTGTTTTTGTTTTTTTTCTTGTTTTGTTTTTTTCCTCTGTATCCTAACTGTGAAATAATTTTAACTCACACTCACAAATTGTTAATGTTTTTGAGAAAATCTGTAAATGGTCATATTTCTGTAATTAGCATCTAAGAAACTTATTGATATTTCGCTGTTGATTTTCCTATAATAAATAAAATTTTAAAAAACGACTAAAATCTGTAGATACTAACACAGCATATTTTGTACACATAAACGCATACTGTTTGTAGATTAATGTATAATTGAATTAAGCACATCCGACCTGTTTTGAGCGCGATCAAAAGGCTCCCATTAACGTAGCATATTACCGTATAGCTAGCGATACCCGCCGGGTAAAGACTAGATAGTAGATACCTACTAAATTGATTAGCTTGTGATATTCAGTGTGGGAGCTTTGCTAATACACGTTTAAATGTAATAACCTAATTAGTAGCTTATATTATTATTAAGTTTACCTTGATAATACCTATTAGTTTCTTCGTGTAATTTTAGTTTCAAAAATGTATTTAATATCACGAATTTTTTATCTCTTACTAGAGGATGTCCGTGTGGATTTAGGTTTTTAAAAACTCTTTGACTTTCCGGGATAAAAAGTAGCCTAGTCCTTCCCCGGGACGTAAGCTAGCTTTGTACCAAATTTCACCAAAATCGGTTAAACTGTGTGGCTGTGAAAAGCTAGCAGACAGGCAGACATAATTTCGCATTTATAATATTGGTATAGAGGATTATGTTACCCATTACCTAATACCTACCCACGCTTATTTAACGATAATCAGAAAAAGTAAAACTATGGCATAGTAAATAGGCAATGGCCAACGACTTTGTCCGCATGGATTTAGGTTTTCGAAAATCGCGTGAAAACTCTTTGATTTTCCGGGATAAATAATAGCCTACGTCACTCTCAGGTGTTTAACTACGTAGATGCAAAAAATTGGTTTTTCAATCGAGCAATTGAGTCCCACAATGGAGCAACTGCTCCATTGGGGTCCGGGATTTGATTTCAGGCACAGCCCTCTAACTTTCGGAGTTGTGCGTTCTAAGAAATTAAACATAACTGGTTTTAACTAAGAAGGAAAACCTGTGTGCTGTCGAATTTATAGTTCCATAGATTTACCGTACACTACTTACCTGAAATCTCCCATTCACGTTTGTTTCATACCTACCTAAAAACTCTACCTCTAAAAGTCCCTTGTCGTAAAAAATGTTCTAGAATAATGAACTCCATTTAATTAACTAAATAAGCAAGAAAAGCAACTAAAATCTTCCACTTTACGGCTTTCTCTCAAAATATTTAACTTTATAAATGCTCCAAAGTAGTCTCTGAAGTCTGAAAGTCCCTGAGACAAGAAAAAATGTTGATTAATGTTGTTTGAACTGTAACTTAAAGTTAGTGTAAGTCCTGTACTTTCAGACGAATGGTCTTTTCAGGCGAGCCACAACCACACATATCATCAACCCATCGGCAGCTCACTACAGAGCACGGGTCTCCTCTCAGAGTGATAAGGGTTTAGGCCATAGTCTACCACGCTGACCATGTGCGGATTGGTAGACTCCACACACCTTTGAGAACATTATGGAGAACTCTCAGGCATGCAGGTTTCCTCACGATGTTTTCCTTCACCGTTAAAGCATGTGATATTTAATTACTTATATACTTATGCTCCTAAAAAAAGCATATTATACAGTCGCAGACTATGTAAACGCTAAAAAAGCTTGGATTTGACTGGCTCCAGCAATGCACGGGGCTGCAATGGCTTGTATAGTACGGTATAATAACATTGTAAATTGAAAAATTAAAAAGAGCAACCGCCGAGTTTCTTGCTGGTTCTTCTCGGTAGGAACGGCATTCCGAACCAGTGGTAAATTAAACCTGACTATTCATAAGCACTTTTAAAAAGTTTACATGAATAAAAAAACATTCTATTCTATTCTATTCTATACTTAAAACGCACATAACTCCGAAAAGTTATCGAACCCCCGACCTCCGATTAGAAGGCGGAGGTCCTAACCTAGGCTATAACAGCTGTTTATACTGTTGTCACATTGTATGAATACGCGTTTCATTTACACTTAATATCGTAAGCTACCGGCTACCTGCAAAGCCATGCTGCCAAGCCATTTAGCGTTCCGGTACGATGCCGTGTAGAAACCAAAGGGGCAGGGGTTTAATAAAAACTGCCATACCTCTTCCAGGTTAGCCCGCTTTCGTCTAGGTGATGATGCAGTCTAGCATCATCACTTACCACCAGTTGAGATTGCAGTCAAGGGCTAACTTGTATCTGAATTTTAAAAAAATTTCATTAGTACTGCTGCTAAAATGTACACAGACAAACGAATGTGGTGTAAATTACACACGACTGCCTCTCGGACAACTTAAGCTACACTGTAATTGAAAAATATATTTCAGTTACTCTGCAATTTGTTTCAAGTAAGGCACAATTACGGACTTGTTTTTAGATATTTTTCTAATTTAAAATGGAAAAGAGAATCTTTTATTTTTTGAACATATTATAGGTACAAATTATTGCAAACGCCATTACTAAAAACACGTAGGTTTCAAAATATAATGATAAAAAGAATATCATGCCATGCATGATAGACACAAAACAATATTCTATAGAAAGTGAGCAAAATTTTACGTTTTTTATAACATTCTATTTAAAAAAGCTGTCATCATCATCATTATGATCGACCCATCGCCGGCTCACTACTGAGCACGCGTCTCCTCTTACATTGAGAAGGGTTTATGCCATAGGCTGCCACGCTTTCCCAGTGCGGATTGGGAGACTTCACACACCTTTGAGAACATTGTGGAGCTTAACACGCACTTAAATCCGAAAAGTTAGAGGTGCTTGTTAAAGTTAGAGGTTAAAAATGTGTAAATTATTATTACAATTTAGTTTTACTTAGTACATAACTTTTTAACCAGTTTAAGTAAAATAGTGCAAAAGTGTAAGTTTCAGTGGATCCGACCGACATTTTATGTAACTCTCTTTAAAACCGTGTATTATTGGAATGTGCACAGACCACAGGCACAGACCATTGGTGTAACAGACATAAAAGAAATACAGACTAATGAGTCATGGTACAAAAATGGTGCAAAAGAAAAACGACGACTGTCTTTTGGAGGTGTTTGCATTACTCTGTGACCAGAAATCTACCAGGAGAACGCATGCCAAGGGTGAGTGAAAAAAAAGTAAAGGCTTTTTTAAAAACAAGCTTTTATTTAAGTTCGCTAAAAAGATTAAAATAAACTTTTCCTTTAAAGGTTTTACTATTAACTTATAACGTCATTACACAATAATTTATGATAAAAAAGCTTGTCGAAAAAAATTCAACTGTAATTTTTTAACATCAAACGTGTTAGTTAAAATCTACCTATATGAAATACCCCGTCCATACTCCAAATGTCAATATGATGACCGTAGGTATATGAAACTAATTTTGGTAACATTAATAAGTTTTGATTAAAGTTTTAAGTTTGCAGGAGATAATAAACGTCGTCCTTTGCTATTAGCAATTGATCGGGGCAACATAATTGTCTTATCTTACCCAACCGGTTATTGTAAAATTTATATGTGAATTCTATGACATATGGATCCGAGACATGGTCGCTAACTATGGGCCTCATAAGAAAGCTCAGAGTCACTCAGCGGGCGATGGAGAGAGCTATGCTTGGAGTTTCTTTACTTGATCAAATCAGAAATGAGGAGATCCGTAGGAGAACTAGAGTAACCGACATAGCTCAACGGGTTGCGAAGCTGAAGTGGCAATGGGCTGCAGGGCACATAGTTCGTACAACCGATAGACGTTGGGGTCCCAAGGTGCTAGAATGGCGACCTCGCACCGGAAGACGCAGCGTTGGAAGACCCCCCACTAGGTGGACGGACGACATCAGACGAGTCGCAGGGAGCCGCTGGATCCAGGCGGCGCCAGACCGTGGCGTGTGGAAGTCCCTACATGAGACCTATGTCCAGCAGTGGACGTCTATTGGTTGTTGATGATGATGATGATGATGATGATGATGATGAATTCTATGCACTTTTTGATATACTGAAGTGCAATAAATCGGAAACATATTCCCGCTGAGCAAACATTATCATTTGTTTCAACTAATTGTTATGGCTGAACGTTATCACAGCGATACCAAACGGGCGCTTTGATAAGGATCGCGCAGTCGCCCGCGACGCTATCGCGGCAACACACCAAAGACAAATATTTATTTTTTAAATTCAAATAAGTCAAACCTTTTTTACACTCAAACTTTTTCGGTTACGGTTACAACACTGGCTGGTATATTTAATCTGCGTCATTAAAAACTTTCCCGCGTTTTGTTTGTAAATAGCACTGGCCGGCGAGACGCGAGAAATATTACGAGAAAAACTTTATTCCAAATTTAAAAATACGAATTAAAAATACATGTTCCGTTTTTAAAATAGCGACAGTTTAACTCGACGTGAAGTTGGGTTTAGTGATGTGCGAGATGTCTGTTATTGGATTATCGATGCACGGGTGATCGGGAGTGGAAAATGAGAGGATTTTGGGCTGAGTTCCTGTATGCGGCGGCCAGCCACCCGTTTCCGTCGGTGCCCGGCGATCTAATATCGCCTTTCGATTTCGATCGGAATGACAACTGTTAGTATGCAAACTTTACAGCCTATTTTACCAAACCTTTTATGTACCTAATGTGGAATGTAATTTGCTATTGAGGGACGTGTGGCCTAGTTTTGCAACGCATATCAATCGATTACGATTGTTAAACAACGGTGACCCAAGTCGGGAACTGGATGGGTGATCGACTTTGGAGGTCCGAATTTTTTCGTTAACTCCGTGTCTTCGAAAGTACGTTGAGCGAAAGGTCCTGGTTCTTATCTTTAACGTCTGATAATAATAATTGTAAAATATAAGTGTCGAAATCTCGTTCTCCTGAGTTGTATACGGAAAAATCTCACCGCATTAGTCTCCCATGAGAACTCCTACCATTATGTATTTAAGGTCAAGGGGTCCCGACCCTCAGCAATAAGGAATGCCACTATAAAGAAGACTTGTACCATTTATGTAAGAAATACTTTGCAATATAATATGAATTAGGTACGCAACATTTTTATCGTTTTACAATACATTAATTAAGGTTATCAAAAAATTGCGATCAAGGTCTAAATCTAATTGTTTCGCTGATTGTTATTATTTTTAAATTTCTATATACTGAACATAATATAATTATCAGACGGTCAATCTGTAGAAAAAGCACGAATTGTGAAATTTTACTTTTTGATACTACAAATAAATCCCAAAAAACACTGTTATTTTTGAGTTTTTAGTCGGCAGTCCTCACTGACTATATTTTTTTTCTTCCGAAAATAGGTACCTACCTAGGTAGGTAGGTAGGTAAAAATCATCATCAATTGAAAGATAAAGTTTTGTTGACTTGTTATCAATGCATGCTTGGTAGATAAAGAACGGGATTATATCAGATACAATATTGTAGATAAATAACAAAATATAGAAGTTAATTATATGTTGTAACTACGTGTATGAGTACCGTACGCGACATAAAATAATGTACATCGACCTTTAGAATGAGATTTCGGCTTTTTAGAGCGTTGTCTCTGTCACTCATACCTATGTGACGTTTTGTTGGTCTCAACGACATAGACAATGCTCTACAAACCCGACATCTTTTAACGGCAACTGTAACGTAACATTAACCGCCTGTCATGCAACTGGGCCTTAGAAAGCTCTAGGTCGATAGGTACCGGAAATCCTGCATCAATCATTATTACAATCGCAATTATTGTGATTGGCTAAATTTATGGTATTTGTGATGCAACAATGCATTCTAGCCAATAGTGAGTGACGGCAAATCAGAGGTGATTACGATCGTCACAATGTAGCTGTCATTTTACTTTAATCGAATTAAAAGTTTAAATTTAACTAGCTGATGCCCGCGACTACGTCCGCGTGGAATTAGGTTTTTAAAAATACCATGAGAACTCTTTGATTTTCCGGGATAAAAAGTAAGTCACTCTCCAGGTCTTTATCTATACCCATACAAAAAATCACGTCAATCCGTTGCACCGTTGCGACATGATTGAAGAAAAAACCAACACACTTTCGCACTTATAATACGGGTAGGTATGATACTGATGACGCCATACTAAGTGCTAATTGGGAAAAGTTCAAACAAAGTGCCAGTAGCTCAGTTCGTTTCGAAACCATTAACGACTATTAGCGATAAATTTCGGGCTCTGAAACTTCTCGACAATCCGTAATCCCCAGATAAGACAACTAACGGATTGATGGTTTCACGAGTCCTTTCCCCGACTGATCTTAAAAGTCAGATGAAAAAAAACTACGATTTATGTCCGTGTTTTCCGTCCTAGCTTCAATAGTAGAGTGAGTTTAAAAAATCAAGCAACGTAAGATCTCGTATCTAAATATATAAAAGGAAAAGGTGACTGACTGATCTATCAACGCACAGCTCAAACTACTGGACGGATCGGGCTGAAATTTGGCATGAAGATAGCTATTATGACGTAGACATCTGGATTTTTGAAAATTTAAGGGGGTGAAATAGGGGTTTTAAATTTACGTAGTCCACGCGGACGAAATCGCGAGCATTAGTTTAGAAAATATTTTGCGATAGAATAGGTACAGTACATTGTAGATTGATTAGAGAGGGAACGTCTGAATTCAAACAGCAGATATGAAAACTGCCGCAAGCTTATGTTTAAGTGATCAGCGGAACAAAATCAATCTGTCATACAGAAAATAAAAGGGCTGATTTTTCGATTGTCAAAATATAGATAATAATCGCTTATTTTGTGAATAAATAAATTAATACTTTTTTACAGTTTTTGTATTGGAAATCTGTCAAAAAAGACAAATAATTATGTTTGTGTTAAAGTTTTACTTGGAGATTGAAAAATCTGCCTTAAGTCGAGAAGTTAGGTATAGTCCGTACAATGACTCCTTTTTGACTCTATGGGTCAACAGTCATGTCAAAAGTACGGTTCAGTTTTAAATTAATAAGGACTAAAAAAGTACAATTTTACTTTTGACATGAAATTTGACACATAAAATTAAAGTGGCGTGTGAGGAGTTAAATTTTACGCGTTATACATTGTTTGTTGGATTAGATAATGCTCGCGAGTTCGTCGCGTCGGTTTTTTGAAAATCCTGTGGGAACCATGTATTTACGAAATAAAAAATAGCCTATGTCTGTCTCTGTACCTACCATTTTCTTCTTTGCTAAGCGGATATACCATAAAAGGTAACAGACTGACAGGCAGATACACTTTCGCATTTATAATTTGTTTGTTGTGTTAACTTTGTAGAGTACCTGTCTTTTATGAATGCTTAAAACTATTGTTATTGGCATGTCACAAAGTTATTGTCATTCTGTACAAAAATATATCATTGCGCAAATATTGATACGGGTATGATAACTCATATATCTACCTGTTATCGTTCAGGTATCTCTTATCACTAAAATGATAACACGTCCTTCCAGCCCGCATACACATGCTCACTAAGCACTAAAGTAACCATTTGTAGCAGCGACGCCCGACAGATGAACTACTTGTATCACAAGTTTAATAATCTTATCGATAACAGAAATATCGATGTAGTGAAATCACGCGCATTGTTGAATCGATTCCATTGGGCCCGGTGTTTTATCTAATCTGTATAAGTTTTATAATCAGTTAATGCTACGCGATCCGGTCGAGTACAAGCGTGTTTTGCTTAATTGTGGAATGTGTCATGTATGCGATGTGCTTTAGTGCGTTAATTAGTGTAGAGCCGTTTGAGTAAGTTACTTTTGACTTGTCAGGAAAGTATGGTAAGTAAAAATACCTCGTAGTGCAGTTCGGTTTCTTAAAAAAAATAAGCTAATATCGATGTTAAAGATTTGAAATAAAATGACTTAAATATTGAATTAGCTATGGAAAGACAATTTTCTATTAAATATTATAGTTTTCTTTAGTTGTAGGAATCTCATTTAAGCGCTTCCGAGCGCGATCCTTGTGTCACAGTGTTACACACGGGGGTATGACTCAACGGGAATAACCCATCCATACGAACTAAGTTTTATTATGACATGAAATTTGACACATAAAGTTAAAATGGCGCGCGAGGAGTTAAATTTTACTTGTTATAATTATTAAACGAAATGTCAAAAGTGACTTATTCAAATGGTCATATCAGTGTCTAGTGTTGTGTGTAGTTGTTTTAATCGATAATCGACATCGATATGCGTGTGCCGTCGGTGTCGTGGAGTCAGGCGGGCGAGTGCTTGCGCGAGTGCGCTTGGCAAGTAGTGTACTGCAGTGCTAGTGTGTGTGAGAGGTTCGCAGCCGGGCATCATCTGTGCTCGCCTTACCCGCCTCTTGATGTCGTCACTGCTGCGCCAACATATGCCAGAAGACGTTAGTAAAAGTTCTTACAGTGTCAGTACATATGCCTGTAGCTAGCTCAAAACCATGCCAGATGTTGACAAGTGATCGCAAGTGCAAGCTACATTCCTGTAGCTAGCCCAAAAGCATGCCACTGGCAAGTGCGAGCTACTAGTACATATAACAAGATTTTGGTATTAGCTTATGTGATTACGCGTCTGGCATGGTAAGAGATTGCAAACCGTTTAATTTTTCCTCTTTCGAGGATGCAGGGAGGCAATTTTCTCTTCACTTTACGAAACGTTTCTAGAAGTCAACCACATGCATGCATATCATCATCATGATCAACCCATCACCGGCTCACTGCAGAGCACGGGTCTCCTTTCAGAGTGAGAAGGGTTTGGCCATAGTCTACCACGCTGGCAATGTGCGAATTGGTAGGCTTCACACACCTTTGAGAACATTATGGAGAACTCTAAGGCATGCAGGTTTCCTCACGATGTTTTCCTTCACCGTTAAAGCAAGTAATATTTAATTACTAAAACTAAGTAAAACAAACATAACTCCGAAAAGTTAGAGGAGTGGGCCCGCGATCGAACCCCCGTCTTTTGATTAGAAGGCGGACGTCCTAACCACTAGGCTATCACAGCTTTTTGCATGCATATGCATCGTTTAGCAACCTAATGCCAGTACCTGTAATACCAGCTTGCCGATGTTATGTTTTCGCAATTTTAGACAGTGAATATACTTAGACTAAAATATTTATTAAACTGCAAAAATACTCAAATTTAAAATCAACATGGTCAACTGAGAATGTGTATCATAGTCCGTGAGAACTCCGTACAATATTGTGTTATTGTTTACATGGGATAGTGTGAGGGAAAATGGATCAGAAAAAATACTGGTTTATTTGTAAATATCAAGTGTTTTACTTTTATCGGCCATAGAAATATGAGCTTCGGGAAGAGCTTTTGCTGTTGTGAGGCTGCAAAGTTATAACAACAACAAAGTCAGCTTTGTTTTTTTTTATTTATATGCAACCACAGATATGTCCAGATTTGCAACTAGCGTGGCCCCATCAGTCCCTCTCGCTCAAGCAGATTTTCTTACTTGTGAAATGTCATTTCAGAAGGCTACACTTCACGTTGTTTGCCAAATTCTCACGTACAAATACATTTTAGCAAACAAAAAAAAGTGG
Source organism: Maniola hyperantus (assembly GCF_902806685.2). Taxonomy (NCBI): domain Eukaryota; kingdom Metazoa; phylum Arthropoda; class Insecta; order Lepidoptera; family Nymphalidae; genus Maniola; species Maniola hyperantus. The sequence continues at coordinate 2,596,109 of NC_048554.1, read as the reverse complement.
CCAGGGTGATAAGGACAAAAGAAAATCATTTTGTCACGTTCTAACAAGAGCTTAAATGCATTTAGCTATCTCGCTCTAACAGTAAGTGTCACAATAGGGCTACTTCTAACAGTCCTTGTTCTGAGTATGCAACACGTGTAAGTCAAATGGTTGAGTAGTCCCGCCAAAATTAACTAAAATAAATCATTTAAGCTACAGTCTCTCTCTCTATCTCATTTTCTTATTACTGAGGCAGCCCCTGTCATTAGTCAAATGGCGGCAGATTTCTTGAGTTAATGCGGCGGACTCCCAAATGCTTCCGCATAATAGTTCTTCAATATGTAACTTAAGTACCATCCTTCAGCTTCAAAGCAATGCTTTGTAAAAATCAGTTTCTAATTACGTCAGAAGACAGAACCAATAACCAATATTGGATCCAAGTCGCCGCAATCGTCGATCGCAAGTCAATCATTAGATATTATTTATTACAATCAAAATAGTTGGATTGGCTGAATTTATGGTATTCTTGTCACAATAGTGCGATGTAGCTAATAGTATAAGTCGTCATTTCGATGTTAATTAGACATGGTTTCAGCGCAATAGCAATTTGCGGGACTTATAAAGCCAGACCAGAAATATAAAAACTTCTTCTGGGGGCGCCACTAGTATATTTTGGTCTATGGTCACTAAGTATGGTCTTGTATAAATTAGTTCCACGGGTTTACCGCAATATGGCAAGGTGTTTTATTTTTCTGGTCAGGCTTTAAGCGAGTATTTGCCTTATCAGAAGTGATCGCGATCGTCACACTGTAGCTGTCAAAATACGGTGCAGATTCCTATTACTTTTACTACCCGGTCAAAAACAATATCCAATATTGGATCCAAGTTGCCACATGTGTGGGCACAGCGGGTTAACGACGCATGCAAGCCAAATGGGCGAGTGCGCTGCCAAAGTTAACTAAAACGATTTAAACTACAACAGTGACTCTCAATATATTACACTGTAACCCAGAAAATATAGTAGCAAAACTCTGTTACTTTTCAGTTTAAAAAGTTTCAGTTTCAACTAATTTGTACACGAAAGTGTGCAGATTTATCACTGTATACCGTTTTGAAACAGATTGTCTAAAACAAGGTCTAGTCCTTGTTTCACTTTGCTTCAATGTTTATTCCCGCAAAATATACATCATTTTTAATATTGAATTGGGCTACAGTATGTTATAAAAGGAAATCTGAACCTACCTAATATTCAGCTAGGTATAATCTGATTTGACCACGCAGACATTCCAAGCATAGTTTGTTCCATCGCCGGTGAAGGAGATCCATAGAAGAACCGGAGTAAGCGAAATAGCTCAACGAGTTGCAAAGCTGAAGTGGCAATGGTGGGGAGGGGGAGCCCAAATACCAATTTCTTCAATTTCATAGATTTAACTAGAAAAATGACGAACTTCCAATGCAAAATTTAAACCCCCATTTAAGCCCATGAGGGTTTAAGTGCGGAAACCAGCCCAGAGCGGAGAGCGAGAGTGAAGCCCATGAGGGAAGAAATTCCCAAAATCCTTTCTTAGTAGGCGCCCGCAACATACAAGGAACCTATTGTCAACAAGTTTCTAACTCCAGCGATTTAGGGGGTGCGTTGACAGATCAGTCAATCAGAGCAAATATTTTTATATGTATGGATTATTATTATTTATCTAATTTCGCCATAGTCTGGACGTAGGTTCTCCGCCTCGCGGGGCAGAGATTATCGAAATTCGACAAATAAAGACAAACAAGTGAAAGACGGTTAAAGTTCCTGCAAATCATAAAGACGAGTTAAGTTTACTTGTGGTTACGTCGTTTACATGGGCATTGCGTAAGTGTGCGTGCATGTCAAACCAATCGCGCACAAATCATAAACGCACACATTTAGTGTACTTGACTTATACCGATACGACTTAAACACAAGCATGAGCCACTCGTCTTGGTGAAATGCAATATAATAGGTTTAAATTTAAATAACAAATCCCTGGAAGGATTCCACGTTGTCCAGTGACCGCTTGGATTGCCGTGGCAGCTCGCCAGCACCGGAACAACTTAATACAAAACTTTTTCTGTTACTTTCTAATTTGTGAGGACGTGAGGATTTATAAACTTAATTTAAAAAACTCTCAGAGACTATCCGTCGTTTCTTTTCTTTATGAAATTTTTCACGCGGAATTTCGTTTGCATAGAATTTTTGCCTATCCGTGTGCGAGTTTTTAGTGTCTCTGATTTGCCAGATTTCCGTAAAAATTATACGGATTAAACCACAGACACCACATTAATTTCTAGAATAGATCTATAGTATAGATATAGTATAGTATCGATTTAGAATAGATTAACGTCGACGACGACGTTTTATGCCCTTGTTGTACAATCTACTATTACGTACATGTCTGAAAGTCGATGATTATCTCATCAATATTTGTTCAGCGGTTTAACAGAAAGACATTTCTTGTGTACCAATTTTGAATGTCAATCGCGAAATTTGCTTTAATCGGTCCAGTGCTGTTTTCGTGATACACGCAAAAACAAATAAACATTTTTTTTGTAAATTAAAATGGTTTTGGGAGTTAAAAACAAAGAGACTGACAAGTCCTACAATTAAATAGGATAGGTGGTTTTAAGTCAAAATGGAATAAAAAATGTTTGATGAAAAACCAGAATAATATTATTGCAAGAGTGAAGTTCACAATAAACAGTAGCATCGGCGAGGCACTCCATTTCGTAAAAATCACAGCGCGGAATTAAAATTTTAAATCGCCGAACCGGCGTCAGGCAAAGTGTAAAAAGTAATAACTTTGTTAAAATATTAAAAACTTCGCAATGGCCACCTTTTCATTTCTGTTTATTGTAACCTCTGATGCAGTGATGCATTTTCACGTTTTGAAGGTAAAAATTTTTGGGTTTTGTTCAGATCTCTATCTAGCTCTGGTTCTCGACTATCAGTACCCATATTATAAATTCAAAAGTATTGTCTCGTCAACTAAGTATACACGGCTGGCTGTACAGTACGCGGCCGAAAGTAATGTATATCGGCCTTTAGAATGACATTTCGGCTTTGTAGAGCGTTGTCGCTGTCACTCATACCTATATGACGTTTTGTCCGTCTCAACGACAGAGACAGAGCTCTACAAATCTGTTATCTCCTTCTAAATATTAGAATAAAACCTTTTATAATAAAATCCCGCAAACTATTTTGGACTTACGTTTGCACAAGTTTAAAAAATCTATTAAAAATATGCTCCTGAAAAAGGCATATTACACAATTGAAGATTATCTAAATGATAAAAGAGTGTGGATTTGACCTGCAGCTCGTTCCGGCAACGCACAAGACTGCAAATACTATTTTATACATGGCATAATCTTGAACCTATATCAAATATTTGAAAAGAGCAACCGCCGAGTTTCTTGCTGGTTCTTCTCGGTAGGAAAGGCATTCCGAACCAGTGGTAGATGCATCCGACTATTCGTAAGTACTTGTAAAAGTTTATTCGAATAAAAAAGACTTTTATTTATTTATTTAAAGGTCGATGTACATAACTTTCGGCCGCATACTGTACCTCATTGACTCTCTTATTAATTAACTCTCGACAGTTGTCATTCAGTTACGCGTTTAATTGATTCTGGCGCTGATTGGACGTTTTAAAAATGTGATTAAAAAATAACTGACTATCCGATAACCGGTATTTATAAGGTGTTTGTTTATCCGTACTTGCTAATAAAAATTAATGCAGACAGACAGACATAGGTACGTTTGTACCTATGTCTGTCTGTCTGTTACCTTTTCACGACCCATCCGAGTTTAACTTTATCTAGTACAAAGATACCAAGCTCGCATCCCGTAGGCTATATAGGCTACATTTTATGCTATTTTATTAAATCAAATTCGAAATTTTTCCGAAAAATCTTAATGTTGAAGTCGCAGGCATATTTTACAATATAAAATAGATACTATAATTCCGATTCCATCTACTAATATAGTAAGCCGGCGTGCTACGTAATAAGCTACGAAATGCTACGGATGCTCTACGATATCACTTCCTACGTCATAATGGTGACCTTCTACGGTCGCCATACTCTTTACATCTTTATCCGTATTTATATTATGCGAAAGTGTGTTTGTCCTTTTGAAAGTTGTTAAAATTGGGACCGATTATATGTACATAAGAGTATATTATAATATAAGACATCTATATTAAATGAAAAGCTGACTGACTGATCTATCAACGCACAGCTCATACTACTCAACGCATCAAACTGGAATTTGGCATGCAGATTATTTTTATTTTATTTTATATTTATTATTTTTTATTTTATTTCAGGTTATTATGACGTAGACATCCGCTAAGAAAGGATTTTTAAAAATTCAACCCCTAAGGGGGTAATATAGGAGTTTGAAATTTGTGTAGTCCACGCGGACGAAGTCGCGGGAATAAGCTGGTAATATATGATACGTAGCCTAGTGGTTAGGACGTCCGGATCCTAAACTGAGGTAGGGGATCCTCTATTAACTTTTCGGAGTTATGTGCGTTTTAAGTAATTAAATATCAATTGCTTTAACAGTGAAGGAAAACGTCGTGAGAAAATCGTCATGCCTGAGAGTTCTCCATAATGTTCTCAAAGGTGTGTGAAGTCACGCTGGCCAATCCGCATTTGGCCAGCGTGGTAGTCTATGGCCCAAACAATTCTCGCTCTGAGACCCTTGCTCTGTAGTGAGCCGGCGATGGGTTGATCATGAAGATGATATAATACGTTAAATAGGTAAGTCATGTCCAAAGTGAACTTGGGTCTGATTCGGAGATAACTTTCTCTTCTACTCTCAGCGAGAACGCATTTCATACACCATATAATATGAATGATAAACTTATCAATCTTTGGTACAGTATCATTGATCGAAGCTGAATATCATATTTTAATATGAGTAAGTACAATGTAGCTTGTTCGGTAGCAGTAGTTTTGAAATTCTATTAATTAACAGAAATCTATACTGAATATTCAATAATAGATATGTTTACAATGTAAGCTTACTCGTGAAGGCTTTATGTTATGAAATTAATTATCGGGATGTGCATTGAATTACAATAATCGATGTTATTGGAAATTATTATATTACAATGAACACGGTTATTGCAAATTAAAACCGCACTCGGGTAAAGTAAATAGTTTTAAATTGGTTTGCTACGTTGTTTGATATTATCATATTACACTAATGCAGTTTTGCGATTGGAACAGTGTTAAATTAATATTTGTATTGTGAACTAACTGGCCCGCCCATTGCTTCTCTCGAATTTCTGAAAATTATTTATTAATCCATACTACCATATCCATACTAATATTATAAATGCAAAAGTGTATGTCTGTCTGTCTATCTAACGCTGAAAAAGCCGGCCGCTTTCACGGCCCATCCGTTCAACCGATTTTAATTTTTAATGAAATTTTTTAACCGACTTTCAAAAAGGAGGTGGTTCTCAATTCGGCCCGTTTTTTTTTAAATGTATATACATCGATTTTGTCCAGGTTTCTGGACCGATTTGCACAATTTTTTTTAATCAACAGAGGATGGTGGTGGTGGTCCCATTTAAATTTCTGGACCCAACTCCTCAATCCTGATGCTGCAGGGTTAATGGCCGCCTAAGTTATCAAGATTCAGGAAGTGTTTATATGTGAATTAATGTTGTAGGTACCAAGCAACGACTTTATTCTTGAACTACAAGTCCCAACTCTTCAACCCTGATGATGTTGGGTAAAGCACTCCTAAACTATACTGATTCAGGAACTGCGGATGATGCAATATTATTGTTGGTGCCAAGCATAGACTACACCATTGAAATTCGGATCCCTACTCCTCAATGCTTATGCTGCAAGGTACTGAACTCCTAAGCCGTGGGGATTCGGGAATTTCTGATGGTGAATTGATATTTTAAGTATCAAGCAATGACTACTACCTACTACTTGCCGGTAGGGTGGTAACTAGCCACGGACGGGCAAGCCACCCACCAGACCAGACCACAAATTTAGAAATTATAAAATCCCAAAACCCTGCCGGGAATCGAATCCGGGACCTCTCACTAATAAGACAACAGCTCTTACCACTCCGCCTGGAAGGTCGTCAAAACTCTAATGATCGTTATTTATTGTCGTTAATTACAACATACATAAGCAGAACTATGTATAGTAGGGATATAGTAGTTGCCCGAAAACAACTACATACCCACTAAAGTGTGATTTACAGTTCGTGGGCCAAAGCGAAACGGGTGCGTCGTTACTGAAAATGGGATATGTTTCCATTACTTTGATTAATTTTCGAGAATGTAATTTTGTTTTTCCTCTGTTATCCGTTATAATTTATTGTAGCTAGAAGTTATTGTTGAACTGGGACAGATGTTATTTGTGTTAAATCGGACCTCCGGGGTAGAAAATTAAGTTATTTAATGAAATGGATGTTTATTGTTTTTTGATACATTTATCAGCCTGTGTTTTTATAGAAGTGACGTAGTATATGTAAAATTTATGTATTGTATGTGTTCCATATAAAATAAAATAAAAATGAATTACATAAATTTAAAAGAAGAATCCTTTACTATATCATCTATTATATAGCGTATTATATTAAACAAGAAAACCCTATAGCTTTATGTAGATCGTCTGTCTGTCTGTCACAGAGATATATCAGTTGTAAAAACCTGTTTCTGCTGCTACAGAGAAAAAATCTAAATACTATTTGAACATGAAAAGCGAGAGTCGAAAAAAAAATTTCCCCGGGCCTCTTTGAATCAATATTTTTTAATAATTACGAGGTTTCTTAGATTGTGTTTGTAAACAAAACTACCATACAAATAATAACCACCAAAACTTTTGTACCAACTAGCATAGCGTTTTGTTACTCTAGTTTAGACACACCTTTATAATACCCACAATACTAAAACCCTTATCAAAATTAACTCCCATGGTCTGAAAATACACACACGTCCGCACATGGTATGATAAGAGAACGGTAACTTTTAAAGGTTAACCGGAAGTGCGGTGTTATCGCCCACGGGGGTAAAAAGGGAGGGGAGACTTCACACCACCTCATTTCCGGTTCCCACAATCTCGCGTTCCACACTGAAATTGAGTTAGTTTCAAGACTAGAACGAGCATAGCTCCCGTGTAAAGCTACGTTCTAAGTTAAGACACTAGAAGGGAACCTCCCAATGCGTATTTCAGGATGCTCAAAACTGAGGCTGAAATCTATAGAGCGCAGTTGGACTTTGCTCAGATTTAAAACAGAGTTAAAGAAGCCTAATATCTATAGAGCTTTAGGTACTTTGACTTTGCTCAGAGTTTACTTAAACATTTTACTCACTACACTGCGGCAGGGCCGATTTAGGGGGCAGCTAGATGGGAGCAATCTAAGGTGGTCCTTACACATGGGTCTCCACAATCTATAGGAGAAACAGGGTGCATATCTGCTCCTGCCGGCCGATCTAGAAGGTGATCTATGATCCTCCCCACTTTTTCACTCTAAATCGGCCCTACGGGCCTACCGCAATGTCGTGAGTAGCTTTAGAGTTAAAACGAGACTAGACGATGACTTTTTCTTAAGTCTGAGCAAGTCAAAGTAAGCTCTATAGATCTGTGTATATTATCACAAACCTCGACAAGCTTAAAACAAAAAGTAGGTAAGTACTTCATTAGAGCTTTTCGTTTCAGCATATCATGTGTGCTTTTAAGTTTTATGATTGTATTTAGATTTAGATAGTAACAATCATTATTGTTAGATATAAATTATGGCATAATATCCGATATTAGCCAGTCGATTACATTATCGCCACTTATCCCTCAATGAGTTTGCTCTATACTGTACCGCCGGCTAATTTGAAATCGATAATAGTCTAATATAAATAATCACTAACTACTTAAATACACCTGATGCCTATAACTCAACGGTATAAGAGATATGGCAATGCATGACGTGACTTCTAATGCTATTCTGAAGAAAATATAAAAAACTAGCTGATGCCTGCGACTTAGTTGCGTGGATTTTACATTTTTCAGAATCCCGCGGGAACTCTTTGATTTTTCGGGATAAAAAGTAGCCTATGTGTTAATCAAGGGTATAATCTATCTCCAAATTTCAGCCAAATCCATTCTGTAGTTTTTGCGTGACAACATCCTAACATCCACACTTTCACACTTATAATATTATTAGGGTTAGACTTTATACTTTGACGTAAGATTTTTTACACCTTTATTACCCGTTATCTTTCAAAGCCACCATGATCCAATCCAAACAAAGGTTGCTCCCAGTGTTGGGGACAATCCGCAGAGAAACTTTCAGCTTTTATATAAATGAGGAAGGCCTGGCACGCCGCACGCGCTGGCAATTTTTCTTAACAAAAGTAAAATTTTAATCTATAGTCGATTTGCATAAACGCGCCAAATGCAAAATGATATTTCCATTATCACGGCCACCATTGCCATTGTGACGTTAGGCCATTAGGTGCATTAGGCTATTTTGTGATGGGTAAAAATTTCTAGGTCATGGTAATTTAATTAGTTCGAAACTTAATAAGCTTAAATTTTATTAACTTTAACTTAAATTGCTTTCGGTAGTTGGAGTACTTTTTAACAGCTAGTTAAGTTTTCACTTTTCTCGTCAGTCCCCTTTTTTTTTCAAACAGAATATTAACCAAGTTAATTGCTGGCTAATATTCCCCTTTCCCCTTCAATTAAGCGTAAAGCTTGTGCTAGGAGTAGGTACGACAATAGTGCGACGGGTGGGATTTGAACCAGCGACTATTCGGTTTGCAGTCTACTCTTATATGTCTCTTTTGAAGTAAGATTATAAGGTTTTTAGTAGCCTAAACCCTTCTCATTCTTAGATGAAGGAGACCCGTGGTCAGCAATGGGCTGGCGATTGATTTAGATGTCGATGATGATGAGAGCTCTTTTAAAGAATAGAGTTTCTTATAACACACCATTCGTCTACTTAATAAATAAAGTTACTATATGGTAAATAATTGTAATTACATTAAAATGTACATACCTAAATACATTTGACATTTCGTGAGCTTCAATACTAGGTACTAAGTATGATTTTAAAAACTTCGACGGCGTTAGATCCTGTGTAATACACTGAAAAGCCTTGTTTATTTCATCTGTCCTTGGTCCGAGATAAAAACGCGTAAAGAAATAAAAGAGACGGGAACAAAAGCGGCGTCAAATCCAGTGCTATTCATTTCGGGAATAAAGAATATAACCTTCAGACAAGGCGCACTTGTTAAAAGGCGGGAATCGTTAAAAGTATTAGAATTTTTGTTCCTATCTAGAGTTGATAACTGCTAAGGGCTCTTTTCTGGAGACGCGGTGCGTCGCGTCGCGCTGTTAACTCAAACATATGGCCAAGTATGAACATAGTATGAATTACAGCATTCTTGCAGAAGCGTTTGCTTGTTATATGGCGTTGTACGACACGCGACGAAACGCATCACACGACGCACAATACGCTGCGGCTCCAAAAAAGAGCCCTTAGTGATTTTGCGTTTCAGTACGATCTTAAATGTTAAATTAACAGAGGTTATATTTTTTCTAGCAGCAAAGTAATTTTTGACAGATTTTTTAATATAAGACTTTTATTCAAGTAAAGAAAGAGTTTGTAACAGTCAAATGAGTTTACCGATTTGAATGGACCGAAATGCTTTTTTGGACTGTAGGAAAATAGACCGAATTTGATGAATAAAGAATGCTTTGACTATAGAACTGCTACTAGGCTTGAATACCTGTCAAATGACGGCCTTCCTTTACAATAATAGCTGACCCGTCCCGGCTTCGCTTGAGTGTAATTTCTATAATTTATTTCTGCTGGGGTCCTACATTAAACAGAAAACTTACGAAAATCAAGTTTTAGACCCAGCGGTTTATACTATAGGTACATCTTTGTACAAGTATATGTGCGGTATATGTGTATATCAAACAATATGTATATGACAGAAACATTTTTGCATTTGTAATATTAGTATGATTATTTTAAAAATCTCAAGCGAAATTCGAGCGAAACGCGACGAAGTCAACGCCACCTCTTTTATATACTTTAATCCAATGAGTCATTATCATCATCAACCGATAGAGGTCCACTGCTGGACAAGGACATAGGACTCTTGTAGGGACTTCCACAACCCACGGTCTTGCGCTGCCTAAATCCAGCGGCTAACTGCGACTCGTCATGATGTCCTCCGTCCACCTAGTGGGGGATCTTCCAACGCTGCGCCTCCCGATGCGAGTTCGCCATTCCAGCACCTTGGGACCCCAATGTAACCAATGTCTGTCGGTTTTTCGAACTATGTACCCTACCCATTGCCACTTCAGTTTTGTAACCCAATAAGCTATGTCGGTTACTCTAGTTCTCCTACGGATCTCCTCATTTGTGATTTGAGCACGTAGAAAAAATCAGTAAATCTAATGAGTGGACAAAGGCAATTAAGGGAACCGATTATCCTATAGACAAAAATTACTTACAAACACCCCCTAGTCGGATAAAAAAGAACGATTCCGTTCATGTTACCAACTATTCGTGTAGCTACAATTCTTAGTCCATCGCCCTTAAAGAAACTTCTGCTATTTATGAAAGTTTCTTTTTATAAAACTTTGTTGTTTGTTTGTAATGCATTAAACAGATTGCTTACTTAGTTATTTTGTTATACTTTTCATTAGTTTTCCCTCCAAATTAATCACACTTGTAATAATACAAGGGTGGTTAATTTCATAATAATATGAAAACATTCCGAACAAAACCTTAAATAAATTGGTGCATGTAAATTTTTAACGCTTCGTTTTATTTTTTTCCAAAAAGGAGGTTCTTAACCAGCTTTTGTGGACTTCGCCCGTATATGATATAGTTTATAGGACTCGGGTAAGTATAATGCAGCTTAACACTGAAATAATTTTCATTATCAAACTATTAGTTCCGGAGATACAAATGAATAAATACCTCTTTATAATATTGTATAGAAAAAGGACAATTATATTAAAAACAGAGTTGTACAAATTCATGAAATTACATCAAAAAGGCCATTTAAAATATCTCCTTTAAATTCGCAATGCGAAATTCAAGCTCGGTATTTCCAATGGACAAAAGTAAGCTATTCGGACAAGGCAAGTAGTTACTGTACGCTTAGTATAAGATTTTACGTCTCGCCAAACGTTGCTAGAATTCGAGTCGAAACACAATACCGTCAAAGTAAAATAGACCTAAAAAGCCTTGAATTGAAGTCAAAAATTCAATGCCACTGATTATAATTTCGCAACGTTTCCGCTTGGAGCGCTGGCTGTAAATGTGTAGACAAACTTGAGCTTTAAAACAAAGCAGTTAAGATCCATTTTACTATAATGCGGAAGGTTTTCGACACTCGAATACTATCAACGTTGGTGAGACATAAAATCCCGTACAGATGCAGTCTTTTGGACGTTAACTATAGCCTTTAATTTCAGGCATACCTATCCGAAACCTATTAGCTTTTGAGTGTCCTGAGATCCTAATTGGTACCTGGGATTGCATTGAAATTAAAATGTTGCAACTTGTTTAAAAGGATGGATAATTTTTTTTGTTTATTTTTAAATGTTGCGACATTTTGTTAATTGGTAGCTTTTTATGTAATGGACGGCTTGATATTTAGTCCAGGACTCCAGGCTCATTTTTGACAGCGCAATTAAAGTAGGACAAAAAATCACGTTGCATTTCATAACTAGTAAAATCTTTCATCGGAAACTTTTGTCGGTAACCTTTTCTAACTAGTAAAATCGTATTTATAATGTCCTGTCTTTTCCCATGGATTTGCCAAAAAGAAACGTTTTTTTATATAAAAGCTGAAAGTTTCTCTGCGTATTGTCGTCTCCAACACAGGGAGGAACGTTTTTTTAGTTTTTTGTTTCGATCATGGTGGCTTTGGGAGATAACAGGTAATAAAGGTGTAAAAAATCTTACGTCGAAGTATAAAATCTTTTTTTTTTTTTTTCGGAATGGTTTTAGAAATCACGTCATGCATTGCCAGACACTAAGTGTCTTGGCAACACCCTGCCAGACACCCTTAAACTTTCAAACTAGAACAGCTTTTATAAAGCTGGCTGTTAGTCCATAAGTATGCCTAAAAATATAAGTAAAAGCCAATGTTCAAACATAACAATGAAGGTTCTAATAATATAATACGATAGGTATTTCTTTTCACATTTGTGTACAAGGAAGTAGTTACTACGTTAACTTAGTTTTTAAAGATATAAATACTTGTGTCACGAAAAACTTCACTTACCGAAGGAGGCCAACCACGTCTTCCGTGCCGCAATTATAATGTTAATATTATTACTATTGTACTAGCGGGCCACCCCGACTTCGCCCGGGTTGAACAATTATCTTATACCCACTAGCGACCCGCCCCGGCTTTGCACGGGTAGCTTATTCAGAATAATTAAATGATGCAGAAGAACTATACAAGAGGGTGCAAAGGCGGCCTTGTTGCTAAAGCAATCTGTCACAGGCAACCTTTGCTGAAATAATTAAATGACCAGAACGCGGAATGGTGCACAAAGAAAAATTAATACCTAGCTTATATAGCCTAGGTTTAATGGAACTGCCACACCCCTTCCAAGTTAGTTTACCAAATCAAATCAAACCAAATCATTTATTCAAAGTAGGTACTATTGAAGGTACACTTTTTGTCAGTTGTTGGATTTGTAAGATGAAATAGTGGTAAAAAATTAATTACGTAAACTTAAAACTAAAGCTACACCCTATAGGTTTCTTGACAGGCGCGACAAACAGATAGACAACAAAGTGATTCTATAACGGTTCCTTTTTTCCTTTTTGTACAGAACCCCTAAAAAGTTCCCTACTTAGATTTCCGCAGGAGATGAGGTCAGCCGAACCGCAGTTATAATGTTAATGTTATGATTGTATTGTTCCAGTGTTCCCCAATGTTCCGGCGGCGCCCGGGATGCCCTGCGCGGGAGAGGACCGTAAGTGCTTCCTTTGTTTTAATTTAATTGCATCGCAAACACTACTCGGTTATGAGGTAGCGATGGGCGAGTTTTAATCGAGTGACTCGAGTTACATTGCTAACTCGTTCGAGTAGCTTTTGTTCTGTACGCTTAGTATAAGATTTCACGTCTCGCCAAACGCTGCTAGAATTCGAGAGTCGAAACACAATACCGTCAAAGTAAAAGGGACCTAAAGAGCCTTGAATTGAAGTCGAAAATTCAATGCCACTGATTTTAATTTCGCAACGTTTCCGCTTGGAGCGCTGGCTGTAGATGTATAGACAAACTTGAGCTTTAAAACAAAGCTGTTAAGATCCATTTTACTATAATGCGGAAGGTTTTCGTCGACACTTGAATACTATCATCGTGAGATATCAAATCTCATACTAAGCGTACTGACATTGAGACTGTTAACGAATACGAGGGTAAAAGTACAAGCTTAATTTGCTACAATCCGCCAAAAAATCTAAATATGTATGGTACAGCATGCGATGCACTGACCCTCTTCCTACTACTAAAGAAGCAGGAGAAGCAAGCTAACTCAGTGTTCAACACTGAATGGTAGCCACCGAGCTTATTTGACATTAATTGGTTCTACATAATATCTGCTTCACTGAGTGATACTAAAATAATTTGTGGTAGAAACCCTTCAATAGATTATAAATAAATGTCAAATGAGCTCGGTGGCTATCATTCAGCGTTGAACACGGAGTTAGCAAATCACCTCGCTGCGCTGGTCAATCCGCAACTGGGTGCTTCGCATGAGAAGTATGATTATATTACCTCTCACGAACGTTGATAGACCTCAGCGTTTAAGTAAATGTACCGTAACTGCTTGTTTAAAGCTCTACTTCATCCATATATCTACAGCCAGCGCTCCAATCGGAAACCTTATGAAATTAAAATCGGTGGTACTGAATTTTTGACTTGAAAGAAAAAATGTACATCATGTCATACAAAAAAAAGATCTGAATTGAGAGCCACCTCCTTTTTAGAAGTCGGTTAATCAAAGGTCTTTAGGTCCATTTTACTCTAACGTTATTATAATATGACACTGAAATTCTATCAACGTTAGTGAGACGTAAAATCCTATACTAAACACACTGTAGGTAGTGTGGATAGTTCAACCGAGTCGAGTCGAACTCTATTGACTCGAGTTTAAATAAAAATACTCGGCCCATCTCTATAATGAGGAGCCTTTAAGTATTTACTCATTGAAGGAATGAGAGTCGAAATACGGGGATTGTAGAATAAAAGCTTTTTAGTGAAATGAAAGGGTTGAAGTGTTTAACAGTGCTTCCGCTACAGTCGAATACGGTCAAGTTACATTTACTTTCATTTTATTATATTATATTTTCGTTAAATTTTTTTTTATATAGTAGGTACCTACTTTTTGAAACAATATGTACAGTACGCGACAGAAAGTAATGTACGTCGGCCTTTAGAATGACATTTTGGCTTTGTAGAACGTTGTCTCTGTCACTCATACTTATACGACGTTTTGTCAGTCTCAACGACAGAGACAATGCTCTACAAATCTGTTATCTCCTTCTAAATGTACCTATGTCAACAATTCTATTGGTGGGCTTATAACTCCATGATTAAATAATGTGAAAACAACACCAAAAAGTTCATTCTCATAACAAAAAACAATACGTAGGTAGGTACACAGGTTTTATAAAACACCTCAGCCTGTGTTTCGTATCATAGTGGGATGATACTCGAAACAAACTGGCGAGTTCAGTTTGTGCTTACTGCTTACCGACACCCTACTGGAAACGAAAAAGATACACAAAAGTAGTTTTTTCAATGCCAGTTTTCATGAAATGCATGCATGAATTGAATGAAGTATGTAGGAATATTTTATTGTACACTAAAAGAAAATTAATACAAACAACACTAAAATAAAAAACATAAAAAATAAAAGGTACAATTGGCGGCCTTATCGTTTTAAAGGGATCTCTAAAAGGCAACCCTGTTGCTGGGGATTTAACAATTTAGGATGTACGTGAGTTATCAACACATTTTCACATTTGTATTGGCATTCCAAACTAGAAGTAGCAGAAAATTCTTTTGGCGATTCAGGAGCACTCGTTAAAGTTTATTTGAATAAAAATCTATTCTATTCTATTTCATGTGTAAGTAACTAAGACGGTCTGCTTCAAAAATATAGTCAAAAACAAAGGCATCCTGAATTTTATTAGTAAAACATCATTAATTGTCGCACATTCAACATTGAAAAAATGTTCCTTCAAGTGCAAACGAAGCTTAGGTAAAAATGGTGTCTCAAATAACGCTTGGTACTTCATAGAATGTGTGTATATACAGACATATAGGTACACATAGTATGTTTTACTTATATTTAGAATACAACACCATCTACCTCTATTATTCTTCTAAACATATCCACCACGTAACACTTGGATTCTCGCCACTGTTGCGCTAGTCATAACGATCATATTCGTCTGCACACGATGCAGTTGGCTCGAAAATTTCTAGGTGTACCTACGTATTTATTATTTAAAGGGACTTTCTAGGTCAAAGTCAACAGTTTTGCGCTTTAGGTGTACACTGCACATATTATACGTATGTGTTACGTAGAATATTTATCGCAATTAAAATTTTGCTTTCCTTTGAATTCCATTTTGTTGCTTTAGGTTAGGCAATAGATGAATGCAATGATTCTACTAAGAAAAAAGTCAGTCTACCAACCTCTTAAACAAAACATAAATTCTTATTTTCAAAATTCCATTTCGTCCAGTCTAAATCTAGTGATATCCTTTCCCGCAGAGAACATTATGAAAGGGATAGCAAAACATTGTGGCTAATGTGCTAATACTTAGGGTCTTGGACTGTAGTCATAAAACGATGTGATTTTTTTACAGTGGTAGTTAATAAGTCCCAACGACCTAAATAGAAGTTTCCTTTAAAAATAATACCTACAGATTTTCAAATTCAAGCATTTTAACTGGAATCGATAAATCATCGACAATCGTACGAATTTCGTATAATTCGATAAGATATCGGATAAGGCTGATAGGCGGTAGTCGGTGCCATGCTTTGTCCGCTCCATGTCTTGTTCTTTGGACATCGTGAAACTTATGACAGGTGTTTTTATTTATATCGATTCTCTATTTATTTATAACTGTATTCAAGAGTTTGAACTATACAGTTTTTTTTTTATTAGTGTGTTTAGAAGCTGGGTGTACAAGTAAATATTTTTTGGCAATATTATGATGACGTTAATAAAATGGCTTGGGTATATTTGAGGTTTGTTTAGCGCTACTGGATCGTAACTTCGTAAGTTATGTTTTTTAATCGGGCATTTTTATCTTTGAAACCAATAACGTGTACAATATACAGGAGTTAAGTTACCTACTTTGAAATTGTAAGATTAATACGCCAAAAAGTCAATAATCAAAAAAAAAATCAATAAAAGAAAGAGTAAAATTAGTAAGGCAGCCTGTTCATTGCAGCGGAGTTGAGCTGAGCCAAACGGCAACGTGATTGCTCAACCTATCAGGTTTTTTGAGAGGTGACAGATATTATAACTAATAAAAGAAAAAAAATATTCGACGGCAAACCTTGTCTCCGTTCCGTTTCAATGGACAAGTAGCCTTAGATGCAGTGGTGAGTTTCTACATACTCGCATAAAGTTCACAAGCGAAGAGCTTCGATCAAAAACTTGTTGGTCGGAAGCAAGCAAGCTCATGAATGCTCTTTTTGGCTTGTCTCATATAACTCTTCTATAGTAATGTTCTGAGGTCAGGTAAAAAGAGTTTTGGATAAGAGTGGACGGGAAATGTCTTCGCATAGGTGTTATACTTTCCTAGTGCACGGGAATATGAATGAAATAAATTGAAAGACGAACCAATCGCATGTCGGAACAGACACCCGCGGCATTGTCTTACTTCGGCACAAATTGATCAATAAATTACCCACTGCGCAGGTTTAAGATCAGAGTTCTTTTTACCTACACCATCTGTAGAAAGAGAACGAATAAGCAGAACCACAACATGATGAACCAATCGCATGGCGGAACAGACACCATTGCCTTTACTTCTTCGGCACCAAATTGAACGATAAATCACCCACTGCGCAGGTTTAAGGTTCTTTTTACTTAACACCATCTGTAGGGGGAAAAGTTTTCAAACGAATAAGTAGAACCACAACTTACTGGACTTATGGCAACATAACTTCAAGCAAATTATTCCACTTTTTGCACTTAACATTTTCCAGCAATTTATGATAGCGCAGCCCCAAATGTATAAAAAGGTCGTTGAATAAAGATAAAGGCTAACATTTGTACCGTACGGTTGCAGGCAGCATCTACAGGCGCGGCGCGCGGCGGTGGCGGAAGCTTTACCGAGTTAATGGACACATATTTCAAGCCAAACGCTTTAATAGAGTGAGTATCAAGAATTATCTCAAATATTGTGCTACTTTCTAAAGAATATTATTTTCTTGTCATAACTAACATTTCCTTTCTAAAGAATATTATTTTCTTGTCATAAATTTTAACATTTCCTCCCCTTTTGCTAATGAAAATTTATTCTGGAATCGGGAATGGTACTTACCTTAATATAATGTTTCGTTTATTTTTATGTATCCATTCCTTACAAAACAAAATCAAATAAAATACTGCTGTGCATTATTTCACAAGGTTACAGCGACAGTACTATATTACTATTCATTGTTCGGGGACATATTTTAAGCCAAACAGTGGAGTATCAAGAGAATTGTCTCGAATACTAAAGAATCTTATTTTCATGGCATATATTTTAACAGTTCCTCTCTTTTGCTAATAAAAAATCATTCTGGAATCGGGAATACTACTTGCTGAATAATATGCCGTTTTATGGTATTCTACAGGTTACAGCTGAAAATCAGCGCTGTATGTTCTTGTGCAACAAGCCATACAGCATAATGCTGAGCTGGGACCCTTTTTCGGGTTGTGCCACACATGACAGTTTGTTTAGGCGCTTCTTTTGCTTGATCTCAGGTGGAAGAAGCGCCGGAACTAGCTCTTAGTTTTAAGATGTGTGGGACAGTTATGTAAATAAACGTCTTTTCTTTCTTTCTTCTTTCTTTCGTATTCGTTCCTTACAAAATAAAACGGCGCAGTACAGTATTGAGCGGAGGAATATTCGCTCACTAGGTACACGAATGTTCGAAGTTATATCATTATTCATTACAAAAGTAAGCAATGTAATTTTATTAATCGTCGGCTTAACGTACTCACTGATGTAATGAAATGAAATGAATTTATTTATTTCATGTAGGACAGGCTGTGCTGCTTACCTACCAGCGCGGTTTGGAAAGCAGATTATATAGCAGGATGTACCTATAGCTCGAATCTGAGCTGTTACATTACAAGCGAATGCTCTGGATCAGTACGCACCCTTAATCTGCCTTTTATTCATTTCAGCGAGCCTTTTGTGCCTTCTGTCAAGACCGCATCTGGGGCCTTGGGCGGCAGGGCTTCAAGTGCATCCAGTGCAAGCTGCTCGTGCATAAAAAGTGTCACAAGCTTGTACAGAAACCTTGCTCCAACGAGCACGTCGATCCAATCGAAGTCAAAGACGATGCGAATGGAGAAAGTACACTCGGTAGAGCTTCCTCTGTTAGGTAAGTGTCTGCCGGCCAGCTGATTCGCCAAACAAAACTTTCACCGTATCCCGAATACCAGGCCAGCTTATTTGCCGAACTATCGTATGCCAGAACTGGAATCATTTGCCGAATCCCGATAGTGTGGCCGTACCACTAGGAAAGTCGAGATGCTACCCTATAATTTTTTCTTCAACCTTCTTTCTTCCTATCAACTTTTATATTGCTTTTCGTAATTGTATGCGTGTCTAGTTGCTATAATAATTTTTTTTTTATTGAAACTTTATTAGAGTCCTGCCTGTGGTCCCACCAAATTAAATAAAGATCGCTATGTAAACTAAACTAGAAAGTTTTCCAGTAAGTACATTCGTATTTTAGTTTCATTCAACAGTAACTATGAGTAATCAAGTTTGTCGGACTTTGTCATCGAGTCTATAGGACTACCGAGTCTATCCATTTCTCTAATGAGATTTGAGTCTTAATGGAATTAAAGTCGGTTGTGCTTTCTTGAAAAATACGTTAGCATAATTATTCAAATTAATGAAGACAAGAAAAGAATGAAGTCTTCTAAAGAGTATAAGCCACAGAAGCTAGACTAAAATCGTTTTCTGGGAATAATTTACTTAGTGGACTTTGTTTTTCATTATTAGGTGCAAATCCCATAGGTATTTTAGGTGAGGCCTATAGCCAGCTGGTTTTTAGGTTTATAACAACAGACTAACCTCCGTATTTCTATGTAGAAATAAAGATTAAAATAGGGGTACCTACTAAATGCTGCAGGAATATGGCAGAAAAAAGGACCAAAACTTATTTTTATCTATTTTTTATAATGTGTAGGTATGTATTAATATTAAAAAAAAATTAAAACTCTAATAACTAACACCACACTCTCAAAAATACTAAAATAAATAATGCATTTCAAGATTACTTTAGGATCAAAACGGTTTTGTTAAACTACACTGCACTCGGTACGTCCATTCACGTAAACAAACAAAAACCCTCGGGTAAATACCTAAACATGCAAAGCGTGAGACCCTGTTAACGGTCTTAAAATATACGGCGATGTACAGTTTGCGACAGGTCAACATGGCAATCGGGCTGGGAACGCCTCCGTGCTAACCCAGTGCGGGATAGCGCGGGTGTGCGGGGCATTCTCCCGCCTCATACCCCGATTGCTATGTCGACCTGTCGCGAACTATAGTAAAGCCGGGACCAGATATGTATCATTTGCCCGATCCGATCACCGACGCGTATCATGATCGCTCATGTGGACGTGTGACGATACGCAGTCATGATACGCGGTCTCGATACCACTGTAACACGATACGCGATATGGACCGTTCCATATCGAGTCGGTTTTTGTCCGATCAGCAAAGGAGATACGGATGCGATTTGATCAAGAGCTGACACAGAACTGGGCAGTTTGATACGCAATCATAATAGTATGATCCCGTATAAGCTGAAAGGCGACCATATTCCTTCTACATCAATAGCGTCCATATTGAGATACGAAGCTTGATACGGTATCGTACCGTAATGATACAGTGATACGGATGGGTTGATCAGATCGGGCAAATGATACATATCTGGACTCGGCAGGTATGTCTACTGAACATGACCGCTTTAAAGACCCAAAATAAAGATTTTTAAAGAATTCTATGAAAAAAAATTTTGCTAAAAGCTTAAAGGTTTTGAATTGTTGTAGGTCTCGCGCGGAACCCGAGCCGCCATTACCGGAGACGCCGCCGGCGCCCCCGGCCCCCGTCCGCAACGAGGACTTGGAGCCCGGCTCGCAGCGACAGTACTCATTGGATGACTTTGAGCTCATCAGAGTCATAGGTCGCGGATCATATGCCAAGGTGCGTTTAGAGCTTCCGAGACGGTCAAGCGATTTGACGTCAAGCACGTAGATTTGTTTTACTGGATCAAATGCTTGACTCAAGCAAAAATCTCAGCGTACATATGCATTTGACTAGTATCGGCTAGTGTGCTTTACCAGTGGCTCTACCGCGGTTGTTTGACAGCTACAATGTCACGATCGCAATCATCTCTGATTGGTTAATGCTCGCTCACTATTGGCCACAATGCATTGTTGCAACAAGAATCGCACAAATTCAGCCAATCAGAACAATTGAGATTGTAATAATGATTGATGCAGGTTTTAGACAATCGCCCTACTGTTTGCGAATTGCATCACGAACCTTTTTTTTGATAATCTCGTAAATGTGAAAACTTACACTTAAATATGTAAAAAATATCTGGATAAAAAAGTGACAAGTACCTTTTTGCATTTAGTCATTCAAATAATTTGCGAATATAGTTAGTCGCAGGTATTTAATTGACTTGCTTCGACAGCAGTGAAGGAAAACATCCTAAGGAAACCTATCAATCCGCACTTGGTCGGCGTGATGGACTATCTAACCCCTTCTCATTCTGAGAGGAGACCCGTTCTCAATAGCAATGGGTTGATAATAATGATGATGATCGTGTTCACAGGTGCTAATGGTAGAACTAAGAAGAACAAAACGCGTATACGCGATGAAGGTGATAAAGAAGGCGCTAGTGACAGATGACGAGGACATAGACTGGGTGCAGACTGAGAAGCACGTGTTCGAAACCGCTTCTAACCATCCCTTCCTGGTGGGGCTACACTCCTGCTTCCAAACGCCCAGTCGACTGTTCTTCGTTATTGAGTTTGTGCGTGGTGGAGATCTTATGTAAGTGTAAACTTTTGTTGCTGCTGTTTGTCACCAGTACGCTTAGTACGAGATTTTATGTCTTACCAACGTTGATAGTATTTGAGTGTCGAAACACTTCCGCGTTATAGTAAACTGGATCTTAAACTCCTTGTTTTAAAGCTCAAGTTTGTCTACACATCTTAAGCCAGCGCTCCAAGCGGAAACGTTGCGAAATTAAAATCAGTGGCATTGAATTTTTGACTTCAATTCAAGGCACTTTGGGTCCATTTTACTTTGACGTTATTGTGTTTCGACTCTCGAATTCTAGGAACGTTTGGTGAGACGTAAAATCTTATACTACGCGTACAGTAAAGTAGCGTTTTCACGGATCGACCTGGGTAAAACGACTTGAAACGTTTGACAAAGTTGTTCTACAAAACATGTTTACAAGTTTTGACGCAGTCGAAATCAGCATAGATAGAAGAATGTGGCACAGCATTTAGTTAGCAGAATTGATTGCAGCCAAACGCTAGTCTATAAGTTTAAAAAAAATTAAGTACGAGTATGTCCGACCGCATATCTGATCGAAGCCGATTAATCGCCAAAACCTTGGTCGATGCCAAAACCGAAGCCAAAGGTTTAATAATAACCTTAAGAAATTCTGGTCAAGATTTTTAGTTTATGTGGACTGTTGTCCTAACTAACTTGTCTTATATGATATCACTTCGAAATAATATCAATATCGCCTCTTCCATTGGTCTCTCGAGCATTCGTAATTTTGTTCAATTTCTTGCTAAAAACTCTCGGCTTCGGCCAAAACTTCGGTGCATTTCGACCGAAGCCGAAGGTGATTTACTGCCCGAAGGTGGTCGAAGGCCAATGATCGCTATAAATTTTTGTAATGTTTCCGCAGGTTCCACATGCAGCGGCAGCGGCGGCTGCCGGAGGAGCACGCGCGGTTCTACGCGGCGGAGATCTCTCTGGCGCTGCATTTCCTGCACGAGCGCGGCGTCATCTACCGCGACCTTAAGCTTGACAACGTGCTGCTCGACCACGAGGGACACATCAAGCTTACTGATTATGGCATGTGCAAGGTATGGCCTCGTCTCAGCCATATAAACAACTTTTAGACCTGAAGTCAAACAGTTTCTTAACTTCCTGTGAAAACTGTGAGCATTCAGACCTTATTGTCAGTATTCGTTCAATTCATCGTGCATAAGATATCATTGAGTAAGCAGTTCAATTCGTGAACCAGATCAAAGTCAAGTCAAATAAAGATCTATAAAAAAAAATTGAGTTGTTGTTTACCTGAATATGACAAGCAAGACTTGCCGTTGGTGCCGATTCACGATTTATAAAAAAAATATCAAAATGATGCTACAAGGAACCAAAAGCTTAATTTGTTATGATCCACTATTTCGGTGGATTATAGTAAATTAAGCTTTTGGACCCTTGTATATCATGGAGTTCCGCAAAGTAACACCTGCTTCTATACAACAAATTAATGTTTTTGTATTTTCAGGAGGGCGTCCGGCCCGGCGACACGACGTCGACGTTCTGCGGCACGCCCAACTACATCGCGCCGGAGATCCTGCGCGGGGAGGAGTACGGCTTCTCCGTGGACTGGTGGGCGCTCGGCGTGCTCACGTACGAGATGCTGGCGGGCAGGTCTCCCTTCGACATCGCGCACGCGGCCGACAACCCTGACCAGAACACTGAGGACTATCTGTTCCAGGTGACTCTAGAAAACATCCGATTAGATCGATTGTTTAGTATTATATTAGCCCATTCTATTTGCTGGGACTATTTGAACGAACTTTTGCTGTAATAAAGCTTTTGGCTATCAATTGCCGTCTTTCAATGTCGGACCAGCCCCCGGTTATTCTTACACAATTGGGGGGCAGTTTTGGTCGCAATTATCCATGCCACGACCACGGCACGTTTATTTTAGTTTGATACATATTTAAATAGGCCACAATCTTAAGAATCTCGTCGCCTTTCGCTCTACATCCGTCTTATAGGTAGGTATTTTTTCGTCAAAAAAATTAAGAATATGCTCTAAAATACCTTCAAAAACCAATCAGTTTTTGTAAAAACTGTCCAGAAATTCCTTAAGAATTAATTTCATTATAGATAGACAATCTATAATGAAATTAATCATTTCAGCTCAAACTTTTATATATTCTGTTAAACTATCTTATTTTTTGTGTTACAGGTGATCCTAGAGAAGACGATCCGAATCCCTCGCTCGTTATCAGTGAAGGCCGCGTCGGTGCTGAAGGGATTCCTCAACAAGAACCCAGCGGAGAGACTCGGCTGCAGCGAGAATGGGTTCCTGGACATTGTCAATCATCCCTTCTTTAAGAGCATCGACTGGGAGATGGTAAGTGCAATTTCTATTTAGACTCTTACTACCGCACTCAGAGTCGCTTAATCGTTACAAGCGACTCTGAGTGCGGCTGTTATATTCTGAAATATAAAAAGGAGGAGTTTCCTCAGAAAAGAGACTATCTAGAAACTACTAATTTTTGTCTTGGATAAGTTAAACAACACAGGCAAAATTCATTTTTTTTCGTTTGCCAACAAATAATTCCGTCTACACCTTTAGTTCGCGACAGGTTGAGATAGTAGTCGGGGTATGAGGCGGGGGGACGCCCCGCGTGTTCGTTGGTCAGGTGTGCGTGTGTGCGGGGCCGATTCCCGATTCCCGACTTGTCGCGTACTCTAATTACTGGCAAACCGGCATGCTTTATGTACTGTAGCAAAAATGAATACCTAATTCATTCATTCATTATTATAAATGCGAAAGTGTGCACGGGTGCCTGCGGGCGCGCGCGCGTGTGTGTGTAATCTACGCAGGTGAAGCCGCGGGGACAACTAGTAAAATTAATATTGGTTTCTACAAACCGACTAACTTCTCTTTCAAGGTTTTCCAGAACGCTCTTATCTATAGGATATAGGTGTCGCGATCTTTTGCCTCTCGCGCTTGTGTCAAGACCTCATCGCCTGTTTCTGTTTTCAGTTGGAACAAAAGCAAGTGGTGCCGCCCTTCAAGCCGCGGTTGGAAGGCGAACGCGACCTCGCGAACTTCCCGCCAGAGTTCACCGACGAACCAGTGCATTTGACGCCCGACAATGAGTCAGTATACAAGATTATTCACAGATTTTTTCCCAGACAGGGTACAAGTGAAAGAAAATTCTTCGCTCCTGTTGGTTTTCCCACGATACGTCCTTATGATCTTTTACGAAGTCTTTCAGTCTCCGATGTTAACGCAGCGTAGCGGCACACTATATTTCAATCGTACTCGACTTAGGTATATGCGTTTGCGCGTTGCGTGTATGTATTACGTTTAAATATGCATCAAATAACCTTTATGACAACCGCATATTATAAGAATTTTTTATTTAGAAAACTTCTAATTCACGCCGGGCGATCAAGAAAATTTTCGTCGTCAGGTTGGCATACCAACATCCGCAATAAGTTCCGACGTCAGTTTATGGGGTCTCGTCCAAAATATACAGCAGAGTGACTTCAAGCGCGCGTATGTTGATACTTATAATATGCCGGTCTTAAGGTGAGCTTCCGTGAGTCATGGCGAACATTATGGCAGACACTGAAGGCGTGCTACTTTTTGCTCGTTGGCCTAAAAACTGGCAATAATTTGTTTGTTTCCAGCACTGTGATCGCGGACATCGATCAGTCGGAGTTCGAAGGCTTCGAGTACGTGAACCCGCTGCTCATGTCGCTGGAGGACTGCGTGTGACAACACGCCTGCCGCCTGCACTCGCACCATCTACACCCGCAGGTATATCTTCTATGTATAGCTGACTGACTGACTGACTGACTGATCTATCAATGCACAGCTCAAACTACTGGACGGATCGGGCTGAAATTTTGCATGCAGGTAATTACTATGACGTAGACATAGCTAAGAAAGGATTTTTGAAAATTCAACCTCTAAGGGGGTCAAATAGGGGTTTGAAATTTGTGTAGTCCACGCGGACGAAGTCACGGAAATAAGCTAGTCCATATATATAAAAAGAAAAGCGCTGACTGACTGACTGAATCAACGCACAGCTTAAACTACTGGACGTATCGGACTGTTTGACATGCAGATAGGCTATTATGACGTAGACATCCGCCTAAGAAAGGATTTTTGAAAATTCAATCAGAGGTAAAACAGGGGTTTGAAATGTGTTAAAAATATCGAGTAAACGAACCGGTCATCTGATGTTAAGTGATTACCGCCGCCCATGAACATTTGCAGCACTAGAGGAACCGCCAATTCGTTGCTGACTTTTAAGGAATTTGTCGATTGTAATACTGCCGAAGGGAATCCCATCCCACCTTCAAGGAAAGAGTGAATATGCATCTTCTACTAGTCCTCATCATTGCTTTCTATTTCCAACGTTAGCAAATTGTACTCACCCTACTGACTTATATACGGTTCTCCCCGTCAGGCATACGGGTACGCGCCGGACTCGTCGTCGTCGGACTACGACTCGGTGTGCTCCGAGCTGCCGCGCAAGCCCACGCTGCTGCAGCACATGTTCTGCCTGCCGCTCAACTGACGCTGACGCACACCTAGCACCTAGCATTAGGCTACACCACGCTACACTACACACTAAACTACACTACACTTACACACAACACACAGGCGCTGTCCTGAGTGAACGACTGTGTCAGATCGAACGATAAGAATGACGGCGAAGCATCTTTATAATCCTTCTTATAATAAATGCAAGTGTATTAGGAATGCCCTTACTACCGAGCAGAACCAAGAATAAACTCGGTAGTTATTGCAATATTCAGTTTACAATAATAAAACAATTTGATGTACCTACCCATCGAGCCGGACCACATTATTTGGTTGGTTGAGAGGCTTCGGATGTGGTTAATTACAACTTACAACCTTGCCTGCAACAGGGTAACGGATCGACGTGATTTGTTGCGTGGATATAGTTAAAGATCTGTGCCCTGTTTATCAAACATTACAAGTCTACAAGCTCACAAGTTACAAGAACTTTTTTACAAACTCTTGTAAATTATGTTTATCAAATAATTTCACAAGACTTGTAGGAAGTTACAAGACTTGTAGAACTTGTATTTTTAATTTATACACTTTATTTTTGCTAAATTGCAAAATAATTTTTCAACCGTAATAAATGTCGATAAAATAGCAATTACGGTACCATAACTAGTCAAGTTATTGTTAAAAATAAAACTTTTTTTCAAATAATTCAATTTTGTGTTAAATAACCTATTTGTAAAACCTATTGCTTCTTATTTTATTTACCTACCTACTTTTATTTATTCTATTTCGGTACACCAACAGGAAGTACCTACACAAAAAGTTTAAATTAAAAATAATTCATTATTTTTCATGAATTAAGGTTAGACTTAAAATTTGGAAAAATAGATAGACTTTAAAAAATTTCGCTACCTATTCGAATTACACCGCAAAAAATGGCGAAATCAGATGCGAAAGTTACAATTATTCTTCAATTAAATAATTCGTGACAAAAAAGATATTTTATTTGGCGCATTTACTGATAAATTATCTAAAGACCAAAAAATAGCAGAGTGGAAAGAGATACTATTGCTATGTCAATCGCTTGGACTTGTATCTACCGAAAAAGATTATGCCAGCATACTCGTATGTATATGAGACACGTTTTGGTCAAATTTAAAAAGAGCAACATTGATAAGCTTAATAAAATTACACCTTTGAATTATTTTATAGTTATTTTACCTATTTCTACTAGGTACTAGATAATTTAATTATTCTATCATACTTGCATACAACTTTTAAAATAAATTAAGAGTCAACGGAGGCTCTCCAACTTTTTCGTTACAAGTTACAAGCTACAAGCTACAAAGGCATTTTTGATGAACAAAACCACAAATACAAGTGTGAAAAACACTTGTATTACAAGTGATATTACTTGTAGCTTGTAGTTTACAAGTGTAGTTTTGATAAACGCATTCTTGTAAAAATGCACAAATTTACAAGAGAAATGCTTGTAATACAAGACTTGTAACGTTTGATAAACAGGGCACTGGAAAATGATATGGGCCATTTTTTATCCCGGTTAAGAGTTCCCACGGGACTTTTAAAAATTTAATCCTACGCGGACGAAATTTTCATTTTATCATTATTAAAACTCATCTTTTGATATGATGCGAGTCAATAAACAACAAAAAAAAATATTTAACTAAATAAATCAGAAACTGTGGCTAATTCCGTTGAACTCAATCTCTAAACTATCTACTAATGCTGCCTATCCTTTTCTGCGGGTAGCATTACGAAAGGAATAGCAATAAATTCTAACCTGGTATGACAGATTGTGTTCAATAGAATCCACTCATTGTCTGTCAAAAAGCTTTCTTTTGCACTCCGGTGCACGTCAGATTTTTTTCTGACAGACAATTACTAATAATAACATGCGACTGACTGACTCAAAATGTTTAACATTGTTCACACAGGTCGGCGTCTTTCACACACACTTACACATTACACACACACAGTAACTATCGACATGAAAGGCCGCAATTATTATGTAAGTGATATTTTATTCTCTATTTATCATTCCTTGTAAAATATTATTTTTGATAGTAAATTGTATGTTATATAAAGTGGTACAGATGATCTTAATTAAAATTGCTCCCTTCACCAAAACTTTGTAATCAGAAGTGTAATATTTTAATTTGGAATATCTACGTGTCGATGGTCACTATACAAAATTTGCACCGCATTGCATTTAAGTCTACCTAGAAAGATTAATATGTGTCACATAATCTACATATTTAAAAAATCACAAATAATAAGTAACGTCAAATATTTTTTCTACTATTGTTCGAATAATGTTATTACAAATAAAGTGTATTCGTAAAAAAAAATTATATAGACTTATTATGATTATGTTTAATGTATAGTTTCAAAAAAAAACAATTTATTTTTACGAGTTTCGATTGTGATTCATTGGTGATTAAATTCAAGTGTACCATAATTACTTAAACCAAAATTTAGTACATCTCATTTTTATTCTATTTCGGTACCTTCGAAGTATATTCGAAAAATTATAGGAAAAGTTTAAACTTAAAAAACTTAATCGACGCCTGGTTTATGTCTATGGCACAGATTATTATTATAGGTAAACAAAGTAATCTGTGGTGAATATTAATAATTCACCACAATATTCACCAGTGCATTATGCACATAGGATACTCACAGAGTACAGCGCTGCTAACTCCGGAATCCCTCTTCAATATTTTTCATTAGATTCTGGTCCACCTATACTACTCTAATTTTTTTTGACATAAATCAATCGATAAAAATACAGAGGTTTTTTTACATTAAAAAAAAGAAAAAATCTCAAAAATTCCAATTTGTTTCATACTTCTCCCACATCAGAAGTGGGATAAATAAACTGAAATTAAACTCTAAAGGGGCTTGCTTGAATTTGCCACCAGTCACTCTCAAGTAAAAATCGTATGTTATTAGAGTATGACAATTGAGTATTGTTTCCGATTTTGTATTAAAAGTATAATGAAACTGTGTATAATGTATTAACAAAAGGAATCCTATAGATCTTCCATGAATAGTGAAATAACTGTGGAATTGATGTGGCTGGTTTGCGATCTATATTGTTTGGTGCTGAGTTTGTGCGCGTCTCGATAACTACAATACTAATCAAAACGGGTGCAGCAAATGTAAAATGTATGATACTTGATGATATTCGTCTGAACATATGATATTCGACTTTAGTGGGTTAAAATAAAGCGTATTTTAAAACTATCTACCTATTTCGGGAAATGGCTACAATTCATGGTCATTTCACCTGATATATTATAAGAGAATATTCGATTAAACGCTTCTAAATGTACATAATATAAGTATATAATGTACTATACGAAATATTGAAATATTTAATATTTGATATTGTATATTTAATATTTGAACGATCGTGTAGAATATTCATAAAGAAAGATATCGTTAAATATCTGATGCGTCACTATAAAGCTCATTTCACACTATGGAATATAAATTATATTATATCCCGTAGGTAGTGTGAAATGAGCTAAAACAAATATACAAAAATATTTTATGTTAATTTTCTTTTTGATCCAAATATCAATGACATTTGCCTTTGTGCCAACTGCCATAATTAAGGGAATGATAAAAGTTACAAACAAACATGCGATAAAAGTGTTTAAATTATTATAAATTTTGTTAAATATTGACAAATGGGAAAAAATGTATACAATCTCTAAAATTTGACGCATCATATTAGGTGCAAAATTATTATGATTATAATGCCTTTCGGAAAATTTATTAAAATTTTAATGATTAGAAAATAAAATATATACAAAGACGTACGGGTCACTGTAAAAATTCTCTATAATTTTTGTAATATTACAAATTACAATACGTATATACTATACTAGGGTATAAATTAAATCGAATAAAAATCTATACAAAGATTTTAACGAATATTGGGGGTATATTTAAAAATTGTTTTCGAGCAATAAATTGTATTGTAGTAGTTATCTTTTTGGAGACAGGCAACTGCTCAAAAGAAGGCACGTAAGGAATTAACTGTAGTGAAAAAATATGCCCTGGACCTTACTTCTTATGAAATTTAAACCGAAACCACGCTTCAAACTCAGATTCAACGAACTCTTGGTACAAAAATCTTGAAATAAAATCACAAAATACAAAAGTTTGTTGTTTGCGTGGTTTAGTTTTAAATATCATAATCGAGTAAAGGCCTCTATGGAGCAGGTAGTAATCAAATTAGATTTCCCTAGAAGCCTAGATATAAGCTAGATTTGTAGCTTCATTGTTCGAATAGATTATGAAGGAAAGTGTATAGTCAATGAAAAAGCATGTCAGAGGCCGAGATTTATAGAGTTTACTTTGAAATAGCTCTAACTTTACTTAAGAGTTAAAACGAAATAGATTTATATATATTTTTCCTCTCTGTCTCATTTAAACTGAAACTGAAGTTTAAAAAAGTCTAAGTACACACTATACCTCAGCCTTAAATTGTAAACTTTCTCCGATATAAAAGAATAATTCAAGATAGCGTCGCGTTGAAACTGTTTGCCTCCGGCTCGGCCTTAAGATTGCGCCAAAGAGAAGTGAAATTCGTCACGTGACTTTGAATTGTTTTATTTATTGGCTTAGTAATACGAACTAAAATCTAATAACTTTAAATAATTTTTTGGGGTTTATAATTTCTATAACTTAAAGGTACAACTGTACATTTCCAAGCTGTTAAAATTTTTGTTTTGTCGTCGATAAAAAAAATGAATAGTAGGTAATGTGTAAAGTTCGCGTTGAAAGTTGTAAAGAAGATAATATTAGGTAATATATTGACAAAGTAGGTTATTACAAAATCTATATAAAGGATTCCTAAAAATGTTTTTATAATATGGCACATTTCATCCTCATGCTCCTTTGTAAATTGTAGTGAGTACTCATATGTTTAGCTGTATGAAAATTATTTTTAGTAGCATTTCGAGCGACATTCCCAGAATATTTAAACGATTCTTAAGAACTAAGAGCACCTCAAATTTAAAACTGTAGTTTTTAGCACTTTGCTAGCACCAAAACAAAAAGAAATTATCACTTAATATTTGAGGTGCGCTAAAAAGGCAGCGTTTTAGTATTCAGTCATAGAAGAGTTAGGGCGGAAACATACTTTTAACAAAATTGCTCTGAAACAACCGACCCATCGTCGCTTCTTCGGTCGTCGAATTCTGCTCATATTCAAGACCAATGTTGCCACATGGTGCTTTCTGTACTAGATAGTAAATTTTTTGATATTTCAGTAACTATTTCATAACTAGTGCATAATCTAGCACTTTTTTAAAAATTCCTTCCGTTTAAAACATATTAACAACACTGACATTACTTCTTACATAGATTATTATCGTATGCATCTAAAATTATTGTTTACCGTATAGACTGTGGCAGCACTGCATGCCATCCCTGTTCTGTTTTCATGTTTACATGACAACAGGATAGCCTATGCCTAGCGATTTCAATGGAAAGTAACAGAGAAATATTTTTCAAAGGGAAAAGAAATCCCGTATTGCTCTTCCAAATAATTTTATATAACGGTTTTTTTATAACAAAATTAGCCCTATCTGGAGCATTTTCGAGATTGGTTTAGTGCGTTTTCTAAGAAAACATTTGGCATCACTGCTCAACACACGTCACAATTCCTCCGGTTTCACGTCGTGTGTTAAAAGTATGTTACTGCCTTTGGAATCCCATGTTAACACGTTAAAACTCTTATCAGGAAAGGAAATACATAATTCCTCTTGTATTAATGTAAAATATATTCCACTCCCTAAAAGTAGTATCCAACTTCTTCTTTCGAAGCTAAATATTTAAAAAAAAACACTCGATTAGGTAGCCAACGAATTTTATAAAATTAACGTTTAAATAAATAAAGAAATATATAATGATAATAATTAATAAGCACTGAAACAAATTTAAATCGTGTATATTAAATTAACAAAAAAATCGTAAAATCGGTTACCGGTATATTATTATAATAATATATTACAAATTATTGTTAATGTAGATGAAAAAGACTTTATTATAAACTCGCGAGCAATGAATCCGGTTCGGTCCCAAAAGTGTACAAAATAAAAACCGTTTTATAACTTTGATTAAATAAAATTCATAAATATTGGAAATCGTTTCGAAATACATATTTAAGTATGTATTGAGACTAATATATTTATAATATATTTTATTTCATTCAATGTTTCGGAAAAAAATAAGGTTTTTGTGACGGACCCGGACTCTGCTCTTTGCAAGTGTATTTAATTAATGTATTGTATATCGGATCATTGGCGGCGGCTGTGTCCACAACTATTCTAAATAGTGCGTAGAGACTATCTATTAGACATTTTGCACCGATATCGATATTAGATATGTTTCACACGCGCGTCGATTCTTTCCGCTCGATATTGTATCGTATAATATTATGTACGGTCGCTACTGTTATACGTCGTGTGTATTGTTACCCTTATGTTTGTTTCGTAGATGTTGATGTCATAGTATAACCGAGAGGCCTTATTCGCTATGCCATTCAAATCGTAACACACTTGTAACTGCTATTTTGATGTCAAGTGTCAAAAAATCATAAAATGCATTTCGCGCATCTCGCGAACAAATAATCCGGCTCAATCGTAATCGTTTTTATTAGTTCAATAATTGACCCGGATTCTTTGCTTGGGAGTTTAGTTGCAATTTCAATGTAATAGAGACAAGGCCTTTTATTATTTGCGTCGTTGCGTTGCCTCTAGGCCTGCGTGTAGAAACTTTAATTTTAAGTATTTAATTAGTATTTTGATACTTTTAGGTATTAATTAATTATTATTATTAATTGTTTAGTTTTTAATTACTTATTAATCATTCCATTGTAATTGAATTCATTCTTGCATTGTTATTTTTCGAAGCGACATCACAAAGTGCTATGTAAAATCTTTTTAATAACAGTTAGATACTATTAATTGCAATCTTTTTTGATAATTAAAGTCACTTTAGGTAGATATATTATTTTGTTCTAATGTTTTATTTAAATTACCAAACATTTTTTATAGTAATAGATAATGTAAAGAAAAGTACTAACTGCATGACAAAATGACATTAACAATTGTAAAAGACGGACACGTACTTTTAACATACGCGGCCCTATAAAACTAAAAATTTTTTAACGATGCGAAATTACTATTTAATTTATTGGCAGTATTGTAAGTGACCAGAATACAAACGTGTTAAAATGCGAAGTAAGGCCCGGACGTGCTTAGTGTGATTCTGGTCATAGTTCTTGTAAAAATGTCGCGTTACATGTTAAAAGTATGTATTTGCCCTAATAAACTCGCGATAAAGAATCCGGGTCGGTAATTAAAATAAAAACTATTATGACCGGGCCGAATTTTTTGCTCGAGTGTTTAGGTTATTTTTAAAGTTACTTCACAAAACAAGTATAAATTATAGTTAGCTTTATTTTTAACAAAATATTGTATTTAGTTTTGTTTGTTCGCTGTAGATCACTCGGTTACCGAACCGAGGCCTAGGGTCTATACACACATTTTTTAGGTGTCTTATTTAATTTAATTTGTATGTGTATTGTAAAACACCAATATAAATATGATTGTAACTTGATACGATTTCTCTGTGAAATGCTTGGTGCGTGGATGTCGACGTATTGTCAAATTAGACTGGTGAACTTGAGGTACTGTACTATTCTATGCTTAACTGAAAATAAAGAATGATTAATCTGACACCAGCTTTTATTTACATTTATTATAGGTAAAGCTGCGACGTAAAAATTTCGATGAGAGTCGAATTCGGCGAAAATTGTTGTGGGGAAACTAAATTTACTTCGTTTTAGACTACAGTAGAGTTTTCGACGCTTTATGCAATTTTTTTATCAGTGTGAACGCGGTTCTATAAGAAAAATTTAAGTGCAAAAAACTTTCGTCTTGGCGTGATGAAAAGAGCTTATTCTTAATATCCACCCTAAAGAGCCCGCCTATAGGGTGTATGTATACTCTAACGCCTAATACGTTATCGTTTATGGTTACCCCCATTATTTTTATTCCGGGGTGCACACGTTTCCGAGTAAGATACACTATATAGGATGTAACTTACTCGGATGATTGTTTTAAGGTGGAACAAGCGAATGTACGCAATTTTAACGTAAAAAAAGTTCAAGGGCGAGTCGGACTCTCACCACGAAGCGTTCCGCACCATCAGATATAGCACTGAAACAGGGTCTTGGACTATAGTCATAAACGTGATTTTTTGTATAGCGGTAGTTTATGGGGGCTATTCATAATTAACGTCACCGTTGTACGGAAAGCGAATAATGACGTAGGAATGCGTATTTTAAAAAAAATTTACTCAAGAAATATTTGCCAGCAGCACGCCTTTTCTAGCGTATACAGCGTATATTTCCAGCGTTTTAATGGAAATCTAAATCACTAGGTGCCATCTTTTCGATTAGTCTTGTCTTCGTAGGACCTAAATGATGTGAATTATAATTCATAAAATTTAGCGTCATAAGTAAAGCGGAAAGTCCTTGAGTGGAGACCGCGTTTAAGCAAGCGTAGTGTGGGACGCCCTCCAGCACGATGGACCGGCGATATAAAGAGGCTGGCGGGAAGTAGCTAGATGAAGAAGGCTGAGGACCGGGTGTGGTGGCGATCTTTAGGGAAGGCCTATGTCCAACAGTGGACGTCCACAGGCTGATGATGATGAAAACTCATAATCCCATCAGGACATCGATTTATTTTCATTTAAGTGCACAAAAAATAATTTAAGTAAGTATACATAGCCTTTTTGTAAGTCTACACACGTAGGATTCATTTGTAATGATTAACAATTACAAATATATATTCGAGTATCTGTAAGTATAGTCCGTACAAAATGACTCCGTACGCGCCATTTTAACTCTGGGTCAACTGTCATGTCAAAAGTACGGTTCACCTTTAAAATAAGGACTAAAATCGTACTTTTGGCATGAAATTTGGCACAATAAGTTAAAATGGTGCGTGAGGAGTTAAATTTCACGCGTTATATATTGAAAAAATAATAATTAGGCGTCATATACACGAACGACAATAGTGCACGTTGACATATTTAAACAAAATGCTTCGTTTCAGCAGATAAGCGGCTGTTTTTGAGCAGCTTAGGTTTCAAGACGTTCAAGAAATTAATTATGCAAGACCCCTTCATACTGTCTCGTATTTTTCCTGGGCTATTTACACCCGTATTCACTATCATTACTTTGAGGTCTCGCAGTGCGCTCGAACGCACAGTAATTTGATTGGTTGAACCTACACTGTGCGTACAAGCGCGCTGTTAGACCTCACAGTAATAATTGTGAATAAGGGTGTACGACGGGGTCATATTATGTTCGGGAGGGAGCGTTTGAGCATTTCTTACATGCTTTAGACGACTTTGAGCTTCAATTTTAGACGCTATGACCGTTAAGGCTAAACGCTCAGACGATAGTTGCCAATGTTTGTAACAGTGACAAACGCATTTTATAAAATAGTGACAAATCGTCATGCAAAAGTAGTTTTACGCGCGTCGTTTCTAAATATTTTACTAGATTCAAAAGACAACTCAATCGCCGTGATACTTTCGTTCGTGTATAACGAGCCTAAGGCTAACTTGCTGCTAGAACGTGAAGCAAAGTTTCGAAGTATTTGGATACAATTTGTTCGATCAGCAAATAATTAGTTTTTTCTGATACAAAATTTAATTGATACTTAAAGAATGCATTCTAGTCCCAAGTTATAGCCATATTCTACTTTGTAACTACTAACTAGTATTTGCTAAATACCCTCAAAATTTCGACAGTCAGTTTTCTAATTAATATAATATCTATAAATGCATGAATTCTTTCCGAATAAATTATAATAATTTAAATTCTTAATTCGAAAAATACACTGGGTGCTATAATTTACTAAAATAAATCAGATAAATTCTAATACTGTTTCACAACACCGATCAACAGGAGATTATTAATTAACTTTTTTAAACATCAACCAAATAAATAAATAAATAATATAAATTTATTTAGTAATAACAACAAGAATATAGTAATATTCTAATTTTTTAAGTTTTTTTTTAGATTTTTACATAATTTTCGATTATAATGAAACGATTATAAGCAATCAATTTTAATAGATGACATAAAATTGTAAATAGGTCCAAAATTTTAGAACAGGGGCAATGAATCTCAGGGGCAACAAATAGATTGAATATAGGAACCCGACCTCAACTCTGTTCAACTGTAACAGATGATAAATATTTGAATATGATGTTTCACATCATTAAGAAACAAAACAATAACTAAATCCTTTACTAATAATTAAATATGATGGCAGTTTTATCTATTACAACTTTTGATTGCTTGGCTTATTCCGTCTATCCACCATAAAACAGATGTCAGAGGGTGTATATTAGAACAGGGTGTATACTGTATATTGTATTCTCAGAAATTGGGTATTTGCCTAATTTTGAATTTGATAAATATTATTACTATAAACTAGGATAAAAATAATGACGTACACCGAAAAAAATATTAAAATCCAACAAAGATTTACAAAGTTACAGGCATTTTAATTTTTAGTTCTGGAGAAAATATTTTTCATATAATTTTGAATCGGAATGTATTAATCACACATTTTCACTGACCGTAATAAAACTGTAAAAGGAAAACAAAGCTCTAGATTTTTAAATATTTTTATAGGTAGGTTTTTATACCAACTTCTGATCTAGTAATTCCAGTACGCGGCAGAAAGTAATGTACATCATTTCAGCCTTTAGAATGACATTTCGGCTTTGTAGAGCGTCGTCTCTGTCACTTATGACCTATATGACGTTTTGTCGGTCTTAACGACAGAATCAACGCTCTACAAATCTGCTATCTCCTCCTATAGGTCGATGTACATAACTTTCGGCCGCGTACTGTAAGCATTTTGTTCTTACGAACGCATATAAACGTTTTGGTTTAGATCATCTCACTAAAGTACAAAATCAACACACAGCCCTAAATACTCAATAATTATATTTTCTTATAAAACCAAACGAACTAAACTACTACTACGTCCACAAATAGTTTAACTATTTTAAGACATAGAATATTCGAGATACATTTTGTAACAAAATAGGAGTATATTTTACTACGGTAAAAAAATATCTGATAAGTCTTTGAGTAAAGCAACTGTTTTACTTGAAATTGGTATTGTCTGCCAATTTTTATGACAAATAAATGAAAAGTTCGTTTTCCAATAATATTATACGATAGATATGTCACGTTCATGACGCTCGCTAATGAATAAGACAGAAGATACAAAACACACAAGAGTAGAAGATAGACAAAGTTAGTTTTAGTATACGCAAAACCTGAAAGTAGTTCGTTCAGAATCAGTAACAGAATCGATTGCAATCATTTTTACTACGGGTTATATTTTGACCAAAAAATACTTTAAAATCGTGCAGGTTTGAACGTCTAGTGGAATGACCGCATGCACCAGCTGATTCAAGCCGCGCAAGCGGGAGCGCGCATGATCGGCACCAGCCGTCCCGTTCGCTCACAGCCGCTCGCTTGGGGTGACCATGTTTTTCGAGGACAACGACTCAACATAACAAGCTTATAGCTCCGTAAATTTTCATTAAATATTTTTGAAATTTTGTATATATTCTTTATGTGTAAAAATATTCCCCACGTATTTCGGTTTTTGCGTTAACTTTAACTGACGTTGTAGATAGCTATCTACTAGTGTGATCCAAATGCGGTAGTTCTATGTCTTCATCTTAGACGCATAAGTAACGTATGTATTTCTTATTACATATAATTATATAATATCATAGCCTTTTACACAAAAACTTATACTAAGTTGCTGTCATTTTTTGTAAGGTTTATTCCAAGATTTTTAAGAAGAAAGAAAAACTAACCTTATTACATGTTTTAATGGTTGGCGCAAATGAACCTAAAATCAGTGTAGGTATGGTGTATATGAAAAATAAATTAGGTGAAAATAAAAATTTGTGTACACCGGTTTTGTGCTCTCAAAGTGAGGAATGCAATAGAAAATCAATTTCAATACTTAAGAAATAATATACTATATCCGAACACTGAATACTGATATACTTATTAAAATAAAGTTTTTTCTCTATTTTTATTGGGAACGTTTTAAATTGCGATACCTTATTGGCCACCGTTAGTGTGTGTTATTTTTTGCTTCTTCGTCGGCGGCGCAGATTTGAACATAGCACCTGAATGTAGCTCAGACATTAGGAATGGTACCTGAAATAAAATAACAGTTACAGTACGCGGCAGAAAGTAATGTACATCGGTATAGTAATGTACTTTAGAATGACGTTTCGGCTATGTAGAGCGTTGTCTCTGTCACTCATACCTATATAACGTTTTGTTAGTCTCAACGACAGAGACAATGCTTCACAAATCCGCAATCTCCCATGATACCAACCTACTTTTTAAAGTTTTTTTTTGAATGTGGGTAGTTGTAAATTTTATTTACCTTGTGTTCAAGCTGCATATGATGTAATGGCGGCAGGCCAAGACAAGCCCGCATAATGTTCTCGATGCAGGCGCGTTGTTTGAACAATGCGTTGACTACGGGCGTACCGGGAGGCACCATCGGGGCTTTGAGCAGATATGCCAGGGGAGATAGTACTGCGTGCATGGGACTCCAATCTGGAACAGAGAATTTAAATGAAATTGTGGCCAATTGTATTGCACACAATCTGTGAACTAAAGTAACAGGTCCTAGAGACTATCCCTTTCATATTCATATTGCTCCGCGCGGGAAAGGACAGCAAAAGATTTGGACCTGTTATTCTCAGTCATCATCATCGCTGTCCATTGCTCGTATCCAGGTGTTCTCTGCGACTCGTTTGACGTCGTTTGTCCACCTAGGGGGGATCTACCAACGCACGCTCACTAAGGATTTTTGGAAATTTTACTCCTAAGGAATATATATATGAGATGAAAGTACGTATGAAAGGCCGTCATTTTTCCAAGTTATATTTATGATAATTAGCAATAATATTGGTAATGTCCACGTACCATGTAACGCATCCCTACGGAATGCGACTCTGGAGAACAGGTCGGCCAGCAGCACTAGGTCCAGTATGAGCGGCACGGCCAGCAGCGAGTCCTCACACGTGTTGTGCACCGCGATAGTGCTGGTGCCGTGGAGCAGGATCTCTGACGTGTACTCGTCCATTGCCCGTTTGGAATCACCTGAAATAAGTATCAAATATGTTTGTTTTGACGTATACATTGACTCAAAGTGTATGTTGACGTACACATCGTACGTTGACGTAATGTACATAATCTGACTGACTGATTGACTGATCTATCAACGCACAGCTCAAACTACCGGACGTATCGGGCTGAAATTTGGCATGCAGGTAGGCATCCTCTAAGAAAGGATTTTTGAAAATTCAACCCCTAAGAGGGTGAAATAGGGGTTTGAAATTTGTGTAGTCCACGCGGACGAAGTCGCGAGCATAAGCTAGTTTAAATCTAAATATATAAAAGTAAAAGGTGACTGACTGACTGACTGACTGACTGATCTATCAACGCACAGCTCAAACTACTGGACGGATCGGGCTGAAATTTAGCATGCAGATAGCTATTATGACGTTGGCACCCGCTAAGAATGGATTTTTGAAAATTCTACCCCTAAGTAGGTGAAATAGGGGTTTGAAATTTGTGTAGTCCACGCGGACGAAGTCGCGAGCATAAGCTAGGAACATGTTTAGGAACATGTTTAAGACTGTCACTGTTAGATAGAATCAAAGATGTAGGGAGTTTCTTGGGCTGATGTACAATGATACTGACCGACATAGGGCACGTATTTGATGACGACCACGTGGTCAGGTTTCTCTCCCGGCTTGTAAAGCAATGGGTTTGATTCCACCGTGTCATCTACAACGTTGCTCTTTGTTATCTGTAACAATTAACTTTATTTATTCATCATCATCATCATCATCAGCCTGTGGACGTCCACTGTAAGACATAGGCCTTCCCTATAGAGCGCCACCACACACGGTCCTCAGCCTTCCTCATCTAGCTACTTCCCGCCAGCCTCTTTATATCGTCGGTCCATCGTGCTGGAGGGCGTCCCACACTACGCTTACTTAAACGCGGTCTCCACTCAAGGACTTTCCGGCTCCAACGGCCATCGCCTCTACGACAGGCATGACCTGCCCACTGCCACTTCAGCTTGCTAATAGTTTGGGCTATGTCAGTGACCTTGGTTCTCCTGCGGATGTCCTCATTTCGGATCTTATCCCTCAGGGAAATTCCTAACACTTATTATTCACTAGGTACTGATCAAATGACAATTTTCTTGCCTTGTTGACAGTAATTTAAAGGAATTATTTTACCTCTTTGGAGCGGAACTGCCTGGGTGCAGATAAATTCTTGCCATCGTTGTTACCTAAATGGTTGTAGCTCACGATCGACACCGGCTTCAGACCTGCCAACAAAATAGTCTAAAAATATCAGTCCCTACAAGAGACCCATGTCCAGCAGTGGACGTCTATCGGTTATCAACAACGACTATGATAACACACGCTGAAATTGTAATGGTTGTTTTCCCGAAGCGAAATGATTGTGTCGTGGTATTACAATCGATTTATAAATATAAAAATTATTAGAGTCAAAAATGGCAAATTTGCAATCGAGAATAACTCTAATTTGAAAAAAATCGAATGAGAACTCGAACCAATAGTAATACAGGCTAGTTTATGCCGTATCACAACGCGCGAGAGCTTATTTTGCTCTAAACTTTTTCAGTTCATTGGCAGCGCGGTTTGAGTGGATGTACCTACCTACTATTCAAGTTACGTCTAGTTAATTACTATTGTTTTTCACACTTTCGAATTGATGATTTTTTTATTATTATTTCAAAACAAAAAAAATTTTACTTTTTAACTCAAAATTTCTATAGTACTACTGAGGGCAAATCGTTCTGCCGCGGGAAGACAACCACTAAAATTTCAGCGTGTATAACCAGAAACACACATTACCTACTGAGACGCAATATGATGTCAAGTGCTTTAGTGTATTTTTACTTTCTGTACTTGTACTGTTTCTTTCTTACGATGTAACCACAAATTCGGGGTTTTCGGATTTTCTCTTTTGTTGTCCTACCTACCTGCCAAATTTATTTTTTGCCTATAGGTTTCTTGACAGACACGACATATGGTAATCTTTAAAGATACGGAACCCTAAAAATACTATGCTTTGATTTTTACTCATTTGTTTTTTTGAGTGTTTCTGCTTGAACATAAACTCACCAGCTGAAACCAGGAAGTCAACCAGAACAGATTTGAGTTTGGTCTGTCCGGATTTGAAGTCGTCTCCGGCCACAAAGACGCCGCTCTTCTCCGCGCGCTCCACCACCCCTTGCACTATCGTGTTCTGAGGCGAGCCATTGATGTAACAACACTGAAAAAAAGTAAAATAAAAAATCGGCCAAGTGCGATAAATCAAAAACAACA
Source organism: Maniola hyperantus (assembly GCF_902806685.2). Taxonomy (NCBI): domain Eukaryota; kingdom Metazoa; phylum Arthropoda; class Insecta; order Lepidoptera; family Nymphalidae; genus Maniola; species Maniola hyperantus. The sequence goes on along the minus strand of NC_048554.1, from coordinate 2,554,733 downwards.
ATAGAATATACAGGTAAAGCCCTTTCATATGTTACTCCACTTGGTATAGTTATCGTAGTTTGAAAAGTGAACATACTATTTTATTTATTCATGAACATTGAACACATTTTAATTTTTTGTGTGGTTATAAGTGTTCTTTTTTTCTTTTTGAAGTACGGAACCCTAAAAATTATTTAACACCTTGAGAAGGACATCTTCAAATCTTAATATATATCTATCTATATATACGTCGCACTTCTGTACGTGTACTTAACTCCTCCTGAATATTTCAATAGCTCCCTGGATGGTTTGAAAATACGATTGGACCCGGTAGGTGGCACTGCTGTTTAATGTGGCAGTGTCCTAAGTATGTATATAAAAGAAAAAAGTGACTGACTAACTGATCAATCAACGCACTGATCAAACTACTAGAGGGATTGGGACAGCAGAGATATTATAACGTAGACATACGCTAAGGGTTTTTGAAAATTCAACCTCTAAGGAGGGGTTCGATATTTGTGTAGTCGGCGCAAACGAAGTCGCGGGATAGCTAGTGTTTAATGAAAGTAATTGTTCCATAACAAAACTATACTCACTTCCTCATCGATGGCAGCTAGTGCGAAGATGGTGGAAGGCGAGATTTCCGAGTTGTTCTGACGGAGAGCTTTTTCGAGATTGTCGGCCGTGTCGTGGACGCCGGGCATCACTTCACAGAACCTACGACAAAGTTACATGTATCTTCTTTTTAATTAACCATGTGACATTTATATTTCATCATCATGATGATCAACCCATCACCGGCTCACTACAGAGCATGGGTCTCCTCTCAGAGAAGGATTTTGGGCATAGTCTACCACGCTGGCCATGTGCGGATTGGTAGACTTCACACACCTTTGAGAACATTATGGAGAAACATTTCATGGTCTATGATAAAAACAAATAGGTACTAGTAGAGTAGAATTTTGAGTTTGAGTTTGAATTGCTTAAAATCTAAATAACTGAAAATTTAGGGGTTTAGGAAATATATCATTCATTAGGTATCAAGATCTCAACGGTTAAAGGAGCGGATGGAAATCTGAAAGGTATTAATGACAAATTATTTAATTAACTTAGGTCCGTTAATCGCCCTAATTATTATAAAGACGAAAGTTTGCTTGTGTGTGTTTGTTTGTTACTATTTCACGCAATAACTATTGGACGGGTTTGGCTGAAATTTGGAATGGAGATAGATTAAACTTGGCTAACGTAACGTAACAATAACGTTTCCATCCTAAACTGCTAAGTTAGATGAAAATTAATACATAAACTCTCATATAGTTTCTACAAAGAGATACTTAGGTCATAAACGGTATGCAAATAGATTAGAATAGAATAGAATAGAATGTTTTTTTATTCATGTCAACTTTTTAAAAGTGCTTATGAATAGTCAGGTTTAATTTACCACTGGTTCGGAATGCCGGATTTAATTGACGCACTAGTTGCATCACATGCTGACTCACATGGCGTGATAATTTCATTCACCGTCAACAATAATAGGTAAGCAATATGCACTATTTTACCTAACCAAGGCTGATACATCAGATTCTACGAAGTGTGTTGTAGAAAATTAGGGCCGATTCGGTAGAACACAATCTCTTAGGGTCAATCAAATAGGGTCTTGGACTGTAATAATAAAATGATGTGATTTTTAGGGTTCCGTACCTCAAAAGGAAAAACGGAACCCTTATAGGATCACTTTGTTGTCTGTCTGTCCGTCTGTCTGTCAAGAAACCCACAGGGTACTTCCCGTTGACCTAGAATCATGAAATTTGGCAGGTAGGTAGATCTTATAGCTGACATTTGGGGAAAAATTAGAAAACCGTGAATTTAGGGTTAGATCACACAAAAAAAATTAAATTGTGGTCATGAACTAATAATTAGTTTTTTCAATTTTCGAAGTAAGATAACTATATCAAGTGAAACTATATCATATGAAAGGTCTTCACCTGTACATTCTAAAACAGATTTTTATTTATTTTTATGCATCATAGTTTTTTAATTATCGGGCAAAATGTCGCAAAATACGACTGTACTACGGAACCCTCAGTGCGCGAGTCTGACTCGCACTTGGCCGGTTTTTTGTATAGTGGTAGTTTATAGGGCTAGAATCTATTATATCGACAAAACTACTAGGTTATCAGAAAATGCCTCAACATATCATCTCAACCCATCGCCAGTCCACTATACTGAAGAGAGACGGGACTTTTCTCAGACAGGGAAGGGTTTAGGCCATAGTCCACCACGCTGGCCAGTGCGGATTGGCAGACTTCACACACCTTTGCGAACATTGTGGGAAAACTCATACATGCATAGACAATCTGCATCTGCATGTGCAAGCAAGTGATATTTAATTGCTAAAAAAGTTAGAAGCCGAATCTTTAACGACTAGATTATCACCACTACAAGCCTATTAATCATTCGATCGATTCGCGCTCACACGTTATATAAGAAAACATATAGGTAGGTAGGCCTACTAGAATTATTTATGTTATCGTTCGAAACGTAACCACTTCGTTCCAAGTTCATGGTTTATATTTTCTCTGAATCGCTGAATGTGTTGCTCATCGCAAATCTCGAGAACAGCTGAACCGATTTCGCTAATTCTTTTTTTAATAATATTCCTTGAAGTACGAGGATGGTTCTTACGGAGAGAACAATTTAAAAAAAATCCTGAAAAAGAATCGACTGTTAGGCGGAACGAAGTTCGCCAGGGCAGCTAGTTCACTATAATGGTTTGACGACCTCCCTGGCGCAGTGGTAAGCGCTGTGGTCCTATTAGTGGGAGGTCCCGGGTTCGATTCCTAGCAAGGATTTGGAATTTCATAATTTCTAAATTTCTGGTCTGGTCTGGAGGGAGGCTTCGGCTGTGGCTAGTTACCACCCTACCGGCAAAGCCGTGCCGCCAAGCGATTTAGCGTTCCGGTACGATACCGTGTAGAAAACAAAGGGGCATGGGTTTATTAAAAACTGCCATACCCCTTCCAGGTTAGCCCGCTTCCATCTTAGACTGCATCGTCACTTACCACCAGGCGAGATTGCAGTCAAGGGCTAACTTGTATTATTGAATTAAAAAAAAAAAAAAATGGTACACATACAATATTATTATCAACAAGAATTTATAATCGCTTTTCATTCCAAGTTCACGGTAAATGTTATCACTACCTCTATTATAAATGTGAAAGTGTGTTTGTTGGTTTGTCCTTCAATCACGTCGCAACGGAGCAACGGATCGACGTGGTTTTTTGCATGGGTATAGTTTAAGACCTGGAAAGGGACATAGGCTACTTTATATCACGGAAAATTAAACAGTTCCCACGGGATTTTTAAAAACCTAAATCCACGCGTACGAAGTCGCGGGCATCAGCTAGTAATTCTATGTATGGATAATTGGGGATTTAGCGTGCCGGTACGATGCCGTGTAGAAACCGATCAGGGGTATGGGTTTAACGAAACTGCCATATCCCTTTCAAGTTAGCTTAGCTTCCATGTACACTGCATCATAGACTGCGTCACACTCACCACCAGGTGAGATCGCAATCAAGGGCTAACTTGTATCAGAATATGAGCATGCTGCAAATGTTCATGGGCGGCGGTTATCACTTAACATCAGGTGACCCGCCTGCTTGTTTGCTCGATCTCTATTAAAAGAAAACAACTTTGCAACCCGTTATGCCGCAGCTATGTCGGTTACTCTGGTTCTCGTAGAGAAAGAGATCTCGTCAAGGAAAAACGTACCTTTCTGTATTAGCGGTCCAGAGCACAACAACTTTGTTCAGTTTGTTCTTGTCACGGAAGTTCTTGATATCGGCTCGGATCTGAAGATACTGCTCGTAGCGCGTCCCTCGGATGAGGTTCACAGCGCGATCCGCCTGGTAGGTCAATAATCTAAATTATCCATACGAAACTATAGCGAAAGTACGTCTGTCTATCTGTCTGTTACAGTAGGTACAGTACGCGGCAGAAAATAATGTACATCTCTGTACTTAATATTAACATTTTAAACACAAGAGCAACAGACTCGTGGTCTCTCGCTCAAAATTCTCTTCAATATCTGACAGACAGACAGACGGATAACGGAGGCTTAGTAATGGGGTCCCGCTAGCATCCTTCCACTACGGAACTTAAAAATGAGCGGCTCAAAACAGCATTGTAACCACTAAAATTTACTTCAGTACATTTTCACCGTTTATTCTATAAACATATTGTCGCAATTCATATTATATTATTACACCTGGCTTTATCATTAATTACGTAGTGCCTGTGCTTATTTTTCCGTGGATTCAGTAGGTACTTAAGTACTGATAACTGTATAGACTATTTATGTTCGTCCTCCAGTCTACCTCAATCGATCCAAAATACACCTATTCTTAACACGGAACTTGATTCTATCTACGAAGCAAACTACGGGCCGCGTGACCTAGATATTGCCTGCCACGTGAGAGGTTATGTTACAAGTGTTACAACTATAAAATTAGCATAAGACCCATTTAGCATCCTGGTGTTTAGGTAGCGATTGGGGTTAGGTATATGAAAACTTATAAAAGATTATTTATTTAAAACAATTCTAAGTAAGTATCGTGGAGTTGTTTCATACGCTACTTTTTATCTCGAGAATCAAAAAGTTCCAACGGAATTTTTAAGAAACCTAAATCCACGCGCACGAAGTTGCGACTATCATCTACTTGGTAGTGGTACAGGCTACACAAATAGCATCCTGGACTCTGGAGACGGACGTAGACTATGGTTCCCGGAAAATCAAAAAGTTCCCACGGGTTTTTTAAACATCTAAACCCATCATCTAGGTAGGTACCATATCAATAAAATGACAAATCACGTAGGTACAACGGACGGCTACGTCTAAGTGCGGCAAAGAAACCCAGGAAGAAAATGACAAACAGACTAAATCGAGTTGTATGAACTTCAGACCTAAATACGATGTCAATGTTAAGCACTAAGCTATCACCGCATACCTACCTAACTCGTTTATACTTATTATACTTAATCGGCCGTTAATGTCATTTGCATACACAATGTCAGGTTCAGGAAGTGTGCCTACATAATAGCTAATATGCAGTTTGCAACTGGCCATGAATGACGTCAGCAGTTCACTACTCGGTTTGAAATAGTATAGCATTATCACAGCGTAAATACATACAGTGAGCCGACGCCCTTGATGATTGCGGAAAGCCGACTACGGTCCTAGCACCTACGTCCTAGACACCCGAACGTCTAATCCACTACTAAGCAAAATAATACGTCTAGTCTCTACTAACCCGCAACGTCTCCGTTAATGACCGATTGTATGAATTATCTCTTTAGGCTGCGGCATTAGTAGTTAGTACCTATAGTACGCGACAGGTCGAGATGGCGATCGGGGTATGAGGCGGGGGGACGCCCCGCACTCGCACGTCAATCCCGCACCGGGTTAGTACGGGGGCTGTGCGGGTGACCGGGGTGTTCCCACCCCGATTGCCGTCTCGACACAACCTGTCGCGTACTACACCTATATCGGTTGGCGGGTTTGACTAATTAAATAGATTATAGGTAGCCGGTAGGAATAGGATGTAGCTATCTCTCATCTCAACCCATAGCTGGCCTTCTACTGAGTACAAGTCTCCTCTCAGAAGTCAGAATGAGAAGGGTAAAGTGTTTTAGACTATGAACCACCATGCTGCCAAGTGCGGAGTGGACTTCACTAACGATATTTTCCTTTACCGTTAAAGCAAGTAATTTTTAAAACTATTTAAAATATAATATATAATAATTTAAAAGTTTTCTTAAATAAAAATATAATATATGTATTATATTATATTCTATCCCCTACGGACAACGCACCTCTGCTGCCGAACTTGTGAATTCAACAATCGCCATTATTGTATATTTGGCTGAATTTACAAAAGCTATGTTCTTCGGCCAATAGTGTAGATGCCGTGTAGAAACCAAAGGGGTATGGGTTTAATAAAAAAACTGCCATACCCCTTCCAGGTTAGCCCGCTATCATCTTAGACTGCATCATCACTTACCACCAGGTGAGATTGCAGTCAAGGGCTAACTTGTATCTGAATAAAAATTAAAAAAAAGATATACAGCCGCGCCGTCGCCCCTTCAAACAGCCATCTATTTAACCACCCACTGCGCAAGTTCAAGGTCAGAGGCATTGACACCCAGCCGTCGCCCCTTCATATAACAATCTATTAAATCACCTACTGCGCCAGTGCAAGGTCAGAGGCATTGACACCCATCTGCCGCCCCTTCATATAGCAATTTTTTGAACCATCCACTGCGGGAGTTCAAGGTCAGAGGCATTGACACCCAGCCGTCGCCCCTTCCTATAGCAATCTATTGAATCACCCACTGCGCACGTTCAAGGACAGGGGCATTGACACCCAGCCGTCGCCCCTTCATACAGTAATCTATTTAATCACCCACTGTGCAAGTTTAAGGTCAGAGGCATTGACACCCAGCCGTCGCCCCTTCATACAGTAATCTATTTAATCACCCACTGTGCAAGTTCAAGGTCAGAGGCATTGACACCCAGCCGTCGCCCCTTCATATAGTAATCTATTCAATTACCCACTGTGCAAGTTCAAGGTCAATTGCACTGTACTAACCTGGTTAGCAGCAATGAAGTCAGGGTCATAGATGGCGGGCCTTGGTTTCATTACCAGCATCTCTTTGCGAAGCTTCTGTTGCAGATCGTAGTCTATGACCTTGGCACGTACCATCGCGTCTGCCAAGTTCATCGGACTTATATCCCAACCGTCGATCACTAGCGTGAAATAAAATAAATTGTACTAAACAGTTTGTTTGAAATTGTCTGTTATTATAATTTGAAAGTAGTCGACGTTAGCTAGACCTACAATTTTGTCAGTGCGGATTTTAAAAATCTTGTAGCCCTTAAATGGGTGGTATCCAGGGCCGTAAAATAAATTAGTGTGGTGACAAAATATTACATCGAGTATGTGGCGGGGTATGATATGCCCGTAAATTAAACTGCCTGTATATTATTATAATAGTCAAATTTAATTGAAATTTTAATTTTATTTATTAAAACACAATTCCTATACTTATATTTTAATGAAGAACTCAGTCATTATTTGAAATTATATAAATATATTTGAATAGTTTTCATTACCAAAGTTATGGTTAATTTTTGGTTACAAATCAAAACAGTCTTCCATAAGAGGCATCAATCCTTTTTCACTATACAAATCACTTGCCCCACGCACGTATACTCGTGTGTATCTCGAATGCCGGCTGAGGGAACACTTTGATCATGTCACTGTGCCCCTCCGCATTACCTTAGCTTCAGCTACTCGAAGCCACTAACACGTAACTTATAATAAAAAAAATGTACGCCAGTAAAAAGAATTGGTGGGGTATGCTACACCCCCCCACACTCCCGCCGGGTTAAATCCCTCCCAATCCTATCCGAGTAGTGGTCTATGTTATAGGAAAAATCTAAAAGCTTAAGTTTTAAGTGCAAAATGGCAAGTTTCTTACACTACCCCATGAGTCGTCTCAGTCAAGAGGTATACCTATAGTAGGAGTAAAGCTGTGTCTAGCATTTGAATAAGGTGCTATGTACTCACCTAAGTCATCAGGATGCACCATAGGCAAGAGCTGTGACATGGCCACAAACACATCATTTCCCTTTTCATCAAGCCCCAGTCTGACTGTTGATGCTTGTGTTATTGATCCAAACCTGAACAAGAAACCTATTGGCAATTTCTAGATTTTGTTTATTCATTCGCTTCCATAATCACACGAAGCCCCGTTAGGGCATTGCAAAGTTAGGTACTTCAACAATAAATATGTACATATATAATTATTATACAATTACTGACAAAATGTCACATAGGTAGTTTGCGAGAAAGATAACGCTCTACAAAGCCGAAATTAACCAACTGTCTCTTTCTAAAGGTTGATGTTCATTACTTTCAGCCGCATACTGTACAAGAACAGTGTTGTACAGTGAACTATTTCTACATACCAATTTGAATCCATCTGTCCATTCTTGGTATTCCACGACAGTTGGTGGCGATTAGCCAGCACAGCTGCGGTGAAAGTGGACCCATTATTACCTCCCCAGCCCACTAACATCACTCCCACTTTGCCCACCTTGCGACCTGTGCGTATAGACATTGACATGTGGTAGGGTGTAGCCTGGAATAAGAAAGACTTGTGTAAACTGGGAAGTTCCTGAAAAGTTAACATTAAGATACAATTTTTCATAATTCCACCACTGACATACTGAGCGAAAAGGCACTCTATGCAAATCATAATGGAAAAGCTTATACAAATTATTTTTGTAGTGTTTTGGGCATATTATGAAGTGCCTTCTAGAAACCTTAGGCTTTTCAGGCTCAAAACACAAAATAATTAATAGGCATGACCATCAAATAATAAATGTTGGGTTTTTCAAGACAATAGGAGTTTTAAACACTTTTAAATTAAGCATTTAAATACATATTAATAATATAATAGTATGTGGCAGAAAACTATGTACAACCTTTAGAGAGATAGCGGTTTTGTAGAGGGTTCTCTGTCATTGAGACACACAAAACGACACATGGGTATGAGTGGCGGAGACGACGCTCTACAAAGCCGAAATCTTATAAACACAGTAAGTATACAATATTTCTTGCCGGCTACTGTACACTTAATACTGCACTTTTCAATTTTAACTATTTAAACATTTTACTGTGACTGTAATGAAAGATAATTCTTTTCGTGTTGAAAATGTAATAAGAAATATTTTCCGATGAAGGAAAAACAATATAAACAGAATAATAATTTACGCGGAATTCCTAGAAACTTCCCAAATCGATATCGTTACGAAAACCGGCGAATTTTATAAAAAATATGCTTTGAATGTTTACCAAAAATTCGTATTGTTTATCAAAACTTACCACCAGTTCATGCTCCGATTTTGTAACCAAAGTTTCCTCGTAATCATACTCGGAGAAAATAAAATCATCGGTATATTTTACACTCGGCGATGAAACGGTTATGTTTGAGGTCTTATTCATTTTGAAGACTTGACGAGATTTCTCTGGCTAAGCAAGAAGTTTGCTTCACGATATGAAAACCGATTTAACTGCAAATGCAATTTATTAAATCCTTCTGAACCATGAACCACCCACCGCAAATTAATTTGTGAATTTGTTTTGCTAAAAGTAGGTACCACCGGTAGGTACTGCAATTGCAAATTACAAATAGCAAAACGCGACACACGTCAACTTTGGTCTGGGGCAGCACCATAGATTATCTACTATATTACTGGCAGCACCGACCAGAAATAAAAGTGTGGCAGTATAGTGATATTATATATTATCTATGGTCTGTGGTCCACAACGTAGTCAAAGAGTACCTACCTATACCTTCCAGTCACGGATTTCGTGCTTCCTGAAGGTAGGTACAGTGTTCGAACTATGGTACGGACTATTTATGCGGACCATATCCATAGAGTAGAGGATGTATGACTTATTAGTCTGTCATCATGTCACCGTCAAACGGCCCCAAACCAAATCTGTCAAATAGTGAATCATTGATTTCAGCGATTGATTTAGATTAATTTTAATTAGTTGTTTCACGTTGTAGTTTGGATATTTTATTTGATTCCGATTGTTAGGAAGTACAAAAATTTGCCGTGAAAAACCATCTGATACCATATAATCATGTCTGGTAAGTCACCCTAATCGGCATATTAACTATAGTGAAGATTTGCTCTATTATTATTATTTATTTACCTATTTAGAGAACCAAGACACACCAATGGCTAATAACGAAGCCGATGATATACCGAAAGAAGCTGTAACATCGACAAATGGAGAAGATCGGAAAGATGGTGGTAAGTCGCCGACACCACCTGTTACGCCGCCGCCTGGCGAGGAAGAGACGCAGGAGATCATTATAGTCAATGAGAACACTGACATACTCGATCTAAATCACGGTAGAATTGGAAAGATCGAGAATCTGGAGCCGCTACAGAATTTGGAGAGGTAATTTTGTTCTTGTACAAAAACGACAAATTAAGTCAATATTTATAACCTATTTGAGTGCTAAAGCTAACTTTTTAACAGCGACTTCACTTATAAATGTGTGTTTTACCAAATTATCACTACCCATGTTATAAATGCGAAAGTGTGTTTGTTTGTTGGTTTGTCCTTCAATTACATCATTACGGAGCAAGGGATTGACGTGAAATTCTGCATGGGTGTAGTTAAAGACCTAAGAATGACATAGGCTACTTTTATCCCCGAAAATTAATGAGTTCCCATACGATTTTTAGAAACCTATATCCATGCGGGTGAATTCGCCGGACATTAGTTAGTTTATTATAATTGAATGTTTGGATAATTGAATGGTTTGATAATTGGATGTTTGTCACTCCTTCCCACCACAATGTCACCACAATGTTGGCTGAAATTTAGAATAGAGATAGCTTATAACCTGAATTAACATTGGTTACTGTTTGACGCGGAAAATCAAGGAGCTCCTGCATGAGTTTTATTAACCTAAATCTATGCAGGTTTATGATAAAAATAAATAATATCATGATTTTTAAATCATTCTCTTTAATAATTAATTAATTAATTCTAGCCCCATAAACTGCCACTATACAAAAAATCACATCATTTTATGACTATAAGTCCCGCAAATTGCTAATGCGCGTGGCCGCTATTTTAGTGATGTCAGCACTAGACTGAAGTTTCGAGCTGATGGTATATTTTTACTTTAATATACGTCAAATGACGCCAATGTTATATTGGTTTGCAGGTTATATTTGAGATGGAACCTGATCAAGAAAATAGAAGGCCTGGATACATTGTCCAAATTAGTGGAACTAGAGCTTTATGATAACCAGATTGTTGTCATAGAGAATTTAGATAACCTGGTTAATTTAGAGTAAGTAAAGCGTATTAACGCTATATTAAAACCTATCATAAAAGTTGAATCTGCCTAAATCCATACAAATAGTATTCATACTATTTGTATGGATTAGGCAGATTCAACTTTACTTTTTATAAGTCCCGCAAATTGCTAATGCGCGTGGGCGCCACTAGACTGTACTAGACGCACTAGACTGAAATTTCGAGCTGATGGTATATTTTTATTTCGGCTGATGTCAAAATGACGTAATTTCGATGTTAATGAGACATGATTCCAGCGCAATAGCAACTTATATGACTCAACAGCTGATCTTGACAAAATTTGGCACAGATATAATTTATACTGTTTCTCCTAAGAAACCAAAGAGTTCCTAGAGAATTTTAAAAATCTTGAAACCTAAAAATGATTCTAGTTAGCTTAATTAAGATTAGAGTTGGATATAGCCAGCACAAATCAGTGCATTAATAAGTTATCTCTTGTGAGATAATAAGTTGTAAGTGAATTAATAAGTTCTCTTGTGAGATAATAAATTGTAAGTGAGTTAATAAGTTAATTAATGAATAGCATCCACTATTCATTAAGACTCAAGAAAAGCCCTACCATTACATTATCGGAAGTTGTAATAATCCTCAGTAATGTGCAATACGACGCTAAAAGAACGAAAACTACTTATTTGTTCTTAACAAAAAATTACAATTTACTGAGGTGTTTAAATTATACTCTTTCAATATTTTATAATTTGTATAGTGTTTTACCTACACTTCAAGGAAATTTCTAAATAATTTTAACAAAAATTGCGAACCGGCAGGAATTGAACCCGCGTCTCCTGGGATCGCGCCCGACGCTCTGACCATTAAGCTACGGGTCGCTAGCTGCCAGTGACGAAATTTGTGATATGTATGTTCACTCAGTACTGAAGCGACTGTTTGCCTCTAGTAGCGACACCTTTTTGCAGTTATCGAAACTACTTTCTTTCTTAGCTGTTTGGACGAAAAATTACATCTCTATTCTTATCTATACTCTTTCATTTCCAGAATACTGGATCTTTCATTCAATAGGATCAAGGAAATCACAGGTCTCAATAAGCTGTTGAACCTTCGGAAGCTCTTCCTCAGCTCCAACAAGATCACAGAAATCAAAAATGTTAATCACTTCCCTAAACTTGAGATGTTGGAACTGGGAGACAATCGTATAAGGGTATGGATACATTATGCTAAAATTTCCATGTAAATAGCATTTTTGCAGTGATTTTGGTTCTTCTTATACCATCACAATAGTCCATCAGGGAAACTTTATTAGTTAGGAAAGTTATTATCAGTATCCTGGGTGCCACATTGCATGCAGAGGTTGCATATTGCATAGAGATCCCTTTAGATTACAACATGGGGTTATTCAAGGGGCGGACCAACACATTCCTAAAAGGCCGGCAACGCATCGGCGGTTCCTCTGGTGCTACAAATGTTCATGGGCGGCGGTAGTCACTTAACATCAGGTGACCCGCCTGCTTGTTTGCTCGCTATCTCTATTTAAAACAAGGCCCATGAATAAGAACCTTGGATAGGTCGAAACTAGTCAGGCATACTCCGACAAACACCTGAGTTAAGTAAGCCATCATACTTTTTTTTTTAAAGAATATTAGCCATGTTACTAATATTCCCCTTTCTCTCCAACTAAGCGTCAATTTATTAAGTCTTTAGCTGTTATAAGTAAAATTACCTTTAAAAAAAAAGGACCTTTAATCACGTCGTAACGAATTGACGTGAATTTTTGCATGGATATAGCTAAAAACCTTGAGGCTACTTATTACACTGGGAAATCAAAGAGTTCCCACAGGGTTTTTGAAAAACTAAATTCACATGGACAAAGTCACAGGTATTATTTAGTAACCCAATAAATTTGTGTAGTTATATGTCTATTTTACAGGAAATTAAAAACCTAGAAGGGTTGAAGACTTTAAAAGAACTTTACCTTGGAAAGAACAAAATAACAAAAATACAAAATCTTCAGGACCTCACTAATTTAGAAATACTCATTCTACAGAGCAACCGTATAACCAAGATCGAAAATCTTGAACACTTGTGTAATCTAGAACAGCTGTATATATCTGAAAATGGTATATCGGTGATGGAGAATATGGATAGTCAAGTCAAACTACAGACGTTGGACTTGGCTATGAATAGGATCACGGTTATAGAGAATGTGAGGCATATGAGCAATTTGGAGGAGCTGTGGGTGAGTTGGTACATATTGCTTTTCTATTTATTTTATTTTATTTATTTGGCAACCAAACAGTGTCTTAATTATAGGTTAAAATAATACTTTATACTTTATATATCTTTTACTCTTACTTGATTCTTCAATCATAGTATAATGTCACTTAAAAGAGCAACATTCTAGTTAGCCTAAGTTAAAATCACCTATTTTTAATATGTTTTTACTAACTCGGTTTCTTCTTAGTATGTTTATTTGTTTATTTGAAATAAACATACTAAGAAGTCATACAGATTTTGCAAATGATTTTAAACTTCTGGATGAGCTAGCGACTTGAAATTTTAAACTTTAATATAATTTAATGTTAATACTTGATGACAATGCAATATTAACTTGCTTTCTTATTATTCCAGTTAAACGACAACCAAATAGCAGACTGGTCATCAGTGGACTACCTTCAACAGAACAAAAAGCTGGCCACCATATACCTAGAGCGCAACCCACTCGCCTCCGACCCCGCCTACAGAAGGAAACTCAAGCTTACTCTGCCCTCGCTGTCACAGATCGACGCGACCTTGTGTAGATAAGAATTCACTATTAACATCATAAAATATGCATTACGAAAGTTGAAAAAACTCAGGCGTCGAAGCACACCCAACTGAAGCGAAGCTTCTACGCATTTTGCGCTGACTAAACTGAAATGGGCTGGTCCAGTCCGATTCGGTCCAATTGGGTCCAGTGCGATTCTATCTGATAAGGCCTTGTTTGATCCAATCTGGTCAGGCTTAGTTCTATCCGCTCTAATCCCATCTGGCCGGTTTGGTCTGGTTCAGTCCAACCCAGTGTCTCGGTCAATGCTGAATAGTTAAGTAACTTAAAAAGTTTCAAGCGACAGTACGCGGCAATAGGATCCCAAACTGTTGACAGATTACTTCAATATTTCACACTTATTTACTTGAAAATGTTTACTGGGCTAACCTTAAAATTGAGTAGTACTTCGACTTTTCAACTTTCGTTATGCGAACTGTAAGTAGTTCAAATATAATATTTATATCACTACTATTTGAGATCATAGAGTATTTTATACTCATTGATTCAATATTTTTAAAATAAACACTCAGTATTACAAAAGGAATATTGTTATGTGGTCCATTTGTGCCCCCTCTCCCTTTTATGTGGGTTGAACGAGTAGTTATGTATTTAGGGGTTTTACCCTAAGGCGCAATGCACACCTACAGAGTGGTGTGGCGTCGCCTCCGTGTGTTGATTCATTATAGCAATTGTAACCATAGGTTAAAGTAAATAAAGCTGAATTTGGTCTCAGCCTGGCTCCACTCAGTAGGTATGTGTTGTGCCTAATTATGTAGCTTTGTTATTGTTGTGTAATGAACTTGAAGTAGTTCCTGGTATTTAATTAAGGACCAGTTAAAAAATAAATTATTTGAACCAACAATATTTAAAAGGAGAATGTCCAAAAATATTTAAGAGTTGAATAAAATAATTTACTTATACATTTATTATACTATATAGGTAAATACAAATTCTTTTAATAAACTGGCCGTAACTCGGTTATTTAAACCGTTAGTCACAAATATTCAATTGTTTATCAACTTCAAAAATATTCTATATCTCTAAAGTACTCTATATCTATACCAGTAGGTACAGCTTAAACTTAGAACTGTTGAATATTTTATTCATGACGTTTCATGTCTTGATATGAGACATAAATGGACAAACTGACTACAAAGTGATCTTATAAGGGTTCAATTTTTCCCATAGTGAGGTACTGAACCCTAAATAAAGGTTATAAGAATTTCTGTAAAGATGCATTTACCTACTGTTAAATATTCTAAAAGGGTTTGACAGACTGATTAGAAATTTGACAGCTTTAAATATTTACACACTCGCCAAAAACGTCCATGTAAATTGTCACTAATCTATCTGCAAAATGTATCTTTTACTTAGGAATAAAAAATAGTGTAAAATAAGTATTTTTATTATTACAACAGTACATTATCATTATATTAAATTTTAATGTAGCTATGTAATATAGGTTAGTAAAAATAAACATATATAAGTAGCTATGCGCTATTATAAGTCGGTCCGGTCGTAAAACCATAAGCATATTAAGTATTACAATAATACTGCAGAATCGCATTTTCAGGCAGTCTTGGAGGTCTCAGAGTCTCTCAACAGCCCAGTTCTGATGGGGGATACTCGCGGGCGCCCCTCCGGCCTGCTCAGTAAAGTTAACTTCAACGTGTAAATAGTAATCTGTAGCTAGCCTAGATTTACTTATTAATATTTATGTAATTAAAACTATACTTTGAAATGTTCTTTTAATGAAATAGAATAATTGTTTTGTTGATTGTAATTAGGGTTGGCATGGTTTTAATCATTTTAAGGGGGTAAGGATGGAATATGGAAGGATCAGAGGGAGTCCTTTGCCCAGACGTGGGACAATACAGGCCGATTACGTTTAGATTAGATTAAAAAAATAAGTTTAAATATGTTTATTTAAAAAAAAACATTTTTTCATTATGTTCTAATAACTCTAGTCTAATAATAAAATGTTTTGTTTATTTTTTAATCTACTTCAAAAAAGGTGCAGTTGTTGGAGTCTTCTTTATTTTTCTACCCTGAATATAATGTACATTCCATTATTTAGTATTTTCTTAGATTTTATGATCATTTTCTTAAATGGAACATATTTATCTACAATTTAAACTGAATTTAAATTATATTAGAGACCGTTTCTAAAGTTACCCGGGCTTGACCACAACATCGGTATTAAAAACCGGAGCGTGTGCAACGATCATTACTAGTATGAAGTCTATGGTTCTTATATAATTAATCTGTAACCTAGATTGACGGAAAAATCACAAAAATAAAATGGCGAATTGTCATCATTCCTTTTGAAAAGTAAAACGTCAAAACGGGCTGTTTTCTGCAATTTCACGCATATTTCACGGTTGCGTGCTTTGTTTCATGTTTCTTTTTTCATTTAAATAATCTAAAATAATTCCGTTTCTTGCCAAAAAGCTAGATTTCATTTATCGCTACTATGATTAACGTGAATACTTATGTTTATAGATAAGTTAGCAATAGAGTGAGTACAATAATTTGTAAGCATTACCGTCCACGCGGATTTTTATAATGGAAAACCTTGATCAAAGTAACAATAAGAATGTGTCGTTGAGTTTAATAGCCGAATATGGCTCGGAATCGGATTCTGAAGACACCAGGTCTAATGATAATACGGGAAATGACTCTGATGCTGTCGAGCATAGTGAGATGGTTTTAAAGAATAATATAATCAACGCTTGCGCCCATGGTCCACTGTCGGAAGGTGGTGATAGTGATGTGGTTACCACCAGGCATATGATTATAGACAGCGCGGAGAGCGGTATAGTGGAATATGATGTAACAGAGTACCGAGATCTCGACAGTGACTCGTCGAGTTCGGATAATTCGAGTGATAGTGAAGTAGATTCTGTGAAGGATATCGAGGAGCTCTCCAGTGGGTAAGAACGTTTTTTACTTGTTAGTGATGTAAAATAGCATCTAATATGATGTTAACTAGCTAAGACCTTGAAGATGCACCTTGACTAAGTTTTTTCTAGGTCACATATCAAACCATAGTCAAAGGGAAACGTAAAATTGCTATGCTTTTAAATTGCTTTGCTTTAAGCTACACTAGTAAAACCTCTTGACTTGATTGAGGAATCTTTTAGACAATATGAACATTCAAAAATTAATTTTTATATTCAAGAATAGCTAACTTCGGTTCCACCTAATGGTACTATGTTAGAAATCTTGACACAAGTGCCAACAACTTTGCTATGAAGAACTAGGATAACATGCTAATGCATAACATATAAACACAAACATTGATTTTTGTTTTAAAATTTATAATCAAATTGTATGTTAATAGAGATGAATTTGAAGTAAACAACAAACCAGAGAAGCTGGAGCCCCCGAAGGTGCATGGCGAGCTAGGCTTGGATGACTTGCCTCCCATAGAAGACCTGGCAATCAGTCTTCCAGCTCAGGAGACTGTTAAGATTGGCACCGTCGCCAGTATAGTTGATAGATTAGGTAACTATTTTTATACTAATAGAAATAAATGTTCTATTTGTTTATTTTTTTGATAAGTTCACTTGACACAATCTAACTGGAAGGGACAATAACTACTTGTAAGATTTAAGTAAACTAATCTGAAAGGAGTGAAGTGTATACAAGACATAGTTTATATTGTTCTTGGCAGTTTTGCCATTTAGATGCAATTTGCTAGTGAATCAAGAGACCTGTCATTTCTACGAATCAGAAACAAGAAAATGTTCAATAGAACTACCCAGCTGGCACACCTAAAAGCCAATAATTGGGAATTGAATTGAGCCAATAGAACTAAGAATAAAAAGTAACAGCACAGTATCCATCAAATAATTGATTATATTCACTACTAGCTGCCCCAGCGAACTTCGTACCGCCTAACAGTCGATTCTATTTCAGGCAATTTTTAAATTTTTCTCTCCGTAAAAACCATCCCCGTACTTCAAGGAATACTATGAAAAAAGAATTAGCGAAATCGGTTCAGCTGTTCTCGAGATTTGCGATCAGCAACACATTCAGCGATTCATTCTTATATAACAGATATTATATAATGAATATATTCTTAAATAAAAAAAAATATTTCAGTTATAGTTCGTGCATTCCCAGAAACCCCAGCGGTGGATCTGGACAGTGTGCTTTTTCTAGAAAATGGTGCAAAAACACTGGGAAAAGTGTTTGATGTTTTTGGACCAGTAAGTTATTTTCTTTCTTTCTTTATTTAGACTAGCTGATGCCCGCGACTTCGTCCGCGTGGAATTAAGTTTTTGAAAATCCCATGGGAAGTTGCCTATGCCAGGTCATTAACTATAGGTATGTATGCAGAAAATCACGTCAATCCGTTGCACCATTGCGACGTGGTTGAAGGGCAAACCAATAAACCAACAAACAAACACGCTTTCGCATTTATAATAGGGGTAGTGATTCAAGTGGAGATTAAATTAATTTCTATGGAGTTTGGTAATTAAATTAGTATAATCTGTACTTAATTTTTTAAATCCTTTTGAACAACTCAGTGTAAATCAACCAAACTAAACCTGTAATGTGCTATAATGCGTACATATTGATATCTCACTCGACATTTTAACTTAACGTGTCAACTGTCATGTGAATAGTAGAATTTTAGTCCTTTAGGTCAATCAATTATTATTATTACGATTGCAATTGTTATGATGGGCTCAATTATTTCTGGTATTCTTGTTGCTACAAAGCAACAATAATATGTAGCCAATTGTGCGCGAGTGTCGGCCACAGACTACAACCTATAGACGCGTCATAGACAGCGTTATATGAACAGCATAAATCTGTCTCGTTTTAACAGTGTTTAAGACTGAGCAAAGTCAAAGTGCGCTCTATAGATTTTAGCCTCAGTGTCAACAGCTGTCATGTCAAAAGTATGGTTCACCTTTAAAAGAAGTGGCTCGATTTCCGTAAAATGACAGCTACAGTGTGACGATCGCATAACGCTGTCTCTTTTTAACAGAGTTTAAGTCTGAGCAAAATCAAAGTGCGCTCTATAGATTTCAGCCATAGAGTTAAAATGGCGAGTGAGTTCTCATTTAGTACGGACGGCTTGCAGGTAACGGAGCCTCACTACTGCGTACGCTTCAACTCGGTGGAGCACGTGCGCGAGCGGGAGGTGTCGTGCGGCGCCGACGTGTTCATCGCGCCGCGCACCAGCCACACCAACTATGTCTTCCTCTCGCAACTTATGAAGTGAGTCACTTTACATACAGACAACAACTTCACACATCAACATCATTTCACCACGATTAATAGCCTCATCTGGTGACAGAAGTGCTGGCTCATTTTTGCGCAACGAATCAGCCTGGCTGTTCAGCGCGGAAATGCAGCCAGTATTCTTGACACCATTCCAGGCGGGCATGATTTGTATAGTAATTAGATAAGGCTAGCTTTAAATTTTATTGTAATACTAGCTGATGCCAGCGACTTCGTACGCGTGGATTTAGGTTTTTAAAAATCCCGTGGGAACTCCTAAATTTTCCGGGATAAAAAGTAGCCTATGTCCTTCCCCGGGTTGCACGCTATCTCTGTACCAAATTTCGTCAATATCGGTTGAACGGTTGAGCCGTGAAAAGCTAGCAGACAGACAGACACACTTTCGCATTTATAATATTAGTATGGATTTAAAAGAAAAACATCATGCAGTGCATTGCAGTGCTTGAAATATACATCTCGCCAAGCAACATCCACACTTAGGCCGATATCTATAGAGCTTACTTTGACTTTTTTAATTTTTTTTGGACTTAAGTTTCAGTCCTTGACTTGCTAAACTAATAAATGTGTAAAAATTTTCATTCATATAACCGATTTATTCTTCTTTCATATAACTTCATTATGATAACTCATTACTGCCCCACTAATGAGCGCAGTTCTCTCTGAATGACAAGGATTTAGGCCTTAGTCCACCGCGCTGACCAAGTGTGTGAGTGGATTAGTAGACTTCACGCACCTTCGAGAATATTATGGCTAACTCTCAGGCATGGCGGTTTTCTCAAGATGTGTTCCTTACCATTAAAGAATTCAAATTTAATTGCTCAAAATGCACATAATTCTGAAATTCTGTGTGCCTGGAATCAAACCCCTGACCTTCAGAATAGAAGGTGGACATCTTAACCATTAGACTATCACTGGTCTTACTCTTAACCACTAGGCCATTAAATGCTTCCACGTAAAGTAATTTTTGTGTTATCCATGTTACAGTGTAAAGGGCTCTGATGCGTCATGGCTCAATGACATAGAGCCTCCCCCGAGCCACATCGACTTCTCAGACGATGAAGAGGAACGGCGCGCCAACAAAGCCAAGAAGGAGCAACAAAAACTGAACAGACAGGAGTCTTCAGAGGACGGGGAAAATTCCAAAAATCCCCCGCCCAGAAAAATGTTGGAAGCCAGACGTAACCAACGTCCTTCCGAATCTAGTTCAAGATTTGGGGGTTCCAGCAGAGGACGCAGTAGCGTGCCCTCTGGGTTCCGGAGAACCCCTAATTTCCCCCGATCGAGGCCATGGGACGACCAGGAAATGAGGACCCCACCTCCACACCCAAACTTAGACCCCGGAGGTCAACTATTCCCTTTGTTCACCCCTCAAATGTTGCCGCCGTTCAACCCTACAACGCCACCTCCTTATATGATGAACCGTATACCGTTCAGTCGGAGAATGCCGGTTCTACCGCCACCCTTTAGGCAAAATGCACCCATTTTTGGGGCAAACTACTGCAACATGCGCGGCCCGCAGCCGCAGTGGCTCAACCGACCCCCTCCACCCCCCGGAACGTAAAACGCACATGGATAAAATTGATGTCGATTTGATTTAAGTATGTTATTAATCTTAATACAGTCGACGCTGCTTATTCGCAGAGGGCTTTCTATAAAAATGTCGTGAACGGGGAATGATGCTAATTTGTACAGGATTATAGGGAATACATTCCTAGTAAAAGAATTAATAAATAAGCCCAAAGACATGGGTCTGCCCGCGAAATTCAAATTTAATTTGGTTTTTCACAATTTGTAAACTAATGCGACAAAGTAGACTTATGGCATTCAAATCGCGCCCCTAGCAATATCATCTTTACAGGTTTATATAAAAATCTTTGCTTGAAAGTGTCCAGTTTAAGAAATTAGTCAAAATAATGAGTTTGACGTGAGTTACTCACAAATTAGTCATTATTTTGACTAATTTCTTAAACTGGACACTTTCAAGTATATAAACCTGTGAAGATGATATTGCTAGGGTCGCAATTTGAATGCCATAAGTCTTTGTCGTTTACAAATTGTGAAAAACCAAATTAAATTTGAATTTCGCGGGCAGACCCGTGTCTTGGGCCTTGAGGTATAAAAGTAATATAGCCGTAAGGTATATATATGAATAATATATGACAACTGATAGAAGTAAAGTTGTACTTTATGTTATATTGCTCACATGTTTGGGTACAATGTACTGCCTAGCCAATGTGGTGTGTTTCATCTTGCGTTTTTTTTATTTGTTTTAATTACTACATATTCAACTCCTCGTCAAAACGTCAACAAACGTCGCTTCAATTATTTATAAGGTTGCTCTTTTATTGAGATAAGTTTTTTTTTGTGTTGAAAAGATCTTTCAACTCGCATTGATTTATGAAATACTTATAGTGCGTACCAAATCGGTTCTTACGCGCCATTTTAACTTCGTGTCAACTGTCATGTCAAAAGGACAGTTCACCTTTAAAATAAAGACTAAAATCGAACTCATTTTGTACGCACTATATCTCCATTGATAGACCAATTTTTGATATAACGGTGGTAACAAAACTTTCTTAGCCATTCATTGAATCTTGATTAATATTTTGAAGTTAAAAATACAATAAGTATCGATAGTTTTGGGTCCGCGAAAATAAAATATACTTCTTGCATTTCACGAGGGCGAGTGGCTCATGCTTGTGATTAAGTCGTATCGGTATAAGTAAAGTACAATAAATGTGTGCGGTTGCGAGCGCTTGCTTGCGACTGATTGGTCCGACATGCACGCACACTTACGCAATGCCCATGTACTTATACGACGTACCCACAAGTAAAGTTCACTCGCCTTCATGAATTGCAAGAGCAATAGTATATTTTTCATACGCGAATAAGGAGTGTCAACTGTCAACTGTAAACTATTGTTTAGTCAATAGCTAGTGCTGTGTTAACATTACTAATTTGCTTATCCAAATATCTATATATTTATAATAAATTAAAGTTATGGTACCTACAGTGGTTATTCGTTTTTATTGCCACCCCAACTTGACGCAATTTTAAGGTACCCATTAGTCCATTGAAGCGCAGCGCAGCGCAGACACGTTCAGCAGACCATCGATTCCACAGAAATGACACAAAAATGATCACGTCACTTCTCAATAATGAGCACATCGTTCCGCTTCGCTTCAGTTGGGACAGGCGCCCTTAAGGGCGATTGTGCACTCATCCGTATTAGGTTTGTATTGTATAATGTGTTTTTATGTAAGCAAAAAGAAGACGGTGATCCGTGTTTTTGCCTACATAAAAACACGAATACGGATGAGTGCATAGACGACCTAAGGATGCGTTTCCAGTCGAGTGAAGCGAGTGTAGTGTTTCTTACCAATCAGCTTCTCTAGTAATCAGCACAGAGAACCTACTTTGTCTTTGTAAATGGTAATCCGACTGGTCGAAAACAAGATCTCCTTTTGCTTGACAGAAATGGTAGAAACTAGAAAGGAATTCGGGAACATAAAATTAAAGTCGAATTATTTTGTGATTTCTTTATTAAATATTTCATTGTTAGAAATTAACTAACGAACGATCGAATTTCATAAATGTTATAATAAAAAAAAAGTTTATAATAATAAAGGACTACAGCTAAAAAATACTGCTCTCGGACTTGGCAGAACTAAACACGAGACATGTTGTAATTCCTGCTGCCCTCAAATTGACCAACGTCAACGAAACTGGTAAGGCTAGGGACAGATTTAGTTCATATTCGGCATGCGGAAATCCGCGCGAAATTCCGCTTCAACCATCCAACCTGAGAAATTTCGCCTCGGTTCTGCGACGTCAGCTACTGAGTAAATTAGGTGACGTAGCTAAAGCAGTGCCGTTGCACTTAATAAGTAGTGGAAAGTGGACCATGTTGCTAACGGCGTATTGTCCGCGCAGATACGACGCTCTGGTATTCTGGTACGTTTTCAATACACGTTGGAATAGAATTCAGTGCGCATTTTTACTCGCGGAATTCTTCTAGATCTGTCCCCAGCCTTCAAGTAATAATTTTGCACTTACATGATCACAACGTAAAATGATAGCCATTTCACAATACAAAGAATATAAAAAAAATATTCTTTCACAATATAAATAAGAGGAAACATACTTATAACACGCCGCGCACCATCGTGAGTAGAGTCCAATCTGTTTTCTATAGTTAATCAGAAGCACAAGCCACTGCGTCAGGTTGCGTTCGTGTTTTGTATGTTTCCACCTAAACCATGATTGATTTTTAACATTTTTTTATTGATTCAAAACGAAATCTTGAGTATAATGGTTCCCACACACCGTCAAGTATATCGTCCAATTTGCATGATAGTTTAAAGGTTTGCGAGATATATATCGGACGTAAGAGCGCTCGTAGATACGTCCGCCACTTACGTCCGATAGTTTGCACAGTTCAGTGTACATTTTATTATCCAAATACCTATAAGTCGCGACAGTCAGCCGCATCCTATTTTGTTTCCACCTTATGGCATGATTTTCTTTCTTTCTCTTGTAAACTGACATCTATATACGATCAAGACTTGAAGGCGTGATCGGACAAATTGAACGCTATACTTGACAGTGTGTAGTCAGCATAAATTATCCGAAACAAAAAAATCTCATCAAAAAGCAATGAAAAATATAACAGTGATTCTTTATAGTTTTAATATGGCCCTATGTTTCAAGGAATTCATTATTAACATATTAAAAACTAAGAAAATAAGCTTCTTGACGAGTTGATAATATAATGAGATTATAAATATAAATAAAAAGTCATTTGGATTTGATTTTTATAACTCTTAGATGCAGAGGTACAAGTTGAATTTAACAGTCTAATCTAAAATAATATATGGCAGTGGAAAAAATACCATAATGGTTCCGAATTTCAATTCGCCAAAAAAAAATCTTCTAAAATAAAAACAAGTTTTAACGAATCATATGAATCATGATCTATAATACAATCTTTTGAGAGATATTTTTATCAATAAATGCAAGAAAAAAAACTGCTTTTTTATGAACTTTTTAACTCAAAATATAAATGCATGCAAGAACTTACTTCAAATTGAAAAGAAATTAATACTTATACAAGAAAAAAACATGAATTCACATTGTACCACTGCTTACATACCAATAGGTCAAAAACAATAGAATAAAAATATTTAAATGCAATCAACCGGGCAAACACGCATCTAACATTCCATAAATAAAGGATTATTTTCGTTTATTGCAAAACTAAGACCGGCCGCTCTCTAGTCAACATCTTTACACCAGAAATACCTAGGTACTAACAAAATGTATAGATTAAAATTTGGTACGCTATCTTTGTCACGTACTTTTTCTTTTTAAAGACGCTTCTTTGTTCTCTCTTTCGATATAAGCGTACAAATTAAATTTAAAATAACGATTTTACGAATTTCAATCCATACCTAGATTCATCAATCATCAGACGAGCTAAATTTTAACTTGTTAACTAATTAAATAATTAATTTGTTTCTACGCAGCATCGTAGTACCGGGAATCGTTTGACGGCACGCTTAGCTGGTAGGGTGGTAATTGGCCACGGCCGAAGTTTTCGACCCAAACAGAAACAATTTAGATGTTACTTTCTAAATAGATGTTCACAGATTCGAATGTCGCGCGTATATGAATATGAACACAAAAGCAGCGCTCCCATAGTACAGCTACGTGAAGAATCGGTATGGTTCGTCCCTTTTCGTACGAAAACGCATGCAACGTACTGATGGGCGATCGTGAATGACATTATTCGGATAATTCGATTGTAGAAGTCATTCAAATTATTCGAATAACCTATCAAACCATTCGGATTTGACGAAAAAAGAAAAATATACAAGAATATATTGCGCCATCTCATTTCCTCCGATTCAAATTTCATTACTACTAGTTTACAAGTTCGAATATACATAACCTCATCAAAAAGTAAACTCTATGTTCTGAGGAAAAATACCCAATTTTGTGTAGCAAATTGAATAAATAAACGGGTTGCAAATGAGTAATAATAATATTTACTTATTACTACGACTATCAATTAAAAGTAGACTTTATCCTACGAGAAAACAGCCCAATTTTGTATGACAAATTTTTATATAATTTCTTTATTCGATTGTCATTATTAGTAGTATCAAACCATTCGATTGTTGTAACTAGTAACAATCGCCCATCACTGAATTGCAAAGTGAGCGCAGCCATTAGGCTGATTAATGCTGATTACAGATTTTTAGGTGATTTTTTTTCCAACTGTCTTTACGGCACTGGGTTCTACTAGCCCTTTTGAGCTTCTACATTGCTGAATGTAATAACTCGTACAAGATGTTGACTAGTAAAGTAGCGGTCACAGGAAACACACTAAACTTAACGACACAAAGCCAATAGGGCCAATGTATTTTTATCAACTTAAACACGAAACCTAACCTACTACATGTGGGATATATAAGTTCATTGTAAGGGAGTAACTGATTAGCGCATTAACTTATCTTTAGTTATAAAAATACAGATTCTTTCGTTAAATTAACACTCAGTAATCTTAGCTTGCCGTTTGAGACTCATGAAATAAATGCCTCTTGGGCTTTACGCGTACATATCGATTAATCGATTCTGTCATAAATAAAACATCGATCAATCGAATCGGTATTAAATAAAACACCGATCAATCGAATCGGTCTTAAATAAAACATCGATCAATCGAATCGGTCTAAAATAAAATATCGATAAATAGAGAACGGTACAGAGCAGTCTTCCATTAAATACGAAATTAATTAAAAATCATCCGTCAACGAAAGCATACCTAAAGGAGATCGCAAACGAGCACAAGAGACGCATTTTGCACTACTAAAAATGCGAGCGACTTCAGCAGAAAAGGGTGCGTCATAGAATTGCATTTGCAATCGCCGAACTTTGCTGACGTCATCAGTAGGGTTGATATAATATGTAGGTCTGATGACTGATAATATCATTTGAATACTGTAGGATTACTATGATTTTGAAAACGCGAACGTTGATGACCATTGAGACCATTGAAACACTATAAAGTCAGAGAAAAATTAACTTACAATTTGCGATTTCATGTAATTGTTTGTTTACAAAGAATGTTTCCAATAAAGAATAATAAGATAAGTACAATTTTTTTAGGGTTTGAAAATTCGTCCATGCGTGCACCATGCAAGCACATGACATCATCACAAAATCGTTCGTTCTCTCTTTATATTCAATAAAAAGATCTTTAGAATAAAAAGATCTTTAGTTCCATTTTATTTTGACTTTATAATGCTTCGATGTTAGATGTTTTATCAACGGTGGCGAATCATGAAAACCTAGACTACAGTACTCAAATGTTATTCAAAAGTACGTCAACAGCAACGGACGCGCCGTAAAAATCGCCAACCTTTGTTGATGTTATCAGTTTTTCTTCGATATATCCGATGCCGAGGACTCTCACTGCTGACGTCACGCGTGTTTCTAATATTGAAAAATGCGTCACGCCTTTTAGCCCACGATCACCCACTACATCACTAGTAGTGAATTACGATTCACGAATAATTAATTTGATCTCGAAACTAATATTAAACTTAACGCTAAACGAAATTAATAATTAAATTGTAATCATCTACGATTAGTCCAAGGGTTATAATAATTTTGTATCGATTACACGTTAGGAACTATACTACTGTACAGATATTTTGATCAAAATAATTTCTTAAAAAATATTCATAGTAGCGAGTTAATACTTTGAAGACGTCCACAGTCGCGGCGCTCGGGTCACGAGGCCTTGGCGAACATTGTTTTACGTTAAAATTAAAGGAACTTAGCATAAACTTTCGAACAGAAAATCCCAATCATGGCTGTTTGACAGCCGCACACCGATTGGTTAAAGGCAGAGGTTCTCTGGTGCGTATACAACTATACACGCAATATAGGCTCGCAACGTACACACACGCACAAGTAGAATTCTACTGATGGAATAGTGCCGGGTTGTTTGTAGGTCTGCGTTTTCGTTACGTTCATACGCCCCAAAGAACCTCTACCATAGGAGCTGTCTTACGCGTGGGGTTTATCATATTAAACTCTAGTTTCCCAGAAAAGCTGTGCCGCCACATAACGGCTATGTAATATATAGGTCAGACGGAAAAGGGAACTAACCTAAAATATAATTATAATCATAGCTGTTGTAAACTATCATATAATTCAACTGCCTTGAATACAAAAATTACTATATCACTCCACAAAACGTATAGATCAAATTTTTTTTTGAAGAATGATGAGTACAGAGAAATCTTTTCTGATTTAATATAGCCTGGAATGACGTCACTGAAACGTCGATCGAAATAAGATGGCATCTTTTTTTAAACTAACTTCGGTTCAAAAACTCAGTGGACGCTAAAGGACGGCACCACTATTCCAAGAAACCAAGAGCTTTATGTACAGCAGAACCTAATTTAATAACGCCGGTTTACATGTTTATACATATTTCCGACCATGATTTATGATAGTAACTCGCACGTCCGATCCGCGTCATTTCCAGATGGCGACTGACTGAAGCGCACGAACTGAACTACCCTCATTGGCGAAAAATATCAATGTATTTCAACTTGCGTTATTAAATTAGACCGAATGTACCATTAAGTCTACGATTACACATTACAGGCAAAAACGATTAAACAAATACAATTAATTGTCATCACAATGCCCCGCTAAAAATAGTTAGCGAACATCGTATCACTTGTTCGTGTGGTGTTGCCGAGTTTTAATATTTAGAATATTTTTTTTTATCTAAGACACTACGCTCTACGATCTAATATTCACAGAGATTGATACATTTAGACATGGAAAGGCGAAACAGCGCGTGCGCTCTACACGATGACTCCAATGCTGGTGCGTACACGCCGGCCCAACGAGCACCAACGAAGGGATCCAACGTTAGTTGGGCTTTCGTGATTCGTTGTTACACACATTGCTGAGCAAACGAGAGTCAAACAACATCCTTCGTTGGTAACACATCGAACCGTGCTGTGCCCGCACCAATTTTCAATGGATTAATTTTAATTCTTTAACACATGTTTTTTTTATTAGCAAAATAACTCCAAAATTGGCTCGTCCTTCATCATATCGCAGACGATACGTTATTTATTTGATAATATAATCAATAATTAATCATTAAAAAGAAATACTACGATATGATTAAATACGAGTATTAAAATATTACTTAGTTCGATTACATATATTCATTATATTATATAGACAGCCAATCAGATGCTACTTATGAATAATTATATTCTAGGCAAAAATATTTTCGATACTAAAATAATTTTTAGTCTGCTGTGTTTTCGAAGGGATCCGAAAACAAACATTTATGTTGAAATAACGCTTTTTTTCTGAAATGTATAAGGGTGCCCACAAAAGCGTATAATCTTTGATAATAGAAACCTCTATACTTCTAAGCTTTTCAAAAACTGTCTTCCTCTCGAAGATTGAAATTGATTCTACGCTTGTGTGGAACCAGCTTAAAATAACAAAGTACGCTGAAGGCAACACAGTACAATATATTTTTATATATCTACGTTCACAATAATTAGTAAATATGTAATACTCTTCTATGTAGAGTTTCGGAAAATATTATAATCTATACGTGACTATATAATACGCGACATCGCACATGAAAGCCTTTCTTGAACTGTTTAATTTGCTTACTGGAAACATTTTTCTGCGAATGTTAAGTTACGGTCATATAAAAAAAGTCCTACTTTTTTTCTTTGAAATAAAATAAAAACTCGGATATTAGGATACATTTTGTTAGTTCACTCACTATTGGATACTTCAACTATCATTTTGAGTGACCCAGATTCGTACATAAAAACGGGACACAAACACCGGAATTCATAGTCAACTTAGGGGCTTCTTTAGAGGACGATTCATACGGCGTATGTCATACACAACCTTAATGCATTGCATAAATAAAGGTTGCATATGACACATGTCGTTTGAATGTCCTCTAAAGTAACCCCTACCTATGACTATGAATTCCATTGTAATAGTCTCAGTTAGTCCAATTGTTGAAAAAGTTTTTTTTTATTAAGTAATTGTAAAAGGTGTGATAATACATAAAAAAGGGACTATTTGGATTTGATAAAAAATAATTGTGAGGGTTTTCTATCTTTTCGAACGTAAGCAATTTAAAGG
The DNA here is from genome assembly GCF_902806685.2 of Maniola hyperantus. NCBI lineage: Eukaryota > Metazoa > Arthropoda > Insecta > Lepidoptera > Nymphalidae > Maniola > Maniola hyperantus. The sequence goes on along the minus strand of NC_048554.1, from coordinate 2,525,543 downwards.
TCTTGTTCTAAAGTATTAGTATTAGTGTTCTAAATATATTTGTTCTAAATGTTACTTCGTAGCGTAAGTTTCGCTAAAAAAATCTTAGCATGTATGGCTGCAGTTGAAGTAATTTTTACTTTATTACAAAGAAACTAAGCTCCGTTTTCGTACGTTATTTCTATTTTCCTAAAACGATTCCATGCGTAAACTGGCAGTCGTTGGAGGTTTTCATGCAGAATGGTCCGCGTTTATGACGATTGTGACATTGTTCATAATGATTGTGTCTCAATGAGTATCTCTGTTGGGGACGCGCGGGGACGCGGCGGCGGCGCGGCGCTAGGAAAATACTCTAGTCTCTACATACATATTATAAAAGATCCTTACACTATCATTATTATTTAATATGGCTCAGATTATATATATTGAAAACAATGAACGATATTTTCGACTGTGTTATCTTAATATAATATATCAAAAATGTTTGTCTGTTCGTTATCTATGTGCTCGCGTATCTTTCCTGATGTAATATTTTCCGGCATAGTTTCATCAATGTACAAAAAATAGGTGCGAGTTGCATTGCAACGCATACCCGGTATATTTTAATTGATTAAATTTGTATATACATACGTCCATGATTGTTCGATAGCACAGGTCTGCAAAGAAATCTTTCAAAGTATCATGGATATGAAGTTAAAACGTGCTGAATCTATATATCTGCTTTCCATTTTTTGCTATCACTACTACTGTACTAATTTATCTCCGTGGATAGATTACAATTATCATTGGGTGCCAACGGGACCCTATTACTAAGACTCCGCTGTCCGTCCGTCTGTCTGTCAGTGGGTTGTATCTCGTGAACAATATAGGTAGAGACCTGAAATTTTCACTGAAGTATATTTCTATTACCGCTATAACAACAAATACTAAAAATCTCGAAACTGACGCCACGAAAATTAAAAATATAAGTGTTATTGCTTCTACGGTGATACGGAACACTTTCTGTGCGAGTTCGACTCGCACTTAACTGATTTTTTGACATTTTAGGTAATGTATCATGGGGTTATTCAAGGGGCGGACCAACAAATTTCTAAAAGGCCGGCAACGCATCGGCGGCGGTTCCTCTGGTGCTGCAAATGTTCATGGGCGGTGGTAATCACTTAACATCAGGTGACTCGCCTGCACGTATGCTCGCTATCTCTATTTTAAAAAAATGTATCAGAGTATAACACAGTCGAAATACCAGTCCAAATTGTTTCATCTACCTGTGAAAAAACTGCACTAACGCCAGATCCCCGCTCGTCGCGTGTAAAGCTTTAAGTGGTTACAATTAAATCTCCATTGTTCAATAAATTACATCACCAATTTAAATGCATTTTCGACAGTCATCTTGTTTTGTCTCTTATGTTTAGTTCAAAATGTTTTTTTTTATTCATCGATCATTGTAGTAGCATTTCAAGTCTATTATTAGGCCGCAGAAAAGCTATATTAACAACAAACTATCGCACTGTTCACGTTTATGCTTTGGTCAAACCGAAGAGAATCCCGGCGCAGGATACGGGATGCGCGAATTGGGTATTTGACTACATCGAAAATAAATCTCAGTGATTATTAAATAGAGGGTCTTTCAAAATACGTAAAATCCACTTCCTTTGTTGGTTTTAAGTGTGATAACCATTTTAAATTATCGATTAAACTAAAAAAAGCACGTCAAATGATTGTGACGTCACACACCGGTATTTCATATAATCTCGCATACTAAGCGCGCGTTTTGACGTTTGATAAAAAGTTACTTATTTGACTAGTTGTCAAATACCGTATTGCGAACATTCGCGCTCTGCCCTATCACCCTATTGAAAAGCTATTAGCCAGTTTGGAACTGGAAGCTGCCTTCACTATACTCTATCCACCGAAAGAAGTTAGTATAACGCTCTCTCTGTTACGTAATCCCATACAAATGAAAAACAAAAACTCTGTGGGCGTAAACCATTTTGAGGCACCAACCAATCACAAACGAAACTATGTTTTCGAATTGAATTTTGAATGTTTTTTGAAAACATTGCTGTGATTCGTTGGCCACTCTTTGTTTTTTTTTTTATTCCGATATATGTTAGCCCTTGAGTGCAATCTCACCTGGTGGTAAGTGCAGATGATGCAGTCTAAGATGCAAGCGGGCTAATCTGGAAGGAGTAGATATTATGAACATGTAGTATATTGTGTTTGTCATTTGTATGGGATTAAGTAACAGAGAGAGCCCTGTACTATCTTCTCTCCGTGTATAGAGTATAACAACTTATATTACGTATTTTAGAAATATACGTGATCGAAGTTAGTATAACAAACTGCTTAGCATTCAAATGGGGCAACATTCAGACATTTTCATAGTAAAGTTCTTTGACGCAATAATCGTGGGCGAATTCACTCACCTCAGTCTGACCGAAGCTTTACATACGTCGTGGGTAGTTCGAAAATGATGATTTTTGCAATAATATCTACTTATCGGACACATTAAATCCTACTCATGTTTAAGGAGTTTACTTGTAACCAACATTACGTCGAATAATAATAAACGAACTCATAGGTATTGCCCTTAAACAAAGGCGTGAGTTTAGACAAACGATAATGGATCTACCATGGATCGGTGCAGGATTAATTGTACTTTTAAGATAAAAAAACAACGAAAAAAAACCTATGTTTTAGCTCAATAATCAGTTCAATATTAGGGAATGTGAAATGTGTGAACATTTTTATATTTCATCTGGATCACATGTCATACATTTTACGTTTTTCATTTGCTACTAAATCATATTAGTAAGGGTAGACGTTATTCAATTCACGCTGTAACACCTATTGATCCTTATTTTTTAAAGAACATATTGCACTCTTTAATTTATCTCTATTTAATTTAGCAGAAAATTATGATTTACGTTTTAACCCACGACGTGTATTGGTTTTTTTTTCAGATAAGGCGCCACATTTATCATTACGCTAAAACAGTTAGGAAGACATCAAATTCTAACGCTCAAATTTCATTTTAATAGCAATCAAAAATTTCTCAAAGGCACTAGATGCCTTAAGACGATGGCACAAGCATTTTATTTTACAGTCAAAAGTATACATATTTGCCGCTACAGAATGATATAAATTAAGTAAACAAAACATAGTAATCCGGCCTTATGTAAAATACTTTAATTCGTCCAGGCTATACCTACCCTACAGTTTTATAGGGTTTTAGTGTTTACATAAACCAAATAAATCAAAATGGTGTGTACAAAAAGTACATTAAACGAATGTATTGTTTGCGTCATTTGGACAATCAAAAATTTAATTAATTCTTACGCTGCCGTATAAAATATACGCCCACGTTTTAGTTATTTTTCAACTCGCGCTGTAGAACCCACTTACCATAATTTTAGGTCTCGTTATATAAATTATACCAGTCACGCTGGACCTCAATTTTTCAAACAGGATTCTTTTATCTGTTTACTTAATTTATATGACATCGCGGCAACTACATTAAAATAGCGTCCACATATAAAATACATCAGTATTTGAAACGACAATGGCTAAAGCGACCTCAGTTTCAAACGAATGCTACCACAATAATATTAGTCCTTAGCGTCTACCCCTGAAACGAAAGAGTAGATAGGAAAGACGTTCGTCCATTTCATTAGAGCCGTTTTAGGAAGACGTTCTTTGCCTATAATTATAGGGTTTGCGATCATAAACAAAATGGACGAATTAGGAAACTGGTATAGATTGATTGTCATCATGTGACAAAATGTTAACTGCGTGAGTGAACGAATTTTGTATTTATTTTCGTTCAAAATCGGTTATACTCACTCACGTCGGCTATTATTTCGATTATGTAGCACATTAGATTTATGTAGTGGGCTCATGTAAATTACCTCAGACAAGCAGAAAGCCAAATATTTTGTTGGAAATCAACTCACGTTAAGTATAATATGAATAGCGTATACTTCACCTGAGTTGGTTTCTAAATATACGGGGCGAACAACGTGAGTTAAACTTTAACTCACGTTTTTGCCCCGTTAGTTAGAAACAAGATATTTTAACGATTTTCGACGTAAGTAAATCTGATTTATACTTGACAAGTCTTTTTATATGTATAGATTAAATGTTGATTTCACGATAGATTAAGCTAATATTTTAAAATTATATAACACTAGGATACCGACAAAAAATAAGTACATAATAATTTGTTTCAACTTAACATTTATATTTTGGAAATAGGAAATATGCCGATTATATTGTGTCCCAAATAAAATGGGAGTAAGTATGCAATTCAATAATATTTCATAATAGCCCATTGGTAGCACGATTTTGGTTCACGATTACAAATAACCTTTAAAAACGTAGTGTGTTGCTTCTGGAATGTCTAGTGACTAAACCGATGATTAAAATATAAAAATCCGTTCACTCACCGCAATCCAACAATCTATTTCCACTTGAAGGGTATCAAGATTACGGGGTAGACCCTAAGATCTTCACATTATGTGTTATCGACGGGCCTGATCGTGCAGTCACCCACAGTTGTTATAGGGGTAATTGTGACCGAGCTTGGGGTTGAGGCGGGGACTATGATCGTTTCTGGTGAGGACTGGTCCATTTTGTCGTCCTTTTCCTCGTTATTTGGGGGTAGTTTGACAATCTGACAGTCACCCACTGTCATGATCTGAGTTTCGATTCCTACGGGTGGAACGTTTTCCTCGGGCTCTACCCGTGAACTGTCTTCATCGTCCGAGGATGAATCCGATACATCGATGGTCCTATCGTGGGAGGTCTCTGTAGTCATGCTTTGGTCCGCGTCTATGTTCCGGTCCGGGTCGACACTGGTAACGCCGTAGGAGTAAGCGAGAGGGTTATACATCATCTCGGTAAGGTAGGAGAAATCGCCGAAAGGTAGATTCGTCGCGTTGTAGTTCTCGTTCGGTCTGCCGTCTGGAAATTACAAATGAAATTGGATTTTTTGTCACTACAAATAAAACCTATCCCTTAAACCCTTCGTCATGCTTTAGTAGTGCTCATAATCAGTTGTACACAAAATGCTAATTAAGTAAACGAAATTGATTGTGTCAATTCACATACAAGAACGAAAAATCATACTGGAACATTTAAGAGGTCTTCACACCTTGTCGCAAAATCAGTTTTAAAGTGCAATACAACCAGAACTTTATTGGAAACGCCGCACCGGTTGTATCAAAATTGAAAGCAGATTTTTCTTAAGGCTTTAAAGTAATCGAACTCTTACACAGTAACTTACGAAAATAAACAGTTTGAATTTTGGGCCTATTTATTTATTTAATTTCAGTTTTGTGTACAATCGAACAAGACACAAATTTCTCAGATACTTCGATATTTTCGAATGTATTTACATTTCCTAACAACTTTTATTAAATGCATTCTTAAATAATCATACACGGTTATAGTTTGTTTTGTATTTTTTTTTGACATGCTAGAATACTTTTTACAATTTTTGGTTGTTAGAAATTATGAGCAAAGGAGTCAAGTTAGTATATTTAACATAATATCACATTAATAATTAAAAAGGTAATAATTACGTACTAGGTAAATAATATTATTTCAAATCAAAATGTTAGTTTTGAAGATCCTACTTTGCAGTTGTTCTTTTTTGAAATTATATTTATTATTTAAATTAATAATTAATTTATATTAACTTTAAAAAATCCACCACCATTATATGAAAAGAAAATGTGAATTAGAATAGAAAAGAAATGGACACCACAGACAGGTTTTAAGGGATTATAATGTATGACAGTTTCAGAAGTATTTTTGTCAGGTTTTACTACATTTCGAACTACTATACAAATACCGATTAGTACCGACATATTTCCCAATACTTTTTTGTAAAATATTTTCACATTTACAGACAACGCAGTTGCAGATTTTCTAACATACTTAAATTAGAAATAAAGCATTTAGTGGTACTAGTACTTGATTAGTGGCAATTCGGGTTTACAATACACAAGACAATTGGACTCAATTGGTTAAGCCCGATATTTAGTATCAATCTCAAAAAAAAATTTGTTATTTGACACCTTCATGGTAGACAAAATATTATCTCTCATATAAACCATTGCACAATTATTTGTCTACTTGTTATAATAAAATTATATACTAAGTTTATCGAATCGACGCTATTCATTATTCAAGATAATATAATTAAGACAATAATTTCTGCCCTTAGAAAATGGAAAAGATTGCATTAACTACCATAATATATTACATATCCATACTAATATTATTAATGCAAAAATGCGTCTGTTCTTTTCACAACTCATCCAGTAAACCTATTTTGACGAAAGGACCAGTACCCGTAGTACAAGATTTTACGTCTCACTAAACCAAACCAAATTCGAGAGTCGAAATACTTCCGCGTTACAGTAAACTGGATCTTAAATGCCTTGTTTGAAAGCTCAAGTTTGTCTACACTTCTACAGCCAGCGCTCCAAGCGGAAACATTGCGAAATTAAAATCAGTGGCATTGAATATTTGACTTCAATTCAAGGCTGTTTAGGTCCATTTTACTCTAACGCGGAAGTATTTCGACTCTCGAATTTGGTTTTGTTTGGTGAGCGTAAAATCTTGTACTAGACAGCTTGTATCCCGGAGATGGCTACTTGTAAAAAAACAAAAGAAAAACAGGTCAAATTACCACCTCCTTTTTTAAAGACATTTAAAAACTTAAATCCACGCGCGTCTTCTATTGTCCGTGATAGGTCGAGATGGCAATCGGGGTATGAGGCGGGGGGACGCCTTGTTACAACCGTAGCCTAAGCCGCATATTGCTGAATTGCTATTTCCGAATTGACATCAATAATAACTTGCCAATCAGCAGTATGTGGCCTATAAAAACGCTACATCGCGACCAAATCAGTTAGTTTTCATTCTTCAGTCTCATCTTCCCTGGCTACGGAGCCGGCCTCTGCCTGCCGGCCAGGCTTTAAGATAAAGACTAGAGGTAAGTAACTCCGGCCCGAACCGACCCTTCACTGGGGTCCCGCGAGTGGGATAATCCAAGTACATAAACAATTAGTGTAAAGTGTGGACAATAAAGGGGTGTCTACCAGACTCAGTGGTTGTTTCCATTTGCACCAGACACCCCCACCTAACATCGAGTCTAACAGCCCGAACACCCGAACGTCACCCGCTCTCGCTCGGACCAGATTAGCGCGGGGGCTGAGGGTGTGGAGCGTTCCCCGGTTGCCATTTTGACCTGTCGCGTACTGTAGATTTGAGTGATATTTTATTTTGACTACCAGAATCGTCACCAAGTACCAACCTAATTACGTAGAGTTATATATGCAAGATTATTGAACTGTGTATCACATGTCTGTAAATGGAAATAATGTTTACGAATAATTTAGTTGCCATGCTAATGATAGTGAGATACTAACAAATCTTGCTCATTTCGGCGGCTAGCCCGTACTGCATCGGTATCGACATTTCCATACCTAAACAAACATCCGATTAGAACGTAGCCCCGTGTTTTGGCGTAGCAAAGCTTCAAACATAATAACGCCTTCTCTATACATAAAGGGAACCTCATTAACAGAAGCAATTTAGGTTCTTCTCAGACCTGGGCGCGTTTGAAACCCTCGTAGCTTTAGTTTTAAGTTCGCGTAAAAATTATCATCACTATATCTTACAAATCCAACAACTGACAATGAAAAGGTGTAATTTATTACCTATTTTGAATAAATTATTTGATTTGATTTGATTTGAAGTTTTTCTAGTGCGCTCTCTATACAAACGTAGTTTGGTTATCATTTGAATACTGACCAAACAAATTCAATGAAATTTTGTAGTAGTACGATACGTTCCAAAAATCTGGTGCGTGTGAGCGCGGCTGACGTGTGGGTGTGCCATCCCAACCTGTCGCGTACTGTACCTACATGTCCGATTATTGTACAAATATTGTACATACCGAAAAATATTGTACAAATATTGATAACTGAAGGCAAGATTTTTTATACTTCAAATTCTACAAGTAAGTAGGTATGGGGAACGGGGGTAAACTTTTCAACGCCAAAACACATTTCGCTGCTAAACCATTCTTTTGTTTTCTTTCTACAAATTGTGCTTCAAAATTCTGTTTTTTTTTTTAATTTGGGGATACACATATGTAATCGGGTGTTTAAAAACCATGATAACGGAAATATGCCCAAAAATGAAAATTTAAAAAAAAAACAAATGAATGAATTGAGAGCGACGTCAAAAAGGAAAAAAACAAAGCAAATGCTATAAAGGCGCTCATTTGCACACTCACACGAAACACATAAAACGTGGTAACAAATATAAAATATAGAAAAAAAAACTCTCGCCAAGCCACTTTCAAACCATTGCACGTGTGTTTAATATTCATAATTGTTTGTCAAATATCGGACAAAATGTTGGGTCATTGTTCAAAAGAAACATTAGACTATTTACTGTCCTGTACAAAAAGTTCTGAGTCATTGACATCGTTTATCTAACAGCATCGTAGACTGAATAAAAAAGCTAGACTAAAGTACTGTGTATGTAACCGCGACTGAGAAAGCGATAGCCCGACGTAACAATTACCATTGTTTAGTTGTCAATATTTGTATTAACCGATCAACAACATTTTTATTATACGTTTTTTATGTGAAAACAAGTAAACTAATGAGAAATACAATGATGTCACGAATTTTCAAAGTTTGTTTTGCAACTAAAGTTGAATTCCTTGAAAAAAATCGGTTACGCGATGGGACAAAAAATAGGTTAGTTGCGTCTCTGTTTATCACATTAGTAACTTTATCTGTGCTCTCTTTTTAGTGTGAATGGGAAAGCAAACTTTCCTTTGTCTAGAGTTTTTACTCCGTCTACGAACAGCATCAAATTTCGCAACTAACAAGACGGGATTTTCCTCATTTCTAGATTTGTCATAGAGTGATTACCTTTTTAGGTATCTACTATCTAGTATGGTATGACTATCGTGGTCTTATTTTATGAATAACTAGCTTATGCCCGCGACTTTGTCCGCGTGGACTACACAAATTTCAAACCTCTATTTTACTCCTTTAGGGGTTGAATTTTGAAAAATCCTTTCTTAGCGGATGCCTATGTCGTAATAGCTATCTGCATGCAAAATTTCAGCCCGATCCGTCCAGTAGTTTGAGCTGTGCGTTGATAGATCAGTCGGTCGGTCGGTCGGTCGGTCGGTAGGTCGGTCAGTCAGTCAGTCAGTCAGTCACCTTTTCCTTGTCGATGGAATCAACGCTGTGCATTCAAGCGCACTGTGAGACCTCATATTATTAATGATTTTGAATACATGTGTAAAACCCGACGAATACCCACGGAGTGAAATAGAGAAACATTTTTGATAACAATTTAAATTCAGCTTTATGTACTTTGAAATACGGTTGTGTCAAAGTAAATATATGCGAGTGTATGCACGTACTTGTCTTTGACAGTATTATTCTGTATCACCAAAATAACTGTTAAAGAGCCCAAGGGAGTGAATAAATAAAATGTAAATAAATGGCATGTAATAAAAATAACTTCCCGCAGTTCTCGCGTCCGCGACGCTCTGGGCACGACGCTACAGACGTTCATACGACGACCGAACGATTTCTATAGACTGGTAAGTGGTAACGCAACTGGCATACTCCTAGGTGTCGTTTTACCCAAAAGTGTGTAAACCGGCGCTAGTAACTATGTATCTATGTCGCCACGAATTTGTCTTCAATTTTTAAAATACGAATTAAAGAGCTTTGTTTATATGAAGTTTTATACTATTATTGCCGCGATCACACAATAAAATAGTTATGCTAGTTAGCCTAGTGTCTCACCGGGTTGGGAAATGAAGTAATTCTTCGGCGGGCGTCCGCGTTTACGCTTGAGCAGAAGCTGGTGTCCCGCCAACGCACCGCTCGGCACCGCTCCGCTCGTCAGCACGCAACCTTCCATGTCTGTCGACAAGCATACTTGCTTCATAGTTCATACTACCAACACTACGCAAAGCTACGATCCTCAAAAGGCATCAACATTTGACTTGCAATAAAAAGCACGTGCGACAATTCTTATTTTACCCCTTACAACAATGATTTTGCCATATCGTTTATGGAAAATCTAGATCCGTAAACATACTTGATTCATGCCAACACCACGGAATGCTTAAAGGGTCTTTCCTCAAATGAACTTAACAGTCTTGCCAAAAAAAGCACGTGCAATATTTCTTATTTTACCCTCTTGTTGTTGTAACAATTTTATCACAACAATGATTTTGTCTCATGATTTATTGAGAATCCTGATCCATAGACATAAAGTTATCACATTATTGCTTAATTTATCATGACAATTGCTACTTTGGGGGCTTGCATATCTACTGACAAGCATTCTTGCTTCGTAGTTCATACCAACACTACGCAAAGCTAAGAGTATCGTTTCTAAAACGAACTCAAACATTTGACTTGCAATAAAAAGCACGTGCAAAATTTCTTATTTTACCCCTTATTAGAATGATTTATCACAAAATTGAAAATCCAGGAAGCTGTCAGTGTATTGTGCAACGTGTGCAACTTATCATGACAATTATTGCTACTTGGGGACCTAGCACCGAAGTTTTTATGAATTTAGACATTTCAAATTATTAAGAAAAGTTTGTCTTAAAGGCAATAGTTTAACAATTTTGTTGTTTCTTAAATGGTTTATTTACGCACGAAGTTGCCTCAAAATTTGGCTTAAAATAGAGATGCTTCAAGGGTCATAACTTTTAAAACAAATAGAATTTACTATTTATTGTTTTATAATTAGATAATGGAGGAATAAAGCAATATATGTCTTAGTTCTAAATCTATAGCAACAAATAGTAGAATACATAACAGGCATAGTTAATACGGTTAAATGGAGAAGCGCGTAAGAAGGGCAACCTTAACATAATATTTAAAGAATTCATAAAATTAGTTCTCGTCACGAAATTTGAACTGCCTCGTATTGAATTACAAGGTAACCTTCAAAGTCAGCACTTTTCAACTTTCGTGACGCGTAGGTACTGACTGACTGATACTTAAGATTAGGTAAAATCGAGCTACAAGTGAGTTATAGGGTTCGTTCGGCCGTTCCGAGGTGCTTAACATACAAACTCTCACACTTACAGCAAAAACATACTTGTAACGAGCCACTGCTGTGTGACGAGTTCAATAATTTGCCCCGACACATGTTGAGATCTGTAGAGTGCACTCTGACTTTGCTCAGACTTAAGACAGTACGAGACAGATGTATATCTTCTATCTCTATATAAATCTGTCTCATTCAAACCATGACTTAAGTCTGAGCAAAGTCAAAGTACGCACTAAAGATCTTAGCCTAAGTCCTTGCGTCCTGAGTTCGGACCTACTTTAAACTGTTCGTGTTAGCGCTGTCCATCGACACAATAGGGTATTGTACCCTTTTTTGAAAAGTTTAATCCTAAACTGATAATAAACTACCAAAAAATTTACAAAAATTTTATTCGATCGATAAGTGCAATAAAAATGCAATAAAATTTTGCATTTCAAATTTCGGCGCGAGCACGCTACCCGCCATCTATTTAAGTTCATGAGCTGTCATGACGTCACACGGACGGCGCAACTAGCAGCAGGTAAACGTTGACACCCGCCTAAGAAATACTTCATTTCCACACACGGTGAGATCTTGGTGATATGATTATACTACCTACCTTTATTATTACGAGATAGGCTTGCGCTTGACATTTCACAGTCATGCTTAATAGAAAGCAATTATGAGGTTTAGGTTGGCTAGGATTCCTTCTTGCCTTGATGGTACTCCAACGGCATAAAACATGGACGCCAGAAGGGAGTTCCACACCTTAGCGGTTTGTATCAAGTAAGTTCGTTCGAAGATGAAAACTTTAAAACCTACTTAGTACTTGGTTACTTCGCATGACTTCAGCAGTGAAACTTGAACGATCCTATCAAAGACAACAGCATATTTAGGGAAACTATTCCGTCGTACAAAAACCTCTAAACCAGACTGAATTGACAAGTTTAAAATACTGCTAAACCTCTTCGCATGAAAATACTGAATAGGAATACTACTTAGTTTCAAGTTTGAAGACTTCTGTACAACTGAATAAGTACTATTGTTGAGTTTACCAGTTTTTAGTGTAAAAGCTAGTAGTAAAATTTTTAAAGTGCAGTATTTTATTTGAAAATGAGTCAGCAAAAGGTTTTTATCCTATCACTAGCTGCCCCGGCGAACTTCGTACCGCCTATCCGTCGCGTCGATTCAAATTTTTTAAATTTTTCTCTCCGTAAGAACCACGTACTTCAAGGAATATTATAAAAAAAGAATTAGCGAAATCGGTTCAGCTGTTCTCAAGATTTGCGATCAGCAACACATTCAGCGATTCATTTTTATATATAGAGATAATAATATAGTAAGTAAAGAACAGAGCATTTAACCTATGGTACAAACAACTTGGTACTTCAAAACACCTCTTTTCTGTTTGGTAGCCATTTTAAATATTACTTCCATCCGGATAAAAGGTTTCTATCCTATCATAATATAGTAAGTAAAAAACAGAGCATTTAATCTATGGTACTTCACAACACCTCTGTTCTGTTTGGCAGCCTATTTAAATACAGACGAAAGTAACACGAACGTTACTTCAATCCGCATAAAAGATCTTCGTCACTTCTAATCCTAAGTCTTGCCTAGAAAAGTTTTACCTCAAAAAGTCTCCTAGTTGTAAGTGTGTTTCCGCCTATATAAGGTAGAAAGTAGGATGGAAGAACTCACCTGGGGAATTCTTAGGCGGCCGTCCCCGGGGTTTCTTGATCAAAGGCACTGGGTACTTTCGAGGTCTACCACGGGCTCTTCTGATCGGTTCGGAACTTTCATTATTCGTAGGTTCTTTGGCCACTAAGCTGGTTTCCAGAGGTAGCAATCTCAGTTTGGGCAAATCGGAAGGTACCAGGGTCGAATTCAGTATTACTGGTGCTTGGGGCACGAAATTCTCACTAAAACGTCGTGTATCTTCCTGTGGCGGTTCCTCGTTCCCACAAAGTATACCCGATTCGAACGGTTCCTGCTTCACTGTTTCCAGTTTCAGTTCCATAGATGTATCCAGGGATGTATTCGGCGTATCTGGATTTCCGATCCAGATTATTTTACATCGCCGAAATATATTTTTATTTAAGTTAAAACTAGCTTATGGTTGTAGTTTTAGCTATCGTAACTCGCGGGATTTTACCTAAAATCTAATTCAGCGGCCTACGTTACCTTCTTTAATATATAGATTGCACAACGAAAGTCAATTTTATAAGACACACCAACAAGTTTTTGTAGAACGACTTAGTCAAACTACCTGGGTCGATCCGTGAAAAGGGTTTTATCGGAGTGAACTAGAGCGGAGAAACTCTTGAATTGACGCGCTGTGTAGCACTGACGCTATGATTGAGCCATACCCTGTCATTATAATTTTAAAATCTTGTAATTCATAGATATAATAATCAATAGAGTAACATGCTTTGCCTGAAAACGTATGACCTGCGCAAACCGCCATGTAGCAACTTCAGTGAACTAAGTACTAGTTTTGCGATCACTGTAAATGAACCGGAGATTGTGTTTCAAATTGTGTGTGCATTTTCAAAAGCTTCTTCGAAGCTTCATCACCCTCGTTCACTCTGATACTATCTCAGTAGCTCTTTTATTTTATTCCATTACAAGTTAGCTCTTGACTGCAATCTCACCCGGTGGTAAGTGATCATGCAGTCTAAGATGAAAGCGGGCTAACTTGGAAGACATACTTCTTATCGGTTTCTACACGGCATACTACAGGACCGCGCGCTGTCCCCAATGCAAACGTTTTCGACTTTCGTGGTGCACTGTATTTAGATTAAAGTGTTTGGGCCCTGAGTTAACGGATCAGTCAGTCAGTTAAATTAGTATAATTAAAAATATAGAATTATTTCACTAGCTACGAGTATTATTATAGGCTTACCTAAGTCAGCTCCCAAAAAATGCTAAAACTCACCTAACGAAGTCTTAGGCGGTCGTCCTCTCCTTTTCTTGATTTTTGGTGTTAACGGGAGGGGGGTCTTTCTGGGTCGACCGCGACCCCTCCGCGGGGGGTCGACTAAGTCCCCCGGGTTGAGTTCGTTCCTGACGGGTTCCAGGGACGCATTCAGGACGACGGGGTGTCCAGCTCGTGGGGGCAGCATGACGTCACCGCTGGGAGTGAAGACAAGATGGCCGGACTCCCGGTGCGTTGTCCGCACCATGCCGGACATGACTTCCGAGTTGTTTTCTCGTTTGACTACTCCGTCGTTTTGCATGTCCACTGTTGGGTCCTCCTGGAAGATGGTTTTGTTTAATTTTAAACTTTAAAATACTAAAAGTATCCGATATACTTTGAAGTGTTTGCTGGAACTTAGAACCTTGTTGCTCCCTTCTCCGTACTTCCATAGAAAAGCGAGAAGTAGAAAAAGAAGTTTCTATGCTTTTATCTAAGGAAAATCCTTTCAATTGACATACATTCTATAAAGGATAAGGGCCTCGCAAATATTTAGCTCCCAGAGCCACGCAATGACTAGGGCCGCTGCTGTTGGCGAGATGTAATATTTCCATGCTATTAAATCTTAGGACTAGTCCTGCCCCCCAATTGTGTAAGAATAACGATTTCATCGTCAACAAATTCTGCTCTCTGATTGGCTGTGAAAAATGTAAACAGCGAATCAACCAATAAAGGGCAGAATTTTTTGACGATTACCATAACGATGAATACGTTTTTCTTACACAATCGGGGAGCTGATCGGTAGTGGAAACGCTTACCCTCTCGCAGATCTTGGTGTGTACTCTCAGTTTGTCGGAGCGCGCGAAGGAGCGCCCGCAGCCGCCGCACGTGAAGGGCCGCTCGCCGGTGTGCGTCAATCGATGCCGCGACAGGTGCGATGAACGGGCAAATCTGCGTATAATAAATGCATTTTAGATCGAAACCAGTAAATTGTACAAACGCAGACCAAGCTCCAAGATCAAGATCAAATTAGAGCCTCAATAGCTCAACGTTTGCAGGCTGAAATCCGAAAGGTCGCCGGTTCAAACCCCACCCGTTGCACTATTGTCGTACCTACGCCTAGCACAAGCTTCACGCTTAATTTGAGGGGCAAGGGGAATGTAAGTCAATATTCTATTTAAAAATGTTACAGTAGCCGTCAAGAAATATTGCACATCGATCGAATGAAATTTCAGCTTTGTAGAGCGTTGTCTCTGTCACTCATACCTATGTGATGTTTTGTCGGTCAGTTACAGTTCTTGCAATTCACGAAGGCGAGTGGCTCATGCTTGTGTTTAAATCGTATCGGTATAAGTAACGTACACTGAATGTGTGCGTTTGCGAGCGCTTGCTCGCGACTGATTGGTCCGACATTTTTAGACGGGGCTTTATCGCATTGCGATAATGTCGCCCCCGTATACAAATCAACTTAATATGTCTATGAAATTTTAAATACTAAAAACCGCAAATAGTAGTGTGTAGAGCATCCTCGCCTGCTCCGATAAGGGGCAAGCTAAGATGCTGTTGCACACCCCTACATCTAAATGTCGAGACAGAACACATCGACGCTGAGCTGCGTTCCGCTCACAGCACGCACACTTACGCAATGCCCGTGTATCCGACGTAACCACAAGTAAAGTCCACTCGCCTTCGTGACTTGCAAGGACTTTAGTACTAGTTACCTGACGTCACAAACGTCGCACACGTGTGGTCGTCCGTCCTGCGACTCGTTGGCCGCCGAGTCGGATATGGAGCCGCTAGAGTCTGTCTCCTCGTCGTCATCCATGGCGTTTTTGCCCTTCTCTGTAATGATAAACATAGCCCATTATTATCGACTAGCTGACTCGCACCACCTTCGCTTGGATGGAACTGCTGCAAAAACATTCTTAGTGAGGGTTATTAAGAAACCTACGAAGCGAAGCTCAAGTTTTACACAACACAATTTTTCATACACAATTTCAGTCCGTCCTATATAGTAACCATAGGCAAAAGGAGACAAACTATACTCCTCTGTGGGGAGGGAAAGAGACAACTACAGGCCACTAGCACCTCACCGTCGTAGTCGTCATGCTCGTTGTTGATGGGTTTCTGCAGCACGGCCAGCTGCACCACTTTGATGCCGCCCGGCTTCAGCTGCCCCTGTCGCTCCTTGTGCCATGCTAACGAGAGGAAAAGAGACAACTGCAGGCCACTAGCACCTCACCGTCTGAGTCGTCATGCTCGTTGTTGGTGGGTTTCTGTAGCACGGCCAGCTGCACCACTTTGATGCCGCCCTGCTTCAGCTGCCCCTCTCGCTCCTTGTGCCATGCTAACGAGAGAGAAAGAGACAACTGCAAGCCACTAGCACCTCACCGTCTGAGTCGTCATGCTCGTTGTTGGTGGGTTTCTGCAGCACAGCCAGCTGCACCACTTTGATGCCACCCGGCTTCAGTTGACCTTCTGATTCTTTATGGTCATGTGTGTTGCTTGCGTTGGTGGCACCTGGAACAACCAATTGAAGATAATTTGTATGAATAAGTTCTATTTTTCTATGACCCAGGCCACAGCTGATAAGGCTGAAAATCAGCACTATGCATTGTTTGCGTAATCGCGCAGACGCGGCGCTTACGGTGAGCTGTCTGCATAGTGCTTTATCTGTGTCAATAATTGTTTATGACACAGTGGAGACAGAAGAGTAATTTTTCTCACTTCCTATTTACAAGAATTGGGTATTTGACTCAATCAAATTCAAAAGTAGGAAAATACCCAATTAATGGAAGATGGCCGCGAGTTCTTTTTGGACATGCGCAATCCGCTTTTGTCTCATCTGTAAGCGAACTATGTTAGAGTCTACTAGAATGTAATAGCTCGGAGCGAACAATGTTGCAATATCCCTGAAGGAAAATCAGTAACAAGAAAATCCATAGGAGAACCAAGATTATCAAAATTCTAGAGAATTACTCAGAACTATATTATAAAAAACCTATATCCGCTGGGGCAGACTGTTCTGGAGTAAATACGTATCGGTAAGCACAGCGTGGGATGACCTTCGTAACGAAAATGTCGGGAAGGTGCGCTCTTCCGATGTCCAACATTGGACGCATTCTATTTTGTGGACTTATTATAGTTATTATAACTTCTCATAGTAGGAGGAAAAAGCAATCAGCCGTGTTTTTAATAGGCAAAGTCACAAAGATTTAGAAAAGGACCCTTTATTTCACACAGGGTCTGATAATATCTTATTAAGGGTAAAGCGATACCGCCAAACGATTGTTTTTCGGTCCAGTCTTCTAGCTACTTGTCAAATCAATATTAATTTAAAGAGAACACAGTCTCATTTGATCATCATCAATTTACATTAACCTAACCAGCTGGCAATTGTGAGCAATTGTTTTAGAAAGTGCTTATCAAATGAGTCACAATGGTTATACATCACATCACTATGATGCTGTTCGCACATGAAGGTTAGGTTGGCCAATCAACATTGAGCTATGCTGCGCTGTGCTGTGCTCAGCTAAGCTTTCTGGTGCTATTTTTTCTACAAACCACATTGAGCTGCGCAGTGTGCTGTGCGACTGCGACATTTTTTTTTAAATTCAGATACAACGCACAACAGACGGAAACGTTTAAGTGCGGAAACCAGCCCAGAGTGAAGTGAAGAAGACAACTTCGGAACGTATTTTCACGGACTCGGATCGGATGAGTGCGTTACCGCCTTTACTGGTCCAATTTCCAAAAATCCTTTCTTAGTGGGTGCCTACGTTATAAAAGTAACCTACTGTCAAAATTTTATGATGCTAGGCTGTGCGTTAACAGATCAGTCTGCCAGTCAGGACAAGTCTTTTTATATAGCTATCTATATTTTATTTATTTATTCAGATACAAGTTAGCCCTTGACTGCAATCTCACCTGGTGGTAAGTGATGATGCAGTCTAAGATGATAGCGGGCTAACCTGGAAGGGGCATGGCAGTTTTTATTAAACCCATACCCCTTTGGTTTCTACACGGCATCGTACCGGAACGCTAAATCGCTTGGCGGCACGGCTTTGCCGGTAGGGTGGTAACTAGCCACGGCCAAAGCCTCCCACCAGACCAGACCAGAAATTTCGAAATTATAAAATTCCAAACCCCTGCCAGGAATCGAACCCGGGACCTCCCACTATTAAGACCACAGCGCTCACCACTGCGCCAGGGAAGTCGTCAAGATTATATAGATTATTTCTTACCCTTCGTGCGCCAAATATCAGCTGTACTAATACTAATATTATAAATACAAGAGATTGTGTTCACGCCTATTTCAACGTTTAGCGAACACGAAAATACGCAATTTTTATATTTATCCCGGAAAAATCAATGGCTTCCTAAGAGATTTAAAAAAAAAGCTAAATGCAAGCGGATGAATTGTTGGAAAAATCTAATGATAAATATTAAAATAAACACTACAAAGTAGGTAAATTAAAAATAATATGACGACATTCAGCCATTTATATTGCAAGTATCAACTTACAGGCGGAGACTCGGCTATTAAATTGTGAGCCGTGAAAGGAAATTACACTAAATTATTGTCTTGAGACCGTTCCATTGTTGTTTCGTACTCGCTAACTAAACTACGTCATCTATAATGCCAACCCACTGTAATCCCGATTATTTTCTTTTTACTATCCAACTATGGAAATCCAGGATTTGGCAGTTATATATATTGTTTTTTCATTGGTTCAAGTATATGTAATTGATAAATTACTGATTTTTACCCGACAACGGCAAAGCTAAAAGGAAGGGTTATAATTTTAGCAGTTTATGTATGTATGTATGAAATATGAATGATTGTATTTAGGTATTTTTTACTAAACGTCATAAATAATGCCAACCACTGTAATACCAATTCTTTTATTTTTATTATTTTTATCCGACAACGGAAATGCAGGGTTTGGCAGTTATATGTAAAGTATTGTTATTTCATCAGTTCCAACATAGTTGATTTATTACTAATTTTTATCCGTCTAAGGTAGAACTATAAGGACGGGTTATGATTTTAGCAGTTTATGTATGTATGTATGAATGATTGTATTTAGGTATTTTTTCCTACAAGGATCCGAAGAAATATCCTAGTAAAGCAAAAACCGTTAAAACAAAAATGGGTAATGACGCTGTTTTATAAATAACTCAATTGAAAAGATTAAAGAACTTAAAATGGCTTCCATAATGACTGAATCCATAAAAGTAATGCTTCCAAATGGGAGGTATTTTTATTTCTTAAGAAAAAACCTTTTTATGACTGAAGTTCTGGGTGCCAGTAATCTTTAACTTAATATATAAAAGGAAAAGATGACTGACTGACTGACTGCTCGATCAATGCACAGCTCAAACTACTGGACGGATCGGGCTGAAATTTGGCATGCAGATAGGGTATTATGACGAAGAGATGCGTTAAGAAAAGATTTTTGAAAATTCTATCCCTAACGGCGGTTACGCATTCATCCGATCCAAGTCCAGCTTATGACATAATATGTCGTAGATAATCGCTGGTATTCTCACGGATGACGGAAGTGTAGTGAAAAAGGGGTAAAAAAGTTATTTGAAATTCGTGTAGTTCAAGCGGACGAAGTCGCATGCATAAACTAGTGTCTTATAAGTACAGTATTTTTATTAGCCTCTTAAAAGCCTAATTCCTTTATTAATTTGAAAAATAGTAATATTCTATGCATAATATGTATTCTCTTTACCATAACTGTAAACTGTAATTAAATTATTATTATTATGACGTGGTTCCATTGTTTGGTTACTAACCCCAAATAGGTCACAAGTCAACTCACAAGTCTTATTTATTGTAAGGTTACATTATTATTTATTGTAATATTTAATAAGTATTAATCATTTTTCATTTATGAGAAGTGGTTTTTTGTTCATTTATTAACAATTTGCGTCAAATATAGTATAAAAAGATATAATTATTGTATAGCATTATGTATACCAGTTTTCGAAACGTTCATACATATTTATGAGCATGAGTCGTTTAAAGTTGGCCTTTTAATAAACACTTTACTTTTTGGGATTGGGGGTTATTTTTAATAATTTTTAATATGGGTCCTTAAATTAAAAATTCTTGGCACAGACTAAGGTAAAATTATGGACGGAGCGTTTGGTAAATCAGCATATAAATAAAGCTACTACGGACGTCCTGAAGCAGTTATATCATGCACGAAGAGTGAACAAGTTCAAGGTAGGAGTGCCGCAATGTCGAACATTTTGCTGTAATGCTCAATACGTCGAACGTATAATAATGCGTGATGTGTTGACCCACCTTGGTATGTCTACATGAGTACATGCTTGATGTTAAAGGCGCACACAGACTGAGTGGAGTCATGAAAATATAGAATTGTTTGCGATCGTTATAAATTCAAAACGAAAAAGACGGTTTTTTAGCTTTTATCTCGATAATTTTGAGGTTATAGTCGATAATGTCCAAGAAGAAAGTTTTAGATTTTTTTATTATCTACAACTTTTACATTAATTTTTTTTCGATAGGATGCATAGTTTAAACATAAATCGCAGAAAACGTATGCCTGCCCTTAACACGCCCCCCACCCCTCCTTCCGGGACTTTTACTCAGTCGGGTCATTTTTTCTTGATTTATCCTTAGTTGTACGCACAATGTGGATTCGACCAATCAGATTATAGAAAATTAACGTGATAGTTATCTGATTGGTGGAACCTACACTGTGCGCTCAAACGCACTGAGAGAGCTCATAGGAATGATTGCGAATACAGGTGTAAGTGGGCATATCTCTCCCGCGTGCAAGAAAGCGTTGTCGCACTGATTGTGTGCTTGGGCGACGGGTGGTAAGTAAGATCGCCTTATTTTTTCGTGACGATTTCTTTTTTTTGTCAGTTTTATTTTCATGAATATCTTAAATTAAAAAAATGACGAAAATACCTTTTAATAACCCATGCCTAATTCGATGTATTAAAATTCTTAAAGGTATTTATGTATTGACCTAAAAATGACCCTGTTGTAACTTGTAAGCCGATACCTGCATTTAAAATATATTATTTATCGACAATAAAGAGACCTTAATAAGAATAATTTATTTGTGTATGGTACCTACTTCATAAAGGTGGAGGAATATAAATATGAATTGTATGATAATAAGAACTAAGAATAAATAATTCGTTTAATCAAAAACAAGTATTTTTAATGAATTTCCATATAAATGGGTTTAGTACATTTTATTATTATGTACAAAATGGAAACCTAACCTAATTCAAGATGATTATAAGGTCTTATTTAAATAAATGTTTTTTTCAGTTTCAAGTCTCATGTCAAGACTCAATTGAGCTTATGATTTGAACAAAAAATTATAGTTTTAAAATCTTAATAATAAATATTATTTAAGCAACAGCTTAGGCTTTAGTACCATGCCAAAAAACATTCCTCTTACAAAACATAATTAATCAATATGATAAATTATTTTTATCTACAAATTATTATCTTTAATTAAAACCAGTATTATGTGAAGGTTCAATTTAATGTGTGAGAAATAATATCATAACTAAAAATTATTACAAAATAGCATTAATGAAACAAAATATGTAGGTATATTAATATAAAAACTATTTTTGCATGGAATTTTCCGTTGTTGTTGACTTATTGAAAGTAACCTACTTAGGTGAACAAACTTTAATGAATTCTTTAATAGTCTAGCGACCGGGTGTCTAACGGAAGTATAAATAATAAAATATTTAAAATTATTACACATTTATATTTAAGTACCTATTTTTAAAAAATTAACTTACTATTATTTTATTATTCTTATCAAAAAAATTGTGCAGTACAGTGGTTATCAAACTGTGTATCGCGATACTCTGGAATGACGCGGTTCCAAAGTTAACGCGAATGATTTATTTATCGACTAAGGGCAACTCAGGGTGGTATATAACTAATAGTAAACAAAACAGCTGTGGTAGCCTAGTGGTTGAAGCTGTGGTAGCCTAGTGGTTAGGACGTCCGCCTTCCAATCGGAGGTCGGGGGTTCGATCCCGGGCACGCACCTCTAACTTTTCGGAGTTATGTGCGTTTTTAAGTAATTAAAATATCACTTGCTTTAAGGAAAACATCGTGAGGAAACTGACATGCCTGAGAGTTCTCCATAATGTTCTCAAAGGTGTGTGAAGTCTGCCAATCCGCACTTGGCCAGCGTGGTAGACTATGGCCAAAACCTAGGGCCCAAACCCTTCTCACTCTGAGAGGAAACCTGTGCTCTGTAGTGAGCCGGTGATGGGTAGATCATGATGAAACAAAACAGGGTGATTGTACGAATTTCATTTTACAGAAGGGGCAAAAAAACTGAAAAAATGCTGTTGAAACTTTGCTGTAATGATGCCGTTATGATCGAAATCATGAACTTTGGACTCAATTTTAGCACAGCTTTAGACTGTTTAGTTTAGAAATGATTTTAGAGTTGTATTCAGTGAGCGAGCATACGAGTTTGAACTCAAATTTAAAACAGTTTTAGGCCGTTTTACTTGGAAATAAGTTCAGATTTGTACTCAGTGAGCCAAAAGCGTCCTTATAAAAAAAAGTATTTTAATCAAAAGTGTAATTTCACCGTTTTTGATCGCCAGTTCTTGAATTAAACTGACAACTGGATAAACAAACAAACAAAACTACCACTGGCATTTGGGTGCTATAGGAGGCAGTTTTTTGTTGAAAATAATACGTATGTTTCTTTCTTTTGGCTTATCTATCATCTTAGGCCGTTTGCATGTCGCTTTTTTTAAAGTCAATTATGCCTATTTAAGCGCAAAGCTTGTCCTAGAAGTAGCAACGCCAAAATCCATGTATGAGAGTCGAGGTCACCCCTGAAAATGGCATCCTAATAAGGCGTATAAAAATCAACTTACCCGGTGAAGTGACTTTGTTGGGGCCTTCCTCAGTCTTAAGGTTGTCGTCTTGGAAGCGTACGGTCATGGTCTTCTTCTTTGTGCGCAGTTTCTCGTCGTCCGGTGACATGATGGACACGCGTTTCTTCGGCCTGTCGTCTTCGGCTGTTTGCATGTCGCGCTTCACAGCTGTTGCTATTACTTCTGTGGCAGTAGCGGCCGACGCGGCTGTAAGGAAATATCTGATATTAGTTATCCGAGATGCAGCATTAAAATCAGGAGCCACAGCTGAAATGGCTGAAACCAGCAATCATTATTACAATAACAATAAGAGAGCCTCAATAGCTCAACCGGTAAAGGAGTGTACTGAAAACCGAAAGGTCGACGGTTCAAACCCTGCCCGTTGCACTATTGTCGTACCTACTCCTAGCACAACCCTGACGCTTAGTTGGAGAGGAAAGGGGAATATTAGTCATTTAAAATGGCTTATATTCTTTTTAAAAATAAAAAATAAAATTGTTGTATTTAGTTAAATTTATGGTATGCTTGTTGCAACAATGCATTTTAGCCAATAGTGAGCGAGTGTCAGCCAATCAGAGGTGATGGAGCCCCTGGGGGCCTACCGCAGTAGTTTGAAAGCTACATTGTGACCCATTGATTGGTCGACACTCCACCACTATTGCATTGCACTAAGAATACCATAAATTCAGCTAATCATAACAATTGAGATTGTAGCAATGATTGATGCAGCTATTCCGCAATCGACCGATTAAGGAGCGCAAGTACGTCTCTCTTATCGAGAGTTACATATTTGTTCCGTTCGCCACGGATACCCTGGGCCTATGAAGCTTTATTGCAGAAGTATTCACGAAATATTTGTCCACGCTTAATTGCCTTTTCTGCTGAAAGGACTGGCTCATTTTGTGCGCAAAGAATCATTGCAGTAATGCAGCCAGTATTCTTGGCACCATAAGAAACAGAAAGGACTTTTACAGTAATTAGTATTAAATTAAATTTAAAGGATAGCTATAACATATTTTGTACAAACTCAAAAATGTCATTCTTAATATCATATTTTAAACCAAAAATAAAGCTAGGTAGGTAGGTTTTGAATTAATGAATTATTTATTAACCAATAAAAAGTGATATATTTGTAGCTTTACAAAATCTAGCAGTTTTAGCTTGATTGAGATAGCTGCATGTAGTGAAAAGTTTTATTATTTAACACATTTCTAAAACAGTACTATAAAATTAACGCAGACGTTACATTTGTCGTGTCAATTTATTTTAATTGTAAAAATACCTATTTGTTATTTATAACCCCCAATTATTCGAATAACTTCTTAATTAGCCGCGACATTGAAAGATACAAGCCCGCATGCATTACGTCACGGCAATGTATTATTTGTAAATTGTAGGCCAAGAAATACAAACATTATTAAATAAACGAAAAAAATAAAGATAAATATTGCTAAATAAATATAGAGAATTAATCAACGTTATGATAAATTGTAACACAAGGTCAAAAACACATTATGTATGTTCATATAAATATTATTTGACTGCATAATATATTTTCACGTGACCCAATGATTACAATCGCCAATTATTTTTATTTAAGTAATACTGTTAACCTTTAGTAGAATGTTTGTTATTTTTTGAGAACACCTAGAGTCCTAAACCGAAGTGAAAAATTATTATCTAAATAAACGAGCGCAGCGAGCGCTATTATTTTATAAACCCTGGAAAAGATCCTGATTTATATTTATAACTGTACCACAACCCTTCTTTCTGTATGCTAGCGATGACGACCCGGTCTCCGGTTCTTACTTATGTAACTCCCTCCTCCTCCTCCTTCTCTTCTCCTTCTCATCTCCTTGGCAGCTGCTGCAAATGTTATGGCGTAGTCTGTCTGACTACTGGATTTCTCTTCACAACGTACACTTTGGACTAAGTAGAAGTGTTGGCAACTTTACCACAACCAACCTTCGTGCTCGGTCTGTATGCTGGCAACGACGCGGTCCCCGGTCCTTGCAGCGTGTCTGGCTTCCTCCATCTCCCTGGCAGCCGCCGCTAGGATGTTGTTCACAGCGGTCTGTGTACCGGGCATGTCTTCGCGACGTCGCCGACGGATCTCTTCAGCTCGCATCATTGATTGTTGGTACATGTGTATCTGGAAAAACGGTTAGAATTACTTACTGTAAGGAATAGTATAATGAGGATTGTTTTACCGAATTTTTTTAAACTAGTAATCACAAAAAAGATTTTTATTTTTTGAAAAAAACTGTTACGAGACAATTACATAATTGCCTCATCTAGTGACAGAATGAAGTGACATCCTCTTTGCGTAAAGAATCAGCATGGCTGTTCAGCACAGAAATGCAGTCAGTAGTCTTGGCACTATTCCACGCGGGCATGATTTGCACAGTTATTAGATTTAAATATACTACTATAAGTTTTTTGTAATATTTTCAATCAAAAGTATAAAAACACACAAAGATATGTATGAAGCCGTCAACTTTATTTTTGTCAAGTACCTAATGACCAAAAAACCCGAATACTCAATCATTTTTTATTTTATTTTTAACCTTACAAAAACAATACAGAATATGGTCGTTAGTGAATTAACGAGTTCTTCAGCGTTTTGGACACATATTTTCGTATAAATTAAGTTAATTTATATATTTTATTATTTGCACATCGACCTGTCCAGTTGCTTATTGGGTGAGTTCATAAGGGCCACAACGTCTTTATTAAGTTTTATATAAAGTATTTAGGTAATTTTAATTTGAGTTAGTTGTATAAAGTTAAAAGTACCTAATAATAAGTATAAATAATTTTAGTTAACTTAGCTATCGCATTAGGTTAGCCTGTAATGATATAGTTTTAGGTTGTCTAATAAAAAAAAAAATATCTATCGCTATCAAGACGAAAATATCGATTACATTTGTAAAATTATTATTTCGACCTTCATATTAGACTGGATTAGGTTAGGTTAGGTTTTTTATTACCGTCATTGAATTACATATTAATTAAATTACCGCATCGTAATTCGTAGTTACTATGCAAGAATTACTTTAGGCCAAACAGATTTCATTAACATTTAAGTGACTATAAAAAAATTTATATCAAAACAATGCGCCTACAATATTCATTAAATACAAATCACAATGCGTTGAAACGCTGTGAGTACAGTAACTGCAAAAAATATACAACATTATCATTAGAAATTACTTTATTTTTAATTGTACGTTATTATAGGCCTCATTGTTTCGTACACTGTATTAGCGCTATTTAAGCGTTGCAATATTATAACAATGCGAATCGATTATAACTGAGGAAAACATTTTTTAATTTATAATTCCAATATATTTTTCTATTTACTCCACCGATAGTGACTTACTAAATTTTTTGCACTAGAAAATAATTATGAATTTTTAATTATTAGACGAGAATGGTGCTTTATTTAAAAATATTGTTATTTAGTTAATTGTAATCTACACTTGAAGGAACATGACAAACAATCTAAATATTAAACAAAATTTAAAACTTCCAAAACCACTTTATAGTGTATGTAGTCATTGCTTGGTACAATATCAGTTCACCAGCAAAACTTTCCAAATCCACACGACTTAGCAGTTCAGTACCTTGCAGCATCAGGATTGAAGAATTTGGACTTGAAATTCAATAACAAAGTCTATGCTCGGCATTTACAACCCTGGCCTGCAGCATCAGGATTAAAAAAATGGATCCAGAATTTTTTATGGGACCACCACGGAAACTTGTGCTGTTGATTAAAACAAAAAAAAACAAATCAGTTCAGAATTCAGAAACCTCGAAAATATCGGTATTTGGAAATCGGTTAATTATTTCAACGCCAAAAAGTTATATTAAAATAATAATAAAATATGTAGTTCTTGGGATTTCGCCGTACAATGTAGATAATTACGATTTTTCCGGAAAGTTGACTCCAAATGGTTTGAATAGTTGGAAATATTCGATAGTTGAAGTACATAATTTTTTAACTACGTATCTGTTTATACGTACAAGCTGACACGCCACATTTTCGCATTCGTTTCATATAAATACTTATCTATACTATATTACAATATACTATATTTTACTATATAATATTATAAATGCGAAAGTGTGTCTGTCTGTCTGTCTGTCTGCTAGCCTTTCACGGCCCATCCGTTCAATCGATTTCCACGAAATTTGGTACAGAGATAGCTTGCATCCCGGGGAAGGACATTTAGCTACTTTTTATCCCGGAAAATCAAAGAGTTGTATTTAAATAATAACCTCTAAGACACCACTATTTATTGGTAAAAACTTGACGCTTATACAAACACAGACGTGGCGGCCTGACTTTAAGACATTGATGTCAGAGGAATCTATGCAATGAAGCTAAAAATATGAGAACATATGCATTTTATAAGATATGTAAAGAACAAAATAGCGTACCTTAAAATAAATAATGTATTTACTGTAGTATTAATAGTTATAAAATGAAACGTTCCATTAAAAATATGCGTATCAATTAAAAACTGAAGAATACTATTTTACACACGTATTTAATATAAAAAACTAATGTGTGTACATACGATTGTATGATATTATTATTTAGATTAATTCAGAAAGAAGTGTACTTTTATAATAAATACAAACAATGGTACGATGGTTATGAGAATCAAGTTTTTGTATCATTTTGTACACTGTAGCATTAATTATGAGACTAGTGGTGGACATTTTTAACTTGTATGAAACATTAAAATTAATAGTCATTCAACAGGTATTTTCTTTTTTGTAGTCATTATTTTTTTATAAATTGTTTTGCAATTAGGTCGCCCTAAGACATTCAAACATGGCATGGTGAATAGGCTCCTACGTGTGCATCCATTCGACGAATACCTATGTCATGCATATTATACAATACTAAATAACAACTATACAGTACAAAATGCTTTAGTCAACAAACAATACAAATGTATATAAAAGTACTGCACGTTTATTTTATTTCTTGTAATTCTTTATGAATAAAATAATTCCTATCTATTACCGACACTTCCGGGGGACCGCTACTCGCAGTTTGAGAAGCGATGGATTATCTAAGGATCAACTACTAACTATTTATTATTACTTAAATTGTTTAACGTTAAGTTTAAAAATTTCAAGGTTTACACGAACATTTTATTTAAAAAAAATTCACTAACTAATAATAAAATAGGTTTCGCAAGTAAAAATAAAGTTAATTTAATTTAATTGAAAAGCTCATCTCTACTAATTAATGGAGATGACAGAACAAAAAATGTTCATTTTATATTCTTTGTAGAACCGTTACAACTACTAACGTTATAAAATGTAAAACAATTGTTGAACCGTTGCTTGATGTCTATAACTAATCAATTAAAAATATAGAGAATGTTTTTTACTACACTTTTACTCGTCTATCTATTATGTATCATGCAATAAATTGTATAAATATTTTGTTCACATAGTACGACGTTGCTTTTATATTATTTCAATATACCTACCTACTACGATCTCACGATATGGGAATAAATAATAATTATTGTACTTACTTATAATGAAGTCTTTTAAGGCGCAACACACACCTACGGAGTTGAGTGGATTCCAAAGTAAATAAAACCTGAGTTGGATTTGTTATCATAATGTTAAAGTGATTAAGCTGCGTTTGTTGTTATCAAAAAAGACGTTGCAATTTCGCTCCGTAGATATGCGTTGCGCTTAACGCGCTAAACTGCACAAATTGATTCAATTCAATGCGAAAATAATGATCGTTTCTACTGGATGACACTCACTGATCGCAAATAATTTCAATCAAATCATAACTTTAGTGCTAAGGGGGATGAAAGAAATATGGTATTGGTATACTAGTACTAGTGACCGCCCGACCCTTTAACACTCTTTATATTATTTTTACGAAAAATGCAGCCTTATTCGTTCTACATTATAAAGATAACCTCCGTGCATTACAGCTTTCTAGGTCCAAAGATATGTGCTGGGCGGCTGGGCGTTGACGAATCAATCAGAGAGCAGTCAGGACTTTTCTTTCTCACTACATTTTCTTTCACGTGAAAAGTCGAAATCTAAACCTAGGCTTGTTTTGCGATAAGTCACATACCGCAAAACCAACTCAACTCACTTATTTAGAACTTACCACTTTTACTCTCTTTTTCTCTTTACTGTTAATGTTATTGGTACAAAAAAAACTTATTTTATTCATATCCTGCAATAAATAGTTTACTTTTTATAAATATATCGCTTACATGTAATTAATTAATTTAATTATCACCTTAACTCATGTGTGTATTCTAGCGATTCAATTACGGAAGTGAAATCTGTATTTTATAGTAAAATACCACGCGGAAATAATTTATGTACTTAACTAATAATTATTAGCAGATTATTATAATTATTCAAGTTAGAAATATACGTGTAAAATGGATTTGTAATTACCTGTTATATGCGTACCCCTTGTACTTGTATTCTTACATTGTAAATGTACATATAAAAGGAAAAGCTGACTGACTGATCTATCAACGCCCAGCTCAAACTACCGGACGGATCGGGCTGACATTTCGAATGCTGATAGCTGTTATGACGTAGAGATCCGCTAAGAAAGGATTTTTGAAAATTCAACCCCTAAGGGGGTAAAATAGGGGTTTGAAGTTTGTATAGTCCACGCGGACGAAGTCGCGAGCATAAGCTAGTAGTATAGGTTCATATAAGAAAATATATTCGAGCACTATTGTTCTGATAAAATACCAACAAATTACCGCCTAACAGTCGATTCAAATTTTTTTAATTTTTCTCTCCGTAAGAACCATCCCCGTACTTCAAGAAATATTATAAAAAAAGAATTAGCGAAATCGGCTCAGCTGTTTTCGAGATTTGCGATCAGCAACACATTTAGCGATTAATTTTTATATATAGAAGATTAATTATATTTTCACCTCATAGGTGACTGACTTAAGTCAGACTCAAACTAACTGTTAGGACTACATACTAATAAGAAAAAAAAAACTATTATTTGAAAACAAGTTCAAACAAGAAATAAAATGCGACGTGTGTGGTCCCAAAATGGTCTCTAGTCTCCAGTAGGCCCTTACTTGCTTTGTAGACTCTAATGCTTGTTCGTTTTTTCAGGGTTCCGTATCTTCAGAAAAAAAAGGAACCCTTATAGGATTTTTTTTTTTTTTTTTTAAGTAATATTAGCCATGTTAAATGACTAATATTCCCCTTTCCTCTCCAATTAAGCGTCAGGCTTGTGCTAGGAGTAGGTACGACAATAGTGCAACGGGTGGGGTTTGAACCGTCGACCTTTCGGTTTTCAGTCCACTCCTATACCGGTTGAGCTATTGAGGCTCTTTTAAATTTTATTACTACTTTTTATTACTTCGTTGTCTGTCTGTCAAGACCCGACAAGGGAATCAAAACCTGGAGGGTACTTCCCGTTCACGTAGAATCATGAAATTTGGCAGGTAGCAATGTCTTATAGCACAAAGGAAAATCTGAAAACCGTGAATCTGTAGTTACATGACAAAAAATAAAGTGTAATTTCTTGTACGATGGTACGGAACCCTTCGTATGCGATTCCGATTCGCACTTGGTGCGACACCGGTTTTTGTTGTGGTAGGATGACAGTTGACGTAAAATCCATTGATTGAACGTCTCAGTCACCCTACGGAAATCAGAACCCTGCCCCACGAGCCGTCTCAGTCAAGCGGTACACCTAGATACGTAATTTTTCTCTTTCACAATTACCATAAATGATACATTAGATCTATTTTTGATACGCGGCAGACGGCAGAAAATCACGAAATCTTTGTTATGCATGACGTAACTTCCGTTAACGGTATTTTACTGGCCATTGTATACGTGTATAACAACTTATACACCGTAGGAATATTACTATTACACAATGTTACAGAAATCTTTTTTAAATTACCTACAAGGTACATATTCATGTAACTCTTGGTAATTTGTACTTCAAATAATTATCTTGATTGCATTACTTTCCTACTCTACTTTTAACAAAGCGATTTTCGTTTAATTTCATATGTGCTTACATACAATCTCTGACAGGCAGGCTATGCATGCATGAGTATAGGTTGTGTACAAACTTACAAAGGCCTCCTTAACAGACTACAACAAACCCGAGAACAGGTGCAGTTAAAGAAGCTGACTGAAACTCCCCTGTGATCTACAGAGCGTACTTTGACTTTGCTCAGACTCAAGACACGGTTTTAAACGAGATACCCTGACAAACCTGTCTCGGTTTAAATGCTTAAACTGAGCAAAGTCATAGTACACCCTATACTCTATAGATTTCAGCCTAAAACAGTTGGATGACGTCGAACAACAATTAAAAGTGGAGGGCGAATTACCCAAAACAGGTCTGGCTTAGTCCATATCACACAGCAAAATCTCATATTTATTTGTAGCCCTGCCCAGACCAAAAAGATCATTTGGAGACAAAATGCCTTAACTGATCTGGGAACCTAAACCACTCTACTAACTCGTAAGCAAAAGACAATGTGGCTACTTCCGTTGTCCACAATCTCTAAACTAAACTAAAATGACGTCTAAATCTATTGCTATCGCTTTCATAATGTTGCTTGCGGAAAAGGATAGCACTAGATTTAGACCTGTTAATTTAGTTTAGTTTAGAGATTGTGTACTAGGGAATCGGCCCCAATATTTCGCTGTAGAGGATTCGACCCAACGCGACGGGATCATTTAGGTCCAAAATGTCCAAAACTAGTCTGGCTTAGAATCTAGACCACACGACTAAGTCAACAACAAAGCCCATACTTTGATGTAGAGCTCGGCGCTCAAAGGGACCACTTGGAGGCAATTGCTCAAAATGGATTGATTCAGAGCCTCGATCAAGTTAAGAAAAAATTGGACGTAGAACTCTCGATTCAACTGGACCATTTGTGGGCAAAATGTCTAAAACTAATTTAGGCCAAAGTCCAGACCACGCGACCAAGTCAATAGAAAAAACATAGTTGGTGGTAGAACCCTCGATCCGAAATGCTTTCATTGATACAGGTAGAGTATACTCCCAATACTGCGAAAATTTCCGAAAGGTTAAGGTTGTGCTAACAAGTAGTCTGAAAAATGCCGGCAGCCATAGGTATGCATGCAGATAGACACTTTAATATTTAGTGCTTTTAGTAGTAAAAGAACATTGTTTTGTTATTGTCGGAATTTCCAAGTGCTTTGGGACATTTTACGACGGTCGACGCAGAAAAGCATTACAATAAAATTTAAGGAACGAACCATTTTATACCACTTTTAACGATTATCATCAGATGTTAGTTATAATTACCGGAACCGACTACAAAGATAACGATCTTTTTACAAGATGTTCCTCCAAATTTTTGTGTCATGACTAGAATAGACTAGATTTCTAGATATTCTCAGATAGACACCAATTTCTGTCATCAGTAATTTTACATTCGAAAAAGAAGACAAAGCATTGTGTAATTATACAACCGCTATATACGTAGGTATAGTCCGCGACAGATTGAGATGGCAATCGGAGTATGAGGCGGGGGGGACGCCCCACACACCCACACGTCCGCGTCACACGCGCTCGCCCGCGCCGCCGGTGCGGGGAGTTCCCTCCCCGATTTTCATTTCAACTTCTATGTATAACATTTATTAGTATATATTTATTATTGTAGAAATATTTCTATAAAAGGAAAAGCTGACGGACTGACTGATATCAATGCACTCTGCACAGCTCAAAGTACTGGACGGATCGGGCTGATGCAGATAGCTATTGACTAAGAAAGGATTTTTGAAAATCCAATCCCAGAAGGTAAAAGACGAGTTAGAAAGTGTAGTCCACGCGGAGGAAGTAGCAGGAATAAGCTAGTTATATATAAAAAAATGAATCCCTATTTCCCTTGGTCACGCCATAACTTGAGTTTAAGAACGACTGGACCAAATTTGATAATAATTTTTTTATTGTATTTGACAATGTTTATATATGAAAGATTTTTTTGGAAAATCCACGGGAAAAGACAGTTCCCGCAGGACGCGGACGAAGGACGGCAACTTCAGCTAGTAATAAATAATTGAGGCTAGTGTCATAACTCATAATGTAGTCCGTTAGTGGGTACAGATAGGTACCTTGAGCGAATAGAATTTTGTTAGTTAAATGATCTTTAGCTAGGTCGGTGACCGTTGTGTACGGTGATATGGCATTTTCATCGCCAAGTTCCTACGTAAGAATAAGAGAGGTCATATCTATGTAATAAATGTAATTCATAACACTCAAGTATTACTGCTAGATGCCAGATTACTTTGGAGTGTGACTTTAAAATTAAAATATAATATCTTTGATAGAAGCATGCTTCTGCACAATTTGACTAACTTACATGTTTATTTAAGGCTTGTCATACATATTATGTAAATTATTGATAATATTTAAAGAGATCTTGCTGAGTATGCTCTATAGAAAGGTAGCACCTACAACTGTAAATAACTTAGATATGTATCCTTAATTGAGCAATAATTTGTAAGTAATAACATATTATATCTTCTGTGTTAATAATAAGAAAAATTTCATTTAAATTATTAAAAAATAAGTGTAAAAGTGTAAAAATAAAGTAAGGAATAATAAAAACTTTTTTATTTTTATTTATTTTTAGTCTTATTAGAGCCGCAGCAGATATAGCTAAAAACGGCAAGCGGCGCAAGTCGGTATGCCTCTCTTATCGAGTCATATTTTTGTTCCGTTTGTCGTGGAGACCCTGAAACCATGGAGTATTAGTGCTGGAAAAAAAAATCGAGACATTTCACCGCGATTAATAGCCTCATCTGGTGACAGAAGGGTTGGCTTATTTTTTGCGCAACAGATCAGCCTGGCTGTCCAGCGCGGAAATGCAGCCAGTATTCTTGGCCACCATTCCACGCGGGCATAATTTGTATAGTAATTAGATACGGCTGCTCTTAAGGTTTTATTGTAATATTTTCTATTTTAAAACAAACATGTTTATTACATGTAGGTACATATTTTTTTAATGTAAAGAAGTATAAGCCCTCAAATCAAGTCTTAAATAGATATTTCACTCAGTTTGTATCGGACTCAGGGCCTCTCGGATACGAAACCGCTAGAAATATAATCAATATTTGCTGGATTTCTACTCTTAGTTTAAGTACATACTAACAAATTGATTATTTCCATATCTTGTAGTCTCAAAACCACTCCCATCTCCCCTTAGTGAGGAAAATAAGAAAATGGCAACGTCACCCCTCTCCACCCATCGCAAAACGGGTGGGGGTGGAAAATGGATATTAATTTTAAAAACTTTGCATTATTTTTTAAACTTGTACCGTACTACGTAAGATTTTTTTCTGGTTGCCAGCACGAATAAAGAAAAATTCACCTCCGAAAGTGCTTACGTAACGACCCCTCATATACCTACGTCATGTTTTGTTGTCAATCATTAGCATATCTTTTTAACAGGCCGATATTAAAGAAATATTTACTTATATTTTTTTATTTAAAGAATAAAATAAATATGTATATAAGCTGTTTTGTAGGCCTGTTTAAAAGTTACGAGTATCTAAGATGCGACTTCAAAAACGTCTGTCCTCTTTTTTGAAGTCAGTAAATCAAACAAACACGTGTTACTTGTATGCTCAACAAATAAAGACGAAATTGATGACGTGATCAAAAAATGTAAGTAGGTAGGTACCTAATGAGACTATCAAATTTTTTAAACCAATGAGTAATATCCGCATAAATTTTCCACCGCCAAATCAAATAAGGCGATAATAATAATAAAAATAAACAAAACAAGAAAAATAACTTATCGCGTAGGTGATACCTACAAAAAATATATTTTTATAGCCCCAAAGTTATCAGAAATTCAATATTTATCTTTAATTTAAGGAATGTTTAATATTATATTCACGTTGATAATATGGTGGGTTTAATTTTTACCTACGAAAAAATCGTAAAAATGTTTAAATATGAAAAAATTTATATTTATTTTATAATCATTATAAATTTTATGATACCTTGTGTTATTTACTTGAAATTTATTACATTAATACTAACAAATGCCCGCGGCTTTGCAAAGGTGAGGCTTATGATTCGTAGTTTGTACTTTAGAGACAATCACTACAGAAAGAATATAACAATTACCTATTAACATTTTTTTTTTAATTCAGATACAAGTTAGCCCATGACTGCAATCTCATCTGGTGGTAAGTGATGATGCATTCTAAGATGGAAGCGGGCTAAACTGGAATGAGTATGGCAGTTTTTATAAAACCCCGTACCCTTTTTGGTTTCTACACGGCATCGTACCTGAACGCTAAATCGCTTGGCGACATGGCTTTTCCGGTAGGGTGATAACTAGCCACGGATGAAGCCTCTCACCAGACCAGACCAGAAAAATTTAGAAATTATAAAATTCCAAACCCTGCCGGGAATCGAACCCGGGACCCCCTACTAATAAGACCGCATCGCTCACCACTGCGCCAGGGAGATCGGCAAATTCTGTGATTATTATCTGGTGTACTAATATTTACATAATAAAATGTTTCGGGAGGGCTTATAGGGCAGTAATGGCTGGATTTATGGCATTTTTGCTGAACCGTGCAGCAGTGAGAAACTTTCAGCTAATCAGAGGTGATTGAGATCGTCACATTGTAGCCGTCAAACTTTGATGATTGACCTACTCGTCGTGAAGTGAAATTAACCTAGTCTCGGAATTCCAGTATGTAGGTACTATGCTTTCAGGTTTCGCAATCATACAGTATCAGTAGGGGTACATGACTAAAAGTTTATAAGTAACTTAAAATAGGTATGGTTATAAAAAAATCATTTGTAGTGTGACGAAGGAAAATCAACAAATTTTTCCACTGATTCCTAAAAAAATTACAAGCAGCAATATTAAAATAAACATGACATTTACGCGTCCAAAAAAATTCAACACTTTGAAATTATGTAAACATAAGAATATTATTGTTGTTTTTAGATGTCGAGTTTAAGAAAAATATTGTAGGTATATACATTCTTCAAAGAGTACAAACTACAAACAATATGCAAATATTAATTAGTTTAGTTTAATATTATGTCTTACTATTACTAACTTAAGAATTGAGAAAAAAGACTACACAGGAACCAACTTTAAACTCCAACTTACCACCCAACCCATTTTAGCACCAATATGGTTCAGATATTGAGACCAACTCATCAGGTTGTTTGGCAATTTGAACCTAGCGACTTAGCTCTTGGCTAATGCAATTCGAAATTCTGGAACTTTTATGTTCTTCCCAATTTTTTTTTTGTTTGTATTTATTTGCAATCAACAGTATTTACACAAAAGTAAATACAGCATTAAATAAGATCGTAAATAAAGCATTAATAGATTAGAATAAAGACATGTCTATTATGTATTTAAAAATTAAACAAAACATATTTTTTTATAATATTTTTTGTAATAATAATTTTGTTACATTTTACATTTTCTTGGGACAAGCTATTGTGCTGTGCAGTGCTCCTGAGTTCATGGAGTCTCTAACTATATATTTTTACGTATTTTGATCTATTGTGATTGCTGCTATCTAGTTTCAATCCAGTACTAGTTGCCGCTAGTTTACGACGACTACGAATTAGAACGTAAGTTGTGAGTTGGAAGTTGGGACGTGTGTAGACGTTATATTACCAACTTATGCAAACGTAATGTTTTGCTCCTTTTATAGTGTAGATTGTAATCTTTCTGATAAAGCGGGCTGTGGGTGTTAAATAAAATAAATGAGTAATACTTCCTGCCATTATTACAGTTAGTTAATGCAAATTCATCTATTGTACTTAATTGTTTCCGCAGATGTTTACATAAAGTGTACAAAATGATTTGTTCGTTTTTTGATTGATCGAATAACATTTCATTTTGACATTGGATCACATTATCAGACTAATTATGCATTACGCCCGCCACTTGCGCTACGTGCGAAGTGAAGGAATTATTTTTTAAATTACTTAAATGAAATTTAAAAGAAGAGTAACCCTACTTAAGGATTATTGTAAAAATGAAAATCATACTGAAGGACATACATAATAATAAAATTCTACGAATCACCAAGGTTTCTGAGTTGTGTGTGCAATAGAACACGGGTGAAGAGCACATCTGCGGCCATTTTAAATTATTTTTATCTTCCTTTTGAGTTAAACCTGAACATTCCTACAGTGACATTATCGACTGTAATGAACGCCAAAAAAACCAGGCTAAGTAATATTTAAAGAAAATGTTAAAATAACGGATCTTATAATTTATTCATTCAAACCTAAAACACGATTAATTATTTATTGCGCGTTAACATGATCAAATTGATTTAAAAAATCAAATCTCTTTGAAAGGGACTGCGGTTTAGCAAAAAACAATAAATATGAGGTTGGATATTTAAATTAGTTGATTAAAATTATAATAATTACTAGGCTTAGGTATTTTTAGGGTTCCGTACCTCAAAAGGAAAAACGGAACCCTTATAGGATCACTTTGTTGTCTGTCTGTCTGTCTGTCTCTCTGTCTGTCTGTCTGTCAAGAAACCTACAGGGTAAATTGTGGTCATGAACTAATAATTAGTATTTTCAACTTTCGAAGTGAGACTATATCAAGTGGGGTATCATATGAAAGGACTTCACCTGTACATTCTAAAACAGATTTTTATTTATTTTTATGCATCATAGTTTTTGAATTATCGTGCAAAATGTCGAAAAAATACGACTGTGGTACGGAACCCTCATTGCGCGAGCCTGACTCGCACTTGGCAGGTTTTTATTACTTATTATTGTTTTTATCAAACAAGTTATTATTTTGTTGTTCGAGGTGTAAAAAAACCTACGTCATTTATGATTGTTAGATTTTACAAAAAACACATTTGTTATATTGTCATTGCAATCATTGTCGACCTATCTCTATGTTGTCGACGTAAGAGATACCGCACACCACGATGAATTTCCTACGTTTTTTTCCGCAAAATCTGTGAACTATAAGCACTATATGAATTTTGATATACTTAAATTCAAATTTACGGATTTCAAAACGCACCGCAACTCACCGCACGTGGTGCGCGCTGTCTCTAATACGCAGGAACCGGTTAGGGTAACTGCACGATTCCTTCGCGCTATACCTTTCAGATTCACTGCTGCGTTTCTACATCAAACCTTAGGGATCTCACGCACTAGTAGTCCAAGTCCAAGATTACTGACCAAATGTTCTATGAAACGATTAGTTCTATCGCGGATTTAGTCGCTTAGTCCAGTTGCTCGCCTTGCATCTTGAACTAGAGACTATTTGTGCGCAAGATCTCTTATCGCTATTATCAGGTGAGATCGCTGTGGTCTGGCAGTAAGTTTCTTGCTGCTTCATCTCCGTAGAAAAAGAAACTTTTGACAATACTAATAATAACATAAACCATTTATAGTATGATTTCTTTCTGTCTCCAATCAGTCGTGTGTTTCTATATTATATTCATAATATAATACCTACTAAATTGTAATTAATTACACAAAAAATTCGCCGAAAAACTAACCGTAATATAAAACACACAAGCAATATAATATTTCTAGACAGTTTGAAGAAATATGACTCACTCCTAGTTACGTCATTTCATTAAATTTAGCAATCACGCGCGTGGATTAATTTAAACTTAAATCATAAATAGGTAAAGCAAAAGCAAATCTGGTGCATACGAAAAGTAATTTTTTAAACAACGCCGACGCCCTGTAGGAGGTAGCTTAAATAGTAGTTAATTTAAAGTTATTGCATTATTTTGCAAAATGTACAAAATCAAGCGCCTACGAGCACGAAGCAACCAACATTGTTATCGTTTTTTTTTTAAGAAATAAATGACAATGAAACTTACTTCAGGGTTTGAACCGACGAATATATGCGTACGTCTGTTCAGAATTTTGTCAAACAATCACTTTAATTTCATTCTTTTTATACTTTTTAATCCGAGAACAATCCTAGTCTGTTGGATAATTCAATTATATTTGTTCGGAACCGATATTTAAAGGCTCCGTATACCTAGTATCAAAAATTAAAATACATATTTACAACTTTATGCTAAGTACATGTTTAATTGAAATAAATTTAATTAATTAATTTTAATGGAAAATAACCACGATTCGAGCAGGTATTTCTACTGTGAAGCATAATAATATGATAATTATTATCATTGTTCAAGAAAAACTGGTTCATTACAAAATCTAGATTAAATCTACTTTAATTTTTGAAAATCCTTTCTAAGACCTCAGAGTGTTGAATTTCAGCGTTTTATGTTGCGGCGGGCTGTCTATTAGATTAGACAGTCAGTTACGAAAGCTTTACATTTGTCACTAGTATCTAGTTCTAGCTCAAAATTAATATTTCAAAACCTTTTAAACCAAACAGGACCCTATCAATATTATCTACTGCTATCAAGTATTATATAGGCAGAGTACAAAAATATATAATTAATATTCATGCAAATATTTATGACGTAATCGTGTTTATTTAATAAATAATTACGCGATAAGCCACATCACCTTCAGAAACAATTCGTTAATCATTATAAGTAGGTAACTCGGTAGGCGTAGCGTTGCCATGTAAAATATTAATTTGCTTTACGGCTACGCGTGGTTTTGAGGTCCATAAAGAATTATATTAGAATTTTTATACGTATATTTTTGTACAAACTAACCGAACTAACTACTAACAAAATTAATTATCATTTCAAGCTAAAATGTTTTTTTATTTTATTCATTTTTAGAACCTCAATACGTAAAAAGGGACTGTTATAAGATCACTTCGTTGTCTATCCTCTATCCTCTCCTGAATCAAAACCTACAGCAGGGTACGTACCGTTGACCTAGAATCATGAATTTGGCAGGTAGCAATGTCTTAAAGCACAAGTAAAGGGAAAAATTCGAATACCGTGAATTTGTGCTTACATCACAAAAAAATTAAAAGTGTTATTTTTTGTACCATAGTACGGAACTTCGTGTGCGAGTCTAACTCGCTCTTGGCCGGTTTTTTAATCAATATGCACCCTCTGTGGTGAACATAGGACTCTTTTAAGTACCGGCAACGTGCTGTATCTTCGGGTTTTCGCATCCAATTGATGTTTTTTTTTAAATCCTTTTTCAAAGAATCGCGGCTTGTTGTTCACTTGCCAAATGAAAATATTTACGGCTCATAAGTACACAAAAAATGCAATAAGATTTAAGAATAATATTGCTGGTTTTATCTACGCTTTATGGATATCAAAATTTTACGGCTTTCTTTTTAAACTTAATACTTTTCAAAATGAAGGCCAATTTTCCACTTTTTAGCGCAACGAAACACTGAAATTTTGAGTTCGTTCAAAGTCTAGAACTGAATTTTTAGGAAAAAATTGTGTAAAGTAAAAATTAAAATGGAATCCAAGTGAATGGAAAATATACTTAGTTCTAACAATTAAATTATTAAAACGGATGACGGATGTGTATTTTTTAAGAATTTTTAAAATATTTTTAAATAATACTAGAATAATTTATTGTGTTAAAAACAAGCTAAGAAAATAATGAATAAATTTTAATAATGATTATTTTGTTAAATAAGTACTTAATTATTTTATAATGCAAAACTTGAGTTTCAGTTAATTTAATTAAAATTTTCCACAAATAACGCTAATTTAAATGGAAAAAAGACGACATGAAATAAAACGTGGCGCAATAATATTTTATTTATTATTCATTACCGTTCTACCCACAGCACTCAGCAGACTTAAACAATGAATGTTTTATTTTCATTTAAAACAAACCGGGAGTCAATATCAAAACATCTGATTTCATTTTGCAATCGAGCTCGAAAAATAACTACAAATAAATGCTTTTATATTTCGAATTCAGCCAGTTATTTGGATTCGTTTAAAATTGTTAACTTAATTTTATCGGAACAATCAATTTCGCTGGCAAAAATTGACGACTGCTAATGGAGCATGTGACACGTCGAATACTTGTCACCAGGATTGGCATGATTAAAGTATTGCCTTTTCCATTTCCTTTAAAACTTAGCCATAGTCCAATCGGATTTTTTACCCGTTTTTATCCGTCTTTAAAATAAGTACAGTTTAATTAAAAAGTTTTCCTATATCACACTTGCGTGTCTTAGTTCCTCTAGGTATACCCACATAATTAAGACTTGATTAGTAGAGAAATTAATTTAAAAAATTCAAACGTCATCTATATTATAAAAGGAAAAGGTGACTGACTGACTGACCGATCTATCAACGTACAGCTCAAACTACTGGACGGATTGAGCTGTAATTTGGCATGCAGATGCTATGACGTAGGCATCCACTAAGAAAGGATTTTTGAAAATTCAACTCCTAAAGGGGTAATATATGGGTTTGAAATTTGTGTAGTCCACGCGGACGAAGTCGCGGGCATAAGCTATAGTCTTTCATAAAATTCCATGAAATCAAATAAAACTAAAATTCTATACAACTTTGTTTAGAGTCACCCAAAAAATGATTTAAAAAGGCAAAAAACTTTATGTTTAGTTAGCGTCGTTATTTCTTTATTTATACAATTTAAATGAAACTATCACGACGGCATTCTTCAATAAACCGCTTTTATACAATGCAGGGCGTACAAAAAAATAAAAAATGGGCCTGTACAAGCACGATTTCTTTCTTTCTTTTTATAGAGTTAACGAAACGTAGACGATGGATATAATGGATTTTATCTATATTCTATACAGACTTTTACCATGAAAATGTTTTAGTTAAACAATATTTATGTAGGTACAATGTACATATGTAGTCTAGACGTGAGCTTTTTGTTGTAGACTTGAGGTCTAAAGTATCCATTGCATTTGTAAAGAATAGAACCACCACGCTGCGCGCTGTATGTGCGTGAGTTAGTGGGTTACATTTTTCCCCTTAATAGGTTCCCCTACCTATGCAATTTCCTTACGTTTGTGCTAATTCATACTGAAAAGCTGTTAAGGTATAAAATATTATTGCTGTTAAAATCTAAATATATAAAAGGAAAAGATGACTGACTGATTGACTGACTGACTGACCGATCTATCAACGCACAGCTCAAACTACTGGACGCATCGGGCTGAAATTTGGCATGCAGATAGCTATTATGACGTAGGCATCCGCTAAGAAAAGATTTTTGAAAATTCAACCCCATTCAGGTGAAATAAGAGTTGAAATTGGTGTAGTCCACGCGGACGAAGTCACGAGCATAAGCTAGTTTAGTAGGTATATGTTTTTCGGACTAAACCAAACTAAACTTTATAAATGTAATATTTTGTTACTTTTCGCAAGAATCAGGCGGCCCAAGACTGTGACTTGTGGTGTGGAAGTCCCTACAGAAG
The DNA here is from genome assembly GCF_902806685.2 of Maniola hyperantus. Taxonomy (NCBI): domain Eukaryota; kingdom Metazoa; phylum Arthropoda; class Insecta; order Lepidoptera; family Nymphalidae; genus Maniola; species Maniola hyperantus. The sequence goes on along the minus strand of NC_048554.1, from coordinate 2,483,240 downwards.
ACCTACATATGTCCAGCAGTGGACATCTATCGGTTGACAATGGCGGATGAATAATTGTCAATTATGAGGGAACTGGTAAACAAACAAACACACACATACATACAGACTGCTAATCTTTCCCATAGTTGGACAAAAAGCACAATATTTTTTGGAAAACTAGAAGACACCTTCAAGGAATTTCAATCCAGACCCGTTGGTCACCCACCACGGTTCATTATTCAAATGAATATTCTCTCCAACTCAATAATCGTGACGTCAAAACTAACGATTCATTTTGGACAACGAAATAAGATAAAATAAAAATATTTAAGCTGGAAATAACAACTGTCTGGAAGTTGGAACGCAAACGACTACCTGAGTCATTCTGTTAATTATTAAAAAGGTTATTTTTCGACGAAATTTAGGGGAGAACGACACAAACGATTTCTTTATTCATTGCCTTAATAAACTATACAAAAAATGTTTTATTTTGAGTAAACTTTAGGTACGTTTATAGGCATTACTTAAAATATGTTATTATTTATGTAAAAGGTTATTTTTCAACTAAATTTAAGGGAGAATTATAAAAATAATTTCCTACCCACTGTCGTAACAAAACTATAATACGAAAAATGTTTTATTTTACATTTTATCAACCATGACACTATTTGCATAGTCTACGGCCATGAGTAAACTTATAGGTATATAGTAAGTATACTTTAGTTATTGCTCAAAAATAAACCTTAGTGGGCTGAGTCAGAGTTAATAGAGAAACTAAACATGTCTGAAAATCAGAATGTTCCAGCCTTTTCAGCAATGAAATACCTGTCTCATGCCTATAAAACTGATTATAAAATAGAATCGAATTGAGAATCCTTTTTAGAATTAGACGGTTATAAAGTAAATATTTCTCAACAACAATTTATTTATTCTTTATAGTAACAAAAATAATTATTTTTTTCTACCATGACTAGTGTTTATAGAGTATGGACGCCACCGAAGCAGAATGATGTATTTTATAAAATGTAATTATATTTTTTTGTTCGCGTTACTACAATAATAACTTGTTACATCTGCAATTTCATGTCATTAACTTTTAATGAACTAATTATATTATGTACAGTAATTATTGTAAAGTTAATGAATAACCATAGTCTTCGTAAATGTTTAAAAACAGATGAATCGTTACTAAACTAAACTTATGTTATTCACATCCTGTTTTTTATGCAACTAGGTACATATATGTATTCCTTTTTAGGGTTCCGTACCTCAAAAGGAAAAAAGGAACCCTTATAGGATCACTTCGTTGTGTCTGTCGTGTCTGTCAAGAAACCTACAGCGTGCTTCCAGTTGACCTAGAATCATGAAATTGGGCGGGTAGGTAGATCTTATAGCAGACATAAGGGGAAAAATCTGAAAACCGTGAATTTGTGGTCACATCACAAGAAAAAAAAAATTAAGTACTCTGTAGATTTCTTGACAGACCGACAGACAGACAGACAGATATACAGACAGACAGACAACAGTGATCCTATAAGGCTTCCGTTTCCCTTTTGAGGTACGAAACCCTAAAAACTAACTTGATGTCTCTTACTCTCATTAGAATACCAAATGGTTTCTGACAAAGACAACCAACTTCTTTTAAATGCCTGTTTACTCAGGTGCATATTAAAAAGATTATGTACTATAGGGCTTCAGGTTGCATTGATATTCGAAATTATTTATTACCTCTGTGTTTCTGGAATTATAGTGTAAATATTTATATGCTTTGATAAATCAACCGGACAGACCTAAATCTAATGCTATCCTTTTCCGCAGGGTGCATTATGAGAGAGATAGCAATATATTTAGAACAGAATCAGTCATTGTTCTTGTAAGCAAAGCCCATTTGCCTAAAAGATTACGTAAATAAACTAAGATGTGTGTAAATTAGGTACTTTCCTTCCTTATATATCTTCTGCCTTATATAAAGTGCGCTTAGACTAGATTAAAATCAATATATTTATTTATTTAATACAGGTCAGTATTGGTTAATCTGTTAAGGATTTCAGAGATTAAATGGCGAAAACTGGTAGCTTGCCAAAATCAGTATTGTAATTTAATCTCAGGAAAATTCTTAGCTTTACATCATATTGACTTTGACAGTAAGTATAATGGGTATTTGCAAGCTGTGATAGCGTAGTGGTTAGGACGTCCGCCTTCCAATCGGAGGTCGGGGGTTGGATCCCTGGCACGCACCTCTAACTTTTCAGATGTGCGTTGTTAAGTAATTAGAATATCACTTGCTTTAACGGTGAAGGAAAACATCCTGAGGAAACCTGCATGCCTGAGAGTTCTCCATAATGTTTTCAAAGGTGTGTGAAGTCTGCCAATCCACACTTGGCCAGCGTGGTAGACTATGGCCAAAACCCTTCACACTCTGAGAGGAGACTCGTGCTCTGTAGTGAGCCGGCGATGGGTTGATCATGATGATGATTAACTCTGCCGTTTGATAATTTCGTACTATAGGTAGATAGAACGGAGTTGGCTCTTGAGGTAGGACATAATATTTTAATAATATAAAGAAGAATAATTTATTTCATTTAAAAATAAAATAAATTAATGAATAAATGATTGCATTTAGTAGTTGTTAAATAATAAAAATCTCTTGGCCCTAAGTAGTTTGGATTAATTCAATTTTATATTATTAAATTATATGGCAATATACTGCCAACTAAATAAACACTTGGCCTTACTTTCGTAAATTGAATTAATGTTGCATTATATTACTACTATGCACTTTTCCAACCATGACTTCATCTATTTAGAATCATGTTTATTACCTAAATTACTTGATGAACTGAAGAATGATTCAACATTTAGCTATGTCTAATCTAAATATATTAAAGGAAAAGGTGACTGACTGACCGACTGACTGATCTATCAACGCACAGCTCAAACTACTGGACAGATCGGGCTGAAATTTGGCATGCAGATAGCTATTATCACATAGGCATTCGCTAAGAAAGGATTTTTGAAAATTCATCCCCTAAGGGGGTGAAATAGGGGTTTGAAATTTGTGTAGTCCACCTGGACGAAGACGCAAGCATAAGCTAGTGATGAATATAAGGACACACTTACCTGTTTCAACCTTTCAACATCAGTCCGAGCAGGTGGGTATGTCTGTGGTGATGACACTGTAGTAGCTGAAGCCGTCGCAGCCGCAACAGCAGCAGCGGTCGCATTCTGACCGTACGCAGGGTACTCCAAGTTCACATTCAACAGCTGGGCTGCGTTATCCCTTGCCTCATACGCCAGGCCTCTGATCTCAAGCTCTGACGCTGTATGCATTAAAGATTGCAGATCTAATTCCTGGACATCCACCGAACCCTTGTACATGAATTCCACAAGAAGATTTATCTCCGAGAACGGTATTCCTTTTAATATTACGATGGGGTGCTGGCATGGATTGTCCCTATAAGGAAACATAAAAAGTCAGGACAAAATTCAACTCTATAATTAGGTGTGCAAGCAGTTCAATCTGAAGTTTGCAACTTGGTGGTTTGCACAGGTCATAAACTAAGGAATAAATACACAAACCCAGCTGAGATCTGTCTTTATCTGTAGACGCAGTTTTATGCTCCATGTTCAGATTGGACTGCAATGTTTTGTGTGCACTGTAGTTGGGAGCAATAAAATTGACTAACATTTGAAGTGCTTCGAATGTGAGTCAGTTTGCTCCCAAGTTTATTTATAATTGCATCAAGTGATTAGTTGGTCTTAATGGTAAAGAAAAAATAATGACATCATGTAGAGATAGAAGACTAATACGCCACATTTTAGTTAGATTTTTTATATGAGGAAAATTAAGTTTGATGTGTCATTAGGAACATAACTTTTGAATAAAGAATAGGTAAGACCAACATTCTATAGATTATAAAATGGTAACTTGTAATAATAATGACAACGTACCTAGGTAGGTTAGAAATTAATCAATGAAAAACTATGATCATTCTAGTTAGCAACACAACACAAATTATTATACAAACTAAATCATTAATTTTTGTGCTGAGAAAAAGCAATTTAAAATTTAAGCCATAAGTACCACAGCAGAAATATTTTTCAAATACATCATCTTACCAATTTGGTAATAAGTAATAACAATATTATCAGCAATCATTTATAAATTGAATAATAAATTATCTGTTATATTTATTCATAAGTGGACATTAATTTTATTCTTATCTTCATAACCAGATAAAATTATTAATGATGTACTAAAAATTACATTTCTATAAAACAGAAATGTATTGAATTATCTATTACTTGGAAAAGAGTAGGTTTTCATTCGACTTTTTTAATAACTGTAAAGAAAATAGAAATTGAAATTTCGAAGTGTGCGTCGAGTGCCGTGGTAATTATGTATTATGAATCAGAGTTCGAAATGTAATAGTCCACGGAGGTCGATCAACTCACTTGAATATCTGCTCGAAGTAGGGGCTGCAGGCCGACAGCACGAGCTTGTGCGCCTTGAGGGTGCCATCGCGGCAGGAGAGCGTCACATCGGCCAGCGCAGACGACGAGTAGATGGTCGTGAACAGCTGGCTGAGGTTCTGCAGGTGGTTGTTCCACTTCAAGTGGAACGTCTTGTCGCTCACCAGCCCCTGCATCTGCACCACCACACACTATCAATACACGAATCACTCACTTCCACACAGAAAATTAGAAAAAATCGACAAAAAAAACCGTCTCTGCTGCGACCGCTACATAAAATTATAATTATTACAACTTATTTTTAGAACGATGCCCGTAAAAAACACTATACGTACGCGGTATGACAGTGTAATACTGTAGGTACGCCGCCGACGGAATTTAGAGCTATAAAATTTTATTTATATTATATTCGGCGAAATGTAAATTCTGAATTAAATCATCGCAGCGGAAAAATTCTCACCTCGTATTCACTTTTCCGACTTCCCAATTTTTCACACATCACACCGAAACATTTCACAAAATTTTTAAATACTTATTATGTTACACAGAAAGCCGTGTCGTAAAAAACAGAGTGGGGCACGCCGTGGCCCCCTCCTTGCCCCGGCCCCCTCGCACACAATCAATATACGGAATATGAGAGCGCGGCGCGCCGCCTCGCCCCCCCGCATGCTTTATTATACCGTAATTAAATATATACAACTTTATAAACTGTACGCTAACGTCTATACATTCCAAGTGAAAAGGTTTTATGTCGACTTATGCTAGTCATTTTATATAATTTAATATTGAGCGTACAGCGAATTTAGTCGACGTCTTGAAATGAAACACCTGCATTGATTTTTGATGCACAGATGCTTTTGATTTAATTGTAAAAGTTTAAATGATTGCGCCTTTTGCAACCGGTGTGATTGGTGGTGCACATCATTTTTTTATTGCTCAGGATGAAATTGATTTTAATTTTAATGTTTGCATATTTTCAACCCAACTCGGGCCTCTTCCTTATAATGAAATTGTCGGGTGGGAAGTATGGTGTGTAAAAAGTACTTCAATCTCTTTCCCCAACATGCACAGACTCACTCACACAGAGACAATAGATATTATAATAGATGTATTCAGACAGTCTTCTTTTTATTAGATTCCTCATTCCATCCTTTCGTTTACAAGTAGGTAGGTAGGTACCTGCGGCTGAATGCATTTTATATCGTGTATACATATATTATGTATGACTTACTCGTAACATAATAATATACCTACACAGGGCTAGGTATCGCTTGAGGGTGGTTTAGTAGGCATACCTACTTACTTTGTATATTATATAGCATAGCAGGTATTATAGTAGGTAGGTATGTTGAAATGGTGAACATACAGACTAATATTATTATTTATAACATGGACTGGAAAGAGAAGGGCGCATGACCGTTTGCATGAATAATATTTCTACCCATTACCCATACCACAAGGCGATATTAAATTTAAGGTAGGTTCGTGTTACCTACTTACTTTTATTTCATAGGTAGATACCTACCTACACTAGCGGCACGCTATGATGGCCGGTTTGACACATTACAATAGTGATGTGGAATGTCAATTTATTCTCGAACAAAAAACAATTAAGTTTTGTTTTTGTACCTGATTAAATAGGTTTAATAAAACAAAAATGTATATGTTTATTTAATTTATTTGAACGAACTGAATATTTGAACGAAAATGAATATACATACTTTATATGCACACAAGAAACATATGAATACAAAAGATACCGAAAAAGGTGCCACAAAAGGCCATAATTAATCAGATTCGTCCATACTACTATTTTCACTGTCGTCACTGCTATCATCACATACATTAATAATTATATGTTCGTTTTCTATAATATTATCTATTTTCACATCTCTTTCATAATCTTCCCTTATTAATTTAACAGTTCTATTCACAACCTTTTCCCAGTCTCCTTTAGTCACATGTTCACAAGCTTCTTCTAATAATTTTAGCATTTTTTTTGTGGTAAATGGGGGTTCTGTATTGTGTCTTGCAGCATATCCCTTAATTTGAGCCCACACCAACTCAATCGCATTATACTCACAATGGTAAGGCGGTAACCGTATAACTCTGTGCCCATGTTCTAATGCTATTTCGTCAATGACGTATCGGATCTTGGTTGGTTTGTTTTCTTTTAAAAGACGTACTAATTCCGCTTTTAACATATTCATGTTTGCATCTACGCCATTTTTACGAAGCCATGCGACGATATCAGCTTTCTTTTGGGATTGGGCAGGTGGCTTGTCAATTTGCATCGAGTGGTATGGGGCGTTGTCCATAATTATAATAGATGGTTCAGGGAGGCTACACAACATTGAGGTAAACCATTCAGTAAACTTTTCTCCATTCATGTCTTCATGATAGTCTCCAGTGGTTTTTGACGCAAAAGCCATGAGAGAACCTTCGACAAACCCGTTGATGGTTCCGGCGTGACAAATTATAAGTCGCGATCCTTTTCCTACAGGAACTTTGGAAGTAGATGCTGCTGTGTCATCGTTCCAAGAACGGCCTACAGTATGGTTAGCATTAAGCCATGTTTCATCCAAGAACACAACATTTTGCCAATTTTTGATTTCTTTCACTTGCCGTAAAAAAGTATACCTTGCCATCGCTATATCAAATCTTTCCATCAATATTTTGCGTTTGTTACATTTTTTGTATCGAAATCCAATGGTCTTCAAAATCTTCGTTAAAGAACTTTCCCCACCGAAGAATAATCCAGCTTCCTTCAGTGAATGCACCAACTTTTTTCTTGTTGGATACTCCTTCTGTAAATAGTAGCCGTAAACATGTCTTCGGATAGCATCGGCATCAAAGCTATCGATGCCTACGACTGGTTTTGCTCGTTTTCTCTTTTTTGGTGTGTGAAGTTTATTTTCTTCTGTGCCAGTCTCGCCATATTTTTTTTTAGTTATCCGTCTAACAGTTCGTTGTCCAATATTAAGCGCATCAGCTACGCGTTCAACCACTGACGTTATAGGTAAAATTGGCCCTCCATTTTGAGCTTCACGATCGAAATAGTTACGAAGGCGTATTAGGAACTCACGTGTCTGACTATTTAGAACAGTTCTCTGCGTACGTTCGGTCATATCGACGAAATCCACAACAAAGGGCTTGAACAGAGTCCAAATTAACGAGCAAGGGTCAACAGTAATGCAGTATCAATATTTGAAATCCAAAGCCAGGTCAAAACTATATCACAATCGCATTGCACTGACAGTTTATACTTTTCGAAGCAACGTCAATTCGAAACTGCTTTGTTTTGCATTGAGCATTGACGCGAGTTTGCCGGAGGTAGTAGTTGTGCTAGCCAGCGATCCTATGTGACGATCGTATTAGATTCCATTTTTAAAAATTTATTGATATTTTTTTGCGATTTCAGAGGTTTGTCCACATAGTGAAAATTGTTCATATTCACAAGTACATTCACCCCTTAAATGGTGCAAACTGATTTTTCTACACTTGTATACATTTAAGAAATCAATTTAATAAATAAATTTTGAGTCCTAAACCTAAAACTACATTCGATAAAATTTATGAATCTCTGCACATCACTATCGTCAATAAAGTAATACAATTATTTCCTTCAAAGTCGTTATCAATTAATACGGAACTTCATGAGCGGACAAACGTCAAACCGGCCATCATAGCGTGCCGCTAGTTTAGGTAGGAATCAATAGATTATTTACCTAAATTGATTTTAAATACAAAAATACAGTAAAATTGTTCGTAATAAAGCTGTTTTCTTGTGATTTTATGTTGTTTAATCTCAGACAGAAGATTGTAACTAGAAAAAAAAATAAGACTAGTTTCTTTGTGTCAGATTTTACGAACACAAACACCTAACTAACTACAAAATAAAGACCCTTCGCAGAGAGCCATAGTAGTAGGGCCCATTGGCCCTTTGTAACCGGTTGGGTAGACGCACTAGAAGGCAGTAGTTTTTTTTATCGATACGACGTGATTTATAACTTGATTTCTTCATAGGTAGGTAACTACTGTAGTTTAATTTTAACAATTTTAACCTTGAGTTAAAATATAAATACATTTGCTAATTCTTTTATTAGGCGATGATGATATAATTTACATTTTACAAAAAAAATATGTCCTGATTTAGGTACAGATTTTAAATGTATTTATGCAATACTCTTAGTTAAATATTTAATTAAGTAGCTATTAATATTATTTAAAAAAAAATTCACTACAAACATGTTTAGTCTTTTACACACGGGGGTGTGACTCAACGGGAATAACCCTTAAAATTACTGGTTCTTCCAAATTTTAACGCAAAGTAGGTAGGTACCTACCTAATAATTTATTGTATAGCTGCATGAATTAGGAAAAAAATATCCTGAAACTAGGGAACATTGTGGTTCCCTCAAAGTAAATCACAAAACAATAATTAGGTAGGTACCTAATTTAAAAGGCCCCCTTTTTGCCACGATTTTTAAATTTTAAAATAGTTTTTTTTTGCACAGTAGGTACCTATTTTGTCTATGGTTCTCAGGGATAACCGTGTTCCATCAGTCCGATCCGGTCCGGGCTCCCGGCCCCGGTAATCCACGAAGTAGGTAACGATACAGTGCGACAGGGCTATCTTGGCGCATGGCGAAAATCGGAACCATCGGAACTAACGTTGCCGTCAAGTGTCCCTTTTGTTCTTGTTTGAATATTCTAAGCCTTTGTTATTCACGACTCACGAGTATTACTTGGATGTATGGAGTATTATATCTCTATGGTTGTTCACCAACAGCGCCCCCTTGTCAATGTCATTGAAGTGCCAAGAGAGCTTTGTCGCACTGTAATCTATCAGAATCTATCAGTCATTGTAACGTACAGATCGACCGAAAAGAGGAGCAGTGGTAGCACTTTGTACTGCAACCAAAACAATATTGATATTTAATATTTTTTATGGGTATTTAATGCTAATAATTTACATAGTTGCTATGAATCATGTTTTTTTCTTATATAAACTAGTGATACGATATATAAGTCAATGTTATAAACCCTATAATTTATATTTTTTATATTTTTTTTTAGGGTTTTACCTACACTTCACCGCGCGCGAACCCAGAAGATGCAGGTTCGATTCCTGCCGGTTACGCAATTTTTGATATGTAATTAAAATTATTTAGTAATTTACTATAATTTATGTATCAAAAGGAAAAATAATGTAGTAGTACATAATAAATATGACTGATTCAAAGGACCAATAAAGAAATAAAAATAGAATCACACATTTATTGTTAACAAAATATAAAATTTTTGCTTTTCAAAACACACATGGCAGTGACACAAACTTATTAAGTGATAAACATAAAAACTTAATGTAGTGGTGTTAAAAGTTCCCAAAAGTGGACAAAAATATTATTATTCCTTGTAGGGTAATGCTGGGAGCAATTTGCCTTCGCATTTTCCGAATCCGAGGCGTATGCCGAGCTCGTTAACGCAATAGCCTCGAAGGATGACAGTGTCGCCATCTTGCAAAAATTTCCTCTCTTCGCCGTTTTGCAAGCGGAGAGGTTTTGTACCTTTCCAGCTTAGTTCAAGCATGCTTCCGTAGGAGTCTGAACTCTGGAAAATAAAAGGTTTTTAGTGAACATATTTAGCGAATCCATGCCATTTTTAACCGAATTCCAAAAAGGAGGTGGTTCTCAATTCAGCCAGCCCGTTTCTTTTTTTTATGTAGGTATGTACACCGATTTTTTCGGGGTTTCTGGACCGATTTACAATTTTTTTAATCAACAGAAGATGTTTCCGTGGTGGACCCATAAAAATTTCTGGATCCAACTCCTCAATCCTGATGCTGCAGGGTTACTGCCCGCCTAAGTTATTAAGATTCAGGAAGTGTTCACTCCTAAGCCGTGTGGATTTGGAAAGTTTTGGTGGTGAATTGATATTTTAGGTATCAAGCAATGACTACATCTTGCACTAAAAATCTTAAAATAAAATAAAATATTAAAAAAAACCGACTTCCAAAACCACTACAAAGTAAAAAATAACTTTTGTTTCTACACGTGCATGTATGTATGAAGTCGGGCGAGCATAATAAAAGCAACTAGATATCAAAGCGCGAAGCTCGCCCGACTTCAACATAGGTACTGGTACAACATACTGGTAGCAGAGGCGTCCTGGCGCCCTCTAGTATAGCAGGGTCAAAATCGAATACTAATAGTTATATTTTCGAACGGAAATTCAGATGCAAAAGGTGCAATTTTAAATGATGATTTTAAATGATGACGGCGTCGGCCATAACACGAGCGCAGGGTCTTTGAGAGCGCCGGCATCGACGCATCTTTGGAGGTGTCGCATTAGAGGGCGCTCGGCGCCCCCTTAGGCCCGGCGCCCGTGTGCGCCGCACACCCTGCACCATAGGTAAACACGCCTCTGGCTGGTAGGATTATACACGTGTAGAAACAAAAGTTATTTTTTACTTACTTTGTAGTGGTTTTGGAAGTCGGTTTTTTTAGTAATGTGTAATATGAGTCTTATGATATGAATATATTTTTTTAGACTTACATCGCCACTGATTGTACCAGACCCAAGTAAGTCTCCAGGACGCAAATTGCAACCAGTTATAGTCTGCTGGGCCAATTGTTGCTTAGCGGTCCAGTACAAGAATCGATAGTTTGAGCGGCTTATAGTTGTTATCACTGGTGATTTTTCAGCTGAAAGCAAAATAGATAAAACTAATTTAATTTTTTTTTGGAAATACGTAGTTACATCATGTTTTGCTTGTTCATGTTTGTAGAGAAGGTTGTAATATCTAGATTCTAGACCAAGGCCCTTTCATTACCAACCGACAGACTTCTGACTATTCAAAAGAATTAGGATAGATAAAATAAAAATTAATAGGTAGTTTTACATAAATCATACAAACCATCAGTTACTTAACTGTTAGGCCGACCATACACGGACTGCTCGAGCGGTTAGCCAGTGATCAACATACACGGACCGCTCTTGCAGTCAGAGTCAACAGCTTGAAGCTGCCATCGAGCAGTTAGCTTAACTGCTTGATGGCAGCTTCAAGCTTCAAGCAATTTCAATGCGGGCGGGAAGCGTGCGTGACGTGGAATGAGGAGCGCGGGCGGAGGTAACTGCGCGAGAGCGGTCGACAGCTCGAGCAGTCAGTGTATGCCTGGCGACTGCTTGACCACCCAACCGCCCGAAGCAGTTGCAACTGCTTGAGCGGTTCGTGTATGTACGTACGTAGAAGTCTGTAGTTCAATACGCAGCCGCAGCTTGAAGCAGTCCATCCTGACTGCTTCAAGCTGTCCGTGTATGGCTGGTCTTAGTGCTTACTACGAACTTAGCATATCCTATTTATAATGCCAGGGATAACCTCCTACCCTCACATGTGCACGATCCCAGCACCTCCAGCTAGGGCTGTCCAGCTTATTAGCCAATGTAACATTTAATAAAGTAAGAACCAAATATATTCTATACATTATGTTACTTCCAGAAAAGATGGGTATGGTATTATAATATGGGGTACCTTCAAGTCAAGAGTGAATAGGCATCTTCTAGGAAAGCGCGCTCCATCTTAGGCTACATCATCACTTGCCACCAGGTCTGATTGCAGCCAAGCACTAGTCTATAAATTAAAAAAAAAATGTTCCGTAACAAAACTTACATTTTAAATCCACCTCTAGCTTGATGTCAAAGTTAAATTTGTCATCATGTCGCAAATATGGTAATGGCACAGGGTCTTGTGGATAGTTGTCCACTAGGTACGGGCGGAGTGCCTCCACGGTGACGACCCACGGCGATATGGAGGTTCCCAGATTCTTTGCGGTGAACGGACCAAGTGGAATGTACTCCCATTTCTGGATATCACGCGCTAAAAGAAAAAATTCTTTAATTTTAAGTTTCAATCGTAAAACAGCCTACATTGTGCAAGAAAACGTATTCATCGTTACCATAATCGTCAACAAATTCTGCCCTTTTGATTGACTATGAAAAAATGTAAACAGCGAATCAACCAATCAAAGGCCAGAATTTGTTGACAATTATTACGATAACGATGAATACGTTTTTCTTACACAGATCAGTTTCTGACAGTTATCTAAATATATAGAAGGAAAAAGTGACTGACTGACTGACTGACTGACTGATCTATCAACGCACAGCTCAAACTACTGGACGGATCAGGCTAAAATTTGGCATGCAGATAGCTATTATGACGTAGGCATCCGTTAAGAAAGGATTCTTGAAAATTCAACCCCTAAGGGGGTGAAATAGGGGTTTGAAATTTATGTAGTCCACGCGGACGAAGTCGCGAGCATAAGCTAGTACCTACCAGATAAAGATGTTATGATACGGAACGAAAATTTTAGCCAAGATCACCTGGAGATGGCTGTAAGAAAGACAGATAGCTTGCAAATAATTTCAGTGGTGAGGTTAAATCGTCAGATATGTTTATATAATCTGGAATCTAGACGATAAACCACATTGGAAGATATTCCATGAACACCATTATTATGGTGTTGAAAACTCTATCAAACAAATTTATTTAAAAACAGATCAAAAACAAACCACTCCAGTCATTCATGAGAACAAATCCGAAGATACGTTCCTCTGCCTGTTTGGCAGTAACTCTTTCGCCCAGCGCTGTCGGGGGCCCGCCAACAAAGCAAGCCATTTCGAGCTCGAAATCCATCAGCCGACAGGGACCGAAGTGCGGTTCTGCTCCTGTAAAATATGCATGAAGAATGTTACAATCGTTTCATTATCGAACAGAATTGGTCAACGAAAACAGAAGAATTCACCCGAAAATTGTGTTTGTGGATATGAAGGACTCGCAAAAATTACTTTAATCTTACCTTCGACTGGAAGTGTCTGGCCAAGTGGACGTGTGATTGGTGTGCCAGATATAATAATGGAGCTTGATCGTCCGTGGTATCCAACGGGAATATATTTCCTGGAAAATGTTCATTGTAATGATTAATATTATGTAAAACTACTTTTCAGAATAAGATTTACGGAAAGGGTGGTCTAGTTGATACAGTTATTAGGTATCTTCTTTTTACGCTTGTCAAAAAATAGACCTATGCCTTTAGTGCCTGACTCAGGCCTCTGTGATGCCCCTAATGGGATGGGAATGTTGGAGATGAGAATTTGGCAGTTTGTTTTCTCTCTAGCTACGGATTTCACGTTAAAGTATCATTTCTTATTTCCTGTTATCATCACTTGGATAGCCTTATAGAAAATCATTTTTTAACCATTAAACAATTGTGAGCTTAAAGCACGAGATCAAGCATTGATATAGTATCGGAATAATGTTATTCGTAAGATGATAATGGATGAATAGACAATACGTATCTAAGCGTTTTTTACAATCTTGAAGAAACTACTTGTGACAAATATTTATCAGTTAGGCATAGGAGTTCTTTTAGCATAATTATTATGGATGTAGGTTTAGTAATCAAAGCGTTTTCCTCTTATTGTAGTGCATGTTATAAATATTTACCAGTTAGGCATAAGAGCGTCCTCTTTGCTTCTAAACATAATTCCCACATTGGTAGCATGGTGGATCGACGAATAGAAGTCGCTGTAGTCACCGATGTGCGCCGGAACATGCATTGTCGCCTCATTTTGTTTAATGAAGGCTCTGAAATGGATTGTTACTTTTCATTCAAAAAAATCTTGTACCTACAAATATTTTTTCAAAATGGGTACCATTGAACAATTTTTGACTGTACGTAAACTTATAATTAAAGCTACGACGGCAACGGGTCCAAAGAATTGGCTATTTATTAATTAATTAATGGGTGACAATTATGATGGTACAAAACCAAATTATTTAGTAGGTAGGTACTTATGAAAGGTAATCATTAAATAACACTTAAATTACGTCAGTCAATCGTGGTGGTTATATGTGAAATTAGAGTATCTGGGTCATATACTTTGTAATCCTAAGTCCAATGTGCTACAACAACTAATATAATTCAAAATACAAGACAGAAGGGGCATGTGACGGACAAGGATATACCGGCTAAAGAACCTGCGACAGTGATTCGACAAAAGTCCTTATTCTCAGATGCTTTGTCCAATCACCAACCTTCGTTTCGAAGAGGCGCCATAAGAAGAAGAAATTCGTGAAATTGTTTTGTTGAACACGCGAATAGTAGGTACTTATTCAAGAAATTTACTTTTGCCGCAGATCATTGTCATTTTTCAATTTGGTGTTGCTGGCATCCAGCAGCTTCTGCAGCGTGTGTCTTGCTTCGATCCAATGCGCTTTGGTCAGGCCCATAAACGAGTTCAACTTATCGTCCTATAAACAAAACATGAGAAAAAATTTACGAACTCTCATGTGTTGAGAAAATTCCTCAAAGATTTGGGACTGCCTTGCTTATACAAAAAAAAATGGGGTTTTCTGACAATAAATTTTAAGTAACCCATCCAGAGTTGGGAAGTTGGCAGTGTTACACTCCAATTTTGAGGGGACAGCACATAAAACCGTAGGCGATTCTGACTTTGTTTGATCTTTTTTCGTTTTAAAGGGTTGGCGTCCCATCGGATCATAAGTGAGAGAATAGAAGTGCACTGCACTTCTATTCTGTCACTCATGATCCGTTTGATGCTCGTGGTGTATTAAAGATTGGTTACCGAATACCATATTCGGTATTTAATACATCGATGGGTATATATGGGTAATGGTGATGAGTCCATTATTTTGGGAACGAATTTGGCTTGCAAAACAAATTGAAATAAAACTGTTGCAGTTTGCAATTTGTGGAGTAAGTAGGTAGTACTTTGATATTTAAACGAGTTGTTTTGATTCTTACATTCTTCAATACCTACTTGATTACAAGTATTTCACAATAATAAATTACGTAAGTGATTAGCATAACTCGTAGGACGTAAAGGTGCATTTAATTTTATTACTTACTTACCTTAAAAACATGTTGTTTGTCTTTCAATAGCGGGCCGGTAAACAGATGCGAGATTACGTTGAGGTCTAGGATCCAGTCTCCGATTGCGACTCCAATGTGTTTTTGGGCCTGCGGAAAAACGTAAACTTAAATGTAGCTGTATACAAATAAAGTTAAAAACTACCCGACTGTGATCGTCTTAATAAACGCTGAAATAGTACAGTTAAATTGTTTTTCTACCGCTTGGTATATTTTAATGTTGTAGTATATTTATAAGTATGAACTCAACATTTTCTCTTTCATTTGACACACGATTTATTTATTATTTACCTATTTAGTTCTTTTTTGGATGCCACATCAGCGGTATTGATTTTCTTCATTTAAAATGTAGCCTATATCACCTGGACTATAATAAGTATAACAAATCGATTGACATCGTGGCGCCTAAACTACTGAGCCGATTTTGATGAATGAGGTCATCAAAATCGGCTCAGTAGTTTAGGCGCCACGGTGGAAAACACATAAATATACAAACCTACAAACATAAAATCAAAACCCTTCCTTTTGGCTTTGCCGTAGTCGGGTAAAAAAGAAAAGTCCTGACACACTGACCGTGACCGAGTCATCAACGCCCAGCCCAAACCCTTCCGACTTAAATTTTGCAGAGAGGTTCCCTTTATAATGTAGACAAGGAGTAAGGCCGGATTTTTCGAAATTCCCACGGACGGTCGCTAGTGATGAAATTACCATTGATGTTGTAAGCCCCGTGGAAATTACCTACATATGGTTATATGCTCAAACAAAAACAAACACGTATGGTAAACTGTACCTACGATCGATTTGCTCTGTCCCCCTGCCTCATACTCCGATTGCCATCTCGACCTGTCGCGCACTTCAACTTTCAAATCCGGAAAAGCATCGAAAAACTTTTTGACATGAGACTTTATATTTCCTTATCAAAAAAACTTATTTATGGCTATTTTATGGCTTGTACATATACCTAAAAGCTTTATATCATTTTTGCTTGTACGCCGACTTATCTGGCGCGAACTTTACCTACTGTACCTACCGTTTAAATTAAATTAAATTATTTTTAAAGGTAAGAAGGTATCCATATAAGTAGTTTGAATTACTTAATAAATATTAAATAATGCACATATTAAGTATATTCTGATGGTAATTTGCAGTATGCACTCACGTTTTTGGGCGATGTGAAAACACCGTAGGGCAAATTTTCCATAGGAAAATCTGTGTTCGCGGAATATTCTATGAAAGATTTCATTTTTGCTGGACACGTTTGTTTTCTGGGAGCTTCACAGCGAAAGTGTCTTCCTAGTTTTGTAGTTCTATTTTACTTCGTTATGGAAATAAGGTAGCAAAACAAGTTTGGTCGCCGGCCGGCGAGCACAGACTGGATTCTTTGTATGCCTTACCAAGGTCGTATGCCGTATAACATTCAAATGTACTCTGTTGTGCTGTGGGCTGTATACATTGCCATGTTATCAAAAGAGATAGTAGATACAGTGAGAGTAGTGATAGTAAATAAATCTTGGCCTTTTGTAGGTACTTATCTAGAATATTACACATACCTACTTGATATCTTTTTTGTTTTTGCAGGTATTAAATTCTTTAGTTAAATCTTTCGTGATTCCATACAGCTGACTGCGAGATGCATTTTATTTATTCTACAGTCATATTGGGTGGGTACATACATGAAATCTTTACTAGATAATAAACTAGGTACCTAGTAGTGGTTTCATAGGTTTTGTAATACCTACCTGTTTAATATTTATAACAAACTCGTATCTGTCTCTATCTACGAATAACAACAACAAATAATATAACTACATTTAAGTAGGTATCCACCTACTTTATTCAAATTGACTGACTGCTGCGAGTGTACCTTCCTACTATTTTATGCAACGGACGAATTGAGCATGGAGATCTATTTCTATATCTCGCAATTTTATCGTTCAATGAACTTTGTATCGGTGATACAAGTGACAACTGCACTGCTATCGGCAGTTTGATTAGCAGCTATGAGAAATTATAAAAAAACTGACCAAGTGCTAGTCAGACTCGCGCACCGAGGGTTCCGTATTAGAGTCGTATTTTTTCGTCATTTTACACGATAAATCAAAAACTATTATGTGTAGAAATAAATGAAAATCTGTTTTAGAATGTACAGATAAAGCCCTTTCATATGATACCCCATATAGTATATTATTATTACTTTAAAAGTTGAAAATACTAAATTATTTATTCATGAACACATTTTAATTCTTTTTTATAATGTACCCACAATTTTTTTTACAATGACATTATCATATTATTGTCCAGTAGAAATGTTTGCAAAGCAAAGTAAGCTCAGAAAATCGTTCCAGTCCGAAAACCTTAACACGGCCAGCTGGTAGAGGTACTACTAGTACTCTCTAAAATATCTTGTTTCTTTTGTTCTATTTGAGAAGAACAATAGCATTATTAGCCCTATTGTAATCTAGCAACAAAGTCCGCATTAAGTGATTTCACGAGAGCTTGAATTAAGTTTTAGAAGGCATATCATATCCAATTTCAACGTAGTTTCAACGTGGTTTCAACTAATTCTCAAGTTTAGTAGGTTAATGCTCAAAAATAGGCAGGTAAAAATGGATTGTGGTAAGTAGATAATTTAATAAGAAAAAGAGCTGAGCCTATAACTAGCTTACCTATAATTCTCAGGCATAGGCCCACATTTTGAGAATTATTCAAAAAAGACCAGTAATCGGGAGAAAAATTAGAAGTATGTACCTAAATGAAAAAACAATGAACCAGTGGCACTGAATATAAAAAAATAGAGATTTTAACAAGGTTGTAATTTTAAACATTAAATTTACCGCCATTTTTGGATGTCATAAACTTAGAATACTGATAGTGCATGAAGATAAAAAGATAACTCACTATTCTAGCATCGGAACACTATTATGTATTCTGAGCCGGAACTGAATCGGTCCCCTTCCGGTCCTAAGCGGTCCACGTCATGTAGCTTAAAAATTGTCTATGGTTTATTTTGACGTTTGTTGGTTTTTTTGTCTGTGAAGTTGACAATTTCAATTTGACATTTGTTTGTTTTGTTTAGATTTTGCTTCCGCCTTCCGCCAAATTTCAAATATTTTTTTATTAAATGCACGGTGTTTTGAAGAAAAATAATGGTATTTGGTTATCGTTACAATGACTACAGTCTAAAATAATCGACTAATGGAATCAGACAATCAAGGCGATGGTGATAATATAGAAAAATTCGATATAAAGTTGAAATCAAAGCCAAGAGACGGTGTCATTTTGCAACTCCATCACACGATTCGTGGATCAAATGGGGAAAGTCGTCGAATCCGCTTCTCTATCGGCGCTTTCGAGGATACTCACGAGAAACTGGCATGTGCCGATAATGTAGGTAATATTTTTGTACTCGATTTTGCGGACTTGAAATTTTGGAAGTTAAACAGTCAGGGTCCCTGCACTGCGATGTTGTTCGTTCCACATAAGCTAGATACTCTTGCCGTCGCTAATACTAAGACTTTTGCCATTAATTTCGTTGATAGCGACTCTGGAGCCATAAACTTTTCCCTTACCGGTCATACGGCACCGGTTAAGCATATTGCGTTTTCCAATAACAAAGTAAACAACCTGCTTACGGCTAGTCCCGTGGAAGCTATTTTATGGGAACTAAAAAATTATACGAAATATTTCACTCTGAACACTTATTCTGGTGCTCAGATCCAACAAATCCTATTCACACCAGGTGGAGATTACTTGGTTGCTTGTTTCCAAAATGATACTATTCAGATATGGAGACATGAAACAATGAAATCTGTAAAACAAATTATACCGAGTGAATTGAAGCATTTGAAAAATGTAGCATTTACTATGAACGGTAGAGCGATGGCCATAGCAGGTTTGGCCCCGATATTGATTCTATTCTGCATGGACACATGGAAGGCAATAAAGTCCCTCGACTTACTCAAGTACAAAATTTCAGGAGTTCAACAAATTGCATTTATACCACAGATGTTTGACGGTGGAGCAAATAAAATTCTTGCCATACTAAGTAGCAACTGCATACTGTACTTCCTTGATTTAGAATCTCTCAAAATTGTATATAGTATTAACCCAGAAACATCTGCTATAAGAAAGTTTGTAGTAAGCCCTACAGGGAAGTATTTTCTCTGTATTTTACAATTAGGGGAAGTCAATATTTACAAAACTTCTCATGTAATGGATTTAGCGCAATGTTCTGTTGAGGAGCCTTTGACAAAAGAATTACCATGTTCATCTGTTACTCATAAGAGTATGACTAAGAAGAATTCACCGACAAGAGTACAACTAGAAGAAAAGATGAAGATATGTATGGACAGCGCTAGGTTAAGAAGAATATTAATGCAGTATGGCGAATATCCTGATAAATTTCGGTCAATTATTTGGAGATCTCTTCTCGCTACTCCCAGAAATAAAAAGGCATACTCTTCTCTGGTGGAGAAAGGGATACACCCAGCATATAAAGACATTGAAAACCAATTTACTATACACAGTTCTATTACACTGAAAAATCTAAAAAGATTGCTGTCTTGCCTTGCTCACTGGTGTCCATTGTTTGGAGTGATGAAATTTCTGCCCGGTTTTGTTTTCCCATTTGTAAAAGTGCTTCAAAAAGATCCTCTATTATTGTTTGAATGTGTAGCAACCGTTCTGATTAATAACTGCCAGTTGTGGTTTGAGTATGCACCATTTCCTCCCATCAGCATCTTGGCAATGATTGAAAACATTTTAGCAGAACATGACCAGCAGTTGTTAGACCACTTTTGTGATCTTGGTGTAACAAGCCAAACATATGCTTTAAAAATATTAGAAACAGCTTTCAGTGAGGTTTTGACTTGCTCAGAATGGCTCATACTCTGGGATCATATTCTCAGCAATGAACCAGCTTTTATATTAATGGCTGTGGCTTCCTACAATATTGTCCAAAAAAATGCTTTGAGAAGATTGAACAGTCATGAGCAGCTGGAGAACTTCTTTCACATGCAAAATCCAATAGATAAAAAATCTTTTTTAAAGAAAGCATACATTTTGTTAAATGAAACTCCTAATGAGATACACCCCAGGACATTTTTCAGTACTTTTTCGTCTTTAGAAAAAGGTTCTTGTTATCAGCAGTTCACTGGGTACCCAAAAGCGACAATTTGTCTTAAACTAGCCAAGAAACAGAGAAGGAAAACTCAAGGAAAGTGTACATTAAAAGAACTGACGGCTAAAAGCCAGCAACAAGAAATAAATAGGATATGTAAAGAGAAACATGATTCGGAAGAGGAAGTAGACAGTTCTGATAACGAAATAGAAGAGTACAATCATTTTATTGATAGTGTTAAGGGTTATAAGAAAAAATTAAGCTATAACAATCAAAATATTGGAGATAATTGTTGTAATAAAATAAAAGATGATCTAATCGAGAGTACTATGCATCCTGTTACTACGCACTTTCTGAGAAATAAGGGGAAAGATTCAAAATATAGTAAAAAAGATTGCAGATCATCACATTGCAAAACGCGTAAAACTTCCGCGGATAAACGAAATATTCTTGAGAAAGAAGTGGAGAGACTGATTGAAAGTTGTAGTAACTCAGATGAATCAAATGACTGACTAATATATAATAATTTATACAAATTAATGTTTTTATAAAATAAATACTTATTAATAACAATAAATAATTTTGTTTAGATAGATCTGTGCAACCTGTACCATAGTCATATTTTAAGCAAAAGGGTTCAATTTTCGGTTGGCTAGTTTGGAAAATTACATACGTGCGAGTACTTACTTTCAGCCGAATCCAATCCGCACAGTTTGGTGGACTATGGCCTAAACATCGGCATGTTTTAATTAAGATAATGATTCGCTAAAATACGAAACATAATATAATAAAATAATATAAAAATTTTCAATAACTTTATTTCCAAAATCAAATGAGCACAGCTTATTTCATAATTAGTAGCAATCTATTCCTTTTTAGCAGTAGCAGGTCTCGGAATTGTAGATTTGATGTGACTGTACTTCTTCCTGGAGCCACTGAGGTTTGGGCTCGCTTCAGTGCTGGGGGTACCAGCCCGCACAGGAGTCACGATTCTTGGTTTGAATAAACCTGAAAATTTGAATTTCAATCTATACTAATATTATAAAGAGGTAGTCGATAAGTTTGTTTGTAGGGGGTAATCTCGGAAACTACTGAACCGATTTTGAAAATTCTTTCACCAATAGAAAGCTACATTATTCCTGAGTGACATATGCTATATTATATAAGTACACGCGGGCGAAGCCGCGGGGATCAGCTAGTGTTTTATAAGTAGGAAAATAAAATAAATCTAAAATAATACAGTAGGTATAGTCCGCGACAGTTTTAGATGACAATCGCGGTATGAGGCGGGGGGACGACCAGCACACCCGCACGTCACCCACGCTCGCCCGTACCGGTTTGGCGCGGGGGCTGTGCGGGGCGTTCCCTCCCCGATTGCCATCTCGACCTGTCGCGTACTATACTTGTCATGAAAATTGAAGTCAAGTTTAAGTTACAAGCACTGCACTTAAAGATCATCATCATCAACAACAACAACCCATCGTCAGCCCACTGAAGACAAGTCTCCTTTCAGAAAGAGAAGTGTTTAGGTCATAGTGTCCACCACGCTGGTCAAGTGTGGAGTGCCAGACTTCACACACATTTTTGAGAATATTATAGAGAACGCTCAGGAATGCATCCGGATGTCATAATGTTTTCTTTCACCGTCAAAGCAAGTGATATACCATAACTCGGAAAAGTTAGAGGTGCGTGCCCGGGATCGAACCCCTGACCCTTGTATAGGAGGCCGATGCGACGTTTTAAGCACTAGACTATCACCGCAGATTCACGGTTTAAATGATTGTAATTATATAGTACCTAGGTAGACGCAGTTTGACAGACTATCGTGGTTAGACGGTTTCTCGGTTATCAAAATTCTAACTTGTCTCGGATTATAAATTTATGATGCAGCATCGAAGACAATAAGGTTTAGATCTCATCAAGCTATAGTACCTAGGTGTTACTATCCCTACATAATAATATAATAAGTACGAAAGTGTTTTGTTGGTTTGTTCTTCAATCATGTCACAACAAAGCAACGGTTCGACGTGAAGTTGGAGAGTGACACAGGCTACTTTTTATTCCGGAAAATTAGTTTCCATGGGTTTTTTTTTAAATAGATATAGCGAGCAAACGAGCAGGCGGGTCACCTGATGTTAAGTGATTACCGCCGCCCATGAACATTTGCAGCACCAGAGGAGCCGCCGATGCGTTGCCGGCCTTTTAGGAATTTGTTGATTTAAAAAAACGCGGATAAAGTAAACGGGCATCATCACTACCCCTATTATATATGCGAAAGTGTGTTTGTTTGTTGGTTTGTCCTTCAATCACGTCGCAACGGAGCAACGGATCGACATGATTTTTTGCATAGAGTGACATAGACTACTTTTTATCCCGGAAAATCAAAAAGTTCCCACGGCATTTTAAAAACCTAAATCCACGCGTACGAAGTCACGGGCATCAGCTAGCAATATTATATTCGTTAGTTACTTACTGTTTAGTTTGCTGGTCTTGTTGTTAGTTTGTTTATCCTTGTCGACTTTGGGTGAGCTACTGTTTTTGAAGATATTTGGCGAAAGTCGTCGGAATTTTGATGTTTTAGCATCTTTCGCGGCGGGTTTTGTGGCCAAGTTAGACGTTGATACACTCTCGACACCTCTCAGTCTTTTGGTCAATTCTTCCTGCATTCCTAGATTAGATAGATTGGGACTTGATGCGAACTGAATTTTTGAATTATCGGGAACCTGAAAGCATACCAAAATAATTTTAATCTTTTACATAGGTAGAATCTAGCTTATTTAAAAGTTACCTAAGTATAGACAGGTAGGTTAGAGGATACCTCACTTGGTATCCGCTTGCTTACGCAACCAAGCGAACACCAAGTGAGGTATTCTCCATAGTATACATTTTGTTTGCATAAGTCCCGCAAATTGCTATTGCGCTGGAACCATGTCTCATTAACATCCAAATGACGTCATTTTGACGTCAGCCGAAATAAAGATAGGTATCCCATCAGCTCGTAACATCAGTCTAGTGCTAAAGTCACTAAAATGGCGGCCACGCGCATTAACAATTCGCGGGACTTATAGCGCGACGTTGCGTCACCACTGGTGTCCTAGTGAGAGAGAGGGCCCTAATACTTAACGTTGCTGCGCGTTGTGCACACATCAAGCGTCTCGCTCTGGAGTATGTGCCGCCCGTAAATGTTGATTGCAATAGCATGCTCTCCAGCTCGACTTCAGAAACCTTAAGAAACCAACCTTCATAATGGAAATCTTGGAAACATCCAGTGCAAGCGAAGAGGAGGAATCATATCGTCCGTCCTCCATCAACTCTTTGATGATGTTAGAGAGGTTACTGCGAAGCTCTTCTGCATTCTTCTCGGCTGCGATCAGACTCTCCAAGATGGAGTTGGAAGGTTTTTGAATTGGACTGAAAATAGCATAGGGTTATACAGGCTAGACTGAAAATTATACGGGCTATTTTGGGAGCAGTCAGTGAGGAGACGTCTCGTCAATCTCTGTCTTCTACAAAAAAAATTGACATGATGAACATGATTAAACAGAAGTGTAAACCTCTGTTTAAACCATTGACTAATATAATATTACTTCGTATGGACAGGCCCATTGAACAAACAAAATGGCACCGATTCAGTGGTGCATTAGCACCAATACAACCTCAGTGACGTCTGGATTTCAAACGGGTCGTTCATTAGTATCTAAGAGGTGGCGCTGATTTATTTGGTTCCAAAACCGTAAAAATTTTGTTCGCTTGGGCATATCTTGTCATTTATATCAATGGTTTAAACCGGGCCAAGAGTTATTATGATAAAACAGTACCTATCTACCTACCTACCTATTAAGTAGTTTCAAGTTTTCACCTTCCAAAATGACAAAACAAACAGTTTTTGATTTTAGTTAACGATGATCTCACTTGGATTGGACTTGAAGGCAACGATTGATAATGATAATGATGGTGGTACAAGAATTGCTCGTTTAAATTAGGTAGGTAGATAACTGTAGGATAAAATATGTATTGGATTGGAACATAACAAATCTTAGGCTAAACTGATTCCTAGTGCCAATTGCCATTGATTGGATGGAAGGTACCAACCTCGACGTTTTATTGCGTTGTTTCGAGCTATCTGGAGTGGACGCCAAAGTGTATGTGCTCTGTCTGGTGCACTTAGCCCACACCTGTAATATTCATATTATTCAAGATAAATAGGTAGCAAGTAGGTAGGTAGCGAAGATCTTAAGAAAGTTCTAGGAATAATTCTGATTTTTTTGGGTTAGTCTACTTAATCAAATATAATAATATGCTACAATCTTATATTTAACTAGATGATGCCCGCGACTTCGTCCACGTGGATTTAGGATTTAGGAAAATCCTGTGGGATCTTTTTAATTTTCCGGGATAAAAAGTAGCCTATGTCCTTCCTCGGGATGCAAGCTATCTCTGTACCAAATTTCGTCAAAATCGGTTGAACGGTTGAGCCGTGAAAAGCTAGCAGACAGACAGACACACTTTCGCATTTATAATATTAGTATGGATTAAGCTATACTACAATCACTCAGAATTCAGATTATTATAGCCGAGAAAATACTCATCTACTCGTAGGTATCAATAAATAATCTGATTGTTTATGAGAGAGCCACTCCACTCGTTTTGGCTTCAGTGTAATGTACAATAGGTACATCTCTGTTGAAAAGGTAGAGTAGGTCAGTTAGCCTGTTTAAACAAGGCGTGAGTGTAACTCAATACCTTGTCCTTCTCCTCGTCATCGTGTTTGAGCAGCGCGCCGGGCGCGGGCAGCGGCTCTGCGCCGGCCTGCGCCGACGTGAGCGTGTCCAGCGAGCGGTAACGCGTCGGCGTGTCCACTTTCAGCTGCTGGTGTCTACAACAATGGAACAACCTGATCACCTACCGGTTTCACTACTCTGTATAACTATAAGTTTGTGGCACAGTACTACCACTGTTATCCGATGTACTGGTACGCGACAGGTGGAGATCGCGATCGGGGATGGAATGTCCCGCACAACCCCCGCCCTAATCCGGTTCGGGCGAGCGCAGGTAACGTGCGGGTGTGCAGGGCATCCCCCGCCTCATACCCAGATTGCCATCTCAACCTGTCGCGGACTATACCTGCGCAGAAATCTTATTTTTGAATGGCGCGAAAATATCTCATCCATCCGCTATTGCAGGTTGTCTACGCGCCATGTTTTGTACGCGCGCATTCAACCTCAAGAGTAAGCATATAGTTACAAGGTTTTGCATGAAAACAAAATCGTAAAATGTTGACGGGGAAGAGGGGAGAATGCTTTGTTGTGATTGGTGGACTCAAAAGTCACGTCAAGACAATGTGCGGAAAGAGGGATCGGGCGTGGGCCGACTTTTATGCTAAGCAACTGCCTATAAGCTTTTCGATTGGAGGTGTCCGGCTATAAGGCGTCTATATGGTGGTCTGTGTAGCCAATAGATGGGTAATATGGCTAGGTACCTCTTTTCCGGAGTTTTCATGTCAATCATGCTCGCCGATCTGTTAGCGACGACAGGGTCCTTCTGCCTATCGGTCTCCTCGTTATGCTCCTTGATGCATCGCACGATCTCCTGTAGCTGTACCGTGAGGCGCTCGCGGTGCGGCTTCGGCAGGGACCCGAGGATCGAACTGCCGAATTCCTGGAAAAAATATTGGGAGATACTGTCGCATATAGGAAAATGATGCCAGCAGTGAATGCTGTGATGTTATAAATAGGAAGTCCCAGGCAGATTTCTCCTTCATGTATCATGACGCAGCTTTACGTAAGTAGGTATAGGTAGGAGGGAGGTACATACAGTTATATTTATTTACCTTATCGAGTTGCTTCCCGCCCGTGATTGCGGAGACCTGCCAGATGCCGCTGTTCTGCTGGCTGGCGACGGTGGGGCAGGAGCACGTCAGGTTGCCGTGCTCCAGCACCACGTGCAGGCCAGACGTCTGGAAATTATTCATTAATAGATGATGCCCGCGACTTCGTCCGCATGGATTTAGGTTTTTAAAAATCCCATGGGAACTTTTTGATTTTCCGGGATAAAATAGGATGCAAGCTATCTCTGTACCAAATTTCATCAAAATCGGCTGAACGGATGGGCCGTGAAAGGCTAGCAAATAGACAGACAGACAGACACACTTTCGCATTTATAATATTAGTATGGAGGACTATCAGCATAACGCCTAACTGAGTAGTAGTTCCTGCGGTAGTGGAGCGATGCGGAAAGGGTGTGATGACTGACGACGTGACGCGAGAGCTCAATGATTCGTCAACTTGTAACATCCGTAACCCCTCCCGCACCGCACCACTACCGCAGGATGCCCCTGTAGATGACGCCCACGACTTCGCCCGCATGGATTTCATCACCATCAACTCGAACATCTCCATTTCGGTGAAGGATAACATCATGAGGAAACCTACATGACTGAGAGTTCTCCAGAAGTTCTCTCTCTCAAAGGCGTGTGATGTCTGCCAATCCGCACTTGGTCAGCGTGGTGGACTATTGGCCAAATCCTTCTCATTCTGAGAAAAGAGCCGTGCTCAGTAGTGAGCCGGTGATGAACTGATCAAGATGATAAGGTAGAAAAGGACCCAAGGAATGACATGAATATACTTCTTATCCAGGAAAATCTGAGGCCCCACGGGATTTTTAATAACCTAAATCCACGCGGAAAAAGTCACACCCCCCTTATTATAAATGCCCAGCCCTTATTATAAATGCGAAAGTGTGTTTGTTTGTTGGTTTATTGGTTTGTTCTTCAATCACGTCGCAACGGTGCAACGGATTGACGTGATTTTTTGCGTGGGTATAGATAAAGACCTGGAAAGTGACATAGGCTACTTTTTATCCCGGAAAATCAAAGAGTTTCCACGAGATTTTCAAAAACATCATTCCACGCGGACAAAGTCGCGGGCATCAGCTACTAGTGTTATATTATCTCGTACGATGGTACGGAATTCTTCGCGTGCGAGTCTTACGTACCCGGCAATCGACAATAACGGTACGAGCAACGTTGCTGGCATATTGTTCGCAGTTAGTGTCGATAGATTTCACGTGAAAGCCTAGACATTGCAGTATCCCGCACAACTCGACCACGTCAATGTAGGCTTCCTGAAATTACAATAAACTGAAAAAAATCCTTCCTTCCTTCCCATTAGGTTTTTCCCCGACTACAGCAAAGCTGAAAGGAAGGGATTATTAAAAAAATCTCTACCTACCTACCCAAATCTAAATATACTTATGTATAAAACGAAAAGATGACTGACTGATCTATCAACGCACAGCTCAAACTACTGGACGGAGCGGGCTGAAATTTGGCATGCAGATCATATCTATTATGACGTAGACATCCGCTAAGAAAAGATTTTTGAAAATTCAACTCCTAAGGGGGTGAAATAGGAGTTTGAATTTTGTGTAATCCACGCGAATGAAGTCGCGAGCATAAGCTAGTTAAGTATAAATGCGAAAGTGTGTTTGTTCTTCAAGAACGGAGCAACGGGTCGACACGATTTTTTCGCATCATTATAGAAAAAGACCTGGAGAGTGACAAAGGCTACTCTTTAACCCCAAAAGTTTTTAAAAGTTTCCACAGAATTTTCAAAAACCTATATCCACGCGGACACCATCTAATAGATAGGGTAATTCTAGATCTAGAAGATATGTAATAAAACGATTCTTACGTCATCTTCGACATTTTTGAAGAATAAAAAACTAAAAAAATACCTAATAAACTTGTGAGTAAAAAGATATGAACTAAATCAAAGGCTTAGGTTCTAATTAGGTAGGCACGCAATAAGTTAGCCCTAGTTAGGTTATGCCAAATCGCTTACCGATTCCGCCATATTCTTATCAAAAGTTGTAATCGAGGGTCCAAAAATAACACATGCAACTGTTTAACTAAGTTTTTAAAAGAAAATATTTTTCTACAGCTGGAAAGACTGTTACACTTTGTTCCACTTGCGTGTTTGTATCATTCCGTGAATAAGTTAATTAATCAATGTCAAATTGCTAACGGGCAGAAATGACACACTTTTTCAATCTACCCTCTTATTGTCACAACTTTCCTGAAAATGTAGATAGAGATACAATGCGGCGTGGCGAAAATCGGAACTAACGGTGCCGTCAAGTGTCCCCTTTGTTCTTCTTCTTCTTATTTTGCTTTATGGACCCTTTGTTCTTGTTTGAATATTCTTAGCCTTTGTTCTCCAACAGCGCCCAATGTCATTCAAGTGCCAAGAGAGCCTTGTCTTATAGAAACACCATAAACACGAAACATTTAATTTGATCGTTCCACGATAGGTACTTCACTTCATTCATATATTTTATACTTAGGTATATTATGAAGTTAACGCACACTGCGATAGGTCGTTCGACGCGCCCGATTGTTGAGAGTTGCAACCCACAACATACACTGCAGTAGTCTGTGCCCACAACACCGCAGTTGTTTAGGTCTAAAGACTATTTTCTCAAAAAAGAACAAAGTTCACTTACATGAGAACATCACTACTCCTATTATAAATGCGAAAGTGTGTTTGTTGGTTCGTCCTACAATCACGTCGCAACGAAGCAATGGATCGACGTGTTTTGTTGCATGGGTATAGTTGAAGACCTGGAGAGTGACATAGGCTACTTTTTATCCCGGAAAATCAATGAGTTTCCACGGATTTTTTGGGTATGTGGCTCTCGTTAGAGATATATTCCTTGTTATGTAGGTATCTTACAAAGCTGAACGGATTTGGATTATATTTATTACGTTACAAGTTACAGGCAATCTAGACAAAATCGCGTTTGGCGGCTTAGGGTCGAAAGAATCGAAACTTAAAACCACGACGCAAAGTCGCATCGTCAAAAACTGCAAGGCTTTGCGAAAATTGCGACAGAGAGATTTTGTTATATTCAAATAAACTTTTTAAACTTTTTGCTTTCGAATCGTCAAATACACAAATGGAAAACGGTTCATTTAGTCAGCAAGACACTGTAGTAAAATTCAACGTAGACAATTCACATGGCAGTTTCGAGCTTCGCCTTTTAGAGAAGTTCGTTCAAGGCGATTAATAAAACAAAACAACACAATTTAGACAGTAATTTATTCATCATATTCTTATTTCATCGAATCAATACCGACGATATATTATAGTAAACATATAGTACAGTTCTTGCAATTCACGAAGGCGAGTGAACTTTACTTGTGGTTACGTCGTTTACACGGGCATTGCGTAAGTGTGCGTGCATGTCGGACCAATCAGTCGCGAGCAAGCGCTCGCAAACGCACACATTTAGTCTAACTTACTTATACCGATACGACTTAAACACAAGCATGAAACACTTGCCTTCGTGAAATGCAAAAACTATAATAAATAATTAGTTGTAGGTCATGTACCGCGGCGTAGCGGAGAACTTGGCGTAGGACTTGATGACCTTGTTGACGGCCTCCAGGAAGTCCTTCTCGGTGGCTACCTTGCGCCGCGCGCGGATCGCGAACATGCCCGCCTCAGTACACACAGACCTGGAACGAAGGACGCAGGTTATTCACACTAAAGAGGCGTCAAGTAGAGACCAGTCGGGCCGGAACGGTGCGGCGAGCATTTTGTGTGGATGTAATCCGTCGCCATTAGTTTTTGCAATGCGGTCGGCCCGCCTGGTGGATGCAATCTATATTTAGACGACTAAATGATATTTTAGAAATAGAAATAGTTTTTATTTGCTAGAATGTGGTACAATTTGGTCTTGAATCTATTTTGAGCCCTTGACATTCAACCAATAACTTGGTGTGCAAATTATTATAGTAACTACATTATCATAGAATAATAAAGTGTGAAAATTTACAATCAAATAATCTACTTAACTTATTTGGTTTTGATAATTGTCACAACTTCAGAGCAGTGTAACACACACATTGCACTGCTCTGAAGTTAGGAACAAAATCATTTAGTCTAAATTTATTATATAATTAAATAATATAAATAAATTATACATAGTAAACTAGGAAAAAATTAGTAGTAAGTAGGTAGTAGTAGCGGTTGAAGAACTAAAGCTGTAAGAAGTAAAGCTAAAGAAGTATGAAGAACACACGAGCGGGATTCAATGTTCGAAAAAGAATCAGCAAACGATTTTTCATCATGACGTAGTAAGTAAAAAATAGAACTTTAAAGGTTCGTACGCACCTGAGCGGCGCGGCGCGTCGCTTCAGTCCGACTGCAGAACGCGTCACCTCAGGCCGCTCGACGGTACCTACCGCACTACAACTTCAGTACGCGGCACCTCGCGTCACATGCGCGTCACTTTTATACCCGTTCGCGTACGAGCGCGAAGCGCCGTGCCGCGCCGCTGGGTATGTCGCACTAGCGTCACTGCACTGCGCGTCGCTTCGCTGCGCTTCAAAATATTCTCTCCAGCCGTGCCGCGCGGCAACGCGCGGTGAAGCGCTGTGCAGCGCCGCTCTAGTGCGATATGCGCCATACAAAATGATAGAAATGATATTTTGACGCTCTGTGCCGCGACGTGCAGCTCGCCGAAGCGCCGCGCCGCGCCGCTCAGGTGCGTACGAACCTTTAATCTATGGCATTATCGATAAAAGATGGCTGTCTGGAAATAGCTGATCTGTTTAGCGGCCAATTTCGACGAAAGTGGGGTATGTATACGTTACTTCCATCCGAAAAAAGGTCCGAGCCCTCAAGCAATCTTTCAAGTTGCATTTAGAGAAGATTAGATATGTTTGTAATATTAAAGTGAGCGAAGCGAGCGGTAATTTTTTACCTGATCTCAGCGCCGGTGGAATTAGGGCAAAGCCGCGCTAACAGGTCGAAGCGAATGTCTCTCTCCACGCTCATGGAGCGCGCGTGGATCCTGAAGATGTGCGCGCGCCCTTCCAACTCGGGCAGGCCGAACTCCACCTTCCTGTCCAGGCGACCCGGACGCATCAGTGCGGGATCCAGGGTGTCAGGCCGATTCGTTGCCATCAGGACCTACAAAAATAGATATTCTTGACAAGACCGTTCAATATCTCGCTGGTCAATCTCAACAGGATAATTCTGATAAAGGTTTAAAAAAATCGGTCAAATGCGACAGACCCGCACATGAAGAACCCTAAAAACGGCCAACTTTTGTATATTTTATAGGACAAATATGGATTTATTTATGTTTGTTTAGTTCATTTTATAAAGCAGTGATAGCCTAGTGGTTAGGACGTCCGCCTTCTAATCGGAGGTCGGGGGTTCGATCCCGGGCACTCACCTCCAACTTTTTGGAATTATGTGCGTTTTAATTAATTAAATATCCTGCATGCCTGAGAGTTCTCCATAATGTTCTCAAAGGTGTGTGAAGTCTACCAATCCGCACATGGCCAGCGTCGTAGACTATGGCCAAAACCCTTCTCACTCTGAGAGGAGACCCGCGCTCTGTAGTGAGCCGGTGATGGGTTGATCACGATGAGTTCATTTTATCGTCATGATCAACCTAACTGCGCTCACTTACTGACTGATCATGGTTTTCTCAGAGTGAGAAGGGGTTAACCATAGTCTCACCGCAAACAATTCCACCCTCCTCACCTGGGTGTCTGGTGCATTTTAACCACCCGTTGTGCCAGATCCTTTTTTCCACGCACACGCAAACTGTGGAATCAACTCCCATCGGCAGTGTTCCCATTAGATTAAAACATGGGGTTATTTAAACGGCTTACCAACAAATTCCTGACAGTTGAATGATCGGTTCCTCTGGTACCGCAAATGTTCATGGGTGGCGGTTATCACTTAACATCAGGTGACCCGCCTGCTCGTTTGAGAGTTCTCCATAATCTTCTCAAAGGTGTGTAAAGTCTGCCAATCAGCACTTGGCCAGCGTGTTAGACAATGGCCAAACCCCTTCTCACTCTGAGAGGAGTTGATTATGATAGTGGCGATAATTAATTACGTAAACTTAAAAAGCTACGAGATTTCCAAACGCTCCCATATCTGAGTTAATCTCACCTTAATATTGCCCCTAGGGTCGAATCCGTCGAGCTGGTTAATTAGTTCTAACATGGTCCTCTGCACCTCGTTGTCGCCGCCAGCGCCGTCGTCGAATCTGTTCACATGCACCAACAATTGGTGTTAACATTCAAAGTCCGCCGCTAATACATAATATATCTTAAACTACTGACTCACTGACTGTCTCTACCTATTTATTTATTTACTAGCTGATGCCCGCGTGGAATTAGGTTTTTAAAAATCCCGTGGGAACTCTTTGATTTTCCGGAATAAAAAGTAGCCTATGTCACTCCCCAGGTCTTTATCTATACCCTATGCAAAAAGTCACGTCAATCCGTTGCACCGTTGCGACGTGACTGAAGGACAAACCAACAAACAAACACACTTTCACATTTATAATAAGAGTACTGATTTATTTTTATTTTTCACTAGCTGCCCCGGCGAACTTCGTACCGCCTAACAGTCGATTTTTTTTTCAGGATTTTTACAAAAAAAATCTCTCTGTAAGAACCATCCCCGTACTTCAAGGAATATTATGAAAAAAGAATTAGCGAAATCGGTTCAGCTGTTTTTTCTCTCGAGATTTGCGATCAGCAACACATTCAGCGAATCATTTCTATATATAGAGAGAGGTAGTTTAAACGCTAAAATAAACGCTAATATAGAGATGTACCAAAATTGTAGTTACATAGAAGTAATAAATTAAGTTACATTGGAAATGCTGATTTTTATGTTGTTCACGAGATACAGGCTGCTGACAGATAGACAGACGGACTGTCGGACAGACAGTGGAGTCTTAGTAATAGGGTCCCGTTGGCACCCTACGGGTACGGAACCATAAAAAGAAAAAGAACCAAGATCTTACCTCGCTCCACCAATAGCGTCGATTTCATCAAAGAAGATGAGACAGGCTTTCTTGCTCCGCGCCATCTCGAACAGTTCCCGCACCATACGAGCACCCTCGCCCACGTATTTCTGGACTAGCTCCGAACCTAACAATAAAAAAAAATACAGTCTAAACTCTATATCCATAAATAAATAAAATAAAATAAAATAGCCTTTATTCTCTGATACAATAATTATACATCTTATATTACTAACTAACCGTATTACTAATTTCTTATTTCCTATTATTTAATTATCCTATCCTATATAATTTATTCTGAAAATTGGTAACACCAGCAATTTACAGATCAGGTTGTCCTCTTTGGACATAGGCCTCCTCTAGACTTCTCCATTTTTCCTATCTAACGCCAATCTGCGCCAACCCTTTGGCAGGTCATCCTCCCATCTCCTCTGTGGCCGTCCTCTCGCTCTCTTCCCATCTCTAGGGTACCAGTAAGTGACCTCTTTGGTCCATTAGTATTATAAATCCTTTGATCCTCTATATCCATACTAGTATTATAAATGCCTAAAAAGCCGGCAACGCATCGGCGGGCCCTCTGGTGCTACAACTGTTCATGGGCGGCGGTAATCACTTAACATCAGGTGACCCGCCTGCTCGTTTGCTCGCTATCTCTATTTAAAAAAAAAATGCGAAAGTGTGTCTGTCTGTCTGCTAGCCTTTCACGGCTCATCCGTTCAACCGATTTTGACGAAATTTGGTACAGAGATAGCTTGCAAAACGGGGGAAGGACATAGGCTACTTTTATCCCGGAAAATTTAAGAATTCCCACAGGATTTTTAAAAACCTAAATCCACGCGTACGAAGTCGCGGGCATCATGTAGTTGCGAAAAAACACATGTGTTAAACGAAAAACTCCTTAAAATATCACTTTCGAGCCCTCGTTTCACAAATAACTATGTCCCGCGACATGTAGCGTCGTCACAGGCACTAGTGATGACGACGATGTTCATAGCGGAGTATGTTCTGGGAGAGGTGTATCAGAACGCCACCTATGCTTGTGGGTGGCACTCTTTCTTTACTCTCCGAAAAGTGAATACTTTAAAAAAAATATTAGCCATTAATCAAGAATAATATTCCCGTTTCCCCTCCAACTAAGCGTAAAGCTTGTGCTAGGAGTAGGTACGATAATAGTGCAACGGGTGGGGTTTGAACTGCCGACCTTTCGGATTTCAGTCGGCGCCTTAACCGTTGAGCTATTGTGACTCTAAACTACTTACCAATAACTCTAATGAAGCAGGCGTCAGTGCGGTTGGCGACGGCTCGCGCACACAACGTCTTGCCAGTTCCGGGCGGCCCGAACAACAAAACTCCTTTTGGAGGTTCAATACCAAGCTTCACGAACTTTTCCGGCTGAAATAATACACGCTTTTATATAGGAAGAAAAGCTTAAAAAAGCTTAAAGTGACGGGCAACACTGTTGGAACTGGCTGTAAACTAAATTGTTTATATTTAAATATATTCTTATTCCTATTTTTTCTAAAATCCTTTGTTTTACGTTCGATGACTTATTAACTCACTTGAAATATATATCTCAAACAGGACGTCCAAGTTTTTCTTTTGACTAATATTTTTCCTATAAATTCTAAATATCCCAACACGTTATCAGCACGAAGGGGCTCTAGGTGGAAAAATAAAAGTGGAAAAGTGGTATTAATTGTCCATAGTTGCTTTATTTGTTGCGAATAAGAAAAATCGTTTTTTTTTAGATATTTTTCTTTTTCAAATGTCGCAAGCAAGCGGAGATTTAAGTAGTAACAAGATGTTACATTCTTCGTCAGTTCCTCCGTTTAGTCTCAAAAATAGAGAAGGATATCCAACTTGGAAATTTAAAATGCAAAATTATTTGGTACATGAGGACCTTTGGTTTCCTATAGTTGGGTATCCAGAAGGAGATACGACCGCTGCACCAATTAAGATAAGGAATGACGCTAAGGCTCTGGCTAAAATATGCTTAACATTAGACGGTGTAGCTATTACACACGTAAGACGTGTAAAAACTGCAGCCGAAGCATGGGAAGCTCTGAAGGCAGCTTTTGAGGATAAAGGTATGGGCCGAAGGTTAGCCTTAGAGCTCTTTGAAAATATTGAACAATATATAGAATATAGATGCAGTTCTGTCAACGGCACAAGACCTAGCTGACATAGACAAAGTAATAGAAGACAAATCGATTGCAGCTATATTACTAGGAGGACTCACTTCAAATATATATCTCAAACAGGACGTCCAAGTTTTTCTTTTTAGTGATATTATTCCTATAAATTCTAAATATCCCAACAAACACTGAGGGCAAAAGAGCGATAATATATATAAGTTTTATTATTGTATAAATTCACCATATCTTAAATAATATTTTCTTCTATATTTATGTTAAAAATTGTTCTCATGTAAGAAAACTTTTGTTCCTTTTTGAGAAAATAAAGTCTTTAAACCTAAAGGAGTCCAGCAGGTGTGGATTTTATCACATTGTTAAAATGGCCACCAACAGAAGCCGGTGGAAACTGATAATCCATTCGAGGGCAGTTTGCCAGGACCATGATCTTCAGCAATGAAGGAACAACTGGAGAGAGAGATAGGTAACGAACCAGAATCTATAAAAGGAAAAGCTGACAGACTAACTGATCTATCAACGCATAACTCAAACTACTAGACAGATCAGTCTGAAAGGCATACAGATAGCTTTTTTGACATAGACATCACAAAAGTGCTCCTGTAGGACGATTTCGTAAAACCTGCATCAATCATTATTACAATCTCAATTGTTACAATGCATTGTAGCCAATAGTGAACGAGTGACAACCAATCAGAGGTGATTGCGATCGTGACATTGTAGCTGTCATTCTACCGCAATCGCACTGCGCGATTGCGGTAAAATGACAGCACAAATTCAGCCAATCACAACAATTTAGATTGTAATCATGATTGATGCAGGTTTTACAATATCGCCCTACAGTATTTTAATAAATAAAATAAAATATGGCCAGTGAAAAGATTTAGTGCGTCTTACATGCAACAGTGGCGTTTCGACAACTTCGCGCAACTTCTCGATCTGTTCCTTGCAGCCGCCCACGTCACTGTACGTCACGTCCGGCTTCTCCTCCACCTGCATCATGGTCACCGTGGGGTCTATTTTGGGCGGCAGCGGTATGTGGATCTGGTATTTGTTGCGGTCCACACTGGGAAACAAAGTTACCTTTGATAATCCATACTAATATTATAAACTAGATGATGCTTGCGACTTCGTCCGCGTGGATTTAGGTTTTAGAAAATCCCATGGGAACTCTTTGATTTTCCGGGATAAGAAGTAGCCTATGTCCTCAGTCCTTCCCCGGGATGTAAGCTAACTCTGTACCAAATTTCATCAAAATCGGTTAAATCTGTTGGGCCATGAAAAGCTAGCAGACTGACAGACAGACACACTTTCGCATTTATAATATTAAGTATGGATGCGGAAGTGTGTCTGTATGTCTACTGGCTTTTCACGGCCCATCCGTTTAACTGATTTTAACGAAATTTAGTACAGAGATATATTGCATCCTGGGGAAGAACCAAAGGCTACTTTTTATCCCGGAAAAGCAAAGAGTCTCCACGGGATTTTTAAAACCTCACTCCACGCGGACGAGTCGCGGGCATCATCTAGTACATTATAACATTACTATAGTACCCAACAGGTTGAAATGGAAATCGGGGATAGCTCAGATTGAAAATGTAGTTCAAGTGAATATCTTGATAATAAAACTATATTGTTATCAAGTTGAAAGTGCAAGAACATATTTTACTATTGGAGAGTCACACAAGTAATTTGCTTGACTGATAACAAATTACCTTAAATAAATCTCTCCCTATAAAGATAAGATAAAATTAAGTGAAATAAAGGTCTCCTTTCCTCATCATACCTCTTAATTGACATAAAATGATGGGGTAATAATGAGCTAAGCTACACTTACCCTACTCTCATGCCTTCTTCAATGTCTGTGGGAGCTACAGAATCGGCCAGGTCCACCACAAACTTGGCAAACTGTTTCACGTTGATGATGTATTTGGGATCATTTGAATCTGCATTGATGATTTTTGTGCATCTTGCAACCTGGTAATGAAATCTAAATATATAAAAGGAAAAGGTGACTGACTGACTGACTGACTGATCTATCAACGCAAAACTCAAACTACTAGATAGATTGGGCTGAAATTTGGCATAAAGGATTTTTGAAAATTCAACCCCTAAGGGGGTCGAAATTTGTGTAGTCTACGCGGATGAAGTCACAAGCATAAGCTAGTTAGTTAATAATAGCTTTTGCCTACGACTTCGTCTGTGGTGCTTTATATGTAATTTACAGCCTATGTTACTTCTGAATAATGTAGATTTCCAACGGTGAAAGAATTATTAAAATTGGTTCAGTACTTTCAGAGTTTATCGATTACAAATTTCTAATCTGCGGCTTTCAGAGGTAGTTTTAAGTATAATGCAACGAAATGTTGGAATAACCTTCCTCCACCTTATAGAAACCTTCAGACTTCTGGCGCTTTTAAAGTAAAATTCAAAAAACATCTTTTAAATATTCAAAAGTTACAGATTTAGTCAAAATTTATTTAATTTATTTATCTTACCAAACTTTACTTTCTCATCCACACCTTGCGAGCTATTTTATTTTATTTTATTTTTTCTTTATTATACTTACAAAAAAAAAACTATCGTACAATTTTCCTATTCTTACAATTTACAACATCTATTTCAATGTATTATTTCTTATTTATTTTCTTCTTTTATGTCCTATATCACTTTAAATTTAAAAACTGTAAACACTTTATTTCATTTTATTTATCCATTTACTCGCCAACTTTATATATTCTATGCCACTGACGTTTAGGTAATATTTAAAAGGCGGTCACTGAAAATCTGCGTTGGGGCATCTGGTACCTCAGATATTTGCTCTAGAGGTTTGTGTCTGAGGGGCCCGACGTCTCAACACAAGCTGAGTGGCCTACCTGTTCGAGGTGTTGCACAGCTGTACAGGACGATATTGCCTACACCATGTACCACCTATATACCTCGAATAAACATTATTCTATTCTATTCTATTCTATTTTAATCTTTCTTTAGTATAATACATACTAGCAGATGCCCGCGACTTCGTCCGCATGGATTTAGGTTTTTAAAAACCCAGTGGGAATCAGCGCTTTGATTTTCTGGGATAAAAAGTGGCCTATGGCCTTCCCCGGGATACAAGATATCTCTCTACCAAATTTCGTCAAAATTGGTTGAATGGTTGAAAAGTGAAAAGCTAGCAGACAGACAAACACACTTTCGCATTTATAATATTAGTATGGAAGTCACACAGGCAACGTCGCAGGCATCATCTAGTTATACATAAATACACACCTGCAAAGGTTGCTCGTTTTGTAGTGTCTGTTTGTCAGCTGCCAAGTCCCACAGCGCAGGCGGCGCCAACCCAGTATCAGACTCCTTGATGCCCGTAAGTTCGTTCACTCTCTTCATGACTGTCTGAATGCCATCCTCAACTTCTTTGATTATCTTTGTGTATTGGCCTTGGCCCTACAACATTCATATTATCTAAATATACAAAAGGAAAAGCTGACTGGCTGAGATCTATCAACACAGCTCAAACTACTGGACGGATCAGGCCGAAATATAGCATGCAGATAGCTATTATGACATACTTCCTAAAAAAATTGGTCAAGTGCGAGTCGGACTCACACACATAGAATTCTGTACAATCGCACAAGAAATATTCCTTTTGAAATTTCCCATTTTCATGATGGCCATTTTAAAATTTTTATTATTTGTAATTATAGCAGCAATAGAAGTACATATTCTGTGAAAATTTTCACTCACTCCCTATTACGGATCATAAGATACAGCCCACTGACAGACAGAAGGACAGATTAAACACTAAAATAAGACAGAAGGACGGATGGACGAACAGCGGAGGCTTAGTAATAGGGTCCTGTTGGTACCCTTCAGGCACAGAATCCTGAAGAGGTTTCAAAGGTTACTATAGGGCTCAAAGAGCATGGAGCATGGAGTCACACCCGCGTTTAATATTGCTAAAATTTGAAAAAACCAGAAGTTTTCATGGTGCATTTTGTTTATTAACCCGTTCTAAATTTGTTAAACTGGTTGTTACTCAACAAAAAACTAGTACCTAGCCAGTGCAGT
Organism: Maniola hyperantus; assembly: GCF_902806685.2. Taxonomy (NCBI): domain Eukaryota; kingdom Metazoa; phylum Arthropoda; class Insecta; order Lepidoptera; family Nymphalidae; genus Maniola; species Maniola hyperantus. The sequence goes on along the minus strand of NC_048554.1, from coordinate 2,443,656 downwards.
CAAGCAGATTCGAGGTAAATAGCAGTAACAAGTTAGGATAAAGAAAACGAAATATGCCAGTCATTCTATCGAAAAGTGATGATTATTTGTTTTTAATGGTTTATCCCTTAAATTATTTACTTACGTATGACTTTAAAAGCGCTATATCTGCCTCATCGAGTGCTGAAATATACAAATAAAGCAATAAATTAATGAAAAAAGTGGATAACCCAAAACTAAATAGTAATTTTTAAAACAACTCTCACATTTTATTTCCTTTTCTGGTTCCTCTTTATCATCTTTAACTTTTCGCATATCATCTCCTAAATGATCAGGCATGGTTTGTGTTTATTAAAATACAAGTAATAATATATTAATTGATCGAAAATATTAACGATTCCAAACACAGGCAGCAGTAATTCCTGTCCACAGACCAATAACATCAATAGGAGAGTAAAGTAAAGTAATCACAAATCCTGTTCATCTAAGGCAGTAATACATACACTGGTCGGTGGTCCTGTATATTACTGGGTCCAAATGCATAAGTGTTCCAAACACAGACTACCAATACCAAGTAAATGTATTCTGTGACTATTGTCTATTACTCCTTGGTTCCTTAGTATTCTGCCGTAGATAGAATAATAGGTAGATGTAAGTACTGTGTAACCGCGTATGAGATAGCGATAGCACGACGTAACGATGAATAACACGACAATTATTATCATTGTTTAGTAGTCAATATTTGTATTATCCGATCAACAATATTTGTATTAAACGTTTTTTAATGTGAAAACAAGTAAATAATTACTCATGAGAAATACAATTACGCCACGAATTCTCAAAGTTTGTTTTGCAACTTCTTGTATTCTTGAAAAAAACCAGTTACACGATAAGGGACAAAAAATAGGTTAGCTGTGTCTCTGTTTATCACATTAGTAACTTTATCTGTGCTCTCTTTTTAGTCCGAATGAGAAAGCAAACGTTCTTGCATCTACCTTTATTACTCTATCTACGTATTCTGCATAATTCTGCATTCCTTTTTTTAAAAATTATTTTACGGCCCTGGATGTCATTCTGTGTTCCAAAGCAAGCAAACCACAAACCTATAAAAAAAGGTTTGTATAAGTTCAGGTAAACCTTGTATAGTTGTATAGGTTCATTTTTAGCATATAAGATATAAGCAAACTTGAGTCTTGACCACAGAATACTATTACCAAACAGGATTGACAGTGTATTTACAGTACTATGCACATTTCACGTACAGTGCGACAAGGCTCTCTTGGAACTTGTAACAATGTATTGTAGTAGTGAGCGAGCGTGTCGTGGCGCCTCCTGTTTTATGCTTAGTTAGACTCGGCTTGCCGCCCGGGTTTGCGGGTTGAAACCAGAGACGTCACGAAGGTTATTTTGTGAATGTTTGATTATGCACTCACCCTTGCTCGACGCGCAGTCTACTTGCGCGTGCGACACCAGGTTAATGCGCCGTCTCCGCGGCACTGAGGCGACGGGCGAGGAAGCGGCCTTCCTCCCCGTCGCATAGGACAGAATCCATTGCCTCGCACTCTGTAAAACATATATGGGACGGGCAGATTTCGCCTAGACGAAATCTGCCGGGGCTACTGTCTTCCTCGCCGCTAAGCGGGGAAGACCACGGCTGACTAGCACTAAATTAAAGGAGGAACGGTTCCATCATCAGCCCAGCCATTGGGATTATAATTGGGTCCCATTGACCTACCGCGATTCGGTCAGGTAACTGCCTATTTGTGTCGAGTCAAATTGCCACCGTATCACTGCCTACGCCGATGGTTTGCCCGCTAGCTGCATGGGTCAATTTACCAACTGTATCTCCATCTACCCTGATGGATTGCACGCTAGCGGCATGGGTCAAATACCAACTGTATCACCAACTGCGCTGATGGTTTGCAGGCTGACTGCACGGGTCTTATTACTACCCACTGTATCACCATCGCGATCGGCATTAGCGATCCGCTTACGGACTGGTGCAAATTCACTGATTGCGTAGCTGCATGGAAACGTTCCTTATGCACAATATTAATAGCAATCAAATATAGTTACCTACTTATAGCTAGCCACTTACGAGTAATAATACAGGATGCGAGGCACCGAACTGATGACGGCAGGCGTGCTGTGAGGCGAGGCTGCCGTGTTCGGATCCAGTCTTAACAAAATGGTGGGCGCCGTGGTTTAAGGCTCCGACCACAGACAGTCGGCGTCGCGTTTCAAGTATAGACCATTAGACCCATAGAGTAAAGTCACAGACAACTTACCATAGTATTTTAAGCGTCCGGCTCTGGATTCCTCTCCTTCTAATCTCGTTTTGCTCGTTATTGTAATTAGATATTATAATTGGATGATTTAATTTTACGATGATTACTATTTATATTTTGTACAATTAACTATTTCGCGACGTTCGTCGCGACAGAGCGTCAACCAATCTGAGGTAATTGCGATCGTGACATTGTAGCTGTCATTCTACCGCAATCGAGCTGCTGCTTTTGACACCCATAATAGTTAATATGGCGCGTGGGGAATCATTTTGTACGGACTATACCACGAACACGATTATCCATACTCTATGTTGTCATCACTCTACCGTGGCGCCACCTCAAGAATACCTAGTTATCTGTCGTCAGAACCACAGTCCACAGACTACATATATCAGTACTGAATTTTGTATTCGTAGTGCTGAATGGAGAATCACATTTATTCACGTTTTTCATGAATATTTTCTTCTGATATCTCAAACTTTCTGTTATAGGTAAGATAGAAAAGAGTTTTAATGTTAATTGATAATAAGTAACACAAGTTCAAGGCGCGTTTCGAATTGTGTTTCTCATCGTGACCCAGAATGTAAGTAATGTCAAGTCCCGGTTTTAAAAGCTTTTTACGTTTTAATTACGACTAGTTTTTGTGCGAAATAGTAATTGTTACGGAAATATAGAGCCTAATCATCACTTCAAACATTGTAAGTCTTCATGGTGTGCGCCAAAACAATAACACGATGTCGACTATCGCCCGGTTTGTGTACCTCTGTCTTGTCTTCAATAGCGCTTCAGGATTATCTTAGTGTTATCATTTCTTTTATCTTTCATCTTATAAGTTTTTCAAAACCTCAAATGTCCATTTCGGAAGATATATTCTTAATATGTTCTGCATGTTTCGAAAGGTTAGTGATTCATATTTTTTACACTTTGTACTGTTTTCTTATTTTTCATCATTTCGTTAGCTATTCGTTTGTGTAAAGTATTTGTTTCGTAAAAAATTACATAATTTACTAGGTCTAGGCCATTGAGGTCCCTATTTCATCAGTACCTGCTGATACAAATTAAAATTGTTATTATAACCTTTCATATTATCTCTGATAAATAACATGCCCTCAGATAGTTCACTGACCAAATTACTGATACTATGATTTTTTGTGGTCATTTCAATCAGTAACTTCGTAAGCATTAGTAACTTGAGTAAGAATTAAATCTGGTTTTTATAAGTGTAAGAAAAAATCTTGTAAGTATTACTTGTATTAGTTTATCTTATTTTTAAACGAAATAACCTTGTTCATTATTTTTCAATTTAAAACCTGTGATATAATAACTAATTACTTATTTGTGTTAAATGTTAGATTTAAGCCATATCATAACTCATTATTCTAATACATTGTTTAATTAATGATGTCTTCTTAATAAGATTATTTATATTTTGCATGATTATACTGAATTTGTGTGACCCCAATTAAGTACTATAGAATTATAGATAGGTACATAATTCATCGTCTTAAATACAAATCACTTGGTTAATCCAACTATAGTCATAATAAAATCGTCAAAGTTACTACGGCCAAAAATATGCTTAGAAAAACCCAATTTTTATTTATCATGGTTTGGGGAGCACCAAAGCAGTAAGCACACCCTCAAAACATTTAATTTTATTAATCTTTCTCTTTTAATTTGTCTAAATATTTCTGGGTTATGTAAAAGTTAAACTTTACTGTATAAGTTTAATAATAATAAACATAAACTTAAACCTATTCATAAACTTATTACAAAGTCATAACACTCTTTTTTCTTTGCTGAAGCCAGTTAAAAAAGGCAACTGGCACATAAAATCTTTCTCTTTCACCTCAGTGAAGCACAGCTTATGTTTATAGATTAGTACGCTAGCATCATGTGGGATGCTTTCTATAAATAACCATTCTCACTCACAACTCAAATGTGTTCACAGTCTTTTATACTTGCATCTAATTTTCATATTAAAATACCTAACAATATCTAGTACTGTTTTGCATTTTTAATGGGTTTTTAAATTGGGTGTTTTATAGTGCAATGACTGGTTTCTAATTTCTTTTGTATGAGTGTGACTTGTGGTTTTTGACAGTGCAAAATGACATTGTATGCTGTGATGGATTTTCGCTATACATTATTGAGTTGTGATGATTGGATTTAAGAGTTTATGGAATAAGGTAGGGTTAGTAGTAAAAGATACAGTGTTTTGTTGATGCAACTTTTAAACCAATTAGTATTAGTGATGTGACATTGTGACTGTTTACTCAGGTGGATTAAACTAACGGTGGATTATTTTAACTAGAACAATGTTGACAATGTTTTAATGAATTATGTGATATGTTTTATTAATAATTTTTCATTTAATTTTTTTTGGATAATATTATTTACTGTTAATTTTTTATTATCATTGGGATTCGTTGCCTTTAGTTAATCTGAATGGAGTCTGTTGATCATAACAAGAAAAATAGACTCAAATTACTTAAGGTACTGGTTTAGTAGATTTTTTTGTTTAAATGTATCTAGTTCTCATGATGTTTTTTTGCTATAGACATGTCTATACATTACTGTAAAGTATCCTATCCCGAAATACCTAGTTTAAACAAAGTCTGTGTCGGTCTGTCGCTTGAGATTTTTCACCTTCTCTGTAGAGTTCAAGTTCATTGTGGTTTTTACCATTGTTTACTATATTAATTGCTACTTTACATATTCCACATATAAAATTAATTGGATTCATAGTTTGGTTGTAATAGCACAATAATGTAAAGCGGTAGATCATTTCATGAATCATATCCATGATCACTACCCATATTATAAATGTGAAAGTGTGTTTGTTTGTTGTTTTGTCCTTCAATCACATCGTAACGGAGTAAGAAAGTGATGTGATTTTGTACATGGGTATAGTTAAAGACCTAGTGAGTGACACAGGCTACGTTTTATCCCGGAAAATCAAAGAGTTCCCACAGGATTTTCAAAAAGCTCAATAGCGGCAAAAAATCACGTCAATCCGTTGCACAGTTGCGACGTGATTGAAGGACAAACCAAAAACAAACACTTTCGCATTTATAATAAGGGTACTGATATAGTTTTCAAATAAAGAGCTTTCAAAGTCGCAAAATTTAGCATATAAACCGTTAACAAAAAGCGGCCATGCTTAACTAATGTGCGAGTTTGCAGAACACATTACTGATGTTATTGCTAGTATTCAAATTTTCATGACGGCGTGGCGCCATTTCTCTGTTTTTATGATTTGAAGAGGCTCGTCGCGCGAGGAGCCAGCAAACTAGCTCTTATCACTCTGCTTAGGCTGTCTCTCTGTGCAGGTGCTACCCCTAAGGTGATCTTTAAAGCACCTAACACCTCCCAAAGAGCAATTCCCAAAGTGCTTGCTAGCTTGAATCTGGCAAAAAAATCTGTCGTTTTCGTTACTCATGATATTATTGACATCTTTTTGACAGTGCTGCTGGCGAGTTGGCGAAATGCACACAGCCAGTACCGAGGGACAGTACCGCGGTGCCAATGGAGCGGCCCACGGACGAGACAAGGTGGCCATATTGGATGCTGGATCACAATATGGAAAGGTATGATCCACTATACTTTTTTAAAATCCTAAAACAGGTTTATGTGAAGCATAGGTAAAAACTAATTTCAGTTTGACTACTATCTCACCTAATGGTAAGTGACGATGCATAACGCTAAGGGTAGACTGAACTATGCGACCGCGACACGCGACGGCGACACGCTACACTTGGCGATATTTTGTTAATTGTTTCGTACAGAAATGTATGGAGATGAGGTAACTAACAGCGTCACGGTAGAGTTTGAGCTTCGCGACCGTGATGCGCGATACGGTAGAGATTGAGCAGTGCGTCCACGATACGTGACACTTGTGCACTGCTTTGTATAGAAATGCAAAGCATTTGATAAGTTTGGCTGCTCTTAACGTTTATGTGCTCTATGGGCCAAAACACACTTCATACAAAAAAAAAAATCTACTCTGCATCCCACCTGCGCCTGGAGGGTGATTCGCTAACTCAGTGTCTCAGGTTCTACATTGCTGCTTCACCGAGTGACAACAAAATAATTTTTCATAAAAAACCTTCAATGGATTAAAAATATATGTCAAATGAATTCGATGGCTACTATTCAGTGTTTTATATACTGAGTTAGCGAATCGGTAGGTTACTCATCAAATCCTAAGTTGCTATATGCAACGCATATCAGTAGAGCCTACAGCTTCACTTTCGAGTCATGAGTTTCAGAGTCGGCAGTCGGTAAGCCCAGGCACACGCACGTGCTCTGTGTTTTGTTTTTCCAAATTTCGACTGTATGTCAAAGAACATAAGGCTCATTATAGTTATCAACAAGGCTCGACTTCGATCCGTTCGCGCTGGACCTAATTCCTTACATAAAATAGAAAACCTACGCTGAGACTGATACCCTATTGCGCCTACTATACGCCTATGTTAGTGAAAGATTTGATTATTATATTGCAACAAATATAGCTGAATCATGGAGGAAGGTTTATGAATGCCCATATATTTTCATATTAATTGTTAGGCTTCTATCGACTCCGGGCCTACTGAGGATCAAACTAAGCTTGTTATGACATTAAAATATGTATTACATAATACTGGTGCCATCGGTTAACATCGCAGTTAAGTTCAAACCGCTTAGCTATTAAAATATTAAGACTTTTCTTTATAAATATTATAAATGGGAAAGTGTGATTGTTTGTTTGCCCTTCCTTCACGCCCTAACTAAGCAACCAATCGACTTGATTTTTGGCATTGAGATGGTAAGTAAGGCTACTTTTTATCCCGGCAAATCAAAGAGTTCCTACGGTATTTTTCAAAACCTAAATCCGAGCGGATGAAATCGCGGGCATTAGCTAGTGCCACTATAGGGTAAACAAGTTGTAATTTAAATAATATCTGTCCCGGCTTTACTCACGTGTTTAGTCGACGTTATTATTTAGAATGGAAATCACTCACGGTAGTTTAAACGCTAAAGTTGTAATTTAAAAAGTTTTCAAAACCACCGACTGTGGTTTGCACTGCATCTTTTCCAGCCCGCACAATAAAGGGCATAAAATCCGTCATTTTGATTCAAATGAAAATAAGCCGTACGAATCTAATGACGTATCATTTATCAAAATCGGTTGAGCCGTTGAGTAGTTACGAGCGGACATAAGAACGGACATACATAGGCCAAACTCATAACCCTCCTTTTGGGCTTTGCCGCAGTCAGGTTATTATAATTTGGTTTGTATTTTAAAATGTGAGCACTGACATTCCAAATTAAATTACTGACTCAAATAGTTTATTTCAATATCTTAACGACAGCGAAAAATGAACTTATTCTTGTCCAGGTGATAGATCGAAGGGTGCGCGAGCTGTGCGTGGAATCGGATATCTTGCCTCTGGACACGCCGGCCTACCACCTCAAGGAGGCCGGCTACCGCGCCATCATCATCTCCGGGGGCCCCAACTCCGTGTACGCGGAGGACGCGCCCAGATACGATGCCGACATATTTAAGATTGGCCTCCCAGTGCTGGGTAAGTGTTTTGATGCCCCTAATTATCATTTATTATTATATAACGGATACATCTATTCGTTGACCTAATTTTCATACACGGGCTGGCATGGTGGTCATTCTCAAACAGTTGGATTACTTTTTTTTTATTTATTTTTTTAAAAGAATTTTAGCCAAGTGAATTCCTGACTAATATTCCCCTTTACCCTCCAATTAAGCCTAAAACTTGTGCCAGGAGTAGGTACGACAATAGTGCAACGGGGTGGGATTTGAACCGGCGACCTTTCGGTTTTCAGTCTGCTCCTGCCTTCTTTAACAGTTGAGCTATCGAGGCTCTAAATACGCTACTTAACTGCTGCAAAATCAGCTTACTAATGTTTTAGTTGAATTTCTGCAATTTTTGAATTGTTTATTTCATATAGGACTTGTCAGGAGCGTTCTTTGGTTGACGCACGTATTAGAGTGATTTCGGTGTTTTTTGGCGTTTTTACTGTGAATTTCACACTATAAATAGTTGTTATTTGGTATTTATGTGAATACTAACCGTATTGGTGCTGGTAAGTAGGAAGATATGTGCTAACTAGCCTGCGAAATGAACATACATCCACCCAGTGAACCTCCCGATCCGGGAGTTTCAAATCCTACATCCCGCAAACGTCAAGGAGAGGATGGACCTGTTCCTTCCGCCTCTAAAAAAACCATAACGGACCCTACACAGACGAACCCTTCTGTCCAAAATTTCTACGTTCACCCCTCCTTCTCCGAAGGCCCCAAGTCGTACTCCATTGATGACAAGGGACCGTTTATCGTCCAAGTCGCGCGTGAAGTTGAAGACCCATCCTCAGGTGCCTCATTGAGGGCCATTACTTTTGGCCAATTCCTACACAAACACAAAATTGGCTCAATAATCCATGATGGCGTTAAAAATATCGGCCGCAATAAGGTTACAGTGGAGTTTTCGACCGCTGCTGCAGCCAATAACTTCTTGACCAATCCCATTCTATCCATGTGCAAATTCAAAGCCCACATACCATCATACAATGTAACCAGAATGGGTTTGGTCAAGGGAGTCCCTGTGGACTGGTCGATGGGCGAGCTCGTTGACTCAATGGAGCTACCCCCAGGCTGTGGGGAAGTAGTAAAAGCCAGACGATTAAATCGAAAAGTACTAACCGATAACACTACGACATGGGTGCCTACTCAATCCGTGGTGTTAACCTTTAGGGGGCAAATGCTGCCCTCTAAAGTTTACTCTTACCACACGTCCCTGCCCGTTGATACTTATAAACTGCCGACGATACAGTGCCTGAACTGCTGTCGGTTTGGGCACACCAAAACTATCTGCAGGTCAAAGCCCAGGTGCTACAAATGCACTCAACCCCACACTGGTGACTCCTGTGAAGCTGACAAAGAGTCAGCCACTTGCCTCTACTGCTCTGGTAAACATTTTTCCACTGATAAAGCCTGCCCGGAATTTTCCAGACAGCAGTCAATAAAAACCGTCATGTCCCAAGACAACATCTCATACATGGAAGCGGCATCCCAGTTCCCTCCTGTCAGACGCTCTTATGCAGAGATGACAAAGGAGATGCTTTCCCCTCCCGCTTTCTCACCCCTCAAGACCCCCTCCCGTCCCTCGCATCAGACTTCAAACAAGTCATACAGGCAAACCATTATCCGCCCCCCTCGTCCCCGAGCTCCTCTAGCAAGGGGATATGACAAACGAGCTCACCAAAATATTGTTGCTGACCCTTCTTCATCCCTTCCTAATGGCAGCGTTATAAACAATACCAACTCTCCTTCTGGAAATCTCCCAATGTTGGAGCAAATCACCTCCCTTCTCTTGACCCTTCTTTCGCCATGTAGTGAAATACCCCTACCGCCCAACGTTGCCAACAACTTATCCCAACTGTTTAAGATCCTCCAAAACGGCCCCAATAATCCTATTGCAATGGAACAGTAAGAGCTTACGTCCCAAAAAACATGAATTATTATCTCTTATCAACCTGCATAATCCTGCCATCGTTGCCATCTCGGAGACATGGTTGTTGCCTGGTTCTCGGTTCCGGGTGCCCGGCTTCACCTGTTTAAGGGATGACAGGAATGATGGGTATGCAGGCAGTGCCGTCTTTGTCCGGCACTCCATCTCCTATTCCCAAATCCCTCTTCCCGCCCACAGCGATCAGATTAATGCTGTCGCTGTCCGTGCACTAAACATCTCTTTTGTATCTCTGTATATTCCTCATCCTTCCCCCTCCATTCTTCCTGAGTTACAGTCTATTCTTTCTTCTGTTCCTAGTCCTATCATTGCCATGGGTGACCTTAACACTCACCACACCATGTGGGGGTGCTACGGCTGTGATGGGTTTGCCTCGCTATTGATTGACATTCTTGATGATGTAGGTCTCTGCATCCTCAATGATGGCTCTCCAACCCGCAGGGTATTCCCTAATCAGAATCCAAAAACTGCCGTGGATCTTTCTCTCTGTTCGCCTAACCTTGCCTCTCAAATTTCTTGGAAAATCCTCCCGTCGACACACGGCAGCGACCACTTTCCCATTGTCCTTTCACTAAACAATAGATCCCTCCCCCAACCTAACCATGACCCTCTTCTAAAATATAACCTTAAAAAAAAGCTAAACTGGGCAGCTTATGCTCAATCCGTGGATTGCATGATAGACTCTCTCCCAGGGTTGGAAGGTGATGAAAGTGCTTTGACTTGCTACAACCTATTTGTAACATCTCTCAAATCTTCGGCCGATTCCCATATTCCTAAAAAACATCCACCCAAAAATCATCTGCTTTCCTCTCCCTGGTGGGATGAGGAATGCAGAGATTTATTTGGACAAAGAACTGCTGCTGAGGAATTATACTCAAACTGCATGACCCAAGACAACTTTTGTAAGTACCAAAGACTTGATGCCAAAGTTAAAAGATTAGTTATTAAAAAGAAAAAATCAAGCTGGATCCGTTTTTGTGAAAATCTTAGCCCTCGTTCCCCTTCCACAATTGTCTGGACAAATGTTAGAAGATTCCGTCGCTCCCTAAACCATTCTGATCCAACTTCTAACAATCCTTCTGATTGGCTCAACAACTTTGCTGACAAACTGGCTCCACCTTATGTTCCCTATGTGGATTCATTTCCAAATTCAGCGCCAGCTCCAATTACAGATGAAATGGATGCCCCCTTTTCTTTTTCTGAGCTTCAAACAGCTCTTAACGGCCTCAGAGATTCAACTCCAGGGGAAGATGGCGTTCCATATTCCTTTTTGACCAACCTAGATGACAAAGCTAAATATTATTTCCTTAACATAATAAATAAATGTTTTGAAATCGGTATTATCCCGGACTCTTGGAAATCCCAAATAGTTATCCCCATCCTAAAACCCGGAAAAAATCCTTTAGATCCAAATTCTTACAGACCCATAGCTTTGTCATCTACTTTGGCAAAAATAGTAGAACATCTCCTTAAAAACCGATTGGAATGGCTAATAGAAAGCAGAAATATTCTTCCCTCCTCCCAATTTGGGTTTCGGAAGGGCTTGAGTACTACAGACAGTCTCAGCATACTGACAACAGACATTCGGTTAGCCTTTACAAAGGGAGAGTACCTCGTGGGTATATTTCTAGATATTGCTTCTGCATATGACAATGTTTTACTTCCGGTGCTCAGGCAAAAATTGCAAAATCTGAGTATCCCTCCGAGGTTAATCCATCTCATATGTAATCTGCTGTTCTGCAGATCCATTCTGGTCAAGCATCAGTCTACCTACCTTCCCCCCAGACTTGTCTGGAAAGGCCTCCCACAAGGCTCAGTCCTCAGCCCTCTGCTATACAGCATATATACCCATGATCTCGAATTGTCGGTCAACAGTTTTTGTAACATCTTACAATATGCTGATGATATTGTCCTCTATCACAGCTCAGGCAGTGTAGAGGAAATATCCTGTCGTATCAACTCTGCTTTGTTTTACCTAGGCCAATGGCTGTCTGGCCATGGCTTGTCTCTGTCTGTGGGCAAATGCCAGGCAGTAGTGTTTTCAAGGAAAAGGTCCCTTCCCACCTTCCACTTTTCATTTGAGGATCAACCAATCTATCTTGCAGACAAATCTAAATTTTTGGGTATTTATCTAGACAACAGACTGACTGGACTTGCCCACTCTGAACACGTGTTGAAAAAATGCGAAAAGGGTATTAACGTTATACGCGCAGTAGCGGGAGTATGGTGGGGTGCCCACCCTTATTCTTTAAAATTATTGTATAACGCTCTAGTACGAAGCCACATGGACTATTGTATGTTTGTTTTAGATCCCTTCAATAAATCAGCTGTGGATAAACTTAATAAAGTCCAATATAAGTGCCTTAGAATTATTCTAGGTGCTATGAAAACTTCCCCTACCAATGCCCTGCAAGTGGAATGTGTTGATCCTCCTCTAACCATTCGTCGCCAATACCTCTGTGACCGCTTTGTCAGCAAGATGTTACAGCTGTCATCTCACCCCCTTTGGCCTCGACTAACCAAACTATCCAAATTTCCTCAATCCCGCAACACTTCTTCATATTTGTTGGACAGCTTTTTAAAATATACCAGCCTTCCCCATCCCATATCAACTTTTCCTATAAATCCATTATTTTCTACCCCCTACAAAGCTCTGGTATTCAACCCTCCCATCATTACAGATATTGGTTTGACTAAAGGGTCTCCAGATACTAATGCCAAACTTCAAACCATTATTCATCAAAATTGGCCAAATCACCTTCTCATCTATACTGATGCATCAAAGCTGTCTCCTAGCGGATGTGTCGGTGCGGCTTGCTGGATCCCTAGATACAAAATAATTTTGAAATTCAAATGTCCCCCCGAAACTTCGGTGTTCACAGGAGAGGCCACTGCTTTATTGGAAGCAATCCTGTATGCACTATCCCATAACATACAACAAACAGTTATTTTGACTGACTCTTTAAGTTGCCTAATGTCTATTAAGGAAAATCCTTTCCGTAGTAAATCAAGATCTTCCATCGTTTTACAGATCAGGGAAGCTCTGTTTTCATGTAATCAAAAAGGATTATCTATCTTGCTGGTCTGGATCCCGGGTCATTCAGGTATCCCTGGAAATGAGACTGCTGACTCTTGTGCAAAAACAGCTATAGAATCTGGTTCTCTGGAACACTTCAAAAATTCGCCACAAGATTTAAGTGCCCTAGCAAAATCCTACATGGATAAATCCTGGAATATGTGTTGGAATAAATCAAAATTAATCAAGGGTAAATTTTATGCATCCATCCAGCCAAACATCCCAAGACGACCGTGGTTTTTTCGCCATAGATATGCGAATCGTTGGATCTCCTCTACTATCTCCCGCTTACGTCTCGGTCACTCTTGTACACCTGTCCACCTGGCTAAACTTCGGATAAGGGATAACTCACTCTGCGAGTGTGGCTTACATGAAGGCACTGTTTCTCACATCCTCTTCAACTGTCCCAAACTTCTCCATCCTCTCTATGATGTCCTCCCTCACAAAGTCCCTCGTCCTATAAATGTTGAATGTTTATTAATGTTTGTGTTTAGTCCATATTGTAGATTTTTATGTAAATATATAGAATATAATAAAATTAAATTGTAAATATTATTGTGTTTGTCTCCAACTAATGTTTTAAATCTAATAGACAACTAATCATTTGTGTTTTTTTTTCTAGGTTAAGGACTAACAAACTAACAAACTACCAAAAAAAAAAAATTTTAACTATTTTGTAGATATTCAAAATTTAACTGTACAACAGCTCTCACCGAACAATCTCCTTCGTGCCTTCTCCATAAACGTGACACTGGCGAAACACTCTGTGCCCAGCTGGCACACCTAAAAGCCAATAATTGGGAATTGAATTGAATTATTTCATATAAATCTTCTGCGACATCATCATCGTTTCGATGAGTACGCGAACATTAACAAGTTATTGAAGCAAAGCGACATGTTTTCACAAACATTTTAAAAGGGACATTGAATTTTATCTCCCCTACATAGTGTACAATTGGGTATTTGCCTACTTTTGAATTTGATAAATATTATTACTTTATTAAAAACTAGGATAAAAATAATGACAAAGATTTACAAAGTTACAGGCATTTTAATTTTGGAGTGGGAGGGTCTTCTATCCCTTTCTCGCAAAACGAAAATTTGTATGAAACCGCACGAAGCTACTATGGCATTAGTAGGTGTGACGTCAAACTGCCGTATCGCTATCTCTGTCTAATCAGAAATATTTAAATGCTTATAACTTTTTGTTATTTGATCGATTTAATTAGTTTTTTCAGTTTACGTCATTATTTTTATTCTAGTTTATAATAAAGTAATAAAAAAATTGGTGTCTAATACCCAATTCGCGGGGAATCCTTTTCACACAAAAATTTACATTATGTAATTGGGCTTAAGTCCAGCTTTCTTTGAAACATTTTATTTTAGAACATATCTTTGAGCAACTATTTTCTCTTTGGCAGGAATCTGCTACGGTATGCAAATGCTGAACAAAGAGTTCGGTGGCTCAGTGCTGCAAAAAGAAGCCCGCGAAGATGGACAATATGAAGTCGAAGTAGAAACTACATGCCCGTTATTCAAGTGAGTTCATTTTATAGACCAAACGTGTGCGAGCACTGCGAGCGTAGTGAGCAAAATTTTTCTCTCCACTGATTTGTTGTTTTAAAGAGCGTTGCTGGATCCGATACTACATGAAAAGTGTTACCAGAAATACGTTAAGGGGCACCTTGAACTTAAAGCATAGGACCATCGTCCCCTCAGTTTCAGTTTGGGTATTTCGGCCTGAAGACCGAAGATGCTCCAAAGTAGGCCGGTTGGATTGAAGAGATTTTCCGTGTATTTGCATGTATCTGATAACGTCAAACTGACGTAGGTTTGCCTGTTATTTTGGCGTCTCCATCTCTAAGGGGCTTATGGTTCTATACCTGACGGCCACAAGTATTTGCGAGGAAATTTAAAGTTGTCGGCGATCACAATGAATCGTAGATGGCTGATGGTGATTCAGGGACTCAAGGACTTGCACAACCTCAAAAGAAGACAGAAGTGTGAGGGGCTTAGCTCTGTTAAAACGGTTTTAACTTAAACTTCTTCCCTGGCGTCGCTTATGTGCTAGCATAGTATAGCAATCATACAGTTGGTTATTATTTTATTTGCAGTCGTCTAGAGAAGCTGCAGCCAGTACTGCTGACGCACGGCGACAGCGTGCAGAAGGTGGGCGACCGGTTCCGTGTGGGCGCGCAGTCCTCCAACCACCTCATCGCGGCGATCTACAACGAGCAGATGCGCCTGTATGGCGTGCAGTTCCACCCAGAGGTACAACATTTTACACTACTGCTTGTGCCGCAATCGTCAACTGCAGCCAGTGCTGTGACACAATAACAGATTGCGCCACTTGAATTTTAAAACGCCCTTAACAGATCTTTTGTCTTACTACAGTACGCGGCAGAAAGTAATGTACAGTGCGACAAAGCTATCTTGGCGCGTGGCGAGAATCCGAACTAACATTGCCGTCAAGTGTCCCTTTTGTTCTTGTTTGAATATTTTAAGCCTTTGTTCTCCAACAGCTCCCCCCTGTCAATGTCATTCAAGTGCCAAGAGAGCCTTGTCGCACTGTACATCAGCCTTTAGAATGACCTTTCGGTTTTGTAAAGCGTTGTCTCTGTCACTCATACCTATATGACGTTTCAACAAATCCGCTCTCAAATCTCCTTCTAAAGGTCGATGTACATTATTTTCTGCCGCGTACTGTAAATAAATAACTAACTCGGAACCTGCCTACATCCTTTTTTAACCGACTTCCAAAAAGGAGGTGGTTCTCAATTTGGCCTGGTTTTTTTTATTTTTTTATTGTGAGATAGGCTTGCGCTTGATGGCAACTTGATGGATGTAAAATTTAACAAAATAGGTATAAAATAAAATATTTTACTTTAACAGGTGGACCTAACCCCAAAAGGCAAACAGATGTTGTCAAACTTCCTGTTCGACATAGCGGGCATGTCCCGCACGTTCACACTGCGCTCGCGCCGCGAGGCCTGCGTGCAATACATCCGCGACACCGTCGGCGACAACAAAGTGCTTGTAAGTCTGTATTTATACATTGTAACGCCTAAACTAATATTACATTTTACTTATAAACAGACTAGTGAACCGCCCCGGCTTCGCACGGGTAGCTTATTACAATATTCATGAAAGCCTCTAATTTTTTGAAAATAAAATATTAAAAATTAAAATTTAGTCTTATGTCACTCAGGAATAATGTAGCTTTCTTCTGGTGAAAGAATTTTCACAATCGGTTCAGTAGTTCCAGAGATTACTTTTTACAAACAAACTTATACTTTACCCCTCTAACAAATAAACCTGGAATAGCGGTGGAATAGTTATACTCTGTTTTGTCTCTCTCTGTCATCAGTAATTTGACATTTGAAGGAAAAAGACAAAACATAGTATAACTATTCCACCGCTATTCCAGGTTTAATTGTTAGAGGGCGACTCTTTATAAAATTAGTATAGATAAGTATTCCGGCGGATTGGTTAGACATACCGGCGGATCGACATACAGATCGGTGGATTGACTGGACAGACGCGGACAGATATTTCACTCTTACGGACTGTTGTACAGATATCTGACACAACACCGAGCCGTAAGATGTTACTTGATGAACTTTTGATGGTTTTGCTTGTATAGTAAGTCAATGAGTAATTCAGACATGTACTTGTAGGTGCTGGTGAGCGGTGGCGTGGACTCAACAGTGTGCGCCGCGTTGCTGAGGACGGCTCTACGCGAGGACCAAGTGATCGCGTTACACATCGACAATGGTAATATATTGGCACCGATTCTAAGCACAACCTAATTTTAGAGTATTCGCACCCTCTTCTTACTATTGTAATATGAAAAGGACAGAAGCAGTTTGACATTTCTAAATTTAATTTTTAGATGGTAAACCCGTGATTTTAGCACGCACTCGCGAACCTACTGTTTAAATTTGTATTGTGCACTAAAATTTAGAGTCTTTAAATGTGAAAGTCATGTTCCGTTCCTTTTTTAGCATTAGTAAAAAGAAAAGGATGCAGATACTCTAAGTTTAGTTTAGAGAGAGACTAGAGAATTGTGGCCATTGTTACGTGCTAGGGGTTCGGATTAAAATGCCAGTTTCCGAAACAAGAACGTTTACTCACACACTGTACTAAAAGTCCACAAACACTAACACTTGCACTAATTAGCACTAACTAATGGGCGGTTTACACGGGCTTCGTAGCTAAGCGCTTAGTACTTGTCACTAATACTAAGTCCTCATGTGTAAACATGCTGATTAGTTCTAAATAATATCTGTCCCGGCTGTACTCACGTGTGTAGTCGACGTTAGCCCGACTAGTTTCGAACCCATACGGGGTCCTTTTTCAAGGTTTTTTTTTTAAATGCTAAAATGCTGATTAGTGCTTAGTATTAGTATTTGTGAACAGTGCAAGAGAATAGAAAACGATCCTATTTACTAAGCGACAAGTCGATACCCCACCACGATTTACTAAGCGCTTGTCGCTTGCTGACCGTGTGTAAACAGCTGGACAAGTTAGTTAGTGACAAGTTGTACCGGGAATTTCCATTTCGAATGTCTGGACACTAATAACTTTTACTGGCTCCAACGTGTAAACGGTTACTTTTCACTTGTCATATTGAGGCTTAGTATAGTGACAAGTACTAAGCGCTTAGCTACGAAGCCCGTGTAAACCGCCCTTAACACTTGCACTGAGCAGAATAACACTTAGAATCGCTTTCACTTGTCACTCATTTCGATCGCTCTTAGAATTGAACTGTACTAACTTCCCAGGGTCGATCTGCGGCATCGCTTATATACGGTTTCCGCACCGCCTGTCGAATATTCCTTTCAATTCGATGAAACTTAAACAAACAAACAAACAAACAACCCTCGAACTTTCCAAGTGGTCAAAACATGGTAATAAAAAATGGTTCCCACGCCGAAATGGTGTAAAACAATGGAATACACTCGAAAGCTGAGAACAATGAGGTAGGAACTTGGAGCTTCGAAAGTTGCATTTGTAACAAAATTGCAGTAGTATCCTTAGTACGAATTTACACTGTATTTCTGAAACGCCGTTCTATCGGCTGTCGCCTTGACATGATAAACATTATCTTTCTTTCTTTTTTCGCTCTGGGCTGGTTTCCGCAGTTAAACGTTTCCGTCTGTTGTGCGTGTATTGCCCCTCCCCGCTGAAGTCTTCACTCCAGCCATCCAAGCTCGCTCCAGAAGCCGACTAGACCGCCCAGGTTGCCGAGGGCTTCATGGTGTGAGGTTGGGAAACCAAATGGCGCTCGCGTTGTTCTGCCACGCCCGTGCACTGTACGAGCACGTGTGTTGGTGTTTCATCGACCTCCTTGCAGGCCCTGCACAGAGGACTGTCGGTGACACCTATAACGAAAAGATGTTTGTTTAGTGGCCTGTTATGAGTCCCACCACCTTCCAAAGTTTAACTTTGTCCAGGCAGAGTAGTTTGTTAGTTTCTCGTTTGTCTATGTTAGGGAAAACCTCTTTGATGGCTCGCCTGCAGTCAGTTGTGTTTACCCATAATTTGAAATGTTCTTTGAGTGTTAGAGGATGAACATTACGTCATCTAATCATTTCTTTTCCAGGGTTTATGCGTAAGAATGAGAGTGTTAAAGTGGAGCGATGCCTGCGTGAACTGGGAGTACGTCTGCACGTCATTAATGCAACACATCAGGTAAGTGTTACTTTATGTTGAACAAAATTACTTTTTTTTAGTGCCAGGCAATATATTAGCACAATAATTTGTGGTTAATATGCTGTTTATGCCCTTGAGGAATGAACTATTTGATAAAAAATGTTCACTGTGGTTTAAGTAAAAAATTCTACTAGGTAACCCATCCCAGTTTCACACTCGAAACTATGACGTCGATAACAAACTGACTTTTAACTGATTTGAAACTGTAACATCTTGGGAATTAAATCCACACTTTTTCTCAAAATATCTTTATTGTAGTAATCAGTAGAGTATTTTGGAAAAATTAAATATTCTAAAGAAACAGAGTGCCTGAAATAAACAGATAGCGCAAGATTTGTGAATTTCAAAGTAACAGCTTGTATAAATGGTGTTTGTTTTCAGTTCCGACAAGGCAGCACGGTGGTACGCGACGCGGGTGGTCGGACGCGGCACACCCCTTTGCTGTGTCACACCACGGCGCCAGAGGACAAGCGCCGCATCATCGGCGACGTGTTTGTGCGCGTCGCGGAGCACACCGTGCGGGACGTGCTGCATTTGCAGTAAGTACGGACTGACGGACAGATTGGTGGACTGATGTACATAATGAAGGACTGACGTAACAGAACTGCCTATTAATCTTCTGACTAGCGGACTGATGTATAGACCCGGCGGACTGATGTATAGACCCGGCGGACTGATGTAACAGACCTGCGGATTATGTTCTAAGTGGCGGATTGATGTAAAGGTTCGGTGGACTGAAATACAGACCTGGCGGAATGATGTTCTGATTGGCGGACTGATTTACATAATGGTAAACCTTATAGTAATTATTCTGAATACGGGTGTTAAAGATAATGATTAACGGACAGCTGATAGACTGAGTATGTCATTCAACAGTCAGCTAGCGTTTTACTTAAAAAAACATTATAATTGTGCAAATTAGAAGCTTTACGGAAGATTTTCTTTTATATTAGTATTTTTCCTCAGAGAGGAACAAGTGCTGCTCGGCCAAGGGACTCTCCGGCCTGATCTGATAGAGTCCGCGTCGGCACTGGCTTCAGGCGCGGCGGCCGCTATAAAGACGCATCACAATGACACGGAGTTAGTACGTGCTTTAAGGCAGAGGGGACGCGTCGTTGAGCCGCTGCGGGATTTCCACAAGGATGAGGTAAGAATGATGAAAATCATGCCATCCGTTTCCGCAAGGAAGGTTTTGAATAGGATGGCATTAGTCTGATAGCACTGGCTTCAGGCGCGGCGGCTGCTAGAAAGACGTATCACAATGACACGGAGCTAGTACGTGCTTTAAGGTAGAGAGGACGTGTCGTTGAACCGCTGCGTGATTTCCACAAGGATGAGGTAAGAATGAAAATCATGCTATCCGTTTCCGCGGGGAAGGTTTTGAAAAGGATGGCATTAGTCTGATAGCACTGGCTTCAGGCGCGGCGGCTGCTAAAAAGACGCATCACAATGACACTGAGCTAGTACGTGCTTTAAGGCAGAGGGGACGCGTCGTTGAACGTGTTGATGTTGATGCTTTTAATAGTGGTGGAAGCGTCGGGAGAACCAATCGTCATAACATGTGTACAATTCACAAAATAAACGTTTTTCTTTCTTTCTTAGTTTATAGGTCTATCTTAATTTCATTTAAATATCTTTTTTGCTTCCTATTTATTTTTTATTTTAAATATCTTTATTTTTTATTTTTTTACCTTCTTTGTAACTCAGCATTCTGAATAACTTGGCAATATTGTATTTGTATGGCAGGTACGTCAGCTGGGCACAGAGCTAGGCCTGCCGCCCGCGTTGGTGGAGAGACAGCCGTTCCCGGGGCCCGGGCTCGCCGTGCGGGTGCTGTGCCAGGACGAACCCTATGCCGACCGGGACTTTGCCGAAACACAGGTTAGTAGCGGATTTATAACATTTTACGCGCGTTATTTAAAAAATTCAACAAAGAAATGACCTGTAAACCGCTGATGTAAACCATCAAAGATTCATCCAATAATAAAAAGTGGTCACAAGTTTCACCGTATAAAGTTTGAGCCGTAAAGAATGACTTGCTTAGGCCATTTATATAGATCTCTATTGTTCTAATTCTTAATTGACACGTGAAAGTGTTATTGACACGTGAAAGTGTTAGTGAACTAAGAAAGTTGAGTCACACAGCGAGCGATACAAAGAGCTATGGATGCCGGTGGCGCATGATTTCGCCGTTTTGATGGCCGTACTAGAGACCTGTGTTCAGCAGTGGACGTCTATTGGTTGACAACGACGACAAAGTAATTTGTGAATCATACTAACATTCGCCCTGTTTTGTGATTGTGATACCAAAGAACCGTTTATTGCCCGTGGTTACTACCAATCGTACTACCAGTAGTAGCACGTGTAATTTGATTACCCTTGCTACTACTGCAGTTGTAAGTAGTAACACGGGAAATTTAGCAAGGGTAATCAAATTACCCGTACTGGTAGTACGACTGGTAGTACCACGGGCAATAAACGGAAAGAACGCTCAATTTATTTAGCGATAAGTGAACTCTATTAATAATTTTCATTGTAGTGAGGACCAGTTTCACTTCTGGGTGTGATTTTTAACTGAAATTCTTTTTCAGGTCATAGTGAAAATAATGGTGGAATACGCGTCGATGTGCGTCAAATCCCACGCGCTACTGGGCCGAGTGTCCAACGCGACCACTCCGAACGAGCAGACAGAGCTCAAACGTATCTCTTCGTCTTCACCCATCGCGGCCACTCTACTGCCAGTGCGCTCTGTCGGAGTACAAGGTATGTAAACCATTTCACACAACTGACTGCAGGCGGACTGGCGTACAGACTACAGAGGCTCTGTACGCCAGGCTATTACACCAGTCTTCTGTGTGGACTGGTATAATAGACTGGCGCACTGGTGTAATAGACTGGCGGACTGGTGTAATAGTCTGGCGGACTGGTGTAATTGACTGGCGGACTGGTGTAATAGTCTGGCGGACTGGTGTAATTGACTGGCGGACTGGTGTAATAGACTGGCTGACTGGCGGACTGGTGTAATAGACTGGCGGAATGATGTAATAGATTGGCTGACTGGTGTAATAGACTGGCGGACTGGTGTAATATACTGGCGGACTGGTGTAATAGACTGGCGGACTGGTGTAATAGACTGGCGGACTGGTGTAATAGACTGGCGGAATGATGTAATAGATTGGCGGAATGATGTAATAGATTGACTGACTGGTGTAATAGACTGGCGGACTGGTGTAATAGACTGGCGGACTGGTGTAATAGACTGGCGGACTGGTGTAATAGACTGGCGGACTGGTGTAATTGACTGGCGGATTGGTGTAATAGACTGGCGGACTGGTGTAATAGACTGGCGGACTGGTGTAATAGACTGGCGGACTGGTGTAATAGACTGGCGGAATGATGTAATAGATTGGCTGACTGGTGTAATAGACTGGCGGACTGGTGTAATAGACTGGCGGACTGGTGTAATAGACTGGCGGACTGGTGTAATAGACTGGCGGAATGATGTAATAGATTGACTGACTGGTGTAATAGACTGGCGGACTGGTGTAATAGACTGGCGGACTGGTGTAATAGACTGGCGGACTGGTGTAATAGACTGGCGGACTGGTGTAATAGACTGGCGGAATGATGTAATAGATTGGCTGACTGGTGTAATAGACTGGCGGACTGGTGTAATAGACTGGCGGAATGATGTAATAGATTGACTGACTGGTGTAATAGACTGGCGGACTGGTGTAATAGACTGGCGGACTGGTGTAATAGACTGGCGCACTGGTGTAATAGACTGGCGGACTGGTGTAATAGACTGGCGGACTGGTGTAATAGACTGGCGGAATGATGTAATAGATTGGCTGACTGGTGTAATAGACTGGCGGACTGGTGTAATAGACTGGCGGACTGGTGTAATAGACTGGCGGACTGGTGTAATAGTCTGGCGGACTGGTGTAATAGACTGGCTGACTGGCGGACTGGTGTAATAGACTGGCGGAATGATGTAATAGATTGGCTGACTGGTGTAATAGACTGGCGGACTGGTTTAATAGACTGGCGGACTGGTGTAATAGACTGGCGGACTGGTGTAATAGACTGGCGGACTGGTGTAATAGACTGGCGGACTGGTGTAATAGACTGGCGGACTGGTGTAATAGACTGGCGGACTGATGTAATAGAATGGCGGACTGATGACATGCCCGGTGGACTGACGTATTGTCCAGCGATCGAAAAGCATATTATCGTAAGGTTTAACTATTTCACATAATATAAGTATTTTAACAAGGTAGACTAAGTGCGCATAGGCAAGATGGCGGCCAGCCCCGAAACGGGCCGCCGCCTCCCGTTCAACCGCCGCGGTTGGAATTTCGTCGCGGTTTAGTGCGTACAAAATGAGCGGTTTCATATAAAAATATAAAAGCGGTTAGCCGCGCACGCGGTTAATCGCTTATGCGTATGAGCGTTAAGAGCGGTGTTTGTGTTACTATTTGCAGGCGACTGTCGGACATACAGCTACGCGGTGGCACTGTCCACTGAGCGGTACCCTCCTGACTGGAAAGACATGCACTACCTTGCCAAGATCATACCGCGCGTCTGCCACAACGTCAACAGGTATGACCACTTTTACCCAGATATTGTGGCTAATTCCATTGTACACAATCTCTAAACTAAACTAAAATGTCACGCCTAAATCTATTGCTATCCCTTTCATAATGTTGCTTGCGGAAAAGGATGGCACTAGATTTAGACCTGTTAATTTAGTTTAGTTTAGAGATTGTGTACAAGAGAATCGGCCCCATTTATCGCTTAAATACTAGAATATAGATGATGCCCGCGACTACGTCCGCGTGGATTTAGGTTTTGTAATATCCCGTGGGAACTCTTTGATATTCCGGGCTTAAAAGCCCTACGTCCTTCTCCGGGATGCAAGTTATCTCTGTACCAAATTTCATCGTAATCGGTTAAATGGATTGGCCATGAAAAGCAAGCAGACACACACACTTTCGCATTTATGATATTCTATACCTTTATTGTACCTTTTCCAAGTTAAAAAGGTGTACTTTAAACTTGCTCTAATCTATCTTTAAATATATAAAAGGAAAAGGTGACTGACTGACTAACTGATCTATCAACGCACATCTCAAACTTCTGGACGGATCGGGCTAAAATTTGGCATGCTGATAGCTATTATGACGTAGGCATCCGCTAGGAAATGATTTTTCAAAATTCAACCCCTAAAGGGGTAAAATAGGGGTTTGAAATGTGTATGAAAGTCTCAGTTTTGAAGTTAAAATCCTCAAATTGTGTACACAACTGTTACACTAATTGTTACAAACATATGAAAATAGTGTATCAGGGTTTTTGAAAAATTTAGCCCCTAAATAGAAAAATAAGGGGTTTGAAAGAATATCCGTCCGAGTTTGTTGTGGGCTCTTCTCAGACCTGGGCGCGTTTGGAACCCTCGTAGCTTTAGTTTTAACTATGTATTAATTATACTACTATTAACGTACTGTTATAAATTTATAATTAATATCTATTTAAGTAATCTGTAAAAATTTGTAATCCTATTTGGCCTTATTTTCAGTCTGTTATTATGTAAAATTATATTGTATATATCGCTGTTGATTGCAAAAAACGAATAAAATAAAAATAAAATAAAATTATCACCACTATATCATATCATCTTACAAATATAAATTTATGACAATCAGGAAGCCTAAAAGTTTACCAATTCTGAATAAATAATTTGAGTTTGAGTTTGAGTTGGAAATTTGTTAGTCCACGAATGAAAGTCGCGGGCATAAGCTAGTAATAATAATAATGTTTTTTTTTTTTTTTATTCAATACAAGTTAGCCCTTGACTGCAATCTCACCTGGTGGTAAGTGATGATGCAGTCTAAGATGATAGCGGGCTAACCTGGAAGGGGTATGGCAGTTTTTGTTAAACCCATACCCCTTTGGTTTCTACACGGCATCGTACCGGAACGCTAAATCGCTTGGCGGCACGGCTTTGCCGGTAGGGTGGTAACTAGCACAAGTATGCTTAAATCATTTTCGTCTGGCAGAGTGTGCTACGCATTCGGCGGTCTGATCAAGGAGCAAGTGACAGACATCACGCCCACTTTCCTGTCGCAGCAGGTCATCTCGACCATCCGGCAGGCCGACGATCTCGCCACGCAGGTATCATTCATATTTATTATTTTATTAAACTATCGTGACTGATATCCATTATGAATATAGCTACGGTGCATCCAGACACAATTTTTTTTGACTGATTAACTGATCTATCAACGCACATCTCAAAGTACTGGACGGATCGGGGTAAAATTTGGCATGCTGATAGCTATTATGACGTAGGCATCCGCTAAGGATGGATTTTTGAAAGTTCAACCTCTTAAGTGTGTGAAATAGGGGTTTGAAACTTTTGTAGTCCACGCGGACGAAGTCGCGAGCATAAGCTAGTCTAAATATATAAAAGGAAAAGGCGACTGACTGACTGACTGACTGATCTATCAACACACAGCTCAAACTACTGGACGGACTGGGATAAAATTTGGCATGCAGATAGCTATTATGACGTAGGCATCCGCTAAGGATGGATTTTTGAAAGTTCAACCTCTTAAGTGTGTGAAATAGGGGTTTGAAATTTGTGTAGTCCACGCGGACGAAGTCGCGAGCATAAGCTAGTCTAAATATATAAAAGGAAAAGGCGACTGACTGACTGACTGATCTATCAACACACAGCTCAAACTACTGGACGGACTGGGATAAAATTTGGCATGCAGATAGCTATTATGACGTAGGCATCCGCTAAGGATGGATTTTTGAAAGTTCAACCTCTTAAGTGTGTGAAATAGGGGTTTGAAATTTGTGTAGTCCACGCGGACGAAGTCGCGAGCATAAGCTAGTCTAAATATATAAAAGGAAAAGGCGACTGACTGACTGACTGATCTATCAACACACAGCTCAAACTACTGGACGGACTGGGATAAAATTTGGCATGCAGATAGCTATTATGACGTAGGCATCCGCTAAGAATGGATTTTTGAAAGTTCAACCCCTAAGGGTGTGAAATAGGGGTTTGAAATTTGTGTAGTCCACGCGGACGAAGTCGCGAGCATAAGCTACTCTATACTAATTCCAAATCAATGGCGGCAGCACTTATTACTTCTCTTTTCCCAGGTGCTGATTTCCTCGGGCTGCATGTCCCGGATCGCGCAGATGCCGGTAGTGATGATCCCGGTGCACTTCGACCGCGACGCGGGGCTGCGCGCGCCGTCGTGCCAGCGCTCGCTGGTGCTGCGCCCCTTCATCACCAACGACTTCATGACCGGCATCGCGGCCCTGCCCGGCTCTGACGCCATGCCGCAGGACGTGAGTTCACTTTCATCATCATGATCAACCCATCGCCGGCTCACTACAGAGCACGGTTTGGTAGACTTCACACACCTTTGAGAACATTATGGGGAACTTTCAGGCGTGCAAGTTTCCTCACGATGTTTTCCTTCACTGTTAAAGCAAGTGGTATTTAATTAACGCACATAACTCCAAAAAGATAGAGGTGCGTGCCCGGGATCGAACTCCCGACCTCCGATTAGAAGATGGAAGTCCTAACCACTAGGATATCACAGCTTGACGTGCGTTGCATAAGACCTTAAAGAAGAAAATATTGTTCCGAGAGCGCTGGAGTAGCTCAATGTTCGATGGCTTACTGAAGTGGTGATTTATTATTTATTTATTATTTATTTATTATTTATTATTATACCATAATGTGCACTGTCCTTACAGGGTGGTCCTAATGCGACAGTGCACTCTAATCTATCTTATACATATTAACAATTATACTTAAAATTAAAAAATAGATTATTTACAACGATAATAAAATTATTAATCTACTAGGTACTTAACGGCTATCTTATGAATAACTAGCTTATGCTCGCGACTTCGTCCGCGTGGACTACAAAATTTCAAAATCCTATTTCACCCCCTTAGGAGTTGAATTTTCAAAAATCCTTTCTTAGCGGATGCCTACGTCATAATAGCTATCTGCGTGCCAAATTTCAGCCCGATCCGTCCAGTAGTTTGAGCTGTGCGTTGATAGATCAGTCAGTCAGTCAGTCACCTTTCCCTTTTATATATATAGACTAATAATCCACATTGCTATCCTTGTGAGCTCAGTCAGGGAGCAACAAAAAATATCTATTCTTTCGGCTATTAAGTGATACTGGCCCTGATTCTCTAGTCTCTCTCTTAACTAAATTTAGAGTATCTGCATCCTTTTCTTTTTACTAATGCTAAAAAAGGAACGGAACATGACTTTCACATTTAAAGACTCTAAATTTTAGTGCACAATACAATTTTAAACAGTAGGTTCGCGACTGTGCGCTAAAATCACGGGTTTTACCATCTAAAAATTAAATTTAGAAATGTCAAACTGCTTCTGTCCTTTTCATATTACAATAGTAGGAAGAGGGTGCGAATACTCTAAAATTAGGTTGTGCTTAGAATCGGTGCCATTGAGTGTTGTATTGTTGGCAGGTGGTGGACCGCATGCGCAAGGAGCTGCTGTCGGTGCCGGGCGTGTCGCGCGTGCTGTACGACCTCACGCCCAAGCCGCCCGCCACCACCGAGTGGGAATGATCCGCGCTTTTCTATCTTTTGTACTGAACGCGTGCCAGGCAGTGGTCACACCGATAAGAGCACTCCTAATACCTCATACCTCCTAGTACCATCATCCTGATCAGTGGCGTGCACAGGAGTTCAAGACAAGGTATGCATTTAGGTATGAACTTATTTTACGGCAGGTTATAATGAAAAATAAGCATTGATTTCTCACAATGAGGGTAAGCAATGCGTTTATGCTTCTATGAGCTGCACGCCACTGATCCTGATCAACCCATCGCCGGCCCACTACCGAGAACGGATCTCCTCAGATTGACAAGGGAAACCATAGTCCCAGCCCACTCCTGTGCACAGGTCTCTCAGAATGAGAGTGGTTTAGACCATAGTCCACCACACTCTCCAAGTGCAGACTTACCTATGGATATATCACTCCTAATACCTCAACATCATCATCCTGATCAACTCATCGCCGCATACTAAGCATGAGAAGAATGTCTCCTCTCAGAATGAGAAGGATTTTGGCCATAGTCCACGCTGGTCCATTTCTGATTTGGTAAATTTCAGACACCTTTGAGAACATTATGAAGAACTCTCAGGCACGCAGATTTCATTACGATATTTCCTTCACCGTTAAAGCAAGTGATATTTAAATGCTTAAAACGCACATAACTCCGAAAAGTTAAAGGTGCCTAATTGCTACTTATCCCTATTACTATATACCTATCCCTACATACTTATATACCTATTCCTATTACCGAGCGAGAGTGAGCGATCTATGATTTGTTAGTCGAAGTGGGATAGCAATAAATAGGTATTTGCTTTAGTTAAGTATTAGGAGCGCTCAATCTACCTTTACTATTCATTCATGGTCACAAACAAATTTTAGGCTTTTACATTAAACGCGCGACGGAAAAATGGCCCCATAAGTCCCTTCGACATCGATAAAAAAATCCATTTATTTTTTTGATAATTTATGGCCTATTCGTGCTTTATTGAAGACCACCCTGTATAAACGTAGCACAGAATAACAATCATACAGTAGGGTAATCAACTTTGGGAGATCCTAATCTGACTCCTTCTGTGTCCTAAAATTACATCAAGCCGAGTAGTAGTCGAATCCGACTGTCAATTACATCGGAAATTGTAGGTAAATCGCGACTGCCTGAATGTATGATTATTGCATTATGGACGTAGCCAGTCAAACATCAGACTTAAGGCCCAAGACACGGGTCTGCCCGCGAAATTCAAATTTAATTTGGTTTTTCACAATTTGTAAATTAATGCGACAAACTAGACTTATGTGGCATTCAAATTTCGCCCCTAGCAATATCATCTTCACAGGTTTATATAAAAATCTTTACTTGAAAGTGTCCAGTTGAAATTAATCAAAATAATGACTAATTTGTGAGTAGCTCACCTCAAACTCATTATTTTGACTAATTTCTTAAACTGGACACTTTCAAGTAAAGATTTTTATATAAACCTGTGAAGATGATACTGCTAGGGGCTCAATTTGAATGCCATAAGTTTACAAATTGCGGAAAACCAAATTAAATTTGAATTTCGCGGGCAGACCGTGTCTTGGGCCTTAAACAATTATATTGAAGGACGAAACAAAAGAAGGCCAGAGTGAAATGGCAGCGGGCATTGTCTGGGCCGGTATCCTGCCACTAGGTTCTGTGTTACAAATTCTAACTAACATGCGTGCTGATAAAGAAACTGAGCTGCGATAATCATGCCGTCTCACTCGCATTATATAGAGGTATAGTGTGGGACTGAGAGGGAATTAATAATACCACCATTTTCGTTTTAAATTCTTTATTAGCACGCGTTATACAAAAAATCCCAGTCTGCCTCCGCCTCGGCTTCTGTATGTTTAGTGCTTAAATGTTGTATATTTATTATTGACAGGTAAAATCATAGAAATTATTATACAGTGTGACAAGGCTCTTTTGGCACTTGAATGACATTGGCAGGGGGGCGCTGTTGGAGAACAAAGGCTTAGACTATTCAAACAAGAACAAAAGGGACACTTGATGGCAACGTTAGTTCCGATTTTCGCCACGCGCCAAAAGAGCCTTGTCGCACTGTAGATCTATCTAACTTTAATCTATCTATTATTGTAGATGCGAAAGTGTCTATCCTTCTGTCTGTGTGGTAAATTTTCACGCCTTAACCTCTGGTCTAACTTTGACGAAAAGCACAGAGCCTTGCATCATCCACGCCATCCAGGGAGATGCCAATCACAAAATAAATATTTTTGGACTTGAGTCAATTTTAGTTGTTACGGTCGAAATCAATCCATACTAATATTTTAAATGTGCGAAAGTGTGTTTGTCTGTCACCTTTTTACGGCACATGTATTAGAGCTAGCGCGCACCGCGGTGCGGTGAGCTGTGGTGCGTTTTAAAATCCGCAAATTTGAATCTTAATCCATCAAAATCTGGTGCGGAAATAATTCCGCAGTGCGCGCACTTCTATAAAGTTCTATAGTTCACAGATTTTGCGGAAAAAAACGTACGGAAATTTACGGTGGTGCGCGCTAGCTCTTAAACAGATTTTGATGAAATTTTGTAGTGAGGTGTGTGGATTAGGACTTGATTAAAACACATCTACTCAAATAGTACCACACTATTTTGTAATCATAGTCTACACGGCTTTTCAAAAGATGCAGGAATCATCTTGTAAATTGTAATCAATCCATACTAATATTATAAATGCGAAAGTACGTGTGTCTGTCTGTCTGCTAGCTTTTCACAGCCCATCCATTCAACTGATTTTGACGAAATTTGGTACAGCTTGCATCCCGGAGAAGGACTAATTTTTATTCTGGAAAATCAGAGTTCCCACGGCATTTTTTAAAAAACCTAAATCCACGCGAACGAAGTCGCGAGCATCATATAGTTGTATATAAGTAATCTTTTATTTTGAAAATACTGCAATAAAACTAGCTAGCTTTATCTAATACTATGTAATCTGTCGACATTTAGTAACTTATGGACAAACTAAGGATAGATTGATTATTAATTTCGGCCGTTTATCATCAATAAATAGTGTCTTGGACTGTGGTACCTAGTAAAATAAAGTGATGTTTTGGAAAGCGGGGCTAGAGTTCATTATTAAAGAGAACGTTTAAAAAAAATCATGTTTTTTAAATTTATTTTTAACATGAACGTCACATTTTTTTTCAACTTTTTGAGTAATTTCTGCGGAAAAATATTTTTTTTGCCGGTTACGCCATGTGACGTCATTAATCGCTTTCTGTATAGCGTGACGTTAATAATTAACTATTTTGAAAATGAATAAAAATGATGATTTTTTAAAATTATTCTCTTAATAATGAATTCTAGCCCCATAAACTACCGCTATACCAAAAATCACGTAATTTTATTACTACAGTTCAAGTCCCTATTGGATTGAATGAAAACAGACGGATGAGATCGTTTCCTCTGTGATTTGTTATTATCTTCAGGACTCTTATACAATTCTATGCCATACCCATCGTATTCTTTACAGTTGAATCGTTTTAAATTTTGACCATGTTCTGCACATTGTGTTAGCAATACCTACCTACACTGTGTATTTGACGAAAAAATGTGATTGAATTTTCTTTCTATTTGGCTTGTAGAATATAACATAAGCTTTTATTAAAATTAAGAAGGCGGAGGCATTTTTTTTTTCAATGGATTTTTATCTACTTTATAATAATTATTGTGAACACCATGTTTTTTTGGACCACTGCCACTAAAAGAGGACTTTTGTAAATAAATTGGTAATACAGACACCGAGGTAAATGAAATATTGGTGTCACGATTATAATTAGCTACACTGATCTGTTTTTGTAACATGTAGTAAATAAATAAAGTATATAAAAGGCTGTGTAAATTATTAAAGCCGTGTATACCGCACCTCTATGTATAAACCCTGGGCCACGACTGGTGTCATAATGGCGATTGCAGATTAACGCAGCCGCAACGCATACGTCACTCGCGCCGTAAGCACTCACAGATGTCATTCATTACTGAAAATTCGAAAGAAGCACTTGTCGACCGCGTCTTAGGCTGAGATCTATAGAGCGCACTTTGACTTTGCTCAGACTTAAGATCGAGTTAAAACGAGACAGATTTATCTGAGAGATTTATAATAGCTGTATCGTTTTAACAGTGTCTTAAGTCTAAGCAAAGTCAGAGTGTGCTCTATAGATCTCACCTTCAGAAATGCGGTTGACGTCAATAGCAAAAAGCGTGCCCTCTTATCACGAAAATTGTGATTATCATATTATTATTGCTACAATCGCTATTGTTGAGATTGGGGCAGAATGTGTGTTATACAGCTGTGCAATTTAGCTAATAGTGAGATAGTTTGAACCACAGAGCAGAAACGAAGAGGAGTTGGCCTAAGCAACTGTGCACTGTGATTTTCAACTAGGTCCTGACGTCATCACTGTGGGCGGGGCCTTAGTATGCTGTCTGCGTTCGTTAGGTTCACATATATTGAGACTCGTATTATCGGTGTGTTTTCGCGTTTTTAAGAACAAAAGGATGAAGTGTTGTGTTTTATCGTGTCAAAGTTATTCAGACAGACGTTCTGATGCTATGAATGGTATCACATTTCATTTGTAAGTAATTTTATACGTAATTTCTACACTTATTGACATCTAGTGTGAGATAGCTGAACTATGTAGTGACATCAATATATCGATGTTAGGTCGCTAAGCGAGTAGTTTTGCTACTAACCCGCAGATGGAAAATTGAGAAGTGGGCGGCGTTCCACAACCCCTCACCCCGCAAAATGTCACTCGATATTTCATAGGGAAATCTTAATACAACATCTCCTCTTTGTTTCTGCTCTATGGTTTGAACCAATCACAGGTGACTGCGATTGCCACAATGTAGCTGTTAAACTACGGCGGTAAGCCTACGGACAGCTACGGACGTACCATAAATTCAGCGAACCACAATGTGAACACATAGGGGGGTGGATGAGATGACAAATGACGTTATGCGTTTTCTGTAATGAAAAATGCGTTGATTGGCGCGGGCGACTGTAGTATGTGTAAGCGATAAGTAATAAATGTATGAAAACTTGAGATTAGATATAGCAAGCGCCCGAGGCGCGCGGCCGGGATGCTGTGAAGGTAAAATGGATATGTAACAAAATACATGGGCCAGCTGTGCGCCTTACATCGTCTTTACAGCGCCGTGCGCTCTGGGTGCTTGCTATATAGTTTCTATGAAACAAGCCACGAATCACGGCAATAACAGTGACACTTATTTCCGCTGCGCGACGCTTGTCGAATCGCTTATACTCTCCATAGTCCAGAGTCCATCCGCAGAAATAAGTTAGCGCATTCTGTTACGTAATCCCATACAAATGACAGAGACAAAAATCTCAGTGGACGCTCACCATTGTGAGACACCAACCAATCACAAACGAAACTGTTTTCCAATTGAATTTCGAATATTTTTTTTTTAATATTTTCGAATGTTTGTGAAAACATGGCGTGAATCAAAATGGTTAACGCCCACTGACATTTTTGTTTCTATCATAATATCGAGCCTGTTATGGAAGAACATCGTAACCGACAGATTACACGTATTTCGTTTTTTGAACGTAACGTGTAGGTAAAATAATTTAAACCCTAATGCAGAGACTTTTAGGCTGGTATTTGCATAAATGGCAAAATTACAACTGAAAATCAATTATATCGTAAACGACAAAAGTAAAACTTTTACAAATTTGAAACGAAACATTTATCGTATCTGACTTATCGTAAGTAACGTTTGTCGCTTACGATAAAATATTATAGTTTTGAATTGTACCCAAAATCTGCTTGTGTTTTGTGATAATATTATTTGTATATTGTTTATACAAATTCTAAATGATTTCTATTTATTTAAATGAAGTAATATTGAGGTAATTAGCATTTAAATTAAATTAATAATATTTAAAGAATATTAAAAACACTAATTATTTATGAAAAGAAAATTAAAATAATAAAATTAGAACTGTTTTTGTGTAACAACAAAACGTGCGCCGTACTGTTCAAGTTTGAATTTGACTTCGATATTGTGATGATAAATCGACAGTGTGTGGATATTCTATTATTTATAAATTAAAAAGTACCGTGATTGTTTGAAATGTGGAACCATGAGTAGGTATCTTATTCTTGTTCTACTAATACTTTGGGTTGGGTTTTGGGGCAGGTTCTTGAATACCCTGTATCACTTTGACCGTCTCCGATCCATTGTGTTCGTCTCTACTTACATTTCCTTGTCAAATCCTGTGGCCGCCAGATACAGCAGCACTTTTTTGACTGGAATTGAAGTAGCATCCTCAGGTTTCCCTAGGCGAATGCTACGTTTATGCATTAGAGCAGGGCAGTAGCGGACTATGTGCAATAGAGTACAGACTCGTGGCACAGTCTGCAGATGTCCGAGCCCTGGAGCTTAACGTTGCAGGTTAAGTGTATCATAACAGCAGTAGGTTAGAAGGGTAAGCTGAACTAGGCTCTTACGAATATCGCAGACAGGCTCGGGGCCAATCTGTCGTTCTTTGTGCCTGATTTAGCCAGAATGTCTGCATTTTCGTTGCCAACTATTCCAGCATGCCCTGGTACCCAGCGTAGGACCAACCTGTTGTATTGGGCCAGGGTGTATAATGTGTCTCTGCAGTTTTCAACCAGCCTTGAGTTAACAACCTCAGAAGACAGAGCTGGTAGAGCTGCCTGGCTGTCCGAATGTATATATCGTTTTATTGACGTTGCTGTTTTGCAGTATGGGTTATACAATTATTATAGCGTATACCTTCGCTTGGAAAATGGATGCGTAAGCATCCAGGTTACGATACAGTTTGACCCTGGGCTTTTCTCCATAAATTCCATAGCCTAAGTCCTTACCTGACTTTGAGCCATCGGACTGCCCGATGACCAAGTGATTTTGATGCTTATACATTCCTCTCTATCTGGGATTTCCACACGATAGGACCTCTGGAAGTTATATTTTGGGATCATCATGTCTGACAGCATTCCTAAAATAGGGATCTTGGGCACTGAGTTCTGCAAGTCCCTCAGTGCAGTTGCAAGTATTAAGTGAAACTAATATTTTTGATTTAAAGAGATCGTCAAGGTCATGCTAATTTATAAATGGTGTCAGGAAGTGTTACCCATGTTTGAAGATTTATGTAAGTATGTTTAATTAGAAAGCCGTCCGCGTGAGTATAGATTTTTAAAAATGCCGTGGGAATTCTTTGATTTTCTGAAACCCTACCTTGTCACTCTCCAGATCTTTAACTACCTATATCCATGCAAAAAATCACGTTGATCTGTTGTTTCATTGCGGCGTAATTAAACGAAAAACCAGCCAATTAACAAACAAACACACTTTCGCATTTAAAATATCCAATCAAGCTAAGATCAGTTTGCTTCCAATGCTTCAGCGTTCACCTAAAAAAATTGTCCTTAATTATGGATTTTATACTCTTACTGAAATACAATGTGTGAATCAGAGCTTTTTAATAAGATCATGGCAAAGTCGACAGCGCCTTCAGTTACTTATGGCAGCATATTCAGCAAAAATACGAATTGTCAGACCTAGGTAGGTATATGGATTTGAAAAAAATGTGTGACAAAGGTATAATTCCTGCACAATATCACAGGAATGTTTGGTGGCGCGCTCTTGGAAAGGCGGCCTTTGTCCATCAGTGGACGCAAACAGGCTGATGGATTGGATTGGATACACAGGAATATCTTATCTTACCGTATGGTGGCAATACCAAAGACGTACTACCGGAGGAAAGCAATGACGAATGATCGAGTATGAAAGTTAATTAAAATTGTTTATAAAGAATAAAAATAGATTTATGTGTGTGTTTTCGTTTTATTATGAGTAGAGAGAGGACTTATAGTAGAGAAAACTTTGCCAAATGCTACAGTTTTTCTCTTAAATAGCCTAAGTAGTATAGAAAAATAATAGCGTAAGTAACGATTTTTGAAAAATATATAGATATTATGAACTGTTATTTTATCGTAAGCGACAAAAATGCTCATAACTCTTAACTTTTAACTCTTTTTGTAATAATTCGATTAATTACAAGCAGAGAATTACGTACACCGCAATATATACAAAAATCAGGGACATATTATAAGTAATACATAAAAAGTAATAAAAAAAAAAACCTCTCCTGTAAAATTTCATTATTGTCGGTTACGATGTTCTTCCATAACAGGCTCGATATGTATGGGATTACGTAACAGAGAGCGCTATACTAACTTCTTTCGGCGGATCGTAGTCGTGGCCCTGGGAATTAAAAGATTATAATTTCATACACACACGTTGTTCTTGTATCGTTACTGAGCTTTTGATGGTGTCAATGGAATTATAGTCTTGTAATCAATATTTTATGAAAATCAGAGACATTGTGTTTTATGGAAAGGTTCAGTGTTATTGACTGGAAGTTTCATAATAAAATTATATATTATGCTTTATTTTTATCTTGTATTTTATTTCAAAACCTTAACCTAATTCTTTTTAATGTCAATAATAATTATTACAATCAATTGTCAATCTATACTTAATATTATAATTGCGAAAGTGTGTTTGTTTGTCCTTTCACACTCTTTACTAAGCAACAAATCGACTTGATTTTTGGCAGTGATAGTTGAGAGGACGGAGAGTGACTTAGGCTACTTTTTATACCATGGGATTTAAAAAAACCTGAATCCACGCGGACGAAGTCGCGGGTATCAGCTAGTTAGTAAGTTAATAAGTTGTCACAAACATAGAATTATTACGTAGTACGTACTAATAGGGTCTTTGACTGTGGTAATACAATGACGTGATTTCTTGTGTTTATGGGGCTAGAATTAATTTATAAAATCATTTAGTATTACACAACATGAGTTACTATAGACTTATTACAACATGCACTTAAAGTATTAAAAAATTCAATTGAAAGTAAAACATGTAGATTAATTTATGCAATCCGAATTCTAATAAATAATTTAATTTATGTTAAA
This sequence comes from Maniola hyperantus, assembly GCF_902806685.2. Lineage (NCBI taxonomy): Eukaryota > Metazoa > Arthropoda > Insecta > Lepidoptera > Nymphalidae > Maniola > Maniola hyperantus. The sequence continues at coordinate 2,407,425 of NC_048554.1, read as the reverse complement.
ATAGCTAAGCTAATTTACTTCAGTCATTCTCTAAAACTTCTTTTTAGATGTTGGCACATCAGTTATCAGTAGATAAGCAATCAATTTAAACATTTAAAATAATAATTATTAGTCATAATATAATATTTTATTGGTAGAGAACCAGTACTTTTAGCTGTCTGGAACTAACAAATCTATGTTCTTCCCTGCAGTGACCTGCCCTCCTATAAATGTCTCCTCCTCCCCTCTAATAGATAAACCAGCAGATAGCGATGTGACTTTCTTTTCCCGAAGCATGGGTGCTTTTTCCCATCTAGATCCTTTACAATTGCTGCATGATCTTAATGGTAGTATTTCCAATGAGACAGTCCTGTTGTTACAATCTGCACATTTGAAAAACCTTTTGAAACTATCCAAAACTTTGAGTGGATGTCTTTCATCTTTACAAATCTGTGCAGCAGAGAAAGCTGTATATTTGCATTTCACACATCTTACAGCTTTACATGGAAGTTTGAATGTGTTCAACATTTTTTCTTCCATTGCCTCCTTTTTCTCTAGTTTATTGAAGTATTTCTCCTGCTCATCGTCCTCATGTTCTTTTATTAAATTCACGTGAGCCGATGTGGCTTCTAAAATCTTTTTGAATCTCTCTGACATTATAGGCCTGAGTTTTTTACCTTCGTCTTCATTTACCTTTGCTCTTTTACTATCATTTTCATCACTTCCTGAATTATTCAACTTATCCAAAGCGCGTTTCTTTCCAGTCTCAGTTCCTTTGATGTTGTTAGGATTGTATTTTTCAATTCCTCCCTTTTGTTGGATAAGCCTAATTGCATTGAGTTTGGCTTTCTCTGCATTTTTTTGACTGTAGGACATATTGAGATCTATGTAACCTTGTCCTTTTAAACCAAACCCTTTACCAAGAGTTGGTGAATTTGATACTTTTTCTGCTAAGCTTTGGCTTGGGGAGAGATTGCTATTTCTATTACCATTTGTCAGACTACTAAGTCTTTGTATATCTGTGAGCCTTTGTGCAGTTGGGCTATGCAATATTCCATTATTTCCTGTCATTGGACCAGTACCATGTGGTGCTCTATTGGACATCAAGCTGTCACCTTCGGATTTATAATAGTCACTGAGAGACATTAACCTATTTTGGTCTCTATCTTTTGCTTTTTTATGGTCTGCTTTAGGTAATGCTGCATAGGACTTACCCCCGTATATGAAGGTACTTTTCCCAAAAACTTTGTTCTGCAAGTTAACAATGCCTTTGCCCATAGTTGCGGATTGAAGTTCTTGTCTTCGCGAGTACTTCTGGTACTCTTGTTTCACATGATAAATACAGTGTTCACACTGAGTTAAGTTTACAAAAGCAGTGCACGGTTCACCATTTTTCTTTTTGCTTCGGCATATACCTAAGTCTTTTGATTGACCTAGGACCATTACTCTGTCAGAATTTTCCACGCTCAAACAAGCCTGATCTGCAGAATTCTGAGATCTATCAAGGACGTTAGGATTCAGAACAGCTACGACTGTGCCTTCTGGTGTTTTCCACAATTCATTATAAGCTTTACGGAACAAGAACATTGAAACTGTTTTTAAATCATCTTTTAGATCACTTAAGGTCCATATGACAAAATTACTGCCTTTTTGTGATTTTTTAGCATCACTCTTTCTCACTATTACTCCAGCTATTACCCAGTCTTTGGATAAGTCTTCGTTCTCCACATACCTTTTTATTCTAAGCATACTGACCGCCTCTCGTCCTTGCATTCGATCTAACAGTGCACTACTAGAAATCAACGGTTTTGTAATTCTTATTCCAAAAATGGGATCGGTGTAAACATCGGAAGGGCCCGTTGTTTTTGATTCGGGGACACAAAAAGTACTTTTATTACTTTGATCTGATGTTATAATAGGTTTTTTTGAAAACGCAGCCTTTTTCGCGACTTTAGCGTCAATATTTGTTTGTCGTAGTCTACTTTCGAACTCGATTCTTCTGTCTAACTGTTCGTTCTCTTGATTGTCTAAAGCTTTCTTGATCTGAGTACCGTAGTCGTTGTACTTACGTTCAGTGAAGTTCCTCTTTTCTTCATCATCCGAGGAGTCCGTATCTCCAGTGTGGACAACCGACGTATGGGCAGTCGACGTGTGGACATCTGACGTGTGGATAGCAGACGTGGTTGGCACGTTCTGATCCTCTGAGGTTTCCTCACAAGTTTCATCTGTTTCAAAAATATCTACCTCACGTAAGCTTGTTCCATTTTCTGTAGGATTACTTTCTTCTATAATGTCAGCGCGTAGCAGTTCGTCTAACTGATCGAGTTCATCTATTTCTTCCATTTTGGTGCATATCTTAGAAATGTGCTTTTAATACACAAAACAAAGAAAAGAAGTTCACAACATAATCACTTCATGAACACAAAATTCGAGGCAAAGCAAACCTGTGAAGCAAACAGCAAACTGCGAAACTGGCGCGAAAGCCGAAAAACAAAATATGCTGATAGCTGCCACTGCCCACTGTCATTGTCACTTGTCAGCTTGTCAACCAGCCACAGACAACCTAAATTGTTTGGTTACAGATAGGTAAATATTAAAAATAGACTACAGTGGTTACGGGTAACATTAAAAACGTGTCAAACATTGCTGGAAGTTTGCTGGCACCATTTTAACTTTTTGTGTCTCATGAATGGTCTCATGTCAAAGGACGATTATAGTAAATCATTTTTTATACCTTGTATCTAATGTACTCTTAATATTTGTATTTGTTTATTTCGATTTAGACTCATTACAAGCGCTTACGAAAGTCAGATCGGCATAGAACAATACAATCACAGACCAATAACATATAGGATAAATACAATAATAAAATGATTGTACAAAAAATGGCATATTACAATCTAGATAATAATAAATAATAAAATGTCATAAATGCACTATAAAAAAAGAAAAAGATAGGTAGGTACTCAATCGATACGCTTGTATTATAATGTTTGTAGAACGTACCTACATGATTAGAATAATTTTGTAGGACCTATTTATGCTGACTCTGCGGATCTTTTTCATAGTAAAGTTTTTGGAATAGTTGACCTAACTTGTGACCTAATGAAACGCGTGTCATCAGTCAATTGGCTGGGCAGCGCGTACTTACTGTTGCCCTTATTCCATGAATGAGCGGGATTTGCATAAGAAAAGAAGCTTTGCTCTTGTTGGATGATAATTTTAACCGAATTAAAAAAAGGAGGAGATTCTCAATTCGTCGCAATTTTTGTTTTTTCTTAGGTACAATTTACAGCTAGATTGTAACTAATTAGTCGTTAGTCCGGTATAATCCTAATTCCTAATACTAATCCTAATCCTAATCTACACTAATATTATAAAGAGGAAAACTTTGTTTGTTTGTTTGTTTGTTTGTTTGTTTGTTTGTTTGTTTGGTTGTACTGAATAGGCTCAAAAACTACTGGACCGATTTTAAAAATTCTTTCACCATTCGAAAGCTACATTATCCACGAGTAACATAGGCTATATTTTATTTTGGAAAAAAATAGGGTTCCGTAAGATATTTGGGTTTTTCGGACACAAGGTGTAAAAAATCAACCAGAAAAGTTACTTATTTTGCGTACGCTGCCTAAACTATAAAAGATAGAACCATAAAATGTTCTAATTAATTGTAGATCTTATAAATATCTTCAAAAAAGTCCGCGACACACTATACCCATCTATGTCGAGTGAGGCACAGCAACCATTTTTTTATTTAAAAATCTTGAATTTTTTTTGGACTACATTTAAACGCGTTTATTTTACTCATGCTATTAATCCTTATCAAAATAAATGATTTCATCACTAAGAACAGTTTATGGAGATAATATTTGGTCTTTGAATGATTAAAATTGGACGTTTGGTTTTGAAGTTATGGCGAAATTAAAATATTACGATTTCTGCTGCACGGCCCGTTGCGAAGTGGGCGTCACCAAGGCGGGGGTGCGCGTGCGGGAGGGGAGTTTAGATCTATGAGTAAGGTACCCGCGCGGCTCCCGTAAATGACGCGGTTCGAAAATTCCACCCGAGCGAAGCCGGGGCGGGTCATCTACACTAATCTACACTAATATTATAAAGAGGAAAACTTTGTTTGTTTGTTTGTTTGTTTGTTTGTTTGTTTGTTTGTTTGTACTGAATAGGCTCAAAAACTACTGGACCGATTTTAAAAATTCTTTCACCATTCGAAAGCTACATTATCCACGAGTAACATAGGCTATATTTTATTTTGGAAAAAAATAGGGTTCCGTAAGATATTTGGGTTTTTCGGACACAAGGTGTAAAAAATCAACCAGAAAAGTTACTTATTTTGCGTACGCTGCCTAAACTATAAAAGATAGAACCATAAAATGTTCTAATTAATTGTAGATCTTATAAATATCTACAAAAAAGTCCGCGACACACTATACCCATCTATGTCGAGTGAGGCACAGCAACCATTTTTTTATTTAAAAATCTTGAATTTTTTTTGGACTACATTTAAACGCGTTTATTTTACTCATGCTATTAATCCTTATCAAAATAAATGATTTCATCACTAAGAACAGTTTATGGAGATAATATTTGGTCTTTGAATGATTAAAATTGGACGTTTGGTTTTGAAGTTATGGCGAAATTAAAATATTACGATTTCTGCTGCACGGCCCGTTGTATTATATAAAGAGGTAATGTCGTTAAGTTTGTTTGTAGGGGGTAATCTTTAGAACTACTGAACCGATTTTAAAAATTCTTTCACCAGTAGAAAGCTACATTATTCCTGAGTGACATAGGCTATACGGGATCTTTAAAAACCTAAATCTACGCGGGCGAAGCCGCGGGGATCAGCTAGTAATATTATAAATATAAATATAAAAAAATAATATAAATGTGAATGTTTGGATGTTTGTTACTCAATCACGCAAAAACGGCTGAACGGATTTGGATGAAATTTGGAATGGAGATAGATTATACCCTGGATTAATACATAGGCTACTTATTATCCCGGAAAATCAAAGAGTTCCCGCAGGATTTTGAAAAATGTAAATCCTCGTGGACGAAGTCGCAGGCATCAACTAGTAATCGATATTTCACTCACAGATTTCGCTACATCTTTATAACTCCTAAATAATATGTATCCATTAAGTAGGTACCTACATATTAAACATTGATAATAACGATTAGTAAAACCTCAAGCATTCGAAATATTTTAGCTTGGATTGCGTCATGCCAAAGCAAATGCAATTTTTTTTACTTTAGTAAAAACCAAAATGTTATGAATTCTTGCAACGAAACTCATTACCGAACAAACGAACGCGATGAAAGGCATCTTAGCGAATGGGCAGCTCATGTGAGCTCATACGAATGAGTCCCATAGTAAGAGGCCTGTTGCGCTCGTGAAAACAAATTTTAGTTGTGGGTTGATTTAGGGGACCTTTTAGCTTAGCGGTCATCTAACTATGTGATTGTTTGGGGGATGTTCGTGAAATCGTGCATTAGTAAGACGAACTAGGTACAGATTCGCTTGTTCCTCGGTGTCGCACAAGTTTTTATTATTTTGCTCTAAAACTAATGCCCGGGACTTCGTCCGCGTGGATTTAAGTTTTTAAAACTAGGTTTTTTCCAGTACGTACATTTTTTTTTTTTTTTATTCGTTTATTTGCAATCAACAGCGATACATCTAAATATATAAAAGGAAAAGGTGACTGACTGACTGACTGACTGATCTATCAACGCACAGCTCAAACCACTGGACGGATCGGGCTGAAATTTGGCATGCAGATAGCTATTATGACGTAGGCATCCGCTAAGAAAGGATTTTTGAAAATTCAACCCCTAAGGGGGTGAAATAGGGGTTTGAAATTTGTGTAGTCCACGCGGACGAAGTCGCGAGCATAATCTAGTACAATATAATTTTACATAATAACAGACTGAAAATAAGGCCAAATAGGATTACAATTTTGTTTTACAGATTACTTAAATAGTTATTAATTATAAATTTATAACAGTACGTTTGAAGAGACCAAATAATTTAAACAAGCTTAATATACATAAGAAGTAGCTAGCATAGACCTTTTCCGAGATGTAAGTCTACTCTAACCAAATTTCATTAGAATTGGTTAATCGGATGAGCCGTCAAAAGGTAACAGAAACACAGAGTTTCAAATTTTTAGTATTAGTATAGAAATATTAGATAAAAATAACAAAATTGGTCTTTCTTTAAGAACGAGTTTTCTCGATTTTTGCTTTAACGTTATGCATAATACGGTCCAGTTGACTAGGTTTATTATTTTGTCAATTTACTTAAATATTAATTATATCATTAATTAGTCACTAAGTGCAAAATTGTGCAATTAGTGCACTAAATGACACATTTATAAATAATAATGTTAATTAATATAACTTGTTAGTTTAAAAAAAATACGACGGATAACCGTTGTGTTTTAGCACAGGTATTTTTAAATTGTGCGCCAGTGTAGTGAAGCAAAATTACAGTCATGTTAGACAAAAATATATTAATACTGATTATACCACTCATATTGGGTAAGTTAATTTTTTTTACGGTCTATATATGCAAAATTATGGAACTTTTGGGAGCGATTTATTTGAAAACTCGACTTCGAGTCCGTGAAAATACGTTACTTTTTTAACCGACTTCCAAAAAGGAGGTGGTTATCAATTCAGCCCGTTTTTTTTTAATGTATGTAGGTACACCGATTTTTTTGAGATTTCTGGACCGATTTGCAAATATTTTTTTTAATCAACAGAAGATGTTTCAGTGGAGGTCCCATAAAAATTTCTGGATCCAACTCCTCAATCTTGATGCTGCAGGGTTACTGCCGGTCTAAGTTATTTAGATTCAGGAAGTGTTCATTCCTACCATTATATGAATAATGGAAAGAGGACGACCCTCAGCAATGAATAGGGTATCCACCGTTTTTGAGCTATTAAAGTTTTAAACAACTGTCTAAAATATTTGTAATGAGTTATGTAGGTACTGAGGCCGTTTATATTGTATTTTTTTTTCACGTTGGTTATTTTTCTGTTCGTAGTGGTTGCAATAAACGGCATACCCATAGAAAATTCAGAAGCCAATGACAGTTCAAAAACTGAGGATACTAGTCCGCAAAAATCTAATACAGCGGATACTGGAAATACGCCACCTGCATCTAAGGGAAATGGTATTGGTACAGTAAAGCTCGAAGTACCGCTAGAAGAAAAAGATGGCACCCAACGACCTCGGCTGTACCTAATCCAGAGTCCTACTATTGCACCAACGTCCAAAGAAAACACGCCACCTACTCCTAATAATGCATCATCTCCTAGTAATCCTGCATCAACAATAAATAATACTGCACCAACTGAGCCTAAAGTAGACAAAGACAAGCCGCGACCGATCTTGGTCTTATATTCCCCACGCACAGAGACATCTACTTCTACTCCTGCACCAACTACTACTACGCAGAGACCGATCTTGGTCTTATATCTCTCAAACACAACTTCAACTATTGCTGCAATAACTTCAACTACTGATGCATCATCTACTACTACGCCACGACCGATTTTTGTCTTTTATTCCCCAAACACAACGGTAACTACTGCTGCATCAACAACCACTACTGATGCATCAACTATCACTGCCCCTGTATCAACTTCTGCTCCTGTATCAATTACTCCTACTCCTGTGCCAACTTCTACTCTTGTACCAACTTCTACTCCTGTATCAACTACTGCCGTTACTTCACCGAGTGCAGACGGGACTGTTAAGCGGTTTGAGAATTTCCTACGTGGCTATATCTGCCCGCAGCGAAACGGCTTCTTCCGATATCCTGACTCATGTGATGTGTATATTGCATGCGAGGTAAATTTTCATTGACATTGATACCTACCTTAAAAGTTCTTTTGTGAAAAAATTCTGATTAATAGTGCAATAATTTATACTAAAATTATAAATACGAAAGTTTGTCTGTCTCTGTCTGTCTGTCTGCTAGCTTTTCACGGCCCATCCGTTTAACTAATTTTGAGAAAGGTACATAGATAGAGCCTGCATATCGGGGAAGGCCATATCTACTCGTAGGTATATAGGCTACTTTTTCTCCACATGATTAATTTATTGCTTGCTTTCTGGAGACGGATATAGGCTACTTTTTATCCTGGAAAATCCAAGAGTTCCCTACCAATTTTTAAAAAAAATCGAATCTTATATCATATCAATAAAAACTGTCACTTTTTTCAGGATTATATACCGCTTACCTACATATGCCCTGACGGTCTCCAATTTAATCCTAACGCGAAACAGCACGACCATGTTTGCGACGATCCTTCAGTGGTGAAATGTAAAAGTAAGTACCTATACCTATTCCACATACTCTTCGTTTTTGTAAAGCGCGAGGTCTTCTCTTCTACTAAATATATTTGAGAAGCACGAAGCCAAAATTTCTTGAAGACAGTCGCGATACTGCATGTTTAACAATGTTAGGGCGGGCAGCGCTTTTCCTTGTATACCTACTTAAATGGATTTTGTTAAAATTTACATAAGTCACACCGCGGCGCGTGCGCGAACTGACTCCCTTGAAAAAGGACTCCGGATGGGTTCGAAACTAGTCGGGCTAGGGTCGACTAAACACGTGAGCACAGCCGGGACAAATAAAATTTACTTATGTGGGTATATTTTATTCACAGTGGGAAAAACACCAGGCAAGCAAGTGGAAGAAACCAGCACAGTCCGTCCTATTTTGATCTTAAACTCCTTCCGTACCACAGCGCGTCCGGCCCTTCCCAATGTAATGCATGACTATAGCTGCCCGAGGAGGCAGGGCTTCTTCAGCTATCCCGGATCATGTGACTCATACATTATGTGCGAGGTACGTACAAAGATTCATTATGTTCTTGTGGAGGCTGGTTGTGTTACGTTAATGGTTTTCCATGTGCGATACGTGAGAGTTACGATCATTGTAATTGAGAAGTAATTGTAAAGAACATTCCTGTTGAATTACTGCATTCTGATGTCGGCTAAGGGTTAATAATAATTTATATCGGTCATCCTTCTTCCTCCTCTTCATACGTGCCGATATCTATAAATATATAAAAGGAAAAGGTGACTGACTGACTGACTGATCTATCAACGCACAGCTCAAACTACTGGACGGATCGGGCTGAAATTTGGCACGCAGATAGCTATTATGACGTAGGCATCCGCTAAGAAAGGATTTTTGAAAATTCAACCCCTAAAGGGCAGGAATAGGGGTTTGAAATTTGTGTAGTCCACGCGAGCGAGGTCGCGAGCATAAGCCAGTACTCAATAATATGGTACCAGTGGTAAATTAAAACTACCTGACTATTCATAAGCACTTTTAAAAAGTTTACATGAATAAAACATATTCTATTCTATTCTATTCTGTTCTATTCTATTCTATTCTATTCTACTCTACTCTACTCTACTCTACTCTACCCTACTCTACTCTACTCTACTCTACTCTACTCTACTCTACTCTACTCTACTCTACTCTACTCTACTCTACTCTACTCTACTCTACTCTACTCTACTCTACTCTACTCTACTCTACTCTACTCTACTCTACTCTACTCTACTCTACTCTACTCTACTCTACTCTACTCTACTCTACTCTACTCTACTCTACTCTACTCTACTCTACTCTACTCTACTCTACTCTACTCTACTCTACTCTACTCTACTCTACTCTACTCTACTCTACTCTACTCTACTCTACTCTACTCTACTCTACTCTACTCTACTCTACTCTACTCTACTCTACTCTACTCTACTCTATTCTATTCTATTCTATTCTATTCTATTCTATTCTATTCTATTCTATTCTATTCTATTCTATTCTATTCTATTCTATTCTATTCTATTCTATTCTATTCTATTCTATTCTATTCTATTCTATACTATACTATACTATTCTATTCTATTCTATTCTATTCTATTCTATTCTATTCTATTCTATTCTATTCTATTCTATTCTATTCTATTCTATTCTATTCTATTCTATTCTATTCTATTCTATTCTATTCTATTCTATTCTATTCTATTCTATTCTATTCTATTCTATTCTATTCTATTCTATTCTATTCTATTCTATTCTATTCTATTCTATTCTATTCTATTCTATTCTATTCTATTCTATTCTATTCTATTCTATTCTATTCTATTCTATTCTATTCTATTTTATTCTATTCTATTCTATTCTATTCTATTCTATTCTATTCTATTCTATTCTATTCTATTCTATTCTATTCTATTCTATTCTATTCTATTCTATTCTATTCTATTCTATTCTATTCTATTCTATTCTATTCTATTCTATTCTATTCTATTCTATTCTATTCTATTCTATTCTATTCTATTCTATTCTATTCCATTCCATTCCATTCCATTCCATTCCATTCCATTCCATTCCATTCCATTCCATTCCATTCCATTCCATTCCATTCCATTCCATTCCATTCCATTCCATTCCATTCCATTCCATTCCATTCCATTCCATTCCATTCCATTCCATTCCATTCCATTCCATTCCATTCCATTCCATTCCATTCCATTCCATTCCATTCCATTCCATTCCATTCCATTCCATTCCATTCCATTCCATTCCATTCCATTCCATTCCATTCCATTCCATTCCATTCCATTCCATTCCATTCCATTCCATTCCATTCCATTCCATTCCATTCCATTCCATTCCATTCCATTCCATTCCATTCCATTCCATTCCATTCCATTCCATTCCCTTCCATTCCATTCCATTCCATTCCATTCCATTCCATTCCATTCCATTCCATTCCATTCCATTCCATTCCATTCCATTCCATTCCATTCCATTCCATTCTATTCTATTCCATTCCATTCCATTCCATTCCATTCCATTCCATTCCATTCCATTCTATTCTATTCTATTCTATTCTATTCTATTCTATTCTATTCTATTCTATTCTATTCTATTCTATTCTATTCTATTCTATTCTATTCTATTCTATTCTATTCTATTCTATTCTATTCTATTCTATTCTATTCTATTCTATTCTATTCTATTCTATTCTATTCTATTCTATTCTATTCTATTCTATTCTTAATTACATCGTTTCAGGTTTACACACCGTACAGGCACACATGCCCACCGGGTCTTCACTTCAAGCCTAATGCCGAGTGGACAGAATATCCTTGCGTTGAACCCTCCATGGCAAGATGTGGACATGGTCCTTGGGGATATTGATTTACAATAATATCACAGCTAATAATTTAGTGTATATTAGGTACAGTGAGATAATTTATGTTAAGTTATAGTGATAGATTTGAAATATATATTACAAACGATCTTACCTACCTATTTCTCTTTATTTTAGCGATTAAACTAGCGGGAGTGATATTCTTCCATACTAATATTATAAATGTGAAAGTGTGTCTATCTGTCTGCTAGCCTTTCACGACCCATCCGTTCAACTGATTTTGACGAAATTTGGTACAGATATAGCTTGCATCCCGGGGAAGGACATATGCTACTTTTTATCCCGATTTTTAAAAACCTAAATCCACGACACACACATCCACACACAATTATGAATATTTATTTATGTAGAACGACTTACGAGACAGGTCGAGGTGGCAATCAGGATGGGAACGCCCTGCACACCCGCACAGCCCCCGTGCTAAACTGCTTATCCGGTACGGGATAGCGGGGATGATTGACGTATGTGTGCTGTGTGTGCAGACGACAATTGGAGTATGAGGTCTCCGATCATTGTCATCTCGACCTGTCGCGTACTAAGTATAGGTAGGTACTATAGGTATCTCAATTTTTTACATGTTAGGGGCTACTTTTTATCCCGGAAACCTAAAACTTAAAAAAAAAAAGAAACTAGAAATTTTTAAAAACCTAAAACCATGCGGAAGAAGTCATCAGCAACTCTAAGCATAGGTAGGTATACTATAAAATATACTAAGGTAATAATTACCTACCTATTATTATAGGCATAGGTAGACATGAACATTAGGTACCTAGGTAACTTTGGTAGGTTCGTACATTTAGTAGAATTAGATTAACAATTAGAACAGTTAAAGACTTTTAAGTATAGGTACTAAAATTGTACAAAATACTTAGCTATGAGTAGTCCTACGTAGTAACGTAGATAACAGAGGCATTAAAATAAGTATAACTATCATACAATCACAGTTTAAAACATCGTTAGATACGCTTTTGACGCCAATTTTGTCTCAGTTATGCTATAATATTTTCTCCGTATAATGCAGTTCCGTTTTTTTTTTCACTTCTCGGCGAAATGGGAGTTAATTTATCGTAAAAGCAATGGTTGTTGACTTTACTCGCTGCGCCGGCGCAGTGCCTCCTAAGACGCGAACCGCGCAACTTTAAATCGCCTCTCTTATAACTGACCGCTATATAATGTAAACAAGTAAATAATCTTTCTGCATAAATAAAGTTTTAACACTATATATTTTCATTATTAACTTTTATAACGAAAGTTAAGCTAATGGAAACTTTGAATTTTCACAAGAACATTAAAATTTAAAATCGGGAAATCGTCTGATAAAGAATTTCAGAAAATGCGACGCAAAATTCCTCACTAACGACGCAACAACGCTGAGTGAAGATGATTTATAATACTAATTTCACTTAAAATTTATGTGACGCGAACTTAGCTCTGTAAGTATGCTTAATCTAGCGCAGACGAATATACCGTAATAGTATCTAATTTTCTGAATATTAATTGCGAAATCATTCAAATAGCAAGCTTTGATAAAATAATCGAAACATCGTGTGGACGCGAATCACGAATGTCACCCAACTGTTTTATTTCACGATAAATAAACACGAATAGAAGAATAGAAGAAAGTATATGTAGCTGACTGCCAACCTCCCCTTAATCATAGAAGAAAACATCCGTAAAACACAAAAAAACCGCAAAACCGGTAAAATAAGCGAAATATTTCGAATTGCGTAAAGACTTCGAGTAAAAATGTGTTTCTTAAACGTCTTACGCCTCCACGTATCCCAAAGCCAAAGGCAGAAGCGTCTATACAAGCAATACATGGAGCAATTAGCTGGAGCCTACGTAGAGAGATGTCCTGAGATGCCGATGCAATGGGACACTGGATACAACTACCGATTCCCAAGCCCTGAATGGCGCTACTCTATCCCGAGGGATGAGAGATGGTTTGAGAACGAGTCCAGGTCCTTGACAGAGTGCTCTGACAGCGGAAGGTGTTCTTCACCCTGTTGTTCAGAAGTGATCTTCAATGGCGGGCGGCATTTTAGCGGGAAAAGTGCGCAGCATGTTTGTCGACAGAATGCTATTTGCTATCCTGGGAACTTTGGGTAAGTTTTTTTTGACATTCCCCTTTTTCTCTAAACGACAGGCACGATAATAGTGCAAGATCGTCGTCGTCTTCAGACCTTATTTTTAGGTTGTCTCAACTGATAGACATCAACTTAGATCTGTAGCCAAGAGGCGTCACCGCCACAGAACATTTTGTGCCGCTTGTGTCCAGCTCTAGCGATTCGCTTGAAAGATTGTTCGTAGATCGTAGGTCTAGGTAAGTTTGTTTAAAATTATTTATTCATGTACTTACTAACATTAAAACTAAAACATACAGGAATGAAAACTATGTGCTCCGCATGTCGCAGTTTTGCAAAGGCAACGTTTACTACAAAGTTTGACAGCTATAATCTAATGTCGATAAGTTACCTAGCCTAATACCTACAGACTACAATTTTCATAACTAACTAAGTATAGGTAAGTTGAGCTTATCGGCGGATTATAAAATAGAGATAAAATTTTAAAGCCTCATTTTTTAGCATAACTTTTCGAACTGTTAAATTTAACGGTGCGTCAATCTATCATTTAATTTAATTATGGATGGGAAACTTGACATCAATACAATTCTGGCCTAAAAAAAAAGACACGCAGTGCCAGTGCTCTGTGCGACTTTTTGTCGAACGACATGTCTTGTTCTTAATACTTATGCTAATTAAGTTTCAAAGGTAAGTATGCCAAATTCCTCTGCAATCGTTTATAAAACATGTGATAGCAATAATCTGCGTATGCAATGGAAAAGTTGCATCAAAACCACTGAAGCGGAGGCCCGGCGCGTACGGCCGTTGTATTGCTAATTAGATAGCACGATATCTACTCTGCTAGAACAGTTAGCTCAACCATACACAATGATCTTTTCTTGTATCTGTTTGAATATTCAATAGATTGTATTGCTTACAATTTTTTTAATGTTGCCTTTTTTAGGTTTGGATTTTGAATCTGCAGTTTTTATTGAAAACTCATAAGGAGGTCATTTGTTATAATCTTCACCACTGATGTCCACAGTCTTGAAAGTCATGAATATTTAAAGTTAAGTTGAAAATCAAGTCACAGTAATTTAATTCGACCGTAGGAACGGGTGAATAGCTAGGTAGGTATCTACATGATAAGGTTCGCGTGTATGCGGAACGTGAAAGAGACGTTTTTCACGTAATCTTACAGCAATAGGGTTTAATATTATGTAAAGGATACAAAGCTATGATTATTTTAATATTGGGTTTACAATACAAAGTGCTAGTAATTTGTAAGTATATTATTCTGTATTTATGCGTGAAGACGGCACGAAGAGGTTACGTGTTGAAAAGTAATTTAATATTATGTTACTGACATCTGTTTTGTAGTTAAGTAATTCCTTTCTCTACATTTACCATTTTTTGTAGAATGACCGCGACAGGTCGAGATGACAATCGGGGAGGGAACGCCCCGCACATCCGCACAGCCCGCTCGCTAGACGGTGCGGGCGAGCACGGGTGACTAAAGGGGTAGAGTAGGGATTTGAAATTTGTGTAATCGCGGGACGCGGACGAAGTCGCGAGAATAAGCTTGTTTCAGATAATATTACTTATATATTAGAGATAATTAATTAATGTTATAAAACATAACATACGGTACGAAGTTTATTGACCACTTGTACGGTGACCATATTAAGACTTCAGAGACGAGACTAGAGTTAGGTAAGGTACCTATATCACTAAGTACCTGAATTATAAATGTGAATGTGTGTTTGTTTGTTGGTTCGTTGGTTTGTCCTTCAATCACGTCGCAACCGAGCAACGGATCGGCGTGATTTTTTGCATGGGTATAGTCTAAGACCGGACATAGGCTACTTTTTTTTTTTTTTTAAGATTGTATAATTTTATTATGTGAACAATAGCTTGTAACTTCTTATTACCTTTTATCCCAGAAAATCAAAGAGTTCCCACGGGATTTCTAAAAACCTAAATCCACGCGTACGAAGTCGCGGGCATCATCTAGTAATAATATAAGCCTATGACTTGCCTATGATTATCTTTCAAGAAGTAAAATTTAATCAGCTACCTATTTTCATTAGCCATATTTTATAGCCGTGACGACACGAGTCGTCGGAAGGGGCTGGGAAAACTCCTACCATTATCATATTATGAATAATAGTTTATGTATTATGAATAATGGCCCCTTACAATCACAATAATGGACATTCATGACCCTCAGCAATGCAAATGATGCAGAGATATTAAATTGCTTAAAACGCACATAACTTACAAAAGTTAAATGCCCGGGATTGAAGCCTGAACCCACGAATGGGAAATGCCAACGTCTTCACCACTAGGCTATCACCTCTTCACCGCCACTAATCGAGTATTCAGTAAAGTTAGTTCTGTAAACAAATCCCTTCTACAGTTCTTGCAAGTCACGAAGGCGAGTGAACTTTACCTGTGGTTACGTAGTATACAATGGCATTGTGTAAGTGTGCGTGCATGTCGGACCAATCAGTCGTTCGCAAACGCTCACATTTACTGTACCTTACTTATAAGTTATACCGATACAATTTAACACAAGCATAAGCCACTCGCCCTCGTGAAATGCAAGGATTATACGAGTATTATGGTCACCCTATTCATATTGCGTGCAGCCAATATAAAATTATCTGTCGGATGGTGTTGGTCAGACTCAGTAAGTTGTCTCCCGTTTTCTCCGGAAGAATTTACGTAACTTGCAGGATAGATAGATTGATAGAGCAGGAGTTTAGAAACCAAATAAATAAGCACCACCTCTCAGATACTAATGAATGACTCGTTTGAAATCCAGACGTCACTGAGGTTGCAATGGTGCTATAGCACCAATGAGTCGGTGCCGTTTAGTTTGTTCAATAAGCCTGTCCATACGAAGTAATATATAAGCCAATGGGCTAAACTCTTCTCATTCTGAGAAGAGACCTGTGCTCAGTAGTGAGCCTGCAATGGGTTGTTGATGATGATGATGATGATTTTTTATTTGGGTCAACGGATCTATTGTCATACTAGGCCTACCTAGATACTTAGGTAGCTGTTTTTGATTTAAAATAAGTTGGTAAGTAATTTCTCACGTAGTTGAAACCAAAATTTAAAAAAAATAATGACCATGACGCTTTTTGTTTTGTTTACTTAATAAAGAAAAGTCGGCCGCTTCCAATCGATTTTAGTTGATTATACAATCTTCCAAATAAAGGAATTGATTATCTCTGCGAAACCCGACCGCAAAGGTTCTAATTCAAATATCTTTGTATACTTAGGAAAAATGTAATTTAGATTATGGCTACAGAGACATAATGAACTTAATCTAAATTAATATTATAAAGAGGTAAAGTTTGTAAGTTTGTTTAATGGGTAATCTCTAGAACTACTGAACCGATTTTGAAAATTTTTTCACCAGTCGAAAGCTACATTATTCCTGGGTGACATCACTACCCATAATATTATAAATGAAGTGAGTTTGTTTTTTGGTTTGTTGGTTTATTGGTTTGTCGGTTTGTCCTTCATTGACGTCGCAACGGAGCAACTGATCGACGTGATTTTTTGCATGGGTATAGTTTAAGACTTGGAAAGTGGCATAGGCTACTTTTAATTACAATAAAACCAAAAAGTTTTCATGGGTTTTTAAAAACCTTAATCAGCTAGTAAAACTATACAGTTTGCTAAAAGCTTACTTATAGTGTAAGAGGTTCCTATCGTATCGTTGACATTTTGTCGTCTAGAAAGTTTTCAAGTTTATAAGTAATTTGCCCTGAGCTAGTAATAAGCTAATGCAAAATCAAAGCAAATATTGATTACAGACAGATCAAGCCTGCCAACACTTTTCGCTAAGGGCAATCCGATAAATAGGTAATTTTAGAGATCAGCAGAGCATATCGAAAACACTTTCCATTTGATTATTTATCAATCTAAGAGCGAAAGCGCATTCTAAACAGATTACTATATCTTATAACATTGGTTAATACTTGCTTGTCTAAATGAATAAAAGGAAAAGCTTTTTGAAAAGAAAGGATTTTTGAAAATTCAACCTATCAAGGGGGTAAAATAGGGGGTTGAAATTTGTGTAGTTCACGTGGACGAAGTCGCGAGCATAAGCTTGTGATCTGTAACACAAACAATAAAACTGAATTTATTATTATTGGTCAAGTTAAATATTACTTAAATTTTAAATTTACAATCAGTTTACAACAAGTCTGCCGCACTTGGCCAGCGTGGTAGACTATGGCCAAAACCCTTCTCACTCTGAGAGGAGACCCGCGCTCTGTAGTGAACCGGCGATGGGTTGATCATGATAATAATGAATATTACAGTAAATTTTTATTCCGTGGTTATAAGGTTATAGTGTAACATAGCACAATCAAAATTACATACTAGAACACGAACAAGAAATCCGCTTTTTAGATTTCGAAAATATATACGAAACAGCGCCATCTATTTACTACCCACTGCAACAACTCGACATTTTAGAAACGAAGCAAATCGAACTAACGCTTTTATCAGTTTCACTACTCGTCCATAGGTGGCACTAGTAGTTTAACAAATAAAATGAACGGATACGTTACAAATTAGACAAAATGAATGTTGAGCAGTTTTAAGACTTTCAAGCTCTCTCAATACAATCAATTTTGTGCTGATTAAGGCTGATTAAAGACTGCTGTTAACATAAGTTTCAAATTCTGAAACATTTTTTGTTTTAATATTTTAAAAAATGTGGTAAGTAGGTAGGACCTATCATCATAAAAATAATTAAGATTCATCATTTAAGATACCTACATACGTACCTATCTAATTAGAATAGTTAATTTCAACAATTAACTTATTTACTTATTTGTGTATTTCATTACTATTTTACTAGACTGTACGTAAGCACCTTTTAGAAAGTGAAACCGTCAGGTTTACGATAAATTCAGAAACCTTTAACATTAGGCCCCGATAATTTCTAGAATTTTCTTTTGTTCCGACATAGTTAAATTAATGCGTGTTCTAACTTAATTAATGAATATATTATTATTCCGTTAAATGGGCTGGTACACGATTAGGCGTAGAAACTCCAGATCAGTTAGTGAGAGGTTAGAGATGCTGAAAGGTCAAAACTTTCGTCTTGTGCTCTGAATTGCACTTCAATAGGTATTTATTGTGAAAACAGAATGCATAGCTTAGTCTAAAAAAATAAAACCGGCCAAGTGCGTACTACAGTCGTATTTTTTCGACATTTTGCACGATAAATAAAAATCTGTTTTAGAATGTACAGGTGAAGACCTTTCATATGATATCCCACTTGATTAGTTAACTAAGTAAGAAATAAAGCCTCATAAGAAAGCTCAAAGTTAATTGGCGAGAGATGGAGGATGCTTGGAGTTTTTCTACGTGATCAAATCAGAAATGAGAAGAGCCGTATAAGGAGAACCAGAGTAACCGACATAGCTTAACGGGTTACGAAGCTGATCTGGCAAGGGGCAGGTCACATAGTTCGAAAAACCGATAAGGTACCCATTGTCCTGGCACCTCACACCGGAAAGCACTGCGACCCTCACTTGGTGGACGGCAAGGAGGCGTTAGATTCAGGCGGTGCAAAACCGTGGCGTGTGGAAATCCCAACAAGAGACCTATACCCAGTACTGGAAGTCTTTCGGCTGATAATGATGATGATGATGATAGAACAGGTAAGCCCACCCGTGCGAAGCCGGGGCTATTAAGCTAGTGGTCTAAATCTAGAATGTGAATCATCTCGGTCGACCAGTCTACGGCAAGGTCGCTTTCATGTAATTAACTCGTTAGAACTGGTCTTCGATTTTATTTCGCTTTGATTTCTGCAGGTCAATGAACATAGCTGCTTTGGTGATCTTATTTTAATAGTTGCATTTAACGTCGGTACAAGAACTAATCAAGAAGTACAGTTCTTGCAATTCACGAAGGCTAGTGAACTTTATTTGTGGTAACGTCGTTTACATGGTCATTGCGCAAGTGTGCGTGCATGTCGGACCAATCAGTTGCGAGCAAGCGCTGTCAAACGCACACATATAGTGTACCTATACCGATACGACTCAAACACAAGAATGAGTCAGTGGCCTTCGTGAAATGCTAGAACTATACACTATTTACCTACATTTAGATATAACAGTGTGCCCAGGCCCGAATCACAATGTGCACAAACGAAAGGACGTAAAATATTTAAAACTAGCGTATGCTCGCGACTTCGTCCGCGTGGACTACACAAATTTCAAACCCCGTATTTCACCCCCTTAGGAGTTGAAGTTTCAAAAATCCTTTCTTAGCGGATACCTACGTCATAATAGCTATCTGCATGCCAAATTTCAGCCCGATCCGTTCAGTAGTTTGAGCTGTGCGTTGATAGATCAGTCAGTCAGTCAGTCAATCAGTCAGTCAACTTTTCCTTTTATATATTTAGAAAACAGTTTTTATATTATTCCTCCTTATGCATGAGTATCACTGGTTTCATTACACTTATATTGTAAATTGTGTGTGTGTGTGTGTATGTGTGTGTGTGTGTGTTTGTGTGTGTGTGTGTGTGTGTGTGTGTGTGTGTGTGTGTGTATGTATGTTTGTGTGTGTGTGTGTTTGTGTGTTTGTTACTCTCTCTCACAAACACTACAGGATGGATTTGGCTGAAATTTGGAACTGAGATAGCTTATATCCTGACTGTATTCTTATTCTCTGTAACTTTGTTAACAATAAATTAAATTAAATAGGCTAGGTACCGTCTGTCCCAGAAAATCAAATAATGTGAGCAATAACTCTTGTATACATAATTTATTCTGTAATAATATTAATAAAAAAAATTATTTTTTACCTACTTTTTAGTGTTTGTGGTTACTGAAGTCGGTTTTTTTAAATTACGCATCCCAAAATCGCCCAACGTGCCTAAAGGAGTTTTCACATAAATAACCTTGATATCTCCACTTTTTTCAATCACTAACTTCAGTAGTAGTTTAGTAGTTGCCAGAAAGATTACCAGCAATACAAGATGCTACAAAATGTATCGATGATTCACACTAAATATGGCAAGGAAAATGCCATCTACAACTACAAACAATACTTTCGCGAGAGCAGTATGGTATCGCTTACCGGTTTGCTGAGGTTTCCACTTTGAATTACAACTAGGGCTTGCACGCGTCTTTCTTCTTAATTTAAAAGGAGAAAATGACTGACTGACAAGCAGCTATAGGACAGGTACAACTATTGTAACTACCAAACCGCTGGGTCTAGAATCTTGGAAATAAAAACCTGTTACATAAAAATGTATTGATGAAAAAAACTAAACTAGTAAGTATAAAATACACAGGGAAGAAGGAAACAAATTAAAAAGGAGGTAACTATTAACCTATAAAACTTTTGATAGGTAGGATTTTAGGATTTCATACCTACAGCGCTTTCAAATAAAGCAGACAAAGAAATATTTGTTTCTAGAACATGACTAAAAAATTTAATTGAGAATGAGAACCAAGAAACTCTTATTCCTAATCTACCCGATATCTGGTTATGATATTTCTATGGAAAATTTTAAAACTAATGTGTATTACATAATATATACCTATCATCTACATCAAAAAACGGACAGAAAGATATCTTTATTGATATAGAGATTTCTAAATCTTCCTAATTTAGTCACAGTGTATCTGCTTTCAGTCTGGATTCTAATCGACCGGCTCGTCTTGATCGCAGTAGATATTTGCCTTTATAGAGCGACATCGAAAGTTAAATTGCGTTTAAAAATACAGACATCTTGGATCTTGGTAAAAGCGGTCATTCATAGGTGCGTAGCCTAAGGCTTGGGACAAATCTAGGGGAAATTCGTCGTGAGGAATTCCGCTCCAACTATCTACCTAAATTAGTACGTTAAGGTATGACGAGCATTTAGTGCATTAACGTATTGATTTAGTAAGTACATAGGTACCTCTATTAAAATATCGATCGAAATAATACTGTTAGAACATCGATGTATGTCTATGCTCTCAGCTATTTTTTTTGACACAGAGGACGTAATTAGGTATTATCTCTTCCCATGGATTTTTGGGTGTAAAGCTCATCATATAGACCATCAACAAACTACAAAATGCTAATCATTACTAATTCACTGAATAAGTATACATACTAGAAAATCTTCTGTGCGTCAATTACTCTGACAGAAACCTTCTCAGTCTCTCCTTCCGATTCGTTCACCTGCGCTGGTTTTTTTATTATTGCTTTCTTGTAACTATTTTAAAATGCACACACACACACACCAGAGCCACACATTGGAGCCAAATTCCGAACACATTTCTCCTATCGTGGAATTCCGCCCGATTTGTTCGTAGCCTTAAGCAGAGACATCATCTGTAATGGATTGTTGTGAAATGACAGAAAAACACACAGCATAATGTAATGTGACATATCCATGCGAGTTGCGAATTAAGATCGTGTGATGTTACCTAGTTGAAAACGATTAGAATCTACGCATCGCTAGATTTCGTAACCCAGGGCTTTTCAAAGTGGGCATATAAGTTACCAGTTTATAAGAAATATTAATAACTAGATAACGTCAAACAGGATGCTTTAAAACGCTTTCATCTTTTATAAATAGTGCATTTTCAGGGTTCCGTGCGTTCGTGTGAAAAACGGAACCCCTATAGGATCACCAGTGTGTTTCTCCATCTGTTACAGCATGTTTCGCGTACTGTAGGTAGTAGGTACTATATCGATAGCTGCTAGAGATATCAGAAATATCTGCATTTCACTTTCACTCAGCAATCTGCTAATTTGAATAAATATGACTTATTATTTACTAGTTGACCCGACCCGGCTTCGCACTATAGACAATAATATGAATGTGTTATATTGGAATACTCACTTATAAACCTTTATTAACCTACCTTTATTATACACTAGCTGATGCCCGCGACTTCGTCGGCGTAGAGTTAGATTTTTAAAAATCCCGTGGGAAGTCATTGATTTTCTGGGATAAAAAGTAGCCTATGTCACTCTCCAGTCTTTATCTATACCCATGCAAAAAATCACGTCAATCCGTTGCACCGTTGCGACGTGATTGAAGGACCAACCAACAAACCAACAAACCAATAAACCAATAAATCAACGTCATTTTAGGGGAAAAATCCGAAAACCACAAATTTGTGAATACATCCTGAAAAAAATAATTATTTATTTTTATACATAATAGTTTTTGATTAATCGTGCTAAATGTTGAAAAAATACGACTGTAGTACGGAGCCCTCAGTGCGCGAGTCTGACTCGCACTTGGCCGGTTTTTCGGGATTAAAAATAGCCTTATGTCACTCTCCGTTATGCGACAAAGCTGGCCACAGAGCTGCGTCGACAGGATGTTCAAAATTTAGAGAAGACTTGAGAAAAGCTGAGAACACAGATAGGAAAGTGTATAAAGGTAAAAAACATAATATAAATAGAGGATAGAGTGGCAGCTAAAAGGATAATACAGATAAATACTGACCGAATCCGAGCAGCACACGATCTTCTCTCGGAAACAGTGAATAGACTGAACATCGACCTGGCTATTATAGCAGAACCCAACCGAAAAATAGCAGAGGCAGGAGGATGGGAGAGGGACAACAGAGGTGATGCAACTGTGGTCGCATTCAACGACAATATACCAGTCGATGGTGTCCTAAAAGGTAATGGATTTATGGGGTGGTGTTTAAGCAGTTTCACAGTTTTCAGTTGCTACATCTCACCAAACTGTCAACTAACAGATTATAAAAGAGATCTTGATGAATTATGGGATACCCTCAGAAAACATCGAGGACCGGTGTTAGTGGCGGGAGACTTTAATGCTGCCTCACAAGCATGGGGAAGTAAAAAAAGTGATCATAGAGGGAAATACTTGCTAGAAATGGTGGCAGATCTGGATATGGTCATCTTAAATAAAGGAGACTCCCCAACCTTTGTAAGAGGTCCTAGAAGTTCAACGCCTGACATAACAATAGCCAGTCAAGAACTTGCTGGGAGAATAAGAAACTGGAAAGTCTTAGAGGAGGAGACAATGAGCGGTCATAAATATATTACCTATGAAATAGCCGTAAATGAACCTGAAATTGGTCCTGTAAGTGGAAAATGGAGTCTAAGGAAAATAGATACCGAGAAATTCGCAGCAATTCTAAAACAACAAGAAATTGAAACCCCGGAAGACCTTATAAACGCGACTACGAGAGCCTGTAATGAGTCAATGCCGCGGAAAAAAGTCAAAAAGAGGAAGGAAGTATATTGGTGGAATAGTGAAATCGCGGACGCGAGACGAAAGTGCATCGAGTGCAGAAGAAGATATACGAGAGAAAACTCCAAAAACAAGAGAAAGGAAACTCAGCACGATGTACAGTCCAACTTCTACAGACAGGAATATAAAGAGGCTAAGTTTATACTGCAAAAGCTAATAATAAAAGCTAAAGATAAATGTTGGGAGGGTATATGTGAAGAAGTAGACCAAGATGTCTGGGGACTTGGGTATAAAATTGTAACCAAGAAACTAAAAGGCCATCCCCCCATACAAATAAGTATGAACAAAATACAGGAGATAGTTGGTGTACTCTTTCCCGAACATGAAAAATTTGAGCGAGCAGTAACTCCAGTGCAAGCAGTGCCGGAGGTCACTGACGATGAACTTAGGAAAGTACGAGACCGAATCAAGCTAAAAAAGGCACCGGGCCCGGACCAAATACCACCAGAAATAGTAAAATTGGCCACGGAAATAATACCCGAAAAGATTAAACTAGTTATGACTGGTGTAATTCGATCAGGCATATTCCCAGTAATGTGGAAGACAGCGAAGTTGGTATTACTGCGAAAGCCAAATAAAAGTGCGGAAGACCCTGCGGGATATAGACCACTATGTCTGTTGGACTGTTATGGAAAGCTACTGGAGGGAATATTGCTGAGCAGGATAGAGGAACTGCTAAAAGACCATAACAACTTAGCGGACACACAATTCGGCTTCAGAAAAGGAAGATCCACGTTGGGTGCCATCGAAAAAGTAATAGCAATAGCCGAAGCAGCTAAGCAAGGAACGTCACGTAATAGAAAGCTATGTGCTTTAATAGCGCTTGATGTGAGGAATGCCTTCAACTCTGCACCCTGGCAAGCTATACTTCAGGAGATAAAAAAGAGAGGCTTCCCTCAATACATGTATAACCTCATAAATAGCTACCTCGAACAAAGACGCGTTTTCGTGAGGGACGTCGAAGGAACTTCGAAAATATTCGAAGTAAGCAGCGGAGTGCCCCAGGGTTCTATTCTGGGACCAACACTGTGGAACGTTTTATACGACGAGGTACTTAGATTGGACCTAGGACCTGATGTCCATCTCGTAGGTTTTGCAGATGACCTAGCCTTGATAATATCGGCACAAAAAGACCACATGCTAATGAGAAAGGCTAACACTGCGCTCACAAGGATAAGTGACTGGATGAAAAAGAAGCGTCTCAGGCTGGCCCCCGAGAAAACCGAAGCAATAATGTTGAGCGGAAAGAAAAGACACGGCCCCATCTCATTTTTAGTAGAAGGTGTGGAAGTAAAACCTAGAGAAAAATTAAAGTATCTCGGCATCTGGTTCGATAGAAGCCTCAAATTCAATAAGCATATCGAGGAAGTAGCGGGAAAAGCAGAACGCTTAACGGCAGCACTGGGCCAGCTAATGCCTCGTAGAGGTGGACCACGGGCGAGTAAGAGGAGGTTACTGGCTTCAGTGGCTCACTCGGTCATGCTATATGGAGCGCCAGTATGGGGAAAGACACTAAAGATGGCTAAGTACAAAAAAATGCTGACGAGAATACAAAGGTTGCTTGGCATACGAATATGTGGAGCCTATAGAACAACCTCATTGGAGGCCGTACAGGTAATAGCTGGCCTGATACCCATAGAGAGGCTGGTTATGGAACGTACAAGACGATACCGTAAGGAAGAACAGAAAACGCCTAAAGAGGAAAGGCAAAAAACGCTAAGGGAATGGGAGGCGGAATGGAGAAGCAAAGGCAAGGGAGCATGGACCCGAGAACTCATACCCAACCTTAAAGAGTGGATTGAACGCAAACACGGGGAAGTCGATAGATGGATCACGCAGGCTTTGACTGGCCATGGGGTATTCAATACATATTTGTATGCTATTGGAAAAGCCATAAGCGAGGAATGCTCATACTGCGGGGAAGAGGATACTCCGCAGCATGCTATATTTGAGTGCCGTGTGTTTCAACAGGAGAGAAACTTAGTAAATGGTGAAAATGAAGATAATTATTTAAACCCGCAAAACCTGATACCCAGAATGTTGAAGAACGAAGAGGAATGGGAAAAGTACGCGAAGCTACTCAAATATATAATAAAAAAGCGAGAAGACGATGAATGGGAGAGGCAAAGACCCACGCCCTGAAAAACAGCTGCCTTCCTGAAGTAATGCTTCGTGCAATTCCGGGAAGCCGCGAGCGGAGTTATCGAAGAGTGGAGGAGGTTTTTTAGTCCGTAGGCCACTGCGCAACATCTGCAGTGGAGTCGGGCATGCACAGTGCAATCCATGAGGGTTTTCCTCCTCCAAGGAAAAAAAAAAAAAAAAAAAAAAAAAAAAAAAAATGTCACTCTCCGGGTCTTTAACTAAAACCATGAAAAAATCACGGTGATCCGTTGCTCCGTTATGGTGTAATTTAAGGACAAACCAACATACCAACACACTTTCGCCATTTACTCATCAGTAATGATGTATAAAATATAGATAGTTTATAAGTAGATAATATTCTTTTCCAATTTCTACAAATGAAACGCAAATCCATAACATCTTTAATACGAATAAATGATATCCAACTCGAAATTAGATCACCCATTGTTATATTATCGAGAATTCTGTATAGATCGAGTTACAATCGCTATTGTTCTTGAGTTGTTATTGATTGCTTTTCATAATTATGATGAATAGGAAATAGTCAGTGAATCGGATTAACCAGCCCGCTCGGGATTCGTTCGAAGATGGAATTTCTGAAAATCCTTTCAGTGGGGGGTAAACGTTGTAGAGACAACATACATGTAAAATGCCAAGTTTCTAGACCTAGGCCCAGGGCAGTTTTAGAAAGAGAGCCCGCGAAGGCTCTCTCTCTCTCCGGTCGTTCCTTCATTGCTGAAGATCGTGGTCCTGGCAAACTGCCCTCGAATGGATTATCAGTTTCCACCGGCTTCTGTTGGTGGCCATTTTAACAATGTGATAAAATCCACACCTGCTGGACTCCTTTGGCTGGTCGGACCACCTAGTTAGTGAGCGGCCTCTCGCTCTTTTGCCTTCAGTGTTGCCCGTCACTATAAACTTTATTCTTTCCGCGAAGGCTAGACCTTCGTTATTTTATAAAAGCTGATAATTTCTCTGCGTATTGTTCTCAACACAGGGAGGAACAGTCAGCGACTATGATGTCCAAACTTTTGGACCATTGTGGCTTTGGCAACTAACTAACAAAGGTACAAAAATCTTGCAATAAAGTAGTAATAATCAGTATCCATATCAGTAGCCATTATTATAAATGCGAAAGTAAGTTTGTTTGTTGGTTTGTGATTCAATCACGTCGCAACGGAGCAACAGATCGACGTGATTTTTTGCTTGGGTATAGTTAAAGACCTGGAGAGTGACATCCCGGGAAATCAAAGAGTTCCCATAGGATTTTTAAAAAACCTAAATCCACGCGTACAAATTCGCTGGCATCAGCTAGTTATGCAATGAAATAAAGGCAATGTTCTACAGACCTACTGCCCAGATTATAAGCTATTGTTTTTCTCACGTAGGTATGGTGAAGTATTACTAATATTACTGCAATTATTTATAGGAATTCCTTATCACGCCTTAGGTGTAATGTTTTGTGAAAATACATTACTTAATATTGGATTGAGTATGTGTAGAAGTCCCGCAAATTGCTAATGCGTGTGGCCGCCATTTTAGTGACGTCAGCACTAGACTGAAGTTTCGAGCTGATGGTATATTTTTATTTCGGCTGACGTCATTTCGATGTTAATGAGACATTGTTCCAGCACGGCAATTTGCGGGACTTATACTACATAAGTATACATAGTTATTTATGTGTCTATTTTTAAGAAGGGGTTATTCGTCGTGAAAGCGTAGTATGGCCCTCATTTAAATACTAAACAAACAACCCTAATGAAAATTTGCACCAGGGGTGTTAAGGATATTCACATCCGCATCCGCAAATGCAGAACATTCGCATGTAGTTGAAATCTTCGTTGGCTAACTAACCAATCAAAAAGTGTACAATGGTACCCAACAGGGGTGTTACGGATATTTACATCCGCATCCGTATATGCGGAACATTCGCATTAAAATTTCGCATTTCCATTAAAATATTCAGTTTCAAAGTTACAAAGTTATATTCGTTTCTAGAACGTGTCTGAAAAATTACAACGAGTTTAATGGATAATATTTAAACGAGAACCAAACTACGTTTGTATGGTGCGATTGACCGCCGCGCCGCGCGTTAAAATCTTTTCACTAGTTTGACTTGTTCCAATTTTGTTGAAACTGGTAGTTAAACAGGGTAGTCGTGTTTGGACTTACCAAAGTATTATTTTGATCTCATCAGTAATTTATTTCAATCCTTTTAATAGCTTGATGATGTTAAGAAGATAACACATTTAAGTACTTAAGTGTATTGCGCGCATTGGGCAATCTAATTGCGGTCAAATTCTCACCATAATAATAAAATTGCTTTGCCGATAACATCTGCTTTGAATCATTTTGAATCATACTTATTTAGAGATTCTGGCCTTCGGATATGGATTAAACCTTGAGTTTGAACATGAAAATTAAATCCAATCGTCCTTTTTTATCACGGAGTTTTTGAAAATGAAAAATGTTGATAAAATACCCAAGTACGGAATCTAGCTGTGCGCGAGTCTGACTCGGACTTTGCCCGATTTTTTTTTGCATTAGCTACATTTAGAGGATTTTTTACCAACCCTACCAAAAAGGTATGAAAGAACCCTTCGGATGTAACTTTGTCCGTCTATCAACCTGTCACAGCTTTTTTTTTCAGTTACTACTTATGCTATCGACTTATTTTAATAAAGTGTTCATAACGTTCAACGGAAAGGTCCTTAGCTAGGTAAATGATTTGTTAACCTATACTGGACATCACAAAACCTAGAGTTCGGAATGTCTGTTACTAAACTCTGAAGCCAAATATTACCGTAACACCACGGGCTACGTAATCAGCAATGTGCCATACAATTGTCATGATGCACACGATACCATCTCTACGGCATTCATTCGCCGACTGACGGCAGAATCGCGCGCCCGATGACCATTGATTTGAATTTCGAATTGGAATAAAACTTTTTTTTAAATAAAAGTTTGTTGACATTATTACCACTATAGTCTGATTATGAAGGTTGTATATGTAGAACTAGTGACGTGATCTTGTGTTGTGTTAAGTGTTGTGGATTGCGTTGAAGCCGGTGAGTTTGTTTACCTTTTTGTTTATAGGAAAGGTTATATACCTTCCTTCATTCTCGTCTTCATTGTCGCATTTCCTATCCTTCCTACTATGCTTCCCTAGTAATCAGGGAGACAAAGCACATCGCGGTGATTTAAATTGTTGTGATTCTGAATTTATGATATTGTATGCATGTGCATTTCAGCCAATCAGAAGAGATTGTGATAATCACATTGTTATTGTCAAACTTCAGTGCTAAGTCGTCAACTGATTTAGAGAGGTTGCTTAGTTATCAGTAGGTATTTATTTACTATTCATTGAAGTACTATTGATATAGTATACATCGTGTTTGATAAATCATAATATAACATGACAGAATAATGAGGTAAGTATGTACTACATAGTAGGTATGTACTCCGTACCTACCTTATTATTTTGTCATGTACCTACCATACCAAATAGTCGGTGAGGTAGATTTTTTTTTTAAAGAATATTAGCCATGCTAAATGACTAATATTCCCCTTTCCTCTCCAACTAAGCATCAGGCTTCTGCTAGGAGTAGGTACGACAATAGTGCAACGGGCGGGGTTTGAACCGTCGCGTCGACCTTTCGGTTTTCAGTCCACTCCTTTACCGATTGAGCTATTGAGGCTCGAAGATTTCTTTATTTTATTTTATTTAATAGGAAGCCAACGGTATACAAAGAAAACTAATTATGACGACTTATATAAACTTAGGACTATCAATGTATACTCACTTACAGGCTAACTCAACATGCTTAACTAGAACTTCTAAATAGTAGGTACTAGGTATAACTTTCTTTGTGTACCTAAAATCTATAACAATTAAATTAATTACCTACTCAATAAGTTAAAAGTACAATATTTCTTACAACTAACAATAAAAACTACAATTAAGACTAACAATAGTACCCTACAATTTCAAAATGAATCTTTAAATATAATTTTCACTTTAAATAGATTCTTTCATTATCTCTACCTCTTACTTAACAAACGGTAAACGGCACCTACTTGGAGTTCACAGAAAATTTTTAGGCTTTTCCACGATCAGCTGATTGCAGGGTTGTTACATTGGAGTTTTATTTTTTATTTAAATTGTTTAAAGTCCTCATAATATCTTCGGGTATCATGCTACGAGGCTCATTTTTTTTTGGTATAGACAATTCTACAGTCTACACATTGTTCCTAACCTCAGCTTGCCAGGATGTTACACAATTTATCTAACACCACACCTTGTATAATTAAAATCGATATTTAAGTCTGTATTTAATACATACCTACTTAATGTATTAAATTAATATTTTAATTTATGATATGATTGATTTTAGATGAAAGTAGAGAAAATATTGGCAATATTAAGGTTATGTTGTGTTACGCTTTTGGAAAGTGTGAATGCATAGGTCATCGTGGATAGAACTCGCCACTTGTTTTAAATGCTTACTATACATAGAACAGTTTACACCGCGACCGGTAGAAAGTCTTGCCAAATACATCTGTTATGAATATGGTAATTATTATAACAGTTTATATCTACGTAACATGGTATTTCTAAGTTTTTATGGAAGTTCTATAAAATTTGAAGGTTCTGACGAGTTTCTTGGATTAATTAAACACAAAAACGCAAGATCATGTATCATCGCATCGTCACATATTCAAGTCCCGGTTGGCTTACTCATCCGATCCGAATCCGTGACAATACGGATATAAAAATATCTACGACGTATATGTCATAAGCTACCATACAAAACAAAAAGGAACGTATTTTCACGGACTCGGATCGGATGAGGATCGAACCGCCGTTATTTTAGGAATTATTTTACTTAACTACCTAATTATCATGGTTCTACTTGTTTTAACTAGATTTACATTAAATAACCTAGATAAAGCCTATTATGATGCTGAACGAACTTTCTGTCTATTACTTATATGCGTACAAAATGAGTTCTCACGCGCCATTTTGTCTTTATGTGTCAATTATTGTCATGTCAAAAGTGCGATTTTAGTCCTTATTTTAAAGGTGAACCGTACTTTTGACATACAGTTGAATCCATTGAGTTAAAATGGCACATGAGAAGTCATTTTGTACGGATTATACTTTGGTTTTTCTTAGTTTACTTAAAGGTGAACAAGTAGCTTCTCGCTGAAATGCGTAAGAAGACAATGAAATCATGATATGAGTAAAAAACCGAACTCCAGAAAGTCTAAAACGCCGGACAAATCGCGTCGCTTACGCGTTTCTCCAAGAAAGTTTCTGAAATATTTTAATCTTTTAAGCAAATCATAGGAAACTAAAGTACCTATTGATGTTTTGCGACCTAGATTTATATACTTAACTAGATGATGCCCACGACTTCATCCGCAAGGACTTAGGTTCTTAACAATCCCATGGGAACTCTTTGATTTTCCGGGATAAAAAGTAGCTTATGTCCTTCCCGGGGATGTTAGCTAACTCTGTAACTAATTTCATCAAAATCGGTTAAACTGTTGGGCCGTGAAAAGCTAGCAGACAGACAGATAGACAAACACACTTTCGCATTTATAATATTAGTATGGATTGTAAATGTCTGTAATGGCATACCTACGATGCGCGTGCGCAGTACGGGCACGTTACGCTAGATGCCAGCTTATGGAAACCGTTGGGAGCAAATGATATAATCATTGCCTTGCCACTTTACAGTTGTAACTCATGCGCCGATTTCAAAGGATATTTATAGATATAGTTGCCCATATCATTACTTTTACACGAGTTTTGCATTTTTACGGTTCCGTACCTCAAAAGGAAACACGGAACCCTTATAGGATCACTTTATTGTCTGTCTGTCTGTCGTGTCTGTCAAGAAACCTACAGGGTAAGTAAGGGGAAGGGTTTACTTAATATTTTTAAAACGAAATAATTTGTTTTCTTTTGTTTCGTTGTCACGTGTTTAAGTACCTATTTTTTTTTTTTTTTTTTTTTTTTAATTTTTATTCACATACAAGTTAGCCCTTGACTGCAATCTCACCTGGTGGTAAGTGATGATGCAGTCTAAGATCATAGCGGGCTAACCTGGAAGGGGTATGGCAGTTTTTACTAAACCCATACCCATTTGGTTTCTACACGGCATCGTACCGGAACGCTAAATCGCTTGGCGGCACGGCTTTGCCGGTAGGGTGGTAACTAGCCACGGCCGAAACCTCCCACCATACAAATTCCTTTTACTGATTTATTAAAATTAAACTTAAAGCTAGCCTCATTTATAATACATCACAAATCATGCACGCGTGGAATGGAATTTCTTAATTTAAAAATAATAATTGAAATTTTAACGTGACGAGTCGCCCGTCGCCACTGAGCCGAAAGGAGAAGGCACTTAATTTAATTAACCCAGTTTGGTTAAATTTTACTAATTAGCTGTTACGTGTTAACGGTTAAGTGGGTAGTCAAATAAATAAAGTCAAAAACTGTTTACGTAATACTGATAAATTGGTGATTACGATATTGTTACGTTGAAAATGCGTAGAGCGTTAACTAGGCTCATCATTAATTAACTACTTTTTATTCTAAGGTACGATTTACCAAAAAAAAAGTAGTTATACTATTCCGAAAATTGTATAACCTTAGCAACCTTAACATAGTATGAAATTCACACGAAAATAATTGTTGCATTAATCACATTAATCGAGAGTCCAACTAACTCAAATTCCATGACAGAGTCATAAAGTGAAAACAAAAAATTTTGATCATAATAATTTTACTTTTTCGCTCACGGTAAGGAAGGAAGGAGCTTTTTTATTAAGTAGGTAGGTACGAAACTTATGTGTAAGTCCGGTTTAAAAAAACACATTTAAGTATTATCACTATAGAAGTCTTTCGTAAAGTTCATAGAATTGTTTAGTTTTTTTTTCGTAGTTCATACATTTTATAGTTTTGAAATTGCACAGATAAGTACCTAAGTGCTTAAAAAGGGGTATGCAGTCATTTTATAAATAGATAGGTATCTGTTTCGGAATAAAATAATATGAAAAGAAAACGAAATTATAAACAAAATTTATGTGTGTCAGCTAGCAGTGTCTCAGAACTTGGCAAATAAAAATATAATTTATTATCATTGCATTATGTAGAATATTTAAAGGTATGTACAGTTGCTCGCGAATTTTTAGACTAACTCCAAATTCCTCGCTCAGTTGAATAAGTAGGTAGCCTAATACACATTAGCCGTCTCTAACGTAAGCTTCTCTTATGGTTCGGCCCCACTATTGGGATTCAACAAATGAGTCGATATCGCGAATAGGGTCTTGGACTGTAGAATGATGTGATTTTTTGTATAGCAGTGTTAACGTCATAACAATCATTATTAACGTCACGCTGTACGGAAAGCGAATAATGACGTCACAATGTGTAAACGACAAATACTTTTCATATTTTTAACATAAAATTCCGCGGGAAAATATTTGTTATGTTAAAAATTGAAAAATATTTATCGTTTATACGCATTGTGACGTCATTATTTGAATTCCGTACAGCAGTGGCGTTAGTAATTAATTGTGTTAAAAATATATAAAACACATGTTTAAAAAAAATTAAGAATGAATTTAAGCCACTCAATCAATCACTATACAAAAATCACACCATTTTATTACTACAGCCTATTGTGTGAGAGGCGCCAATCGTATAGTTCTGCACTTTCGCGCTAACCCAAATGTATATAAATAAATAAATAAAATAAAAATAAATAAATATATACGCGAGAACTCTTTGTTTTTTCTGGGATATATTATCTAACTAGCTTATATTCGCGACTACATCCGCATGGACTACACAAATTTCAAACCCCTATTTCACCCCCTTACGGGTTGAATTTTCAAAAATCCTGTTTTAGCGGATGCCTACGTCATAATAGCTATCTGCATGCCAGATTTCAGCCCGATTCATCCAGTAGTTTGAGCTGTGCGTTGATAGATCAGTCAGTCAGACAGTCAGTCACCTTTTCCTTTTATATATTTAGATATACTCCACAGGGACGACTATTCACTGTCATGAAAGTCGCGTTATGACGGCTAGCTGATTTGCCAAACTTGTTCAAAATTTCGCCATATACAAAACGGTTGCAACCCGTATAGTGTGATCAGTTGATTTGCCGAATGCAGAACTATCGTAAGCCCGAACTCGAATTATTTATTTGCCTAATCCCGATAATGGAGCCGCACCATTAAAGTATTTGCTCAAAAATTAAAAATAATAATAATTAAGTATTTATGGAAATCAGGAGAATGCACGGATATAGAAATTGTATAGCACTATAAAGTTTTCATATTTTTTTAAGATTCGAAATCTGTTAAGAACTTTCCTTTTGAAAAGATTAATTCCTTACAATTAAGCATTTTGTTTTGTAATAACTTCATTATAATTATCTTGATAAGACGTCGTAATGCACAGTTTTTTTTGGAATATTGTAAGACAACTGAAAATCAGCAGATGTGCGGAATAATCAGCGTGAGCGAAGTGAGCGCGAAATCTTCTTGCTGGACGAGCTGAGCTGAGTAGACCCAGAAAAGATAGGGATTACTTAGTTGTTTCAAAATAAGCTTAGTATAATAAATGCTTACTTACTTATACCTACTTGCTTAGAGCGGAAGTCTTAACCACTAGGTAACGTCAGCTTTAACGCTGAAGGAAAACATCGTGTGGAAACCTGCCTAGAGTTCTCCATAACGTAAGTCGTCTTTACTTTGTGAGGAGACCTTATGCTAAGTAGTGGTACAGGTAGTGGCTGGCGATTGGTTGATCATACCTACTCCAAGAAAAAAAAAAAAAAAAATTTGTACGTAACGCAAGTTTTTATAATAATCGAGTTTCTGATCGCCACCTCATTGTAAAGGCGCGGTGCATGGGCTAAAAACATCACGCACTACGCTCTAATTCCCTTTTGTATGACGGGCTATATAGTTATGTAAATTATTGAATCGCATTGTAAGCTTTATTACCTAAGCAGTAAGGATTAATACATCTATGTGAGTGGGTGTAAAGAAAAGGGTAATCAGAATTTTATTATAGTTATGAAGTTTAATCGTAGATTGCATTTCTTGCATCGCGCTAAACATAAACGACTATAGAAATGTGACATGAATGGTTCTTTCTTTCTTATCGGTGATAGGTATATGGTTCAGGTTAGCCCTAGATTTAACCTAAATGATGATTGTTTCGTGCCCCGAACCGGCTTCTACATGGTATTAAACCATATCATACCGGTAAGCTTTTTACACGTCTGCCCAAAAAAGGAGTGCCTGTAATATTTTGGTGTATATCTACCTATACATCTAGCTATACCTATGTATGTATGTGAGTATCTTTATTCCACGATAACTTCTAAATGCTGAATAGATTTGGATGTATTATCGTTAGAAATTAGTATCCTTACACCATCCCGACTGACTGGCTATTTTTTGAAAGAAAAATTCAAATCAATACGGCGGCATTTGCAAATGTGAAAAAAAAGTTTTCTTTAATAAACTCTAGACAAAGCGCAATCGAGTTTAAAAAACCGGCAAAGTGCGAGTCAGACTCGCGCAATGAGGGTTCCGTACTACAGTCGTATTTTTTCGACATTTTTCACGATAATTCAAAAACTATGATGCATAAAAATAAATAAATATCTGTTTTAGAATGTACAGGTGCAGACCTTTCATATGATACCCCACTTGATATAGTCGCTCACTTCGAAAGTTGAAAATACTAATTATTAATTCATGACCACAATTAAATTTTTTTTGTGTGATCTAACCCTAAATTCACGGTTTTCAGATTTTTCCCCAAATGTCAGCTATAAGATCTACCTACCTGCCAAATTTCATTATTCTAGGTTAACGGGAAGTACCCTGTAGGTTTCTTGACAGACAGACAGACAGACAGACAGACAACAAAGTGATCCTAAAAGGGTTCCGTTTTTCCTTTTGGGGTACGGAACCCTAAAAAAAAGAATTAAATTACCTACTCGCTGCGAATTTGACAGTACCTATAACGAGTGCATAAGACGATTAATGACATTGGCGAAGTAAATTGCGCCCGTCTGGTGCAGCCGCGCGCCATTAAAAAAAAAAAAAAAGACGATTAATTTCATGTTTTATTTATCGATATTTCAATCCAATTGTACGGGTCGTGGTCACGACGTGACTGCGGTGACCACGCGGTGCGGTGCGGTGAGAGATGAACTTCGAGCTGTCAAGGGGAGTAGCGAACTACCCTCTTTCTTATTCTTTTCGCTGGAACTTCACTTGCTGAATCACGAAATCACGAAACCACGAAATAAGCTTAAAATCATTAGTAATTAGAACACTTGCAATAACTTACGCTGGGGGTCTTCATGTTCGGACGATTTTTAAGTTCATTCAAGCAATTCGAATGTGTAGACTGTGGAGTGTGGATGCAACGTCGTGCATTGCTATGCTCTATTACTTTTCTTAACCGTTAAAGCAAGTGATATTTTTAAGTACTTAGTTAATTGCTTAAAACGCACATAACTCCGAAAAGTTAGAGGTGCGTACCCGAAAACGAACGCCGCGGCGCCGGACCGAATAGGATATTACAGTAATTTTTTTACGGTAATAGGGATGATGACTTCCAGTCAAATCTGCGACTTTGTATCAAACGTCAAAACGGACGTGGATTGCACGAATTTTGGAAGACCCTCTATTTAGTATTTCCTAAGAAATAATTTATTTTTGACATACTTAGTAGCTTTTGACTTATATATTAGGTTAGTCTTCTTTCTTTTGCTCTAGACGAAGTAATATATTATATTATACTATATATAGCTCAATTACCACTCACTCACTGATTGACATAATTGTTCTCCTAGAAAGAGATAGAAAATGATATAATAATGTATGGGAGATATGTTCAGAAGTGGGATTCGACTAGGGAAAAATTATGACATTTCAGAAAAACAAGATGGCGGCCGACCTGACTTTTGTAACTTTTTTGTTTTCCAACCGATTTTGTTACAACTTGCAACAATTGAAGATGTTAGTAAACGATTTTTAGAAAAAGTGAAAAAAATTGGAAAAACAAGATGGCGGCCGAGATTTTCAAAAAATTTCCTCCTGTAAAATTTTGTATGAAACTTTTTTTTTTTCACTTATGGTTTCATATAGAAGACAAAGATTTCTTTAGGGCAACATATGGACGGAGCTGATGATTGAGGATTTCGGAGACGGGTGAAGGGCACGCTCAAGGTATTGAAGATAGGTGGGAGGTGCTCGACCAAATGTCATTCGAAACCTCGTCCAATTGCCAAAAATTTGAAAAAAAATTTAAAATTCCGAAAAAAAGATGGCCGCCATACAAATTTCATCGGCGTCCATCTCGGAGGGTATGACAGATGGAAGAGTGGTTTCTTGGCAAGAGATGATCAGGGTCCGAAGGTCTACTCGTTGGATGGAAAAAAAATTCAAAATGGCGGAATTTATTTTTTCATACAAAATTTTTTATTATTCAAAATGGCCATTATAGACCTCGAGAGCTGCTTTAGCAGCTCGAGCAGCGAGCAAAATACTAGTTATACTATATATAGCTCAATTACCACTCACTCACTCACTGACTGACTCATTGACATAATTGTTCTCCTAGAAAGAGACAGATAATGATATAATAATGTATGGGAGATATGTTCAGGAGTGGGATTCGAGTAGGGAAAAATTATGACATTTCAGAAAAACAAGATGGCGGCCGACCTGACTTTTGTAACTTTTTTTTTTTCCAACCGATTTTGTTTAAACTTGCAGTTATTTTAGATGTTAGCAAACGGTTTTTAGAAAAAGTGAAAAAAATTGGAAAAACAAGATGGCGGCCGAGATATTCAAAAAATTTCCTCCTGTAAAATTTTGTATGAAACTTTTTTTTTTCAATCACGGTTTCATATAGAAAACAAAGATTCCTTTAGGGCAACATATGGAGAGAGCTGATGATTGAGGATTTCGGAGACGGGTGAAGGGCACGCTCAAGGTATTGAAGATAGGTGGGAGGTGCTCGACCAAATGTCATTCGAAACCTCATCCAATTGCCAAAAATTTGAATTTTTTTTTTAAATTCCGAAAAAAAGATGGCCGCCATACAAATTTCATCGGCGTCCATCTCGGAGGGTATGACAGATGGAAGAGTGGTTTCTTGGCAAGAGATGATCAGGATCCGGAGGTCTACTCGATGGATTGAAAAAAAATTCAAAATGGCGGAATTTATTTTTGTATGACTTTTTTTAAAATTGTTCAAAATGGCGATTATAGACCTCGAGAGCTGCTTTAGCAGCTCGAGCAGCGAGCAAAATACTAGTTATACTATATATAGCTCAATTACCACTCACTCACTGATTGACATAATTGTTCTCCTAGAAAGAGATAGAAAATGATATAATAATGTATGGGAGATATGTTCAGAAGTGGGATTCGACTAGGGAAAAATTATGACATTTCAGAAAAACAAGATGGCGGCCGACCTGACTTTTGTAACTTTTTTGTTTTCCAACCGATTTTGTTACAACTTGCAGCTCTTGTAGATGTTAGTAAACGATTTTTAGAAAATGTAAAAAAAATTGGAAAAACAAGATGGCGGCCGAGATTTTCAAAAAATTCCCTCCTGTAAAATTTTGTATGAAACTTTTTTTTTTCACTTATGGATTCATATAGAAGACAAAGATTCCTTTAGGGCAACATATGGAGGGAGCTGATGATTGAGGATTTCGGAGACGGGTGAAGGGCACGCTCGAGGTATCGAAGATAGGTGAGAGGTGCTCGACCAAATGTCATTCGAAACCTCATCCAATTGCCAAAAATTTGAATTTTTTTTTTAAATTGTGAAAAAAAGATGGCTGCCATACAAATTTCATCGGCGTCCATCTCGGAGGGTATGACAGATGGAAGAGTGGTTTCTTGGCAAGAGATGATCAGGATCCGAAGGTCTACTCGATGACTTGAAAAAAAATTCAAAATGGCGGAATTTATTTTTTCATACAAAATTTTTTTTTATTCAAAATGGCGATTATAGACCTCGAGAGCTGCTTAAGCAGCTCGAGCAGCGAGCAAAATACTAGTTATACTATATATAGCTCAATTACCACTCACTCACTGACTGACTCATTGACATAATTGTTCTCCTAGAAAGAGACAGAAAATGATATTATAATGTATGGGAGATATGTTCAGAAGTGGGATTCGAGTAGGGAAAAATTATGACATTTCAGAAAAACAAGATGGCGGCCGACCTGACTTTTGTAACTTTTTTGTTTTCCAACCGATTTTGTTTAAACTTGCAGTTATTTTAGATATTAGTAAACAATTTTTAGAAAAAGTGAAAAAAATTGGAAAAACAAGATGGCGGCCGAGATTTTCAAAAAAATTTCTCCTATAAAATTTTGTATGAAACTTTTTTTTTTCACTAATACTTTCATATAGAAGACAAAGATTCCTTTAGGGCAACATATGGAGGGAGCTGATGATTGAGGATTTCGGAGACGGGTGAAGGGCACGCTCAAGGTATTGAAGATAGGTGGGAGGTGCTCGACCAAATGTCGTTCGAAACCTCATCCAATTGCCAAAACTTTTAAAAAAATTTGAAAATTGTGAAAAAAAGATGGCCGCCATACAAATTTCGTCGGCGTCCATCTCGGAGGGTATGAAAGATGGAAGAGTGGTTTCTTAGCAAGAGATGATCAGGGTCCGAAGGTCTACTCGATGGATGGAAAAAAAAATTCAAAATGGCGGAATTTATTTTTGTATGACTTTTTTAAAATTGTTCAAAATGGCCAATATAGACCTCGAGAGCTGCTTTAGCAGCTCGAGCAGCGAGCAAAATACTAGTTATTATATTATACTATATATAGCTCAATTACCACTCACTCACTGATTGACATAATTGTTCTCCTAGAAAGAGACAGAAAATGATATAATAATGTATGGGAGATATGTTCAGAAGTGGGATTCGAGTAGGGAAAAATTATGACATTTCAGAAAAACAAGATGGCGGCCGACCTGACTTTTGTAACTTTTTTGTTTTCCAACCGATTTTGTTCAAACTTG
Source organism: Maniola hyperantus (assembly GCF_902806685.2). Taxonomy (NCBI): domain Eukaryota; kingdom Metazoa; phylum Arthropoda; class Insecta; order Lepidoptera; family Nymphalidae; genus Maniola; species Maniola hyperantus. The sequence continues at coordinate 2,367,591 of NC_048554.1, read as the reverse complement.
CAGTTGTTTTAGATATTAGCAAACGATTTTTAGAAAAAGTGTAAAAAATTGAAAAAACAAGATGGCGGCCGAGATTTTCAAAAAATTTCCTCCTGTAAAATTTTGTATGAAACTTTTTTTTTTCACTTGTGGTTTCATATAGAAGACAATGATTCCTTTAGGGCAACATATGGAGGGAGCTGATGATTGAGGATTTCGGAGACGGGTGAAGGGCACGCTTAGGGTATTGAAGATAGGTGGGAGGTGCTCGACCAAATGTCATTCGAAACCTCATCCAATTGCCAAATATTTGGAAAAAAATTCAAAATTCCGAAAAAAAGATGGCCGCCATACAAATTTCATCGGCGTCCATCTCGGAGGGTATGAAAGATGGAAGAGTGGTTTCTTGGCAAAAGATGATCAGGATCTAAAGGTCTATTTGATGACTTGAAAAAAAAATCAAAATGGCGGAATTTTTTTTTTCATACAAAAATTTTTATTATTCAAAATGGCGATTATAGACCTCGAGAGCTGCTTTAGCAGCTCGAGCAGCGAGCAAAATACTAGTTATACTATATATAGCTCAATTACCACTGACTGACTCATTGACATAATTGTTCTCCTAGAAAGAGACAGAAAATGATATTATAATGTATGGGAGATATGTCCAGAAGTGGGATTCGAGTAGGGAAAAATTATGACATTTCAGAAAAACAAGATGGCGGCCGACCTGACTTTTGTAACTTTTTTGTTTTCCAACCGATTTTGTTACAACTTGCAACTATTAAAGATATTAGTAAACAATTTTTAGAAAAAGTGTAAAAAATTGGAAAAACAAGATGGCGGCCGAGATTTTCGAAAAATTTCCTCCTGTAAAATTTTGTATGAAACTTTTTTTTTTCACTAATACTTTCATATAGAAGACAAAGATTCCTTTAGGGCAACATATGGAGGGAGCTGATGATTGAGGATTTCGGAGACGGGTGAAGGGCACGCTCAAGGTATTGAACATAGGTGGGAGGTGCTCGACCAAATGTCATTCGAAACCTCATCCAATTGCCAAAAATTTGATTTTTTTTTTTAAATTCCGAAAAAAAGATGGCCGCCATACAAATTTCATCCGCGTCAATCTCGGAGGGTATGAAAGATGGAAGAGTGGTTTCTTGGCAAAAGATGATCAAGATCCGAAGGTCTACTCGATGAATAGAAAAAAAATTCAAAATGGCGGAATTTATTTTTTCATACAAAATTTATGACTTTTTTAAAATTGTTCAAAATGGCGATTATAGACCTCGAGAGCTGCTTTAGCAGCTCGAGCAGCGAGCAAAATACTAGTAATAATATATAAGTCAATGGCTCTAGAATATTTTCCGTTGTACCTACCGTGTACGTTGTCCATCGTATTAAGGAGTCCCACTGCCCCACTTAATAGATCATTGAGCAAGGCAGCCATTGTAATAACTTGGAATTGTTTGTAATGGTAGAAAAATAACTTTTACAAATGTAAAATTGTACAAAAAATAACAGTTTAATTTTTTTTATATTTTCCTAGCAGCCATTTTGAAATTTTTACTATTTGTCTTTTTAGGGCAGTAGAAGTACATACTTATTCTGTGTAATTTTAACTTTTTGCCTATTACGGTTCACGAGCCCGCTGACGGACGGACAGCGGAGGCTTGGTAGGTATAATAAGGTTCCGTTGGCACTCTTCGGGTACGGAAACCTAAAAAGTAAAAGGTAACAACAGACTTTCGCATGTACCTAAATTACAATTATTATGATACTAGATGATGCCCGCGACTTCATCCGCGTAGTTTAGGTTTTTAAAATCCCATGGGAACTCTTTAATTTTCCGGGATGAATCCTAAGTCCTTCCCCGGGATATTAGCTAACTCTACCAAATTTCATCAAAATCGTTTGAACGGTTGGGCCGTGAAAAGCTAGCAGACAGACACACTTTCGCATTTATAATATTAGTATTGAAGTATGGATTAATATGGATAAGTTCTCCGGAGGTTCTCCTTTTAAAATAAAATGGCTGTAAGATCTACGCATTTGAAACGTTTAATATTATTTTCAACCAAGTGCGTTATTGAAACATTCCTCCATAGTTGACCACGTATATTGTATCTGTGTGAGCATCTGGGTTGCCTCGCGCCCTGCTTTCTTACCCCTTTTTTGCCGGCCACAATCTCGCCTGATTGAAAGTGATTATGTATTCCGAGATGGAATGAGCTTGTTGCTTGTTATGTTACATTAGCGATTCTTGGATTCAACACTTTTTGTCCTGTCCCTGACTTACCGAGTTTCTTGTGGTTTTCTTCTTGGAAGGGCATTCTAAACCAGTACGAGTAGATTCACTTCTTCGATTCAAGACTTTTTGCCCTGTCCCGAATCATGTCAACTTGTATAATTACTAAGTCTCCGCTGTCCGTCCATCTGTCTGACAGTGCCGTCCAATATTATAACAAGTAAGGGCGTTTGTGCACTCATCCGTAAAAACACGGATTCCGTAAAAATATGAATCGAATGAGTACGTGTTTGTATGACCGCCACTTCGAGAAATCACGGATACGAACCGAATACGAATGATAGCACTAACAGTGTAATAGATTCTCATAGTTTTTTTAGAAAGTATCTTTATTTGTATACTCATTAATTATTATTACGATCTCTTTAATCGTTACTAGGGCTGTCAACTTTGTTTAGAAGGAAAGAATGACACGATCTTGTTGTACAGTGCGACAAGGCTACCTTGGCGAGTGGCGAAAACTGGAACTAACGTTGCTGTCAAGTGTTTCCTTTGTTCTTGTTTGAATATTCTAAGCCTTTGTTCTCCAACATCGCCCCCTTTCAATGCCATTCTAGTGCCAAGAGAGCCTTATCGCACTGTAAGAGAAAATTCGAAATATTCAAGGAAACTGGCCAGGTGCGAGTCAGACTTGTCCATCAAAGGTTCCGTACCATGTAAAGAAACGTAGGTATAAATAGTTATTTGCTGAATTTTAATTCAAGCTGCTTCAAAATCAATAGAAAAGCTCGACATGATATTAATAATATTATAATGGGACTAGTAAGTATATTCCTGGGAACTGACCTAGTTAGCGTGGATTTACTTTTATTAAAAATCATACTTTTACATGACATTTGACACACAAAGTAACTCATTTTTACGCATTAGGTAAAATTTAGTTAAAATAATAATAATAAATATAATATATAAAATACTCTAAAATTTAGTTGCCATCAGAATCTGTAGGCACTTTTTATATTTTTAATTATATAATAAATATATAATAAAATAAATTTTAGAGTATTTTATAAATATAATATATAAAATAGTCTAAGTTGCCATCAGAATCTGTAGGCACTTTTTATATTTTTAGAGATAGAATACTTAGTAGGATTATGGTGGACAAAATATGGTGGTAACCCTAACAATTACGTCTAATACCGCGCAGGTAGTAGGTCACCCCCGCGTCGTCGTCGCGGCCAAGAACAAGAAAACTTGATCGCGAAGTGTCTCTTCGCATATTATGTTTATGATTGCTTTGTTCCAAATGCCATCATCGATACAATAGCCTGTTTGAGAATTACTTATCGAGAAATCACTATAAGGCAGTTGTCCGACCGCCGACGATTAGCGAGAAACAAAATAAGTAAAAAATCTTTATAACGCGTAAAATTTTACTCCTCATACCTACGCGCTATTTTAACTTCTTTATTTTAAAGAACCATTCTTTTGACATGACAGTTGATCCATAGGGTTAAAATGGCGCGAGAGAAGACATTTTTTTACGGACAATTTGTTGAGCAACTAGGAGTGAGTGTGTAGTTGCGATAGTTTTGGTGGTTTTGTCATTGGGCTATGAGCGAGTGTGCGAATGCGACGACGACTGGCGAGTTATCGCCCGTCGTAATTATATTAGTTACTACATCTGCTTCCTGCGCAAACTACGTGAGAGTTTTGACTGGCAAGACAGCATCGCTGAGCGAGTTTTTCTTTGATAGCTCATGTCGTTGCGACAAACTAATCGAGAGACAGTTCTCGCTGTTAGTGTGTCGTATACAGTCCTCGATCAACTATTAATATAATATAATATTAATCTCTTTTATTGACACGATGTCATACCTCGATTGTACGTTTCTTGTGCGGGAAAATAATACTACTTAATCGCTTCCTCGTTGGTGGTGGAACAACTGCCTCAAGCTTGTAATTATCAGCTTATCGCGTGAAGAGTACTAGGTAAATGTGTGTGGTTACAATGTGAAGGCCAGAGTTTAGAGACAAGATGCTTCATAAGTCGTACCTTTTTTCAAAATTCAGATACAAGTTATCCCTTGACTGCAATATACGTGGTGGTGTAGAGGGCTTATACTTGGAAGGGGTATGGAAGTTTAATTAAACTCACGAGTATACACACCTTTGGTTTCTACACGGCATTGTGCCGGAACGCTAAATCTAACTCTAGAAGCTAATAGCTATCAAACATTCAACACTAGAAACAATTTCTTTCTCTGTTTTTATTTTTAAAGAATACCTACCAAAATATAAGAGATAGGTACATACTTATAAATTATGCATTCACATCCGTCGCCGGCAAGAAATATTGTACATCGACCTTTAGAATGAGATTTCGGCTTTGTAGAGCGTTGTCTCTGTCACTCATACCTATGTGACGTTTTGTCGGTCTCAACGGCAGAGACAACGCTCTACAAATCCGTTGTCTCTTTCTAAAGGTCGATGTAGGTATGTTGTAATGTACAATATTTTCTGCCGGGTATAGATAGGTACAGTACGAATAAGTGTGTCTGTAGGTAGGTACATCCGCTACTATTTCACGGCCCATACATTTAACCGATTTATACGGAATTTAATCAAAGACAGGACATGGGGGCAAAGCATCCAAGTGACAGACAAAGCTCTTTTCCCCGGAAAATCAAACAGTTCCCACAGGATTTTCAAAAATATCTCTGCGAGGACAACGACGCGGGCATAATCTGTTTGAACCTACCTCATAGCTTAAATGCATTCCGGAGATGGATCCTACGGGCTACTTTTTTCCCCGAAAAATCTAAGTATTCCCATAGGATTTCTAAAAACCGAAATCGCCCCAGATGAAGTCGCAGGGATTAATGAAATATCATAAAATATTAGATAGGTACAAACTATTTGATTGTATTTGATCAGAAACTTAGGTGGAAAGCCGTGGGCAAAAGCTAGTTAATTAAAAAATAGCATCAATGCGGTATACTGCTGACATCTAGTCTGTATAAAGTGAATCATCAAGTATCAAATCAACGTCACGCTCTGTAGTCATAATGCTCGTACGCATTAGCTAGAGAAATTAGCTCTGTTTACTGAAACTGGGTATCGATGGCGCTGCTTGTAAATTGTATGTTGTGAAAGAAAACAACTAAATATTTCTAGCCCGCGATTTCGAAATATTTCTAATTCTCGTAGGAATTTCGAAATATTTCTAATTCTCGTAGGAATTTCGAAATATTTCTAATTCTCGTAGGAATTTCGAAATATTTCTAATTCTCGTAGGAATTTCGAAATATTTCTAATTCTCGTAGGAATTTCGAAATATTTCGAAGTCATTACATAATACAATATTATCGACGCGAAAGTGTGTCTGTCTGTCTATCTGTCTGTCTGCTAGCTTTTCACGGGTCATCCGTTCGACCGATTTTGACGAAATTTGCAACAGAGATACTTTGCATCCCGGGGAAGGACATAGGCTACTTTTTATCCCGGAAAATCAAAAAGTTCTTACGGGATTTTTTAAAAACAAATCCACGCGGGTGAAGTCGTGGCTATCATAATAATCTAGTAAATAATTAATTAATTTTTAGAGTCAAGAAAATCGTTGATAAATACGTAATTTTGTAATCACAGGGCGAAGGGAATTTTTATGATAAAAATAAAAGTAAAAGTGAGTGAAAGTTGACTACCAGTGTAACCACTCCCCAAACCTGTTCGGATGTTATGCAATAATTGTATTTCCCATATTGATCTGCCACTTAGGTGTAAGATTTTTACGTGCCCTATTGGTTTACGAATAAGTAGGTACGTAGGTACAGTACACGGCAGAAAGTAATGTACATCGGCCTTTAGAATGATATTTCGGTTTTGTTGAGCATTGTCTCTGTCACTCATACCCATATGACGTTTTGTCGGTCTCAACGACTAAAACAGTGCTCTACAAATCTGCTATCTCCTTCTAAAGGTTGATGTACATTACTTTCGGCCGCGTATTGTAAGTACATAACTTTGTATGAATAAATAATGGAAGTATTAAAATATATCTAAATAGCTTATGCTCGCGACTTCATCCGCTAGACTGCATAAATTTCAATCCCCTATTTTATACCCTTGGTGGTTGAATTTTCAAGAATCCCTTCGTAGCGGATGCCTACGTCATAATAGCTATCTGCATGCCAAATTTCAGTCCAATCCGTCCAGTAGTTTCAGCTGTGCGTTGATAGATCAGTTAGTCAGTCAGTCACCTTTTTTCCTTTTATATAGTTAGATATTGAAAGAATAAAAACGGAAATGCTAGATTTATTTTTATAAGCATACTAAAATCCCAAAAATTACTAAACAACTCCTTTTTAAAAGTTTTTACTAGTAGGTACCTATGTATTTTGAAAGTTCTTATTGATTCTGTAAGCCACCCGTGCAAAGCTGGGGTAAATCAGTTACTTCTAAATCAAATAACAATTACCTAAACAATGAAAGCAGAGATATTTCCATTCGCTTCGCAATTTGGGCACAGATAAATTAACTCATAGAGCTTTTACGACTTATTTACATTATTCGGTTTGGCCGAACTCGATCGCGCGTCTCACTGAACAGTTTTATGAACGCCTAATCGTATATAACTTAGATTGCGTTCGACCAACGAAGACGAATTCGTCCAACGACCTATTATTATCAACGAACATAAACCGAAAGTGGATGACGAATTCGGTTACCTAAATAATGTAAACGAACATACTCAGTAACCAGATTTGGGCAACCGAAAGTAGACAACGCGTTCGGCAACCCAGCTAATATAAACGAAGATATGCGTCTAACGAATTCGAGGAATTTTGTTTCGACAAACTGCAAGTTATGTAGGCTCTAATCACTACCTATATCATAAATGCGAATGTGTGTTTGTTTGTTGGTTTATTGGTTTCTCCTTCAATCACATCGCAACGGAGCAACGGATCGACGTGATTTGTATGGGTATGGTTTAAGACCTGGAGAGTGACATAGGCTACTTTTATCCCGGTTAGTTATCCCCAAATAGTTTTTATGGGATTTATATGGGAAAAACGTAAATCCGGGTATTCGGGCTTCGGGTATAGGCTGTGTTCCTTTTTATAAAGTAGCTTTCTAATGGTGAAACAATGATTAAAATCGGTTCAGCAGTTTCAGAGGTTATCAATTACGAACAAATCTTTCCTCTATAATATAATATTACTAGTATAGATAATCACTATCTTTCTAGAAGCATTAGGTACATCGTACAAAGAGTGAACTGTGGGGTGATTCGCTAACTCAGTGTTCAACACTGAATGTTAGCCACTGAGCTCATTTGACATTGATTGGCTCTACATTGGTACTCCACTGAGTAATATTAAAATAAATTTTCGTAGAAAACGTTCAATGGATTAAAAATATATGTCAAATGAGCTCGGTGGCTATCATTCAGTGTTAAACACTGAGTTAACGAATCATCTCGCTGCGCGCTGGTCCGCTTGAACAGCGTTTGTCTAAGTAAAACGTTGTTTACGCACTCATTACCCCGTTGTCTGTGTTTTCTATCGCGACAGCGGCGCCGCCATTATGAATTGAATACATTACCGTGGACAGAACAACAAAGCACTCATGCGCGCGTCATCTATGTTTATGTACATCTCTTGCTTTCACATACGCGTCAAGACAATACGATGTTTTCATTTGCTTCACATACTAACGCTACATAGCGCGAGTGCCTAGCATACACGTATTTTGAAAATGCTATTTAATTATTAAAATTTACCTCTGTGGGCTTGTTACTCTGTGTTTTTGGGAGTGCAGGTCGTGAACTGTAGTGTAGTAAAAGTATTTTTTAAAGTAAACATAGCATCTATTGCATTAACATTTAAAATAAGGATCTGTGGGTGCATTGCTCTGTGTTTTGGAAGTAAATGTTGTGACTTGTGACTGGATACTTTTGTAGTGAAATGGAACTTTATTAGAAACATTTTAAAGCGACCTCTGTGGATACACTGTACATTTTTATACGTGTTTTTCAAAGCCACGAATCCATGCAGGATTTTTAACGGAACGAAAAGTCTTCAAACCATTGAAAGAAATTGAAATAGAAAGGAAAACTCAATTGCATATTATGTGTAGCGCCCCGGTATTAAACTAAGTGTCCACTAGCAATATACCTTGCAGAAGTTACTGTCATTGTTATGTCAATGTCAATTTCTGCAAGTGTTACTTGCTAAAACTAAGCTAACTTTGACTCGCTGCGATTGTTTATAGAGTGCAAGTGACTTGCAAGCAGTCGCTGCCAGTGCTAACTTCTGCAAGTTTTATTGCCAGTAGGTACCTAGACTAGACACCTGGCTTTAGAACCTTTATGGTCACTTCTGTGGGGGCAAGGCTCTGTGTTTTTTAAAAGCAAAGATAGTGAAGTGGTAGAAAGATAGGTCACAGTATCCAAAATAAGAGAAATGAACTTTTATTAAAACAAAATTTTTAAAAAAAACTTATTTTTTAAAGCATCTGAAGGACTCTGAAGTTTTTAGTGAACTAGAATATTTTTAGAAACATTCTTTGTTTGTATTTAGAAGCAGAATTGACACTGTTTTGTAGTGAAATGAAATATTAGAAACATTTCAAAAGTAAACGCTGAACTGGAAGTATAGATAAACATTTTGTTCTCTAGTGAAATATAATTAAAGTAACATCTGTGTGTGCATTGCTCTGTGTTTTTGGAAGCAAAGGTCGTGACTTGGTCGTGTCGCTGTGATGTGGTACATAATTGTGACATTGTCTCTAATATGGCTGCTCGACAACTTCCGGCGGAAAGTGATGGGTGGTCAGTTTTCGCATCGCTGTGTTCAAGTGTGCGTATAATTTTTCAAGTTTTTTTGTCGAAATTACTATCTGCATATCCTACAAGCCTACCATAATATTACAAACGCGCATTATCTTCTAAATATATAAAAGGAAAAGGTGACTGACTGACTGAATGACTGACTGACTGACTGACTGACTGACTGACTGTCTGACTGATCAAACTAGTGGACGGATCGGGGTGAAATTTGGCACACAGAATATAGATAGCTATTATATGACGTAGGCATCCGCTAAGAAAGGATTTTTGAAAACTCAACCCCTAAGGGGGTGAAATAGGGGTTTGAAATTTGTGTAGTCCACGCGGGCGAAGTCGCGAGCATAAGCTAGTCTAAATATATAAAAGGAAAAGGTGACTGACTGACTGAATGACTGACTGACTGACTGACTGACTGACTGACTGACTGATCTATCAACGCACAGCTCAAACTACTGGACGGATCGGGGTGAAATTTGGCACACAGATAGCTATTATGACGAAGGCATCCGCTAAGAAAGGATTTTTGAAAACTCAACCCTCAAGGTGGTGAAATAGGGGTTTGAAATTTGTGTAGTCCACGCGGACGAAGTCGTGAGCATAAGCTAGTAACTTATATATTACTTACTTCGTATGGACAGGGTTATTGAACAAACAAAATGGCACCGACTCAGTTTTAGGCTTTAGCACCAATGCAACCTCAGTGACGTCTGGATTTCAAACGGGTCGTTCATTAGTATCTAAGAGGTGGCGCTGATTTATTTGGTTCCAAAAGCGTGAAAAATTTCCAGAGAAAAGTGTAGCCGAGTGGGTACAATCAAACTACGTGGTCCCCGAATCAAAGACTTGACAGATATTATTTATATTACCTTTATTGCTAGAAGCTGTGCTATAAGCTGTGATAGCCTAGTGGTTAGGACGTCTGCCTTCTAATCGGAGGTCGGGGTTTCAATCCCGGGCACACATCTCTAACTTTTCGGAGTTATGTGCGTTTTAACTAATTAAACATCACTTGCTTTAACGGTGAAGGAAAACATCGTGAGGAAACCTGCATACCTGAGAGTTCTCCATAATGTTCTCAAAGGTGTGTGAAGTCTACCAATCTGCACATGGCCAGCGTGGTAGACTATGGCCAAATCCTTCTCACTCTGAGAGGAGACCCGTGCTCTGTCGTGAGCCGGCGATGGGTTGATCATGATGATGATGATGATGATGATGATGATGAGTATGTAACCGCTCTAACTTTTCAAATGAACGTTAAATATTGTACTTATTACATTGAATGTAGATGAAAGGAACAGAAGAGTTTTACACTTTAAAGCGAGGAAACCTGCATACCTGAGAGTTATCCATAATGTTCTCAAAGGTGTGTGAAGTCTACCAATCCGCACATGATGATGATGATGATGATGATTGCTAGAAGAACAATTTAGCGAGAGGAAATTGAAAATTAGAAATACTTAGACAAATGTAAAAGCGCAGATTTTATGATGGTACGTAAATAAGCGACTACTATAACACGTTTACAAACTCCCATTAAAATAATCATGGATTCAAAATATTAACTTTCGATTTAAACTTATCCGTAGGCATAGAATTTTCCTAGCAAATATTATGGCAAAGAATTATTCTGGATTTCCTTATTCGCAATATTTAATAGTAAGTAATTGATGGAAACAAGCGCTATTACGTACTTAGTATGCAAATGAACCTTTGACAGGGTTCAGTGCTGGTAACTTTTTGAATAAAAATTTGCCCATGTTGATTTCCAGCGAGTAAATAGTAGCTATTTTTTATTTAGTACCAGCTGATGCCCGCGAATTCGTACGCGTGGATTTAGATTTTTAAAAATCCTGTGGGAACTCCTAAATTTTCCGGGATAAAAAGTAGCCTATGTCCTTCCGGGTTGCAAGCTATCTCTGTACAAATTTCGTCAAAATCGGTTGAACGGTTGAGCCGTGAAAAGCTAGCAGACAGACAGACAGACAGACACACTTTCGCATTTATAATATTAGTATGGATAGTACAGCTCATGGCCGCGGCTGCGTTCGCGTGGACTACACAAATTTCAAACCCCCTATTTTACCCTTGTGGGTTCTTTTGTTCTCGTTTCATATAATTTAGACTAGCTGGTCGCCCCGGAGTCGCTAGGAGCAGCTGGATTTAGGTGGCGCAAGACCGTGGCGAGTGGAGATCTACAATGATGATGATATACTCGTAAACTCATAACTACGTAGATAAGTAGGTAAGTATATGTTTGATATTGTCAATAAAAATTTCACTTTACTCGAGGTTGCGTTATAGATGAGCCGATGATAGAGCGAATAATTGTGGTTTTTATGTGTGATGCGCGCTACATAATTGGTTGGCTCGTGCCGACGCTCGGGGACTCGTGACTTATTGCACGAGTGGAGACGGGGTATTTGCATAGGCAACTTTATTTAAAAGATTTACATTTTATAAATGTAATAAATCTGAGGGCCAGTTGCATGAGTTAAGGTAACTTAGATAAGGTTACCGTTAAAGTTTGACTAACTATAAAAAGGAAAAGTGGTTGCCAGTATCGTCTTTACCAGCCCACTGATTCGTTAACTCAGTATCTAACTCTGAATGATAGGCACCGTCTCATAAATCTAAGGCCCAGTTGAATATAAGGCAGTTAAGGTTAAGTCACGGTTACCGTCAAACTTTGATCATCAATAAAAAGCAAAGTGGGTTGCACAAGAATTTTGGTCCAAAGTTTATTAAGCACCGTCTTTTGTTTTGTTCTAGCTAACCATTTTGATTTTATTTGTCTTCAATTAGTAGGGATGATTATTTGATGATCATGATTACCTTCACGGTGAGTCAACATCTCGCGGTACAAATGAAATCGCTCAATTGTTTCTTGTCTTTAGGGATCTTTACAGCATTGTAAAAGTAGAGTGTGCCAGTTTCCTTTAGAATGTAAATGGTCTGACCACAAGATATTGGATCTTCCTCGTGGTTTCTTAGCCTTTTACGTTCCCAATCGCATTTTGCTTTTATTGCTGTTTAAATTTTAACGGTAACCGTAACTTGACTTTAACCGCCTAATATGTAACTGGCCCTTAATCTCTGATATAAATGTAATCACTCTTTCTTTTCAATTGCTTAGCGATTAAGAGGGTGTAGTGAAGTGATAAGACTGTACGGGAGCGGTGTGCAGGCTCGACCGTACCAAAGGGGAGATCTCCCACCGAGCGGTTGGTTGTGCTCGGTAGCGCCAGCTGGGCCGACGGTTATGTCTTGAAACTTCTATATATAGTCCAGATTGCAGAAAACTCCGTTAGTGCGATTGCTATCGGCGGTACATTTGTTCGGGACTACGTCATCGATTGAACAGCGCCATCTAGTTTCTATTGTGGCAACCGCCACATCACTCTCCTCCGAGATGAACGCGTAGTGTGAAGCAGTGAAGAGAGGTGGCGTTGTAGCGTGAAGGCGTGTGAAGGAAGGGCAATGGCTGCTAACCATCCAGAGAAGCGGTGGACCAGGACGCTTGTAGCTGGTGATGGAGTGCAGAGCCATTGTGCCCCGAAGCTGTGGCTACATCCGTCTTACAGGCCTCGATGTGCTTGCTGTTTTTGCTGCTTGTAGACTTGGAGTTGGAGGAGACGTCGGGCTTGCGGTGTGTGATCCAAAGGTGTTGCGGTGTATGCGATCACCCTTGATCACGTTATGTGCGCAGTGCGGTGGTGTGCGGTTGATCTTCGATGACGTCGGCTGTTCTAGTGTGCGATCACTCTTGTATCAACGTCGGCTGTTGTAGTGTGCGACCACTCTTGATTTCGTCGGTTGTTGAGGTGTGCGACCATTCTTGATCACGTCGGGGTCACCAATGTACGGGAGCGGTGTGCAGGCTCGACCGTACCAAAGGGGAGATCTCCCACCGAGCGGTTGGTTGTGCTCGGTAGCGCCAGCTGGGCCGACGGTTATGTCTTGAAACTTCTATATATAGTCCAGATTGCAGAAAACTCCGTTAGTGCGATTGCTATCGGCGGTACATTTGTTCGGGACTACGTCATCGATTGAACAGCGCCATCTAGTTTCTATTGTGGCAACCGCCACAAGACAAATCCTGGAATTCCATTAGATTCCATTATATTCCATTCCATCAGATTTCATTCCGTCCATCGGATATCATTCCTTTCCATCAGAGTTTATTTCATCCATCAGCCTGTATGCGTCCACTGCAGGACATAAGTCTTTTGATAGCGCGCTACCAAACATGGACCATGATCCTCCGCCTTTCTCATCTACCCGCTTTTTGCTACCTTCTTCGGGTCATCGGTCCACTGGACTGGAGGACGTCCTACACTGCGGTTACCGGCACATGGTCTTCCCTCCAGAACACATCTGCTCCCATTGACCGTCGGTTCTACGACTGATAACATGCGACTGCCACTTTATCTTGCCTAGCCCTTTGAAATATGTTGGTCATTTTTCTTCTTCTACGAATTTCTTCGTTCCGGATACTTACGTATTACTTAAAAAGGGTGATATTGTGTGCCTGCAGTAGGTATAGTAACAACCACAGATGACTTCTCTAATCTGTGGAACTATTATCTCTTCTGTGTCTGTGGTACAACCATAGAGATCCTTTCTCGCGGCATTTGTATCTATAGTAATTCGTAATGATACTGGCAGAAGGTACCCATATATTGCAATGGTGTACCTACAAGCCTACATACCTATATCTAAGATCAGACTGAATTAATTTCATTTCGCAATGAAGTTTTGGAGCGGAAAGCTAACTTTCGGATGTAAATGAGTTACCTTAAAGGCTTAAACCGTATAATTTAGTGTAACTGGGAGATTTCGAAAATTTTAAGTACCTTTTTCAACGTTAGGGCGATCACGCACTCATCCGATCCGAACCCGTGAAAATACGTACATAAAAAATAACGTACCATAAAAACAACCATACAAATAGTTCTATGACTACTTCGTTGATACAACGTAGTTGGTAGGTAGGTACATAATTACAGCTTCCTGTCAGATCTACATCAATTCCTCAATAGATGGCCATCAGAGCGTGTGAAATTACACTTACTTGTGGTTTCATTTGTTTTTAGGGTTCCGTACCTCAAAAGGAAAAACGGAATCCTTATAGGATCACTTTGTTGTCTGTCTGTCTGTCTGTCCGTCTGTCTGTCAGTCAAGAAACCTACAGGGTACTTCCCGTTGACCTAGAATTATGAAATTTGGCAGGTAGGTAGATCTTATAGCTGACATTTGGGGAAAAATCTGAAAACCGTGAATTTAGGGTTAGATCACACAAAAAAAATTAAATTGTGGTCATGAACTAATAATTAGTATTTTCAACTTTCGAAGTGAGTGACTATATCAAGTGGGGTATCATAATATGAAAGGTCTTCACCTGTACATTCTAAAACAGATTTTTATTTATTTTTATGCATCATAGTTTTTGAATTATCGTGCAAAATGTCGAAAAAATACGACTGTAGTACGGAACCCTCATTGCGCGAGCCTGACTCGCACTTGGCCGTTTATTTTAAATGACGAACGACTGCGCTACTTTAGGTTTCTTTACATCTGTTTAAGCCCGTAGATCTCTTCGTATGAAAATATATTAAATATAGGCAATCGTTTAAATTATTTATACTTTTCCTCCTTTCCGTGACCGTGAGAGTTGAGACTAGACAATTCCTAACCATATTCGGAGCCTATGTAGGTAGCACATAATAATATGGTTGTTTTTTTAAACTTGTTATGTAGGTCAAATACATGGTAAAATATATAAGGTTTATTAACAATTATTAGACTACAATAAAACAAACTGTTTATTAGGTATATCAAAAATTATTAAAAAAAACCGACTTCCAAAACCACTACAAAGTAAAAAATAACTTTTGTTTGTAGAAACACGTGTATGTTATATGTTGAAGTCGAGCGAGCTTCACGCTCTGATTTCTAGTTTCTTTTATTATGCTCGCCCGACATAGCCGGAGTAGGATATCTACCTACCTCCTAAGTAGCCCAGAGCGAATTCTAAACACCCCAAGTCCACAAAGTCTTGTCTTATCACTAGTGCCCCTAGCCGCTAGCCTAGAGTGATTTTGTAAAGCGCAAAGCCAGAATACTTAGTTTATTTTTAAGCACCGTTAAGCATTGTCTTAACGAAGTTTTGATTAGTACCAATTTATCGGGCTTTGGACCAAAGCGTAGGGATGATGCTAAAAAAGCTTTTTGTACATCGAATTATGACGATATTGTATAATGCTTCGTAGGAAATCGCTTACGCTATCTTGTTTCAGGAATAACTGTTTTAGAATACTTTTTACTAGGGGAAACAAAACTTTTTTTTATTCATTCAAAGGGTTAAATTATCTAATTTAGTTTATTATTACTAAGTACTTATAGATTTAGCGCAGGTTATTCTGAAACATTTTTCTTATCACAAAATTCATTGGATGTTTATGTTACGTAATAAGTAATAAAATACATCAAGGGACTTAAGTATCTTCTAACTAAATGTTAACTATAGGTTGAAAGTTTGGCTATTGCGTAAAGGAATTAGCATATTTCACTAACAAATTTCACTTTTAATGTTTAAATTAGCTAAACCGAGCGTTTGGATGGCCAACCAGTTTCGTTTAAAGTTTAAACACATAACTGTGAAGGTAAACAACTGAGTTTTAGGTCCGTGACGTATTTTGTAAGAACTTACGTAATATTTAGTTTTTCTTCTCCACCGAACCCTCAGCATTTTTTGTGTCATGATTATTTAAATTTCATTAGAAGATATTAATATTGTTCACTCGTGACAATGGTTAAAATATTTTAATATAACCTATAAATAAAAATTAATATTTTATAAAATTAATACCGTTTGTCTCATGGGTATCTAAAAAAAATAAGTAGTTAGAAGGTAGGTAGAATTAATAAAAATAAAAATAAATTAAACTTTTCATAATCATCATCAACGTCTTGTGAAAGTCGACTGCAAGACATGACCTCTTCCCTGATGAATGCTATCACATCTGGTCCTCAATTTTCATCGTCCAGCCAATTGGCAGCCACATTTTATCATTTAGAAAAACTTCAATGACTCATTTTTCTTCTTCTTGTTCTGCTTGGCGGTTGGTCGCCATCTCATCATATTATAATGATATATTTTTCGCCAAACAACGGTACCGACCCTTCGTGACAGGACCTAAATGACCAAGCTTTCTGCGCGTTTGATGGTCAAAATTAGGTTTTTATTTTTCCCAGCCTGTCATAACCTTTTTTTTGGTACTAGGTAACTAGCAAATTAAGTTTGCCAAACTGAAATTTAGGCAGGGCAGGAAAATGTCCTGAAAATTCATGAACTGAGAATTGATTTAACTGCATTGAAGTATTTACCTACCATTTAAAGTTTAACTTCACTGAAAAACTACGTATTTGTATTTGCCTTACCTACTTGTAATTTGACAGATGACTGTTAAGCTGTTTAGTTAAGCTTTAGCTGCTTGGTACAGGTGGCGCCTGTAAATAGACAAATTGACGACAATAGTTAGTGATTGTTAATTTCCATCGTCAATCATCACATTATGTAGGAATGGGAGTAAGAGCGAACGGCGTCGCGCGCAGTCGTGCCACACGCGCAATTCGACATGGTCAATTACTGTACTTACATTATGTACAGTGCATTTGACGACCGGCGACCGCCGAGCTTTGCCTTGTTTACCCCATAAAAAAAAACCTTCGCGCGCGGCGTATGACATCTTCGAATCAAGTTCGCGCGTTAATTTTGACATTTACTTTTTTAATTTGCACCACAGAGGTTCATGTAAACAGGTTTCGTGTACGAAAGTGAATTAACATTTTCTGTATCGTGCTGTGAGAGTGAATGTGAAATTTGTGCGTTGCGTAAGAGTTTTGTTTTGGGTGATCGATGGATTTTCGGCGTTTGGATAAATGCATAAAATAACCGTTTTACAGATTAGTGGATTACATGGTTAGACCATAGATAACTAATTTTGTATGGTAAATGGCTGTTATTTCATTAGTAATATTCGGATTAATTATAAATGAAATATTAAATTAATTGAACAAATAGTTACGTAAACAGAAAATTATTTATTTTTCAACGGAAGTAATACCTAGGTAGTTTCCTTCGTCACAGTAACACGTTGTGTCATCATGAGAAAGAACATGATTTATCTTGTTTATGATTGTATACCTAGAAAAAGTTGAGAAGCACTGCCTTTTACGATATAATAGTATCTACTTCCAAGTAGATGCATTGTGATTTTTGCATACTTACATTTAATAGCTTTCATTTCGCGATATTGGAGAAAAAAAACAATTAAGTAGATATTATCATCATCAGCTCAATTCCTCGCTAACCCACTATAGATACCTACTGAGTACGGTTCTCCTCTCAGAATGGGAATGGCTTAGGCCGTAGTCCACCACGCTGGACAAATGTGGACTGGCAGACTTCACAAACCTTTGAGAACTTGTGGTAAACACAGGCACGCTGTTTTCCTCACTATGTTTTCGAAGGAAAACAAAGAGGCCTGTGCCCGGGATCGAACCTCGGACCCCCTGAATCGAAGTTTTTAACCACTTGGCTCTTACCGCTTCTATTATGCAATCGATTAATAATTTCTGACGAAGGTGCATAAAAGCAATCGATTTTACATTCAGCTGCCCTTGGTATAGAATAACGATAGATTGTTACATCCATTTTATATTATGAATACAAAAGTGTATCTATTTGTTTGATAGCCTTTGACGGCCCATCCGTTAAACTGATTTTAGCGAAATTGGGTACAGAGATAATAGCTAGTATCCCGGTGAAGGAAAAAGGCTACTTTTGTATAAAAAGATAGCTGCAGACTGCAGATGTGCCGGTTTCTTCACAGTAATACCGTGTAATCATCGATAAAAAGGACAAGATGGTCAAGCAAACAAAATTTTTCACGGTTTAGGAACCAAATAAATCAGTGCCACCTCTTAGATACTAATGAATGACCCGTTTGAAATCCAGACGTCACTGAGGTTGCATTGGTAGTTACATAAGCACCAATAACCCTGTCCATACGAAGTAATATATAGGTACCTAAGCCAATGCGTATTATATCTATTTACCTAACCGTCAAAGTTCATCACAGAGTAGGTGGAATAGGTAGGTAGTAGGTATAGGATTTGTAGTTTCAAAGAGACCGATTTGACTTTTCATAAGTGGAAAGAATATGTACCTAAGTTTGTGTAATCATCTCTCTGTATGAGTACCTACAGTTTGTTGACTTCTGCTTCTAATTTACATATTTGTCACGGCAATTATTAATTGTAGAGACGACTTTTACCGCGACTCTTTCAAGGCGACTAACGGTCAATGCCTTCGTAATAGCTATATTTTAAACGTAAAGGCATGTTGTTATAAATAGCTATAAATATAATTTAATCTTGTATGATTCAGATCTGTTTATTTACTAACGCACACCAGGCCTAAGTACTTATGAAGCTACAAATTAAGCGGATTATCAAAAGAGCTGCTTCGATACTATGAGTTTGTTGTGGGCTCTTCTCAGACCTGGGTGCGTTTGGAACGCTGGTAGCTTTAGTTTTAAGTTTGCGTAATAATTATCACCACTATATCTTGCAAATCCAACAACCGACAATCAAAAAGAGTAATTTATTATCTATTTTAAGCCAATTGGTCTTTAATAAGGTGGATAATCCGGACACATTGTCGCGGTGTGCGTTGGCGGTACGGTTGCCGGATAAACTACTCCGGTCATGTCGGAAGACGTGGCCTTTCTTTGCGCTAAAGTCGTTCCGCACGCGGTATGCTGAAAGTGCGCCAACTTTCCGCGCACTTTCCATGCTAAATGAGCTGATTGCTCAGCACCAGAGCCTAGACGTGTTCAATACAAATATAAATAAATTTATTTCATGTATAGATCACTAAGACTTATAAGAACCTTTGTGTATATTTTGTTCGAATAGTGTAAGTTATTAGTCATAAGTCTAACTTGTAATGCGCTTTGGCACTAGCTGTAAGCATATCAAGCATCTATAATAAAAATAAAAAAAATAAAAATAAAGCTTAAAGAGAGAAAGCCCGCGAGGGCCAGACCTTCCTTATTTTCTGTCTTGGATGGGAACACAGGGAAGATCGATCAGCGACTATGAAGTTTGGATCATGGTGGCTTTGGGAGATTAAAGTTTAATAATTTATTAAAGTTTAATAATTTTTATAATTTTAATAACTTTAATAATTTATTAAAGTTTAAGGGTGTCTGGCAGGTGGTTGCCACGACTCTCGACGTTTCCACGTCTGGCAATTCATTACGTAATTTCTAATACTATTCCTAAGAAAATATAAAAAAAACTAGCAGATGCCCGCGACTTCGTCCGCGTGGAATTAGAGAATTAAAAATCTCGTGGGAACTGTTTGATTTTCCGGGATAAAAAGTAGCCTATGTCACTCTCCAGGTCTTTATCTATACCCATGCAAATGCATGCATGCATGCGACGTGATTGAAGGACAATCCAACAAACCAACAAACAAACACACTTTCGCATTTATAATAAGGGTACTGATCTACTTACTCGTCATAATTTTGTAATCTATGCATATTAAAAAAATATTACACCTAACTTCAGAACAAATGTAGTTCTTATCATACTTAGTGACTGATTGTTACCAAATTAAAATAAGTAAAGTTGTGCGACAGTATGAATAAAGTAATGTAATGAAAATACAATTTGAAAGCAAAAGGCGTAAAATTTACAAAATACAAAGTACAAAACGTCTTAATTTACAATTTTTTTAGATTTTCTTATCAGATACGTGTGCATAAACAAACAGAGAATGCAAATTAACTTTCATTTTGTTCATCGCAGCTGGGCAGGTATTATACGAACGTTATTATTATTCACAGTTTATGTAATATTGTTACCATCTAGAGATCGCGTATAACTCAGTTGAGGCAATTTATGTAAAACGTAAACAAACACACGCCCTTTTTAATAAATAACAAACTAGAACATTATCCATTTGCATCTGCAGGTATGTACGCCTACCTGCAGAGTCAGTCAGGTAATCTACACAAACTAGTATTTAAATCTAAGGTATCTAATGTATATACTGTAATTTGTGATTTTATGAGAATAAGTTACAGGCATGATGATAATAATTGTCCATTACGGCGAAAAAATCAGTCTATAGAAAAAATCGTTTCTTCTTAGAGCTTTGGTAGCTTGCGCTGCATGGGTAAATAAACAAAGTTTACATGAAAACATTTATTTATTTATTTATACTTTATTGCACACAACAACAACACAAGTAAACATGGTAAAAACTTACAAGGATCTTAATCTAATAGCCGTAGCATGCAAAGGCGGCCTTAACGCTAAAGCGATCTCTTCCAGGCAACCTTTGACGAAAGGAATCATGAAAGCACGGGTTGGTGCGGCAGCCGAAAATGGCCCAACAATGTAAGAATAAGTAGAATATTTTGTCTCAAACCACCCGTGCGAAGTCGAGGCCTCCAGTATAGCATAATAATAGATTCAACCGAACTAGTACCAGTATCAAATTAGCGCGACTGTTAAAGTTATCGCAAAGTCGTAGAAGTTACAAACTAGTATTTCATAATAATAGGTAATCTTTGGGGGGTAGTAATTAAAAGTTTAATCGTATGCAAGCATGAGATAGAAAGTGAACGAGTGGAGTGGCACCATCGTGTCTGTCGTTACACGCTCGCTGAGCAGGGTTTAAACCGCAGTATAAAGAGAGGCACAGTAGTCCGACGCCTTTAATCACGTGGTAAATGAGTGGTTCATCATAGAGCCCTAACTGCGAAGTCCAGTTTGGGTCGCTCCTTTGTACCGCTCTTACCGAACGATTGCTCTGTATGGCTTTGTCGAACCTTTGTATCCTTATACTGTGGCTTAAAAGATACAAGTGGAATTATACCAAACCATAATATGATGCCCGCGACTTCATCTGTGTGGGTTTAGGTTTTTAAAAATGCCGTGGGAACTCTTTGATTTTCAGGGATAAAAACTAGCTAATCTAGAGCGCAATCCATCTGCTGTTCTGTCTGTAAATAAATATATGGCCTCATAAATGTACGATATTTTATCCTAAATAGCACAGGCATTAGTCATCACAACAAAAAGTTAATCTTATCGACAATGATCCACTACAATGACTTGATTAAATTTACCATGGCTGAACACAAAGTTTAAAACCCAAAATTACAGTTTATTTGTGCAATAAAAAGTTAAATTCAGAAGATAATTCGTTCGTTAAAAAATGAGAACAGTAATACAATTTTCGTATATAGCACGTATATGGTATATATGGTATATGATGGTATATAGATCATAAATGTCAACTATTTGACATCTGTCAATATGTCAATTTCAACATTACAGATAACAAATAAAAATACTATAGATAGCGACAGTTCTGTTTAAAGACTAAAGAAACAGATATATATCTTACTCCTTCATTCATAGCGCAAATATCGTATGTTAGACAGAACACTGTACACTTTTTGAGTCCTAAGATTTCCGTAAATTATGTGTGTTATTTTTGATTGAACGCTTTCCTTCCGAGTTCCGGCTGCAACTTGTTTTTATAGCCTATGGTCCAAGCTATGGCCTTGGGCCTATGACTATGCTGCTGGCTGCAAATGGGCTGCAACCACAGAGTACATTATAATTTATATATGCTGCAACAACTGTCAGTTTATCAAATTGAATGTTGTTGTGTCAAAACTTTTGTTGATACTACTTTTTAAATAAATAGGTAATTAAAAAACAGAATTTCTTATTAATTTTCTAAATTAAACTGTGCTTTGTACACCGCGACTGTTAAGTTCTTGTTCATATAAGTGAGTTACTTTAAAAAGTTTGTTTTGTGCCCATTAAAATGATTCATGAATAGCTTGCATCCTGGGGAAGGATATATTCCTTCCCCAGGATGCAAGCTATTTCTGTACCAAATTTCGTGAAAATCGGTCGATCGGATGGATCTTGAAAAGCTAGCAGACAGACACACTTCCGCATTTACGAGTATAATATTATTAATACTTAGTATCAAGTATGGATGAATGTAATGTAATAATGTACGAAATGTAGAGTTTTTAATTTTTTTATGTTTTACTTTTATGTAACTTTAAAAACGTATTATATTGAAGAGTCATTTAGGTATCTTTTTATCAAGCTTTATTCTTCTTTTAAATACTTATTGAGTAATTAGACAGACCTTTGTACGGAATTCATAAATTTATATTTTTGGGCACCGTATAAAGAGAGACACATAGTTCGAGGACTTAGATCTTGTGGTGAATGACGACAATGCGACCCGACACAGGGTCCTAACTACGAAGGCCAGTTCGGGTCGCTTATTCGTCCCGCATTTACCGTTAGATTGCTCTGTCTAGACAGATTCGTCGAACCTCTGTATGTAATATCATATCAGTACTCTGTGTCCTTGGGTTTAGGTTACAAATACATTCGTGATTGGTTTTATTTGGAACCTTTATTATGACGTAGTTTGGTAGACAGAAAAGCACGTAACATTTGTGATTAAATAATAAAATACGCGCGCTCCTCAAATTTTCTAATACTCACTGACCACTGTCATATGGAAAATAAGAAAGTTTTTCTTTACCTCGCTTAAATAACAGCCATTTACCTATTATTTTAGATCGCGTTACATCGTCATAAAAATGCCCATGAACTAATAATTTCTTAAGCGCTGGTAAGTATTTAATAATTAACGGTTTTTACTAATTCGTCAATCACGCGCATTGAAAAGTGTGTTTTTCTCTATGTGCAACCAAGTCACGCATACATGCAAGTGGCTACGAACATCAACAGAGTAAAATTAAAAAGAAGAAAATTTATAACTATTTTTTATCATGTAAAACTTTACATGAAAACAACTTCTTTTTTGACGCGGAATCTGATTAATTGGTTAGGCAGTAATTAATTAACAGTGATGTGAATATTACAGTCGGGTTGTTACATATTTGATACGGTGTGATTGCGCAATTCATTGTCTCTATGAGAATACGGATGTTACCAAATTAGCCTCGTTTCTCATTAGGTACGTTAAAATTCATCATTTATGCGGTTATATTCGCGCACACCTGTTCGCCGTTCGGAGCCGTCTAGATGACGAATAAGGAGAAAAATGGGAAGATGGCAAAGGAAAGGTCCAATGACAGCTGCAGTACTATCGCGAGGATCCTAAAAGACTTCTGCAGCTGCAAGGAGAACGCAGCCTGGTCCCCGGATATGACGTCAGACAGAAAAGGACCATTTTTAAAAAGCGAACTTACGAACATGTCAGCCATGCGTAGAAGAATAATGTCGATTGCGAAGCGGAAAAATCGAAACGTCTCGCCGGAACCAAAAGTGAGCTGCCACAACACTTTTGACAATAAATTGACCTTGACCTCAAATCTCATCAACACGGTGAGCTCACAAAACAGTACAATAAAACGGAACATCGACAATTTCCTCATTTCGCGACGAATGGTCGCACTCGACGAAGACATATACGAGAAACCGATTCAAGTTAAACATTCTACCCATGGAGACAACTGGTCACTGAGCAAAGCATGGAGGAACAATAATTTGGATTTCTTCAATCGATCGCCAACGCTGGAAACTAATCGATTAATCGAAAGGAGCAGCACTTTGGAAAGGATAGACGAAGTGCCGAAAAGAAAAAAGAGAGATAAAAAACAGAAAGAACAACTAAGGTACGACAGAAATATTAAAAGGCATATAAGGATACGTGTGATGCTGTCCTTAAGAATGAGGAGGTATGTGAAGAAAAGGTTAAGAAAGCAACCTCTAGTTTCTACGACTCAGAACGTGAACGTTCCTCCAAGGAAATTCCCCCGTGGTACATCAATTACTTCTAGTTTTGGTACACGATCGTATCGTAGTGTTTTGACTGATAAAAATAGTGACGGGACAGTGTTGTTCGATATACATGAAGCGAGAAATTCGACATTAGAGCTGTGCCACGATTATGAAGACGACCTCGACACGCTGGACATTGCATTGCGCGCCGGTAATTTTAGGTATGTCAATTATTTTTCGCTTATAAACATTAAGAGAAGTTTCTCTAGCGTGCTTCCCTGTAGTTTTAATCACATTTGAATACTAACTTATCAAACTCAATAAAATTTTGTAATTTCGTTAGACAAACAAGTAAAAGCGTCTATGATTTGCTAGGCTCAAAGATTTGTATGTAAGTGTGTATTGTGTAATGTAGATTTGTGTGTAAGCTTTTGAGCCCGTTAAACTTTAAAACTTACACATTTTTATAATAATCTAGAAAACCACAGACACAAATAGATATTAATTTCTAAAACGGTTTACAAAAAATCATTGAGTTTGATTGGCTAATTTTTAAATTAATGAGAACTAAACTACGTTTGCTTGGAGCGTGCTACAAGTAAACTCCTCTTTTTGAACATTGAATAGGATATTGGACCATAGTAATAAAATGATGTAATTTTTTGTATAGCGGTAGTTCATGGGGCTAGAATCCATTATTTATTTATTTTTACCATGAACGTCTCGCTGTACGGAAGGTAGGTAATTAATGACGTCACAATCCATAAACACCAAATATTTTTAAATTTTTAAAATAAAAATAGAGTGATTTCTGCGGGATAATATTTTTTATGTTAAAAAATTGTAAAATATTTGTCGTTTACGCCTTGTGACATCATTAATCGCTTTCCGTACAGTGTGACGTTAATAATTAATGATTAAAAAAATATGGTTTTTTAGGTTATTCTAATAATCTAGATTTAATAATCAATTCTCTCTCCATAAACTACCGTTATGAAAAAAATAATGTCATATTATTACTACAGTCCAAGACCCTATTGAGTTACGAAATTAACGTTCGACTTGTGTTGGACTGGTCATTATTATAATATGTAAGACATTATTAAAATTCAATTTAAGTGAGTTACAAAATTTTATCAGGACTTAACAGTTAACAAGCTCTTTTGAAGTCAAAGTTTTGCCGCTAATTTATTTGTTTTTAAATAACATTGCAAATGCATGTTCTTGACATTTACGTACTGCAACTAATTTTCTAAAATTGGGTTTACATAATACCTTCCTGTGATAATAATTGGTGGAGTCTGTTAATTAAAATGTGTTTTGCTCAATACTTATGCACAATGACATTTTATTTATGTACGAGTAAATTGATGAAATTAATATTGATTCTCTTTATAGTCTTTTATGAATTCTAGTTTTATTCAAAACTTTCATCGTGTTTATATAAACTTATTTAAATAATACTTAAAAACAGTAAGGGATTTTAGGTATCTTCAAATTTTAGCTTCAGATCTTACTGATTAGACATTAATTAATAATAATAAAAAAGGTAGGTAAAATATGTGCATATTTTGAAGAGAGCTATAATCAAGCTAAGTATAATCAAGGAACATACCTAATTCATGCCTATAACTCATTTACTCAATTGAAAATCATCAAAAAACACATATACTTCTTAATTATTTTTTAAAGTAGAAATAAGCTTTTCACACGATTGCCAGAAAAAGAGGAGTGATAATGTTTTCAGGGTGTTTTCCGCCATAATTTCTATATTATCTATGGGGTATCGTTAGAATCCTTACATCTTCCCAAATGACTCTGTCTATGAATTATTAAAAAAAAAATGCGGCTATATGCCGCTTTTTTAGAATGTGAGAAAATTTAACTTTTTATTTCATTTTTTGACAGGGCAGTCGTGTTTTTTAATGTTTTGTGATTTGTTTGGTCTAACAACAGCTGATCTGATTTAGGTACCTATGCAGTATGCATATATCTAATACAACAGAAGAGTAACAAAACAAAAATGGCTCGTAAAAACACGGATGTAAATAATTACATGACATGCACACCTGTAGGTACAGTTAGTCATTGAACTTATGGGGTAAATGACAATGGTCGCCGTGGCGTCACGGTGTCTACCCGCGTATCCGGAGTTTGGGCGATTTCGTGTTAACAGGCCGATGTTTAGGTAATTTTTGATATTTCGTACTATGTAAAAACGAAACACCTAGGTAGGTACATAGAGATCACCTTGGTCTTGGTCATGATCCGTCCGTCCGTTTGTCTCAGCCGCATAACCCTAAAAAAGGTATAGTCCGCGACAGGTCGAGATGGCAATCGGAGTATGAGTCGGGGGGGACGCCTTGCACACCCGCTCGTCACCCACGGGCCCCGATTTCCATTTCAACCTGTCGAGGTACCTAATAGACCTATATCTACTGTTCTAAGGGGATTCATCATCAACATCAACCCATTGCCGACTCACTATAGTGGGCACGGGTATCGTCTCAGAATGAGAAGGGTTTGGCCATAGTGTACCACGCTGGCGCAGTGCGGATTGACTTTACTTACCTTTCAGAACATTATGAAGAACTCTCAGGCAAGCAGGTTTCCTCACGATGTTTTCCTTCACCGTTAAAGCAAGTGATAGGTATTTTAATATCGTAAAGCACACGTAACTCCGAAAAGTTAGAGGTGCGTGCCCGGGATTGAACCCCCGACCTCCCAAATAGTAGGCTAGGCTATCACGGATTTTTATGACGTAGGGGGATTGCGTGTCGCCAATATAATTAATATTGCTACGAAAATTAGCGACTGTCCGCGGCTTCGTTTTGGTCTGGATGAAAAGATCCATACGGCATTATTTTCGTTTTTATGCATGTACCATTAGCACTAAAGTCCTGCGTCTGATCTCTCTTGGGTCGTGTTGGATTGCCGTTCCATCGAAGCGTGTGAATAAGAGAGTACAAAGTATACCTACCAGTGGCGAAGGGTGAAAATCTGATAAAGGGAAGCCGGAAACGTACTTACCTAAAAGAATATCAGCTGTTCGATTTTTGTTTTCAAAACTTAATTTAGAAAAATTACTATCGTTACGTAACAAGAAATCTGTTAAACAACAATCTATGTGAATTAAGGCCATTTCTGATTTTGGCTTACCAAACTGAATCAAAATTACCGTGAACTTACACTTATAAGTTATTAATCACATCCCCAATTTATTATATCAAAATAAAACACCACTAACAACTTTAAAAACAAACAAGCATGGCCGCTTCACAAAAACAAATGTATCAATATCAAATCACCCTTCAAAATACAAAATACTCAAAATAGTAGCATGTACCTGTTAAAACAATACTATTAATATAATTTTTAATTTGGAGGTATTATAGGGTAACTCGGATCCAACCGAGTTATTTACGTCAAATTTGTCTGACCTGTCAGAGTTCCAAATTCGTATTCGCTACTGGGCCAGATTAAATTGGTGTGTTCTTTATTAGTCGACCGTAGAGCGAGACAGACCTAGTTCGCTCCTTTCGCTTTCGCTAGGGAAATGAAAGAGATAAATACTTAGCAAAAATCTAACTAGGGAATCCGATATTTTACGGCTTGTACGGTGTAGGATTGTAGGTGTATGTGTTACTTACATTAGCTGTTATGTTTTTAACTTAAATTAGTACTTAATAACAAAAAAAAAAAATTGCATTTGTGACGATCGAACCTTTGTATTTACGAACGTATTACGGAATTTATGTGAATAGTACCTACTTACGCTATATTATGCCAATTCTTAAAGGGAAGCCGATAGGAATCGTGTTATATTGACTCTTCGCCGCTGATACCTACCTATACCTGTGTTCGTAGTGACTTTGTGATTCGATTTTTCAACAGATTTCGTTTGTAGTTTTTTTTTGACATAATAAAGTCCAAGATCATAATATTAAAAACCTTATTAAAAAGGACTTAAGATGTAAACAAAATAATTAACTAAGTATTATTATATTAGATGTGTACCTACGTAAGAATTCAATCAGTACCCATTTATTATAAAATAATGTGAAAGTGTGTTTGTTTGTTGGTTTATTAGGTTATTGGTTTGTTGGTTTGTCTTTCAATCACGTCGCAATAGAGCAACGGATCGACGTGATTTGTTGCATGGATAGAGTTAAAGACCTGGAGAGTGACATAGGCTATTTTTTACCGGAAAATCAAACAGTTTCCACGGGATTTTTAAAATTTTTAAAATCTCAATCCACACGTACGAAGTCGCAGGATTGAAGGACAAACCAACAAACCAACAATCCAACAAACCAATAAACCAACAAACAAACACACTTACGCACTTTATAATAAGGGTACTGGTTAGCCGTTCCGCCGCGCCTCTAGTCGACGTCGATGCAGTTTCATATAAATCTATCAAAAATCTGGATTTTTTATGTTGCAATGCGGCCTGACCCGGCCCGCCTGGTCTACCTATTCCTTACTGTACATAAACCTGCCAAATTGTAAGATATCAAATCAGTTTATCCAAACTTTATCCTTATTCCTTTATCTAGGGCTGAGATCTATAGAGCGCACTTTGACTTTGCTCAGACTTAAGATTGAGTTACAACGAGACAGATTTATGTGAGACATATAGCTCTGTCTCGTTTTAACTCTGTCTTAAGTCTAAGCTAAGTCAGAGTGCGCTCTATAGATCTCACCCTAAGGTTTATCCGATCCTTTCCTGTCTTTCTTATACTTAAATCCATATTAAATGACAGAAACACTTAAAAAGTTACTTTAGAGTCTCTGATGCTTGCCCCACGTGGTGCATTGGAAATTGTTTAAATAATAGACTAAATAATTTTGTAGGCACATTACTGTCAGGCTTTATCCAGTCCCGTAACAGAACACTTACTTTATAAAATAGGTTAATTGGGATACGGAGCATAATATAGCGTTGTACGGAAATAGAGTTCTTTACTTTGAAATGACCAATAATTCTATATTCATCTTTTATTTATTAAACCTTTAATAAAATAGATTTAAATTCGTTCATTTAAATATTTTTATTTTATGTACAATATTGTATTATATTATAAATTAATGTAGGTAAGTTCCCAGAGTTAGATAAAATATAATTATTATTGTGTTCTGTAATATTACTGTAGACAGCGACATCTAGCGTGCAGTAGATAAACTATCACTACTCGCAGCACTTCATTTGGTAGCGTGGTGATTTTATAATAGATGGCGTTGTTTATCACGCGTAGCCATAGATTTAGCAATACTTAAAATTTATTTGCGCGTAGCATTGAAGCCGCTCGTTGAAGTCTTTTGTTAGCAAGATTGAGCAATTAAGATTTATACGGATAAACTTTAGCTAGTAAAATAAAAAAAAAGTTCTTTTAGACTTTAGAAAGTAAACCTAATAAAAAAAGAAAGATCAATGATGATGTGAGGTTTGATATAAGTAATCTTTGTTTTATAGGAGCGGTCGACTGGCTGTCGAGGGGTGGTGGTGCGGACGCGCGATGGCGGGCGGGCGCGCCAACAACGGCGCCCTGGCGCTGCACTACGCGGCCGCGAGGGGCTGCCTGGACTGCGTGCGGCTTCTGGCCAACACCACGCCTGATGTGTCGTGAGTATCCGTCTACTTCTTAATAGTTGTAACTTGTAACACCACGTAACTCGTAGCAACTTTACAGGAAAGCAAAACATTGGCTGCTGTCAGAGGTTAAAGTTGTTTGATGGATACCGTGCAGTTACTTTTAGGGTTCCGTACCCATCATGATCAAACCATCGCTTTACTACAGAGCACGGGTCTCCTATCAGAGTGAGAAGGGTTTCGGCCATAGTCTGCCACGCTGGCCAAGTGCGGATTGGCAGACTTCACACACCTTTGAGAACATTATGGAGAATTCTAAGGCCTGCAGGTTTCCTCAGAATGTTTTCCTACACTGCTAAAGCAAGTGATATTATTTTAGTCACTTAAAACGCACATAACTCCGAAAAGCTAGAGGTATACGTGCCCGACCAGGTGGAGGTAGGAGGCGGATCTACTAACCACTAGGCTATCACTGCGCTTCTACCGGGTTCCATATCCATAAGGACCCTATTACTAAGCTTCCGCTATCAGTCCGTCCGTCCTTCTGTCTGTTAGCGGGCTATATCTCGTGAACCGTACCTAATAGTCGAAATTTGACACACAGAATGTGTTACACAACATTTAAAAAGTACATAATGTTCTATTTTATAATTTTTATAGTGTTTTATATACACTTCACTTCACAGTGAACAAACATATATCACTTTCGTCACGACAGCAAGCGAACATAGCTTAGTGGTCAGAGCGTCTGGTGCGATCCCAGGAGACACGCATTCGAATCCTGCCGGTCCTCAATTTTTGATATGAATTTAAAGAATTATCTTGTACGATAGTACGGGCTCTTCGTGCGCGAGTCCGACTCGCACTTTTTGACTACCATTAGCCATTATCTATATATATAAAAAGGAAAAGGTGACTGACTGACTGACTGACTGAATGACTGACTGACTGATCTATCAACGCACAGCTCAAACTACTGGACGGATCGAGCTGAAATTTGGCATGCAGATTGCAGATAGCTATTATGACGTAGGCATCCGCTAAGAAAGGATTTTTGAAAATTCAACCCCTAAGGGGGTGAAATAGGGTTTTGAAATTTTGTAGTACACGCGGACGAAGTCGCGAGCATAAGCTAGTTTTTCTTAATAAGTACATCTTTATAGATCAAGAAGCTATTATATAGAGTTACTATAATGATGTATATTTACTGCAGATTACTTATCTAGCTCGCTACATTAGTCACAGCTAGGCTAGCCACTGGAGCGTGAGATGTGGTAAGTGTATGGGTGTAGGAGTTTTTGTATGTTCGTCCGATAACTGTCCGATCACGGCAACTAACGGGCTTTGAAAGTGTTTGTTTAATAGGAACCAGCTTTTACCGTGGCCTTATCCACACAGATTTAGGGGTTTAAAAATTCCGATGCTCTAGCCCAATTTCATTTGGGGTTGTTTTTTCTTTGTGTGTGCGTGCCAGGATTTTCTGACTTGGGTTTTCATAGGCGAAATGTAAAGGGCTGTAACTTTTTTTTTTTTTTAATTTATTCAGATTCAAGTTAGCCCCTGACTGCAATCTCACCTGGTGGTAAGTCACGATGCAGTCTAAGATGGAAGCGGGCTAACCTGGCGGGCGGGAACCTGGCAGTTTTTAATAAACCCATGCCCCTTTGGTTTCTACACGGCATCGTATCGGAACGCTAAAGCGGAAATTTAGAAATTGTAAAATTCCAAAGCCCTGCCGGGAATCGAACCCGGGACCTCCCAGTAATAAGACCACAGCGCTTACCACTGCGCCAGGGAGGTCGTCCCTGCCGAGTGTCGACATTGGACCCTCATGTGGCTGGGGGTCTCCTGTCCTCTCCCTCGTGGTATACGGTTAAAGATCTTTATTCTCGCTAATAATATTGAATTCACTTACATGAGAATTTTTAGTTAATAAACAATAGGTATCTTATCTATAAATCAACTGCGACTTTATACAAAACAAAGTATGGTAGGAATATTCAGTACTTTCTTTATTGGATAGTCATTGCTTCTTCGCATTGATGATCACATCCACGTAGATGCCGCGAGCATCATCTGGTGTCATTTAGTATCATCATCTATTACTTTAGTGAGATTGTCTTGTGATAACACAATATTTCTCTTTTACTTATGCTTTGATAGATACAGGCCTCCTCATTCTAGCCATTCTTCGCGGTCTCCTTCAACATTTTCACGCAAGCTTGGTGATAATATCATCTGATCAAAGAGATAGTCGTCTTCTAGTGTTTCTTTTTCCAGTACATAGTATCCTTATCAAAACTCAATTAATTCTTAAATGGAGAAAGTACTTAGGACAGGTTAATTATTTATGAAATAACTCAATGAACTTTTGAAAACTGATACCTACGGTCTACGGTATTGCGCCAAAAGTAATTCGAAGCGCACGTAACGAACGGCAAACATTTATGGCCAATTATAAAACCATTCTTTGTCTATGATTATTCAATGAATATTCCCGTCTCATTTTTCTGTAAGCGTATATAAAGAAACGCCGTGGTGAAAGCGTTACCGAATTAATTGCGCTTATCCGCGAGCAGTATCGCGCAATGCAATCTGAGCATCTTCACACTCTGCAGATCGCTACCATGACTATGTGAGCCTGGTACTTTTGTAACATATTACTTATCTCAAGTAAAGTTAAGGATTTCTTAAACAATTTAGAAGTTTATTGATCTGTTTAAGTAAAAAAAAATACCGTAAGACCGTACCTGTATTATAATGATTTTCCGAAACGAATTTTTTCCTGGTTTTCTCTTTCCTTTTAAATTTTTAGATGTCAATTTGGTAATTGTTCAAAAATAAAATAAAATATAAGTACGATGTATTACAGATTTGATTTATCGTAGATCGCGATTTTTTTTAACTCAATGCATTAAGTAAATTGAACTGTTCAAAAACTTCATAAATTTTTCATAGTTAGTAAAACTCCATTTTAACAGCGAAATAGTATTAGGTATCGAAATTGGACGTATTTTCTGAAATGTTCGAACCCACAATAAAATTAATTAAGATATTATTATAACCAAACTGGTAACATACAGCTGGACAGTTACGGTAAAATAAAATGGAGAAAAAACATTAATTAATCTTGACATACTTACTTCAAAAAATATTTTTCAGTAATTAATTGAAATAGCTGGCGACCTCGCACCGGAAGACGCAGTGTTGGAAGACCCCCCACTAGGTGGACGGACGACATCAGACGAGTCGCAGGGAGCCGCTGGATCCAGGCGGCGCATCACCGTGGCGTGTGGAAGTCCCTACAAGAGACCTATGTCCAGCAGTGGACGTCTATTGGTTGATGATGATGAGTTGAAATAGCAATCTTACGCGTAATACCAGTTCTGGTATTTAACCAAGTATTTGATTGTAACTCAGATTAGTTGGACGACCAGTATTTACACGGAGCGATTGATATCACCTCACAGCTGACCCCATTTATAAAGAACTAGATGATGCCCGCGACTTCGTCTGCGTCGATTTAGGTTTTAAAAAATCCCGTGGGAACTCTTTGATTTTTGACTTTGTGATGTCCTTCCCCGGGATGCAAGCTATATCTGTAACTTTCGACATCCCGAATAGGAGGCGGACGTCTAAAGCCTTTACATATGCAAGGTGTTAGAGGGAAATAAAAAAATTGTAATCAAAGATTCTGATAATCAAAATTATTAGTCTCTAGTAAAATTCCCGAATAATAAATGAATGATAGATATAATTAATGTGTAATTTTTAACATCGCGTGCGGAACTGTTATTAACGGAGCCTTTGGAAAATATAATATTATTATGCAAAAACATGTTGTGAAGCTCTATAAGTAAGTGGGTAAGAAATATTTCTAAGCACAACCATGCGAACACGCGGCATAAGAGAGCGGGTGATTATGGGTCAAAAGTTATCTTTTTACCCTTAAAATAATTTAACTGTGCTGTAATTTTGATCGTCAAGGAATGATATTATTATGATAATCCAAACAAAATTATAAGACTATAGACCGAATAAAAGTTGGACAATGTTACAAAATTTAAATGCGCACAATTAGAGCTATAAATCCCATGATTTATGATTTTTGATTTTTCCCTCTTTTCGATTTTTTGTAAAAATGTAATGAGGATAAAAATATTTAAAAAGAAAAATATCAATAGGTAGCCTATGTCAGTTTCCAGGTTTTTAAATATATCTTTTATAATATCCGTGCAAAAAATCACGACGATCTATTGCGGCGTGATTGAATGACAAACCAACAAACAAACACAGTTTCGGATTCATATAATACGTATAATTAGTATGATTATGCAAAACATCATCTGTTTAGTTCGTAGAGACTAGTAGAGCCAGCTTTATAATCTAAGCTGCATCGATGAAATCATGTACACATCACATTTATCAGAAACTGGAATGTTTACGTAAGATTTTCCGCTACCGCGTCCCGCTAAGCCCATTTCCAAGCCCACTACCATAATCAGAACTCATTTGTTCACCTAGAAATGCACTTAGTCGAGTGAAATTGTACTCTGCGTGCGCTCGTTTCGAGTGCAATGTGTGTGAGTGACCGATTGGACTTGCTGCCTAATTATGTATCTGTTGATATGTTTTTAGTCTGTGGTTGACTTGTGGTGACAATTTACACGGAGGTACTTTTTAGTTTTTAGTGATAAGGAATCATAATAGGTCTTTTTTTTTTTTTTTTTTTTTTTTTTTTTTTTTTATTTTTTTTTTTTTTTTTTTTTATACTTTTTTTTTACTTTTTTTATAGGTCTTTTTATTGTTAATAATTATTCTTTATTGAAAAAAAAACAGTCGTCTAATTAGTCTCCCCTGGCTACAAGAATACAAATTAAATTACACTTACATAATTATAAAAACATAATTAACAAAAATAAAACTGAAGTCTGTCGGAACTGATAAATAAAATATGATAATTTTTTTCAATTCAGTTATAGTTA
This sequence comes from Maniola hyperantus, assembly GCF_902806685.2. NCBI lineage: Eukaryota > Metazoa > Arthropoda > Insecta > Lepidoptera > Nymphalidae > Maniola > Maniola hyperantus. The sequence goes on along the minus strand of NC_048554.1, from coordinate 2,333,062 downwards.
TGTTATTAATTTTAATTAATTTGAATGTATAAATATGTAATAATAATGATGTTAATTAATGCTGTAATATGAAAGTTGTAGCAACGTATCCATCTAAAAAAACTTCATTATTGTTGATATTAAAACTATCTTTTATCACCATAAAGAAAGGTAAACAAAGTTTTCACATAGTTTGAATAAATAAGAACTTTAGTTATTTTATCACAGTGAAAAAATAAACAAGAAAGTTATCACATATTTTTATAGTTATTAGAACCTTAATTTTATCTATGCTAAAACGCTTTAAAATATAACAATTAAAATTTCTCTTTAACTACGTGTTATAGTAATAAGTAGTACCTACATAATATCGACAGTATGAAAACCTTTAAATCAGTTTTAAAACTCGCTTTTATTACATTACGACTAAAGTAAAAAAAGTACAGTATTTACTTCTTATAGATAAAAGTTTAGTCGTTAAGCCGGAAGAGATTAATCAATCTACATAACGACAATATTTATCGAGGTCAAGTGCACGTAACAATGGCATCCGTAATCTGAATACAATAAGCGATTGTCTTATATATCTGTCAACATAAGATGCATTGCTTGCACCGCCCTAGTACGAGAATGTTCTGCTCTCATTAATTTATTTACTTATAACTTTTGTTTTTATCGATCATCTTAAAAAAAGTTTTTTTTTAAATTTTTATAATATTTAGGTCAATATACTTACACAGATATTTTTGCTAAATTGATAAATTTTAAATGTTTCCGAAATTGGATGTTTTCTTATGCACTGACGAAATAATTATTTGGATAAAAACATATTGCTTAAAGCTATGTTTCAGTTTATCAGAATGCGTTTGCATTATCATATAATTTGTCAGAGAGGAACGAACTTGTTTGACATTTTAATTAAATGTTGAAATCGGTCAAAGAATTTATCTGAGTTTATGCAGTGCGTACGGAAATTCAACATGTTGGGAGATTCGTTACGTACGACGACATGTCAAACATTCAGATGTTAATGTTTTAGTTCAAACTCATAGTAAAATTTCCTCCTTATGCACCAATCAAATTTTACGAATTTTTTGAAAGTTCTTGTCACTAGAAAGGCAACCCTAACCAGTTGTAGATAAATTTGACTATTCAATAGCTCTTAGTAAAAACGTAATTAATTGTCTTATTCTATTCTGATTTATTCCTTGCCGTTTCAAAATTAATTAAGTGTGCTCTTGCTAGCATTCACTTTCTACTTAATAATAAGGCTTAATATAATTTTAAATACCTACTCACCTAGTTATTGACTATCAGCACAGTTTTACCTATTAGGCTTGACTATAAAATATATTATTTTTATTGGAATATACTAATTATTATGATCTTTATCTAGTATTATTGTAGCATCATAGATTTATGACACTATTTTTGAATACTGATACCAAAATATTCTTAAGAAATCATAAAAATATACATAATAATGAATATTTTTATGATTTGTAGAATATAAGATTTATGCATTATTTAAATATTTTAATTAGATTTTAGACTGGCTAATTTATTAACTGCCCTATGTGTAAAAAGTTGTTTGGGTAGAGTTCACTTTTTAAAACTTTTTAATGTTTATATACTTTAAGTTTAATTATCTATATTATACTATAATCTTGACCTTTAATCTAGCGTGAAATACGCTCAAAATATACGTTATATATCACCGGATTTAATAGCATTTTTCGGTATATAACCGTATATTATAACCGACGCGCGTGATCAAATGTGCCGCCCGGTTTCCTCTCAGCTATTCGTGCAAATTTTCTGGTGCATATAATGGATTACTTGTCAATTGGAAAATGCATTTTTTATATTGTTTTTATATGAAGCGAGCGCATATAAGCGGTTGGTTTCACTTGTGATGGACATTTGTCGTAATATCTTGCGCTTGCTGTGATTTACTATTATATGTAGATTATATATTATATTTAAAAAACGTTTTCTAGTATTTAGTTGGTGATGATATAGTTTAGATATGCTTTTATATATGTCGTGAGTTTCAAGTAGATATAATAGATATATAATTTAGCACAAATAAATATCGGTATAAATCATTACGTGTCCGACTCGTTGTTGAGTTTTTAGATGCCAATTAGCACTTTTATGTGATTAAAGAAGATAAAGTGGCTATTTATGATCATAGCAAGAAGTTAACTTTAATTTTGTAAGTGTATAGTGATGTGTTATTTTGTAGACTCATTACGGATAATATAAATAATAGATTAGGATTACGGATATATAAACGAGAAAGAGATATTATGGATATTGGACAGAAAGAGGTTGATTTTGTTCAACAAAGTGATCATACTGTTAATTATCATTAGTACTTACACTGTGTAATGCAATGTTAAATTCAACCACAGACTAAAAATATATCATTGACAGGATAAACTGAAAACTTTTGGGAAAAAGTTTCAACTTGTGCTTATCGAACTCGAAAAAGTTCGTTAAGGATTTTGAATCCGGAGTGACTTTATATGGTGAGAAAATAATTGTGATGGTTTAAAAAGGAGCTTAATTTCGAAAATAAAGATGGCGACTTGTCCCCGACGAGAGCGCCCTCTACGGGCATCTACGATGAGGCTGAAGTATTCTAAGACCATACCAGCGAGTACTGTCAGGTAGGCTCATCAAAATCTTGTTTTTATTATTTCACACTGTCAAAAATTACCCGAGTAAGCTTGGCAGCTTGGCGAAGTTTGTCTGGCAGGGCAGTTTTTATGCAGTTTGAGATGGAAGGGGTATTGGCGATTTTAATATGCCATCCACCGCGTTTCCTCGACACCAATAAGCTTGGGAGAAATATATTGGGATAAAAAAACGTGTTGCTTCGACCAAGAAACACGTTTTTGCCATACGGTCAACGCGCGTAAGTAGGTATACGCGTGTGACTGCTGTGATGTTAGGCTGCCATGAATGGGGATCCATATAATAACAAAAAAAATATGGGTGGGTACAAAATTTATCATCGTCTTCATCAACCCATCACCGGCTCACTACTGAGCCCGGACCTCTTCCCAGAATGAGAGGGGTTGGGGTTACCACGCTGACCAAGTACAAGTACTACAAGATTGGCAGACTTCACACACCTTTGAGAACATTTTGGAGAACTTTCAGGTATGCAGGTTTCCTCACAATGTCCTTCAGCGTTAAATAAGTGATATTGCACAATACTCTGAAAAGTTAGAGGTGCGTAACCGGGATCGAATCCGGGCACGCACGAGGAGGCGAACATGCACCAATAGGCTATCACCGCAAAATTACTAGCTGGTAATCACTCTAGTTAAAATCAAATTCATAGCAGTTTATTAATTTTGTTAGCTAATACGTCCAATCAAACAATTAAATAGCTCGTATGAAAATTATGCACAGTCATCAATCTTAATTTTCTATTGAAGTTAACAATGTAATTAAATATTTAGGCTACGTCATACTTTGATCTACTTTTTATTTAAATAAATCTTATGTAATGTTATTAATGATACATATATGATATTACAATATTATATCGATAGAGTTGTTAAAGAGAAATTCTGCCAATCATTTTTCCATTTAAACGCGTAACTACTACGTTCTAGAATAGTTTTCTCTAAATTACTTACTTACACAGTATGTTATCGTCATAACTAGATTGTCCCATCGCTTAATAGGGTCTTGTAGTAATAAAATGATGTGATTTTTTTTGTATAGCGGTAGTTTATGGGGCTAGAATTCATTATTAAAGAGATTTTTTTTTTAAAACCGGCCAAGTGCGAGTCAGGCTCGCGCAATGAGGGTTCCGTACTACAGTTGTAATTTTACGACATTTTGCACGATAATTCAAAAACTATGATGCATAAAAATAAATAAAATATGTTTTAGAATGTACAAGTAAAGCCCTTTCATATGATACCCCATTTGATATAGTTATCTTACTTCTAAAACTGAAAATTCTAATTATTAGTGAAGTTATTTTTTTTTGTGCGATGTAAGCCTAAATTCACGGTTTTCAGATTTTTCCCCAAATATCTGCTATAAGACCTATCTACCTGCCAAATTTCATGATTCTAGGTCAACGGGAAGTACCCCGTGGGTTTCTTGACAGACCGACAGACAGACAGACAGACAAAGTGATCCTATAAGGGTTCCGTTTTTCCTTTTGAGGTACGGAACCCTAAAAACATAATTTTTATTTATTATTATAATAATTTTTATTTATTTTTAATAATTTTCGTGACAGACGGACGGACAGACGGATGGAGAACGTCGCACCATACGGGTTCCGTTTGTACCATTTTGGTACCAAAATAATTATTTGTTTGGTCATAACTAGGTGTATTTGGATGTTTTCGTTCACGCAACGATAATAATATACTAGTTACAAATATTTAAATGGCTCCTATGCTAATCACATTATTTTGTAGCAACTTCATTATTCCATTTCGTAGTACATTTCGATACATCCAATCAGGTATTTCATTTCGAAATGAGGTGACCGGCAATTCATTTTCATACATTTGATCACTTTCCCTAATTATACGTGTACATACATGATTATTCCTTACTTGCATACAATTAAATGTACCTATTGTGCAACAATATAATACGGAAACAACTTTATCTTACTTAAATTAGAGTTCAAATCAGATTGACAAACGTATCCGCTTTTTTTTGTAGTTTTACAATTTACCGCGTGTATAACAATAGGTGTTTTTTGCAACGCCATCTGTTGTCGAGTAGAAATGATGGGAAAGTGTGTAAGAAAATTGAACATTGTCTAACAGATTTTCTCCTTGTTGACAATGTATTTATTAATTGTTAATGAATTATGTAGCTTCAAAGGCGAAGGTCAATTGTTATATTAAGCTTGCGTGTTTAGATATTATTACTACCTATTGTTAAATCTCTAGGTAAAGATTTCAATATCTTACGCTGTTACTTTTTCAGTAGTAGGGACATAACTGTTGATTTTCTTGCCGGCTTTTCTTAGTAAAAATCCGATTTACGAACTCATGGTGGAGTTATGAACGTACGAACGAAGTGCGAAGTCGCAAGCATCAGCTAGTTATTTTATAAAACTCTCATAGTATTGCACATTACTCTATTAACTTTAAAAATGGAAAGTTAAAAGTGAAATGACGTCAATTATTCTAACCCTTCATGTTATAACAATAAAGACTTAAATATTCTTAGCAAGAAAGGCTATAAAACTACAATGCTTTTTGTAAAAGCCGACATAAGTGCAAAATATGTGCATTATCTCTATGACATAATAGGCATAATTATCAAGTTATTACAAAACTATGATATTATAAATGTAAAAAAAAGAATGAAACGTATCTACACGTTATACTTCGACCTTTAGAATGAGATTTCGGCTTTGGAGAGCGTTGCCTCTGTCGCTCATACCTATGTGACGTTTTATCGGTCTCAACGATAGAGACAACGCTCTACGAAACTGCTATCTCTTTCTAAAGGTCGATGTAGAATATTTTCTGCCGCGTACTGTAGGTACTCTCGTGCGTTTTGTTTCCTCTTTGGTCATCAGCGAGCATCAAAGCTCTCTTATTACTTATTATGATATTTCGGAAAAATCAAAGAGATCCCACAGGACCTTAAAAAAACAAAACCACACGAAGTCGCCAATATCTTCCCTGACATCCTATAGACACAGGTTATCTAGTTAGGAGTCAGATCCACCACCCACGCAAATGGCCAAGTTGTAAAGAGTTTTCTGGTTTAGTATAGTTTTAAAATATTTGTGCGGGTTTGTCACTTTATGTTTATGTAGGTATACTAATAAAAAAATAAATATCATCTAGTTCTGCATACTTTTATGGACTAAGAGCCAGTGTGTAATGTGTTAGTGTCGTGGCAACCCCCTGTCAGACTCTTAAACTTTCAGAGTGTCTGGCAGGGGGGGGTTTGCTCTCTATATTACTTGTGTTATTTTTTTTATTTTTTATCATCGACCCACTGAAATAGACATAATTATTAATTATACAAGTAGTAGGTACACTGGAAAAGGTGTGCTATACAAAATGACAGTTATTTTTGATTTGGAGTGCCCCACGGAGCGTACCGGGAATTAAAATTAATATTTCAAATGGTATTGTCCATATTATCTTTGTATTGACACTATGTTGACGGATGTCTTCTCACTAACATTTAGTTCCAAGTAGGCTCACGTGACGCTCACTACTGCTATCAGCGCTGAAATGGCGAAAAAAATGTTGCTTCAAAAACAAGTCGGCAATAGCAAATCCAGTGTATACTTACTTGTATTAATTGAGGCCAGTGAGTCAAGGACATTCCTGTAACCAGTAGAAAAATATGTTTTAAGAAGCACTTAAGATGGCCTTACATTCAATTCAATATAACATAATGGTTCTCATGATCCTCTCGATTACGAAACGATGTTCCAATAATTGAAACATCGGTTTAGCAATCGATTTTATTTCGATGTTATCTGTAGCAATTCGGGCAGCGGTCGGCGCAGCGAAAGTGTATGAAAAACGCCGTCTCATGTAGCGTGGCTTCAGACATGCTGGAGAAACGTAGGTTGCTTCAAGTGATAAGAAGAAAGCGGATAAAAAGACTGAAAGATATTTTTATTTTTGAAAATCTTCAAAAATTTTACATTTTGAATTTAATTTACATTCATTTTTACATTTTGCATTTAATTAATTTATTTAATTAATTTTACATTTTGAATATTGCCATTAAATAAAATCAATCACTACCCATATTATAAATACAAAATGTTTGTTGATTTATTGGTTTGTTGGTTTGTCCTTCAATCTAGTAGCAACGGGGCATCGGATCGACGTAATGTCTTGCATATGTGTGTAGTTAAAGACCTGGAAAATGACCTGAAAAACTATTCAGTCTTCTGTATACCCTGCCGCAGCTTGTGCTTGTAATCTATGGTACTGAAGCCTTTTCGGAATCCGGCTTTGTTAGTCTGCGTCCCGCTTCTATTAAAAGTATCTCATCATCATGATCAACCCATCGCCGGCTCACTACAGAGCATGGGTCTCCTCTCAGAGTGAAAGGGGTTTTGGCCATAGACTACCACGCTGGCCATGTGCGGATTGGTAGACTTCACACACCTTTGAGAACATTATGGAGAACTGTTAGGCATGCAGGTTTCGTCACGATGTTTTCCTTCACTGTTAAAGCGAGTGATATTGAATTAGTTAAAACGCACAAAAACTCCAAAAAGAGGTGCGTGCCCGGGATCGAACCCTCGACCGAAAAGTATCTACGTATCTATATAATCATAAGTACGCGGAATAGCGCGGGCGACGTGCGGCTGTGCGTCCACACCCCGATTGCCATGTCAACCTGTCCCGTACTATACCTATAGTAAAATGTAACTCAAGCGCGAGCTAAGCGAGCGCGATGTTTTTCACAATATTGCCCTTAGGAGAGGTATTTGCTTCCTTTTCGGCACCGGCTTGCCACCCTATTTGCTACGCCACTGGCTGTACCCGCGGCTCCAGTTGTGTGGTCTCGTCGTAGTGTAGTAGGTACCTATAGAAATTTATGGGCGGTTGGCTTGCACACCCTAGGGCTCTGCGCCCGGGTGCACTGCACCCCTTGAACCGCCGGGTAAAGACGGTCCTGTGAAAAAACCGCTCTTTTGTGTCACTTTGTACCATACCCAACCTCACGAATTGCTGCGTAATTAATGTCAGTCGAAATAATTTTGAGTAAGATTTGTTTCTTTTCCAAATTTTGAAACATGATCGTGACACTTGTTTGTCGTTCCGTGTTCATTGTTGTTTCATAAATCTCTATCTCCATGCTCTGATAGATGAGCAGGGTAGCTTAGTGGTTAAGACCTCAGCCTTCTTTTTTGGAGGACGAGTGTTCGATCCTTGGCACGCACCTCTAACTTTTCGGAGCTATGTGCGTTTTAATTAATTAAATATCACTTGCTTTAACGGTGAAGGAAAACATCGTGAGGAAAACTGCATGCCTGAGAGTTCTCCATAATGTTCTCAAAGGTGTGTGAAGCCTGCCAATCCGCACTGGGCCAGCGTGGCATAAGCCATTTAAACTTTTCTCATTCATTAGAATCGCTAAATTGTAAGTAGATATAATTAGTCGAACTTTGGATTGGGTATGATGCAGTACTTACTATGTACTTACATACTTACTTATTAGGGTTCCGTACCTCAAAAGGAAAAACGGAACCCTTATAGGATCACTTTGTTGTCTGTTTGTCTGTCTGTCAAGAAACCTACAGGGTACTTCCCGTTGCCCTAGAATCATGAAATTTGGCAGGTAGGTAGATCTTATAGCTGACATTTGGGGAAAAATTTAAAAACCGTGAATTTAGGGTTGGATCATAATGTATGTACATTCTAAAACAGATTTTTATTTATTTTTATGCATCATAGTTTTTGAATTATCGTGCAAAATGTCGAAAAATACGACTGTAGTACGGAACCCTCATTGCGCGCGCCTGACTTGCACTTGGCCGGTTTTTTTGTATAGTACGCGACAGGTTGAAATGGCAATCGGGGAGAGAACACCCCACATATCCGCATAGCTCCCGCGCTAACCCGGTGCGGGAGAGCGCGGGTGACGTGCGAGTGTGCAGGGCGTCCCCCCGCCTCATACCCCGATTGCCGTCTCGACCTGTCGACAATACGACAATAGGCCTGACAAAACTAGTCGATTATGATGCACACTATGTCATCAAACTATCAATACAAAGATCAACAAACTCGGAAAAAGATGGCGTGTCATTCAACTGATTGTGTGAAAACATATGCAAGTGTCAAGCGGAGCACTTTCGCTGGGGCTTCGCGAAACCCGCCAGAGCCTTAGAGCTTGCAGTGAGAACGAATCTGGCGGCGCGCGCGCATGTATTACCGAACGAATCGATTTCTAACGATTAATCGATATCCATTGTGGACTGTGTTGTGTATGTTATGACGCTCATTTTGTCTTGCAAAACTGTGTTGTCATTAAATATTTATACCTACTTTTCATTTATTTATTATACATGAGATTCGCATACAATAGTACATACGAGTTTGAAGCAAATTTTTCACTTTTCACTTCAAGTTTTTCTCGAATATTAACTAACTATAGTTTTATTTATATAAAGTGTTATTTCTGCGTGTAAAATACTCAGAAAATATATCAATATGACGCTCAACAACACCCAACCTCCGTACAGTCGGGTGACTAGTAAACTGTTCGGAAAGAAAAGTAAGAAAAACAAAAAGTATGTGAAAATGAAAGCTGGGACTTACAGCGGCCGGGAACGGTAAATACTTTCATTACTTAGTAACTATTTTTTTTTATTCAGATACAAGTTAGCCCTTGACTGCAATCTCACCTGATGGTAAGTGACGATGCAGTCTAAGGTGGGAGCGGGCTAGGAAGGAGTATGGCAGTTTTTATTAAACCCATACACCTTTGGTTTCTACACGGCATCGTACCGGAACGCTAAATCGCTTGGCGGCACGGCTTTGCCGGTAGAGTGGTAACTAGCCACGGCCGAGGCCTCGCACCAGACCAAACCAGAAATTTAGAAATTACAAAATTCCATACCCCTGCCAGGTATCGAACCCGGGACCTCCCACTAATAAGACCATAGCGCTTACCACTGCGCCAGGGAGGTCGTCATATTAAATTGAAATTAGTACCTTTGCTGGTGTGTTAAGTAAAAAGCTATGATAGCCACTAGGTTAGGACGTCCGCCTTCTAATCGGAGGTCGGGGGTTCGATCCCAGGCCTCCCTCTAACTTTCGGAGCTATGTGCGTTTTAATTAATTAAATATCACTTGCTTTAACGGCGAAGGAAAACATTCTCAGGAAACCTGCATGCCTGAGAGTTCTCCATAATGTTCTCAAAGGTGTGTGAAGTCTACCAATCCGCACATGGCTAGCGTGGTAGACTATGAACAAAACCCTTCTCACTCTGAGAGGAAACCCGTGCTCTGTAGTGAGCCGGCGACGGATTGATCATGATGATGATGATGAAATTGAAACTCGTTGAGCTATGTCGGTTGCCCAGATTCTCCTTCGGATCTCCTCATTTCTGATTAACTGTAAGTTGAAGTGGCAATGAGCTGGGAACATAGTTTGAAAAACCGATAGACGTTGGTGTCCCAAGGTGCTTGAAAAGCTTTTCATTCATCCAATCCAAACAGTTTCTACTTAGTATGCTGATGGTATCACTTATTGTAGGTTAGGTAAAGGTTAGGCCGTTCGCATTGGAGAGAGCTATCTTCGGAGTTTCTCCATTTTACTTATAAATAGAGAGGACTACTTGTTGCTAAGAAAGGATCGAAGTAAGTAGGTACTGCAAAGGCGGCGGTGCAAGTACAGTGTGTGGAATAAACAAAAGCAATGGCGGCCGAAAACATCTGACGCTAGAGGTCAACGAACGTTGCGTAAGTAGGCCACTTAGAGTCAATGCCGCGTCGTAGGCGGGGCATTGACCCGAGTTTTGCATTGCGGGTTTGAACAATACTAAATCACTAAAACTACTGTTTTGGTATTGAATTGTTTTAGGTAGTATAACAATAACGTTAAATTGCTAGTCTTAGACCATAGAGACTCAGAACAATAAATATGTACTATATCAGTAGGTATCTCGTCGGTGTTGGAATGCCTCTTTGATAACGATAAATTAATTCAATCGACTTTTTTAACATCCACTAACTATTACCATCACCTTCTAGTCGTTTATTTCGTGGTTTAAGTGGCATTTCATTTAACTACTTTTTAGTTTCACGATAATTTCTCTTATTAATTTGCATTTTAATTAAGTTACCACATCAGTTTACTAGTATCTAAATTAAGCGATCCAAGACTAAAATGCGTTCTTGACACGGCGCGGCGGCGAACTACGATTATAAATTATAATTGTAGACTTATTTGTATGTTTATATACCTACCCTCATAACTCTAACAAACTTATTTTGATATAAATGATGTGTTATCTTGGCTATCTAGGGTTCGTCTCAACACTTCGTAATAATAATTAGTAGCGTCACGCTACGTCATCAAGAATCCAAAATGGCACACAAGTCCAATAAAAAATTTTATGATAACGAAAAATAAATTACGGACATATATGTGGAGTTTGATATTAAAAATGTCTATTTATGTAAATTCTTAAAATTATCTTAAATATATAAAAGGAAAAGGTGACTGACTGACTGACTGATCTATCAACGCACAGCTCAAACTACTGTACGGATCGGGCTGAAATTTGGCATGCAGATAGCTACTATGACGTAGGCATCCGCTAAGAAAGGACTTTTGAAAATTCAACCCCTAAGGGGGTGAAATAGGGGTTTGACATTTGATTAGTCCACGCGGACGAAGTCGCGAACATAAGCTAGTATGTATAAAATTGAGGTAGGTAAAGTAGGTACACAGACCACTACCTATAGACACCTAATAGCCAGACACCCCCGATCGCCAAGCTTAGGCAGTTGCTTAGCATAAAAGTCGGCCCACGCCCGTTCGGTATCCTCATTCCGCACATTGTCTTGATTACGTGACTTTTGAGTTCACCAATCACAACGAAGGATTCTTCCCTGTCCCCCGCCAACGTTTTACGATTTTGTTTTCATGCAAAACCTTGTATATGCGTACTCTTGAGGTTGAATTCTCTGTAAGTAGGTTAAAAAAAACTATTTTTCACGACCTACTTACTGAAAATCGAAAAAAAACAACTGAATTTCTATATCTACTGGTATCTACTACTTAGTATCGTATGGGACAGGTTGAGATGACAATCGGGGTATGCGGCGAGGGGACGCCCCGCACGTCCGCACGACATGCGTGCTATCCCGCACCCGGTTAGCCAGGTGTCCGGTGCGTCCCCTCGCCTCATACCCCGACTTCGATCTCAACCTGCCTCGTCAAGATCTTCGTGGTAGGTACATATTATAATACTATTAAATGTGAAACGAAACTAGCATTTTTCAAAAAAGGTTCTGGTTTTGGTTGTGAACTCAATCCTGTTATACCATTAATGGATTGTATCAATGTAGATAGGTATCGTTAGATAATTAATCTAATTAATAACCGGTTAAAATATCTATTCATGGACTTATCTACCACTTACGAAAGACTTAAATCCGTGAATTAACACCGTTACTTATATTATGCTAATGATATTATGTATTACAACTTGTCATTGATATAACATGTCCCGAAATAGGCAGCCGAACCTGTTAGACGAGCTCGCCAAAACATACATTGCCTAATACCAAGTAATAGCTGGTTTGTGACGTCACATGTCTGCGAGTGAAAACGAGATAAAAGTGAAATTTATCGGCAACTAGTATCAGATGTAATATTCGTGATGTATCGGGGCTTGTGATGTAACAGGTGGCTTTTTCAACGTAGTTACAACGAAAAAGTGTTATTGGTTATTATGCATATATCTAACTAAGTATTACAGTAAAACTTAAAGCTAGCCTTATCTCATTACTATACTATATTTATATCATACTAGCTTATGCTCGCGACTTTGTCCGCGTGGACTACACAAATTTCAGACTCCTATTTCACCCCCTTAGGGGTTGAATTTTCAAACATCCTTTCTTAGCGGATGCCTACGTCATAATAGCTATCTGGAGTCTGTGCACTTCTGGAGTAGTGGCTTGCATAGAAATCTTAGGTATTCGTACAAAGGTAGGTATTTTCTTCTTCTTCTATGTTGTTCAGCCCGATCCGTCCAATAGTTTGAGCTGTGCGTTGATAGATCAGTCAGTCAGTCAGTCAGTCACCTTTTCCTTTTATATATATAGACTAGTGACCCGCCCTGACTTCGCACAGGTAGCTAATTTTTTATTTATTTAACAATTATCTCTAATTTTTTGAAATAAAATATAGCCTATATCACTCAGGAATAATGTAACTTTCTATTGGTGAAAGAATTTTAAATCGGAGCAGTAGTTTCAGAGATTACCCCCTACAAACAAACTTACAAATTTCATCTCTTTATAATATTAGTATAGATATATCATGCTAGCGTGGAATGGGAACACTGGCCACTGACAGCGAGGCTGATCCTTTACGCAAAAAATGAGCCAGCCCTTTTGACACAGTTGACCGATGTTGACCGTTTGACCCAGATGAGGCTATGAAATGTCTGGTATTTTTTTTTGCACTAAGACTCCATGGCCCCAGGGTCTCCACGGCAAACGAGAGGTAGATTATAATATTATTATCCATACTAAATAATATAAATGCGAAAGTGTGTCTGTCTGTCTATCTGTCTGTCTGCTAGCTTTTCATGGCCCAACAGTTTAACCGATTTTGATGAACATGGTAGAGAGTTAGCTTACATTCCGGGTTACTTTTTATTCCGGAAAATCAAAGAGTTCCCAAGGGATTTTTGAGAACTGAAACTCACGCGGACGAAGTCGCGGGCATTATCTAGTAATGAATAAAAAAAAGATTATATTGCTATACTTACATAATATTTAAGAGAAAATATAGAGTCAAAAAAATTAACGACTTCTAGTTTATCGAGTTAAGGCGAGTCACCGAGGCTAAGCGGAAAAAACTGGTTTGCTAGATCAAATGTTTTAGGAATTTACTATTAAATAATGGCCTTGCTAAAAATATACAATATACCTAAAGACATTGTCTAAAGAATGTGCTACTTTGATACACAATAGGAAGTACTTCACTCGATCAAATAAAATCTTGAAATAAGCCGAAATAAAAGTCTAAAACGAATTATTTAATACTAAAATTTCTGACTTGGCAAATAATTTTTATATGGAAATTTTTGTCTTAAAGTACTACAGAGAACCTGCTAAATTTTGGTTTTCAACAGGACTTCTATAATTTATTAAATTCAAATTTAACGTTTGAAACACAGAATTTGAACGTTGCCAAGCGGTTTACTCATTACACATTTACATCATCACTTTCATTGTAGTAGGTATTCCTCCGTGTTTTTGTATTCAAAATCAAAAGTGATCCTCCTTTGAAATTCAATAGCTTATCGAGTTCCGATATCATTTTCAACTTTTACCCGGTTGAATGGTCTTCGAATATATCCCTATGCATGTAAACAATACGCATGCGCTAGCACGCAAACTCACATTTCAAGAACATAAAAAATATAGATATCGTGGTTTTAGCCGTTTTAGTGTTGGAAGCGAAAGTTACTACCGAGCGATAAAATGTAACATACATGTACCTAACATACGAATATAATATCTAGGTATACTACTAAGTCCTACACTTGATTAGCGGCGAAGGAAAACGTCGTGAGGAAACCTGCATGCCTGAAAGTTCTCCATAATGTTTTCAAGTGTGTGAAGTCTGTCAATCCGCACTTGGCCAGCAGCGTGGCCGTGCTCTCCGAGGCATGGAGAAATGCCAAATTTAGACCTCCGAAATTGGTCGCCCATCCAATAACTGACTTGTGTTAACGTTGCTTCAACACGTGATGACTGTATCCACTTGTATCACATTTGTATTGTATAATTTTTTGTGTGTCTTTATTCACGTTACGTATTTGTTCAACAGTGCAAACACGGCGATGGACAATGACGTCACGCCGGTATACCTCGCCGCGCAAGAAGGACACCTGGCTGTACTGAAATACTTGGTACTAGAGGCTGGGGGAAGACTGGACGCGCGCGCCCGCGACGGGATGCTGCCAATACACGCAGCGGCACAGACTGGCTGCCTGGACTGTGTTAAATGGATGGTAAGAACACTTGGTACTAGAGGCTGGGGGAAGACCGGACGCCTGTGCCCGGGATGAGATGATGACAATACATGCAGCGGCACAGACTGGCTGCCTGGACTGTGTTAAATGGATGGTAAGAACACTTGGTACTAGAGGCTGGGGGAAGACCGGACGCCTGTGCCCTGGATGAGATGGTGACAATACATGCTGCGGCACAGACTGTTTGCCTGGATTGTGCAAAATGGATGGTAAAAATATTTCTAGAAGCTGGGGGAAGAGTGGACGTAATAATACTTTTTCGCAAAATAACAACTCTCATATAAAATTTTAATCGAACGTCATTACTATGTTCTACCTACTCCTATTTCCGACAGCTAATTTCCATACATTACATAAAACCGCAGGTAATCTATTTTTTACAATACGCCACAGTAGGCGTCGTTACGTAAAAGTAATTCATAAGATTTTCTCTTATATTATCCACTAATTAGAGTTCAATAACTTTTCGCAATCAATCACAGAGCAGGAAACGATCAGAGAGCACGCTCAGACTCTTAAGGCCTGATACACATAAAGCGCGTCGGGTAGAACTAGAAGTACAGTTAAGGTTGTTTTATGCCTGAGTAACATGAAAAGTCCAGTGGCCCTACCGCGGTTGTTTGACAGCTGCAATGTCACGATCGCAATCATCTCTGATTGGTTAATGCTCGCTCACTATTGGCCACAATGCATTGTTGCAACAAGAATCGCACAAATTCAGCCAATCAGAACAATTGAGATTGTAATAATGATTGATGCAGGTTTTAGACAATCGCCCTACTGACTCACACATTGACTGACTTATCAATGCCCAGCTTTACCCTTGGACCTAGATAAATGAAATTTTACACAGAGGCTCCTTTTCTAATGTAGACAAGGAATACGGTTAGATTTATCAAAATTCTCACGAAGCGCAAATTTCGGAGCGAAGCCGCGGGTGGTCTCTAATTATTATTAAGTAGGAATGGTATAGTATGGGAGCATACATTTTTGCGGCTTTTATGCAGCATGCGGCAGTCTATTTATTTTTTACTAGCTGATGCCCGCGACTTCGTACGCGTGGATTTAGGTTTTTAAGAATCCTGTGGGAACTCTTAAATTTTCCTTCCTATCTCTGTACCAAATTTCGTCAAAATCGGTAGAACGATTGAGCCGTGAAAAGCTAGCAGACAGACAGACACACTTTCACATTTATAATATTATGGTATGGATATGGATAGTATGTATTGAGACACCATCTGCTATAGTGACACTGCTATAGTATATCTAGTGAAACGGGACTCAAGTGGAAATCAAATATATGTACGTAGGTAGGTATATTTTTTATTAGGTATATTTTTTTAACTTATTTTACTAAGTTCTAACTTGTTTTTAGGGAACGGAAAAATATTTTTATTTTGTTTTATTGGCACACACAGCGGGATGGCTAATCACTAACACTACCCATATTATAAACGCGAAAGTGTGTTTTTTTGTTGGTTTATTGATTTGTTAATTTGTTCTTCAATCACGTTTCAACGAATCAACGTGATTTTTGCATGGGTATAGTTAAAGACCTAGATACTGGATAGTGACATATACTACTTTTTATCCCGGAAAATCAAAGGGTTCCCACGGGATTTTAAAAGGGTACGGAAGTACCTCAAAAGGAAAAACGGAACCCTTATAGGATCACTTTGTTGTCTGTCTGTCAAGAAACCTACAGGGTACTTCCTGTTGACCTAGAATCATGAAATTTGGCAAGTAGGTAGATCTTATAGCTGACATTTGGGGAAAAATCTGAAAACCGTGAATTTAGGGTTAGATCACACAAAAAAAATTAAATTGTGGTCATGAACTAATAATTAGTATTTTCAACTTTCGAAGTGAGTGACTATATCAAGTGGGCTATCATATGAAAGGTCTTCATCTGTACATTCTAAAACAGATTTTTATTTATTTTTGTACATCATAGTTTTTGAATTATCGTGCAAAATGTCGAAAAAATACGACTGTAGTACGGAACCCTCATTGCGCGAGCCTGACTCGCACTTGGCCGGTTTTTATTTATCAATCACTAGCTGATTCCCCGGCGGCAAATTCAACCGGATAAAATTTTAAAAATCCCTTGGGCACTTTGATTATTTATTTACTTATCCTTATCAGACGTACCTACGGACAAGCCAAGAAAACCAAAGTATTATTATGTACATATATTACTCTAAATACTTAATTATAGGTATACCATCTCTGTTTCATTGTGTTTAAAAATACTCATGTGTTTTTAAATTATGTAGAACATAAAATTGATTTTACATATAAAAATATAATTTGTAATCTATATTTTTATTAGTAGGATATCCGCCTTTCTAGCGTCATGTCGTTTTAGTATAATGTAATACACATAATACAGGAAGCCTGTGCGTCTGTCTATATTATTACGTAGTGACCATTACTCACAATAAGATTAAAATCCAATTTCTCAGTATAAAATCATGTAAGTACACATTAATGATGAAAATATTATTATGATCCTCCCGTCCATTGCTTCAGTCATTCCGTCGTTCAGCTGAAGGAATCACCCTCGCTGTTTATAGTAAACTAGCTTATGCCCGCGACTTTGTCCGCGTGGACTGCACAAATTTCAAACCCCTATTTTACTCCCTTAGAGGTTGTATTTTCAAAAATCCTTTCTTAGCGGATGCCTACGTCATAATAGCTAATTCTATCTGCATGCCAAATTTCAACCAGATCCGTCCAGTAGTTCGAGCTGTGCGTTGATAGTCAGTCAGTCAGTTAGTCATTCACCTTTTCCTTTTATATATTTAGATACCTACAATAAAAATTCTGGTTCGATTTTAATAATGGAATTTTTGAGGGTGAAAAGCTCTGCCTAGTACTCTTATTATAAATGCGAAAATGTATTTGTTTGTTGTTTATTGGTTTGTTGGTTTGTTGGTTTGTCCTTCAATCACGTCGCAACGGAGCAATCCGGTGATTTTTTTGCATAGGTATAGTCAAAGACCTGGAAAGTGACATAATAATAAATTAGCATTTTTGTAATTTAATATTTTAAAATGATTTTTTACCAAATGTAATTTTATCGAAAACTAGCTTATGCCCGCGACTTCGTCCGCGTGGACTACACAAATTTTAAACCCCTATTTTACACCCTTAGTTTTGATCTTTAACTATGAGATTTTAACATGAGCTTAATAAAATATATCATACTGCTAATTGCAAAAAATTAACTACAAAACTTCTTTATAGACACTTCAAAACTGACAGAGTTTCATACAAACTTCAATTCAAACCCCTATTTTACCCCTTTAGGGGTTGAATTTTGAAAAATCCCTTCTTAGCGGACGCCTACGTTATAATAGCTATCTGCATGCCGAAATTCAGCGTGATCCGTCCAGTAGTTTGAGCTGTGCGTTGATAGATCAGTCAGTCAGTCAGTCAGTCACCTTTTCCTTTTATATATATAGATAGATGATTTACAATAGCACCTTTAGAAATGATACTTGATATCAATATCCCGACTACACCGGAGATCCCCGATTAGCTTTTTTAGTTTTTTGCGATTGTATCTACCTATTCATACTATAATGTTATAAATGCGAAAGTGTGTCTGTCTGGCTGTCTGTCTGTCTGTCTGTCTGTCTGTCTGTCTGTCTGCCTGCTAGCCTTTCACGGCCCATCTGTTCAACCGATTTTGACGAAATTTGGTACAGATATAGCTTGCATCCCGGGGAAGGACATAGGCTACTTTTTATCCCGGAAAATTGAAGAGTTCCCACAGGATTCTCAAAAACCTAAATCCACGCGTACGAAGTCGCGGGCATAATCTAGTATTCTATATTGCGTTTAGTTTGGAAATAAAGCGAAACTTTTATTAAACGTGTAATTTTCTTCAGATAGTGGAACGCGGTGTGGACCCCAACGCGAGAGATGGCGATGGAGCTACGCCACTCCACTTCGCTGCATCACGGGGACACCTCTCCACGGTGCGGTGGCTTCTCCGCCATGGTGCCAGACTCCACCTGGACAGACATGGCAAAAGCCCTATCAATGATGCTGCAGAAAATCATCATTTGGAGGTTAGTCATCTACCATATTCGGCTTGTAATTTCAAGCTCCGACATCAAGGGGACATCTCTCCACAGTGCAGTAGCCACTACGTAGAACCCTCGAAGCCATGGTGCCAGACTGCACTTGAACAGACTTGGCAAGAGCCCCATCAACGACGTTGTTACCAGCACTGGACTAGGGTTTGCTTGTGATTCTGAACTCTGGCAACATGAGACATCTCTCCACAGTGCGATGGCTACTGCCCCAAAATTCCAGACTCCATCTGGACAGACATGGCAAGAGCCCCATCAACGACGCAGCAAAGAATCGTCATTTGGAGGTAAGTCTCTTCTTTTAACATGTTGTTACCAGCAGACTAGGGTTTGCTTCTGATTCTGAACTCTGGCATCAAGAGGCATCTCTCCACAGTGCGGTGGAAAGTTAGGGTGCCCAAAGCGGTTTTGTCTTTTTAAAATATGAACGTAGCAAAATCACAACGTGTGTAAGGGATTTTCACGTGTCCGCTTTAGTCACCTTTCCCCTGGATATTTTTCCTTGCCATGTTCTGTCTATTGGACTGTGGTCCACTTATAATTCTAATCTTTGACATCAAAAGGACAAATCTTCATAGTGCGTTGCTTTTACTACGTCATGGTGTCAGACTAGGTACACTGTGACCAGTGGCGTGCAGCTCATAGAGGCATAAACGCACTGCTTACCCTCGTTGTAATAGATCAATGTTAATTTTTTATTATGACCTACCGGAAAATAAGTTC
The DNA here is from genome assembly GCF_902806685.2 of Maniola hyperantus. NCBI lineage: Eukaryota > Metazoa > Arthropoda > Insecta > Lepidoptera > Nymphalidae > Maniola > Maniola hyperantus. The sequence continues at coordinate 2,313,487 of NC_048554.1, read as the reverse complement.
ATACCTAAATGCATACCCTAGCTTGAAATCCTGTGCACCTCACTGATTGTGACGGACTTGTTCCCACCAACTTGAGTAACGTTTCAAAGTGTGTAATCAACCGTCGTAACTACAGCACTATCTGTAACTATCATTGCTCACTTATAGCATTCCGTTTATCATTTATTATCAGTACCCGTACAGAGATTTTACGTCTCACCAAACGTTGCTAGAATTCGAGAATCGAAATACTTCCGCGTTATAGTAAACTGAGTCTTAAATACCTTGTTTTAAAGCTCAAGTTTGTCTACACATCTATAGCCAGCGCTCCAAGCGGAAACATTTCGAAATTAAAATCAGTGGCATTGAATTTTTTACTTCAATTCAAGGCTATTTAGGTCCATTTTACTTTGATGTTATTGTGTTTCGACTCTCGAATTCTAGCAACGTTTAGTGAGACGTAAAATCTTATACTACGGGTACTGATGAGATAGCAATGAAGTGAAAAATGATGAAGCTGTCGGCAACAAAATCCATACTAATATTATAAACGCGAAAGTGTGTCTGTCTGTCTGTCTGCTAGCTTTTCACGGACCAACAGTTAAACCGATTTTGATGAATCATTTGTACAAAGGTAGCTTACATCCCGGGGAAGGACACAGGCTACTTTTTATCCCGAAAAATCAATGAGTTCCTACGGGATTTTTAAAAACCTAAATCCACGACGAAGTCGCGGGCATCCTCTATATGAATATCCTCGAATAAAGTAACAGATACCTAGATTGTCTCAACAAACTAGATCAAACAACAGGTTTTGGTTTATAAAATTAATACCTATGTTAATTTTAGTGATAGGTACCTACTTCTGATCTAATAGGAGGTCAACGGATATTATAATGACGAGATGTAGACGTGGAACAGACTACCGCTTTTACGTAACCATATGTGAAATTGTATGTATGTGAAATTTAAATATTAAAATAATTGAGCAATAATAATTTTTATTAAAATGCGTTATGATTTGGCAGGAAAAGTACTGAGTAGAACCTTCTATCTTCGAAATATATAAAAGGAAAAGGTGACTGACTGACTGACTGACTGATCTATCAACGCACAGCTCAAACCACTGGACGGATCGGGCTGAAATTTGGCATGCAGATAGCTATTATGACGTAGGTATCCGCTAAGAAAGGATTTTTGAAAATTCAACCCCTAAGGGGATGAAATGGGGGGGTTTAAAGGATAGTCTACGCGGACAAAGTCGCGAGCATAAGCTAGTATAATTATAACTTAGTACTAGATGATGTCCGAGATTTCGTCCGCACATGTTTCGGTTTTTAAATCCCGGGGAATTTTTCTAGGTTTTCCCATACCAAATAGATAATGCCTGCGGCTTCTTGGGTGGGCTTCTTCATGTTTATAAAATCCCCGTTGGAAATCTTTAGTTTTTCGGAACAAAACGTAGCCTATGTCCTTCCTCAGAATGTAAGCTGTTTACCAAATTTTGTCTAAAACGGTTATAAGCGTATGGCCCACGGCCCACAAATAAAATGTTATCATATCAGACAGACCAGACAGACACACTTTCGCATTTATAGTAATGAGTATGGATGGATAATGAAACTTGAAGAAGAAGAAATAAAAAAAACCGGCCAAGTGCGAGACGGACAGACGCACGGACGGACGGACTTAAGACAGACAGACAGGACAGACAACAAAGTGATCCTATAAGGGTTCCGTTCTTCTTTTTAAGGTACGGAACCCTAAAAACAGCTAAGTAGATTAGTTGATCTCAGAATTTTGATTTTAAGTGAAAAAGCTGGTTGTAGAGGAGTTGCAGAAATGTCGTGCTGCCAAGCAATTACCTATTAATGCTGGTAACTCAGGGAGTTTTGCAAGTTTTAATGGCATACTGTTGCATAAGAAATCGAAACTATTACTTATAGAGAGGGACGTTAAAGGAGGAGGCAGATTATGACTTTGATTTACTAACGCTGAGTTGTTCGAAACAAATTCAAAAATTAATTTCAGTTTAAACTAATTTTGTTTATATTTACGTATAACTATGTATGTATAGTCGCATAGCGACTCCCCGTCTTACAGTTCTAAGTATAATTATACAAATACAAAACATGCATACTAGTTAGAAAAATACTCTTAGAGTCCGTACATACACAAATCACTTTTAAGACAAAATCTCATAAACATGGTACACGAAACAAACATAAACTACAATTAACTAAAGCTAGGACAAATTGTGGGGTGAAAACTATATAGTTTGTGGGAGTACTACTATATAATAACTTGCCGAAAGACATTTTTAACGAAAAATCTTTTCCAAAATTTAAAGAAAAATTAAAAAAATATTGTCAAACACTATAGTTTTAAAATATATAGGTATAAGTTTTATTATTGTATAAATTCACCGTATCATAAATAATGTTTTCTTCTATATTTGTATTTAAAATTGTTCTCATGTAAGTGAACTTTTGTTCTTTTTTGAGAAAATAAAGTCTTTAAACCTAAACCTAAGTTCTACAGTTCTATAAGTAGGTAGGTACTCTGTGGTGAATATTGTGGTGAATTATAAATATTCACAACAAAGTACGTAGGTACGTATGTACATAGGATATTCACAGAATATAGTGTTGCTGACTTTGGAATTTCATTTCTTGAGATGCTGGTCGACCTATAGTAACTAACAGTAGGTAGGTACATAGAAACGGTTAGGCAAGTTTTTTTTCCTATCATAAAGCACCATTATAATAATAATGGCAGCTTTATTGCTACTACAATCTAGCCTAAAGGCTAATAAGTAATATTATTCTAGCTTAAACTTCTACTTATGATTAACTAGCTGATGCCCGCGACTTCGTCCGCGTGGCTTTAGGTTTTTTAAAATCCCGCGGGAACTCTTCAATTTTCCGGGATAAAAAGTAGCTTATGTCCTTCCCCGGGATATAAGCTAACTCTGTACCAAATTTCATCCAAATCGGTTGAACGGTCGGGCCGTGAAAAGCTAGCAGACAGACAGACAGACAGACACACTTTCGCATTTATAATATTAAGTATGGATTTCTAAATCTAATTTACAGTCCAATAACTGTCCTTAGTTTATTCTATACTAGAGGATGCCCGCGACTGTACGCGTGGATTTATTGTCGTACCTACTCCTAGCACAAGCTTGACGCTTAGTTGGAGAGGAAAGGGGAATATTAGAATATTCTTTTTTTAAAAAATAGGTTTTAATTAGGAAAAATCCCGAGGGAACTCTTTGGTTTTCCGGGATAAAAAGTAGCCTATGTCTTTCCCCGGTATGCAAGCTATCTCTGTACAAAATTTCATCAAAATCGGTTGAACGGATGTGGCAGACAGACAGACACACTTTCGCATTTATAATAGATATTAGTATGGATTTGAACGGGTGAATTAGCAGGCATCTTTCGCCCAGTGGCTTGTATCAATCGGGCTAATGATATACGATTTGCTTCATTTGGTCCATGCAGGATTGCTGTACAGTTTAATTGATAGAAATTGTGCGCTTGAGCAAACGGTATCAAATGTTGCGATGTAATATACTTACCAATTAAAACAATATTTATGGAAGATCCATTAAAAACGTTAAAAATCAACTTTTTTTAATTACGAAGAAGAAAAAAGCGACATTTCTGATAATAAACGATGGAGCAGTTTAGAATGCCGTCTAAACCATTATTAGCTAAAGTCTATATATATATATATATTAATATATATAAAAGGAAAAAGTGACTGATCTATCAACGCACAGCTCAAACTACTAGACGGATCGGGCTGAAATTTAGCATGCAGATAGCTATTGTGACGTAGACATCCGCTAGGAAAAGTTTTTTGAAAATTCAATCCCTAAAGGGATAAAACAGGGGTTTGAAATTTGTGTGGTCCACGCGGACGAAATCCGGAAACAAGCTAGTTGTATTACAAAATCTAATAAGTACTCAGATATAGGTTAATATTTTTAACCGACTTAAAAAAGGGGGGTGGTTCTCAATTTGGCCCGTTTTTTTATGTATGTACATCGATTTTTGCGAGGTTTCTGGACCGATTTGCAATTTTTTTTCACTAAGATTTTTTTTTTTTAAGTAAACAATTGATTTTTTTCCTCCGAGAAAGCCTTATATCACGTCATCACTACAAAATCAGAGCTATTACTGACCATACGATATTATGTTATAGACTTTTACGCGTACCCACTAAATCAATAATCCATACATTAGTCTTTGTTATTCACGATTCCCGTGTAAGACATGTGGAAGTCGTGATCGTGTCTGATTCGTGACGTCAACCACGATGTTACAATGTGACAAGCAGTTCCATAACGTAATGATATAATTCCTTATGGTACGATTACACCTAACGAGTACAGTGGCGAGTCAGTGTCCTCGGCCGAGTACTCGGTTGGTATACCTAAACACTTACGAGTGCTCGGCGCAATTTCGAAATACGTATAAACGGCCACCACAGCACTGTCTCGGCCGAGTGACATTTTACTGTCTCGCTTCACTACTCGGTAGGTGTAACCAGCCCATTAGTTATACTTATGGTATAACTTTACATTGGTGACAGTGACATTCCATGTTCCAAATGACATCAGACATGATATGTTGTGCCGACCCCACGTAGCGTGGGATAAGGTAAGGAAGAAGAAGGTGACAGTGACATTCCACATCCCGGCCATTAGTCGAACCAGAGACCTCCCACTAATAAGACTACAGCGGTTACCACTGCGCCAGGGAGGTCTTACTTATTCATACTAATATTATAAATGCGAAAGTGCTGTCTGTCTGCTAGCTTTTCACGGCCCAACAGTTTAACCGATTTTAATGAAATTTGGTACAGAGCTAGCTTATATCCCGGGGAAGGACATAGGATTTTTATCCCGGATTATCAGAGAGTTCCCACGGGGTTCAATAAACCTAAATACACGCAGACGAAGTCGCGGGCGGGCTAGTAAGTTATACTTAATTATAAACATTTTGTTGTTGTTCACAGTGCTTGAACGTGCTGGTAGCGGCAGGAGCCGCTGGTGCAGACAACAAGCAACTCTCCTCATATAAAGCGATACATGCTTGCGCCTGCGCACCGGGGGAGGCGAGAGTAAGTTTTTTTTCATTTCAGTATTCAGTAACCGCACTAACTCTATGTTCGAAATTACTCTGCCAAAATATGCCCAAAATGTATGGAGACATCAAATCACGAAGGTTTTTCAGTCCCTTTCACGTCCGTACTACATGGCTATATTTCTGTGCCAGGTTCTGGATCTGTCTATCATTAAATTTTTTTTTCAAGTAGCAGTTTCTAGTTTATTTGACCTTAATGTCACAAAAGCTACATTTTGAATTTTTCTTTCAAGACCTTGGGTTCCGATACGTTTCGTAATTCTTACAATCGATTTCCAATACTTATGATAATGTTAAAGTAGAATTTAAATGTTAAAATTTGAATTATATTGTGGTACCTACTTATCTAATTTTTTTACACGTCTTAAATATTTTTTATTGCCAACGCAATGAAATACTTCTACAGTTTGTAGATAATTCTTGTCTTCCATTGTTTAATTTAATTCAATCATTTAGATTGATTTTAGAAAGAATAAAATATAGTAGTTAAAGTATTTTGCATGCTGTAGCCGGCTATAATTTAAATTATTAATTATCAATTTATCACCACTAAATCATATAATCTTATAAATAAAAATTTATGACAATCAGGAAGCGTAAAATTTTACCAATTCTGATTAAATAATTTCAGTTTGAGTTTGAGTTTGAGTTGAGTTTAATAACTTAGCATCTAGGATTTGAATAAAACTGCCATACCCCTTCCAGGTTAGCCCACTATCATCTTAGACTGCATTATCACTTACCACCAGGTGAGATTGCAGTCAAGGGCTAACTTGTATGTAAATTAAAAAAAAAAAAAACGTAATATTTTTGTATGATTCTGTTGGTGGTTCAATAAAAAATAAAAATAAAATGAAATAGTAGCAGCACTATTTAATGATTAAACGAACTTACCTGTAATGTAAGTGAAGTTCTATCATAATTATACGAGGGCTTTGTCCGAAGGAATTAGAATTGGAATTAGGAATTAGAAGGAGAAGAAGAATTCTTTTTGAAACTACTTCACCCATTAAAATATCTGAAGGAATTTTAAAAATACAATACGCAATTGTTTTTTTTCCAGTGTGCCTTACCAAACTGCATCAATGCAAACGGGAGCCGTACGCCATTTTACTTACACCCACCAGAGAGAGAAAGACTCAGTACCACGCACGAGCGTCGAGGCTCACTGTCATCTACTGTTGGCTCTATCAGCTCAGCGCGCTCTGGACCGGCCGATGGACTGTATATCAACCCTATGCAAAGGACTTCAGCTAGTGTGACACATCACAGTTCTTCGGGGGAAGAAAGTTCGGGTAAGTTCTTGAGACTTAAGAGAGAAAGACTCAGTACCACGCACGAGCCTCGAGGCTCTCTGTCATCTACTGTTGGGTCTATAAGCTCAGCGCGCTCTGGACCGGCCGATGGACTGTATATCAACTCTATGCAAAGGACTTCAGCTAGTGTGACACATCACAGTTCTTCGGGGGAAGAAAGTTCGGGTAAGTTCTTGAGACTTAAGAGAGAAAGACTCAGTACCACGCACGAGCCTCGAGGCTCTCTGTCATCTACTGTTGGCTCTATCAGCTCAGCGCGCTCTGGACCGGCCGATGGACTGTATATCAACCCTATGCAAAGGACTTCAGCCAATGTGACACATCACAGTTCTTCGGGGGAAGAAAGTTCGGGTAAGTTCTTGAGACTTAAGAGAGAAAGACTCAGTACCACGCACAAGCCTCGAGGCTCTCTGTCATCTACTGTTGGCTCTATCAGCTCAGCGCGCTCTGGACCGGCCGATGGACTGTATATCAACCCTATACAAAGGACTTCAGTCATTGTGACACATAACAGTTCTTCGGGCGAAGAAAGTTCGGGTAGGTTCTTAAGACTTAAAGGAGTAAGACTCAGTACCACGCACGAGCCTCGAGGCTCTCTGTCATTTACTGTTGGGTCTATAAGCTCAGCGCGCTCTGGACCGGCCGATTGACTGTATATCAACCCAATGCAAAAGACTTCGGCTAGTGTGACATACATAGCTCTTCGGGGGAAGAAAGTTCGGGTAAGTTCTTAAGGATCCCTGAGGCTCTCTGTCATTAAACTGTGGATTCCATAAGATCAGCATGTCAACTATATGTGGAGGAATTTGGCTAGTGTGACACATCACAGCTCTCCGGTGTTGAAATCTGTAATTCATCGAATTTTATTTGCCTTGGACAAGAATATGAATGCTATGAATATTATTGTCCAATAAAATCCTTATAGCAGTATCTCGACGTAATGACGAAAAGATCTACTTATTTGAATTATTCTGTTAAGAATTTTCAGAAGGTGCATGATATGAAACTGTTTTTTGGCATTGTTGGGCAATACTTCAAAAGTTATACTCGCGAGTCTATACTTAACTTATTTTTAGGGTTCCGTACCTCAAAAGGAAAAACGGAACCCTTATAGGATCACTTTGTTGTCTGTCTGTCTGTCTGTCAAGAAACCTATAGGGTACTTCCCGTTGACCTAGAATCATGAAATTTGGCAGGTAGGTAGATCTTATAGCTGACATTTGGGGAAAAATCTGAAAACCGTGAATTTGTGGTTACATCACACAAAAAAAAAAAAATTGTGGTCATAAACTAATAATTTGTATTTTCAATTTTCAATATGAAAGGCCTTCACCTGTGCATTCTAAAACAGATTTATATTTATTTTATGCATCATAATTTTTGAATTATCGTGCAAAATGTCGAAAAAATACGACTGTAGTACGGAACCCTCATTGCGCGAGCCTGACTCGCACTTGGCCGGTTTTTGTAGATGAAATCCCCAGCCAGCACAGATAAAGAATGTATCATATGGGTTCAGGTTCACACAAATCATCCCCTTTTATGCAAATCAGAAATTAAAGGACTGCATAATATTGGATAGATATTGGACTAGTCTTCAATGATGGGGTCTTCAATCCAGATCAACTAGCTATTCTTCTATAATAACCGTGAGGTTACCTAAAAGTGCTAAATCAGTACCTCAGTACCCTTATTATAAATGCGAAAGTGTGTTTGTTTGTTGGTTTGTTGGATTGTCCTTCAATCACGTCGCAACGGTGCAACGGATTGACGTGATTTTTTGCATGGGTATAGATAAAGACCTGGAGAGTGACATAACATATCCCGGAAAATCAAAGAGTTCCCACGGGATTTTTAAAAAAACCTAATTCCACGCAGACGAAGTCTAGTTCTAGGTGATTATAATTTCTCTAAGGTCATTGCAACCAGGTTTGGAACAATTAGATTACCATTATCATTCACACGCTTTCCGCGTAACATGAGATCATAAAACGCGTGAAGAGGCGTAACCAATGGCAGACGAAACTGAACGGAAATACCAAACAAAATCAGTGGAAAATGCCGGAAACTAATCTGGCCTATGTTTTCAGTCGATTCTGTATATTCGGATGGATAACAGTGATGATAATGTGCAGTAGTTTCGGAGGTATGAAAAGGTGTGACTTTTAAAGTGATTATAAAAAATGCATAAAGGTTATTTCTGAGCATTTTTGCGCGTCGACAACTCGCAGTCGACGACAACGTTGCAGTTAAGGACTCGAGTACTCGAGTCCTTAACTATCTATAATATCTATAACACCTTACGTTCCCTTGCAGCATGCTCGGCATCAGAGACGGAGACAACCACCACTGGGGGATGGTTCCTTCACAACGGCAACACGAACGCACCAGCGGCCTTGTACCAGAGAGTGAGAGAGTTGTTCCACTCGCGCTCCCCCGGGCCGAGGGTGCCGGCTGAAGGCCAGGAAGCTCCTATTATGACTGGTGAGGATATTGGATTCAAAAGGAACAACAAGCTTCATCATTATCAACACATCGCTACTCCACTACTGAGCACATGTCTCCTCTCAAAATGATAAGGGTCAAAATTAGATGTTTATTTTTACCGGCGATATTTTAGATATAAATTTTAGAGCCTTGACAGCTCAACAGTTAAAGGAGCGGACTGAAAACCGAAGGGTCACTTCAAACCCCACCCGTTGCACTATTGTTGTACCTATTCTTAGCACTAGCTTTTACGCTTAATTGGAGCTGAAAGAGGATTAGTAGTCAGCATGACAAACTTATAATCTAAATATGTAAAAGAGAAATACCACTCACTCACTGACTGACTGACTGACTGACTGACTGACTAATCACGAAATCTCAGAAACTATAAAGCCTACAAACTTGAAATTTGGAAGGTAGATTTTTTCTAGGACGTAGGTGTCAGCTAAGAAACGGTTTTGAAAAATTCCCCTCCTAAGGGTGCGAAAGGGGGGGTCGAAGGTTGTATGAAAGTCCTATGTTTTGGAGTTAGAGACGTGAAAGTCGACATTTAGGTTATTAGCTTAAAATAATAAAAATCTGTATAATTCATTTTGGGAAATTCCCCCTTTAAGGGTGGTAAAATAGGGGGGCAATGTTTTTATAGCAAAGTTTTAACAATTGTTATTTTTACTTGAAATTTGAAATGTAGACTATTTCTAGGGGGTAGGTATCAGATAAGAAAGGATCTAACTAAATTCCCCCTCTAAGGGAGTAAAATGGGAGTGGAAGGGTTATATGAAAATCCTATGTTTTTGAAGTTAGAGATATGAAAATTGGCATTTAGGTATTCCGGGTTCCGTGTCTTAAGGTGAGACTGAGTGAGTAGGTAAGTGAGGCCTTTTGCAGCGGGAAAATTTCAGATCTCGTGAGAAACGAGTACGCGGACGAAGTCGCGGGCATCTGCTAGTATTCTAATATATCTAATATTCTTTATTGTAAAAACACGTAATTTTCTTATTACCACAGTAAAGGCAGAAGTCCACGGCACCACAGAAAAGACTCAGATTCAAGAGAACTCCGACAGTGACAGTGGCGCCGAGGCCACTCGTCGTGACCACCACTACGAAGACATTTACTTGCCGAGAGAAGAACATCAGAGAAGAAGGTATTTTCATTTAATACTATTGTTGTTCATCATTCATTTTCAACCTTTGAGCCTCAATAGCTCAACAGGTAAAGGAGTGGACTGAAAACCGAAAGGTCGACGGTTCAAACCCCGCCCGTTGCACTATTGTCGTACCTACTCCTAGCACAAGCTTTACGCTTAGTTGGAGGGGAAAGGGGAATATTAGTCATTTAACATGGCTAATATTCTAAAAAAAAAAAACCCTTATCCATACTAATATCACCCGTATTAGAATATTACCCATATTATTATAAAATGCGAAAGTGTGTTTGTTTGACCTGGAGAGTGACTTAGGCTACCTACTTTTTTCCCGAAAAATCAAAGAGTCCCACGGAATTTTTAATAACCTAATTCCATGCGAACGAAGTCGCGGGCATCAGCTAGTCTAAATATATAAAAGGAAAAGGTGACTGACTGACTGACTGATCTATCAACGCACATATCAAACTACTGGACGGATCGGGCTGAAATTTGGCATGCAGATAGCTATTATGACATAGACATCCGCTAAGAAAGGATTTTTGAAAATTCAACTCCTAAGGAGGTGAAATAGAGGTTTGAAATTTGTGTAGTCCACGCGGACGAAGTCGCGAGCATAAGCTAGTTAGGTATAAATCTTTTTTGATAAATGCAGATGAGAATAACAATACAATGGTTTTTTAAAGTCATTTTCTTTTTAAGGTTAATGTAGGTTTGGTAGCAAATCTTGACGACCTCCCTGACGCAGTTGTGAGCGCTGTGGTCTTAACAGCGGGAGGTCCCGGGTTCGATTCCTGGCAGGGGTTTGGAATTTTATAATTTTCTAAATTTCTGGTCTGGTCTGGTGGGAGGCTCCGGCCGTGGCTAGTTACCACCCTACCGGCAAAGCCGTGCCGCCAAGCGATTTAGCGTTCCGGTACGATGCCGTGTAGAAACCAAAGGGGTATGGGTTTAATAAAAACTGTCATACCCCTTCCAGGTTTTCCCGCTATCATCCTAGACTGCATCATCACTTACCACCAGGTGAGATTGCAGTCAAGGGCTTAAGAGCCCTCGCCCACGGGGACTTTTTGTAGCGATACAGTAGCGATGCTGTCGCGCGTCCGCATCGATACAGTCGCGAAGCGGTCGCTAGCTGTGTGCCCTCGCCCACGGTCTCAGATTCAGTCGCGATGCAAACGCGATATTGTCACGCTTCTGTGTCGATGCAAACGAGAAAAAATGTTGCACTGATGCTCGGTTCTCTATTCACGCGCCACCCTCCCTCCGTTCTTCCCCCGATGTCATCCGACAAAGTCGCGCGTTTGCATCGATACAGTCGCGATGCAGTAGCACGTTGCAAATGCGACTAACACGCGTTAGTAGTGATGCTGGCGTGCGTTTAGTAAACGCGCGACAGCATCGCTACAAAAAGTCGCCGTGGGCGAGGGCTCTTACTTGTATCTGAATAAAAAAAATAAAAAAAATAAAAAAAAAATTACCGGCCCATATTGTTATTAACAAAGATGCTATTTTATTGGTGACAGGAGCAGTTCCCGCGACTCGGGCAGTCACAGCCGACCCGGCAGCGCCGCGATGGTCGTCGGCTACGACCCCAAGGAACATACTGAAACGTAAGCATTTTTTTTTTTTTTTTTGTTATTCATTATAGGTGTACGCTTGACCACAATCACACCTGATGGGAAATGATGATGTGGCCTAAGATGGGACGCGTTGACCTAGAAGATGCCTATTCACTCTTGTTTTAAAGATACCCGGGTTGTAATTGGTAGGAAACACATATCGCGGAAGAGTATTCCAAACCTTAGTCATAAGGATGGAAACTCGCGCGACGTCTCTATGCTACATATTATAGTATTTTGCACGACTGCATATTTGGTGTAGTGGCTTTTCGGCTGAGGACCACGAGATCCCAAGTCCGAGTACCAGATCAGGCCATAAAAAGCGCAAATTGCCTGTTACAATGACAGATTCGACTACTTTTTTTGCGAGCACTGTTATAGTTGACCGGCGCGGCGGGGTGATTACGTATAACGTTGCAGTAGCGACAGCAACGCGACAGGCAGTAGCAATGCGCCAGTTCATTTGCTGTCTCTCTTCTTCTTCTTATTTTGCTTTGTGGCTATTGCTGTCTCTTTCTAGCTGGACGTTTGACAGTTGACAGCAATGATTGCGAGATTTACGCCTGTCGCAAGCCTGTCGCGAGATGCGTAATCAACTCGCGACAGTGAAACTTCGAAATGAAAGATAGCAACCTAGTTCATTTGACATTGGTTGGTTCTACATTGCTGCTTCATTGAGTGACATTGAAATAATTTTTCGAGAAAAACCTTCAATGGATTAAAAATATAGCAAATGAGCACGGTGGCTATCATTCAGTGTTAGATACTGAGTTAGCGAATCACCCCTTATCGTCTTTTAGATTAAATTATTGCCGAGTTGTTTGTTTAGGTTAACCATATTTTCGTTTGTTCAGGTCAAACAAAGCATACGAAGAGGTCAGTCCTCCACCCTCAGAAATCCAAACGAAGTCCACAATAGCAACAAAACTCGCAGCCTTCACTCACAAGGCTCAGAACTTTGTAAGTATTACCGGGTATAGATTGTTCAATCCATGATGACGCGCCCCACTCTTTGTCCCAAGGTTACAATGCAAAATATGCTATGTGCTGTTAGAGTGGAGTTCTATCGTAAGTCGTAACGCACCGATCAGCGATATGGGCACACGCATCCGAAGAAAAACCGGCCAAGTGCGAGTCAGGCTCGCGCAATGAGGGCTCCGTACTACAGTCGTATTTTTTCGACACTTTGCACGATAATTCAAAAACTATGATGCATAAAAATAAATAAAAATCTGTTTTAGAATGTACAGGTGAATACCTTTCATATGATACCCCACTTGATATAGTCACTCACTTCGAAAGTTGAAAATAATAATTATTAGTTCATGACCACAATTTTTTTTGTGTGACCATAACTTCACGGTTTTCAGATTTTTCCCCAAATGACAGCTATAAGATCTACCTACCTACCTGCCAAATTTTATGATTCTAGGTCAACGGGAAGTACCCTGTAGGTTGACAGGCAGACAGACAGACAACAAAGTGATCCTATAAGGGTTCCGTTTTTTCTTTTGAGGTACGGAACCCTAAAAATTTGGTAAAGATCACTCCCCGCACCAGTGGTTTCCCCGCACGAAATAGTGGGGCGCGTCTTCGTGGATTGAACCTTTACCTTTGTACCTTTTACCTACATTTGTACCTTTGTACTTACCAAGTGCCTATTGGCTTAATTATCTTATGATATGGGAGAACCGACAGAGGTTAGTGTCCCAATGTGCTGGAATGATGACCTTACATTGGAAAGCGCAGAGTGGACCCCCACTTGGTGGTTGCTGGAATCAAGCGAAACAAGAGCGCGGTGTGCTTAAATCCCTGCAAATAACAAAATACTAATAACTTACCTAATGGACATCCAATCCACACTTGGCCAGCGTGCTAGACTACAACGGCACGGGTCTCCTCTCAGAATGCAAACCCCTTTGCATTCTGAGAGGAGACCCGTGCTCTGTAGTGAGCCGGCGATGGGTTGATCATGATGATGATGATGACGACTGGACGTCTATCGGTTTACAATGATGACGGCTAAACATGCCTAATGTGCCTAAACATTTTTTTTTTTAATTGGGAAACCAACAGCTTAAATTAATTTATTATAATCTTAAAATTAAGTAACTACAAGGTAATGATAGGTTTTCACCAATAGATCTTTTACAAATAGATCTCATCAGAAATTGTCTGTCAGAAAAAAATATCTGATGCTCGCTGGAAGGCACTCGTGGCCTATAAGTACAAAATGTACTAGATAGATATTATGCCCACACATATATATTATAACGCAGATTTTCAGAATTTTGCCCGATTGGACGTAGTACAGAGTATACAGACCGTTCACTATAACTTGCCCCCTGCCGTCATGTTGGTACCATTGCTTTATGTGCTTTATTCCTTAGAAGTTAGTGTTTATTATTGTGTGTTTTACAATGGTGCCAACATGACCTCAGAGGACAGATTATAGTGAACGGTACCTACCCTTCTGATGTTCACGGTGTGGGTGCGACATAAAGTTTTGAAAGTCAATTTCTTGCCAGACAGCCTTATTCTGTTAATCTTGAAAAGAACCATTTTTGATTGTAATAGTTTCTTATTTCTTGTCTTAGGCCAGTCGCATATCATCAGCGGCTGGCAGTCGACGCGCCTCCGTCACAGAAGAAGCAGTAGTGGTCCAAGCCTCTGCATCATCAGGCGTGTCCTCCATCGGCTCTTCCGGTGGAAGCTCCAGTGATGAGGCCGCTCCCCCTCCACCCCCACCACTGCCGCCAGTAGTGCTGGAGGAACCAGCCCTGAAACCTTCTGAACTTAAAAGTAGGCTGGGTAAGTTTTTTCTTATCTTAACCCGGTTGGGGATGCTTTTTACTAACCTTTTCAGGACGACAAAAGGGCTTCCATAGCTCAAAGGAATAAGCAAGGAAATGAAAGTGGGCAGGACCCATTTCTATATTATTCTAGTTATTTTGCGAAATTACTGCTGGAATAGATTGTCTGGTGGCGTCCTCTTGGTATATTAGTAGACTGTATATTAGTAGACTGTATATTAGTAGACTGTATATTAGTAGACTGTACTGTATGAACAGGTTGATTTTTTAATTTATAGACTTGACTACCTAGCTTATTCCCGCGACTTCGTCCGCGTGGTCTACACAAATTTCAAACCACTATTTTACCCCCTAAGGGGTTAAATTTTCGAAAACCCTTTCTTAGCGGAAGTCTAGTAGTTTGAGCTGCTCGTTGATAGATCAATCAGTCAGTCAATCACCTTTTCCTTTTATAGTATGTATATATAGAAGTAGATTACGAAGAATTTTCAGGTAATTTGTGGCTGTTTATATATCTAACTAGCTGATCCCCGCGGCTTCGCCCGCGTAGATTTAGGTTTTTAAAGATCCCGTATAGCCTATGTCACTCAGGAATAATGTAGCTTTCTACTGGTGAAAGAATTTTTAAAATCGGTTCAGTAGTTCTAAAGATTACCCCCTACAAACAAACTTAACGACATTACCTCTTTATATAATATAGCTGATCCCCGCGGCTTCGCCCGCGTAGATTTAGGTTTTTAAAGATCCCGTATAGCCTATGTCACTCAGGAATAATGTAGCTTTCTACTGGTGAAAGAATTTTTAAAATCGGTTCAGTAGTTCTAAAGATTACCCCCTACAAACAAACTTAACGACATTACCTCTTTATATAATATGAAAGAATTTTTAAAATCGGTCCAGTAGTTTTTGAGCCTATTCAGTACAAACAAACAAACATACAAACAAAGTTTTCCTCTTTATAATATTAGTGTAGATACAACGGGCCGTGCAGCAGAAATCGTAATATTTTAATTTCGCCATAACTTCAAAACCAAACGTCCAATTTTAATCATTCAAAGACCAAATATTATCTCCATAAACTGTTCTTAGTGATGAAATCATTTATTTTGATAAGGATTAATAGCATGAGTAAAATAAACGCGTTTAAATGTAGTCCAAAAAAAATCAAGATTTTTAAATAAAAAAATGGTTGCTGTGCCTCACTCGACATAGATGGGTATAGTGTGTCGCGGACTTTTTTGTAGATATTTATAAGATCTACAATTAATTAGAACATTTTATGGTTCTATCTTTTATAGTTTAGGCAGCGTACGCAAAATAAGTAACTTTTCTGGTTGATTTTTTACACCTTGTGTCCGAAAAACCCAAATATCTTACGGAACCCTATTTTTTCCAAAATAAAATATAGCCTATGTTACTCGTGGATAATGTAGCTTTCGAATGGTGAAAGAATTTTTAAAATCGGTCCAGTAGTTTTTGAGCCTATTCAGTACAAACAAACAAACAAACAAACAAACAAACAAACAAACAAACAAACAAACAAAGTTTTCCTCTTTATAATATTAGTGTAGATTAAGTAAGGTAAATTTAGTTGGTATGAAACAGCTATGAAACGTACCTACTTGTATTGTCTGTTACCTTTTTAATGTAAGTGTGAATTGCATTCATAAATCTTGCTAATTTTTGTTTCTTTGTCTAATTTCTTACTTTACATTTTAGTAATTGTTCTGGCTGTTAGACATGTGAATAATTTAACTTACGTGTTACAGAATTCACTAATACCTAATTAATTATTATTTAAACTGATAAAGTCAGTTACTTAGTACATGAAAGTTAAGTTGCATGATATACTTTGGTATACCTACTGATATTTATATAAATTTTATATAAATTAATTCACTAGTAGAAAATTATGTAACGATGTTAGAGAAAATAGTGGAATCAGGTAATAATATAATATTGTATTATATTGCCATGCATAATACCTAATATATATTTTTAACAACATAATATATTTTTCAAATATTATAATGACTTTGTTGTTTCTGTTATTTTATTTTTGTAAATATTTAGGTATTTATATTTAGTTGTAATAAAACAGATTATTTGAATGACCCGTTTTTCTCGTTATTATCCTAGTTAGGTGTAGTCCGGAAGAAAGATAATTTCTTGCCAGTCGCTTGGTATAAAAACCAAAACATATGTACAGATATTATTTATAATGGAAATCACTCACGGTAGTTTAAACGCTAAAATATCTACGGTACACTGTACAGGTACTAGAAAGTAGTAGATGTAGTAGTAATAGGTAATAGTTTCATAATATTTAGGTATTTGTTAAACAATTGTTATTGAGCTTTTCATATGAAAAACTCAATTATTTTAATTTTTGGTGGTATTTTTCTGTGTTCGATTGAATTTTTCACGTTGTCCAAAATGCATCCGTCTGTCTTTTACAGCATCTCTTGAGCGAAATTTGAGTGGAATAAAATTACATATGAAATGAGAAGATCACCTTAATTGTGATTCGTTTACTTTCTACAAAAGTTTAATAGGTTGTTAGTTGCGTTCTGATTCGGCCGCGCTCCAACAATAATAATATGTAAAGTAAATTACTTTATAGAGTAATAGTTTCACTTTCCTTTTCGCAATAATGAATTAGATACTTAAGAATCTACTGTTGCGATTTCACAAAAAAATTATTTCTCCGAAATAGAAAAAACTTCCTCTATATAAATTGCTAGCTTAAGCTCGCGACTTCGTCCGCGTGGACTACACAAATTTCAAACCCATATTTTACTCCCTTAGGGGTTGAATTTTCAAAAATCCTTTCTTAGCGGACGCCTACGTCATAATAGCTATCTGCAATCTGCATACATTTCAGCTCGATCCGTCCAGTAGTTTGAAGTGCGTTGATAGATCAGTCAGTCAGTCAGTCACCTTATCCTTTTATATATTTAGATGAAAGGATTGACTAGACTGCCATAAGTGCTATACCTAACGATCAAACGTTTAAACCTGTGGTTTAGACGCACAACGCCAAAAATGCAAAATGCCAAATGACGGTACGCATAATGCCTTATAATGCCATATAACAACTATTCGCGAAATGCCGTATCACATAACGACAAATCGCGTAGGCGAAATTGCAATCCGCTATGATAGCAAAAAAATTAAAAACCAAACAACAAACACTAAAAATAAAATAAAAAATTAATTTCTTACCGAATATAAGTATTATGTATGTAGGACAAGAGTATACCTACATAATTCTGTAATAATATATTTTTGATGACAAATATTTTTCAATTTTTTTAACCTAAAAAATATTTTCCTGCAGAAATTACTCTATTTTTAACCGACTTCCAAAAAGGAGGTGGTTCTAAATTCGGCCCTTTTTTATGTATGTACAATGTATATTTTTTATGTTGAAAAATTGAAAAAAAATGTCTTTTACGCATTGTGACGTCATTATTCACGTTCCGTACAGGCGTGACGTTCATGTTAAATATCATCATTTTTTTAATTCTAGCCCCATGAACTACCGCTATACAAAAATCACATCATTTTATTACCACAGTCCAAGACCCTATAGCTGTGCCCTATAGGTCGACGATGAAGTAACACATACACAACTATCGGAATTTACCCTTTTGTTCAACTAAAAAAAAAACCTGCACCTCGATTGCGGGAAACCTGCAGCAATCATTATTACAATCTCAGTTGTTGTGACTGGCTGAAATTGTGCGATTCTTGTTGCAACAATGCATTGTAGCCAATAGTGAGCGAGTGTCAACCAATCAGAGGTGATTGCGATCGTGACTTTGTAGCTGTCATTCTCCGGTGGCCCTACCGCGGTTGTTTGACAGCTACAATGTCACGATCGTAATCATCTCTGATTGGTTAATGCTCGCTCACTATTGGCCACAATGCATTGTTGCAATAAGAATCGCACAAATTCAGCCAATCAGAACAATTGAGATTGTAATAATGATTTATGCAGGTTTTAGACAATCGCCCTACCGCAATCGCGCAGCTGGAGTTTGAAATGAAATCTCCAAGATAAAACAATAAAAAAATGTGTGTCAATTATAATATTTAAAAGTTGCAAGAAGATCGGCGGGTGGTGGCGGGTGCACTCACGAGAAAGTTGAGGCCTAGATAATAATATTATGATTCATTTTATTTTAAAGAAGATTTATATTTTCTACCTTATGTCCGCGACGTCGTCCGCGTGGACTATACAATTTCAAATCCCTATTTTACCCCCTTAGAGGTAAAATTTTCAAAAATCCTTTCTTCGCAGATGTCTCATCATAATCATCATCAACAACAACCGACAGACATCCACTGCTGGACATAGGTCTTTTGTAGGGACTTCCACACCCCACGGTCTTGCGCTGCCTGAATCCAGCGGCTCTCGCGAGTCGCCTGATGTCGTCCCTCCACTTTGGGGGGTCTAACATTGCGTTTTCCGGTGCGAGGTCGCCATTCCAGCTCCCTGGGGCCCCAACATCTATCGGTTTTTCGACCTATGTGCCCTGCCCATTGCCACTTCAGCTTCGCCATCCGTTGAGCTATGTTGGTTACTCTGGTTCAGCTACGGATCTCAATTTTCAAAGCAAGACAAGTAGTACTGTATATTCTTAAACAGATTTTTATTTATTGTTATGCATAATAGTTTTTCATTTATCGTGGAAAATGTCGAAAAAAATACCCGAATACGGAACCCTCGGTACGCGAGTCTGACTCGCACTTGGCCGCTTTTTAAGGTGCCTTACCTCAAAAGGAAAAACGGAACCCTTATAGGATCACTTTGTTGTCTGTCTGTCTGTCAAGAAACCTACAGGGTATTGCCCGTTGACCTAGAATCATGAAATTTGGTAGGTAGGTGGGTCTTATAGCTGGTATTAGGGTAAAAATCTGAAAACCGTGAATTTGTGGTTATATCACACAAAAAAAAATTAAATTGTGGTCACTAACAAATATTGCTATTTTCAACTTTTAAAGTAAAATTACCATACCAAATGGGGTATCATATGAAAGGGCTTTACTTGTACATTCTAAAACAGATTTTTATTTATTTTTAGGCATAATAGTTTTTGATTTATCGTGCAAAAGGTCGATAAAATACGATTGTAGTACGGAACCCTCAATGCGCGAGTCTGACTCGCACTTGGCCGGTTTTTGTGTATAGTTGCAGTTGAGTACACATCTTCTACTCCCGTACGATATTATGTAGTTAGTTACCTCAGAAATTACCAGTATAATATTTATTGTGTAGTTACCTAAGATTTTTAAGGATAAAAACTGTTGCGCAGCTGCCAATGACTTTTCAATTCAATTCAAATTTCTTTATTGCGAATATGGGTAAACAGTGGAGATGTTACAAAAACAAAAAGGTACAGCCAAATTCTGCCTATTAGCATGCAATACGTTATGATAATACCTAACAACGTGTACCTACATACTTAGTTTATATTTCCAAAATAGACAAGTGGTTTGTAGGAATGTTCGGGCCATGTAAGATACAACAACATAGCAAACATGCATACCGCTCGTACGCAACGCGTTCATGAAATGATACGCCTCAGTGGGCGCATTCTCATTACAAAGAAATTGCTTCTCCGTAATGTAACAACTTAGTAACTAGGTAGGTGTTGCTTAAGTTTGTCGAACTCAAATTAGATCGGTCAATAATTATTAAGTTTCGATGTCGAGTAACCAAAATTGAATCCATGATCTATATTAGGTAATATTATAAAGAGGTAGGTATTGTATGTAGGGGGTAATCCTGATCCTGATGAAAATTCTTACACTGATGGATAGCTACATTATCGCCTTATTATACTTACGTCGATCTGATGAGATTCTATGTTAATGAAAGAAGGACAAATCAATAGACATCTAAAAAAACAATACGTTAAGCGTAGAAATAAAAAATGGTAAATATAAAAACCAGTAGGTAAGTATCCAGTATTATAATATTATCTAAAGTATTACAGCACGACCGAGCTTCGTTAGGTGTTTTCGGTGTTCTTGCCACGGATGATCTTAGGGATAGCACTTATCCAAATAAACGAAATTAAAACAAATAAGTATCTAAATACACACACAAATAGTTAGAACCAATGTTACCAAAAAATAACAAGAAAAATATTCAAATATGTTACCATAAATTGGACCTACTTATGCGACATGGAATCAACCCACACGATGATAGTTTTGAGAAAAAGCCGTTTAAGTGAAAATTTTGTGTACGTTTGATATATTTGTTATTTTGAATAAAGTTTATTCACAATATTGTAGGACATAGTTTATACTATCTATACAAATATAATATTGATGAAAAATATTAACAGTTTTAATAATAATATAAAAAAGAAGTCATGGTTCCTTGTAGAAAATTACCTGTGTGTGGGTTGGTTCCTTGTTACATTGCCATAATTTTATAGTAAAAATTTAAAAAAACGCATATTATCTATTAATTATTGTTGAAATGAAATAAAAATCATGAATGAGTTGTCATTTGTGCCCGTGACTACGTCCGCGTGGACTGCACTAATCTCAAACCCCTATTTTAAATTTCAAAAACCTTTCTTAGCGGATGTCATAATAGCTCTGTCTACATGCCAAATTTCAGCTGATCCGTCCAGTGGTTTGAGTTGTGTGGTGATAGATTAGTCAGTCAGTCAGCTTTTTTTTTTAATAATAATAGAGACTTCTCACAAAGTTAGGCTAATACAGGTAGGATGGCTAAAATGGTTAGATTGCACGTATATTCTTCTGCTCCGTCGTAATATTCTTGGCAGTGTGGCTGTGGTCATCACGAAGTGACGTTTTCACGAAGTGATGTTTTACGCCTCAAGAGCATTCGCCACTTGTCGCCTTCTGGCTGATAGTCTGGTACATTCGCGCACGAGACCACCCACAGCGGACTTAATCTGGTCGGGCCATCGCTTAAGTGACCTTCCTCGCCCTCTGATACCTTCCACCTTGCCATGCACTACAAGACGCTCAATGGAGTCACTCTAATGCCGGGAGACATGTCCGAAGAACATGCGACTTTGCACTAGCGCCAAAAGACGTTGTTTAATGCCCAGTTCTTGGAGTATAGAGACGTCGTTGGTGCGAAATTTGTTCAATGAGACTCTTCGCCTCCAGCACCACATCTCCAGAGCGTCAATCTTCTTCTCAATCAGTCGCAGAGTTCACATCTTCGCAGCGTATAAAAATTAGAAAAACAAATGTCCAAACAAGCCGGATCTTCGTAGCTTTTGTGATGTTTCTTTCTGTTTTTCCATATTTTCCTCAGCCTTTCCATTGCAGTTCTTGCTATCGCCATAGTCGCTTCACTTCTTTTACACAACCATCATTGTTCGAGATTAAAGCACCAAGAAATGCAGGATAGGACAGCCTCCCAGTTCAGAGTTTGAGTAACTTCGGGCGAGTTATTGTTGGTGCGGTCTACAACCATCGTCATAGATTTACTGCAGTTTATTTTTAATCTGAACTCTTAAGACTAAAACACTTCATTTTGAGAAGTAGCTCTTCCATATGACGAGCACTGGTGCAAACAAGGTAGTATCATCGGTGTAGTGCGATATCTTATACTTGGTAAGTGCGTATCGCAAATTTCGTTTATAAATTCGCTACAACTACGTTAAACGCTTAAAGTCATCGTCTTTTTATAGTTGCATCTGCTGTTGGACACAGGCCTCTTCTATCTTAAACTTTTTGCATTCATTTGATGGTAGCCACTCTCTGAATGTCATCGCTCCACACACCACACAGGGGGTGCTCCATACTCGTATAGGGCGTCCCGATATACGTTTTCCAAGTTACGGTCGCCACTGGGGAGCTTACGATTTCAGCAGCTATCAACAGTCTTTGGTTGAGCAGTTTTCTGACAAGCCCACTGCTACTTCATTGTGCTAGCCTCAAGAGCCATATTATCTATTATATGTGCTTTAGTTCTATGGCGAATTACTTCTTTTCGAACTTTTCTCTTCAAATGCTTCGAGCGATTTGGAATTTGTGGACTAGCCTGGCTGTCAGTGTCCATGTTTCGGCACCGTAAGTCATAACCGATATGATGCACTGACTGACTTTTGGGGTATAGGTGACGAAAATACCTAATAGACGTATATTTCTTAATGTTAGAATAACTCAAGGAATATCTGTGCTAAGTTTTACTCTAAGGTGGTAAGGGTCAAAGCTAAATAAAAAAAATTAAGTGGCGGCAGCTAGAAATCATAGTTTGTCTCCTGATATTTATTCTCTCTTCATTGTTGGAAATAGTAAATTAATTTACAAATCACACAACGAGCTGATCTAATCTGCTTTAAAGCACAGTGTTGCCTTTGTAATATTATTACCTACTTATCTACCATTAAATTAGATTAAGTTGCCATATTCATACCAAAACAAAATTACCACTCAAAATGTAGTTATTTTGGGAAAAATTGAATTGAATTTAGAAAAACTAGCGAATCACAATAATGTAACTAGGTATCACTGACTTTAATAAATAATTTTTCCAAGAAATTTATTAAACAACACAGATTCAAAGGACATGTTTTCTTAGATGTTGTAAATATTGATTTATATCAACAAGGGACCAAGTAATGCGAGTCTTTGTAAAAATATAGAACTATGACATATTTTTATTGCAAACAAGAACCAACCCGCATGGTTCTGCAAAATTGATTTATAAAAAGGGACCATGTGGTATGGGTCTTTATGAAAAAAATAAAAATTCAATGATTTCTTAGATTGTCAGGTTACCATGGGACATGTATCTTGTTAGTTTATTGAACAACTGTTAAAATGCGGACTGATAACTTTGTCATAGAAATGTTTTAGTATGTTAGAATTGTCAGATCATTTTGATTTTTACAGGGTTGATAGAAGGTGCATTTTAAAAGCTTTCTGTATACTTATCTCAATTTTGGCATGTGTGTGGATTGGTTCCATGTTGCATAAGTAGGTCCAATTATGAAGGAATCATTTTATGTCCGAGAGATAAATCAACGATTTCGATAAAATTCATAAATTATCATTAAAATATCATAAGCAACTAATACCTACGTAAATAATGAATAAGTTGATATAAATAACAATGAGTTAGCAAGTAGAAAGCTGTACTTGGTCGAATTGTGACAGAGTGGGTTTTATACTCGTATTTACATTACTGATATCCATTGCAAATATTACAACTAACACCTACTTAGATAACCGGCTAGCATCATTCGCGCCGCGTCTTGAACAGAGGCCCTTTGAAAAAGAACCCCGGATGAGATCGAAAGTAGTCGAGACTTCGAGACTAATCGCGTGAGTCTAGCCGGTTATTAGTTAAACTCCTCGTTATTTTGTTGGATAAGCAAATTAAAAGAATCTGCGTGGGCTATCAAACTATAGAAATCTCATAACCGTGCATAACATTATTTGCATTCACAATACATAAATATTTAAATAAAATCACCGCGCATTTCATTTTGCATCGATCGCGCGCATTATGCGTTTTCTAATGTTTATTCATTATTGCCATTCCACCATCAATCTTTACAGCCATTATTGGCTTGAACGACATCCGTTTTTCTGACAATAGGCTACTTGACACTTTTTTTAAGTTGGTCTTAAATGGTTAATATTTGTCCTATTATATCAAAAAAATTAACACTATATTTTTTTGCGCCCTAAAAACCGTAAAACTTTAATTTAAAAAAATATTTTTCTTAGACAGGTGAAAACACTGTCGGCCATGTTTGGCCGATAGATTATCTGTGCTCTGACGTCATGCATTTGTAAACAACAGCATGACCTCCCAAAGTTTAATAAACATGACTTCTATACTAGTTTACATGAAAAATATAGTAATTATCGTTATTGTATCATCCGAGAATGTAAAAACCGCATCGATAAAGACCACAGGAAAGTTGTGGATTAGAGTGCCCAGTGAAATAAATATACGTAACACGCAAAGACTTGCTTAAAGGGATCCTATATGACTAACGACTTCAACCCAAATTTATTTTTGCAAAGATCACTTTGTTGTAAGTCTTACTTAATAACTTATTCAATTTATAAAGAGAAAACGATATTTTTTTACGTTTACTATGAGTTTTTAGAAATATATAAAAACTAGCTTATGCTCGTGACTTCGCCCGCGTGGACTTCATAAATTTCAAACCTCCATTTAACCCACTCAGGGGTGGAATTTCAAAAAATCCTTTCCTAGTGGACACCTTCTCTTTACCTACAAAGAACACACTCACCAAATTTCATGTATCTAGGACCAGCTGTTTAGATGTTTAGGCTGTGCGTTGATATATAAGTTAGTCAGGACTCTAAATTTTATATATATGGATACTACGTTAGTCCCCGCGTGACATAGGAATGACATTTCTTTGTTTACATATTTTAATGACGTCACATCATGGCTGACAGCGTTTTCTGCGTTTCAAATAAAAATAAAAATTGTATTTTTTTAAATTGGATTTATATATCCATCCTGCGTTTTTAATAATTGTTATTGATATATTTCGTTGTCTTAAGCAAAATACTATAATAAATAATCATTTATTGGACGACATTAGATATGAGTCAAGTAGCCTATTAAGACACTGTTTTAATTTACACGGAATACCTACCGTCATGATCACAATCCATCGCCAGCCCTACTGTGCGGATTGGTACACACACATTTGAGAAGATTATGGAGAACGCTCAGGTTTCAGGTTTTCTTACATGTCACGGTGTTTTTCTTCACCGTTAAAGCAAGTGATACTCGGTGTGAGGCGTGTCCGGGATCGAACCCCGGGCTCTCTGAACAGGAGAGGCTATCTGCTGCTTTTTACGTACCTATTTATTACATGTCGTACCTACTTAATTTTCAGGTGTACTTATTAAAATTATTGGGAAGGTACCCTTTAATATCTTCAGTAGATACATTAGCTAGATGGTAACAACAACAACCTAAGCAGGGTACCTACATTAAATCGCTGGATGATAAAGATTAAATCGCAATTAAATTGTATTTAGGTCTAGCCTCTAGACAGTTCAGTGTTCATAGAAGCGATTTAAGATAGACTACATTTTAGTGTTTTAGTATTTAAGATATCACGCTCGATGCGTCGCAATGCGCGGGGTGCGAGCGCGAGCGTACTTTCTCTCCCCCCTAACCGACTGGCTTGTTGCAGCGGGGAGACGCGGCTCCGCGGCCTCAGCAGACGACGAGCGGCCGCGGGCACCCAACCTCGTGAACAAGCAACCCGCGCTCCCCTTCGTGCCGCCGGCGTTCCCGCACAACGCGCCCGACCGCCTCATCAAACCCTCGGAGTACTTGAAGACAATCACGGCGCCCTGCAAGCGCGACGACAGCGCGGCGGAGGCGCGACCGCCCCCGCCGCCGCCCGTCCCGGAGAACATCCCGCCTCCACCCCCACAGCCCCCCTTGTCACACCAGCCATTGGCCGCCATCAGCACCGCAGACTTATCCTCGGTCCGGCTCAAGACCATCGCATCCAAAACCTTATCAGCACCACCGCCAGCCAGATCCGTCAGTTTACAATGCATTCCGAGCGCTGTGGACTTCAGAACGGCGAAAACGGACCTGATAGAGGAACTGAAGATGTCCAAAGACATAACTGGGATAAAGAAGCTGAAGGTGGAGCGAGCGAGGCGGGAGAGTCTGCAGGATAAGGAGACTTTCACCGAGTTCACCAAACGCTTCACCGCGGAGAACTTCGTCGATCAGGTGAGTGTTCTTTTTAATGAGGATAACCTTGTTATGAAGTGGCATTGTGTTTTTGGGCATTTAAAAATGCAGATAACCTTTCAATATAATCTATGTGATAGAATATTCTTTAGGAATTTCATAAATTCTACGATGCAACTGCATCCGCGCATTTAACCCACTGATCCACTTTGCCTCAGCTGCCTCGGCTCGTCTAATAACCGTGAAATATAATGACTACAATATTTTGAGCGAAATTACTCATTTTTCCGCTTTGCTGGAATTTTTGAAGTGAAAACTTCTTCAAGCGCAGTTGGCGATTTTGGGATGGATAGAAACGTCTATGTCGCGTTACCGACATTGGTGTTTATAGTGCTCGGATGCCGATAGATGTAAATTAATGGTTTTAATTTACTGAACTGTCACACGAGTGGATATGCAGTCCTCACAGATTGTAAATTTTTTTATGGGAAAAAAATTGATAATCTGTTTACTTTCATGCATAGCCTTATAACATTGCAAAGGTGTTAGATAAGTATTTTCAGATATTATTCGAGTATTAACTACCCGTTTTGGGCAGATTTTTTCGCGTATTTTTGTCAGTTCAAAACAGCTTTTAATTTGCAGGGTCAAGGTACTGTACGCTTTCTGGCCTAAAACCTTCGATTACAAAATTTATAGAACAATAACACTAAAATAATAATTTACATTGTCATTAACTGTGTTGTAAAATTATACCTTTTCAAACTATACAAAGTTTATAAATGACCTTTTGCACAAATGAACCTACTTAGCACGATTTTTTCGTTTTTATTTTTTGCCTACATATTTAAAAAGTCTGATGACTTTGTCTACCACAATGTAGGAATAGGTGACGATTACCTACTAAAGTATTTAGCTACAGGTTTTAGGTTTTTTAAAAATCCCGTGGCAACTCTTTGATTTTCTGGGGTAAAAAGTAGCATAATATTATGTCCTTCCTCGGGATGTAAGCTCTGTACCAAATTTCATGAAAATTGGTTAAACTGTTGGGTCGTGAAAAGCTAGCAGACAGACAGACAGACACACTTTCGCATTTATAATATTAGTAATTAGTATGCATTACCAAATGACATAAACCAGATGTTTGAAAAGGGATTTTGTTTTCTAAGAAGGATCCCTTAAAAGTGCCAGAATACCATAAACCATATCATCACTGAGGTAGGTACCTTTAGATGAGACCGCAGTTAAGGGCTAATTTGTCAACGTATTTAAAAAATGTTACAAAATTAATCTATAATAAGTATAAAAATGAATCACTAAATGTGTTGGTCATCGCAAATCTCGAGAACAGCTGAACCGATTTCGCTAAATTTTTTTTAATAATAAGTAGGTACGAGGATGGTTCTTACGGAGAAAAAAATTTAAAAAATTTGAATCGACTGTTAGGCGGAACGAAGTTCGTCAGGGCAGCTAGTTTGTTATAAAACTTACAATATTTTCATACGATTACCTAACACAATCCATTGCACACTATAAATAGCTTGAAGTTGTTAGAAATGAGGAAACATCTACAAGGTCAATTCATCATTATTACCATTGTTTTCTCGAGCAATCTAACTGCTCAATTTCTGGATAGGTAACTAGGTGTCTATTTCTATTTAATTTTTTGGAAACGGAACTAGGGTCGCGAACTTCAATTCACTTTACCTTTTTCTCGTATGCGACCTTGGGAAGGCAGCTTGCTGTGGCACAAGATACCATACAGTGCGACAAGGCTCTCTTGGCACTTGAATGACATTGACAGGGGGGCGCTGTTGGAGAAAAAAGGCTTAGAATATTCAAACAAGAACAAAGGGGACACTTGACGGCAACGTTAGTTCCGATTTTCGCCACGCGCCAAGATAGCCTTGTCGCACTGTACCCTATAGCGATGTGATTGCAGCCAGGGGCCTATTTCTTCCAATGGTGTTCCTACCGATGTGTTCGTAACTGTTGAACTGTATTATGGCAACTCAGAATTTCTAAGTCAGTCGTTGTCTGTGGTCTGCACTAAGTGCAACCATGCTTTTGTCGTGTATCCTAATTATTAATAGAAATAGAAATTAAAGTGTCTTTAATATAGAAGGCTGAAGTTTTACTGGCTACAAGAATCCTCCAAGTACACCTATCATGGTTATGGGCCCAGGTCACGCCAGAAGAAATTAAAAAAAAGAAAAGAAAAGAACGCCACGCCGCGAAATGGAGGAACACGACAAAAAGAACAAGTATGGCGTCACGCCATTTGCCGGCTCAAATTATAGTAACTGGTTGTTTAGAATAAAGATTGTATTGCAAGCGCAAAATCTATACAGTTACGTATTTTCGTCAGAATCAGAAGAAAAGCCGGATTCTACGAAGGAAGGAAAATGCATGGACATTCTGGTCCAATGCATTAGTGATACTCATTTGGAAATAATCAAGGAGTGTAAAACGTCAAAAGAATTATTGAAGAAACTTGATGATACTTTTGCAAGGAAAGGTATAGCGTCACAGTTAATTACAAGAAAAAGATTGTTAACCCAGAAATATGATGGAGTGGAAGGTCTTGAAAACTATTTCATTGTTTTTGAAAAACTGGTAAGAGAATTAAAAGAATCGGGCGCTCAACCTAGTGAGAGTGAAGTCTGTTGCTACATGTTATTGGCTATGCCTCCGGCATTCCAATATGTAGTTACGGCGATAGAAACCTTAAATAGTTCAGATATTACGTTAGAATTTATTAAGAAAAGATTATTAGATGAAGAAATTAAAAGAATAGGTTTTGGAACTCAAGAGGAGAGTGATGCATTTATATTGAATCAAAGAAAGAAACAGAATAATAAGAAATTTAATAATTCGCCAAGCAGCAGCACCAGCAGTTTCCCATTTAACTGTTATAATTGCGGGAAGCGGGGCCACCGGAAGGCTCAATGCCGTTTTAGAAAAGCACAAGGCTCAGCTAATATTGTTCAGAAGGAAAGAGAAGATGAGGTTTCCTTTATGACATCTTCAGAAGCATTAGTAACACAGGGAAGTTCCAGAAAAATAGAGTTTATAGTTGATTCTGGGGCTACGGATCATCTGGTTAACAAAAGAGAATATTTTAGTAGGATCGAGAAGTTAGAGACCCCTATTAAAATTAATATTGCCAAGGACGGTGAGGTGTTAAATGCATATGAGTCAGGTGTTATTTATACAAAGGAGGTTAAATTGAAAAATGTGCTGCTTGTGCCAGACCTGCGGTGTAATCTGCTGTCAGTAAATAAAATTGAAAACTCCGGATTTGGGATAACCTTTGAAAATAATAGGTTGACTATTCACAAGAATAACAAAACAATACTAAAAGGTAATAAAATAAATAAGTTATACAGATTAACCCTAAATTTGAAAGATGAAGAATTATGTGCACAGAAAGCTTATAGCATTTCAGAAACTCAGAATGATTGGCATAGAAAACTTGGACATGCTTCAAAAGGAAAGTTAGAAAAATTGAAGTCTAGAAAACTAATATCTTTTGAAAACTCAAATAAAGAAATATTATGTGAACCTTGTTTAAAGGGAAGACAGACTAGATTGCCATTTGCAGAATATAATTACAAAAGTAAGAGAATTTTAGAAGTTATTCATTCGGATTTGTGCGGTCCAATTAATCCAGCGACATATGGTAACAAGAAATATATTTTAAGTTTTGTTGATGATTACAGCCATTTTACAACAGTCTATTTGTTAGAAAGCAAAACGGAGGTGCTACAGTGTTTCAAGAAATATGTAAATTTGGTAGAAACCCAATTTGATAAGAAAATATCTAGATTTCGGTGCGATAATGGGAAGGAATATGACAACATAGAATTTAAAAGCTATTGCGAAGAAAAGGGAATAAAAATTGAATTTACAATAAGCTACACACCCCAGCAAAACGGGAAGCCAGAAAGATTCAACAGAACTGTTGTAGAAAAGGCAAGAACTTTATTAGCCGACACAAGTTTGGAAAAACAATTATGGGGAGAAGCGGTATACAGTGCTACCTACATAATTAACAGAATTCCAACCAGCAGAGGTGTCATACCTGCTGAGATTTGGTATGGTAGAAGTCCAGATTATTCTAAAATAAAAGCCTTTGGTACTGAGGCATATGTACATATTGGCAAGGAGCACAGAAATGGAAAGTTTGATGTGAAATCAAAGAAGTATTACATGGTTGGCTACTGTGATAATGGATATAGACTCTGGGATTCCGAGCTGAAGAAAATTATTAGAAGTAGAGATGTAATATTTAATGAAAAACCAAGAAGTAACATGGAAACTTTTACATACATAGAAGAAGATGACTTACCATCAAACTTGCCATTGCCTTGTAGAGAAAAGAGCCAGCAAGATCAATCAATAAGTAGTACTGAGGAAAAAAGTACAGGAAAGACATCTACCGAACCTTATCAAGAAATAAATGATACAGAAAGGGAACAGAGACAAAGAAAAAGACCAGTATGGTTAGAAGACTATGAGACATTCCATGCTGCATACATTTCTCAAGAATTTATAAATGATGAACCAAGGACATTACAAGAAGCAGTGGAAAGCGTAGAAAGTGACAGATGGAAAGAAGCAATGGATAGCGAATTGCAGTCACATGAGAAACATCAAACATGGACTATGGTAGAAAGACCAAAGGATAAGGAAGTCATAGAAAGTCGATGGGTATTTCGAAAGAAATCAGATAATAACTACAAAGCCAGGTTAGTGGCAAAAGGTTTCCAGACTTCACAATATGAAGAAACATATGCTCCTGTTGGAAGACTCACAACGTTAAGGTCATTGCTTGTAATTGCAAATCATGACAATCTAAAGATAGAACAGTTGGATGTGAAAACTGCTTTTCTCCATGGCATACTTAAGGAGGAGATATACATGAGTCTACCAGGTCAGCATAATAGTGAAAAAGTGTGCAAACTTAACAAGTCAATTTATGGCTTGAAGCAAAGCCCAAGGTGTTGGAATAAAGTATTCCACGAGTTTATGTGTGCAAACAACTTCAAGTGCTCAGATTATGATAGTTGTTTATACTTATTACAAAACGAAAATGGTGAGATAAGTGTGTATGTGTTTCTGTACGTGGATGACATTTTAATTATGAGTGCATGTGAAGAGAAAATTAAAGACCTTAAGTTTAAACTAGAAAAACAATTTGAAATGGTTAGTTTGGGTCAAGTTCATAAGTTTTTAGGGATAGAAATAGAAAGAGAGTTTTCTAAAGGTATGATTAAAATTCATCAGAAAAGTTATATAGAAAAAGTTCTTACAAAGTTTAACATGAAGGACTGTAAAAGTGTAGCTACTCCTTGTGAAGTTGGACTGAAACTAGAAAAACCAGAAAGTTATACTTGTACCCAGCCTTACCGTGAGTTAATTGGGCGTTTGATATATTTAGTTATTTGTACTAGGCCTGATTTGTCTTTTGCGGTGAGCTATTTTAGTAGGTATCAGAACAATGCATCCGATAAACATTTTACCTACCTGAAAAGAGTTCTGAGATACTTAAAGCAGACGGCAAATTATGGATTAGTGTATAAGAATAAACCATGTAAGAATGTAGCCGAGGGATATTGTGATTCTGACTGGGCAGCTGATGTTGATAGAAAATCAGTGTCAGGTTACTGTTTACTGTTATATGGAAATATTGTACAATGGTCTACTCAAAAACAGAAAACGGTCTCTCTTTCAACTGCCGAATCAGAATATATGGCTCTAAGTATGATAGCACGGGAATCAGTGTGGTTTAAAGGACTTTTGAATAATCTTGAAATTCAATGTGAAAGTATAATTATTTTTGAAGATAACCAGTCTTGTATCCACATAGCTAAAAATAGAGAAAATAGCAAAAGAGTAAAACACATTGATATAAAGCATCATTTTATTAGAAACTTAATAGAACAGAATGTTATTGTATTGGTGTATATTAACACTTCAGAACAAGTTGCAGATGTGTTGACTAAACCGCTGCACAAAAATCTTTTTAATTATTTTAGAACCTGTATGGGAATAGAAGAGTGTTAGTAAATATTAATAGTTATTAGTATTACTCAATTTAAAGAATAAATATCGTTTTATTTGTTTACATTATTGGTTGTTTTTTAGATTAAATTGTCAAAACTTAATTGTCAAAGAATATTTTTGTCAAAGATTAAAAAGTATAGAATAACAGAAGGATATAAAAAGTCATAGATTATGAAAGTTGTAAAAGTAAAGTTAGGTAAAAATGTCAGAAAACTAAGATAGTGTGTAGAAGTAAGAGATTGAAGAAATTCAGGGTTGAGGAGGAGTGTTGAACTGTATTATGGCAACTCAGAATTTCTAAGTCAGTCGTTGTCTGTGGTCTGCACTAAGTGCAACCATGCTTTTGTCGTGTATCCTAATTATTAATAGAAATAGAAATTAAAGTGTCTTTAATATAGAAGGCTGAAGTTTTACTGGCTACAAGAATCCTCCAAGTACACCTATCAGTAACAGATCACGAAGCCTCTCAACATGTGCTGAGGGTGGTCACCGAGAAGATTTTAGTAGATAAAAGGCCTACATACCTAACTCTGTTAGCAAGAAAACGTCTGAGCCCTAATAACTGAATTATTAGAACAGAAGAAAAAACCAAGCGATTAAGTGATCCGGTACAATGCCAGAAACCTATTGGGGGTCTAGGTTTAATAAAACTTTTTCATACCAGGTTAGTCCTCTTCTATCTTAAACTGCATCATCATTTATGATAATTCGGAAGTAGATATAAATCTAGGTACTTGTAAAAGTACAGTTGCAGTAAAATTCAGTTACTTAAATACAAAAAAACTTAACACAAAATCGCGGATAAAAACTAGCTTGCTTCTTAATGAACATAATTTTAACACATTGTTAGTTGTTATCTACTTAGTTAAAATCTTTTTTCGCGAGGCTTGCGAAAACAATTCTAGCTCGTCCGCGAGTTACTCAACCATAGCATTGTGTTGTGTTGTTATCTATTTATCAATCCTCACGATCAAGGCATAACATTGCGACTTTATTGGGCGTAGCTATTTATTCTACGAAGTTTTGCTTTTTGTCCGAGCTACTTATTATAACTTCGATAATTTTGGCATTGCATGTAAATTATTATCATAAGATTTTTTGTATTTTGAAATTGAATTGATTTTTGATATTACATTGGCCTTTCTTTTGAATAAATGGGTACTACTTAGTTTTATTTGTTTTGTTTGTTCAAGATATTTTAACTTCTTTAATAAATACCTAAGTATTGTTCTGTTTGTCTTCGATATTTTAATTCCCACTTATCAAACGATTGCGATCTCAATTGTTCTAATTGGCTGAATTTGTGTGATTGTCGTTGCATTGTAGCATTTGTGGCCAATAGTGAGCGAGCGTCAACCAATCAGAGGTGATTACGATCGTGACAACAGCTAAGTATCTCTGTACTAATTGTCAAAATCAGTTAAGTGGATTATGCTTTTTAAATTTTCCATTTTCCTTTATCTACATACTCGAAGGTTTTCCGGGACAAAATGTAGTTTATTATCCGTCCCCGAGATGTAAGCTAACTCTGTAAATACCTCATTTTATCTACGGTTCAATTAATGGCCTGTGAAAAGCTAGCAAACAGACAGACACACTTTATAATATTAAGTATGGATGTAAACAAATACTTTTCTTTTCGATTTACGAACTTTCTGTAATCTTGTCGTGTATACGACAATCGGTCGCGATAAATTATGTAACACTTATCGAAATCAGTAGACTTGTCATTCGAAGAAATCGTGTCAATAAAATTATATCATCTTTTGAATGAGTATTTTGTAATGTTATTCAGATTGGTCGCTTGGAGATAGGTATAATTTTCGAAAAGTTCTTTGAAAGTTTTGAATAACATTGATCTAGAAATTAGTAGAGCATTCAACAATAAATAATATCTTTATATTTTTCTTTATACGTAGAAACAATAAATATATCAAAGCGGTGATAGATAGCCTAGTGGTTAAGATGCCGCGTTCGGTCTTTTTTTTAGGAGGTCTGGGGTTCGATCCCGGGCACGCACGACTAACTTTCAGAGTTTTACTTAAAGTAATTAAATATTACGTGTTTTATCGATGAACGGAAAATATCGTGAGGAAACCTGCATGCCTGGGAGTTCTCCATAATGTTCTCAAAGATATTTAAATCTGCCAGTCTGTATTTAGCCAGCGACCAAGTCTAAATAAATCCTTTTAATTCTGAGAGGAGACCCGTGATGGGTTGATGTTATAGAGAGAGAGAGCCAGCGCGTGCAAGACTTTCCTTATTTTATAATATCTGAAATATTCTCTGCGTATTGTCTCCCACATTGGGAGGAACATTTGTTAGGATGTGTGTTTGGATCATGGTGGCTTTGGGAGATAACAGGTGGTAATTAAGGTGTATAAAATCTTACGTCAAAGTACCTACCTATAAAGTCAAATGTTTTAAATTTTCTTCGGAGTAGTACTAGAAATCATGCATCGTCATGCATTGCCAGACACTGAGTGTCGTGGGAACCCCCGCCAGACAACCTTAAACGTTGATATTTTATTAAGCTTTAGGTAAAGGTGTCTGGCAGTGGGTTGACACCATACTAAGTGTCTGGCAATGCATGACATGATATCTAATACTATTGTGAAGCAAATACAAAAAAAAATTATACTTTACGACTTTTATGACTTTATACTTTACTTTAAAATTTTTGTACACCTTTATTACCTACCTGTTAACCCCCAAAGGCCAAAGCCACCATGACTCAAACAAACGTTCCTCCCAGTGTCGGGGACAATACGCAGAGAAACTTTCAGCTTTTATAAATTAAGGAAGGTCTGGCAGGCGCTGGCTCTTAGGACATTATTGTTACATTTCAAAAAGGTTTTATAGTTTAACCTTTTTTATGGTTTAGACACAGGTTTAAGTATGATTTATCTAAATGATCGCCAAACATTAAATTTGAATTGGAAAAGTTTCAACTTACATAATTTTTATTACCTACTCAATACAACATTATGTAAATAACTAAATATGCATTTATCAATTAATTCAAACCGTTAAACGATATCTATTAATCAAACTAAATCGTTAAAATTTTATTGAAAAATATTATCTATTTACCTACCTACTTATGTTTTTAGAACCCTTATAGGATCACTTTGTTGTCTGTCTGTCTGTCTGTCCGTCTGTCTGTCAAGAAACCTACAGGGTACTTCCCGTTGACCTACAATCATGAAATTTGGCAGGTAGGTAGATCTTATAGCTGACATTTGGAGAAAAATCTGAAAACCGTGAATTTAGGGTTAGATCACACAAAAAAATTAAATTGTGGTCATGAACTAATAATTAGTATTTTCAACTTTCGAAGTGAGTGACTATATCAAGTGGGGTATAATATGAAAGGTCTTCACCTGTACATTCTAAAACAGATTTTTATTTATTTTTATGCATCATAGTTTTTGAATTATCATGCAAAATGTCGAAAAAATACGACTGTAGTACGGAACCCTCATTGTTCGAGCCTGACTCGCACTTGACCGGTTTTATTATATTAATAGGAAAAACGTTGTAGTGACGTAGGTAGATATTTGGTATATAAGTAGGTATACCTAAAGATTTTCATAATTGCGCTTATTACTCGGTTTGTAATAAGGGTTGCAACCTTAACCCGTTTTCAATGAAAAATAACTCAAATCGATCTGGGTAGAATTTTTGGCAGCCCTAGAAATCCATTAGGAAATTCAATGAATTAAAAAAAACCAGCCAAGTGCGAGTCAGTATCGCGCAATGAGGGTTCCGTACTACAGTCGTATTTTTTCGACATTTTGCACGATAATTCAAAAAGTATGATGCATAAAAATCTGTTTTAGAATGTACAGATGAAGACCTTTCATATGATACCCCACTTGATATAGTCACTCACTTCGAAAGTTGAAAATACTAATTATTAGTTCATGACCACAATTTTTTTTTGTGTGATCTAACCCTATTCACGGTTTTCAGATTTTTCCCCAAATGTCAGCTATAAGATCTACCTACCTGCCAAATTTCATGATTCTAGGTCAACGGGAAATACCCTGTACGTTTCTTGACAGACAGACAACAAAGTGATCCTATAAGGGTTCCGTTGTTCCTTTTGAGGTACGGAACCCTAAAAACAGCGTCTACACTCTACAGTAAATTACTGTTATGATACCTCCTGTTAATTATCGTTTCATTATTAGTGATTAAGTAGGCAGGCGTAATACGTTACGTTGATTTTAAGTTATTTCAGCTGTGTGAAAAGTAGTTGAAAGATTACATTGTTCAATTAACCCATTACCCAGCCGTCATAGATAACCTAATTCTAGTTAGGTATATACTTACCTAACTAATATTTTACTTAACTACGAAATCCATTCTTAGTTCCTACTAGGTACTAATATTATATAATAGATGATGCTTGCGACTTCGTCCGCGTGGATTACGGTTTTTTAAGTCTTATGGGAAACTAGATGAGATGCAAGCTATATCTGTAGGTAGGTATAATGCATTCGAACTAAAAATGCGAAAGTTTTCGCCATGTTGTGACCTCTAATCTAGAAATATACCTAATTATTTATACGTAAAAGGAAAAGCTGGCTGACTGATCTATCAACGCACAGCTCAAACTACTGGACTGAACCGGCCCGAAATTTGGCATGCAGAGAGGTATTTTTGACGTAGACATCTGCTAAGAATTTTTTTGAAAATTCAACCCCTAAGGGGGTAAAATAAGAGTTTGAAATGTGTGTAGTCCAATAAAAAATTTTTGGGTATACTACTATAATAAATCAATGAACGCGCACAGCTCAAACTACTGGACTGAACCGGGCCGAAGTTTGGCATGCAGAGAGGTATTTTTTGACGTAGACATCTGCTAAGATTTTTTTTGAAAATTCAACCCCTAAGGGGGTAAAATAAGAGTTTGAAATTTGTGTAGTCCAATAAAAATTCTTTGTGTATATTACCATAGTAAATCAATGAACGCACAGCTCAAACTACTGTACTGAACCGGACCGAAATTTGGCATGCAGGAGGTATTTTTTGACGTAGACATATGCTAAGATTTTTTTTGAAAATTTAACCCCTGATGGGGTAAAATAAGAGTTTGAAATTTGTGTAGTCCAATCAACAATACATACCTCAGAAAATAGCAAATTTTTCCGAATTTGAGACGCAAAAGTTTATTTGAATAAAAATCTTTCTTTTTCTATTTTTATTAAATGTAACTAATTAACATTTAAGTTTAGCAAAAATAATAGAAATCTTGAGCACCTTATTATGGTCTACTTACTTGCATCTTGTCTTTGCGGAGCGAAAGCTGTCTGTACGTCCGAGTATGATATCAATTAGCTCATGACTTGAACAGAAAATCTTTATTTTGTAGCCGGTACGCATCTGTGCCGTTTTTACGCTTTCACTGCTCTCGGATGCTGTTGCGGATCACGCTTGACGACTTTTATTTGTTTTTGATTAAATACTAGATTGTGAATACATAGTCATTAGTTTCGTAATAATGGAAATTACGTCTGTAATCTTCTGCATTTTATTTGACTACGTAATATTTTCATGGGCAAACCCGTATCAGCTAATACACCACAAAATTTTTATTACTTGCCTATTACTTACTGTAAAAAAATAGCTTGTACAGCTCATTCAGATAGAAAATTTCAAATCGAGTGTCTCAAAATATCCATACTAAATATATAAGTATGTAATGCGCAAATATGAGAATATAGAAAATAGTTTCATATTTGTGCCTTTTGGGGTGGAGACCATGGGTTCGTGGGGCGAGGATGCTAGATTCTTTTTTAAGGACCTTTCATCCCGTCTCGCAGAATCCACGGGGGACCGGAGGGCTGGCAGTTACCTCGGTCAGCATATTAGTCTGGCCATTCAACGAGGTAACGCTGCCAGCGTTCTGGGCACCCTGTCTCGTTGCGGTGGTTTAGATGATATTTTCGATTTGTAATTTTTATGTTCCAGAATAAGTTTGGTATTTTTGTTTTTTGTAATATAATAATATATTATATTATTCTTTTAATAAAAAAATAAAATTCCTTTAAAAAATTTAAGAAAAGAAGTGCTCAAAATATTATTATTAAAAAAAAAACAATGTCAAATTATACCTACTGATCATTTTACTTATGTACCTAATAAGTACTTCATCAGTATGTAATTGGTCAAAATATTGTTAGCGTAGGTATATGCGACGCGTTGACATGACGTTTCGTTATTCGCACAGTTGAAGTATGTCCACACATTAAATAATATTTTAAAAACCAAACAAACTTTGATAACATTATTAAAGTAAAGAAGTTATAATTTAAAAATCAAAATAGAGGTGCAGGACAGTGCCCTGCCTTATTTAAAATTTCCAAGAAAATTATAGCTATAGTATCGGAAAACTAGTTTATATTATGTAAATAATAAGATTATGTATTAATTAAGACAACTTATCTCGTTGATTACAAAAGTTCTTTAATATTTTGATGTAGGTAACAACGAGGTAAAACGTCTATAATGGTCTATCCTTTATCTTGATTAGTTGTAAAACCACTGAAAGTATAAAAATAAGGAAATAAGCATAGAACATAAATTTTGTTTCATTTAAGTATGAAAAGTGTGAGTACCTAGCTACTAGAAAAATTAGATTCTGTATATATATATTTTTTCAGTCAATAAAGGCTTATTTATTTTTATTATTTAAGACATCGGAAAATTCGTTTAAATGTAACTCGTGAGCTTGCGTTTACGTCACTGGCGGTGTTGTGTCGTATCTACGTAAGTAGAAATTTTGCGGAACTCTGATACAATGTGCGTTAAAGTGTCATAAAATAAGTGATGTTGTGCTGAATACGATTGCATACAACATTTAGAAATTGAACGAGTGGTAGTTAAGTGCGAGAGAGCTGTATTTTACTCAAAACGAAACTTTCATTGCGCCGGCGCCGACTGGAAACGATCACAATCATGAAACACTTCATTCTGAGACCAACGACTAAATATTATCCTTATAATATTACAGAGTACTTTTTATTAAACCTTCGTGGTTTTTGCTGTGTCTAAATTGGATTTGTTAAACATTCTTTGTTGGTAATTAAAAAAAAAAAGGTATTACTAGTAGGTCTAACCGGCTTCCCACGGGTGGTCTTTCCAATTCTATAGACTAAAATTTTGCAGTCGGCTTGCAGTACAAATGCAGTCTGTATTTAAACTTCAAGCTGACTGCAATTTTTTTTATTCTATTAGGCATAAGTACCGCAAATTGCTAATACGCGTGCCCGCCATTTTAGTGACGTCGCGTCGGTAGGAACGGCATTCCGAACCCGTGGTAAATTAAACTAGTTGAAGATTCAAATGCACTTGTAAAAGTTTACTTGAATAAAAATATATTCTATTCTATTCAATTCTATTCAGCACTAGTGACTAGTTTGAAGTTTCGAGTTTTTATTCGTCATTTCGATGTTAATGACACATGGTTCCAGCGCAATAGCAATTTGCAGGACTTATACAACCCCTCGACTGCGACCTCACCATAGAAGACTCTGACTGTCATTATTCGCTCGTACCTTGTTGCTAAAAATCGGTACAAAATATGATACCTACCTACAGGTTTACAAAATTCGCAGAACAGAAAGTCGAACATGCGAAATCTTGTGTTAAGGTGTACCCACTACAGCAAGAGAAGTAGAAGGCGGTAATCACTTAACATCAGGTGACCCGCCTGCTCGTTTGCTCGCTATATCTATTAAAAAAAAAAAAAGACGTCCGTAAACAAAAAAATAATTTTCGTTCTAATAGTCATAAACGCCTTAAAGATTAGTTACGGCCGTTATCGTAAAAATATACGAGCCAATTTCTCCCGCGTCAATATTTGTTTAAATCTCGCCGATTTCCGAAATTACGTGAACCCACGTACGGTCCTTGACATCGAAAGCTTTCGTACGAATAAAATAATGCATGTTGCTAACAAGTCAGGGTTGTCAATCAGTGGCGTGCACAGGAGTTCAAGCCAGGGTATGCATTTAGGTATGAACTTATTACACGGCAGGTTAAAATGAAAAATAAGCATTGATTTATTACAATGAAGGTAAGCAGTGCGTTTATGCCTCTATGAGCTGCAATGTTGTCAATGTTGATACAATAAATTAAGTAAACACCTACCTAAGTATATCAAAAACTAGCTAATGCTCGTTTTTACTTCGTCCGCGTGGACTACACAAATTTGAAACCCCTTCTTCACCCAGGGTTGAATTTTGTTGTCCGCCAAAAAACCTTTCTTAGCGGACGCCTACGTCATAATAGCTAACTGCATGCCAAATTTCAGCCCGATCCGTCCAGTAGTTTGAGCTGTGCGTTGATAGATCAGTGAGTCAGTCAGTCAGTCAGTCACCTTTTCCTTTTATATATTTAGAAGATAAACATCACAACTGAATTTTTTGCATGGAAGATGTCCATCCGTCATAATCCTTCAGTTCCCGTTGCAGTCACGCCTTGCAGAGATCGCGTGTGATGTAACTATGAGTGTGCTTCTGCCATAGAGCACCGGTACCGCTTAACGGTATCGGTGCTATTAATTACCTACCTATAAAGAAGTATAGATTATTTAGCTGTTACGGATATGTTGGAAACGGAGGCGAGATAGTTTTTTCGACCATTAATCAATGTTTTTGAAATTAGTTGTACCTGTGATGTGCCCTACTTTACACAATAGAAGAATTTAGTGATTAACGGTAACAAGAAGTAAAGGTTATTCACGTATTGTTACGGATTTTTTTAAAATAGATGTAGCGAGCAAACGAGCAGGCGGGTCACCTGATGTTAAGTGATTACCGCCGCCCATGAACATTTGCAGCACCAGAGGAGCCGCTGATGCGTTGCCGGCCTTTTAGGAATTGGTTGGTTGGGTGGTAAACCTATGCGGACGAAGTCGCGGGCATCATCTAGTATGTTAGTCTGTTGGGAGGCTTCGAGCGTGGCTAGTTACCACCCTACGGCAAAGCCGTGCCGCCAAGCGATTGAGTGTTCCGGTACGATGCCGTGTAGAAACCAAAGGGGTATGGGTTTAATAAAAACTGCCATGCTCCTTCCAGGTTACCCCTCTTCCATCTTAGATTGTATCATCACTTACCACCAGGTGAGATTGCAGTCAAGGGCTAGCTTGTATCTGAATAAAAAAGAAGTACCTACCTACCGTAAAGTGATAAATTATTTCTAGAGATCGTAACACAATGCCACTTCAGCCTTCGAATTCAATTTTCTTTGCACTCCTTATGATAGATTTGTTTAAATATCGAAATAAAATAGGTTTTTACAAATTAAAATTCATACAAATTAATTAGCTGAACATTCGAAAAATAAGACTAACATCTTGCCTACCTATCCTACCTTAAGCTGAATATTGTAAAAATAAGATTTTGTCTTGTCTACCTTTCTATGAATAATGAAATCAGCTCAAAGGTTCCTTGGTTCGAGTCCCGAAGAAATATCTTAACTTTTTGCCATGAATATTTAAATCTAGTAAAAATAATGAGCAATAATTTTATTTTTCATGATATTCCATTAGTTATGCCCATTTATAGTAAGTTTGTCCAAAATTCGAATATACAAACCCCAATTTATTAAAAATCCGAATAGCTGGCATAGGTGCTAATTAGTTGTACCTACACAATCTCTGAATTAATTGACAGGTCTGAAACTTATCTATCTTTATATTTATCCCATTGATTTATCCTTTTTCACGTGAAACATGACAAAAGGGAATAAAGCAAAACATTACAATTATTAGACCTGTCAATTTAAATTCAGTTTCGAGATTGTATACAACCGATTAGCACGATTCCCTCAAAATCGGACGGTTGGTCGACGGCAGGGCTTTTCTCAGATCCCCGAGCGAGATACTGCGGGTAACATCATACCGGCGTGGAAGCGGCAGATGTTGGCGCGGAGAGCTGCGGAGAAGGCACGGAAAGATCTGGAGAAGGAGTTAGCGGGAGAGGCGGAGAGACGGAGAGCTGCGGCTGTGCCTGCGTGGAAGAGACAACTGCTTGCTAGGAGGGAAGAAGCGGAGAGCAGATTACGGTGCGTGCAATTTGTGACTTTTTTATATAATTTATTTTTTCATACATTTCGCCAAACTGGTGGGCCATTTTGTTGGCGAGGTGGCGCTCTTAATACCATGTACATAACTTACTACTATATTTCCTTAACGCTATCCATTCACCTATATCTACTTACTACTTATGATAAAACAGTACTACATACTTATTTAAACCTACCTACTTCACTAAAATGATGATGATTTTGGATGAGTGAAAGTGGCAGATGCTGTGAAGAAGGCACCGTATCTTCGGTGCTTCTATTAGGATCATATTTTTTTAAGTTGTGTATAGGTTAAGTCTAAAATTGAATGGAATTTTATGACAAAATATCACACTCATTCCCACAAATGACTTTCCGACTTTCCTGACGCGAAGTGTAGGAGTCGCGAGCCTATTAAGACTTCTAGACTTCTATCAAACAAATTGTAACGAGGTATTTCTCTTAATTAATACATAATCTTACTATTTATACTTATTTTCTACTATGAAACACGTACCTACCGTTCTACTCTATTTTAATGTACCTACAGTGCGACAAGGCTATCATGGCGCGTGGTGAAAATCGGAACTAACGTTGCCGTCAAGTGTCTGCTTTGTTCTTGTTTGAATATTCTAAGCCTTTGTTCTCCAACAGCGCCCCCCTGTCAACGTGATTCAAGTGCCAAGAGAGCCTTGTCGCATTGTATCTTGCAAACCTACTACCTAATTCTATTGTTTTATTTCCAGACAATCACTATACACTCCAAAAGTTGAGGAATCAAACGATATTTGCAAACCACATGGCGAATGGCGCGCTTACCCCAGCGGCACGCAGCGCGCCGTGTCCATAGACAACATCACTCTGTGCTACGACGTGCACTCCGAGCCCATGCGCGCGCCTTCCGAAGCCAAACTGTCCACGGAACATTGCAATGGTAGGTATTATTATCACCAATGAAAGTATAGCAACGCAATCTGGCGTAACCATCGACCTAAGCCAGACTAATCGTAAGCGCGCCAGAACGCCACGACAGCCTGGTGTGACTCCGATGCAACACTAGTTCTGCATCTGGAACTTGCGCAATGGCGAATGGCGCGCTTAACCCAGCGGCACGTAGCGCGCCGTGACCATAGACAACATCACATTGCTACGACGTGCATTTCGAGCCCATGCGCGCGCCATTCGAAGCCAAATTGTCCACGGAACATTGCAATAGTAGGTATCACTAGTGTAAGATTAAATAATCGAAATACATTAATATTGAAATCTATTTAGAGCGCACTGACTTTGACTGGCTTACTCAGACTTTGATATCGTTATATCGCTGGCATAAATGTATCTCGTTTTAACTGAAACCTAAGTCTGAGCAAAGTTCGCTCTATTCTCCTCTACTCATTAATTCCTCTCTATTTCTTGTGACCCGTCTCCATCGACTGACTGGTCAAGAACACGTCGCCATGAGAGACGGTCAGAAGCCGACAGACTAATAGACAGACATACATACTTTTACATTATTAGTATGGATAAAATACTTAATTAATATTTTTTTAATAATATTTATAGTGTTTTACCACTAAAACAAACACTATAAAAATTATTTAAAAAATATAGTAAAACGCAAATATTACCTATGTCATTTC
This sequence comes from Maniola hyperantus, assembly GCF_902806685.2. Taxonomy (NCBI): domain Eukaryota; kingdom Metazoa; phylum Arthropoda; class Insecta; order Lepidoptera; family Nymphalidae; genus Maniola; species Maniola hyperantus. Next base: position 2,269,462 of record NC_048554.1, on the reverse strand, counting down.
TCGTTCAAAGAGCTGCTTTGTAATATGGACCTCGATTGGATCGATCGATGGATTCGATAACTGCAAAAGTGTCGCTACTAAATGGCATATATACAGTCGCTTTAGTATTGAGTGAACATACATAATATCATAAATTTCGTCATTGGCAGCAAGCGTGCCGTATCTTACGTCAGGGCGTCGCCGTCGGGCGCGATCCTAGGAGACGCCGGGTTCGATTCCTGCCGGTCCGCAATTTTGATAATTATGTATTTAAAATTATATATGTACTTATTTAATATTTTTACCAAGGTTATAATTTTTTTTTTCAGGTCACTCAACATCGAATGGTCACCACGAACCGGTAAAGGAGGAAGAAACCGCCAAAATCATCCCCTGGCGAGCACAATTGCGCAAAACAAACAGCAAACTTAATTTACTTGAGTAGGTTAGTTAGTGATAAGATTGGTAAGGTTGCTGGTAAAAACGAAGTACGGTAGTTTTTGTTTTTATGGCAACATCGTAAAATATATCCACTATATTTTATATGTTGCCCAATTCTTTTACGTGTACTCGATAGCTGATAATACCTACTGTTTTGTTATCTACCCACGTATTTTTTTTAAATTTCGAACGATTTTTTTCGATTAATGTTTATTTACTTTTTAAAGATAAATAACTAGTGTGGCTATTCTACGAGTAACTGTTAATTTTTATACCTTAGACGTATTCTAATGTGTGAAAATTATATTGTGTAGTACTTACCTTTTTATATTTTTTAATTAAAAAAAAAATTAGTGATTATTAAACAAAGATTTTTGAGATTTTTATATTTTTATAAAAATAATGTAAAGAAAATAATGTTAAGCGAAACAATTATTATTATTATTATTACGATGTAAAAATGTAAATCTTTTAACATTCCTTAACGTTTGTTTAATCGTTAACTTAAATAAATTCAGATCGTCAATTTAACTTCTAACATATTATTTTATTTTATTGTTTTAATTTTTTTTTAAATATTTAATAGTTTTTAGATAATAATAAGTAAGTAACATACTAATATGCAAGTGATATAATTGTTGCAATATTAGTTTTAAGCTTAACAAGAGGCTTCTGCTATAAACGATCATACTTGTAGTTACGATTATGTAAGTTATAATAATAACGATTGTTAATAAAACCTGTTGCTTAAAATGCTTTTTTTTAAATACCTTCCATCCTTACCTAAACATAATTAATTATTATATTAATTAGGAAGTGTCTACACGACCACAAGCGGTCGTTTGTTAGTAGAAAATATCCAACCACAAAAAATATAGAACCGTAAACTTATTAAAATTAATTAAGTATTGAACCTTATCATTTTGTGATAAGGAACAAATTTTAAAGGCTAATTACTGATTTTTGTTCTTAAACGACCGCTTGTGGTCGGCTATTTCTTATTATAAAACGACCGCTTGTGGCCATCAGGGCACTTTCAGTTAAATAAATAATGCAAACAAGTTCGTAAAAACAAAAAAAAAACATCTGCAAAATGTTTCGTCCCTGTAAGGTCTATAGAGCGATTTTTGACCTTGCTCAGAGTTAAAACGAGCCAAATTTTTGGTTTTATCGTCTGAGCAAAGTCAGAGTATGCTCTTAGATCTCAACATTAGTTTGGGGCGAACCACTTGTTATTTCAGTAGTCAAATGTATACAAGGCATAGCTACTCGTAGTCTTAATATATAAAAGGAAAAGGTGACTGACTGACTGACTGACTGATCTATCAACGCACAGCTCAAACTACTGGACGGATCGGGCTGAAGTTTGGCATGCAGATAGCTATTATGACGTAGGCACCCGCTAAAAAAGGATTTTTGAAAATTCAACTCCTAAGGGGGTGAAATAGGGGTTTGAAATTTGTGTAGTCCACGCGAACGAAGTCGCGAGCATAAGCTAGTAAAACATAAAACTATAATAAAAATAAACGACATTCCATATCAAAATATTGAAATTATATTATTGAGTAAAATATTTTCTAAAGTCAAACTATAAAATTGTAACTCTTCAAAACATAAATATATAGGTAAATTGGTATGGCATATCTCAAGAATTTATTCAAACTCTATTATTTTGCCCTAGTTATTTTAGGCTACAATGCATATTTTTCTCTAGCACTAAAAACGGAAATAAAGGGTAATCTACCAGACCCATCAATTATTTATAAAATACTTTACGAGTTTTTAGGACCAGTGATGAGATCTTTTCCTAAAAATAACCTTGTATTGAACAATTTTCAAGAAACACTAGTAGATAAAGTAATTAGAGAAAAAATAAAAGAGCTGCAACCTCTACTTCAAGACAACGATACGATGGCATATGACGAAAACATAATGTTGGAAGATAAAGACGATACTACGATCATAGAGTTTGTACCCAAAACAGAAAAACGTACAAAAACGATCGAAGACGATCCATTCAAAAGTAATCTAAAGAAATACAAAATGATAAGAGAGAAAATAAACAAAGCACTTACGAAGGAAAGGGTTTCAGTGAAAACGAAAAATCTTGTAGTCAAAACTTTGGACGGGTTGATAAAGTCTTTAGTTAGCAGTCAATGCAAATGGAAGAGCAATCTTCGTGCTGCAAAACCCGAGAAGCCATCAGATATAGCAAAGAAATGGAATCTAGGTTTACAGAATATTAAAGATGTTCTTCTCAGTTTTCTTAAAAATAAATCCGTTCACACGAGACGAAACGATGACGTTTTGAAATTTTTGAAGGCGCTTCAAATAATGTTCCGAAGTATCACAGAGGATGTTGATGTTATTTCTAAAAAGTATAAAATTCTATGCGACTTTGTACCGAAAGAACACTATCTTACGAATCCTGAAGAAATGAATGTCAATGCTTTGAGATATAACTGGGACAAAACTGATCTTGAAGAAGGATGTCACAATGTTGTAGTATGTTCCAATGAGCTTAAGGAATTCTTGCGAAGCTTTTACCTCACTTTAAATGACACAGCTGTAAGCGTGTTAAACAATTATATAGAAATGTACGCAAGAGATATTCTCGTCGACGATGAAAACGAAAAAGACATAATAATATCACTTTTAAGTAAAATTACTACCGAGCTTGAAAAAGGTATGATCAAAGTTTTTGTAAAAGAAACTCAGAAACTTATGCTTGCCAAAGAGAAAAGAAATCGGGCAAACCTAAATATCTTGTCGAATTATGTCACGAATACTATTAAAAGTGTTCTAGACTTTGCAAAACAATTGTTAAAATCAGAATTACTTGTGTTGAGAGATAGGATTTTAGCGGTTATATTGGACGATTTGAACGTCAATTTGGATGTGGATTTGGGGAATTTGGAAAAAGAATTTAAATGGAAAATTTGTCCTATGTTTCGCCTTTGCAATGGAAGATATAGAGGTAGGAGGCAAGGTTCAAGCGATCTCAGTAAAAACAATCTACATGTAGAAGTACAATTAACTTTGGCTAATGATAACACGACAGATTCTAATTCATATCGGAATTTTTTGAACGAAATAACTACTGGAAATAATACTGTTAATAGATTTACGAGTTCCATGACGAATGTAACTGTGACGAGAACCACACTTATTAGTGATGTCACAAATTGATAATTTAATAATAATAAAAAACCTGGCATTTTTGGTACGCTCCTCAGCGCTTTCCATAAAAAACATACAGTTGAATTATATATACAAATCTTTGAGCACTTTGAAACTACAATTTTTTATGGAATTCTGACAAACCAAAGACACAATATATTATATTATTATTATTATACATTATATATTATTATTATTTTATTTTAGAGTTTGCTAGGTTGATATTCAAATGAAATATACAAACTACGTTTGTATGGAAAGCGCTGGGAAGCGTGCTAGGCCTATTGAAATTGAATTACGATTGGGTAGTGTTAGATGGAAAACAAAAACTATATAAGTTAAAAAAATATATTTAGAAGACACATTTTTTTCGTCGTCTATTCTTACGCTTTCAGTTGTATAAAAATAACTTCCAAGTTTTTTAATCAAATTGATGTACTTAGATAACATACAATAGATAGAATGATAGATGCAAACTGATCCAACTTAACCCAACTTTAATTTATCAAAGATCTACTATGATTATAATACAATTGTACAACCAGCTCTTCTCAGACCTGGGCGCGTGCGTTTGGGACCCTCGTAGCTCTAGTTTTAAGTTTACGTAATTAATTATCACCAATACGTCATTGTATTGCAAATTCAGCAATAGACCATTAAAAAGTGTACTATAGAATCCAATTTTAATAGACTTTTGAATAAAAAAGCTGGGCTTGATTCCTTTCTGCAGGTGGGCGTTGCGCCTAAGGCTTACATCAGTAACTTTCAGTGTAGATGATAGGGAAGTGCTGAATCCTGCCGCTCGACCAAGCGACGGACAGACAGGCACCCTCAGTGAAGTTCTGTTGGAATGCCATAGTTGATGGCACTTCGTTGTCTATGCCGCTGATGAAGCAACTGAAAACAAATAACTTACATTAGAAATCATTCTATCATCATCACTAAATCAACTACTAGACGTCCACTGCTAGATACCTATAGGTCCCTTGTAGGGACTACCACACGCCAGTCGTGCGCCGCTTGAATCCAGCGGCTCCCTAACTCCTTTGATGCAGTCTGTCCGTTTAAAGAATGCTGCGCTTTTCGGTGCGAGGCCGCCATCAGAATTAATTTTACAAATTCAAACAAACATTTACAAATGCTTTTGAATCGTCAAGTAAATTTAGCACTAGTTTGTATGATAAACTATTATTTATCTGTCAGATCAATACTTATGTATTTAAAGAATTAATGTAAGACTTTTTAAGGGCCCTTAATACCCTTAAAGGATCACTTTGTTGTCTGTCTGTCTAGAAAACCTATATGGTACTTCCCATTAACCTAGGATAATGAAATTTGGCAGGTAGGTAGGTCTTATCGCACAAGTAAAGGAAAAAATCCCATGGGTCTCTTCATTTTATCACATTATCAGTGTGGCTTGTCCCACTCTGTCTATGAGGTTAATGGGAAGAGACTACACACACTGACAGTAGTTTGTTGATAACTTACCATGGAGTAATGCTAAGCTGCATCATCAGCTGCGTCGTACAGAACACGGATATGAGGTGGGTCTCTTCATACAATATGGCGAGATAGCTGCCAGATGGGTCCCAGCACATGTCCAGTATAGGTCCTCCCACTGCTTCTCCAGAAGGCAGTTCGATTTTTGTTACATCAAGAACTGGCTGGGCTTTACTGGCTTTTGCTCCTGAAAAAGATTTTTCCATACAAATCCAACAATTGACAGTCAAAATGTAGCTACTTACAATAAATGATTCAATATTGTTTTTAATGGTTAAATGATTTTATTTGTCTTTCAGCGAATTGTGCCTTTGGCATGTTACAAAATATTCGAAATATTTTTCAAATATTATAATTCAGTATTTTATATTTTTTTGATTTTCCCAGACAAAAAGTAACTTATGTCCATCCCTGGGATATACAGAGTGTGAATTTTGTGAGTTTATATTGGGAAGGTAATCTCTCATCTCCAGAAAAAATAATATGTATAACCCAAGCAGGCTAGTTAATAACATTAGTATGGATTTTGCAACTAACCGTTCATTAAGCCAGAATTGCACAACGCATAGACAATGGGTTCCCCCTTAGCAGCAAACAGCACCATGTCGTTGGGCCCCCAGCACGCGGCCACCACGCGGCAGCCGCGCGCACACCAGCGCTCCGGCGACCAGGACTGAGTGTCCCACACTCTGTTATTGACAAATATCACAAGTTAGAGCTAGACTGCAATCCTGTCAAAAATTATATTGACCACAATGCAATAGTCATAATGGTTACATGGGCAATTCTTTAGTAATGGTTGCTCGGCAATATGTATGGATCAATCTGGAGCAATAAATGACAAAAATTACCTGAATATAATGGAAGATGTAGCAGCAAATATTTTGCTAGCACTCAGCGACCAGCGTGCAAACACAATGCCACCCCCGGCCACCCTCCGCAAGGGTATAGCCGTTTCCATGGCACCATCCCACACCAGCATAGAGGTGTCGGCTCCACAGCAGCTCACTAGAAGATCACCATTTGGAGACCAGCTCACATCTGTCACTGGACTGTGTCCAGATCTGAAATTGGTCATAACAAGATCAAAATCATCCTGATCATCGCCCACCTCCTACTTTGGTGTCTCCTCTCAGAATTAGGGTTAAGGCTGCTGGCTGTAGTTTGCCTCCCTGGTCCAGTGAGAATTTTCAGACTTCACACTTCATTTCACATTCATTTTAAGCTTATTTCTTGGTTTAATGTAGACTAGCTTATACCCGCGACTTCGTCCGCGTGGACTACGCAAACTTCAACCCTCAATTTTACCCCCTTAGGGGTTGAATTTCCAAAAATCCTATCTTAGCAGATGCCTACGTCATAATAGCTATCTACATAAAAAATTTCAGCCCGATCTGTCCAGTAGTTTGAACTGTGCGCTGATAGATCAGTTAGTCAGTCAGTCACCTTTTCATTTTATATATTTAGATAATGGGTACATTGTAAATGGTAATGATAATTGATAATGTCATCATAGTTTTAGCATGTTTGCACCAATGACTTGTAGAAAAAAGGTTTACACTGTTACCAGTCAGTTGTAATGTAAAACAGCTTTAAAAGAGTATTTGAGTGGTAGATAATTTTGTTTAACGTTAAATAGTAATGTAGTTTTAATAATAAAGTAATATTATAATCTTACCTCTTCAAAACAACAGCATTACTGGGTGATGGTTTAGTAAACATAGAATTAGGGTCTACTGTCCACACAATCACACCCTGTTCACATCCAACCGCTATCTCAGAAGCAGAGTATGGCCTCCAACATAGAGACGACACGTGTCCTTGCGCCTTACATTTTAAAGTTGATACAAAGGACACTTCTGAGCAATACACCCTTACATTATCATCAGCTGTTGCTAATGCAATTTTTGTTGTATGGGGATGCCAAGTGAGACATTTGACAGGAGAACTACCCCAGTTTCTTGTTCTTGAGTATTTTGACACGATTTTAGGTCCTATATCCTTTAAATGTGGCTGCATGAAGTATCGTAATGCTGTGAACATATTTGCCACTTTTAATGCATAAGACGCTGTCACGGCTAACGCCCGGCTTTCTCTGTTGATGTTAGGGTCAGCAGCAACACTTAGAGCTTCCAAAAACCCTTGTTTATACCACACACTTGTGATTTTCTTCAGTAAATTGTCTTCAACATCGACGTACATGCTTATGTTTTCGTCCGACAATCTGTGATGGTGTAAATCCTTAGTAACATTGATTTTAGGATGCTTTTTAATCTGAAACATAAGTATAATTGAATAATACAGCATGTGAACTTAAATACCAAGATTAAAGGCGCTAACCTTACCGAATTTGTAAATGTCGAAATATTTCCATATCGAACGTTTCCGCAGCAATATGCTTCGTTGATTTTACAATATGCAGTCTCTTCTGGCCCTGGCAGGTTAGGAAAGCTATTAAAAATCGACATTTTTGTACTACTAATATATTATTTTCGGAATAACCGGCGAATTTATTTTAAAATTCTAACTAGACTTAAGTTCAAATTGACATTTGATAATTGACAACATGGATAACATGACATGAGTAAATTTTTTTAACGGCTTTTACGGCTCTGGGTTCTAGCTCTTTTGAGCCATGTTTGAGCCTAAATCTGTGTCTTATCAAACACAGATTAATAACACGGGAAAATAAATATAGACTAGTAATAGAATAGTACAGATGTCTTTGGGTTGTAAAGCCAGAAGAAGAAAAAAAAAAAAAAGATGTCTTTGGGTAATCATTCATTTAAGGTTAGACCTGTGGCCCTACCGCGGTTGTTTGACAGCTACAATGTCACGATCGCAATCATCTCTGATTGGTTAATGCTCGCTCACTATTGGCCACAATGCATTGTTGCTCATTGTTGCAACAAGAATCGCACAAATTCAGCCAATCAGAACAATTGAGATTGTAATAATGATTGATGCAGGTTTTAGACAATCGCCCCGCCGTAAGGCCGTGTTAGACCTTGGACGATCTAACCTAGATCGTCCAAGTGTTAGACACATGAATATAGAAAAAGTGATATCCAAAGAATTTCTAAGTACTACTTCGTAGTGTGATATCACAAAAAATAATTAAAATGTGTTAATGACATGTTAATGAACAAATAATTAGGTACTTAGTATTTTCAATTTTCAAAGTAAGATAACTATACCTACCTACTAAGTGGGAGATCATATTATTATGAAAGGGCTTGTAGATTCTAAAACAGATTTTTATTTATTTTTAACCGACTTCAAAAAAGGGAGGAGGTTCTCAATTCGTCGGAATCTTTTTTTTTTTTTTTTTTTTTTTTTTTTTTTTTTTTTTTTTTTTTTTTTTTTTTTTTTTTTTTTTTAATGTATGTTCCCCGATTACTCGAAAACGCCTGGACCGATTTTGAAAATTCTTTTTTTGTTTGAAAGGGTGTACTTCAAAGTTGGTCCCATTTCAATTTGGTGAAGATCTGATGAACATCTTCGAAGATAGATACTGGAACTCCTCAACGGATAAGAGTAAATTGCTCGCGATCAGTGTAATAGCTTAGTAAACAGTAGATTTTTAACCAGTCATAGCATAATTCCATGGGACCACTAAAAATTGTGAAATAAAATTTTTTTACAAAAAAAATAAAAACCGACTTCGTTACACAAACACTAAAAATTGAAAAATAATTTAATTTATTAACGAATATATTATGTATACAAGAGTTAATATAGTTCCATAATAATATTTTTTGGGGTCGGTGCCAATGAGGTGCCATTGTGGAGTCCCATAAAAATATGAAGTCTAGACGATTCGCGCAGCTAAAGCTAATAGGCTACTTGACTCATATCTAATTTCGTCTAATAAATGATTATTTATTATAGTATTTTGCTTAAGACAACGAAATATATCAATAACAATTATTAAAAACGCAGGATGGATATATAAATCCAATTTAAAAAAATACAGTTTTTATTTTTATTTGAAACGCAGAAAACGCTGTCAGCCATGATGTGACGTCATTAAATATGTAAACAAAGAAATGTCATCCCGATGTGACGCGGGGACTAACGTAGTATCCATACATATAAAATTTAGAGTCGTGACTAACTTATATATCAACGCACAGCCTAAACATCTAAACAGCTGATCCTAGATACATGAAATTTGGTGGGTGTGTTCTTTGTAGGTAAAGAGAAGGTATCCACTAGGAAAGGATTTTTTGAAATTTCACCTCTGAGTGGGTTAAATGGAGGTTTGAAATTTATGAAGTCCACGCGGGCGAAGTCACGAGCATAAGCTAGTTTTTATATATTTCTAAAAACTCATAGTAAACGTAAAAAAATATCGTTTTCTCTTTATAAATTGAATAAGTTATTAAGTAAGACTTACAACAAAGTGATCTTTGCAAAAATAAGGGTTTATTTATTTTATTTATTTTTATTTTATTTATTTTTTTATAAGGGTTGAAGTCGTTAGTCATATAGGATCCCTTTAAGCAAGTGTTCACGTGTTACGTATATTTATTTCACTGGGCACTCTAATCCGCAACTTTCCTGTGGTCTTTATCGATGCGTTTTTTACATTCTCGGATGATACAATAACGATAATTACTATATTTTTCATGTAAACTAGTATAGAAGTCATGTTTATTAAACTTTGAGAGGTTATGCTGTTGTTTACAAATGCATGACGTCAGAGCACAGATAATCTATCGGCCAAACATGGCCGACAGTGTTTTCACCTGTCTAAGAAAAATATATTTTTAAATTAAAGTTTTACGGTTTTTAGGGCGCAAAAAAATATAGTGTTAATTTTTTTGATATAATAGGACAAATATTAACCATTTAAGACCAACTTTAAAAAAGTGTCAAGTAGCCTATTGGCACCGGCACCAAAAAATATTATTATGGAACTATATTAACTCTTGTATACATAATATATTCGGTAATAAATTAAATTATTTTTCAATTTTTAGTGTTTGTGTAACGAAGTCGGTTTTTATTTTTTTGTAATTTTTTTTTATTATGCATAGTTTTTAATTTATCGTGCAAAATGTCGAAAAATACGATTGTAATACGGTTGTAATACCTCGGTGCGCAAGTCTGATTCGCACTTGACCGTTTTTTTAGGGTTCCGTACCTCAAAAAGAAAACGGAACTCTTATAGGATCACTGTTGTCTGTCTCTCTGCTTGTCGGTCTGTCAAGAAACCTACTGGGTACTTCCCGTTTCCATAGAATCATGAAATTTGGCAGGTAGGTACTAGGTCTTATAACAGACATTAGGGGAAAAATCTGAAAACCGTGAATTTGTGGTGACATCAAACAAAAAAAATTAAATGGTGGTCATAATTAGATTTTCAATTTTCGAAGTAAAATAACTAAGTACCATAATTTGAAGTGGGATATCATATGAAAGGTCGTCACATGTGCATTCTAAAACAGATTTTTATTTATTTTTATGCATAATAGTTATTGAATTATCGTGCAAAATGTCGAAAAAATACGATTGTAGTGTAGCACGGAACCCTGCGCGAGTCTGACTCGCACTTGGCCGGTTTTTATTTAAAAAAAAATTGAATTTCCCAAAAAGGGTTCAAGATCATAAAACATTATTAAAATAACTGCTAACATTTCCCATTTCTCCGCTTTGCATAATAAAGCAATAAAATGAATTAAGAAAATCTTTGTCTGCATTTTGAAAGAAAAGTAAGTAATTTCGAGTTACGAATACCGAATGGCAAGATAAAAGGTTTTGCTGCGTCCCAAGGTATAATAACGTGCTTTCCGGAAATTTACAGCGGTTCAGAGAGATTTATTCTGAGTGTAAGGTGATTGTAGAGTAGAGTAACCATAATTTTTACTGTCAACTTTGGGCAAAACATTTTTTTAAGTTATAGCCCAGTGGTTAAAACGTCCGTCGCCTATTCGAGAGGGCCGTCTGCAGGATACAAGCTACATCTATAGTATCTAAACCAAATAGATAATGGTTGCAAAAAAACTATTATATGCGTTCCCAGGATCTAGGTACGCTAAGAGCGATCGCGCACTCATCCGATCCAAATCCGTGAAATTACGGATATAAAAAATATATACGTCATATGTCATAAGCTACCTTACAAATAGTTCAATCAAAATTACTTAAACCTTTGAAAACGTTTCAGATATGAAGACACAGCTTTGCATTCATATTAGATAGTAATCGTAGGTATGATGGCATAGATCCATTAAACATTTTCTTGACTAAATAAATAAATAAGCCTTTATTCAGATATGTTTCATTTTTACAGTAATATGTTAGTCGCTAATAGTAGGTATAAAATTTATTCATTTCATTTATTGCATGATTGTAAGTATAAGAGAGATGTTACATAGATTATTAAGTAGATACATGTCACAATCTGCCATGCAATGGCGTACAATATTAAAGTATAATACATTATAATTTAAGTATAATCATTGCATACAATAGAAAATTTACAGTTCAATATAATATAGATTAGCAAGTTTACAAATTAAACTACAAGATTTTACATATTTCTAAAGTAACTTATTTTATTTTATTAAAAAAAAACTTTTTTGACTGCTAAGTAAAAAATAATAGTGTATATAGCAATCGTGTGGTTACCCTTACGGAAAGGCAATTGATTTTGTACGCTACATACACGTGAGAGGTAACGGAAAATGCCTCTCAAATGTAGATTGAAGATCGCATCTTATCGCTGTAATAGTAGCTGTAGAAGTGTATTTTTAACCGTAAACCGTATTCCATAACCATTTCGAAAGACCGCTTTTATTTAGGTAAGTAGGTACCTATTCGCAATTTCATAGAACGAGCACGAATTTGACATTTTGCACGTCTGGCCACCCTAATGATGGTAGGTAGGTAGGTACATATTTAAAAATTTCCAATAATATTCCACTAAATATGCATAATTGATGCTGAGTTTGTTGTGGGCTCTTCTCAGACCTGGGCGCGTTTGGAACCCTCGTAGCTTTAGTTTTAAGTTTGCGTAATAATTATCACCACTATATCTTACAAATCCAACATCTGACCATCAAAAAGAGTTATTAATTACCTATTTTGAATAAATCATTTGACTTTGAATTCCCCTTGCTGTAGAAATGCAACACGATATTAAAGGCTCCAGTGCGTCTGATCTCCGGTAGGTAGATACGAATATTCTATCACAAATATTTGATAAAGCTCGTCTGCCGATAGGGAGTACATTTCTCCGCATATTGGTTTTAAAATAAGCTCAGAAATTTCTACTGCACAACTGTTGAACGAGTAAATAAAGTCAGCTTGCAGAAAATAATATGATTTACATAGCTACAAAGTAAGTTACATAATAGCAAAAAATAATATCTTAAAAGACCCCCACCTCACGTGCCCGGGGCGCTTGCTATATAATGTTATACCTATGAGAATGTAATGATTATTTTAATAATTTGCTTTACCCTTCGCTCACGTGATCTTTAGAGCAGAGCTGTTAAAATTAGTTTTGTTAAAAATCCATACTTATATTATAAATGCGAAGGTGTGTCTGTCTGTCTGCTACCCTTTCACGGTCTATCCATTAAACCGATTTTGACGAAATCTGGTACAGAGATAGCTTGCGGAAAATCAAAGAGTGCCCACGGGATTTCTAAAGACCTAAATCCACGCGGACGACGTCGCAGGCAACATCTAGTATTTAATAAGATTTAATTAGTTTGCTAGGGAGTGAGGTTTACACAAATCGTTTGCTGACAGGCTGGTTTCTGATCATCATCATGATCAACCCATCGCCGGCTCACTACAGAGTACGGGTCTCCTCTCAGAGTGAGAAGGTTTCTGATAGTAGTAATATTATGTAATTAAAAAGAGTGGTTTCAACAGTTCGCTTGTAAGCAGGGTCGGGGGTGTGGCCGTTACCTTTAAACTTTCTAAGTATTCGTGTTCTTTTACCGTGAACAAAGACTAGATTTAATCTCAAGTTTCATAGCAATTTATACAAACTATCCTTTCTTATTTAATCTTGAAGTCTCATTACGGAGGATAACGTCGAAAGGACTGATATAAGATAATGAATTTTTGAAAGCATTCAGTTTGAACAAAGAGACCCCCGTGCTGGATCTACATTTCGTTTAAAAAGTTAAAACTATTTCACGCTACCGATCTTTATTGGCAAGATAAGGCAAGATAAATTCGGCACGGGTGTTCACATGGAAAATTAATTTTTACCGATAGACGATGTACTTAGTAGATAGCTGATGGTGGTGGTAGATCTCTTATATTTCTCAATAAAAATGCATAGAATACACAATGGGAAACAATAATAATAAATAGGTATCTCCACTTGATAAAAATTATGTTTTTTTTATCGATTACTTATCGAATTTTTAAAAAATTATTAGGTAGACAGTAGACTAGGTATTAACAAAGTTTCTTGGGGTTGTGGGCGAGTTCCAAAGAGTTGGTAGGTACATAGTTTGTACCAAGTAGATTCCGGATTACAAGTACCTAAGTACAAGTCAATTATTATTTTTTATTTTTGGAATTGTTTAAAAGAAGTTAGGGCATGTGGGGGGAAATATGACTCGCCAAATCAACAACTTTTAGTAGTTTTTCACACATTTTTTGTTCCAGGTAAAAATGGCATTTATTATGAAATTCCTTGCAATATTAATAATATTCCTTGCATCGGAGAGAATTTCTGTTGCAAAACAGAGTCCCCAGTCGCTATCCTCAGGGAGACTAACAATTATGCTTCTTGGAAATAACAGTTTATACTATTTATATAATTTTAAGGTAGGTAGGTGTCTATACTATACCTACTCAGTTGCAAGTTTAATTTTATAGGTAAAACTAGAACGCCCGCGACTTCGTCCGCGTGGATTTACATTTTTCAAAATCCCGCGGGAACTCTTTGATTTTCCGGGATAAAAAGTAGCCTATGTGTTAATCCAGGGTATAATCTATCTCCATTTCAAATTTCATCCAAATCCAATGAGCCGTTCTTGCGTGATTGAGTAACAAACATCCAAACATCCACACTTTCAGATTTATAATATTAATTAGGATTAGGATTAGAGTTGGGAAAAGTGACCAATGTAAACGTATGTAGGGTTTTGGTTGTAGTCCACCACGCTAGCGAACTGCGGGTTGGCAGACTTCACGCACCTTTGAGAACATTATGGCGAACTCTCAGGCATGCAGGTTTCCTCACAATGGTTTTCTTTCACCGTTAACTATGACCAAAACCCTTCTCACTCTGAGAGGAGACTTGTGCTTTGTAATGAGCCGGCGATGGGTTGCTGATGATGATGATGATGATGACACGTATGTATTTTCGCCGCTACCCCATGGCCTAAAGACGAAAGTTTTAATATGTGTATCCCACCTACCACACATCATCAGACTGAAGTGACGGTGATCACAGGATCACAGACTGTGATCGCCTTTGATCACGTCATTCTATGATCACATCACGATCACAGAATTCGAACCGATGGATTCGGCGATGATATTTTGGCGCTGAAAGGTAAACACTGACAGTTGGCCTTGTCCGCAAGTTCAAATTCGCTCAACCTGCTAAAGAGCGGCGGGCTATACCTATTGGCCCGTGGCCCGTGAGCTTAACGAGGAAATCCGTGGTTTTTTATATTTTTTATTTAGATACAAGTTAGCCCTTGACTGCTGTCTTACCTGGTGTTAAGTGATCATGCAGTCTAAGATGGAAGCGGGCTGACCTGGAAAAAACCTGGGCTGCCCCTTTGGTTTCTACACGGCATCGGCTTTGCCGGTAGGGTGGTAACTAGCCACGGCCGAAGCCTCCCACCAGACCAGACATTTAGAAATTATGAAAACCCCTGTCAGGATTGCTCATACCTATCTGACATTTTGTCGGTTTCACTTAACGACAGAAACAACGCTCTAAGAAGCCGAAACCTCTTTCTAATAGTCGATATTTCCTGCCGGCTACTGTAATTTCTTTTGTTTCAGGGCGAATTAACAAGTTTGGTTGTATTCAGCTACTATAAACCCATGTATAGAAGTAGAAGGGCCACACACGCCAGCGTGGAATACGGCCCGGGGTCTTACAAGCGTGGTCAGGCAAAAAATCCGCCAGAGTACCTGATTACGAGATTCCAAAAACTTTTGGCTATGAAAAAGAAAATGGAAGATAAAAATTGACAGTACTTAAACCTTTTTTAAAATGATGAATGCCACTTCGTCATCCCGTGGGAACTCTTTGATTTCCCATGATAAACAGTAGCCTAGCCTAAGATGAATTTTGAGGTTTTGACAGTTATTGTATAAGAAATCTGTCAAAACATCTCTTCACCAGATATATTGACGATTGAAAAATCAGCCTTATTTGTTTGAAACGCATCATCATCATCAGCCTGTGGACGTCCACTGTTGGACATAGGCCTACCCTAAAGAGCGGCACCACACCCGTTCCTCAGCCTGCCTCATCCAGCCCCATTGATACGCATGTGACTCTGAAAAGTTAGAGGTGCGTGTCCAGAATCGACGGACCTTCTGAATAGAAGGCCGATGCCTTAACCACTGGGCTGCCTCAAACACACCGTCCACACGCTTGCTTATTGACGCAAGTATTGTGGATTCGCCACTACATTTTCATCAGGTTCTACTTTTAGGTGGGCCAATCCCGGCGGCACTGCAATGCCGGGCCGACTTGTGACAGGACTGGAGCGAACTCCGCATTCCTCGTCGATTTGCAAAAACTTCGCGAATTGCGAATGAATGAAGTTGTAACAAAAAAAATAACACCCAGTCATTCAGTTAGCCCGAGCCTTCTTAGCGCCATGCATAAACTTGAATGAAGTGAATCGAGCGGTGAAATGCTATAACTTTAGGGAGTATTATACAGTACGCGGCCAAAAGTGATGAACATCGATCTTTAAATAAATAAATAAAAATCTTTTTTATTCAAATAAACTTTTACAAGTACGTTCGAATCGTCGGACGCATCTACCACTGGTTCGGAATGCCTTTCATACCAAGAAGAACCAGCAAGAAACTCGGCGGTTGCTCTTTTCAAATATTTGATATAGGTACAAGATTATGCCATGTATAAAAAAGTCTTTGCAGTCTTGTGTGTTGCTGGAACGAGCTGCAGGCTAAATCGACGCTCTTTTATCATTTAGATAATCTTCAATTGTGTAATATGCTTTTTTCAGGAGCATATTTTAAATGGATTTTTTAAACTTTAGAAGGAGGACAGCAGATTTGTAGAGCACTGTCCCGGTCGTTTAGACCAACAAAGCGTCATATGGGTATGAGTGACAGAGACAGCGCTCTACAAAGATAAAATGTCATTCAGGCCGAAGTTCATCACTTTCGGCCGCGTACTATAGGTATAGTACACGGCAGAAAATAAAGTACAGCTATCATGTACTCCGTATCTTATAATGAAAACTGTGGTTACTCTACAGGGTACAGGTATAAGATAGTGAACACCGTAGAGCTGCAGCGACACTAATCTGATTAGAAGAGAGGACGCGATGTCTCGAAACCGTTTAGTTCCATTCAGCCGTGACACTGATAAACCGTGCGGTGAGGATGCACCTGTTTGTTTACTAAATTAAACGAGACCCTGTGGTCTTACAAGTGGAGGTCCCGGGTTCAATTCCCGGTGGGTGCAATTTGGGAATTTATAATTTCTAATCTTCGGCCTTCTATTCGGTATGTCGGGGGTTCAATCCCAGGCACGAACCTTTTCGGAGTTGTGTGTTTTAAGCAATTTTATACCACTTGGTTTAACGCACGTTTTTGTTCGAAATAGCCGGCCCATGCGGTCCATATACATTTCGGTTTAACAATTCCTTATTTTACCTAGTTACCGTCTGCAAAAGACATGTGACAACAATAATATGGCTCGTTCATATTCTGCTACATCCTGACAGTAATTTATTTCAATGATCCTGTCTCCCGTGGAGACAAAGATTAAAAAAGTTATCTTACCAGATCTGACAACATAATCTTTTTTCATCCATTCTTTAACCTATCTTACGTGATAATGTGTTAAAAGTGCAATTTTTTTTTAAACCGTAAACTTATTAAAAATCTCTATTATAATGTAAAGGATATTGTAACATGGTGATAATAAAAACAGCCAGCTGAGTTTGTTGTGGGCTCTCCTCAGACCAGGGCGCGTATGGAACCTTCGTAGCTTTAGCTGTTTTAAGTTTACGTAATTAATTATCACCATTAAATTATCCTACATATTCAACAATTAAGAATTAAAAAGTGCATTAAAGGCACTTGATGGAGATAGAGGTCAATGCTATGTAAATATTTGTTTCGATTCGCTGCCAGTGCGAACCGATCCTAAAGAGTAACGGAAGTAAATAGGGGATGAAGAGATACGGATAGTAAAGTTTTGTGTAAATCGTTGACTACATACCAGATAAATAAATTGCATATCTATGCAATATTTTAGATAAAATGTAGGTACCCTTACATATTAAGCTGATTAAAAGGTTTAAATTATTTAAAGTATATTTCATACGTTAGAGTCACGGATAATTCAATAAATAATAATGATACCCAATGAACGTTCTGTCAGTCATCAAAGTATAGTCTTTGTACACAAAGTCACACGCAGCGAATAAAAATTTCCCTACTTTCTTTTTCAGGCGACGACACATCTGTTCACCACGCGTGGACCACGTTTCTATTTCCCATTGTTTTTGTTCTAAGCAGTTTAGTATAAAACCGTATCCCAGGACGACCAATCCGTAGTAGTTTCTCGTTCGCATCTAAATTAAGACCGGGTATCGGCCTCGAGATGCGCGCGCGCACACCCACCGACCGCTCAATAAAAACCAAACGTAGCACGTATTATATTTTTTTCTATCCCAATTTTTCCGAAAATCCCGTACCCGGGTGACGATTCGATAAAAAACCAAAAAAAAAACGGATTATCAAAATGGTAAGTTAATTGTTTTGCTTGCTCTACTAGTTCTAAATATAGTGCTCTTGAAATATTTTTCGTTGGCAAGTGGTTGAGTAAGATGGATTGTTTTGTAATAAAATGTTTGTTCCAGTCTGTGATGTGAAAACGAAGTGATATTTGCGAAGTTACAAGACTTATCCCGTCAATATGAAGTTCCAAATTGACGTTTTGGGGATATTTTTGAAAGTAGTCGTTAGGGTAAGTGATTACGAGAGTGAGAACGTGATTGGACTTCTGGCGGTCAAAATTAATCTGTGACGAATATTAATCGCTTTTGATTACCAAAAAAAATAAAAAAAATATATTAATATTAAATATTTAAATTGGCTTATTAATCAATATAACATTAGGGTACTTAGTTTTGAAACCATTTTGTAACTAATAAAATAAAACAAGTTGAAAATAAAATAATTAAGCAAGTAACACATTTTTAACTGAATTAAATAATAATGATAAATTAACAAAATAAATAGTTGTACAACAGTAATTTAACGTAATCATTATTATTTGATGATGATGATGATCGCGACTTCGTTCGCGTGGATTTAAGTTTTTGTGTGTGGATTTAAATCCCGTGGGAACTCTTTAATTTTCCGGGATAAAAAGTAGCCTATTTCCTTTCCTGTAGGTACCTTTCATCAATATCGGTTAAACTGTTGGTCCGTGAAAGGCTAGCAGACAAACAGACAGACACACTTTCGCATTTACAATATTAGTATGGATTATTAATTGATATTGAACTACCACTAAGATACCACTAGAATGTTTTTATACTTACCGAAACAATTTTGTTTATTTGCTAAGTACATAGATTTAAGTCAACGTATATTGTCTCTAAATTGCATGAAGAACAACCTATCTAGGCATATCACAAACGTTATCACAGTCGTAAAATGACTAGGTACTTGATTTTGATATCTAACAAACCAACCAAACTGTCCTGGATGACTATGGAAACTGAAAGGGTTAGAAATCAGGCAGGTCTTATAGCCATAAAAATAACTAAGTTTCAGACAGTTTGTAACTTACTTAACAAACATAATATAAGTAATTTTATTCGTAAATACATGGGCGTAAATCAACACACGAGTACGAGTGGATTCACGGCCGTCCCAGCAGTCAGCACCTTGTACCAAAATATCTGCCATCGTGCATACTAAACTGTGTTATTACGCATCACCACGCGTCACTTGTGATCTAGGTACGTTGTCATAGGGCCAAAAGCCCAAAACACAAACTAAACATCATATTCTCTGTAGGTACTTATATCTACCTGTTATCTTCCATATAATAATTTAAAGTTAATCCATACCATCCATACTTATTACTATAAACTTTTTTTGTTACTATAAACTAGTTAATAATAATTTTTTTTATAATAATATTTTTTTTTATTGTCAGGCTTAAAAACTCATACATAATTATATTATAAAGTTACAATGAAATAAGATAAAACAAAAGTTACAATAAAAGTAACATTATAGAATCGTGAGGCAGGTAGGGAGGTCTTGTAGCACAAGTAAAGGAAAAATCCGAAAACCGTGTGGTTATATTACAAAAAAGAATTAAAATGTGTTAATGAACAAATAAATAATTAATATTTTCAACTTTTAAAGTAAGATACCAAGTGGAGTACCTATCACATGAAAGGGCTTTACCTGTAGATCCTTAAACACATTTTTATTTATTTTTACACATATGTTTTTGATTTATCGTGCAAAATGTCAAAAAATACGACTGTAATACGGAACCCTCGGTGTGCGAGTCAGACTCGCACTTGAAATAGAAATAGAAATAGAAATAGTTTTTATTTGCCAGAATGTGGTACAATTTGGTCTTAAATCTATTTTGAGCCCTTGACAACCAACCAATAACTTGGTGTGCAACTTATTATAGTAACTACATTATCATAGAATAATAAAGTGTGAAAATTAACAATCAATAATCTACTTAACTTAGTTATATAAAATGTATCTATCTAGAAAGTACCTAATGTTAACAATATGATTTTATTCAAATATAAAAAAACCCATGTCAATGTCAATAATAATTATTGGCCGGTTTTTTCTGTATATATACGGAACCTTAAAAAGAAGTCTTTCATGTGCATGCGGCAGTATGCGTTACATTCTAAGAACATTATTTACAACAATGTTATTGCTTTTGCTAGAATGCTTATTTATACGTGATATTTTAGCAACTCGCCTACGGGTTCCCAACTTCCTAAGTTCCAGCACTGAATTATAAACATTTCTTTTAAAAATAAACACAAAATGAAAAAGTAGTGCGTAAGCAAGCAATAAGGTCAAGATCGTATAGTGAGACTTTTTGTTTTAAATCTTTAAGTCGTTTGTCCTATAACAATGACATACTTATTGAACGATACGATACAGACAGAATATTATCATAATAAGTGAAAAACAAAACACGACTTCGTAACAATCTTTAAAATTTCAAACTTTTTAGCCACTATCTACAATTTTGTGGACTGTCAAAATCCCAAATACCCAATTACAAGTAAGTTGGAGAGCCTTCATTCTATGGTGTAGAGACGTTCAGATTATAAGCAGAGAATCTTGCTTGATGATGAGAAGCTCTTCAATCAGCTCTCTCCACTTTAAGCGGTTTTTAAAACTTTATACAGGACTAGCTTATGCTCGCGACTTCGCGTGGACTACACAAATTTCAAACCCTTATTTCACCCTCTTAGGGATTGAATTTTCAAAAATCCTTTCTTAGCGGATGCCTACGTCATAATAGCTGTCTACATGCCAAATTTCAGCCCGATCCGTTCAGAAGTTTTAGCTGTGCGTTGATAGATCAGTCAGTCAGTCACCTTTTCCTTTTATATATTTAGATATAATGAGAACGCTAGCAAAAACGAATACAGGTGATAGTTCAGATGATTATTGTTAGGATACTACAAAAAAACGCGCTTAAATTAAACAAAAGTTCACAATATTATGTTGCAAATAAAACATCTGACTGATGCTAGAAGTCAATTAACGTTGCATAGATAAATACCAAATCAGTAAAACTACAAGACGTATTAGGTAAATGGTTATTGTATTGAGATTTGTTTAGTTATTATAATAACAATAATATCGCTAAGTTTTTCATTCTAGTTCTAGCGTTCCAATTAGGTACACCCTCTATAATTTTATTAATACAATATGCATAGTATTTTTGTACTTCTTGTAGGTAATTATTACCTGCTGTAAGTTTTCCTTTAAAATAAAATAAAGAGCTTCTCTTAATAAAGTAGGCAAGTAGTACTCTAAACAAAGTAAAAAGCTTCTCAAAAGTGTCTTAACAAAAAATAATGTCTGATAATGTAAACGGGCCCTTAACCCGTATTTTTCCAAAGTTGTAACATGTTTGTCTGTTCCAGTGTAATTTATCAAAGCTCACTGCATTTGTAAAGCAGTTAGCTTGAAAATGTAGCTTTTAAACAACTGACAGAATCAGTGTAATATGTAGTGGAAAAATATACGCTCGAAGAACTTAACTTGTGTAAGTTACACTGCTAAAACTAAACACATTATTTATAAACGGTTCCCTTAGTTTTTCAAGTTAGGTAGCTTTAACTTGGGTAATTAACTACCAAAATTCAAAATGCAAATAATTTGTTCAAAATAGGTAATAAATCACTCTTTTTGATAGTCGGTTGTTGTATTTGTAAGATACAGTGGTGATAATAATTATTGCGCGAACTTAAAACTTGGAAGCTCTACTTCCAAACGCGCCCTGTAACTACTAAAAAGTTAGCAAAGAACCACTAATGTTTGAGAAGCATTTTCGTCTGCTTTCATTGTTCATTAATAATAATAATCATCATCATCATCAACCCATCGCCGGCTCACAACTCACAACTGAGCACGGTGGCTCTACCGCGGTTGTTTGACAGCTACAATGTCACGATCGCAATCATCTCTGATTGGTTAATGCTCGCTCACTATTTGCCACAATGCATTGTTGCAATAAGAATCGCACAAATTCAGCCAAACAGAACAATTGAGATTGTAATAATGATTGATGCAGGTTTTAGACAATCGCCCTGCGGGTCTCCTCTCAGAGTGAAAAGGGTTTGGCAATAGTCCACCACGCTGCCAAGTACAGATTGGCAGACTTCACACACCTTTGACAATATTATGGAGAACTCTCAGGCATGCAGGTTTCCATACGATATTTTCCGTACTTACAAACTTTAAAAAAGCTTACGTAATTGAAGCAAGAGCAACTATAATGTGGCTGTGTGCCAAATATAACACACGCATTTAAATAAACAATAATAAAATTCAGTTTTGTATAAATAATATGGATTGTGATGTAATAAGGTATTATCTAAATCTATAAAAGGAAAGGTGACTGACTGACTGACTGACTGACTGATATATCAACGCACAGCTCAAACTACTGGATAGATCGGGCTGAAATTTGGCATGCAGATAGTTATTATGACGTAGGCCTCCGCTAAGAAAGGATTTTTGAAAATTCAACCCCTAAGGGGGTGAAATAGGGGTTTGAAATTTGTGTAGTCCACGCGGACGAAGTCGCGAGCATAAGCTAGTTACATCATAATTCACAACCCATATTATACATGCAAAAGTGTGTGAAAGTTTTATTAAATGATTGAATGATTTAAAATTAAATGATTTATTTGATCTTAAAATAGGTCCTTTTACAAATTGTGCCGGAAAGTCAAAGAGTTCCCACGAGATTTTTAAAAAACCTAGATCCACGCAGTCGAAGTCGCAGGCATGAGCTAGTATACAATAGTATAAACACAGGCTATATTAAATTTATCTATTCATTCGTTTAGTTTCCTATGCAAATTCCGTAGAGCAAGCATTCAGTGTGTATTGGGATTTACTGAGATCACAAGTTTAATGAAACATACGGGAATATAATATTATCAAAACGTTGCTAAAAAAAGGATATTATAAGATTTTTTTATTATTATTTTCGCGTTTTTTGTGTATATTAGTAATCATCAGTAGGTACTATCACCTATCTTCGTTTTTGCTAGCGTTCTGGTTGCGCCCTGTGTACAAGGGTTGCACTATTCTGCACTTTGCTGACGCGACTTACAAAAGTGGTAGTAAAATAAATAAATAAATAAATAAATAAATAAATAAAGCCTTTATTGCTGAATTTACATTTAATAATTACATAATTTAAATCTCGCACTTTAGTTCCTTTCCGATCAGTGCGTCTTCTGACGCAAAGACCTGCTCCAGGTTTTTCCATATGAGTCTGTTTTGTGCTTCTCTTGTACATAGTGACCCCGCTGTCTGCTTTATATCGTCTACCCAGCGCTTCCTTTGTCTACCCCTTTTCCGCTTTGAGCCATCCCTAACTTCCCATTATGTGATAGCTTTGGTCCACTTCTCTCTCTCGAACTTCTCTCGAAGCATGTGTCCAGTCCATCTCCATTTCAGTATTTTGGTAGTACTTATTACAAAAGTGGTAGTAAGTACTTGTAATGTTTGGTGAAAATGTTCCCGTATTTTTCAAGTTAACATTCGTCATCAACTGAACGGGTGGGTGTATAAACATTTCCAGAGACTCCAACTAGATTTGACGACTTGGTGTAAACCGCTGTAAGCTGAACGATAGTTTAGTACTTCATTGGCATAAAGCACTGTTTACGCTGAGCAATTTATTGCGGTTTGGTTTGAAAAGCTCTTTTATGTTTTGGAGAGTAGACGGCAGTGGTACTTTTCGTTCCATAGATCACGTACAAAATGACTCCTCACGTGCCATTTTAACTCTATGGGTCCACTGTCATGTCAAAAGTACCTATAAAATAAGCACTAATATCTCACTAATATTATTAAGTACTTTTGACATGAATTTGAGACAAGAAGTTAAAATGGCGCGTGAGGAGTTAAACTTTACGAGTAATACCAGAGTAAACTAGAGTAAGGGACGTCTCGGTTTGATCCTGAATGAAATATGTCAAATACCTATATGGTGACGTGAAATCAAAGAAAAATAGGCGATTCGTAGGCTACCTAGCGTCAAATGTAGCAATATTTACTGGGCACGGGTTTCTTATCAGTATGAGAAGGGTTTCCAAGAGACCAATAGCCAATCATGCTTGCCAAGTGTAGACTGACAGAGTCGTACACCTTCGAGAACATTGTGGAGAACTCTCAGGTACCTATGCCGTTTTCCTCACGATGTTTTCCTTTACTAACATAGCAATAGCACATGATTTATTTTAACTGACTTGCATTTACAGTACATACTTATTAATAAATGAGTCTAAAGTCAGCAGAGGTTGGGACTAGTGTGGTTATTACTATGACTCTACAAAGACTCTACAAGCAAATGCAAAGTTCAATTTATTATGTCATAGTTGTTGTAAGTCCAATATTGATTGGACCACCATGACTCAAACTTCATACTTAGTGGTAGCTGATCGTTTTCCCCTGTGTTGGTAGGGACTGGGGACAAAACGCAGATAAACTTTCAGCTTTTATAAAATAACGAAGGTCTGGCACATATAGAACAAAGCTCGCTCGACACATAAAAGTTCCCAACTAATATATGAGCGTGTTCATGCCAATAAAATGGATCGTTACTCCACGTTTTCAAGGTACATGTAAACAGGTATTTTATTCCGGGCCACATAAAATTTTACATAAATTCAGAATAAATGTTGCTAAGTAAATTGCAAAATTTTATCTGAAGAATGGTTCGTTTAAAGTTACAGATAATGTAAAGAAAGAGAGCAAAATACTGACGGGGCTGAAAAGTAAAATGCTTCCCTCATAATCATTTTATGTAGTAGCCGTGCTTAAATTGTAGGTATCACGGATCAGTCTCGACCGATTCTCAGGATTCTGAGTCAAGTATCAAAAGGTGGTGCGTTGCATACTTGCCATACTTTCTGCTAGAGTGGCACATCGATGGTGCAGCAACGCAGTGGCCGAGTGGCACCCAATATTCTAATCCACAGCGGTGCTGTGCCGCAATGCACCGAAAACGCATCGCGTGGCCTGTCGTACAGTGCGACAAGGCTATCTCGGCGTGTGCTGAAAATTGGAAACAACGTTGCCGTCAAGTGTTCCCATTTGTTCTTGTTTGAATATTCTAAGCCTTTGTTCTCCAACAGCGCCCCCTGTCAATGTCATTGAAGTGCCAAAAGAGCCTTGTCGCGCTGTATATGCGTTATGCCTGTAGCGATTGCTTCTTTCCAGATCAACAAAGTGACGTTCGCACCTCTGGTGGTGTCTACGTTGTTCATCCTCCTAACGTCTCTGCTGGCACATTGCGCGCGGCGGCTCGTGCAGAAGACTGTCAAGGAGCCCTTCGTGAAACTGCTGCTGGAAGAGGCGATTGCTGCTGCGGAGCTATGCGGGTGCTGTTTTGAACTAATTGTTGGTGAGGAGTTTATTGGAAAACATAGCCAACTTAAAGTGTAAAGAATCGGCTTGGCCGTTCAAAGCACCAGCCAATTCTTGGCTCTATTTAAGCATGATTTCCCTGAACTATGTCACTTTTCTATTGGAGTCAGGTAGATACTCGTAAAGTTTGGTTAACGAAAGATGAGACTGGAAAAGTGCGGCTTTAAAAATATCAGTATGGTAGCTCTGAAATTAGTATGACAGACCTGGAATAACCTAATTTGATATCATATCAATGTTCATGTACAAACGTGATTATAGTAACCATAATATTGATATATTCAAAAATTACCTAAGAAGCTTGTCCTTCAATGAAATCTATGAAGAGAAATTTTTTAATAAAGCATTCAATAAATTTCATTCCTTAGTAACTCTACTATATAGGCTTTGTTTTCCGAGAATAAAAATAAAAAATATGCAATTAAGTGGAAAACCGAAATGGATAACTAAAGGTATTCGAATAAGCTGTAAAACAAAAAGAGTATTAAGATATACAATATATAAAAAAAAAGACTATGGCAATAAGACTAACTATTTGAAATATGCAAGAACATTAAAATATTGTATTGCCACAGCAAGAAAATTGACTAATACCCATTATATAGCAAACAGTAAAAATATGTGTTATGCCACGTGGAAAATTATAAAAAATGAAACGAAAAATGACATTAGTAATACCTGCATAGAATCAGTTATAGTAAATAATAATGAAATCACTAACACTAAAGATATAGCAAATAGTTTTAATGACTATTGGATAAACTTGACTAGTGACAGTGATAAATGCTTGATTAAACAAAAAATAAAATCAAATATAAATCAAAATAAAACTGGAAGTAGTTTCTTTCTCAATCCAGTAACTGAAAACGAAATATTAAAAATAATACAATTCTTGCGGAATACTAAAGCAGTAGGCTATGATGAAATACTCACACGAATTATTAAAACATGCAAAGATGAATTAGTACCAGTTATAACATACTTAGTCAATATGTCGTTTGAAAATGGTGAATTTCCAGATGCCCTAAAGTTATCTGTGGTCAAGCCACTACATAAAAAAGACGACAAAAAAAACCTGACTAACTACCGCCCAATCACACTTGTATCTATTTTTTCAAAAATCTTTGAGAAAGCAATGTATGGCCGTCTAACTAAATTTTTTACAAAAAATGATATAATAAATAAGCAACAATATGGCTTTCAAAAAAATAAGTCGACCACACTAGCTGCATTCAAACTGGTAAACAAAATAGCAAAAAATATAGATTCTAAAAAACCAACATGCGTAATATTCTTTGATATGAGCAAGGCCTTTGATTTTGTATCACACAGCATTTTGTTGGACAAACTAGAACAAAATGGCATCAGAGGACCGGCTCTTAAATGGATGGAGTCTTATTTAAAAGATCGTAAGCAACGTGTAGAGATAAATTCTATCGACGAGAAGGCTACCATAATTCCCCAAAAATCAAACTTTAAAATAAATAAATACGGAGTGCCGCAAGGAAGCGTCCTCGGACCGTTATTATTCTTAATTTATATTAATGACCTACCTAGTGTAACTAAAAATGACTGTTATTTATTCGCTGACGACATATCTATAATCATGACATGTAGCAATAAAAATAATATTGGTAATTATGAAAATGACATTAACAATGAAATTAATACTGTGGTAAATTGGTTGCAGGATAATAACCTTCAAGTTAATATTAAAAAAACCTCCTTTATACAATTTAGCGTAGGTAACCGTTCTAATAACTACAACCTTAAGATAAACTATACAGATACCCAAATAGAAGAAGCTCAGCAGGTTAAATTTTTAGGAGTACTATTAGATAAAAATCTAAAGTGGAAAGAGCACGTCGACATAGTATGCAAAAAAATTCATAAATATGTTTATGTGTTATATAGATTACGCAAAACAGCATTGCCAAGTACGGTATTGGCAGCTTATCACGGCTATGTCGCATCAGTTCTTCGATATGGACTCATACTGTGGGGAAACTCTAGTGAGGCTTACAGAGCTTTCATAGCTCAAAAGAGATGCTTGAGAGCTATGACAGGAGCTTTTTACTTAGATTCATGTCAACCATTATTTAAAAAATTACGTATTCTCCCACTTCCGTGTATGTATATATATGAAATCTGTATCTTTGTGAAACAACATGATGATCTATTTACAAAAGCAAAAGATATTTATCCAAGGAATACAAGAAACGGTGATAGACTGGTGATTGAACATAGGTTTTACAGTGCATCTTACGGAAAATGTAGTTATGTCATGTGTATAAAAATATTTAATAAACTACCTCCAGGATTACGGGTATTACCCCTCCAACGATTTAAGAAGGATCTTTTTAAGTGGCTTATAGATAAATGTTTTTATTCAATCAATGAAATGTTGGCACAGTAGGTTAAGTTGACTATTATAATATATAATATATAGAATTAAACTTGACTTAGATTGTAAAAATAATTAAAATTTAATGAATTTAACTATGCTAATAATTATTAGAATTTTATTAATTGTGTTATAATAGAAAAAATTTTGCATGCCAGAAATGGCCGATTACATTGATTCTTACTTACCTTAAAAACTAACTACCATTGTGACATGTATTCTAGCAAAATAAAGGATTTATGATTTATGATTTATGATACGTTAGAATGACTTATTTTTATTATGTGTATGTGTGCCATACTGATATTTTTTAAATTTGCCGCGCTTTTCCAGTCTCATTTTTAGCTTTCAAAACTGAGTATAGAAATTCGATTAAATTTTTGTTTTATTTAAAGTGGTGTTTTATATTTCAGTGGCGGACCATTTCGGCGTGGCGACGTACGCGATCTTCTTGTTCGCGCTCACGATTTGGTGGTCTATGAACTGGGGCGAGGCGACGGCGTGCCCTTATACACATATTGAAGACGTCATAGAAGGTAAAGTAATAAAAAAAACCAGCCAAGGGCGAGACAAACTCGCGCACCGAGGGTTCCGTACTACACCTACGTACATTCTAAAATAGATTTTTATTTAATTTCAAGCATAATAGTTTTTGATTTATCGTGCAAAATGTCAAAAAAAAAACTCGATTACGGAACCCTCGGTACGCGAGTCTGACTCGCAATTGGCTGGTTTTCTTGGTACAGAGCTAGCTTGCGTCTCAGGGACAGGACAGACATAGGCTATTTTTTATCCCGGAAGATCAAAGAGATCCCACGGGACTAATAAATCCACCTAGATGAAGTTGTGGACATAATCTATTTGGTACAGGGACATGGTTTCGTCCTGGATACGGACATAGGCTAATTTTTACCTCTAAAGAAAAGAGTAGCCAAGGGCAAGGGGTAAAAAAAAACTAAATTCACGCGGACGCGAACACGGGTATTACCTAGTAATCTCATAATTTAAAAAAATAGTTTTCATTTTTCAGGCAGAGGTGATATAAGAAAGGCACTGCTAAGAACATGGGCGGAGCTGACAGGTGGTCTCTTGGTCTTCAAATATGTGCAGATGTACTGGGCGCTAGAAATATCCGACACTCACAAAAACAAAGCCTTCGAAGACTGCACGGCAGATTTACAGGTGATTTAAGCATAATCAAAACCTGCGGAACCAAAGCGACTACGAAGCGGGAACGTCAGCCTCGCGAAGGTCGCCTGCCACGATATTACAACCACGCTCTAACAAACTGTAATTGTGTACCTATTACGTTTAATATTTTTTGTGTGATCCCATAATACCTACCTTTTTAACCTCAAAAAAATTAGAAAAATTACGATTTTTCAGACCTCGTAAGCCTTGTTTTTCCTAGGCACTTTCCTATTTTAAACAATTTCTTGATTTTTAGGAGGTAAGTACAATATTCAAGATTCGGATCTAACATTTTATTACCATGAAAAATTTTAAGCCTGACGAGTCCATAAATAGAGTATTTTAATAACAATTCATTGTTCAACGTGCTGACAACGTTTTAAATTCCATCTATAGACTTTTATTGTTAACCGTTTTAATTAAATAACAATAGCTTTCACAGCGAGAATGGGATATAAAGAGGTCATTTCAATTAATACGAAGACTCGGGAAAATCGTTTCAGAGAGACAATAAAATTATTGTTTGCATTTAAAATAAACGACCCGTTTAACGATCAGGTACCTACCCGATCCATTTTTTGGTAGAAAAATAAATTTTGGATGTTTTCGCAAGCACCAATTTTAGCAGTCCTTTGTAAACTATTATAACCATACTAGCTGGTGCCCGCGACTTCGAACGCGTGAATTTAGGTTTTTAAAAATCCCGTGGGAACTCTTTGATTTTTCGGGATTAAAAGGAGCCTATGTCACTTTCCAGGTCATAAACTATACCCATGCAAAAGAAATCACGTTGATCCGTTGCTCTGTTGCGACCTGATTGAAGGACAAAACAACAAACAAACACACTTTCGCATTTATAATAATATGGGTAGTGAAGTACAAACATAATGCTACGTCATCATCTTAACATATCGCCAGGTACTTACTGACTGAGATGGATAACCACCCTCTTCTCAGAACAAGAAAGATTTAGGCCATAATCCACCACACTAGCCAACTGTGGATTATTAGAATTCACACACCTTTGAGAAAATTGTTCCAAAATTTCAGGTATATACAGATTTCTTCACAACGTTTTCCTTCACGCTGCTGTATTTCTGAAAATACACAAAGTATTTTCATACATACATATTAATACATAAGGTATTGCATGCCTGAGAGTTTTCCATAATGTTCTCAAAGATGTGTGAAGTCTGCCAATCCGCACTTAACCAGCGAGGTGGAAACCCTTTTTTATTCATTATAGGCAAACGCTTGACCACAATCACACCTGATGGAAAGTGATGATGAGGCCTAAGATGGGATGCGTTTACATAGAAGATGCCTATTCACTCTAGTTTTAAAGATACTCGGGTTGTAATTGGTAGGAAACACAGTACGTGAGGCCAGTGATGGCTTGAAATGATGATGATATAAAAGTTGATTCACGTTACAGGCCTTGCGTAGTTTTTTTTTTTTTTATTATTCAGATACAAGTAAGCCCTTGACTGCAATCTCACCTGGTGGTAAGTGATGATGCAGTCTAAGATGATAACGGGCTAACCTAGAAGGGGTATGGCTGTTTTTATTAAATCCATACCTTGGCGCCACGGCTTTGCCGGTAGAGTGATAACTAGCCACGGCCGAAGCCTCCCACCAGACCAGACCAGAAATTTAGAAATTATAAAATTCCAAACCCCTGCCAGGAATCGAACCCGGGACCTTTTTTTTCTTTTTTTTTTGCTTTCATGTACATTTACATTAATTGATGAAGCTGAATACATGAGACCCAGTCAGAGTACAATTTTAGGTACAATAAAATGGTAAATATTAGAGATACAATAAGAATAGGATTAAAATTATTAAAATTATCATTACTAGATATTAAATATTATTCATTTGCATGCTTATATATTACTAGCTTATGCTCGCGACTTCGTCCGTGTGCACTTCACAAATTTCAAACCCCTATTTCACCCCCTTAGGGGTTGAATTTTCAAAAATCCTTTCTTAGCGGATGCATACGTCATAATAGCTATCTGCATGCCAAATTTCAGCCCGATCCGTCCAGTAGTTTGAGCTGTGCGTTGATAGATCAGTCAGTCAGTCAGTCAGTCAGTCAGTCAGTCACCTTTTCCTTTTATATATTTAGACTAGCTGACCCTGCGAACTTCGTTCCGCCTAACAGTCGATTCAAATTTTTTAATTTTTTTAAAATCCCCACGATTTAGGACTTCAGTACTTT
The DNA here is from genome assembly GCF_902806685.2 of Maniola hyperantus. Taxonomy (NCBI): domain Eukaryota; kingdom Metazoa; phylum Arthropoda; class Insecta; order Lepidoptera; family Nymphalidae; genus Maniola; species Maniola hyperantus. The sequence goes on along the minus strand of NC_048554.1, from coordinate 2,238,149 downwards.
GCAGCATCAGGATTGAGGAGTTAGGATCCGAAGTTCAATGATGTAGCCTATGCTTGGTACCTAAAATAATTTTGCATCATCCGCAGTTCCTGAAACATTATAGTTTAGGAGTGCTGTACCCTACATCATCAGGGTTGAGGGGTTGAGACTTGAAGTCTGAGAATAAAGTCGTTGCTTGGTACCTACAATATGAATTCACTATGAACACTTCCTGAATCTTGATAACTCAGGCGGGCAGTAACCCTGCAGCATCAGGATTAAGGAGTTGAATCCAGAATTTTTTATGTGAACACCACGAAAACTTTTTTTGTTGATTTAAAAAAAAAATTACAAATCGGTCCAGAAACCTCGAAAAAATCGATGTAGAAAAAAGAACCACCTCCTTTTTGACAGTCGGTTAAAAACCGATTACCTTGAAATATTTACGGGACAATTTTTAAAATATCCCCTTTCTAACAAAAAAAGAATGAATGAAATCGGACTACGCGTTAATGAATTACAACTCAGTATACATTTTAACTTTCATCCCCTCTCCTACGGGAACCATGCTGAATTTCGGGATAAAAAGTATCCTATATTCTTCCTCATAGTATGACCTCAAATCGTACCAAGTTTCATTGGAATCCATTCAGTAGTTTCAGCGTGATGCGCGGCCGTGATACAGACAGACAGACAGACAGACAGACAGACAGACAGATAGACAGACAGACAGACAAAAATGAAAAAAATTACAGTTTTGTGTTCAGTATCGATTATAGAGTGCCCTCGAAAAAAAATTTTCAAAATATCTTCAATGTACAGAATTTGACCTGTTACAGTTTTATTATAAGTATATATATATATATATATATATATATTGATTATATTATTTATGTAAGATTAGTACAAAATAAAAATAAGGTCAACGTATAGTAGTATTAAATACACCACTATTAAGACCACAGCGCTCACCACTGCGCCAGGGAGGTCGTCAATAGTTTTGCTATCTGGTTATGATGGTTGCCTAATCCGTGATTGGTCCAGGCATACATTCACCATTTCACCACCGAACCGCAAGACGTCGGGCGAGTTTCCATCCTCATGTCGTCGACATCCCATCCTACACGCACGAAACGTTTTGCGTCATCATTCCTCATACGCATGGCTAAGGTTTGGAATACTCTTCCACGATATGCGTTTCCTACCAATTACAACCCGGGTATCTTTAAAACAAGAGTGAATAGGCATCTTCTTGGTAAACGCGTCCCATCTTAGGCCGCATCATCACTTTCCATCAGGTTTGATTGACTGATTGTTGTCAAGCGTTTGCCTATAATGAATAGTAATAAAAAATACAACTAAATGACAGTTTTTCATTCGGGGCCGTGAATGCTGTTGTCTGCATTCAATAGAATGTAATATTACTAACGTTTGAGTTTATGATTTTCTTTAACAATTAATAATTATAATTGAATTAATTTTGCACCCTAAATGCGAATCGGAGGATCACACAGACTTCTGGTTATTACGTAGGGTGCCATAATATATATACTGCCCTTTCCAGACAAGGCTGCATTTTTATAGATGTAAGCACTAGAGTCCGTTAGGGTACAATATAAACTTTTTGTTTTTGTGACTTCTTAGGCTGAGATCTATAGAGCAAACTTTAATTTTGCTCTTCCGAGTAAAGTTCGTCTCTTACACACTTAAACTATTTTTTATTGTTTTAACTTCATAATTAGTAGTAAAGACTAATTACTAATATCAAGGGGTAGCAAGCTATAATTTTGTGATTTTACCTAACAGCTAGATATTAAGTATGTACTACCTAACAACAACCTATAGGAAGATAGATTTTTCTATAGACATAATTTTGTTTAGCTAAGCGCTTATACAACCTTTATAATTCTTTTCGAGATAAGTATGTAAGTAAGTATTATGTTACCAAATTATCAAGGTAATGGTACTGATTCTGAGCACAACTAAATTTTAGAGCATTCGCATCCTCTTCTTACAAATTACAAACTAAAATTTAGTCTTTAAATGTAATGTTCCGTCCTTTTTTTATCAATATTAAAAATAAGAGGATGCAGATACTCTTTTAGTTTAGCGAAAAAGAACAGAATCAGAATAAAGTGGTCAATCAACACTAACGAATTAAAATGATATTAGTTCATTACCAAATGAAAGTAAATATCTAATTTTCCACTTTATTTCTTTGAAATGCTATCACAGGTACTAAAACTTTAACACGCATTTACCCCGATATTACAGAAGAATTTACAGCCCTCTGTATCTCTGAAAGCTGCGCTAATTTTGTAGAATCAATAAAGCTAGGCAATAAAGTAGGCGCTTTGGCGCAATTTATGAGTTTCGCCAATGAAAATTGCACAATCGAAATACCTACGCTGCAAACGTTGAAAAATATATTTATATATTATATTAAAGGAAAAGCTGACTGACAAAACTAACTGACTAACTGACTGACTGATCTATCAACACACAGCTCAAACTATTGGACGGATCGGGCTGAAATTTGTCATGCAAATAGGTATTATGACGTGGACATACGCTAAGAAAGGATTTTTGAAAATTCAACCCTTTAAGGGGGTGAAATTGGGGTTTGAAATTTGGCAGTCCACGCTACGCACGGCTAGCATAAGCTAGTCTATATATATAAAAGGAAAAGCTGACTGACTGACTGATCTATCAACGCACAGCTCAAACTATTGGATGGATCGGGCTGAAATTTGGCATGCAGATAGCTATTATGACTCTAACTTTTGGAAGTTATGTGCGTTTTAAGCAATGAAATATCACTTGCTTTAACGGTGAAGGAAAACATCGTGGGGAAACCTGCATGCCTGAGAGTTCTCCATAATTTTCCCAAAGGTGAGTGAAGTCTGCCAACCCGCGCTGACCCAGCGTGGTGGACTATGGTCCCTTTCATTCTGAGAGGAGACCCGTTCTCTGTAGTGAGCCGGCGATGGGTTGATGATACACAACAATATATTTACAAAGTTCAGTCCGCGACACGTTGAGATGGTAATCAGGGTTGAGGGGTGGGACGCCTCGCACAGCCGCTCGTCACCCGCGCTCGCCCACACCGGGTTAGCGCGGGGGCTGTGCGGGTGTGCGACCATCTCGACCTGTCGCGTAGGTACTATACTTATCGTCACTCGTTACAGGTGCCAGTTCTCTACGGAGCTGTCGTAGAAGGGGTAGCGACATGTATTTGCCGACTTGCGTCCAGGTCACTCAGCGATCTCAACCCCCGATACGCCACTGCCATCGACTCTTTCATCGGAACCTCACTAGTTGTTGCCGGTATGTCTTATATACGCTGAAATTTTAGTGGTTGTCTTCCCGGAGCAGAACGATTTGCCCTCAGTAGTACTATCGAAATTTTGAGGTAAACTTAAAAAGTAAAAATGTTTTTGTTTTGAAATAATTAAAAAAAAAATCAGCAACTCGAAAGTGTGAGAAACCATAGTAACTCCCTAGACGTAACGTGAATAGTAGGTAAATACATCCACACGAATCGTGCTGCCAGTAAAGTGAAAAAGTTTAGAGCAAAATAAGCTCTCGCGCGTAGTGATACGGCATAAACTAGCCTGCACGCACGCGGTATCACTATTGGTTCGTGGTCTCATTCGATTTTTGTTTTTCTCGATCGTAAATTTGACATTTTTGACTCAATTTTTCATTCATTTTTGAATAATTTTTTATATTTATAAATCGATTGTAATACCACGACAAAATCATTTCGCTTCGGGAAAACAACCATGACAGTTTCAGCGTGTTTAATATGTTGTTCATTTTTCTGGCTTTGGAGTGACTTTTATATTTTTTATCTCATGAGATCACATACTTACTTTGACTTCATACTACAAGTCCTTTGTTAATATCATTTTCTACTAATTTAACTTCGACCTGATCAAAATCGCTTAGGTCAGCGCACACACATAGGCCGACGGGACGGCAGCCGGCAGGGGATTTTATGTTTATCAATTCATATTTCATACTTGTATAATCAAAATAAAGTAGGGACAGTAAGCGGCAGAAAATTTGCCTTTAGAATGACATTTCGACGTTGTAGAGCGTTGTCTCTGTCACTCATACCTATGTGACTTTTTGTCGGTCTCAACGACAGAGACAATACTTTGCAAGACCGCTACCTCTTTCTAAAGGTCGATGTACATTACTTTCTGCCTACTTATATATTTCAATGCTCGGAGACCTCGGAATATCTCAGCGGATTTATCTCTGTGGTCTCCGAGCTCCATGCTCGGATTTAAATTTTACACTTATCCAATCGAAATAAGTGTAAAATATGAATTGATTTTATCCCGTCCCGTCTGCTAATTTGCGCTGGCCCTTGATCGCTTTTCTGAGTGTTGAAAATTAGAGAACACCAGATTCAGCGATCGTTTGTTAGAAAACCACCTGCAATCAACCATTTTTATGCTGATTTTTGTAACTAAATAAAACTATTGTTCCGCCCTCAACGATCTTTATCTGCTTACATTTTTCTCGTATTTCAATATCAGCCCTTTTTCAAAATCCTTAAAAATCTTTTAAGCGACAGATTACGTAATAAGTCCATGCACATGTAGAATAATTTTCAAATCAAATCTAGAGCCAAGTTTCAAAACGAAACAAAACCTTTTTTTTAAATGTGAAAATATTACAATAAAGCTTAAAGCTAGCCTTATCTAATTATTATACAAATCATGCCCGCGTGGAATGGTGCCAAGAATACTGGCTGCATGTCCGTGCTGGACAGCCAGGCTGATCCGTTGCGCAAAAAATGACAAAACCTTACATCTTCCCGATAAATATTAATATTATTATAATAATATACTGAACTTATCTCTTTTAAGCGGTTGTTTTCTGAAATGGATACAATTTCAAAAATCGATCACGATGAAATGCTAAAAGATGATTCAGTATATTCAGCTGTAATCTACACAATATTCCTTGCTTGGACATCAGTCTCATTTGGGTTCATTTTGCAGGGGTCCTCACTAGGAACACGGTACTCGTCTACCGCTATGAGGACAGTAGTGCTAATGCGGACCTCAGTTTGTCCATCTTTTGCAAAGTCCATGTAGGAAAAGGTACTTGAATTTGCCGTCCGAATCAAAGGCACAGTTGATATGGAATTTCCAAGAATTTTACTCTTATTTCTTAAAGTTTTAATCGTTAAATAATAAAAGGAAAGAAGGCTTTAGAACCGTAATTAGTTCAGTATAAAAATTTCAATTAAAAGAAAATAAATATCCGAAAAATCTTACAAAAAAAGAAATCCATCTTGGAAAGGGGTATTCAACCATTTTTCCCCCAAATATGACCACAGAGCTTTCTCTAGTGAAACTTTTAATAAATAAAATTATGGACCTACTCCTAATTATAAATTCGATGTCATCAAGGTTTTCCATTTCGTATACCTATAAATTAAATATTTATTTTTATAAAGTATATCTACATTATCTGTATTTTGATTCGGACCAAGCAATGTGTATATTTAAAACTAATTTTAGTGCATGTTACTAACTAGGAATATTTAAAGTGAAATCCTGAATAAACGGAAAAATTGGGTGATTAATAGTCTTTCATTATTTTATCCAGGAGCTCGATTGCGGTAAAATGACAGGCTACAATGTCACGATCGCAATCAAACCTGCGGGCCGATTGCGAATCGACTGCATCTATCATTTAATGACAGCATCAATGTCAAAATATGGTTTTCCTATCACGGTTCGGTGAGACAGTCCACAAAGGATAGATGTGGACAAAAAAATGTTTTGACAGTTCATTTACACTATCGATAAAATTTATTGTATGAAAAATGCTATTGCGGACGCGTTTTGAAGTTTGATGTCATATAAGAACCAAGACAAATGTTACGTCAAATGAGGTTTTCATTGAAACAACTCGAGAGGTGTTTTTATCAGTGACATAAGCTATCCGCAAATCGTTTTACTACTCATATTAATTAAAATAAAGTTATGAAAGGGATTAAAAAAGGCTATAGTAATTCTTCTGCTAGATAAGAAATCAATTATTAATTTTAGAAGCTAGTATAATAGTATAAAAGCATTTTTAGATTAATATAAGTCTCATAAGTACTTTTAAAAGAATATGTGATGACTCTTTCATTAGTAGGTTTGATGCACAGAGTACATTAAATATAGAGGTATACTAACACTGAGAAATGAGAATCACAGAGTACTTTTTACACGCACCTATAACTTCTTGGAGAACAGTTATGTGCATTTTAACTAAATAATTAAATATCATTGCTTTAACGGTGATGGAAAACATTGTGTGGAAACCTGCATGCCTGAGAGTTCTCCAAAATGTTATCAAAGGTGTGTGAAGTGAAGTCTACCAATCCGCATTTGGCCAGCATGGTAGACTATGGCCAAAACTCTTCTCACACTCAAGAGAACCGTACTCTATAGTGAGCCAGCGACAAGCTGAACATAATAGTATACCTTTGACTCCTTTGAGAACAATATGGAGAACTCTCAGGCATGCAGATTTCCTCATGATGTTTCCTTCACCGCTAAATCAAGTTAAGTATAATTAATTGTTTAAAACGCACATAACTCTTAGAGATGCGTACCTAGAATTGAACCCCCAACCTTCAATTATTCAGAGGTGGACATCCTAACCACTAGGCTCTTCGGGGAACTTCTAAAATTATTCCCCAAAGTAATGTCCAAAAGTCAAATCATTTTCTGATTTAATTGATTTAGCTTTGGAAATTATTTTGGAATTTAAATTATTTAGGCAAATAAAACAACAGTTTGATGATTTTTTATGTATTCTTTTATTAAAGTAGATTAGATTCTGACATTTTAATTATATCACCATCTGCTTCTTATAAATCTAATCTGGCACCGTTCATTATTTTATTTGTCTCTGCACGGGGTCCAAGAGCTCGAGTTCACAACATATCCCAATCCATATCTTTGTCAGGATGAAGAAATGAATGCAGCACTGTATCACCTTTGCCTGAAAAAAAATTATGATAAGAGTAAGTGACCACTGACTGTGTTGCTTAATCTATACCACTAGGCACTACCAGCTTCTGTTTAGGTATGACGTTGTCTGCGAAGACTTTAGAATCAGTGTATATGGTATCTTTGTTACTAATTTAGCTAATCCAAATTGTTTCTTTAAATATTTGTGGTGCGAAGGAGTAAGAAACATCCAAACTTTCATATGAAGAGCAACGTTTTAGGCAGCTCTAGATACATAAGGAAACATACTCGAGAAAGCACTTGTAGTGTGGAGGTACTTACTATGAAGTCATAACCACCAGTAGCAATGGACTCAATTTGTATAATAGGTACTTTATGAAACGCTGTTAAAACTCCTCTAACTTTTCGGAGTTTAATACCATTGTAACAACTAAATATCACTTGCTTAGCTGTGAAGGAAAAGGAAGATCGTGAGGAAACCCGCATGAGAGCCTTTACTTGTATTGAATGATAACGTTTGTTAACTTACGAGTTCTAACTTCCAAGCAGCCACAGTCCGTCAATAAAGATCCCAATACTTAGGCAAATCAGTGCCCAGGCATTTGCGTATAAGTTCAGTGAGAAAAACTAAGTCTCCGGAGTCCGAGGAGCAAGCAAAGTTGCAGAATTAATCACAAAAAACAAACGCGTAAACTAAGGAAAAACAACAAAAAATTGTACTTTGTGGTCTGGGGTTCTAAATAGTTACCACAGACTAACTACTTATTTGTAATAAGTAACGTAGCCAAATTTAGGAGACTGTTATGTCCATGTAAATTGCTAGATTACCAAGTGATTACCATAGATATTCGATTTAGTCGGGTTATAAATAGGTCCGTGCTACCAATACGTCATCAAAATGTCGATAATGACCAAATGCGATATAGTGCATTAGTCGTCCGCGATAGCAAATTTATCAACTGTAACGATCACGATTCTTAAGGATATTTCTATTGCGATGTCACATGTCAGTTTACGGCAATCGGCCAGCAGGCCGATTGCGAATCGACTGCATCTATCATTTAATGACAGCATCAATGTCAAAATATGGTTTTCCTATCACGGTTCGGTGAGACAGTCCACAAAGGATAGATGTGGACAAAAAAATGTTTTGACAGTTCATTTACACTATCGATAAAATTTATTGTATGAAAAATGCTATTGCGGACGCGTTTTGAAGTTTGATGTCATATAAGAACCTCGACAAATGTTACGTCAAATGAGGTTTTCATTGAAACAACTCGAGAGGTGTTTTTATCAGTGACATAAGCTATCCGCAAATCGTTTTACTACTCATATTAATTAAAATAAAGTTATGAAAGGGATTAAAAAAGGCTATAGTAATTCTTCTGCTAGATAAGAAATCAATTATTAATTTTAGAAGCTAGTATTATAGTATAAAAGTATTTTTAGATTAATGTAAGTCTCATAAGTACTTTTAAAAGAATATGTGATGACTCTTTCATTAGTAGGTTTGATGCACAGAGTACATTAAATATAGAGGTATACTAACACTGAGAAACGAGAATCACAGAGTACTTTTTACACGCACCTATAACTTCTTGGAGAACAGTTATGTGCATTTTAACTAAATAATTAAATATCATTGCTTTAACGGTGATGGAAAACATTGTGTGGAAACCTGCATGCCTGAGAGTTCTCCAAAATGTTATCAAAGGTGTGTGAAGTGAAGTCTACCAATCCGCATTTGGCCAGCATGGTAGACTATGGCCAAAACTCTTCTCACACTCAAGAGAACCGTACTCTATAGTGAGCCAGCGACAAGCTGAACATAATAGTATACCTTTGACTCCTATGAGAACAATATGGAGAACTCTCAGGCATGCAGATTTTCTCATGATGTTTCCTTCACCGCTAAATCAAGTTAAGTATAAGTAATTGTTTAAAACGCACATAACTCTTAGAGATGCGTACCTAGAATTGAACCCCCAACCTTCAATTATTCAGAGGTGGACATCCTAACCACTAGGCTCTTCGGGGAACTTCTAAAATTATTCCCCAAAGTAATGTCCAAAAGTCAAATCACTTTCTGATTTAATTGATTTAGCTTTGGAAATTACTTTGGAATTTAAATTATTTAGGCAAATAAAACAACAGTTTGATGATTTTTTATGTATTCTTTTATTAAAGTAGATTTGATTCAGACATTTTAATTATATCACCATCTGCTTCTTATAATAAAACAACAGTTTGATGATTTTTTATGTATTCTTTTGTTAAAGTAGATTAGATTCAGACATTTTAATTATATCACCATCTGCTTCTTATAAATCTAATCTGGCACCGTTCATTATTTTATTTGTCTCTGCACGGGGTCCAAGAGCTCGAGTTCACAACATATCCCAATCCATATCTTTGTCAGGATGAAGAAATGAATGCAGCATTGTATCACCATTGCCTGAAAAAAAATTATGATAACTGAGTAAGTGACCACTGACTGTGTTGCTTAATCTATACCACTAGGCACTACCAGCTTCTGTTTAGGTATGACGTTGTCTGCGAAGACTTTAGAATCAGTGTATATGGTATCTTTGTTACTAATATAGCTAATCCAAATTGTTTCTTTAAATATTTGTGGTGCGAAGGAGTAAGAAACATCCAAACTTTCATATGAAGAGCAACGTTTTAGGCAGCTCTAGATACATAAGGAAACATACTCGAGAAAGCACTTGTAGTGTGGAGGTACTTACTATGAAGTCATAACCACCAGTAGCAATGGACTCAATTTGTATAATAGGTACTTTATGAAACGCTGTTAAAACTTCTCTAACTTTTCGGAGTTTAATACCATTGTAACAACTAAATATCACTTGCTTAGCTGTGAAGGAAAAGGAAGATCGTGAGGAAATCCGCATGAGAGCCTTTACTTGTATTGAATGATAACGTTTGTTAACTTACGAGTTCTAACTTCCAAGCAGCCACAGTCCGTCAATAAGGGTCCCAATACTTAGGCAAATCAGTGCCCAGGCATTTGCGTATAAGTTCAGTGAGAAAAACTAAGTCTCCGGAGTCCGAGGAGCAAGCAAAGTTGCAGAATTAATCACAAAAAACAAACGCGTAAACTAAGGAAAAACAACAAAAAATTGTACTTTGTGGTCTGGGGTTCTAAATTGTTACCACAGACTAACTACTTATTTGTAATAAGTAACGTAGCCAAATTTAGGAGACTGTTATGTCCATGTAAATTGCTAGATTACCAAGTGATTACCATAGATATTCGATTTAGTCGGGTTATACATAGGTCCGTGCTACCAATACGTCATCAAAATGTCGATAATGACCAAATGCGATATAGTGCATTAGTCGTCCGCGATAGCAAATTTATCAACTGTAACGATCACGATTCTTAAGGATATTTCTATTGAGATGTCACATGTCAGTTTACGGCAATCGGCCTGCTGTTGGATTCTGATTGATTGACGCTCGCTCACTATTGGCTACAATGCATTTTTGCAATAAGAATACCATACATTCAGCCAATCACAGCAATTGTGATTGTAATAATGATTGATGCAGTTTTTCCGCAATCAACCAGTTGGTGCTCTATAAAACTTTCTGGAGCAAGTAGCAACCCAGGAGTAGTTAGTTATCAAGCAAATAATCTCGGATTTCATTTTAATATCTGTTATTTTTATCCGCAATCGCTCTAAGTGTCCCGCTTCTCATTCCCACCACTTTCATTGAATGCAACTTCATCAGGCTAAAAGCGCATTTTAAATCCACTTTAATTTTCGAGTTTTAAGATCACGATTTTCGGGAAAATTTTAATGAAGATTTTGTAGAGAGAATGTAAAAAATGACTCTTTTATGTTATTCTTGAAGCTGATTTGATGCTTTTTTAAATAGGCAAACCTGAAAGTTTCAGTTCTTTTTACGTTTTTAAGATGATTGATTCATAAAATGATAAAAACATTGCAATCAAAATCATAGTCAATGAACCAACAAACTTTGAAACTCATGCTTCTTAGTGCAAATACTCTTAGTTATTTAGCAGAATAAATTATTTTCTCAATTATTACTTAGTAGAGTTATTTCGCCCCTAAACACGCAACAGGTCCTGATTGCAAACGGGGAGGGAACGCCCCGCACACCCACACAGACCCTGCGCTAACCCGGCGCGGGCGAGCGCGGGTGACATGCGGGTGTGCGGGGCGTCCAGTTGCGGACTATTCTTGCTCGCCCTCGGGGGTAACGTAGCTATCAGCGAAAGAATTTTTGAAATCGGATGAGTGTAGCTTTGGAGATTAGGTACCTCCTATACAATCAAACTGTAGCTGTATCTCTTCATAATATTATTGGTGTAGACTTCAATTATCATATTGTTATCTTTTGTTATGCAGCTTTTGAGTACTCGGGTGGATACTTCAACCCAGTGTTGGCTACATCTCTGAAGGCCGGCTGCGAAGGTCACACTCTGATGGAACATGCTTCAGTCTACTGGCTGGGTGCTACCGCCGGATCCATCCTCTCAGTATACTTGTACAAACTACCTTACATACAGAAGTATGTGAGAGGTACCACGGAAGTTAACGGTGATAGCATTTGGGCTGACAAAGATGATTAAGTAAACTTTAAACAAGATATTTCTATGTTATTTCTTTGTAAGGAAACTTTAATACCAAAATCAGTAACTACCTACTATGGATATTCAAATCTTAATTGAATTATTAAAGAACGAGGTCAATCTACAAACCTATTCCTAGAGTGGAATATAAAAAGTGCGAGCGAAGCAAGCGTAATTTTTTTAATTAACATAATTCAAACTAAACTACTGATTGAATAATTTATGTCTATTGCTTAGTAAGTGGGTGTTGCAATAAAAGTTCATGAAAGGCTCTGGAAGTTGCACAAAAGTTGGTTAAAAGTTGTACAAATCATTTCTCAGGATAATATTTCCTATGTGACGTTTTATTGCATTTTAAGGGAGCACATTTGTGACAGTATTCTTTTGTTATTCATAAGCTGATGGCGCCTGAACACAACCAGTTCGACACACATCTTTCGCGGCTTTTGCAATGCTTTGTCGCTAAAAATGAAGGAAAGTGTTGGTTGTGCTTGGGCTGTTAAGCCTGTTTTAGTCTGGAGCAATAGCATCGTCACGCAAAATTTGAATATTACTATACGAGAGTTTGCCACCGATAAAATAACTCTATTATTGTCATAAAACCCTGTAGCGTGCCCCAAAGACCCCAATACGGTACTGTGTTGCTTTGGCGTAAAACGGCTACCAAATGCTGAAAAATAGGTCATTTTCTGTTCTATTCGAATTTTTCTTTAATTCTAGTCATTTATTTAAGGAACTTTAATTGAAAGAAAATGTAAAAGGAAAAAGAAAAAGTTTTATTGTGGAATATATAATGAGAACCTATTTTGATCAAAAATAACTTACAATATTAAATTTATTTAATATTAATAATAATAAATATTAATTGCAATTATAGTTATTATTATTATATAATACTATTATATTAATAATTTAAAATTTACCCCTCCTCGTGAATTTTTTATTATTTGTTATATTATTATGCAATAAAGATGTTTAAATAAATAAATAAGGAAAACTTGAAAGCCATCATATTATTTATTTTTATTTCAGGAGAGTTTTAACCACTAAAGTTGTTATTATATTTATTTTGTTAATAGTTTTTCATTTTGTACCTTTCAAGAGACTTGTTGCGTCTTCCAAAAGTATGATAAGTGCTACGTTCTCTTGTTGTAAATAAAACGTTGATCTATGTTTACACTTTATTTTGTTTCCTTACATATTCCTATCCTAATGTTACTAGTAGGAAAATAATAATTCACTAGTAAGTACTTCGTATTTCTATGTTCATGGCCTGTAGCGCGGGAAGTTTGATAAAAAGTCACTGATTTGACTTGTAGCCGTTAACCTTTAAAAGATCAATTTGTCTAAGAGTGAGTGTTTATTTTTTCCAACACACTTATTTTATTCTCGTTAGTCAATGTCGTTAGTGATTAAGTACCTGTTTGATTGTCGTTTGTCAACGTATTTTCTTAAAAGGTTTTCTTCGTCCGTTAGGTTAAACGGTATTATTATGTATTTTAATCTTCTACACCAATCAACATGTTGAGATCTTAATGGTAAACGAACTCAAAACGTATAGAGTCGACGTGGCATATTACGGCATACCTGGTATATTAGTGGATTTTCGAAGGTTTAAAATACAGTTTTACCGTAATAGCCAACTATAATGATATGAGTTTGGATTAAGTTACATATCACTCCTATAATTATTATGCAATGAAGAACATAAAAAGTAATCTAAATAATAATTGACAATGTATTTCGTAGTAGCATTTCTTTTTATTTTTATGTCTACAATTTGATCGTTTAAGTCGGTATTAAAAACCAAACACAAGGTAACCAATGTTATTACAAAAATGTTGTGCCTAGCATTATTTCTTGCCATACTGAAAGTCACGATTGCTGATATAAAACCAATTTATGATCAGAAAAATTCTAAAATAGAATGCATTGTAAGTTATTTACTACAAAATTCAGACGTTAATGAGTTTAGGCCAACGATATTAGTGGTTGAGAATGAAATGGATGATGTTTCACACAATGACTACAGTTTCACAGATATAACTGTAACTGAAGCTGTAAAAAATCAAATACCTTTTATCATAACGAACAAAATAAGTGGAATGGATATCACTCAAGAATTTGATAGAAGTTTGACTCTATTGTCTCTAAGTTATTTCGAAAATTGTGAAGTTATCACAAATATTGCTAAGGAAATGGACAAAAGAATTAAGTATTTTATAATCCTTCATAAAGCATGCGAAATTATTGTAGAAGACATGTTAAACGAGCTGCAATTTTATGAGGTCAAGTTTTTCATAACAGATGAAGACGATGGAACATTTATTTCTTTAACTATTACTTCAGAAATGAACGAGGATAGTTGTCGTTACGATGGACGTATAAAAAAAGAAAAATTTAAACTGTGTCGTAATTATTTCGATAGAGATAAAGAAATAGACGAATCTTTGCAAGCGCCGTTAGATCTAAAAAAGTGCAAATTCAATGTAGGAATGGCAAGTCTTTACCCATATTCTATGATAAAGAACAAGGAATATCTCAAAACATTCGACCCGCTGCGGGTAGACGATATGAATGGATCTGACGTGGAGATCATTAAAATCATAGCGAACTATTTCAACGCGACTTTAAATCTACATTATGTTGATAGGAACGAAGAAAACCCATATTTTGACGACGAATATCTAAAGTTTGTAATCAATGGATCTTTAGATGTATGCGTAGGTGGTCTCTACAAGATCTATGGAGATATTGTCTCATACTCTGGTATTTACTCTAGCCAAGCTATCGTTTGGGTATACACTGTAGAAAGAAGTACAAGATCTTGGCAAAAGCTGGTTGGAAAAACGCATGGTCTATACATATTTCTAATATTTTATGTATTATATTCAATAACATGGAGGATTGTTACTAAATTCGATGGTAAAGCAGCCTCAATAACGGATACCCTTTTATATAGTTGGGGAGCTCTTGTCGGAGCCACATCCCTGCAAGATGCTGGAACGGTGAAACAAAAAATTCTCAATATCTTGTACCTAATCATGAGTTTATACTTATCCACTTATGTGAGCTGTCAAATTTATTCCTACCTTACCATTGAAGAACCACCGCCACATTACAAAACAGTAGATGAACTAAAATCATCAGACAAAACTGCGTATTTGGTTCCTGTATCGAAATATTTCGTTCAAGATAAGAAACACGAGGCATTTGCGAATACGTCTCGCGATTGTATAAATTTTAACGATTGTGAAGTGAAATTGATAAAATATAATGCATCGTCAATCCTAATCGATGGACATTTACCCCTTTTACAGTCAAGAACAGCTGTTAATGATGAAGCAAGGGTTTTGAGAGTTACCAATGAGATTCTTACAATTTATCACGAAATGATTATTAGGAAGTATAGTCCTTTTGTAAAAAGTTATCAGAAGGTAACGCAAAGGCTGTTTGAATCTGGAATTTGTCGGAAGCTGTATGAAGCAGCTATTGGGATCACGGTGGTCGACAGAGCTAAAATAGCGAATAAAAATATTTTGTCTAATAGTTACAGTTGCACAGTCGGTTGCAAAATTACTCTTTTGCAGTTAGCTGGCACCTTTTATATTTGGATTCTTGGGTGTAGTGTTTCTATTTTCATCTTTGTTATGGAGATTATAGTTCATAGAGAAAAGGCAATGTAATTTCTCAACTCTGCTAATAAAATAAAAGTAACTATGTTTATAATTTGTTTCAATAGTTTTAAAGCTTGTAAGTAATAATCACTATTTTGGTGCGAAGCTATGCACTTACGTACCGAAAAAATCTTCAATAAAAATAGTTTATATAAGTCCCGCAAATTGCTATTGCGCTGGAAGCATGTCTCATTAACATCGAAATTACGTCATTTTGACTTCAGCCGAAATAAAAATATACCATCAGCTCAAAACTTCAGTCTAGTGCTGACGTAACTAAAATGGCGGCCACGCGCATTGGCAATTTGCGGGACTTTTAGAAGTACATATTATAGATACATAATATAAAATTTGCACAATGGATAGGTATGCAGGCAAATAGTTATGTGGACAAAAATACATTTTAAAGAAAATAAATAGGTACCTATTGGCGAAATGCATAAAAAAGAATTTTCAATATGCGGGGAAATGGATATTTGCTGATAAGGCTTCACATCAATGTTTCAAGTATTTACATTATTCATTTTGAAATGTTCGTATTTAATTCGAAAGGAAGAGCTGTTTTCACGTATTTTCATTGTTTGATTTTGATTATTATGTGTAAGTAGAATTATCCAAATCTATACCAATACTAGCTTATGCTCGCGACTTCGTCCGCGTGGGCTACACGAATTTCAAACCCCTATTTCACCCCTTTAGGGTTTAAATTTTCAAAAATCCTTTCTTAGCGGATGCCTACGTCATTAAATAGCTATCTGCATGCCAAATTTCAGCCCGATCCGTCAAGTAGTTTGAGCTGTGCGTTGATAGATCAGTCAGTCAGTCAGTCAGTCACCTTTTATATATTTAGAAGATTATATAGAGGTAAACTTTGTAAGTTTGTTTGTAATCTCTGAAACTACAGAACCAATTTTAAAAATGCTTACACCAGTAGAAAGCTACATTTCAAAAAAATTGGGATCACTAGGAAAATTGTAATAAGCTACCCATGCTAAGCCGGGGCGGGTCGCTAGTCTATATATATAAAACTAGATGATGCCCGCGAATTCGTCCGCGTGGATTTAGATTTTGAAAATCCCGTGGGAACTATTTAATTTTCCGGGATAAAAAGTAGCCTATGTCCGTCCCCGGGATGTAAGTTGACTCTGTAGATACATTTTATCTAAATCGGTTAAAGGGTTGGACTGTGAAAAGCTAGCAGACAGACAGACACACTTTCGCATTTATAATATTAGTATGGATTAAATGGTGACTGACTGACTGATCTATCAAGGGATTAATCGGGCTGAAATTTGGCATGCAAACAGCTATTATTACGTAGACATCTAGACATCTGCTAATAAAGGCTGTTTGAAAAATGTGAAAAAATGGAATTTAAAAAAATGTGTTAAAATTAAAAATTGGTTACGTAATTTTTAGTAAGTCACATCATGCAAGTACAAAGCGCGAAGCCCATCGACATTGAAATAGTGCGTTCAAAACCAGCCAAGAATGAACCTAAAATCATCTTCATGATACCAGACAAAAAGCCACTGATCTCAAGGCGCAGAACATCCTTTGCAACACAATAAGTCGATACCTCTCCCACGTAAGTTGTGGTAGCTAAGCCACAAAATTGATATCGGACGTGTTTTAAATAACGACGTCTATGTATATTTATTTCACGCTTTCAAAATAAAAAAATTGCAAAAATACTATTTTTAAAGTACTTTTGAGACGTAAGCATAATGTTACTTTTTCAAAAATTCGAATTTTTAGAACGCTCTACGGCACCGATTTGTAATTTGGGGGTACGACCACTAAGGGATGAATTATGCTAGACCGTGCCGGGCCTGAGCCGTGCCAAAGTGATACATAAATGAAACTATTACTTAATTCCTTCATATTATAACGGTATAAGCGGTATAACGGTATAAGCTTTTTGACCTCATTCCACCCTCTGTTTTCTACAACCGCACCGCGCGCCAGCGCCAGCGTAAGGAATTTCACCCTCACCACCTGGGTGTCTGGTGCACTTCGACCGTCCGCTGCGCCAGATCCTTCTTTCCACGCACATGCAAACTGTGGAACCAACTCCCATCGGCGGTGTTCCCACTAGATTATAACATGGGGTTATTCAAGGGGCGGACCAACAAATTCCTATAAGGCCGGCAACGCATCGGCGGTTCCTCTGGTGCTGCAAATGATCATGGGCGGCGGTAATCACTTAACATCAGGTAACCCGCCTGCTCGTTTGCTCGCTATATCTATTAATAAAAAATAAAAATAAAGTTTGAAAGCGTATTAAAAAGTGAACGAAGAAGATATTGAGGGGAATTATTTCAAAACTATCTGATTAAAGGCAGACTCTTTTACTCGGACTAAGTTGTGATTAAAACAGATTTTCAAGGGAAGTGAATGCGACGGGGCGTAAACTCCATCAGAACTTATAGAAAAGATCTCTTTGAAAACCGCCTTCAGACTGCCAGCGTCTTATGAAGTGCCACAGTGCAATAAAATATCAGAGATATTTAATTTATTAGGTACTTTGTACCTATAAAACTATTTCTTACTTATTCATCATCATCATCATCATGATCATGATGACCGGCTCAGTAGTGAGCCGGTGATGAGTCACGATGAAGGCACGGGTCTCCTCTCAGAGTGAAAAGGGTTTTGGCCATGTTCTACCACGCTGGCCATGTGCGGATTGGTAGACTTTACACACCTTTGAGAACATTATGGAGAACTCTCAGGCATGCAAGTTTCCTCACGATTTTTCCTTCACCGTTAAAGCTAGTGATATTTAATTAATTTAAGCGCACATAACTCCGAAAAACTAGAGGTGCGTACCCGGGATCGATCCTCCGACCTCCGATTAGAAGGCCGACGTCCTAACCACTAGGCTATCACAGCTATAATTAACTTATTAGCTTCAACTTATTATATTATATAAAACCTTTAATGAATCAAAGATAAACGTCATAATGAGCTCGTTGGCTATATCGCTAACTCAGTATTGAACACTGACTTAGCGAATCATCCCGCAGGCCCGTGCCAATAAGCACGCCGACCCGTTTGCTCCGTTGCGGCGTGATTGAAGGACAAACCAACTAGCAAACACCCTTTCGCATTTATAATATGGGTAGTAATTGTACACATTTGTATTCGAGAGTCTATACTTTTTCTGCATATGAAGTGTCTGGTGTAAACTAGTCTGTGGTATTCGTAACTTTATAACTTTAATCGGCATCTCATCAGACATTTTCTTTTGGAAGATTGAATTAAAGCGTACAATCATCGAAAAGGCCGAGTGGCTTACCGAGTAATCCGTTTAAGTTTCAGGATAACGCTTCTATTTCATTAGGAAGTAGATACCGTGGCTTAGAAACCGTCTCTGAAATACTATGAATTAGGTAAGGTAATAAAAAAAGGCTCGCGCAAGTGGGTTCCGTACTACAGTCGTATTTTTTCGACATTTTATACGATCATTCAAAAACTATGATGCATAAAAATAAATAAAAATCTGTTTTAGAATGTACAGGTAAAGACCTTTTATATGATACCCCACTTGATAAACTTATCTTACTTAGAAAATTGAAAATACTAATTATTAGTTCATGACCACAATTTAATTATTTTTGTGTGATCTAACCCTAAATTCACGGTTTTCAAATTTTTCCCCAAATGTCAGCTATAAGACCTACCTACCAAATTTCATGATTCTAGGTCAACGGGAAGTAGCCTGTAGGTTTCTTGACAGACAGACAGACAGACAGACATGGCGAATCTATAAGGGCTCCATTTTTTGCCATTTGGCTACGGAACCCTAAAAAAGAAAAACAATTTAAGGCTTTCACAGACCCAACACTTTGTTGCGTGGCTTTACTAAATCTCTACATAGTATAAAATAAAGTCGCTTCCCGCTGTCTGTATGTATGAACGCGTAGATCTTTTAAACTACGCTACGGATTTCAATGCAGTTTTCACCAATAGATAGAGTGATTCAAGAGGAAGGTTTATAGGTATAGTTTAATATTGGTTTGTGTTAATTTGTTGAAATATAACGATATTTGTACAAAATGTCCGAAAAAATCAAGCATCCATCGAAAGTTAACAAATATTATACGAAAAAAGTAGGATGAACTCACCCCACCACATTAATATCTACATTGCACACATGCGAAGCCGGGGCGGGTCGCTAGTATATTTACAAAGTAATTCAACAGAATATCAGAAATATCCCCCAGCGGAAAAGCGACCGCAGTCAAAGTTTGCGCTACAGTAGTTTGCGCTACGGCTGACTTCACTAAACTGCAGTTTAGTTAGTTGGTGTTGCGTTTAGAACTTAATTGAATGCTAGTTTTAATACTGCTAATTTGAACTAGTTGCTTGCATAAGCGCTGAGGAGAAATGAAAGTTAATTAGTAGACGTATTGAAAGTTGAAACTGAGTTTTTTATCGCCTTCCTTCCAGAAATCAACATTTTCAGCAGATTAACCGATTGAGCCTAGTGGCTAGGACGTCCACCTTATAATCGGAGGTCGGGGGTTCGATCCCGGGCACGCATCTCTAGCTTTTCGGAGTCGTTTTAATTAATTAGATATCACTTGCTTTAACGGTGAAGGAAAATATCGTGAGGAAACCTGCATGCCAGAAAGTTTTCCATAATGTTCTCAAAGGTGTGTGAAGTCTACCGATCCGCACATGGCTAGCGTGGTAGACTATGGTCAAACCCTTCTCACTCTGAGAGGAGACCCGTGCTCTGTAGTGAGCTGGCGATGGGTTGATCATGATGATGAACTGATTTTCTTAACTTACATGAGCGCATTACGTAAACGCATTTTCCAGGGTTAAAAAAAGGGTTGTGTTAGGATAGGCAATACCTACTGTCCGAGCGCTTGGTAAAAAGGGGCCACGGTATGTTGATGACCTTCCTGGCGCAGTGGTAAGCACTGTGGTCTTGTTAGTGGGAGATCCCAGTTTCGATTCCTGGTAGGGGTTTGTAATTTTATAATTTCTAAACTTCTGGTCTGGTCTGGTGGGAGGTTTCGGCCGTGGCTAGTTACCACCTTACCGGCAAGGCCGTGCCGCTATGCGATTTAGCATTCCGGTACGATGCTGTGTAGAAACCAAAGGGGCATGAGTTTAATAAAAACTGCCATACCCCTTCCAGGTTATGCTCGCTTCCGTCTTAGACTGCATCATCACTAACCACCAGGTGAGATTGCAGCCAAGGGCTAATTTGTATCTGAAAACAAAAAGTTCTGCCACCGCGTTACTCGTGGCTGCTATTGCCTTTGTGTGTGTCCAAGCCCTTATTCTTAGACTGGGGGCACGCGATGCGTTGCGGCGCCGCAACGTTGTTACGTCGCAGCGGCGCCGCCGTAGCAGCGTTGGACAGTGTCTTTGCTGGTGACGCATAAACAACTGAGCGGTGCCGCTCCGACGTCGCAACGCATTCACCCTTCCCCGCCTCGTCTCGGTGGTTGCAAGTCCGGTGCGGCGCCGGAGCGCATCGTGTGACATGCCACAGATATTTCTATGTAAGACGACGCAGCGACACCGCGCCGGCGCCGCACCGCCGCGCCGCCGCAACGCATCGTGTGCCCCCGCTCTTAGTAAATTTAATTATTCTTAAAGAATTTCCAAAAGAATTTCCATCGTAAGCTTACGTCTAATGAGGCGTTCAAGTCTGTTTGCTCGAGAAGTATTTAGTTAATTAAAACTTGAAAAGTCTTACGCCCTTCTTTCGAGTTCTTTTCACAGGATCCAATTTATTGTATGGAAATTGGACTGTTGGAATTTTTGCCCCTTGAATATTTACAAGGGTTGAGAGCTGAGACTCTTCAACCTTGGAGAGTTAAATAAATGTTATTTCACTCAATTATTTGCCTCGTTTAGTTATTCACCTCATACCTACCTTTTTATCAAAATGTTTATCAATACGGAGTACCCATATTATAAATGTGAAAGTGTGTGTGTTTGTTGGTTTATTGGTTTGTTGGTTTGTCCTTCAATCACGTCACAACGGGGCAACGGATCGACGTGATTTTATTCATTTGTATAGTAAAAAGAAACAATCTAAAAATGCAACATCATCATCTTTTCAACCTATTGCCGAGCCACCTACTACTGAGTTCAGATCTTCTCTCAAAATGAGAAGGGTTTGGCCATAGTCCACCACGCTGGCCAAGTGCGGATTGGCAGTTTTCACATAGGTATCTTTTATACTAGCACCGCTCTGGCTTTAAGATAGACGCAAATAGAAGGTGGCTTCAAAAAATTGTCCGATTAGATGAAAGAACCTGCATTTATTCAAGAGATGAATTGAGTTTAAAACTATTTCAAGTGAAGTGAGAGCGGCGAAGCGTAAATTCCATCAGAAGTTCATAGAAAAGGTCCCTTTTGAAAAACCACCGACCGCCAGACTCCTCGCTTCTGAAGACGTTATAATATTAAAATGATGAATAGCAGAGTAGGTAGGTACCTAATGCTTGGAAAAGTAATCTTGAAAAGATAGATAGATAGTCTTTGATTTTTCAGGATTCATAAAAGTCTTTGTCCGTCTCCGGGATGCAAGCCAATCTCTGTACCCAAAATCGGTATCTCTGTCAAAATCGGTTTAGCGAAAGGTAAAAGAAAGAAAAGTAAAAGTAGTAGTTTTGTGATCTCCAACTTGCATGCCACTGGCACGCTACGTAGAATTTCTAGAAACTGGCATACCAGACACAAGCTGACACGCTGCTAGTACCTGGGCGTGCCAGCTTACCAGCACCTAGCATACTGTACGGGAGCGGTGTGCAGGCTCGACCGTACCAAAGGGGAGATCTCCCACCGAGCGGTTGGTTGTGCTCGGTAGCGCCAGCTGGGCCGACGGTTGGAAACTTCTATATATAGTCCAGATTGCAGAACACTCTGTTAGTGCGAGTACTGTCGGCGGTACATTTGTTCGGGACTACGTCATCGATTGAACAGCGTCATCTAGTTTATATTGTGGCAACCGCCACAATACCATTCACTGGCACTGTCTATCATGGGCTTAAGTAGTTAAAGATCTGGAGAGTGACATAAGCTACGTTTATCCCGGAAAATCAAATAGTTTCCACACATTTTTCAAAACCGGATGAAGTCGAGGGCATCATATAGTTAAATACTAGATTCTAGCACATACTACTTTCGTCGCGTAACTTCGTGCCCGATTTCCTCTTCACTTGGGTACCTACTACCTACTCAATACTCATTACAACCCAGAATATCCCGCATTGCTATAAAAATGAAATTCGTTTTCATATCCTTAAATCTTATTTTTCTCGTAGTGAAAACAGTTCTTTATTAAATACTTTGAAGTAATAAAGTCTGCGGAAATCCGTAGCAGAACCGAGACACTATCAGATTATTCTGAGCGATAAGAGAGAATTTATTTTCTCAGAATAGGTGGTTGGTATGTTTGAGCTTCTTTATCTTTATGCAATTTTCTTTTTTAATAAATCTTGAGATAACTTTCACCTCCTACTTCTTACCGTCTTATTTTGTGATCTTAGAGGAACACAGACCACCATGAATTTTCTGTGCGCTGGAAACATGTTTATCCTAATTCGGTTCATGAGATACGCGTACAAGCCCGCTGACAGAGATACGGACGGACAGCGGAGGCTTAGTAATAGGATCCCGTTGAGAGAACTTAGTTTGTTGGTTCATCCTTTAAATCATGTCGCAACGAAGCAACGGATCGACGTAATTTTTTGCATAGATGTAGACTATATAGCCCGGAGAGTGACATAGGCTACTTTTAATCCCGGAAAATCAAAGAGTTCCCACGGGGTTTTTAAAACCTAAATCCAAGTGGATGAAGTCGCCGGCATCAACTAGTTCTTAATAAACTCTACAAAAAAAATAAAAACCGACTTCGTTACATAAACACTAAAAATTGAAAAATAATTTAATTTATTACCGAATATATTATGTATACAAGAGTTATTATAGTTCCATAATAATACTTTTTGGTGCCGGTGCCAATTAGCTTTAGCTGCGCGAATCGTCTAGACTTCATATTTTTATGGGACTCCACAATGGCACCTCATTGGCACCGACCCCAAAAAATATTATTATGGAACTATATTAACTCTTGTATACATAATATATTCGGTAATAAATTAAATTATTTTTCAATTTTTAGTGTTTATGTAACGAAGTCGGTTTTTATTTTTTTTGTAAAAAATTTTTATTTCACAATTTTTAGTGGCCCCATGGAATTATGCTATGACTGGTTAAAAATCTACTGTTTACTAAGCTATTACACTGATCGCGAGCAATTTACTCTTATCCGTTGAGGAGTTCCAGTATCTATCTTCGAAGATGTTCATCAGATCTTCACCAAATTGAAATGGGACCAACTTTGAAGTATACCCTTTCAAACAAAAAAAGAATTTTCAAAATCGGTCCAGGCGTTTTTGAGTAATCGGGGAACATACATAAAAAAAAAAAAAAAAAGATTCCGACGAATTGAGAACCTCCTCCTTTTTTTGAAGTCGGTTAAAAAATCCGTCTCCACTGATACTCATATGAGAGATGTTTGCCCAAAACTGGGGCAACTTCATCAAGATCAACCCTCACTACCAGGGGCGTGCATTTCATAGAGGCATTAAAGCATTGCTTACCCTACTTATAATGGATCAATCATCAATGCTCATTTTCCTTTAGGTTCTGCTAGTAAATAGGTTCCTGTCTAACAACTGCTTACACTGCATATAAACCCTATGCACGCCACTGCTCGCTACAAAGCACGACTCTCCTCTTAGGCTGAGATCTATAGAGCGCACCTTGACTTTGCTCAGACTGATGAGTTAAAATGAGACAGATTTATGTGAGAGATATATAGATCTGTCTCGTTTTAACTCTGTCTTAAGTCTAAGCTAAGTCAGAGTGCCCTCTATAGCTCTCAACCTAAGTGTGAGAGAAGGGTTTTGACTATAGTCTACCACGCTGGCCAAGTGCGGATTGGCAGACTTCACACACTTTTGAGAACATTATGGATAACTCTCAGGCATGCAGGCTTCACCATGTTTTCCTTCACCTTCAAAGCCGTGATAGCCTAGTGGATAAGACGTCCGCCTCCTATTCGGGAATTGGGTGTTCGATTCCCCTCTGTTATAATATCTACTCGTGTGCCTCTGGTCTATATATTATCTACTCGTGTGTTGTGAAGCTGAAGTGGCAATGGGCAGAGCACCTACTTAGTTCGTAAGACCGATAGACGTTGGGGTCTCAAGGTGCTGGAATGGTGTGAATTGGCAGACTTCAAATCAGCATCTTTACTCCTTAGACCCCAGAATAACTACATGCCTGGCTGAGTAAATAACGTGTCGAATACCCGATTTCGAAACGACGAATTTGAAATTACACTTGTAATTACAACAAACAGAATGGAACAAAAGTACATATGTATCTTACAATTCAGGAGGCACGCAATATACCTACCTATGTATTGTAGTCGAACGATCAAGTGCGTAAATAGAGATTGTAATAGAAATTCGATTTCGCAAACAGTTGGTCACAATCACGGGCGCAAACACATTCCGTATTCCATCTGTTGGAATAAAGGTTCGTACGCACCTGAGCGGCGCGGCGCGGCGCTTCAGTCCGACTGCAGAACGCGTCACCTCAGGCCGCTCGACGGTGCCTACCGCACTACAACTTCAGTACGCGGCACCTCGCGTCACTTGCGCGTCACTTGTATACCCGTTCGCGTACGAGCGCGAAGCGCCGTGCCGCGCCGCTGGGTATGTCGCACTAGCGTCACTGCACTGCGCGTCGCTTCGCTGCGCTTCAAAATATTCTCTCCAGCCGTGCCGCGCGGCAACGCGCGGTGAAGCGCTGTGCAGCGCCGCTCTAGTGCGATATGCGCCATACAAAATGATAGAAATGATATTTTGAAGCTCTGTGCCGCGACGTGCAGCTCGCTGAAGCGCCGCGCCGCGCCGCTCAGGTGCGGACGAACCTTTAATCGCGTCGCTGCCTCCCATCAATCTCATCTGGTACTATAAAGGTGCTATTCCACTACAGATGTGCGATGGAGTTAAGCGGTTATCATCATCATCATTATGATCAACCCATCGCCTACCCACCTACCGATCACCAGCTGAAATTGCAGTCATGGGCTTAAAAGTACCGGAGGGCTCTCCCGCGCACACAGTGCGTTTGCACTCATCCGTGAAATCACGGATTCCGTAAAAATACGAATCGAATGAGTACGTATTTGTGACGGCCACTTTGAAGAATCACGGATACGAACCGAACACGGATGAGCGCACAAAAGCCCATATAATCGAAAGGTTGGTGGGGTAATGAGAGGGGGAGAACATTTTGTATCTACCCTTTTTTGTGCACTAGCTTAAAGGAGTTTTTTGTTGTGCAACATTTTCTTTGAATAAATAAATATTATTATTATATTTAAAAAAATGAGAGGTGGAGGGTTGTATAGATCGTAGGTAAACATAAACGGTTGAACGCTAGCCTACGTCACGGATGTGTGGAGTGTGCACAATTCACAATACAACGTTCGATGAATACCAAACTGGGACGTGCAAGTGCACGGACGGACATGTCGAGACGAGAACGGATATAATAGTTCTCCTTGTACCGAGAAACCCTTTGACGTTGAGCTGGTTTTTGAAAGGGCTTTTTGACTGCAACGTCGACTAAGTGATTTCTAGTCCAGCCTTTTTTTTTTTTAATGTGTTCCTTCCTTTTTTCCTCCGACATGGTGGTCGGAGACTAGCCTTTGTCAGTGATATGACTTGATTGATATCGTGTTGTGTTAGGTATTTTATGGTCTGATTCTGTGAAGAAACCACAAGAAGTTGGAGTAGGTAGTCTAGAGTAGGTAGAGTACCTACATAAAAAACAATAGGTACACGACAGGTCCAGATGGCAATCGGGTTTTATTTTTTTCTATCTCACCTGGTGGTAAGTGACGATGCAGTCTAAGATGGAAGCTGGGTAACCTGTTAGGGGTATGGCAGTTTTTAATAAACCCATGCCTCTTTGGTTACTACACAGCATCGCACTGGAAAACGCTAAATCGCTTGGCGGCACGACTTTGCCAGTGGGGTGGTAACTAGCCACGGCCGAAGCCTCCCACCAGACAAACGGTAACCCGCCACCCGCGCTATCCCGCACCGGGTTACCGCGGGCGCTGTCCGAGTGTGCGGGGCATCCCCACCCCGATTGTCATCTCGATCTGTCGCGTACTATACGTACCTACATAATAAGTTTTGTGTCTTGAGTCTTGACTGACCAATATATTTCAGGTCACATTTCAGGCAAAACAGTTCTTGACCAACACCGTCAGTTAAAACTGACAATGTTGGTCAATTAGTTTTGCCTGTAACATCTTTATAGAATTCACACATGTAGGCATTCTGAAACCTAGAATTTATAGGTACATGAAGGCAATTCCATTCGAAACCTACAATTAGGATTAATTGTGACAATTGCGTAAATTGTCACAAGAGCGATGCACTCTGATGAATTTACGAGATAACAATATTGATGTTCGCCACAAAAACAAAATGTGGCTGCAATTTTATTTATACAATCCGAATCCGAATCCATGCTTCCATATTAATCTTGTACCTATATCAAATATTTGAAAAGAGCAACCGCCGAGTTTCTTGCTGGTTCTTCTCGGTAGGAAAGGCATTCCGAACCAGTGGTAGATGCATCCGACTATTCGAAAGTACTTGTAAAAGTTTATTCGAATAAAAAAGTTTTTTTTTAAATTCATACTATCCATACTAATATTTTAAATGAGAAAGTGTGTCTGTCTGTCTGTCTGTCTGTCTGCTAGCTTTTCACGGCTCAACCGTTCAACCGATTTCGACGAAATTTGGTACAGAGGTAGCTTACATCCCGGGGAAGGACATAGGTTACTTTTTATCCCGGAAAATTTAAGAGTTCCCACAGGATTTTTAAAATGCTAAATCCACGCGGACGAATTCGCGGGCATCATCTAATATGTATTATAAATGCTATCCGTCCGTCTGTCCGTTCATACAATTTTATTTAATCACAATCCGAATACGAATCCATGCTTCCATACTAATACGTATTATAAAATTTATAAATGCTATCGGTTCGTTTGTCCGTCCACGGCGTCCGCCCGTCCGTCAGTATATCTGCCTGTCTGTTGAAACTGAGTTGATGAAATTCGGTAGGTATAATAGCATCTCTTTCCAACGAAGTACATAATAATATGATGTTTATAAAAAGTGGCCTATTAATTATTATTTAATAATTTGTATGCCACTTTTTGTCTCGGAAAACCAAAGAGTTCCCACAGGATTTTAAAAAACGAAATTTACGCGGACGGAGTCGCGGATATTTCCAAAATGAAATGTTCATGGTTTTAGAGCAAAATGGGCGTATACGTCTAACAGAATTGAATGTAGGTAGATATTTCAAAATATGAAATCTTATTTAACCCTAAAATAACGACATAAACTAAATTTCTTTTTAAATCAAAGTTCACATTTAAATTTAAACTTTTTTTTAATTTTTTTTTCCATCAAAATGTCAAACAAAAATATTTACTTAGCTATGGCTTAGTAGTTAGGTACGTATTAAACCAATATTAGCAATAATAATTATGATATTATTTTAATGAAAGGATTTTAACACTAAAATAACGACAGAAACTAAAATTCATGATCGAAGTTTATTGTAGCAGATGCCCACCTATTTGGAGTATTTGGTCACATGAAAAATAATCTACATAATTCATTTTGCAAAAGGCAACTTTTTTCTCATTTTATGCTATACCATTATGTGTAGGTAAGGGCCAGTGCCCACTGGCCACGACCGTCAGACCGATCTCAAGGAGTGATCGCAGCAAGAATGTGTGCCATCAAAAATTTTTTGCTCCATTTTTTTCGGTTTTAGCAGGTACCTACTTTGCCATCCATTTCCCAATGCACTTGTCGCTATCATCCCATAAAATTTCAACAATACAATAATTTTAGTTACATTTTAGTTTAACTGGCCAGGTATGGTCACGTAACCTGAAAAATATACCTATTGCGGTGAGCCCCTTTGACAGCTTTCGCGTAACTCTGTCTCTTATGAAAGAAAGAGAGAGACATATATAAGAGTATACACGATAGTAAGAGAGGCGTTCATTAATTTTTAGGCCACAGCGCTGTATGAGCTGAATTGCACTTTTTCCATTGTAAACTCTTAACAAGAGTCGCTATTTATTTAAACGTCTTTGCTGAGTGCTCGTTCTGTACTTGGAAGGTTCTATTAAGTAAGTTTTCTGTGGTTTTACACAACGTAAATGTTCAAGTTAGCTATGCTTTCGCGGTAACCGAAGCAAAACTGAATGCCAGTTAAAACTCGATCAAGTTTTTGTTGTTTTTTTGTTCTGAGCAGGTAACTTGTCATCCAATGCTATTGGCGGCTTTTTCACACAACCTATAGAATTTCAATCACTGCTTTATGAAACTTAATTGACTGGGAACGAATGTACGACGTACCTACGTCCCTCGCATACACATTCCAAGCTATGAGGACATACAATTCATTTAGCCCTTTTTATTTTTTCCTAATCGCAATATGGCATCTTATATTTTAACATGTTTCTATAAAAATTTGACGCTTACTTCAACTAAAACTAAAATCAATGAAACTAAAAATGGAATTGTCCTTTTCCTCAGAGATTTTCGTAATAACTAATAAGAATGGTTCTGACGGACATAACAAGTCAATTGTTTCTACAGATTCTAAAATTTATATTACTGACTAAATTTGGATTTTCTTGCTTTTAATTGTTACATTTTAGTTTTTTTTAGCTAACTAGTTTTTTAGTAACGTTATTATTAATGCTTTTGATGATTTTCCCATGGGAATAAGCAAGCATTATAAGCGCAAAGAACAAAATGCCACTTTGATTTATAAGAAACAAAAGAATCGCACTATGCTCGTACTTATTTCTTTTGTAACCATAATGGACATCGACACAAAGTAGTTGCATTTTTCCTTAGCACCATTGTTGAGATGCTGCGCTTTTGATCCGGGCAAATATAAAAATTTCACGGTTCAATCATCCTAAATATCTAAACCACACCGTCTCTGTCTGATAAAGGACTATCATGTATATCTGTCTCTTTTGCTTGGAAATCCTAGACGCAGCGCTGATATCGACGCAGCCTTATCATTGATGTCGCAGCAAGCAATAATTGCTTTTATTCGTTATGCATAAGGGATGAATTTTAATTGAGTAAACTTTGTCTAAGAGGTTGTTCACGTACCTGAATGGCCGTATCTTGTAGTATTCGAGAATGGATCTGCTCACATTCACAATAATTTCCAGCCCCAGTAGCGCTCAGATCATTGACGGGAAAACACGTGTGTTTGGTTTTCGCGAAAAACAGCATCCGCGTGTTCTGAATATAAATCGTAAACGTATCCCGATTTCTTTATCGAATAAAGGTTTTAAGTGATCACATTTTAATACTTTCGAATGATTAAGTTTTAAAATGTGTGTGTCGAAGAAAAGGTTTTGAAGAATTGTGTGTGTGTGACGTTTTTGAACACTTTTGCCGGTGATCGGATAAACTTGTCTCGAAGGTATGTCAACCAGTTTGTTACTTACTGTAGTTTTTAATAATTACTTATGTATTAAAGCGGATACCGGTGATTTCCCTTTGGTATGCAACTCGGACCTGTTTTTCGTCCGGTCAAGCGTGGGAAGGAATTTCGTTTGCACTCTTAATGACACTACAGACACGCGACATTGTTAGCACGCTTTTTTCTGAATAGTAATGCACGACGTATCTCTATTGTCATTGAATCGACTTTGATTACACTCATTACGTTATTACTCACCCCTATTGTGTTTTAAATTTAGATTTTGAAACAAAATTGAGATCTTATTTAAGATAAACTAAAATTACATTGTCATTATTTTTAAATTCACATAATAAAAATTTACTTAAACTAAAATTTATTTACTATACGCTCTGACAAGTCACAAAAAAGCCGAAAAGGTATTTTTAGTTTTTATAATTGCTAATGAATTTTCATATAATATTATGTACCTACTTACTTAAAAATGATTATTTCAAAGTCTTTTTCAAATTATAATAGACGAGCTGATGCCCGCGACTTCGTCCGCGTGGATTTACGTTTTTCAAAATCCTGCGGGAACTCTTTGATTTTCCGGGATAAAAAGTAGCTTATGTGTTAATCCAGGGTATAATATCTCCATTTTAAATTTTAGCCAAATCCGTCCAGTAGTTTTTGCGTGATTGAGTAACAAACATCCAAATATCCACAATTTACATTCCAAACTTTCACATTTGTAACATTCATCATCATTATCATGATCAACCCATCGCCGGCTTACTACAGAGCACGGGTCTCCTCTCAGAGTGAGAAGGGTTTTGGCCATAGTCTACCACGCTGGCCAAGTGCGGATTGGCAGACTTCACACACCTTTGAGAACAATCTTAGTAGATATACTATAATATTAGTAGGACTATATTATGTCGCCATAATAGGTAATAGGCTAGGCCTACCGATAGACATTACGATAATGCTCTCCCAGGGAGCAAACAAGCGATTCATCTGAAGTGCTTATTTCAATAATGAGAGTAGATAGGTATAGAGACGGAAATAATGGTTAATGTTGAACATGGGAAAGATCCAGCGTTTAACTAAATGCTCCTTCATTGATACAAATTTTGTTTGAGTATGGGTTGCCTGGAAGAGATCACTTTAGTGATAAGG
Organism: Maniola hyperantus; assembly: GCF_902806685.2. Lineage (NCBI taxonomy): Eukaryota > Metazoa > Arthropoda > Insecta > Lepidoptera > Nymphalidae > Maniola > Maniola hyperantus. The sequence goes on along the minus strand of NC_048554.1, from coordinate 2,207,109 downwards.
TCGCCCTTTGTTTTTTAAGTGTATCCTGTTTTCTTACTCTCTGTAATTTTGTTAACAATAAAGTTTTTTTTTTATTATTTATTTTGTTTATTTGAAAGTAATCATCAACAGCGTAAATACATAATTATTATTTAAATTTAAATCTAGTTATAACAGAAGGCCAAAAGAGATTACTTAAAATTATAATTAAAACTATTTAATTATAATTTTAACTAAAATTAATTTTAATTTTAATTAAAACTATTTTAAATCAGTAAATTAAATTTTGCTGAAGAGATACACTCTGACTAAGAAGTAGAATTTAATGAAATGTTCATTTTTAACTAAAAGTCACTTCAGTCAATTGTCACTAACAAAATGTACTTAACTACAAAATTGAATTTAATTAAATGAATTTAAATAATTGCATTTGTAGGGTTAAACGTAGTATGTAACTACCAGCTTCGTTACAATGTTCTTTGAGACTAGGATGATGTTTGTGGTACCTATCTACCTATTTGCTATTGTTAGATACGTAGGTAGGTACCTAGTTACCTCTACTTCTTCTTCTTCTTCTTCTTCTTCGCTCTGGGCTGGTTACCGCACTTAAACGTTTCCGTCTGTTGTGCGTGAATTGACCCACCCCACTGAAGTCTTCACTCCAGCCATCCAAGCTCGCTCCAGAAGCCGAGTAGACCGCCCAGGTTGCCGAGGGCTTCATGGAGTGAGTTCGGGGAACCCAAATGGCGTTAGCGTTGTTCTGCTACGCCCGTTACCTACTTATAATAATATGAATCTCGCATGATAGCAACTTATTTTATTTCTATGTAAGGTGTTTTTTATTTTTTCAAAACTCAAAAACTCAAAACTCAAATTATTTATTCAGAATAGGTAAAATTTTACGCACTGATGGTCAAAATTTAAATTTGTAAGATTATATGTATAGTAGTGATAATTAATACGTAGTTAAAACTAAAGCTCGAGGGTTCCAAACGCGCCCAGGTCGGAGCCTACAACAAACTCAGCCGGGTATTATTTTTATTATCACCACTATACAAAATCACTTAAACTTATTAGAACTAACACAAAGCTGTTAAGCAACTAATTCCTAAGCTTCCTTATAATTCAAATAATCCTTTACATTGTAATAGGATTTTTCAATAAGCTTACGTTTTATGAAAACTTTGAACTTGTTGAGAGACATCTCCAATACCTATGTCTCCTGGAAGCTTATTATAAACACGTATAGAATTACGAACAAATGAATTGCTAAGATTTCATTAGGAAAGACTACAACAAGGATACCTAACTATGTTTCTTTCATAAAAACTTTAACTAATTAAACTAACCTAACCCAACCAAATAATGGGAAACCTATCAAAACTCAAATAGTAATGAATAATTATAAAAACAAACAGAATCACTGATTCCGGTAGTCGATACTAAATAAAAGTGTATATCCAATTAATTTTAAGTAAAGAGAAAGTTGATAAAAAGTTGTTTTCAACTAGTTCACCTCCACTTCGACAAAACAGATGATTTTTATATCAATACTAATAATATTATCATGATTGAATAAGAGCAGAAAATTCCACGTTAAAGAAAGGAAGTAGGTAGGTATGGAGTTGGTACTTTATTTTATTTTGTCATTGAATTTAGTTTTTTCGGCTAAAATCAGACTAAAATGGTTTTACTTACTTACTTAAAACTTTTATATATACGACTATGATAGTTTTAGAAGTAGATTAGTTTTTATATAACTAACCTGATTCGGTTATTTTAGTGCAATATAACATTGGATTACCATGCACTAACATAATAATTCCTTAAACCAACAGAACAAAAATAACGCACAAAAATTTTAAAAGAATACCTAGGTACTTACATATCTCAAGAATGTAGAGACTTCTCAAAAAACCTGCTTTTGCCTAAATAAAGGCTTTGAATATATGTATACTAAGCAATTAAGCTAATGATTAAATATTGATTACATGGATTTTTAGGGTAGGGTTCCGTACCTCAAAAGGAAAAACGGAAACCTTATAGGATCACTTTGTTGTCTGTCAAGAAACCTATAGGGTACCTACTTCCCGTTGACCTAGAATTATCAAATTTGGCCGGTAGGTAAGTCTTATAGCAGACATAAGGGGAAAAATCTAAAAAACCCTGAATTTGTGGTTACATCACACAAAAAGAATTAAATTGTGGTAAAGAGAACTATATCAAGTGGGGTATCATATGAAAGGGCTTTGCATTCTAAAACAGATTTTTATTTATTTTTATGCATCATAGTTTTTGAATTATCGTGCAAAATGTCTAAAAAATACGACTGTAGTACTGAACCCTCGGTGCGCGAGCCTGACTCGCACTTGGCCGGTTTTTAGCATACGAGATTTGTTTGCACATTAGATACTTTAGCCTTTATCTGCTAAATTTATTTAGACAACATCGCATGAATGAATAAATATATAGCCTCCGTAATGTGGCAATTAGAACGGCAATTAAGGTCTTTTGTGATTAATTCAAAGGGTAAAGTATTGTAGGTAATAAACCTACATAAAATTGTTACGTCACAAATTATCTTCCAAACCATAATTATTATCATCATCACATTCTTCTTCCTGTGACACTAACTCTTTGTGAACCCTGCCCGAGGATCTTTAATTTACATAATATTATGATATTTATGAAAAAACCGGCCAAATGCGGTTCAGACTCGCGCACCAAGGGTTCCGTACTACAGTCATATTTTTAAGACATTTTGCACGATAAATCAAAAACTATAATGCATAAAATGCAGCAACTTGTGGAGTTAACTTTATGCTTACGAAACTATAAATAGGTAGGAGCAGTTACTACTGTAAGGTATATCTCTATGTAATTATACCTATTTGTTACATAATAATATTATTAGGTATGTTAAGCAAATATAATCCAAACTTTAGAAACTCTTAAATTGAAAAATTCCTGAAGATTTCTTTTGGGAAATATGCTGTGATTTCTTTGCTCAAAGAACCCGATCTCGCAAATTAACCTTTTGGGAATAACTTCAAGTTGAAACTTGATAAGAATATCCTGTTTAAACCCACGCCACTCATCCGTCAAACGAAATACCGCTATATGTTCTTAATTTTTGACTCGCTTTATCTGATATTTTGTTAGCCTAGCAGTAGCACACGTCAACTAATCTTTCAATCAAAATATTAAGTTCAATTTGTTAAAAAGAGAGTTCTTGCTATAGAGATTTAGTAGTGCTTGCATTCAATTTTAAGTTTTGATACAAGATCATGTTCGTTTGTAGCCTATAGGTAACGCATATATACATATATATATATATATATATATATATATATATAATACCAATTGACATAAATTGTTAGAAAAAATGTTATTTTGTAGAACAATAGGTACTTAATAGAATACTAATAAATTAGGTATGTAGGTATACTTATGTAATTAAATCAAGAGTCCTTATTTTAAATTTTTAATTCTAAGCTCATTTAGGTTTTGCGCTTATTGAGTAGGTAAAAAACGTTCAACACTGCTAAAGAAGTTTTCACTTTAATAAATAATTAATCTTAATATTTCTGTTGGGAAGTACCTACTAGTCAATTATATCAAACTAGCTGATGCCCGCGACTTCGTACGCGTGGATTTAGATTTTTATGAATCCTGTGGGAACTCTTTGATTTTCCGGGATAAAAAGTAGCCTATGTCCTTCCCCGGGATGCAAGCGATATCTGTACCAAATTTCGTCAAAATCGGTTGAACGGATGGGCCGGGAAAAGCTAGCAGACAGACAGACAGACAGACACACTTTCGCAAGTAAGTATGGATTTTAGTTTTAGTCTATTTCATTTGATACAACTCATGCATTTGAGGGTTACAAAAATTGATGAAATGTTTTTGAATTTGGTACCTACTTCATAAAATATAAACAAATAGGTAGAACTTTTTTTTTTTTTTTTTTTACACTTTATTGCACACAACACAAAGTAAACATTGAAAAAACACAATACAGGATCTTATTCTAATAGATGTAGCATGCAAAGGCGGCCTTATCGCTAAAGCGATCTCTTCCAGGCAACCTTTGACGAAAGGAATCACGAAAGCACGGGTTGGTGCGGCAGCCGAAAATGGCCCTAGTTATTATTATAAATTAGACTACATACACAGTACATTCAAATAATACACAAATAAATATAATTATATATACCCATATACATATCTCTATAATATACTACATAATTCTGTTTACATAGATAAATAATAGTTCTTCAAACGATTTTTGAAGGTGTTTAAGGATTTCGCCTGACGTATTTCAGCTGGGAGAGAATTCCAGAGCTTGACACTGTTAGTGGTGAAAGAGTTACCATAGTATACCGTGCGGCTGTGTGGAGTCATAAGCTTATTGTCGGTGCTGGAGCGGAGGGAGAACTGATGGTTCTCACCAAGATAGGAAAACCGTTCTTTTAAGTATGACTTTAGTTATGATTTACTTAAAAAATCTTTAGTTTTTAGAACATAAATATGTATTGATAAAAATATATTTTATAGATTAGGTCTATACCTAGTATTGATCTATATCTCTATATGGTCTATTGATACTTTGTCCTTTTTACCCGACTACGGCAAAACCTAAAGGAAGGGTTATGATTTTAGCAGATTAGATAGCAGATTTTACGTATATTTATTTCACTGGGCACTCTAATCCACAACTTTCCTGTGGTCTTTATCGATGCGTTTTTTACATTCTCGGATGATACAATAACGAAAATTACTATATTTTTCATGTACACTAGTATAGAAGTCATGTTTATTAAACTTTGGGAGGTTATGCTGTTGTTTACAAATGCATGACGTCAGAGCACAGATAATCTATCGGCCAAACATGGCCGACAGTGTTTTCACCTGTCTAAGAAAAATATATTTTTAAATGAAAGTTTTACGGTTTTTAGGGCGCAAAAAAATATAGTGTTAATTTTTTTGATATAATAGCACAAATATTAACCATTTAAGACCAACTTTAAAAAAGTGTCAAGTAGCCTACTATAAGGTTATCCGTTATTAGCTATAGTCCGTGACACGCGCTCCCCGCACACCCGCACGTCACCCGCGCTCGCCCGCACCGGATTCGCGCGGGGGCTGTGCGGGTATGCGTGGCATTCCCTGCCCGATTGCCATCTCGACCTGTCGCGTACTATACCCACCTACTCAAAGGTTAACCTCGTCCCAATTATAAAAACATGTTCCTTTTTGTCCATATTTGGTTATCGTGTAGTGACTAACCTTCACAGTATATTTGCATTTCCTATTCAAAAGACCGGAATAAGTACCGGTGACGGTATTGTTCGCGAACTTGTGAGTTGTGACCAGTGGCGTGCAATTGATAGAGGCATAAAAGTACTGCTTACTCTAGTTGAAATGATCAGTGCCCATTTTTCTTTATGACCTGCCATTCAGTAGGTCTATATAAGGTGTGTCTTACTAATGCTTACCCTGGCGTCGAACTTTGCACGCCACTGGTTGTGACTCATTCCGCACAGTTACGCCTGTTTGTGCAATTTTCTTAATTTTCCGCTATTTCACCCCTTTAGGGGTTGTATTTTCAAAAATCTTTTCTTAGCGGATGCCTACGTCATAACAGCTATCTGCATGCCAAATTTTAGCCCGATCCGTCCAGTAGTTTGAGCTGTGCGTTGATAGATCAGTCAGTCAGTCAGTCAACTTTTTCCTTTCATATATTTAGAAGATTTTACGTTTCACCAACGTTGCTAGAATTCGAGAGTCGAAACACAATAACGTCAAAGTAAAATGGACCTAAAGAGCCTTGAATTGAAGTCAAAAATTTAATACCAATTTTAATTTCGCAACGGTTCCGCTTGGAGCGCTAGCTGTAGATGTGTAGACAAACTTGAGCTTTAAAACAAGGCACATAAGATCTAGTTTACTATAACGTGGAAGTGTTTCGACCACGTTTCGACACTCGAATACTATCAACGTTGTTGGTTAGACATAGGTACTGATTTCAGAATATCAGCACAACCTAATTTTAGAGTATTCGCATACTCTTCTTACTAATGTAATATGAAAAGGACAGACGCAGTTTGACAGTTTTAAATTTTATTTTTAGATGGTAAAACCCGTGATTTTAGCGCACAGTTGCGAGCCTACTGTTTAAATTTGTAGCGTGCACTAAAATTTAGAGTTTTTAAATGTAAAGTTCATGTTCTGTCCCTTTTTAACATTGTTAAAAAGAAAAGGATGCAATGCCTTCAGTACGCTTAGTACGAGAAGACAACTCGTACTAAGCGTACTGAAGGCTTAGGCCGCGATTGCACCTGTAAGTTGTACGGACCCCTGAATAGAGGACTGAAGTCTTAATTATTTACCATTAGGCTACTTAATAGGTACTCCTTATAGAAACCGCTCTTATTCACGTCTATCACAGTTCACTCTGCTTCTATTGTCTTGGCTGTGTAAAGGCAATTTGGATAAGGGCACAATGAGCCATAACGAGCTGGCGTTTCTGTCACCCATTATCATTATGTACAAACGGCGGAAACCTGTGGGAAGGCTTAACGCGTTAAGAAGGCCACCAGGTAGGTAGTGACGACATTTAGCTGATGTAATGTTTCAACTGACTGTGTATCCTGCTATTATTGTGAGTAGTTGTAGTGTAGTAAGTAATGTATATTGACCTTGAGAAGGAGATAGCAGATTTGTTGAGTGAGCTTGAACCAGCCAAATCCCGCCCCAAGCGAAAATTGACTCAAAAAAATTACTTGTGAGCGTTTGGTGGACTATGCCAGTGTCGTTCACTACGGCTTTCTTAAATCTGGCCAGACGATTACAGCGGATTTTTTTTTTTTTTTTTTTTTTCTTCGGGGGAGGAAAAAATCCCTACGGACTTCTGCCTGCCGGCAGGGTGTGTCCGACTCGCACGGACTAAAATAACCTCCCCATGCCTACCAAGGTGAGCACGGAACTGCGTAAGCATTACTTCGTGCGGACCTCCTAAATTTCTATCATCCTCTTTTCTTCTTTTTCCCTCTCTTCCCTTCTTATCATTATAGCCCTCAGCATTTTGCTATATCGTTGCCAGGCTTCTTCGCTCGACAGCATGCGCGATATAAGGTTACGGGCGTTCACACCCTCCGCGTCGGTCAATCCTACCGCTTCTGTCCTTAGGTCGGCACAACCCGGACATTCAAAGATTGCGTGTCTCGGGGTGTCTTCCTCTCCACAGAAGTAGCAGTCTTCGCTCGGCGCTTTTCCAATTGCGAAGAGGTAGGTGTTAAACACCCCGTGACCGCTGAGGGCCTGCGTTAGCCACCGGTCTACCTCTCCATACTTCCTCTTGTGCCACTTTTTTAGGTCTGTAACCAGTTCCCTCGTCCAGGTCCCCTTCCCTAATCCTGGATTCTTCCCTACAGCGGATGTCTAACTGCAAGCCATGATGGGAAAGCTAGCTGCCAAACAACCGAGGCTGGTCAATCGCTCTACCTAGGCCATTGCTGCTTCAGAACAACACTAGACCACACACTGCACTACAGACGGCTACCAAATTAGACGAGCTTCAATTGGAATGTCTAGGACATCCACCGTACTCCCCGGAATTTGCTCCAACAGTACCCGTACTACAAGATTTTACGTCTCACCAAACCAAACCAAATTCGAGAGTCGAAATATCTCCGCGTTACAGTAAACTGGAACTTAAGTGCCTTGTTTTAAAGCTCAAGTTTGTCTACACTTCTACAGCCAGCGCTCCAAGCGGAAACATTGCGAAATTAAAATCAGTGGCATTGAATATTTGACTTCGATTCAAGGCTGTTTAGGTCCATTTTAAGAAGTATTTCGACTCTCGAATTTGGTTTCGTTTGGTGAGACGTAAAATCTTGTACTACGGGTACAGATTACAATTTTTTTCGAAATTTGGATTACTAGGGAAAAAACTCAACTCCGATGGGGCAGTCCAAACGCCTTCAAAGATTTTATTGATTCCCGTCCGAATGGTTTTTTTCGTAAATTGATCAATGGACTAGCTATGAGATGGCAAAATTTAATAAATAGCAATGGTACATACTTCGATTAAATAAATAAATTGTATTATAAAAAAATCGACTTTATGCTGCTACATATGTAAGGACTTAATAGGTTTTTTTTTTTATTATTATTATTCAGATACAAGTTAGCCCTTGACTGCAATCTCACCTGATGGTAAGTGATGATGCAGTCTAAGATGATAGCAGGCTAACCTGGAAGGGATATGGCAGTTTTTATTAAACCCGTACCCCTTTGGTTTCTACACGGCATCGTACCGGAACGCTAAATCGCTTGACGGCACGGCTTTGCCGGTAGGGTGGTAACTAGCCACGGCCGAAGCCTCCCACCAGACCAGACCAGAAATTTAGAAATTATAAAATTCATTAGGTAATTCATTTCAATCCAAAAGTAAGTAGGGAGCTAGTTTATACACTTACTTCAACCTAAGTAGTTGTTTGCTCAATCAATTTCGTCTTATCAAATCGCACCTTAATTTTATCAATATTTGCCTTTGCGTTATTGGTCAGTACACTTTCCTATCTCAGCAATTAAACAATGAATTAAACCGTAAAGATATGTCAATATCAACAGCTGATAACACGGTGTTTGTGCGACGGAAAACTGGAATATTATTACTTACCTACCAGTACTCTACAGTCTACATAATACTATTTCATCTATCTATTATCTAAATATATAAAAAGAAAAGGTGCATGACTGACTGACTGACTGACTGATTGTTTCCCACGATAGACCAAACGAAACCTAAAAAGCTAAACTTACCTAGATTAATAAACAAAGCTAAGTAGTACCTAACTACAAATTGAATAAATAAACTTTTTGAGTAGACTAATTACTCAAATTACTTCATTATCCGTGAGTAATCTACGAGTAGGTATGACTCATTTTATTGTCTACTTCCTAAACATAGTTAAGTCCACTGAGAACTAATTATATCACGCCGATGCAGATGTCCTCATTGTTACGTCACACGTGTTTGTGATCACTGATCGCCTACAAATCTACAATGTATCCTATTCCTGGGTTTATTTTTGATGTTATCTCCCGCGTCCTCACCAGTGGTCATAGCGTAATTATGTCACTTGTGTAAGGCGTCGTCCTAATACAACACGAATGCGCGACCATCGCAAGTTCGTGCGAATTTTACTCGTACGAACACTTTTCTGTTCCGTGCATACGAACGCGTGATATAACATACCGACACCTATTCGAATAGGTGTCCTAATAGGGTCTTGGACTGTAGTAATACAATGATATGATTTTTTTGTATAGCGTTAGTTTATAATATGGCTAGAATTCATTATTAAAGAGAATAATTTAAAAAAAATCATGATTTATATTCATTTTTAAAATAATTAATTATTAACGGCACGCTGTACGGAAAGCGATTAATGACGTCACAAAGCGTAAATCTAAATATAAAAGGAAAAGGTGACTGACTGAAAATCTATCAACGCACAGCTCAATCTACTGGACGGATCGGGCTGAAATTTGGCATGCAGATAGCTATTATGACGTAGGCATCCGCTAAGAAAGGATTTTTGAAAATTCAACCCTTAAGGGGGGGAAATAGGGGTTTGAAATTTGTATGGTCCACGCGGACGAAGTCGCGAGCATAAGCTAGTGACAAATATTTTTCAATTATTTCACATAAAACATATTTTCGCGCAGAAATTACTCTATTTCTATGTTAAAAATTTGAAAAAAAATGTCGTTTACGAATTGTGACGTCATTATTCACCCGTACAGCGTGGCGTTCGTGTTAAAAATAAATAAAAATCATGATTTTTTTTAAATTACTCTCTTTAATAATGAACTTTAGCCCTATAAACTACCGCTGTACAAAAAATCTCTTCATTTTATTACTACAGTCCAAGACCCTATTGAGATTCGAGGATGATCGCGTATTCGCGTTCTCTAGGCGGGAACATGCAATGGTCGCATCGCACTCGCGCGACGATCGCAGACCTAATCGCGTTGTATGAGGACAACGCCTTACCATGTCACTGCATCATGTGATCAAATCAAGAATGAGGAGATCTCGGCTTACTACAGGAACGGTTCTCGTTTCAGAATGGAAAGGGTTTGGCCATATCCACGCTGATCAAGTGCGGATTGACAGACTTGACACACCTTTGAGAACATTATTTAGTCTCAGGCTTGCAGGTTTCCTCACGGTGTTTTCCTTCACCGTTAAAGCTATTTTTAGTTACATAACTCCGAAAAGTTAGAGGTGCGTGCCCGGGATCAAACCCTCAACCTCCGATTAGAAGGCGGACGGCTATCACAGCTTAAATGTGGGTCATACTCGTAGATTATTTACTCACGAAAAGTTAGAGGTGCGTGCCCGGGATTGAACACCGGGCCCTGACTAGGAGGCCGACGTATTGACCACTAAGCTATCACTGCACAAAATACCGAAGCTTTTTTAAATTGTTAACAAATATGTTGACTCCCACCAGAGTACTTGAGCCAATTTAAACATTTTTTTGCTGCAAATAGGTACCTACCTACTTAATGCATGCCGAGTAAATAAAAAAACAGGCTTAAAAACAAACCAGTTATATCCCAGCCTTGTCATCAAGGCCACTTTAATCCGTATGTAGGCTGTTGAAACAAAAGCAAAAAATAATACATTAAAATTATTTTTGTCACAGAGTAGGTTTGTTACTTTAGTTTTTCACCTCCAAATTCTACAGATCGATCATAAGCACGACATATTGAAGCCTCCATGTTTCATACCTTTTATAGGGCTGTCAACTGTTTTTATTAATTTAAGTAATTTGAATAACTAGGAAAGCATCATCATCGTCATGATCACCAACCCGTAGCGTCGCCGGCTCACTACAGAGCACGGGTCTGAGAGGACTCAGAGAAGGGTTTTGGCCATAGTCTACCACGCTGGCCATGTGCGGATTGGTAGACTTCACACACCTTTGAGAACATTATGGAGAACTATCAGGCATGACGGTTTCCTCACGATGTTTTCCTTAAACATCGTGAGGAAACCGTCAAAAGCAAGTGATATTTAATTACTTAAAACGAATGTAACTCTGAAAAGTTGTGTCATAAATCATAATAGCTATCTGCATGCCAAATTTCAGCCCGATCAGTCCAGTAGTTTGAGCTGTGCGTTGATAGATCAGTCAGTCAGTCAGTCACCTTTTCCTTTAATATAATTTAGATTTATAACCTGCACGCCATTATCAGGTGAAACCGGTGAGATTATATTATGTATTATACTTACCACAAAACACAGTTATCTACTAATTAAAACTAGTCAGCTTTGAAAGTCTCAAAACTCAGAGAAACTTGTTATTTACTCAAAACTTACTCAGAGCGGATTCCTGCATGTTCCGCGGAGCAAGTTAGCTCGTTAAAGGTGCAGGAAAGTTATGTAGGAGCAATAATTTAGAGTCGATCGGAAACGGGAACAACAATTTAGACAGGCGACCATTCTTAATGCGTGTTCTAACTTTCTTTACACCGTTTGTTCATTTATTTTGGTGATTCTTAATTTATGTTTGTAATTTATTACCTAAGACTTAGAAGTTGACTAAGATTTATTGGTTTTGATAGCTCTTATACCACTGACTTAGAATATTATTATCTACGTGGCTAATATTTGGGTAATATTGTGTTCATTCTAAAACTGTTGTTCGGAGAAAGATTGCATTTTCCCGTCAATCAAACACAAAGATTCCTATTCGAATTTCGAACCTCGAAGGTAAGAAAGCCAAAAAAAGGACACCTGGCCATCAAAGAAGAAAGTAGTTCGATAATATAAAGGAGTGTGCCCAACATAAGTACCTACATAATCTGAAATAAAGAAAATTGCGTAAGACCGAAAAAGGTTTCTTCGGCTGACCACCAAGATTCAGTTAGAAGATGGCACCGCATTGTTATAAATTAATAATTTTAACATGATGTGTTAATTCGCTGCTTCAGCATTTCAATTTATATAAAGCGAACAACCCGCGAGGCGGCGAAGCAGTCCACATTTCCATATTGAATAGTTAACACTGAAACTACTGTATTCGCGTGAAGTAAAAGTTCCGTGTGTGTGAATTTCCAAATTAAATTCGTTGGACATTTCTTGTGGTTTTTTTTTTCAAAAGACTGTCGAAGCGGACCTCCTAACAATTGGTGTCAGAAGTGGGATGCTGAGAAGGTTCACGCAAGAGGACCCTTAGCATCCAAAGAATCCTGAGGTCATCGCAGTCGTGATCGACGATAAGCCTCGCCCCCAGGGTTGAGCCCGCATCACAACCACTAAGCACCGGTTCTACTCAAGATCGACGATAAGTCTCAGCCTGCCAGACTGAGCCCGCATCTCACACGAAGAACGCGAATATCCTGGACTCACTCAAAAACATCAGTGAAATAAATTTTAAGCCTTCAAAATTACGAAATACAATTTCTTCAATATCTTCAGAAACCTACTCGATATCGTCGCCGCGTGAAATACGAGACGCATTCCGTACAGTTCAAAGCCTTCACGTGTCGCAAACGCATCGACCTAATTTAACTTTCAGTGCAGTGACATCAAAGTGAAAACCTTTTTGTGAAAAATAAATCGTGATGTTTGCCGTTATCCTGTAAGTAGTTTATATTAATTTTGTATAAAAAGCGTAAATTGTCTAAATTGTATATTTTCGTACTGTATTTTAAATTTAAATCCTTTTTTTTTCTCTCCATATCTCAGTTTCAGTAATCAAAAATGAGTTTAAAGTCAGAAAGTTCGGACGTAAAAGTGCCTCTCTCTGTGCTCACTAAATTCGTAAGGTCTTATGACGGGAATCAGGAAACTCTTGCCGCGTTCCTAACTAACTGCGATAACGCAATCAGTTTAGCTGTTCCCGACCAGCAAAATATCTTATGTAAATATATAATCTCCCAACTTGAGGGCAAAGCACAATTAGCCTGCAGCCTTAAAAATTTCAATAATTGGGATGAATTAAAATCATATTTAAAAAGCACGTTTGGCGAGAAAAAACACTCGTCCCATCTGCTACTTGATCTCCAAAACTGTAAACAGGGCCAGTCCGAAAGCGTTACACAATATTCTATCAGACTCGAAGCATGCCTAACTCGACTTCAAGCTGATATTCAAAATTCATGCACTGATCGTAATCTCCTTCTAGGCAAAATCGCAGCTATGGAAGAACTCGCCTTAAGCTCATTCCAATTAGGTCTTAACCCTAACATTTCTAATATTGTCCGCTGCAGAAACCCTTCGACACTTAATGAAGCAATTTCTCTAGCAGTCGAAGAAGAAAAAATTTTCAAACTTGTAAAAATTACTCAACCAAAACATCCAACTAAATTTTGTTCCTTATGTAAGAAGACCAATCATAGTTTCTCAGAGTGCTTTAAGAAAAAGCACGATTTCACACAGAGATCATCTTTCCACATTCCTCCCACTAACATTCAATATCCTGCAGGAACAAGTCAAAGTTCATCAAAGGACTCAAATTTCGTCAAAACCTGTGCCTATTGTAAACACAAAGGACATCTTATCTCAGAATGTCGTAAGCGCCAATATAATAATAATCAGCGTCGGATGAACTCTCACCCTCCGTCAGGTCCCTCTCATAGTAACAATGCTAATGTCAACATGTATGAATACTCAGAATCCTTAAATGAAGTGACGAATAGTTACGTCCCTGAATCAAAAAACTTAAACTGATTTCGGATGCGTGCCTGCCGAAATCAACAATCCAAAATGGCACTCGAACTACTAAATCCTTTTATACTAATTCTCCCAAATCGTTTATATCTCGGCAATCGCTACATGATTGTCCGAGTCACACTGAATCTTATACCAAATCTTTTATATCCCGGCAATCACCAAAAGACTGCCAAAATATCGCTGAATCATATTATCCTAAATCCTCACTGATTCCTACAAAATCGAATACAAAGCATTCCAAAGAAGATTGCTCAAATAATACTATATCTCATTCTAATTCTTATACTAGCTCTTATACTACAAAATCGTTTAAACCTCAGTTTCCTTCAAATGATCAACTGAGTCTTACAAACTCTAAAGTCATTCAAAATGACCCCCAAAGCAACGCAAGCAAAAGCTCATTGCCTCTTAAAGACGTCCCGATCTTCGAAACAAGCACCCTGAAAAAGTTGGTGTCCTTACCTCATGCATTTTTACAAATAGAATGTAATAAAAAACCTCTCTGTTTCTTAGTTGACACAGGCGCAAGTGTCAGCATTATTAAGCGCTCGTGTTTACCAGCAGAGCCCCAATTGTCTCAAGAAATTATAAAACTCAAAGGCATAAACGATAAGGATTCCTATAGCGAAACTTTAGGAACAGTTGTGCTTAACCTTATTATAAACGACCACACCATTTCTTTTAAATTCCACGTCATAACTGACGCTCTGAATCTGGAATCAGACGGTATCTTAGGTACCGATTTTCTACATTTTTTTCCATACTAATATCGATTATAATACTAAATCCCTTACTATCTCAAATTACACTTTACCAATTCATTATTCGAGCCCTAGATATATAATACCGGCTCGCTCCGAAGCTATTGTTGAATGCACTGTCTCAAATGACAAGTTCGAGTTACGTCATTTAAAAGACGCACTCATATTAGATCACTCTATATCCGAAGGTGTATATATAGCAAACTGTATAGTAAGTTTGAAGCCTAATTATAAAGTCAATGTCTCTGTTTTAAATACCACTGAATCTCAAATAGAAATCCAAGACTTCAAGGTTCATTTAACTCCTATAGACTTCTCTGAACTACGCCAAGTGTCTCAATCCCCCGAAATTGTCAACCACGTTTCTAATTCTTCATCAAATCGACTCGATCGTGTTCTAAGTCTTATAAGACACTCACATCTTAACGATGAGGAGAGAAAAGTTCTCTTAGAGTGCTGTTCTGAATACTCTGATATATTTTATCTCGAAGGAGACACTCTAACTCATACTAACGCTATTCAACACTCTATTGACACGGGTAATAGCTCTCCTATTAATGTAAAATCTTACCGTTTTCCCGAATGTCATAAAAACGAAGTCGATTCCCAAATCCAGAAAATGCTACAACAGAAAATTATTAAACCGTCTATCTCTCCATGGAATGCTCCCGTTTGGGTGGTTCCCAAAAAAATGGACGCATCCGGGAAAAAGAAATGGCGAATAGTTATCGACTACCGCCGCCTCAATGACGTCACTGTATCCGAAGTATATCCTATTCCCTTGATCACAGATATCCTAGATCAACTAGGTCATTCCAAATATTTTAGCACACTGGACTTAGTCTCCGGTTTCCATCAAATTCCGCTGAATCCTTCAGATGCACCTAAAACTGGTTTTACTGTAGTCAACACAAATGGTTCAACAGGCCACTACGAATTCACTAGGATGCCGTTCGGACTTAAGAACGCTCCCAGTACTTTTCAACGTCTTATGAACACAGTATTATCAGGTCTTCAAGGTTTACATTGCTATGTCTATTTAGATGACTGTATCATCTATAGTGCAGATCTCAAATCACATTATGAAAAACTGAAAATGGTATTCAACCGTTTCAGAGATTATAATCTCAAATTACAACCGGATAAATGTGAATTCCTTAGAAAGGAAGTCACCTATCTAGGTCACATTATAACGGATAAAGGTGTCTCTCCAAACCCAGAAAAAATTAAATCAGTCTGTGATTTCCCAATTCCTAAAAATCCTAAAGAAGTAAAATCATTCCTCGGTCTCGTTGGTTATTACCGCCGATTTATTGACAATTTCTCCAAGATCACAAAACCTCTAACATCTTTACTCAAAAAGGATGTCACTTTTCATTGGTCTATAGAACAAGACCAAGCTTTTAACCTCCTGAAGGAAAAGTTAACCTCAGCTCCTCTTCTCCAATACCCTGATTTTTCTCAACCATTTATCGTTACCACAGACGCCAGCAACTACGCCGTTGGCGCAGTGCTATCTCAAGGCCCTGTCGGCAAGGACAAACCAATAGCCTATGCTTCTAGAACCTTAAACAAACAAGAAGGAAATTACTCGACCACAGAAAAGGAGTTAGTTTCTATTTTATTCGCCGTTAAAACTTTCCGACCATATCTCTACGGCACTAAATTCAAAATCGTAACAGATCACCGGCCCTTAGTATGGCTCTTCAACGTCAAAGATCCTGGTTCCAAACTCGTCCGTTGGCGCCTCAAACTTGAGGAATACGATTACGAGATTATTTACAAACCTGGAAAATTAAATTCAAATGCAGACGCTCTGTCTCGCATCCCAATTCATGCTATAAATACAGATAATCTTACTAAGCTTTCCTACGAGGCATATTTTAAGAAACAACTTACAAACTCTTTACCAGATTCTAACACAAAAATTGAAGAACACTCACAAGCTTTACATCTTTCCAAATGCAAAATTATTGCATGCCCCGTTTCTCTAGATTTCGACAACTCAATGCCACATTGTGAGGAATTATTATCTCAGATAACCGACACCGCTTCATTGTTAGAAGCCGAACGTGAACAATGTTCGGTAAGGTCAGTTACAAAAAATAATAAAACATATTATTTTCTTTTTACCAAGGTTCATCATTACGATGAGACAACTTTTCGCTCCATTTACGACACTTTGATGATGCTTCGTGATGAACTTATATCACATCACCCTAGCATTGATGAAATAGCTATCTCCGATTTCTCTGAACCTTTTACTAAATTATCCTATACCAAAATTTATAATATGATTTCCTACGTATTTCATAACACTGATATCAAAATACATATTTATAAAAATCAAATAATATTTCCAACTCCAGCTGAAGTTCCTACAATTCTCAAAGAGAATCACGACACTCCCATAGCAGGACATCCTGGTGTGAATAGGATGTATAGTCGAATTAAAGCCTCATACTACTGGAAAGGAATGAGAACTGACATAGAACGCTATGTAAAGTCTTGCAAACTATGCCAAGTTAACAAACCTTTACGAGCCTGCAATAAAGCTCCTATGGTTATTACATCCACGAGCACAAAGCCTTTTGAACGATTAGCTCTGGACATAGTTGGTGTCTTACCTGAAGCAGATTTCCAAAACTTCAAGTTCATTCTGACTCTGCAAGATGATCTTACCAAATTCCTATGTGTCTATCCTATGATTTCTTCAACAAGTGAAGAAGTAGCCCGTAATCTGGTCCACTTTATGTCCTTATTCGCTATTCCTAAAATGATCCTTACTGATCAAGCCATGACTTTTACATCAGAACTGTTTAAACAAGTTACCGATATTTTCAAAATCAAACCCTTACTTTCTAGCCCTTACCATCCCCAAACTAACGGTGCGCTGGAACGCAGCCACGCTACTCTTAAAGAATACCTAAAATCCTTTGTAAACGAAAATCAAAATGATTGGCATTGCTACCTAGCAACAGCTGTTCTCGCGTATAATACAACTCCTCATACTACTACTCAATTTACTCCGTTTGAACTTCTGTTTGGACAGAAACCAACCCTTCCTAATTCTCTCTACGACACAGATAATAATGTTACATACCACGAGTATGTCCGTGCGCTTCAGTATAGAATGAAAGTAAGCCGCGAAAAAGCTTTAGAGTATATTAGATCAAGTAAAGAATCTTCAAAACAAATCTATGATTCAAGTTCTAATCCTAACATAGAATATAAAGTTGGTGACATGGTATATTTAAAATACCATCACAGACTTCGTAAAGCCTTATCTCCAATATGGAAAGGCCCTTACAAAATCGTTAAAATAAATGGAAAACATAATGTTACTTTATTAATAAATAGAAAACATGTTAAGTATCATACTAATTTAATTAAGCTCGCTGTAACTTAAGCTTATCATTCTTTTCAGATTTTTCTCCTACGTCTCGTCTGAGCCAATGATTACACCCATAACGCATAGCCCTGGAATATATTTCGACCCCATTACAAAAATTTATTTCTACAATGATTATTGGAGAGTAATCACGCATCTCAACACCGTCTCATTGGAACCACAGCTTGACAAAGTTGACCGGTTGATTGTTAAAACCTCTCTAGTTTGTGCTAAGTTGCAACCAGAAGAGTACTCTAGCTGCAAAAATGTTTTTAGTCCAATTGAAGTACTTCTAGAATCCAATTATCTCAAGGCTCAATCTCTATCTCATATTATCTCAAGCGAAAATCCTGCTAGATTCAAAAGATCTTTAGAATTTGGTGGTGAAATCCTTAAGTTTTTCTTTGGCACTTTAGATGCTGAAGATGCCCGAAAATATGATGCTGCAATTAGCTCTTGTCAGAGATCTGAATCTGAGATATTTCATTTAATGAAAGATAATATTCATATAGTTAAGTCGTCTATTAATACTTTTAATTCTACTATTTCTAGGTTAAATCAAAATGAGATAAAGTTAAACTCTCAGATTAATAAATTAAACGATATATTGTCTTATGTTACTAGTGATAATGAAAAATTAATGTATTTAACTAGATTTAATAGCTTAGTTAATATAATCGAAAGCTCTTTACTAGCTATCTCAAATTTTCTCGATACTGTAATAAACGCAATTTTGTTTTCAAAAGTTAATGTTCTACATCCTTCTGTTCTAAGTCCTGTAAAACTGTATGATGAACTGTCTAAACACAGAAACTCAATCAATAAAGGTTTAGATTTTCCTGTAGCACTAAGTATAGAAAATATACATACCATTATAGATATATCTAAGTTAGTCTCCTATTTCTATAACAATAAGATAGTATTTGTAATACAGATCCCTCTTGTCTCTCCCGTTAAGTATAACGTCTATAAAACAATCCCGCTCCCGACTCCTCATTACGAAGGACAATCCAAAAGTTTTGCCTTAATCAAACCTACTAAACCCTATTTAGCTATAACTGACGATAGATTAAATTACGTATTATTAGATACTTTAAGAGATTGTACTATTTTAAATAGTGAAAATTCCATCTGTAAATTAGAGTCAATTTATTCTGTAAATTCGAATCCTTCATGCGAGACAAAACTTTTAACTGAAGTGACTCTATCTTTACCAAGGGAATGTGAACCGAAAATCCTATATGGTCTTATTGACATATGGCATAAATTAAAAAATAATCAATGGATATTTGTACAGTCAAAAACAAGCAAACTAACTATCAATTGTAATGATAACTTTAAGGATTATTCTATATCTGGCACTGGAATATTAAAACTGAACAAAGGTTGCATTGGTTACTTTAAAACGATTCAATTTATACCTTCTACCATTTCAAATTTAACTATTGATAATAATAACTTTAATATTAATTTTGATATAACTAATGATAACTGCTGCAACCAAGAGATTGTTAACAAAACGATTCCTCTTCTATCACCTATTAACCTAAGTAATATTAATTTAGATTCCTTAAAAAATTCGATAAACCAATTCAACGATCTTGAGTTGCAAATCAACAGGATCCAAGAGGAATCTCATTTTATAAAATATAGCTCGTATTACTCTGCTTTTACTTATATAATTATTTCGTTAATTTTTCTATTTTTATGTTATAAGATTATCAGATGTTTTAAACAACGTAATTGTAACAAATTCTGCATTCAATTTTTTTTCCAATGTAATCGCAAAAAGATTTCGCATAAAGAAAACAAAGCCCAAAGTTCTATTGAAATGTCACAGATAACAGATGATGAAGATAACGCATCTGTAGACCTTCGAAATCTTAGTGCATCAGTGCAAAGAAATCTTTCAAATAATTAAATTATGTAGAATATTTTACCATTTCTCTCCTTTTCCTTTTCTTTTTTTTACTACGCTTTATTTTAAATTAAAGCTTCGTTTAAAGGGGGGAAATGTTATAAATTAATAATTTTAACATGATGTGTTAATTCGCTGCTTCAGCATTTCAATTTATATAAAGCGAACAACCCGCGAGGCGGCGAAGCAGTCCACATTTCCATATTGAATAGTTAACACTGAAACTACTGTATTCGCGTGAAGTAAAAGTTCCGTGTGTGTGAATTTCCAAATTAAATTCGTTGGACATTTCTTGTGGTTTTTTTTTTCAAAAGACTGTCGAAGCGGACCTCCTAACAGCATGATGAGGATGTGTTTATTTTATATTAGTTATTTATTAGCAGAGAGTTGATCGAGACTTATTTGTTTATTTGGTTCACAGCTGTAATAACTTCACTTGTTGTTGATTTATAATATAGAATACCGATGTTAACAGTAAGGGCCTACTTCTTTGCATGAACGTAAGAAAAATCTTACTTTCATAGTCTTCCACTTTTTGATTAGGTTTTTGTTTTGATTGATTTGAAATCTATGTAAAAAGAGTTAGTAAACGCTGGCTTCTATGTATATAGAAACAAGCGTTTACTAACTCAAGCCGGGCAACTTAGAAAGTCGTCATTAATTTAATCATTGCGAAGAGAATGCCGGATATCAATTAAAATGCGGATAGTAAGAAAAACATCAAAATTAAATACCTATTATATAAGAGCATAATTTCGCTATTATCGTTAAGTAAATTTACATAGTGCTACCCGTTTTCTACTCGCTACTAATGAATCGACGACAAACAAAATAAACGTAGTCGTAGTTAAAGTTGGTATATTTCTTTTGTAAATACATTCAACTATTTTTTTAACGTTTAGTTTTGTTGCGCTTCGGTGTAATAGTGGGTCTACGTGCTTGTGGCTTGTGCAAGGTATCAAAATAATGAAAGTGCGTGTAGGTGTCTTTTATGCTTCGCAATATCTTATGGAATAGATAGGTTTGTTTGAACTTTACTGAGAGATTTTTTATTGTTCAAAAGATCTCGTAAAGGAGTAATTTATTACTTGTTTGATTTCACTATAAATCTATTTTAATCTGTATAAAAGCCAAATAGTTATGAAAATACGAGTAGGTCGTAAAATCTCCAGATCCGTGAAGAAAGATTATATTTCTAGATAAGGAAAATACATTATTATAATTATTACATTTGACGCATGGATAAAAATAATTATTATTAAACTATAGGTATACGGCCAAAGTCAGACAAAATTTCAAATATAGTATGGAAAATATAGAAACGTACATTTGGTAATAATCTACATCTGTACACAAACGTTAAGATTGTTACATAAAGAAAACTTTTCAAAAAACAGTCTTATTATCAATTTATTCAAAAATGTTTTGAATGGCTGTGAATATGAATATGTATTATGAAAAGACTAGCATACGCTCGCGACTTCGTCCGTGTGGACTACACAAATTTGAAACCCCTATTTTACCCCCTTAGGGGTTGAATTTTCAAAAATCCTTTCTTAGCGGATGCCTGAGTTATAATAGCTATCTGAATGCCAAATTTCAGCCCGATCCGTCCAGTGATTTGAGCTGTGCTTTGATAGATCAGTCAGTCAGTCAGTCACCTTTCCCTTTTTAGGGTTCCGTACCTCAAAAGGAAAAACGGAACCCTTATAGGATCACTTTGTTGTCTGTCTGTCTGTCAAGAAACCTACTGGGTACTTCCCGTTGACTTAGAAGCATGAAATTTGGCAGGTAGGTAGATCTTATAGCGGACATTTGGGGAAAAATCTGAAAACCGTGAATTTGTGGTTACATCACACACAAAAAAAAAATTGTGGTCATGAACTAATAATTAGTATTTTCAATTTTCTAGGTAAGATAACTATATCAAGTGGGCTATCATATGAAAGGTCTTCACCTGTGCATTCTAAAACAGATTTTTATTTATTTTTATGCATCATAGTTTTGAATTATCCCGCAAAATGTCGAAAAAATACGACTGTAGTACGGACCCTCATTGCGCGAGCCTGGCTCGCACTTGGCCGGTTTTAATATATTTAGATAAGCCAGCTACGCAGTTCGCCACGGTGTGACAGGCAGCCGGTATGTTTATTTAATGCATCGCTAGCAATGAATCCTAAGGCGCATAAGGGCATGTGGGTAGTATATATTTTACTGCAGTGCCATATACAGGAGTTCTTTGACCTCGTATATTCAGTATTTTTCCAAGAATTTCTCTAATATTACTTAGATACTTACTTATTTGAATTTTTCTCAAAGGTATATTTAAACAGTCCCTAATGTATTTAGTGTTTAAACTATCCGAAGTGGTATTATCATACTTTAAAAATATTATAAATGCGAAAATGTGTCTATTTGTCGATGTCCTAGAATAAAATATTTACGGCTACCTCTTCCAATATCAATGGTTGATGTCCTTCAATCAATCACGCAGCAACGGAGCAACGGATCGGCAACAGACACTTCAATTTTATTTATATATAGGCTAGACTAGCTTGATTAGTTGCAGTATGCCTGACTAGTTTAGGGCAAGGAGTCCTATTTCAAAGGTCTGCTCGCGACGCTACGGTAGGTACCTACTAGAAACTTTTCCCGAGATAATGTGCGGATTGTGACGTCATTAATCACCTTTCGTACAGCGCGAGCGTGACGTTCATGTTAAAAATAAATAAAAATCATGATTTTTTAATTTATTCTCTTACCGCTATACGAAAAATCACATCATTTTGTTACTACAGTCCAAGACCCTATTATGCGAGTGACGATGTTGGATGGGATCGTACGCGGGGAAGCGGGGCTGGTCTTCTACACGGACCTCGTCTCATCGGCGGGGAACTACAACCGGCTACGGGAATTCGCGCCCCATTGGCATAAGAGGCGAAGCAGCTCGGAGCGTACAGGTGCCAGGCCGGCACCACGGAGGAGCAGCAGCGGAGATCACAGCTGTGTTAGTGACGTCTAGCCCCCAAGGGGGGAGAGTGAGCATAAGGGACAAGGAAGAGACAAAATAATTTGTAGGGAGTCAAGAAGGCGCCCCGGGAAAATGCCAAGAGCAAGTACCGAACGGGCGCCCTCCCGCGATTCGGCTAGAGAAATTAAATGTGAATTAGGTCGGAAAAAAATCCTTTCATTTGAGAGCTTCCGAGGCAATGACACCTCAATGACACCACATTAGTATCTACGTTGCACCCATGCGAAGCCAGGGCGGGTCGCTAGTGAATAATAAGTATACAACTCTAAATGTCCTGGCTTGCGAGAGGGCAGTATCCATGTAGTTTATTTGTTGCCTTATGTGTACACTGGGGGCCTTATGTCTAGCCTTATTTAAGGAGAAGTGCTCCCTGGGGCTTATATTCCAACTTCCAAGTACAGATCTAATTGTTTTTCTATTTCGCATAAAACATCTTGAATTAACCTGTTTTAGTTCAGTGTATGGCCTTATTTTATAATATAATTACCTGGCTGAAGTTGAGATCTCTCTATATATAAAAATGAATCGCTGAATGTGTTGCTGATCGCAAATCTCGAGAACAGCTGAACCGATTTCGCTAATTCTTTTTTTATAATATTCCTTGAAGTACGAGGATGGTTCTTACGGAAAGAAAAATTTAAAAAAATTGCCTGAAAAAGAATCGGCTGTTAGGCGGTACGAAGTTCGCCGGGGCAGCTAGTACTTAAAAATAATAACATGCATGCTTTTAAGGTTTATTGTAGTATTGTAAACAAATAAAAGTTTTCTTTCTTTCTTCTTCAGTACAGTGTGACAAGGCTATATCTTGGCGCATGGCGGAAATCGGTGGCCCTACCGCGGTTGTTTGACAGCTACAATGTAACGCTCGCAATCATCTCTGATTGGTTGTTGCTCGCTCACTATTGGCCACAATGCATTGTTGCAACAAGAATCGCACAAATTCAGAACAATTGAGATTGTAATAATGATTGATGCAGGTTTTAGACAATCGCCCTACAGATCTAACGTTGACGTCAAGTGTCACCTTTGTTCTTGTTTGAATATCCTTTATTCTCCAACAGCGCCCCGCTGTCAATGTCATTCAAGTGCCAAGGGAGCCTTGTCGCAATGTAGGTACCTCTTGTTACTTGATACTTAGGTACACGAAAAAATTAATAATATTAGGTTAGTTTTTAGAAAACTTGTAACTGCCTTTCTGCAACACAGGTTTTTCCTAGTGCAGAGGGTAGGAAACTCGTTCTCTTACCTATAATTTTAGTATATTAGATATAATATATTAAGTCCTTAGTTTTAGAAAACTTGTAACTGCCTTCTGCAACACAGGTTTTTCCTAGTGCGGAGGGTAGAAAACTCGTTTCTTGTGTCTAAATTCTAAATTCAAAAATAAATTATTCTTATTCTTATTCTTATTTCATAAATGTTTTTAGCCGAGTATCGAATCTGCGATCTGTAGCTTGGAAGCGAATATTGACCTCGCTTCGTATCAAAGCTTAAAATAATTTACTTTTTTTATATATTTCGGTCCCGGGCGTCCAACATTTATTCACGTATCTCGACATGCCCATACATCGATATATTGTAACCAATGGAATTTATACCTTAAATGCTTAAAAATTAGATCTAAAATGCAGTCACACACACTAAATCGGACATCCACACGTACCATACGTAATATGTTGGAATACCTCTGCGTATTATGTAATCTTCGGATTGTCTTGGCCCTTTATTGCGATACAAGCTTTTTTCTGCGACTTCGTATGCGTGGATTTTGGTTTTTTTTTTAATAGAGATAGCGAGCAAACGAGCAGGCGGGTTATCTGATGTTAAGTGAATACCGCCGCCCATGAACATTTGCAGCACCAGAGGAACCGCCGATGCCTTGCCGGCCTTTTAGGAATTTGTTGGTCCGCCCGTTGAATAACCCCATGTTGTAATCTAGTGGAAACACCGCCGATGGGAGTTGGTTCCACAGTTCTTCTTTCCACTATTTCTTAAAGATTTTGGTGAAATGTTTCAAAATCCTTTTATAGTGTCTACATTTTAAAGAAGACCTACCAAACGACAACTTTCTAGATCCAGCGGGTTGAAGTATGACATAATATGTCAGTCAGTCAGTTATGCTCCTTTTAGTTAGATAGAGAACTAGCTGATGCTCGCAACATTGTCACCGTAGGGTTTAAAAAATTGCGTGGGAACTCTTTAATTTTGTCATTCTCCAGGTCTATAACTATATCCATGCAAATCACATCGATCCATTGCTCTGTTATGGCGTGATTGAAGGACAAACCAACAAACTTATTGGGTAGTGATAGTGATAGTCAACTTGCCTAGTGATGGGCAATCCGCTTCAGCATCGCTCAGGAAGGAATTTTTGAAAATCTAAGTAGGTACTCTAAGTTGATATCTGTCTGTCAGTTTAAGTTTTATATGTGTATAGAATGAGATGTGTAGGCAAATTAATGAATTAATACAAGGTTTTTGTGGTATGTGGGTTTGCTTGAATTAATTGGTTTAATTAGGAACGCCTTTGTTTAATTGGTTACAACGATTATTTTATGGGCATCTATAATACGATATTTTACACCAAGCGAGAAAAAATCTAAAAATGTATAAACAATTGAAAAATATTGATTTTAGTTTATAAATAAAAATAGCGAGCAAACGAGCAGGCGGGTCATCTGATGTTAAGTGATTACCGTGAACTACTACTCGTGAACATTTGCAGTACCAGAGGAACCACCAATGCGTTGCCGGCTTTTCAGGAATCCAAGTAGCAAGGCTCTACCTGTGAGGAAATGCCCGGACAAGGAGGTCTAGCCTATAGGCCCACACCCCGATTGGCTTAGGTCGATCGAGAAGACCCTTCGCCGTCGTGATGCCACTTGGCATCCATTTACTCGCCAACTTTATATATTCTATGCCACTGACGTTTATAGGTAATAATTAAAAGGCGGTCACTGAAAATCAGCGTTGGGGCGTCTGGTACCTCAGATATTTGCTCTAGAGGTTTGTGTCTGAGGGGCCCGACGTCTCAACACAAGCTGAGTGGCCTACCTGTTCGAGGTGTTGCACTGCTGTACAGGACGATATTGCCTACACCATGTACCACCTATATACCTCGAATAAACATTATTCTATTCTATTCTATTCTATTCTATCTAATACCTATACTGTCACGAGTATTTTCATCTTACATTCCTTTGAAAAAGATTATTCACTTCTTTTTCTTGCTTTCTTTTGACAGGTTTGCACTAAAGGATTCCGTTGGACTTATTAAATAAATTATTTCCTGAAATATTATTTTCTTGTAAGAAATTCCGAGTCAAAACGTAATTACAACGTCCATGGACGGTCATTTCTAGAGTCTTAAGGGGAGGTACTGGGTGTGAATGAAATAAGTTCCTTATCAAAGAAAATCCACCCTTTGAAGACGTTTCGCACAATGTTAGTAATTGGCATTCCGATTCCTTTCCGCTGAACAAAATTGCAGGCGACTCCTTTCATGTTAATGCTTTGGACTTTGCAATTTTAAATAAACGTTTACTGACGTTGCATCTCGTTACATATTAATGTAGCACCGTCCGGTGCAGTCTCTTAGGGTAAGCGCACATTGACTATAGGGATGGTGACTACTAGTCAAATCAGCGAATTTTTATCAAACGTCAAAACGCTTGCTTAGTGAGGGAGCTTGTATGAAATACATAGATGTGTCATGTGACGTCATAAACGTTTGACTTAATTTGACGTACTTTCTTAGGTAAATTGATAATTTAAAATGTAATTTAATAAAATTTAATCCACGGACTCTCTTGCCAAAGGAGCTCCGGTAGGCTGTTTAGGCATGGCTCTCTTAACGATACAATTAAAAGAGCTCTTGCCACCATAAATATTCCTGCGCTCATTGAGCCGGCAGGGATTAGTCGGGATGATGGCAAGAGACCTGATGGATTGACGCTGGTTCCCTGGGAACGGGGACGGGCGCTAATGTGGGACGCAACTTGCGTTGACACATTGGCCCCGTGTCATATCAGGAAGACAGCATCAAGACCGGGAGCCGCAGCAGAAACAGCTGAAAACGGCAAGCGGCGCAAGTATGCCTCTCTTATAGAGAGTTACATTTTTGTGCCGTTTGCCGTGGAGACCCTGGGGCCATGGAGTCTTAGTGCTAAAAATTTTTTACGAGACATTTCACCGCGATTAATAGCCTCAACTGGTGACAGAAGGGCTGGCTCATTTTTTGCGCAGCGGATCAGCCTGGCTGTCCAGCGCGGAAATGCAGCCAGTATTCTTGGCACCATTCCACGCGGTCATGATTTATATAGTAATTAGATAAGGCTAGCCTTAAGTTTTATTGTATTAAAAAAAAAAAAAAAATAACAAAAAAAAAAAAAAATTTAATAAATAATATTATTATAGAACTATATTAACTCTTGTATACAAAGTATATTTGGTAATAAATTAAATTATTTTTTTATTTTTAGTTTGTGGTTAGGTATTGAAGTCGGCTTTTTTTTTTGTAAAACAATTTTTGACACAGTCCATCGTCCCAATTGCCTGAGCATCTAGCCGCTCTATAGGTCATCCCCTAATTAGCTAGGAATTATAACAATTAAGTACTATTTCCGCCTTTGCTCGTTCTTTACTTATACAGTTGTTATTAGCACTTGCATGAATGTTTCTGATAATATATATACCCATTATCTTACTATTAACGTTTAATGTAGAATCAACCAATGTCAAAATATGAGCTCGTTGGATCAGTATCAGTTTGCAGGTGCTGACAAGAAGCAATCGCTCAGACGACTATAAGTCAATGTGCGTCCACCCTTATGAACCGTAGACACGATCATTTTATAAACTACAACCTCTGAAAATGGTTTTGCCTTCGCTCTACTTTTTCTATTGTAATAGTTTTTTCAGCAAGCTCTACAAAGAAAGATAATGAGAGTTCTCGAAAATTTTGCTACGTTTGGATTTGAAAACTATACTGAAAATACTATAATTTTGATTCTTGAATAATATACATTGCTTTTTGGACATTGCTTTACATTCCTCATGAAATGGGTACAATTTTTAGGGTTCTGTACCTCAAAAGGAAAAACGGAACCCTTATAGGCCAAGTCAGGCTCGCGCAATGAGGGTACCGTACTACAGTCGTATTTTTTCGACATTTTGCACGATGATTCAAAAACTATGATGGATAAAAATAAATAAAAATCCGTTTTAGAATGCACAGGTAAAGCCCTTTTATATGATACCCCTCTTGATATAGTTATCTAACTGCGAAAGTTGAAAATACTAATTATTAGTTCATGACCACAATTTTTTTTTTGTGTGATCTAACCCTAAATTCACGGTTTTCAGATTTTTCCCCTAAAGCCAGCTATAAGACCCACCTACCTGCCAAATTTCATGATTCTAGGTCAACGGGAAGTACCCTGTAGGTTTCTTGAGAGACAGACAGACAACAAAGTGATCCTATAAGGGTTCCGTTTTTCCTTAAAAACCCTAAAAAGTAGCAAACTTATCTAAGTAGCAATGATTTTTCATACCTTATATTTTTTAGCATTCCGCAGTAACGCAGGAAACCCTACTATAGTTTCGTCAGCTCTATGTAAGTTTGCTTGACCGCAAGAGAGGCGGGAGGTGTGTTGAAATAGTAGCTACATTCTTCGACCTTCTTTCAACAAACAGGTAACTTACGGTGTAGGTATGATAAAAGGTCACATTTTTAATACGAAATTGCTGTCATTTCCAATTATTTTGAAGACCTTTACAATCTAGCCATGTGACTATCGAATTTTTATAGGTAACTAGCTGCCCCGGCGAACTTTGTTGCGCCTAACAGTCGATTCAAATTTTTTAAATTTTTCTCTCCGTAAGAACCATCCTCGTACTTCAAGGAATATTATAAAAAAATAATTAGCGAAATCGGTTCAGCTGTTCTCGAGATTTGCGATGAGTGATTTGCATTTGATGAGTGATTGTGAGTTGATTTGCATTTAGTGATTCAATTTTATATTATAGATAACTAGAGGATGCCCGCGACTTCGTCCGCGTGGATTTAGGTTTTTTTAAAATCCCGTGTGAACTCGTTGATTTTCCGGGATAAAAAGTAGCCTATGTCCTTCCCCGGGATGTAAGCTACCTCTGTACTAAATTTCATCAAAATCGGTTAAACCGTTCGGATAAATATCCTTTCACTTTACTTCCATAAAATACCATTTAGCAACTGTAATGTCCTATTTTTCACAGTTAACTATACACGTTTACTAGTAATTAGACAAGGCTAGCTTTAAATTTTATTGTAATATTTTCGAAAAACCCTAGTGTCAATTTAATTTTAAATTTAAAGAATACCCGGCTAAGTTTGTTGTGGGCTCTTCTCAGACCTGGGCGCGTTTGGAACCCTCGTAGCTTTAATTTTAAGTTTGCGTAACAATTATCACCACTATATCTTAGAAATCCAACATCTGACCATCAAAAAGAGATATTAATTACCTATTTTGAATAAATCATTTGACTTTGACTTTGACTTTGAATGAATGAAATTAATTGCGAATGAACTCAACAGAATCAGAGCAACAGTCTTTTAACCACTAGGTTATCACCTCTTTACTATACCTAGAGTCAATTTAAATTGACTCACTGCGAATGTATGTAAAGTTGATTGTCGTTTTTATGTAACTTCTGTACAAATTACATAAACTTATTCCCGTTAATTACCATATGAGCAAAGACCTTTTATCCGAACTATTTGACGGCTGTTGTCGGCAGGTGGGCGCACACCTTTAACCCTTAAAAGGGCGAATTACATAATATGGTTTTTTGCGTAAGTAGTGGAAATTCCACTAGATGTCGAATTTAATTAAAAACTAGTTTTAAATATCAGGTCACTTAATGTACTCGATATTTGAACTCTACTTTTTAGGATTCCGTACCTCAAAAGGAAACCCTTATAGGATCGCTTTGTTGTCTGTCTGTCAAGAAACCTACAGGGAACTTCCCGTTGACCTAGAATCATGAAATTTGACAGGTAGGTAGGTCTTATAGGAGACATTAGGGGAACAATCTGAAAACCGTGAATTTGTGGTCACATCACAAAACAAAATTAAAATGTGAACAAATAATTAGTAGGTATTTTCAACGTCGAAAATATACGACTGCAGTACGGAACCCTCGGTGCGCGAGTCTGACTCGCACTTGGCCGGTTTTTTTAATTAAATTACGTTTTTATTTGTTGCACATTAACTCTATGCTTTTATGTACAAAGGAACTTTTTAAACTTTTTTTGAAGAGTTGAGAAGCAAGGCGGAGGATCGTGTGTGGATGGCCTGAGAAGGTAGCGGGAAGTGGGTGGATGAGGAAGGCGGAGGATCGTGTGTGGATGGCCTGAGAAGGTAGCGGGAAGTGGGTGGATGAGGAAGGCGGAGGATCGTGTGTGGATGGCCTGAGAAGGTAGCGGGAAGTGGGTGGATGAGGAAGGCGGAGGATCGTGTGTGGATGGCGTGCTCTTGGGCAGACCTATGTCCAGCAGTGGACGCAAACGGGCTGATTGATTGATTGACAAAACCACCGCTATACCATTATAGTCATCAATAGATAGATATGCGTTACGAGTAGCAAGTGACTATTCAAAACGTGAAGTATCGATCTAGGCGTGACATTGACGTAATGGAGAATAGAACCCGGGACTGTTTACAAGCGGAGCACGGCCGAAATAAAAATATACCATCAGCTCGAAACTTCAGTCTAGTGCTGACGTCACTAAAATGGCGGCCACGCGCATTAGCAATTAGCGGGACTTACGATACTGTATCTGATTGATATAAATCATAAAACGGCATCTATTGTTAGAACAATAGATGCCGTTTCATTCAGAGAATTATAGTGAGTGTGAAATTATAGTGTTCACTTGTTCAGTAGGTTTCTATACCTTTGTTGGTATAACTGACTACTTAGCTGTACTTATAGCAAAAACTTTCTATTCTCTATGTATTCAATTGTAATGCAAGAGACCTGGACTCTTGTCCCGTGGAAGCAAGGTAGGTCGCTTGTGTGGGATGCCACGTGTGTGGATACACTGGCGCTGTCACACGTACAGGCGACCTCCGTGGCGGCCGGAGCGGCGGCTACTAAGGCAGAAAGGGCCAAGAGGCGCAAATATGAGAATATAGAAAATAGTTTCATATTTGTGCCTTTTGGGGTGGAGACCATGGGTTCGTGGGGCGAGGATGCTAGATCCTTTTTTAAGGACCTTTCATCCCGTCTCGCGGAATCCACGGGGGACCGGAGGGCTGGCAGTTACCTCGGTCAGCATATTAGTCTGGCCATTCAACGAGGTAACGCTGCCAGCGTTCCCAGCACCCTGCCTCGTTGCGGTGGTTTAGATGATATTTTCGATTTGTAATTTTTATGTTCTAGAATAGGTATTTTTGTTTATTGTAATGCTGAATCGTCATTGTATGTATGCTTTCATATTGATTATTTCTCTATTTATTAGTGGTAACCAGCCCAGTGGTTAATTATGTCGGCTTCCTATTCCTGAATAGGCAGGATAGGATCTCGGGCACTGGCACTGCTTGTAAACGACTTCCACACACCACACCACATACTTGTGCCACCTGAATCCAACGGCTGCGCCAGCGACTCGTTTGATGTCGTTTGTTGTGGGAGGGGGGAAGGGGGGGGGGGGAACACCGTGAGGAAACCTGTAAATTGTAAATTGTTTATAGAAGCACTATTATTATGTATTAAGAAGTAGACGGAATGACACACTTTGTAAACCTTCGTGGTTTTTTGCTGTGTCTAAATTGGATTTGTTAAACATTCTTTATGTTCTAACTAATATCTGTCCCGGCTGTACTCACGTGTTTAGTCGACGTTAACCCGACTAGTTTCGAACCCATCCGGGGTCCTTTTTCAAGGGAGTCCGTTCGCGCACGTTTTGAGTCAAAACCGCGGCACGTGATACGTGGACAGATATTATTTAGAATGGAAATCACTCACGGTAGTTTAAACGCTAAAATTCTTTATGTAGGTAATTAAAAAAAAAAAAAGGTGTGTGAACTCCGCCAATCCGCACTTGGCCAACGCGCTGGCCAAGTGCGGATTGGCGACAGAATTTATTTCAATAGTTATTTCAACATCACAAGATACATGCATTAAATTGATTAAACTGGCTGAAATATCGAGTGACTCGATGGTCCACTCGATATTGTTTGGGATCGCTCGGAAGTTTATTTGCTTTGTGAATTTAATCGCACAAATGGATTTATTGATAAAATACAATGCTATTTTAAAATTTGTTTTATCCTTCAATAGCTGGTAAGTATTACTTTTTAATATTAGTATTCTGTCTAGTGACAAACAGACGTCACTGTCCGTCTAGTGACGTCTGTTTGTCACTAGACGGTATTTCATGAGCTGTAATAGAAAGAAAGATGAAATTTTCATACATTGTGTATAGTACGCGACAGGTCGAGATGGACATCGTGGTATGACTCGCCCGCATCGGGTTAACGCGGGGGTTGTGCGGGTGTGCGGAGCGTTCCCTCCCCGCTTGCCATCACGACCTGTCGCGCACTATACGTATTTCTATTGCCATTATAATAATTAAAAATAAAAATTTCAAAATGGCCGCCAAGTAAAATAAAAAGTCCAATAGTGGTATAATAACATCTTGTTACGTTACGTTGTTGTAATGTTACGGAACCCTTCGACTCGCACTTGACCGGTTTTTCTTCAAACTTTTTGTATGAAATATTTACGCTACTTAACCCACAATCTTCTCCATTGTTGAATGAAGAATACTGCAAAAAGTATAATTAAGAAGTTTTACAATTTACACCAGCGGAACAAAGATGCCGTAAAACATAAAACTGAAAAGTTTTAAACAGTTTATTATCAAGCAACACGTCTGGGAGTTGCCACTCATCTGATACAAAAAGTTCTGGCATTTTTATTATTAAAAGTATCTACTTGTAAAAGTTTAATGGAATAAAATTGAAAATTGTACAATAAGGGCATAAAACAAGCCATCCATGACGTTTATTACCCGAGCCGAAGGCGAGGGCAGATATTTAAGTCGAGGATAAAATGGGTTTTATGACCGAGTTACACACTGTTTTCACTTCGATTGCGAGGAAATGAAACTATAATAATATTATGAGTACATGTCTAAAGTAAAAGTCAAGTCAAGTAATTTTTTAATATGTCACAACCTCATCATAAGTGCAAGATGTTACTGGCACTATAGAAATAACATTTTTTTTGTGTTTCTTATTCCTTCCTTTTGTATAACTTCATTGTTCGTTTGCACAAAAGGGGGAAGAAAATTAAGAACTTAAATTAACTTGAACAATCTGACGCCAACAATTTTATCACCTCTACTGTTTGACCGATTTCTAAAAAGGAGGAGATTCTCAATCCAGTCCGTTTTTCGACCCATTGGTCTGGTACATTGGTAACGGGGATCGATAGTGTATCCCTGGTGAAGGAGGGTGCTGTCTACAGTGTCGACAGTTTCTTACAGTGTAAGACTTCAGAAAACTCGTTCCCTGCCTTACATTGATGCGCTCGAAGTCACAGTCTTTGTGTAACTAGATCCTTTGTGCACGTTGGACCTTTGACGCTTCCAAATGTACTAGGTACTCAGACACTAGGTAGTAAAAGTTGGTTGTGACTTGTGTCATTGTGTCACAATGAAATGTTCTTAGAGTTTTGTACTGTAAACACGTCTTTTAATGCACGTTTAAATAAACTGCTAAAAAGGTGTGGAACATTTCATTGCTGTTTGGAATGTTTCTGAAGATTTTGTTGTCAATGTTTTATTGCTATAAAACCATAGAAATATTCAGTAATCTATACACATATTATACAAGAGGAAAAGCTGACTGACTGACTGATCTCAATCAACGCACAGCTCAAACTACTAGACGGATCAGGCTGGGCATGCAGATAGATATCCACTAAGAAAGGATTTTTGAAAATTCAACCCCTAAGGGAGTAAAATAGGGGGTCGAAATTTGTGTTGTCCACGCGGATGAAGTCGCGGGCTAGTAACTTAGCTATATATATAAAAGGAAAAGGTGACTGACTGACTGACTGACTGACTGACTGATCTATCAAACGCACAGCTCAAACTACTGGTCGGATCGCGTTGAAATTTGGCATGCAGATAGCTATTATGACGTAGGCATCCGCTAAGAAAGGATTTTTCAAAATGCAACCCTTAAGGGGTAAAATAGGGGTTTAAAATTTGTGTAGTCCACGCGGACGAAGTCGCTGGCATAAGCTAGTATAGTTATAAATCCGTTAAAAAAGTTTTTAGGATATGGTGTCCAGCATCCAAATGTAGCAAAAAGTCATTTTTGTTTTTGCAAAACCGACATTGTTCTACAGGACGTGGCCAATGATATTAGAAGAAAAAGAGGTAGATAGGTTACTTATATCAAATTCGATGTTTACAAATGGCACGCTGCGTCAGCGCCGAAAGACTCAACACACATAAACGCATAGATAGTATTTTAACCTCACACAACAGAGAGTAAAGGACGGTGAACTAATAACCTCAGCTTCAGTTGCGCACGAAAAAGAGACGGTTATATTTTGCACTACCTCGTCCTGCACAGAAGAGTGGAAGAAGGACGGATATATGCCTAATAATGCGAGCGTAAAAGAGACGGGACGAGACGGTAAACTAGAAACTCCAAAGAAAAAAAAAACAGTAAAGTCTTTTCGGCTAATGCCGATTTATGCCTACACTGTAGTTGTATAGTAAAATAAAAACCTTATACTGTGGTATTTAATATATTACGAACTAGCTTTTTCCCGCGGTTCCGCTCGTTTTTAGGGTTCCGTGCCCAACGGGACCCTATTATTAGTAATAGGGTCCCGTTGGGCACGGCCTCCGCTGTCTGTACGTCCATCTGTCAGCGGGCTGTATCTCGTAAGCCGTAATAAGTAGACAGTTGAAATTTTCACAGAATGTATTTCTATTGCCGCTTTAACAAAAATAATAAAAATTAAATTAAATTAAATCCTTCCCTAAAACAGGAAATATGCACACTATTTGAATTGTCAATACTCACAAGAGATCTATCTGTTTATTTTATATTCTTTGATCGGAAACTTTAAAATACGTACAACGATAACTTGATACGTACTTATAGCATGTGACATAAGGTCGAAATTGCAATGAGTTGCATTTTACACGAACGTGCACGAGTTTATTGTTAAATAAGTGAAAAATACGAATTATATAAAAGAAATAGTTTTACTTACGAATGAAATGTGATTCCTTGACTTTTGGAAACCTTGCTTGTGTAGTTTGTGCAGAATTTCATCACACACGACGGCATTTTCGGTTGTTTTGGGAGACGAAAACAAAATACACATTACTATCAACGACGTCTTCGATAGAGCGACGACAGCGGGCGACTGAGCTCAGGTTTGCTAATTAGCTTAGTTTTAACGTGCCACTTGCGGTCCGCGTATAACGTATCTACCTATTTTCTTCTAATATCATTGGACGTGGCAAAAAATTATGTACATCGGCCTTTATAATGACATTTCGGCTTAGAGCACTAGTAGTAGGAGCCTCTTCACTGGCAGGTCGTAGTGAAAAATATGCATTGAGCTATTACAACTGGGGTAAGCAGTGCATTTATGCCTCTACTAGCTGGTGCCCACGACTTCGTCCGCGTGGAATTAGGTTTTCAAAAATCCCTCTCGTTGATTTTCCGGGATAAAAAGTAGCCTATGTCACGTTGTGTGTGTGTGTTGTTTCGGATTGACTATGCTGCGTAGGCCCTACTGGCCGCTACAGCGTGGGGGGGGGGGGGGGGGGGTGGCGAGAGCGAAGCTCCGCCTGGTGATCGATGGGCAACGCCATCCTAAGGGCGTATAATGCCATATTGTGTATTTTAGCGTTTAAACTACCGTGAGTGATTTCCATTATAAATACTATCTGTCCCGGCTTACTCACGTGTGTAGTCGACGTTAGCCCGACTAGTTTCGAACCCATCCGGGGTCCTTTTTCAAGGGAGTCCGTCCGCGCACGCGCCGCGGTTTTGACTGCGGGACGCACGTGCCGCTGCCCGTAGAGCCCGTTGTGAGGGTGGCTGGGGTGGGGGGGGAGACAGCTGCCGATCGTCTCCCGACAGTTCTTGCTGTTCTTCATCACTGGAACCGTCACCGAAATCCAGGCACGCGGAGCTAATGGTGTCCCGTCCCACGACTGATGCCCTTGTCTTAGCGTCAAAAAGCGGTTTCCACGCTGAGGGTAGCATCCATCCATTGTCACGATTGAAATTCGGGTGGCGACTAATTTCGATCGCTTCCCGTATCTTCCGCGGTACTAGAAACTTTTCCCGGGACAATACGGAAACCTTGTCAAATCGTATGTAGTGCGTCGTACCCGAATTTTGGATATGTTCTGCTATTGCTGACCCATTGGTGTCTACATTTTTGTCGTAAGTTTGACATAAAGACCAGATTCCGGCCCCCTGGACAAATACGGAGTATGTTGCGCTCACCGAAAGACAGGGATCCTCTTAACGTACCCGGTGTGTATATGATTCCCTGTGAATGTGGCCATAACTATATAGGCGAGACCAGTCGGAACATCCAGACGAGAGTGATGGAACACATGCGCAGCGTCAAAAATGTAGACACCATGGGTCAGCAATAGCAGAACATATCCAAAATTCGGGTACGACGCACTACATACGATTTGACAAGGTTTCCGTATTGTCCCGGGAAAAGTTTCTAGTACCGCGGAAGATACGGGAAGCGATCGAAATTAGTCGCCACCCGAATTTCAATCGTGACAATGGATGGATGCTACCCTCAGCGTGGAAACCGCTTTTTGACGCTAAGACAAGGGCATCAGTCGTGGGACGGGACACCATTAGCTCCGCGTGCCTGGATTTCGGTGACGGTTCCAGTGATGAAGAACAGCAAGAACTGTCGGGAGACGATCGGCAGCTGTCTCCCCCCCCACCCCAGCCACCCTCACAACGGGCTCTACGGGCAGCGGCACGTGCGTCCCGCAGTCAAAACCGCGGCGCGTGCGCGGACGGACTCCCTTGAAAAAGGACCCCGGATGGGTTCGAAACTAGTCGGGCTAACGTCGACTACACACGTGAGTAAGCCGGGACAGATAGTAGCCATATTGTGTATTTGTACACAACCACAGGCTAGAAACTATAGCTATTCGTAGTAACATCGATCGTCGGCTAGAAAAGATAAGAATCGAAAAGAACCTTCCCCTGCTCTTAACATGAAACTCACGTCTATGTGAGAGGCTGACAAAGCTCCGGAGATAAAAAAGTTGACGCGACAACACACCGCCGCAAATCTGTCTCGCCTCGGAAACTTTTGAGTGTCTTGTGCCATTGTTTTGTGGACTTACACGAAAATTACTATTTTTTGACGGATTTTCGCGACTTGTCTTCTTATTGTAAGACTAGCTTATGCTCGCGACTTCGTCCGCGTGGACTACACATATTTCAAACCCCTATTTCACCCTCTTAGGGGTCGAATTTTCAAAAATCCTTTCTTAGCGGATGCCTTGGCCATAATAGCTATCTGCATGCCAAATTTCAACCCGATCCGTCCTGTAGTTTGAGCTGTGCGTTGATCAGTCAACCAGTCAGCTTTTCCTTTTATATTTATAGATAAATAAATAGGTGTTAGGAAGTTTCGCAAGCTTGAAAGCGTGTACTTTCACTGAATCCCTCGGAGGTCAACGCCCTGCATTGTGCGGAGCACTTGACGTTCAATAGGTATTGTACAGCAATATCTTTTTATTGCTGACTATTAGTTTAGTGCTGCACCGTGTGAAAGGGAATTTCAATATGGACGAAATTTGATCCACTTATTTTAATCTTACGTCCGTTTTCAACCATAGAAGGTACAATACACCTTTTGACGACCGTCCCGGGTTCGATTCCTGGCAGGCGTTTGGAATTTTATAATTTCCAAATTTCTGGTGTGAGGCTTCTACCGGTAAAGGCGTGCCGCCAAGCAATTTAGCGTTCCGGTGCGATGCCGTGTAGAAAGCGAAGAAGCATGGGTTTAATTAAAAAACTGCCACCCCTTTCATTAGCCCGCTTCCATCTTAGACTGCATCATCACTTACCACTAGGTGAGATTGCAGTCAAGGGCTAACTTATATCTGATTAAAAAAAACCTACTTCTTGCACAAGCTTTACTCTTTGTTTGGGACGAACGGGGAATATTAGTCGTGATAAACATGGCTAGCGTTATTAAAAAAAACCACTGTAATTTTACTTTAAAAAATCACTCTTAGATACCTACTATGTGGTGTTGGGAAATCCCACAAAGAGTTGAGAATTTTATTATACTTGTGAGATGCTATGACAGATTCACAAAGATATATTTTCTTCATCCACACAACAATATTATCGTGGGCATTCAAAGCGTATAAAATTAGATCAAAGAATGCTTGGATCTAAAAGCATCTTGAATACATCGGACGTTGATATGGCAATGAATGGAATATATTCTATTGTATGCGAAGAATAAATAAGGATTTAGAAAATATTTCTTTACTAGCTGATGCCCGCTACTTCGTGGATTTATTTATTTTCCAAAACAGTAGTTACATAGTAATAATAAAATTAAGTTACATTGGAAATGCTTATCTCTAAACAGAGATTTCTTCCAGCTTCCCATTCAAGGTTGTGAGTAAGGCGTATCAAGAAGTGGAATAGGTCTTACGGCACTAGAATAACTATAAAATGAAAACAAGAATCCTTAGATAATCTAATATGTATATACCCAAAGATGTCTATCGTATCTAATAAACCTAAATGAACATAATATTTATTTAGGTTTTTAAAAATCTCGTGGGACCTTTTTGGTTTTCTGGGATCGAAGGTCTATGTCCGTCCATGATGAAAGCTTTCTCTGTACCCGTCAAAATCAGTTAAAAAGATGGGCCGTGAAAATGTAGCACACAGACTGACACACACTTTCGCATTTATAACAATTGTATCAACCGATTGCAAAAGAAGATTCTCATATTTATTTTATTTTAAAACTAGCTGATACGTCTGCGTCTTTGTTAGGACTTGATAAGACGACTTTTAATTTTAACGCATTTAGAAAATAAATATTTTTGAAAGTGAATCATCTATAGGAGAGATAAAAACATATAAAATATTTATAATAGAATTTCCC
Organism: Maniola hyperantus; assembly: GCF_902806685.2. Classification (NCBI taxonomy): domain Eukaryota; kingdom Metazoa; phylum Arthropoda; class Insecta; order Lepidoptera; family Nymphalidae; genus Maniola; species Maniola hyperantus. The sequence continues at coordinate 2,168,061 of NC_048554.1, read as the reverse complement.
TTGTTAGCTTGAGAGAGCTTAGAATTCCCCGCGAATAGAATTCCTTAGTATTCTTTCTAGTTTATTAAGCTTCGAGTTTCGCTTTGCCTCGGCGTGTAATTTACTGATCCAATAAATTAGGTTTGGAATGACCTGAAGCGAGAGGCATTTCAATGAAGTTAAATGTTTTTACAAAGTTCCTTGTCACTAAGGGCAGTTGTACAATAGACTACTATACTAACTAGGCTCGGTAACGTTTGATTTTCACAAGAACATCATTAATCAATCTATAGACGTCCACTGCTGGACATAGGTCTCTTGTAAGGACTTCCACACGACACAGTCTCGCACGGTATTGTTTAAATGTAAATTATATGTAATCCCACATAATTTTTTTAAAAATTCGAGTGCGTATGGTAATAGAACTGAGCTAAAGAGTGTGCGAGCGAGAACACTCGAATCATTTCGTGTTAGAAAGAGATAAACATCTAGTCAAATCAATTTAGCAAACGAATGTAAAAATTCACTTTCTCTGAAAAACCACCTGTGGAATGCCTGTGAAATATAAAGATGAATAGAAATAGCTATACTTTTATCCCGTAAAATCAAAGAGGTCCCGCGGGATTAAAATAACCTATGGTATCTATCCACGCGGAGAAAGTCGCTAGTTTCATCATCATCATCATCCAGTTTATAATTTTTTTTATGCTAGAAAACAGATTCGATTATATTAAGTATCTCCAGTATTTCTGTGTTTGGCTCTGTTATATTCGTTTGTTTTTATTTATTATTAACATACTGAATATTTAACAAGTCTGCTTTGGACGCAGCGAAACCCCACGGAGTTCTAATGGAAGTATGTTTTTGTATCAGATCAAAAGCAAATATAGCTATTAAAACTTTTCGAAGGGAATATTAAACATATTTATGATATGGGTTAGGTAACTATGTAGGTATGTAGCTACTTTAGAACTAATTTCCCTTGGGGGGCGTACACTTACTCGATGTAATGTTTCATCCCTTTGCGTTGCGGGTAATCGAGCCTCCTGATCACTGACTTACATATGCGGCGAGGAAATTTGAAATAAGAATAATAAGAATAAGAATAATTTATTTTGAATTTTGAATTTAGACACAAGAAACGAGTTTCCTACCCTCTGCACTAGGAAAACCCTGTATTGCAGAAGGCAGTTACAAGTTTTCTAAAACTAAGGACTTAATATATTATATCTAATATTATACTAAAATTGTAGGTAAGAGAACGAGTTTCCTACCCTCTGCACTAAAATGGGTCAGTAAAATACAGGGTGTGACCAGAATGCTGGCACAAACGAAGACAGGTGATAGAACTGATTACTACTGATATGATACCACAAAAAAACGCGAAAAATAAAATATTAAAAAAATCCCATAATTTTGTAAAAGTTTACGATATATTGCAAATAAAACATCTGACTGACGCTACAGGTCAACGAATGTTGCGTTAGTAGGTCACTCTGAGTCCATACCACGTCGTAGGCGGGGCCATTGACCCGAGTTTTGCACGCTATACATTGCGGGTTTAAAATACTAAGTTACTAAAACTACAAAACGAGGCAAATGGTTATTGGTATTGTATTGTGTTTAGGTAGTATAACAATAATGCTAAGTTTTTGCTAGCATTCTGGTTACACCCTGTATACCTAAACATATACGTCTACATCATCATCATGATCAACCCATAGCCGGCTCACTACAGAGCACTGGTCACCTCTGAGAATGAGAAGGGTTTGACCATAGTCCACACCGCTTTCAAGTGATCGGCAGACTTTTTTTATTTATTTATTCAGATACAAGTTTGTAACGCTGCCCAGCTGAGTTGGATTCAACGGCTAATCTCTTTCTCGAAATTGAACCTACCTAGCTGGATTGTGTGTTCCAGGTATAATACACATTCGTTTACAATATCGAGTTCTAGAAAGGCTGTCAAGATTACCATATTTATTAGATATCAAAATAGAGCTGAAATTACCAAAATTCCATTCGGATCCGTGTCAATTCGCCAAAGTAAACAAACTGGGGGCCTTATCAGCCCGGAGCAGAGCTTGTCACGGCCTCCCTTAATATTAGATGTCTTACCTTGAAATAATAGGGGTTCGGGAGGACTTTTTCTTTATTTAGTACAGGTTAAACGATTTTTCCGCAGATGCGAGCAATTTGGTCCCCAGATTCATGCCACTATTAGCTACACGTGCCAGTTCTATTTTGATACCCTTTTTCCCAATTCACTACTAAGTAATGTTATGTACACTTATTATCTATACGAAATTATATATAATATATACGAAAGCAAATAAATAAATCTAATCTAATCTAATCTAAATCCGAAAACCGTGAATTTGTGGTTACATCACATAAAAAATTAACATATTGTGTTCATGAACAATTAATTAGTATTTTCAATTTTCAAAGTAAGATAAGTATACTTAGTGGGGTATCTCAATTGAAAAGGCTTTACCTGTTCATTCTAAACAGATTTTCATTTATTTTTATACACAACAGTTTTTGATTTATCGTGTAGAATGTCCAAAAAATACGACTGTAGTACGGAATCCTCGGTGCGCGAGTCTGACTCGCACTTGGCCGGTTTTTGTTCAAGTACCTAGTACGTCATAAAAGATTTCGACTATTCATTTACATTTTAAACATTAATATTCTATCACGAATAAATTGAATAGTTATTTTTGTTTATATAGCCAGTACCGTTGGCTTATGGATAGAAATGGTACTTGAATATTTATTACCAACATACTTTCATAGCAGTATTTTATAGCTAAACCTAAATACCGAAGCGCGATATAATGAAAATAATTAATCGGTATATCGTTTCTGTTTCGATGGCTACCGAACATTATAAAATAATAACATACATATATTATGTTCGCACATATATAAACGCACAGCACAAACTTCTGGACGGATCGGGCTGAAAGGCATGCAGATAGCTATTAGGCGTAGACATCCGCTAAAAAAGGATTTTTGAAAATTTTACCCCTAAGGGGGTAAAAAAGGGGTTTGAAATTTATGTAGTCCACGCGGACGAAGTCGCGAGCATAAGCTAGTTATGGATGAAGGTACAACATAGATAATAATTTAATTACAGAATTTTCCAGTTGGAATAGAGCGAATAGAAATCGCGCAGTAGGCCTACCTACTGCGCGATTTCCTTTTATCCGATTAGGTACCTACCTATGTATAAAATTATTATTCGGTAAAAATTCAGAGGTGTGCCCGGGATCGAACTCCCGACCTCCGGAATAGAAGGTGGATGTCTTGACAACTAGGGTATTACGGCTCATCTGTCTGTACATTTCCGGATAATCTTTGACCCTTGTAAGTGGTACAGTGCCCGGCTAACAACTTGAACATTGACGCGTTTGGGTGGCGAATATTGCACGCGATTGGTTGATCAGTCAGCGCGAGTGCACGTGATTGGTTGATACGTCAACTTTCACTTCCCGGATTCGCCAACTTTCTTCCACTACGATACTTCAGGTCCAAGTTGTCTGCCGGGCACTATATGAATAACAAATTCAACTCTTCTCACTTTGAGAGGAGACCCGTTCTCTGTAGTGAGCCGGCGATGGGTTGATCATGATGATATGAATAATTTAAATCGCTTGCTCAAGTTTAAATAAGTGTTGTAATGTTTTCAGAAGATACAAGCTGGTTAATGAACTTGTCTTTCATAGTTCATACCAATTAAATTTTCAGTTCTAAACTCATAGTCCAAGAGATGACGAAAGATTCTTTTAAGTAATTTAAACTAGCAGATTCCACATTACAAAATAATGAAACCCCTGCATGCTATGTATTTTTTTATTACATTATAGATTTTGCCTACCACTTCGTCCGCGGTACATATGTATCCAACATACAGCATTTGTACGTTACTTGACTTCTGGATAAAATAGCTTTCTAATGGTGAAAAAACTATTAAAATCGGTTCAGTAGATAAAGAATTTAGCGATTTTAAACAATCAAACAAATCTTTCCGCTTTATAATGTTGAATAGATTTACTAGATTTAGTTGTCATCTTCATCCCAGTGAAATTTGCATTACAACTTGCCTCTATTCATCAACGCACATATACCAAACTAAATTGAAGGACCTAAAATATATTGTGTTATACTTTTCCATAGAGAGCATTGTGAAAGGGTTAGCAATACATTTAGACCTGTCATTGTAGTTTAGAGATTTTGTATAACAGGATTGGCTACAATATGCTTTATTAAACTACGAAAGTCTTATCTAAGTTTTAAAAAGGTTTTGTGGTTTTTGCGTAGAAATATTTAACCTGGCTTTGAGACCGCGCCTGTGTGCTTGAATCCCATGTACCCATGTGAGATTTTACATCCCACTATATTGATTCCGTTGATACAATTCGATCGTCGTTTATTGCTCTGTAAAGTAAAATTTGGACTAGTATAAATACCCTATACAAATCGTTCACTGACTCTTGGCCTATTGTGCATTCGCTGTAGTTTCTTTGGCGCATGTAGCTGACATTTTCATTAAGCTTATCACATAATGTCATACATTGTAGTATTTTGAACTCAATGTTTAAAGAAACAAGGTTTGAAATCGAATTATTGAGCGGCTATTGTTCTTAATTGTACTGAAGAGGGTATATTTTGCTTATTGCTGCAATTTATTAGACCGTACCTACCTTAATGCAATCAAAAGGTGCGTTTACAGATAAACCCCGTTCACACGGCATTAATATCGCACGGTTTTTTTTTGTCAGGATAAAACTTACCAAACACTGTCATGCATTCAGTGAGTTTTGAACCGACCACACGGTTAAAACTGTGTACGTTTTTGCAACACAAACAGCGTGTTTCTGAGACACAGACCACCACCTAATTCTCTGTGTTCTGAGATTACCGCTTACAGAGTACAATCAAACACGCAGACTAATAAAGAATTATTAATGAGGCATGGTTCCAGCGCAATAGCAATTTGCGGAACTTATACTGTGTTTTAATGACTATGGTGTGATTATGACATGTCGATTGTCGGTAGGTACTAGGTAGTGTTTTAATGACTGTCTATGGTGTACCGTCACAAAGGAGGTAATGTGTGTGTAGGACGCACTCGCGGCTTTAAAGGTGCAGCTAGCTGCAGCCATTAGCACATCAGTGTGTTGCGGAAGTCGTATGATAGTTATTGCTTTCTCTCACTACAGTACGAGGCGAAGTAATGTACATCAACCTTTAGAAGGAGATTTGTAAAGCACTGTCTCGGTCGTTGAGACCGACAAACAATACCTATATCGGTAAAAGTGCCAGAGAACGCTCTACAAAACCGAAATGTCATTCTAAAAGCATGTATATAGTAGAAGAGTAAACTAGAGTGAGAGAACTCTCGGTTTGATCCTGAATGGACGATAGGTATGTTAATTATTAGGGATGATTTATGCCAGCACGTGGCGGGCCGTGCCACGTACGAGGCGCGGACGAGGTACGGATTCGAAACATCACGAACATTTCATATGAAGCAGTTTATGCTACACCGTGTGACATCCGTGTCCGTCACTGGTGTCCGTATTGTAAAAAAAACTTTGCAACGGTCCAGAAACCTCGAAAAAATCGGTGTACATACATTTAAAAAAAGGGCCGAATTGAGAACCACCTCCTTTTTGGAAGTCGGTTAAAAAGAGCGTGGATTTGACTCGCAGCTCGCTCTAGCAATGCGCGGGACTGACATATTATGCCATAATATTTTGTAAGTAAATTGAATCTTTGAAAAGAGCAACCGCCGAGTTTCTTGCTGGTTTTTCTAGGTAGGAAAGGCGTTTCAAAAGTACCTACTTGTAAAAGTTAATTTGAATAAAAAGACTTTCTATTTCTAATAAACAAAACTTTTTGTAGATTTTGCAAAATAAGTTGCAAACAGGTTGTAAAGTATTCCAAAATTACCTTACCAAGTACCATTGTTGATAGGGTGTTGTCAATTTCAAGAAGCGTTTTTAAGAAACCAGATATTTGGACACAAAAACAGCTATCTACGTAAAAATCTCCTATCTAGGTAAAAATCGCAACAAAATTAGGTAGGTACCTACTATTTCAACTCTGCAATTGATTTGTAATGTTTTTTGTACTCGTTCAAACAGAAAAACAAATAGCTCTATCAAATAACGAAATCTTTGATATCAGAAAAAACTGAAGCTAAATGAAATTGATGTAAACTAGTTTTTGTGTGGACTTTGTTTTAACATCTTATTTTGATAAGTACTGACTTGCTGATCAATTAACGCAAATGACTGACTGACTGACTGATCTATTAACGCACAGCTCAAACTACTGGACGGATCGGGCTGAAATTTGGCATGCAGATAGCTATTATGACGTAGGCATACGCGAACACAGGATTTTTAAAAATTCAACCCCTAAGGGGGTGAACTAGGGGTTTGAAATTTGTGTACTCCACGCCGACGAAATCGCGAGCATAAGCTAGTTATGGATAAAGGTACAACATAGATAATAATTTAATTACAGAGAAGACATTAATGGATACTTATAATAACGTTAAGAGACATAAATACGGCTATTACGGTCTGATAGTTGGTTTAACTTCAGTCGTTAATGTGCTCATTTAGTGTCGGTTTGCAGTAAGTACTCTGTATCTCGGAATAATAGAGTTGAAACTTTAAGCAATAATAAAAAGTCTTGTTGTTGAAAAAGACAAACATGACGAAAATAGACGAAGACGAAGTCCATTAGACGAAGTTTTAGTGTCAGTGTTGTTGTCACTGCTGTGGCCTGTGATTGACGGATAACCAGTCCGTTCCCACTTGTCATCTGTTGGGTCCTGATTTTAATCGGTGGCAGAACATTTTTTTATATTTCACTTACGGCCGCAATCAGAGTCGCTTAATCGTTACTTAAGACATTAATTGTATGGATAAGGAAAGCCTTAAGTAACGATTAAGCGACTCTGAGTGCGGCTGTTAGCTATTTACACTTGTCTGAAACCATTTTTGTGTCAAAAGTTCTGCCACTGGAACATCCGATTAAAATTCGTGCCCGACAGCCGGTAAGTGGGAACGGGCTGTAATGGATAAATAATCTACCATCCCATGCAATGACTGATATTTGCATAACAAATAATTATCTGGATAATTGTCTGGCTTTGTTCTAAAATGCAAAAATGCTTCGGCATACCATTTAGTATGGATATTTTACCTAGAAGAGAACATTTTTAATGATTAAAATTAAAATCGCTTCCTCTCAAGTCTATCTTTTCATAAGTCTTCAACAAGAAAAGTCTATTAACTAAATGTGTGGTTTAGGAAACCTCTAATGCTGGATTAATTTCGAAACTAATCACTCATAGAGAGTTCTCTTCCTACTTTACACTGTCTAAAGTTACCTTAGAAGATACTTTGTAAGTTGTAATTAGTCCAAACCCAGAAAGCAATACTTGCAACACATCAAGTGTGCTCGAAACCCAACCCGCAGTTCCCAAACTTAACTAATTTGTATCTCTAGTTGAGACATTTGTCGAGACTTGAACAATAATGTTGTTTTGGATCCTGTCTTCTCTAAGACTTACCGCTTGCGTGTTGTCTTGTAACTTGGAGCTAGTTGCGTTTAAGTATAACTCTATCTTATAAAGGGTTTTTCAATAGGGACGCTCGAACTTTAACAGCGTATAGCGGCCATCTTGGTTAAGCAATTGCTGTCAAATTTTACAAGAATGCTTATTTAGATCTTGACATTTCACCACGAAACCCTACACGCATCAACGCAATTAAATTGAACGCAAGTAAATTTAGTATCAAAGTTTAGAATCAAATGCAAAAATTCTATCTAAAATAATTAGTCCACCAGCATATACCACCTGCAGCAGAGTCGCTCTTAATGAGAACCACTACCTATCCAAATTCTATCAATACATCCATACTAATAGATAAAGACAGCTTCCATCCCGTGCACGGACCTAATTCTACTTTTTGTCCCGGAAAATCAAAAGGTTTTCACGGGATTTTCAAAAACCTAAGTCCACGGGCATCATATTTTATTTGCACAGAGATAGTTTGCATCTTGAAAATATTTTTATTTTTAATATATATTATATAATTATTTTTAATATACCTAAATCCACGAACCAACCAGATCGTACGAAAAGTGTTTCTTCTCCTGTGAGGCAGACATCTCTGAGCGTGATTTACTATTGGACTGGACCCGACACTTGGCTAAAGGTATGGGTGACTTTTAGCGCGAATTGGGTGACAGCTGCGCCCATGTTATCAGTAAAATAGGTAATCAATCTGTTATCAGTTTGCTCCTAAGCAAACTGATAACAGAAGAAAATAATATATTCTCCTGAATTTTCACGGATGAAAGACGTTTCTTCTCCTGTGAGGCAGACATCTTTTGATTCACGATTTCAAGGTTACAATTTCAAGTTAAGTAACCTCTCCTAAAGCCGCTCGGTGAGAAAGTGGCTTAAAAGCAATGTGTGATGGTTGCTGCGGAACCTGACGTCATCTATCTTGCTGAGCGTGATTTACTACTGGACCCGTCACTTGGCTAAAAGCCAGTCGGGAAGTATTTTAGCGCGAATTGGTGTAGTGTTGTCTTTTTGAGGTGAAAGTGAAATTATTATGAAAGCTTTTTTATCGATGACAGCTTTATGGCTTAATACGACCGTAAATTATTATTATGCAATCGAAAATGAAAACCAGTTAACTTGGAGGAGGAACTCTTTGGAAGCATAATAATATTATAATGGTCAGGTTTTAAAGTCAAACCACCAAGCAAGCAACACCACACAAATTTTGTTTTTGTTTTGAGGATTAGTTTGCTGGCTTGCTTTTTCTGCATGTTAAGTAGTTGGAGAGCGGTGGGAATCTATCGCATGATGCACATTGCACCATACAGATTTGTATGTTTTAACGGATTAGGTATTTCAAATTCCTTGTATATCATGAACTTCCGCAAGTGAAGCCTGCTTCTTAACAATCACTAAATTGACCCGAGTAGGGTATAGCCCTGGGATGAAGACAGCTTGCTGTGGTACAAGCTGCGTGCCTAGGCCCTAGACGCAAGGTGCATAACGCCAGGGGAGTACAAGAACATTCTCCAGGATGAGCCCAATGGGCATCGCATGAGAGAGGCACCGGAGCGTCATAATATGCGCTAAGGATGGCCACCGAGATCGTTTTTTTTTTTAAAAGACTATACGCCAATAATTTACTAACGGGTGGGGTTTGAACCGGTAACCTTTCGGATTTTCAGCCCGCTCCTCTAACCGTTAAGCTATTGAGACCATATTTTAGTGGGTAGAAACATAACCGGTTAGATCGGAAGGTTTCCCCCGTCACAAAGAATACCTACCTATTGTAGTGAGATTTCACTCAAAAGACCATGACAGTGTGATTTAACTCTTGGGACAAGCACTTTTCTGTCTGTATTTGTACATTAACTCTTTACCTTAGCCGGAAATACAAAACATTTTCTCTCGGGGAACCTTAAGCAATGTAACACGGCCGGTGTTGTACCCTGTCTCATCCGTCTCTCTAAGCTTGATTTAGGGGCTCGCAATACTTGGCTGGAAGCCAGCATAGATACAGGAACACCCATAAAGGTGGGCTATCTTTTAGGCTACTTCTTAGAAGTACTGGCATGCGTTTTGCTATGCCTCTTGAACGACTCGCCCGACACGTATTGTACGTTGATGGTACTAGGTCGGAAACATTCTCGCAAGCGCCTACAACAACTGTACAAAATAAAATAGCCATTTAACCAATTTTGACGGTTAATGGGGCGGAAATACAAGACATTTTCTCTCTAGCAATGTAACACGGCCGGTGTTGTACCCTGTCTCATCCGTCTCTCTAAGCTTGATTTAGGGGCTCGCAATACTTGGCTGGAAGCCAGCATAGATACAGGAACACCCATAAAGGTGGGCTATCTTTTAGGCTACTTCTTAAAAGTAAAAGTGTTCTCTAGCCTCTAGGGAAAGTTTGGGGTTGTTTTTAGCTATAGTTTCTGTATAATTTTATTTTATTCTTTTACTACCTGATGCTCGCGTTCGTCCGCGTGGATTAAGTCAGTTTTTTAATCCTATGGGAACTCTTTCTTTTAGTAAGTAGTATATCTCTCTCCAGGTCCTTAACTGTAGGTTCCCATGGGATTTTTAAAAACCTAATTCCACGCGGACGAAGTCGCGGGCATCAGCTAGTCAAGAATAAATTGAAAACTAAGTAGGTAGGTACCTGATGTTGAAAATCATTTAGACCCGAACTCCTGCTTTAACGCTAGTTTAAAGTAAATAGAGAATTTTGAAGTTAGTCTTAAAGTGCTGTTACCACATCGCACTTCACGTTAAAACCATAATAATCACGTATCTTTGAGAAGAACTTTCGTTTTGAACTTCAGTATAAAAAAAACGCTTAAAAGTTAGCGAGTAACCGCTTGAGTGGGAGCTTTTCAGAAAATGTTAGTACCTCGTACCTAACTATAAATTACTAGATGGTGCCCTTGACTTCGTCCGCATGGATTTTTTTAATCCCGTGGGAACTCTTTAATTTTCCGGAATAAATAGTATTCTATGTCCGTCCCCGGGATATAAGCTAACTCTGTACCAAATTTCATCAAAATCGGTTGAACGGTTGGGCCGTGAAAAGCTAGCAGACAGACAGACAGACAGACACTTTCGCTCATAATATTACCTAGTATGGAAGTATGGATTTAGTTTTGTAAATGCTTAGCTAGACATATAAAATAATTGAAGGCTTTTTAGGCTCTAGATTCTAGATTAACTTTTCAAATAACTTTTTTGGTAGAGTCTTGATGAGATATGCCACTTGGCTACTTTTTATCCTGGACACCTGGACAGTAAAATTTAAAAACCTAACCACGGGATTTTAAAAATCTAAAACCACGGAATTGAAGTCACAGGCATCAGGTAAATCCATAGACTAATATATTATTATTATTTTTTTATAAAGAATATTAGCCATATTAAATGACTGATATTCCCCTTTCCTCTCCAATTAAGCGTCAGGCTTGTGCTAGGAGTAGGTACGACAATTATAGTGCAACGGGCGGGGTTTGAACCGTCGACCTTTCGGTTTTCAGTCCACTCCTATACCGGTTGAGCTATTGAGGCTTCTGAATATATGGGTAAATCAAATGTAATTTTATTATAACGCTCACAAAAATTATTTAAGTAACTAAAATAGTTTTTACACGGATGAGCATCGTTACCTATAGGAATTTCTTTATCGAAACAGATGTTTATGGACGTAGATAGACTAGAGACGATTATTTAAGTAGTTCAAACTGTTCAAACAAATATTTTACACGGTCGAGTATTTTCGCGTACATTCAATTCAATTCAATTCAAATTTCTTTATTGCGAATCTGGGTAAACAGTGGAGATGTTACAAAAACTAAAAAGGTACAGCCAAATTCTGCCTATTAGCATGCAATATGTTATGATATACCTAACAACGTGTAGATAAGTAGGTACATAGTTTTGATAAAATTAGCTTATTATAAATGCGAAAGTGTGTTTGTTTGTTGGTTTGTCCTTCAATCACGTCACAACAGTGCAACGGATTGACGTGATTTTTTGCATGGGTATAGATAAAGACCTGGAGAGTGACATATGTAGGCTACTTTTTATCCCAGAAAATCAAAGAGTTCCCACGGGATTTTAAAAAACCTAATTCCACCCGGACGAAGTCGCGGGCATTAGCTAGTGTTATGATATACCTAACAACGTGTAGGTACATAGGTTTGATAAAATTAGTCACATTAAATACTTAGTCAAAGAAAATTAAATAATAGTATTCAGACGATTAGGTATAGTTCAAATATAACAAAATAGGTAACTACCTTTGTACAAATACCTAAGATCTCTATGCAAGCCACTACTCCAGAAGTGCACAGACTCCGAGGCGACGTTGTAATGACGTCATTTGTATTCGGGACGACTCACCGGGAACTCTGGATGACCGGGAAATGACCGACGTCCCGAGCACGTTTTTTATTTAACTCAAGTCGGACGTTGGTTAGGTTCTCGTCGTAATGAACTAAAGCTATAGCGCCGCTATTAATTAGGTAATGAAATAGTAAAGTTCTAGAAAGTTATTTTATTGTTAACTAGTGACCCGCCCCGGCTTCGCACGGGTAGCTTATTACAATTTCATAGGGATCTCTAATTTTTTGAAAATAAAATATAGCCTCCGCACTTTGAAACAATGTAGCTTTCTACTGGTGAAAGAATTTTCAAAATCGGTTCAGTAGTTCCAGAGATTACGTACTCCTACTATCAAACGTACAATCCGTGTCGCCTAGCGATTTAGCGTTCCGTGATGATGCCGTGTAGAAACAGATCAGGGATATGGGTTTAATAAAACTGCCATACCCCTTCCAAGTAAGAACTAGCGCGCACCACGCGAGTTGCGGTGCGTTTTAAATCCGCAAATTTGAATTTTAATCAATCAAAATCCGGTGCGGGATTCATTCCGTAGTGCACGCACTACTATGTAGTTCATTATGCGGAAAAAACGTACGGAAATTTTCCGTGGTGCGTGCTAGCTCTTAGCCCGCTTCACAAAAACAACTTGTACCAGGATAAAAAAAACGTCCTAAACCTAGTTCTTACTAAATTAATAGCTTGTAGTGGGACCAAGGGCGAAACATTCCGTCTGATTACGGTTTAACAGATGAGGGTCTCCTAAAAGAAGGCCTCATTTAACTCGATTTGCATCGGACTTTAATTCAGTCTGTAATCATCAAGTTACACGCCTGAGAGGAGACAAAGAAGACATGTCGAAACACAAGACCGTCGTCTCGTCCAGTAAAAATGCTCTGGCACTTTTTGTGATTGAAAATTCAATGAAAATCAAAATCTGTTTAATTGTTTTTTATTTATTTTTTTATTAAAGAAGAATATTTACAGTTTACAATAAATTTGGTGCATTCATAAACTTTAAATAAGTTTTTCCGTGCACCAGTGCCGTCGACAGTTGATAGGTACCTACACGTAACACATTAATTTATTAACAGCTAACTAACAATTACTTAATAATATAAACTAACAACATTGAGCTAAATGTGGGTTATTTTAAACTTAATATACATTTAAAAAAAAAACAAAAAAACACAATCATTTATATAATGTAGGTAGGTAAAAAAAACGTTCATTATTAAATATCACAGCGGAGTAGTAGCACACGACGAGCGTAAGACTCGTGTCGAAATAGGTAAGGAAATAAGGTGTTGGTACATTGTTTATAAGAAACACTATTTCATGCATGCCGTTACATTTGGTCAATTCTGTAGATACGACTCAACGCAAGTTGTCATTTATTTATTACTAGATGATGCCCGCGACTTCGTCCGCGTGGATTTAGCAACCTAGCAAGCAAGCAATGCAAGCTATCTCTGTACCAAATTTCGTCAAAATCGGTTAAACGGTTGAGCTGTGAAAAGCTAGCAGACAGACAGACAGACAGACACACTTTCGCATTTATAATATTAGTATGGATTTTTGAATTTTATTGAGAATAGAATTTATATAATGATATTTTTTATTTTAAGTGCTCTACGTACAGTACGCGACAGAAAATAATGTACATCGACCTTTAGAAAGAGGTAGCGGTTTTGTAGAGCATTGTCTCTGTCGTTGAGACCTACAAAACGTCACATAGGTATGAGTGACAGAGACAACGCTCTACAAAGCCGAAATGTCATTCTAAGAGCCGATGTACATATTTCTGCCGCGTACACTCTAATATGTGGACTGAAATCTGTATGTGTATAATATTTTGTGATCCAGTGGTCTGGTATTTGCGTAGCTTATTCTCCCCCTCGAGAGTCTTATTCTCCCTCTCGACAGTGGATCTGTTGCTTTTTGTTGTAATTTACGGCGCATACTTGGCAATTTTTTGTCCTGGTGATGTAGTACAGGGCCCATTTGTAGAAAAAAAATCTCTTTTACGGCCAATTTACTGTGAAAATGTATGAAAATGGTCCGTTTGCGCGGTGTACTGCATGATCATAATACAGTGGTTTTTTTTATTTTATTTTTAATCGGATTCAAAAAGCCAGCCAAAACTCACTAACATATTGTGTTTTTTTTGTTTGCCTAATATAAATGTTATTCACTACCCATATTATAAATGCGAAAGTGTGTTTGTTTGTTGGTTTATTGGTTTGTCCTTCAATCAGGTCGCAACGGAGTAACGGATCGACATGATTTTTGCATGGGTATAGTTTAAGACCTGGAGAGGCTACTTTTTATCGCCGAAACTCAGTTTCCACGGGATTTTTAAAACCTAAATTCACGCGTACTAAATTGCGGGCATTAGCTAGTTCATTCATATTATATTACCTACTCATTTTGCAGTTTTTCCATAAGGACATTTTTGTAGAGTTCCGTACCTGCCCTGAAGGGTCCCTGCCTAAGCATCTCTAACTTTTCTGGGTTACTTACGTGGGTTTTCAACAAAGTCTATCATTCCGCACTTAGCCAGCGTGGAGGACTATGGCCTAAACCGTTTTCACTCTGAGAAGAGACCCGTGCTAGTAGTGGGCGGGCGATAGATGGACATCCATAACATCCACAAGTAGGTAGGTACGGATAATCCTTCTTTCAAAAACGTCTTTCCTAAGAATAATATTCGCATTAAGTTAAAGGGAGCTTAGAAAAAAATGGTAAAAAGGTTTAAGGAGCTCGTCCATCAATCCTTGACACAGTGGGTACTGGGTAGGTTAGAGAAATACGCGAAATAGATTACCGACCAAATCCTCGAAGACATTAAACGACGCGCGTCGTGAATAATTCATGTGAGTATGAAGTGGCTTCTTAAAACAAACTTGTACCGATTCGGCGAATGTTTTGCTAATATGATAGCTTGTTCTGTACTTTATTTCTTTCAAGGATTATATTATTTTATTTATTTTATTTTATTTATTAGGAACACACACAATACATTAATTTAACACAAACTACGACACTTATAGACAAACACAGGCTGATAAATGTATCTATAAAATGTGTACACAGCATTTGCAAAATATCTAGACAAATAAAAAGAACTTAACTAACTACTTAACTAAACAATTAATAATTAAGTTACTTAGGAGATGAACCCACCGTAAAATGATAAGAGCTTTTTTTTGAATGCAGTAGCTGAGTCATGAAATATGTCGAAATATTATAAAACTTCTGGGCTAAGCTCATTATATTGTACTTTAAAAATTGAAGACAATTCGTTCGCTTATGTGTGTGGGCCCATACGCGACACAAAGTACGGCCGAAAGTAATGTACATCGGTCTTTAGAATGACATTTCGGCTTTGTAGAGCGTTGTCTCTATCACTCATACCTATATGACGTTTAGTCGGTCTCAACGACAGGGACAACGCTCTGCAAATCTGCTGTCCTTTCTAAAGGTCGATGTACATTACTTTTGGCTGTGTACTAAAGTACGCGACAGATCGAGGGGGGGAGACGCCCCGCTCACCCGCACGTCACTCGCGCTATTCCGCACCGGGTTAGCGCGGGGGCTGTGCGGGTGAGCGTGTTTTTTTTTTTTGCGTGACCCCGGAGTTTAACGTTATTTTGCAACAGAAAGTCGTGGGTAAAAGTCTCGCAAATTGCTATTGCGCTGGAACCATGTCTCATTAACATCGAAATGACGTCATTTTGATGTATATTTAAGTTAAAAAAATATACCATAAGCTCGAAACTTCATTCTAGTGCTGACGTCACTAAAATGGCGGCCATGTGTGTTACCAATTTGCGGACTTATTATACCATTATCTGTAGCGGCAGTTTAAAACGTAATCTTTTCCACATTGTTGTGAGATTGTAACAAGCGGGAAAAAAAAATGAAGGAAAAAAGAGCAATTTCCCCATCAAGAGAAAAACTATAATTTTTCGTTCAACTGAGTTATCGCATGCAGAAAGAAATTACGTTTCGAAACAAGTAAGTCAGTGTGTTACCATGACGTTTCTGCACTAATGACCATCTACCACAGACTAATCGGAGAGGGATATAGTTTTATAGACTTACTGGTGAAATACCTGTTTTCGATCAACGTAAATGCGTGTACTACACCACTGGTAGTGGTACTGGAATACAGCTCGGCAGTGCAACTTTCTACCCGTATATGGCGCAAGGAAGTGAGAATCCGGAAACTGGCCTCTTTTGCAAGTCGCAACGTGGGAAACACCGAATGAGAACCCATCGATCGTTTTTTTTTTTTTTTTAAAAAAAGAATAGGTACTAGCTTATGCTCGCGACTTCGTCCGCGTGGACTACAAAATTTCAAAACCCTATTTCACCCCCTTAGGAGTTGAATTTTCATAAATCCTTTCTTAGCGGATGCCTACGTCATAATAGCTATCTGCATACCAAATTTCAGCCCGATCCGTCCAGTAGTTTGAGCTGTGCGTTGATAGATCAGTCAGTCAGTCAGTCAGTCAGTCACCTTTTCCTTTTATATATTTAGATTAGCCATGTTAAATGACTAATATTCCCCTTTCCTCTCCAACTAAGCGTCAGGCTTGTGCTAGGAGTAGGTACGACAATAGTGCAACGGGCGGGGTTTGAACCGTCGACCTTTCGGTTTTCAGTCCACTCCTTTACCGGTTGAGCTATTGAGGCTCTTTTCGTCGTAACTTTTTCAGCCGTCATTTTGCTGAGATGGTCAAATTGTAAAACTGAACAGAGATTTAAATAAATCTCAATTTCAATATTTCTATCTGTAGACCGCGAAAAAATCTTTGTTCTTACCCAGACCTCAACAAAGTAGATTAGTGAATTAGTACTCAATATCTATTATAGAGGGAGCCAGCGTGTGCCAGACTTTCGTTATTTTATAAAAGCTGAAAGTTTCTCTGCGTATTGTCACCAACACTCGGAGGAACGTTTGTTTGGATGTTTATTTGGAGGCATGGATTAAAAATGATCGACTTTGGGAGATATCAGGTAATAAAGGTGTAAAAAATCTTACGTCAAAGTATAAAGTCGGATGGTTTGGTTATTATCCCTATACCTAAGGCAGAGAAGCCTGCTCTACAAAACCATAAGTAAAGGCAGAGTGAACTATGGTAAAGGTTGATGGATGATGTTCATTTGTTACCCTCATAACGCCCAAGTTCAGGGTTGGTCCGCCGCAAAGCGTTTAGCAAACAATTTACAAGTCCCTCTTCATCGCACAACCCTTTATATCTCTGGGAGTGGAAACTTCCATGGCAGATAGCCAAATATGATATATGGGAGCTTTGTGAGAGATAATTGCCTGTTCATTATTGTTTTTATTGCGTTGTCTTTCATTTTATACCTACTGTTTTTACTTAACTATATTCTATCCACGGAAAGGAGTTAGTATAGCACTCTAGCTCTTACGTAATCCCATACAAATGACAGAGACAAAAATCTCAGTGGGCCTTAACCATTTTGAGGCACCAACCAATCACAAACATTTTTCAAGAAATATTCGAAATTCAATTCGAAAATGTTTTCAAAAAATATTAGAAAAATTCGAAAATACAGTTTCGTTTGTGATCGGTTGGTGCCTCAAAATGGTTGCCCATTGAGATTTTTGTCTCTAGTGAGCTGGGACTAGCATATAGCATATAAAAGCCCCTTAAAAATATTAAATTAAAAAAACAAGCTACGCTTCGAAAACAAATTAAAAAATAAAGATTGTAGTAGCTACCTAATCAAAATGAAGTTTCGTTGGCTGCAATGTTTTCGAATCAATGCCCCTTACAAATATTAAATTAAAAAAGAAGCTTCGCATCGAAAACAAATTAAAAATTAAAGATTGTAGTACCTAATCAAAATGAAGTTTCGGTGGCTGCAATGTTTCCGAATCAATGTAAGTGTATCCCGCCTACCCACTTGGGGAAAGAACTACTGTCGTTCTTTAATGGCCCATTAGGTCAAATTAGGTCAAGTGATATGCGACCCTGCGACCCAATTATCCCTTATTACACGTTTCTAATGAGACACCCTTATTTGTTCAGGAACAACTTAAGACGTGAATTGGGGAGGCACTTGCTTAAATTTTAACGTTTTGACTGCATTCTACCTATAAGTTCAACATCATGGTCATGTCGCCCCATCACCGGTACACTATTCAGCTAGGCCGGGCCTTCTCTCAGAATGAACTGCCATTCCTCTTCCAGGTTAGCCCGCTTCCATCTTAGATTACATCGTCACTTGCCACCAGGTGAGATTGCAGTCAAGGGCTAACTTGTATCTGAATTTAAAAAAACCGGCCAAGTGCGAGTGAGGCTCGCGCAATGAGGGTTCCGTACTACAGTCGTATTTTTTCGACATTTTGCAGGATAATTCAAAAACTATGATACATAAAAATTAATAAAAATCTGTTTTAGAATGCACAAACAAATAAAATAAAATAAATAAATAAATAAAATTGAAAACACTAATTATTAGTTCATGACCACAATTTAATTTTTTTTGTGTGATCTAACCCGGAAATTCACGGTTTTCAGATTTTTCCCCAAATTAATTTAATTAAATTTATTTCCACACAAAAAGAAAAACGCTTACAATATTGGTTTCTTCATGCTCGTAAGCGCTTGGCGGCTTGTCTGAGCACTGCACATTCCTCTGTAGTTAGTACTTAGTCTAATATTCTAGGTAGCAAATGTCAGCTATAAGATCTACCTACATGCCAAATTTCATGATTCTAGGTCAACGTGAAGTACTCTGTAGGTTTCTTGTCAGATAGACGGACAGACAGACAGACAGACAGACATACAGCAAAGTGATCCTATAAGGGTTCCGTTTTTCCTTATGAGGTACGGAACCCTAAAAATAAAAAAAGAAGGGTTTATGTCATTATGCTCAGCGGCGCGCTGTCCAAATGCGGATTGGTAGAATTCACACCCCTTTGACAACAATATTATGGAGATTTGGGAGTCCCCATTAGAAATGAAAATCTTAATTCATCAATAAAAAGTATTAATTAATTATTATCTGTATTTTTTGAGATATTTAATGGTCCATAGTTTATTCACCCCCTTTTGGGGTTGCACTTTATAGGTATATTGTACATACTGTATCAATCTATATAAAAGGAAAAGCTGCCTAACTGACTGATCTGTCAACGTACGATTCAAATTACTGGATGGGTTACAGATAGCTATTATGACATAATTAATTTGAAAATTCATCCCCTCAGGGGATAAAATAGAGGTTTGAAATAAGTATGTGTAGTCTATGCGGACAAAGTCGCGGGTATAAGCTCCCCTAAATATGCCCTTAAAAATCCCATCCAACTTATTTACCCCCTTTTGAGGTGAAAACCCCTAAGTTGGGAACCGTGCCTAGGATTCACTGATCTTGTCACTTAGACTCTTGCGCTGAGGTAGCTAGTCTATATATATAAAAGGAGAAGGTGACTGACTGACTGACTGACTGATCTATCAACGCACAGCTCAAACTACTGGACGGATCGAACTGAAATTTGGCATGCAGATAGCTATTATGACGTAGGCATCCGCTAAGAAAGGATTTTTGAAATTTCAACTCGTAAGGGGGTTAAATAGGGGTTTGAAATTGTTAGTCCACGCGGACGAAGTCGCGAGCATAAGCTAGTAATTAATAAGTGGTTACACAAATGGGTACATTACGTAACTATTGTTAAACCGATGACTATAAAGTGACAAGGACAAGCGACCCCGCAATGGGGTGCGGATAGCAAAATGTTGGACAAAATAAGATAATTAATGACGCGATGCGGTTCGTTAACCGAGTGTCGTCGAGACCGCTGTTTACTCTTTTGTCGAGAGAAATTAATTTTCCGTGTTGACAGAAAATTTCCTTTTTTGTTCGCGGAAGAAACGTTCCAACAACATTTAATACTTAATTTGTTATTTGTATGTTTATTAATTGGGATTTAATATTTTTGGAGTGATTCCATTTAATTATTTACTAAATGATGCCCACGACGAGGTCTGCGTGGAATTTGGATTTTCAAAAACCCCATAAGGAACTCCTTGATGTTCCGGTACTAAATGTAGCCTATGTCCTTCACCAGGACGCACCATATTCAATTGTTGTTTTTATAAATATTAGAGCCAGTGCCACTTGGGATGATATAGATTCTAATTACAATAACCCATACATCCGAATCTGTTCAAGCATTTAAAAGTTATAGTGGAATAAAGAAACTCGTATACATACATAAAATACATGAATCATAAAAACATTAATGTAAACTCCTTTTTGGGCAGTCGTGCAACAAAAGCGGCACGCCTAGCTATTAAGCGTTCCGGTACGATGCTGCGTTAATTCACGCAGGCGTTTGATAAGCTAACTCCCTTACAGGTTTTGTGCGTTTCTATCTTATACTGTATCGTCATCAGGTCATATCGCAGTCAATTTACCCTTAAGCTTATGGAATAAATATATAAGATAACACCCAAACACTCCCAAAATATTCAGAAACAACAGAGCTACCTTTGACATAATCCATTCAAGTGGCACTTGGCAGGCCAATCAGGTCGCCCAAAGTGCACAGTGGTGCGAAAACGAGAAGCCTGGGACAAAAGCCAGCGGCGCGTGTACTCCGACACTAATGCTCAGCGGAGTGATCGCGAGCAAATTAATGGTCGCCCACCGGGTGTTATTTGACGCCTATATGAATCAAGTATACCTACCTATGAATCAAGTATAGCCACCGTTTGGTAATATATACCTTATGTTAATAGAAGTAAAGACTGTAATGCTAAAACAGAAGGATGGTTATTAATTATTCAACTCCATAATACCTAGTACTAGTTTTGACTGATATGAGGTATCTTCGTCCCTTAGTCATGAATATGTAAGTCTTTGAGGTCCTTTCCCTATCCCATAGGATAGGGAAAGACATATGGTATAGATACACCTTTACATGCTTGTTAAATTTAGAGCACCACAGAGAGACATTTATTATTCATTAGCTTATGCTCGCGACTTCGTCTGCGTGGACTTGACAAATTTCAAACCCCTATTTCACCCCCTTAGGTGTTGAATTTTCATAAATCATTTCTTAATGGATGCCTCCGTCATAATAGCTATCTGCATGCCAGATTTCAGCCCGATCCGTCCTGTAGTTTGAGCTGTGCGTTGATAGATCAGTCAGTCAGTCACCTTTTCCTTGTATATATTTAGATTTAAATATTGTAGCATATTTTACTCTCTATAACATCTCTTCAGAAACAAATTTTTTAAAAAAGTTACTACAAAATTGTAGTTACATACATAAACCTATGCATGCTTGTCTAATTTTGTATTGTTAAGAATAGCACTACAGAGAAACATTTATTATTCAAAAATTTTAGCTAATTCTATACTCTGAAATGTCCCTTTGGAGACTAATTTTATGAAGAAACTAATTTTACGGTACTCGTCCTTAAAAAACTTCAAAAGAAATGTTCAATTTATGACTTAAGATTTACTTTTACGTGAAAAATATTGTAATTTACGAGAATATTATGTACAAGTATGTACGTTACATTAAGTATAATTATTTTCACGATCACGAAACAAATTACAAAATATTCATTTTATCCTCTTAAAAAGCTAGCCATGTGATCTGTTATATTATACTAGCTGATGCCCGCGACTTGCATAGATGGACATAGGTTTTTTAAAATCCCGTGGAAAATCAACGATTTTCCGGAATAAATAGTGATATCCAATAAAAATAAATATCCAAGACAATCTTTCTCCGTAATCCCTTCAGTGGTTTTTCCGTGAAAGAGTAACAAACATACACACATACACACAAACTTTCTGCTTTATAATATTAGTGTGATGTGATTACTTATTTTAATCGTCACAGCTGGCTTTCTAATCTAATTACTTTATTATACTGTTGTACTGTTTTGTTTTGTTGTTCCTTCTTTGCAAGTCTTCTTAAACCATGATATAATTTCAACAAGGAACAGATATTAATAGCAGAATGATTTTAATATTGTGCCGTACATAATTTTTACTCGATATTTTGTAATGCTGCAATCTGAGAAAATATTTTTTCAATAAATTTTGTTGACACTTAGGCATTGCCCCTCTGTGCGCCAGCTGTTCCCAACATTTGCTAATATTAATATCTCTAGTAAATACTTTTCTTTTTCTTTCAATCGAAACTTCTTTAGGCACTTTGCTGACCTAGTGACCAATTTCACCGTCACCTGGGAGCCTTTTTTTTATATTCAGTAAAGTCTGCCAATTCGCACGTTTTGCCAGTGTGGTGGACTATGAGCTGAACCATTCTCATTCTGAGAGTATAACTGTGCTCGGTGTATTGCTGGTTCTTCTCGGTAGGAACGGCATTCCGTACCAGTGGTAAATTTAACTAGTTGACTTGTAAAAGTGTATTGAATAAAAATATATTCTATTCTATTCTATTTAGTAGTGGAAAGGTATAAGTTATTTATATAGAAAAGAACTAGAACAATTCAGAGAATCCTTTACTTAATAACCAACAGCTTCATCATACTTAAAACGTGAGCCGGCAAAAATAAAGCTAGTCTAGTTTGATAAATTGTTTTCATTATGCAATGATAAATGGACACACGCTAAGCCTCTGCAACGTGGACTCGATAATATTATGTTAGCGTCCCCATACATTTAGTTACATACTAGCTGATTCCTGCGACTTCGTCTGCAAGGACACCCCGTGGGAACTTTTAGATTTTCCGAAATGAAAAGAAGCCTATATAGTGCTTCAGGTCTTATCACTTCGCATTTATAATATTATGACTATGAGTATAGTAATTTTTAATGAGTACTAGCTGCCACGGCGAACTTCGTTCCGCTTCCGCCTAACAGTCGATTAATTTTTTTTTTTAAATTTCTCTCCGTAAGAACCGTCCTCGTACTTCAAGGAATATTATAACAAAAGAATTAGCGAAATCGGTTCAGCTGTTCTCGAGATTTGCGATGAGCAACACATTTAGTGGTTCATTTTTATATTATATAATAATATCTATAAAAACTGGTAGGTACCCTTAGTATGTAACTAATAGAGGGCTTACAGTATGTGGCAGAAAGTAATGTACATCGGCCTTTAGAATGACATTTTGATTTCTGTCACTCATACCTATATGATGTTTATCGGTGTCAACAACAGAGACAACGCTCTACAAATCCGCTATCTACTTTTAAAGGTTGATGTACATTACGCAAAGTTGCCTGTCCGTCGGGTTTTTTACAAGATATGTTATTTCGGAGCGTGTGCCGAAGAACTTTTCGACCTAGGTCCTCCTTCACCTTTCTACTATCGTACCGCGAGGCATCGCCAAGGTCTGCACATTTACGTAGTCCAAATTCCAGTATGAATACGTACGAAGCGATTTGCCTCCTCATTTCTAATTCAAACTGTTAAAATTTCAATTATAATACGGGTACCTTTAAGTCAAGTGTGAATAGGCATCTTCAAGGCAAGCGCACTTCATCGGCTGCATCACCACTTGCCATCAGGTCTGATTGCAGCCAAGCGCTAGTTTATAAATTAACAAAAAAATTAGGTATGTGTTTCGAAATTTTCGAAAATTTCCACTTTATGTTATTTATTATACGGTAGTTACAAACGTTGCTAGAATTCGAGAATCGAAACACAATAACTTCAAAGTAAAATGGACCTAAAGAGCCTTGAATTGACTTCAAAAATTCAATGCCACTGATTTTAATTTCGCAAGGTTTCCGCTTGGAGCGCTGGCTGTAGATGTGTAGACAAACTTGAGCTTTAAAACAAGGCAATTAAGATCGAGTTTACTATAACGCAGAAGAGTTTCAACTCTCGAATTCTAGCAACGTTTGGTGTGACGTAAAATCTCATACTACGGGTAGAGGTAAGTCGATCCTATTTAGTTATGTGTCCCATATTTAATTAACGAGACCAATTTAGTATTATGCGATAGAAATAACTCAATTAAAAAAAATCTTTCTGAACAAGAGCTCAAACGGATTCCATTATTCTCCGGGAAAGCTCATTAGCAGTTTATTAAATCAACCGGCCTCAAGGAAGAACTTATTAACCTTATTGTGTCCTGGTCCGCAATAATAAATTCATGATAATGACATTGGATGTGAAGCTTAATTATTTATTATTCCTCGGCCCAGTTTCATACAGGCTAAGAAATTATCTTCGTACTTTTTAAAGGAAAAACGGACCATTTTGTTGTCTGTCTGTCTGTTTGTCTGTCTGTCTGTCAAGAAACCTATGTACAAGTTACTTCCCGTTGGCCTAGAATCATGAAATTTGGCAGGTAGGTAGGTCTTATAGCAGACATTCGGGAAAAATCTGAAACCGTGAATTTAGGCTTACATCACACAAAAAAATTAAATTTTGGTCATGAACTAATAATTAGAATTTTCAATTTTAGAAGTAAGATAGAACTATATCAAGTGGGGTTTAACTAAATACGAAAGGGCTTTACTTGTACATTCTAAAACAGATTATTTTTTTGGGCATAATAGTTTTTGATTTATCGTGCAAAATGTCGATAAATTACGATTGTAGTACGGAACCCTCAGTGCGCGAGTCTGACTCGCACTTGGCCGGTTTTTTTTAAATGAAACGCATTCCATTTTTGTAAAGAATATTAACCACTAGCTGATGCCCGCGACTTCGTAGGTAGGTACGTGAATTTTGGATTTAAAAAATACCGTGGGAACTCTTTGATTTACCGGGACAAAAAGTTGCCTATGTCACTCTCCAAGTCTTTAGTCTTCAATATCCATGCAAAAAAAATCACATCGATCCGTTGCTCCGTTTGCGACGTGATTGAAGGACAAACCGACAAACAAACACACTTTCGCATTTATAATATGGGTAGTGATGTTAATCATGACTATTTCTTGTTGAGCTAAAAAATCCTGGGAAATCAAAGAGTTCCCACGGGACTTTTTTAATCCAAAATCCACTTACTTACGAAGTCACGGGCATCAACTAGTCTCCTAAATTTTTATGATAGTAGGATGAACTCAACTTAAAAGTACGTAAACACTAAGCCACTAAACAATAAGGGACTTAATTAAAATGATTTTAACCCTTTTTACACCACAGGCGCCAAAAAGATGCCATTACTGTCGGGAAATCTCATTAGCAGTTTATTAACGCAACTGGCCCCAATGAAGCGCTTTTAAAAGTTCTCAAGGAAGGATTTGTTGACCCCATTCCATTGCTTGCTATATCTAATTAAAAATAATGACATCTTGTAATGTAAACCCAGCTGATATGTTTTATACTCTACATTTCTCTCGATAATGATAAGTTGCACTAGTTGTAGATTTGTACACACACTATATATGAGTGTGTGTATAAGTGTGTGTGTGTATGTGTGCTTTCCCTTCATCTTCTCCGACTTAATGGATTGGCCAGATTGATCATCTAGGATCAGAAAAAAATGACAGGTTTAATCTGGCCCAGATGAAACCTGTCATTTTTTTCTGCATAGTTCTCAGGAAGTAACAAGCTAATTTTGCTTGAATATAATAATCCGCATATAACTATAAGTAAAATATATTTACGCCAGAATAATAATAAATATTCTGTCTGTCTGTATAATATTCTGTCGATAAGTTATTTGTCGAAGATTGCATGGTATGCATGACCAAAATACTAATATTGCTAATTATCTTATCGAAAGATTAATTAATAAATAATAAATAAATTATTAAAAGTTTATTCAGCTCACAAAACAAGAAAAACAAAATATATAAACCAAATGTTAAAAATTAAAAAATTAAAACTCGACAGTACTACTACAGTACTACATTTTGAGCTGAAAGGGCTGAAAGATTTGCTGATAGATTAATTAAAATTTCAGTAAGTAAACTAAAGATTAGTTCACTCAAAAATATGCTTTATTGTTATGAATATTCTAGGGTAGGTAGGTACCTACTTACTTTGTACCTACACGATTTTACACGCACTCGGCTATAGTTATTTATTATTCCTAAAAACGAATATTCCTACGAATTTGGTGTTATAGCACTATAGTGATTCCTAGACTAATTTATTCTGTAAGTATAACGATAAAGTAAAGGTACAGTCTTCACCTAAATTAATGAGTTACAAAATTGAAAGAGCCTCCTAAGTCCTAAATAAGGCAAAGGCTCAGGCTTAATGAAAACAGCTGTGGCCCACGAAATTAATTCTACGCTATTTGTATAGGAAGAAAATTCATCCATTTACTTAGTTTTATAATTTAGGCTTTCCACTTTTCATAATTTTAGGAAATCCTGCGTTGCTTTTTTCAAAATTTTCACTTTTCAGGCCTATAATAGCTTATACTGAAAGCCTTTTTTTGTTACGAAAGAGTAATATTCTAAAAATCGACCTCTTGGAAAAGAACGGGTTATATACACTATTATGTGAGTAATTGAAAATTTTGTATGCTAGACAATGTCAGTTAAGGTGGAAGACACGGTCTGCCCGCGAAATTCAAATTTAATTTGGTTTTTCGCAATTTGTAAACTAATACGACAAAGTAGGCTTATGGCATTCAAATTGAGCCCCTAGCAGTTGCATCTTCACAGGCTTATATAAAAATCTTTACTTGAAAGTGTCCAGTTTAAGAAATTAGTCAAATGAGTTTGACGTGAGCTACTAACAATTTTTTTTTTTTTTAAAGAATATTAACCATATTAAATGACTAATATTCCCCTTTCCTCTCCAATTAAGCGTCAGGCTTGTGCTAGGAGTAGGTACGATAATAGTGCAACGGGCGGGGTTTGAACCGTCGACCTTTCGGTTTTCAGTCCACTCCTATACCGGTTGAGCTATTGAGGCTCTAAATTAGTCATTATTTTGTCTAATTTCTTAAAATGGACACTTTTAAGTAAAGATTTTTATATAAACCTGTGAAGATGATATTGCAGGGGCGAAATTTGAATGCCATAAGTCTACTTTGTCGCATTAGTTTACAAATTGTGAAAACCCAAATTAAATTTGAATTTCGCGGGCAGACCCGTGTCTTGGGCCTTAACTTTCCTCTTGGTTACAATAAATTCAGAACCAATCCCGTAGTTTATGTACGCATCCATCAGCTCTCCCTGATTGCCAATACCGATAAACATAGCTGCACTTAATTTGCAACTATGCTATTACACTCGTAAATTTCATAGATAAACCTGCCAATAAATTGTAGCTCGCGAAGCTATTGAGCTATGGAACCATTGTCTGGAAGCAATTCGCACCTATATACAAGGAAACTCAGTAAGCCCCTGGGGGCTTGCAATAGGAATAACATTATTGTTACTTCGAGATTTTGTAGTAGATCGGTCTGACCAGCCTTCGCTTAGTGAGGGTTTTTTAAATTCAGATACAAGTTAGCCCAAGTGGTAAGTGATGATGCAGGCGAAGATCGAAGCGGGCTAAAAAAAAGTCGAAAAAATAAATAAATAAAAACGGGCTGAGTTGAGAACCACCTCCTTTTTGGAAGTCGGTTAAAAAACTAGTATGACCGACCCACATTCTTTGTTCGAGAGTTTAATAACATGGTACATATTACAAACTATTACAAATTATTGTATTAAAAAAAAAAAAAAAAAAAAAAAAAACTATTAGTGCACAAAACAAGCAAGACGTACGATCAGATATCTGCGCTATATCGGAGCGAGTATTGAACCAGCATTCAATTAAACTGCAGCCAAGTTCGCGACAACAAAACCGGTCTCGGCAAGTTCCCAACTTGTTCCCATTTGTTACTTTATATGGCATCCTAGAGCTCGCAACAAATTTATGTTTCTACAAGTTCTTCTCAGTGGCATCACGTGTATTTTTACTCGCTTACTTTTTCTCTTCCTTTACTGTAAATAGTAAACGCATCATTATCACTAACTGAGAATGCCGCTTCAGCTTCGCAACCCGCCGAGCTATGTTGGTTTATCTGTTATCTCCGACTTCGTCCGCGTGGATTACACAAATTTCAAACTTCTATTTTACCCCTTAGGGGTTGAATTTTGAAGGGGATTTTTAAAAAAAAGAATATTAGCCATATTAAATTACTAATATTCCCCTTTCGTCTCGTCAGGCTTGTGCTAAGAGCGGGCGACAATAGTGCAACGGGCGGAGTTTGAACCGTGCGTCGACCATTCGGTTTTCAGTCCACTCCTTTACCGGTTGAGCTATTGAGGCTCTAATCAGGCACATAGAATAGCTAGAGTTAGAATGGGGTACATTTTCCAAGAAATATGACGGAAGCACCGTAGATACGGTTTCCTGAAAACTCTTGAAGGTAAAAATGACATTAACGCAGCATGTCTGTACCCGTAGTACACGATTTTACGTCTCACCAAACCAAACCAAATTCGAGAGTCGAAATATTTCCGCGTTACAGTAAAATGGACCTAAACAGCCTTGAATTGAAGTCAAATATTCAATGCCACTGATTTTAATTTCGCAATGTTTCCGCTTGGAGCGCTGGCTGTAGAAGTGTAGACAAACTTGAGCTCTAAAACAAGGCTTTTAAGATCCAGTTTACTGTAACGCGGAAGTATTTCGACTCTCAAATTTGGTTTGGTTTGGTGAGACGTAAAATCTTGTACTACGGGTACTGATACACGGCAGGAATATCGAATAGGTGCTTATTATGGTACAAAATGTAACCGGAACGAGTGGAATACTAACGGCCGAATATGTGGATATATTTTAGTTTTATAGTGATACTAACCTACATTTTGGAAAAAATATTTGGTACCTAAATAAAATAAGGGCGAAGAGATCCATGCTCGGAGTATGTCCGCGTTGAAGACCTCCCTGGCATAGTGGTAAGCATCATCATCATCATCAACCGATAGACGTCCACAGCTGGACATGGGTCTCTTGTAGGGACTTTCACACGCCACGGTCTTGCGCCGCCTGAATCCAGCGGCTCCCTGCGACTCGTCTGATGTAGTCCGTCCACCTAGTGGGGGGTCTTCCAACACTGCGTCTTCCGGTGCGAGGTCGCCATTCATGCACCTTGGGACCCCAACGTCTATCGGTTTTACGAACTATTAACTATGTGCCCTGCCCATTGCCATTTCAGCTTCGCATCCCGTTGAGCTATGGCGGTTACTCTAGTTCTCCTACGGATCTCCTCATTTCTGATTTGATCATGTGGAGAAACTCCAAGCATAGCTCACTCTATCGCGCTGAGTGGTAAGCGCTGTGGTCTTATTAATGGGAGGTTCCGGGTTCGATTCCTGGCAGGGGTCTGCAATTTTTTAATTTCTGAATTTCTGGTCTAGTCTGGTGGGAGGCTTCAGCCGTGGCTAGTTACCAACCTACCGGCAAAGCTGTGCCGCCAAGTGATTTAGCGTGAAATAAGGGTTTGAAATTTGTGTCACTGAAATGAAGGGTTTGAAACACGGACGAAGTCGCGAGCATAAGCTAGTGTAATATAATAAAAATAAGGGAAGTTTGGAACCAGAGGTCATCAAAATTATGCAAGTCCGTGTGATTAATGTGGAAAATTAGGGACATTTTGTGGGGTCTTTTTCCTCCCAACAAAGTTATTGCTAGCATATGTGCGAAACATGGAACTTTCACAACAGTTGGTGCCACGTCGAGCTTTGTCTTTGTTTAGGAATGGGGACAGAACAAACATTTACTTGTTGTTTCTATAATTTTTTCGTATGTTTCTTGTTTTGTTGGTTTTTTCGTTATTATAGTCTTCAAATATTAACTTTGTGATGTACCTAAAGTAAAAGTAAAAGTAAATTATACTTTATTGTACACCAAAAACAAAACAATAGAAATACAACAACGATAGCATGTATAATAGGCGGCCTTATCGCTAAAAAAGCGATCTCTTCCAGGCAACCTTAGGGTAAAGGATATTATAAAAGTTAAAGAAAGCGGAAGGGGTGTTCTAATTAAAAAACCGGCCAAGTGCGAGTCAGGCTCGCGCAATGAGGGTTCCGTACTATAGTCGTATTTTTTCGACATTTTGCAGGATAATTCAAAAACTATGATGCATAAAAATAAATAAAATCTGTTTTAGAATGTACAGGCGAGGACCTTTCATATGATACCCCACTTGATATAGTCACTCACTTCGAAAGTTGAAAATACTAATTATTAGTTCATGACCACAATTTAAATTTTTTTGTGTGATCTAACCCTAAATTCACGGTTTTCAAATTTTTCCCCAAATGTCAGCTATAAGATCTACCTACCTGCCAAATTTCATGATTCTAGGTCAACGGGAAGTACCCTGTAGGTTTTCTTGACAGACAGACGGACAGACAGACAGACAAAAAACTAAATCATCTGTAAAAGTTAAGCATTTCATTTATAATTCACACACTACCCAAGCTTAACACACTACCCCAAAAGTTTTCTTGTGAAGGTCAATAAGTCGAAAGGGATAAACAAATAAAAAAAAAACACAAAGAAACACCGAACAATTCACTGTAATCCTGTAACCGGCTCAGAATATATCCGGGCGCTTATTTACGACGTGTCCCGAAAGATTTACTCAAATGTACTGAAAGTTACCCGATATCGTCCCTTTCCGCTTTAATAAAGGAGTAGGGTTAATACGTGAGTAAAGCCGGTTTCTCCTACATGTAGGTAGGAATAATGAGTAGGGTTAACCTAATCGCACATGTGGCCGCAGCACGGTCGCAGTGACCCAAACAATCACTACCCTTAATATAAATGCGAAAGCATATTTTTTTGTTGGTTTGTCCTTCAATCATGTTGCAACGGAGCAACGGATTGACGTGATTTTTTGCATGGGTATAGGTTTAGACCTTGTGAAGGTAAATAAGTCGAAAGGGATTAGAATAAAACAAAAAAAACACAAAGAAACACCGAACAATCCACTGTAATCCTGTAACCGGGTCAGAATATATCCGGGCGCTTATTTACGACGTGTCCCGAAAAATTTACTCAAATGTACTGAAAGTTACCCGATATCGTCCCTTTCCGCTTTAATAAAGGAGTAGGGTTAATACGTGAGTAAAGCCGGTTTCTCCTACATGTAGGTATAATGAGTCGGGTTAACCTAATCGCACATGTGGCCGCAGCACGGTCGCAGTGACCCAAACAATCACTACCCTTAATATAAATGCGAAAGCATATTTGTTTGTTGGTTTGTCCTTCAATCATGTTGCAACGGAGCAACGGATTGACGTGATTTTTTGCATGGGTATAGGTTTAGACCTTGTGAAGGTAAATAAGTCGAAAGGGATACCTAATAAAACAAAAAAAACACAAAGGAACACCGAACAATCCACTGTAATCCTGTAACCGGCTCAGAATATATCCGGGCGCTTATTTACGACGTGTCCCGAAAGATTTACTCAAATATACTGAAAGTTACCCGATATCGTCCCTTTCCGCTTTAATAAAGGAGTAGGGTTAATACGTGAGTAAAGCCGGTTTCTCCTACATGTAGGTATAATGAGTAGGGTTAACCTAATCGCACATGTGGCCGCAGCACGGTCGCAGTGACCGAAACAATCACTACCCTTAATATAAATGCGAAAGCGTTTTTGTTTGTTGGTTTGTCCTTCAATCATGTTGCAACGGGGCAACGGATTGACGTGATTTTTTGCATGGGTATAGGTTTAGACCTTGTGAAGGTAAATAAGTCAAAAGGGATTCCTAATAAAACAAAAAAAAAACACAAAGAAACACCGAACAATCCACTGTAATCCTGTAACCGGGTTAGAATATATCCGGGCGCTTATTTACGACGTGTCCCGAAAGATTTACTCAAATGTACTGAAAGTTACCCGATATCGTCCCTTTCCGCTTTAATAAAGGAGTAGGGTTAATACGTGAGTAAAGCCGGTTTCTCCTACATGTAGGTAGGAATAATGAGTAGGGTTAACCTAATCGCACATGTGGCCGCAGCACGGTCGCAGTGACCGAAACAATCACTACCCTTAATATAAATGCGAAAGCGTTTTTGTTTGTTGGTTTGTCCTTCAATCATGTTGCAACGGGGCAACGGATTGACGTGATTTTTTGCATGGGTATAGGTTTAGACCTTGTGAAGGTAAATAAGTCAAAAGGGATTCCTAATAAAACAAAAAAAAACACAAAGAAACACCGAACAATCCACTGTAATCCTGTAACCGGGTTAGAATATATCCGGGCGCTTATTTACGACGTGTCCCGAAAGATTTACTCAAATGTACTGAAAGTTACCCGATATCGTCCCTTTCCGCTTTAATAAAGGAGTAGGGTTAATACGTGAGTAAAGCCGGTTTCTCCTACATGTAGGTAGGAATAATGAGTAGGGTTAACCTAATCGCACATGTGGCCGCAGCACGGTCGCAGTGACCCAAACAATCACTACCCTTAATATAAATGCGAAAGCATATTTTTTTGTTGGTTTGTCCTTCAATCATGTTGCAACGGAGCAACGGATTGACGTGATTTTTTGCATGGGTATAGGTTTAGACCTTGTGAAGGTAAATAAGTCGAAAGGGATACCTAATAAAACAAAAAAAACACAAAGAAACACCGAACAATCCACTGTAATCCTGTAACCGGGTCAGAATATATCCGGGCGCTTATTTACGACGTGTCCCGAAAGATTTACTCAAATATACTGAAAGTTACCCGATATCGTCCCTTTCCGCTTTAATAAAGGAGTAGGGTTAATACGTGAGTAAAGCCGGTTTCTCCTACATGTAGGTATAATGAGTAGGGTTAACCTAATCGCACATGTGGCCGCAGCACGGTCGCAGTGACCGAAACAATCACTACCCTTAATATAAATGCGAAAGCGTTTTTGTTTGTTGGTTTGTCCTTCAATCATGTTGCAACGGGGCAACGGATTGACGTGATTTTTTGCATGGGTATAGGTTTAGACCTTGTGAAGGTAAATAAGTCAAAAGGGATTCCTAATAAAACAAAAAAAAAACACAAAGAAACACCGAACAATCCACTGTAATCCTGTAACCGGGTCAGAATATATCCGGGCGCTTATTTACGACGTGTCCCGAAAGATTTACTCAAATGTACTGAAAGTTACCCGATATCGTCCCTTTCCGCTTTAATAAAGGAGTAGGGTTAATACGTGAGTAAAGCCGGTTTCTCCTACATGTATAACGAGTAGGGTTAAAGGGGGATTCCAACATCAATGGGTTAAACCAATCGCACATGTGGCCTCACCGCCTCAAGTGACCCAAACAATAGGTACCTACTGTAAAAAAATCAAAACAATCAATTGGTTTGTGAAAAGTATTTAGATTTTTAGGATTCCGTATACCTCAAAAGGAAAACAGAACCCTTATAGGATCACTTTGTTGTCTGTCTGTCTGTCCGTCTGTATGTCAAGAAACCTACAGGGTACTTCCCGTTGAAATCTGAAAACCGTCAATTTGTGGTTACATCACACAAAAAAATTAAATTGTCGTCATGAACTAATAATTAGTATTTTCAATTTTCTAAGTAAGATAACTATATCAAATGGGGTATCATAATATGAAAGGTCTTCACCTATGCATTCTAAAACAGATTTTTATTTATTTTTATACATCATAGTTTTTGAATTATCGTGCAAAATGTCGAAAAATACGACTATAGTACGGAACCCTCATTGAGCGAGCCTGACTCGCACTTGGTTGGTTTTTTTATACGGCACATCCAGGCAACCTACAGCGGGTGCAATGGCCACCAGAGCGCCCAACGGGCCAAGAGGCACAACTTACTATGAAAACCTAGATGGGAGCTTCGTATTTGCGCCTTTTGGCGTGCAAACCTTGAGACATTAGGGCATGGGGGATCGAGCTCTTTTTAAGGAAATTGAAAAAAGGGCGTCTGACTCGCACTTGACCGGTTTTTCTCTCAAAAGATTTATTGTAATGTACTGAAAGTTACCCGATACCGCCTTTATTTTCCGCTTTAATAAAAGAGTGGGGTAAATGTAGAGTGTAATAAGTTACGGTATAGTAACGCCAGTGCGGTAAAACTGTTGTAGTGCGCCCCGTTGTATACGAGGGCGACACGGACAATACTGGGCGAACCTGACACAAAATATATACTGCTGGACAGAATATTTACTCGTACACATTGTGGACTACTGCTCAATTGCGGTAGAATGACATACAATGCAACATAAAAGAAAGCTTGCTGTACCTGCGCATACAAAGGCAGGGTTCAGGGGCTGTTTCAGCTTTGCTGCAGCAAAGGTTTGGAATGATCTCCCACCTCCTCTCCGTGAATGGAATAATCCTACTAACGAAATTGCTATAAAAAATAAATTAAAGAACTTTTACTTAAATGACCAGATAGAGGCAGCCAAATTTATTTACAATAAATAATTATATTAAGGCTATGCAAATTATTCTATTATATTATATTCTATATTATATTATATTCTATATTTTTTTAAAGATAATTATAGATACCTACACTAGATGATATTGCTGTATATTACTGTTGTATTTAAATGATTAAGTGCTTTATTCTTTAGGCCAAGCTGGGAAGGGACATTTATTTATATTTATATTTATACTTTATTTATTTTTTATTTTTTATTTAACTGTTATTTTTAGATTTCGCTCTTTTTTCAATGTCACTGTTTTTGGTGTAGTTTATGCAAATTTTTTTATTCCTTGATAACGTAACGGGCGTGGTGCGTCTTTATTAATCAATGTAAATTATGGCGCAAACTGAAAACCAGCGCTGAGCAGTGTGAGCGGTGCTCGGCTATGCTGAGTTTGCGACCTTATTGTATATTGTTAGTTTTTAGTTTAGATATAATATTAGATAAAAACATTGTACATACTTACTACTAGCAATAATGAAACAATAAACGATATTTATTATTATTATTATTATTATTAAAAATGTCACGATCGCAAACACCTTCTGACTGGTTGACGCCCGTTCACTATTGGCTACAATGCATTGTTTTTTTTAATAGAGATAGCGAGCAAACGAGCAGGCGGGTCACCTGATGTTAAGTGATTACCGCCGCCCATGAACATTTTCAGCACCAGAGGCTAGGCCACATAGGCTTATTTTTATCCGGGAAAATTAAAGAGTTCCCACAGAATTTAAAAAAAATCTGCACCCACGAGGATGATGTCGCGGGCATCATCTAGTTCAATATAATCTAAGCATATAAAATGAAAAGGTGACTGACTGACTGACTGACTGACTGACTGACTGACTGACTGACTGACTGACTGACTGATCTATCAACGCACAGCTCAAACTACTGGATCGATCGGGCTGAAATTTGGCATGCAGATAGGTATTATGACGTAGGCATCCGCTAAGAAAGGATTTTCGAAAATTCAACCCCTAAGGGGGTGAAATAGGAGTTTGAAATTTGTGTAGTCCACGCGGACGAAGTCGCGAGCATTAGCTAGTACAAAATGAATTCAATCAATTTTTTTCTTTGTTTCAGGTAATTTTGCGCAGATATACGTAATCAAGCAGGACCAGCTGTGTCCAGACGGTGGAATGGGGAATCGCGTTATAGTGCTCATTAAATCTATTTCAGGGTTCATTTATTTCGTCTGGACACTCTGGCGCAGTGCCCACTGTGCGTGTCATAAACACCGTGGCACATCCATACTTAATATTATAAATGCGAAAGTGTGTATGTCTGTCTGTCTGGCTGTCTGCTAGCTTTTTACGGCTCCGCCGTTCCACCGATTTTGACTAAATTTGGTACAGAGATAGTTTGTATCCCGGGGAAGGACATAGGCTACTATTTATCCCGGAAAATTAAAGAGTTCCCACGGGATTTTCAAAAAACCTAAATCCACGCGGACGTAGTCGCGGGCATCATCTAGTTATAAATAAAAAGTCTTGTTTGTTTATCTCTTCTCACTTTGTCGTAGCATGTTTCCGGGAATTACTAGGGGACTAGCATGGAAACTGTGATCGAAATGGGATTGAAGTTGTACACGGGTGCTCTTTTTAGACGTGTTCCGGGCGACCGGGAGCGGTAGTCTGGGCCGCCCGGGCGGCCCAACAATTTTGCGCTCGGGCGCGCCCGAGCGCAAAATTGTTGGACGCTTTTTATTAACATTTATATTTAAAATTCTATGTGCTCTGTTACCATAAAATAATACCATAAACCCTTAGTGTATTAAACATTGAACGTAAATACGAAATCTTATTTGAATTGGTTTTATATCAATCGAATAAAACTGGTTTTTCTCCTAATGGCCGTGTAAATAATGCGTAGTGTCGTGTAACACAGACTTTTTTTATTTTTATGCATACCTAATAATTTTTGATTTATCGTGCATAATGTCGAAATAATACGACTGTAATACGGAACCCTCGGTGCGCGAGTCTCGCACTTGGCCGGTTTTTTCGATATATCATAACAAAGTAATACTAAAGCCTTCAGAAATCAGAACATATATACCTAGTAGGAAAAGTAAACGATCAAATTGACTACAATATATTGCTTAAGTAGCTGGAAAAAATTAATCAAAGAGATTGATTAGACAGCATACGCCTATGTGTACCCACCTTAGGAATTGCCGTCATAGATCAATCATTTTCTTCCCCTACTTTCGTCTCGACGTGAAATTTATCCTGTTTTTATATTCTCATAAAAACGCCAATGCGTTAAAATTAATCATTATCTGATGATTTGGTCGTTAGTAGTGTGGTAGTAATCATTAATTCATTAGTATCCACTGTTGGGCATAAGCCCAGTTTTTTGACGATTTCTATTTTGACTTATTACGACCTCTCAAAGTCAAATAATTTATTCTAAGTAGTGTGTGCGACAGTTCGAGATGGAAATCGAGTTGGGGACGCCCCACATATCCGCATATCCGCACGGGATATCGCTGCTGCCGGTGCGGCAGAGCGCGGGTGACGTGCGGGTGTGCGGGGCGTGCTTCAGGTGCTATACAAACCTTACACACACCATACACAGCATTTTCATCTGTAAAGCAAAAAACACTTTTAGGATACTATGTATTGAGAAAAAAACCGGCCAAGTGCGAGTCAGGCTCGCGCAACGAGGGCTCCGTGCTACAGTCGTATTTTTTCGACATTTTGAACGATAATTCAAAAACTATGATGCATAAAAATAAATAAAAATCTGTTTTAGAATGCACAGGTGAAGCCCTTTCACATGATACCCCGCTTGATATAGTTATCTTACTTCGAAAATTGAGAATAGTACTAATTTTTAGTTCATGAGCACAATTTAATTTTTTTGTGTGACATAACCGCAATTTTACGGTTTTCTGATTTTTCCCTAATGTCTGCTATAGGACCTACGTATCTGCCAAATTTCATGAATCTGGGTCAACGGGAAGTACGCTGTAGGTTTCTTGACAGACAGACAGACAGACAACAAAGTGATCCTATAAGGGTTCCGTTTTTCCTTCAGAGATACAGAACCCTAAAAATTCGGTATGCAGGTATACAACGCGGGAACATGAAAACAGGATACGACACTCGAAAAAAATGAATGCAATTTTCCAAAAAAAGAGACGCAAAAATGAGAAAAATGTAGTGGACAGAAATGAAAATTCTTCCTCAAAAAATGATTTCGTTTTTGCGTTCCGCTGCGGCGCTAGTTTCAAAATTTCAGCAATGAATAAATTTCAGCGTGTTGCCGTGGAATTTTCAGGAAATTCTTACATTTTTGAGACACTAACCTGCGTCCATTTTCATGATGTCAGTGACTTCGTGCAATCGTGGTATATGGTTTTTTCAAAATCCCAATGAATCTCCGGGACTGAAAATGATTTTCCGGGACTAAAAGTAGCCGATACGTACCTACGTACGTCTCCGGGCAAGTTATCTCTGTACTAAACACCAAGTGAAAAGCTTCAGAAACACACACACACAGAACAGAAACAGACACACTTTCGCACCACTTCACTACCCATATTATTATATCACTTCCCAGTAGGTACGCATCAGTATTATAAATGCGAAAGTGTGTTTGTTTGTTGGTTTCTCCTTCAATCACGTCGCAACGGTGCAACGGATTGACGTGATTTTTTGCATGGATATAGATAAAGACCGGGAGAGTGACATAGGCTATAAGCTCTAGGTGAGCGGGGTAAAAAGTAATCAAAACCCGTCGATTTCCCGAAAGACATGCAAATAAATTAAACCTTCCGCAATCAAAATTAGTACCTACTGCATACCTCGAGTCCCTACGTAATGTCTATAAAGATATATAATAATTTACCAGACAAAATTCGTAACATAAACAATGAAAATAAATTCAACAAAATATTAAAAAACTTTTTATTAGAAAAGGGCTACTATGCCGTAAATGATTTCCTAAACGACGAACATAAAAATAAATAATAATATCGGTCTCCCTACTAAGATCTAAGGACCAAATTGCGACCCCCAAACTGGGTATCCATAATACTTTGTACATACTTAATATGATGTAGTTTATGGAAATGCAATAAATGAGAATTGAAATTGAAATTGAAAGTAGCCTATGCCACTCTCCAGGTCTTAAACTAAACCCATGCAAAAAATCACGTCGATTCGTTGCTCCGCTGCGACGAGATTGAAGGACAAACCAACAAACCAATAAACCAACAAACAAACACACTTTCACATTTATAATATGATTGTTGATTTTGTACACGGAGAATCCAGAGTTCATTTTCAATCAAACAAACGTGAAACAAGAAATTATAAAATAGGAATTATTTTACTAAGGAGTCAAATAGAGGTCTAAAGTTATATTTTTATCCAACGGTTTAGAGAATAATAAAAAAAATACTACCCTAATGTATGCACATAAAGCTAAGAGTAAGAAACTCCATAATATGAGAGCTTCAAGAAAAATGAGCTACTTAGTATATACTCAAGATTTTATGAACATAATATTTGCATGCCAACCCTTTCCAGCTAATAGCTTCTTTTTTACCATTTCGCTACATCATTTTTCTGCGTCATTTTCCTCATTATTGAGGGGTTTGGCCCCTTCCATTCAAACACATAATCGTAGTATAGAAGCAGGCGTTACTTTGATATTCATGATAATATTATACAAGGAACCAAAAGCTTAATCCGCTGTAACAGACCCCCACTGCTAAACATGCAGTTTTTGGCTTTTCCTACATATTTAGCAGTGGTAGGGCGGGACGAGCATAAATTGTAGACGTTTTTTGGCTCAGTGGGCTCCAGATCCTTGCGCATACGACTCGACTATTTTAACTCTAATGCCTAAGATCCACTGGCTATACTCTCTCTACTCTACTAGGCTCTCTTGGCACTTGAATGACATTGACATTTGACATTGGGGGGGGGGGGGGGGGGTGTTAAATGATGCATCATCATTTACCACCAGGTGAGATTGCAGTAGCTAAGTAAATGTCTAAATATCTGCTAGTACCACAGACCACCACCTATAGACGCCTAATAGCCGGACACCCCCCATCACCTCGATATATTCTCTTAGTATTCATTTTGTATTTTATAGCCTAGATATTCCATGTTCTTTTTAATGTAGTTTCTTTTTAATGTTCGTTAGGTTATTTTTAATGTACAACTTGATAGTTAATGTCTATAAAACTCAAAAACATTTTACCTAATTTTAAGTGTGTAATTCTGTGGGCGGTTCTTTGACAAATAAAATAAAAAAATAAAAATAAATCACCAAGCTTAGGCAGTTGCTTAGCATAAAAGTCGACCCACGTCCGTTTCCCCTGTCCTCCGCCAACATTTTACGGTCTGTTTTCATGCAAACCTTTTATATTTGTGTACTCTTGAGGTTGAATTCTCTGTACCTGAGACAGACTGCCAGCGTTGACTTATATACTACTTCGTAAGGACAGGGCCATTGTACAAGCAAAATGGCACCGATTCATTGGTCCAGCACCAATGCAACCTCAGTGACGTCTGGATTTCAAACGGGTCGTTCATTAGCATCTAAGAGGTGGCGCTGATTTATTTGGTTCTAAAACCGTGAAAAATTTTGTTCGCTTGGGCATATCTTGTCATTTATATCGATGACTACCAGTGAGTTCGAAGCCTCGACGTTTTGTTAGAAATCCCCTAACTGTCTTGAACTGTGCTGTGACCTAGTGAAGTGTCTGCCAGCACTTCGGGACCCCAACGTCTATCGGTTCTTCGATAACGGAAGTACTTAAACTACAATTTTTCCAATAAAATCCACCTATCTCCATACAATATATCACTACCACTATCCACCAAAAATCGCTATTTTCATAGAGCTTACATACTCCGGTGCAGCGTTTTATGCTCATATTACTCGAGTAATCTTCCCCAGACGACGCCCCAATATAATGCTCAGACAGAATAAGGTTGAGAACACATTAATAATCGAAAGCGATGATATAATTCAAAAATAACTATAGTCAACTAGCTTAGGCCCGCGACTTCGTCCGCGTGGACTACAATTTCAAAATTACAAACCCCTGTATTACCCCCTTGGGCATTGAATTTTCAAAAATTCTTTTTTAACAGATGTCTACATCATAATATGCCAAATTCTGTATGCTAAATTTCAGCCCGATCCATCAAGTTTTGGGCTGTGCGTTGGTAGATCAGCCAGTCAGTTTTTCCTTTTATATAAGTACATAACTAGCTGCCCCGGCGAACTTCGTACCGCCTAACAGTCGATTCTTTTTCAAGACTTTTTAAAAAAAATTCTCTCCATAAGAACCATCCCTCGTACTTCAAGGAATATTATAAAAAAAGATTTAGCGAAATCGGTTCAGTTGTTCTCGAGATTTGCGATGAGCAACACATTCAGCGATTCATTTTTATATAGATTAATCATGCAGCGTATTCGGTTTCCTATTCCAGGGGGATGGGATCCCGGCCACGCACCTAACTTTTAGGAGCTATGTATATGCGTTTTAAAAATTTAGACAATTAGATAAATATCACTTGCTTAAAGCAAGCGGTGAAGGAAAACATCCTTAAGAAGCCTACATACCTGAGAGTTCTCCATAGTGTTCTTAAAAGATGTGTGAAATGTACCCATTTTACGATGAGATCCGTGCTCAGTAGTGAAACGGCGATTGTCTGGGATGATGGTGGTGAAGATGATTATGTATGGCATTAAAACAATAGCTTACTCCTTTTCCGCTTCCGCGCCCGCTCCTCCTGACACAATGTACCACCGTATCTACTAGAGGGCTTAGTGCTTGCATGCGTATCAAATCCGGGCACATAAGCACCCCGTACAACACCGCCTTTTCACTTATATTCGGGGATATGAGGGTAGATGGTTTATAGTCTATACTGTTTTACATAAGTTTATTGATGTTCTGTGAATATCTTAACTAAAATCTGGTACCTTTTGTTAAACCAGAGCTTTCAATTTGGTAGCTGAAGCTATTTTATACATAGCTGTTGCCCGCGACTTCGTCTGTGTGGATTTAGGTTATAAAAATCCCGTGAGAATTCTTGAATTACGGTGTAAGAAGTCGGTTAAAAAGTAGCCTTTGTTACTGTCCAGTTGATCCGTTGCTCCGTTGCGACATGATTGAAGAGCAAACTAACAAACCAACAAACAAACACATTTTCGCATTTAATAGGTATAATAATATGTGAATACACAATACAAATGTAAGCAGTGTTTTTATTGCTACAATATATGGGTACCTAACAGTGGCGAAGGGTCAAAATCTGAAAAAGGGAAGCCGGAAAGGTACCTGCCTACCTACTTAGCTAAAAGAATATCAGCTGTTCCCCATCGATTAAAGACGCTTTTTGTTTTCAAAACTCGATTTAGAAAAATTACTATCGTTACGTAACAAACAGGAAATCTGTTAAACAACAATCTATGTGAATTAAGGTAATTTCTGATGTTGACTTACCAAACTGAATCTAAATTACCGCGAACTTACACTTATTAGTTATTAATCACTAGCCCCAATTTATTATATCAAAATAAAACACCACTAACAACTTTAAAAACAAACGTGCATGGACGCTTCACAAAAACAAATAATAATAAATCAAAATCAATATCAAATCACCCTTCAAAATACAAAATACTCAAAATAGTAGCATGTACCTGTTAAAATAATACTATTAATATAATTTTTAATTTGGAGGTATAATACGGTAACTCGGATTCTAGCGGCTTACTTACGTCAAATTTGTCTGACCTGTCCGAGTTCCAAATTCGTATTCGCTACGGGGCCAGATTAAATTGGTGGGCTCCAACCGTAGAGCGAGACAGACCTAGTTCGCTCCTTTCGCTTTCGCTAGGGAAATGAAAGAGATAAATACTAAGCAAAAATCTAACTAGGGAATCCGATATTTTACGGCTTGTATGGTGTAGGACTGTAGGACGTAGGTGTATGTTACTTACCTACATTAGCTGTTATGCTTTTAACTTAAATTAGTAATAACAAAAAAAATTAGCATTTGTGACGATCGAACCTTTGTATTTACGAACGTATTACCGAATTTATGTGAATAGTACCTACTTACGCTATATTATGCCAATTC
Organism: Maniola hyperantus; assembly: GCF_902806685.2. Taxonomy (NCBI): domain Eukaryota; kingdom Metazoa; phylum Arthropoda; class Insecta; order Lepidoptera; family Nymphalidae; genus Maniola; species Maniola hyperantus. Next base: position 2,125,645 of record NC_048554.1, on the reverse strand, counting down.
TTAAAGGGAAGCCGATAGGAATCGTGTTATATTGACTCTTCGCCGCTGGTACCTAACTACCTTGTGATTATCGACTCTGCCCCAGATTTGCTCGCATCAGGTGAAAACCTCATTCCGTAAAAAAATATCATACAATCAGAAATGATCGCAGCGCAGACAAAGCTAAATTTTTATAAAATCCAAAAAAATACTTCCCATCAGAGAAGTTCATAAGTCAATTTTGTAATCAAAATATAAACATTTAATTAAAAACGCTCATCTTTCCAAACTCATTAGAAATTGTTTTACAAAAATTTCTTTGCAGCAAAATACAGTAAGTACTAAATAACAACCAGCCTCGTCTTATTATGCCTCGAAAACCACGAAGGGACGAAGAAACAAAAAGTTTTATAACAAGCGCAATTTGTCCTATTTACTTTTCAGAGATAACAAGCTGGCTTTTTGAGGTTTATCCCACTTCTGATACTGAGACTTTTCAAACTTCGCTCTAAATTTTGTTAGCATAAAACAAACCTTAATATTTTAATTTTAGCAACATTTTGTCCTAAGAATTGCTCTCATCAATATGTAAATAAAAGCTAGAATAATACAACGCCCCGCACAGCTACACAGCCCCCGCCCTAAACCGGTACGGGCGAGCGCGGGAGACGTGCGGGTGAGCAGGGCGTCCCTCCGCCTCCTACCCCGATTGCCATCTCGACGTGTCGCACCTATAGTTGTGAAGTTTTACCTAAACAATAAAACAATATCACAGTATCAATAATTTTTAATCATAATCACAAAACAGTATAAGAAACAACGCGCGTCAACAACAATAAATCGATAACTAAAACTTATGTATACTTATATACAAACAAATATGACTACAAAAAAGTATGGGACAATCAATTTACAATTGAAGAGGGTAGTTCAAAAATCTAAATTAAACCCGAAGCCGAACCGCACCCGCCTCTGCCGGTCTATTAGCGTACTCGCCATCAATCGAATAACCCGAACTTCGTTATGTTCATGAAACAGAACGTCCCTTTCGTAGGTGAAGCCTCCACATCGCTGTGAGTCCACGAACATTTTCAACTGTGACCCATTTTCGTAGCTTTTGTGCAGCGCCAAACCGACGGAAGCCGGGCCACCCTTATTACTCTCATTAAATATGGTCGCTATCCGTAAATCTGGGGTGAACTGCTTGAAAACGCACACTTGGAAACCGAGCCTGCTAAGAGTAGAAGAAAGAGTGAAGGACCGACGTTCGTATCGTGCGCTGAATGATAACTCAGGCGAAAGTGGATACGCTAGAGGTCGTATACCAAATTCGCTGCCAATACTGATCTCCGGCCTAACCTTATACATCCACTGTGTTACCAGATTCAAGGTTATCGGGTCCACATCCTTCATGGAACAAGAAATAGAGCCGATGAACTTCTCACTATCTTTCTCAAAGACTATCTCCGTTTCTGATGAAACGATATCTTTTATCTTTGAAGTCAATCTCATTTCGAAGTCATCTATCGTCTCTTTATACGTAGCTATGGCGGAACCTGTAGAGTCTATCAGTAAGCCATCATCAATATTTTTCGTGTCCATTTCCTTGTATAAAAGGTGTGAGAAGCATTTGTAGGATTCCTTCGTTTTGCCGAAACTGTAGTTCTGCATTAACTTGACCTTGTCCATTATGTCACGAAGGACAACTAACTTGGCACCGACAAAGCACTTCGGGAACACCTTCTTAGCTTCCAAGTGGACATCACTGAGCCTTATCAAAGTCGGTTTGTCAAACTCGAAGATACTCGTCAAAGCGTCCTTTTTCTTGGGCAAAAACTTTTGGAGACTGAATATGAAATTGCTGACATCGTCTTTCAATAGAGACTCTTTAATGTCCATATTTTTTCTGTTTTTATATTAATTTTTACATTTATGTATTTTTGATGAGCAGGTCATGCGTCAGTGACCTGTCTAGGAATATTTTTAACTGCGCGCACGACATGTGGCCACTTAGAAACTCACACGCCGCAAGAAGTCTAAATATATATTTCGTTTGTAATTATATCGCGTAGGCCATACTCAAACTTAATCGAGTTGTAATAGAAACACTAGAAACGTGGAGACCGAGTTATATTGTGCAATATATGAAAGGATATGAAATACTTGGTTCATACATATTAATTGTATTTAGTTTCCATTACAGCCACAAGTTAGTGTCAACACGGTATCATGTATCGAGGAAGATTATATTAATAAACAACCTTGTTACTCGTCTCTCATGACTAGGTTTCCGGGACATTGTATCAGCTCAGAAATGCTAAGTAATACATATAACAGCTTATCTCTATATCTATAATATAAATATTTTTATAATATTCCTTGAAGTACGAGGATAGTTCTTACGGAGAGAAAAATTTTAAAAATTGCCTGAAAAAGTCTGAAAACAACACTTTGTGGATGCCCACTGTTGGACAGCCCACTGTTTTCTAAAGAGCGCCACCACACCCGGTCCTCAGCCTTCCTCATATAGCCACTTCCCGCCAGCCTCTTTATATCGTCGGTCCATCGTGCTGGAGGGCGTCACACACTACGCTTGCTTAAACGCGGTCTCCACTCAAGGACTTTCCGGCTCCAACGGCAATCGCTTCTACGACCATGGTTAATTAAGGTCGTTTAAATCAATTTCCCAGCGAAGCAAGCAACTTACTTTATAGCTAGCAATATCATGAGCAAGATACTGCCGCTCTCTACCGCATTTGTCGCTTCGAGCAGCTGAACTAAATACATAACCTAACTAAATAGCTGAATAGGATAGCCTAGCTTTTAAAACGCCATCAATAAAAGATAAGAAAAGTGTCGACACCAAGTAAGCAGGCCGTAGTAGGGATGATAAATAGCCAGCGCAGTCAGCGGCCGGCCGGAAGCCATCAATAAGATACTAGTGTACGATATGGTTGGAAGGCGTAGGACTGGTGTAATGAAATTTCCTTTGCGATCTTTCACTTGACTCTTTGGCTTTGGTGAACCATCAATACTAGTGCGTTGGGGTAAATTCGGACCAGGGTTAAGGTCGTTTAAATCAATTTACCAGCGAAGCAGGCAACTTAGGTACTTTATAGCTAGCAATATCATGAGCAAGATCGTTTCATTAAATTCAATTTGCGGTTTTTCACTTGACTTCGTTCAACAATAAACTATAATGTTTACCTACAGACAGAACTTAAGTTGAGTCAATGCACGAAAATATTTGTAAAGGTGGAATACCTACGTGGCAACTACGTTGCTCAATGTTTCTGATACGAATTATCAAGATGTAGAATGTCCTTTCAGCGTATTTTAAGTTTTAACATAATATAACCTACCACTTGCAATAAATAAAAGCGGAGATGCGGGCAAAAACTAGTTCGTAGGTAGAAAGGATTGCTTACAATAATTTTCTTTTATAGTAACTACTGATTGCTTTGTCTTAAAAGGGGTTTCCCGGGAGAGCGGGTGTGGACTGTGGACAGGTGGCGAATTGCGGGCGTAAGCAATAAATTACTCCATCAACACTGGGATTAAAAGGCAACCATCATCAGCAAGTCTCGTCGACTCACTGCTGAGCATGGGTCTCCTCTCAGAATGAGAAGGGTTGGCCATAGTCCACCATTCTGCCCAAGTGCGGATTGGCAGACTTCACACACTTTTGGAAACATTAGTGTGGAGAGTTATCAGGCATGCCGGTTTTCCTTCACCATTAAAGCAAAGCTATATTTAATTATATAGCTATTATATATTATTTATTTTATATATATATATATATATATATATATATTATTTAATAATAATAATAAAATTAAAAAAAATACTTAAAACGGACGTAACTATGATAATGTAGGTTCATATTGTCTGGGATCGAACCTTCGATCCTCGACTAGGAGGCCAATGTTTTAACCACTAGGTTATTACCGCACGACACGTTACAACAATTTTCTATAGTAGGTATATAGCTTTTCATTTTCCCTTATCATGAAAAAAATGTAAACAAGTAGCGTCTCAAGAGCTAAGAGGCGATCTATACGTCAGATGTTATACGTCCCGCAAATTGCTATTGCGCTGGAACCATGTCTCATTAACATCGAAATGACGTCATTTTGACGTCAGCCGAAATAGAAATGTACCATCAGCTCGAACTTCAGTCTAGTGCTGACGTCACTAAAATGGCGGCCACGCGCTTTAGCAATTTGCGGGACTTTTACTATACACTGCCTAGAACTAGTTACCGAGAATTGACAATGAAATCAGGATACGGGTGAAAATCCTAACTACAGAACAGCTAAAACGCCGGGCAAATCCGACGCGTTTGTCTGACTTTTCTGCGATTTGTTCATCTCTAAGCAAACTAACGACAAAGTACTAGGTATATCTACTGATTGCTTTGGCTTGAAAGGGGTTTCCTCAGGAGAGCGGGTGCGGACAGGTGGCGAATTGCGGACGAAAGTAATAAATTGCTTCAGCAACGTTGGGATTAAAAGGCAATGCTGGAAAATTAAGGAGACGTCACTCAGGGAAATGGATACCTAAAGATGGGCATTACTTACCGACTGGGTAATTAAAAGTGCTACGAAATTTTACTATTTAAGTACCCATTTGTTCTTTTTTTATGTAGGCACGTAGAGTTTTTTGGTTTAATTGCTTCCTATACAGGAATATCGCACATTGTCTTGATTACGTGACTTTTGAGTTCACCAATCACAACATAGCATTCTTCCCTGTCCCCCGCCAACATTTTACGATTGTGTTTTCATGCAAAACCTTGTATATGCTTGTACTCTTGAGGTTGAATTCTCTGTAACTCCATTAGGCCATGAGCGAATTTCGTCGGATTGCCAAACATTAAAAGTTTCTGGATTAAAAGGTGACCCAAATTCCTCGGCCGCTTAGGGCTCGGGAACTTCTGCACTTTAAATTGATTAATGCAAGATAACGGAACAATAAACGGCTTCTAATTAAAATAGACCCTTTCCGCTAGGAGATTTAGTGCCCCAGTATCAGCTACTGATTATACACCGATAGTTTACCGCGCTGGCTAAGTGTGGATTGGTAGACCTCACCACACACCTTTGAGAACATTTTTTAAAGATCAAATACAGGCTAGCCCTTGACTGCTATGTCACCTGGTGGTAAGTGATGACTGATGATACAATCTAAGATGGAAGCGGGCTAACCTGGACGGAGTATGGCAGTTTTATTAAACCCATACTACACGGCATCGTACCGGAACGCTAAATCGCTTGGCGGCACGGCTTTGCCAGTAGAATTTCAACTAGCCACGGCGAAAGTCTCCCACCAGACCAGACCAGAAAATTTAGAAATTATAAAATTCCAACCCCCTGCCGGGAATCGAACCCGGGACCTCCAACTTAGGTTTTTAAATCTCTTGGGAACTGTTTGATTTTCCGAGATAAAAAGTAGCCTGTGTCACTCTCCAGGTCTTTAACTATCCTATGCAAGAAATCACGTTGATCCATTGCTTCCTTGCGTGGTGACGTGATTGAAGGAACGAAACCAATAAACCAAAAAATAAACACACTTTCGCATTTATATTGGTAGTGATTTTCTTTCGACCTATCTATGACAGCACACAGTGGCGTGCAGCTCATAGAAGCATAAACGCACTGCTTACCCTCATTTTAATAAATCAATGCTTATTAACCGACTTCAAAAAAAGGAGGAGGTTCTCAATTCGTCGGAATCTTTTTTTTTTCATTATAACCTGCCGTAAAATAAGTTCATACCTAAATGCATACACTGGCTTGAACTCCTGTGCACGCCACTGACAGCACAGCATCCTTGATAGCCGGATCAAGGATATCAAGAACGATTTTCAAAGCATTGTGAGTTGTATACGCCTATGTACCGGATATCCGCAGTCGGCTATCTTGGCAGCGCTCCAGCAAAATGACGCGACGCTGTACTCCTGTGTAACGGAAATGTTATTTCACGGTACTAGTTCAGTGAAAACTGATCGCCTCGTCAAACTTTATAGAATAACTAGCGACCCGCCCCGTCTTCGTTTATTACAATTTTCGTAGAGATCTCTAATTTTTAGGAAAAACGAAACCCTTATTGGATCACTTTGTCGTCTGTCTGTCTGTCTTTCTGTCTGTCGGTCTCTCAAGAAACCTACAGGGTACTTAGGTCTTAAAGCAGACATTCGGGGAAAATCTGAAAACCGCGAATTTGTGGTTACATCGCACAAAAAAAATTAAATTGTGGTCATGAACTAATATTTAGTATTATCAATGTTCGAAGTAAGATAACTATATCAAGTGCGGTATCATATGAAAGGTCTTCACCTGTACATTCTAAAACAGATTTTTATTTATTTTTATATATCATAGTTTTTGAATTATCGTGCAAAATGTCGAAAAATACGACTGTAGTACGGAATCCTCGTTGCTTAGCCGGTTTTTTTAACAATAAAATATAGCCTATGTTACTCAGGAATAGTGTATCTTTCTACTGGTTGAAGAATTTTCAAAATCGGTTCAGTTCCAGAGATTACCCCCTACAAACAAACTAACTTAGCCTTTCGTAGACATGTTGTGCACACCACGTAGCGTGTCGGCACAACATGTCTTCTTGTGTTGTGATAATATTATTGCTATGTCAAAAAGGTCATGTTTCATCAATTTAAGTTATTGGTTTTGTCCGTGAGGCGTCCCGTGTGAGCGCTTCATATTTACTGTCTGAAAACAAAAAATATCCTTAGTATGAGATTGCACTTCTCGATAACGGTAATAGATTTCGAGCATCGAAATAAAATAACATCATAGTAAAATGGACCTTAACGGCCTATTATTATGACTAACTATAGACGTATACGACGACGACGTCAAACCTTGAACCAGGCATCTAAGGCCCCCATATTGAAAATTTTGCGACTTTGCAAGCCCACAATTTGACAACTGCAAGAACTTTGATATTTGGACGTGTGCTTTAGGGTATTTTATCTAAATTCGTCATGAAATAATCGTAGGGGTGCAGCAATGTCTTCGATAGAAAAAATCTGAAACTGTTCTAAATATTTAGATTTTATAATTTTACTTGGAAACAGTAATTTTCTATAGGTTTTTATTATGTAAATAATAACAATTTCCAAAAACGCCTTGAAATTGTTCCTGTTTGTTAATATAGTTATTTTTACAATTTGATGGTTTGCTCCTGTCGTTTCATTTCAAAATCAGTTTCATTAGGTTCGTTTCGTTGATAATAGTATAATAGGTAAGAAGTTCATAATAGTGTAGGTAATGTTTGGTTTCGGTACAAGAAATCTATCCACGATGTCGAGATGAGCTAACTCACACTAAGCCGTACTGAAAACAAACAGAACGAAATAGAATTCGATATGTTATAATATAAAGTTTAAATCGAAACGTGTCTGTTTTTGTTTCTACGAACTCCCGCGAGGCGTTTTAGGTGTCTAGAAATACTCATATCGAGTATATTTTTCTTTAGTCTACATTTTCTATAGTTTAGGCAAAAGTTAATTTTATTTATTTCAAGAAATATAATCTTTCTCTCTGCGGGCTCTTCTAATAAAATTGCTTTTACTGCCTAATATTGAAACTAGCTCTTAGAATAAATGAATTTACGTCTCTGAAAATAGAAAAAAAAAAATTATTTAATTTAACGTTAAAATTTTTACTAACGCACATATATTTTATGTAATAGTAATATTCTCAATATTGCATGCATTCGATTTAAAGTTTTTAAACGAATTTTTTTTCTAAATAGGTTGATAATATCTAAGAATTGTTTTAATTTCATATTGGTGTAAGGCTTCGGCCGTGGTTAGCTACCACCCTACCGGCAAAGCCGTGCCGCTAAGCGATTTAGCATTCCGGTACGACGCCGTGTAGAAACGAAAGGGGTATGGGTTTAAAAAGTACCATACCTCTTTCAGTTTAGCCTGCTTCCATCTTAGATTGCATCATCACTTACCACCAGGTGAGTTTGCGGTCAAGAGCTCACCTACTTGTATCTGAATTTTAAAAAAATATACTTAGGTAGGTACTGTTGCTTTCCCTAGAAAACGGCGTTTGCCAGGCATTGCGCCTTAAATGGGTCTTTTATTTAAATTACCTACACACAGCGCAACATATCTTCTAAATATCTATATAAAAGGGAAAGATGACTGACTGACTGGCTGACTGACTAACTGACTGACTGATCTATCAACGCACGGCTCAAACTACTATACGGATCAGGCTGAAATTTGGCATGCAGATAGCTATTATGACGTAGACATCCGCTAAGAAAGAATTTTTGAAAATAAAACCCCAAGGGGTGAAATAGGGGTTTAGAGGTATTCCACGCGGAAGAAGTCACGAGCATAAGCTAGTTCTTTACGTAAATAGAAAAAAGCTTGGAAACCTGTCTATTCGAAATACTCACACCAAAAAACATTATTTGTATCTTTTATATGTTTTTTCCGAGAAAACGGTTGCAGTTTCCCATTCTCAGCTTAATACAAGACCCTGATATAAATAATTTGAACTGAAACATTACTGAAAGCTGGCTTCATATTTATTGAAGATAATGTCCTAACTTCGCGAGGGTAGGTCGAACAGGCCCTTTAATATTTATGGATAATCTCTAAATCTCGCTTATTAAATACCTATTGTTTATCTCACTATAGGTAAAAGGATATTATGTAAGTTTCGTGTATTTCATAACTTGGTTATATGCATTAAAGTTGGGTAAATTATGATGTTTAAAGACGGGCGCTAATGTGGGACGCAACTTGCGTTGACACATTGGCCCCGTGTCATATCAGGGAGACAGCATCAAGACCGGGAGCCGCAGCAAAAACAGCTGAAAACAGCAAGCGGCTCAAGTATTCCTCTCTTATCGAGAGTTACATTTTTGTTCCGTTTGCCGTGGAGACTCTGGGGCCATGGAGTCTTGGTGAAAAAAAATAATTGCGAGACATTTCACCGCGATTAATAGCCTCATTTTGTGACAGAAGGGCTGGTTTATTTTTTGCGTAACGGATCAGCCTGGCTGTCCAGTGCGAAAATGCAGCCAGTATTCTTGGCACCATTCCACGTGGTCACGATTTGTATAGTAATTAGATAACGCTAGCTTTAAGTTTTATTGTAATATTTTAATTAAGATAAAATAAATAAAAATATATATTACTAGATGATGCCCGCGACTTCGTCCGCGTGGATTTAGGTTTTTTAAAAATCCCGTGGGAACTATTTAATTTCCGGGGTAAAAGTAGCCTATGTCCTTCCCCGGGATGTAAGCTAACCCTGTACCAAATTTTATCAAAATCGGTTGAACTGTTGGGCCGTGAAAAGCTAGCAGACAGACAGACAGACAGACACACTTTCGCATTTATAATATTAGTATGGATGGATAGTATAATTTAAAAATAAATATTTAAAAAAAATTATACTCCACTTGGGAAAGTTCAGATTTAGATCCACTATGTGTAGATCTATCTGTGCAGGCAGAGGTTTTTGTGACAAAGTTATAATAATATGATATTCTGAACATAAAAATCACTCATGCAATAACATATTCAGGATATTAAATATACAAATAGAAGTATGCAATTTTATAAAAAGCTCTTTGTTAAAATCTAGAACGCGTAAATTCAGCTCCTGAGTCCACGCATATAGCGCAAAAACAATTTTTAATGAAATAATGCACTCACAATATTAAAAGCTGACAAAATTAATGCGTTGCGCTTCAATTTAATTAAAACTGTGTATGAATGTATGAATTTATATTAAATCGAATATTCGGATAACAGTAAATAACTCAAACAAATATTTGGCAAGTGCAGAGTTTTATTAAAGTGAAAATTGAAGTGAAGTCGAAATTATTATTATTAAATGAATGTTTATTGTTTACACGAAGAAGAGCACAAATACTCAGTTTAAAAACCTTTAGATGAGTCCTTTATTGGATGTGGTTGTCTGTTTTTAATAAAAAACACCATACATTTTTATACCCCAGTACCCATATAAAATAATGCGAAAGTGTGTTTGTTTGTTGGTTTGTTAGTTTATTGGTTTGTCCTTCAATCGCGCCGCAACGGAGTAACGGATCAGCTTGATTTTTTGCATGATTGTAGCTGAAGACTCCCAGGTCTTCAGGTCTCCAGGACTTTCCGGGATAAAAAGTGGCTTGACTCTCCAGAGTGAGGCCACTTTTTATCCCGGAAAATCAAAGAGTTCAAACGGGATTTTTAATAAACTAAATCCACGCGAAAAAAGTCATGCGGGCTGCAGCTAGTCAGCTGGTAATCCATAATTCCATACTAATATTATAAATTGCGAAAGTGTGTCTTTCTGTCTGCTACAGTTTCACGTCCCAAGTTTAGCACGGACATACCCTTCATCCCGGGGAAGGACATAGTTTTTGCCCCGGAAAGTCTTCGGAGTTCCCACGGGATTTTTAAATACTTATCTAAATTTACGTGTATGAAGTTGTGGGCTTCATTTATTTGGTAGAGAGGTAGCATTACCTTATCTTCATTTCTAAGGTAACCTAAAGGTTACCTTAGAAATGAAGATATGCTACTTTTTATCCCGGTAAATCAGGAGTTTCCGCGGGACTTTTGAAGAACCTAAATCCACGCGGAGTCGCTGCCATGATCTAGCGTTGTGTAAAAAATATTCAATGTATTATAAACTAAGCAGCCATACCTAAAAATATATTCAATGTAATATAAACTTCTTAAAATGAAGAGCGATATAATCCCATAAGACTTTCATGCAATAAACTCAACAATATCTCTCGGTACGTACTACTTTGCTTACGGAGTTACCTAACTTTGCCACTTTATTTTCTCATTGATTTTTCTCCGCAACCGTGGCCACACTGTATTATATTGTTACCATGCGATTTGTTCAAATCAGGATTTTTTTGTCTGTAAGAATCCGGCATTTGACAGCTAGTCAAATCAGTAACTTTTTATCAAACGTCAAAACGCGCGCTTAGTATGCGAGATTCTATGAAATATCAGTATTTGACGTGCTTTTTTAGTTTAATCAATAATAATTTTAAATGGTTAACACGCATAAAACTAACAAAGGACGTGGATTTTACGTATTTTGGAAGACCTTCTACTTAATAATCACTGAGAAATAATTTATTTTGGACATAGTCAAATACCGTATATTCGCGCGAGCGCCCTATCACAATTCACAACCTCTGTCGGATGAGGCTAGGGCTCTGTTATAGCTGTACTCAAGAAGGCCTTACGAAAGAAGATAATTTAATAAGTGTGGATGCCTTGTGGATATGTTCCGAAATGAATAACTCCTTAAATTAAAGATTGTTAAAAAACTTGAATTGAATAATCATTTCATTATCAACTGCCCGATGAGTCGTTATCAACTGCTCAAGCGGCATGGCAATGTAACAAAAAATGGTAAGGACGTCCGCCTCCTAATCAAAGGTCGGGGGTTCGATCCAGGCACGCATCCCTAAATTTTCTCAGTTATAATAATATGCGTTTTTAAGTAATTAAAATATCACTTCCATTAACGGTGAAGGAAAACGTCGTGAGGAAACCTGCATATCTGAGAGTTCTCCATAATGTTCTTATGGATTTGAATTATGGAATTGAATTATAAATTTTCACAAAAGTGCAAGATCTGACCCATGAGGTCAACCAATTTGTCAGCAAATATGTCACAGCGAGGGGACTCCTTCAGCAGCGCGTTGAGCGCAGCCAAAGTGCGCGGTATGGGTGACCTGGAGCGCGCTAACGTGCGACTAAACGATGATGATGTTGATTTCTGGACCCATCCCTGATTATTAAAACCTTTCGGTCACCCTACAAGAGATCATAAAAATAATTTTGACTCATCGCTACTTGCGTACAGATTTACGGCTTTGTAAGGAGATTTTATCGTACTTTCTTATGTGCTATTAACGGTGAACTGCCGTACAGATCATTTAATTTCTGTGGCCATTATCTTACATACATCTTCTATTATACTCACTCATAATATAAGTTAGACATTATTATGATTTATGAGCTATACCAAAGCATGGCAGCAGTCTATTCTGATTTCTATGGATTGGGAGTGTCCAAGAATGATTTTAATTTTTCCGCAAATAAGAGCAAGTTTTTATTATTGTTTGATTACCATCATCATGAACAACAATCGAATTCTTTAGATTTTTTTAGTTCCAACCGCCATCACCATAATTGTAAAAGTGGGATTATATTTTTTAATTTTTTTAGACAAAATAAGTGGGCACTAAAAAGGATAATATATTTTACTTATTTAAAAACTAGGTTATGCCCGCGACTTCCTCCGCGTGGACTTCACAAATTTCAACCCTTATTTTATCCCTTCAGGGGTTACAATGTCAAAAACCCTTTCTTAGCGTATGTCTAGGTACGTCATACTAGCTATCTGTATGCCGAATTTCAGCTCGATCCGTCCATTAGTTTGAGCTGTGCTTTGATAGATCAGTCGATTTACATTACAGCGAATCGAAGCAAAATTCTAAAGTTTTACGTAGCATATTGACATCTGTCTCTGCCATGTAAAGCCCAAATTCCTACCGTTTTGTTTTTCTTGTAAAGAAAATTGTCCTCCAAATTCACTGTTTACATTATGAAATATGTTTCGTACCTACTAAGTACTAGTAAAAATAGAGATATTATCCGAGGTTTCTGTTTAAGAATACACCTTGTCCCGGATTTATGTTTTCCTTAATGGCAGCCCTACACCAGAAGCCCATAATAATAGAGAGATAAGTCGAAAAAAATGGGCTCAGCTGAAATAAAGAGTGGAAATACATTTTTATATTACGAGTATAGTCAGTAATATACATACGGTGAAAATAAGCGAGCTTTATGTGTGTTAGTAATAATACTTTTACGGCTTTATGTCCTTTGTGAAATAAACTGTTATTTTCATAACTACCTACTTAAGTAAGTACCTATATAATAGGTGTACGTTTTTATTATACAGTTGTGTACGTTTCTCTTTATAAACATAATAATTGGAGATGTCTCGTAACAAGTTCAAAGTTTTCATAAAACGTAAACTGGTTGAATCATCCTAATACAATGTAAAGGATTATTTAAATTATAAGAAAGCTTGAAAATAAGTTACTTTAAACAACTGTGATGGTTCTAATCAATTCAAGTGATATTGTGAAATGATAATAGTAAAAAGAAAACTATAATGTATATTTTGCAATACCCTTACAGGGTCTTATATGTACCTCATGTTATTCTTGTAAGTGGATATAATGTATGTTGTTTTCTATACTTATTGTGGTGGATAAACAAAATTTTAATATTTTTACCAATAGTGACCTATTTAAGTACTCTTGTATACATAATATATTCGGTAATAAATTAAAGTAAAGTGTGGATATACATATTATACATATTATGTGAAACGCAAAAAATAAGTCATTCATTATTAAAAAAAACTTCCTTCGTTGTTACAGATTAAACCGACCAGCGACATGTGGTCGGGCAAGAAGTGTTCAGAGGGGGGTGCGGGAACTCCCACTGAGGAGGAGATCAAAGTCGTGCTCGTTGGAGACACGCAGTGCGGGAAGACGTCGTTGGTGCAGAGATTCGTGTCTGACACCTTTGTTGAGGTAAGCTGGATCAATTTTTCTATATGAAGTTCGTTTCACGTCAAAATACCGCTACATTACACCTGCGCAGTAGACGATTTATCGATCTACTAGCTTATGCTCGCGACTTCGTCCGCGTGAACTACACAAATTTCAAACCCCTATTTCACCCCCTTAGGGATTGAATTTTCAAAAATCCTTTCTTAGCGGATGCCTACATCATAATAGCTATCTGCATGCCAAATTTCAGCCCGATCCGTGCAGTAGTTTAAGCTGTGCGTTGATGGATCAGTCAGTCAGTCAGTCAGTCAGTCAGTCAGTCAGTCACCTTTTCCTTTTATATATTTAGATTCGCTGGATGAAGTGAGGCACGTTGAAGGAACGTTGGGGCACCTATTATTTCATCGAATCAAACTTTCGTTTCGCAGGTTGTAGTACCTAGGCATGAGTAGTACAACCATATACCTATGTGTAGATAACTCTTGACTCTTCTACTGTGGCCCAGCGATAACGTTATGTATTTGTTAAATATTATGTACTATTCTGCTCATAAGTAAAACTTTTCTAGCGTGATTGAACTGCGACTAGCGCCATCTAGTTCATCATATCAGCAACTTTCATAAACACGTCATTAAGTTTTGTTTGAGTTGTTATCAAGGAAAACGCAGATCCTAGTCACCACTCCACTGCTGATCTATAATTGTGCGCTGCGTCTTAGATATAATTTAGAAGTCATAGCGACATAAATGACACGTACCTACCTATGTTATAGTGTAGTTAGTATAAAGTCGTAATTAGACATAGTGAGTAAAACCATCTCAACTGACTCTATTTAATAACTAAACCTTTTACCCTTAATACCAATATTTTCGGATCCGCTGAACGAATAATTCCCTTTATCCTTATAGATTACACAGCCCATCCTATATTTGTGCGGGTAAAGGCTGGGACAGACAAAACGCGAAGCGGCAGCCACGTGTGGTGGCAACGTGTTCTACGCAAGTCCTAAACATCTTTATATATAAACATTGAACTATTATGTACCTATGTATATAAAAGGAAAAGCTGACTGAAAAGAGGTTGTATTTTCAAAAATCCTTTCTTAGCGGATGTCTACGTCATAATAGCTATCTGCGTGCCAAATTTTAGCTAGATCCGTTTAGTAGTTTGAGCTGTGCGTTGATAGGTCAGTCAGTCACCTTTACCTATTATTATATATTTAGATAGATTTAGTACCTTCTATCCTTTACTTGTGCTATAAGATCTACCTAACTGCCAAATTTCCTGATTCTAGGTCAATAGGAAGTACCCTATAGGTTTTCTTAACAGACATGACAGACAGATAGACGGACAGACAGACAGACAACAAAGTGATCCTAAAGGGTTCCTTTATTCCTTTTGAGGTACGGAACCGATTGGGTTCCGTACCGCGTGCACGCATTCAGTGAGACATCCTCTCGTTTTGCTACCGATCCGCTTCTTATCTGTCCCGTCCTTAACGTCTCTTGACTACAGGATGTTGTTTTAGGACGAGCAGAAAAAACTTGTTTATTTCTGTCCAAAAAACCACTTAGCTTAAGATTCGACTAGGGACTTATTCCCTTACATCCACACTTTTCGTGCCAACTAAATATTATTAAAGTTGGGTCCATTTATTCTTAATCCTTGAACAACTCGCGACGATTTAAACATTTGGCACTAACCTATCCATATCCTTCTCCAGTGGCCCTACCGCGGTTCTTTGACAGCTACAATGTCACGATCGCAATCATCTCTGATTGGTTAATGCTCGCTCACTATTGGCCACAATGCATTGTTGCTCATTGTTGCAACAAGAATCGCACAAATTCAGCCAATCAGAACAATTGCAGCCAATCAGAAGTAGACTATGTAAACGATAAAAAAGCTTGGATTCGACTCGCTCCAGCAATGCACGGGGCTGCAATGGCTTGTATAGTACGGTATAATAACATTGTAAATTGAAAAATTAAAAAGAGCAACCGCCGAGTTTCTTGCTGGTTCTTCTCGGTAGGGACGGCATTCCGAACCAGTGGTAAATTAAAACTACCTGACTATTCATAAGCACTTTTAAAAGCTTTACATGAATAAAAAAAACATTCTATTCTATTCTATTCTAATTGAGATTGTAATAATGATTGATGCAGGTTTTAGACAATCGCCCCGCTGGTAAAGTTTATAGTCTAGGTACTTGGTAATCAAATCAAATCAAAACGTACTTATTTCATACTAGCTGATGCCCGCGACTTCGTCCGCGTGGGTTTAGGTTTTTAAAAATCCCGTGGGAACTCTTTGTTTTTCCGGGATGAAAGTAGCCTATGTCCTTTCCCGGGATGCAAGCTATAATAATAAATAAATAATAAATAATCTTTATTTCACAGACATCAAAGGCCCACAATATTATGTTAGTAACCATCTTAATCTATGTTAGTAACTATATTATAATATAATGTATGTTAGTAAGAAACTTATTCTATGTTAGTTAATATAATTAATATACTTATTAACTAATGCAGACATCCAGTGCGCCTTGAGAGCGCTGTCCTGTCTGTCTGCTATCACCTTCAGGATAATGTTAGGACTTCTCTCCAACCTACTTTTGATTGAGGCGATCCTTTTCCGTATGATTGCGAAGAAGCCGTCTACACAGTTATCCGCAAACATACCGGACGCGCTACAGTACCGAGGCAGTCCCAACATTATTCTGAAGATGTTATTATACTGGACTCGGAGGGCGTTTATAGATTTTTGGGTATAGTCAACCCACAGACTGCACGTGTAGAAGCTCTGACAAAAGGACTTGAACAAAGTGACCTTAACTTCTTTTGTGCAACGAGCAAATCTGCGAGCTATCATATTCCCTCTAACCGCCAACGCCCTCCGTTCCCTATCAATATCTATAGCTATATCTGTACCAAATTTCGTCAAAATCCGGCCGTGAAAGGCTAGCAGACAGACAGACACATTTTGGTATTTATAATATTAGTGTGGATGTAACAACTCTGTTGGTCAGAAAGTGTTTGCTTTTTATGGGTCTGCAGCACAAACTCCCCTTTATGATGGTCTGCAGGGAGGACACAATATCCGCCAACTTTAGCGGTAAAGCGATGCAGTACAATTTGATGAGTGTTCCACTTTAGCTGAAATGGACTTTTGCTGACCGACTTTGTTTCAATTTGTAACGAATGTTGTATTCGGACGCTGCTGCTCCAGAAAAAAATGAATTATCGATGCAAGGCGGCTAAGCTTCAATGTACTGTTTATAATATACTAGCTGCAGTAGCGTGCAGGTCATAGAGGCATAAATGCACTGCTTACCCCAGTTGTAAGCTATTTATCATTATGACCATATTTTCATTCGGCAGGTCATAGAGGCATAAATGCACTGCTTACCCCAGTTGTAAGCTATTTATCATTATGACCATATTTTCATTCGGCAGGTCATAGAGGCATAAATGCACTGCTTACCCCAGTTGTAAGCTATTTATCATTATGACCATATTTTCATTCGGCTTCTCGGCAGGAAAGGCATTCCGAACCAGTGGTAGATGCATCCGACTATTCGTAAGCACTTGTAAAAGTTTATACGAATAAAAAAGATTTTCATTTTCATTTTCATTTTCATTATGACCTGCCAGTAAACAGGTTCCTACCTAACTAATGCCTACCCTGGCTTCAAACCCTGTGCACGGCACTGACTAGCTGATGCCGGCGACTTCGTCCGCGTGGAATTAGGTTTTGTAAAAAATCCCGTGGGAACTCTTCGATTTTCCGGGATAAAAAGTAGCCTATGTCACTCTCCAGATCTTTATCTATATCCATGTAAAAAATCACGCGACGACGTGATTGAAGGACAAACCAACAAACAAGCACACTTTCGCATTTAAATAAGGGTACTGATTTTTTATTTTATTCCTATTCAAGCTCCCTTGCTCAAGCTTATTCCCTTGACTGCTGGTGGTAAATGATGATGCAGGCTAACCTGGAAGGGGTATGGCAGTTTTCATTGAACCCATGCCCCTTTGGTTTCTACACGGCATCGTACCGGAACGTTAAATCGCTTGGCGGCACGGCTTTGCCGGTAGAATGGTAACTAGCCACGGCCGAAGCTTCCCACCAGACAAAACGATAGGTAGGTATAAGAGAAGGTTTTCCCAAAATTTTAGAAATAAAAAATCAGACAATTTTCTTCCCCGAAAAACATTTTCTTCCTCAGTTACTTATTAATGAAGTAAGTACAAAATTACAGCTACTGTAGTAGTAGTAGTATTAAGAGCTAAGGGAATTACTCGAACGGACTTTGGTGGTAAAACAACACACCGATTTCGTGATTTCTGCACTGAGTTACGGATTAGGGGTTTTTTATTAGAAGCTAAATTTTTAGATCAATACAATATGAGCACCAATGCTTAGACTTGAATCGCACTATCGCACTAATCCACAGACCACCAGTGGCGTGCAGCTCATAGAAGCATAAACGCACTGCTTACCCTCATTGTAAGAAATCAATGCTTACTTTTTCATTATAACCTGCCGTAAAACAAGTTCATACCTAAATGCATACCCTGGCTTGAACTCCTGTGCACGCCACTGCAGACCACCTATAGACGCCTAATAGCTGGACACCCTCGATCGCCAAGCTTAGGCAGTTGCTTAGCATAAAAGTCGGCCCACGCCCGTTCGGTACCCTCATTCCGCACATTGTCTTGATTACGTGACCTTTGAGTCCACCAATCACAACAAAGTATTCTCCCCTGTCCCCCGCGAACATTTTACGATTTTGTTATCATGCAATACCTTGTAGGTACATGCGTAGGTAATCTTGAGGTTGAATTATCTGTGCACTAATCACACTAATATTATAAAGGCGAAAGTTCGTGTATGTTCGATACTCTTTCACAGAAAAACTAGTGGACGGATTTGGCTAAAATTTCGAAATAGGGTATAAATTACCTGATTGACTGAATTGACACAGTTCCCATGGGTTATTAAAAAACCTAGCTCTTTAGTATCCATAAATCATCGAAATCTGTGGTGCAGCTTTTGAGCGATGCTCTTTCAAACCGATAAAAGTAACATACAATACAATATAGATCAAAACCACGGTAAAAATGTTAGCTACGTTTGTACAATACAAAAAAAATTACTGGTTAAGACTTTCGGGCTTGTATTCCGAGCTTAGACCCCGGGCAACGCATTTCTAGCTTTTCGAAGTTACCTATGTGCGTTTTAGGCAAGGCAAGGAAACTTGCAAAGTCTGTCTGTCTGTCGGTCTGTCAAGAAACCTACAGGGTACTTGCCGTTGACCTAGAATCATGAAATTTGGCAGGTAGGTAGGTCTTACAGCACACATTCGGGGAAAAATCTGAAAATCTTGAGTTTTTTGAAAGAAAGAAAGAAAGAAAGAAAGAAAACTTTTATACTATAACTAGTTTGTGGTTACATCACACAAAAAAAATTGTGGTCATGAACTAATAATTAGTATTTTAAATTTTCGAAGTAAGATAACTATATCAAGTGGGGTATTATATTATGAAAGGTGCATTCTAAAACAGATTTTTATTTATTTTTATGCATCATATTTTTTAAATTATCGTGCAAAATGTCGAAAAATACGACCGTAGTACGGAACCCTCGGTGCGCGAGCCTGACTCGCACTTGGCCGATTTTTTATTTATTATTCAAATACTAGTTATACCTTGACTGCAATCTCCTGGTGGTAAGTGATGATGCAGTCTAAGATGAAAGCGGGCTAACATAGAAGGGGTATGGAAGTTTATTCAGTTTATTCTCTAAACATTGTCGCTAAGCCACAGCAACCCCATATATTACTCCGTAGCGGCGTTAAATAAAATATATTAGGGTGTCGCATAAGAAGCTTCGCACTCACTAGACGTAGACGAAGATAAATGGCCTGGCATTGCGATCTGGCAAAATAGATCGCGACATTTACGGCGACTTGAGCTTTCTGGTAACTGTCTATAAAACTAACATTTTCTTCAGAATGGTTTTTTATTCAAATAAACTTTTATAACCGATATATATCGCAGGGTCTTTTTTAATCTGATATAATATATAAGGGGCTTTTATTAGGAGATCTTATTTGGTGGGAATTACTTGATTTTCCGGTATTAAAAGTAGCCTATGTCCTTCCCCGGGATGTAAGCTTATTCTGTACCAAATTTGATCGAAGTCGGTTAGATATACCTACTGTTGGGCCGTGAAAAGCTAGCAGACAGACAGACACACTTTCGCATTTATAATATTAATATGGATTATCCGATTTTGTAATACTTAGGTATACTTATCGAGTAACAGAATAAAGATTATAAAAATAAATATCGACTGAACTCACGTGCTAGTCGGAATATGCCCGACTAGTTTTTTTTAGGGTTCCGTACCTCAAAAGGAAAAACGGAACCCTTATAGGATCACTTTGTTATGTGTCTGTCTGTCTGTCTGTCAGTCAGTCAAGAAACCTACAGGGTACCTACTTCCCGTTGACCTAGAATCACGAAATTTGGCAGGTAGGTAGATCTTATAGCTGGTATTTGGTGAAAATCTGAAAACCGTGAATTTGTGGTTACATCACACAAAAATAATTAAATTGTGGTCATGAACTAATAATTAGTATTTTCAATTTTCCTAGCAATATAACTAGGTATATCAAGTGGGGTATTATATGAAAGGTCTTCACCTGTGCATTCTAAAACAGATTTATATTTATTTTTATGTATCATAGTTTTTGAATTATCCTGCAAAATGTCGAAAAAATACGACTGTAGTACGGAACCTTCATTGCGGGAGCCTGACTCGCACTTGGCCGGTTTTTTTAAGTGTGTACGTTTTTTGTCCTCCGACATGATGATCGGAGACCTTTTATAGCTAACATGGCTTGCTTTGGCTTGCCCGACTAGTTTCATACAGGTCCGGACTCCGGGGTCCATTTTCAATGGGTCCCTGCTCGCGACGCGGTGCCATGGAGACTACTATAAAATAATGGAATATCCCCCACGATGGCGATGGTTTAAACGCTAGAATAAAGATTATTTCTACCAAGTTCCATACTTCCATATAATTTCTTTAAAAACCCTTTCAAGTTTGGAGTGGAAAAGCCAAAATAAAGCCGTTTAGCGAGCAATTTTAGATTTCCAAAGCAGCTTACTCTCTGTAGGTAGGTACGTAATTGCCCGCCAGACGACGTCTTACAAAACTACACTGAAAGTATGTACCTACCTACACTAAAAGTCTTTAATCTCGCCTCCGCTGTATTACTGCTTAAAACTGAGGCATTTCAGGCAAAATAGCTACAATTTTGTTTTTAGGGATCCGTAATTAACCAGGAACTCTTATAGTTTTGCCATGTCTAACTTCTGTGCCATCCCATGCCAGCTAATAGCTAAATGGGAGGTTGCAAATGGATTTTTTTGATAATAGGTAGTAGAATAGATAACGAAGTTAAAAGGTAACTAGGTAGCACAGCAAAGTATCCTTTACAATGCGAAAATCAGTACCCTTATTATAAATGCGAAAGTGTGTGTGTTTGTTCGTTTGTCCTTCGATCACGTCGCAACGGTGCAACGGATTGACGTGATTTTTTTCAACTACCTATAGATAAAGACCTGAACGCCTAACATGCGCACCGCGAGAAAATTTTGTCTACGCATTTACTCGTCTTATTTGTATGAAAAAACACGAGATAATGCGTAGACAAAATTTTCTCGCGGTGCGCATGTTAGACCAACTGGAGAGTGACATAAGCTACTTTTTATCCCGGAAAATCAAAGAGTTCCCACGGGATTTTAACAAACCTAATTCCACGCGGACGAAGTCGCGGGCATCAGCTAGTCTATCCTCATTGTAAAAACTTAATAAAAGTATAACCTTCACAAAAGAAAAGAACAAAAGCCATCCAATGACAATCCAAAGTTTTAACTCCTAAATTACTCGTTGATCTAAAGAACAAAGGAAAGTAACAAGTAATATTTAAATACTACCTTCGTTAGAGACAACTTTTAATTCCGAGTTCGAGGTTACAGATCCAATTTGATACGAGAATTGCTTATTTTGTGTTTGAAGTTTTGAAATTGGGAGCTAGATACAAATCAGTCGGGAAAAGACCTGAAATTTACCGAAAATTGCCCGAAAATGAGTCCAGCTTTTACATGGTTACTATAGTCGACGCGTTTAAAACTGAGTCGTCGAGTTATCTGTCTGCTTTGCAAGCACTTACAGGTCGTAGGTAAGTGAGAGCGAAACAGACTGATAACTCGACGACTCAGTTTTAAATGCGTCGACTATAGCTGCCCGCGACATCGTCTGTGTGGATTTAGGTTTTTTTTTTTATTTATTTAGATACAAGTTAGCCCTTGACTGCAATCTCACCTGGTGGTAAGTGATGATGCAGTCTAAGATGATAGCGGGCTAACCTGGAAGGGGTATGGCAGTTTTTATTAAACCCATACCCTTTGGTTTCTACACGGCATCGTACCGGAACGCTAAATCGCTTGGCGGCACGGCATTGCCGGTAGGGTGGTAACTAGCCACGGCCGAAGCCTCCCACCAGACCAGACCAGAAATTTAGAAATTATAAAATTCCAAACCTCTGCCAGGAATCGAAACCGGGACCTCCCACTATTAAAACCACAGCGCTCACCACTGCGCCAGGGAGGTCGTCGAGGTTATTAAAAACCCCGTGGGAACTCTTTAATTTTTCGGGATAAAAATTAGCCTATGTTACTCTCCGATTTGTTGCTTAGTTAGGACGTGAAGGAAGGACAAACAAACACACTTTCGCATTTATAATATTAGTATAGATAGCATGAATCCACCTTTATGAGTCCTGTATTTCATCGTTTTAATAGTTGCACGAGTATAAATAGCGACATTTCTAGGTGTTCGCTCGCAGAATTAATTACATTTTCTAAGCACGTACCTATATGTATAGGTACAAAGGGTACAAAATTGTAATGAATTGAACGTTCTCGGAACGTTATTTCATTTGGACCCCGGACAAATTATAGGAAATAATTGGAAATTATATTACTTTAGCTCATAGGCTAGCTGATGTCGTCGACTTCGTCCGCGTGGATTTAGCTCTTTAAAAATTACAAGGGACTTTAAAAAAAAATCCGATACAATTTAGCCTTTGACTGCAATCTAACCTGGTAGGGGTATGGCAGTTTTTATTAATCCCATGCCCTTTTGGTTTCTACACGGCATCGTACCGGAACGCTAAATCGCTTGGCGGCACGACTTTGCCCGTAGGGTGGTAATCAGCCATGGCCGAGCCTCCCACCAGACCAGACCAGAATAGTCGTTAAAAAATTGTTGTTTTATTCATACAAAAAATTACGTTGATTGGCAACGAAGGAATGCTGCGGTGTAATGTGATTGAAGGGACCAATGAACAAATCAACAAACTAACAAACAAACAAATCCACTTTCGCATTATAATTATTAAATGGGTAGTGATATTGATTGATATAGTAGTGTAGGGGATTTTGAGTTAAATGCTGAACTTAAATTAAAAGTATGTAGTTTTGTTATGTATGTGCATAGTATGTGTTACAAATGAATACCTACATATGTTATTTATTACTAGCTTATGCTCGCGTGGACAACACAAATTTCAACCCTCTATTTTACCCCCTTAGGAGTTGAATTTTCTAAAATTCTTTCTTTGCGGATGTCTACTTCGTAATAGCTATCTGCATGCCAAATTTCAGCCCGATCCGTCCAGTAGTTTGAGCTGTGCGTTGATATATCAGTTAGTCAGTCAGTCAGTCAGTCACCTTTTCCTTTTCATATTAAACAGGGTAGGCATCACAAAAGATAGGTCGAAGCATTTGTTTAATCTGATCTGAATCTGATTGAAGGGACCAATGAACAAATCAACAAACTAACAAACAAACAAATCCACTTTCGCATTATAATTATTAAATGGGTAGTGATATTGATTGATATAGTAGTGTAGGGGATTTTGAGTTAAATGCTGAACTTAAATTAAAAGTAGGTAATTCGTATTAGTAGTGCAAAATAACAGAGATACAAAACAAACTAAAATATCATTCATGTTAGATCTTACCACTTCATCTCCGGATATTATAATCTAGTGGTAAATTAAAACTACCTGACTATTCATAAGCACTTTTAAAAAGTTTACATGAATAAAAAAACATTCTATTCTATAGTATTGTAGGTATAGGTAGTATACAGTCGCAAGACAATATGTATAATAATATACATTAAATAATAATTAAATAATAATTATTTATTTATTTACTTATTTACCTACTGTTACCTACTGTTTATTATAATATTATGTTTCGATTCAGTTTCATCCAGTGCTTCAAATGTAAACGATCTAATTTTGTTTTACCACGAATTCCACCATACAAATAAATAGGTAATGAACTCGCAATTCCCGCAAAAGGTAATTTATATTTTACAGGAAAGCCACGGACTTGGAATATAGGAAAATTGGTAGAAAATTTAAATGACAAGAAATCTTTTGGACATGAGCAGCTCGGAAACAAATAAAATTAATGCAATTATTTTAGCGTTTAAACTATCGTGTGTGATTTCCATTATACATATATCACATATATATTTATAGATTATATGTTTATGATTATAATATTTAGATTTATATGTATTTTCGCCGATCGAAGCCGCGGGCGGTCGCTAGTCAGTATCAAAGGGTTTCCAGGAAATAGTCTACAATCTACATAGTAGCGCAAATGGCAGATCTGGCATTAGGGACATTAATTTTGTTTCTGTTACACTGTTTAATGTGTTTGACGGTAGTTCGAGCTAAATGTTTCAGTAATGACTTTGCTTCGCCCACAACTTTTGTATGTTACAAAACAATACTAGTTTTGTTATGTATGTGCATAGTATGTGTTACAAATGAATACCTACATATGTTATTTATTACTAGCTTATACTCGCGTGGACAACACAAATTTCAACCCTCTATTTTACCCCCTTAGGAGTTGAATTTTCTAAAATCCTTTCTTTGCGGATGTCTACTTTGTAATAGCTATCTGCATGCCAAATTTCAGCCCGATCCGTCCAGTAGTTTGAGCTGTGCGTTGATATATCAGTTAGTCAGTCAGTCAGTCAGTCAGTCACCTTTTCCTTTTCATATTAAACAGGGTAGGCATCACAAAAGATAGGTCGAAGCATTTGTTTAATCTGAGCAGTCAGAGTGCCCATTCAACTCACGGCCTGTATATTTACCCGGGAACAAAATAACTAGTAAGCGAGTGGGTGGTTTAGGCCTTCCCGGAACACATTCCCTGTCCGATTCCTGTTTGTGTTGGGCGTGAGGAGCTTAACTCTACAACGACCTCTCTATCCGGTTTACCTTGCCCGTAGCACAAAGTTGAGGCATGGAATACTTAATAGTACCTACTACCTACCCTTCCAGGTAGGGTTGCCAGGCCTCCGGATAAAGCCGGACATAGGTAGGCTTTTTGATTGCGTGTCCGGCCAAAATAAACGGTGTCCGGCTTATCCGGCTTTTGATAGGCTTTTTACATTTCGCAAACGAGCGTGGCCGAGCGCAGGCGAGTCGACTGTTATTGCCGCCTGACAACAAGATTTATGACAATACTAAAAAAAGCTTGATTCTACATACAATTTTTTTGTCGTACCTACAAAATATACTAAGACACAAAATCCTCAATAATGTAGGGTGTCCGGCCTTTCTACCCAAATGTCCGGCCAAACTGGCTGGTCTGTCCGGCTATTAGATTTGGCGACCTGGCAACCCTACTTCCAGGTAGGGTTACCAACCGTACTATAATATTCAGGCTGGCCGGAGATGTGACAACTAAAAAAAATTAAATACCTTATCTTTAGTCCACGTGGACGAAGTCACGAGCATAAACTACTAAACTACTATTATATAAAAGGAAAAGGTGCCTGACTGACTGATCTATCAACGCACAGCTCAAACTACTGGACGGATCAGGCTGAAATTTGGCATGCAGATAGCTATTATGACATAGGCATCCGCTTAGAAAGAATTTTTGAAAACTCAACTCCTAAGGGGGTGAAATAGGGGTTTTAAATTTGTATAGTCCACGCGGACGAAGTCGCGAGCATAAGCTAGTCTACCGATAATGATTGATTTACACTTTACAGTATACAGTTGGACATAGGTCTCTTGTAGGGACTTACCTACACACGCTACGGTTTGAATTTTTTCACCTACTCGTAGTGGGGGGCCTTCCATTGCTGCGCTTTCCGGTGCAAGATCGCCATTCTAAGACCTTGGAAGTTGAAACCCAAACGTCTATCGGTTTTTAGGGTTCCGTACCTCAAAAGGAAAAACGGTACCCTTATAAGATCACTTTGTTGTCTGTCTGTCTGTCTGTCCGTCTGTCTGTCTGTCAAGAAACCCACAGGGTACTTCCCGTTGACCTAGAATCATGAAATTTGGCAGGTAGGTAGATCTTATAGCTGACTTTTGGGGAAAAATCTGAAAACCGCGAATTTAGGGTTAGATCACACAAAAAAAATTAAATTGTGGTCATGAACTAATAATTAGTATTTTCAACTTTCGAAGTGAGTGACTATATCAAGTAGAGTATCATATGAAAGGTCTTCACCTGTACATTCTAAAACAGATTTTTATTTATTTTTATACATCATAGTTTTTGAATTATCATGCAAAATGTCTAAAAAATACGACTGTAGTACGGAACCCTCATTGCGCGAGCCTGACTCGCACTTGGCCGGTTTTTCAAACTATGTGCCCCTCCGCTTGGCAACCTATTGTGCTATAGCGGTTACTCTGGTTCTCCTACGAATCTCGTCATTTCTAATTTAATAACGTAGAGAAACTCTGTTGATTATCCGACTTTGATTGATGTTTTGCCTTCCTAACACGCATTATCCACTAGAATTCTAAGAAATAATCACATTACGCCAACACAATATTATATTGTATTCATCGCCTTAACCACCTTAACAAACATTTCAGTAGAACAACTTCCATAGAACAGATAAAAATTAAAGATGCTATAGAAAAACCGACCTTTACTTGAAAACATTAGATCTACATCAGATAAATACTGATGGCTGTAAAAATCTCGGCTTACAAATTTCACAAATTGTATTTATCCACTCTGTCGCAGAAAAACCAACTCTACTAATAACAGCTTAAAGCTTTTAACCACTGCATCCTGTAAAGGAAAAATTTGTTTAGTTACCACAATATGTTACCAACGTATCTCTTCGCTCTAGTTAAAGGAAAAGCGACTCTATTTATAAGTGGTGAAGGTATCTAAAGACTGTAATTCGTTTAGGAACGATTTGTTCGGTACCACATGGGGTGGTGATTACACTAGCGGCACGCTATGATGGCCGGTTTGACACATTACAATAGTGATGTGGAATGTCAATTTATTCTCGAACAAAAAACAATTAAGTTTTGTTTTTGTACCTGATTAAATAGGTTTAATAAAACAAAAATGTATATGTTTATTTAATTTATTTGAACGAACTGAATATTTGAACGAAAATGAATATACATACTTTATATGCACACAAGAAACATATGAATACAAAAGATACCGAAAAAGGTGCCACAAAAGGCCATAATTAATCAGATTCGTCCATACTACTATTTTCACTGTCGTCACTGCTATCATCACATACATTAATAATTATATGTTCGTTTTCTATAATATTATCTATTTTCACATCTCTTTCATAATCTTCCCTTATTAATTTAACAGTTCTATTCACAACCTTTTCCCAGTCTCCTTTAGTCACATGTTCACAAGCTTCTTCTAATAATTTTAGCATTTTTTTTGTGGTAAATGGGGGTTCTGTATTGTGTCTTGCAGCATATCCCTTAATTTGAGCCCACACCAACTCAATCGCATTATACTCACAATGGTAAGGCGGTAACCGTATAACTCTGTGCCCATGTTCTAATGCTATTTCGTCAATGACGTATCGGATCTTGGTTGGTTTGTTTTCTTTTAAAAGACGTACTAATTCCGCTTTTAACATATTCATGTTTGCATCTACGCCATTTTTACGAAGCCATGCGACGATATCAGCTTTCTTTTGGGATTGGGCAGGTGGCTTGTCAATTTGCATCGAGTGGTATGGGGCGTTGTCCATAATTATAATAGATGGTTCAGGGAGGCTACACAACATTGAGGTAAACCATTCAGTAAACTTTTCTCCATTCATGTCTTCATGATAGTCTCCAGTGGTTTTTGACGCAAAAGCCATGAGAGAACCTTCGACAAACCCGTTGATGGTTCCGGCGTGACAAATTATAAGTCGCGATCCTTTTCCTACAGGAACTTTGGAAGTAGATGCTGCTGTGTCATCGTTCCAAGAACGGCCTACAGTATGGTTAGCATTAAGCCATGTTTCATCCAAGAACACAACATTTTGCCAATTTTTGATTTCTTTCACTTGCCGTAAAAAAGTATACCTTGCCATCGCTATATCAAATCTTTCCATCAATATTTTGCGTTTGTTACATTTTTTGTATCGAAATCCAATGGTCTTCAAAATCTTCGTTAAAGAACTTTCCCCACCGAAGAATAATCCAGCTTCCTTCAGTGAATGCACCAACTTTTTTCTTGTTGGATACTCCTTCTGTAAATAGTAGCCGTAAACATGTCTTCGGATAGCATCGGCATCAAAGCTATCGATGCCTACGACTGGTTTTGCTCGTTTTCTCTTTTTTGGTGTGTGAAGTTTATTTTCTTCTGTGCCAGTCTCGCCATATTTTTTTTTAGTTATCCGTCTAACAGTTCGTTGTCCAATATTAAGCGCATCAGCTACGCGTTCAACCACTGACGTTATAGGTAAAATTGGCCCTCCATTTTGAGCTTCACGATCGAAATAGTTACGAAGGCGTATTAGGAACTCACGTGTCTGACTATTTAGAACAGTTCTCTGCGTACGTTCGGTCATATCGACGAAATCCACAACAAAGGGCTTGAACAGAGTCCAAATTAACGAGCAAGGGTCAACAGTAATGCAGTATCAATATTTGAAATCCAAAGCCAGGTCAAAACTATATCACAATCGCATTGCACTGACAGTTTATACTTTTCGAAGCAACGTCAATTCGAAACTGCTTTGTTTTGCATTGAGCATTGACGCGAGTTTGCCGGAGGTAGTAGTTGTGCTAGCCAGCGATCCTATGTGACGATCGTATTAGATTCCATTTTTAAAAATTTATTGATATTTTTTTGCGATTTCAGAGGTTTGTCCACATAGTGAAAATTGTTCATATTCACAAGTACATTCACCCCTTAAATGGTGCAAACTGATTTTTCTACACTTGTATACATTTAAGAAATCAATTTAATAAATAAATTTTGAGTCCTAAACCTAAAACTACATTCGATAAAATTTATGAATCTCTGCACATCACTATCGTCAATAAAGTAATACAATTATTTCCTTCAAAGTCGTTATCAATTAATACGGAACTTCATGAGCGGACAAACGTCAAACCGGCCATCATAGCGTGCCGCTAGTTTAGCTTTTTTGCCGTAGAACGAATCGCATTGGACTGATTTCAGGAAGAGCCGTGGAAAACGTATTTTTTGTTTCGATTTCTCTTTTAAACTCTTTTGGATTTGTCTTGCACTGCTTGCATCCAGCGGCTCCCTGCGGATTGCATGATGTCGTCCATCCACACAATATCCTCCCGACCGAATTTCGACCACGAGTGACGGCCATTCTCCAAGAGACTAGCCATCTACGTGGGATACCTACTTCATAAGTGTGTGCGCCAATACAGTGCATTCTCTATTCCCTCACTCTCATAGCCCGACGAAAATCCGACACGACCGGAGAAAGCCTAACAATAATCGATAAATTAATAAGAGTCGAAATCAATTATCTTAGGCACAACGCACACCGCCAGAGTAGCTGGTAGGTACAAAGGCGCGGCTACGCTCAGCCGCTCAGCTGCGTACGAGCGCAATCTTGAGTTTCCGAGAGGAAAACGAGTCACAGGGAGGGAGCCGCTTGAACCAAGCGGTGCAAGACCGTAGCGTGTGGAAGTCGATAGATATTGACGGTGGTGATCTTCTTCTTCTCGAGTCGACGGCCACCACAAACACGGACAGCCCAGAAAGCCGCAACCACGATAGCTCGGTCGGTAGCCTCGTGCAGCTCGTAGTTCCCAGCTCCTCATTCATGCAGGTTGTTGGCCACGCAGGGCACCCAGTATATTTTTGGAGCTATGTCTGAGGAGGAGCAATCGATGTTAATAGAGAGCGCTGTCAAGGCGGGCCCTAACGATGGTGATGATGATGATAGATATGGCATGGACTATTGACTTATGCATAACGGATATTGATTTCTAGACTCTAGAGTTTGCTGAAGCGAATGAGATCAATTAGGAAATGAGCTCAGAGTTTCCAGTGTGGCGAACTGTGTAGTGATGTCATCGGTGCGAGTGGTAATTAGTGAATAGGCCTTTGTGTTGTACCATCTTGTTAATTAGACCACTCATGCTTTTCGATTAGAATAGATGTACAGCGTAACGGCAACGGCAGCGTTCGGAACTATCGGTTAAACCATTGAACTAAATTAGTATCTATACCTATAGTTCACGACGGGTCGAGATGGCAATCAGGGTATGAGTCGGGGGATGCCCCGCACACACGCACGTCACCCGCGCTCGCCCGCAGCAGGTTAGTGCGGGGGCTGTGTGCGTGTGAGTGTGCGGGGCGTTCCCTCCCCGATTGCCAAATATAAACAAATCGCAGAAATCTTCTCGTTGAGAAAGTGAAAAAGTGTCTCTATGGAGAAACGTGTAAGTGACGCGATTTGCACGACGACCAGGCAATTTTTTGCCCGGCGCGCCGATAGAGAATGAACTAGATCTCGATTGCTGTCTCTCTTCTTCTTCTTCTTATTTTGCTTTGTGGCTATTTTTGTCTCTCTGTAGCCACTGTTACGTGTGACGTTTGACAGCATTGATCGCGAGATTTACGCCTGACGCAAGTCTGTCGCGAGATTCGTAATCACCCCGCCGGGTTATACCTACTTACTAACCAGCTATACGTGGTAGACGACGGTTTGGATCGATTTAAAAAAACCGCACCTTTTTCATTATCAACCTTGATTTGAATTGATTAACTTTTTACTGTTTCGAATGTTCTCTGGCCTAAAAGATGTGAGTTAAATAAATAAAGTATTAAAGCTGAATTTAAGTTGTTACCAAAAAGACGCCTCGGCTCGCCTCCACTTCGCAGGTGTGCGTTGTGCTTTATTCGTCACCCTTCCTCAAAGAACCCTGCTTTGCTTCACAAACTATTACAAAAACCATAGCTGTAAGAACCATAAAATTACAAATTACAGTTTTCTCCGAGAAAACACGGTAATTGCTAGTTTTCATAACTTTAATACGAAAACGGATTAAAAATTCTATTAAGCGGGCTTTAAATCATGTTACAACACCCATTAGCTTTCCAAACATTTCTCAAAAAGAAATATTTAAACTCCACTAAGCTGGAGCAATTAAAAATTAAACGGTGTAATTTCTTCCAGAAAATTCACTCGATTTAACCCAAAGAGTAACGCGGCACCTACCCTTATACATATTATGCGCAATGTTTTCTTAGTAGTACTGGACCACGTGGTCGAAAATCATGTGGATCTGAGAGTCATCGAAATGTGTATGAATTATTGTAAAATATGTGTTGTTCTATTTTCTTTGTTTTGCATCATCGTAGCGACGGACTGTTCTTAATTTTATTGTGTCGAATTCCAATTTCTCGAAGAATACTCATCTAAATATACTTATAAAAGGAAAAGGTGACTGACTGATCTATCAACGCACAACTCAAACTACTGGACAGATCGGGCTGAAATTCGGCATCCGCTAAAAAAGGATTTTTGAAAATTCAACCTCTAAGGGGTGAAGTCGCGAGCATAAGCTAGTCTTAAATATGTGCCAAATTGGTTCCGTACCAAAGCCACCGACCCAGATTAGACAAGAAGCAATTTAGAAATTATAAATTTATAAATTGTTTCTGCAGGGAACCAAACTATATTTATCTACCACTAATAAGACCATGGCTTCACGACTGCGCCAAAGAGGTATTCAAAAACGTTGTCTTCTTTCCACCGCGTTATTCGACGATTAAAAATCCCCTTCAGAGCTTCCCACGCTCTGTTTATTCAGGGATGCATCCATTCGTAAGAGAAATCCTTTTTATTCTGACCCCGAGTGCGAGTCAATTGCTTAGAAAGTGAAGCTCTTCGTATTTTGGTCCTTCCAGGTCTTCGGTTCAGCACCGACCAACTGACATTTTCAATCGAGAGAACATTAGGCCAAGAGCCGACCGTCAAAACTGAGTTCAACAACTACAAATGAAATTAGTTGATTTAGGTGTGAACCTCGCAAAATTTCAAATCCATAATCCATACTAAATCCTTGACTAAGCACATTAATATTATACATGCAAAAGTATGTCTGTCTGTCTGCTAGCTTTTCACGGCTTATTTTTTTAACCAATTTTGATAAAATTTGGTACAGAGATAGCTTGCATCCCAGGCAAAGACATAGGCAAATTTCATCTCGAAAAATTCAGTAAAAAATTGAGTTCATAAGGAATTTCAAAAAAAAACTGTATTCCACGCCTAAGTCCTGAAAAATCAGAAATATAAAGAAAAGAATTATTTATTAATTACCGCCTCAAAACTTGTAACTGAGAAGTTGAGAGCCCTTGAAATGGTAATAACGTTAGTAAAAGTAACACTAACACTGAAATTCATATATTCATTCAAGACTGGGGCTTCTTTAGGGGACCAATCAGACGACAAAAGTCAAAAAGTCAAATTAGATATTCAGAATAGGTAACATGTTACGCTTACAGTCAAAATTGTTAATTTGTAAGATGATATAATGGTGATAATTAATTATGTACTTATAACTAAAGCTACGAGGGTTCCAAACGCGCCCAATTTTGAGAAGAGCCCACAATAAAATCAGCCGGGTATTCTTTTTACTATCACCACTTTACAACATGTGTCATATTTAACCTTAATGCATTGCATAATGGTTGAATATAAGAAATAAAGAAAGGAAAACGTTCGTTTCTTAAATTGTGCCACACGTCACATTTTATAACTAAGATTTGGTCACAATATGACACATGTCATCTGAATGGTCCCCTAAAGAAGCCTTTATCTTAACTATGAAAACCCTGTGTAAATTTTAAGTATCCATCTCTTATACTACGTTCTTTGGATCGGAAATATTTGCGGCGTAAAATTTGATATTTCGTCCCAATGGCGATGAAAAATATGAATCGATTTGAGCTGCCAATACTTTTTATTGGAAGCAAGCGGGCGAAACGAGAATGGAAACCTCAAAGCATACAGCTGTTTTGAAGCGGTTTTCATTGACTTTTTTTTAAATATAAAAGCTAGATTTGGTGTGTGCAGATTCTGATCAATAATAATTTTAATGAACCTCAATGGCTCAGTTGTATAATAGGTAGGTATATCTAAGGCCTCCATTGGTCTATTAATCTAAATATATAAAAGGAAAAGGTGACTGACTGACTGACTGACTGATCTATCAACCCACAGCTCAAACTACTGGACGGATCAGGCTGAAATTTGGCATGCAGATAGCTATTATGACGTAGGCATCCGCTAAGAAAGGATTTTTGAAAATTCGACCCCTAAGGGGGTGAAATAGGGGTTTGAAATTTCTGTAGTCCACGCGGACGAAGTCGCGAGCATAAGCTAGTTGTTTATATCCATACATCCACCCATACTTCTATTCTTCCTGACCCAATTTGGGCCATCTCCTTTATTCTTCCTGACCCAATTTGGGCCATCTCCATAGAGATTAACCAAGTGCGCGGTAGATATTATATTGCACTACAGTGTTGCCCTATCACAGGTCCACTCTCAATTCCCTCGTTTTCATAGCCCTATGGGACGGAAACCCGACACGACCGGAGAGGGATCGTACGGAGGGAGGGAGGTGGGAGGGTTATACACCGCCAACCTCCTAACTTCAGTAATTAGTAGGTAGGTAGTGGGTACTGACAATTTCTTATCAGAAAAAATCAAATACCTACCAATTTTGCCGTACCAAATCGATCCCTTGTCCTCGTCATCCACAGTTGAAAATACTAACCATTTGATCAACGAGGATGTGCGAAAGTAGATTATGTCTGTCTGTCACCGTGTAACCGATTTTGACGACATGATTCATAGATAACTTGCATCTCGGAAAGGTCATAAGCTACTATTTCGTAAGCACTAGTAAAAGTTTATACGAATAAAAAAGATTTTCATTTTCATTTTCATTTTAATTTGACCCGGAAAATCATCTAAGAGTTCCCACGGGATTTTCAGTAAACGTAAATCAGCGGGGATAGAGTTAGTAGCGGGCAGCATCTATTTTTTTAATTGCATAGAATTCGAGTAAATCAGCCGAACAGTTCGCCCTTCGGAAATTCGAGCTCCGTCCCCGAAAGCAAATGTATTTTATGAAATTACCCTCATATTATAATAATACAAATTTGTAATTCTATTATTTCGCCGTCTCATAAATAAGTATATTCTAAGCGCAAAGTTGGCTTCACTCTCGCTTATTTGCTTAATGTAATTTAATTTGTAACTTTGCTAACATCATAGGCTCACTTGAAGGTCGAAATATATTGAAATTAAGTATAGGTCTCGAAGAGCATACCTACCCAATTACTTTGATTATGCTCAAACTTTTTATGCTAAAACGAGACAGATTTTTGTAAGAGTCATGAATCTTTCTGGGATTGATAGGGATGTTGCCTACTAGTCAAATCAGCAACTTTTTATCAAACGTCAAAACGCTCGCTTAGTATGGGAGCTTGTATGAAATACATAGAGGTGACGCCATACACATTTGACGTATAATTTGACGTACTTTTTTAGTCAAATCGATAGATTAAAACGCTTAGCAAACTTAAAATTTGCAGCGAATGTGAATTTTACTAGCTTTAGAAGACCCTCTATTTAATAATTACTAAGAAATAATTTATTTTTGACATTGCATAGGCATCATCCCCATTCTAAGTAAAGCCTGAGATCAGAAGGTCCAGCGCAGACGTTCAATACTGAGTGGAGTGAAGCCGGGTCTTAGGGCTCGGGTCATGATTTTTTAAAGGTCCCATTGGCATCCTACCCTAAAAATCATTCAACGTTTCCACAGGTTTTCATTATTACATATTAGTGGCCATACTGTTAGCAGTAACTTCTTTAGTTTATGTCTGGCTACTAAATACTAATTTGTTAGTTTTCACACAAAAAACACCTACCTACCTGTTGCACGGAACGTGAGAACATCCCTTTTTAAATTCTTCGAGATTTTTTAACGAGTTTCCGGTATATTTTTTTGGTGGCGGCGAAACCAAAAAGGTTCGTGATAAACGAAAAGTTTTGTAGTTATAAGTATAACTAACTGCTAGATGATACCCGCGACTCAGTCCGCGTGGATTTTGGTATTTTAAAAATCCCGTGGGAACTCTTTGATTTTCTGGGATAACCTATGTCCTTCACCGGGATTCAAGCTAACTCTGTACCAAATTTTATCAAAATCGGTTAAACTGTTGGGCCGTGAAAAGCTAGCAGACGGGCAGTAGGTATTGAATTTCTCTCGGGCAGTTTGTTACTGAATTTGTACTTGCATTATGTTAGGTTAACGACCCTTCTTTCTCAGCTATTGCAAAGGTTAATGCATTGAATAAATACCTAAATTATATATATATATATATATATATATATATATATATATATATATAATCTGAACACAGAATTCAGAATAGGTACAGAAGTGCCTGCATGCTTGCAAGTTCTCCATAATGTTCTCAAAAGTGTGTGAAGTCTGCCAATCTACGGATGTCTACATCATACTAACTAATAGCTATCTGCATGTCAAATTTCAGCCTGATCCGTCCAGTAGTTTGAGCTGTGCGTTGATAGACCAGCATTGACTTATATACCTACCTATTACTTCGTATGGACAGGGTTATAGAACAAACAAAATGGCACCGACTCATTGGTGCTAATGCACCAATGCAACCTCAGTGACGTCTGGATTTCAAACGGGTCGTTCATTAGTATCTAAGAAGTGGCGCTGATTTATTTGGTTTCTAAACCGTGAAAAATTTTGTTCGCTTGATCATATCTTGTCATTTATATCGATGTAGACCAGTCAATTAGACAGTCAGCTTTTGCTTTTAGAAGATGTGTCGTTCTGGCGCAAAGCGGCCTTTAGGGTATTGATTATATTAATTATGCTACGGCATTCGCTATGTAAATTCCTTCACCTGATTAACAATTTGCTTGTCGCGGTTCCCGGGAGTAGCTGAGTTTTTTTTTTTTTATTCAGATACAAGTTAGCCCTTGACTGCAGTCTAAGGTGGGAGCGGGCTAACCTGGAAGGAGTATGGCAGTATTTATTAAACCCATGGTACACCTTTGGTTTCTACACGGCATCGTCCCGGAACGCTAAATTGCTTGGCGGCACGGCTTTGCCGGTAGGGTGGTAACTAGCCACGGCCGAGACCTCCCACCAGACCAGACCAGTGATTTAGAAATAATAAAATTCCAAATCACAGGAATCGAACCCTGGACCTCCCACTAATAAGACCACAGCGCTTACCACTGCGCCAGGGAGGTCGTCAAAAAGTGAGTGAGTGAGCATGTCTGGAGGCCGGCGTACTTTCAGAAATACCTACTTGCTATTAAACAGTAATTAGGGACGCCTGGGTTGCTTTGAAAGCGTTTTAGACACCTTTAAACCCACCTCAGACGTCTAGATTTAACCCATTTAGTACTTTTTTCGCCCACGAGAAATGTAAATGAAAAACCGCCCAAGAGCGAGTCAGACTCGCGCACTAAGGGTTCCGTATTACAGTCGTATTTTTTAGACATTTTGCACAATAAATCAAAACTATTACCCGTAAAAATAAATAAAAATCTGTTTTAGAATGCAAATGTAAAGTCCTTTCATATGATACGCCACTTGGTATATTAATCTTACTTTGAAAGTTAAAAAGGTGTGTGAAGTTTGGTTCTCCTACGGATTTCCGCTTAACGGATTTATCATGTAAATGAAATTAGCTCCTTTTCATTGTACTAATTTAATTTATATTTTGTTCCCTTTGTTACAGGCGTACACACCCACGGGTTTCGAGAAGTACGGCTACACATGTACAGTGGCAGATTACAGAGTCAACTTCTCAGTGTGGGATACTTCAGGTTAGTACTTTGTAACTTAATGAAGGAATAAGTTAACGGCATATTAATAATTCAGTTGAAGCTCGTACGAGGGATAACTAAGGAGCTTATAGTCCCGTTATACTGTCTTCATGCATGGTTAGCTACTATTTAGGATTTTTCTATAGTTATCTATTCAAAATATTTTTATTTTATTTATTTATTTATTTATCTATTCAAAAGTTCAAGTGTGCTTAAATTGCAACCTTGTAGTGTTTATGGATCCTCGCACATTTACTCTTACACTACTTCTGTTATTTTTTCTATATAAATATAGGTAAGTATATATAAAAACCAGTCAAGTGCGTGTCAGTCCACACCCATTGTAGTGTTCCGTAGATGCCCATCACAATAACTTATAGGTATTAAAACAAAAACTTATACATAAGTAGATATATTAATGATCTGTTTTACACAACTAACAACTTCATCTAAGTAATTTTCAATGAAATAACTCATTTTATAAGTTGGTCGACTTACGACTATTCACCTATAGTCCTTGACAGTGATAGGTCGAGATTACAATCGGGGTATGAAACGGAGGGACGTCTCGCACACCCGCACGTCCCTCACGCCCGCACCGGGTCAGCGCGGGGGCTGTGCGGGTGAACGGGGCGTTCCCTCCCCGATTGCCATTTCATATGATAAACGTATAGATGAGAGCTCTGAGCCGAGCCACTCTGAGCCAAGGGCGACAAAAATCCACCTATGTAACTTTTTGTAGATACAATATTTTCATACATAGTCTAATTTATAGCAGCACTCGCACAAGTGTTATCAGCTATAAATAAAATGTAACGCGTGCGACGCGACGGTGCCGTGTCGTAAAATCTCAAATTCCCCACTTTTAGCGTTTTCAAAAATAAAATGCCAGCACTTATTTTATTGATATTCACGGACGCACCCGGGAATGATTGCGGGAGTGAGTAAAACATAGACTTATATATTACTTCGTAAGGACAACAGGGCCATTGAACAAGCAAAATGGCACCGACTCATTGTTCCTAAAATTTTTATTTAGCAATGCAACATTATTGACCTCTGGATTTCAAACGGGTCGTTCATTAGTACCTTAGAGGTGGCGCTGATTTATTTGGTTCCAAAACCGTGAAAAATTTTGTTCGCTTGGGCATAATATCTTATCATTTATATCGATACTAATCGATAATATATACCCACCTACCTGCCAAATTTCATGATTTTTAGTCAACGGGAAGTAGGTTTCTTGACAGACAGACAGACAACAAAGTGATCCTATAATGGTTCCGTTTTTCCTTCTGCGGTACGGAACCCTAAAAATATAATAAATGGACAGAACATAAAAGTGCTTATGTACATTTATAAATATTTAAAAAAGCACGCACTGAATATTTCGATAGTCGATAATATCAGCGAGTAAATAAATGGGTCGGCGGTTTTCAGCGAGCTGCGAAAATTCATCGACATGTACATTTTCATTACGGATGAATGTTTAATTATTATTTACGAGCTACCCATCAAACATCTAAATATATAAAAGGAGAAGGTGACTGACTGACTGAGTGACTGATCTATCAACGCACAGCTCAAACTACTGGACGGAAACTTTGGCATGCTATATAGCTATTATGACGTAGCCATCCGTAACGAAAGGATTTTTGAAAATTCAACCTCTGACGGACAGACAGACAGACAACCAAGTGATCCTATAAGGGTTCCGTTTTTCCTTTTGAGGTACGGAACCCTAAAAAATCCCAAATTGCCTCTGCCAGGAATCGAGCCCGGGTCCTCCCACTTAAAATACCATATAGCGCTTACCTCTGCGCTCATACGTGTAAAATATCTAACTAGATTTCCTGTTGCTATTATTAGGTTATTATGCTAGTATAATGAAGCAGTATACCCACTAGTGTAGTAATTAAGCTGACTCGTAAATTATTCGTATGCCAGCTCACTCCATTACCAAAACAAAGAGCGTCTCGTTTCGGAAACCGACTGAACTGAAATTTATGCTTTACATGTTCATTATTATTAATAGCTTCTAACCAAGCATCACAATAATTGATTAATTATTATCTACATGGGAAAGTAGGTACCTACTCTTATTTTTTTATTCCATTATGAGTTAGCCCTTGACTGCAATCTCACCTGGTCGTAAGTGATGATGCCGTCTAAAGAAGGAAGCGGGCTAATTTAGAAGGGATATGCCAGATATTAAAACCATACCCCTTGTCGTTTTCTACACGGCATTTAGAGCCTCAATAGCTCAACCGGTAAAGGAGTGGACTGAAAACCGAAAGGTCGACGGTTCAAACCCTGCCCGTTGCACTATTGTCGTACCTACTCCTAGCACAAGCCTGACGCTTAGTTGGAGAGGAAAGGGGAATATTAGTAATTTAACATGGCTAATATTCTTTAAAAAAAAAATTGTACTGGAAATCTAAATCGCTTGGCGGCACGGCTTTATTGCTAGGGTGGTAACTAACCACGGCCTCCCGCCAGACCAGACCAGAGACCATTTAGAAATCAATTATAAATTTCCAAATTGCTCCTGCCGGGAATCAAACCTGTGACCTTCTACTTATGAGAGCGCTACCACTGCACCAGGGAGGACATCGACTAAATTGAAATTTATGTTTTACATGTTTATAATTATTAATAGCCCCCCTAACCACGCATGATGATAATCTAAATATATAAAAGAGAAATAGCACTCGCTCACTGACTGACTGACTGACTAATCACGAAATCTCAGAAACTATAAAGCCTACAAACTTGAAATTTGGAAGGTAGGTTCTTTCTAGGACGTAGGTGTCAGCTAAGAAACGGTTTTGAAAAATTCCCCCCCTAAGGGTGCGAAAGGGGGGGTTGTATGAAAGTCCTATGTTTTTGGAGTTAGAGACGTGAAAATAGACATTTAGGTTATTAGCTTTAAATAATAAAAATCTGTATAATTCAATTTGGAAAATTCCCCCCTTAAGGGTGGTAAAATAGGGGGCAATGTTTTTATAGAAAAGTTGTAACAATTGTTATTTTTACTTGAAATTTGAAATGTAGGCTATTTCTAGGGGGTAGGTATCAGATAAGAAAGGATCTAACTAAATTCCCCCTCCCTAAGGGAGTAAAATGGGGGCGGAAGGGTTATATGAAAATCCTACGTTTTTGAAGTTAGAGATATGAAAATTGGCATTTAGGTATTCTGGGTTCCGTGTCTTAAGGTGAGACTGAGTGAGTAGGCCTTTTGCAGCGGGAAAATTTCAGATCTCATGTGAAACCAGTACGCGGACGAAGTCGCGGGCATCTGCTAGTAATTGATTGATCCTCTACATAGGTCACATCATAAATTCATCATGAACCCACCGCCAGCCAACTACTAAGCACGGGTGTACCCTCAGAATGAGTAAGGCCATAAACCAGTACACTCGCAGTTCTAGACAGGCCCGCTACACCTTAGACTGCATCATCAGCTACCTGTTTGGGGTGACTAAACCGCAACCTCCTGAATAGGAGACGGACGTCTTAATGATTAGGCTATCACCACTTTCTGAACTGAAAAAGTTAGTTAGATCGACTAGTGGCATGGTAACGGTAGCGGTGTTCCCAATAGGTACTCGTGTAAACTCGCAAGTAAAGAGGTAAAGAGGTAAACGGCTGTTTGCACTCTCAGGACACTTACACACTTGTTGACAGCTACAAAAACTTGCGGGAAACGGCCCCGGTTACCGCGTATGGAAAGAGATTCTTTGAGTTCAACTATTCATCTAAATAATAAAAAAACCGAGCGAGTCAGGCTGGCGCAATGAGGGTGCCGTACTACAGTCGTATTTTTTCGACATTTTGCACGATAATTCAAAAACTATGATGCATATAAATGAATAAAAATCTGTTTTAGAATGTACAGGTGAACCTTTCATATGATACCCCACTTGATATAGTCACTCACTTCGAAAGTTGAAAATACTAATTATTAGTTCATGACCACAATTTAATTTTTTTTGTGTGATCTAACCCTAAATTCACGGTTTTCAGATTTTTCCCCAAATGTCAGCTATAAGATCTACCTACCTGCCAAATTTCATGATTCTAGGTCAACGGGAAGTACCCTACAGTAACCCACAGGTAAAACTACTGGAAGGATCGGACTGAATCGGTATGACGTAGACACCTGCTAAGAAAGGAATTTTTGAAAAATCAACCCCTATAAAATATGAGTTTGAAATTTGTATAGTTCACGCGAACAAAGTCACTCAGCGAGCATGGAGAGAGCTATGCATGGAGTTTCTCTACGTGATCAAATCAGAAATGAGGAGATCCGTAGGAGAACTAGAGTAACCGACATAGCTCAACGAAGCTGAAATGGCAATGGGAAGGGCACATAGTTCGTCAAACCGATAGACGTTGGGGTCCCAAGGTGCTGGAATGGCGACCTCGCACCGGAAGACGCAGTGTTGGAAGATCCCCCACTAGGTGGACGGACGACATCAGACGAGTCACAGGGAGCCGCTGGATTCAGGCGACGCGACGGCGCAAGACCGTAGCGTGTGGAAGTCCCTACAAGAGACCTATGTCCAGCTGTGGACGTCTATCGGTTGATGATGATGATGATGATGATGATACGAACAAATTGCGGACATAGCTAGTCTATATCTTCTATTCTATTATATAAAGAGATAATGTCGTTAAGTTTGTTTGTAGGGGGTAATCTTTGGAACTACTGAACCGATTTTAAAAATTCTTTCACCAGTAGAAAGCTACATTATTCCTGAGTGACATAGGCTATGCGGGATCTTTAAAAACCTAAATATTCGCGGGCGAAGCCGCGGGGATCAGCTAGTAAACGATAAAATCAGAAGCCATCGCCATATTTACAAAGCCGGTGAACGGAAGGTCTCTTGTTAGTTAACTCGATCCGTGTTATCTTTAGCGAACTCATCAACCGGGATGTTCAACTCTACGGAACAGGTTAATTCCACATAGATCGATTACTTTACGTTCCGGGAATTTGTAGAAGATTATTTGTTACTAGCTTTTGCCCGCGAATCGCGATATACATTTATACACGGTGAAGTTTTAGTGGTTGTCTTCCCGCGGCAGAACGATTTGCCCTCAGTAGTACTACTTTATCGAAATTTTGAGTTAAACTTGAAAAATAAAAATGGTTTTGTTTTGAAATAATAAAAAAAAAAATCGGAAACTCGAAAGTGTGAGAAACAATAGTAACTCCCTAGACGTAACGTGAATAGTAGGTAGGTACATCCCCTCGAACCGCGCTGCCAATAAGGTGAAATTTTTTAGAGCAAAATAAGCTCTCGCGCGTAGTGATACGGCATAAAGTAGCCTGCACGCACGCGGTATCACTATTGGTTCGAGGTCTCATTCGATTTTTGTTATTCTCGATTGTAAATTTGTCATTTTTGACTCTAATAATTTTTTATATTTAAAAATCGATTGTAATACCATGACAAAATCATTTCGCTTCGGGAAAACAACCATTAAAATTTCAGCGTGTATAACTTAAGCTTATGCTTGCGACCTAAGTACATAAATTTCAAACCTCCATTTAACCTACTTAGAGGTGGACATTCAAGAAACCCTTTCTTAGTGGATACCTACTCTTTACAAAGAACACATCCTTCAAATTTCATGTTTCTAGGACCAGTGGTTTAGGCTGTGCGTTGATATGTAAGTAAGTCAGTCAGTCAGGACTGGGAATTTTATATGTACAGATATAATTTATAGCTTATTGCACTCGGTAATAACATAGGTATCTAACATAAAGTTCGTAGGCTATGGGTTGATCATGATG
The DNA here is from genome assembly GCF_902806685.2 of Maniola hyperantus. Classification (NCBI taxonomy): domain Eukaryota; kingdom Metazoa; phylum Arthropoda; class Insecta; order Lepidoptera; family Nymphalidae; genus Maniola; species Maniola hyperantus. The sequence goes on along the minus strand of NC_048554.1, from coordinate 2,082,960 downwards.
ATGATGATCATCATCATCAACATGATCAACCCATAGCCTACGAAGCTGGGTATTCCAACGCTGCGTCTTCCGGTGCGAGATCGCCATTGCAGCACCTTGAGACCCCAACGTCTATCGGTTTTACGAACTATGTGGCCTGCCCATTGCCACTTCAGCTTCGCTACCCGTTGAGCTATGTTGGTTATTCTAGTTCTCCTACGGATCTCCTCATTTTTGATTCGATCACGCGAAAAACTACAAGCTCTCCATCGCAATTATTGACATTATATCAAACACTAGCAACCCGCCCCGGCTTCGCATGGGTGCAACGTAGATACTAATGTGGTGTCATTGCCTCGGAAACTCTCAAATGAGAGGATTTTTTTCCGACCTAATGCACATTACTTCAATTTCTCTCTATATTTTGAGAATTAAACTATAGCTATAAACCTTCCTCTTGAATCACTCTATCTATTGGTGAAAACCGCATTAAAATCCGTTGCGTAGTTTAAAAGATCTACGCGTTCATACATACATACAGACGCGAGAAGCGACTTTATTTTATACTATGTAGAGATATAATGTCAATAATATGAAGTCCCGGCAGTGCATTGCACAGTATTACCATGTATCTACTCACTAGGTTATCACCTTTTTTAGATAGCTATTATTATAATTTTTAATAGTTTGTCTGTTTGTCTGCAGGTACAACAGCCTACGACACGGTGAGGCCGCTGGCTTACCAGGACGCGAAGATATTCATGCTATGCTTCAACATTGCAGAGCCGGAGACACTGAACAATTCTGCTGCTAAGGTACCATTCAACTTGTTATTAAAACCTACCGTTCCTTATCGGAACCCGAACTGGTGTTCATTTTGCATCATACCTACTAATGATTAAATTCTCAAGCAATATCAGTACCCTAAAGATCTGTACGCACCTGAGCTGCGCTGCGCGTCGCTTCAGTCCGACTGCAGGGCGCGTCACTTCAGGCCGCTCACGGTACCTACCGCACTACAACTGCAGTACGCGGCAGCTCTATGCCCGATCGCGTACGAACAACATCGTCGCAAGATGAGCGACAGTGAAGAGGGAAAGGGTGGAAGCTGACATCCTAGGGGTTGGGAATTTTGAGGATAAACTTTTAAGAGCCCGTCATGTGCCAAAAATTAAAACTACGTTATTTATTTTGAGGTCTATCACGCCTATACATTAAATACTTAACTCGATGCGCGTGTATCTTATCCGAGCGCCGTACGCATTCTGAAGCGACGCGACGCGCCGCTGGGTATGTCGCACTAGCGTCGCTGCACCGTGCGTCGCTTTGCTGCGCTTCACAATATTCTCCCAGCCGCGACGCGCGGCAACGCGCAGTGAAACATACCGATAGATTTTTATACAGACCTACTTATTTTAATTTTGATATTTTTAGAATAGAATAGAATAGAAATACATTTATTGGTTGATCCAACACACGATAAACACAAATATTTACAAAAAAAAACATTTCTTAAAAGCTAATCCAACAAATAGGTAATGTCTACAATGTGTCGTGCCAACGAAAAGGCCCGAACTCAACTGAATGTTGTGGATGGTTGTGTATGTTGTTGTGTGTTGTGGATGTTGTGTGTTGTGTAGTGATTGGTTTTATAACGAATCTTATCTTTTATTGGTTTTTTCTTACTTCCAGTGGTATAAAGAAGTCCGCACGCACGGCGGCTCCGCACCCGTGTTGCTATGTGGATGCAAGGCAGACCTCAGGCACGACAAGGAGACGCTCACAATGCTGTCCAAGCTAAGAACACACCCAGTCACCAGCGAAGAGGTAAATAAGGTCACGTGCCGAACGTCGTCGGGAATCAACGAACATTGCCGAAAGTGTAAAGAATCATGTCAGTCACTATAAACGGACAAAATTTATTAAAAATGGGTCATAATAAGCGACATGTCACTGTAAGCAAGTCATTATATCCGACTTTGTTTCAATGTAATATAGGCGGAGTCGTAATAAACGGATTCTACTGTACCTATAGGTGGTTGTAGCTTGTATGAGGCTAAATTGAACAAACATCTCAAACATTCCATTGATACCATAACAATGTCATACCAATAAGTAATAACCACACGACAATTGACTGTATTTGGGTCATCTACTATTATTCCAATTAAATCGAGGTACTTCGGGCAAAACAGTAGTAAATAAATTCTGGATTGCCATTATGTTGATTTACTATAATGGTCTTCCCATTTTATATACGAGGTCAGGGACTGTTTGCTTTTGATAGTTTCATAAAGTTTCCTTTTGTTGATTACCAAAGTACATGTTATAGTTATATTTACTCTTTTTTTGTAAAATACCAGACAAGGACACTGGATATTTTTTGAAATAAAAATAAAATATAAGTGACTTAATAATTGCTAAAAAAAATTAAGTATTTAAATATAGTGAGAAATGTATCTGAAGAGCTTGAATATTTCGGAGATATAGAAAACTTACGGATTTATAAAAAATCGTTTTTAATAAATTTCCATGTAGGTACGTTTCGAACTTTGACCAGCTATTTGAGCTGTCTCGGTAGGTTTATTAGTCAGAGAAATATAATAAGATGTTTGGTGATGTGAGATGGCATAGAAATCTGTCTTTAATAAGCGAAGACGAAGAAGAAGTACTGTCTCTTCAAGCAATTGCTTTCTTTTGAACTATTAAATTCTTTTAAATCTAAATACAAGTGTAAAATTTCGTGTTCATCATTAATTGTTTCTTTGGCAGGCTCTATCAGTAGCAAGACAGTTAGGAGCGACGACCTACGTGGAAACATCAGCCCGAGCCTCCAGCAAAGGAGTGAAGGACGCCTTCGAGGTCGCAGCGTTGGCGGCGCTCGGGAAGCTCAACAAACAACAGATGAAGCAACAGGTGTGTATTATCATAAGTACTTTCATACTAATCCGTCCAGAATGCGTCGACTTTTGTACAGGTCTCTTTGAGACGTCCTCCGACCTTATACACCTGCCTTGTACTGCCAAAACCTTCTTAAAAGAAGGTTGTCCCAATCTGCTCTTGTTGCTTATTGATGTGCGGTCTACACCTCAAAGCATGCCTTCATCGGTTATCCGTACAGATTCCTAAGGCTAAACCATACTAATAATAATTTATCATATTTACATTTCACATCCTCACATTGACTGTTACATTGAATTTCATTCAATTCCAAACGTGATACGTCCAATATTTGTCATATAGTAAAACAAGTACTTAATTATTATTTGTCATAACATTACTGTGCCCCTTTCTCATTTGTGATGTAACTAATCTGAACTTAACAAAATGATGTAACCATCTATTTTATATGGAATCTTATTTGAATAAAATTGATCATTGTTACGAAATAATCTATTGTCATTGCACTTATGCCTACGTAGAATATTCATTATACTTTGTTTCGACAGAAGCAAGTGGGACGCAGTAAAAGCAAGCGGGATTTAAAAGCCGAGCTGAAAGGACGAGCGAAGAGTTGTTGCGTCATGTGATCCGTCGCCGGCCACCCATCCAGGTGGCCGCACGACTGTTAGGCGACCACCGCCCTTCCAGAGTACTACATAACGAACCTTTTCGGATAAAAAACATTACTTGTTCCAACAATCTCAATGAGGAACAGTTGCGGGCCTAATGGACAACCCTGTGGAACCCCTTTTGAAAACTAACGCTTTTGCGTTCTTCTTTGAAAATTACAAAGTGTCATTTAACTATACCTACGTATTTGAAATTGAATATTGGATAAAACAATGAATAAGGTAACTTGAATTATGACGACGAATATCTTTAGTGTAATTGGAACAGAGTTCGTTTTAAAAAGTTATGATAAGAATTTATTGTTAAAAAATATTAAGGTGCAATCGATAACCCCCAGGGTTAGGAGCGTGAGAAGCCTGTGATAATGTAAAAATAGAGCATTTGGATTATGGGAAAAGAAATGAATAAAGTCTGGATCTTAGAGAGGCAATAGATGCTCGATTTTCAATCGTGGAATATCACAAATTGAACATAACATTTAAAAACAATAGGATTTCTATTTACAGCAAACAATTTATATAAGACAAGCATAATATAGCTAAATGTGTGTTTTCATATACAGAAATTAGATTTAACGTATTATTGATGTTTTTCTATAATAAAGCATTATTGTATGCTATGTAAATATGAAATAACTATCGATAAATAGTATTAAGAAATTCGTAAATTTTGATTAATTCAATGTGCTCAAAATGTTTAGCGAAGCCGTTATTAAAGTAATAATATTGAAATTTAACAAGTTTAGACGAAATTTTTTGATTAGATAGATGTTTTTTCTTTGTGATAATTATATTACGATAGTTATTATAGTATTTTTAAACTGAAATGCACAATGATGGACAATACTACTAAATACGGAGGTCCATATACTTAGTTCCACGTCCATGTTGCTGTTAGACTTTAGATTTTTGTACGTTTAATACAAAAAATAACATTTCATACGTGTCGCTGAATCACTTGTAATATTAATTTAAATAGTTAAAATCACCTGTAGTTGAATTCAATGTCTAAGTATTTTTTTTAATGTTAACGTTAAGGCTATTGAAAAATATTTTTAAGATAATCATTCTAAATGCATTGTTAAAAAAGGAAAAATTATTATCATAAGAGCGAACTTCAAAAAAACCATTAAATAATGTGTATATTAAAAAGATCAAACCTATTCAAAAAAAAACGACTCAAATTACGATTAATTAAAAAAATATTTTTTCTATTTTGATTCAAAACCCCTAGATATTCATTCGTAATTTGAATCGAATCCAAACAAGTAAGTTTACAAATTGTTTTATAATATTTGTTTTAGATAATTTATTATTATATTTTGTCTTATTATAAGTCGATATCAAGCTTTAAATTTGATGTTAGCTTTAATTAACGAGTAAAAGTTATTGTATTCACTATTTAAAATAATTGAAAATATAACTTATTCCAGAACTGTTTAAAAAAAATCTATTTTATTTAATTTAAATTAATAATTTAACTATTATTATTTATCGAAGGACATATCACTTTAAAATGTTCACTTTTACATCAATAGAAATCAGACAAAAACATACGTGTCTTTACAAAAATATACCTACCTACCTACCTATTTATTTTTGGAAATTGAATAATGTTAATACACAAATAATACGAGGATAAATAAATCATTATTATCTATTGTGTATACGTAATATATCTTTGTTTTACATAAACCATTTATGTATAAACAAAGATATTTCATCTTGTGAATAAAAATCATGCTCTACTTTTTACTGTATTTTAATTGTAAAAACTGTCTTTAATGTATGTCTAATTGGTTGATTAAATAAATCAAGTATCGCACTATATTAAACATATTTCTTTCCATGTAGCAAATGTATCTATTATTTTATCTGTGCCATTATTCGACAAAACCACGATAAAACAATTGTATTTTATCGTAGACAACATTGTATAATGAAAGCTTGTATAACATGCAAAATATTTAAATAAGTTTCATACTTTTAAATTAATTCTAGCCGAACTGAACTGAAAAACATAACATTGTAATGTTATGGACTTGTTATATTATTATGTTACAATGTTGTAATACTAATGACACAATGTTTTATATCGTGTTTCTTTCTGAACTCAGATACCAACTATCAAAAATAGTTTATATCTAAATGACTCTTAATTTTAAAAACATTATTTTTTTAAACTTTCTATGATACAAATGGTTGCAGAAAAGCCATCTTATAAAAGACTTGCATGTTTTCTAAGATTACCTACTTATAATATTAATATTTTTTATTTAGTTTTGTAGCTGCAAAGGAAAAGAATAAAGGATAAAGTAAATGCGTTTGTTTTCCAACCTCTTGACTCTAGACAGTTTATAATTAAGCCACTTTGAATGTTGTTTCTAGTAAGATTATTGAATATAGCGTTCAATGTTTTTGAAAGTCGTCTTTTATTTCTCCCAACCCTCCAAGCCCCCAATCTACAGGGTGTAACCAGAACGCTAGCAAAAACTTAGCGCTATTGTTATACTACCTAAACACAATTCAATACCAATAACCATTTACCTCGTTTTGTACTTTTAGTGATTTAGAAATTTTCAAACCCGCAATGTATAGAGTGAAAAACTAGGGTCAAAACCTCGCCTACGACGCGCCATTGACTCAGAGTGGCCTACTTACGCAACGTTGGTTGACCTCTAGCGTCAGTCAGATGGTTTATTTGCAATATATCGTAAACTTTTACAAAATTATACGATTTTTATAATTTTTTTCGCGTTTTTTTTTTTGTGGTATAATATCAGTAATCATCAGTACTATCACCTGTCTTCGTTTTTGCCAGCGTTCTGGTTACACCCTGTATATCTACTACAAAGATATTATCATAAAACTCCATAATATAGACAGAGCTCATACAATCCTAAATAAGTATAAAACAAAAAGTTTCTACGATGATGTCCGTTATAGACTTTGAAATCATCTAACCGATGTCCTCCAAATCGGTTTCATAAGAAAAGCAATAATGCGAAGATAGTCTAAAACATTAGACACATTCTTTTTTAATTTTTTAAAGCACCTTCAAATACTAATTTTAAAGACAAAGGTCAAAGGAAGTTGGTAAACTCACGGGTAGTCTTCTAGTAAAAGTTTGAATCGGTTTGATTTAATTATTTTATTACTTGAACTCCCATTAGGAGGTTAAACTTATTACAATTTCATTTGGAGGGACAACGACATTTGATAAATTGCGTAGACTGTTTTAGGGTTCTGTAAATTTGGGATAGGTAGGTAAAACTTTTTCTAAGTATATTTTCTAAGTGCGGATTAGAAGCCTTCACACACCTTTGATAACTAAGACGTGCAGATTTCCTCACGATCCGATGTTACCTTCACAGTTAAAGCTAACTCTACCGGCGCGCGGCGCCGGCGATGGGTGGGATGGATAATGAAAACTTTTTACCCGACTGCGGCGAAGCCCAAAAGGAGAGTTATATGTTTGACCTGTATGTATTTATGTAGGTATGTAATGTATGTAGGTATTGTCCGTTACTATTTCCGTTACTCAAGGGCTTATCGATTTTGATAAATGACCTTTCCCGTCAATGGGTGCATAAAATTCTTAAAAATTCAAAATGGCGTTTTTTTGCGCTTTAATGTGTAGTGCAAATCGCAGTCGGGGATTTTTTGAAAACTTTTAAATTACTTGATCTGATAATATTCCTATTGTGGGTATGTAATTGGCTAAACTAGTTGACCTGGATCCGTGCACTTGGCCAGTGTGGTGAACTATGGCGTGGTGAACATTCTGGGAGGAGACCCGCGCTTAGTGGACCGGCGGCGCGAGGTTGTAATGATTATAATGATTATAAAAAGCTACCCCATACCTATAATTATAGGGATGGGGCAGCTTAATTATTGTTCCCGTGTACCTTTCTCATTAAAAAAACAATATTATTACCTAACCGTAACTTTACGGAACTCATCTAATATTAAATCCAATCCCCACTTGACCGCCACGTTTAATATAGCGGGACAAATTCTCAGCGAATATCGTCACGTCCGGCGACCCTTAATATTGTCGGCGGCCACCACTTTTAATAAAAAGTTTACGAAAATTACAACGTAACGCGTTTACGAAACATAGTATAGGAAATATACTAGGTATATATACGTAGGAGAACTAGAGTAACCGACATAGCTCAACGGGTTGCGAAGCTGAAGTGGCAATGGACAGGGCACATAGTTCGTAAAACCGGCAGACGTCAAGGTGCTGGAATGGTGACCTCGCACCGGAAGACGCAGTGTGAAAGACCCCCCACTATATAGACGGACGACATCAGACGAGTCGCAGGGAGCCGCTGGATTCAGACGGCGCAAGACCGTGGCGTGTGAAAGTACAAGACCTACAAGAGACCTATATCTAGCAGTGACGTCTATCGGTTGATGATGATGATGATGACAGAAATATTGTAGAGAGAATAGAATGTAGATACCAAATGCATCTAAACCATAAAACGGCCAAAGCCGTGCCGCCAAGCGATTTTGCGTTCCGGTACGATGCCGTGTAGTAACCAAAGGGTTTAATAAAACCCTTCCAGGATAGCCCGCTTCTATCTTAGACGGAGTCATAACTTACCACCAGGAGAGATTGCAATCAAAGGCTAACTTGTGTCTGAATTTAAAAAACAACCCCCGCACGGCCCTATGCGGGATGCGGGTTGAGCGGGTGTGTAGGGCGTCCACCCGCCTCATACCCCGATTGCCAACTCCACCTGTCGCGAACTATACCTACTACGTTAGACAGTTTCTCGTTTTATAACTAGAGTACCATAACTAATCTAAAATGAACACTTATTTTCCTTTCTCCCCAATATTTACCTACATCAACGTTAGTGGGGAATATAAAATAACAATGTCGAATCTGCCGAGAGAGATGGCTCATATACTTTTACGAGCATATTCAGACTCGCAATAACATTATGTTGGGACGCTTCCTCGCAAGCTTGTTTAACGGTAAATAATAATTATTGTTTCAATACACAGGGTGAGATTTTAGAGCCATGTTACCGTTGTCGTGTAACTTTTCAAGTTAACGTTAACTACAATACACACCTCGAGCTCAATCGAAGAGCTACGATCCTCAAAATTGAGAAACCGACACGAGAAGAAGCCTTTTTCCGTGGGGAAATCCTCATGGATACCACCGCACCCGGGGAGACACGGAGGTTATGTCGGACTCTTACCGACTAAAACCCCACGATGTTCCACGCATCGCCTGGTGGCTGGGCTACGGCGCCGAACACGCTCGCGTAACCCAGCCAGCGGCGCCTGCTGAGGACCCACCTCAGGAAACCAATAAAGTCTCTACACACACCGTCTGAGGCGCACCAGGATCACGAAGGTGCGCCTCCCTACTCGAGGACTGGTTTCTTTCCGGACGATAGACTCCCCGTGTCTATTGCCCGAAAGTCCTTCTCGAAGGGGGTTGGCGGCGGTCGTGGCCGACTCGCCCGACCCTCCTACGACGGATGGCATGAGAGTTGAAATCAACTTCTCTCATGCGCTGCGCCGACTCCTTCTGCGACTTTACCTCCTCGCAGAAGGGTCTACCGCTTTCCAAGACCCATCGCTGCCCGCCATGGCTTTGACCACGGCTGGCAGGGAGAGGTCTTGCCCCACTGCCGCCACGAGCGTCTCTACGCGAGAAGAAGCCTAACTTAACCTTTCTCCCGCTTTTCTTAACCCATCACATTCTATTCTCGGTTTCTACACGGCATCGTACCGGAACGATTGCTAACATTCCGCGTTCCTATGCGTCCATTTCAGCATCTTGGGACCCCATCGTCTATCGGTTCTTTGAACCATGCTCCGTCAATTGCCACTTCAACAACGACATTTACTAAGGCCAAATAAGACAATAATCTGAAAATATAGGTAAATATACTTATTTTCTCTTTTTTCCAATATTTACAGCGAAGTTAGTGGAAAAATAGGAAATAACAACGTCGAAAATACCGTGAAAGTTGACTCATATAATTTTACGAGCGTACTTACAATAATATAGGTATTACAATGTAGAAACGTTTGCTCAAGGTCTTTTACAATAACTTATTTTAGGTACACGACGAAAGAACTAGTTAGGTAGGTACCTACATGACAAAATGGTATGGAAAATATGCCTTAGGAATCAGGATAACCATAGATTTGTTATAATAATTACACTGATTACTGATGTAGGAAGGTTAATTAATAAAGATTTTTTATTTAGATATGTTGTACCTACTAAGTATATGAATCCGGGAATTTGTAGGAGTGGACTTAGGTTTTTAAAATCCCGTAGGAACTCTATGAATGATGGGATAAAAAGTAGCTGGCTTCTTAAGTATCAGCTTCTCCGGGATGAAAGCTATTTCAGTACTTTTCGTCAAAATCGGTTACGGAGTTAGTATACGGACCGTGAAAAGATAAAAGAGAGGCAGAAACTTTCGCATATAAAATAGGTAGGTAAGTCAACATTCACACAAGTCAACACAACACAAGTCAACACAAGACACATTTGTTTTATTACAAAATACGACAAGGTGCTTGAGTAACTTAATAATTTTTATGCCATTTTTAACTTATATTATCTAGATTATAATATGCCATATTTTGTACAATCATTTTATTATTGTATTGTTCTATGCCGATCTGACTTTCGTAAGCGCTTGTAATGAGTCTAAATCGAAATAAATAAATACAAATACAAATACAAACATTTAAGTTCTTTCTTTCAAATTATAGCAAAGTGAGAGTGTTGGGATCGTGATTGCTTTCTTTTATGTGGAGACATAAACGCTATGTTCGAGGCAACAACGCGAACGGGTGGTCGTATAGCTCATTACTACCCCTCTTTACTGTTGTTTATATACTAGCAGAAAGAAACGCTATCACCGACTAAGTACAGAAATGTTTATAAGTAAAGATCACGTAAATTTTTGTTGACCTGTCTATAAAATACTAACCTATGGTATTTCGTCGATTCAGTACCTAAAGAAAGAACCGTTTCATATTCATAATTTATGAGGTTAACTAACACATCAAATAAATAGGCTTTAGACTGTTATATTATATTATGTGCCTTTAGTATCGATATAAATGACACGATATGGTCAAGCGAACAAAATTTTTCACGGTTTTGGAACCAAAAAAATCAGCGCCACCTCTTAGATACTAATGAACGACCCGTTTGAAATCCAGACGTCACTGAGGTTGCATTGGTGCTAAAGCACCAATGAGTCGGTGTCATTTTGTTTGTTCAATGGCCCTGTCCAATGTCCATACGAAGTAATATATAAGTCAATGGCCTTTAGTAAGTAGGTAAGTAATAGACAAATTAATCAAGCCTTGGATGAAAGGATATTAAAATAGGTAAGAAAGTTCAATATTGTTAAAAATAATAAAATATCTAAAACTTCATCATTCATCTCAAATCTGAACCCACCGCTGGCCCATTACTGAGAAGGTACTTAATAAATGACTGACTGACTTACCAACGCCCAGCCTAAACTCTGAAATTTTGCGTAAAGATTCCGTTTTTAATATTATCTATACTAATATTATAAAGAGGTAATGTCGTTAAGTTTGTTTGTAGGGGATAATCTCTGGAACTTTTTTTTTTTAATATTACCCAAATAATTGCAATTTAATATCATTTTTTTTTTAATCTTTATGTTATTGGTGTAGTAAGTAATAAATGGATTTATTAAAATAAAATAAAAAAAACGGAAAAAGTATTAAGTATATAGGTACCTACTTGTTTACTGTAATTATAAGCAAAAAAAAAATACTTGTATAGAAATAGGAACATGTTTGTAATGTATGTCCGTATCAATTACACAATCCAACATTGTAAATTTAGATTTTCAGTAATAAAGGCTTTATTATTATTATTATTATTAATCTCTGGAACTACTCAACCGATTTTGAAAATTCTTTCACCAATAGAAAGCTACATTATTCCTGAGTGACATAGGCTATATTATATAACGCACCTAATCGTTGCAGCTATAGGCACTGAGGACAAACCTCTGTGGTTTTTTCAGTGTTTCTTGTTTAAGCTTTTGATTTGTATGTATTTTGATTGGATAATAAATAAATAAAAAATATATACACGCGGGCGGGATCAGCTAGTTATTGTATAGAAGACAATTTTACTAGGAGACCGGATCTTTCGAATTTACCACTGGATAGGTAACAAAGAGGATTTACATTTTCACCGAGCAAAGCCGCAGAAGGTCCCCAATATAAGTACGTTTCAGTACAAATTACATTATCTGAAATCTGAATGCATCCGTTGGGTCGGAAATATCATATTCACGTCTCATACCACTAGACAGGAGAACCTAGCAATAGGAAATTGGGACTGAATTCCGATTCTCAAATACCTTGCACAATAATCCTGATTTGATATTGATTAAGACTCTGATATTGACAGTAGTATTCAAAGCTAAGTAAATGGTTTATTGAATCATGGATGTAGGTACCTACTGGCGAACAAAAACTAAAATTAAGCGTTCCGATACGGTACGATGCCGTGTAGAAACCAAAGGGGTTTATAAAAAACTACCATACCTTTTCCAGGCTAGCCCGCTTCCATCTCAGTCTGCATCATCACTTACCGTCAGGTGAGATTGCAGAGAAGAGCTAACTTCTTAATTATTTTATTGAATACAGCATACGAACTTATTTCCAAACAAAACGGCCTAAAGCTGTACAGCACGCGGCAGAAAATAATGTACATCGGCCTTTAGAATGACATTTCGGCTTTGTAGAGCGTTGTCTCCGTCACTCATACCTATATGACGTTTCGTCGGTCTCAACGACAGAAACAATGCTCTACAAATCCGCTATCTCCTTCTAAAGGTTAATATACCTACATTATTTTCTGCTGCGTGCTATAGGTACCTACGTGATGATGATGAAGCTTATTTAAAGTTTCCATCTACCCTGTTTACCATTGATTAAGCTACCTAATGATGCTTTATTCAATTAAAATACCTATCCAATAAATTATTTGGGAAAAAATTCATTATTATGTACAAAACTGTGATTCCATTACGATAATAAATAAATAATTAATTAAAACGACAAACAATGAGTTTATTTTGCATTGCGGTTGCGTGGCCACGTTCGATTTATTATATTAATCGCTTTCAACCGATATGTATCAAATATCAATACAATTCGTTTATTTATGTTGAAAATCTAAATATATATCTATATATATATATATAAAAGGAAAAGGTGACTGACTGACTGACTGATCTATCAACGCACAGCTCAAACTACTGGAGGGATCGGGCTGAAATTTGGCATGCAGATAGCTATTATGACGTAGGCATCCGCTAAGAAAGGATTTTTGAAAATTCAACTCCTAAGGGGGTGAAATAGGGTTTTGAAATTTTGTAGTCCACGCGGACGAAGTCACGAGCATAAGCTAGTGCAAGATAAAGTTGCAAACTAAAACCCGACTACGATCGTCTTAACAAACGCTTAAATATTATATTCAAATTGGTATATTTTAATAGTATAATACTATATTTATATTTATACACTTACATAGTATTTTTTCCTCCCACTCGATACAATTGCAAAAAAAATTAAAGATCCCCACTTTTTTGGATGTTACATCCGTCAGAACGATTATCTTTAAAATATATAAAAGGAAAAGGTGACTGACTAACTGACTGACTGATCTATCAACGCACAGCCCAAACTACTGGATGGATCGGGCTGAAATTTGGCATGCAGAGCTATTACTACGTCATAATAGCTCTGCATGCCAAATTTCACCCGCTAAGGAAGAATTTTTGAAAATTTAACCCCTGGGGGTGAAATAGGGGTTTGAAATTTGTGTAGTTCACGCGAACGAAGTCGCGAGCATAACCTAGTTTTTTTTTATTATAAAAGAGGATTTTTGCTGTTGTGCACTCGAAATATTTATGTAAGTATTATTAAATATTTTTACAACAGCAAAAATTCTGGCTCCATAACCAGGAGTACAGGAAAATTGCAATAAGTACAGCACTTTTCCCGGAAAACTCCCGAGTAGCAATCCGCCATGATTATTATCTTGTACTTGGCCGAGTAACTCCGCAGTTTGAGAGCGGGCACGCGCCAACTTGTTGAAATATCTCCCAGGATTTGCATAATTTTGTAAGAATATTAGGGTCTCTCACAATAAGACGAACTTTTCAGTTCACTTCTTTAATATTACGTAAGTGGTATCTGGTTTGAGAGGAAAATTGATGTAGCTACAAGAGGTGGACTATTTCATAGATAGGTTGGGAAAAATAATATGAAAAGCTTTTTCGGGTAAGTCCCATTTAATCCATAGAACTTGATGAGGTCGTCGGACAAAATGAGACAATTTTATCCTATTTTGTTCCATAGAACAATTGACCTGAATAGTCTGCGTGACCTTAAGGTTGTATTTGTTGTACTTAGTAGTAGTATCATGTAGAGAAACTCCAAGCATAGCTCTCTCCATCGCCCGCTGAGTGACTCTGAGCTTTCTTATGAGGCCCATAGTTAGCGACCATGTCTCGGATCCATATGTCATCACTGGCAACACGCACTGTTTGAAGACTTTGGTCTTCAAGCACTGAGGAATTTTGGACAAGAAGACATCTCGAAGCTTCTTGAACGCTGCCCAACTGAGATGGATTCGTCGGCTGACCTCTTTCTCAAAATTGGACCTACCTAACTGGATTGTATGTCCTAGGTATAAACATATACTCGTCTACCTACAATTTCGAGTGCAGAGCTCCCAACGATTACTGTTTGATATACTGATATACACACATGACAAAGTTCTAGGTAGATAACTATGAAAGAGACTGTTTTGAATATCGGTAAAATACATATTCTAGTGTAAGGTAGAGAAGATATTGATGTTGTATTATTTTTATTAAATTAATTTCTGTAGGTTAAGTAGCAACGGGCAGTGTTGTTTATTTTGTAAACAATTGGGTCGCAGCCAGCTCTATGTAGCTTTTAGTTTAATATTGCACGTTCAATTGGCTATTACCGGCGTCCATGGGGGACTAGGATTTTATAAAAAGCTTTCAGCAAACCAGCTTGGGTAAGCTTTGGTCTTGGTCAGTGAAAAAACACTATATTTAGAACTAAATTATACCCGCGTCTTCGTCCGCGTGGATTTAGTTTTTTAAAAGTGCCGTCGCAACTCTTTGATTTTTCGAGATAAAAAAATTCCAAGATGCAAGCTATCTCTATACAAAATAGATAATATCCACGATTTCATCTATTGGATTTAGGTTTTTAAATATCAAACAGTTCCCATGGGATTCCCATGGGTAGGTACTGTTTGATTTTCCGGGACAAAATCGGTTAAGCGGATGGGCCGTGAAAAGCTAGCAGGCAGACAGACATACACGCTTTCGCATTTATACTGTTAGTATGGATTATCATCATCATCATGATTAACCCATCACTACAGAGCACGGGTCTCCTCTCAGAGTGAGAAGGGTTTTGGCCATAGTCTACCACGCTGGCCATGTGCGGATTGGTAGACTTCACACACCTTGGAGAACATTATGGAGAACTCTCAGGCATGCAGGTTTCCTCACGATGTTTTCCTTCACCGTTAAAGCAAGATATATTTAATTAATTAAAACGCAAAGTTAGAGATGCGTGCCCGGGATCGAACCCCCGACCTCCGATTAGAAGGCGGACGTCCTAACCACTAGGCTATCACTGCGTATGGATTATACGGTAAGGATGATAAAAAATAGGATAAATACTACCTACGTACTTAGAAAATTCATAAATACTACACACTTTATAAGATTTCTAGTGCTTAGGTAGAAAATAAAATTTGACCAAAGTACATCAACCAAATGCGACGTAGTATAAGGATAAGATATTTTTACATTTTTATAGAATAAAATGCACGAGTCGATCTATATTAAAATGAGATTGTCCTCAATGCAAAGTGGATGACGGACAGACGCTGTAAAATAAAATTATTCAAATCAAAACTTTGTGCAGTTGTTATCAGCACTTGCATGAAAGTTTCTGACATAGTACCATCAACTACGGCACGGTCATGATATTATGATGGTGATTTAGTAGTTTGTTCAAAACCATTAACAGAATCGATTGCAATCATTTTTACAACGTGTTATATTTTGATCAAAAAATACTTTAAAATCCTTAGTCTTAGTTCCTTTATTTAGGACATAATCAATAGCCTATTGTAGTGTATGTCGGCAAAGCTCGTATCGTTCCAGCCATCGCCTGCCATTGGCCGACTGGTTGAGAGGCGCCGAGCACCCGTACCCGCCGTTGCCGTTCACCATCATGTAGTCGAAGCAGTCCGTGATGCCGTCTCCGTTGCAGTCCTGGATGACAAATCAAATCCATACTTAATATTATAAATGCGAAAGTGTGTCTGTCTGTCTGTCTGCTAGTTTTTCACGGCCCAACCTTTCAACCGATTTTGATGAAATTTGGTACAGAGTTAGCTTATATCCCGGAGAAGGATACTTTTCGTATCGGAAAATTAAATGGTTCCCACGGGATTTTAAAAACCTAAATCCACGCGGATGAAGTCGCGGGCATCATCTAGTTCAATTTAAAATTGAAAATGCAGCCAGTATTCTTGGCATCATTCCACGCGGGCATAATTTGTATAGTAATAATTAGGCTGGCTTTAAGTTTTATTCTAATATTTAAAAAAAAAATCAATTAAAAATTGGCCAACTGTGTGTCAAAAGTCAGAATACGGCTATGGTAGGATTCCGTAGCCATGCTACTTGCTAGGTGCTAGAAACCTTGATAGTCATTATTTCTTATACGGTAGTTTTGTCCAAAAACTCTGAAAACCAAAAATCTTATAACGATTTTAAAATAATGATCAATGTCACTTACTTTGACTTACTTAAGTCTGAATAAAATCAAAGTCAAAGGATCTCAGTCCAAGTATTGACTCTACCAAACGTCTACCTTAAGTTACCACTACACCACACCAAGCTACTCAACTTGTATAAAATACACTTACTTTTCCGAATCTCTGGAGGTAGCCTTCTATAATTCTTTTGGCGCAGTCGTAACTCCTTGCGCAGTCCTCCCACGCTGCAATAGAAAAATAAATTAACTATCAATATAAATGTAAATAATTAAAAGTACAGTCGAATTGAGAACCTCTTTCTTCCACCACCCAGTACACCCAAGATATGTTAAAGGGCCGCAGTAGCCCGCCGTGCACCCGTGCGACGTCGCGTGCAGACGTACCATGATTCCTGTCAGGGTTGTCCTCGGGCAGTATGACTCTACCCGCATCCACCCAGTACACCCGAGATATGTTGAAAGGGCCGCAGTAGCCCGCCGTGCGACGTCACGTGTAGACGTACCATGATTCCTGTCAGGGTTGTCCTCGGGCAGTGACTCTGCCCGCGTCCACCCAGTACACCCTAGATATGTTGAAAGGACCGCAGTAGCCTGCCGTGCGAAGTCGCGTGATGACGTACCATGATTCCTGTCAGGGTTGTCATCGGGCAGTGTCACTCTACCCGCATCCACCCAGTACACCCTAGATATGTTGAAAGGACCGCAGTAGCCTGCCGTGCGAAGTCGCGTGATGACGTACCATGATTCCTGTCAGGGTTGTCATCGGGAAGTGTCACTCTACCCGCATCCACCCAGTACACCCTAGATATGTTGAAAGGACCGCAGTAGCCCGCCGTGCGACGTCACGTGTAGACGTACCATGATTCCTGTCAGGGTTGTCCTCGGGCAGTGTCACTCTACCCGCATCCACCCAGTACACCCTAGATATGTTGAAAGGACCGCAGTAGCCCGCCGTGCGACGTCACGTGTAGACGTACCATGATTCCTGTCAGGGTTGTCATCGGGCAGTGTCACTCTACCCGCATCCACCCAGTACACCCTAGATATGTTGAAAGGACCGCAGTAGCCCGCCGTGCGACGTCACGTGTAGACGTACCATGATTCCTGTCAGGGTTGTCCTCGGGCAGTGTCACTCTACCCGCATCCACCCAGTACACCCTAGATATGTTGAAAGGGCCGCAGTAGCCCGCCGTGCGACGTCACGTGTAGACGTACCATGATTCCTGTCAGGGTTGTCCTCGGGCAGTGTGACTCTCCCCGCGTCGACCCAGTACACCCGGGATATGTTGAAAGGGCCGCAGTAGCCCGCCGTGCAGCCGTGCGACGTCGCGCAGGTTGTGGACACATAACAGAGGCAACGGTAGCACGCATCTGATAGGTTCGGTATGAAAACACCTGAAAATCAAGAAATCTAAAGCTACAAATATAAGAAGATGACTTTGTTACCGAAGAATAATTTTATTTAATTTTAGTTTTAGTTTTAAGAAATTTTGACGTTGTTTATTGTAATTCTGGCTTCCCATAGCACAGGGAATCCTAGTTTGGGGGCCAGGAACTTTGCATTGCTGCAAACGTTTTTTTTTTTACCAGGGTTATGTATTATTGTATATATACCTTGTAAACTTTTATCAAAATAAAGATTAACAATTTCTGTACAATAAATATTTTTTTAAGATAGTTAAATATTACGGTTGCCTCGATATAATTATCTACACACAAATGTGATTAAAAAATGCCGTGTGAGTGTGGGGGGGGTCCGCCCACTTCATACCCTGATTGCCACCTCGACCTGTCGCGTACTATATTCTAAAGTTAAATAAAAATATATGATTTAACATGCTTGCAATAAATCATATTTTATAGTATGATATCTAATGAGTCTGACCTTAGAATTATGGTTTATCGTATCTTTTTCCGCAATATCTATGCATTTATTATTTAGATACTAATAAATTTGTAACTATGTGCTAACATAGGTTCTTGTTAACAAATAAGGTGTGAGTTAGTTGTAGAGATAGCAACACTTGTAAAAAAACTTATCACACGAAAAAAAATTATTGTCTTTATTTCAGACATCCTACTACGTAATTTTTAAATACATATCAAAAATTTCGGAGCCGGCAGGATTCGAACCTGCGTCTCCTGGGATCGCACCTGACGACGACCGCTAAGCCACGGTTCGCTTCGGTCGAGTTTCTTGCTGGTTCTTCTCGGTAGGAAAGGCATTCCGAACCAGTGGTAGATGCATCCGACTATTCGTAAGTACTTGTAAAAGTTTATTCGAATAAAAAAGATTTTTATTTATTTTTTATTTTTTATTAACAGTCGCTTCAGTACTGAGTGAATATACACATTATCACAAATTTGGTCACCCGCAGCAACTAAGCGAAAAGCTTGTGCTAGGAATAGGTATGACAATTATAGTCCATTCGGATTTCATTTGAGCTATTGAGGCTCTATTTTTGACATAGTAATTAATCATCCAAATTCCAATTATAGGCAGCTACATGATGCGGATTCATTTCAGACAGGTTTAATTTAATAGAGCATTTTTTTTTAAAGATGTGACAAAATTGTCACATCTTTGCTGTAATAAGAAAAAAACATATCAGATGACCTACCGACAGTGCTGGCCCAGAGGCAAATCGAAGCGACCAGGCAGACCGGTAGTGCAACTTGAGAGCCGGTTGACATGATGCACCGAAGATAAAATCTAGAAAATAAAGTTATCACTAGTACTGGGTCTGGAATTCACAGTCGAGATTTAGAGGCTTCTTTAGAGGACGATTCAAATGACAAGTGTCATGTACACAATTTTTATTTTTAGGGTTCCCTACCTCAAAAGTCGTTGTCTGTCTATATGTCTGTCTGTCCGTCTGTCGTGTCTGTCAAGAAAACCTATAGGGTAGGCAGGTACTTCCCGTTGACTCATGAAAATTGGCAGGTAGGTACGTCTTATAGCTCAAGTAAAGGAATAAATCCGAAAACCGTGAACCACTAGGTACCTAGTTTATGAGCTACGGTGGAACACACATATATACAAACATACATACATAAACTATTAAAATCATAGATATATCATAGACATCGACAGCTAATAAACAAATTCTCCTGCCAAGGTAGCCCACTTTCATCTCTGTTTTTGCAGACTTGTTTAAAATATACGAAAAATCAAAAGGTCATAATAAGAAGTAGGTATGTTTCACGTATGTTTAATAAGTATATACGCATGAAAACGATAAATTAACAAAAAATTTATCTACCTACACATATTATAATCTAAATAGGTATTTAAATTTATGCATTTTAAAACTTATCGTAAATACCAGAAGGTCTACTGTAACCTACGAATAACTTTTAACTATCAACCTTTAAAATTCCCAGTATAAAAATAAATAACACCAATTACTATACTTAGGTACCTACTTAATAATTATTATAATATGTACTTACAACTTTTAATTCAAAATATCCAACCCAAATTAGGTATTTATAAATAAAATCGTCAACGCAAAAGATTTCTAGTAAAATCAAAGTTTTCACAAAATTACACAGATTATCCCAAATATTTTATTTATGTAAATATGTCCGCAAATACCAGTATATCGGTACGTTCTCTTTTCGATCATGTCTACAACTACGTCGGCAAAGTTAATGTGATCCTGAGCTGATATGAATTGTTTTTACTGTCCGTGTATAGAGATCAGGTTTCATGTAAGTAAGACCACAAGAAAAACTCGAATTTATGCGGCTACAATAACGAAGTACGTAGGCTATCATTTAAAACAAGTACCTACGTAAATAACTATGTAAATTAACATATAAACTTTAAGTTGAATATTTTTTTATTTCATCCATATCACAATTCACAATATTGATTTGATTAAAAATCGTTGTCTGCCATCGATATAGGTAAATGACAAGATGAATGATGATGAGAATGGTCAAGCGAACAAAATGGAACCAAATAAATCAGCGCCACTTCTTATATATCTACTAATGAACGACCCGTTTGAAATCCAGACGTCACTGAGGTTGCATTGGTGCTAAAGCACCACTGAGTCGGTGGCAATTTGTTTGTTTAATAGCCCTGTCCATACGAAGAAATATATAAGTCAATGTTGTCTGCGGTTTTATTAAATTCGTTAGAGTAAATACTCTTTAATTTATGTTTTAAGGTTCTGATACTCTATTGCTCGAACGCTCTAAACTATAATGCTTTCTTCTAATGCCCTATTACTCTAATCCTCTATTCCTGAATGCCATTCGTTACTTACGAATCGTTAGCAATAGCATTAAAAAAACAAATGGTGGCTACCTACCAAAAATAGCACCTCGTCACCTTTTAGTATTTTGGAGGCCTTGCAGAACAGAAATGACCTGTCACATAAATTAGTGGCCGTGACAGCCCGGGAAATGGGGGAATATTTCCCGGGCAAATAAAAAAAAGGTAATATAATATGTTTGGAGATCTGCGAACGGTCGGTTGACGCTGGCAGTTGTTTTTTGTTTTACATTTTTAGGGATCATGAAAAACCGAGCCTCAATAATTTTGTTGTACCTAAGTAACCAGCTCTTGTTGTAAAAAATTTAAATTTCTAGTTCAACTCAATAAAAATTTACAGTTTTTAAAAATGTATTTTAATCCAAAAAGTCTTACACATATTCTATGAAGGTATCTACGAAAATCTGCACATGGTTTTCAAGCTTCGGCATGGCTAGCTACCACCCTGCCGGCAAAGCCGTGCCGCCAAGCGTTGTAGCGTTCCAGTACGGTGCCGTACCAAACCAATCAGGGGTACGGGTTCAATGAAGCTGCCATATCTTCCAAGCCTAATCCACATCCATCTTCAGACTGCATCATCACTTACCATCAGGTGCATACGTGTGATCGCAGTCAAGGATTGTACAGTCGATTCTTTTTAAACGTTTTATTTTTGGTTTTAAATCTGTAAACATTATGTTGTTTGTGCATGGGTATTGGGTATTGTATTCTTGCATTTCACGAGGGCGAGTAGCCCATGCTTGTGGTTACGTCGTATACATGGGCATTGCATAAATGTGCGTGCATGACCAATAGTAATGGTACGTTAAATGTGTGCGTCTGCGAACGCTTACTCGCGACATATTGGTCCGACATGCATGCACACTTACGCAATGCCCATGTATACGACGTAACCACAAGTAAAGTTCACTCGCCTTCGTGAATTGCAAGAACTGTACCTATTGTATTATCTTCTATGTCATATTTGAAGTTACCTAAGAAAAATAGAATATGTATAGATAAAGTAATTTCAGAGGATAAGAGTCATTTGTTCACGTCTCGTTATTTATAATCCCGTCATTTTGAGATGAATTTTTCATTTCAAGGCACATCACGTAAGATTATGACACTGTGAAATTAGCTGCATTATATTCCTCCATATAAAAATATTCAGAGGATGTGATTTATGAGTAAGACGTAAGAGATGTAGCGCCAAGAGAGGCAGCTTTTATTTTATATGACGAGATTAGCTGACACCTTGGCTTCGCACGGGTGGAAGTTTAAAGCATGCCCAGACATATAAAAAACTTGATCTGGGGGCGCCACTAGTAATGGCCTATGGTCACTAAGTAGATGGTCTAGTCTGAGACTAAGGATCAAGGAGACTTGTCAGACGCGTATACCCGAAAGGGACAAAACAGTATGAAATGTTATGTTTCATAATTTGCGTTCTCTACAACTTCCAGCCGATCACACAGCAATGCACCATAAATGGCTTCTACACACCGTCAATACCAAATTTAAAACAGAAAACTAAATAAAAACTCGTAATATTCACAATAAATTACTATCACAGAGGTTTGTTGGGCACAGTTGTCATCTGTGCCCAACAAACCTCTGTGATAGTAAAAAAGCGAAACTATGACAAAAACAAAAAATGGGTTTTTTAATTTAAAAGCTACTAGACCCGGCTGTTTAAGCTGCCTATTGATATAATATCACTCAGCCAATTTACTATCCATACCAATCCTGAATCCATACTTATAATAATAATCCATATCCATATTCCATACTAATTTTATTCGGCTGTCAGTCATACCTAACATGGTCGTAACATAACACATTTGTAGTAGGTACTTGATTTTGGACGTAAACGTTTGGGTTGGTAGGACTTGGTATATCTAGGAACAACAAGGTTTCCAATTTCAACATGGAATACACAAGACAGTTAAATATATAGGTAGGTACCTACATACAATGACATACATTCGCTGAGTAAGAATGAACAAATGTAAAATCAGGACTGAATCCACGCTATCACAGATACGGGGCCTTCAGGACTCATCCGCCTCGGACTAATAATCATCTAATGTAGGAACACCTTCTTGTATGAGATACATGGACTTTCCTAGATAATATTCGCCGAGTAAGAGCGGGGGCACACGATGCGTTGCGGCGGCGGTGCGGCGCCGGAGCGGTGTCGCTGCGTCGTCTTACATAGAAATATCTGTGGCATGTCACACGATGCGCTCCGGCCCGCACCGGACTTGCAACGACCGAGACGAGGCGGGAGGGGTGAATGCATTGCGACGTCGGAGCGGCACCGCTCAGTTGCTTATGCGTCACAAGGAAGGACACTGTCCAACGCTGCTATGGCGCTGCTGCGACATAAGAACGTTGCGGCGCCGCGCCGTACCGCTCGTGTGCCCGCTGATACGGTGAAATCTTTGCGGTGCGGCGCCGCAACGCATCGTGTGCCTCCAGTCTAAGGGCCTCATACGGCTTGGATATAATAATTAATAAACATCTAACGCGTAGCAACACCTTTTTTTATGAGAAGTAAGGACTTTTCTAAATAATATTATATATTCGCCGAGTAAGGGCTCATACGGCCCGGATATAATCTATACTATAAAAGGTAATATCGTTAAGTTTGTTTGTAGGGGTAATCTCTGGAACTACTAAACCGATTTTGAAAATCCTTTCACCAATAGAAAGCTACATTATTCCTGAGTGACATAGGTTTTATTATATACACGCGGGGATCAGCTAGTAATTAATAAACATCTAACGTAGTAACACCTTCTTTTATGAGAAGTCTGTCTTCGTTTTTGCTAGCGTTGTTACACTCTGTATTCTGGTTATGTGGTGTGTTCAACGTAGTAATTGGGTATTTTCCTACTTTTGAATTTGATAATTATTATTACTTTATTATAAACTAGGATAAAAATAATGACGTACGCTGAAAAAAAATTAAAATCCAACAAAGATTTACAAAGTTATAGGCATTTTAATTTTGGAGTGGGAGGGTCTTCTATACCTTTCTCGCAAAACGAAAATTTGTCCGAAACCGCACGAAGCGACTATGGTATTAGTAAGGTGTGACGTCAAAATTCTATATCGCTATCTCTGTCTAATCAGAAATATTTAAATGCTTAATAACTTTTTGTTATTCCATCGATTTAATTAGTTTTTTCAGTTTACGTCATTATTTTTATTCTATTTTATAATAAAGTACCTAATAAAAAAGTTGGAATCAAATACCCAATTATATTCTTTTTGGTGTGTTCTTGCGATCCACTCAAAAACAAAATCATGGTCACAGCACACACCCGTACCGATTCAGGAATAAATGCGCGCATATCAGAATAAAGTAATTCGGGACGGGTGACTACATGGCCACCGCCGCGCGCCGGCTCATATCGAAATATGAAACGATGCATTGTTGCCAATATGCTGAAATTGTACGTACAAATGTAGGTATGTACCTATCTACAATTCTAGTCTACGTGTTATGTCATTCCAACTTTTTGATATTTGTATTGTTTTTATATTAATTAAGTATAAATATTTTAGCATTTTAGCATTTAAACTACCGTGAGTGATTTCCATTCTAAATAATATCTGTCCCGGCTTTACTCACGTGTGTAGTCGACGTTAGCCCGACTAGTTTCGAAAAACCATACATTGGTAAGTATAAATAAATAAATAAACGTTTATTCGCTGGAATGTGGGTACATGTAGGCCATCAGTTGAGTTACCACACATTCTACCAGGTCCTGGTGTGCAAGTGGTTAATGAATATTACAACATTAAAATTATTCTAGTTCATTACATTGACGAAATCAAAAATTTTAAACATTACTCAATCAGATAAGATAAAATAAGGATTTAAGGAAGTAAGCTGTGATATCATAGTGGTTAGGACGTCCGCCTTCTAATCGGAGGTCAGGGGTTCGATCCCGGGCATGCACCTCTAACTTTTCGGAGTTATGTGCGTTTTAAGTAATTAATTAATATCACTTGCTAACGGTGAAGGAAAACATCGTGAGAAAACCTGCATTCCTGAGAGTGCTCCAATCTCCATAATGTTCTCAAAGGTGTGTGAAGTCTACCAATCCGCTCATGGCCAGCGTGGTAGACTATGGCCAAAACCTTTCTCACACTGAGAGGAGTATTCTGAGGTGAACCGGCGACGGGTTGATCATGATGATGATGATGATTGTTTTTATTCCCGAGGAGTGGGGTCCCAAAGTGCTGGAATGGCGACCTCGCACCGGAAGGCGCAACGTTGGAAGGCCCCCCGCTAGGTGAAGGGACGACATCAGACGAGTCTCAGGGAGCTGCTGGATTCAGGCGGTGCAAGACCGTGGCATGTGGAAGTCCCTACACGACCTAGGTCCAGCAGTGGACGTCTATCGGTTGTTATTGTTGTTGATGATGATGATGATTGATTGAGTATTCTACTATTTCCCAACACCATCTTTGAATCTGATTTGAAAATATATAATTGCTCTTTTGGTTGCATAGTTATAAAATTGCGGAAACCTCCTCGTTGAAAACCTCCTGCATTATAATTTAAGGTTACAGAAATATGAGGAAATTCTTTGAGTTAAGGATAGAGGGCATGATTTAATACTTAGACCGACAAGGTTCCTATAAAAAAAGTTATAACTTGATTTCATTATTTTTAAGTTATACCTATCCAGTGATCCAAGTTTAACAGAAAACTGAAGGAATGCAAAACAAATTTTAAATATCGAATTCTACGTCTTTTTTTCAGTATAATTTTTCCAATTTTCAATTCCAACATTCGCCGCTAGATGCGCAGCAGTCGTTCATTTGCGATTCACGCATGCGTAACGACTTCCTTTTTTTTCAATGTCTGAAATTCATGAATGGCGCTAGTCCACAACCTGAAGTCTACATAATATAATTTATTATTTTAATGTTTGAAAATGTTACAGCAAACCAATTATAATAATAGTATCGAACAAATTAGGTAGTGTTGTGAACAGGAAGCGTCGAGCTTTCCTACTAAAACCTGACAAGAAAAAACGTGAGTATTTTGGTGAATGAAAAATTAAAAAATGCATTCTATTTTTTAAAAAAAAGGAAATATTTTTTAATGCGTTCGGAAACAATAGGATTACCCAATTTGTATTATAAAAATATTTTTTATTGAAGTGGTTGAAATTGTATAAAAAACAAAACTGCGGTAATTTTATCGATTTGACACTTTACCCCAATTCAATGTTGTGAATCGTTTCTATGCGAACTTTTTATGTAAGACATCAATTAAATATTGTGTGACTGCCAGCAGCGCTTGAATTGAGTAGGTATTTTGAATACAGTTTTTAAAATTCTGCAATATTGTGCTGAATATCATTTTCCGATACCTAAATTTAAAGTTAAGACTGGATAAAAGCTGTTTAAGATATTAAGTAACTATTGGTCGTTTGGTCAATAAAATTGTTACACGAATGTCCTATATCCATCGATAGCACATAATGTATGAAGATCCTAAATTTACATAGGAATAAAAAGACGTACTAAGCTTGAAAGAAAGTACTTAATTTAGGTTTCTCAAGGTTACTTTACATTTTTTTTAAATAAATCGTTCAAATATCTACTTAAATAAAAGTAATCGCATTTAGTTGGACCACTATTTTAAATTTAAATTTTAGCGCAGTTAACGTCCAAAAACCTAACTCGATCTATGGTTCTCTAGAAACATTTTAAGACTAGCGCGCACGTTGTCTGCTTTGAAATCATAAATACTTAATTTCTACGTGTTGCAGCGTTTCTTTGACTCACGTTTCTTCAAATAAGTAGAATGCGGTCAAGGGCAGTAAAATTTTATACGGTAACAGTTTGATTTTATACAAACAATTTTTCAGAAATAAATTTATGACATAAAAAGCGAGTACCTGCCTATTACTTTTTAATTAGTTACATAGGTTCGTACTTGATTTTCATTAAAAACAAGAATATGTTTAAAATATTCTTCAGAAGAATTTTCATTTTTATAGTATTTTTAAAACTTTTGACTTTTGTTCAGGAACAATACTTTTCCATTTTTGTAGCAAACCATGTCCAGTAGCCCATTTCCGTATACCTGTGAGCTATGTGGCGCAGAAGGCCTCACAGACGAGGGTATGAGGTCCCACACACTAGAAGCCCATGTGGCAGGTCGTCCAGATTGCCCCTTCTGTGACTGCACTGTTCCTCAGCCACAGTTGGTTGGCCATGTACAAAGGGCTCATTTGCACTACTTAACACCGGAAAGGGAATTAATGGCTTTTATAGACGATCAAAGTCCAAGGTAAAAATCGTTGCCACTTACTTTATGTTCATAAAATATGTAATGTTAGACTAGTCACGTACTGTTAAAAATTATTGTTTCCGGATTGGGTGTGGTGGCGCCCTGTAGAGAAGCCTATGTCCAACAGTGGGCATCCACAGGCTGATGATGATGATGATGATACTCATTAATATTTTGCGACAGCGGTAATAGAAATAAACACTCTGTGAAAATTTCAACTCTTTCCATATTATTACTGTTCATAAGATAACGAGCGACCGACTGCTGGCAGACGGATGGATGGACAAACAGATGGGATGGATAGACAGATAGATGACGGAGGCTTAGTAATAGAGTTTCGTTGACACCCTTTGGGTACGGAACCCTAAAAATACTTTTGTTCAAATATATGGTCCGGAATATGTTTTACTTGGGTTTCAAAGCCCTTACTTCTTTTTATTATACTGTCTCCAAATGGTAATAGTTAGTAGAAACAACACTTGTAGTAATACAATGTTATTGTCTCTACTTTTGTTTCAAATTCCACATGTCGTTACAGCTTTGACGATGACTCTAAAATGACAACGGACAGTTGTAGCTACAATACACCCGGATCAATAAATGGCTGGCACAGTCCAGACACCACGTCATCATACCACAACGGTGCCATATCTAAAAACTCCTATTACAATGGTTTTCAAGAGAAAGATAATAATTATCACAATAAGAGCGAAAGAGACGACGAGAAGTTCTCGAGGTCACCTAAGAACATCAATCTTACTAATGGAGTGAAGAATATTCATATCAATAATGGTGTTATACCAAAAAAGAACTGCAGTAAAGAGAATTCCATGGAGCGTGATGGAATGAGTGTTATTAATGGACATGATAAAAAAGGTGCCCGCATACATACCTAAATTACTGTGTATTGACACCATTTCAAATCCATTTAATTATTTATTTATGAATTTATTTATTTATGACTACTTGTTAAAAGAATATTGTTAATCTGTAGTTTTATGATTGATACATTACCAACTCTTTGATGATTTTATAAATACCTACACCTACAATTTTTTTTCTGTAGGTATTCATTCAAGCTCAAACCATAATAGTAATGACAATTCTCCAAGTAAGAATAAGGTAATCTCTTGTTCATTTTTAATTAAATTGATAATTATCTAATATTTTGATTTTTAAATCAATAAATCATTTTTTTGCAGGTGATAATGGCAAGTGCAGGTCAAGGTTCTCCACTTAGATCACAACTGGCACTTAAACTTAAATCTAATACACCCAAAAAATCTGCTCCGACTCCTAGTCCTACAGTACAGGTAAAACCTATAAGTGAAATACTTTTCACTTATTTATTAGGTTATAGCCTGTGTTTAAAAATAATTCACTTGGGTGCAGTGCAGACACATTTTGCACATTTGTAATATTCATATGAAAAAAATTTGTTCCATTTTAGTCAAACACACGACTAATTTAATGACATGAAAGCAGTGCAAAATGGAAAACAAAAATATGTTACAGAATGCGTGCTAAGCTTTACCAAAGCTTTATGAATATACTTTGTATGTATAATTCCAAATCCCGATTTTTCAATTTTATCCATAGTGTCCCTAACTTTAAACTTTAATAAACAACAAACCTTACATTGGCTAATCTGTGTAAAGCCAGAAGAAGAACAAAAAAAAAACTTTGTATAATCTGTAAAAAATTGACAGATGATTTTTCTACTTGACAGTGACATATTATTGTTTATTTAAATCCCTTTAAATCCGATCCGGCTTATGGCGCCAAAATTATATTATGAGATTTTTACTGAATGATAAATCATATTTTACTCAAAATATGACAAGTAATCAATTTACAATAGTTAATATACGTTGAAATACAACAAAGCCAATTCAATTGCAGTGTCTCCTGTGCGAGTTCACGTCAACATGTCCGCGAAAGTTAGAAGAGCATATAAACCGGGCGCATTTCGATCTCACATCACCTTCTGTGATGGCTAACGCTAATAGTAACTCCAATATCACGGAGAACGTGACCCTAGGACTTAGTAACGCGACCCTGACACTGGAGAACCCTACGTTAGCGTTAAGCGCGATGGCTTTATCCCCGGGACCTCACGGGTCGAAGTTCCAGTGTCCTATTTGTGAAAGGGAGTTTGCTAACGGATCTGATGTGGAAGTGCATGTTAATGTTGAGCACCGGGATATATTGAGTCCTCAGAAATCAGTAAGTACTGTTCTATTATGTTTTTGATTGTATGAAATCAAGATTACCTACTTATAATATTATGTTAATGTAGTTGATGATAGTTGTGCTAACCTGGAAGATTTTTATGGCTTATTAATGTCCTGGTGCTGTGGATGTGGTCTAGCGCCAACAGGCTTGAATGTGAACCGCTGCTGCAAGGTTTCAGCTGGCCTAGAAACCATACTGTTCACATAAGTTTAGTTACTTTTATTTTATAATTTTTAGTACAATTCCCTACATAGATTATGAGTATTTGTTTGCAGTAACCTCCTATTCTATTTATACAGAACTACTCAGCAGAAAAAAAAATACTTGCTCTCTTTGATTTTCTGGGATAAAAGTAGCCTGCAGACATGTCCAGGTTGAAATCTATCTCTGTACCTTTTGTCAAAGTGGGTTAAACAGATGACCTGTAAAAATGTACCAATCAGACAGACACACTTTAGCATTTATAATATTAGTATGGTTCAGTATATTAATTGGGTATTTGCCTACTTTTGGATTTGATAAATATTATAACATTATTACAAACTAGGATAAAAATAATGACGTACACTGAAAAAAATATTAAAATCCAACAAAGATTTACTAAGTTACAGGCATTTTAATTTTGGAGTGGGAGGGTCTTCTAGGGTCCCTTTCTCGCAGAACCAAAATTTGTATGAAACCGCACAAAGCTACTATGGCATTAGTAGGTGTGACGTCAAACTGCTGCTATCTCTGTCTAATCAGAAATATTTAAATCCTTATAACTTTTTTGTTATTTGATCAACTTAATTAGTTTTTCAGTTTACGTCATTATTTTTATTCTAGTTTATAATAAAGTAATAAAAAAATTGGAGTCAAATACCCAATTTATGTGTTCTTTTATATTTTAGGATCAGACAGACAATGCGTCGTGTGACGATGTGGTGATGATGGAGGAGAGTCCAGTCAGCAACTGTCCAGTGTGCTGCCAGCCTTTGCCACTCTCACAAAATGAACTGGTGATTTTATCAATTAATTAAAAAATACTGGCCAAGTGCGAGCCGGAGTCGCGCACCGAGGGTTCCGTACTACAGTCGTATTTTTTCGACATTTTGCACGATAGATCAAAAACTGTGATGCATAAAAATAAATAAAAATCTGTTTTAGAATGCACAGGTGAAGACCTATCAAATGATAGATACCCCACTTGATATAGTTACCTTACTTTGAAAATCGAAAATACCAATTATTAGTTCCTAACCACAAAGGTTCCGTTTTTCCTTTTGAGGTGCGGAACCCTAAAAATTATAAATGCTTAGCAAAACTTAGAAAATAAAATTAAATTTCAATTTAATAGAATAGAATAGATTTTTATTCAACTACAAGTACTTTTGGATCATCAAAAGAATTTACCACTGGTTTGGAATGCCATTCCTGAAAAAAGCAGCAAGAAACTCTGCAGTTGCTCTTTTCAGGAATTATGGCATATTATACAATAATATGCCATATTGTATAATAACTATTTTTGCTCTTTATCTTGCCTTGTGTAATAAGTATAATGCTGTGGTTGTAAAAGTGATAGTTTTTACCACTACCATGGTGTGGAAGTAATCATAAATAATCAACCGTCACATTCCAAACCAGTGGTAAATTAAACTAGTTGACGATTCAAAAGCACTTGTAAAAGTTTACTTGAATAAAAATATATTTTATTCTATTCTATTCGCCGGATCACTACAGAGCACGGGTCTCCTCTCAGAGAGAAAGGTTTTGGCCATAGTCTACCACGCTGGCCATGGATTGATAGACTTAAAGAGGTAATACTCTCATTGATTATAGCCTCAATAGCTCAACGGTTAAGGAGCAGATTTAATTCTGAAAAGTTGGAGGTTCACACCCCACCCATTGCACTATTGTTGTACCTACCCCTAGCACAAGCTTTACGCTTAGTTAGAGGGGAAAGGGGGAATATTGGTTTTACATGGCTAATATGCTTTTTTTTAATTGATTTGCAGATCCAGCACATAGATGAGCACTTTGAGCGCGGCGAGGACGGCGGAGCGGGGCTCACGGCGGCCGAGAGAGAGGCGCAGAGGAACCGGGAGGAGCATGAGTTTCAGTTGCTGAGGGTATGACAAATCTATACGTAAATATGTATATAAATAAAAATCAATTGCCGCATGAATCCAGCAAGAAAATATATTGTACATCGACCTTTAGAAAGAGATACCGGTTTCGTAGAGTGTTCTGTCTTTCTTACATAGACGTATGAGTGACAGGAACAACGCTCTACAAAGCCGAAATCTCATTCTAAATGTCGATATACAATATTTCTTGCTGGCTACTTGCGGCAATTGTTTTTTATTTATACACATACTAGCTTATGCTCGCGACTTCGTCCCGCGTGGACTACACAAATTTCAAACCCCTATTTCACCCCCTTAGGGGTTGAATTTTCAAAAATCCTTTCTTAGCGGATGCCTACGTCATAACTCATAATAGCTATCTGCATGCCAAATTTCAGCCTGATCCGTCCAGTAGTTTGAGCTGTGCGTTGATAGATCAGTCAGTCAGCCACCTTTTCCTTTTATATATTTAGATTAGATAAATTAGCCAATAAAACCTATGTGCGTGGCCTGTGGCAGAAGAATGTTGCAGCCAATTTTTTATTTGTGAATTCGATTGCTCCAGGCTCAATATGGCATGGAGGAAGATGAGGAAGGGTACACAAGCCGCGCAGCCAGCAGCCTAAAGCGCGCCGTGTACAGCGGAGCCCTGTCCGTGGCCGGCTACTATGAGCGCAGTGTAGGGCTTAAAAAGGCCTCCGCTCAAGGCCTCGACGCGGGTTGCTCTAGGACCAATGGTAGTTAGCTTTTCCTTTTCTATATTAAGAAGACTATCGTTTATGCATAAAAATAACAAAGCAACTTTTTGAGCTCGCTTCGCTCGCACTTTATTCGGTTTTACAGCTGAATGGAACGCAAGTTTAGAATATCACTACCCATATCTATATTATACTAGCTGCCCCGACGGACTTCGTACCGCCTCACAGTCGATTCTTTTTCAGGCAATTTTTTAAATGTTTTTCACCGTAAAAACCATCCTCGTACTTCAAGGAATATTATAAAAAAAGAATTAGCGAAATCGGTTCAGCTGTTCTTGAGATTTGCGATCAGCAACACATTTAGCGATTCATTTTTATATATAGAGATATCAGTACCCATATTATAAATGCGAAAGTGTGTTTGTTTGTTTGTTGGTTTGTCCTTCAATCACGTCGCAGCGGATTGAGGTGATTTTTTGCATGGGTATAGTTAAAGACATGACGAAACCCCGGACATCTAGTATTCCATGTGTTATTGTTGCAGGTATCCTGGAGAGGATAGGTCAGCTTAACGCTCAGAACCCGAGCATAGCCAAGACCTACCTGTGTAGCGCTGTCGACCACTACGCCAGCACCTACGGCGACCGCGGCTGGGGCTGCGGGTACAGGTAACCCATATTGCGAAAGTGTGTTTGTTTGTCCTTCAATCACGCCGCAACGGATGGGCGTGACTTTTTTCATGGATATACATATGTAGTTAGAGACCTGGACAAGTAGGTATTTGGAACGCTTTGATCCACTATTAATATACATTCATGGTCAAGGGGATCCGCCATATTATTTTTGTCAAGGGGATCTGCCATAATAAACTATTGCTGTCAGGGGATTCCGCGATATTGAAGTATCTTTGTCAAGGGGATCTACCATATTGAGGTAATATTGTCAAGGTGATCCGCCATATTGAAGTACCATTGGCAAAGTGATCCGCCATATTGATGTACTATTGTCAAGGGTAACCGCCATATTGAAGTACTATTGTCAAGGTGATCCGCCATATTGAAGTACCATTGTCAAGGTAATCCGCCGTATTAAAGTACTATTGTCAAGGGTAACCGCCATATTGAAGTACTATTGTGAAGGTGATCCGCCATATTGAAGTACTATTGTCAAGGGTAACCGCCATATTGAAGTACTATTGTGAAGGTGATCCGCCATATTGAAGTACTATTGTCAAGGTAATCCGCCGTATTAAAGTACTATTGTCAAGGTGATCCGCCATATTGAAGTACTATTGTCAAGGTGATCCGCCATATTGAAGTACTATTGTCAAGGTGATCCGCCATATTGAAGTACTGTCGCCATATTGTGTAGGAACATGCAAATGGTGCTATCGTCGCTGGTGCGTCACCCGCCCTACGCCGCACTACTGAGCGGCGTCACGGAGAGAGAGTGCGAGTGCGTGCCTTCTATACCCAGCCTGCAGCTGCTGGTCGAACGGGCCTGGCAACTCGGCTTTGATACACAGGTAAAAGAAATGGGAAGAGTTTTACTTTTTGCTGCAATATTTATGAGTTATGACACAATGTTGAAGCGCCTACAACATCTTCGCAGCAAATGCGTACCAATTCGTCGACTCATAATTTTGTCGTTCACTTAATTATTTAATTGTTTCTTTATAGTATTTTTGTTATTGTATATATATAAATTAGTCACTTTTATAACTCATGTTAATATTTTGGAATCAAACATTATTAATTTAAAATCACACATTTATTATCTTTTCCAAATGTCAGTTCATGCAACATAATATTTTTATAACCACCTGCAATTTTCTATATATTTTTTTGTATCGTTTGACGTTTTCATAAATTCCTTTGTTCTTTTTGTTAAAAACTAACCAACGGTCTGCGCTCAATAAATCATTTACAACTGCAAGAAAAATCCTTTAAATTGTCATCCACGCATCTACACACAATATTATGTTACCCAGATTCTATGGTTTGGATTTTAAGATATGAGTTTAGATAAAAGAGTGTATGGAACTCTACATAATTAGGTATTAAAACACTCGTGTGATACTATTAAAAATCCTCGCCTGCGGGTTGGTTATTAATAGTATTATTAACTTTAAAACAACCCTATTTTGATATCCCCTGTTATGCAATCCTTTCATCATCATCATCATCAACCAATAGACGTCCACTGCTGGACATAGGTATCTTGTATCTTCCACACGCCACGGTCTTGCGCCGTGCCTGGTTTCCAAGGAAGGAGGAGGATTCCAAGGAAGGAAAGGATTCCAGCACCTTCCAAGGTGCTGGAATCCTTACATACACTACTATTATACAGTACGCGGCAGAAAATATTGTACATCGACCTTTGAAATAGAAAGACATAGCGGTTTCGTACGGTTGTATTTGTCGTTGAGACCGACAAAATGTCACTCATACCGAGTGACAGAGACAACACTCTACAAAGCCGAAATCTCATTCTAAAGGTCAATGTACAATCTTGCCGGCTACTGTAATTTAAACTTCAATTTTCCTGCTCCTACAAAATTTTATATTTTAATATTTTACTAGCTTATGCCCGCGACTTCGTCCGCGTGGACTATACAAATTTGAACCCCCTATTTTACCCCCTTAGGAGTTGAATTTTCAAAAATCCTTTCTTAGCGGATGCCTACATCATGATAGCTATCTGCTTGCCAAATTTCAGCCCGATCCGTCCAGTAGTTTGAGCTGTGCGTTGATAGATCAGTCAGTCAGTCAGTCAGTCAGTCAGTCAGTCGGTCAGTCAGTCACCTTTTCGTTTTATATATTTAGATTACTTTGTATATTTTGTGATACTTACGTAATTATTGTTAGGGTTCAGAACAGTTGGGCTGCAAACTGCACAACACAAGAAAATGGATTGGTGCTTGCGAGGTTGTCACTGTATTGTCTTCACTTAGGATAAGGTAAGGCAGCAGTTACAAGCATAGTAAAAAGGGAAAAAAAATGTTCACCTTTTTTTAGGTATAAAAATTAAGTTATAAAAAATATCTTATAATAATTTAGATGATGCCCGCGACTTCGTCCGCGTGGATTTAGGTTTTTAAAAATCCCGTGGGGACTTTTTGATTTCCCGGGATCAAAAGTAGCATATGTCCTTCCCCGGGATGCAAGCTATCACTTGTTGTATGCGTATTACTAAGTACATAAAATATTATATTGCATGCAGGTAGATTAAAAATAAAGCAGTCACTATCGAGCAGCTGGTCGTTTCACTACATGGTGACAGCGGTACCAAATTTCTTCAAAATCGGTTGAAAGGATGGGCC
Organism: Maniola hyperantus; assembly: GCF_902806685.2. Taxonomy (NCBI): domain Eukaryota; kingdom Metazoa; phylum Arthropoda; class Insecta; order Lepidoptera; family Nymphalidae; genus Maniola; species Maniola hyperantus. The sequence goes on along the minus strand of NC_048554.1, from coordinate 2,047,569 downwards.
GTGAAAAACTAGCAGACATACAGACAGACAGACAGGCCGACAGACAGACAGACACACTTTCGCATTTATAATATTAGTATGGATATGGATTAATAATATTATACTTTTAACTAAAATGAAATTTATACTTTGACGTTAGAACGTAACGCTATAACAATGTTGTATTTTTACATATTTGCCTATTTGTTGTCAAACAAAACATATCAGAATAACTTAAATTGACTGATGTGTATAATTTTATTGAATACATTATACAACAATATTCAATTATTACAAAGTGCACATAAAAGTTTAATACTCGCACATATTACGTTATACCATGCCCTAATTTTATATTTTATTGAACAATGACATTAGACCTGACCCCAAAATATTGCTTCTATTTATTATCTATATATATTTGGGAATGTTACAGCATAGAATATATATATTTTTTGATGAAAAAACGTTAAAAAATATTAATTTCTTGTGTTTAGGTGTCAGCTAATAGATTTCCACAAGCCGACAGCGGGCGACGGCAGTCACCCCGCGTTGTTCGACTGGGTGCTACGATATTTCCAAAACGATCCCAACGCGTTCAAACCACCGCTGTATCTACAGCATCAAGGTAACTTTGGCATAAATAATAATAAATATTTTTTATTTCAGGCAATGAAAATACAACCCATAACAATATACACGCAATATGAAGCGGATTAAATTAATATTAAAATTGAATAGAATAAGAATATAAATGTAAAAAAATGGAGCTAACAATTTAAAAAACTAATCTAAGTTATACAATTTAAAAAACTAATATAAAGTTTACCTGAAATTGATTAAAATTAAAATAAAAAAATCTGCCTGTGTGCATCCTTCCCGAATGCGAAAATGCCTATGAAGTAGATTGATTTAAAATAAAATCATAGAGTCAGTGTAGTGGTGCCGAAAATTAACTAACTTGGGGGGTGTAACACTGTCTTAAGCGCTTTATTCACCATCCATCCCGGCTGTACGTCAGCTGAAAGCCGCGGTGCTGGATGTAGCATACAGACTGTCGTGCACGCATCAAGCGTGATCAGAATAAATCAGTATTTAAACGAGAGAGAGAGAGAGAGAGCACTCACGTTACGAAACAACCTCTAAATGGTAAAATCTGCTGTACGTCTATTCACGATCAAGCATGCAAGACGCAGGACGACTCTGCTGTACGTCCGCGCTATTCACTAGTCTATCAGCACGACGCGGGCGGTGGTGGGAGCGCTCGCTGGATGCAAAATTCATCGTGCACATCCAGCAAACAATTAATAAATAATAATTATCGACGTACGTCAAGCCTATTCACGGTCTTTTTGCATCGTGCATCGTGCAAGGCCTTGGCGGGACGTACAGCAAGATGGATGGTGAATAAAGCGCTTTATTAGTCTTGGTCGCCCCAAATCCCCGCGCTTCACTCAGGATTCTAGATGCAACACCCTCGTTACGCTCGGGAGTTACTCCATGATCCCTCCTTACGCTTGGGATTTATCCCGGCGCCCGTGACGTAAGACATTACATTACCCCCATGTTGAATAATCTACTATTATTGCTCGTTTTTTCAGGTCACTCGCGAACAATAATAGGCTACGAGCGGCATAAAGACGGCAAGGCGACCCTACTCGTGTTGGACCCCTCACATTCACCCGCGCAGGTATGTTAAGTTTGGACGCCATGACGACGTCGCCGGCTACGCATCAAAACAATTCGTATTGAAATGTACCACAGTGAACTCACTTGGATACGATCTGGCGACGTCACCAATTTGCAAGCGTAGCCACGACCGACTGGCCTCTACGTGGACTGGATCCTGTGGTGACCTGGATTTGAAAGTATTTGTATCGCACAGGTGCGGCAAGTGGTGTGCGGCAGCGCGTCAAGCAGCGCGACCGCGTTGCGACTGTTGCGTCGCGGCGCGTCCGCGTTGCGCGCTAAGCAGTACCAGCTACTATGTGTCAATGGAGTCATGGCGTCCGAGACCGAATATCAGGTATGTCTAATCTAATAGAGATTATCATCCTCATGATCAACCCATTACCGGCCCACTACTGAATACGGGTCTTCTTTCAGAGCGAGAAGGGTTTAGGCCATAATCTGTCACGCTGGCCCAATGCAGATTGGCAGACTTCAAATACTTTTGAGAATATAATATGAAGCCTCCCACCAGACCAGACCAGAAATTTAGAAATTATACAATTCCAAACTCCTGCCAGCAATCGAACCTGGGACCTCCCACTAATAATACCACTGCGCCAGGGAGATCGTCAAAATCCCTATTACACCCTGTATTAAGCTTACGTATACTATTAAAAGAGATAAGATTTCCTGTATTAACTACTAGCTGATGCCCGCGACTTCGGCCGCATGGAATTAGATTTTTTTTTAATCCCGTGGGAACTCATTGATTTGCCGGGATAAAAAGTAGCTTATGTCACTCTCTAGGTCTTTATCTATATCCATGCAAAAATCACGTCAATCCATTGCTCCGTTGCGACGTGATTGAAGGACAAACCAACAAACAAACAAACACACTTTCGTATATTTATAATAAGGGTACTGATTTTATGTTTGAATTTCCAGGCCAGCAAAGTCCTACAATCAGTGCGCATACCCTAGGGGTGAGTGACCGCCAGTGCAAACAGACATTATATCACGCGAGCCTCTCATTATACAATATACATTATACATAGTTATACATTATACAGGTACCGCAGACCGCTTCAAACACCCACCCCTGTATAACCATTCTATTATACATCAATAAAAATAGTTATTAATAGTTATTACTTATTAGTTAGGAATACACATTTCTTGTTAAGCGCTAGTGTTGTCGAAGATATATTAATTTTTTAAATTTTATATTAAAAAAATCCAACTTGTCAAGGTTCTCCAAGAAGTCCAAAATAGGATAAAACAGCTAATCATTTTTTTAAATAAAAATGTCGTAAAGTATATTTTTTCAATTCTCCATTTTATTTAAATATTATTCAAATCAGTTAGATATTCCAAAAATAGTGTTACATATACCAAAAAGATCTGAGAGAAAGAAGAAGAACGCTATAATCTGGAATGAGTTTGATTATTTTTGTTGTTATTTTTTTAAATTTTTTTTTGCATATAGTGCTACGCATACTGATGCCCGCGACTTCGTCCGCGTGGATTTGTTTTTAAAAATCCCGTGGGAACTCTTTGATTTTCCGGGATAATCTATGTCACTCTCCAGGTCTTATTCAAAAAATCACGTCAATCGGTTGCTCCGTTGCGACGTGAATGAAGGACAAACCAATAAACCAACAAACAAACACACTTTCGCATTTATAATATGGGTACTGATTTACGACAGCACTAGTTCTTAACTCTCTAGTTAAAATTTTAAAAATCTAGTCTTTAGTTTATTAAACAATAGGTACGCCTCATTTAACTTTAATTCTACCTCAACCATATGTTTTGTCAATTATTGTATTCAATGTTTTGTCAATTTCCTTTAATAATCATAATTAATTAAATTAATTCTATTTACAAACGTCCCACCTATTTATAATTATTATTATCACAACGACCTTTATTTACAATAATTACTTATATCAATAAAAAGAATTGCTCGAAAAAAATTAATAATTTTAAGTAGATATTTAGAAATATTTCGTATCATTGCATAAAATATATTACATCATACTGAGATTTTTTTAATTAAAACAATGTTAGAAATTTCATAATTATAATATTCTCCGACTTTACACACACAATGATAAAATCGTACTATCCAACTTTTGGACTATTGACATATTAGGAATAGTCGACTATTATTGTACGACAATGGTAATACTAAAATGTAATTATATAACTCTCTGTCTATGGACTATTGTATGTTTGTCCTATAAACCTAATATTTAGCATATTGTCGTACAAGAATGGTGCAAAAAAAAATATAACGCAATCATTATATCTGTAGAAAAAGTTGCACTAAAATAAAATAACTTTTCCTAAAAAAAACATTCAATAAAAATATTATATCAAAACCTAGTTTTCCAAAAATCTAGTAGGAATTTCTCAAAGTCTTTCCTTACATTATTGATTGTATCAGTCACGTATAATACTACGGGACAGATCGAGATAGCTATCGGGGAAAGAACACTCGCGCTAACCCGGTGCGGGAGAAAGCGGGTTACGTGCGGGCGTACGGGGCGTCCCCCCGCCTCATACCCCGATTGTCGATTGAGTGATTGATTGATTGATATATTTTTTGCAATCATGCGAATGAACGAGTCAAGTTACTTATTACAATAATATTTGTATAGTTACTTATTAATTAATTATAGTAATGTCATTGATATTGAACAACCAAGATACACAATTTTTTGATTAAAGATTAAAATTTAAAACAATAACTTATTATTGTTTATTCGTTTTGAGGCGTATAAAATATTAGAACAAGCAATGTGACGCCGCTGCCGCTGCCCGCTCAATCATGTGACGTCACAACCCGTATGGGATTCTGACAAAAACTCCGAGCGGCAAAGCGCACTTTAATCTTCATTATCTTAATCATCCTATAAGGGTTCCTTAACGCACAACAGACGGAAACGTTTAAGTGCGGAAACCAGCCCAGAGCGAAGAAAGAAGAAGGGTTCCTTTTTTCCTTTTGAGGTACAGAACCCTAAAAAGCAACAATAATGGTTGTAATTTTAGAACCATAGGGGGAGTCCGGGAGAGTTTAGCAGGTAGGAGACATTAGCCACTGCTCATAGAATCTTTGTGGAACTAGATATTGCGACTTTGCCACACTTCTTAAACTCCATAGGCGCCTCCCACCTCGCTCACGAGATACCGTTACGATCGGCAGTTTGGTTTAGGAGTGAGAAGTAACTAAAAAATTTCGTGCCGGTAAGTAAATTTTTTAAAATTTCGATATTTGATTTCTGTTTCTTACTGTGAATAGATTCCAGTATATCATTTATATACATCGTAAGTGTAATTATCCTAGTAACATTTACGGCAAACAGCTTTTACTTAAGTGTCATAGTTTTTTATAAAAATGTAATAACTGACAGATTTGTGTGGGGTGGGAGACATTACCCTGGCGTCGGGAGGAGACTTTACCCCGGGTAATCTCGCCCGTTGTTTCTCCGGCAATAATATTTTTGTATTACCTCCAGATGTAACCACGATCGTCCTGCCTTCCTTCATTACCTTCATCATCTACTGTACAACGTCAGTCAGAGCCTTCAACATCAGCATTAGTATTCATGAATCTATCTGCGGCGTCTAGAGCCAATTCACCATCAATTTCGACTGAGGAAAAAATCTGAGCAACCAATTGCAATATTAAGACAATCAGAAGAGGTAGCTTCTACATCTCAAAATATGGATGTGACAACGGTAGATTCTGATTTACCTACGACATAGACCGAAAATAGTAGTACCACAAATGATTCGTTCAATTCCAAAGGCTGCTCCTTCGTCGTGGTAGACAGCCCAGAAAAACTAAAGTTTAAAAAAAACGCCAGAAAGACTAGACCTAGATGATGATATAGATGATTGATAGCACCAAAAAATAAGAAAATTAAAATGACTTAAAAACAAAAAGGTAAAGCAAAGAGAAAAAGACAGTAAAAAGACCATTGAAAAAGACAAGTTTTACAGTCAAGTGACGGTTAGACAGACCCTGACGAAGAACCCAAGTATGAGTTGCTCTGATAGTCCATGGGAGACGAAATTTATAATTGGTTTTGTTTCAGCTGTGGAGAAGAGAAAGTTATGGACATGAGACTTATGACCATAAAATCCGTTGGACTGTCCAAATATGATAAAAACATGATGAGGAGCAGTTTATTTGTATTAATTGCTCCAATTCAAAAAGGAATTCTCATTTACTACAACATACTATGTTTCGTATTTTTATGATTAATTTTTTTTATAGAATTATAATCTGTAATGATTATTTTGCCTATTTTTGTACCCGGGTAAAGGCTCCCCACTTGGGGGGTCAAGTCTCCCACCCAGGCGGGAGATATTAGCCGAATGTCACTTTGGTAGAAATCGTTAATTACTCATAAACTATTAATGATGTATCAAATTTTATTAAGAGAAAATATAGCTAAATAGTGCAGCTTAAGATACAATTTATAGAAAATAGCGATTTTTAAGTATATAAAGATTTATAAGCATTTTAGTGGAAGGCGGGTATACTCTCCCGGACTCCCCCTACTTATTCAGTGAGTGCCCCTTAAACTTAAGGGGGAAATTTATAAAACAGTCGTTAGACCTGTCACATTGTATGGTTCAGAATGTTGGGCGGTAAAAGGGACGGATGAGAGGCGAATACATGCGATTGAAATGCGAATGTTGAGATGGATGTGTGGTGTGACAAGGATGGATAAGATAAGGGATAAATATATAAGGGGAAGTTTGAAAGTAGCGCCAGTGGTAGAAAAGATGAGGGGTAATAGGCTGGCATGGTATGGCTATATAATGCGGAGGGAAGAAAGCCATGTCACTAGAAGAATGGTAAATATGCATGTGGAAGGAAAAAGAGGAGAGGACGACCAAAGAAAAGGTGGATTGCGTGAAAGAGGATATGCTTGAAAAAGAGGTGGATAATACTTAAAACGAATGATAGAAGTGAGTGGAAGAAGAAGGCATGTTGTGCGGACTCCACGTAGCGTCGGATAAGGTAAGGAAGAAGAAGACTTATTCAGTGATTGTGTATCTTGGTTCCGGTATATCAATGGGTGACATACACAAAATGCATCAGCATTGCCTTCGAGAGTGTAAGATCTAGAGTAAGACACCTACCGCTTAGGATCATAATACCGTCTTTAAGCACCTAGCATCGGATGTGTGACGTCATAATAATATCGATACAGTACGCGGCCAAAAGTGATGAACATCGATATCTTTAGAAGGATTGGTAGAGCAGTGGCTCGGCCGTTCAGACCGACAAAGCGTCATATGGGTATGAGTGACAGAGACAACGCTCTACAAATATGAAATGTCATTCTAAAGTCCAATGTTCATCACTTGTGGCCGCGTCCTGTACCTGCAAGGAAGAACATCGTAACTCACATTTTCGCGATTTTGAATTTAGTTCAGAAAAATACTAAAATTACAGCCATGTTAACAAGAGCTGGAACATACAACACATTAATGCGCTTTAGTAGTGTCTATGAATAAGCGCAAGTGTCTCTGTCTCTCTCGCACGCGGCCAACTTATGAGCGTGACAGAGAACGTTATTTTTTGTTACGACTATCATGAAACACGATCTTTTTTTTCAATTTGGTTTGGCTAAAAAAGATTGGTAAATATATTTCACACAGCCGCCGGTATAGGGTGTTAGAGACGGAGTATTTATTTTGCACTACCACTATAGTTCCTAAAGGAATTGTGTAGACGTAGCGAGGTACGGGTAAACGGACAGAGTGTGTTTAGTAAAGCGGGCCACTTGAAAAAAAATTACGTACCTACACCAAAAAAATTATTTATTTAAAATTTTACATTAAAAAAAACTATGAAAACTTAATTTTTAAAAATGCAATTAGTAATTATGGAGGAGGAAAAATAGCAGTTTTGCAAGCAATACTAATACTATAAATGCGAAAGTGTGTCTGTCTGTCTGCTAGCTTTTCACGGTCGATTTCTATGAAATTTGGTATGAAATACCAAACCCTACACACACACACACACAACACAGGGAGTTGGCTACTTTTTATCCCCGAAAATCAAAGAGATGACCACGGGATTTGAAAAAACTAAATTCACGCGGATGAAGTCGCGGGCATCATCTAGTTTTGTATAAAATTGTTCACATTAACTGCAATCGGAAGTAACTTTTAATTAATTAATTGAATTGAAATGCAAGTTTAAAATTGCTTTATTAATCCTTAATCTTTTTTTACAAAGGCAAGACCGTAATCAATACGTAGGTAGGTACTTGTGGTCGATTAAATCAAAAAGTCATTGAGAAAAAAATTGTTGAATTAATCATCATAACACTTGTGTCATGCAAAACTAAATTAAAACATTGTCTTGTCACAAAATCGCACAAAAAAACTTTTAATAAACTTATTGCTCAAAAAAACGACAAAAGTTTTCACCCCGTTTATTTTGACACAAGAAAGTATTCTGATTTTTTTTATATATTTTTTTAATGTGTCCCCTTTTTTGTCCTTCGACATGATGATGGGAGATTTATAAAAAATTAAAAGCTATTAAAAGTAAGCATTTTTTCAAGTGGTTCCTTTTTCAGAATTTTGAAAATGGTTGGATAGGAACAAGAAATATAAGGTGCCTGATAATAAATTGTTTTCCTATTGTATAAAGTTTGTCGTTATTCGGAATTATTCATGTATAAAATTACTTGTATAAACAATCTTTGAAATTTTGAATGCGAAGTAAAAGAGTTGCTTGTCAAAATTACTTAAAAAAAAACTTAAAATGTAATTTTTAAATATAATTTCAAAAATTATGTACCTAAATATTTCGATTTACTATTGCGAATAATGTAATTATTTGTAAAATAAAAATTATTTAATATTTAAATGTAATTTATAAAATTTGTGAAATAAGTTTCAAAATTAAGGTCGATAAAATATTACTGCTTTACACATTTATTTCGAAAAATTCTTTAGTTTTGTTAACACATCTATCCTTCCATAAATCTACTCTTTCTCTTCCATTTCTTAGAGTCGTGACACCTTTTCCATTAATCGCATAATGGTAGGAGTTTTCTCGGGGTAAAACCGAATTGTTCATCTTGTTTATGCCAAAATACTTATGAAATAATGATGAGGTCATAAGCTTTTTGGATACTAGACTGCATAAAACAAGATAGCAAAGTCGGTTTTACCCCAAGAAAACTCTTACAATTATGCGATTATTAACTCATGCCGAAAGCTTGGAAAAATTTCGCGTATGATACTGATAGATGTGCGATCAGCATTGAGTTTAACTATAACTCGTGCCAATGAAGAAACGAATCGAAAATGGCGGTGTTAATCATTCCCTCTCACTTACACTCCAGAGCTGTGTAAGTGTAGTGTATGAGTGAGACGGCAAGATTATCGCCGTTACGTTTGGATTTGTTTCTTTACTGACATGAGTTATACGTCTATGTGTATAAATAAATGTCAATTATTCGACAAAAAGTTTCGTAATAATGTAATATTTATCATAATTATAATATTGGCCGGTAACATACTTGAGAGCGTCGGGTTTTACTAGTGTGTTTCTTGTCTCGCTCCCACAGTAGTTATAAATTATTGTTATATACCATATTGTTAGATAACATTTTATAGAAAAAATGCGAAGTTATAAAATTTATTAATACGTTATTTAACGTTTTTTAACAAGAAATGTCATACAATGTTTTATAACTAATTGCAACACGACAGCATATATTTTGACTTTTTTAAAAAGGAAGAAAAATTATAGCAAAATGCTATCGTGTGTGACATAAATGTTATCGTGTTATATTACATTATAAAACTGTTATGTGGGAGCACCAATAAAAAGCCTTATTTTGATTTTACTCAACGAACTTTGAGTAATTAAAGTTGAATATACCGCAACAGTAGCACGAAATCAGTGCTGAAAATTTGTATGACATCATCAATGCGAATAGCCGCGTAGGGTACGCTGAAGAATTGCAAATGACGTCACCAACTGATGTACTGCTGACGCCATGTTATGCATTTTATCCACAGCAGAAATCAAAATAATTTTCAGTCAAATTAGTTTTATTTACGCTACGCTACGATGCTGCGAAAGCCTAATTAGCCACTAGGCTTGAGATTTCGATTAAAATTCAGGAAAAAATATGTTTTTATGCATATTTGCCTTATAAGTATGTTCTCGGCCTTACTTTTATTTCTCTTTCATTGTTAAATTGTTGGGTAATTGTAGTAAATCGACCAATCGTTGTTTCTCTACTTATTGTTCGAATAATAATTTCTAGTCTCTATTCGATTGGGTGATCTTTGATACTGTGATCGGAAATGTAAAGCTGACAGGTTAGGATGGTATTATGCAATAATGACTCAAAAATATATAGCAAGAAAAAAGTGTTTGTCAAAATCTAGAATTTTTTCTTATTCAGTAATTAAATAATAAATAAAGGTGTCAATTCGATTGAATACAAATCTCTAAAGTAAACTAAAACAGGTCTTAATGTATTGCTATCTTTTTCCATATGGCTCCATATATAGTGAAAAAGAGAGTACTACTTCCAAAACTCAGATTTAGAGATCTGTATCTATTATTCTGTTCTAATTTTCAAAAGTTCTTCACATAAAAAGATTTTTTCTTAAGGTTTATCCTAAAAATAGTCAGTATTTATTTATTATTTATTTATTGCCGTACTTTCAAACTACATTCCACGTAATATAACAATGTAATATAAAACTTAAATAGGATAAACGATGCACTCATTCATGTGATATTTATGCAAAGACAAAGGGTTTTTCGCTTATATTTTGTAATGAAATGTGATTTTAATGAAAATTTCAAATCCCATAACACGATCTCACAAAGTTATAAAATTAATTTATTACCATGTTATATAACAAAACTTAATAATAATTGTCAAAAGTGTTATATTGTTTGGGGACCGTCTATAAACAGCTAAAAACGGGTTCACTACACTATACGATGTAAACATCGATGGATGTAACATAATATTTTGCATTCTTATAATGTTATATAACATGTGAATCTGGAGTTTTTGTTAAAAACATATTTTGTGTGATTTATTATTAATTATATAAATACATAAGGCTTTGTCACTAATAATAATAATATAGAAATCCTGTGATAGGTCAAACGTAACTAAGAAACCGGATCATGTACATTGTTCATTGCTTCAAAAAATACTGAAAATAACTAAAAATAATTTATTTATTTAAAAGTTAAACTTCAAATACTAGGTTACTTAAAAAAATTAATAAAAATCGGGCCTCAAATGGATTTAGAGAAGTATTTCTGATCTCAGTTGATTTCACCGAGAAAAGTAGGTATATTTTTTTTTTAGGTACGTTATAATACAGGGTGTAACCAGAACGCTAGCAAATACTAAGCGTTATTGTTATACTACCTAAACACAATCCAATACCAATAACCATTTGCCTCATTTTGTAGTTATAGTGATTTAGTATTTTTCAAACTCGCAATGTTTAGCGTGCAAAACTCGGGTTAATGTCCCCCTACGACGCGGCATTGACTCCGAGTGGCCTTCTTACGCAACGTTCGTTGACCTCTAGCTTCAGTCGGATGTTTTATTTGCAATATATCGTAAACTTTTACAAAATTATAGGAATTTTTTTATAATTTTTTTCACGTTTTTTTTTTGTGGTATCATATCAGTAACCATCAGTACTATCACCTGTCTTCGTTTTTGCCAACGTTCTGGTTACACCCTGTATAACGATGCTATAACGTCAAAAACTTTTCGTAGGTAATTAGTTTACTCGATTCTGAAGGTATTCTTTGCTTTTCTTTATCTTTCTTTTTTCCAAAAAGTTACTCGAAAAAAAATTTAATGCGAGAAACTGATGCGTTCAGATTGGCATTTTTATTGAAGTGCGTTGATTTGTTGAGTCTAGTTTTACTCTTGTTAAAATAAAATTTATTAAAGGTTACACTTGAGGCTGTCATACTTGACAGTTTTTGAATGAAAATGTGTCAATTTAGCTGATTATACACAATCTTTGAACTAAAGTTTGCGTCATGGCTGTCCTTTTCTACTGAGAGTATTGTGAAAAGGATAGCACTATTTTTAACCCTTTCAGTTTTTGAGATTGACCGAACCTAATTAGCACCACTGACTTCACAAAATTACAATCTCATTCTCACAACTACTGCTCGATTGCGGTAGAACGACAGCTACAATGTCGCGATCGCAATCACCTCTGATTGGTTGACGCTCGCTCACTATTGGCCACAATGCATTGTTGCAACAAGAATCGCACAAATTCAGCCAATCACAACGATTGAGATTGTAATAATGATTGGTTTATATCAATGATTGATAGTATCATGAAATAGACCTACGGATTAACCTACTTTACCGGGATGCCGTGCAATAGCAACGTTACCAAACAGTTGGATTCCTTAGTTCTAAGGCCCTGCACAGACGAGGGACTATAAAAGTCTATCACCTTTTACCGTACTAGATGGCGCTATTCAATCGATAACATTTCATGACGTAGTCCCGAACAAATGTACCGCCGACAGTACTCGCACTAACGGAGTTTTCTGCAATTTGGATTCTATATAACAAGTCCATCATGTGTGTTATACGATGCAGTTCTTAGTGACCTATTTTTATCATCCGCGGGGTCAAAGTCAAAGTCAAATGATTTATTCAAAATAGGTAATTAATAACTCTTTTTGATGGTCAGATGTTGGATTTCTAAGATATAGTGGTGAAAATTATTACGCAAACTTAAAACTAAAGCTACTCCTTCCTTCGTTTGCGCAGGGCGTAAAAGTCACTAAGTCAGTTTATTTAGAGGGGTTCTAAGTCCCGTATTAAGAAATAAAAACGTGTTAAAATAGTTAGGATCTTTATATGGTTGGTCGTTTTTAGTATTTTTGAAAGCAATCGGTTTAGTGGGTGGCAGTCACTCGTTCGCGAGTGTAGTGGGAGCTTCGTAGGGACAGCTAGGCTGTGCTACATTGTTTCTTCAATAAACTATCGTAAGTTACCGATCACCTTGTTTTATTTACATCAAACTTACTTCCCAAAAGCAGGTTCGTAACCATATAATTCAGGATAGACATAAAAATTAGATATATAGGTAGTACAAAAAGCTGCCTAGTGCAGTGGTTAGACTTCGGCCTTTTGCAGGGAATCTGAGGGTCGCGTCGATCCCCGAACACACACTTCTTCAGAGCTCTTTTCTGAATTTACTTGGTGGATAGACATATACCGCCGCCAGCTGAACGGAGCGAGTGACGTGTGGATTCACCGTTAGACATGCATTGATCCTCACGGTGTTTTTCTTCAACTTAATTGCTTAAAACACACAACTCTGAACAGAGGGCTCTTTTCTGGAGACTCGCAACGGTCAGTGGGCGGTGGTATGTGAGGATCTGCCTTTTGAATTCTCCATAATGTTCTCAAATATGTGGTGATTACTGCCATCTGACGTATAGTAAATCTAGGCGCGCACGGGCGGTTAAATGAAGTCTGGTCTGGGCGCCCGTCTAGTCAAATAGCAGTCTCGCAACTAAGTTTTAGCATTTAAATAGGAGTCTATGTCTGTAGTTAGTAATGTCTAAGAGTTTTAGATTTTCCATCCAGTTTTAGCAATGTTCAGAAAAAAAGATCCAGATACTTTAAACTAACTTAGTGTAGAGAAAAACATCAGAATCGACGCCATTATCCATGCAACGAGGCGCGTGGCTATTTGTTGACCGACGGTCATCCGCCCGCCCGTGCGTTCATATCTATAGGCTAGATATAAACGTTTTATTATAAAGAAGATGGATGAGAGGTGGTAGAGTAGAAAAATAGTAGCAGGAATTTTTCGAAAACTTTATTTAAAAAAATATGGTTCACAAAGTATTTTAAGATATTTTTAACAAAACAAAATTGCTTATTGTAGGTACCTATTGATAAAATAATGCCTTAAACAAGAGTAATAATTAATTAAATTAACTAGATACATGCTAGCACTCATTCTGTTTTATCCAAGTACATTGTGAATAAAAGTAATGCCTAACGCAGACCACCGAAAAGTTGGCGAAAATAAACCGCTTATTTATATTTACTACTTGGGGTAAAGTCAAACGAGCGAAATTTTATAAGTCACATACCTACTTAATTTACGATGTATTCAGTGCCATATCAAAGTACAAAGTGACCTAATAACATGAGTCATGACTACTCAAAATGAGTGGTTAATTTTATGTGATTCAAAAGACTCACTAACATGTTAAGCTCGTTTGGCCTCACCCTTAACGGTCGTCATAGGAAAAAAAATGTCTTACACGAATAACTATAACTGTAAATACCTATTGCGTAAGGGACAGAATGCAGACCTACCATGGTCACAGACAAAGCCACCCATTCATTTTAACAGAGTTACCATTACTGACTAAAATCGGTGGTCTGCGATAGACCCTATATCTTAAACACGTTAACAAAATTTTGCTATAGATGGGAATAATTAAATCTGTTTAACCGACTTCTTGGATTTTTATAAAAGCCATGAAAAAAATAAATGGTTGATAAGAAATATTTGGATAGGGTTATGTCAAACACAGTACCTATTGTTGTTTACAGATACCTTTTCATAATCCAGAGCACTTCTAACAAGTGTTATAAAACTGGTATCACGAGCACATATACCCACGTAGAATTGTCAATTGGCGTAATAAATAAAGGTTATATGAAACGTTATGAAGTGTTGTAAGTCCGGATTATGCAGTCACTAATTAGTGAATTAACGTAATAAATTTTTATTATACAGATTACATAGCGATGGTTTGCATAACTACATCCAATTATGGTGGATCAAATAAGCTCTCATTTATCCAAATCGACTCAGTAAAATGTCCCTAATGTATCATAGACTACAGAAGTACAGAATAGGTAATAAATAGCATTGTGTGACATGTACGTTTTATAAAAATAATCTATTTACAATATGTAATTAAAATTGTTCAGCATTCTTCTTATTTTTATAATTAGGTATGTGTCATGATTATATGTAATACCTATAGATTTTGTTGATTAACAAAATATCATATTATATTAAATATTAATGGTAAATTGTAATTAATATCTAATTAGACTTATTTAAACATAAACTGCATAAAGTATATGGATGTAAGTATAGTAGAGCTAACGAGTTATTGCGTTTTTGACTTTCCGTTGTTAGATGGCAATGTAATGAGTGCGAGAGGGCACGCAATATTAATATGTATGCTCAGAATTTTGTATGTAACTTACAGATGTCAAAAACGCAATCTCTCGTTGGCTCTTAATAGGTATTTTACTATTCTGAGATTCAAAAGTTCATTAAAGGGTAAGTAAAAGTAGATAGGCAGGTCAGTAAGTACTAAGCAGTAAATAGGTATAAGGTATAGCGTTTCGAAATAAGTTTTAAAATTTTAGGTCATTAAAATCTGTATATAATATGTTACGCCCAAAGACCTAAAACGCTCATTGTGGCTGATTCCGTTGTACACAATCTCTAAACTAAACTAAAATGACACTTGTAAATCTATTGCTATTCCTTTTATATTGTTGCTTGCGAAAAGGATAGCACTAGATTTAGACCTGTTAATTTAGTTTAGCTTAGAGATTGTTTACAAGAGAATCGGCCCCATTGAGCGAAAAAATTGCTTAAAACGCGTCGTGGAAATCGCAGATTAACGCCGCTCTTTTCGATTCGTTTCGTTTCGTTATGGCTCTAATGAAAACTGAAAATAAAGAAAAGCCACGATGCGTTCTGAGTACTAGGCCAGTACGAAATCTGAGCACCCCGACCCCACGCAGTCTTGTCAGTCCTACCACTAGTGTTTTTGTAAAGCGCGTAGTCAGAAGCTTGCGAAGAAAGTCTTGAATGAAGAGAGCGAAAAGAAGGTTGAGTAGGTGAGCTGAATGAAGGGGCGACGGAGCGAGTTTTCTGACGTAGCCCATTTAAAAACTTGATCTTTACAGCGATCACGCACTCATCCGATCCGAATCAGTGAAAATACGGATATAAAAATATCTACGAAATAATATGTCATAACCATAAGCTACCTACCATACAAAACAAAAAGGAACGTATTTTCATGGACTCGGATCGGATGAGTGCGTAACCGCCGTTAGTCATCATCGTCCTTCCCTCCCCTTACCCTCCCTCTCCTCCTTTTTTGTCACATCAAGTTTGTAAATGAGCTACGTCAAAAGACAGCCTTTGGAGATAAACAAATAATTAAACGCTTTTTTACTTAAAAATAAAATATATATGCAGTTTATTATAGAGAATAATGTTACACACCTTACAACTAAAATAAAATACCTAAGCGGCTCGTAAATGTATACACTGAAATAATATGTTCCACAGACAATATTTTAATATCTATGACACTGCAGGTAGGCACTTGGTGGTACTAATTCGTAAACTAAAATACTAAATTGACAGGACCAAACGAAGCGCCATCTTTGTCACAATGTTTCTTTGAGAAAGGGACGGCATGAGGTTTAGTCCTATTAACAAAGTTTAGTTTTAAATATCAAATTAGCATCTTCGTGTACCCCGCATAGTCTGTGGTCAAAAAAAATGTTGAAAGCACTTTAAACACCAAAGCCGGCGGCTTTACACGGCTTCACATAATTGCAAAGCCGACTGCACAAGCACACATTTTTGCGTTTGCTTCGGTGTGTAGAGCGCTTAAAAATATAAAAATAAAAAATAAAGATCACAAAATACTGAAAGTAATTTAGGAACTAATAATAACCTGAAACGAGGTTAATATTTTCAATTCCAAAATTAATAAGAATAAAGGGAGCGTTTAAAAAATACAAGTGAAATCATCCATAGACAAACCTCTCTATCACAGTTGTCGAAATGCACGAAAAAAACTACACCTCTATTCACACTGATGCTTTGTGCATATATTCCTAATTTTATTCTTAACCTTATTTTATTTATTAGGAAAAACACATGCAACCTGGAAAAAATCATCAACTCGAAAGTGTGAGAAACAATAGTAATTCACTAGACATAACGTGAATCCGCTGTAGTGTGTAGACACATCCACTCGAACCTTGCTTCGAATAAAGTGAAAAAGTTTAGAGCAAAATAAGCTCTCGCGCGTAGTGATAAGGCATAAACTAGCCTGCACGCACGCGGTACTACTATTGGTTCGAGGTCTCATTCGAGTTTTGTTTTTCTCGATTTTTAATTTGCCATTTTTGACTCTTAATATTTTTTTTATATTTATAAATCGATTGTAATACCATGACAAACTCATTTTGCTTCGGAAAAACAACCATTACAATTTCAGCGTGTATTAAAACAGAAAAAATGGCAAAATACAATGGTTTGATAATGATGATATCATCAGTGTAAATAGAGGCTATGCATTATGTCGTAATATAAAGCTAAGTGCAAACATGGCGTAATCTTACATCTATGTCTTACGATAAGTAACGGGGCTTGTCTATGGCCATAATGGAGGCTTACTTAAGTAAATAAATAAAAACTTGCTTTCTAATTTTGCTGCAAAGGTGTCTTTTTATGGTGTCAATATAACTAGGACTCAGACTCAAAGTTACCTTACTTAATTTAAAAAAATCCAAAAAGAGGTAACTATTTAAATATTCAATTAAACAGCCTCTTTTGAACTCGATTTTAAGTTTCATTATTTGATAAAACTTAAAATTTAAAGAAATCAGCTTAAAATAAAATTTAAAATCTTTATTTTAAGTTTTGTTTTAAGCTATTTTCCACTGGTATGTTAACCCCCATTATTAAAAAGTTTCACTGGTAAAAAACGTTTACAATATAAAGTTGCTAAACTGTCCTAGTAGAAAAATAAATAATTAATACGTCTGCTTACTTAAAAATACTACTAAATATAAATTGTAAAAAGAAACTTGACATGAAATCCTGCAATGTATGAGCTTAATTTTTTAGCAGATTTTGGTTTCTAAACCGAAGTCTGCTAAAGAGGCTGTCATATTATGCGCTCTCAAAGTGGGTTAAAAAACAAATCAAAACGAAGCGGCACATTATTCCGTTTCCCTCACACACAATACACAGGTAAGGTGTAAGTGAGATCGAAAGATTAACGCCGCTCTTTTCGATTCGTTTCGTTTCTTTATTGGTACGCTTTATAAGATACGAATAAGTAGGTAGGTATAGTAGCGTTTTGGTTCCGATCAATAAAATATTTTTCTGAGATATAGGTTTTATGTCATACCAATAAATTTAGATAGAACCATTGACTCATATATGTATTACTTCGTATGGACTGGGTTATTGAACAAACAAAATGGCACCGACTCATTGGTGCTTATGTACCAATGCAACCTGAGTGACGTCTGGATTTCAAAGGGGTCGTTCATCTAGTATCTAAGAGGTGGCGCTGATTTATTTGGTTTCTAAACGGTGAAAAATTTTGTTCGCTTGACATTTATTTCGATGGATAGAACGACGAATATGACATACGTACAGAATTTTTCAGACTTTTAATGGAACTCATAATGCAGGATTTCCCGTCCCCTAGCCCTAAAACTACTGGATAGTTATAACAGTGAGTCGGGTTACGACTTTGTGATAGCAGAGCGTGTCCGTTGCGCGGCGCCGGTACGTTATTAAAAATAAATCACAATCCTTTTATAATTATATTTTACTTAACAGCCTTTTTTTGTTTTTTTTTTATTTTGTTTTTTATTCATTGACGTCGCAGGAAATTTAAATATTATGCATAAATTGTTTTTTCATCTCGAAAAAGTCTAAAAAGATACGCGATACGTAATGTAATCACAAAAACTGACTCTACTAATGTTAAAGTTAATTAATTAGTTAACACCGTTTTATACTACCTTTAATTGTTTTTTTTTTTGCGAAAATACCAAAAACCCGTCCGGTAATATTTTAGGGTTGCCTAGAACGTGACGTCTTGGGGTTGCCTCTTATGAGAGACGTTTTATGATGACTTAAGTATTTGGGTTTTTATGATGGCATATTATTTAGTAGGTACTTACACATTTTATTTTATTTATTATTTCCAGCGACGCCCATGTTACAATATTCTCTAACACGTAAACTTTGTCTCCTTAGCCATCTCACGCCATTTTGTTTTTTTAATTTTTTCTTAATTAAAATGACAAAAGACGCCTAATTGGACAACACAATACAGCTCGCGACACGAAAGTTGAAAATACGATGTAAAGGCATGCAACATTTTGACATTTGCGCGGACGCAGACGAAGAATCGGCTAGTCTAGTATTATAAACACAGATCTAAAACAAGCGCTATCTCTTTCACAATATTCCCAATAGAAAAGGATAGCATTACTTTTGAACCGTCAATTTAGTCTAGACCACCCCAATTTTCAGCTTTCATGACGCGTGTGTACGGGTGGAAACATATTTATAATATGCGACATTAGTCGTTGCGACACGAGTCAAATCAAATTGTTTTTTTTATTCGATATCAAGTTAGCCCTTAACTGTAATCTTACTTGATGGTAAGTAACGATGGATTGGACGCGAGGTATTTTGGAAGAGATAATATGTACCTAAGTTAATTTAATAAAACTAGTGTGTGTAACTAAAATGTCACGTAAAAACAAATTAGAAGTGTATTGCACTTCTAATTTGTTTTTACGCGACATCGTACAGGAAAGCTAAGGCTCTTAGCGGCACTTCTTTGCCAGTAGGGTTTGCCACATCATCACTTCCCATCAGGTGTGGTTGTGGTCAAGCGTTTGCCTTGAATAAAAAAGGGCTTAGCCACGACCGAAGCCTCCAAGCTAACAAGACTAGAGACAATTTATGGTTATAAATTGCCAAATTGCCTTTGTCGGGGATTGAACTCCAGACCTCCAAGCTTCGCGTGGCGTAGAACTAAATCGAGAATTATAAATGTGTTTCCACCCTAATTCGTTACACAAACTTAAACAACATGGTTCAATGTTTTAAACTCGTTCAAAACGAATGAACCAAAATTCCGCTATTTATTTATTTATGCTATTAATATATAAATTAGCAACAATTGTAATCAGTCTGTAAATATTCGAATGGTATGTGCTTTTAGCTTAATGCTACCTCGATATAAAGGCTAGTCAGACCCTAATATATTTCTAAGCGTTGCTATACGCATAGTCGGGTCGGCACATTCAATTCAACCATTTTTATTGAACAACAAAACCCGATGTAACTTTTTCAAGTCTCGATAGCTCAACGGTTAAAGGAGCGGACTGAAACCGATAGGTCGCCGGTTCAAACCCCACCCGTTGCACTATTGCCGTACGTATCCTAGCACAAGCTTTACGTAATTGCAGGGGAAAAAGGGAATATTAGTCAGCATGATAAACTTGATGGCTAATATTCTTTTATTAAAAAAAATCAAATAAATATTTGACTTTCATTTGTCTCGCATATTCGGCAAAACTGCGCGGGTTTATTGAAACTCCGTTCAGCTTTTAGCGCATTTTCATTGGATTCCTGGTCCCACTTTAGCCTGGACATATAACACCAGAAATTATACTTCGTCGCTTCATTCTTCAGATATCATAATTTTACCAAGTAGACCCTACACGCAACGACGTACGTTTTATAGACATTCATTCATTTCTAGTAGGTATGGCAGCAAACATTTTACCACTATTCCACCCAGAAATTGGCTTTCACATAAACCCTGGCGCGCTCCGAAAGTCACTCTGCTAATGCATTTTTACTGAACCCCGCTGATTGTCAGGATTGCGCCAGATTGGCCAAACGCTAGAAGCGTTCGCAGAGTAAATGCGACTATGCATATAGCAAACCCTTGAGTTTTTATAGATGGGTCTTTCGGCCTAATACAAATTTGTAAATTCGCCATTCAAAAAATCGATAAATTACATTATATTGGTGCACTTCTGTTTATTACTGGACTTCCACTGCTGGACACACGGCGTTTTGTCGCTTGTGTCCATACGGTTCAGTGTAATTTAATTAGTAATACACAAAACTTAGATGAAGGACTAAAAGTTTATAATGCTTACGGGTACGGTTTGACACCGCGTGGAAATAAATTAGGACCTATATACACTATTTTAGACAAAAATCGTGTTCTCTGTAACTAATTTACTTTAGGGATATAACCGCAATGTTAGTAACATAACTTAGTTGGGACTTTGGGAGTGAAGTTAGCAGGAGGTGCAAAACCACGCCTGTTATCATATGACATTTGAGAGGATTACAATAGTAGTCGCAATATTAATTTAAAGATAAACATGTTTGTGTACCTACAACCTATGGCACCAATATCATACTTTTATCAATTTATAAAAATACTTTTATATAAATCGTAAAATCAGTTCAAAAATGCAATATTGCATACCAATTTTTTTTTAATTTTATAAAATCTAACAACCTGTCCATATTCGATTGACGGTCGATTTTTCCTGTAGTTCGGTATAGCATCAATAGATGGCGTTAGGAATTTATTGATAGATAGTTAACAAGTAGGCAAACCAATTGAAATAGGTACACACATACATATTTGAATAGATAGTAGATATTTGAAAAAGTTATAGAAATTTGTGGCTCATATAAGATCCATGTAGTTCAATCCAAAGAAAATTTTACTTCGATTTTGACTTAAGCTAGTCACTAAATAACATTTTCCATTGGTTTGCCTTTCACTTAGGTAATTCTCTCTTTTATTTCACTTTACATTCACTTTCCTCTCACATTTCATTCACTTTCCTTTCACTCCTTACACTTTCTGTTCATTGAGTGGTTCCTCTTCCTTCTTCTCCTGCGGCTCGGGGCGCGTGCCCCAAGGCTGCAGCTCGCCCGAGCCGAATATCACAAATGTCAGGGCTCCGAAAACGTATGTGCCGGCTAGTATGAAGAACACCTTCTGCCATTGAACGTAGGTTTTCTGTGAACAAGGATATATTTGATATTTTTATTTTTTGCTAATGTTACTAAATAGGGAGGATCACAAAAATCTGCTTAATGACTCTAATCCTTGATCGAAATTCATTAGGCAACTTAACTTTTTCTGTTTTCTATGCATATTGTTCTCTATTCTTATTGAACTAGTATTTTGGTTAATAAATGGTCAGTGATATTTATTTTATTTATGCAAATTGTAATTAACAGCATTTACAAAAATATAAAAGGTCTTTTGTAAATGCTGTTTATTAACTTAGGTGTAAAATTAAATCCTATAATTTAAGGCCTATAATATAATTGCATTTCACCAACTTAATATGTAGTTATAATATTGGTTTATCTGTGGTTGTATTTTTAACAGAAGTAGTCGCGTTTTGTTTTTGGTGTCTATCTTGTTTACTTACGTCGTGCTTAGTCAGTTCGCCGACCATGAAAGTGGAGAGCCAGCCGCCGAAGGAAGACAATGTGTTTGCGATACCGAAGATCGTACCTGCAATACACATTTTTTATATAAAAATGCTACATTGGTTTTAGATTTATAAAAATCCCGTGGGATTTCATTGATTTTCCGGGATAAAAAGTAGACATGTCCTTCCTCGGGATGCAAGCTATCTCTGTACCAAATTTCGTCAAAATCGGTTGAACGGATGGGCTTGAAAGGCTAGCAGACGGACGGACACACTTTTGCATTTATAAAATTAGTATGGATGGAGCAAACAAGCAGGCAAGTCACCTGATGCTGAGCGAGTACGCCACCCATGAATATTTTCAGCGCCAGATTCAATGCATTACCAGCTTTTGGCTTTGAATAACCCATATCGTAGTTTTGAAGAAAGCCGATGGAAGCTAATTGTACAATTTGTAAATACGTGGCATAAAATATCTGGCATAGCAGAAGGTAGAAGCTTCTTACTTTTTTCACTTTTCATTCACTTTCCTTTCACTCCTCATATTTTCTGTTCATTGGATGGTTCCTTTTCCTTCTGCATCGTAAGGTGCGATCACAAAATAAGGAAAGTGGTGTAAGTTCTATGTTTTTTGCATTTTTAAAAAAGTGGGTATAATTTACGCATTCAAAAGCACAGTTAAAGAACAAGATTTATGAAGCTTACCGCTGAACTTAGGCGCGATGTCGAGTCCGTTGCCAAGGTAACCGGCCGTCACTGCTCCATTGATAGTAAGGGCCAGCGTGAAAATAGCGATGGACCACACCCTGTCGTGGCCGTAGAAAGCCTGCACCAGCATCATGATACCTGAGCGAGAATAATAAATTAGTTGGGGCCAAGAATTAAAATAAGTATAATTGTAAAAACAGACGTATTTGCATAGCTTTAACGTTTATTTTGGATGTTAGAAATTGATGCTTTCGGTTTATTTTTGTATATTGAGTTGCTAAACATCTTCAACACGCTGTCGCAGTATTAGATTGCAAATGATGCGCGAGAGCAAATTATCCACTTCTAGAAATATTAGGTACAAGTGGTAAAGTCAGTGTTGCAATTGTTGGCATATCGGTCATTAGTATCGATATTGTCATACCCCAAGTCACAAATGTTATTAGTGTCCTAAAACCGGACATTAGTGTTATGTATGTAGAAGACATATTACCGGGTAACCCGACAGCAAATCCGGTGAAGAGTTTCCTAGCTGCAGTGGTTGAGAGACGGCCGCTGCGACGCAGGGAGTCAGCCAGTACTGATGATGCGAGCGCACACAGATATTTTCCCAGGTATGGTAGAGATGACAGAAGACCGTTCTTTTGACAAACAAGAAATATTTTATTTTAGTAATGCGGTTGCGGGCCAGCGCCTGCATGCAACAGAGTCCTGTGTCCTGAGCAGGCCCAACTGCTGTTATGTGAACCGCTGCTGCAACTGGTATAGAAATCATGCGGTAGATAATAGTCCAGTCAAAGTCAAATAATTTATTCAAAATTGGTAATAAATTACACTTTTTGATGGTAGGTTGTTGGATTTGTAAGATGATATAGTGATGATGATTTTTACGCGAACTTAAAACTAAAACTACGAATATTTACCATAGTACATATCCCATAACCGCTTCTAACACTAGCCATACACATACAGTTGGCGGCAGGCTTGAAGCGGCGGCGTCCAGTAAACTTGACTGTGTATGGCTATCAGTTGACTGGACGCCGCTTCAAGTCCGCTGCAAACTTGACATTACACTTGATCGTCTATAGCCAGCTAGCTAAGTAAACTTAGCTATTTATTGACAATTGTGATTGTGTACGTTTTTACAATAAACTCCCAGAAGATAATATTGGAAATATCTCGCAACAAGTTCAAACTTTTTATAAAACGAAAACTTATTGAAAAATTCTATTATGTACGTGATTAATTAAATGATGAGAAAGCTTGGGAATGAGTTGCTTTAACAGCTTTGGTAGTTCCAATAAGTTTTAAGTGATATTGTAATGTGTTGATAATAAAAAGAATACCCGGCTAAGTTTGCTGTGGGCTCTTCTCAGACCGGGCGTGTTTGGAGAGTGAGCTCACTCTTTCTTTCTTATTTATTGCGTACCGAGGTAATTTTAAAGAATGCAAAAAAGTCTGCACTGCACTTACCACGGCGCCGGACCCGCATTCTCACCATTAACCGGGACCTATTTCCAATGCATACCAGACTATTTATAGGACCTATTTGTACCAGCAACCCCGGCTTTGCAAACGTAGGACTTTTAATAGCCCCCATTAAAATAGAAAATACGTAAAGCGTACGAAAATAGGTGCTAGGTGAAGAGGTGATAGCCTAGTGATAAAGACGTAGGTTTTGTATTCGGAGGTCGGGTGTTCGATTCCAGGCGTAACACCTCTAACTTTTCGGAGTTATGTGAGTTTTAAGCAATTAAATATCGCTTGTTATTATGGTGAAGAAACACATCGTGAGGAAACCTGCATGCCTGGGTATCTAAATATATAAAACGAAAAGGTGACTGACTGACTGATCTATCAACTCACAGCTCAAACTACTGGACGGATCAGGCTGAAATTTAGCATGCAGATAGCTATTATGACGTAGGCACCCGCTAAGTAAGGATTTTTGAAAATTCAACCCTAAGGGGATAAAATAGGGGTTCAAAATTCGTGTAGTCCATGCGGACGAAGTCACGGGCATAAGCTAGTTTTTCATAATTTTCTCAGAGACATCCATAGAAAATGCTGTCTTTTTTGAAAAATATCAAAATAACCACACTGACACCACATTGCATTAGTATCTACATTGCACCCGTGCGAAGTCGGGGCAGGTCGCTAGTCAAATATAAATTGTACTTGGGTCGGTAATCTTATCGCGAAAATCTACAATGAAAAATGGAATGACCATCTTTTCAAGGAAGTACCTACTTCACATTAACAAGCTTCGAGTGTGTAGGTAATCCAAAGGGAAATTACATGTAATTTTCTGATAGACTACGCAGTAAGTTCATTAATATTATAAGCAATAATAATGTAACATCTATGTATAATAATAAATATAATAAAACCTTAATTCCCGTGGACGAACTCGCGCTCACGAAGTGTTTGGTACACGTATGATGGGTAGGTACAGGAGTAGATACAAAGATTTTTTCTTTTCATCTTGGAAAATCAAAGAGTTTTCACGGGATTTTCACCTAAATCCACGCTATTAGTACGCGAGTCGCGACAGGTTGAAGTGACGTGAAAAAATAATCACGTCATCTTTTACAAATCGGATTGGTTTACTGTACACATATTCTCCTCTCCGCTCCGCTTAGGTGGATACCGGGCCTTATACAAAAAAACAGGCCAAGTGCGAGTCAGGCTCGCGCAATGAGGGTTCCGTACTACAGTCGTATTTTTTCGACATTTTGCACGATAATTCAAAAACTATGATGTATAAAAATAAATAAAATCTGTTTCAGAATGCACAGATGAAGACCTTTCATATGATACCCCACTTGATATAGTTATCTTACTTCGAAAATTGAAAATACTAATTGTTAGTTCATGACCACAATTTAATTTTTTTGTGTAATGTAACCACAAATTCATAGTTTTCAGATTTTTCCCCGAATGTCAGCTATTAGAACTACCCACCTGCCAAATTTCATGATTCTAGGTCAACGGGAAGTACCCTGTAGGTTTCTTGACAGACCGACAGACAGACAGACAACAAAGTGATCCTATAAGGGTTCCGTTTTTCCTTTTGAGGTACGGCACCCTAAAAATGTGGATTAACTGAATGTAGACACTAGCTGTAGATACCTGCAATAGATTAACTCGAGCCTAGATTGGAAACCAGATAAGGTAATTGTACCCGATCTGAAGATGATGTAAATGATGTACACCCGGCAACATTATAATCAGTCGCTTTAATGCGATAGTTTTAAGGATAAGTTTTGCATGATACAACTTTAATTGCTCGTTGCTTACCGTACTTTGAGGCGCCAAGAAACTTTCAAATGAAAATATTATTAGTATAAACCCCGCAAATTGCTATTGCGCTGGACCCATGTCTCATTAACATCGAAATGACGTCACTTTGACGTCAGCCGAAATAATGATATACCATCAGCTCGAAACTTCAGTCTAGTACTGACGTCACTAAAATGGCGGCCACGCGCATTAGCAATTTGCGGGACTTATACCTACTTATACTCGTAAGATTCTAGGAGATTATTCGCGTTCCATGCATTATCCGTATGTAAAGGCTTGTAGAATTGTCATCACAATTCACAACCTTTCGCCGGCTCACTACTCAGAACGAGTCACCTCTCAGAATGAGAAGTGTTTAAGCCATAGTCCACCACGCTGGTCAAGTGTGGGTTAGCAGACTTCACACGCCTTTGAGGATATTATGGAGAACTTGCGCAAGTTTCCTGACGATGTTTTCCTTCACCTATAAGGCATGATAACTCCGAAAAGTTAAGGTGCGTGCCCGGGATCGAACCCAGTGGCGGATTTGCCCTAAGGCCCAGTAGGCCCGGGCCTAGGGCGGCCATTCCTAGCGATAAAAATTCGCCGATGTTATGATAAAAGTTGGTAAATATGATGAGTGCTGAAAAGAGGGCGGCTGGTACCTACTTACTACATGACCTAGGGCGGCTAGGACTGGAAATCCGCCACTGATCGAACCCCTGACCTCCGATTAGGAGGCGGACGTCCTAACCACTAGATTATCACAGCTTGATAACTCCGAAAACTTGTGTGTTTGTGCGTGCTCAAAGTGCACTGCCCGTATGTAACCTACCTAACTATAGACGTCCACTGCTGGACATAGGTCTCTTGTAGGGACTTCCACACGCCACGGTCTTGCGCCGTTTGAATCCAGCGGCTCCCTGCGACTCGTCTCATGTCGTCCGTCCACCTAGTGGGGGGGGTCTTCCAACGCTGCGTCTTCCGGTGCGAGGTCGCCATTCCAGCACCTTGGGATCCCAACGTCTATCGGTTGTACGAACTATCTGCCCTGCCCATTGCCACTTCAGCTTCGCAACCCGTTGAGCTATGTCGGTTACTAAGATCGGAATCTAGATCTACCCGTATTAAACTCACAAACCCCGAGATTGTAAAGTGTAAACCATCTGGTCAATAAAATCATCGAAACAAAAAAGATTGCGAAAAAACGTTGGCGTCGCGTTGAGGTGGGCGCTAGGGTGACCATAAAAACAAAAATTGCGGATTATTTGGTTAACTTTGATGCTGTTTCGCAACATTATACCATTTTTTACTACATGTATTGTTTTCATATTACATTGGAATTTTATTAATTTTATAAATAAAATAAAATCTTTACAGATACTTCGAAACTTAGAAGTATAACAAACAATGAAATTAACATGTATGTCTTTTGTATTTATTTTGTATATATTATGTATTATTATGTTATTATCAAAACTATCAATTTAAAATATATGTACACATACGTGGAACAAAACAAAATATTCACATAATAAACTTAAATGTTTACAAAAAGTATCGAAGCAGTCATTAACGGGCATGATGCCTAATATTACCGGCGCTATTGCCTCGCTACATAGCTATAGGCTTAGCCGTTGAGCTAATAAGCGCCAGTATTTGGATCACCTGACGTGTGGATCAGTTTTTGGACACGACTAATTAAAATGATTTATCATCATCATCATTATGATCAACCCATCACTGGCTCACTACAGAGCACGGGTCTCCTCTCAGAGTGAGAAGGGTTTTTGGCCATAATCTACCACGCTGGCCATGTGCGGATTGGTAGACTTCACACACCTTTGAGAACATTATGGGGAACTCTCAGGCATGCAGGTTTCCTCACGATGTTTTCCTTCACCGTTAAAGCAAATGATATTTAATTAATTAAAACGCACATAAATCCGAAAAGTTAGAGGTGCGTGCCCGGGATCGAACCCCCCGACCTCCGATTAGAAGGCGGACGTCCTAACCACTAGGCTATCTTAGCTAATATGAGCACTTACTTCAATCAACTAGTACTTGTAAATTCTTTTTTCACTAATTTTACTAATTTAAGGCAGTAATTTAAATAAATTACTTGGTTTTACGTTTTAATAAATAAAAATGATACAAAATAAAAAGTTCACATACGTCTTACCTAT
Source organism: Maniola hyperantus (assembly GCF_902806685.2). Taxonomy (NCBI): domain Eukaryota; kingdom Metazoa; phylum Arthropoda; class Insecta; order Lepidoptera; family Nymphalidae; genus Maniola; species Maniola hyperantus. The sequence goes on along the minus strand of NC_048554.1, from coordinate 2,019,362 downwards.
ACCTTTCAATTTTGTTGTCGTTTCACATACCTATCGATTTTGAGCTTTCGTCTAAATATTTTAAGATCTTTTATTCTTAAACACAAACAAGGCTGACGCAAGGTTTCCACTATTGCATCAGCTAAATGGACCAGCAAGTTTTATGCATAAGACATCAGGTTTTCGCACCTTGAACGAGCACAAACAGCAGTACTCTGCGAATCTTTTATATTGGAAGATTTTTACTGTTAGAATAAAACCAAATCAATATTAGATGAAATTTATAATGTATTTAAGTTAAAAATAGATCATTAATGATTATTAGATATATAAATAAGACATTTATTGCACAAAGGTCCATTTAAGTGTTATTCTATTTTGTAATAAACCACAAAAAAAAACAACTTAATCAAAACCAATATTGTAACCGCAATATAATAAGAATGTAATGTTAAACAAGTTATGGTTACATTGTTTTGCTAACAAACTTGGAACAAACATTAATCACAATGTAATAGACACGTGTTAAAATTGAATTAAGGCCATATTATATTTTTTATTTATCAGCAGTAATTAAATATTTTTTATGGAGAATTCAGTCTCCACGAAGTATTTAAAAACTGAAGGTCAACAAAACCAGAATGGACAGGAAATGTGCAACGCATAAACAGCATGAGAGCCTCGAAAAAATTGCTGGACAGAAAACCAGAGGGTCGCAGAGGCTGGTGGATTAACGGTGTGGAGAAGGACATGAGGGTTTTAGGAGTATGAAAGGAGAAGGAAGCTGCTTCTGACCGCCTTCGATAAAGAAGTAAGAATGCTTAGCTTTGCATCGAGAATTCAAAAGCGGCTGCACGAGAAATGCTATAAAATTTATTTTCCTTAGCGGACTTACAAGGTCAAGTCACTTCTCGCAGAAACACGCGATTCACTTTGCACGGCGAATAGGACTTTCTTAACGCGCGCTTATAATGAAAAAGTGAAAAACTAAATTTTCAACGGCTTAAACGCCAACAAAGGGCGTCGCTTATGTCTTTTGCAAGGGTGGTAAATTGGGCGGAATAGAAATATACCCGGATACGGAATAATCTACCACCTTACAAAGATTAGAGGAAAAAAAAAATAATTTTACTTACTTGATCTATCTACCTAGTAAAGAATAGAAGCTAGCCGTCGACTCCCTTGTAATGTATATGAGGTGTTATAAATGAAATTTGCTAGATGTTAGGCAAAATTGTTTTTAATGTAACTTTTACCGGGGTCGCTTAATACATAGTGATGGCTAATAATGCTTAGTTATTCTAGCTTAATGCCAAGACTTAATTTAGATACATTAGAATGCCTTAGGTAGATAGTACATAAAATCTATGTTTTAAATTTAAGATGCCATTGGCATGGAATAGACAATGACACAGTAAAATTCATAAAATTGTTTCAAAATAAAAGCTCAGTAGTAAAGACAGGGTTCTTACTGTACACATACACTAAGAAGGTTCACTAAACTGTTCCAGGATACAAACATTTGCTTACTTGTAGGTGCGAAGACTGCAATGTAGCTGGGCGGCATCGGCCAAGATCCAAAACTCAATTTAACTTGATTCTTCACAACCGAAATGTTTCCTTACAAAGATTTTCACCAAGTCTTATCCATAGAATTAAGTTGCCAACGTGAATGTACAAAAGAAATAAATACGGAAAACGAAAGCGAAATACGAAAACCGAAAACTAAAAACGGAAACGCAAACGGAAACTAAAACGGAAACCCTGCAACAAAGAAAAACAAGATTATTATTTGTGCTGTGTGAAAATTTCGACACGTGGAATTTTCCCGATCAAACACAACTCACCTATTGAACTCCTGGCCACCAATGGTTTTCAGGAGTCCACCCACAACCCATTATCCTCATTTATTTGGGAAGGTAAAATAACTGGAACTGAAAGTGAAATCATGAAATTAGGATTTTCTCTAACCAAACCGCCATTTTGTCGAATCCACATTACTTGATTTTTCACTCACCATAATTGATGAAACATTGAAATACGTTAGGATGACTAAATTTATAACTATTGTATTTTCCCAGGCGAAGCCATGGGCGAAAAGGAGTGAGATTTTCCTGGAACGAAAAAATTCGTCTTCACATGTTGACTCCAGAAAAATTCTAAATCTCACCAATCGGTGTTGCCAGACGCAACCCGAGTGTGGCCGCTCTCATTTAGTTTGATCATGAAGCCAATTCATTTTTGAATATTTGCGGAACCTAAGGATATATTATAAGAACCGTTTTGTTAATGACTTAACAATAAACAAATGATATTATGGTTTTATTTAATTATTTTGTTTTATTTTTACGACAATTGACAACGAAGCAAACGCCATCTATTGTGGCTCGAATGAACTCTGAACATCGACCCACGCGTAGTTCTGCACCTTGATGCTAGGTGGCACCAACATACTTTGAACAAAATTGATTTTTATTAAAAGCGAAACGCTAGTTAGTAGTTCAAAATTTACAACGTCACAATACTTCCCCTCCTACGAAAAGGTTCAACAGGTTGAACCACGCTGCCCTCAGCGTCATCCAACAACTACTAACAATTTGCCTGAAACAAACAAACAAAAACACAGAAGTTACGCGTGAACGCACATCTACTACTAACAAGGAAAATTGTCTAACAAAATAAATATACTGAAAACAGTGTAAGGTTTTATACATTATACTTAACTACACAACCCTAACTTCTAAAAAGAATATATACAAAAAAACTTCATGGTGTCTAAGACACTTGAGTGGAAACATCTTGGCATCATTCTTCAGCTGACTGATAGAATGCGTCTAGGCCTACGGTGGTTCACTCTTTTAAACTACCATCGTAATATTTGTTACTCAACAAATACGGAAAATCTGGTTGTGAACGGGTCCATCTTATATGGCAACCGTTCTCTATCCCATTCGGAAAAATAAAACCGAATCAAAATCGGAATATGAGAAAAAAAAAAACGAAATAACTCTCCTAGAAAATAGATCTCGGAACAGAATCGGAAAAATAACAGAAATGATCCATTATCTAGAAGGAAAACGAAAACAAAACACAAAACCCCCCCTTTCGTTATCCCCAAAGTACGATATTTGCATTTTTACTTTCTCAACCGGTTGGTCTACCACAAGCATTCCAATCATCACATATTCATCCCTACATACATCCACTACATTCCTCCTCAACTGAACCATGGTAATGTAACTGTTAACTCAGAACATCACTACACTCATTCAAATTCCTAATTGAATATTGATAACTTAAATATTCAAACAGTTTAGACCAAACTAAGTAATGGCAAATATCTACTTCTTAATATCCTTAATATGCCAAGTGCCTATTGGGTGGTTGTCAGCTACTCTAACTAGTTCGTAAACCAAAGGTGACAAAACCTTGACAACCCTGCACTTTTCATACTTAGGTGCCAGCTTAGCTGCGAAAAAATTTGTAGCGTCGCTTTGTGGATAGGTCTTTTTCCACACTATATCCCCAACAGAATAGCTTGCAGACCTACGCCTTAAGTTGTAATGCGTTGCATACTCTGCATGAGCCTGAAACAAATTTCTCCTAACCTGACCAAATATGTCCTCCAAAGTTCCAAACTTTCCTGCGTATTCCTCCCTTGGAATTCCGGCCTCGTACTCCTTATCCGTGTCCTTATAGAAGGAACCATTTAAAACCGGTTCTCTAGCGTGGACAAGGAAGAACGGGGAGAATCCAGTGGATTCATTAACCGCACTGTTTATGGCGAACTGGACCTTGTACAGGTTTTCGTCCCAGGACCTGTGGTTATCTTTCACAAAAGCGGCTACAGCAGTCATAACAACCTTATTGTACCTCTCAACAAGGTTAACTTGCGGAGTGTACAGTGGTGTGTAGTGTAATTTCGGAATATTATAACGCTTAATGAGATTACGGAATTCAGATCCTGTAAATTGGGACCCATTGTCCACAATCACAGTCTCTGGAACACTATGGTTCAAAAATACAAAATTCTCTAGCGCTTTAACAACAGCGGCACCTGTGGCACGCCGTAACGGAAACAACATTGTATATTTCGAAAAACAACACGTCACCACAAAAAGAAATGTAAATCCTGATTTAGACCTAGGCAAAGGTCCGACTAAATCAGCCGAAATGACCTGAAAAGGTCTCTCGCAGACTTTAGGCTTCCCTAGCAGACCTGGAGTGGCTGATGTCGTGTGTTTATACGCAGAGCAAGTATCACAATTCTTAACGTACTCAACCACGTCCTTATACATACCACGCCAAAAATATCTGAGGGATAATCTGCGATGAGTTTTGAACACACCAAAATGACCTGCAGTTGCGTCTGCATGGTTTTGTTGCATAATTCTAAGGATGTCGTTCTTGTGGACTACCTCTTTCCAGTCGAACTCACTGAGAAGCTGGTATTTACATTTACTGTAACGATATAGTTTATCGTTCAAAATACAAAAATTCGGAAAATTTGCTGGATTGATTTTACAGCCATTAAATGTTTTGTCATACCAGTCATCTACCAAAACTTGTTGACTAGAGTTATCGGAATTTTCAAACATAAGATGTACTTACTATTGAAAGCAATACCCAACAACAACTCAGTTAAGCAATGTTTATTACTAAACTGAAGGCAAACATTCACTTATACACCTCCAAGGTAAGTCGATAACATAATTAAACGGCATAAGCACCATTTATAAAGTGTTAATTAAATAAGAAAAAAAACCACTGTTCATCAATTATGTTCCAGTTATATTGTGACGTTGTAAATTTTGAACTACTAACTAGCGTTTCGCTTTTAATAAAAATCAATTTTGTTCAAAGTATGTTGGTGCCACCTAGCATCAAGGTGCAGAACTACGCGTGGGTCGATGTTCAGAGTTCATTCGAGCCACAATAGATGGCGTTTGCTTCGTTGTCAATTGTCGTAAAAATAAAACAAAATAATTAAATAAAACCATAATATCATTTGTTTATTGTTAAGTCATTAACAAAACGGTTCTTATAATATATCCTTAGGTTCCGCAAATATTCAAAAATGAATTGGCTTCATGATCAAACTAAATGAGAGCGGCCACACTCGGGTTGCGTCTGGCAACACCGATTGGTGAGATTTAGAATTTTTCTGGAGTCAACATGTGAAGACGAATTTTTTCGTTCCAGGAAAATCTCACTCCTTTTCGCCCATGGCTTCGCCTGGGAAAATACAATAGTTATAAATTTAGTCATCCTAACGTATTTCAATGTTTCATCAATTATGGTGAGTGAAAAATCAAGTAATGTGGATTCGACAAAATGGCGGTTTGGTTAGAGAAAATCCTAATTTCATGATTTCACTTTCAGTTCCAGTTATTTTACCTTCCCAAATAAATGAGGATAATGGGTTGTGGGTGGACTCCTGAAAACCATTGGTGGCCAGGAGTTCAATAGGTGAGTTGTGTTTGATCGGGAAAATTCCACGTGTCGAAATTTTCACACAGCACAAATAATAATCTTGTTTTTCTTTGTTGCAGGGTTTCCGTTTTAGTTTCCGTTTGCGTTTCCGTTTTTAGTTTTCGGTTTTCGTATTTCGCTTTCGTTTTCCGTATTTATTTCTTTTGTACATTCACGTTGGCAACTTAATTCTATGGATAAGACTTGGTGAAAATCTTTGTAAGGAAACATTTCGGTTGTGAAGAATCAAGTTAAATTGAGTTTTGGATCTTGGCCGATGCCGCCCAGCTACATTGCAGTCTTCGCACCTACAAGTAAGCAAATGTTTGTATCCTGGAACAGTTTAGTGAACCTTCTTAGTGTATGTGTACAGTAAGAACCCTGTCTTTACTACTGAGCTTTTATTTTGAAACAATTTTATGAATTTTACTGTGTCATTGTCTATTCCATGCCAATGGCATCTTAAATTTAAAACATAGATTTTATGTACTATCTACCTAAGGCATTCTAATGTATCTAAATTAAGTCTTGGCATTAAGCTAGAATAACTAAGCATTATTAGCCATCACTATGTATTAAGCGACCCCGGTAAAAGTTACATTAAAAACAATTTTGCCTAACATCTAGCAAATTTCATTTATAACACCTCATATACATTACAAGGGAGTCGACGGCTAGCTTCTATTCTTTACTAGGTAGATAGATCAAGTAAGTAAAATTATTTTTTTTTTCCTCTAATCTTTGTAAGGTGGTAGATTATTCCGTATCCGGGTATATTTCTATTCCGCCCAATTTACCACCCTTGCAAATGGCGCCCGAACGTTTTTTTATATAGTTATTTCAGTATATTTTGAGAAATTTTGTGAATTTTATGAAATGTACTCCGCTGATTGTACAATTTTCTAAGTAGTGACACATTGCAAAGAGCACTAAGCTGTTTTTTATGGTTAACTAACTAAATAATAACTAATAGTTAGAAATTTTGTTTGATAGTTTAAGTAATTTTCTGAGTATAGTCCAACAATGGTTTTCAGGAGTCCACCCACAACCCATTATCCTCATTTATTTGGGAAGGTAAAATAACTGGAACTGAAAGTGAAATCATGAAATTAGGATTTTCTCTAACCAAACCGCCATTTTGTCGAATCCACATTACTTGATTTTTCACTCACCATAATTGATGAAACATTGAAATACGTTAGGATGACTAAATTTATAACTATTGTATTTTCCCAGGCGAAGCCATGGGCGAAAAGGAGTGAGATTTTCCTGGAACGAAAAATTCGTCTTCACATGTTGACTCCAGAAAAATTCTAAATCTCACCAATCGGTGTTGCCAGACGCAACCCGAGTGTGGCCGCTCTCATTTAGTTTGATCATGAAGCCAATTCATTTTTGAATATTTGCGGAACCTAAGGATATATTATAAGAACCGTTTTGTTAATGACTTAACAATAAACAAATGATATTATGGTTTTATTTAATTATTTTGTTTTATTTTTACGACAATTGACAACGAAGCAAACGCCATCTATTGTGGCTCGAATGAACTCTGAACATCGACCCACGCGTAGTTCTGCACCTTGATGCTAGGTGGCACCAACATACTTTGAACAAAATTGATTTTTATTAAAAGCGAAACGCTAGTTAGTAGTTCAAAATTTACAACGTCACACTTTCTCCAAAATGTTTGCTGCATTTACTACATATTTACGTCAGCTGATTAAAATTAGATTAAGCATACTTATTGATTAGGTATTATGTAACGATTACGTGTCGTGTATTTCGTGTTAATGAATAATATTCCTTAGACAAAGTAAGTATTTACCCAGTACCCTGTATTTAAATATGAAAAGACTAATTTTAGCTTTTTGTATGATGACTCTTATTGTATCCACATATTTAAAAAATATGTATTAATCTAAAAAAAAAAATCGAATACATATTTAAGTTAAGCATTCTTAAACGACGACATAAAATATTTTAACTTATAAATACGTTCGTAACAACATATCCGTCATATACAAAGTGTATGGTCACACTATAGATATGTAAACTGTGGACAGGAAAAACATATACCATTACATAATATCTCTAAATGTGACTAGTGACTACCGATGAAAACCAAATTATATAGGCAAATTAATACGTAAATTTTGACATAGAAAAATGTAGAAAAAATTGAACTGAAAACTCAGCAGTATCAGTGACCATAGGAGGATCTTTTAAAAACACTTTAAGTGGTGATAGCCTAGTCTAACTTCTCGAATTTATGTGCGTTTCAAGCAATTAAATATCATAGCTTTCACGGTAAAGAAAACAATAGTGAGGAACCCTGCTTACCTGAGAGTTCTTCATGATGTTCTCAAAAGTGTGCAAAATCTGCCAATCTGCCTTTGGTCAGCTTGGTAGATTATTGCCTAAACTGTTCTCATACTGAGAGAAGACCCGTGCTCAGCATGAGCCAGCAATGGATTGTTTACGATAAAAAGCTTTTTCGAGGGTTTTTTCGATGTATGGGCTTCGAAGTACCAGGGACACCCAGAACGGCAAACGGGTGGTTACCTATTGGAAAAACGACACACAGTTAAAGCTTGGGGTTAATACTCACATGTTTGATGTCATAGTGGAGGATGCTCTCGATGTACGTGGGTAGTTGGTTGACGACTGTGAAGTAGCCGAATACAGAGGCGCCGTGCGTTATAACAATAGCCCATACTGGCGCCGACGTTAGCATGCTTCGCCAAGGCACTGGCATGTGCTGTGGGCAAATATTGACAAATGTAACAAACTTCAATTTTTCAGTTATTTTTATTTTTAGATATTTTTCCGAGTCCTCTAATGTTTAAATGATCTACGACAATAATTAGTTTAGAGAATCAAGTTTCTACTGTATATATTAAGTGTATTAAAGTAAATTACCTTTATTGTAATGTAAGTAACATGGGTTTAATATCTGTTGTTATAAAACCAAGTAATGAATGTCATCAATTTATCTTGATGATCGACCTATGTCAATAATTTATCTGCGCGACCGCGAAATTTTGATGATACCATGTTATCAACTTATCAAGGTACACGTTTTCAAAATTTATCGATAAGCTTACTGGTGCTTACTGCTCGTAATACCGATTTTCGTGATTAATAGTAATCAATAATAAACAAAATCCTGATTAAAAAACGATAAACAAGCTATAATTTATTACATTTAGGTACTGTTACAAGTTTTGATAGGTATATAATATAGTTTTAACTATGTACGAAAATTATAATATTATACCTATTATCATGCAAAAGCGATGACATGGAAAATTAACAGGAAAAACATTAAAATAACATATAATTTGCGTATAAGCTTGATTATTTAAAGAATATAAACGGGGTCAAACGGTAAAACAATAAAAGAAACAACTAACTATTAATGTGTGAGCATATTATATTCTGAGAGGAGACGTGCCCAGTTATACCAGGCCAGCGATGGGTTTCGTTTCGACAGACGATTTTACACTTGACTTCGATCTCACCTGATTATAAATATCGAATGACGATGCAGTCTAAGTTGGAATCTGGCTAGCTCGTAAGTGATACGGCAGTTTTTATTAAACTCATACCCGTTAAACTAACTCTATACGGCATCATTTTAGAACGCTAAGCTAATGCTTAATGTACGTGAGTTTAACGGTGTAACATTTGCAATCGAAATGAAACTAAAACAAAAGTTGAAGCCTCAATAATCGTAAAGGATAAGTTAAACGTAAAAATTGTCTTAACAACGTAAAAATGATTTTAATAAAAGAACTAGTCTAATGACATTAATTTTTGCATATTTTTTTTACTATTTTGCTATCATTAGTAGCATTCGCAAAATTAAGACAAATCTATTAGCGGAAAAATCATTAAAATCGATCCACACGATTCTAGAGTACCACAAAATAATGAAAACAACACCACCACTCTATTGTATAGCGCAGTAATAAAAGTTCTAAATCTTACGCCTTTGTTAGTATCTTGAGGCAGCGCTTTCATCAGGAAGTTTCGCTCCGTGTCTGAGATGCGAGGATGCTGCGCCGGCGTGTCGTACACCACTGCAAACCATGCCACCGACCACATCACGCCGATTATACCTGTATAACAATATTTAGTAATAAAAATAAAGTAAAATTACACAAAGCATAACTAGTACCTACTTCATAAGAACATTACATAAATCACTACTATGACTATTTCATAATATTTCCTCTGTCTTACTACAATCGTGCTCATATTATACAAATAAGCCAATTTTTTAATTAGCAACTAATCTCTAAGGAATAAAATTGAATTTTCGACAGTTTTTGTATCGGAAATCTGACAAATTCATTCCTCAGTTGGGTTATCTGATGACTGATAAAATCTGCTCTTAGTGGTAGACATCTGCGCAATAATGTTAAAATATCCATATAAATATTTACAGCAGATTTGCATAAACTTAACAAATACTTATTCTAGTTTAGTTGAAATTGAAAAAAAAAAAAAAAATTAAAACATCACTAAATGTTAAACAAACAAACAAAAGTAGGACTGTCCGAATTATACCACTGACATGGAGGTCCTATGTTACAACTTTTAGTCTATTTAGAATAAAAACAATTAATACACTCGCTTTAGGTGCATATTTTTTTATGTAAATAAAACAAAAAACCTTAAGTTATGAGTTAAGTTGGTGTCAGCAAAACCTCCGGACGACAGTATATTATTGTACAGAAAGCAAAAGGTTGACTTAGGAACCAATCGCGCGGCAGAAGGCACCAGACAGATAAATCCACCCACTGCGCAGGTACAACATTACTTACCAGTGAAATAGAAAGCAGACTCCCATCCAAAGTGCGCTATGAGGAAACCGCAAATCGGCATCGTCATGGCAGCACCAAGAGAGGATGCTGTAACAACGAATATAGTTATTATTATGTTATTTTCCCCTTCACAGTTCACACACCTTTAGAGAACATTATGGAGAACACTCGGGCTTGCAGGTTTCCTCACCATGTTTTTCTTAACCGTTAAAGCAAGTGATATTTAATTGCTTAAAACATTTAGCTGCGTAAAGAAAAAAAGAGGTGCGTGCACACTGTTGCTACAGTACGCGGCCGAAAATAATGTACATCGACCTTTAGAAGGAGATAGCAGATTTGTACAGATACAAATACAAATTTCTTTATTGCGAATCTGGGTAAACAGTGGAGATGTTACAAAAACAAAAAGGTACAGCCAAATTCTGCCTATTAGCATGCAATACGTTATGATATTCCTAACAACGTGTACATAGTTTTGATAAAATTAGCCAAATTTAATACTTAGTCACAAAAGAATAAAAAAACAAGATAGTACTTAATACAAAATATGTCAAAAGGTAACCATCAATACGGTAATCATTCATCTAAGATCAATACACACTAAAGGAAAAAATGTCATCTTAGATATTCGTCAACACTATAAAAAATATTTTTAATTAAATATTCGAATGTAGAGCACTGTCACTGTCGCTGAGACCGACAAAACGTCATATAGGTATGAGTGACAGAGATAACGCTCTACAAAGCCGAAATGTCATTCTAAAGGCCTCACTTTCGGCCGCGTACTGTAGTGTCTTAAGTCTGAGCAAAGTCAAAGTACGCTCTACAGATTTCAGCCTAGTAGTAGGGCAGACAAGACTGAATGGAGTCGGGGTTACCAGACTTCGTTCTGGGCCCAATCTATTTGTCAATGATTAGCAGTCAAAACATTTTATTTAGTCAAATGTAACAGACTAAAAGCATAGATCTCATGTCAACTGCTACCGGCCGCATCTAATTATAGCCGCCTAAAACTAGTTCTAACCGCATTTAGACTTTTATCCGTAACATACCAACTCAATCTAGGTGCGTAATTTTCCTGCTATTAGAATGTAACTAGAAACCATGGAAATTTCAGGGAAAACCATTGGCAATATATTAAATTCCAATAGCGAACTTTTAAGAGGTCAAGGCGGGAAGGTGTAAATGAAATTACCATATTCTTTTCCTCGAAGGTACCCTAGACCTAATTATTGAGGGCTGTCCTTACTGCCCACGTGATAAGGTCGCGCCGAGGGTTTACGGGCCCTTGTTTTTTTTTCTATTCATTTTTAGGGTTCGGTAACTCAAAAGGATAAAGGGCACCCTTATATAGGATCACTTTGTTGTCTGTCCAGTGTGAAACCAGCCCAGAGAAGAAGAACTCTTAAGTCTAAGCTAAGTCAGAGTGCGCTCTATAGATCTCACCCTTAGTAAGCGAGCGAAACTAACTTAGGTTCGTTTCGCTTCGCTCCCAATGTGGCCTGCGCTTAAGTCCCGTTAGAAATATGTATGTACTAGCAGTTGCCCGCGACTTCGTCCGCTGGTTTCTCATGAGATCTAAAATTTTCCCGCTGCAAAAGGCCTCACTTACCTACACACTCAGTCGCACCTTAAGGCACGGAACCCAGAATACCTAAATGGCAATTTTCATATCTCTAACTCCAAAAACATAGGACTTTCATACAACCTTCGACCCCCCTTTCACACCCTTAGGGGGGGAATTTTTTAAAACCGTTTCTTAGCTGATACCTACGTCTTGGAAAGAACCTACCTTCCAAATTTCAAGTTTGTAGGCTTTATAGTTCCTGAGATTTTGTGATTAGTCAGTCAGTCAGTGAGTGAGTGGTATTTCGCTTTTATATGTATGTATATTGTATAACAGGTACCTACGTACTTAGCGCTTGCTTGATCTTTGAGACCTCTATGTTACGAATACATAATATTATTAGTAGGTACTATGACACGGATACTTCCAAGTGTTTATGTGTAGTGAAATATTTATATGATTACTAGCTGATGCCTGCGACTTCGTCCGCGTGGATTTACATTTTAAAAATCCCGCGGGAACTCTTTGATTTTCCGGGATAAAAAGTAGCCTATGTCACTCTCCAGATCTTTATCTATACCCATGCAAAAAATCACGTCAATCCGTTGCACCGTTGCGAAGTGATTGAAGGACAAACCAACAAACCAATAAACCAACAGTTCAAAATGATCGATAAACCACCCACTGCTCAGGTACAAGGTCAGAGTGCTATTTAGTGTCGTCCATCTTTGGTCTTGTATCTCAAAGTGGACCGTTCACAGTCGCCTTTTTCGAATGCGATTTCATCACACAATAACCCCTTTTTTTCAACAAAACTAGCATCAATTTTTAGGGTTCCGTACCTCAAAAGGAAAAACGGAACCCTTATAGGATCACTTTGTTGTCTGTCTATCTGTCTGTCTGTCTGTCTGTCTGTCTGTCTGTCTGTCTGTCTGTCTGTATGTCTGTCTGTCTGTCCGTCTGTCTGTCAAGAAACCTACAGGGTACTTTCCGTTGACCTAGAATCATGAAATTTGGCAGGTAGGTAGATCTTATAGCTGACATTTGGGGAAAATCTGAAAACCGTGAATTTAGGGTTAGATCACACAAAAAAAATTAATTTGTAATCATGAACTAATAATTAGTATTTTCAACTTTCGAAGTGAGTGACTACATCAAGTGGGGTATCATATGAAGGTCTTCACCTGTACATTCTAAAACAGATTTTTATTTATTTTTATGCATCATAGTTTTTGAATTATCGTGCAAAATGTCGAAAAAATACGACTGTAGTACGGAACCTTCATTGCGCGAGCCTGACTCGCACTTGGCCGGTTTTTTGTACAGCTTACGAAATTTACATGACCTATGACCGTTTAACTTGTGGCTCGCGTAATTATTATGAAACATAAGAAGGCGTAGTCACATCGTCACAGATTGATAATAATGTTATCAACGCTTGTCTATTTCTTATCACTACAGAGTACGCATTATAAAACTCGCGCACCGAGGGTTCCATACTACTACAAAGTAGCCTATGTCACTCTCATGCAAAAAATTACACGTCAATCCGTTGCACCGTTGCGACGTGATTGAAGGACAAACCAACAAACAAACACACTTTCGCATTTATAATAAGGGTACTGATGAAACATAAGAAGGCGTAGTCACATCGTCACAGATTGATAATGTTATCAACGCTTGTCTATTTCTTATCAGTACAGACTACAGAGTACACATTATAATATTATTGTTATAATAAATGACGCATAAACTTGATATATGTCGGAGGAGTTCCGTTGGAGACGGTTCAGAAAATTTTCCAACGTGACCTAGGTCTTATGGGTTACACTGCACTCAGTGGCGTGCACAGGGTTTGAAGCCAGGGTAGGCATTATTTAGGTAGGAACCTGTTCACTGGCAGGTCTTAATGAAAAATATGCATTGAGCTTACAACTGGGGTAAGCAGTGCATTTATGCCTCTATGACCTGCACGCTACTGACTGCACTGCAACTTTGGAATATATAATATAAATTAAGTTACTATTTAAGTACATATTATTGGGGCCAATTCTCTTGTGCACAATCTCTAAACTAAACTAAACTAACAGGTCTAAATCTAGTGCTATCCTTTTTTACAAGCAACATTATAAAAGGGGTAGTAATAGATTAAGACGTGCCATTTTAGTTTAGTTTAGAGATTGTGGACAACGGAATTAGCCACATTGTATCATATTTTATTAGATTATTAATTAAAGTATATTATACATTCGAACCTAACAGTCACTTCAATTATCGCACTCCGAACCGTACAACCTATTTTATTTTTTTGATTTTAGTTTAATTTGTACCAAAAACATGAGAAATAGAGAGTAACATACACGGACATTATTTTCCAATTTTGATGATTTTTTTACTAGTTAGCCGCGAGTTGGTTTTTCGGACAAAGTTTCGCTTGGTGCGCTTAGTTAGGTAGGTGATTGGACAAAAATCCATGTATCCATGGTATCCATGTACTAAGTAATAGGTATTGCCTGATGATTTGGCAGTTGGCACAGACTTCAAATACTACCTATAGTAAAAATAGTACCTAGTACCTACCTACTTGATTTATTAGTCTCCAAAGAAGGTCGTTCAGATCAGCCCCCCAATTGTGTAAGAATAACCATTTCATGGCTATCGCAATCGTCAAGAATTCTGCCCTTTGATTGGCTGTGAAAAAATGTAAACAGCGAATCAACCAATCAAAGGGCAGATATTCTTGACGATTGCGATAGCCATGAAACGGTTATTCTTACACAATTGGGGGGCAGATCAGCAGGGCGATTGTCTAAAACCTGCATCAATCATTATTACAATCTCAATTGTTCCGATTGGCTGAATATGTGCGATTCTTGTTGCAACAATGCATTGTGGCCAATAGTGAACGAGCATTAACCAATCAGAGATGATTGCGATCGTGACATTGTAGCTGTCAAACAACCGCGGTAGGGCCACAGATCATAGAAAATTGACGTGACACAGTTATCTGATTAGTGGGAACTACACTGTACTTACGAGCACACTGTAAGACCTGAGACCTCCTAGACCTAGTTGTAAATACGGGTGTTAGTCCGCTTCTGAGCATTGACTTATATTATATTACTTCGTATGGACAGGGCCATTGAACAAACAAAATGGCACCGACTCATTGGAGCTTTAGCACCAATGCAACCTCAGTGACGTCAGGATTTCAAACGGGTCGATTTTATCTAAGAGGTGGCGCTGATTTATTTGGTTCCAAAACCGTGAAAATTTTTATTCGCTTGGGCATATTTTGTCATTTATATCGTACCTATGCTTCTGAGCCACAATTTACTTTTGATAGACCAAAAAGTGTCATTATAATGTGTTGAAATTGCAATATATTAGGTACCGAAGTATGACCATTGACCTCAATACAACGCATGTGGGCAGTGGTTAGGGTTACCACCTTGTATAAAATTACAGTCCTGACAAAAAAAACCTAGTTATAATTAATCACAGAGAATTCAACCTCAAGAGTACCTACGCATCTATACAAGGTTTTGCACCCAAACAAAATCGTAAAATGTTGGCGGGGGACAGGGGAGTAGTGTTGCCAGGCGTCCGGATAAAGCCGGACACAGTCAGGCTTTTTGGTTGCATGTACGGCCAAATTAGACGGCGTCCGGCCTGTCCGGCTTTTGTTAGGCTTTTTAAATTTGACAATTTTTTACATTTTGCAATAATAGTAGGTGTGAAGAATGATGATTTGTTAAATAGGACTGATTCATTTATTTTATTGTTCTTTTATTAGGATTTGAGGAGATTTTAAGGTAAAAAATATAAAAGCCTAGTTTTTTTTGTGTTATACTAAGACTGAAAAATTAAGATTGTCCGGCCTTTTTACCCAAATGTCCGGCTAAACTGGCTGTCCTGTTCGGCTTTCCGGTTTTAAGATCTGACAACCCTACAGGGGAGAATGCTTTGTTGTGATTGATAGACTCAAAAGTCACGTAATCAAGACAATGTGCGGAATTAGGGCAGGTACCTGACGGGCGTGAAGGAAACCCTGGTGCGGTGAAAATATTAGGTATCTATGTCAAAGACAAATTCTAACGCCAGGTTACCCTAGCAGTGGGAATTAGAGCCAATATTCTGTCGGCCGCCGCGTTTGCGAAGGCGTTTAGTTTCGCAAACTCAAACCTTTAGTACATTATGTCTTAGATTACGGATTTTTCGTTCAGGTATTTGTGCTATAATACCTACCTACCTGCCAAGTTTCATCATTCTAGTTCAACGGGAAGTCGGTAGGTACGCTATAGGTTTTCTTGACGGACACGTCAGACAGACGGACGTCACTGCGGACAGACAACAAAGTGATCCTATAAGGGTTCATTTTTCCTTTTGAAATACGGAACCCTACAAAATCGATTTTTCGCTTCGACACTACCAAATAAAACATCGATAAGTAGGTAATTCCTTTTATTTATAGCAAAACCAGCAAAACTGTTATTATGTAAAATTATATTGTATATATCGCTGTTGATTGCAAAAAACAAATAAAATAAATAATAAAAAAACCCTACTCAACCCGTTCCGTGTGACCGCAACTCTACAAACCCACACAAAAATAAAACGAAGACGCATTTCGAAGAACTGGTAAGCCCGCGCATAGCAACCGTTGCGCAAGGTTAATCCGCCGGTCAAATTACGCCAGCCAATCGCGTGGCGGCATCGCCGTGACGTCAGCGACCACGCCTGCGCGCGCCTCCGCCGCCATATTGCCGCTCGCAGAAGCGTGTCGAAGCGGTCCGTTCGCACGATAACAATAAAATTGAATAAACTACTGCGGATCGAATTAGGGCTGTCAATCATACTTTGGAATAATGTTTTTTTTTTTTGTGTAAGCTATTGTTGGTTAGTTTAGTTGTCATGGTTTATTTTAGGACGATGATATCGTCAGTAGGGTTTCCACATTGTATAATTTATGATATATTAATATGTATCATGTATTATGTATCATGTATTATATCATTGAGAACAAACACTACGGAGAACTCTCAGGCATGCATCAGGATGTTTTACTTCACCGTTAAAGCAAGTGATATTTAATTAATTAAAACGCACATAACTCCGAAAAGTTAGAGGTACGTGAGCGGGATCGAACCTCCGACCTCCGGTTAGAAGGCGGACGTCCTAACCACTTCTAACTACGTAAAATATTATGTAAACAAATAGTTAATAATTACCTATTGAAATGACTTTGCACTTGACTGTATGTACCTACAACAATGACAATATTGATCATAATGCCTTATAACCCGCTAATTTATTAATACTCGTAGATAGTGTAAGTAAACACACCTATTTTATTTTACTATTCTCTTTTTCGTTGCATAAAGTGCATTTAATTTAAAGAAATGAAAATTAGCGTGCACAAATACAAATTGCAAAAAGGATTAACTAAGGATTAACCAACTATGAAAACTTTGTATTTAGTCAAGTTAATTTAATCAAAGTCTAGACAATATTTATGAAAATGAAAAGAGTCTTGACTCTTGACATAATACTATCGTAAGTGGCACAGGCTGTCCTACATAAAATAAATTCAATTCATTTCATAAAAATAATATGATCAAGTCTTAAGAGGCCACGACTCTCACCAATGAGTATTTCAACGCGCAGCCCTAACAATGAGTCCAACGGAATGACGTCAAGGAAATAGCTTGATAACAAAGCCATTAACAATGGAACCTAATCTCCGGTCAAGGCGACCACTCATTACACTATTCTTTTTGCGTCCAGCATCTATGTACTTGGTCATTTGTGTGTTTACGTCATCATACTATCTCGGATGTTAGCAATCGTCGCAAATCATCTTGCGACAATTGTATGAAAACGTATTTTGAATAAAGTGTAATCGCAATTATATTGAACACTTGTGTAAATAAATATGAGTTAAATGTTATCGACTCCCGCAGCCCGCGTGAAACATTTCCGGAGTTACTTACTGTTTAAATGCTTCTAAAGATTACGCAATCTATTGATATTTTGTACATTGATAAAACAAGTATGCCTTGCTGCGGTGGTCTCGATGAGGTTTTAAATTTATTTTAATTTTAGTTTTAATTTAATGTTGATTTTTTAAACTTTTAATTTAGATATTTAAAAAAAATCCGATCCGTCCAGTAGTTTGAGCTGTGCGTTGATAGTTCAGTCAGTCAGTCACCTTCTCCTTTTATATATTTAGGTAATATCAATAATATTATTATTAATTTAAGTGCCATGTTTCTTGATAAAAAAACAACTTCATTTTAATCCTAGTGTACCACGATATATCCAGACAATGGGGCCGATTATCTTGTACACAATCTCTAAACTAAACTAAAATGACACGTCTAAATCTATTGCTATCCCTTTCATAATGTAGCTTGCGGAAAAGGATAGTACTAGATTTAGACCTGTTAATTTAGTTTAGTTTAGAGATTGTGTACAAGAGAATCGGCCCCAATATCTTGATTCCTGCATAGAAAAGAAAATCTCTTTACTGTTCTAAATGTGCATTATGATGCCGTGTTCCTAGAATAATGGCGTAAGCTACAGTCCTCTTCTACTTCACGTAATATAGTGTTCGCCAAAATCAGTCACAAATGTAACCCTAGTTCATCTAAACCTTTACCAAATCTCTCTCATATCTTTCCAACAGGTATCCTTAATACCTTTATATTACGTAGTTCTGCACCCAATTATGAGTTAGCACATCATCTAAATATATAAAAGGAAAAGGTGACTGACTGATTGATTGACTGACTGACTGATCTATCAATGCACAGCTCAAACTACTGGACGGGTCGAGCTGAAATTTGGCATGCAGAATGCAGATAGCTATTATGATGTAGGCATCCGTTAAGAAAGGATTTTTGAAAATTCATCCTCTAAGGGGGTGAAATAGGGGTTTGAAATTTTATTTCATTTACTCACCCATCATGTTAGACATGAATTTGGATCTATCCATCGGCGGAATCCATTTCGACGCCATGGGAAGGATGGCAGGCCATGTGGCTCCGAGAAGGAAACCCAGGAGCACTCTGAGAGCCACTATCCACCCGAAGCCAAGTGTTGCGGCTCCGGGAGACAGCAGAGTGAGGACGCTGGCCAGGAGAGTGCTGTAGCCAAACACCCGCCTGTCAAACAACAAGAACAATATTTATAAACTGCTGAACAAAATCTGACTTAAAGCATATAAGCTGTTTTATACTTTTATATGATGATGAATGAATTAATTTGTCATTGGACAAAATCTAGGGTGTGTTTAATTACTCCATTTGTATATTTAAAACTGGATTTGGTTTTTCCAAATTAGCGTCGATATTTATGGAATAATAATAATTAATAGGTATGAATTAAACTGGTCCAAACTTATAATTTGGACCGCCGACGCTGCCTTGTGTGTTATGTTTATCATGTTTGAAAAGTAAGTATATTATATCAAAATTCAAAACGACCTCGAGTAGGTAGGTACTAGTTAGTATAAATGATGCCTGAAAATGGATATATTTTAAAACTTAAAAGGTGAAACATTACGCGGACAATCTGATGCATCTTTTGACATGACACAAAGCAAATAATTTGGCGAGTCCTTTCTCAGATTGTACACGTAATATTAAATTAGAAAGTTCATTATATTTTCCTTTGATCATATGAAACAGATCAGACAAATAAAACAATCGAGTATTTTTTATACAAACGCAATTATAATTTGAATGTACGGAGATATTATCATCATAGCTGATGTAGAAGGTGAAAGTGGTCTCATAATAACTTGCACTTTCGTTGCGTAGTATTGAGTAGCTATATTATAGTATATTTGTAAACAGCGACTGATAATACCTATTCAACACTCGCTGCTCGTATTTCTAAATATATTGATGTATTATGTATACTTTTCTTCATCTAGACTGCAATCACACTAATATTATAAAGGCAAAAGATTGTGTATATACTGGACAGATTTGGCTGAAATTTGGAATGGAGATAGATCATAGTTTGGATTGGCTCATAGGTTACTTTTTATCCCGTAAAAATCGATGATTTCCGCGGAATTTTTTAAATATATCATAAAATCCACGCGGACGAGAACCCACGGGCATCAACTAGGGTTTTAAAATAAATTGCTAGATTTGTCTGATATGCGGAATATTTGACAACCCTTGTTTATAAAAGTTTCGCGTCGAAATGAACAAATTTTTTATTTAATCATTTGATCTGAAAATAATTTGACAACCCTATTGTAAGCCCTATTAAAAAAATCAATATAAAAATGATCCTATGGACTCATAATATTATTAAAAAAAAAAAAAAAAAACAACCCCGCAACCACTTGTTAAATCATGTTTGCTCTTTCGATGTGTTATCGAGATTATTCGTCATGTAGGTAGAACGATCTGCATCAATCAACACAACATGCATGAATCATTTGCAAATAATAATAATATAATTCAGCTCGGCCGTAAGCTAACCTAGTAAGTGAACAAACAAATACGATCTCGTGAAACTCGTTCCATTTCGAATATATAAAGATCAAGCTTTTGTATGCTATGAGCTAAGATCTACTTCCAATAGGGTCTTGCCTCTTGGACTGTAGTAATAAAGTGATGTGATTTTTGGTATAGCGGTAGTTTATGGGGCTAGAATTCATTATTAAAGAGAATAATTTAAAAAATTATGATTTTTATTTATTTCTAGTATAATTGTAATTTGACAAAAATGAGGCAAATGGTTTATTTTAGCGTTTAAACTACCGTGAGTGATTTCCATTCTAAATAATATCTGTCCCGGCTGTACTCACGTGCTTAGTCGACGTTAGCCCGACTAGTTTCGAACCCATCCTGACTCTCTCTCTCTCTGTTTGACTCTCAGTCAAAACCGCGGCACGTGCGCGAACGGACTCCCTTGAAAAAGGACCCCGGGTGGGTTCGAAACTAGTCGGGCTAACGTCGACTAAGCACGTGAGTACAGCCAGGACAGATATTATTTAGAACAAATGGTTTATTTTGGTACTGGATTTTGTTTAGGTAGTTTAACAATAGCGCTAACTTTTTGCTAGCATTCTGGATACACTCTGTATAACAATTTAACAAACACTGCAAATAGAGTACAGACTTGGTTCTCAACCAACAGCTAGCCATGTAAAGTGTACCTACATTAGGTATAGTGTATTCAAAATAAACTGGCGTTTTTCCACTTGAGGCTGTCATTAACAATAACAATAGGTTGTAGCGGCTCCTTTAAAAATGAATGGGCTCTATGAATGTTTGGTTTATTAGCCCTATTGTTTACGTGGCATGTCGACTGTAATCTTATTGTTATTTCTAATGGTCTCAAGTGGGAACACGCCAGTTTATTTTGAATGCACTATATCTACTTTACTGCTTATTATCCTCTATTTAACCGCAATTGAAGTGAGCCGCGCCGAAGTAATGGAAAGCAGATGATAATTGCCGTATCGTGCTGGCTATGTTTCAGCTAAACGGTATTAGCAATTCAAATTGCGGCAATACCTAACGTCGAATCACGTGTAACCTTCTCAATGCCAGTGTTTTGACAGGATCTCGTAAGCTATGTTTTAAAAATCCCGTGGGAACTCTTTGATTTTCCGGGATAAAAATTGCCTTTGTCAATTTCCGTGATGACCTCTGTACCAAATTTCATATAAATCGTTTAAACGGATGGACTTTTAAGAATCCTTAGTGAACTCAGGATTCTTAAAAGTCCAACTCTAATTTATTGTTTAATTCTTAAGTAGGAAATTTTATTAATTAGTTTAAATATGCAATTATATTAAAAGAAAACTTAAATCTAAAATTAAAAGTTTACTTTTAATCTTTTCTAAAACAACATTAAAATAAAACTAAAATAAATTAAATCTAAAACCTCATCGAGACCCAAGATGCTGGCAGCATTACCCCACTACTAATATAAAGTAAATGAATAACATCCGGTCCGTTGAAAAACCAAAACTGCATTGAAGCGATATTATGACCATAGCGCATGCAATCTTACTCATTCCATGACTCACTGTAGAAACGTCTGTCTGAGAAATATTTTATTACGAGATCCTGTGAACCTTGTAGCCTGTAGGTACACAATGAGTATAACTATATAACTATATAATAATTATACAAGTAACTATTCACCGTCGCGCTGTCCGCTAATTCTGTTGTAAAAAACCTGCGATTTACTACCTACGTAAATGCTGGTTAGATATAATCCGAAATAAACGATTATTATAGAAAAGTTCAAAAGTTTTACAGTTAAGACTTGGTAAATAAAACCTAAGGTTTTCTTGAAATTCCTAGGATTTCGGGCTTTTAAAGTAGCATATTATAGGCTGTGATAGCCCAGTGGTTAGGACGTCCGCCTTCTAATCGGACATCGGAGGTTCTATCCCGGACACGCACCTCTAACTGTTCGGAGTTATGTGCGTTTTAATTACTTAATTAAATATCACTTGCTTTAACGGTGAAGGAAAACATCGTGAGGAAACCTGCATGCCTGAGAGTGCTCTATAATGTTCTTAAAGGTGTGTGAAGTCTACCAATCCGCAAATGGCCAGCGTTGGTAGACTATGGCCAAAACCCTTCTCACGCTGAGAGGAGACCCGTAGTGAGCCGGCGATGGGTTGATCATGATGATGACATTAGCATATAAATAGGAATTGGAAAATTCAATAGGTATGTTTCTTATTTTAAGGCATGATAGCATCATTAAATGCCAAAAGCGCGACCATCTTTCCTCGTTGACCCGAGGCGACCCTTCTATTGGTGCTCCTAGAAAGTTCTACGTGAATCGCTAATAGTGATTAATTCATTGCATGATGGTTGATGGATTCGCCTGTTGCTAACGACCAGTTACCTCAGTTTATGTTATAGATATGCGTGTTAACTTATTACTTATAGCTCACGTAATATAATATTATGCATTTTATTATAATAGCTACTATACTAGTGTACCTGATTAGCTGTCAGTTACGCTTGCGATTTTGAGAGAATAAATAAATAAATAAATAAATATAAATAGAAAACCTTTTATTCAGCCAAATTTACAAATAGGTACAAACAGGTAGGGTGCCGTAGTCGCTGGGGAACCAAGGAGCCGACCAGTGTCCATGCTCCCTGGTTCCCCAAGACCCAGGCACCCACTTCTTAAAACTAGCTTAGTGTCTATCTTGGCCGAACGGGGCGCTGTGCCTCAGCTTATTGCTGCAGTCGGTCAACTGCAGCGCTGATTTTCGGGCATGGCCCCCAGTGATATCACGGGCCGATCGGCCGATCAATAATAAAATAATTGTAATTTGTATTCAGTGCGTTTTCGATACAAACATGGGTTGGTTCTCATTCACAGGTTCTTAATTTCATTAATTATTATTATTTGCCTGTAGTTTGCCGGATTTCCGTTAAAATATTTAGGTTCAAAGTACAAAACACGGGCGCAATGTTTTACATTACCTGCGAATCTTTGGACCCGTTAACTTTAAAACTATTTTTACGAAAATCAGACAAACTATAGCAACATAATATGTGTTAGTTTCTAGAACTTGTCTACAAAATATCATTGAGTTTAATTGGTTAATAAAATTCAAATGAGAAGCTAACAGTGCTCGAGGTGAACATCTCTCAGAGTCTAGACTAGATTGTCAAAAGTACACCGAAATGACTACCTATGTACATCGACCTTTGGAAATAGAAATAGGAAGGGGGTAAAATAGGCGTTAGTGTGGAATCCACACGGACGAAGTCGCGAGCATTAGCTAGTCTAAATATATAAAAGGAAAAGCTGACTGAGTGACTGACTGATCTATCAACGCACAGCTCAAACTACTGGACGGATCGGACTGAAAATTATAACGTAGACATCCGCAAAGAAAGGATTTTTGAAATTTCAATCCCTAAGTGGGTGAAATAGGGGTTTGAAATTTGTGTAGTCCACGCGGACGAAGTCACGGGCATAGGCTAGTATTCTTATAAAAGCCTGATTAGCTGTCAGTTACGCTTGCGATTTTGAGAGAATAAATAAATAAATAAATATAAATAGAAAACCTTTTATTCAGCCAAATTTACAAATAGGTACAAACAGGTAGGGTGCCGTAGTCGCTGGGGAACCAAGGAGCCGACCAGTGTCCATGCTCCCTGGTTCCCCAAGACCCAGGCACCCACTTCTTAAAACTAGCTTAGTGTCTATCTTGGCCGAACGGGGCGCTGTGCCTCAGCTTATTGCTGCAGTCGGTCAACTGCAGCGCTGATTTTCGGGCATGGCCCCCAGTGATATCACGGGCCGATCGGCCGATCAATAATAAAATAATTGTAATTTGTATTCAGTGCGTTTTCGATACAAACATGGGTTGGTTCTCATTCACAGGTTCTTAATTTCATTAATTATTATTATTTGCCTGTAGTTTGCCGGATTTCCGTTAAAATATTTAGGTTCAAAGTACAAAACACGGGCGCAATGTTTTACATTACCTGCGAATCTTTGGACCCGTTAACTTTAAAACTATTTTTACGAAAATCAGACAAACTATAGCAACATAATATGTGTTAGTTTCTAGAACTTGTCTACAAAATATCATTGAGTTTAATTGGTTAATAAAATTCAAATGAGAAGCTAACAGTGCTCGAGGTGAACATCTCTCAGAGTCTAGACTAGATTGTCAAAAGTACACCGAAATGACTACCTATGTACATCGACCTTTGGAAATAGAAATAGGAAGGGGGTAAAATAGGCGTTAGTGTGGAATCCACACGGACGAAGTCGCGAGCATTAGCTAGTCTAAATATATAAAAGGAAAAGCTGACTGAGTGACTGACTGATCTATCAACGCACAGCACAAACTACTGGACGGATCGGACTGAAAATTATAACGTAGACATCCGCAAAGAAAGGATTTTTGAAATTTCAATCCCTAAGTGGGTGAAATAGGGGTTTGAAATTTGTGTAGTCCACGCGGACGAAGTCACGGGCATAAGCTAGTATTCTTATAAAAGCCCAAACTACATACCTACATGAAAATATTAAAAATATACATACAATGAATGCGTTATGCATTGTGATGGTGGACTACGCAAGGCTGACCCATATCTCCATAATAATTCTTATTTCTTACTTACTAGTCATCAGTGCCAGATCTAAATGTTTTTAACTTTTATAATTTACTAGCTTATGCCCGCGACTTCGTCCGCGTGGACTACACAAATTTCAAACCCCTATTTCACCCTCTTAGGGGTTGAATTTTCAAAAATCCTTTCATAGCGGATGCCTACGTCATAATAGCTATCTGCATGCCAAATTTCAGCCCGATCCGTCCAGTAGTTTGAGCTGTGCGTTGATAGATCAGTCAGTCAGTCAGTCAGTCAGTCACCTTTTCCTTTTATATATTTAGATGAGGCTTTTTTGAGGCCGAAACTCACCTAAAGCACCAATAAATAATGATGATATTAAACATATCCTTATTAAAGACACAATGTTTCATGGATAAAGAATCCGGTTCGACGAACTGGGGCAATTAAGCCATTATCTTGAAAAAACTCTGTTCTACAATGATAATTAATAAACATTTTAATTGCAGTTAATTCATTTTATCGGGATATGTATTTTTGGAATACCTCATCGAAATAAATGAAGAAAAATGATTGAAATAACAACCAACCGTTAGAGTTTTTAGCAACCCTTTGCTTAAAGAAAATCACAGAACGCTTACTTTTTTGGCCGAGTCAGCTACAAAAGTATAAATGGACTGCTACAAGGAATTGCACACACTAACCCTCTTTCAAGCTAAACATTATATAGCATGTATAAGTGGTAGATTTCAGGTACATACAGTAAGTACTAAGATTCGCCATTATGGAAAAATCTTAACATATTACTTGATAGACTAAAAAATCTAACGTTAGCTCGCGGTCAAAAGACACTACGAAGAAATAATCAATTTTTCCACTACATATACAATACAATGCGTCCAAAAACACAATACAAAGATGTTAATCATATACAAATACGTCACGATAATGGTCTGACTAAAATCGATTTGTTAGAAGCCAAGAAAAAAGCAATAAACCTTTTTAACCGACTTCAAAAAAAGGAGGAGGTTCTCAATTCGTCGGAATTTTTTTTTTTTTTTTTTTTTTTTTTTATTTTTTTTTTTTATGTATGTTCCCCGATTACTCGAAGACGCCTGGACCGATTTTGAAATTTTTTTTTTTGTTTGAAAGGGTATACTTCAAAGTTGGTCCCATTTAAATTTGGTAAAGATCTGATGAACATCTTCGAAGATAGATACTGGAACTCCTCAACGGATAAGAGTAAATTGCTCGCGATCAGTGTAATAGCTTAGTAAACAGTAGATTTTTAACCAGTCATAGCATAACTCCATGGGGCCACTAAAAATTGTGAAATAAAAAATTTTTACAAAAAAAATAAAAACCGACTTCGATACACAAACACTAAAAATTGAAAAATAATTTAATTTATTACAGAATATATTATGCATACAAGAGTTAATATAGTTCCATAATAATATTTTTTGGGGTCGGTGCCAATGAGGTGCCATTGTGGAGTCTCATAAAAATATGAAGTCTAGACGATTCGCGCAGCTAAAGCTAATTGGCACCGGCACCAAAAAGTATTATTATGGAACTATATTAACTCTTGTATGCATAATATATTCTGTAATAAATTAAATTATTTTTCAATTTTTAGTGTTTGTGTATCGAAGTCGGTTTTTATTTTTTTTGTAAAAATTTTTGCAGGTATAGAAATTAAGGCAAAGTCAACGCCCTCCGCTACATGATTCGAATAAGTTATTTCTTATTTCTCAGTACTGAGTTAATCATCAAGGATATTGTTTTCATAACTCAGTATCGATTAGTTTTAACACATTACAATATGACCCTTATTTCTTTTAGATTAAGAATCACGAATATCGATTTGTATCTTGCATCGATGTTCCGTTTACCGGCCCTTTTATTTGACGGAGGAATGCAATTTTACAGTTCGTTTCTTGGGATAATAAAATTAGTTTGATATCGATTTATTGAGTACCAGTAAAAAACTAGCTTCTAAATTTTTTTTTGAAAATAATTAAGTGTGTACAAGTTTTTTTATACTAGCTGTGCTTCTCTTATAGCGTCTCATATTAAGTTTTAGATTTCAAAAAATCTGCTGTCAGGTTTCAAAATTAGTTTAGATCTGGAGTTTAGTCTAATATCTGGCTAATGTTACTGCTGTACCAAAATGCTTTACCTAATATCACAGCCAAGGTTATTAGAATTCTTATACAATGTCGTAGCATAACATAATATTAAAGAAAAGAGTCATCAAAAATACCGCATAGAAAGTGTGCGTCCACTTTCATTAAAAAAAATCCCTAAAGATCCTAAAGAAAGTACACACGTGTAACTAATGTGGTAGTACATATTTGTGATTGGATAGAAGAACCCAGTAGAACCATTGTTTTACTTGGCTCTTCTAACTTACTACCCGGTTTAGCCACCACCTAGCCAATTTGCTGATGAGAGAACTGTCATGACTACGCTATTGAAAATTACCAAATCAGAATGATTTGCTCCAAGAAAAAAAACAATTTTATAGAACTCACCGAGCTCCTATAATCTCTGCTAGTCGACCACCTGGCAATTCTGTGAGCACGTAGCCCCAGAAGAAGGATCCCAGCAGGAGGTTCTTCTGTTTTGTATCCCAGTGATACCTCGTCTGTTCTATGTGACCTGGGTGCTGGAGAAATGAGAGAAATTAGAATTTCAGTCTGCAATTCATCAAAACCAATCGGAAATACTTTCTCAATTGAGACATCGACTGCTATATTAACTTCGTCTTCTTCTTCTAGTGCCATCTCCTACCGGAGGTTGGCAATCATTAAGGCTAACTGGATCTTGTTTACCGCTGCCCTAAACAGTGACCTTGTACTCATGTTAAACCACTGTCGAAGGTTCTTAAGCCAGGATATTCGTCTACAGCCAGGTCTACGTCTGCCTTTTATCTTGCCCTGTATTATTATAACGTATGTATAATAACGCATAGCCCAAACCCCAAGGCTTAGAGACTTGAGGTTTCGTATGTAGGTTTTTATTAATAACGTAAACCTCTACTCAGAGATAATTTTCAGAAATGGCACCCGAGCGAGGCCGGGGCAACTGAAGGCTTAAGATGTTTTCCTTAATCGTGAATTTTCGGTGGCAGGTGAATCATCCTCATTAGGAGCCAAAATTCTGTATAAATACAAAATGCCACAGTGTCATTACCAGGCTTTAGACTTGAGACTATAATGAGGCCACCGCAAAAGGCGTTCAGATTTTACAAGCAAGTTTCTTGAGGAAAAATAATATGGAGGACCAATGTTTATGACACTATATAATTCATACTAATGCCTTTTGAATACACGGAACCTAACATCCTTGACAACAAGTAACTGTTTATAAATAATCTTCTAAAGCTTCGATTTGAATTGCAGATATGTCTCAACTGATCGATGAATTGATTGACAAGGTTATCCTGAGCGAATTCAACCCGACCGATCACAATTAGTCAAAATTAGTCAAATAGTCTCCGTTGAGAATCGGTCTAGCCTCATACGCAGGAAATGTTCCCTTACTCTTCCATTTGACACGACTGGAGAGAGACTGAAGTGGCAATGTGAATGTGAGTGAAGGTCATGTCTGTCGCAGAACCGACGGCCGATGGGGCAGACGTGTTCTGGAGTGGAGACCGCGTACCGGTAAGCGCAGTGTGGGACGACCTCTAGCCCGCTGGACCGATGACCTGAAGAAAGTGGTGGGGAGCGGGTGGATGAGGAAGGCTGAGGACCGTGTTTGGTGGCGAGCTCTTGGAAAGGCCTATGTCTAGCAGTGGACGCAAACAGGCTGATGGATTGGATTGGAGAGAGATCAGGCTCAAGGCTTTCCGTGGTCTCAAAAGTTTGGGGATATAATCCGCCAACTTCCCAATACCGAGCTGGCAACTGAAAATTCCTTGACAGAACACCTCCATGACTTTTTTGATCCAGACCGGTTGGTATTAGAACTACTTGAACGCGATAGATACCTCTTGATCATTAGAACAACAAAGCAGTTTTGTGAAGATGAGTTGATTAATCTATCTGTCGGAGATACTCGGCAGTAATCGGGACGCAAACGTTGTCTAGTGGCGTTGATCGAGTCTACGCATTATGACACAATCTGGGTTACCATGGACACGTAAGAATAACAATATGGTTTGAAGATGGTAAGAGAAACGACTTGTGTACTTGTGTAGAATCGTATCCCGCGTTCCTATTAAGCCAACATGATAACCCTGTAGATAAACGCCCAATAGAAGGAAATACGACGATCCTAGAGCTCTCTGCCGACATCAGAAGTGGGATCAGTGTTGGCACAGACCGGGAACAACGGGAACGGTAATGATAATTGGCGTACACTGTTTGAACAACAGAACGAAAACATGCGTGAACGGATTGCCACCTTACAATA
This sequence comes from Maniola hyperantus, assembly GCF_902806685.2. Classification (NCBI taxonomy): domain Eukaryota; kingdom Metazoa; phylum Arthropoda; class Insecta; order Lepidoptera; family Nymphalidae; genus Maniola; species Maniola hyperantus. The sequence goes on along the minus strand of NC_048554.1, from coordinate 1,989,993 downwards.
ACCTAAACCAAATTACCGTGGAGATTTACCCGAGTTTGATTACCTGATAACCAGGCACGGATTCAAGATCATGCACGACAAACGATTATGACGTATGAAATCAAAATCAAAATAATTTATTCAAACTACGAGAAATCCGAGCTATGGCGTTTACAACTAATATTCCTTTGCGGGACGAGCGCGACGAGGGCAGCTGGTGAGCGATACGTAGATGTCTGCGTCGTACAACCAATTTTAGGCATATTGGAACATAAAGGTGATGTAAATGCATTTTCTTAAGATTCCTGTGCTGAGTGCTCGTTATTTAAATAAAGTTTTACAATCAAGTTTAACGCTGAATGTGTTAATAATGTGGTTTCTGTGGCTACTATTGGTCAAACACGAGTGTTCAGTACCTACGGAATGGATTTTATGTTGTGTACGTGACCGTTATACGTTAAAAGCTCTAAATTTAAATAGAAGTTACAAAATATGCACATGATAAGTTTAAAAAAATGCCAGTAGGTCATGTACCACTCGAAGAGAGTGATGTAAACAATCTAAGTGAAGATCATTATAATGAGTAGAATGATCACGATCAGTAACAGCTCGAGTAGAGACTCTATCGGCCATATGAAGTTTGACCGTGCCAGTAGTTATTACGTAGTCGCAGCCCGGTAGAAATCGGTGTCTCTTGGGGCAACTTGAGAGTCCGTGGGCGCGCGATGCGCGTTTAGCTCTGGTGGAGGTCGGGGTCTTGAGAGACCGTAGCGCAGACAGGTGCGCGTGTGTATGGGAGATGCACACGGATGATCCACAGTGATGGATGTGAGAGTGAAACCGCAATCCACGGGGGATGGATGTGCGTGGGCAATTACAATTGCTCGTTGATCCACTGTGATGGATGTGAGAGTGAAACCGCAATCCACGGGGGATGGATATGCGTGGGTAATTACAATTGCTCGTTGGCTGTGGGAGCCGGGCCGATAGGAGTGTTGACTCGAGTGTTTTCAGAATACATTTTTTGGTTGAATTATTTTTGATTTTTAAAGTAAACGACTGATACATGGCTGTGGTAAAAAAAAATGATTGAGAACCTATTTGTTTTGTTTATGAACAATAATGCGAAATAAACTGTAGCTCAGTTAAATGGTTTCTAGATATTTGAGATAACTGGCGATAATGATTTTAATATTTCTTAGATTTTCTCTATTGAAGTTGAAGTCAGAATTGGCCGAGGAATCAAGCACTCGTGTGTAAGTGTTTAAATAGCTACTCTTTGGTTGTTTTATTTCTTCTCAGAGTAACTGCAGCTGATGTACTTCACACGAGGGCGTGTGCTGCTAAGAACAGGAGTGTCGGAGATACTCGGCAGTAATCGGGACGCAAACGTTGTCTAGTGGCGTTGATCGAGTCTACGCATTATGACACAATCTGGGTTACCATGGACACGTAAGAATAACAATATGGTTTGAAGATGGTAAGAGAAACGACTTGTGTACTTGTGTAGAATCGTATCCCGCGTTCCTATTAAGCCAACATGATAACCCTGTAGATAAACGCCCAATAGAAGGAAATACGACGATCCTAGAGCTCTCTGCCGACATATCTATAAAGAAATATATTGAAGATGCTACATAAGTTTGTCTCTGTTTTATCTCTCAGATTAATTAACGGTAATTTATTCAAGCTTTAAACAGGTTTACTGTCTTTTTAATAGATTTATCATTGAATGATAATGATTATGTACCCAGACCACGTTTTATCTCGGAGCAATTTAGCCGGCTGCATGTAGGTCACGTCGAACCGACATTTGTCTTAATTTGCAGTGTAATAGGCAATTCTGTTGACAGAACTAAGATTTCTGCAACTACATATCTAATGATCTTTTGACGTACTGTAATAATAGTCTGATAAAGGACACGACGACCGACTTTATTTTACTTAAGTCGTACGGGATTTTTTTTACTTACGTCACTCAGGTTGCTAGTATGATGATTGCGAAGGTTTTGTGATGGTGCAACAACCGCTGCTGATGTAGTTGACTGAATTTATGATATTATTGCTGCGACTGTGCCTTTCAGCCAATAGCAGGAAAGTTTCAGATAATCCCGCGGATCATTTCTTTCAACCCGTTCCCTCATAATATTTGCCAATTAATATTTTTAACTTAAGCTTAAACCTCAGCTATTTTACCAGAATAACTTAAGACGCAGTTTAAACAGATGTTAAGCCCATACAACTGAATTTATCCATCGTCAATTTACCGCCACTGCGGTAATCGTCAATTTACCCAACTATCTTTAATCTAGATAGTTTTTGCTGCACTCACCTCTACTGTGCCATTGATGTGTTCTGTGAGGTTGGCAACTGTGTGGTTCTTTGTGTCGTAGATCATCTCGACGATGGCGATGGTGAGGTTCACACGCAGCGCGTAGTTCAGCATGAAGCCGAGGAGCACCATGATGTTCAGCACTTGCACGCATGTTAGACAACCTGGAAGAACAGATATCATCAGTAAATTTTACGAGATATTTGAGTAAGACGTTTGCTTAATGGTACAGCCCTCGCTCATCTTTGTGACTGCTTTGAAAACAGCAGCATTTCTATACGCAGTAGGCAAATTTTTGTCAGCGGAACGTATGACCTCTCATACACATGCGCAAATGCGAGCTCGTTTACAATACATGTCTGTTGAACTCACTGCGTAGTTCAGAGCACCCATAAAGATTGACGAGGTCTTACCAACTGACAAGATGTGAGCAGATCAAAATTTAGATCAAAATATGAAAATTGGCAACCAAATTGGGAGGGTACTAAAATTAATGAAAGTAAAGTGAGGCAAAATATAAAATTGTTTAACTACGTGAACTTTCAAATGATCGGCGGGGTGTTTACGTATCTCGCGACAGGCTTGTGACAGGCGTAAATCTCGCGATCATTGCTGTCAAACGTCCTGGCAGAGAGACAGCAATAGCCACAAAGCAAAATAAGAAGAAGAAGAAGAGAGAAAGCAAATGAACTGTCGCATTGCTACTGATGTCGTGTTGCTGTCGCTATTGCAACCTTTTTACGTAATCACCCCGCGGGATGGCGATGACGGATCGAGTTCAAGAGGCTACTGCAGCATGATCTCAGAAAATGGGCCAGAGCAAATCAATAATAGTTTGATGTTCCTAAAAGAACAAAATATTATGTAGGAGGTTGGGACCAAAAACTGAAGATAAAATTTCAATAATTAATGGGGTGGAATCTTCGACCACTTCAAAAAGGGGTAGAAAATAAATCAGTACCCTTATTATAAATGCGAAAGTGTGTTTTGTTGGTTTGTCCTTGTACAACAGTGCAACGGATTGATGTGATTTTTTGCATGGGTACAGATAAAGACCTGGAGAGTGACATAGGCTACTTTTTATACCGGAAAATCAAAGAGTTCCCACGGGATTTTTAAAAATCTAATTCCACGCGGACGAAGTCTCGGGCATCAGCTACTTTTAAATAAAGTCTATGATGCAGATGATGAAAACTTTTGGACTAAGTTTTGGGATATTAATTACGGGCGGCGTTATCCTTTATGAAAAGGTAGTAGGTATGTAGTTAGGTAATGTGAATTGATATAAGTATTTTTTATTTTTGTCTCACTCTGTTTAATTTTTTGGACATAAATTAAAATAATTATAAAATAAATCTTGTGTTTGAATTATTATCCGTGAAGAAGACTTAACGACCTTCCACGTTCTTAAGGTTATAAATTATTAGATAATAAAACAATTATGATTATAAAACTTAATTTTGTGACGGATATACTCATAAAAACCGGCCAAGTGCGAGTCAGGCTCGCGTAACGAGGGTTCCGTAATACAGTCGTATTTTTTCGACATTTTGCACGGTAACTCAAAAACTATAATACATAAAAATAAATAAAAAACTGTTTTAGAATTCACAGGTGAAGACCTTTCATATGATACCTCACTTGATATAGTTCTCTTACTTCGAAAATTGAAAATACTGATTATTAGTTCATGACCACAATTTAATTTTTTTTGTGTGATGTAACCACTTTACGGTTTTCAGATTTTTCCCCGAATGGCTGCTATAAGACCTACCTACCTGCTAAATTTCATGATTCTAGGTCAACGGGAAGTGCCCTGTAGGTTTCTTGAAAGACCGACAGACAGACAGACAACAAAGTGATCCTATAAGGGTTTCGTTTTTCCTTTTGAGGCACGGAACCCTAAAAACAACTTTTTGCATGAACTAAAGATTAAGATCAATGTTGCATTAACTAATTATGTTAATATACCTGCATACATATATCTAAGTGAAGAATTTGTTCGTCTCCTTTAATAACTAGTGGGTTTTTACACTTTACATCATATAAAAGCAAATCTTGAATAGGTTTTATTGTAAAAACTATGTATACTTTGTACAATGAGTAATTAATACACGACTACCTAAAAAAATATGCTTAAGTTATCCAGATTTTTATTGCGGAAGACGCAGCCCCCCGCTTGGAAGACCCCCCCCCCCCCCCCACTAGGTGGACGGACAACATCAGACGAATCGCAGGGAGCCGCTGGATGCAGGCGGCGCAAGACCGTGGCGTGTGGAAGTCCCTACAAAGAGAGGTATGTCCGTCTATTTGTTGATGATGATGATGATGATGATGATGATCCAGAATTTTGTTTCAATTTCAATGTTTTAAGATTGCTGCTGCGTTGGAAGGTGGACGGACCTTCAAAGGTCCCCCCTTAGGTGGACAGACGACATCAGACCTCAAGAGACCTATTTCCAGCCGTTGACGTCTATCGGTTGATGACGATGAAGATTGCTGAGCCTTATAAAATACTAATGTAGGCTGAGATTTATAAAGAAAACTTTGCATTTGCTCAGTTTTAAAACAGTTGAAGTTCTGCTTATATAAGTCTGTCTCGTTTTCGCTCTATAGATCTCAGCCTTAGTCTGCGAGTATAAGGGTGAGATGAATAGAGCGCACTCTGACTTTGCTCAGACTTAAGACACTGTTATTATACGAGACAGCGTTATATAGCTGTCATAAGTCTGTCTCGTTTCAACAAGTACTTAAGTCTAAGCAAAGTCAAAGCACGCTCTATAGAGTTTAGCAGACTGAACTGTGGTTATAGGTGAAGCCTCGCTTACAGCGTGCTTTTTGAAGTTTTTTTGAACCCTAAAAAGTCAACATTTTTCATTTAAATTCATAGTGACCTATATACAAACGATTTGAGTATATGCAAATAATACGCTATTAACATAACGATTTGTTTATGTTGTAGCTTAACGCATAAAACCAGTCTAGTGAAGGATTTTCTTTATAGATTTTGATAATGTAAATTCCGCACAAGGACGTATTATAATCTTGTGATTTAAAGCCGTTATGTTTAACAGGATATTATGTTGACGCTGTGATGGAGTTAATCTTCGTCCTTCCTAATTGATAAACAAGTAATACAAGGACATAGGTATTTTATAATTTTTAGGGTTCCGTACCTCAAAAGGAAAAACGGAACCCTTATAGGATCACTTTGTTGTCTGTCTGCCGGTCGATCTGTCAAGAAACCTGCATCAATCATTACCTATTACAGTCTCGATTGTTCTGATTGGCTGAATTTGTGCGATTCTTGTTGCAACAATGCATTGTAGCCAATAGTGAGCGAGCGTTAACTAATCAGAGATGATTGCGATCGTGACATTGTAGCTGCCATTCTCCCGCAATCGCGCAGCTGAGCTGATTGCGATCGTGACATTGTAGCTGACATTTTACCGCAATCGAGCAGCAGGTGTGGTAAACAAAGACAATACAAAATAGCTCCAAACTACAATAAAATATTTAGATAAACTTTTTACAGCCGGCGAGGCGTTAAAGTTAGTAATTCAAATAGCTTTGACGGACGCCGTAAATCCTTTCCGCCCAAGGTCGAAAAACACGCATTTAGTATTCAGCGGTCCGACAGTAGATGGGTACCTAACAGTTGTAAAAAAAATTGGCGCATTTGCAAAATCACCTCGTGATTATAAATCGTAATGCACGGAAATAAATCAGACTCGAGAAACAATCAAAGATTAGAATTAACTTCATACAATGATAATTTCTAACTATGGGCCCTTATGGGCCTCATAAGAAAGCTCAGAGTCACTCAGCGGGTGATGGAGAGAGCTATACTTGGAGTTTCTCTACGTGATCAAATCAGAAATGAGGAGATCTGTAGGAGAACGAGAGTAACCGACATAGCTCAACGGGTTGCGAAGCTGAAGTGGCAATGGGCAGGGCATCATAGTTGGTAAAACCCATAGACTTTGGGGTCCCAAGGTGCTAGAATAGCGACCTCGCACCGTAAGACGCAGTGTTGGAAGACCCCCCACTAGGTGGACGGACGACATCAGACGAGTCGCTGGATTCAGATGGCGCAGGACCGTGGCGTGTGGAAGTCCCTACAAGAGACTTATGTCCAGCAGTCTGTCTACCGGTTGATGATGATGATGGTGATGAATGACCAATTTTCTGGTGCGAGGCTTCGGCCGTGGCCATTTACCATCCTACCGACAAAAGACATGCCGCTAAGCGATTTAGGGAGAGTGATATAGGCTACTTTTTATTTTAGATAATCAAAGAATTCCTAAAGGATTTTTAAAAACCTAAATCCACGCAGACGAAGTCGCGGCCGTCAAATTTTGTATGTGTGTCAAAAACTACTAAACGAATTTGGTTGTGGAAGGGAGATAGATATATAACCTGGATTAGCACATAGACTACTTTTTATCCCAGAAAATCAGAGTCCCCACGGGATTTTTAAAAAACCTATACACGCGAAAGAAGTCTTGGACATCAACTAGTTAGAAATAGAAAACAGATACTTTAAATTCCCTTTGTGGCGGAAATAACTTTCTAGTTTTGATAATAGTATCATACCTTTTATAATAAAATCCCGCAAACTATTTTGGACTTACCTTTGCACAAGTTTAAAAAATCTATTAAAAATATGCTCCTGAAAAAAGCATATTACACAATTGAAGATTATCTAAATGATAAAAGAGCGTGGATTTGACCTGCAGCTCGTTCCAGCAACGCACAAGACTGCAAATACTATTTTATACATGGCATAATCTTGTACCTATATCAAATATTTGAAAAGAGCAACCGCCGAGTTTCTTGCTGGTTCTTCTCGGCAGAAAAGGCATTCCGAACCAGTGGTAGAAGCATCCGACTATTCGTAAGCACTTGTAAAAGTTTATACGAATAAAAAAGATTTTCATTTTTTTCATTCATTTTCATTTCACAAAGGAAGTTGGTATGAACATGATAACATTGACGTCTCGTACGAGCGAATGTAATTGTATTTCATTCAATTAAGTACGGGTACCTACTTTATTATCTTGACCTTGCATATTTTACAATTAACACATTTTTTGTAAGAATGTTGTTGGGCAGGTTCGGAATTTCGTATCTTATTAATCTTAATATATAAAACTGAAGTGACTGACTGACTGATCTATCAACGCACAGCTCAAATTACTAGACGGATCGGGTTGATATTTGGCATGCAGATAGCTATTATGACGTAGGTACCTATCTGCTAAGAAAGGATTTTTGAAAATTCAACCCTAGGGGGTGAAATAAAATAAAATAAAAATCTTTTTTATTCAAATAAACTTTTACAAGTACTTTCGAATCGTCGTCGGATGCATCTACCACTGGTTCGGAATGCCTTTCCTACCGAGAAGAACCAGCAAGAAACTCGGCGGTTGCTCTTTTCAAATATTTGATTGATAGGGGTTTGAAATTTGTGTAGTCCACGCGGGCGAAGTCGCGAGCATAAGGTAGTCTAAATATATAAAAGGAAAAGGTGGCTAATGAGTTGGACGTGGGTAAAACATTATGCATGTATATTATACGATGTGAGTTGTCACCTTTCGGTCACAAATCTACCTACATTGTAACGGTTACAAACAATGGTGTGTAAAGTCGGCTGTATTACATAACTGTAAACATTACATTGTAAGTTACAGCTGTTTTAACGGCGTCAGTGTTACTCTTACTTACTTTTTACGGTTCCGTACCTCAAAAGGAAAAACGGAACCCTTATAGGATCACTTTGTTGTCTGTCTGTCGGTCTGTCAAGAAACCTACAGGGTACTTCCCGTTGACCTAGAATCATGAAATTTGGCATGTAGGTAGGTCTTATAGCTGGCATTTGGGGAAAAATCTGAAAACCGTGAATTTGTGGTTACATTACACAAAAAAAATTAAATTGTGGTCATAAACTAATAATTAGTATTTTCAATTTTCTAAGTAAGATAACTACCTATATCAAGTGGGGTAGAACAGAATAGAATAGAATAGAATGTTTTTTTATTCATGTAAACTTTTTACAAGTACTTATTTAACTTTATGAAAGGTATTCACTTGTACATTCTAAAACAGATTTTTATTTATTTTAGTTTTTGAATTATCGTACAAAATGTCGAAAAAATACGACTGTTGTACGGAACCCTCGTTATAGACTAGCGCTTGGCTGCAATCAGACCCAGTGCCAAGTGATGATGGATATGCAGATGGACTGCGCTTGCCTCTAGATGCCTATTCATTCTCCACTTGAAGGTACCCATATTATAATTGGAGGGGAAAACTGAAGGGTGTTGCTGGAAGGGTGTTCCAAATCTTAGCGGTTCGGATAAGAAATGAGGAGGCAAATCGCTTTGTACGTATCCGTGGAATTTCCACTACGTACGGGTGCCGACCTTGGCAATGCCTTGCGGTACGATAGTAGAAGCACGTAGAAGGGTGAATGCCTAATAGTTGTTTAGTTTATTAATTAACTATTTTAGAGTGTCTTTATCAGAAACCTAAAATAGGAAGTGATCTACACTAATATCACAGCCTTGAAATATACAGTCCAATAAAAATAATAATTGCGGTGGGTTGCGACTTGCGGAGCGCGGCCGGCGCGGCCCTTTGCACGCAGATTCGCGTAGTCTGCGTGATTGATGGACGAGGGTTTACGTGAGCGTGGTTTTAAATAATTTAAGTGTCGTTTAGTAAGTTCTATCATAAAATGGAGCATTACTGTTCTGTCTACGGATGCTATACGAATTCTAAACAGAACAAGGGTCTAAAATTTCACCGATTTCCCCGCGATTTTAATCCCAATTTTGTGACAACCCTTGCATATTTGCGTAGGAACACGTATATACCTACACGAGCGGCGGCATCGCTCGACTTCAAAGGCGTCGAACAACTGGTAGTATTTCGTTAAACTGTGCTAATATTAAGTAGATATAAATAGGTTAAGTACGTTAGTTTGGATTTAGAAGTAATTCCCGGAACTGATCCGATTTTGTAAATTCATTCACTGATAGATTAGATTAGCTACATTATCCCCTAGTGCTATAAATTGTATATAATATGGCACTATAAATAAACTCTGAAGTCATCGAAATATAGCTTTATATGTATTTCTATCTATTATCTATTTTTAACCGTCTTCCAAAAAGGAGGTGGTTCTCAATTCGGCCCGTTTTTTTTTAAATGTATGTGCACCGATTTTTTCGAGGTTTCTGGACCGATTTGCAAATTTTTTCTTTTAATCGACAGGGGGTGTTTCTTCTTGTTTTGACAACCCTAGTACATATTATTAACATTGATGAAATTCTCACATCGTGATTTAGATAGGTATTATTAAAAGGCTAACAACCGATTCTTAGAACCTACATAGATACTTATTTCCGGCCACGACGTGATTATAATAAATTATTTTCCATATGTGGCTGCGCTATGGCAATTATTCATGGTTCTAATAAAAAGCTATGATTATACCGATTTATGTTACAACTTACAAGTGCTACCGGTTCCTCCTTACGTACCTACTTCTATACTTCGTACTACAGCTAGGTGATTCTCTAACTCAGTGTCTAACACTAAACGATAGTCACCGAGGTTGGTTAGTTCTACATTGGCCCCGATTCTCTAGTCTCTCTCTAAACTAAATTTAGAGTATCTGCATCCTTTTCTTTTTACTAATGCTAAAAAAGGAACGGAACATGACTTTCACATTTAAAGACTCTAAATTTTAGTGCACAATACAAATTTAAACAGTAGGTTTGCGAGTGCGTGCTAAAATCACGGGTTTTACCATCTAAAAATTAAATTTAGAAATGTCAAACTGCTTCTGTCCTTTTCATATTACAATAGTAAGAAAAGGGTGCGAATACTCTAAAATTAGGTTGTGCTTAGAATCGGTGCCATTGCTGCTTCACTGGGTGATATTAAAATATTTTTCGTAGGAAACCTTCAACGAATTAAAAAATGAGCGCCGAGCCTATCATTCAGTATTAGAAACTGATTTAGCGAATCACCCTGCATGCTGGAAGGGGAAAAATCAGAAAACCGTGAACACATTTATTAATTAATTTTTATGCATCATAGTTTTGGATTTATCGTGTAAAATGTCGCAAATGCAAAAAATACGACTGTACTGTGTGTACGGAACACTCTGTGCGTGAGCCTGGCTCGCACTTGGCCGGTTTTTAGGGTTCCGTACCTCAAAAGGAAATACGGAACCCTTATAGGATCACTTTGTTGTCTGTCTGTCTGTCTGTCAAGAAACCTACAGGGTACTTCCCGTTGACCTAGAATCATGAAATTTGGCAGGTAGGTAGATCTTATAGCTGACATTTGGGTAAAAATCTGAAAACCGTGAATTTAGGGTTAGATCACACAAAAAAAATTAAATTGTGGTCATGAACTAATAATTTATTTATTTTCAACTTTCGAAGTGAGTGACTATATCAAGTGGGGTATCATATGAAAGGTCTTCACCTGTACATTATAAAACAGATTTTTATTTATTTTTATGCATCATAGTTTTTGAATTATCGTGCAAAATGTCGAAAAAATACGACTGTTGTACAGAACCCTCATTGCGCGAGCCTGACTCGCATTTAGCCGGTTTTATTAATGTATAAGTGCAGTTGAATTTGAATGGATTTTTTTTCATAAATTTCGGTGTGTAAGTAAACTTTGCTATTTTTCTATTTCCTGAAAGTGACCTTAAAACTAGTTCTCATGACGTGTGTGTAGATAATTCCGCAGTCTATTACGTGAAACAGCCATTAGAGAGGTTGTCGACCTTTGCCTTGGTAAATATAGCTACGGAAGCTGTTGGCAATACTTACCATTACATAAAATAGAATAGAATAGAATATGTTGATTTTTTATCGTTTTGTATTTTATGTCTTTTTTCTTGTACCTTTATTTGTATTTATATTTATTATTAATTATCTAGTTAGTGTAAGTGGCACTGCCGTTCTAATAAGATATAAAAAATGTTTTTTATTCATGTAAACTTTTTACAAGTGCTTATGAATAGTCAGGTAGTTTTAATTTACCACTGGTTCGGAATGCCGTTCCTACCGAGAAGAACCAGCAAGAAACTCGGCGGTTGCTCTTTGCACTTCATACATAGGTATTAGGTATAGTAATACTGAAAGTGTACTTATCTAATACCTATTCTAACAATAATAGTAGGTAGGATCGGGCTGGATAGCTATTATGACGTAGACATCTGCTAAGAAAGGGTTTTTGAAAATTCAACCCCTAAGGGGTATAAAAGGGGTTGAGATTTGTGCAGTCCACGCGGACGAAGTCGCGGGCATAAGCTAGTTAAAAATAAGTATAATAAAAACCACAACGTAAGCACAAGAATTTTTATCTGACTACGTTAAATCCTAAGGAAGGGTTATGATTTTAGCATACAGAAATACATAATGGGGCCGATTCTCTTGTACACAATATCTAAACTAAACTAAAATGACACATCTAAATCTATTGCTATCCCTGTCATAATGTTGCTTGTGGAAAAGGATAGCACTAGATTTAGGCCTGTTAATTTAGGTTAGTTTAGAGATTGTGTACAAGAGAATCAGCCCCATTATACGTCTTATTTAGTGCAAATTAATTTCGTATGAGGTTATTTCTCAATCAAAATATAATAATTTTATCCCGTTTATTATGTTGATTACAAGCATTAAACAACTCAATAAAGCTCGGGAAACACACAACCAGGTTTTTTCCTCCTTCAGTTTATTACATAAACGATAAATTGGTCTACTTTATACGTCATCAATCATCACCTCTGTCTCGTTTTAACTAAACTTAAGTAATGATTAAGCTACTCTGAGTGCGGCAGTAAGACCATTCAATAAATCCATACTAATATTATAAATGCGAAAGTGTGTCTATCTGCTAGCCTTTCTCGACCCATCCGTTCAACCAATTTTGACGAAATTTGGTACAGATATAGCTTACATCCCGGGGAAGGACATATACTACTTTATATCCCGGAAAATCAAAGAGTTCAAATCAAGTTCAAATCAAGCTGGAAACGCATTTTCCAGCAATAAAAAAAGTACTTACATATTCACTTGAAGTTTCACTATCCAAAAGCTTATGTATAAGTTTAAAATGCACACTAGTGAATACTGCCACATATTTCAACTCTCACTAGTCACATAAAAAGTAAGGTAGGACAGGACGACAGCAGGTCTTTATACTGCATAACAAAATAACAATTGATATTCCTTATATTGGATGAATACAATTTTAATTCAATGGTCACACGTAGGGGCCATACATTGTGGGACCGGTTATCCATTGTTCTGTAATGTATGACCTTATGAATGTGTTAAAAAGACACATAGATAAGGACACTGAGTAATGACTAATGAGTTATGTTTTTTTTACCTAAGCTTAAATATCTTTGAACCTAGACACATTAAGAACTAGCTTAAGCTCGCTACTTCGTCCGCGTGGACTGCAAAAATTTTGAACCCCTATTTCACCCCCTTAATTCGTGTATTATTCGTGAAGTCTTTGCTTGGTAGGTACTTATAATATTAATTCAATATGAACACTTCCTGAATCTTGATAACTTAAGCAGGCAGTAACCCTGCAGCATCAGGATTAAGGAGTTGGGTCTAGAAATTTTTATAGGTCCACCACGGAAACTTCAACTGTTAATTTAAAAAAAATTGTGAATCGGTCCAGAAACCCCGAAAAAATCGGTGTACATACATTTTAAAAAAACGGACCGATTTGAACACCATCTCCTTTTGAAATACCTTGCGGATTTGTGCATCTTATTTATATAGCCTGTCATAAAATAACCACGAAATTTATCTTTTATCTCGAGTATAGAGTACAGTAATTTGAGCACACGCTGAAGGTAAACGCATCATCGTTTCCGGGAGTTAATTAGCAAAAACTTCATGTCTATGAAACCGCAAGTTCAAATATAGGTACACTTAAGACAGACCGTCACTCATATTCAAGACTGGTTTTACATCAAATCTAAATATGTAAAAGGAAAAGATTACTGACTTACTGACTTACCAACGCACACCTCAAACTATTTAACGGATCGGGCTGAAAGGCATGCAGATATGACGTAGACATGCGATAGAAGGGATTTTTGAAAATTCAACCCCTAGGGGGTAAAATAGGGGTTTGAAAGTCGTGTACATGTGTGTAGTAGTGTCATGGAATTACTAGTACATTAATCCTTGTCTTGATAATAGTGACATATTTTTGATCCAGATCAATGTTGTAGTTAGTAAAAAAAAAAGGTTTTATCTATATCTATATATTATATATATAAAAGGAGAAGGTGACTGACTGACTGACTGACTGACTGATCTATCAACGCACAGCTCAAACTACTGGACGGATCGGGCTGAAATTTGGCATGCAGATAGCTATTATGACGTAGGCATCCGCTAAGAAAGGATTTTTGAAAATTCAACTCCTAAGGGGGTTAAATAGGGGTTTGAAATTTTGTAGTTCGCGCGGACGAAGTCGCGAGCATACGCTAGTCGATTATAAAATCGCAATTAAGTATTTCTATAAACAACCAGGTATAACCTTGCCTTTGTTATTTATTATAATCATTTCTATAAAAATCAATCTATAATCAGCTTTAACTATTAATTTCCAAGAAAAATTATAGTAGATAAAAATTGATTATATGACGTATTTCCAATATTCTTTCCTGTTGTTCATTTAATCAAGGTTCATTTAATCAGTTGAATAGTAATTTAGGCAATTATTATGCATGCATGCATGATTTGCAATGAAATTTAATAACAGAAATCTACGACTGTCTACTAGACCGTTTACCTTATTATTTTGTGCCTGCTTTTGACACCGTTACTGTAGGATATTTAACTACGTTTTTTAAACATAGATATAGTACGCGACAGGTCGAAATGGCAATCGGGGAGGGAACGCCCCGCACAGCCCACGCGCTAACCCGGTGCGCCCAGCGCGGGTGACGTGTGGGTGTGCAGGGCGTCCCCCCGCCTCATACCCCAATTGCCATCTCAACCTGTCGCGGACTATAGGTACATACGCCTGCCAGTGTGGATGAAGCCTCGCTAGTATTCTTGCTTTTAAAATTGATCCAAACTAAGTAACTGTCTTGAATTGTGGCCGTGTACCGTGGAGTACAAAACAGCTTATAAAATGAAATCGTTAAAAAATTGAGATAGGACACGTTGCCAGTTCAGTCGATAATCAACATAAACATTAATTTTGTTATTTTGTTTGTAAGGTTTCGTTTGTCACATAACTGGACTGTTTACCCTATCATCACGTACTAAAGTTTTTATCCCTATAAATCCATACTTAATAATATAATTGTGAAAGTGTGTCTGTCTATCCGTCTGTCTGTCTGCTAGCTTTTCACGGTCCATCAGTTTAACCGATTTTGATTAAACTTGGTACAGAGTCAGCTTACATCCTAGGGAAGGACATAGGCTACTTTTAATCCCAGAAAATCAAAGAGTTCCCACGGGATTCTTATAGGCCCATCCGTTTAACTGCTTTATATGAAACTAGATGATGCTCGCGACTTCGTCCGGATTTAGGTTTTTCAAAAATGCCGTGGGAACTTTTTGATTTTCCGGGACAAAAAGTAGTCTGTTTCCTTCCCGGGGTGTAAGCTAACTCTGTACCAAATTTCATCAAAATTCATTAAACTGTTGGGCTGTGAGAAGCTAGCAGACCAGAGACTATCCCTCGGTGGAGCAGACAAAAAGACACTTTCGCATTTATAATATTAGTATGGATTTGGTACAGAGCTAGCTTACATCCTAAATGTGTGTAAGACGTACACATTATCGCATCTATAATATATTAGTACGGAAGTAGGCATTATGGTGTGGGCAGAACGTTAGGATCTCACGGGCGAGCAGTTTACTATTTCATTAGCATGCACTTTCCTCGTGCAAGCAACTGAGCACTTGACGGTGGTTCAACCGTAGGTTAGCAATTATTTAGTTTGGCAACGACTTGTACTGTTGGTGTTGTTGTACTGTGCAAGAGCCGTGATAGCCTAGTGGTTAAGTCGCCTCCTATTCGGGAGGTCGGGAGTTCAGTCACAGATACGCCAGGTTTTGTGTTGTTTCGGATTGACTATGCTGCGTAGGCCCTACTACTAGGGGGGAGATACGCCAGGTATAGTGCATTCAATATAAACTGGCGTGTTTCCACTTAAGACCGTCATTAGCAATAACAATAGGATTACATTCGACATGCCACGTAACAATAGGGGTAATAAACCAAACACTCATAGAGCCCATTCATTATTAAAGGAACCGGTTCAACCGTATATCCATACTAATATTATAAATGCGAAAGTGTATCTGTCTGTCTGTCTGTCTGCTAGCTTTTCACGGCCCAACAGTTCAACCGATTTTGATGAAATTTGGTACAAAGATGGCTTACATCCCGGGGAAGGACATAGGACACTTTTGTCCCGGAAAATTAAAGAGTTCCCATGGGATTTTTAAAAACCTAAATTCACACGAACGAAGTCGCGGGCATCATCTAGTAATATATATTTTGTTGCAAATCAACCAGTGTTGATACTTCTGAATTTACCCGTCACTTTTAATATAAGTTAATATTACGCCAGTTAATATTGAATTCACTATACCTTTTCGGAGTTATAAATATCACTTGCTATGTACTATTATTTATTCTGTGCTATGGTGACGTGAAATCATAGAAAAATAGGGCTACAATTATGGCTACCTGCGTCAAATGTACTCACATTTTGACGGCATTTTGAATCTTCAGATGCATCTACCACTGATTCGGAATGCCTTTCCTACTGCTGATGCTGAACGTTTTTTTATTTTTTTTTATTCAAATACAAGTTAGCCCTTGTCTGCAATCTCACCTGGTGGTAAGTGATGATGGCAGTTGGAGTGGGGTATGGCAGTTTTTATTAAACCCATACCCCTTTGGTTTCTACACGGCATCGTACCGGAACACTAAATCGCTTGGCGGCACGGCTTTGCCGGTAGGGTGGTAACTAGCCACGGCCGAAGCCTCCCACCAGACCAGACCAGAAATTTAGAAATTATTAAATTCCAAACCCCTGCCAGGAATCGAACCCGGGACCTCCCACTATTAAGACCACAGCGCTCACCACTGCGCCAGGGAGGTCGTCAAACGTTTTCCCTAACTGTCGTGAACTGCTATCTGTGTGCACTGATAGTGTACTTGTACTTCGCAACTTACGCTATAACAAAGCCGTGAATATCGCCAATATTTGTCTTTATCGTGTAGATGAACCAACTAGTTTTACACAAAAGTAGCGATTCTACAGCTTTCTCTCGCTATAAAGCTATAAGGACAGAGTCGTGAAATTATGGCGACGACGTGACGTCTGATGACTCGGTGGGCGGCTGCGGCCGGTAACTACCTACGCTACAAGATAGTGTTTTATGACAAAGCTGTATAAAGGTATATGTCAGAGTTGATGAAATTACGAGACACTTGAGAAAGGTATGTGGGAAGAAGCAGGTACTTCTTAGTGGAGATTGTAAATTGATTTTAAACCTGAGCGATCGATTAGTTGAGAATTCCATCACCATTATATTTAGAACTTATTAAGTAATTGTAAAGTCTGCCAATATAGCAATATAGCTGTGATAGCCTAGTGGTTAGGACGTCGGAGGTCGGGGGTTCGATCTCGGGCACGCACCTCTAATTTTTCAGAGTTATGTGCGTTTTAATTAATTAAATATCACTTGCTTTAACAGTGAAGGAAAACATCGTGAGGAAACCCGCATGCCTGAGAGTTCTCCATAATATTCTCAAAGGTATGGGAAGTCTACCAATCCGTACATGGCCAGCGTGGTAGACTATGGCCAAAACCCTTCTCACTCTGAGAGGAGACCCGTGCTCTGTAGTGACACTGGGACTCACTGCCAATCCTCACTTTAAAGACGATGAAAACTTATAGGAAAGTTTAGTAGGTATAAACGAAAATGCTCTAACATCGAATTGAAGAATACTTTGTCATATTAGTCAACAGGTACAAGGAGATGGACTGATGGATATTTGAAGCAAATATAGGGAGTAGACTTTCTCCAAATAACAATTTATAAAACCCTACGCTCTTAATGCTATAAGAAAGTAGACTAATTTACATAATAAACCACAAAAATGTTCGTTTAGTATATATCTACTGAAAGAAGATAAAGACACCTGTAGGTCGAAAACCTGCCAATCAATCTTTATAACAATCTCAATTGTTGTGATTGGCTGAATTTGTGCTATTCTTGTTGCAACAATGCATTGTAGCGAATAGTGAGCGAGCATCAACCAATCTGTAGGTCGATTTCGTAAAACCTGCCAATCAATCATTTCAGCAATCATTATAACAATCTCAATTGTTGTGATTGGCTGAATTTATGCGATTCTTGTTGCAACAATGCATTGTAGCCAATAGTAAGCGAGCGTCAACCAATCAGAGGTGATTGCGATCGAGACATTGTAGCTGTCATTCTACCGCAATCGAGCAGCTGCCTGTTTAAACTGACTCATAAATCGTGTCAGTTTTTTTGCTTCGAGCATTTTGTCGGCTTGTCCCAAATTACACTCGTGCGCAGTGAACTTGACACACCTGTCAATTTGCTAAGCGATTTTATGATTGGGCACACGTGCTTTTGCTGTTTTTGCCTGAGATTTTTTACCATGTCGAACTCAAAAGTATGATTTAAGCTCTAATAAATTGACATGTTATCAATTTATTGACAGATATAGATTAGATCGACAAAACTGTTTCAACTTTCAGTTTAGGTATGTTGATTTAAAATCAGTTTTGCTTAATTTTTTTTTCTTCTAATGATTTGATTAATCAGCCTACTTAAAATGTTCTAATAAAATTATTAATAACTAGCTGCCCCGGCGAACTTCGTACCGCCTAACAGTCGATTTCTTTTTCAGGAATTTTTAAAATTTTTCTCTCTGTAAGAACCATCCCCCGCACTTCAAGGAATATTGTGAAAAAAGAAATAGCGAAATCGGTTCAGCTGTTCTCGAGATTTGCAATCAGCAACACATTCAGCGATTCATTTTTATATAATATAGAGATTGACATGTGAATAAAATACAAAAACGTGTATAAGAATAACATCACGTGTATGTTTGTATACAAATAACGCGCAAAGCTGTGGCAAAGAGTTCTTTAACGATGCCAAGGCCGTTCAACTATCTACAAACGCCCGACATTTCTGACGCGTTCATTTTAGGGTTCCGTACCTGAAAAGGACAAAAGAAACCCTTATTATAGGATATATTCTTTATCAAGAAACCTACAGGGGACTTCCCGAATCCCGTTCACCTAGAATCGTGAATTGGCAGATAGGCAGGTCATATAGCACATGTTATAGGAAAATCCGAAAACGTACCCCCGATTAAACGGCCAAGCCATACCTACCTTTTTTACCAAGATCTAGGAATTGTAGAATCAGGGCTTATAAGTAGAGTTATTTGTTGTTTAATATTATTAAAATGTGATACAGTCAAGAGCATTTAAGAGCTATATACATACTTTGTTCTTAGGACAAGCCCCGTGGGCAGCACAAATCAAAGCTCAGCTAGGGGCTTGGCTCTACTTCTTCTTATTCTTTGTCGTATCACTCTTGGCAGAGCGGTCGTGGTCATCACGAAGCAACGTCTTTGAGGGCAGATGTTATACGCCTCACGAGCATTCGCCATTTCTCCCTGCTGGCCGACAGCCTGGTACACTCGTGCAAAGGACCGCCCACAGCAGACTTAATTTGGTCGGTCCATGGTCGGTCGGTGGCTCTACTAGATATCTCATAACTTTTTAACAGTGAAAGCATGATGAACTTGTGAGTCTTGGCAACCTTTACATGTAATATTTTTGGTGGGATACCATTTCTACTATATTCTTATTTAAAGTTCTGTGGTTTTGACGTTTCCATGTAACTCGTAAGGTAGATTGCTTATTTTACTTCCGGTTGTAGAAGGACCTGTCAATACTTGGCACGTTTTTATGGTCGGATTATACCTTGGACGATTTAACCTATGGACTTGTAACGCGCCTAATATTACGAATAAAAATTTCTGTCACTTTTGGTGCGGGACGAGGAAACACTACATAGACAACTTGACACACTCACTCAACAAAGTTTTGTGTCATTATTAACACAAACATATCTAAATCT
Organism: Maniola hyperantus; assembly: GCF_902806685.2. Classification (NCBI taxonomy): domain Eukaryota; kingdom Metazoa; phylum Arthropoda; class Insecta; order Lepidoptera; family Nymphalidae; genus Maniola; species Maniola hyperantus. The sequence continues at coordinate 1,970,457 of NC_048554.1, read as the reverse complement.
TCAACACTACTACATTTTACGCACACTAATAAGTTATATACATCAACATACAAAGACATTACGAGTGTAAGACTGTCAAATTGATTTGCGATGCTACCGTATCGATATTTTAAAATATATCGATAGTTTTTCAGAAACAAAAGTAGAAGTAAGAATTTATTACTCGTATTTAATTACTTAAAACCAGTGTTTGGTCAGCGTAGCGTATTCTTGCATACATTCACCTCACTTAATAGGTAATTATCCCAAAAACTAATAATGCAACGTAAAAATAAGAAAAATATTTATTTAAAAAATATGCACATACTTTTTTACTTATTTTATATCATTTTTAATCTTTGTATTTTTTTATAAAACGAAATTTTCATTTAAAATTTCGATAGTGAAAATGTGCTTATTAATGACTTATATTATTATATAATACAAAATAAACCTGACCGCGCAAAAGCCTACCAAACATAATTAGTAGGTATATCAATCAATAAAATGTTTTTTTCTTTCCAATCAATCATTTATTTATTGCACATTGGGTTTACATGGTAATTCCAATATGGTGTACTCTTTGTCCAAAAAAATTAAATGTAAGTTATTAAATATAACACGTATTGCCCTTACAAATTAGCAATGCAAAAATTTTCTCAATACCTGCCGCTTTTACCCCACAGCAAAATTCCATAAGACAGATATGATACTATGAAAATAAATTAGTAAACACACACGGTGGCCTCTTCTATTTTTAACACGTCATTATTTACCATTAGGTTAATGTTATGTACATTCTTGGCGATTTAATACATAAATTTTATACATTTCGCGCCTATCACTAAAATTGCGTTGCTTTAATTTTTTTTTAAATGTATTAAGTACGTGAAATCACAGAAATCGACCAGTTTTATTACAAGTATAGGTAGCGAAAAAATTGTGGTAATTAATAATAACTATTCTTTACTTGACTTGAAGACGGTAATTTAGTCGTTAATAATAAAGAAAATGTTTTCATCGATATCGATAATCGAACCGCAATCACTATCGTACTACTACGTAATTTCATGCTGTTCACGCGTATTCAAATTTTAACCTAATTTGTATATATCGAGGGTTGCAATTGTTTAGAAAAAACAAAATATAGCTCGTGAGGAGTGTGACTCGTTTCTACCGAATTATTACGTACTCAATTACTGAATCGGTAAAGTTCTCGATTGTTATTTTATTATAATAATTTATGTAATTTAATTTATAGAAAGCGTTTATTACACCAAAAATACTTACTTATGAAATGAAATTCCATCTTTTTGTAAATTTGATGTTTGATTTGTTCTTGCACTCACTAACGGCACAAACAGGCATTTTTCACCCAGCGTGTAAGACGTCGTCACACATCGAAAACGATTCTGACAATGACAAAATCGATTCCGCAAACAGTGTTTATAAACGCAGTGGATTAAAAATCCATTACTATTGACAGAGGGGAATAATCATGCGAGGCGCGTCCTTAGGTTAAATCGTCCAAGGATTATACGTATTAAAACCGATGGATTAATTAATGAGGTCTAAGGAAGGTTTATTTGATTTCTTAGTCATATTTTTTCTCTTTACACGTTTTTAGGATCAGGCTCAGTATATTATTATAAACTGCTAGATGATGCCCGCGACTTCGTCCGCGTGGATTTAGGTTTTTAAAAATCCCGTGGGAACTCTTTGATTTTCTGGGACAAAAGTAGCCTATGTCCTTCCCCGGGATGCAAGCTATCGCTGTACCAAATTTCGTCAAAATAGGATGAACGGATGGACCGTGAAAGGCTAGCAGACAGACACACTTTCGCATTTAAGTGATTCTTCATCGGAGTTAAGTGAGTCTTAAATAATTAAATATCACAAAACATCGTAAGAAAACCTGCATGCCTGAGAGTTCTCCATAATATTCTCAAAAGTGTGTGAAGTCTACCAATCCGCAGATGGCCAGCGTGGTAGTCTATGGCCAAAACCCTTCTCACTCTGAAAGGAGACTCGTGCTCTGTAGTGAGCACGAGTTGATCGATGGTGATCCTAATTCCTAATGTCTGGGTAATGAACGGAAACGCGAAATGATTACGCGTGAGATAGGCGAGTTTATTTTGAAGATGGCTGTGTGCCAGCACTTTGCGGCCACCTACGTCACGACGGGTGCAACCGAGCGTAGGCCACTGTGCAAATATTTTATCACAAGGCTTGCGCTTGACGACAATCAAAACGAAAAGGTGACTGACTGAGTGACTGATCTATCAACGCACAGCTCAAACTACTGGACGGATCGGGCTGTTTGGCATGCAGGCAGGTAGATAATACTATAACGTAGACATTTGCTAAGAAAGAAAGAACTTTTTTGGAAAAGTTAATCCCTAAAGGGGTAAATTTAGTGGTTTGAAATTTGTGTAGTCCACGCGGACGAAGTCGCGAGCATAAGCTAGTTTTCTTACAAGGCTTGCGCTTGGGACTGGGCAGGTCATGTGTGCCGCAGGCCAGATGACTTATGGGCAAAATCTGTTTCGTTCTCCCCAGAATCATCAACGCCAGCGTGGTAGGCCGAGGCGACGTTGGCGTGATGAATTCGATAAGTTTGCAGTCACGTGGCCTGAAGAGGCACGGAATCGGAAATGGTGGAAGGATCGGAGGGAGGCCTTTGCCCAGACGTGGGACAGTACTGGCTAATTTAGAACTTAGAATTTAGCTTGCGCTTGACGACAATTAAATATACAAAAGGAAAAGGTGACTGACTGACTGACTGATCTATCAACGCACAGCTCAAACTACTGGACGGATCTGGCTGAAATTTGGCATGTAGATAGCCATTATGACGATGACATTCGCTAAGAAAGGATTTTTGAAAATTCAACCCAATAGGGGTTCGAAATTTGTGTAGTCCACGCAGACGAAGTCGAGGACATAAGCTAGTCTTACTATATGGAAAACAATAACTATATAGTACGGTTGGCAACCCTATATCATGTTATATTATGATTTATCAAACTCGCTGTAATAGATAGGTAAGTTAACTAGTTTTCGTGTCCGGATTAAACCAAGTGTTAAAAACGATAAAGCAACCAACTGGAAACTGAACGAAAAAACCGGTATTTAAAGCCCAAAAAATTAAAAACAAAAAACCAGAGGTCATAATAAAAATTCTTACCTGTAAAGTTTCTCGGAAAGGACTTTTCTGTCTTGGCCATATTCGGAATGACTTGAACTGCAAATAAAATAAAAATGTTTAAGTAGGTATTTCACACATTGCAAAAAATGGCACAGTTACCTCGATATTAAGTATACCTATTGACACTTTGGAATGTGGCCATTATTTAGCAGCTCGCTTATTTGCTACTATTATAGGCCCAGAACAGACTGCGCAACGCAACTGCAATGAAATACATTTCAGGCATTTGACTATGGTAATTATAAAAGAGCAACTGCAGAGTTTCTTGCCGGCTCTTCTCCGTATTATCTACATTCTGAACCCGTGATAGAGTCCCAGACGTAGCATAAGAGACACTAGTTGTCCAACGTGAAATACTGCACTGTAGTACTAAAATGATGTGATTTTTTGTATCTAGTGGAAGTTTATGGGGCTACAATTCATTATTAAAGAAAATAATTTAAAAAATCACGACTTTTATTTATTTTTAACATAATTAATTATTACCGCCACGATGCACGGAAAGCGAATAATGACGTCACAATGCGTAAACGACAAATATTTTTCGATTTTTTAACACATAAAAATAGAGTAATTTTTGATGCACCTTTGATGAAACTAAGTAGTTTCACGTATCTAATTCCCCTAAGGGCCCAAAACAACTTCAATGCAACTAATTAACAAGGCATATCAATCGCGTCTCAAACAATTTGCGACATAAGTGGTCTGGTTTCATATATTTGTCTTGTAAGACAATTATTGTAAAGCATACAAAGTAACTCCAGTCACTTTTGAGTTGCGTTGTGTGTTCTAGGCCTTAGAGGACAGCGGTTGGGTTCTTTTTACAGCAAATGAGAAAATCGCGTGGCATTCATATTTCACGCATGAAATAAACTGTGAAATTAATTAAATAATTCACAAGAACATCGGTTTCAATTTACAGTACGACACTCTCAGTACGATCTCATGGCACTTGAATGACATTGACAGGGGGGCACTGTTGGAGAACAAAGGCTAAGAATATTCAAACAAGAACATAGGGGACACTTGAGGGCAACATTAGTTCCGATTTTCGCCACGCGCCAAGATAGCCTTGTCGCACTGTAAGTGGTTTGCACAATGCGGTCCGCAAATCCCAGTCAGTTTTTTTAAATTATTGCAATGGCTCTGGACACAGGTCGTTTAAAAATTAACAATAAGAAAGTTCAATAAAATAGTTTGTAGCCAAATAAGAATTTAGAACCAAAGATTAGAGTTAGGATTATGGAATTAAAACCAGACCTTGGTTAAATTAAGTTTATGTGTAATTGCATATTTAAAAGGGATATTCGCCATGCTAAACCATGACTAATATTCCCCTTTCCCCTGCAAGTAAGCGTAAAGCTTGTGCTAGGAGTAGAGAAAAGATGATTTCAGCTCCGTCGTAAGAGGGTAGGGCGTAGGCGAGTCGCCCACGACCGCCGCCTACCCCCTTCGAGAAGGACTTTCGGGCAATAGACACTGGGAGTCTATCGTCCGGAAAGAAACCAGTCCTCGAGTAGGGAGGCGCACCTTCGTGTTCCTGGTGCGCCTCAGACGGTGTGTAGGGACTATATTGGTCTCCTGAGGTGGGTCCTCAGCAGGCGCCGCTGGCTGGATTGCGCGAACGTGTTTGGCCCCGTAGCCCAGCCACCAGGCGATGCGTGGAACATCTTGGGGTTTTAGTCGGTAAGAGTCCGACATAACCTTGTTACGTAATTAAAGGGCTTAATAAAAACTAATAAATTTAATTTATAAAGATGAATAATATTTAAACAATAATTAAAACAAAGAACTTATACTTAAAGAAACAGAGTAACAGTGTAGAACAGAGTTTGAAATAGAATGTTTGGATTTTGGGATATCTGGGTTATATATGTGATTTGGAACTGGAGAGGATAATGAATGGTCTAAAGGACGAGGGCGAGATTTGGTTTGTTTACATAATAATGATTTGTTTACAATATAATGGAGTACATTTTAAAATAGGCTTATTTACTAATGTGAGGTTTAAAGGTTATAGATAGGTACAATTATAGGTTAGTAGGTATAGTTAGATATATTATTAAATTATATTGAGTTAGTACAGTTTATCTCTAATACTTAGGTATAGCTTAGGTATAGAAGTACTTAATATGGAGATATGGAGGTTATCTAACACCTCCCCTCTTAGAATAAAGATCGGGCCTTTGGAGTGCGCGATCTTGGGTTAGTTGTTGGTAGGTCTTCTTCTTCTTCTTCGTCTTTGGAAACTGCATTCGTGATGATCGTGGCCATTGGGATAGTTTGATGCTGACGAGAATTGTCGAAACAGTTGTTGAAAATTTGAATGCAACCTCTGGATTGCAGATCTCGATCTGGTTGGTTTTGGTTTCGAAGGCAGAAGCGGCGCCAGGGACAACATTTATATTATATTAGGAAAATGAGCATAGATGTGCCCAGTGCCATAGTGGCAAAAGAGTATTTGGTATTGGAATCACTATGATTGAAGGAGTTTTGATACTCCTTTAGAAGTTGTTTTTGTACTTTGATTTGATCCTTGATGATGTACAGCGAATTCAGTGGTATGTGTCTTGTTCTGCATTCAATGTCACAAATGTTGCGTAGAATCTGCATCTTGTTTCGATGAAATGATTTTAGAGTCTTCAGAGATCTTTTGATGTTCAATTTAAATTTTAGTGAAAATATCCATCGGTTATTTTTAAGCGTTTTAAAAGTGTTGCTATTTTTTGAGAATAATTGAATTGGCAATTTATTGGTAGTTCTTTTTGTTGCTTGTAGAATCTTCTTTCAGGTAAGTACGACGATCTTGCATCTTTCCGGAAGCTTGTAGACACGCAGCGTTGCCGTGTCGTAGAAGTGGCAAGTTATGTTTGCTCGAGGAAAGGAAGGTAGAATAAAAGAGGAATTGGAATGATTAAAAGGAATGGAATATAATGTTATATTATGATAATATAAATTAATTTGAATAAAATTGTAAAACCTAAATTAACTTAAAGAGATTTGTGTATAATATTAGAGTTATAGATTCTATAAAGTTGTAGTATTGTGTAAAGTGTTATGTATTTTTGAAGCAATTATATTGATGAAGCTTTTCATGTGATTATAATTAAAAAAAACATATTGATGGATACGGTAAAATAATAGATGGGCAGATTGTGCTCGATTCAATAGACAATATGCTTGTTGTAATAATATCTAAAACTATTTTTGGGCCAATTGTAAATTTTAGGATTTAGAAGATATAGTCGATATTCGTTTTAATTATAATGAGTTAAAAATGATTTCATTAGTTTGATTTAAGTATGATCTAAATATTCGCAAATAGAATACTTAGGTATTTGTCGTACAAAATTCTTAAAATAGTTTTAATCGAAGTTCAAATAGAAGTATTAATTTGTGATTACAAGTTTAGAATTCATTTATAATATAGAATATAATTTAGCATAAAACGTTAGGAGTGTATGAATTTTTAAATTTATTGATATAGAAGTTTTTCACAAAGATGTAGAGTTTGTACAAGAATAAATTTAAGTAAAGATAAAATTGTAAAACTGAAGTATGGGTATTCATGATTTCAGCGAATTTGGTATTGAAATGTCGTGTTTCATTATTTCGTTGATTTCGTGGGATAGGATTGGCCATCACCAAATGATACGACCTGAAAAACATTATTCTTTTATACGACTTAGAAATTATTTTATTTTTTTTTGAATTAGAGAGTTTAGAAGTATAAAAGATTTGGTAAAATTGTATAATTTGTAAATAGAAATTTGTAAAATAATATTATTTTAATTGTATAAACTATATGTATAAATCTATCTAAAACTATCTAATATATAAATTAAAACTAGGTATCAAGTTGATCATTGCAATCCTGTAAAGGTCTTAAGCGATTGCCGTGAACTAATTGGTTTCTACCAGATTTCCTTATAATGTAATTTTCGTTGAACCCTTTTCTTGCAATTTCGTATGGTCCTTCCCATTTGCTATCTAGATTATTAGGATTAGGTACGCGGAGCATAACTTTATCGCCTAATTGAAAATCAGCTATGTTTTTGATGTTATTGTCATAGCGTATTTTAGCTCTATCTTTCATGCTGTTAAGGTTTCTTTGAGCTATGTCACGAGATATTTTAAGACGTTCGTTAAGGTCGTTAAGGTAGTCACTTGTTGTGTACTCGCGCGAGTCTTTAAGGGTATAAAGCAAACGAGGTTTATATCCGAATAGGAGTTCATGAGGTGTGAAGCCTGTCGACTGATTCAGTGAGGTATTATGGCACATTATTGCAAGTGGTACGATTTGATCCCAATTGTGGGACCTTTTTGTAGAGTACATGCGTATATGGTCTCTGAGTACTGCATGGAATCGTTCTAATGCGCCGTTTGTTTGTGGATGATATGCTGTGCTGAACGTGTGTTGTGAGCCTAATAATTTCATTAGCTGTTTCAGGATATTATTGACAAATTCACCACCTTGGTCTGAATGAAAACGTTTTGGGATGCCATAATGTTGGCAGAAGGTTAGAAGGGATTTAGCGACAGTGATTGCTTGTTTATCGGGAATGGGATAAGCTTGGACGAATCTAGTTAAGTCGTCTTGTAAGGTCAGTATGTATTTGTTAGAGTCACCTGTAATGTCAGAGTAAGAAACTAAATCGATGGTAACTCGTTCGAATGGTTCTGTAGAAGAGGTTGTTATAACCATGGGAGCTTTGTATGTTTTTCTTTGTATTTTACCACGTTGGCATGTCATACAGTTATTAACATAGTCTTTTATAGTATCAGTCATACCATTCCAAAAATATTCGGATCTGATTTTACGTGTTGTTTCTACTATTCCTCTGTGTCCTGATAAACGGTCATCGTGAAATGTTTTTAGAATTTCAGGGATTTCTTCTGGATTTGGATGTTTAACCTTATTTTCACAAATCGTAATTTCACAGTCATAGGAGTCAGCTAAGTATGCGGTGATGTGTAGTTGTTCGTTGCCTTGTAATTTACATGTTGGGTAATTTTTGAGATCTGGGACGAAAAGTGATTTGCAATTATGTTGTTGTAAACAACTTAGAAGAGTTTTGAAATAACTTTCAGAATCCCATGAGTCGAAATGTGTTGGCCTTGTACAACCGAAAAACATATTTTGTTTGTTATTTGAAACCACTAAATCGACATCGTAAAGTGTTTTGGGTTTTTCTAAATATGGATCTACTTGAGGACATGTTGAGATTGCAGTGTTAAAAAGGTCGTTCTTATCTGACAGTTCGCATGAAATGGGAATAAATATGTCTTTATGTCTGTCGTCTAAGAGATTGTCTGGAGAAATATGGAGATTTGGAGTGTCGAAGCTATAAGTGGAGTTTTCAAAAAAATGAGAGTAATTGATTTGGAGATAATCTTCTGAGAATACTTCAGTAGGTTTTGGATTTTGAGTGGAATTTTGAATGTCGTTATCGTCGAGTGTTGGGTCTACAACATTAGTGTTCATGACAGGGGGTCGTGAAAGCGCATCGGCGTTTGTGTTACTTTTACCTGCTTTATAAATAACTTCGTAGTCAAATTCTTCTAGTTTTAGTCTCCATCTAACGAGACGACTACCTGGGTCTTTTATAGAAAATAACCATGTAAGTGGTTTATGGTCAGTCACAATTTTGAATTTTCTACCGAATAGATAAGGACGGAAATGTTTGACGGCCCAAACAATTGCCAATAATTCGCGCTCTATGGTGGAATAATTTGATTCGGCTTTATTAAGTGTGCGAGATGCATAAGCTATAGGTAGATCTTTGCCTATTGGTCCTTGAGATAGAACTGCGCCGATGGCGTGTATTGAAGCATCAGTGGTTAAAACAAATTCTTTTGTAAAGTCAGGATATTGCAGGATAGGTGGATTAATTAGTAAGTTTTTACACTCTTCGAATGCTTTTTGTTGGGTTTCGCCCCAAATAAAAGGTGTGTCCTTTTTGAGAAGACTAGTAAGTGGTTTAGTTATTTTGCTAAAATTCGAGATGAATCGTCGGTAATAGCCTGTAAGACCTAGAAATGCTTTTATATCTTTGCAGCATTTTGGAACTGGAAAATCTTTGACTGCTTGAATTTTGTCTGGATTGGGTTTTACGCCTTCGCTAGAAATAATGTGACCTAGGTACGCTACTTCACGTCTTAAGAATTCGCATTTGTCAGGTTGGACTTTGAGTTCGTATTTTTGGAGTCTAGAAAATACTTCACAAAGTTTTTGTTCGTGTTCTTGTAGACTTGATGCAAAAACAACAATGTCATCTAGGTATACAAAGCATCTTTCACCTTGTAATCCGCAGAGTACGGAATCCATTACACGTTGGAAGGTGGCAGGAGCATTCTTAAGTCCAAAAGGCATTCTTTTGTACTCGTAATGACCATAGGGTGTATTAAATGCTGTTTTAGGAATGTCTTCGGGTTCGACTTCGAGTTGATGGAATCCTGAGGCAAGATCTAAGGTAGTAAAGTATTGAGAGTGTCCTAATTTGTCTAGAATGTCAGTGATGTTAGGAAGTGGATAGCTGTCACCTACAGTTACGTCGTTTAGTTTGCGGTAGTCTATGACTAAACGCCATTTTTGTTTTCCAGAAGCGTCAAGTTTTTTAGGAACTACCCAGATTGGGCTACTCCAAGGGGATGAACTAGGTTGAATAATATCTTGGTCTAACATTTTCTGGACTTGAGTCTTAACTTCGTTTTCGTGAACTTGTGGGAATCTGTAAGTCTTAGTATGAATGGGCTTGTCAGAGGTTGTAGGTATTCGATGTTTCGTGTGGTTGCTGAATGTGAGAGAGTCGCCTTCAATAAAGAATATGTCTGAAAATTCGGAAACTATTTTGTTTAAAGATTCTGATTCTTCGGAATTTAGATGTTCTTTTCTTACTAACTGCATAACTTTGCTTTGACGGTCTAAAGAGTTCATGTTGTTAATCGTTATAGGTTCTTGGGATGTGTTGTTGTTTGTAATATTATAGTCATTAGTATTAAATGGAACCGCATTAATAATAGGCGTAGTGATTATCTCGTCGTTTTTGTTAGCATTTACACAAGTGATATAGAATGAATTGTTTGTGACATTTACTAATGCGTTAGGAATAACGATGCCATTAGGTAATATTTGTTTCTCAATAATGGCTGTGCCCGAGTCAATGTTATTTGTTTTACATCTAATTATGGTTTCCGTTCGGCTTGCAAGAAATTGTTTATTTGGATCGTAATTAGTGACGGGTTCGTTAAGATAGTGAAGCTTATAGGTTTTATCACGTATGCGCATTGTTTTTGATTTCATGTAAATATTGGCGTTAAACTGTGTCATGAAGTCGTTACCTAAAATACCATCCGCTTTAAGGTTCAAATTGGCTACGTGAAATTTAAACTTTGGGAAGTTGTCTAGAGAAACTTCAGCTGAGCCAAAACTGGTGGTTGATGTTTGCGAGTTAGAAATGCCTATTATAGAGACTTTGTCTAGGTCATTTAGCTGAGCTGTACCTATTTTGTCTTGTCTCAATATTGAAATTCCTGCACCAGTGTCAATTAATAGAATTACGGGTTGATTTTCTATTTGGAATGTGCAATGTAATAAGTTCTCGGGAGGTACGTCATTTAGAGGCGATACGGAGTAGGATTGAATAGGGTTTGAATCGGTAGGAATAGTATTCTGAGGTTTTGGGTTAGGTTTAGGTTTGGGTTTAGGCTTTGAATGGTATCGTGATTTGGTAGATTTACGGGATTTCGTAGGAATAGTGGGTTTGGCATGATTTTTTGAGAAATTGGTGAAATCAGTGGAAATGGTAGGTTTGGTAACGTTAGTTGGAATAGTAGAACTCGTAGGTATGTTGGATTCGTTGGAAATAGTAGGTTTGTTAGAATTAGTAGGTTTTGCGGAGCTCGCAGATTTAGTATTGTTGAAAGATTCGGAGTTAGTAATTACATCAGTACTGCGGGTTTGGGGCTGGTTACCCTGTTCGTGAGTTACCGATTTTGATTGAAATTCAGATACAGTGTTCGAGGATATTGAATCTTGGTTGGTTTGCGTAGATGCATCTTTGTATTGTCTCCCATAGACTGGCGATGCGTCATTGATTTCCTTAGAGGCAGTTATATTGTGTCCCCGATGGACTGGATTTTGGAAACTGCGACTAAGACTTTGTTTGGGCAGAGTAGGTCTGCTTACCATTTGAGTTGGAAATTCTCTAGGTTCAAACTCGGTGTTGGAGTTTGGATCATTGAGCAGGAGGCTGAAGCGATTTCCGACGAGCTGCTCATTTCGTTGGTCGCTTCGCAGTTTAAATTATTTGCATAAGCTGGAGGAGCTGGTAGGGCACGTTGTATTAGTGGGCGTGTCTGTGCCGAAGGGGTTGGTAAGGCTCGTTGTGTTGACGGGCGCGTTTGTGCCAGAGAGGCTGGCAACGTGTTTCGTATGAGGGAGTCCGACTGGATATTATTGCGCAAGTTATTGTTATATGCTCTTTTGCGACATTCAGATATTAGATGACCTGGATTTTTGCAATAGTTACAGGTTTTCGTATTTGATGGGTATGAATTATAAATTGTACGAGGATTAGGAACGATTTGAGTTCGTTGTAAGCTGGGTTTATGTTGATTCGTGTTATTTTTAAATAAGGATTGCCTAGCTGTGTTCATAGCTCGTATTTTTTCTTCTTCTATGGCAAAACGCCCAGCTACAGTTAGGTTTCGGAAACCTCGCGTTCTTAGCATCGTACCTATTTCGGAGCTAATGCCGTTAACGAAGACGCTTAAGGCGGTCTCTTCTGTTGTTGCCATCCGACCTAATAACGTATTGTCTTTGATTTCGGTATTTAGTTTTTCAACTATTTTGCTTCGGCATAAGTCGACTCTGTGGAAGAAGTCGGTTATGCTTTCAGCTGGTTTTTGGAACATCGACTGTAGTTCTAAATTGAGATGTGAAATCGTCTTGACATTGGAGAATTTCTCAATAAGGTAGGACTTAAGGTCTTCCCATGACGTATATTGTTTAGAGTGGACATCGGAAGCACATGTACCCGTTATGTTATTTAGTGCATAGACGAGTAGGATTTGTTCCTTCTCGGCGTCTGCTAGAAGAAATGCAGAGTCACAAGACCGGACAAATCTGTAGATTTGTTGTGATTCTGCGGTGTCGAATGTTGGGATGAGTTTTAATAACGTGTTAATTTCTAGAGGCATTGTGTTTGTGTCCTGTATCGGCGATTGAGATAAGTTGGGATATAGAGAGTTGGTGTATGGTTCGTTTTTTATGGATTTAGGCATGTAGAAATAGGATAAATAGATATAAAATAGTACACACAAGGAAAAAAATAGGAATTGAGCAGACAAATTAAGCCACTTACCACAGTAACATCAAGATGAGGAGCATTGCGTTCGGCGACATTTGTTAAAAGCTTGCAGCTACCGTACGTTTTGAGCTATTGTCTCTTGACGCACGTTCTTGTCGTCTTAAATTTGCACAATTAATTTAATTTGTTACGCAATAATCCTACCGAACTGCGCCAATTTGTTACGTAATTAAAGGGCTTAATAAAAACTAATAAATTTAATTTATAAAGATGAATAATATTTAAACAATAATTAAAACAAAGAACTTATACTTAAAGAAACAGAGTAACAGTGTAGAACAGAGTTTGAAATAGAATGTTTGGATTTTGGGATATCTGGGTTATATATGTGATTTGGAACTGGAGAGGATAATGAATGGTCTAAAGGACGAGGGCGAGATTTGGTTTGTTTACATAATAATGATTTGTTTACAATATAATGGAGTACATTTTAAAATAGGCTTATTTACTAATGTGAGGTTTAAAGGTTATAGATAGGTACAATTATAGGTTAGTAGGTATAGTTAGATATATTATTAAATTATATTGAGTTAGTACAGTTTATCTCTAATACTTAGGTATAGCTTAGGTATAGAAGTACTTAATATGGAGATATGGAGGTTATCTAACAACCTCCGTGCCCCCCGGGTGCGGTGGTATCCATGAGGATTTCCCCACGGAAAAAAAAAGGAGTAGGTGCGACATTATAGTACAACGGGTGGTGCTTGAACCGCCGACATATCGGAACTCAGTCGGTCAGTCCGCTCAACAACCATTGAGCTATTAAATTTAAAAAAACTTGTCTCTCACACCACTAGCTGTTTATATCGCCAAAAAAAGTATTTGCATTAAAACACCGCATTAATTAAAATAACTGATCGACGATGATTTAATTAAATACAGCTCACGGTCTTCCGGTCAATTGCCGTACAAAATGATTCTTTTTTTAAATCGTGTATTTGCGATTTCATTTTTTAAGGACCGTTAAGTACGCGAGACGTTTCGTTTTACGTTTGGCGCCAATAAAATAACGGGGTATGTCATCTTTGCGTTCCATTTCGAACAAAAGTAATTAAAATTTATTAGAGTAGCACTAACATCGAACGTGACATCAAATATTTGCCGCTACTGAGTTATTTTAATCGATTTTTAGGGTTCCCTACCTCAAAAGGAAAAACGGAACCCTTATAGGATCACTTTTTTGTCTGTCTGTCTGTCAAGAAACCTACAGGGTACTTCCCGTTGACCTAGTATCACGGAATTTGGCAGGTAGGTAGGTCTAAAGGTCTGTACGCAGTTGCACTGCGCTGCGCGTCGCTGCAGTCCGACTTCAGGCCGCTCACGGTACCTACCGCACTACAACTGCAGTACGCGGCAGCTCGCGTCACTTGCGCGTCATCGTCTCAAGATGAGCGACAGTGAAGAGGGAAAGGGTGGAAGCCGACATCCTAGGAGTAGGGAATTTTGAGGATATACATCTAAGAGCCCGCCATGTGCCAAAAATTAAAACTACGTTATTTATTTTGAGGTCTATCACGCCTTTAAATTAAATACTTAACTCGATGCGCGTGTATCTTATCCGAGCACCGTAGCATTCTGAAGCGACGCGACGCGCCGCTGGGTATGTCGCACTAGCGTCGCTGCACAGAGCGCAGAAGAGCGAGAAGCGCTGTGCAGCGCCTCTCGAGTGCGATATGCGCCATTCAAAATGATAGAAATAATATTTTGACGCTCTGTGCCGCGCCCTGCAGTGACGCGCAGCGCAGCTTAGGTGCGTACAGACCTTTATAGCAGACATACCTATGGGGAAATATCTCCCCGCACACTCACACAGCCCCCGCGCTAATCCAGTGCGGGTGATATGCGGGTGTGCGGGGCGTCCCCCCCCCTCATACCCCGATTGCCATCTCGACCTGTCGACCTGACGTCATTAAGATGGCGGCCACGCGCATTAGCAATTTACGGGACTTATATCAATGCTGCGAAACAAAACATATTCGCACTGTGTGCAGTGTATTTGGATGTGATTTGAATAGCCTCAAGGCTAAGCAACACGTCAGGGGCGTTTCAATGATCGATCGCCCAAATTGAAGAGCAAGGGCATTTTTTGTGCTACCCACATGTTGGTGTCTCGTATTACCCGTTTACCTTATGAACATAAGATAATTCTTATGTTATAATATTCTAAGTCATGGTCGCAAACTATGGGCCCCATAAGAAAGCTCAGAGTCACTCAGCGGGCGATGGAGAGAGCTATGGTTGGAGTTTCTCTACGTGATCAAATCAGAAATGAGGAGATCCGTAGGAGAACTAGAGTAACCGACATAGATCAACGTGTTGCGAAGCTGCAGTGGCAATGGGCAGGGCACATAGTTCGTACAACCGATAGACGTTGGGGTCCCAAGGTGCTGGAATGGCGACCTCGCACCGGAAGACGCAGCGTTGGAAGACCCCCACTAGGTAGACGGACGATATCAGACGAGTCGCAGGGAGCCGCTGGATCCAGGCGGCGCAAGACCGTGGCGAGTGGAAGTCCCTACAAGAGACCTATGTCCAGCAGTGGACGTCTATTGGTTGATGATGATGATGATGAATGTTCTAAGTATACGGTACATAATTCGGAAAAATAGATTTTTTGAAGAAAGTAGTGTCGCTATTTAAAAGTATACCTATAGTCGAAGTGCCATTCAGCATTTAGCTCGATGCGCCTCTGGTCGGACACAGAGGTGTTGTGATTGCTTTTTCTATTCTTAAAATGCTGAATGACTTTCAATATAGAGATACGAATATACACAAAAAAATTAAGTAACTTAAGTTAGGTAGAATATTAGTTACTTATATAAAATTTAATTTTAGTTAATTTATGTTATAAGGTACGATAGGGTTGACATGTATCTACATATGTACCTAGTGTATAAAAGCCATTTAAAATAAATAAAGATATTTTTATCATGAACGTCACGCCGCGCTCTACGGAAGGTGAATAATGACGTCACAATACGTAAACGACAATTTTTTTTAAAAAGCAGCATTGAAATAGAGTAATTTCTGCGGGAAAATATTTTTATGTTAAATAATTTAAAAACATTTGTCGTTTACGCCTTAGAGTCAAATAATTACCATCATCATCATGATCAACCCATCGCCGGCTCACTACAGAGCACAGGTCTCCTCTCAGAGTGAGAAGGGTTTTGGCCATTGGCCATAGCGTGACGTTAATAATTAATTATTTTAAAAATAAATAAAAATGTTGTTTTTTTAATTATTCTCTTGGGCCTTAATAATGAATTCTAGCCCCATAAACTGCCGCGATACAAAAAACCTGGTCATTTTATTACTACAGTCCAAGACCCTATTGAGTTTTTTTTTAAATTCCTTATACACAAGTTAGCCTTATGACTACGATCTCACTGGGTGGTACCTAGGTGATGATGTAGTCTAAGATGGTAACGGGAACTTTTTATTCAGATACAAGTTGGCCCTTGACTGCAATCTCACCTGGTGTTAAGTGATGATGCAGTCTAAGATGGAAGCGCGCTAACCTGGAAGAGGTATGGCAGTTTTTTTATTAAACCCATGCCGAATTGGTTTCTACACGGCATCGTACCAGAACGCCAAATCGCAAGGCGGCACAGCTTTGCGAGTAGGGTGGTAACTAGCCACGGCCGAAGCCTCCCACTGACTGTAAGTACGGAATCCTCGGTGCGCGAGTCCGACTCGTACTTGACCGGTTTTTGCTTTTTACTAACTTATTCTGAACATCGCCGAAGCGAGCAGCATCTTGATCTTGATGGGAATTTCATCATGACATCATGATCAACCCATCGCCGGCTCACTACAGAGCACGGGTCTCCTCTCAGAGTGAGAAGGGTTTTGGCCATAGTCTACCACGCTGGCCAAGTGCGGATTAGCAGACTTCACACACCTTTGAGAACATTATGGAGAACTCTCAGGCATGCAGGTTTCCTCACGATGTTTTCCTTCACCGTTAAAGCAAGTGATATTTTAATTACTTAAAAACGCACATAACTCTGAAAAGTTAGAGGTGCGTGCCCGGGATCGAACCCCCGACCTCCGATTGGAAGGCGGACGTCCTAACCACTAGGCTACCACAGCTAGATGGGAATTTACTCTACTACAACTAGGGACATTACGAGTACTGTAGGTAGGTAGGTATTCAATGGAACGCAATGGCGCCTGATTGTCGTTAAAATGCAATGAATATTCTACGAATGGGCCTGTTACTGTGCAGTTACTTTCTTTAATCGTCTATTACATTGACGTATTACGTACGCGACAGGTTGAGACGGCAATAGGGTATGAGACGGGGGACGCCCCGCACGTCACCCGCACCGGGTTAGCGTGCGGGCTGTTCGTGGCGTTCCCTCCCCAATTGCCATCTCGGTCTGTCGCGTTTGTATAGCTATATGCAGTGGCGTGCACAGGGTTTGAAGCCAGGGTAGGCATTAGTTAGGTATTAGGTAGGAACCTGTTTTATTACAAGTTGAGCTATTACAACTGGGGTAAGCAGTGCATTTATGCCTCTATGACCTGCAGGCCACTGGCTATAGGTGTATATTATGTATATGTAAATCTTTAATTGTTTTAAAGTAAAATAAGTTAGGTTCCTACCACCTACCTTACAGACTGCAGGATGGTAGGCAGAGCCCAGAGGAGGTCCCAATCAATATGCCTAAAGGAAAATATTTATAAAATGTACTATATACGTACCTACCTACACTAATTAGCTATCAAATTACTTAACCTATTCTCGAATTTATAATTTTTTTGTAAATACTAATAGGTATATGTACCTACCTATGTATTATCAAAAAATTCACTATTATAAAAAAAGATGGGCCGTGAAAAGGTAACAGATAAAATACGGACAGACAGACACTATCGCATATAAAGGTAAAAAATAATATTTTATTGGGCATTATAAATCTCCATCCTATAAACCCTGCTTGCCCGAGACGTGATGTGGTGTTTTTTTTTAAATTTTAAACCAGTATGAGTAAGCAAGTGAAGTGGCAATGGGCATGGCACATACCTAGTTCGTAAAACTGATAAACGTTGGGGTCTCAAGGTCTTGGAATAGCGACCTCGCACCAGAAGACGCAGCGTTGGAAGACCCCCACTAGGTGGACGGACAACATACGAGTCGTGTGGAAGTCCCAACAGGAGACCTATGTCCAGCAGTGCACGTCTATCGATTGATGATGATGATGATGATTAAGCAAATAGGCGCAAATAACTGAACAAATGCAAGTCAGACTCATGCACCGAGACGAGGATTCAACGTTACAGTATACCTACCTACTACCTACTTATTATTTTTAACCGACTTCCAAAAAGGAGGTGGTTCTCAATTCGGCCGGTTTCTTTTTTTTTTATTTTTTATTTTTAAGTAGCTTTTTATTGCCAGGAATATAATATGAACATCAAGAAATAATTACAGTAAATATCTTTTCTACGCACCCTTCACAAGTTCACAAAGCAAACCAAGAAAATGGCATTTCATACCCCAAGTCTTGTGCATCAAAGTTCGATATTGTTTGTGAAAGAGGGTTAACAGTCGTGAAACTTAAGCCACCGAAGACCATCTGTTACCTCGTAGTAGGTATTTAATATATTAATCTGCTACTGCAGAATTCGTATGAACGCATGAACGAGACAGATTTTTTAAGATTTTATGGATACCTACTTAGGTACTTCAGTAAATATTTTGTTTTCGGCTTTACGTGAATAATTTATGAAATCAAAGATCATAAGCATTTAACCTTAAGGACAATTAAGTATTTCTATGTTAAAAAACAATTAGCATTTAACATTTTTATTCGTATAAATATTGTCAAAATTATTTACGTCTTCACTCTCAGATTAATTCGAGTTAGGTACTCACCGTCAAATTATTTTTAAACACTTAACTTATAAAACGCACAAAACAAAACTAGACAATACACTAAAATAAGCTTACACTTTTTACTAAAACAATTTAAATTACAGCTACACTTTTTTAATTACCTAATTTGTAGATACAATAATTTTAAAAATTTCGTGAACTCGAGCCGAGAGTCACACACTACATATACCGGCAAGCGCAGAAACCCGACTGACGCGCCCTCAAGTGGCTTGCGCTCAAAATACTTTTCAATGGATACGTTCCGTTTTCAAATAAAAGGTTTCATTCATAACATGCACCAAGTTCGTTTAAAAATAAAATAAAAAGTAAACTTTCTTTTAAATTATTTCTTTACTGGAGTTCATTAATCTGTTTTTAGTTATGTATATATAAATAAATAAATTACATAGGTATTACAATTTATAAATAAACACAATTTTTGTAATAGACTCGCGTAGTTACCTGTAACCTAAATGTAATTTAAAACTTTTTACTTATTTACAATTCAAACAAAAAGTTATATAATTAGTTAACTAACGAATAAGAAGAATAGTAAATTAATTACCTAACTAATAAGAGTTTTATTATAGCTAAACGGCAACTTATTTGTACTTATCAAATCATATGGATATTTATAGTATACTACTATGATTTTAGATGATTCTAAGAAATAGAGAATGGCGCCGTCTTGGCGCGTGACGACCGGCGCGGTAAGCTGTTTTCTGATTGGCTAATCCATGACAGGCCTCCATGTTCGAATAATTGATACGGATTAAAGGAACGTACTGTTTAACAACCTTAATTTTAAAAAGCATCTTTTAAATACATTTAGAATGAATTTAAATTTTTGTACATTATAAAAAAATTATTTACTAATTACAGAGTCAACAATAAATCTATCGAAAAAAACGAGTTATGACCATGACACACAAAACTACCCTCATCTATGCCAATAAAATTTTTAATTTGACACGAATGAAATTTGATATGAAGAACAAAAGTCAGACATTTTGTTCTCTCTAGTTGGGCCCGGGACATTATAAAGTTAGGTCATTCTTCTAAGTTTTAAGTTTTGTATAGTTTTTAGTGAAAATGCATCTTAATTAATTTTATAGAGTTATACTAAAATTTGTTTATTTTAATGACTGAAAATCAATTCACTTTTATATTGAAATAACTTTTAATTTTAGCATGGCGTCAACAAATTTTTTAACGGCAAAATCACACCTATCAGAATTTAAGAATAGTGCTGATAAAGACACCATAAGTGAAGTGAGTATTACATTAAGTGAATATTACACGTAAGCAGATACGCATGGAACAAAACTATCAAATATTAACATCACAAATTTTTGTTCAAAAATCTCGACGTCCGCCATTTTGGCAACATGTAAAAATTAAGCGTGCTTATAAAACTTTTCGACTTTAATGCTTTAAAGTCGAAAAGTTTTATGGTAGTTTTGTGGTTTAGTGGTAAGAAAATTAATAATAGATTTTCTTTGAAATATGTGCTAACTTATAAAATTTATAAGTTAGCACATATTTCAAAGTAACTTGCAAACCCTAAATTTCATACAGGCATCCGAGAGTGGAACAAGTAATTCCGTGACGTCAGCAGAAGACTTACAGAAGTTAGCAGTGATACTTGGATTGAATAGCGCCGAGGATGTATATCAAGAAAGATTCCGCATCGACCGGCGCCGATTGGAAGCTATGCTTGCTGGTATGAGCAAAAACATTCTAAAATTGACCATATTACACACATACTTTATGAGTACCGTGTTACAGTTTATAACTTTAAAAAAGCTCAAAAAGTTTTTATTACCTAAACCTATGTCAATTTTTTCAGAAAACTTGGAAGAATCCCAAACTGCTCAAGCTTTTTTTCATAGGGTAAGGTTAATGAAGTAGATTGAATGATAATCTAGTCATTTGAAAGAGATGTATCTAATCCACATGGTCAACATTGTAGGTCATGAATGAAACAAACACGCTTATAAACTGGCCCGCGCGTCTGAAAATTGGAGCTCGCTCAAAAAAAGGTAATTGACAGCTGTTTTTCTAATCTTCTTTTGATATTTAGGACACATCTAGAGCGGCATATAGGAGTTAAATGGTAAAACTTACATAGAATTATAGTTAAGTTAGTAACATGTCATCGCATACCACCAGGTGAAATTGTAATCAAGGGCCAATGTATCTAAATTAAAAAAAATATACGTAATGATATATTTTTATTTTTTAAT
Source organism: Maniola hyperantus (assembly GCF_902806685.2). Taxonomy (NCBI): domain Eukaryota; kingdom Metazoa; phylum Arthropoda; class Insecta; order Lepidoptera; family Nymphalidae; genus Maniola; species Maniola hyperantus. The sequence continues at coordinate 1,949,769 of NC_048554.1, read as the reverse complement.
ATCTTATTTTATTTTTATTAATTCAATTGACTGTGAATATTTTATTTATATTAGTAATTTATTAAATATAATAATACATTAAATAATATTTTTTTCAATAATTCCAAAAATTGACCACGAACACTGACCTTAAAATATAATATTTTTTATTCAAAACAATTTTACGTGTTTCGGAACGGATTTTTGAAAAATAACGTTCCCGATGGCGCCAAGTAGACAAACGCGCGGCGCCAGTCTGGCGCAAAAGCAATTTTATTTCAAAATTTTGTTACAATTTCTGTGCGCGTCCGTTGGTCAAAACGCGAATTTCGTACTAATTAAATATGTTTGTGTTTATTTAAATGAATTAATCATGGTTTTTGTTACAGAACATTGCGATAATTTTATTTACTATGTTATTAAAAGAATACGCGATAATAATTTTATTGAGTTTTCAGAGTTCTTAGGTGAGATTTTGCGTATTTTGTGACATATTTTGATAAAAAAATAAAAGATTTTTATTTTTATGGAAGGGAAGACTTCTTGCGAATTGTGAACAGATCTCAGTGTGAATAAAGTGATAAATATAATATGACGTGATCGGTAAATTGTATTTTAATTGTGCAGATCCTCACGTACGTATCGCAGGCAGGCCTGATGATGTAAAACTCGCACGAGAGAAGATTATGCAGCTACTGGACACCAGGGTAAGATGTTGGTCTCAACCCATACTGTATTGTCCTAGATTATAGTTTAGTCTATCTGTCTTTTACCTTGATAGGCTCGAAGATTGCTTGAATAGAAACGAACAAAGGATTTTACAGGATTTTTATCCCGTAAAATCAAAGTTTATACGGATTTTTTTAGGAACATAATGTTATGTAAATATAGGTAGCTATTAATTAATTATTTGTTTCCGTTAGGAGTCTTATTTGTTAGTAAAGTAGATAGGTAGATCCATACTAATAATGTCTTGAATTAGGTAATTACATATTTCTTTTTAATTCCATGGTAGGTATTTTCAGTGGATCAGAGTGAAATCATATCTCAGATTTTCATTTTTTAGCAAAGATGTTTAGTTCATGTATTTAGCACTCTGACGCTCATGTCTGTCTATCTGACTGTCTATCTGTCTGCCCATCCATCTGTCTGTCAATCTATCAAGAAACCTACAGGGTCCTACTTCCCGTTGACTTAGAATCATGAAATTTGGCAGGTACATGAGTTATAGCAGACATAAGTGGAAAAATCTGAAAACCATGAATTTAGGGTTACATAACACAAAAAAAAAATTGTGGTCAGAATTATCGTGCAAAATGTCGAAACAAGTAAAACTGTAGTACGGAACCCTCGGTGCGCGAGCCTGACTCGCACTTGGCCGGTTTTTTTAAGAATACCATGTGAACTCTTTGATTTTCCGGGACATAAAGCCTATGTCTGTCCCTGCAACGCAAGCTATTCTCTGTACCAAATTTCGTCAATAAAATTAAAACGGATGAGACGTGGACAGACACACTTTCGCAGTTGTAATAATAATAGATGATGCCCGCGACGTCGTCTGCGTGGATTTAGGTTTTTTAAAAATCTAGTGGGAACACTTAGATCCCCTTCCCCGGGATGCAAGCTATCGCTGTACCAAATTTCGTCAAAAATGGTTAAACGGATAGGCCGTGAAAGGCTAGCAGACAGACAGACACACTTTCGCATTTATAATATTGAGTATGGAAGGATGGATTGAAATATCACCTACGGCGCCGATTTTGGTTGGGCCGGCACTGCAGGTATAGTACGCGACACCTCGAGATGGCAATCGGGGTATGAGGTGGGGCGTCTCCACCCCGATTACCATCTCAACCTGTCGCGTACTATAGGTACCTACTCGTAGATATAAAATTAGAGATTGTTAGTAAGTAAATTGGGGGTATTTTTTGTCGGCAGAGTAACCGTGTCACCATGAAGATAGACGTGAGCTACACGGATCACTCACACATCATTGGCAAGGTGAGTGAGTGACGGCTAATTAAACTATGCTAATATTTTTTTTTTAATAGAGATAGCGAGCAAACGAGCAGGCGGGTCACCTGATGTTAAGTGCTTACCGCCGCCCATGGACATTTGCAGCACCAGAGGAACCGCCGATGCGTTGCCGGCCTTTTAGGAATTTGTTGGTCCGCCACTTGAATAACCCCGTGTTGTAATCTAGTGGGAACACCGCCGATGGGAGTTGGTTCCACAGTTTGCATGTGCGTGGAAAGAAGGATCTGGCACAGCGGACGGTCGAAGTGCACCAGACACCCAGGTGGTGAGGGTGAAATTCCTTACGGTGGCGCGCGGTGCGGTTGTAGAAAAATGAGGGTGGAATGAGGTCAAAAGCTCTTCAGAGCACTCCCCATTACAAAGGCGATAGAACACGCATAGAGAACTAACGTCTCTGCGGTGTTCCAGGCTTTCCAAAGAGCCGGTTAGTTTTGGATCGTTCACAAGTCGAACAGCCCGACACTTATTTATTTTATTTTGTTTATTTTGCTTTTGCGGATTGCTATTGCGGACTCTTGGGGTAATAATCGCAAGAGTCATCATCACCATCATCATCAACCGATAGATGTCCACTGCATGGACATAGGTCTCTTGTAGGGACTTCCACACACCACGGTCTTGCGCCGCCTGAATCCAGCAGCTCCCTGCGTCTCGTCTGATGTCGTCCGTCTACCTAGTGGAGGTCTTCCAACGCTGCGTCTTCCGGTGTGAGGTTGCCATTCCAGCACCTTAGGACCCCAACGTTTCTCGGTTTTACGATCTATGTGCCCTGCCCATTACCACTTCAGTACCCGTAGTACAAGATTTTAAGTCTCACCAAACCAAACCAAATTCGAGAGTCGAAATACTTCCGCGTTACAGTAAACTGGATCTTAACTGCCTTGTTTTAAAGCTCAAGTTTGTCTACACTTCTACAGCCAGCGCTCCAAGCGGAAACATTGCGAAATTAAAATCAGTGGCATTGAATATTTGACTTCAATTCAAGGCTGTTTAGGTCCACTTTACTGTAACGCGGAAGTATTTCGACTCTCGAATTTGGTTTCGTTTGGTGAGACGTAAAATCTTGTACTACGGGTACAGGTTCGCAACCCTGTCGGTTATTCTAGTTCTCCTACGGATCTCCTCACTTCTGATTTGATCACGTAGAGAAACTCCAAGCATAGCTCTCTCCATCGCCCGCTGAGTGACCAAAAGCAAAAGTAAGAAAGCCCAAGAGTAGGTATAGAAAATAATCCCAAGTCCTTCCTCCCATAAATATTGTTTCATAGGGCGGCCAGACCATCAAGCGTGTGATGGAGGAGACAGTAGGGTGTCGCATCCTATACCTAAATATTGTTTCATAGGGCGGCCAGACCATCAAGCGTGTGATGGAGGAGACAGGGTGTCGCATCCTATACCTAAATATTGTTTCATAGGGCGGCCAGACCATCAAGCGTGTGATGGAGGAGACAGGGTGTCGCATCCTATACCTAAATATTGTTTCATAGGGCGGCCAGACCATCAAGCGTGTGATGGAGGAGACAGGGTGTCGCATCCTATACCTAAATATTGTTTCATAGGGCGGCCAGACCATCAAGCGTGTGATGGAGGAGACAGGGTGTCGCATCCTATACCTAAATATTGTTTCATAGGGCGGCCAGACCATCAAGCGTGTGATGGAGGAGACAGGGTGTCGCATCCTATACCTAAATATTGTTTCATAGGGCGGACAGACCATCAAGCGTGTGATGGAGGAGACAGGGTGTCGCATCCTATACCTAAATATTGTTTCATAGGGCGGCCAGACCATCAAGCGTGTGATGGAGGAGACAGGGTGTCGCATCCTATACCTAAATATTGTTTCATAGGGCGGCCAGACCATCAAGCGTGTGATGGAGGAGACAGGGTGTCGCATCCTATACCTAAATATTGTTTCATAGGGCGGACAGACCATCAAGCGTGTGATGGAGGAGACAGGGTGTCGCATCCTATACCTAAATATTGTTTCATAGGGCGGACAGACCATCAAGCGTGTGATGGAGGAGACAGGGTGTCACATCCATTTCCCGGACTCCAACCGGACCAGCACACAAGAGAAGAGCAACCAAGTGTCCATCGCTGGCGGCATGGAATGCGTGGAACGTGCTAGAGCTCGCGTACGGGTAAGCAGATAATTAGCATTCTCTAGGAATCTATATACAAGGAAATGACTGACTGACTGACAGTAATTGATCTATCAACGCAAAGCTCAAAGCACTGGACGGAACGGGCTGAAATGTGGCATGCAGATAGTTATTATTACGTAGGCATCCGTTAAGAAAGGATTTTTGAAAATTCAACTCCTAAGGGGGTAAATTAATAGGAGTTTGAAATTTTTGTAGTCCATGCGGACGAACTGTTAATGTAATTAGAGCCTCAATAGCTCAACTGGTAAAGGAGTGGATTGAAAACCGAAAGGTCGACGGTTCAAACCCCGCCCGTTGCACTATTGTCGTACCTACATTTAACATGGCTAATATTCTTTAAAAAAAAAACTATTTCCAATAAATAGTAAACTAACTAGGCTTACAATACGAGTTTGTCGTGTCAGCAGCCGCGAGGTCGCGAGTAAGCGGTGAATATTCAATATTCATAAGCATAACGTTGTTGTCTCAGGCCCTGACTCCACTAGTATTCTGCTTCGAGCTGCCGATCACATCGCAGTCGCAGCCCGACATCACCGCGCCCTACGTGCTGCAGATACAGGAGCAGTATAAAGTGCAGGTGAGAGCCGACACAACACTGCTATGTGTCAGCTGACCCCGCGTGTGTTCTGCTTCGAGCTGCCGATCACATCGCAGTCGCAGCCCGACATCACCGCGCCCTACGTGCTGCAGATACAGGAGCAGTATAAAGTGCAGGTGAGAGCCGACACAACACTGCTATGTGTCAGCTGACCCCGCGTGTGTTCTGCTTCGAGCTGCCGATCACATCGCAGTCGCAGCCCGACATCACCGCGCCCTACGTGCTGCAGATACAGGAGCAGTATAAAGTGCAGGTGAGAGCCGACACAACACTGCTATGTGTCAGCTGACCCCGCGTGTGTTCTGCTTCGAGCTGCCGATCACATCGCAGTCGCAGCCCGACATCACCGCGCCCTACGTGCTGCAGATACAGGAGCAGTATAAAGTGCAGGTGAGAGCCGACACAACACTGCTATGTGTCAGCTGACCCCGCGTGTACTTATTATTCTTTGAGCAATTGGGTATTTTCCTACTTTTGAATTTGATAAATATTATTACTTTATTATAAACTAGGATAAAAATAATGACGTAACCTATGCTGAAAAAAATATTAAAATCCAACAAAGATTTACAAAGTTACAGGCATTTTAATTTTGGAGTGGGAGGATCTTCTATCCCTTTCTCGCAAAACGAAAATTTGTATGAAACCGCACGAAGCTACTATGGCATTAGTAAGGTGTGACGTCAAAATTATATATCGCTATCTCTGTCTAATCAGAAGTATTCAAATACTTATAACTTTTTTGTTATTTGATCGATTTAATTAGTTTTTTCAGTTTACGTCATTATTTTTATCCTAGTTTATAATAAAGTAATAAAAAAATTGGAGTCAAATACCCAATTGTAGCCCGACGTCAACAGAGCTTTGAATTTAAAAAAGTTTTTTTACTTAAACTTATTTTTACTTATACTTTGCACAAGCACTATTACTGTGTAATAGTGCTTGTGCTACTTTATTTTTCTAGGTCACAAGAACATAGTGAACTGTAAGTACGTGTTAGAATAAACTAAGGACAGTTATTGGACTGTAAATTAGATTTAAAAATTAATCATAAGTAGAAGTTTAAGCTAGAATAATATTACTTATTAGCCCATAGGCTAGATGGTAGTAGTAATAAAGCTGCCATTTTATAATGGTGCTTTATGTTAGGAAAAAAAAAAAAAAAACTTAAACTTATTTGTTTGTCAGGTGATGCTGCGAAACCGTCCTAAGCTGCACGCCAACATGATGGTAGTGAAGGGAGTGCAGTGGGAGGTGAGCGCGACTATGGAAGCCACTACGCTGCTGATGAATTATATGTGCGGACACCTAGCGGTCAGTATTCTGTATCAAAATACCTAAAGTAGGCGACCGAAAGTAATGTACATCGACTTTTAGAAGGAGATAGCAAAGTAGAGCACTGTCTTTATCGCTGAGACCGACAAAACGTCAAATAGGTATGAGTGACAGAGACAATGCTCTATAAACGGACAATGCTCTCGGTAGGAACGGCATTCCGAACCAGTGGTAAATTAAACCTGACTATTCATAAGCACTTTTAAAAAGTTTACATGAATAAAAAAACATTCTATTCTATTCTATTCCATTCTAAAGCCGAAATGTCATTCTAAAGACCGATGTACATTACTTTCGGCCGTGTACTGTAAATACTATTACATTATACATACCTACTATCCTTCTTATTATTCTTCGACCAACTAATCATACTTATCTTTTGGAGTAAGATGTTTTTTTTTTAAATTTAGGTTTTACGAATTTCATCACTATTTAGACCGGACGCATTTTAGTAGAAACTAGATGATGCCCGCCACTTCGTCCGCGTGGATTTAGGTCTTCAAAAAATCCCGTGGGAACGCTTCGATTTTTCGGGATAAAAAGTAGCCTTTATCCTTCTCCGGGATGTAAGCTAACTCAACCAACTGTACCAAATTTCATCAAAATCGCTTGAACTGTTGGGCCGTGAAAAGCTAGCAGACAGACAAACAGACAGACAGACTTTCGCATTTATAATATTAGTATGGATTGTCTGTCAGAAAAAGTCACATACGCACAATGTCTCTGAATACATTTTGCTATACACCCCGGCGCAGGCGCTGCAATGCTGTAACAGACTGTTAGTGTTTTGCCAGATTCTGATGTTCACATAGAGTGTTTTCTGACAGACAATTTCTGATAATATGCAGCCGGCTTGAAACATGAATCAGTACCCTTATTATAAATGCGAAAGTGTGTTTGTTTGTTGGTTTCTCCTTCAATCACGTCGCGCAACGGAACGGTGCAACGGATTGACGTAATTTTTTGCATGCGTATAGATAAAGACCTGGAGAGTTACATAGACTACTATTTATCCCGGAAAACCAAAAAGTTCCCACGGAATTTTTGAAAAACCTAAATCCACGCGGACGAAGTCGCGGGCATCATCTAGTAATATATAAAACCATTTTTTTTGTCTCCAGAGCCAAACCAAAGTCCAAATGACCCTGGAAATATCGCCAATGCACCACCCGGTGGTGATTGGGCGCGGCGCCGAGCAACTCAAGCTCATTATGAACGGCACCCACACTCAGATCATGTTCCCTGACGCGGACGACCCTAATATACCGACTCTTCGCAAGAGCTGTGTTACTATTACTGGCCAGATCCACGACGTTTACAAAGCGAGGCAGCAATTAGTGGTAAGTAGATTCTAGCATCTTCTAGAAAGTCCATTATGAACGGCACCCACACTGAGCTCAAGCTCATTATGAACGGCACCCATACTCAGATCATGTTCCCTGACGCGGACGACCCTAATATACCGACTCTTCGCAAGAGCTGTGTTACTATTACTGGCCAGATCCACGACGTTTACAAAGCGAGGCAGCAATTAGTGGTAAGTAGATTCTAGCATCTTCTAGAAAGTCCATTATGAACGGCACCCACACTGAGCTCAAGCTCATTATGAACGGCACCCATACTCAGATCATGTTCCCTGACGCGGACGACCCTAATATACCGACTCTTCGCAAGAGCTGTGTTACTATTACTGGCCAGATCCACGACGTTTACAAAGCGAGGCAGCAATTAGTGGTAAGTAGATTCTAGCATCTTCTAGAAAGTCCATTATGAACGGCACCCACACTGAGCTCAAGCTCATTATGAACGGCACCCATACTCAGATCATGTTCCCTGACGCGGACGACCCTAATATACCGACTCTTCGCAAGAGCTGTGTTACTATTACTGGCCAGATCCACGACGTTTACAAAGCGAGGCAGCAATTAGTGGTAAGTAGATTCTAGCATCTTCTAGAAAGTCCATTATGAACGGCACCCACACTGAGCTCAAGCTCATTATGAACGGCACCCATACTCAGATCATGTTCCCTGACGCGGACGACCCTAATATACCGACTCTTCGCAAGAGCTGTGTTACTATAACTGGACAGATCCACGACGTTTACAAAGCGAGGCAGCAATTAGTGGTAAGTAGATTCTAGTATCTTCTAGAAGGTCCATTATGAACGGCACCCACACTTAGCTCAAGCTCATTATGAACGGCACCCACATCCGACGCCTTTTAGAGAGAGAGCCAGCGCGTGCCAGACCTTCGTTATTTTATAAAAGCTGAAAGTTTATCTGCGTAGTGCCCCCAACACTGGGAGGAACGTTTGTTTGGATTATGGTGGCTTTGGGAGATAACAAGTAACTACTTAATAAAGTTATAAAAAATCTTACGTCAAAGTATAAAGTCTAATTTTTTTATATTATATTTTTTAGAACAGTATTAGAAATCACGTCATGCATTGCCAGACACTTGTGTCGTGGCCCCTGCCAGACACCTTTAAAATTCAAACTTAAAGGGCGTCTAACAGGGGGTTGCCATGATACTAATAACTAATTGTCTGGCCATGTATGACGTGATTTCTAATACTTTTCTGAAGAAAATATAAAAAATTTGACTTCACACTTTGACGCTTGTAAGATTTTTTACACCTTTATTACCTAGGTTATCTCCCAAAGCCACCATACCATGATCCAAACAAACGTTTCGTCCCAGTTGAAACTTTCAGATTTTATAAAATAACGAAGGTCTGGCACGTGCTGGCTCTTAGTCCATTTTGCTTTACACGACAACTGTCGTGCCATGCGGTGGTCCGTGTATGAACTTCCTTACATTGCACGGACAATCCATATCTGTCCTTCAAGCATTAATATTGTCCCGACATACTTTGCAATTTATTACGTCTCTCGTGATATATTGTCATGCAAATTCGGGCGTGTCTATTCTCCAAAGCAATTCAATTATGTCGCAGTCCATCAGACTGGCATCTCAAGGTCTTTGCGACAAACATTGTTTCCATGCCCACTTCATTCATCAGTACCCTTAGGCCTTATTGAATTATTATACCTATATTAAAATTGAACCCCTAAGGGGGTGTAATAGGGGTTTAAAATTTGTGTAGTCCACGCGTGTTTCTTTACGTGATCAAATCAGAAATGAGGAGATCCGTAGGAGAACTAGAGTAACCGACAGCTCAACGGGTTGCGAAGCTGAAGTAGCAATGGGCAGGGCACATAGTTCGTACAACCGATAGACGTTGGGGTCCCAAGGTCCTATAGAATGGCGACCTCGCACCGGAAGACGCAGCGTTGGAAGATCCCCCACTAGGTAGACGGACGACATCAGACGAGTCGCAGGGAGCCGCTGGATCCAGGCGGCGCAAGACCGTGCCGTGTGGAAATCCCTACAAAAGACCTATGTCCAGTCGTGGACGTCTATTGGTTGATGATGATGATGATGAGTCCACACGGACGAAGTCGCGAGCAGGTTGAAATTTCAAAAATTCTCTCTAAGCGGATGCCTACGTCATAGCTATCTGCATGCCAAATTTCAGGCCGATCCGTCCAGTAGTTTGAGCTGTGCGTTGAGAGTCAGTCAGCCAGTCACCTTTTCCTTTTATATCATCATCATGATCAACCCATCACCGGCTCACTACAGAGCACGGGTCTCCTCTCAGAGTGAGGGTTTTGGCCATAGTTTACCACGCTGGCCATGTGCGGATTGGTAGACTTCACACACCTTTGAAAACATTATGGAGAATTCTCAGGCATACAGGTTTCCTCACGATATTTTCCTTCACCGTTAAAGCAAGTGATATATACCTAATCCTTTTATATATTGAGTAGATAATAATGCAAAATCAAAATTATGTGTGTACAGGGAAGCCTCCCCCTAGTCGTGATCTTCGATGTGCCAGAGGGCAGTTTCCGTGCGGACAGCAACGAGACCGAGCGTCTGATGAGCCAGCACAACGTGCTCGTCACTGTGCGCCACAAGCCCAAGCAGGGCATCACCTCCGTCGTCATCAAGGGCATCGAGAGATGCGCCGGTAAGATATATCCTATACTTGTGCTGCAGGACAGCTGCCGTGCGGACAACAACGAGACCGAGCGTCTAATGAGCCAGCACAACGTGCTCGTCACTGTGCGCCACAAGCCCAAGCAGGGCATCACCTCCGTCGTCATCAAGGGCATCGAGAGATGCGCCGGTAAGACATATCCTATACTTGTGCTGCAGGACAGCTGCCGTGCGGACAACAACGAGACCGAGCGTCTAATGAGCCAGCACAACGTGCTCGTCACTGTGCGCCACAAGCCCAAGCAGGGCATCACCTCCGTCGTCATCAAGGGCATCGACAGATACGCCGGTAACTTAACGCTGCGCTCGCTTCGCTTGTGCAATTTTTTATTCTTTGAACTCCTTTGTATTTTTCATTGTATCTGTTTAAATCAATGGGTAGGTTCGTAAAGATTCGTGCTAGAAGGGCATCACCTCCGTCGTCTTCAAGGGCATCGTGAGATGCGCCGGTAACTTAACACTGCGCTCGCTTCGCTTGTGCCAGCGATAATTTTTGCTTGTGCTTATAAAATTTGTATCCTTTGAACTCCTTTGCATTTAGCTGTGTATCTGTTTAAATCAGTGGTAGGTTCGTAAAGATTCGTAATCGATTCAGGATTCAGGATCCTGATTCCAACCTTATGTATGTATCAGGCCTACCTGATAGGAATTGAATGAGGAATTAGGATCCTGAATAAACTACGTCTAAACTCTAATCCATTCTAATATAATAAATGCGAAAGTATGTCTGTCTGTCTGCTAGCTTTTCACGGCCCATACTTAATATTATAAATGCGAAAGTATGTGTCTGTCTGTCTGTCTGCTAGCTTTTCACGGCCCAACGGTTCAATTGATTTTGATGAAATTTGGTACATAGTTAACTTACATCCCGGGAAAGGACATATGCGACTTTTTATCCCGGAAAATTAAAGAGTTCCCACGGGATTTTAAAAAACCTAAATCCACGCGGACGAAGTCGCGGGTATCTTATAGTAAATAATAAGATGTATCTTTCCTTACAGGCGATATCTACGAGGTTCGCCGCGCATTGCTCGGCGCGAACGAGCCTTCCATCACCGTGGAAATCCCGGAGTCCTACAACATCCCAGCGGTCACCAGAGCCATGCCCAACTTTGGCCCTTTCAATCCCTTCTCGCCAACCCAAGTGCCAGTGAACAACTCTCCGCGCTCGCAGTACAGTCTCCAACTTATCACCGACTTGGCCAATTACGCCAACCTTGGCAGCCCGATGTACGGCCACGGTCCCCCTACTCCTGGTGGTTACCCGGCGCCAATATCCCCGTTGGCTGTGACACCGCCAATGTTCCCGGGATGGATTATACCGTCGCCGCAGCCTCGCCCCGGAGCCTTCCACTTCCCGGGAATGGCTGCTAACCCCGGGCCCAGCATGTATAAGGCCCAACCATCTTGGAATCGTGAGTATAATTTTTTTTTTTTTTTAATAATATATTTATTTATTCAAAAATATTGTACAAGACAAAGACTCCTTAAAACAAGTACACATAAAAAAGGTAGAAACAATAAAAATATAAGAACCTGAAGGAGTGCTTTGGCGTCCGTGCTAGGTAAACCTGTGTTACGGGCGCCGCATACAAATTTAAATTTAAATTAGGCTATTTTAGTAACAATATTGTGTGTGCGTGTGTGTGTGTGTGGGGGGGGGGGGGTGTGTGTGTGCGTGTGTGTGTGTGTGTGACTGAAGTCAATCATAGCTAGTTGTTATTTAACTTAGTCTTAACTAAGTCTTAACCACTATGAAGTTGAGAAATTGTTCGCTGAAAGTTCTCCATATTGTTTCTAACTTGTATCATTCTTAGCAGTAACTTTGCCAACTTGGCAAACCTTGGCAGTTAATGTAGTCAAGGATTCCTTCCCAGTGAGTAGGTATAATAAATCCTATCAACTTGTCACCGAATTGGCCATCTACGCCATTATTTATTACTAGCTGATGCCCGCGACTGCGTCCGCGTCTTCAGTCATGGGAACTCTTTGATTTTCCGGGATAATAAGTAGGCTATGTCAGTCTCCAGCCAGGTCTTTAACTATACCCTCCAGGTATGAAAAAATCACGTCAATCGGTTGCTCCGTTGCGACGTGATTGAAGGACAAACCAACAAACAAACACACTTTCGCATTTATAATAAGGGTACTGATAGTTTTAGGGATTTAGTATTTTAGAACCCAAAAATGTATAGCGTGTAAAACTCGGATCAATGCCCCACCTAAGACGAGGCATTGACTCCGAGTCACTATTTACGCAACGTTCGTTGACCTTTAACGTCAGTCAAGTGTTTTATGTCCATTTTGTTCACAGCGATGTCTGGTAACGCCGAAGTGACGCCATGTACACAAATGCCGCATGACCAGAGACACGTAAGTTAAAACAGCTTGGTATCTAACATTTTCAGTAGAAAAAATGCTTCAAAAAAAAGCATAGGTAGGTACTTACTTTGACTTAGCTCAAACTTAAGACGAATTTAAAAGGAGACAGACTTACGCAGAGACAAGTCCCGTTTTTTTCGGCTGACGTCAAAATGACGTCATTTCGATTTTAATAAGACATGGTTTCAGCACAATAGCAATTTGCGGCACTTTTCAGCAGCAAATTCCGAGCAATGTCTAAAACCCCTGCGACTACCCACCATACTGCGGCTAGCGGTAGAGTAGATTTAGGGTGAAAAAGTGGGGAGAAAAAGGGGTAATTCTAGGTCAGATCCTAGATCACCTCCTACATCGGCGAGCAGAAGCAGATATGCAACCGATTGTCCTAGGTTTTGGCAATCACCTCCTAAATCAGCCCTGCCGCAGTCATCATCATTAATCGATAGATGTCCACGGTTGGACATAGGTCTCTTGTAGGGACTTCCACACGCCACGGTCTTGCGCCGCCTGAATCCAGCGGCTCCCTGAGACTCGTCTGCTGTCGTCCGTCCACTTAGTTTTATTTTATTTTTATTGTAAAGGCACACTAAACAGGTTGTAACTAAACAATAGTCTAAATACAAAAACAATAGATTAGGATCTGTAACAACGCCTAACATGTGCACACTTCATTACTTGACAGTTTTGAGAAATTGACAATAATTATTATTAAACTAGCTTATGCTCGCGCCTTTGTCTGCGTGGACTACACAAATTTCAACCCCCTATTTCACCCCCTTGGGGGTTAAATTTTCAAAAATCCTTTCTTAGCTGATGCCTACGTCATAATAGCTACCTGTATGCCAAATTACAGCCCAATACGTTCAGTAGTTTGAGCTATGCGTTGATAGATCGGCCAGTCAGTCAGTCAGTCAACATTTCCTTTTATATATTTAGATATAAAAAGTGTTTAAGGTACATAGTTATAAATATTTAAGTGGGGGTCTTCAACGCTATGCCTTCCGGTGCTAGGTCGCCATTCCAGCACCTTGAGTCGTGGGTAAATTAGCCCTCTATAGATTACACGCGCTTTCCAAAGACTCGAGCATGTTTGTCATGTCGGGCAACTGCTAGTCATCTGATGATGACTAGCAGTTGCCCGCGACTTCGTCGGCGTCAAATTTCTGGTTTCTCATGAGATCTGAAATTAACCCGCTACAAAAGGCCTCACTTACCTACTCACTCAGTCTCACCTTAAGTCACGGAACCCAGAATACCCATAATGCCGACTTTTGTATCTCTAACTCCAAAACCATAGTATTTTCATATAACTTTTCAACTCCCATTCCACTTCCTTAGGGGGAGAATTTAGTTAGATCCTTTCTTATCTGATACCTACCCCCTAGAAAGAACCTACGTTTCCAAGTAAAAATAACAATAGTTAAAACTTGTCTATAAAAACTTTTCCCCCCTATTTTACCACCCTTAAGGAGGGGATTTCCCAAATTGACTTATACAGTTTTTATTATTTAAAGCTAATAACCTAAATGTCGATTTTCATGTCTCTAACTTCAAAAACATAGGACTTTCATACAACCTTCGACCTCCCCTTTCCCACCCTTAGGGGGGGATGTTCTCAAAACCGTTTCTTAGCTGAGACCTACGTCCTAGAAAGAACCTACCTTCCAAATTTCAAGTTTGTATAGGCTTTATAGTTCCTGAGATTTCGTGATTAGTCAGTCAGTCAGTTAGTGAGTGAGTGAGTGAATGAGTGGTATTTCCCTTTTATATATTTAGATGAGCTCGAGCTCGCAGGCGAGCAGCAGCGGCTACCAGAGCAACTTCACCGGCAGCTCCGTGTCGCTCGACACGCAGAACATTTCCGGTAAGTTAAGCAAAAGACAAGGCCCATTCAAGTATGCACAAATGTTTAATTAATTCCGCAAAATCTATTAGAGATATAAAAAAACCGTCAATAACAATAAAAATTCTAATTATCTACAAAATTATGTTTACTTAGTTCAACATACTCATTGTGGCTTATTCCTTTGTACACAATCTCTAAACGAAACTAAAATATCACGTCTAAATCTATTGCTATCCCTTTCATAATGTTGCTTGCGGAATAGGAAAGCACTAGATTTAGACCTGTTAATTTAGTTTAGTTTAGAGATTGTGTACTAGAGAATCGGCCCCATTATTGTGGCTTATTCCTTTGTACACAATCTCTAAACGAAATTAATGATTAAACGAACTTACCTGTACGTGAAGTTCTATCATAATTATACGAAGTGCTACGTCCGAAGAATCAGTAACGTCTAGATATTATTGAACACAATGTAGTACGCATAAGGAGTCACCACTTCAGCACTGTAGTTTAGAGTTTTTTTTTTTTTTTTTTATTATTATTACCCCCCGATTGGACGACCTCACTCGCCTCACGGCCGTCGCACCGCCGCTTTTCATTTAGTTTAGATGATTGCGATGTTTCCGCAACATTCTGGGTTATCAGGGCGGGCGGGTGTTACTGATTCTTCGGACGTAGCACTTCGTATAATTATGATAGAACTTCACGTACAGGTAAGTTCGTTTAATCATTAATTATACTCGTGCTACGTCCTCGAATCAGTAACGTCTAGATATTATTGAACACAATGTAGATGTTGAGAGTACGTGGAGGGAACGTCGCAATAAAAATAATATGAATTATGTAGGAAACTTTTGCTCATTCATTACAGTAACAAAAGAGTATTACGTACAAAGAGTAATCGTCTTCAAAAATTGCAATATTATTTATAAATGTCATTAATTTTAATCAAAGCGAACATATCGTTCTTACTAAGGCCAAGTTATCTAGGCTACTAAGGTAAACTACCTTAGTAGCCTAGATAACTTAATAACGAGTTATTGACTACCGGCCTGTTGTAAAACTTGGCAAAGGTAGTGGAACTGCCGCTACACCCAGCGGTCTATCTTATTATATCTAGATTGACCCCAAGCTTGAACGCCATAGATGTTGAGGCGTGTCGGGTGCTGTGGGAAGAAAACATGAAAACGTCAATTCCACTATCTTTCCAGGTGGACTTAATCCACTGGCTTAGCGTTTGAGGTGAAACACAATAGTCGGTCAGACTTTCGTAAGTTTTTGGTTCTGGCCATGTATATAATACCTAAGCGTTTTTGCAGGGCATATTTCTGGGAGTTCCTTGAAGGAAGGCAGGTAGTTACAAAATAGGTTTGTTATGTACCCACTTTGGACGTTTTTATAAATTCCATGATTTTTATAATTTATTGATCATTTGAAATAATTACTTTGTCAATTTTAACTTTAGACAGCGTTCGCACTGTGTGCTGTCACAAGAGCAAATAAAGTCATGCATTTCTTTGAAAGCTGTTCTACAGGGTCATACTTTCAATAGGAGACAAAGAATCTAACTGATTTGAACTATGTTTGTTTACCACGTGGATATTATGTGGTGGTCTTAGCTTGTAAGTAAACACTTTTACAAAATCTTGTAATCCTATCGTCCTGTGATATATTTCCAATTACTTATTAGATAGGGAGCAACTCTGTGACTATTGATAGTTCTATATTGATCACCAATATTAATTATCTTAATGAGGAACTCTATGACGATTGGAATGGATGGATCGTAAATGTTTAAACAATATAATCTATACAAAAGGTATAGGTACCAACGTTTGAGGCAAATGTTGTGTTTTATTATTAGAGTGTTAGTCGACCATGAAACCATCATGATTGATGATGATCAGGTAGGAATGGAAAGGATGGGCACACGTCGCTATAGCAATACGGTCCGGACAATACCCCGGCAACCCAGGGCAATGTTTGCTGGGACAAGGTATTAGAACATCGTTAAAATTTAACTTTACGTCTGATTTGAGCAGATGCATAAATAATGGGTACCATGGTTGATTGGGTCAATAAGTAACAACCATTATACCTACAGCTTTGTCTGTGCTCTGCAAAGTTTTTAGTATAACAGCGCTAGGAATAAATACATAAATTAAAGCTTGAGACCAGTCTAATGTGAAAGCGTCGATTTCAAAAGCATCAGGGTCCCTATGCTATGCCATGATCCGAATTTATCACATTTAGTATTTATTCGGGTAGCAAATAAATCAATTTGTGGGACTGGAAAAATTTCCCATCAATTTTTGATAGCCAGAGTTCGTTAACTCCCATTCAAACATCATGATGTGATTGACGAGATTCCCGATCAGCAATAATATTATCTAACGACTTATAGTTAATATATAAAGCTACTATAATAATCATCTGAGACTCACACTACTGCCATATGTCTTTAGTGACGTTGTTCATGTGAGGGTATTTAACGCCGCCTATGCGATTAATCTAGCTCACTGCAGTTGTGTTTAAGTAATCTCTGAAAGTCGTAAAAACATTTTGCAAATAGCTTTAGGGCAAAGTACGCAGTTAAAAGTTCGAGATGAATGATATATGTAGTTGCCCCTCACTATAAGACCAGCGACCACTTAGCGGTTTGACCATCCCGTTTTTGAGGCATCAGACCAGACATAGCTCCTCTAATACATAGCTGTCGCTTCTACGTAGTAGTACTTGCAAATTCTTTGGTCGCTTCTGATTCTATGAACTGAATTGTCAATGACATTCAGAGCCACCAATTTAAATTAGTAAGGGTTGTGACATTGTCATAAATGCTTCATAATTGTCGCAGGTTATATTGGTTTCGTACTGTAACCATCCGTATTCTATGGCCTGCATTCAGAGACAAATAAACCTAATAATTTGGCAAATTTCCGTATTTTGCAGCGTTTTAAGCGTAGCATAGGTTGTGATATTATAAATTGCCATTTATGATAAGTATAACCTAAATAATTGCAAGACTTTGAAGGTATCCTGCATTCTGTTACTTTTTACTCATTATTTCCTCATTAATAATGAAGCCCAGCGCCCTTAGTAAATTTTTAATGGCCTCAATATTTTGCATACAGTCTTCGTAAGTATAACCAACGAAGTATAGCTTATGTATCTATAAGTATACTTATAGATGATACAAAACCACATGAATGTAGAAACTTTACAATAGGTTTCATCAGTTTAGTAAACATTTATGGCGCCGTAGGGTAGGTATACAGATACCGAATGGCAGGACTGGTCTATCAAGTTTCATTTGATAGCCGTTTATCTAAGATAAGATGGTATTAAATCAAAGTCAATTAAGACTTATAAAACTGGGCGAGGCGTCCAGCGTAACGTATCAGATGTACTGGCGGTGGGTCTACTTGGGCCACTGCGTGTAGCCTTGCGACAGGTTCTCACGGGACAGCACGTTCTGCGGGGCAGGTGGCTGGTGGCTGCGAGTCGCGGCCCTCGTGATGTTGAAGCTTTTGGGCTTCTTGGGAATTTCGGGTTTTAAGTCCGAGCTAGATTTTGAAACAGCCATCGACCATCAGAACAGCAAACTGTTCTGATGGTCATCTGATGGTCTCCGGAAGGTTGCTACCAGAAAAGAATTTTGCCATTCTTAGTAGGCAAAAGCTAGTCCTTTAAATCCCTCTTAACAATATCCTATAAAATATAAAGTGCGAAGTTACGCCGTGCTTCCGATTCGGAATGTCGAACTTTGCATAAGATTCGACTAAGTCCCATAAGACCTCTAGTCAAATCGTTGTTCTCGGTAGCACATAGCTGATCCGATATTACTTTTCCGAGCAAGAAAATACCAGTTGTTATCTGCTTTTGACGTGCCTCAATGGCCTTGTCCATTTGACCTGATCAGGAACTGTGGCCTTAAACTTGGGATTAAGCTTTGGTGCAGCCATATTTATACAGTTCCTCGGAACCAAGAATTTCTTCAAAAGTTCCTTGTGAACATCCTTATTTGAACCGAATGTTGCTACATGGATAAATCTAGGCGCAACTTCCTTAATAATGTCAGGCCCATATCGGGTCTGTACCCAGTATATCAAGATTATGGTGTTAGCAGCGTCCTCATCACGAACACTCGATGCAATCGGTTCTCCCGACACGTTATCGGGTATGATAGAGAAGCTAATATAATTGTGGTCTACAAAGACGGCAAGATAGTCCTAAGGACTACTCTTTTTACATTCAATTGCGACGATATAGTCCCTCAGATTACTCTGATGCATTTTGTTACACCCTAGAATTCCCCCAAGGGTTTAAAGTAGAACGAGTGTGGCGAAATAGTCCCGCAGATAATTCTGATATACTCTTAAGTTTATCTGTTATCATTATAATTGCGGGTAGATATTGCGGGTACAAATGCGGCAAGATAATCCTAATGACTACTCTGATGCAATTTGTAAAAATAAAGCTATTTCACAGTCGTTAACATTCAAATGCGGCGAGATAGTCCCACAGACTACTCTGATGCATTTTAAAGAGTTAGGTATTTACGGCCAATAGTTCAAATGCGGCGAGATAGTCCCGCAGACTACTCTGATGCACTTTAAAGAGTTTATGCAATTTACGGCTAATAGTTCAAATGCGGCGAGATAGTCCCGCAGACTACTCTGATGCACTTTACAGCCAATAGTTCAAATGCGGCGAGATAGTCCCACAGACTACTCTGATGCACTTTAAAAAGTTGGCAATTTACGGCTAATAGTTAAAATGCGGCGAGATAGTCCCTCAGACTACTCTGATGCAGTTTAAAGCCAATAGTTCAAATGCGGTGAGATAGTCCCGCAGACGGCAGACTACTCTGATGCACTTCAAAGAGTTAGGTTAAAATGCGGCGAGATAGTCCCGCAGACTACTCTGATGCACTTTAAAGAGCTAGGTTCAAATGCGGCGAGATAGTCCCGCAGACTACTCTGGTGCATAGACCGTAGCGTATCATTTGAAGGTTTAAACTAGAACGAATGTGGCGAAAGAGTCTCGCAGACAATTCTGATACATTCGTAAGTTTTTTCTTTTATCATTATAATTGCGGGTAGGTAGGTACTTACCATCAACAATTTCTTTTGGCGTGGCTGGCCTCGATGAATTTGACGATGAATCCGAAGATTGGCTCGATGATGATGGAGAACTTAACGTGACCGCGTCACGTTTTTTATGTCGTGAAAGTTTCACTTCCTTTTCTTAATTTATTCACTATTAATTCCAAACTACTTTTGTTTACACGTTTCGGCATAGTTACTATAATTATTAAATTATTAAATTATAAGCCTACTGCGTGCGAGATACTGAACAAGTGAAGTGGTTGAGCACTAAAATGCGAAATGAAAAGCGGCGGTGCGACGGCCGTGAGGCGAGTGAGGTCGTCCAATCGGGGGGTAATAATAATAATAAAAAAAAAAAAAAAAAACTCTAAACTACAGTGCTGAAGTGGTGACTCCTTATGCGTACTACATTGTGTTCAATAATATCTAGACGTTACTGATTCGAGGACGTAGCACGAGTATAACTAAAATATCACGTCTAAATCTATTGCTATCCCTTTCATAATGTTGCTTGCGGAATAGGAAAGCACTAGATTTAGACCTGTTAATTTAGTTTAGTTTAGAGATTGTGTACTAGAGAATCGACCCCATTGTTCATTTTGATAGAACTAAAAGTTCCGGAAATATATCTCCACCATGAAAATTAAAAAAAAAAAAAGTGTTATATTTCTTGTACAATGGTAGGGAACCCTTGGTATACGAGTTTTATTAATATTAATATTTTGTGTTAGGTAACGCCAGCAACGTGGGTTCTCCGTCAGTGTCGCCGATCAGCACCCGCGTCAGCACCCACAGCCCCACGGCTTCCACCAGCACCTCCACGGACTCTGATCGCACGCAACAAGGTAAGACTTACAGCCGCTTTTCTGATTAGTCGGTGCAGCAGCGCTGCGACACACCTTGGCTCATTTTCGAAAATTTTCGGAATACTGTTGAATGAATTATTTTGTTCTGAAAATAGCTTTATAAATATGTACTTATAACATTGGACACACAACAGATTTGGCGAACATAATTTCGGAACTGCCGATATCGGATCGCCGCGCCGTCGGCTGCGAGAAAAAAACTTTGGAGACCCTCAAGATGTCCCCGCCAACCGAATACAGAAAGCTGCGGGCCGAAGCCAATAAGGTACATAATAAAATATAAATAAAAAATTTATTTTTGAGAAGAACCAGATTATGCGTGAAAAAAACGTACAGAAATTTACCGTGGTGCGCGCTAGCTTTAAAGGTTCTACTGTCTACAAAATAATAAATTATACTTATTCACGGTTTGGCCGAAGTTTTCGTTTGAATGTTGACTGAATATTCGGCTATTTCGTCCATCTGATTCATACCAACGTTTGCAGGCCATGCAAGAGTCTGTAGGAAGCGGGTACCGCGTGCCAACCAACCGCTGGTCGGGATACTACTTTAGCCACACCTCCCCCGGGCCCATGAACCTGCAAGAGAATGAAGGCATGACCACGGTAAGCATCCTAACATCACTGAACTATAGTGCGCAACACCGTCCAAATGGGAATCGGGGAGTAAATTGCTTAACAGCTTTGTGAGGACAGTCAGTCAGTCACCTTTTCCATGAAGTATCTACCAAATAAGTATAAAGATAAATCGTAAAAAATTTACATAGTTCATGTTTACAGTTCACAGTCAAAATCCTTATTCTTTTACAGCCTGAAAAGGGTTGGAATAGATCGGAGTTATCGCGTCCCAATATTATGGTGACTTCGCCTCCGCAACGAGCCTCGCCGTCCACGTCGTCGGTGCAGTCGCAGACGCCGTCGCCCGCGCAGTCGCACACGCAGTCGCCCGCGCAGTCGCACACACCGTCACCGCCGAACAAGAAGCCATGCACCTACCAGATGCTGTACGATCTGCTGAGAGACCGCGGCCTCTACAAGTATATTGGTGAGCATGCTATAACAACTCCACAACCAGCCACATCTTTGTCGTATAGTCGCCGCCAAACAAGATGGCATGTTGTGTAACATTTAAAAAATTCTTCTCCAAGTCCCAGTGATTCTTTTTAAGATCCGAAGATCCTAAAAAAATCACTTCATAAAATATCTTAATCATCACACGCTACGTTTGCACTAATATTTTGTTAGTACTGGTTTCCATTTCTCTTTATTTTTTGTGACCATCAATCTAATCACTAAGAACTTTGTCGCAAGTTTCTTCATCTAAGTAGGTATGTCCTTAAGTTACCCAAGTTTTACACATTCGAATTTTGTCCCAAAGTTTCTTCAACTAAATTATTCTAAGCTAAAGATCTGAAGATAGGCATTCTCAAACACCCTAATAAACAAAATAATTGTTTGCAGAATTGTTCAAGAGACACGAGGTGGATTTGCCCACATTCGCGTCGCTAATCGAGGGCGACCTCATCGAGATCGGCGTATCTGCCTTCGGCGCGCGCAAGAAGATGCTGTCAATCATTGCTGGTGAGTGTTGTATTGTCAACTGATCGAGGCGACCATGAGGACTCGAGGATGAGATCGACGTGTCCACCTTCTAAAAATCTAGATAGGTATTTGGAGTAATTTAAAAAAAAACTATCGAAGAAATTGTATCCGATTGTGTTTTCATTTTATAAAGAATTTGAAAATTTTATGAAGGGCCCAAAAAGCACATTGCGTAATTTTATTTTTCAAATAAAAAAACCCGGTCTGTTCTTAATACATACTCGGATATTTTTCTAGCATTTTTCATGATAAATAAAAAACTATACTTAATGCAAAAAATAAATAAAAATCTGTTTTAGAATGTACAGGTTTCATATAAGTACCTAGTTATCTTACTTTAATGAACACATTTTAATTTTTTTTAAGTCTTCCAAAAGTCACGAATTTTGTACATGGGTCATGAATCTGAAACGTAAGAAAAGTTAACAAAGAATCGCGAAGAAAATACCTCAATAATAATTAAATTGCACAATGCACACTTTTATTTCCCAGAACTGAGAAAACAACCGCGCGTCTTCGACGCTGTGCCGACCGAAGTGAGGCTTCTCAACTCTCCGCAGCAATACAACGCTGCTGCGCGCACGCAGGACAATTGGTAGATCATAGATCTACGACATAATTTACCTGTAATACTTATGAGATTAACACACTAGTGAAATAATGGAAACAGTGGCGTAAAACATGGATTTAGGGCGATAGGTACAGAGTCAATCCAAATCACGATCCGTGGATCGAATATCAACGGTGTTTTTTGTCAAAAATTGTCACTTTGACAATTAACAACGTTGCTAAATACTAAGTAACCTTGGATGAATGATTACCTAAGTAACGGACGGGTGCGTGGCGATCTTTAATTTTTATCCGTGATCATGATCTGGATTGACCCTTGTTAGGTACTTATAGAGTCTGGCTAACGAAACATGAGGCTAGAAAAGCGCGGTTAATTTAAAAAAAAAACAAGTTTGGCAGCCCCAAAATTAGTAAATTAGACCTGGAATAACTTAATTTGATACTTTAGAATTACTTATTTATAGTGCTGTCCTATCAAATTAGGTTATTCCATAGAGATACTAAAGGAATTATTCCAGGTCTGTCATGCTGATTTTAGATATTTTTTAAATTTGCCGCGCTTTTCCAGTCTCATCTTTCGTTAGCTCTAAAATAATTTTCTAGGGGGTCCAAATGAATATATGCCAATAATAATATAACTTATGACAGCAAATATAAGTCCTCAAAAAAAAATTGTCGGACCTTCAAAAAATTTAAACTATTGATTTTTAAAAATTATCTCTTGTCCCTCCGTTGTTACGCTACTATTTGGTGACAAAAATGAAATTGCTTATAGCATAGTTAGGTACTTAAATTAAGTTTATTATTTGCACGAACTTAATTATTTTATTTTACCCATCAAATAGGATAACCGAGTTTAAAAAATTGGTATATTTTGAAGTAGAAAAAGTTGGGCGAATGCATTCAAAAATAGGTAGGTACCTACTTTATTTTATTTGAAAAATGTATTTTGTTAACTCGGCTAGGACAGGCCATAAAATGTAATTCTTGGCGCGCATAGTGTTTTTTTATAACAAATATTAAGGATCCCACACACGACTGGAAGAATTCCGATAAAATCATCTTAGGGGTATTTTTATATATTTTTGTATTTGCCTATGCCTAAACTGTTCAAGATTTGTTAATGTCATTTTCAATTATTTTAAAAGTTTTAGCTACCTTCGAATGGCTAGAATTACAAAGCCGAGGTGATTTTATTCAGGGAGTTTTCCGGTTTTGTTAAAGTTCATAATATGAACATTCTTACACTCATGGGTCGTACTCTTATGAAATAGAAAAGGTACGAAAATATGAAAAAGATTAGGATGTTATGTAATTTTATTATTGTCTAAAGGACATTAAAACGTTTTAATCTCATAAGTATTATAATGTAACCCGATATTTATTTTATACGAATGAAATTCCTATTGTTGTCCACTAATATCAACCATGAAGACAGTTTATGGTACTCGAACGAAAAAATATTAGATATAATATGTTACTTAAACAGTTTTGATATTTTACGTTCAGGAACGAAAATAAGTGATCAATCATATCAAAGCTCAAGACTGATTAATTGACTAACGTTACCGTAACAAAGTTACGTATCGATCTCGACTGAATAGCTCAAGACTGATATTATCACAAATTAGTTACTATGACAATAATCGCGTGGTTCATATGGCATAAGTGTTAATTTATGTGCCAAAGTTGAAAACCGTGACTGGTGTTATGAGCCGGCAAATGTTTCTCGTTGATTTTATGAGATTTTAAAAATGTATTTTAATAAGTTTTTTTTAATAAGATTTTTATCTTAGCTCAAAGCGTTACGACAATATTTTGATCTCTATCATGGAATTTCCGGACTCGTATATTGTTGAAGTAAACGGGCCGATGGTAAATCCTATTAGATTGAAGGTTAAGGTTTTTTTAATTTAGAATTAGGCAATCATTTATTCGCGAGAACATGCATGTTTTATTTTTTGATTTTAAGTTTTAACCCTTTTTTTTCGAACACATTTTAAACGAATACATTAAAAATCCGGACTTAGTTTTTATAATAATTATTATGTTAAATAAAAAATAAATGTCCTCGCAGTTTTAATTTTTGATTTTTTTTGTTTTAACTGAAGTTTTCGTGTCCATATATTTTTTATAAAATTTTGCCACTTGATAAATCTTTTATCGTCATATTTTTATCAATATGCAGTGAAAAGACAACATCGCTATTGGCTAATGACAGATATTAAATCAGTACCACGGAAAAATTTGGACCGCTTTTGACTTGATTTTAAACAACTCGTTTACGAGAAACATTTATATATTTTCAGCGCCTACTTAAGTGACAATTTAATACATATTTATAATACGCAATCTGCAGGCTTAAATCGCGTATCTCTTCCTGTAACTTAATTGTATATAACTAGTGCCATTAAAGAAATGACTCGAAAATTTGATCATTCCCTCTCACTTACACGCTATGCCTGTTCATAGTGTATGAGTAAGACAGATTGAATAACATTTGCTTTGTATGTTACTCGTGCCAATAAAGAATCGAATCCAAGATGGAAGGGTTGATGATTACCTCTCACTTACACGCTATTTATCTATTTATAGTGTATGAGTAAGACAGAATTATTATTAACGCCATTTTTGATTTGATAACATTAGCTTTGTATTTAACTCGTATCAATAAAGAATCGAATCGAAAATGGAAGCAACAATTATTCCCTCTCACTTACAATCTATAGTGCATGAGTAAGACAGAGTTATTAACGCCATTTTAGATTTGAATCTTTATTGGCACTGAATTACATACAAAGTAAAGAGTTCACTAAATTATTGTGATATTTATGTGTTGTCCATGCCATCATGATCTTTGTCTATCACTCGCGGCACCAAACTTACCCGGTAAGCCAGCAACAAATAGGCTACTTGACTCATATCTAATTCCGTCCAATAAATGATTATTTATTATAGTATTTTGCTTAAGACAACGAAATATATCAATAACAATTATTAAAAACGCAGGATGGATATATAAATCCAATTTAAAAAAATAGTTTTTATTTTTATTTGAAACGCAGAAAACGCTGTCAGCCATGATGTGACGTCATTAATATGTAAACAAAGAAATGTCATCCCTATGTCACGCGGGGACTAACGTAGTATCCATATATATAAAATTTAGAGTCCTGACTAACTTATACATCAACGCACAGCCTAAACATCTAAACAGCTGGTTCTAGATACATGAAATTTTGTGCGTGTGTTCTTTGTAGGTAAAGAGAAGGTATCCACTAGGAAAGGATTTTTTGAAATTCCACCCCTGAGTGGGTTAAATGGAGGTTTGAAATTTATGAAGTCCACGCGGGCGAAGTCACGAGCATAAGCTAGTTTTTATATATTTCTAAAAACTCATAGTAAACGTAAAAAAATATCGTTTTCTCTTTATAAATTGAATAAGTTAATAAGTTATTAAGTAAGACTTACAACAAAGTGATCTTTGCAAAAATAAATTTGGATTGAAGTCGTTAGTCATATAGGATCCCTTTAAGCAAGTCTTTGCGTGTTACGTATATTTATTTCACTGGGCACTCTAATCCACAACTTTCCTGTGGTCTTTATCGATGCGTTTTTTACATTCTCGGATGATACAATAACGATAATTACTATATTTTTCATGTAAACTAGTATAGAAGTCATGTTTATTAAACTTTGGGAGGTTATGCTGTTGTTTACAAATGCATGACGTCAGAGCACAGATAATCTATCGGCCAAACATGGCCGACAGTGTTTTCACGTGGCTAAGAAAAATATATTTTTAAATTAAAGTTTTACGGTTTTTAGGGCGCAAAAAAATATAGTGTTAATTTTTTTGATATAATAGGACAAATATTAACCATTTAAGACCAACTTAAAAAAAGTGTCAAGTAGCCTATTAGGAGTTCGACAGTTATTTAACGGACATTTTTAAATTAAATGTCTGTTAAATAACACGAGATACACAAATAAGCATGCAGATTGGGTCGCGTATTACTTATAATAAAATGATTTATAATTCGGTCGCAAACACTGAAAAAGTTTTAATCGATTAACATTTTATCATTATGTTCGTGATTATCAAATTTACGTTATTTTGTACGGAATATTGTAATATGTGCATTTTGATTTTAACCACATTAACATGCTAAATAATTTTTTAATGTCATTTCTTTAGATATTTAAGTTTTAATAGACTTTTAGTAATTGATTTGATACATAGTGAATGCGTTCGTATAAAACCACAGTCAAACCTATACAATTAACTACTGAAAGAATTCATGGTCACCATTGATTTATGTATCAATTCATATACTTTTTATTTTAGTTCTTTTAAGATCATTTTAGTTTATAATTATTGTTTTAATCATGAACTTGTGATTATGATTTACGGTTTTAAAGTTTGATTCAGAAGTTTCAGATTTATAGTACTTAGGTTTAGTGATTATGAGATTTACATTTAAGTTTTTAATTGTAATTCCAAGGAAGTTTGTTATGTTCAAGATAAGAAAATGTGCATTCGCTCCGTTTTAGTACCTATTTTTTTATATAAATTTTAAAAGAAGTTATGCATGATCAGTTTTTTGCTTTGTCCATCGATGGTTTTGAATCGATGGTTTTGAATCGTTTTGCCTGTCCAATTAAAGTTTTGAAAGTATATTAATATTTTGTTTAATTTTTTATAAGTAGTTACATATCTGCTACACTAAACTGTTGTTATTCTTATACATAAAACTATACGGCGTGCGACTTCATCCCCAATTTAAAATCCCTATTTTACCCCCTTAGTGGTAAAATTTTCAAAAAATCCTTAGTAGATGTCTACGTCATAATAGCTTCAGCCCGAGTAGTTTGAACCACAGACTACAGTGGTTTGAACTGTGCGTTGATAGATAAGTCATAAGTATACATTTTTTACCTATAGAGATAGAGAATAGTGTTTGTCTGTGTGAATAGCACAGAATATATTTACTCCAAGGAGGTGAATAGTCAATTACATATTAGAATAGAATAATGTTTATTCGAGGTATATAGGTGGTACATGGTGTAGGCAATATCGTCCTGTACAGCAGTGCAACACCTCGAACAGGTAGGCCACTCAGCTTGTGTTGAGACGTCGGGCCCCTCAGACACAAACCTCTAGAGCAAATATCTGAGGTACCAGATGCCCCAACGCTGATTTCACAGAGTACATTGAATATAGGGTATAGAGTTAACACTCAGATTGATTGCATAGCGCCATCTAGCGATATGTGACATCCCTAAAGCCGAACAAATCGCGCTCCTCAGGATATTTCTTAAATAATATTATTCCCCAAAGTAATTTCCAAAAATCAAATATTAATTGATTTGACTTTTATAAATTACTTTGGAGACAGTGGAATTTGAATTACTTTAGGCAAATAAAACAACAGTGTAGCGATTAGACAGTTTTTTATAATTTCTTTTATTAAATAGATTAAATGCCATTTTAATTATATCACCTTCGTCTTAATCTGAAACTTCAATTCAAAATAAGCATGGCACACTCGTCGGTTTCGATACACATAGTGAGGATCCAAAGATGTGTCTAGTCCAACAGCTCGAGTCCACGCAAGATACAGATCCATTTCTTTTTCAGGATTGAGAAATGAATATAGAATTGTACCATCTTTGCCTGAAAAAAAATTGTGAGAACTGACCACATACCGTTGCATAAATCAATGAGTATTACTACCAGCTTCTGTTTATGACTTTGTCTGCGAGGACTTTAGAATTGGTGCATACCGCATAATATACCATCTCTGTTGCTAATTAACCTAATCCAAATTGTTTCTTTAATTGTGATGTGGTAACAAACATCCAAAATTACATATTATCTAAATATATAAAAGGGAAAAGTGACTGACTGATCTATCAACGCACAGCTCAAACTACTGGACGGATCGGACTGAAATTTGGCATGCAGGTAGCTATTATGACGTAGGCGTCCGCTAAAGGATTTTTGAAAATTCAACCCCTAAAGGGGTGAAAGAGGGGTTTGAAATTTGTGTAGTCCAAGAGGGGTTTGAAATTTGTGTACTCCACGCGGACGAAGTCGCGAGCATAAGCTAGTTTATAATATAAATAATGAAGAGCAACATTTAATGAAGCTTTTATTAGACCAAAGGTCAGATACAGAAGGAGACGTACTCAAGACAGCAAATATAGTGTGGAGCTACCTTACTATGAAGCCCTAACCACCAGTAGCTTAACCGATGGACTCAAGTTTTTAATATATCAAACGTTTCATAACACTGTTAAAACTCCTTCTTTTCGTGAGGAAATCTGCATCAGTTTTTAGCATAGACACGAAGGCGACGAAGACTAATAATTAGTCTTTGCTTTAAATAATAATTTATAAGTTGATTACTTACGAGTTTTACCGTATCTCGGCACACAACAAAATAACCTCTCTCACAAGCAGCTATAGTCCAAATCGTTAGGCAGATCAGTGTCCAGGGGTTTGCGCGTAAGTCCAGTGAGAAAAACGAAGCCGTCGGAGTCCAGGGAGCAAGCAAAATCGTAGAATTTATCATAAAAACACAAACAGAACACATTCACGGATCACAAAAGGAAACAAAATCACAGAACACAGACTAATAACATCTGAGGTTCACCGAAGAAATAATTCTCCGAAGTAGCGCCATCTACTGCAAAGTGACGAACTATTTTTCACGAAGAAAAAAGATTTGTATGGGCTGTTAGGACACTGGCTGATTTTCAGTGACCGCCTTTTAAATATTACCTAAACATCAGTGGCATAGAATATATAAAGTTGGCGAGTAAATGGATAAATAAAATGAAATAAAGTGTTTACAGTTTTTAAATTTAAAGTGATATAGGACATAAAAGAAGAAATAAGAAATAATACATTGAAATAGATGTTGTAAATTGTAAGAATAGGAAAATTGTACGATAGTTTTTTTTTTGTTTTTGTAAGTATAATAAAGAAAAAATAAAATAAAATAGCTCGCAAGGTGTGGATGAGAAAGTAAAGTTTGGTAAGATAAATTTTGACTAAATCTGTAACTTTTGAATATTTAAAAGATGTTTTTTGAATTTTACTTTAAAAGCGCCAGAAGTCTGAAGGTTTCTATAAGGTGGAGGAAGGTTATTCCAACATTTCGTTGCATTATACTTAAAACTACCTCTGAAAGCCGCAGATGCATGACGCGGCATAAGGATTAAATATGCAGCTGCCCTGGTATGGTGAGTGGTATGAATATCACTTGCCCACTGCAGTTTATGGTATAGATACTGAGGAACTTTATATTTTACAACCCCAAATAATAAAACGGCAAAGTGTAACTGTCTCCGGTACTCCATTTTCATAACTCCAGCATTATTTAAGAATGGCGTGACGTGAGTACGGGGTGGTATTTGAAAACAGTAACGAGCGCAAGCATTTTGTACCTTTTGGATAAGGTACAAAATGCGTACCTTATCCAAAATCGTGGACCGATGACAATGTCTGCGTAGTTCAGCTTAGATAAAACTAAAGATTCACAAAGTTGAATGCGCACATCTGTTTTAATAAAAGGTCTTATTCGATACGAAGACCTTGAGACGGTAAAAGCAGTTTCTTACTGCGTTTAGTACATGCTTTCAAATCGGAGATTTTCGTCCATTATCACACCAAGCTTACGTGCCTCAGTAACGTATTATGCGTAGGTATTTATTAATCCGATTGAGTAGAAGCTTTGTGCAGTTGTTATTGGGACTTGTGGGAAGGTTTCTGACCTAAGTGATCACGAGTGTTAGAATTGGACGGCAATGGTGTCATTCCGAGAATTAGTATTTTTTTTTTAAAAAAACGAACTCAGCGTTTATTTAGGACTGTGCTTGCCACCATCAGAAAGTTAGGTATTCTAACTGTCTTTGGGGTACTTAGGTATTCTAACTTGTCTTTTTTTTACAGTTTATGTCGAAAATCGGCATGTGCGCCATGCTTTATGGAGCGGGAAGTTGCTCAATAAAGTTGGATTCACCCGTGGAAACTAGTTATATTTTAATAAGTAACTTCTACAGTGGAAAAAATAAGTTGAGATAATCTTAAAAAAACTAAATAGTTAACTAGTTACGCTGCTGCCTGCTGTCGGCTGTCGATGTTTATTTTTCCAGCGAAAAGTTTTGTTTACCCTATATACATCCTACTCTATGGTTTTGTTTTCTTAACGTTGTTTTAGTTTCCAAACGTTTGCCAAATAATCTTCAAACTGTCAAATGTCAATGTCAAATCGTACTCGTAGGTAGTCTTTTATCCTTTTATTTCGTCGGGTGCTCGTAGTCAACTGTCAATGTCAAAAAATCACGATTCACAAAGGTGTTTTTATTGCATCATAATTTAATAATTATTGGAAAACTTAATAGAAATGGGTAATGCGAGTGCAAAAGCAGTAGAAATGAAGGTGCCAGAGCCGGTGGCACAAGCGAATGCGGAGAAACCGAAGCTAAAACCGTGCTGTGCCTGTCCGGAGACGAAAAGAGCGCGCGATGCTTGGTAAGGTTATTTTTCATTTTGCCGTAAATAAAACTTTATTATCATTACGTAATTACTGTCTAAAAAACTACTATGGACAGATTTTCTAAACCTAAATCGCATATTTTAGGTACATTTTATATTTGATTCTTTTTTCCAGTATTATTGAAAATGGGGAAGAAAATTGTGGTCCATTGATTGAAGAACACAAGGCTTGCATGAGGAAAATGGGCTTCAATATCTAATTTATTATCTACCAACTACACTTTTAATTTATTTTGAGGAATAGTTAGGTTTGCACTAGTCCGATCCAAATCTAAGAGACTATGGATCAAGAAAATTTTATACTGAATTTGGATACTCATTACTGACTTAGTATGATTTAAATCTGAGAAAAAACGGTTTGTATAGGACATCATTTATTTTAGACTAGCTGATGCCCGCAACTTTGTCCTCATGGATTAAGATTATCAAGAAAGGAACTCTTTGATTTTCTGAGATAGCCTACGTCACTAGATCTTTAACTATATCTATGTCAAAATCAATCTGTGGTCAATTTGTTGCTCCATTGCAGTGTGATTGAAGGACAATCCCAACAAAAAAAACACTGGCATTTTTATAATATGGGTAGTGATTTGGATCAGATTAGTGCATAAGAACCCTGAGTGTTTGGGTAAGTTCAGCCAAGTTGGAGTCTTTGTGAAAAGAGAACCATCATAGGTACATCATCATCATTCATCATGATCAACCCATCACCGACTCACTACAGAGCATGGGTCTCCTCTCAGAGTGAGAAGGGTTTTGGCCATAGGTTTTCTACCATGCTGGCCATGTGCGGATTGGTAGACTTCACACACCTTTGAGAACATAATGGAGAACTCTCAGGCATGCAGGTTTCCTCACGATGTTTTCCTTCACCGCTAAATCAAGTGATATTTAATTAATTTAAACGCACATAATTCTGAAAAGTTAGAGGTGCGTGCCCGGGATCGAACTCTCTTGGACGCATGCTATTGAATGCAAAGTTGGTTACTATGCCATTGGTACGCTGATAGTTTAAAATTAGAACTTGTCTGGTTATGAAAAGATTTGCAGTCAAATTGGTATATACTCAAAGTTTCTTACTAACTAATGTCACCAATGTGACCAATTTAGATTATTCCATTTATCCACCCTAAAACAGCCCTTAGGGTGTACACTCGGAAACGTGTGCATCGATACACCACAGACTAAATAATAATATATACAGTAGCTGGCATGAAATATTGTAAATCTTTTAGAAAGAGATGTTTCGTAGAGCGTTGTCTCTGTCATTGAGACCGACAAAATGTATGAGTGACAGAGACAACATTATATAAAGCCGAAATGTCTTTCTAAAGGTGATATATAATACTTCTTGCCAGCTACTGTAAATTCGCCATCCAAGGTGGATAGATGGATGCACATTTCCAAGTAAATCCCCTAGGGTGGCTGGTTTAGGGTGAATAAAGAGAACAAGGCCTGATTTGTAAAATAATAATTATTACAGAATATCAGAACATTTTGATTATTGTAATAGACCTGTATTGTTTTAAGATACATTCCAAAATACTACCAAAAATTTATAAAATAATAACATGGAAAGTGGTCACTATATTATAAGAACCTGATACTTTTACTATATGTATGTAATGTAATTTTATTACGATTGAAATATTAACAGTTTGTATTTTTTAAATCAATATTTTAACCAAAATTTTTGAATAACTATATTATGTAATTCAAAATCGTCATATAAAAGTTATTATATTTAATAATCATTCATAAATCATTAAAACATATTGTATTGAGTATTGGGTACAGTACGCGGCCAAAAGTGACGAACATCGATCTTTAGATGGAGATAGCAGATTTGTAGAGCACTGTCTCGGTCGTTGAGAGCGACAAAACGTCATATGGGTATGAGTGACAGAGACAACCCTCTACAAACCTGAAATGTCATTCTAAAGGTTCATCACTTTAGGCCGCGTACTGTAAATATCAACCAAAGAAATAAACTATTCTGCTAACAATAAAATTTGTTAAAAAATTTGCTAAAAAATAAAAAATTAGTACATTACTGTACCTACCTACTTTGAAGTAGGTACATAGATTTTTGTGTAGCTTGTCTCACATTTATCTAAAAATTCAGGGCAATATTATAAGTTGAATTTTGATTAAAATCTTAGCTCTTCTGAAGGTAACCTTGACCTAATTAATTTTCCTACTCATAAGAAATTTTAACTCTCTTTGCTTTTTATGTAAAGATTTAATAATCAGTCTTGGCTTTTAAATATGAAAATTGTGTGATATTTGTAAGATATAGTATGTACAACTAATTTGTCAAGAAAGGATCTGTCATATTTAAATACTTTCAAACCCTTATTTATTTTTAGTTATAATAATACTTAACTAGTGTAATATAAATAAAGTCATTGTTTAGTTATGTTTGTTGTTTTATTTACCACTGAACGAAGATCTTTATGAATTTGGACCTAGATGTCACTACAAAGCACTCTCTAACTCCAAAATGCATTCTTTTTTGTGACATCAGGGGCTTATTTCGTTTATCTACTCTAAAATATCCACCCTAGGTATACTCCATTTTGTATACTCCGAAATGTCTGTCCCATCTATCCACCCCGGATGACAAAATTCTTAGTATGGGGTGGATTGACGGACGCTCGTTTCCGAGTATACACCTTAGGGTGGATAAACGGAATAAGCTGTCAGGGTGGGCTCGTAGA
The DNA here is from genome assembly GCF_902806685.2 of Maniola hyperantus. Classification (NCBI taxonomy): domain Eukaryota; kingdom Metazoa; phylum Arthropoda; class Insecta; order Lepidoptera; family Nymphalidae; genus Maniola; species Maniola hyperantus. The sequence continues at coordinate 1,915,931 of NC_048554.1, read as the reverse complement.
TAAAATGCCAAGATAAATCACGTTATCGATAATAATAAAAAAACAATAAAAGTTAGACCTTCACTGCAATCTCACCTGGTGGTAAGATGAATGCGTGCTAACTTAAAGAGCTATGGCAGTTTTATTAAACCCATAGGTACCACCTATTTGTCTCTACACGGCCACAACACAGAGAATTCAACCTCAAGAGTACGCATATACAAGGTTTTGCATTAAAACAATATCGTAAAATGTTGGCGGGGGACAGGGGAGAATGCTTTGTTGTGATTGGTGGACTCAAAAGTCACGTAATCAAGATAATGTGCGGAATGAGGGTACCAAACGGGCGTGGGCCAACTTTTATGTTAAGCAACTGCCTAAGCTTTGCGATCGGGGGTGCCCGGCTATTAGGCGTCTTGTGCTCTAATCACTGCTTGTTCGACTTTCTGTCAATTTTAGGACACTAATCATCATCATCATCAACCCATCGCGGGCTCACTACTGAGTATCCTATCAAAAAGAGAACTGTTTAGGCCAGTGGTTCCCAAAGTTGACTGGGCTACGACTCATCTGATTTAAGTTTACAAACTCGGGACCCACCTCTAGGAAATTTAAGCGTTAGCAATATTAATAAAGGACTTTTGAAATAACAAACTGTTTTAATGAAATGAAATGAAAATCTTTTTTATTCGTATAAACTTTTACAAGTGCTTACGAATAGTCGGATGCATCTACCACTGGTTCATCTTACAATCTTATACAATCAATAATACAATCTTATAGGCCATAGGCCACCACGCTGACCAAGTGCGTATGTAAGTTTCCTCACGATGCAAAGTTAAAGCAAGTGATATTTAATTGCTCAAAAAGCGCAAGTCGAGCGAAGTTCGAAAAGTTAGAGGTGCTTATCTGAAGTTTCGTATAGTAGCATAAGTACTCACGCTATCACTACATTAAATAGGTATCTATATATATAAAAGGAAAAGGTGACTGACTGACTGACTGACTGATCTATCAACGCACAGCCCAAACTACTGGACGGATCTGGCTGAAATTTGGCATGCAGATGGCTATTATAACGTAGGCATCCGCTAAGAAAGGATTTTTGAAAATTCAATCCCTAAGGGGTTGAAATAGGGGTTTGAAATTTGTGTAGTCCACGCGGACGAAGTCGCGGGCATAAGCTAGTTATGTATAAAATACCTACTTATTTATTTACCAGACGATTGCCCGATTATCTTCAGTTCCTACGTAGTAACGTGCCTATGCGCAAGTTAACTAATTTTTAACATAAATATTTCTAAATGGACGTTTAAATTTAAACTTAAAGCCTATTTTGTTTGTAAACCGGAATTTCTTTAGTCTAAACTTTAAATTTCAATGTGTTAAACAATGGTTTTTATTTAACTTTCGTCAATTTTCGCCAGTGTTTGAAAATTAATTTTAACAAATAAGTACCTATTACTTAATTAATTAAACAATATGAGGTTAAAAAGAAATTCTACGAAAAACAGCGAAATAGATTCGACGGCCAGTTCAGTGAAATCTGCTGATAGTTTTGGGTAATTACCTACTTTTTTTTTGAATTTTGCACTTGTATTCTTAAATTACATCGATGTCAAATACCTACATATCTAGGTAAGTTTATAATTTTTAGGGTTCCGTACCTCAAAAGGAAAAACGGAACCCTTATAGGATCACTTTGTTGTCTGTCTGTCTGTCAGTCAAGAAACCTACAGGGTACTTCCCGTTGACCTAGAATCATGAAATTTGGCAGGTAGGTAGGTCTTATAGCAGACATTCGGGGAAAAATGTGAAAATCGTGAATTTAGGGTTAGATCACACAAAAAAAATGAAAATATGTTCAAGAACAAGTAATTAGTATTTTCATCTTTCAAAGTAAGATTGCTATACTAAGAGGGGTAAAAATACGACTGTGATAGGGAACCTTCGATGCGCGAGTCTGACTCGCACTTGGCCAATTTTTTAAATATTATTTTTCTCACGAGCAAAGGGACAGCTAGGTAGTATTACTTACTTGGTCATGAACTAATAATTAGTATTTTCAATTTTTGAAGTAAGATAACTATATCAAGTGGGGTATCATATGAAAGGGCTTTACCTGTGCATTCTAAAACAGATTTTTATTTATTTTTATGCATCATAGTTTTTGAATTATCGTGCAAAATGTCGAAAAAATACCACTGTAACATACGGAACCCTCAGTGCGCGAGCCTGACTCGCACTTGGCCGGTTTTTTATGATAGCGTTTTACCTTTAGTCTAAGTACACTTCAAGTTTTATGCAATAAATAATTTTAAATAGGTAGGTACCTACATATATACATATTATATCAAAAATTACGGAACCGGCAGGATTTTTGATATTGTATACCGACTAGGTAATATTATAAAGAGGTAAAGTTTGTAAGTTTGTTTGTAAGAAGTAATCTCTGGAACTACTGAACCGATTTTGAAAACTCTTTCACCATTAGAAAACTACATTATTCCTTAGTGACAGGCTATATTTTATTTTCAAAAAACCGGCCAAGTGCGAGTCAGACTCGCGCACCGAGGGTCCCGTACTCATGTATTTTTTCGACATTTTGCACGATGAATCAAAAAATATTATGCATAAAAATAAATAAAAGTCTGTTTTAGAACATACAAATAAAACGTGTTCACGAAAAATTTTGTAAACACATTTTAATTTTTTTTTGTGATGCCGGTTGTGAGGTTCCTGGTTTATTACGGAACCCTAAAAACTCGTTGCAAAATAATTCTGCAACCACAAGGTTGCATACCTTGTGGCTCCAGAATTTTGCAGAGTGCGATCACCTTAGCTTGTAGATTTTAAAAGCTCCCAGATTACATCTGTCATTCATGACTCAGACTTACATTGTTACCAGTTCAAGAGCTAGTATAGAAAATATTAAGGATTTTGATAAAAGTTTTTTTTGATTGGTTTGTATTTTAATAGGTAGGTACCTACTTATTGTTATTTATTTTCAAAGATAATCTAAAAAAATCAATTAATTACTTTAATAGATATAGTTCGTTGGAAGACAGACCGATAGACGGATGGACAGCGGAGGCTTAGTACCTAATAGGGTCCAGTTGGCACTTTTCAGGTACGGATTTACGGAACCAAAAGCCTATCCCTAGTGGTAATTCAAGAAATAATGATAGGTATTAGGTAGTAAATATCTATATATAGTATTAGCAAGTTGTTAGGTTATTCTTTAACGAAAACTGATACTTATTAGGGTAAATTTTTTTAAAAGTACTTACTACGTTTAATCTCATCACGCACGGTCGACTAGTCGCCCGGCAACTTAGTCGACGGTAACCGTTAGAATTTGTAATTTATATGGAAGTTGCCGCGCGACTAGTTGACCGTGCGTAGCGGCCGCGGCGTAGCCAATACGTAGACTACGTATCGTAGTACTCGGAGCGAGACCAATAATTAATCTATGGTAGTACTATTATATATTCTGTGCCAAGGTATGATTCCGCAGCGCTGCCGCAACAGTGCTGTCGCCAGCTGTCACAGTCCTGTCGCGGCACTGTGGCCCTACCGCGGTTGTTTGACAGCTACAATGTCACGATCGCAATCATCTCTGATTGGTTAATGCTCGCTCACTATTGGCCACAATGCATTGTTTCAACAAGAATCGCACAAATTCAGCCAATCAGAATAATTGAGATTGTAATAATGATTGACGCAGGTTTTAGACAATCGCCCTGCAGGTCCCACTGGTCCCCATGCAATCTCTATAAGCTTTATGACATTATATTCCGAGCTAGGCAGCAATGTTCCGCTACATTGCTGCCGAGACAGTGCTGCCTAGCTCAGAATGTAATGTCATATAACCTTATAGAGATTGTATGGGGACCAGTAGTGCCGCGACAGGACTGTGACAACACTGTTGCGGTAGCGCTGCTGCGTGCAGCGTGGTTCGGAATCATACCTTAAATAATAATTGAAAACGCATACAGCTGCACAAGTGCATAGTTTTAGCTTTTATCAAACATCTGAAATTCCTACGGGCTCTCAGACCAGTACGGAAATGAGCAATAATTGTTTACGATTACATTATTGATATAACAATAATTATTTATTAATATACCGCAATAAATCGTGCAAACAGCTTGTCAATCGTCGCGTTATTATCTGGCAAGCCAAGGATCAAGGGAGTTCGTGTTATCTCCTTGAATTTAAATAAAACTTGCTGCTAAATTAAAATCTGTACCTACTTAGAAATGACTTCAAATATATTAATAAATAGTTATTTATGTGACACTTAATTTAAAAGTCCTTGGCTTGCTGTCCGCGTAAAATTTGGGTCAAGCTCTTTTAGCCAATAACTTATAGTATACATATAAGTCATTGCTTTTAGCCTATAGAACGGGTCTCCAAATTTTTTTAGCCTACGAGTAAGGCAGATCGTTAGCGATGCGATTCAGTAAGTATAACGATACACTCGCAAAAAGACAGTAATACAGTCGCGAGACTACCTCTGGTATTTTACGGTCTGAGACTCTGCGAGTGCCTTATGCGGGTTTATGTCCAAGTCTACTGAATGCCGTAAAGTAACTAAGTATGAATATTTTCTTTACAGAATATTTGCAAGCGCGTGTTCTGATTGCTCAGAATGCGAATACAGCGCGGCAAGAGAAACTCACAACCACTACGGGTAAGTACTTACCAACTTACCAACTTTTATATTCGACTAGCTGATGCCCGCGACTTCGTCCGCGTAGATTTAGGTTTTTATAAATCACGTGGGTACTCTTTGATTTTCCGGGATAAAAAGTAGCCTAATGTCACTCTCCAACTTAAACTATACTTCATCATCATCATCATCAGCCTGTGGACGTCCACTGTTGGACATAGGCCTTCCCTAAAGAGCGCCACCACACCCGGTCCTCAGCCTTCCTCATCCAGCCACTTCTAACTATACTTACTAATGCAAAAAATCACGTCGATCCATTGCTCCGTTGCGACGTGATTGAAGGACAAACCAACAAACAAACACATTTCCGCATGTCGCATTTATAATATGGGTAGGTACCTACTCATGCCGAGGCTCGAACCCCCGACCTCCGAACCGGACGGCTCACGGTTTTTTACTAGGCTATCACAGCCTAATAATATGAGAGACAAATAATGTGGCTTGAAGTAAAGTGGCAAGAACCTACCTAGTACTTATCTAATTGTGAAATCACCCAGTAGGTAAGTGTTCAAACATGAAACTGCAATCACGTGTACCCTCTGGAAGTTTATTAAACCCCTAATCGGTTTCTACGCGGCATCGAACGGCATCGAACCCGAATCTCTCAAAGTCGTAAAAGTTCTCTCGTACAAATCTCGTTTCGTAGAAAATCGCGCCACTTAGGTACTTATCGCTTGCAAGCTTGCTGATATTACTTTCCTGGATACATACTAAGTAATATTGTTCATGATACTAATATTTATGCTAAGTATGTTATATCTGTCTGTATGCCTGACATTTTTTTCCTATTTTCACGGCCCATCCGATAAAAAAATTCTGATGTAATTTGGCACAGATCGATTTGATATTTGCAGATCTGGTAGTATCGCGGAGTTGGACATAGGCTACTTTTTATCCTGGAAAAACAGGTTCCATGGGATTTTCAAAAACCTAAATCCACGTGGACGAATTCGAGGCATCATATAAGTAGTACCTACTACAGAAATAGATAGCATCACGCTTGCATCCTGGGAATTGACGTAAGCTACTTTTTATCCTGGAAAATCTAAGAGTTCCCACGGGATTTTTAAAAACCTAAACTCGGTGAAGCCACGGGCATCCTCTAATTCATCATCATCATCATCATCAGCCTGTGGACGTCCACTGTGAGACATAGGCCTTCCCTAAAGAGCGCCACCACACCCGGTCCACAGCCTTTCTCATCCAGCCACTTCCCGCCAGCCTCTTTATATCGTTGGTCCATCGTGCTGGAGGGCGTCCCACACTACGCTTGCTTAAATGCGGTCTCCACTCAAGAACTTTCCGGCTCCAACGGCCATCGCATCTACGACAGGTATGACCTGCCCACTGCCACTTCAGCTTGCTAATAGTGGGCAATGTCAGTGACCTTGGTTCATCTAATCTCTATATAAAAATGAATCGCTGACTGTGTTGCTGATCGCAAATCTCGAGAACAGCTGAACCGATTTCGCTAATTCTTTTTTCATAACATTCCTTGAGGTACGAGGATGGTTCTTACGAAGAAATTTTTTAAAAAATTCCTGAAAAAGAATCGACTGTTAGGCGGTACGAAGTTCGCCGCGGCAGTTAGTTACTAAATAATAATTAGTTTTGTTATTTTGTAGCAATATATCGAGTTCGAGTTGCACAAACCTGAGTTTCCACAGCGCGGCGGATCGCGAGACGCATCCTCTGCTGCTCAGCCCCAACCTCACCAACAATAATTACAAGTCCATCAGTAGCAGTACAGACACACTGGTAAGATACAAGTACTTATAAGGACAAACCTTGCGGACTTCCACGCGTGGAATTTGAGGCCAGAATCATAGACCTACGAGTACCTATGGAAGAAGTGGTCCATAATAGATCGCGTATTTTTCGAATAGGTTTGAACTTTTCAAACCAACGCAGTAAAGCGAAGTTCGTTCACTCTTAACGAAAATACCTACTTACTTAATTAAATAAAATTCGTTAGGTACCGACCAACGTCATAAACTTTATCAGTTACCGACCGTCCGACGTGTGAGTTTGAACTTTCTGTGGGTGTCGATTCTACTAATTATCTTCCTTATTATAACAATAAAGTAATTGCTAAACATGTAACTTAAGATAAAAAAATATTGTAAACAATAGTGGCCGTAGCCAGAGAGATTTTAGGGAGTTCAAACTTTGGTTCCCTTGAAATCACAGACAAGTGGCAAAATTATTTTTAAAATACACTTTTTTGAATTATTTAAAAAATTTGTGCTCGCTTCGCTCTAATTGTTTTTCTGGCCATTAAAATATCGTGGGACTTGGGAGACGACTGCCACGTGGCTGACGTTCCCCCTTCGTAGTCGCTTTTGTCGTGCAGGTTTGGATGATGCGTACACTGGCATTTGCAACATTTAGTTAGTTGAGTTGAGCTATCATTGAGGTACATTTTAGCTTAATTTTCTCAAAAAAAAAATACTAGCCGGCCCTGGTTACAAATGACGAGCGGACTGTTCCGCTGGTTTTATCTCCTCTCCTTATTTGCTCATAGTAGGTACGTATGTAGCCCGTGAGAATTCGTTGCTTGACAACAGATATCGGGCATTTTTTGTTTAATTAGGACAGTAAGTCTTTAGTAGTCTGTGTAATACTTCCGGATCATTCATCAATGCCTCTTTGTATTTGGGGCGGAGGGGAACATCAGGTCGCCTACTCGTTTGCTCACCATTAATATAAAAAAAACTGAAAGCTCAGCCGGTTGCTTCCACGCAACTTAATCACAGCGCATCACTGTCAAAACCTCACGTTTTTCCCTCGGAGCACTGCAAGAGGCTCCAAGATTTCCTGAACGACGGAACTAGTGTAAGATCACGTGTACGCAATACTGAGCATTTAAACGAAGTAAAAAATCACTATCTGTACAATTTTTGCCATTTATTAATAGTTTTTATCAGCAATTTACGATCTGAACCTTTGAACTGGTGGTCTGCAGATATTTCAAATATGTACCTACGTAGTTGCTTATCTAATATACCTATCACTTATTTAAATCCCATTACGACACTGTAAGCAATATGTACCTAATAAGTTAACTATGTATAAAAAAACATTAATAACTTCTTCGCAAGGTAATCAAAAAATCTCGATAGCTGAGCCTCGATAGCTCAACGATTAAAGGAGCGGACTGTCGACTCCGAAAGGTCGCCCGGTTCAAACCCCACCCGTTGCAATAAAGTCGTACCTACTCCTAGCACAAGCTTTATGCTTACTTGGAGGGGAAAGGGGAATATTAGTCAGCATAATAAACTTGGCTAATATTCTTTAAAAAACAATGAAACTGTTTAACTACTATTATATTAACTATACAATATCCTTCGCAGGGTCCCGGAGAGTTGTCAGCGAGTGATATTATAGCCACATACGAAAAAACTCTGAAGAAAACAGTCATTATGGAGAAGAACAGGCAGAGTTCACTAGTCACAATGTAAGTAAAATTTCATGTATTAAATACCTTATTCAATTGGTTTTACGCCTCCCTACTACATTCACTCATAATAATTACCAATACTAACATTTATTAGGTACTTGAACTCACTCACAACACGTGCATTTGTATGGGCCGGGTTAACGTTTATTTAAAGTCTTCGTTGTCTAAGGCCTAAGTTTTCGTGCCAAGCCAGTTAATTTTGATACTCGAAGTTTTCACTTCTCAATGTTTCTTTCGCAGTTTTTCAGTATGGAATACGATAATGGGTTCATCTCTATTGACCATGGCGTGGGGCGTGGAACGCGCAGGATTGCCGGCTGCGTTATTCCTGATCATATTTATGGCAGCCCTATGTCTATACACCGCCTATGTACTGCTGAGAGTCAATTATCATCATGGTTAGTTATTATTTATTATTATCACTTAGCTATTTCTAGGTTTGGATGTCCAAAAAGAGTAAGCAACGATCATGATAGACAATTTGAAAGCCGTAATCTTAGCGTCTAGATCATTCTCGCATTACCTATCGGTTCAGTGATTTAATCGTGAATTAATATTTGAGATTAGATAATAACATGCAAACTAACTATTATGTCGCAGTACCGTATTTCTCTCATGGTGATCGGCCAATCCGCTAATTATTTAATATATTTTAGTGTGCTTTACTTTATTCTTACCATAAAATGTGCGGTCCTGATCATTGTTTGAACCTTCATTTTATTTGTATTTTTGTTCTCCATTGCCGATGTATTGTATTTCCCAGGCACTGAGACCTGCGAGGTTCCAGCGCTCTGCCGCTTGTTGCTAGGCGCAGGCACGGCAGCGGTCGCACACGCCTTCAGCTTGATGGTACTCCTGGGCGCCAACGTGCTGTACTGGCTTCTCATCTCCAACTTCCTCTACTACACCGTCAACTACCTCATGGGTGAGACCACGGAACAGGAAATGCTTATTTTCTACGACAGTTTCTAAATTAATTTTCAGTTATTATCAGAAATTGAATATCAGAAAACTTTTTGACGCACGCTGAACGTCCATATCCCCGCACATTATTAGAAACGGTTCGACGAATCTGAACTTATCTCACTGATTCTGATGCAAATTTTGAATGGCCTGGTACCAAATGATTGATTGACAAACGAACATCCTCTAAACCTGCACGCCATCCTAACGCGACGCCTAATGGGCTCGTTGCGAGGATATGCCCGACGCTTTCAAGTTTCACTGTTGTGTTTCAATGGTTGCAATGATGATAAAAAAAATAGGCATTTGTTGGTACAATTAGTGAAAGCGCACTATACTTCGCTAAATAACTCCAGATCTTAGGCTGTCTTACACTTACTCCGAACAGCTTTAAAATAACTTCATTATATTTTATCCTAGGTTGAGCATTATAATTTTACCTGTTTTTTCCAGAACTGAGCTCACCAAACTCTACAGCCATCAACGCAACAGTCCTCTGCCCCGCTCAGGACGCACTCATCACTCCCTCCACCCCTCTCGCAGCACCCTCCCCCTACTGGGGGCTCCACACGACTGTCCCCTTCTACGTGGCAATCATCGTGTTCCCACTTCTGAACTTTACAAAGGTCTCCTTCTTCACTAAGTTTAATTCTTTGGGTGAGTTTATTTACCTATTAATTATTTATTTTTGTTGTCTTTGACTTTTGTCATCTTCCTGAAATAACGCGAGTTGAAAAGTTATCCTGAAACCCTGAACTGTAGGAAATTGAATATGCCTGAAAATCCTAGGATCTCTAAATACGTTTCTGTCTGTTTTTGGCTAAAAGTATGCAAAGATAATAATGTAGTTATATAACTAACTACCTAAAGCTTAGAATGGAAAAGCCATTCGTCAGAGAGATTCGATCTTGAAGGGGTCAAAGTTTGTAGTTGGACACGACTCCTTTGACACAAATTTTGACCCCTTCACAGGACAGAAGTACACTATTAATGTTACTAAAAAGTTGAACCCGAAGTTTAGATTTGTGGTCGAGAAAAATGGACTGTGCATATTGCATAACCGTTTTCGACTTCCTTAAAACCTTTAGTTATAAGTCCCGCAAATTGCTAATGCGCGTGGCCGCCTTTTAGTGACGTCAGCACTAGACTGAATTTTCGAGCTGATAGTATATCTTTATTTCGGCTGACGTCAAAATGACGTCATTTCGATGTTAATGAGACATGGTTCCAGCATAATAGCAATTTGCGGGACTTATATTACTGATACCATTCTATTAGAAAAAAAGATTCCGACGAATTGAGAACCTCCTTTTTTTTGAAGTCGGTTAATAAAGAGCGTACCTACATCCTACATAGAGGTATTTGAAGTAAATCTTTCGATTTCAGGTACGCTATCAGTATTCTACCTCATAATCTTCATAATAGTCAAGGGTTGGATGTGGGGCATCAACATGGGCGCGCTCACAGACGGCGTCCACGGCGGCAGCGACGCGGCTGTGCTCAGCGGCATGCTGGCGCTGTCCTTCTACATACACAACATCATCATCACTATCATGAGCAACAACGCACGACAGGAGAAAAATGTACTGCTAGTTATTATTCTAAGAATGTGATGTAAAATTGTCGATCCGTTGCCCCGAGCGAAAAAAGATAGATATTACAGAAACATTATATCATTTTTATAAGTCCCGCAAATTGCTATTGCGCTGGAACCATGTTTCATTAACATCGCAATGCCGAAATAAAAATATACCATCAGCTCGAAACTTCAGTCTAGTGCTGACGTCACTAAAATGGCGGCCACGCGTATTAGCAATTAACTAATCTGTATATTAAGCTCCGGCTACACGCTCCATCTTGCCTGTGAAATTACCTGCACAAGCCAGCGTGTGGACGGCAAGACGGTATCCCGCGCAGTTCACAGATTAAATAGAGGATACTACGTAGATATGCGCAGTTCCAAAAGCGCGGCTTGAACAATCGCCGACTTGCGATTGGACTGCGCAGTTCTCGGTCTTGCCTATACAGTATTAACTGCGCAAGCAAGACGGAGTGTTAGGAATGTGTACCTAAATTATTATCAGTGTTTAACCTAAATCTTCATATTTAAGTAATATTTATTGGATGTGGGCCCTCATAAAGAGCCCCACGTTGATGCCCCAGCTCTTGAGGTATTCAAAGATTTTCTTCAAAAAAATGTGAATGAATGAAATCTCTTTTTTCCAGGGTAGAGATCTGTCGATAGCATTTCTGTTGGTGACTGTGACCTACGCGTTGGTCGGTGTGGTGTTCTACATTTGTTTCCCGCTCGCCAAGTCTTGCATAGAAGATGTAAGTTAAGCAGTTCATACAATCACTTTCTTCAATAGGTCGGTACTTGTACCTACTGTTACTTTTGGTGCCTTTTTAACCCGCAAAATTTTGTTTTCAGAATCTTTTGAACAACTTCGAAATGCATGACGTCATGACTGCGATAGCCAGAGCGCTATTGCTTTTTCAGGTATGTAAGTTCTGTTTTCTGCAACCCATGGGGGGGAACGGCACGGTAGGTAATGGCATTCCGAACCAGTGGTAGATTCATCTGACGATTCAAAAGTACTTGGAAAAGTTTAATTGAGTAAAAAATATTTTTATTTATTTATTTAACCAATAGATAGGTATGCATTTAAAAATGGCTGCCTCCTTAATTCCAACTTTTGAAAAATTGGTGACCAGACCCTCAGACATAGGTACTTACTTATTTTTCGCGACGATAGGTCTAGGTAGACGTAACGCAAGCTATCTTTTTCTTCTCCCCACAGGTAATCACAGTTTACCCGCTAGTAGTGTTCATGATCCGTTGCGAAGCCGCACAGCTGTGTGCCAGAGCGGCGGCGCGTGGCCCCGGGCTTGCCATCAACCTGGCGGTGGTCGCACTCAGCATACTGGTCGCGTGCTTGTGCCCCAACATTGGCACCATCATCAGGTAACCACCAACAGTTTCAGTCAAAAGTAGGTACAGTACGCGGCAGAAAGCGACCTTTAGAAGTAAATAGCAGAGAGCAGTGTTTCAAAACGTCATATTATAGGTATGAGTGACAGAGACAGCGCTCTACAAAGCCGAAATGTCATTCTAAAGGCCGATGTACATTACTCTCTGTCGCGTACTGTAGTTTTGATTGAAATTCCGGCAACTCTTCGCTGGTATAAATCATCGTTAAGGTCATAAATAATGCATGATTAAGTCGAATGTGACCTAGAACGAAAGCAAAGCACCTGACTCCACGCAGTCTAGTCTATCCTAGCCCTAGTATTTTTGTGTCGCGTAATGCTAAAAATTTGTGAAAGTTTTGAGTAAAGAACGCCTATGAGGTGAGTGGGGCGGAAGGTGGGAGTGAAGCGACCCGGGAACGAAAGTCGAGTAGGTGAAGCTGAATGAAGGGGCGAAGGAGTGAGACTTCTGGCGTAGCCAATTCAAAGCACTCTACGGGTAGGACCTTGGACGAATTAACCACTAAATCGTCCAAGGGTATAACAGATATGACCTAGCTGGGGACCTCAAATATAAAAGCTTTTATATTAACCGATGTTTTTCAGTCAAAAGTACTTTAATAAACAACTTCTTATAGTTAAAAGGGAATCAAAACCTATGAGGTACTTCCCGTTGATCTAGAATCATGTTTGGCAGCTGGCAATGTCTATATAACACAAGTAAAACTCCGAAAACCGTGAATTTGTGGTTAGGTAGATGGTAGGTATATCACAAAAAAGTGGTACCTATTTCTTGTTTGATGAAACTGAACCCTTCGTGTGCGAGTCCAACTCGCACTTGGTTTTTTTATAGAATAAATACATAGATAATATTTAACCTGTCATATTTGGTTACCAGGTACACAGGAGCCATAAGCGGTCTAGTGCACGTGTTCGCGCTACCGTCCTTGCTGCAGATGCGCTCCCTCCATCTGCGAGGAAAGTTAACCGTATGGAAAGTACTCTTCTATTCCGCCATTATTGTATTTGGAACTGTCAATTTAGTGATGCAGTTTTTTATTGCGTAGCTTTGACTTTGAGCGTGTCCATACCAATCGAAAAACTGGAATCGCATCGTTGGAAGACCTTCCACTAGGTGGACAGTCGACATCAAACTAGTCGCAGGAAGAAATGAAATGAAATGATTTATTTGCAAGAAACATTGTACATAAGATGTTAACATAAAATTAATAATCTATATATATAAAAGGAAAAGGTGACTGACTGACTGACTGATCTATCAAAGCACAGCTCAAACTACTGGACGGATCACGCTGAAATTCGGCATGCGGATAGCCATTATGACGTAGGCATCCGCTAAGAAAGGATTTCTCAAAATTCAACCTTTTTGTAATTAGCAGTATGACATATTTTATTAAGCTCATAATATGTTAAAATCTCATAGGTAAAGATCAACCCTAAGGGTGTAGTCCACGTGGACGAAGTCGCGGGCATAATAGCTAGTTATCCAATATGTTTCGTCAATTGACATGCAAAATATGTTATCATAGCTCAACGGGTTGCGAAGCTGAAGTGGCAATGGGCAGGGTACATAGTTCGTAAAACCGATAGACGTTGGGGTCTCAAGGTGCTGGAATGACGACCTCGCACCGGAAAGCGCATCGTTGTAAGTTGCAAGATCTTCCACTAGGTGGACAGACGACATCAAACGAGTGGCAGGGAGCCGCTGGATGGCGGCGGCGCAAGACCGTGGCGTGTAGAAGTCTCTACAAGAGACCTATTCCCAGCAGTGGACGTCTATGGGTTGATAATGGTGATGATTATACCAAGCGCTATAGCTACACTATAGAACACGGATCTGCTCTCAGAATAGATAGATAGGAAACTCTTTGGTGTTAATTTCCTAACTTGTAGGACACGACAGTTCGAGATAGCAATCGGGGTGGGGACGCCCCGCACACCTCCCGCACTAACCCGGTGCGGGCGAACGCAGGTGTGCGCCTCATATCCCGATCTGTCGCGAACTATAGTTGCATCTCGAAAACGTTTTTTTTTAAACAATGAACATTATTTGTTCAGAACATACCCGTAATTTGTAAAGTAACATTTAAGTTAATGTCTATTGTAGCTTTTATTTAGGTTTAAGATTCTAGTCAATAAAACAATACTTAAACTTTTATTGTACATTTTATTTATGAAACACTCGTAATTTCTTGTAAAAAGGTGATAAAATTCAATCCATGTATAAAACAAAAAAAAACAGTAATTTCTCAAATTCTTTGGCTAAATAAGTACCTAACTAATAACAATAAATATATAAAATGCTATTTTTCGTCTAAATCTTTATACTTACTTATAAAATATAATGTTACTTCAACAATCCAATATACATATAGGAAACAATTATCTGGAATACTTACAGCTAAGAAATCATTCGAATTATCATAAAAATTTAGAAAAAAAAAAACCGGCAAAGTGCGAGCTAGACTCGTGCACCGATGGTTCCGTACTCGGGTATTTTTTTCGACATTTTGCACGATAAATCAAAAACAATTATGCATAAAAATAAATAAAAATCTGGTTTAGAATGTATAGGTAAAGAAAGCCTTTTTATATGACCCACGTGGTATAGTAATCTTACTTCAAAAGTTAAAAATACTAATTATTTGTTCAAAACACATTTTAATTTTTTTCTCTGTGATGTAACCACAAATTCACGGTTTTCAGATTTTTCCGCTAATGCGCTAATTTTCTGCTATAAGACCTACCTACCTGCTAAATTTCATGATACTACTACGTTTCTTGACAGAACGTCAGACAAACAACAAAGTAATCCTATAAGGGTTCCGTTTTTCCTTTTGAGGTACGGGACCCTAAAAAGGACCCCGGATGGGTTCGAACCTAGTCGCGTCGACGAAACATGTGAGTAAAGCCGGTGTGTGATATATATATACAATGAAAAATATTAAGTTTGTCTGTTATCCAATCGGTTAGTGTATAATATAGCTGTCGTTTATGTGATAACAGTGGGCGCGTCGCGGCCGGTATAGTGCTGCAGCTTGGAAATGTCCAACGCCACCTGTATGAGCGGCTGCAACATCTGCTGCGCGTCGCCCAGTACGTCCTTAGCCTCGTACGAGTCTATGTAAAGTCTGTGGGCATAATTTCCAGGGTCACTAAAGCTGAAATCTATATAGCGCACTTTGACTTTGCTCAGACTTAAGATTGAGTTAAAACGAGACAAACTTATATGAGAGATATAGCTCTGTCTCGTTTTAACTGTCTTAAGTCTAAGCAAACTCAGAGTACGCTCTATAGATCTCACCCTTAGATCTATTTATATGGGGACAATTATAGCAGGTTACTAAAGTTACCTCACGTTCTCTTTAAAGTTAGGGTCAAATATTGTGAAAACTCCGCGGGATTCCGCTACTGCAATCATTAAATCATAATCTTTATTGCCTTTAAGTTGCTGACATAAACATAAGAAAAGTCTAGGTCTAGACCTGATTAGCAAACATCGACTAACCAGGCATGCGTCAATGATTGTTCAAAGAAAATCTAATTTTGCGATCTACAAAATATGTAAAAAAAACCGGCCAAGTGCGAGTCAGACTCGCGTGCCAAGGGGAATTTTTGTCATAACTAACACGGCTAATGTTTAAAAAAGAAAAAAATTGCATCAATCCCCGTCAAGCACGTAAATGCTCAAGCATCAAGCAAACTTTGCAAACGGTCAAGATGCTTGGTTCAAGCAAAAATTTACGTGCTTGACGTCAAGTGGCTTGACCCTCTCGGAAGCCCATTACAATTTATACGTACAGATAAAATAAAGGTGCGAAAGAAGATACGTACCGGTTCAGGGTACCAGCTGAAAATCAGCGCTGTATGTTCTTGTGCAACAAGGCATACAGCATAATGCTGAGCTGGGACCCTTTTTTCGGGTTGTGCCACACAATATGACAGTTTGTTCCGGCGCTTCTTTTGCTTGTTCTCAGGTGGAAGAAGCGCCGGAATAACCAGCTCTTAGCTTAAGTTGTGATGTGTGGCATAATTTGTATTAATAAACGTCTTTTCTTTCTTTCTTTCTTACCGCACAGTGGCTCCCGAACTTCCCGTCCCGCTCAGTCGTACCACTATCCTTGAGCCGTCTTCGAACACTATGCGCAGACCCTGACAACAACACAAGTTCATACTTATAGTCGGACTAGCTGATGCGACTTCGTCTGCGTGGAATTAGGTATTTTAAAATCCCGTTAGAGCTCTTTTATTTTCCGGGATAGAGTGTAGCCTATGACACTCTGCAGGTCTTTATCTATACCCATGCAAAAAATCACGTCAATCCGTTGCACCGTTGCGACGTGATTGAAGGACAAACCAATAAACCAACAAACAAACACACTTTCGCATTTATAATAAGGGTACTGATTTTTAATTAAACAACACGTTTTGACATTAGCTAATGTCAAATCGTGAAATAATGATACCATATTGAAGATGTTAGTGATATATGTGGTTCAGTTGGTTCATGTGAATGAGTCCATGAACCAATTCCTGCTTTTCTATTTTTAACCGACTTCCAAAAAGGAGGTGGTTCTCAATTCAGCCCGTTTTTTTTCGACTTTTTTAACCCTTTTTGAACCCTATATAGCGGCGGAAGTCATTTTCTTACCTGTTTCATAAGTTTTTACCTGCTGCTACAATCTTGCCCGAATTGCTACGTTAAGAGCCCAACTTGATATCTTACTCTTGCCTGTTTCATACTTTCTTGCCTGCCTCGTAGCGCCTTACCTGCTTCATAGCCACGCTTCTGTCAACGGGGTCCATGTAAGAGAAGTTGTCGGCTAACGCTACAGAGTAAGTCTTGCCCGAAGCGCTATGTTGAGATCCAACAAAGCCAGTGGATGTCATTTTCTTCTCTAATTCTTGCATCATTTCGTTGCAGGGATTGCTTGGGCATTCTTCGTAGTCATACCTGGAGGAAAGAAAGAACATAAAGCATTTCAAGCGTGTTTGTTTACAAAAATGGAAATAATACTCCAATATTTTACTCAAATTGCTATTGCGCTGGAACCATGTCTCATTAAAATCGAAATTACATCATTTTGACGTCAAAGGAAATGAAAATATACCATCAGCTCGAAACTTCAGTTCTAGTGCTGACGTCACTAAAATGGCGGATACGCGCATTAGCAATTTGCGGGACTTATAACTCTCTTTACCACGGTAACTTCTAAACCTCTGTACCTCGTAAAGTAATTCCTGCCATATTTCTGCCAGTGTGCCACTAGCATCTCCTCAACGGACTTGCCAGTGGCTGCCAGTACGGAGAGCCAAGCGAGAGCGGCCCATAGCCCATCTTTCTCCCTCACATGGTCCGAGCCAGTGCCAAAGCTCTCCTCTCCGCAGAGAGACAGACGGCCAGCGTCCATTAGGTTGCCAAAGTATTTCCAGCCTGTAGGAGAATTCAAAGCTTAATAATTTGCCATTCTAAGATGTGACAAGCAAAATAGAATGTAAACCTCTACGAATGTGTGAAAAACATGTATGGTGTATCCAGTGGCGTGCAGCTCATAGAGGCATAAACGCACTGCTTACCCTCATTGTAATAAATCAATGCTTATTTTTCATTTTAACCTGCCGTGTAATAAGTTCATACCTAAATGCATACCCTGGTTTGAACTCCTGTGCACGCCACTGGGTGTATCACGTCTGCAAATCAGTACTTGGCTAGCGCGGCGGCGTGGTGGATTATGGACAAAAGCCTTTCTTATTCTGAGACACCCGTCCTCTGTAGTGGGCCGGTGATAGTGTTGATCATGATATTGTTCTGGAGTACGGAATGCCCTGGGGGTGTTGCACTCACCAGTGGGCACCTGGAACATCTCCTTGCCCAGCGCTGCAGCCACCCTGTCCACGGCCGCGGCGGTGGGCATGCTCCGCGCGAAGCCCTTGACCCCTGTGCTCTGGAAGTACGGGATGTGCTGCAGCTGGCTCGCCAGCACTGCGAGGGAATCCGAGGGGGTCACGAAGAAGGCGTCCCGACCGATTATCATGTTACGATCACCTTGAAATTTTGAGAGACACTTAAAATAAAGGTAAATAGAAACGGAAATCATTTTGTACGAATACGGTACTTTACACCAAGCAAGATAAAATCTAAAAATGTAATAAACAAGATAGTATTTGCAATAAGCAATCGAAAAATGTTAATTTCAGTTTATAAAATTATATTATAACTAGCTTATGCTCGCGACTTCGTCCGCGTGGACTACAAAATTTCAAACCCCTATTTCACCCCCTTAGGAGTTGAATTTTCAAAAATCCTTTCTTAGCGGATGCCTACGTCATAATAGCTATCTGCATGCCAAATTTCAGCCAGATCCGTCCAGTAGTTTGAGCTGTGCGTTGATAGATCAGTCAGTCAGTCAGTCAGTCAGTCAGTCAGTCAGTCACCTTTTCCTTTTATATATATAGATTAATATATATAGATTAATTTTAAAGATTTCATTTTTTTATCTGTTCTACAAAATATTCTAAGCGGAAGAAGCTGATGAAGCCATGATGAATTCCGACTGTGACGTCACATGAATTGAAATTGACAATACTGATTGAGTATACTGGCCGCTGTCACCGGGTGGGGTTTTCTGGTTTTTAGTTTTCGCTTTCAAATGCCTATTCAGATGTTAAAGAACTTACCATCTCCATTGAAAGCTGCTCCAAAATCAAAGTCTTCATTCTTCACTTCATTTACCAGCTGCATAGCTCAGGTTAGAATTGGGATGACCCAGCACTTCAAAAGTCTTACAGTGGTACATCATGCGCTGCCTCCAGACTTAAAGGGTTTTTCCTCATATAAGACACCCTATTGCCGTTACCTATCCTGGTGATAAAGAAGCACTTACCATCTCCATCGAATGCAGCTCCAAAGTCAAAGTCCCCATTCTTCACCTCATTCACCAGGTCAGCTGCATATGTAAGGTTAGGGTCAGGATGCGCTCCTCCAAAGTCTTCTAAAGGTATGACCCGACGCACGCTGCCCTCTGACGCGTTGAGTTCGTCAATGAATATGCGTTTGACGTACGGGCCCGTTACTAGAAAGATTTACTGTAGTATATTTCAGAGGATATTTTGAAAGGGATGGTAGTTTTAGTATAGGGACAAATAGTCGTCTTGTCCACGCAGATATGACTTTAAGGAACTCCTCATCGTCGTTGTCAACCGATAAAAATCTTTTGCTGGACATAGGTCTCTTGTGGGAAGACTACCACATGTTGCAGTCATGTGCTGCCTGTACCCAGTGGTATGTCATCGTTCCAGCACCTTGGGACTATGCCTTTTATGTTGCACAATGCCTTTTACAAATTAACACCAAAGTCTAAAACCCATGAATGATGAAACATAATAGAAAAATAATTATTCGACTGTCAACCAATTACGGTTTACGAGACACATCCCACTGACAGACGAGACAGACGGACGGACGGACGGACAGCGGAGGCTTAGTAATAGGGACCTGTTGGTCCTCCGGGTATGGAGCCCTACAAACAAAGATTTTAGGAGCCCATAAAACAAACAAGGAACTCTTAAAGTGTATAGGGTCTGACTCACCTCCACTCATAGAGTCGATGAGAACTTTGAAAGGTTTCCTCTGTTCGGATCCTTGCAGGAGAGTCTTGATTTTGGGGAAGTCGAATATGGATTTCATATATTCCACATAGTCCTTCACTGAATCGATTACTTCCACTACGAATTCACGGTCTTCTACCTGAAACAAATAAATATTTAGCACTATATTCTGGTCTGGTGGGACGACATGGCCGTGGCTAGTTATAGTGCATTCAATATTAACTGGCGTGTTTCCACTTGAGACCGTCAGTAGCAATAACAATAGGATTAAGTCGTGGCAGATGAATTCAAAAGTATCAACACTGGGTGGTTTGTAACAAAATATATAAGGTTGAACCCGCTCCTTTAAAAATGAATGGGCTCTATGAGTGTTTGGTTTATTAAATATAAATAAATAAATAATCTTTATTTTTTCACACAATAATTTCACAAACAATAACAGCTGGGAACGCCCCCTATTGTTTACGTGGCATGTCGAATGTAATCCTATGGTCTCAAGTGGAAACACGCCAGTTAATATTGAATGCACCACCCTACTGGCAAAGCTATGCCGCCAGGCGATTTAGCATTCCGGTACAATGCCGTGTAGAAACAAATGTTATTTTTTACTTTATAGTGGTTTTGGAAGTCGGTTTTTTTTTTTTTTCATAACAACTATTATATTTCCTAAATCCATGATACACCATTAAATTAATGGTGTACAAGTAAGCCTTTCGAAATTTGGAGGATTACAAGTTAAATTCTTCTAGATAAAATTGAAAATGATAAAAATAAAAACAATAAGATATCAATAATAATAAGTACCTACTTAGCCGTAAATGACGGCTACTTATTTGTTTTTACCTATTTTGGAAATTTTAAACTCATAAGCGACTGAGAGATATATCTTGTTGTTGAGTTAGTTTTGCTGTGGAATTTAATTCTGTAATTGCAATCGCGGAAAAGATCTTTGTACCTTGTTTGTATCTGATGACCTTGACCGCAGCCACATCACATAATGTTACAAAATTATGCTGAATCATCAAACTTAACGTAGGAAATACATTGTAATTTTATTTAATGCATTAAACGTATGTGTGTCAATTTTGTACCTTTGTTTTATGGCTAATCCGTTTCTGCCCGTGACTTGCTGGTTCTTCTCGGTAGGAACGGCATTCTGAACCAGTAGTAAATTAGTTTACGTCAATAAAAATATATTCTGTTCTATTATAGGTATTCTTCAACCGCATGGATTATGGTTTTTAACCGACTTCCAAAAAGGAGGTTGTTCTCGTTTTTTTTTAATGTATTTGATATTGGTCGCTGCTTTATTGAGTGAGTTGAAATAATATTTCGTAGAAAACCTTCAATGGATTAAAAATGAATGTAAAATGAGCTCGGTGGCTATCAGTCAGTGTTAGACATTAAGTTAGCGAATCAGTATGTCGGAGTAGAGACCACATACCGGTAAGTGCATTGTAGGTCGACCTCCAGCCCGCTGGGCTGATGATCCGAAGAAGGTGGCGGGAAGCGTCTGGATGAGGAGGCTGGAGGACCGAGTTTGGTGGACCGCTCTTGAAAAGGCTTATATCCAGCAGTGGACGCATACAGGCTGATACATTGTAAAGACGAGAGTTGAAGAAGAGAGAAGAGAGTTGAATATAGCAACTTACCTTGTATCTAGAAACTCCAATCTCATCAATATTACACTGTATGTCCGGTACAATCTTGTACTCTTTAATGGCGGTGGTCAGTTGGTATATCTCGTTGGTGGTGCCGTCGGGCGCGGGGCCTCCGTTGCTGCAGTTGAACTTGATACCAAAGTCGTTGTTGATACCACCCGGGTTGTGTGATGCTGTTAGTACTATTCCACCTGAAAAAATATACTTTGTATAGTTTCTTTCTGTATCTTATCTTATCTAAATATATAAAAGGAAAGGGTAACTGACTGACTGACTGACTGACTGATCTAGCAACGCACAGCTCAAACTACTGGACGGATCGGGCTGAAACTTTGCATGCAGATAGCTTTTATGTTGTAGGTGTCTGCTAAGAAAGGATTTTTGAAAATTTAATCCCCAAGGGGGTGAAATAGGGGTTTGAAATTTGTGTAGTCCACGCGGACGAAGTCGCGAGCATAAGCTAGTGAGTCTATAGAAGTCTAACCTTATCTTCAGGATGTAAAAATAGGTATAAAATCAAGGTGGTAACACATATTCACATTGATAAAATAATTAGCACTGAAAGTGGGTTTTTTCCACGGTTTCAAAATAAAGTTACATAGTGGTTTGCAAAAACTAAGTTTAGAAAAGGTCAATAGATAAGATAAAACTGCTCAGGACTTTTTTTTGTTTGTGTAAGTAAATATTTACCACATAATGTTTTGTTGTGTGAAAATATTTACCACATAATTAAGTGGTACAAGATAAAGAAATGGGGTCTATTAAATTTGCTAGTTTTAGGGTTCCGTACCTCAAAAGGAAAAACGGAACCCTTATAGGATCACTTTGTTGTCTGCCTGTCTGTCTGTCGGTCTTTTAGTATTTTCAATCTTCTAAGTAAGATAACTATATCAAGTGGGGTATCATATGAAAGGTCTTCATCTGTGCATTTTAAAACAGATTTTTATTTATTTTTATGCATCATGGTTTTTAAATTATCCTGCAAAATGTCCAAAAAATACGACTGTAGTACGGAACCCTCATTGCGCGAGCCTGACTCGCACTTGGCCGGTTTTTGTGATAGGAGAAAATTTCAGTATAATTAAGTACCATACACTGTATTTAAACAACAATTTATAAAGTAGTTTGTAACCTGTGACCAAAACATTGTGTACAGAACCCTAAAAAAGTAAGCTCCGACTTGCACTTGGCTGGTTTATTCTATTTTGTAGATGGTAGACCCCACTAAGAAAATATTTTCAAAGACCCAAAGCAAAGCTGGTGCAAGTTTGCTAGTCTAAATCTTTATATCAGTACACTTATTATAAATGCGAAAGTGTGTTTGTTTGTTGGTTTGTCCTTTAATCACGTCGCAACAGAGCAACAAATCGACGTGATTTTTGCATGATTTTAAGACCTGGAGAGGGACATAGGCTACTTTTTATCCCGGAAAATCAAAGAGTTCCCACGGGATTTTTAAAAACCTAAATCCACATGTACGAAGTTGCGGGCTAGTCTATAATATAAAAATGAATCACTAAATGTGTTGCTCATTGCAAATCTCGACAACAGCTGAAACAATTTCGCTAATTCCTTTTTTATAACATTCCTTGAAGTACGAGGATGGTTCTTACGGCGAAAATTTTTTGAAAATTCAACCCCTAAGGGCTAAGGGGGGTATAACCATCATCATCATCATGATCAACCCATCGCCGGCTCACTACATAGCACGGGTCTCCTCTCAGAGTGAGAAGGGAGAAGGAAGGGGACTTCCCACACCTTTGAGAACATTATGGAGAACTCTCAGGCATGCAGGTTTCCTCACGATGTTTTCCTTATAGGGGGTATAATAGGGGTTTGAAATTTGTGTAGTCCATCCATGGGCATAAACTAGTATTTTTATAAGTTTTGATGTTATTTATAAGTATGTACGGCATGGTTATTTACCCAATGTTTGGTATTTCCTGATGATATGTGACACAGCTGGAGTGGACAGGATTCCATTTTGACCAACTAATAGTTTGGCTACCTGAAATATTAGTTACTGTTAAGATAAAATTGAATAAGTTCTCCTACTAAACTTATTAAACTATTACTATTATGCGAACACTACTATCCATATCCATAATAGATTATAGAAAACTATATTAATTATAATAGATGTTTGTAGATAATTATAATATTTTAGAGTACTTAGTCTAAATGTTATCAGTTTATCACGTACCCCATTACCGGCGGAGATCTTAATTATTTTATCCACAACTTCCTTAACCAGATACCTTCCATCACCCCCAACAACAAGCGTAGAGCCAACTATGGCCTGTTTATTAGCGTCCAAGATACTCTGGATAAAGTTTTCCGTATAATTTTCTTGAAGAAAAACTCTAACTTTTTTACGTAAACCACTGGTGCCCGGTTTCTGACCTTCATAGGGATTTGTACTAACAGTTATAACACTAGACATTTTCTATGAATGAAGTAAAGACCGGTGACAAAACTGAGTTGTTATTAATGCGAAGTTGATAGTAAAATGATAAAATTCGTATCGTAGGTCAAAAACCGCGAGTTACAAAAATATACAAGAAAGAGCTGTCAAAACACAATGTCATTCAAGGTCGTTTGGTTAAGCGTTCCGTTCCACGCACAATGTATGTAGGTACCGTGGCGACGGGTAACATTGTAAACATGTCAAACATTTTGAATTGCAGGTTCAGAGGAAATATTGATAAAAAATTGATCGCTTGCAAAAAATAACTAAAAATGTAAAACATCCTTCGTTATAAAGGTACTAAGCACCTAAAGCTCTGAAGTAAGTTGCAAACCAAGCGCCTGAACTATTTTTAATAGCTTGTATAGTATGTACCTATTATGTACGACTTGTTAGAAAAATCACTGATTCGAATATTCATATTTAGCGACTTCACGAAACAAAGAATTCTGAATATTCTGGTAGATTTACTTATCTTCAATCTGTAGGTACCTATAGAAATGGTTGGAATCTACGAACAATTTGGGAGACTCGTGCTCAGTAGTGGGTCGACGATAGGTTGATCATGATGATGATGATTATTATTTTTCTTGGAAAAACTCCAAATTATCGTGACTTTCAGCTGGTTAGGTGAAAGTACAGTGCAATTTGATCCAATGTATGAAGAAAGCATAAAATATTGAAAGACTTCACGTATGACGAACACGGAGGTGTCCGATGTAAAATAGATAGGTAACATATTATGAGAAACTATAAATCTAAGTTCTTCAAGTGAAATAACACGCTTCCCATGTATACAGTTGACGTTTTTTAGAGTTCCGTACCTCAAAAGGAAAACGGAACCCTTATAGGATCACTTTGTTGTTTGTCTGTCTAACTGTCTTTTATCCACAACCTACAGGGAACCTACAGGGTACTTCCCGTTGACCTAGAATCATAAAATTTGGCAAGTAGGTAGGTCTTATAGCAGCCAATAGGGGAAAAATCTGAAAACCGTGAATTTGTGGTTAGGTACATCACATTAAAAAAATTAAATTGTGGTCATGAACTAAAAATTAGTAAGTTTTTCAATTTTTGAAATAAGATGACTACTTATATACCAACTGGGGTATCATATCAAAGGGCTTCACATGTGCATTCTAAAACATATTTTTGTTTATTTTTATGCATCATAATTTTTGATTTATTATACAAAATGTTGAAAAAATACCACTGTAGTACGGAACCCTCGTTGCGCGAGCCTGGCTCGCACCGCGCACGTGGCCGGTTTTATGGACCACTCACGCTTGAACGCTTTAATACAAGTGATGTTTCATTACTTAAAATGCACATAGCTCCAAAAAGTTAGAAGTGCGTGCCCGGGATCGAATCCCCGACCTCCAACTAGAAGGCGGAAGTCCTAACCACCAGGCTATCACAGCTTTAACAAATTATAGGTAACAAAGTCAGTAACAAATAATTATCATTGGTTCGCCCGTGACCCTTGCTTCTTATTGTGCAGTCAAATAATCATGTTTAAAAAATGATTAGAAAATTTAAATAACTAAGTAGGCATATACGTACCTACTCGTAAATACTACGAAAAGCAAAAACGACTTCCTTCAGCTCAAGATTCAATGGAAAATAGCTGGCCGAAAAAGCATATCTTGGCTGAAGAATTTACGCCAATGCATCATCATGATTAACCCATCGCCGGCTCACTACAGAGCACGGGTCTCCTCTCAGAATGAGATGGATTTGCCCATAGTCCACATTTCTTTCACCATTAAAGCAAGTGAAATTTAACAGTAAATATTAAATCGGTTGTTTAAATAACGTTTCGGAAGTAACCAGCCGGTTACCCAACCGTTGGTTGTGTAGCTTCTGATGAACTCGTTTTTTTTTAACGCTGAGAAATGCATTTACGCATCCCCCCCTCCTGGAAGCCCGCCAGCCAACCAACTGAAGGGAAGGTATGTGGGACTCGTCAGCCGAGAGGCGACCGGAATACCTACTAAAACCCAGCGGCACTCCTGCGCGTCGCCTGGTAACTGGGTCACGGGAACGCCGAAGCAAACCACCGCGACCCAGTCAGCGACATCCGCCGAGGCGGACCCTCCACCGGGGACCCGCTCACGAGGTCCCCAGTCGCACGTCCGAGGTGCACCAACTATGTGCACCTCACCTCCCCCGGAGACCCAACGGGCGACAACGCAATCCCGCGCACGTCGCCCGCGTCTCATCCTTCGCCTCGTCCACTGTGCCCTCTGCTAGTCAGAGGGACACGCGGAGAAACCTCCCCCCTGCCTAGGTCATTAGCCATGGCTAACAATATCCCCGAAGAGAGATTATTAGCCATGTTACCGGGGTGCACCGGCCCGAATACTGCTCTTCCCCTCGGATGCCCGATGCACCCAAAAGGGGACCAGCAGCACCCAGGCACACTGAGAGGTTACTTGGCTGGCACCCTTCTGATGAACTCCAGCCAAAAGTCATAAAACGCATACAGCTCTGAAAAATAGGTGCATGCCCGGGATCGTACCCCGGGCGCCCACCCTTATTAACATTATGTAATGGCGCTCACTTAAATTATAGGAAGCTGACTTTACCACTTCTTTTTAGGGTTCCGTACCTAAAAAGGAAAAACGGAACCCTTAAAGGATCACTTTGTTGTCTGTCTGTCTGTCAAGAAACCTACAGGGTAAGCAATTCCGGTGACCTAAAATCATGAAATTTGGCAGGTAGGTAGGTCTTATAGTAGACATTAGGGGGAAAATCTGAAAACCGTGAATTTATGGTTACATCACAGAAAAAAAAATTAAAATGTGTTTTGAACAAATAATTAGTATCTATACCAAGTGGGGTATTATATGAATGGGTTTTACTTTTACCTATACATTCTAAAACAGATTTTTATGAATAATAGTTTTTGATTTTTGTGCCAAATGTCAAAAAAATACGACTGCAGTACGGAACCCTCAGTGCGCGAGTCTGACTCGGACTTGGCCGGTTTTTTTTACGTAAAGAGTAGGTAGGTACGTAACGTATGTACCTACTTGATTTTAGTAGATACTTAGATACCTATTTCTAGGATTAGGAACCCTTATCGGATTACTTCGTCGTTTATACATGTACCTATCGTGATCGTTGTCTATCTGTCTGTCAAGAGTCAAAACTCGTCAAGGAAATAAAACCTACAGTGTAAGTACTTCTGTTACCTACAATCATGAAATAAAAGTAGGTAAATAAAGGGAAAAATCCGGAAACCGTGAATTTTTGCGAGTCCGACTCACATTTGACCTGCTGCGCGATTGTGGGAGAATGACAGAGAGCTACAATGTCACGATCGCAATCATCTCTGATTGGTTAACGCTTGCTCACTATTGGCTACAATGCATTGTTGCAACAAGAATCGCACAAATTCAGCCAATCAGAACAATTGAGATTGAAATAATGATTGATGCAGGTTTTAGACAATACCGTACAGTTAATCTATCTTTTGTTTTATACGTCCAATAGCAGTTGTGCGTCCAATTCACTTCCCCTGCAGTCTTTTATAACTAAGTATGTAAACATAGACACTTATCTAGCAAGTGAATGAAGGAAAAACATCGCAAGTAGGTAGTCATAGCCGCAACACCGGTGTTTTAACTTGTGTGGGCTCGTGTTTACTATAATTCAATTTGCCTATCAAAAATACTTAATATAATTTTACTGTTATTTATCAAATGTACAATTTTGGAGTGTTACAATTAATTGTAAGTAATAATTTATTTGTAAATTTCTAATATTTTGAGTTCCTACATATAAATGTACCTAGGTACCTAATGTAATAAATCATTCCTATACATCGCGTGGAGGTCCTTCGTCTAGGCTTACATAAGAAACGACGGTTTATAATGTCTTCGCCTCAGGTCTTTGCATGTTTTTCATTACAAATTGATTAAAACTTGCATTTTTTTCATTAAAAGTTAAATGGCCAGTTTTTTCAAAATGGGCTCGAATTCGAAGTTTATAGAAACAGACAAAATACATACCTAGTACCTTTAAAATTGGCTCGAATTTCTGAAGTTTATCCCGAACAAACAGAACAATTACCATACCATCAAAATACGTGAAAGGTCATAGTCCCTTCAAAATCGGCTCGAATTTTCGAAGTTTATCATGGAGAAACAAAGAAAATACGAAGTAGGCACTTACCACTACCTTTCAAATTGGCTCGAATTTTATTACAGAGAAACGGACAAAATTAAAATGGCGTTTGGGTTTCTATAACTTGTAAATAAATTAATAAAAAATTAAAGAAATATAGAAATTAAAGACAGACAAAGAAGTAAAATACTTAGGTAGGTACCTACTTTGAGAAACTAACAACGTTTTGGTGTTTTATTTTATCTTTTAATAGGTACCTAGGTATTTACTTATCGGTATTTATTTTAGGTCCAAAAAAATCGGATAAGTAGGTATAGCTAAGGCTAAGCGCACACTGAGATGCGGTTTTTTCCGCATGTTCAATGCGAAATTTAATTGCAATGCGAATATTATTCCTACGCGCACCACGATTTATTTTCGCACCACGAATGACAGGGAGCTGAAATCAGTCAATACTGTACCAACATGAACAAGACGTTAGACGAACATTTAATAAATTATATCAAATAGAGTGAACATCTAAATATGGATACAAAAAAGAAAATATGCATTATTTACTACTTAATATTACATAAAAGGATTGCGATTTTTTCCGAAGTGCGCGGGACTCAAGTATTTTTCCATATACTTATAAAAATTCTTACGAATTCGCATCACACCGCAATTGCGAATATTAATCGCATGCGGTTTTTTTTCGCAGTGCGTGGATGCTAATGTATTTTGATGGTTCACAGAATTGCGATTTTTTTTCGCAAAGATTTTTTTTCGTTGTGCGCACTTAGCCTTAGTAGGTAGCTAGTTCAGTTCAGTTGTGATTTTGTAACTAAAGAATTAAGTAGGTAGGTAGGTACCTATATAATTGCAATAAGTAAACCAGAACTGGTATGACGTAACTATTTCCTATCTTAGATTAAATTTCTGTTGTCGTTAATAAGTGACGTGTGGAATTAATATTCTGGATCATGTTGCAATATCAAGCTCAAACCAAATTGTGGGAGAGTAGAGACGTCATTTGACGTATATATAAGTAAAAATATACTATCAGCTTGAAACTTAAGTCTAGTGCTGACGTCACTAAAATGGCGGCCGCACGCATTAGCAATTTGCGGGACTTATAGCTGATGCCCGCGACACGTGGACATAGATTTCTTTAAAATCCCGTGGGAACTCTTTGATTTTCTGGGATAAAAAAAATTATTAAAAAAACCGACTTCCAAAACCACTACAAAGTAAAAAATAACTTTTGTTTCTAGTTTCTACACGTGTAGGTATGTATGTTGAAGTCGCGTGAGCTGGACGCTTTGAATTCTAGTTTCTTTTATGCTCGCCCGATTTCGTATACATACACGCATTTCACGTGTAGAAACTAGAAACAAGTTATTTTTAGGTATTTTTAGGTTAGGACGTCCGCCTTCTAATCGGACGTCGGGGGTTCGATCCCGGGCACGCACCCCTAACTTTTCCGAGCTATGTGCGTTTTAAGTAATTAAATATCACTTGCTTTAACGGTGAAGGAAAACATATAGTGAGGAAACTTACATGCCTGAGAGTTCTCCATAATGTTCTCAAAGGTGTGTAAAGTCTACCAATCCATACATGGCCAGCGTGGTAGTCTATGCCCAAAACCCTTCTGACTCTGAGAGGAGACCCGTGCTCTGTAGTGAGCCGGCGATGGGTCGATCATGATGATGATGATAGCTACTTTTGCGTGATAAACAGATATACTGCTTTTGCTTTGGCTAATAGATCACATTAGTAGTTAAATAACACACAATAATGAAGGCCCAGTATTATTGCCGTAGAAAGCAAGAAACTGGTTCATGCAGTTGGTTGCGTAAGCTCACCGCTATATATTTCTATGTGGTTACGAATTACGACTAGATTAGCCAATGACCGCGACCGTTATGAGCGACTCATAATATACCTACCTATCTAATTATTGCACCGGTTAAGTATGTTATTAGGAAAGCAAAAAAAATTAATTCACTTCTAAATTCTAATACTTATATGTCGTCTATTCCTCTCTTATTTACTGTTGTATTTTCATTTTTATATATATACGTATGTATATATATATATATATATATATACATACGTATATATATATATATATATATATTGTATATATATATACATACGTATATTATGTGTATTTATTTTATTTAATTAGTACACCCCTTCCGCTTTCTTTAATTTTTATAATATCCTCTACCTTAAGGTTGCCTCGAAGAGATCGCTATTTTAGCGATAAGGCCGCCTATTGTACATGCTGTATTTGTTATATGTCTATTGTTTTTGTTTTGGTGTACAATAAAGCATATTTTACTTTTACTTTACTTTACCTCGGTACCTACCCACCTGGGGTGCGAGCCAGGTAACCTTCCAATGTGCCTGGGTGCTGCTGGCTCCTTTTGGATGCGACCGAGGGGTAGAGCAGTATTCGGGCCGGTGCACCCCGGTAACATGGCTAATAATTTCTCTTCGGCTATGTATTGTCTATGGCTAATGACCTGGCAGGGGGGAGTTTCTCCGCGTGTCCCCCTAACTAGCAGAGGGCACAGTGGACGAAGCGATAGATAGGACGCGGGCGATGTCCGCGGAAACGCGTTGTCGCCTGTTGGGTCCCCGGGTCGGGGGCGCATTTCGTTGGTGCGTTCCAGACGTGCGGTGGGGGGACCTCGCGAGTAGGTCCCTGGTGGAGGGTCCGCCTTGGCGGACGTAGCTGGCTGGGTCGCGGTTAAGTGCTTCGGTGTTCCCGTAACCCAGCCGCCAGGCGACGCGCAGGAGCGCCGCTGGGTTTAGTGGGTATTTCGGTCGCATTTAGGCAGCGAGTCCCACACACCTTCCATGGCATCTGGCTGTCTGGCTGACTGACTGGCTGGCTGGCTTCTGGGGAGGATGTGTAAACGCATTTCACAGCGATAAAAAAATACCTACCTACTTAGTAGGTACTTACTTATTATAAATGCGAAAGTGTGTGTACTGTTTGTCCTTCAACCA
Organism: Maniola hyperantus; assembly: GCF_902806685.2. Classification (NCBI taxonomy): domain Eukaryota; kingdom Metazoa; phylum Arthropoda; class Insecta; order Lepidoptera; family Nymphalidae; genus Maniola; species Maniola hyperantus. The sequence continues at coordinate 1,884,936 of NC_048554.1, read as the reverse complement.
ATCTGCAACGCACCAATGTGATTTTTTACATGAATCGCTTAGCTAACTATATTTTATATTTATGGCATAGCATAGGTATGATTTTTTTTTTTATTATTATTTTTATTCAGATACAAGTTAGCCCTTGACTGCAATCTCACCTGGTGGTAAGTGATGATGCAGTCTAAGATGATAGCGGGCTAACCTGGAAGGGGTATGGCAGTTTTTATTAAACCCATACCCTTTTGGTTTCAACACGGCATCGTACCGGAACGCTAAATCGCTTGGCGGCACGGCTTTGCCGGTAGGGTGGTAACTAGCCACGGCCGAAGCCTCCCACCAGACCAGACCAGAAATTTAGAAATTATAAAATTCCAAACCCCTGCCAGGAATCGAACCCGGGACCTCCCACTATTAAGACCACAGCGCTCACCACTGCGCCAGGGAGGTCGTCAAAATAGGTACATAGTTAGCTGTTTTACAACAATGCGAACTTAGTTTATCATTGCATGTTATTGAAATAAAATCCCACGCAACAGTACAGTCTTCGAAACGGTGTCGTGAGTTTACGAGTACCCATTTACCTAGTTTTGTTTAGTAGTTAATTTGTGTAAAATTACTAATTGAACACGTAGTTATTTGCGTAACATTTGTCCTACTATACATAAGTTAGTAAGGTTTAAAGAAATTAATGAAACGGTCCTGTTGTATGCAAACATATTGTTCCTTGTTTGTTTTAATTTTATTTTATTTACCTACCCTCAGATTTAGTGTCACCGGTGAAAATGTCTGTATTAAGACCTATATTTGTATTAATTCGGCTGTACCTGGACAAAATGATAGATTTCTTCTTCTCCCTCTACTGGGAAGGAAAGAAGAAGGTTATGCCAGACCTCGAGAAGAAACATGCCTTCCTCACAGAAAGTGCAACCAGTTTAGCAAAGAAGATTAAACAAAAGGAATTGAAGTCAGAAGAGTTGGTACAAGCTGTTATTGAAAGGATTAAACAGGTATATCTAACGCTCATAGTGGGTACATTCTATATTAATGTACTTGTAGTATTTAAAAATTGCTTGATAGAGGCACACTGATCAAGTAGGTACATACTTTTTGGGCTAAGAACAAGTGATCGAATTCATCATCGCTCTGTAAACAGGCATAAATCATTGGTAATAAAACTCATCAAAGTTGAGATTTCACATCTCTGGCAGTAGGTATTTAATTTTTAATTTGATTTATCTATTTTATAGAGACAAACAGTTACAATTACATAAATAAGTAGTTAGTACATATATAAAACACTTAAACCTAAGCACTGAAAAATTTGTACTTATTATAAAAATTCTCACTAGCAAATTTTGTGTCTGGCTTTGGGATTGGGACTCATCTAATTATAGATCCTTACTTTTTATTTTGGATTTATTTACGAACAGGGAACTATTTTATTAACGCGGTTACTATCCTGTGAACCACGTATGACTCAGAAAATAAGATTTTGAACTGATAGAATGACTTTTTGCATCTGTGAGTCACATTTAGTTCACTGGGGTCATGCAAACCCTTCATCATCATCATCGTGATCAACCCATCGCCGGCTAACTAACGGCACGGGTCTCCCCTCAGAGTGAGAAGGGTTTTGGCCATAGTCTACCACGCTGCCCATATGCGGATTGGTAGACTTCACACACCTTTGAGAACATTATGGAAAACTCTCAGGCTTGCAAGTTTCCTCACGATGTTTTCCTTCACCGTTAAAGCAAGTGATATTTAATTATTAAAAAGCACATAACTCCGAAAAGTTAGAGGTGCGTGCCCGGGATAGAACCTCCGACCTCCGATTAGAAGACGGACGTCCTAACCACTAGGCTATCACAGCTTTTTAGCTGTGCAAACCCTTTAGATAATAAAAATTATTAAATGCAGGTTAACCCTCACCTGAATGCAATAGCAGCAGATCGCTTCGAAGCAGCATTAGAAGAAGCAAGAGAAGTAGATAAACTGATCAATGAGGGACTTTCGGAGGAATTCTCCAAAAAACCACTTTTGGGTAAAACATTTTTTTTGGTTAGGCGTTCAAAAACTTTTCGATTGCACATCTACCTACCTACCTAACTAACTACTTACAGCATTATGGTAGGTGACCAATGACATTATTGTGTGCGTCTAATGTCTAACATCTAGGTAATTATACCCGCGATTTCGTCCGCATGGACTACACTCAAACCCCTATTTTACCCCCTTAGGAACTATATTTCAAAAATCCTTTCTTAGCGCATGTCTACGTCATAATAGATATCTGCATGCCAAAAACCCGATCTGTCCAGTTGTTTGAGCTACGTGTTGATAGATCAGTCAGTCAGTTTTTCCTTTTATATATGTACATAGATATGTATGAATTCTGTACTAAAATGGATCATATCCCTTCGCCTTTTTGCGGAAGCGCTTAAAATAACAGTCAGTTCTGTATTTTTATATTAATTAGTTTTGGTATTTCACTGATAAAATTGATAAATAGTAAAAACAGTAAAAATAGTAAAAAAAAATTCATAATGTTGTCACCTAGTATATATATGATCGGGCATTATGCTTTTAATAGGAGTCCCATACACCGCAAAAGAAAGCCAAGCTGTAAAGGGCATGCCGCTTACCTTGGGTCTATGGTGTCGTCGCAATGAGAAAGCTGCAGAGGACAGTGAGGCTGTCGTGAGGATGAGGGCTGCTGGAGCCATTATCGTGGCCGTCACCAATTTGCCGGAGATGCTCATATGGTTTGTTGCTTAGATTTCTTACTATAGTATATGTACACGCTGAAATTGTAGTGGTTGTTTTCCCGAAGCGAAACGATTTAGTCATGGTATTACAATCGATTTATAAATATAAAAAATATTAGAGTTAAAAATGGCAAATTCACAATCGAGAAAAATAATACTTGAATGAGACCTCGAACCAATAGTAGTACCGCGTGCGTGCAGGCTAGTTTATGCCGTATCGTAGCGACGCAGGTTCGAGTCCTGCCGGTTCCGCAATTTTTGATATGTATTAAAAAAACCAGCCAAGTGCGAGTCAGACTCGCGCACTGAGGGTTCCGTACTACAATCGTATTTTATCGACATTTTGCACGATAAATCAAAAACTATAATGCCTAAAAATAAATGAAAATCTGTTTTAAAATGCACAGGTGAAGATCTTTCGTATGCTACTACGTACCCCACTTGATATAGCAATCTTACTTTGAAAGTCGAAAATAGCAATTTGTTAATTAACACAATTTTTTAATTTTTTTCTCGTGATGTAACAACAAATTCACGGTTTTCAGATTTTTCCCCGAATGTCTGCTATAAGACCTACCTACCTGCCAAATTTCATGATTCTAGATCAACGGGAAGTACCCTGTAGGTTTCTTGATAGACCGACAAACAGACAGACAGACAGACAACAAAGTGATCCTATAAGGGTTCCGTTTTTCCTTTTGAGGTACGGAACCCTAATTAATGTTATTACGTTATTTTGTTTCAGGCAAGAAACCCGTAATCCAGTGTATGGCATGACAACTAACCCGCACCACACAGGCAGGTCGCCAGGTGGTTCAAGCGGCGCTGAAGCTGCTCTAACTGCCACTTACGCCACACCTATCAGCATGTGTAAGTTTATAGTTCATCATGTTCCCAGTTATCATCATCATCATCCCATCGCCGGCTCACTACAGAGCACAGGTCTCTTACGGGTCTCCTCTCAGAGTGAGAAGGGTTTTGGCCATATTCTACCACGCTGGCCATAAGCGGATTGGATTGGTATAAATTATTTCAGCACAGCTTGCAAAAGTTCCACTTTTCTCACTTATTGCACAAAAATACAATAATAACGCACGAAAATAGAAATCAGCCAGATGTGGAGGTTGATATCTGTCTATGTACACTCATCACATCACATCACACGTGGTCGGTGGTAAAGTAACTAGACACAGGTAGAAATAAAACACAAGACAGATCTCATATCGAAGTTCGAACTGAACAAATCTAATAACGGTATAATATGTATATACAGGTACAGGACTTAGACAATTGCGCGAGGCAAAGGAAGACAGCGCCATCTAGTATGAATTCTTGTAACTAAATTAACTTTGACGAATTTGACCTAAACAGATATGCTGTAGAGTCTGCAAGTATGTATTCATCTCATTCATTACTTCCTGAACAGGTACTGATATCGGAGGCTCTACCCGTATGCCAGCGTTTTACTGCGGAATGTTTGGACATCATCCTACAGCTGGAACTACAAATACCAAAGGTACCCACATTTTGACCATCTTTGCAATTATTATTACGTGCTTTACGCACGAGTCAGACTCGCGCACTGAGGGTTCCGTACTACAATCGTATTTCATCGACATTTTGCACGATTTTCTGTCTCTGTTTTTAAAGGAGCCGGTTCAACCTCATAGTGTTGATACTTTTGAATTCACTCGCCACAACTTAATCCTATTGTTATTGTTAATGACGGTCTCAAGTGGAAACACACCAGTTTATTTTGAATGCACTATACCCAATTCGAGACTTTGACTTTGATAATAATTTAGTTAATGCAGGTTGCTTCTACCGCAACGGCGATGAAGACAGTATGTTTTGCCTGGGCTTCATATCAAAGCACGTCGAGGATTTAGCTCCCTTGACCAAGATCGTGGCAGGTGATAAGGCCGATCTTCTGAAACTGGATACAGATGTAGATATCAAGGTAAAGATACCAAGAAAGGCTGCGTCTAAAAATGTTTGTAGGTATACCATCATAGAAAATTAATCATTGTGTATTTTGTATTGTAGAATATCAAATTTTATTATGTGGAGACCAGCAATGATTGCCACGTGAGCCCGCTTAGGTCTGAAATGACAGATGCTATGCAAAGGTAATAAATAAAATAAAATCACTTTATTGCAGGTCAAGGACCCGTGTAAAACATGTTTAAAAAATTTTTTTACAAAAAAAATAAAAACCGACTTCGTTATATAAACACTAAAAATTGAAAAATAATTTAATTTATTACCGAATATATTATGTATACAAGAGTTAATATAGTTCCCTAATAATACTTTTTGGTGCCGGTGCCAATTAGCTTTAGCTGCGCGAATCGTCTAGACTTCATATTTTTATGGGACTCCACAATGGCACCTCATTGGCACCGACCCCAAAAAATATTATTATGGAACTATATTAACTCTTGTATACATAATATATTCGGTAATAAATTAAATTATTTTTAAATTTTTAGTGTTTATGTAACGAAGTCGGTTTTTATTTTTTTTGTAAAAAATTTTTATTTCACAATTCTTAGTGGCCCCATGAAATTATGCTATGACTGGTTAAAAATCTACTGTTTACTAAGCTATTACACTGATCGCGAGCAATTTACTCTTATCCGTTGAGGAGTTCCAGTATCTATCTTCGAAGATGTTCATCAGATCTTCACCAAATTGAAATGGGACCAACTTTGAAGTATACCCTTTCAAACAAAAAAAGAATTTTCAAAATCGGTCCAGGCGTTTTTGAGTAATCGGGGAACATACAAAAAAAAAAAAAAAAAAAAAAAAAAAAAAGATTCCGACGAATTGAGAACCTCCTCCTTTTTTTGAAGTCGGTTAAAAATTGAAATATGTGTATAAACAATAGGTAATTAAAATCATTAAAAAATTAATAGTCATTTTGCGTTAGGGATCTGGTGTACCCACAGATGAGAGAGTGGGTGTACCCTTGTCCCTTAGCCAGTGTTTGTAGAACACATTGTCAGGGGATGCCTGAGCGACGATATTAGAATTACGGACCAGAAACCCGCAAATACTTGATCGACTAGCTCCAAGACTTGGTTAACAATTTGAGCCACAAGCGTTTTTGTACGCAACCCCCAATCTATTCCTTTACAATATCCTTGTCTATATCTAAGTAAAGTAAATCCTAAGTAAGTAAATAAAATGCATAATTAAATTATAGAATACTTTTTAATAAATACAATATGTCCGAAGAAAAATCTCAGAACTTCAAAAAAAGGAGGAGGTTCTCAATTCGTCGGAATCTTTTTTTTTTTTTTTTTTTTTTTTTTTTATGTATGTTCCCCGATTACTCAAAAACGCCTGGACCGATTTTGAAAATTCTTTTTTTGTTTGAAAGGGTATACTTCAAAGTTGGTCCCATTTCAATTTGGTGAAGATCTGATTAACATCTTCGAAGATAGATACTGGAACTCCTCAACGGATAAGAGTAAATTGCTCGCGATCAGTGTAATAGCTTAGTAAACAGTAGATTTTTAACCAGTCATAGCATAATTCCATGGGGCCACTAAAAATTGTGAAATAAAAATTTCTTACAAAAAAAATAAAAACCGACTTCGTTACATAAACACTAAAAATTGAAAAATAATTTAATTTATTACCGAATATATTATGTATACAAGAGTTAATATAGTTCCATAATAATATTTTTTGGGGTCGGTGCCATTGTGGAGTCCCATAAAAATATGAAGTCTAGACGATTCGCGCAGCTAAAGCTAATTGGCACCGGCACCAAAAAGTACGCACAAGCGTTTTTGTACGCAACCCCCAATCTATTCCTTCACAATATCCTTGTCTATATCTAAGTAAAGTAAATCCTAAGTAAGTAAATAAAATGCATAATTAAATTATAGAATACTTTTTAATAAATACAATATGTCCGAAGAAAAATCTCAGAACTTCAGACGTATCAAGTAAAAATGTGACCTTTTTTGCCACATATAAAGCTATGAGCTTGAGAATTGAGATGGCAATCGGGGTATGAGGTGGAGGGACGCCCCGCACACCCCCACATCACACGCGCTCGCCCGCACCAGGTTAGCGCGGGGGCTGTGTACTATACTTAAACCAATCTGAAGTTGCGACATATAGGTTTGCTCAAGTCATAAATTAGGGATTAAATACACAAGCCCGGCCGAAATCTGTCCCTGTACAATGCGCAGTCAAACGCCTCGTGTTCAGATTGGACTACTTGTCTTGCGCGCACTACATATATCCACTTGGAAGTTGATGGTATAAGTTATTTATTTTTCAGTGTGGTCAAAAAAATACAAGAAGATTTGAACGCAAGCCCACAAAGCTACTACCACGACGGGTTGGACTATATGTACAAGCTGTGGTGCTACTGGATGAGCAAGGAGCCCGGGAATTATGCTAGCATGCTCAATAATGGCGTGGGGGAGATGCATGGCTTTAGAGAGCTGTTTAAAAAGGTAGGCTTATTGTAGAGAACTTCGTTAGGCAAAGGGTTGACCTTTATCACCTATTCATCATCATTATCATCAACCAGTAGACTTCCAGTGCTGGACTCGTAGGGACTTTCACACGCCACAGTATATTACGGGCGTTGAATCAATTTGAAAAAATGGCTGACAGTGGGAAAGCCTGGCTTCGTATTAATAATACTATTCAAATCCCTTTATTATCGTTGTTTTTTAAGGTTCCGTAGGTACCTCAAAAGGAAAAACGGAACCCTTATAGGATCACTTTGTTGTCTGTCTGTCTGTCAAGAAACCTACAGGGTACTTCCCGTTGACCTAGAATCATGAAATTTGGCAGGTAGGTGGGTCTTATAGCAGACATTCGGGGAAAAATCTGAAAACCGTAAATTTGTGGTTACATCACACAAAAAAATTAAATTGTGGTCATGAACCTAATTACCTACTTAGTAAGTATTTTCAATTTTCGAAGTTAGATAATTATATCAAGTGGGGTACCATATGAAAGACTTCACATGTGCATTCTAAAACAGATTTTTATTTATTTTTATGCATCATAGTTTTTGAATTATCGTGCAAAATGTCGAAAAATACGACTGTAGTACAGAAACCTCGTTGCGCGAGCCTGACTCACACTTGGCCGGTTTTTTTAAATATTGTACTTAACATTAATAAAAAAATCATCTTGTCAAATCCGCAAAATACAGCAAAGTAAACTGTTCCAGATGTTCGGGCTGAGTAAACACTGCTTGTTCACTATCATGCAAGTTCTGGAGAAGCAACTGTCACCGAAGATTGAAGAAGAATGGGCTGAGAATATCACGAAAAGTTTCAAGGAAGACTTGTTTGTAAGTTTTTCAGGGTTCCCGTACCTCAAAAGAAAAAACGGAACCCTTATAGGATCACTTTGTTGTCTGTCTGACTGTCTGTCTGTCTGTCAAGAAACCTACAGGGTACTTCCCGTTGACCTAGAATCATGAAATTTGGCAGGTAGGTAGATCTTATAGCTGACATTTGGGGAAAAATCTGAAAACCGTGAATTTAGGGTTAGATCACACAAAAAAAAATCAATTGTGGTCATGAACTAATAAGTTGAAAAACTTTCGAAGTGAGGGACTACCTATATCAAGTGGGGTATCATATGAAAGGTCTTCACCTGTACATTCTAAAACAGATTTATTTTTTATTTTTATGCATCATAGTTTTTGAATTATCGGCAAAATGTCGAAAAAATACGACTGTAGTACGGAACCTTCATTGCGCGAGCCTGACTCGCACTTGGCCGGTTTTTTAATAAGTAGCGACCCGGCCCGGTTTCGCATGGGTGCAGTGTAGATACTAATGTGGTGTCAGTGAGATTTCAATTTTCCTAGGGATCTCTAATTTTTTGAGACTTAAACTATACCTATAAACCTTCCTCTTGAATCACTCTATCTATTGGTGAACACCGCATTAAAATCCTTTGCGTAGTTTAAAAGATCTACGCGTTCATACATACATAAGTACATACAGACAGGGCCCAGGGGAAGCGACTTTATTTTATACTAGCTTATGCTCGCGACTTCGTCCGCGTGGACTACATAAATTTCAAACCCCTATTTCACCCCCTTAGTCAGTCAGTCAGTCAGTCAGTCAGTCAGTCAGTCACCTTTTCCTTTTATTATATAGACTATGTAAAGAAGGTGTAGAGACTAACGCTTGGATACAATCAGACCTGCTGGCAAGAGATGATAAGTCTAAGATGGAGTGCGCGTTTCTAGTTTTCAACCCCAGTGGTTTTGGCTGTGCGTCGATATATCAGTCAGTCAGTCACTCGGGAGTTCAAGACAAGTCTTTATATGTACATATTACTAGACGATGCCTGCGACTTCACTCGCGTGGATTTAGGTTTTTTAAAAATCACGTGGGAACTCTTTGATTCCGGGATGAAAAGTAGCCTGTCCTTCCCCGGGATGTAAGCCAACTCTGTACCAAACATCAAAATCGGTTACACTGTTAGGCCGTAAAAAGCTAGCAAATAGACACTTTCGCATTTATAATATTCGAATTTATCTGTTTCAGGGTAAACTAGGCGACAACGGAGTGCTCTTGTTCCCGAGCGCTCCACACGCGTCCCCCTACAACTACTCCTGCTACCTGCGCCCCTACAACTTCTCCTACTGGTCGTTAGTCAACGTACTCAAATGTCCAGCTACGCAGGTAAACTAGGCGACAACGGAGTGCTCTTGTTCCCGAGCGCTCCACACGCGTCCCCCTACAACTACTCCTGCTACCTGCGCCCCTACAACTTCTCCTACTGGTCGTTAGTCAACGTGCTCAAATGTCCAGCTACGCAGGTAAACTAGGCGACAACGGAGTGCTCTTGTTCCCGAGCGCTCCACACGCGTCCCCCTACAACTACTCCTGCTACCTGCGCCCCTACAACTTCTCCTACTGGTCGTTAGTCAACGTGCTCAAATGTCCAGCTACGCAGGTAAACTAGGCGACAACGGAGTGCTCTTGTTCCCGAGCGCTCCACACGCGTCCCCCTACAACTACTCCTGCTACCTGCGCCCCTACAACTTCTCCTACTGGTCGTTAGTCAACGTACTCAAATGTCCAGCTACGCAGGTAAACTAGGCGACAACGGAGTGCTCTTGTTCCCGAGCGCTCCACACGCGTCCCCCTACAACTACTCCTGCTACCTGCGCCCCTACAACTTCTCCTACTGGTCGTTAGTCAACGTACTCAAATGTCCAGCTACGCAGATAAACTAGGCGACAACGGAGTGCTCTTGTTCCCGAGCGCTCCACACGCGTCCCCCTACAACTACTCCTGCTACCTGCGCCCCTACAACTTCTCCTACTGGTCGTTAGTCAACGTACTCAAATGTCCAGCTACGCAGGTAAACTAGGCGACAACGGAGTGCTCTTGTTCCCGAGCGCTCCACACGCGTCCCCCTACAACTACTCCTGCTACCTGCGCCCCTACAACTTCTCCTACTGGTCGTTAGTCAACGTACTCAAATGTCCAGCTACGCAGGTAAACTAGGCGACAACGGAGTGCTCTTGTTCCCGAGCGCTCCACACGCGTCCCCCTACAACTACTCCTGCTACCTGCGCCCCTACAACTTCTCCTACTGGTCGTTAGTCAACGTGCTCAAATGTCCAGCTACGCAGGTAAACTAGGCGACAACGGAGTGCTCTTGTTCCCGAGCGCTCCACACGCGTCCCCCTACAACTACTCCTGCTACCTGCGCCCCTACAACTTCTCCTACTGGTCGTTAGTCAACGTACTCAAATGTCCAGCTACGCAGGTAAACTAGGCGACAACGGAGTGCTCTTGTTCCCGAGCGCCCCACACGCGTCCCCCTACAACTACTCCTGCTACCTGCGCCCCTACAACTTCTCCTACTGGTCGTTAGTCAACGTACTCAAATGTCCAGCTACGCAGGTAAACTAGGCGACAACGGAGTGCTCTTGTTCCCGAGCGCTCCACACGCGTCCCCCTACAACTACTCCTGCTACCTGCGCCCCTACAACTTCTCCTACTGGTCGTTAGTCAACGTACTCAAATGTCCAGCTACGCAGATAAACTAGGCGACAACGGAGTGCTCTTGTTCCCGAGCGCTCCACACGCGTCCCCCTACAACTACTCCTGCTACCTGCGCCCCTACAACTTCTCCTACTGGTCGTTAGTCAACGTACTCAAATGCCCAGCTACGCAGGTAAACTAGGCGACAACGGAGTGCTCTTGTTCCCGAGCGCTCCACACGCGTCCCCCTACAACTACTCCTGCTACCTGCGCCCCTACAACTTCTCCTACTGGTCGTTAGTCAACGTACTCAAATGTCCAGCTACGCAGGTAAACTAGGCGACAACGGAGTGCTCTTGTTCCCGAGCGCTCCACACGCGTCCCCCTACAACTACTCCTGCTACCTGCGCCCCTACAACTTCTCCTACTGGTCGTTAGTCAACGTGCTCAAATGTCCAGCTACGCAGGTAAACTAGGCGACAGCGGAGTGCTCTTGTTCCCGAGCGCCCCACACGCGTCTCCCTACAACTACTCCTGCTACCTGCGCCCCTACAACTTCTCCTACTGGTCGTTAGTCAACGTGCTCAAATGTCCAGCTACGCAGGTAAACTAGGCGACAGCGGAGTGCTCTTGTTCCCGAGCGCCTTCCTCCTTTTCCGCAAGCAACATTATGAAAGGGATAGCAATAGATTTAGGCGTGACATTTTAGTTTAGAGATTGTGTACAATGGAATTAGCCACAATTATTAGTCATTTAACATGGCTAATATTCTTTCTAAAAAAAAAAACGCCCGTCGCACGTCGCGGTCTCCTAGTTCAATGTCTACCTGATTGTACATGACATCTTCATTAGATGAGATCGCAGACCGCAGTCTAGGGCTATAACTTGTATCTAAATAAATATTTTCTTTTTGTTTAGGTACCCCTCGGGAAGAACAGCCAGGGCCTCCCGATAGGCATCCAAGTGTTAGCTGCTCCATACAACGATGCACTCTGCTTGGCCGTAGCTAAATATCTCGAGAAGGAGTTCGGAGGCGCCATCGCGGCGTGCAAAGTGAAATAATAAAATTAATTTGGGTTTATGAAGTTTTATTTTTAACACATTGATGGACAGTAACGTCCACGGACGTTCAGATAGTAAATAATGATACGACAGAACGCCTGTAGACGTCAACGCCTGTACTCGTGTCACGGCAGTACGTCTGAGGGCGCTTGATTTTCAATACTTTTACAAGGAAGAACATGTTGTAGTGTCACCGCAAAAGTAATGCGGCTTTCCTACTGTCATCGTACATAGTTCTACAACATGTCAAGTTACACACACATTGACAGAATTCCGGTACCCCTCTCCCCGCACAGTACGCTCGTGGGCGTCGTGTTTTCATACATTTAGTCACGTAGTGCGCGTCGGCGGGAGGATTAGTGTCACCTCATACTTTCGCGCGCAAATAACGGTTCGAGTGGTAAGTTATCAACGTATTTTTGTGTTTTTATTTATCGAAACATTCAAATTCAATTCATGTAACTTACGTATAAGGTAATTGTGCTTCTAATATTAGTAGTTGCTTGTTTTGAATGCAGTTTTTTGGTATTGAAACAATAATGAATTTATCTACAGATGGCGCCTGGAGATCCGTACGAAAGGGAACAAAAACGGTTGTTAGAATTGTTCAATGAAGTTGAAACTCCGGAATCTAGTGAAGATCCATATGCTGATGATGGGGAATACGGGTCCGACAAGGACTACTATCCTTCAGGCGACGCCTATATGCGTTCTGTCACTCAACAACATTGTACATACAACCGCATTGCCACTACGCCCATAGGCAATGTATGAGAATAAGAAGTGTCATTTAGGAAGAAATTCTTAACTTGTACTGTCCACCAACGTGTTAAATAAAAGTTTACTTTTCTACTTTTATTTCCCTTTATTTCTTGCCTTCCTGAATCCTGTTTTAACTGGAATTAGGATAAAATAAGAGTGAAATAGGTAGTAACTAGGTAACTACGTGATAATATTATGTTGAGATGGCAATCGAGGTACCTATGAGGTGGGGCGTCCCCACCCCGATTGTCATCTTGACCTGTCGTGTAATATACCTATCTACCTTTTTACTTTGTTTATATACACCACACCTTTCATAAATTCACTATAAATTCTTATAGCAAGACGAAACAATCAAAAGCATTCAAGGCATAAATGCACAGATTGAATTTGAATATTATTTGAGCAAAGATACAAGATACAAGAGTTCAATGAAAGTCAATGGAGGGTAGTTTTATTTTACAGAGACGTTTATCTCTATGCTTTTATCACTATCTAGATCCATCTATCAATTTTTTAGAAGTTGTCAAAGTCAAACTGACATTAGATCATAAGCCATTTGTATAAAAAAATCTTATTCAAAGTTCAAAACTTGAGTTTTCTGTGTTTTCTAAGTTCTAAATTTCCAAGAAAAATCAACAAAAGTAGACAAAACAAACTCAATTCAGAAGAAAAAGTGCACAGAGAGTTGTAACTTGTAATAATTAATACGATAGAAAGTTTCGAGTTAGTAAGGTGAAAGATCCAGACTCCGTAATATTCAAGTAATAGTTTCTAACAAACGTATAAAGTGTGTTTTATCTAAAAGTTTTAATTACATACATTTTTAGTTGTTACTTCTCTTATTAAATTATCGAAAGTAATTTCAACAAATTTGATTAAAAATATAAAAGTTTGTTTGCTAACTTTTTGCATAATCACGCAAGGTCTTCGAATACTTAAGTTATAGCATTCTAAATAACTTGTTTTACTGTCGTTTCATTACCGTCAGCACGGATCCGCGCTAGGACGCTTGTCAATTGCTCAATCTCAAGTCCTATCAAGTTAATAAAAATCTCTACAAAATGTCCAGAGAAAAAGTTTCCAGAGAAAGAGATACTAAAAAGGAGAGGTCCAAGGAAAGATCCCATGTAAGTTTTTGTGAAAAAATTGCTTATTTTTTACCTGCTTGATAAGACAATAATAATAAGTATGTAGTTCTTAAATAATAATAAAATCAGTATTTATAAATATGTACACAGAATTTCAGTAATTGTAAAGCCATTAAATATGATAAAATCTTTTAATGAGCGTTTAACTTAAGTAATTTGCATCTTAAGTATGACTTAATCTAATGGAATCTAGTTTTTACTTAGTGTTTAATACCTACTCAGTATTTGTAGTTTGTAAAACAAATAAACACATAGATACTTATTTGATTATGTTTTGTTTAAACTGGAAGATGCCTGTGCCTTTGTCCGCATGGATTTAGGTTTTTAAAAATCCTGTGGGGTCTCTTTGATTTTCCTGGATAAAAAGTAGTCTATATCTGGTCTGGCATGCAAACTATCTCAGTACAAAATAGTTTATGCCCACAAGTTTTAAATGTGGATTTAGATTTTTGATTTTTGATTTTTTTCCTTTGATTTTTCGGACAAAAAGTTTAGACTATTACCATCCTCAGGATGTAAGCTATCTGTCATAATGTAAATTTTGTCAAAATTGGTTAAAAAGATGGGCTGTGATTGTGATAGTCACTAGCAGATAGACAGACACACTTTCACATTTATAACATTATAATATGGATTGAAGCAGAATAGAGTTATTTTCCATTGAGTGTTATTTTAAAGTATGAGTCATTTCTAACATAAGTGATTGTTCTACCATTCAAGTTTATAATAACAAACTCAAATAATTGTGTCAGTCAATATTTGTATGAATGTGGAGAAACCATGAATCTATATGATAACTATACCTATAGATAGAGCTCTCCTAATACCTACTTGAAGTAAATACCAACTTATCACACTTCAACCGCTGAACAAGCTAATTTATGGTCAAAGTAGGAAAGCAACAAATAGGTATTTGTTTCAAGTAGGTGTTAGGAATGCTCAATGGCACTGATTTTGAGCACACCTAAAGTTTAGAGTATTCACATCCTCTTCTTACTAATGTACTATGAACAGGACAGACACAGTTTGACAGTTTTAAATTCAATTTAGAGCTGCCATATCTCGTGACTTTAGCTGCCAGCCGCGAGACTACTGTTTAGATTTTAGTCTTTAAATGTAAAGTTCATGTTCCGTCCTTTTTTAGCAATATTAAAAAGAGAAAGATGCAGATACTTTAAATTTAGTTTAGAGAAAGACAAGAGAATGTTCTCAAAAGTGTGTGAAGTCTGCCAATTCACACTTGACCAGCGTGGTGGATTATGGCCTAAACCCTTCTGAGGAGGAGGAAGAGGCCTGTTATCAGTAGGGTATTAGAAATGATGTTTGTTTTACAGAGACGAAAAAGCAAAACCAGCAGAATATGTAAAGAAGTGATGATTAATTTTCTCAAGAAGTTATTCTTCTTCTTTCGAGCATACTTTGACATGATCATAGACTATGTATACTCTATATTCTGGGAAGACCGTCATCAAGCAATACCTGACTTGGACAAGAAGCATGCAATGCTTAAGGAGAGCGCAGTAACATTGGCGGAGAAGATTAGGAATAAGGAATTGAAATCTGAAGAATTAGTTACAGCTTGCATTGAAAGAATTAAATTGGTAAGATGATATTTTTAGGTTTCTGTACCTCAAAAGGAAAAAAACCGGCCAAGTGCGAGTCAGGCTCGCGCTACGAGAGTTGCACGACATTTTGCACGATAATTCAAAAACTATGATTCATAAAAATAAATAAAAATCTGTTTTAGAATGTACAGACGAAGACATTTCATATGATAAGATGTACAATGGCACCTATCAGTACCCTTATTATAAATGCGAAAGTGTGTTTGTTTGTTGGTTTGTCCTTCAATCACGTCATATTTTGCATGGGTATAGATAAAGACCTGGAGAGTGACATAGGCTACTGTTTATCCCGGAAAATCAAAGAGTTTCCACAGGATTTTTAAAAACTTAATTTGAATAAATGATTTGACTTTGAAAATATTTTGTAGGTAAACCCAATGTTGAATGCGGTCACAGACGAAAGATACGAAGATGCTATCAAAGAAGCTCAAGCCGTTGATAAAATGATTGAAGCGGGCCTTTCTGAAGAAGACTTGAAGAATAAACCTTTTTTGGGTATGTACCATTATTTCTCTGTATACCATTATTAGTCTGCCAATCCGAACTTGGCCAGCGTGGTAGACTATGGCCAAAACCCTTCTCACTCTGTGAGGAGACCCGTGCTCTGTAGTGAGCCGGCGATGGGTTGATCATGATGATGATGACCATTATTTAATGACACCTGCAATTACTTGCGGCTCGATTGCGGTAGAATGACAGCTACAATGTCACGATCGCAATCAACTCAATTGGTTGATGCTCATTCACTATTGGCTACAATGCATTGTTGCAATAAGAATAGCATAAATTCAGCCAATCACAACGATTGAGACTGTAATAATGATTGATGCAGTTTTCCACATTCAAGCAGTTGATCAATTGGAACACTTCCACAAATTTAAAGGATTGATTGGCAGTTTAATTAAACCCTTGCAGGAGCTGGCCGCACTTGGCCAGCGTGGCGGCGGACTACGACCTAAACCCATGTCTCTTCTGAGAAGAGACCTGGGTTCATCATGATCATATTTATTAATTCCACATAAACCTACCTACCTCCCTTTCATGTTTCTAGGTCAACAGGAAGTACCCTATAGGTTTCTTGACAGACAGACAGACAACAAAGTGATCCTATAATAGTTCCTTTTTCCTTTTGAGGTGCGGAACCCTAAAAAGCGTGAATTTGACTTGCTCCAGCAATGCGCCAATGAACCAGTGGTTAGATTCTTTGATGATTCAAAAGCACTTGTTTATGTTTGTATAAAAATCTTTGTATTTATCCATAAGTACTAATATTATAAATGCGAAAGTGTGTCTGTCTGTCTGTCTGTCTGCTAGCTTTTCACGGCTCAATCGTTCAACCGATTTTAACGAAATATGGTACAGAGGTAGCTTGCAACCCAGGGAAGGACATAGACTACTTTTATCCCGGAAAATTTAAGAGTTCCCACAGGATTTTTAAAAACTTAAATCCACGCGTACGAAGTCGCGGGCATCAGATAGTATTTTATATAATAAAATTCCATATTTTCCTTTAAATTGTATTATAATAAAAAACTACCACAGCAACTGTGTGCGTCATACAAATACTTGTATCGTTTATTTATATTAATATATTTCAACAGAATAATAATATTTATCATTATGTTAAACAATCTCTTGATGCTCATTCACTATTGGCTACAATGCATTGTTGCAATAAGAATAGCATAAATTCAGCCAATCACAACGATTGAGACTGTAATAATGATTGATGCAGTTTTCCACATTCAAGCAGTTGATCAATTGGAACACTTCCACAAATTTAAAGGATTGATTGGCAGTTTAATTAAACCCTTGCAGGAGCTGGCCGCACTTGGCCAGCGTGGCGGCGGACTACGACCTAAACCCATGTCTCTTCTGAGAAGAGACCTGGGTTCATCATGATCATATTTATTAATTCCACATAAACCTACCTACCTCCCTTTCATGTTTCTAGGTCAACAGGAAGTACCCTATAGGTTTCTTGACAGACAGACAGACAACAAAGTGATCCTATAATAGTTCCTTTTTCCTTTTGAGGTGCGGAACCCTAAAAAGCGTGAATTTGACTTGCTCCAGCAATGCGCCAATGAACCAGTGGTTAGATTCTTTGATGATTCAAAAGCACTTGTTTATGTTTGTATAAAAATCTTTGTATTTATCCATAAGTACTAATATTATAAATGCGAAAGTGTGTCTGTCTGTCTGTCTGTCTGTCTGCTAGCTTTTCACGGCTCAATCGTTCAACCGATTTTAACGAAATATGGTACAGAGGTAGCTTGCAACCCAGGGAAGGACATAGACTACTTTTATCCCGGAAAATTTAAGAGTTCCCACAGGATTTTTAAAAACTTAAATCCACGCGTACGAAGTCGCGGGCATCAGATAGTATTTTATATAATAAAATTCCATATTTTCCTTTAAATTGTATTATAATAAAAAACTACCACAGCAACTGTGTGCGTCATACAAATACTTGTATCGTTTATTTATATTAATATATTTCAACAGAATAATAATATTTATCATTATGTTAAACAATCTCTATTCCGAGGCCTACTCACATACCTATGACGTTGGCCTTCGATTTGGGGAGTCCAGGGTATAACCCTGACAACTTTCGTGTGTGCACATTGAGATTTGAGAGTTTTAAGCAATTAAATATCATTTTGGCTTAAATGGTGAACGAAAACATCGTAAAGAAACTGCATAATATCTGAGAGTTCTCAAAGGTACACGTGTATGTGAAGTCTGGGCAGACTTAAGATTGAGTTAAAACGAGACAGATTTATGTGAGAGATAGCTCTATCTCGTTTCAACCCTGTCTTAAGTCTAAGCAAAGTCAGAGTGCGCTCTATAGATCTTACCCTTAGTCAGTGTCGTGGGCTATGGCCATCACCCTTATAATTCTGAGACTAGACTCTCATTAGACCAGCGGAGTGATTCCCTAACTCAGTTATCATCACTGAATAAAAGCGATCAAGCTCACGATGATGATGATGATGATGATGATGATAATCAACCCATCGCCGGCTCACTACAGAGCACGGGACTCCTCTCAGACTTCAGAATGAGAAGGATTTTGGCCATAGTCACAGAATAATCCATAGTCTACTACGCTGGCCATGTGCGGATTGGTAGACTTCACATACCTTTGAGAACATTATGGAGAACTCTCAGGCATGCAAGTTTCCTCACGATGTTTTCGTTCACCGTTAAATCAAGTGATATGTAATTACTTAAAACGCTGATAACTCCAAAAAGTTAGAGGTGCGTGCCCGGGATCGAACCCCCGACCTCCGATTAGAAGGCGGACGTCCTAACCACTAGGCTATCACAGCGATCAAGCTCATTTGAAACTTGTTTTTAATTCATTGAAGACTTTCTACGAAAAAATATTTTTGTAACGCTCAGTGAAGCAGCAATGTAGACCAATCAATGTCAAACGAGTTTGATGGTTTTCATTTAGTGATAATCACTGAGTTGTGGCGTGTGTGCACTCATCCGTATTCGGTTCGTATCCATGATTCTTCGAAATGGCCAATACGTACTCATTCGATTCGTATTTTTACGGAATCCGTTATTTCACGGATGAGTGCACAAACGCCCTTAGCGAATCACCCCGCAAACCAGAAACAATTTGGAAATTATAAATTCCCAAATTGTGCCTGCCGAAAAGCTTTCGTTTGAAATGCATTTCAATTCTGTGGTCCTACGCCCATTTTGACTATCATTTAATCTTAAGGTGTACCATTCACGGCGAAGGAGAGCCACGCAGTTAAGGGCATGCTGCACACTCTCGGCATCTTGTCGCGGAAGAGCGTGCGCGCGGACGAGGACGCGGAGTGCGTGCGGCTCCTTAAGGCGGCCGGCGCCATTCCCGTGGCCGTCACCAATGTGCCGGAGATCAATAAATGGTAAGTGCAAGAAACAAGCTTAAGGTGTACCATTCACGGCGAAGGAGAGCCACGCAGTTAAGGGCATGCTGCACACTCTCGGCATCTTGTCGCGGAAGAGCGTGCGCGCGGACGAGGACGCGGAGTGCGTGCGGCTCCTTAAGGCGGCCGGCGCCATTCCCGTGGCCGTCACCAATGTGCCGGAGATCAATAAATGGTAAGTGCAAGAAACAAGCTTAAGGTGTACCATTCACAAGGAGAGCCACACAATTAAGGGCATGCTACACACTCTCGGCATCTTGTCACTACAAAGTGATCCTCTAAGGGTTTTCTCCTTTTTTAGGGTTCCGTACCTCAAAAGGAAAAACGGAACCCTTATAGGATCACTTTGTTGTCTGTCTGTCTGTCGGTCTGTCAAGAAACCTATAGGGTACTTGCCGTTGACCTTGAATCATGAAATTTGGTAGGTAGGTCTTATAGCAGATATTCGGGGATAAATCTGAAAACCGTGAATTTGTGGTTACATCACACAAAAACAATTAAATTGTGGTCATGAACTACTAATAAGTATTTTCAATTTTCGAATTTTCACTATATCAAGTGGAGTATCATATGAAAGGTCTTCATCTGTGCATTCTAAAACAGATTTTTATTCATTTTTATGCAACATAGTTTTTGAATTATTGTGCAAAATGTCGAAAAAATACGACTGTAGTACGAAACTGCCGCCTGACTCGCACTTGTTTCCTTTACTTGTGCTATAAGATCTACGTACCCGACAAATTTCTTGATTCTAGGTCAACGGGAAGTACCTACCCTATATTTATTCTTGAAAGACACGACGGACGGACAGACAGACAGACAGACTACAAAGTGATCCTATAGTGGTTTCCCCCTTTTTTGAAGTCGAAATCATTATTAGTCGATAACTCTTAGTATCTTTCCTATCATAAAACTGAAAATGCATTACTTGCACTTTGACACATATATTTAATAATATTATAGAATATTAATTACGGAATCGGCCATTGTGATACATAATGATATGATAATTACCATTACAAAGTGCACCCGATGTGCAGTACAGGCAGTTTAGGATCTGTGCAGACGGACCACTCTCCACTGTTTACTACGAAAAGTATCCAACAAAAAAACTGCATTATAGTGTCCATAATCAGTGTTTATCACCGAGATTCAGTGCTAATGGCAATTCGAAGGCTTCAACACAAAAAGGCGTATATTGAAAAATGCCATTTCCCGTTTCGTGCTGCATGTTCCATGACAAGTTCGAAATATCAGCTTGATACATCAGGCTTATTTGATTTTTTTCACATTTTTGACCCTCTTGTATTCTTGTAAAACTGCACTTTTGAAATAAGAAGTTTGAATTTTAACTGTTATTTGTTGGATCTCCATAGAATTATGGTAAGCAAAATACAATCAAACTATTAAAAACGTAACACGTAACTACAATAAGAATATTAAAAAAGTTTCAGATATGTTCATTTCTAATTAACCCAGAGTACAACTAGTTTTTTTTTCATTTGCCGCTATTTTTCACTCTCAGCTTTCATAATTTCGTAATAGCTTGTCGCCGCAACCGGCCGGTTCGGCAATAGGCTACTTGACAATTTTTTTAAGTTGGTCTTAAATGGTTAATATTTGTCCTATTATATCAAAAAAATTAACACTATATTTTTTTGCGCCCTAAAAACCGTAAAACTTTAATTTAAAAAAATATTTTTCTTAGACAGGTGAAAACACTGTCGGCCATGTTTGGCCGATAGATTATCTGTGCTCTGACGTCATGCATTTGTAAACAACAGTATAACCACAGGGTTACAGGGTTTTTAGGGCGCAAAAAAATATAGTGTTAATTTTTTTGATATAATAGGACAAATATTAACCATTTAAGACCAACTTAAAAAAATTGTCAAGTAGCCTATTCTTACAAACATGTATGGAGTAGGGGTGTTACGGACATCCGCATCCATTAATGTGCAGCTTTTACGGATGCGGATTCATATTTGGAACAAATAACGACCTGCAAAGAAATTGGGCGGGGCCAGAGTGGCGCGTGTTTCGGGCGTGTTTGATATCTTCGTTCGCTTACTGACCAATAAAGATGGGCGTTATTGGCTATTCACGGCAACGGTTAATCAACAGTTACTTAGTTTCAATACCGATATTGTTAACCGTTGCCGAATATCGGTATCAGAGTTGTGTTTCAACTAATTTAATATGCGCAACGCGCAGCGGTTTCCGTAGTAGTAACTAAGCTAGCTGCCGTATCAATACCGTCTGTATAGCTAGCGCGCGCATATTCACTAAAATAAAACCAATTTTACTTTCATGAATATCGTGAAGTAATCACAACCTTAAGTTCATAGCAGTAAAGTTTAATTTGATCATTGACATAGGTCAAACTATAGTGGACGCCTGCACGAATAGTTTGCCACAGTCCAGTTAACCAAAAACATTTCATAAAGATTGATAAACCAAAGAGGACCTTATCTCTATTACTCTAAGGCTAACTGTATTTAGAATGATAGATCAAAGTGTAATGGACAAGTACTTGTACAGTTAAGCCTTAGCGTAATAGAGATAAGGTCGGCTTTGGTTTACCAAGTTCTTAGTTACTAAGCCGGTAGCCAATAACCGCTCCTTCTCAGCTTTCAGTGAAAGAAAGAAAGAGAAGGCATAACTATTGCGTTTCTAGTTACCCAAAAACCAAACAATGCATTGTCGGTTGCCAGTTGGCAGTGTTGCGTTGTCAGGTGGTTCGTCATAGATGATAACTGAAAACCGTTGCTAGCTACGACAATAACGCTATGGTACGCTATAGGCACGGCAGCGGTTTTCAGTTAAGTTAAGCTATAGCGGACACATGTCTAAGTCAGTGAAAAAGTGTACAATGGTACCCAACAGGGTGTTACGGATATTCGCATGCGCATCCGTAAATTCGCATTAATTCAGACATCTGCATCCGCATCCGCGGAATTCAAAGTATTGGCATCCGCAACAACCCTGGTATGGAGTATGAAGTCGGTTGCTTGTTCGTGTGGCGAGTGGCCCGTGTGCGCACAGCCTAAAAAACAAGTATTCGACTTCGTACATTGACTGTAAAGTGAGGTCACGGCCATTGCGTAATAATTACATATTATGAATATACAGAATAGTCTTGTTATTTTTTATTGCATAAAAGATTCGCAATACGCAGCGAGAAAAAACGTGTTTTCAGGTTTTGCGATTTGTTAATAAGTACATTTTAATCAGATCCTGTTGCGACCGTATCTTTGAGGTAAATCACAATTTTATTTGTTTTTAGGGTTCCGTACCTCAAAAGGAAAAAAGGAACCCTTATAGGATCACTTCGTTGTCTGTCTGTCTGTCAAGAAACCTATAAGTATAGGGTAGTTCCTAGACTAGGGTAGACCTAGAATCATGAAATTTGGCAGTTAGGTAGGTCTTATAAGCACGCGTAAGAGGAAAATCCAAAACCGCGAATTTGTGGTTACATCACAAAAATAATTAAAATGTGTTCATGAACAATAATAATAAGTATTTTGAACTTTCAAAGTAAGATTAATTAATATACCAAGTGGGGTATGATATGAAAGGGCTTTTACCTGTACATTCTAAAACGGATTTTCATATATTTTTTTGCATAAATAGTTTTCGATAATATATCGTGCAAAATGTCAAAAAAATACGACTGTAGGATGAAATTTTGCGGTACGCGAGTCTGATTCGCACTTGACCGGTTTTTCTACACTAATATTATAAAGAGGAAGAATTGTATTTTTTTATGTTACTACAACAAATAAACTCAAAAACTACTGGGCTGGTTTCAAAAATTCTTTCACCATTAGAAAGCTACATTATTCTCAAGTGACATACAGGCTATATTTTTTAAACTAGAGATTGTGACGTTGTAAATTTTGAACTACTAATTAGCGTTTCGCTTTTAATTAAAATCTATTTTGTTCAAAGTATGTTGGTGCCACCTAGCATCAAGGTGCAGAACTACGCGTGGGTCGATGTTCAGAGTTCATTCGAGCCACAATAGATGGCGTTTGCTTCGTTGTCAATTGTCGTAAAAATAAAACAAAATAATTAAATAAAACCATAATATCATTTGTTTATTGTTAGGTCATTAACAAAACGGTTCTTATAATATATCCTTAGGTTCCGCAAATATTCAAAAATGAATTGGCTTTATGATCAAACTAACTGAGAGCGGCCACACTCGGGTTGCGTCTGGCAACACCGATTGCTGAGATTTAGAATTTTCCTGGAGTCAACATGTGAAGACAACATGTGAGGATCTGTGCGTAAACCAAATTCATCCACTATATACCCTAAATATTTTTGGCGTGGTATGTATAAGGACGTGGTTGAGTACGTTAAGAATTGTGATACTTGCTCTGCGTATAAACACACGACATCAGCCACTCCAGGTCTGCTTGGGAAGCCTAAAGTCTGCGAGAGACCTTTCCAGGTCATTTCGGCTGATTTAGTCGGACCTTTGCCTAGGTCTAAATCAGGATTTACATTTCTTTTTGTGGTGACGTGTTGTTTTTCGAAATATACAATGTTGTTTCCGTTACGGCGTGCCACAGGTGCCGCTGTTGTTAAAGCGCTAGAGAATTTTGTATTTTTGAACCATAGTGTTCCAGAGACTGTGATTGTGGACAATGGGTCCCAATTTACAGGATCTGAATTCCGTAATCTCATTAAGCGTTATAATATTCCGAAATTACACTACACACCACTGTACACTCCGCAAGTTAACCTTGTTGAGAGGTACAATAAGGTTGTTATGACTGCTGTAGCCGCTTTTGTGAAAGATAACCACAGGTCCTGGGACGAAAACCTGTACAAGGTCCAGTTCGCCATAAACAGTGCGGTTAATGAATCCACTGGATTCTCCCCGTTCTTCCTTGTCCACGCTAGAGAACCGGTTTTAAATGGTTCCTTCTATAAGGACACGGATAAGGAGTACGAGGCCGGAATTCCAAGGGAGGAATACGCAGGAAAGTTTGGAACTTTGGAGGACATATTTGGTCAGGTTAGGAGAAATTTGTTTCAGGCTCATGCAGAGTATGCAACGCATTACAACTTAAGGCGTAGGTCTGCAAGCTATTCTGTTGGGGATATAGTGTGGAAAAAGACCTATCCACAAAGCGACGCTACAAATTTTTTCGCAGCTAAGCTGGCACCTAAGTATGAAAAGTGCAGGGTTGTCAAGGTTTTGTCACCTTTGGTTTATGAACTAGTTAGAGTAGCTGACAACCACCCAATAGGCACTTGGCATATTAAGGATATTAAGAAGTAGATATTTGCCATTACTTAGTTGGTCTAAACTGTTTGAATATTTAAGTTATCAATATTCAATTAGGAATTTGAATGAGTGTAGTGATGTTCTGAGTTAACAGTTACATTACCATGGTTCAGTTGAGGAGGAATGTAGTGGATGTATGTAGGGATGAATATGTGATGATTGGAATGCTTGTGGTAGACCAACCGGTTGAGAAAGTAAAAATGCAAATATCGTACTTTGGGGATAACGAAAAGGGGGGGTTTTGTGTTTTGTTTTCGTTTTCCTTCTAGATAATGGATCATTTCTGTTATTTTTTCCGATTCTGTTCCGAGATCTATTTTCTAGGAGAGTTATTTCGTTTTTTTTTTTTTTTTTTTTCTCATATTCCGATTTTGATTCGGTTTTATTTTTCCGAATGGGATAGAGAACGGTTGCCATATCAGATGGACCCGTTCACAACCAGTTTTTCCGTATTTGTTGAGTAACAAATATTAAGATGGTAGTTTAAAAGAGTGAACCACCGTAGGCCTAGACGCATTCTATCAGTCAGCTGAAGAATGATGCCAAGATGTTTCCACTCAAGTGTCTTAGACACCATGAAGTTTTTTTGTATATATTCTTTTTAGAAGTTAGGGTTGTGTAGTTAAGTATAATGTATAAAACCTTACACTGTTTTCAGTATATTTATTTTGTTAGACAATTTTCCTTGTTAGTAGTAGATGTGCGTTCACGCGTAACTTCTGTGTTTTTTTGTTTGTTTCAGGCAAATTGTTAGTAGTTGTTGGATGACGCTGAGGGCAGCGTGGTTCAACCTGTTGAACCTTTTCGTAGGAGGGGAAGTATTGTGACGTTGTAAATTTTGAACTACTAATTAGCGTTTCGCTTTTAATTAAAATCTATTTTGTTCAAAGTATGTTGGTGCCACCTAGCATCAAGGTGCAGAACTACGCGTGGGTCGATGTTCAGAGTTCATTCGAGCCACAATAGATGGCGTTTGCTTCGTTGTCAATTGTCGTAAAAATAAAACAAAATAATTAAATAAAACCATAATATCATTTGTTTATTGTTAGGTCATTAACAAAACGGTTCTTATAATATATCCTTAGGTTCCGCAAATATTCAAAAATGAATTGGCTTTATGATCAAACTAACTGAGAGCGGCCACACTCGGGTTGCGTCTGGCAACACCGATTGCTGAGATTTAGAATTTTCCTGGAGTCAACATGTGAAGACGAATTTTTTTCGTTCCAGGAAAATCTCACTTCTTTTCGCCCATGGCTTCGCCTGGAAAAATACAATAGTCATAAATTTTAGTCATCCTAACGTATTTTCAATGTTTCATCAGTTATGGTGAGTGAAAAATCAAGTAATGTGGATTCGACAAAATGGCGGTTTGGTTAGAGAAAATCCTAATCTCATGATTTCTTTCAGTTCCAGTTATTTTAACTTCCCAAATAAATGAGGATAATGGGTTGTGGGTGGACTTCTGAAAACCATTGGTGGCCAGGAGTTCAATAGGTGAGTTGTGTTTGATCGGGAAAATTCCACGTGTCGAAATTTTCACACAGCACAAATTATAATCTTGTTTTTCTTTGTTACAGGGTTTACGTTTACGTTTACGTTTACGTTTACGTTTTACGTTTAGCTTCAGTTTTCCGTTTTAGTTTTCCGTTTGCGTTTTCGGTTTTCGTATTTATTTCTTTTGCACATTCACGTTGACAACTTAATTGCTATGGATAAGACTTGGTGAAAATCTTTGTAATGAAACATTTCGGTTGTGAAGAATCAAATAAATTGAGTTTTGGATCTTGGCCGATGCCGTCCAGCTACCTTGCAGTCTTCGCACCTACAAGTAAGCAAATGTTTGTATCCTGCAACAGTTTAGTGAACCTTCTTAGTGTATGTGTACAGTAAGAACCCTGTCTTTACTACTGAGCTTTTATTTTGAAACAATTTTATGAATTTTACTGTGTCATTGTCTATTCCATGCCAATGGCATCTTAAATTTAAAACATAGATTTTATGTACTATCTACCTAAGGCATTCTAATGTATCTAAATTAAGTCTTGGCATTAAGCTAGAATAACTAAGCATTATTAGCCATCACTATGTATTAAGCGACCCCGGTAAAAGTTACATTAAAAACAATTTTGCCTAACATCTAGCAAATTTCATTTATAACACCTCATATACATTACAAGGGAGTCGACGGCTAGCTTCTATTCTTTACTAGGTAGATAGATCAAGTAAAGTAAATTATTATTTTCCTCTAATCTTTGTAAGGTGGTAGATTATTCCGTATCCGGGTATATTTCTATTCCGCCCAATTTACCACCCTTACAAGATTCATACGAAAATGGTAATAAGCTACCCGTGCGAAGCCGGGCGAGTCGCTAGTATTATTATAAACTATCTGATACCCGTTGGATTTAGGTTCTTAAAAATCCCGTGAGTAATGATATTTAAAAATCTAAATTTGGTTTTCATAGGCTATTTTTTATCCCGGAAAATCTAAGCAACCCCAGGATGCAAGATATCTCTGTACACATGATCGGTTAAGCGAAAGGGCCGTGAAAAGCTAGCAGAAAGACAGACCCACTTTCGTAAACTATACTTATAATATTATTAGCTGATACCCGCCCCGCGACTTCGTTCGCGTGGTATTAGGTTTTTTGAAAATCCCGTGGCAACTCTTTGATTTTCTGGGATAAAAAGTAGCCTATGTCACTCTCCTGGTCTTTATCTATACGCATTCAAAAAATCACGTCAATCTGTTGCACCGTTGCGACGTGATTGAAGGACAAACCAACAAACAAACACACTTTCGCATTTATAATACTGATTAGTATAGTATTATAACATATTTTAAAAGTTTTTGTCCCACTGAAAGAAATACATACAATAAATTTAGCAAAATGAATTATGATCGCATAAATGCAAATTAACTGCATGCTTAACCAACAGTTGTAAATGTTCAAAAGATTACTTATCTTTATTTAACATGAAAAATATATCATGAATGATATCGCTGAATATAAATCAGCAATATCTTTACATAATACCTATTCTATTCAGGTTGTTAAAATATAAAGTATATCTGTTATTATCTTTTTAAGCCATATGTATTTACAAATATTACAGTTATAATATGTTTTATAATTTTTATAGTGTTTTTATCTACACTTCAAGGAAATTTCTAAATAATTTTCAATACAAATCAAAACATTTTGAAAGTAGTTTCGATAGCTGCAAAGTGCCGCTACTAGATGGCATAAACAGTCACTTCAGTACTGAGTGAGCATACATATCACAAACTAGCTTATGCTCGCGACTTCGTCCACGTGGACGACACAAATTTCAAACCCCTATTTCACCCCCTTAGAGGTTAAATTTTCAAAAATCCTTTCTTAGCGGATGCCTACGTCGTAATGCCAAATTTCAGCCCGATCCGTCCAGTAGTTTGAGCTGTGCGTTGATAGATCAGTCAGTCAGTCAGTCCTTTGCCTTTTATATATTTAAGATTTCGTCACTTGCAGGCAAGAAACCCGTAACATGGTGTTTGGACAAACAAACAACCCTTACCACACCGGTCGTACTACTGGGGGCTCCAGTGGCGGCGAGGCAGCCCTGTCGGCCTCACTTGCCAGTCCCATATCACTGTGTGAGTACAGACACACTCGTCCGACGGAGAAATCTCCCAGCAACGAGCCACTCCTGAGGGCCTAACATGCGGCCCTACGAGAAAATTTTGTCTACACATTTTCTCGTGTTATTCATAGAGATAAAATTTTCTCGTGGGCGCATGTTTTAATCTAAATCCACGCGGACGAAGTCGCGGGCATCAGCTAGTATTATATAAGCAATGAGCCAAAAACTTAATTTGCTGTAATCCGCTGAAACAGGTCGAATCTGTATGTTGCAAGTGGGAGGGCGGGCGGTGCATGCGAAATGCACCGCCCGCCCTCCCACTGCTTTGCACAATTGCTTTGCTATGTTGCATTGTAAGGTCTACATCTGAGGATGCTCCGGTGTCGGAGCGAAACGTGCGTCGAGTGTGTTTTGGGATTTGTATGGTCCTGCGTGGTGGTGGTGCGTATTGCTTGCCGAGTGGCTGTTTTTCCTGCATTGTTAGCATTGGGAGGGCGGGCGGTGCATTTCGCATGCTGCATGTTGCATCATACAGATTCGACCTGTTTCAGCGGATTACAGCAAATTAAGTTTTTGGTTCATTGTACAATATACAGTATTATATAAGTGTGAAATATGTTTGTTTTTGTAGGCTCTGACATCGGCGGTTCGACTCGCATGCCTGCGTTTTACTGCGGCCTGTACGCGCTCAACCCCACCGCCGAGCACACCAGCATGAAAGGTGAAGCGAGCTAAGTGATAAGCGACACTCATACAGGTCTATAGAGCGTATGATTTTAACCAGCCAGCGTCCAACGACAAGACAGCATCGAACGACATCGAAAGTTAATAATTGTGAGTGTATTTTGCCGGGCAGCTCGTGAAATTCCAACGAAAATAACAAGAAAGAGGGTAGTTCGCTACTGCCCTGGACAGCTCGGACTTCATCTCTCGCAGCACCGCAGTCCCGTCGTGACCACGACCCGTGCAATTGGGTTGAAATATCGACAAATTTGACGACCTCCCTGGCGCAGTGGTGAGCGCTGTGGTCTAAATAGTGGGAGGTCCCGGGTTCGATTCCTGGCAGGGGTTTGGAATTTTATAATTTCTAAATTTCTGGTGGGAGGCTTCGGCCGTGGCTAGTTACCACCCTACCGGCAAAGCCGTGCCGCCAAGCGATTTAGCGTTCCGGTACGATGCCGTGTAGAAACCAAAGGGGTATGGGTTTAGTAAAAACTGCCATACCCCTTCCAGGTTAGCCCGCTATCATCTTAGACTGCATCATCACTTACCACCAGGTGAGATTGCAGTCAAGGGCTAACTTGTATCTGAATAAAAAAATAAAAAAAAAATTAAAACAAAAATTAATCGTGGTATGTACCTGTTATATATGTACATTAAAATATGTCTATAGAGCGTACTTTGATTTTGCTCAGACTTAAGATAGCGTTAAAATGAGACAAATTTATGTAGAGATATATTTGCCTCGTTTTGTCTTCGTGTCTTAAGTCTACAGCGAAAGAGCAGGCGGATAACCTGGCGTTAAGTGATTACCGCCGCCCATGAACATTTGAAGCACCAGAGATCGGCTTTTCAAGAATTTGTTGAACCGCCCCTTGATCTTGAATAACCCTATGTATTTGGTCCCAGGTTCGACTCTCCGTTCGGGCAAGGAGCCGACCATGGCGTCTATCGGGTTCGTGAGCAAACACTGCGAAGACCTCATTCCGCTGACTAAGGTCGTGGCGGACGAGAAGGCGCATCTGTTGAATCTGGACAGACAAGTTGACGTCAAGGTAATAGTTACTTGTGGTAGAGGGGGAAAGCTCTGGGCTCTTATTTGACGACCTCCCTGGCGCAGTGGTTAGCGCTGTTGTCTTATTAGTGAGAGGTCCCGTCTTCGATTCCCGGTAAGGGGTTTGGAATTTTCTAATTCCTAAATTGTCTGGTCTGGTGGGATGCTTCGGCCGTGGCTAGTTACCACCCTACCGGCAAAGCCGTCCCGCCAAGCGATTTAGCGTTCCGGTACGATGCCGTGTAGAATCCAAAGGGGTGTGGGTTTAATAAAAAAACTGCCCTTCCAGGTTAGCACGTTTCCGTCTTAGACCGCATCATCATTTACCACCAGGTGAGATTGCAGTCAACGGCTAACTTGTATCTGAATAAACAAATAAGACGTGGCGCGTCGCGTGGTGCGTTGCGTCACGCGTCGTAAAAAGCAAACGCTTCATACGAATACGCCCCCCGATTGTGTAAGAATAACCATCTCATCGCTATCGCAATCGTCAAGAAATTCTGCCCTTTGATTGGTTGATTCGCTGTTTACATTTTTTCACAGCCAATCAAAGGGCAGAATTTCTTGACGATTGCGATAGCCATGAAATGGTTATTCTTACACAATTGGGGGGCTGATACTTCAGCATACGAATAGGTAGGCTCCCCGTGCGAAGCCGGGGTGGGTCAACTAGTTTCAAAATCCAAACATACTTGCCTTTTTGGTTGCAGGAGCTAAAGTTCTACTACGTGGAAAGCATCAACGATTTACGCGTCAGTCCCGTTGGCAGTGACCTTAAGAAGGTTATGAAAAGGTAACATTGCTATGTAACCACTGACCTCCGCTAATACAAGTACATTAGACTTGCAATTGCTGAGCTGAGGTCTTACTACCACCGCTTAAAGTAGAAATATTTTAATATTGTTTTGTCATTTCATATCATGGCTGGTACAAAAACCGTACTGGGGTATAAGTCCCGCTAAATGCTAATGCGTGTGGCCGCCATTTCAGTGACGTCAGCACTGGACTGAAGTTTCAACCTGATGGTATATTTTGACTTAAATATACGTCAAAATATCGTCATTTTGATGTTAATGAGACATGGCTCCAGCGCAATAGCAATTTGCGGGACTTATAGCGTGGCAGACTAAACTCTCACTTTGAGAGGAGACCCGTTCTCAGTAGTGCGCCGGTAATGGGTTGATCACGATGACGATGGACCACTGCAGCACTGCAGTCCCGTCGTGATCATGACCCACGCAATTGGGTATTTTGACTACATCAATACTAAATTATTTCTCAGTCATTATTAAATAAAGGGTGTTCCAAAATACGCAAAATCCATGTCCTTTGTTAGTTTTAAGTGTAATAACTAATAACCATTTTAAATTATCGATTAAACTAAAAAAGTACGTCATTATGATGTGACGTCACATTGCAGTATTTCATAGAATATCACATACTAAATGCGCATTTTGACGATTGATAAAAAGTTACTGATTTGACTAGTTGTCAAATACCGTATTGAGTTGAAATGTCGATCTCTCAGAATTATCGCATGAATCGTGGTACAGTGCGACAAGACTTTCTTGGCACTTGAATGACATTGACAGGGGGGCGCTGTTGGAGAACAAAGTCTTAGAATATTCAAACAAGAACAAAGGGGACACTTGACGGCAACGTTAGTTCCGTGTGTACATTCCATGTTCCGTGTGTCGTTCCATGTACGCGTTATTTTCATTCTAATATGTCTTTAAACCATGAAATAAGCCTTAAATCGTCTCCATTATTGTTCCAGAGTGGTATACAAGCTGTCAGGTGTGGTGGAACCCTCAGACAAGCCCAAGCCGTACTACCACGAGGGGTTCAACCACTCGTTAGCGCTGTGGCGCCACGCCATGAGCAAGGAGGCGGACTGCTTCGCGGCTCTGCTCACCGACAACCAGGGCGAGGCCAATGGACTCGCGGAGTTGGGCAAGAAGGTAGGCTTTCTAAAGAGGTAGCATCATCATCATCATCATCATGATGATCAACCCATCGCTGGCTTACTACAGAGCACGGGTCTCCACTCAGAGTGTGTAGGGTTTTGGCCATCTACGACGCTGGCAATGTGCGGTTTGGTAGATTTCACACACCTTTGAGAACATTATGGAGAACTCTCAGGCGTGCAGGTTTCCTCACGATGTTTTCCTTCACCGTTAAAGTAAGTGATGATTAATTGAACTCCGAAAAGTAAGAGGCGCGTGCCCGAAATCGAACCCCCGACCTCCGATTAGAAGGCGGACGTCCTAACCACTATAGCCTAGTGGTTAGGAGGTCCGCCTTATAATCGGAATCACAGCTTTTTTTGTGTAGGTTTGAGTACATTCAAATATTGCTATCTCGCTTCCAGAGCCCTCGCAGCACGAACCATTTTTTATTGAATATTCTGTTTATAAGTTATCAGCCTTGATTTCATTGTCTCCCGAGGTGTGAAAAATAAACAATTAACGTGGTACTTGTTGGGATATTTAGAATTTATCGGAAAAATATCAGTAAAAAGAAAAACTTGGACGTCCTGTTTGAGATATATATTTGAAGTGAGTGAATGTCATCGAATGTAAAAACAAAAAACTCTTAGAAAAAATAAGAATAAGAACATATTTCAATATAAACAATTTAGTTTACAGCCAGTTCCAACATCCCCCTTTAAACTAAATTGTCTTACAAAAAAAAACTTAACATAAAATATTAACACACAGGAACAAGAAAAAATAAATTAACATGAGAAAAAACTAAGACCTAAACTACCTGATGATTCTTCAAGTTCAATTGATTCATGCCTATGCGACATAAGTGTCCTAACCATATTATGCCAGAGCTGATACATGCTCAGACGGTCAGAGTGCACCTCGTACGCAAAATCTTCACTATTCATCTTAGGTGGAATATTAACTACGTACATAGTTGATTGTACGTACGTACGTACGTACGTACAATCAACTATGTACACTGTACAGTCCACCACAGGGCGAAAGCATGACGAACAGAATCACCTTCATTGATGCAGCGGCCGTATCTCCTTCTGGATACCCATCAATAGAAAACCACAGGTTCTCATGTAGCCAATAGTTTAATCATTTTCCAAGTGGGATATCCTTCTCTATTTTTGACATTTGGTAAAAATTGATTTTTCTTGTTCGCAACAAATATAATATAAATGGACAATTAACACCACTTTTTCACTTTTATTTTTCCCCTAGAGCCCTTCGTGCTGATAACGTGTTGGGATATTTAGAATTTATCGGAAAAATATCAGTAAAAAGAAAAACTTGGACGTCCTGTTTGAGATATATATTTGAAGTGAGTGAATGTCATCGAATGTAAAAACAAAAAAACTCTTAGAAAAAATAAGAATAAGAACATATTTCAATATAAACAATTTAGTTTACAGCCAGTTCCAACAGTACTTATAGTGTCTTCATCTTGGGCGCTAATAAACCCCGCGCTTCACTCACGATTCTAGATGCAACACCCTCGCTGCGCTCGTAAGTTTCTCTGAAGTCCCACCTTTCTCTTGGGATTTATCCTGGCGTCCGTAACGTACCCCCATGTTAAATAATACTATTAAGTTTTATTTCAGTTAGTAGGCGCGTCTGAGTTCACTCTAGCGGCTATTATAAAGCTACTAGACGACCAAGTGATGCCCGCAGTACCCGCGGCCTGGGCCGACGACCTCACGCAGCAGCTCAGAGATGACCTTATTGTAAGTACTTGTCAAGATTTCACGTACAAATACATCTTGACAAACAAAAAAAGGTTGCCACGGTGATAAGGACAGCAAATAATCATTTTGTCACATTCTAATAAGAGCTTTAATGCATTTAGCTATCTCGCTTTAATAGTAAAAGTCGCAATAGGGCTACTTCTACAGGTATTGTCCTGAGGAGACGATTGTAAGTACTGCTTAATAGTTTTTTTTCAGCTCGTCGGTGTGTCGGAATTCACACTAGCAACTATTATGAAGCAATATTGTTTCAAACGATGAACGATTCAATAAAATTAGGTCAATTCTCATACATCGCCTTTGAGACTTTAATTTCCTATTTTACGCACTCGAGCCATAATACGTATATTATTGTTACCAGGAAACCCTTGGCTCAGACGGAGTGCTGCTATTTCCGTCGGCGCCCACTCCCGCGCCCTATCACTATGCGGCGTATCTGCGCCCCTTCAACTTCGCGCTGTGGGGGATATTCAACGCGCTCAAGTTTCCTACTGCACAGGTACAGTCTTAAAGTGTGGTGTAAAATGTTCACTTTTCATTAAGTATAGGTACGAATAAATTAAAAAATCCATACTAATATTACAAATAAGAAAGTGTGTCTGTCTGTTTTAGCGTTTAAACTATCGTGAGTGATTTCCATTATATATAATATCTGTCAACGGCTTTACTCACATATTTAGTAGACGTTAGCCCGACTAGTTTTGAACTCATCCGGGGTCCTTTTTCAAGGGACTGTCTGAACGGACCGTCATCCGTTCATCCGATTTTGATCAAATTTGGTATAGAGATAGCTTGCATCCCGGGGAATGACATGGGACATACTTTTTATCCCGGAAAATCCAAAAGAGATCCCACGGGATTTTCTAAAAACCCAAGTCTACGCAGATGAAAGCGCGGGTATCATCTAGTAATAAATTAGAACAGACACCTTTTTCCCCACAGGTTCCTCTTGGTCTAAACTGTGACGGCCTCCCCCTCGGCATTCAAGTAGCGGCAGCGCCACACAACGACGCGCTATGTGTCGCCGTTGCAGACCACATCGGCAAACTGTTCCAAGGCTACGTGCCGCCTTGTCGAGTGCCTGAGTAGTGTGCGAACACCTTTATACCCTTCTTCAGTCTGCCCCTAGGTCTTAGCTCTGTGTTGCCGTCGGAGACCCCCCCCCCTTCCCCACCCCCATTGTGTAAGAAAAACGTATTTACCGCGCGTTGCTGCGCGTCGCGACTGAAGAGAACATTGCGAAGCGCAGTGCAGAAACGAAGACAGGTGTCTTCGTTTTTGCTAGCATTTTAATTACACCCTGTAATTAGGTATTTACTTTTGATGATTAATTTCAAAGTTTTTTTAAAATATATATAAAACTACACAAAGTTAGTTTCAGTATAAGCAAAACCTGAAATTAGTTTGTTCAGAATCAGTTACAGAATCGATTGCAATCTTTTTTACATTGTGTTATATTTTGACCTAAAAATACAAACCTGCAAGTTTAAACACCTAGTTGAATGACCGCATGCACCAGCTGATTCAAGCCGCGCGAGCGGGAGCGCGCACGATCGACGCAAGCCGTCCCGTTCGCTCACAGCCGCTCGCTTGGGGTGACCATGTTTTTTGCGAGGACGACTCAACACAACAAGCTTATAACTTTGTTGTTTTTCATCAAATATTTTTGAAATCAGTACCCTTATTTTAATGCGAAAGTGCGTTTGTTTGTTGGTTTATTGGTTTGTCAATCAATCACGTCGCAACGGATTGACGTGATTTTTGCATGGGTAGATATAATTAAAGACCTGGAGAGTGACATAGGCTACTTTTTAACCCGGAAAATGATTTTTAAAAACTTAAATCCACGCGTAGGAAGTCGCGGGCATCAGCTAGTTTTGTATATTCTTTAAAAATATTCGACACGCGTTTCGGTTTTTGCTTATACTAAAACTAACGTATAATACTATAAGCTGGTTGTAAGATTTTCCAAGTATTAATGTATATGAATTCACTTTTTTGTAAGTATTTTACTGTTAGTATTATATTATATTTATAAGTATTATATTGTATTGTTAATGTAATCTCCAAATGTATAAAGACTGTTTTTAATTTATAAGAATTATATTATTAAAGGTGAAGGGAAAGTATTACTTATATTAATAAAATTGTTACAAAATATATCAGATATTTTTCTAATGTGTATTTTTGTTTTTCAATGATTTATGAATTTAACTGTTCTATGTTTAATTATATTTACTAAGATAGCACTGAGATGTTAAAGGAATAATAAAATAAAAATACGTATAAAATAAAAATTAGTGACGTTTCGTCTAAAATTCCCAACCCGCCCTTCAGGCTACTGTATTGCCCAATGTCTGCTAGCAATAACAACTTGCAGCAGAAGTCAGCTCTATCACTTAACGACAGTAAGGGAACTTGTAACAAAACATTGGTGCTTCGACGTCACTCGCAGGCGTCAAATGTTCCTACATTTGTCGCTAGGTAGCCTACAACCCATTTTTCTTTGATTTTATGTCACCTGATATTTGACATATTATCGTCGATTCAGGATTAAACCGAGAGCACCCTGACTCTAGCTCTAGCAAGTTACTTGCACTGTTTCAACACTTGCAGCAAGTCATACTCTGCAAGTTTTCTATTATGGGAAAGTAACTTCCGCAATTTGAGTTCTGTAAGTTTTATTGCTAGTAGTATAAAGTTGCCTGTGGTTAGCGATTTATTTTCGAAAATAATACGTAGCCTCGGCTCGTGAGATGGGGTGGGAAGAGGGTGCGGGTTGCGGAAGTGCGGACTGTGCAGAGCGTTCCCTCCCCGATTGCCAGCTCGACCTGTCGCGTACTATACGTATTGATTGTTATTAACTTTAATATTATAAAATAAAAGAAGTTTTGTTTAAATGAGAAGAAATCTTTTATTCGATTTAAAATCTCCCACGATCGTTTCACACCCCTGCCTGACTAGATGTCGTTACGATACGATAACATCCGCCATTGAATAATACGACTTTATGAACTAGCATTCGCAATAAATTGACCTTTTGCCACAGTGTAACAACCATACAGTTCGGAAAGACATATATGAGCTTGTACCTATTAGAAGTGGTTAGTGACAATAGTGTAACGAGTGTTGCGTCAACCTACGACCTTTCAGGCGTAGTTTATACACGCTCGATATTAACCTATATTATTTCGTAGGATAAGACCCTGTCCTTGATCCAATCAATTGAGTTTCTGTACTGTATGATTGCTGAACTGTGTTTTTTACAACTATTTCTCATACACAATAAATCCTTACAATAGTCATTTTGTACAATAACTCATTCAAATTAAACCACTTTTTTAATTCACCAACGTTGGCTTGTTGGCCCAATCGCTTTGACACAACACAGACTGCAGACATTGGTAATATAACACTTTCATTACCTGCCCATTGTAATATAACATCCCTGTCCATTATAATTGTCCTGAAATAACAAGGCAAAAATTACGTTTACGTAATAATAATTAACGTACATTTTTAAGTAACAACTTATAATTAACAATGATTTAACATGTTTTATAACCCAACACTACAATACGTATACTTAAAGTAAAAATATTTTCATAAACAGCTATTTTAATTCGTTTTTCCCTCTGTGGTGGGGCACTGAATTCGTCAGAGTTGAACCTGCGACTTTATTAATTTGAATGAGTTACACAATTTCGTAAACCATAATATCACCTTATTAATAATAATAATTTGTAGTTTATTTTTATATCAAAATATCCTAACATTTATGAAGCCTTTTTAATTAATTAAATGCCTTTTCAAAAATTTTGTGCATTGACTGATATGTCAAACTAGAATTCTCAAAGGTAATTTCTAATGTCATTTTAGATTAAGAATCAACAGATCATGCTCTCAATTCGATAAATAATTAAAACATCAACAGAAAATATGTATATAACATGTTATATAACGGGAACCACATTGTGTAACATGGTAATATAACAACATTACACGTGTATATAATTGAAATTATATTATGCACATCTACTGTTTTATTGTTACTTTTTGGAAAATCGTTAAATTTTTTTCACTTTTAAATTACACTGTCGCTTAGCAACAACAAAGATTTAATACTTTTTCAAAGACAACATTTAAGGTTAAATTTTTAATATTTTTTTTAAACATTATTTTAATTAATATATTTTTAACACTACTTATCACATATTTTTTATGTGCGCCCCAATTTTTATAAGTTAGATTATAAAAATGCAATTTGATCATTTAAAATTACTGAACTACCAAATTCGTAAAGTCTTTAATGATAGAAACATTGATAAAAATAAAATCAAAAGTATATTTACAATGGCAAGAATTCTTAATTCTGAATCCAAAAGAAGCAAATTATTTAATCTAAAACAAGATAATTAACACATTAAAAAGAATGAATATGAAATATGTGTACTTCAATTATTTTATCAATTAGATACTTGTTGTGACAAACACATTAACTTAAATTATTCAGTAAGCAAAATATTTTGAGACACTAATTTGACCCTCCTTTTTTCGGAACCGTAATTTCTTGTTTTAAAGTAAACTTTTTTTAGGGGCGTCTTGAAAATAACTTAGATTTTAGACTGCCAATTTTTATTTTTATCGTAATATCTGCCACAACCTCAAAGAAGTTTGCGTCGATGTTAGGCCACAGACACACCTGTAAGCTTTACTCACGTAAGTAGCTTACATGATTAACTTACGGCAAATAGGATCTTGGACCGTACAAAATGAAGTGATTTTTTATATAGCGGTAGTTTATGGGGCTAGAATTCATTATTAAAGAGAATGACTTGAAAAAATTGTGGTTTTTATTTATTTTTAACATGAACGTTACACTGTACGGAAGGTGAAAATGGCAATTTTTTTTTTTCAATTTTTTAACATAAGAATAGAGTGATTTCTGAATTAAAAAAAAAAGATATGCTAAAAAATTGAAAAAAAATTGTCGTTTACGCCATGTGCCGTCATTATTCGCTTTCCGTACAGCGTGACGTTAATAATTAATTATTTTAAAAATTAATAACAATTAAGATTTTTAAATTATTCTTTTTAATAATGAGTTCTAGCCCCATAAACTACCGCTATACAAAAAAATCACTTCATTTTATTACTACAGTCCAAGACCCTATAAGTAGTAAATTTGCTGTCAACAGTTGTTAATTAATTACGTAAGCTACTTACGCGAGTAAAACTTACATTTTTAGTCGCGGCCTTACACGCACTGATGTTGTTTACATTCATGTTTACACTAAATATTCTTTATAAGAGCGTGTCAATTCATTGCGAACATAATCGTGTTTGTACACGTCACAACGTCACTACTAGGTTTATTTTTTTATTTTTAATAATTCTATTATCACTTTAGGATCACGCATATCATGGAATGGAACAGTTACATCACATAGAACGACACCCTGCTACGTCTTATATTATATACATTTACTTGTTTGTACACATTGATATTTAGTCAGTTTACAGATTATTATTTTTACAGCCGAATACAGAAACGTATATTTAATATTTATGCTTTGTAGCACTTTAGTGTTATATCGATCACGATGAAGAATTTCTATATAGATGGTGTTGATTTTATAAATGTCAAACGGTCTTACTGCCGCACTCAAGAGTCGCTTAAACGTGAAAGGAATTAAGTAACGATTTAGCGACTCTGAGTGCGGCTGTTAGAGAAGTTAGAATGCTCTTAATTTGTAACTCTACATATATATTGTGTTTCTCTATTCTCTACACATTATAATTTAAAACCTCCGCCGCGCTGAGTTCGTGTTTGTTCGAGCGAATCTCGAACAAACGGCGGCGGTTACGCACTCATCCGATCCGAGTCCGTGAAAATACGTTCCTTTTTGTTTTGTATGGTAGCTTATGACATAATATGTCGTAGATAATCGCTGGTATTCTCACGGATGCCAAATTTCAGCCCGATCCGTCCAGTAGTTTGAGCTGTGCGTTGATAGATCAGTCAGTCAGTCAGTCACCTTTTCCTTTTATATATTTAGATGATGTGATAATTTTTTCGCATCATCTATCAATAATGTGATTGGTCTGCTAAACACATCCGTCATCTTCGCCCATCACCGCTCTGGTGGATACCGGGCCTTAGCGTTTGAGATGCTCTATAATAAAGATACGTTCCAGTATTCAGATGTTAAGAGTTTAGATAGAAAAATATTGTCACATGGTCTACTCTAGTGTTGCAGTATGAAAAAGCAGTGTTAGGAAGTTATTGTATTATTTGATCTTATAATCTACGACTCATAAGGGCCCTTCTATACGTTGGGCCAAAATACTCTGCCACAAATCTTATAAGGACCGACATCAGCTGCGCGATTGCGGGAGAATGACAGCTACAATGTCACGATCGCAATCATCTCTGATTGGTTAACGCTCGCTCACTATTGGCTACAATGCATTGTTGCAACAAGAATCGCACAAATTCAGCCAATCAGAACAATTGAGATTGTAATAATGATTGATGCAGGTTTTAGACAATCGCCCTACAGGGCTCGGAAACTGGTTAATTTTCTAAACCAGTTACAGTCATTGAACCCGAAGCAGAATTGATTGCAGTTTACATTTTGGTTACCGCTATTTGAACTGTTTAATGAGAAAACCGTTTTTTCAAATTCCGATTCTGTTAAACAGATTTATGTGAGAGATATAGAGCTCTGTCTCGTTTTAACTAAACTTAAGTAACGATTAAGCGACTCTGAGTACGGCTGTAAGTGAATCTTTAAACGTTTGCCCAACGTATAGTAGGGTTCTATAGATGTATGGCAAAGTAATTTAAAATTTTTGACGCCTACCAATAATTTTTTATAGTGTTATAGCACATTGATCAACGTATATAATATTAATCGTGTAATTACTTCTTTAAGAAACTTGAAAACGGATAGTAAATGTCAGTCTACTGTCCATTTTAAGTTTGTAAGAGCATTAGAGCCGGAACACCGTAACACGTTGATATCAATGAATAAAGAATGAGTAGAAGTCTCTGACACTATAGTTGGGCCAATATGAACGTGCGAACTGAGTCATAAGTCATTAGCTCATAGTACAGATAAATGAATATGGAAAAATGTGTGCATAAAGCACACATTTTTCCATATTTTACACAGATGTGGAGGAACTGTGTGAAAAAGGTGACTGACGGATCTATCAACGCACAGCTCAAACTACTGGACGAATAGGGTTGAAAGGCATGCAGATAGTTACTATGACGTAGGCATCCGCTAAAAAGGATTTTTGAAAATTCAACCCCTAAAGGGGTGAAATAGGGGTTTGAAATTTGTGTGTAACTAACTGGTAGCTAATTTTGTATTTTCCCCCTCGCTCTTTATAACTTGTTATCGTCTCGATAAATCCTTTCTTTTACTGTTACACACAACACCAAATGTTCCAGTTCCATAAGGCCTGTAAGTGCGAGTGAGAGGTCTGATAAAAATGGTCGATGACCCCGTTTGCACGTTCATAACGGCCCAACTATAATGTAATGTTAGGTAAAATTTTATTTTTATTATTTTCTTCAGTTATACACATTTTCTAAAAATTAAACAGCGGTTGTTTCCACTGTTTATTAATACTTATTAAAAATTAAAAAGGTATCCCGACTCTATTTTTTTTATTATATACAACGAGCTTTAAAAAAGAGACATTTTAAGACGTGTGCAGGAAATTTTAAAGTACACGATATACTTAAAGTAATAAGTACTAAGTACCTATAGTAAGCTAGGGGTGCCGGGTTGAGACAAAACGCGAGACGTGCCATTTCCGGACACGTTTGCAAATGATTGGCATTACTGGTACGGTACTGGCATTGGAGTGCCATTCCTTCACTAGCACGATACTGGTAATGTAGTACATTGCTGGCACGATGCCAAGACGGCAATGCCAAGTTAATGTTAGCAGCCAGAGGATAAAGACAATACGGGCGCATTATAAACACGAAACTGGCAATGTGGCACGTTCGGGTACGGGGCATCGCTGGCACACCTAAGGCGGTCGCGAGTAGCATGCTTCGCC
Source organism: Maniola hyperantus (assembly GCF_902806685.2). Lineage (NCBI taxonomy): Eukaryota > Metazoa > Arthropoda > Insecta > Lepidoptera > Nymphalidae > Maniola > Maniola hyperantus. Next base: position 1,843,124 of record NC_048554.1, on the reverse strand, counting down.
GCGTCACGCGCCGTTGGCACGACAGCGGCACGCTAACAGCACGCACGCGATGCGCCGCAGTAATGCTACGCTCTCACGGCCCGTTGAACGCAGTAGAGCTACACTGTCACGTGCCATCTCAATAGGCGTGCTTTCAGAAAATTTTCTTTGTTCTCCTACGAATGGTACGTCGTGACCTTCTTCAAGTGGCACGTCATGACCCTTTTCAAGTAGCACGTCATGACCTCGTTCAAACGGCACGTGATATCTACCGAGTGTTTCGTCGTGTCCCTTTTCCATTGGCACGTTATGTCTATCGTATCTCACTTCCTCTCCTTTATCTAATTTCACTGGTGTTACGCTAGCTTCTCTTCTGTATGGTACATTGTGTTCCTTCTCATGCACTTCAACTCTGACGTCATTCATTTCAAGTGGCACATTATGAAATGTGCTATCGTGTGTCAAGTCATGCTCCTCGTCGTGTCTTTTAAATGTCATATCATGTTCCTTTTTAAGTTGCACGTTTCCGCTTCTAATTGTCATGTTGTAGCCCTTTTCAAGTGGCACGTCATGAAATGTATCGTCTAGTTTTCTGAGAGTCATGTCGTGTAACTTTTCAGATGGCACATCCTTTTCGAAATACACGTCCCGTTGTTTACAGTTCTGTGACACGGTCTGGCGCAGTCGGTAGGATTTTCTCGGCGAGTCGTCGTACAGTATTTGGGGTGATTGTGCTAAGACGCGTTGGAGGTGGCGCGCGGGGGTCTTGGTCCCGATTTTTGCGGGTTTGAGTATCCCGGGTGGTGTCGCGAGTGGTGTCCCGGTGTCGGGCGAGTGTCGGGCGCGGGCAGGCAGGGGCGGGGCGGAGGCGCTTCCTCAGCTGGGGAATTTAGCGAACAGAGCGTAGTGCAGGTCGTAACCCGAAAATCGGCAGAACTGAGCATCCTTCTGCTCGTACAGACCTTGGGATGAGAACTTCTTGAGTTGCTGCGAAGCGTCCGATGCCGGGGAGTCCTGAAAGTTAATGTATTCAATTAGGTTTTGTGTAAAAATAAAATAATTTTACTGTAGATTCTGAGGACCCTTTGTTAAACATAAACCAAGTATAGAAATATACATAAATTTTAAAAAAAATGTGTATGGTCATGTAGTAACCCTGCGGAGATTACATACCGGAGTAGCGAACACAGTGACGAGGAACTTGTTGGGGCGGAAGGCGGCCAGCACTCGCGCCAGCAGAGCCTCGTAGTTGCTGGCCGACACGTTGGACTCGAACGACACGTACGAGCACGCCGGCTCGGGGGTGATGTGGATGGTCATGTAGCAACCCTGCGGATAGATAGTACTACAATCACGAAACCCAACCCGCACAGTGAAGTACGATTTAATAAAGCATTAATATTATTATTTTCTAGATTTTGAGGTCAAATATGTATCTCAGAAAGTAAATCACTGAACACACCGTCACTCCTCCAAGACCAAAACACTAGCCACTAAAACGAGATTTTTTTTAAATGGCGGACTTGGTTTTATAAAATAAGGAAATCTGTTAAAAAATGGTTCTTTAAAATACTTCTATAAAAGACGGTGGCCTTAAAACAGCTGCACCTCGATTGCGGGAAACCTGCATCAATCATTATTACAATCTCAATTGTTCTGATTGGCTGAATTCGTGCGATTCTCGTTGCAACAATGCATTGTAGCCAATAGTGAGCGAGCGTCAACCAATCAGAGGTGATTGCGATCGTGACATTGTAGCTGTCATTCTCCCGCAATCGCGCAGCTGTTCTGTTGGACAGCCGAGTTGGTCACATATCAACAATATTACTACACAGCCTCAGTAACACATTTTGTTGTTACACATGATATACCTAATTGTCACTTTTTTTTTCGTAAATTGAAATTGTACTTTTTTACAACTTACAGAGGGTAGTTCCAGATTTCGCTTTGGAAGAACAAAAGAAGATTAATTAGTGGATTTATTTACGTTTCATTTGTACGCATGTGTTTATAAATTCTATAGGAATGCCTTTTGTTATAATATTAAAACTGAATTTCGAGTCGAGCGACAGTGGTACCACGTAAGTGACAATACTTAAACTTTCAGAAAGGGCTAGAACCCAGAGCCGTAAAGCCGGTTAAGAAAACGTCAGTGACGCCGCCTGCATAAATAACTGACGTCACAGACGCTCAACTCGAAATCCACCTTTTGGTCTAGACTCAAACAACAAACTTGAGATTTTGCAGGTACGTTAACTTCTACCATGTTAACCCCACTAGGAAAGGATTTTGACAAATTTTACGAAATCTTAAAAAACTAGGACTGATGCCACACGATGCGTTTCCAGTGCGTTGCGGCGCCGCACCGCTGTGGATTGGAGTATTGGGTGCCACACGGGCACTGCGTTACCGCTGCGGCAAAATCGGTATTTTCGGAGAGTGTGCCGAAGAACTTTTCGACCTGGTTCCTCCTTCACCTTTCTACTATCATACCGCAAGACATCGCCAATGTCAGGAACTGTACGTAGTGGAAATTCCACGGATACGTACAAAGCGATTTGCCTCCTCATTTCTAATTCGAACTGCTAAGATTTTGAATACCCTTCCAGCATCAGTTTTCCCCTCCAATTATAATATGGGTACCTTCAAGTCAAGAATGAATAGGCATCTTCTAGGCAAGTGCGCTCCGTCTTAGGCTGCATCATTATTTGCCATCAGCTCGAAACTTCAGTCTAGTGCTGACGTCACTAAAATGGCGACCAAACGTGTTAGCAATTTGCGGGACTTATACAGCGATTTCCATGTAGGATGACGCAACGGCACCAACGTAACGCATCGTGTGGCTTCACTCTAAATCCATGGGGAAAGAACACGCAGACATTTATAGCTATAGTCGACGCTTTTGAAACTGAGTCGTCGAGTTATGTCTGTTTCGCTCGCACTTACCTACGACCTGTAAGTGCGAGCGAAACAGAGAGATAACTCGACGACTCAGTTTAAAATGCGTCGACTTTAAGTTTTTTTTTTAAAATTCAGATACAAGTTAGCCCTTGACTGCAATCTCACCTAGTGGTAAGTGATGATGCAGTCTAAGATGGTAGCGGGCTAACCTGGAAGGGGTATGGCAGTTTTTATTAAACCCATACCCCTTTGGTTTCTACACGGCATCGTACCGGAACGCTAACCGGCGGCACGGCTTTGTCGGTAAGGTGGTAACTAGCCACGTAGGTATATACTTAGTATATATGCCACTCACGTCTTTGGCCACCCCGTTCATGGAATACCCGCACGGATCGAATAGGTAGTCATCGATCACCATCCCCGGGATCAGCTTATCGATGCAGGATGCCTGCAATCCAAATACTTCCATTTAGAGATCAAGTCGGTTGTAGGATTCCGTAAAACCAGCTAAGTGCGTGGCGGGCCACGCGCAGTGTAGGGTTCCGTAGTCAACTTAGCCATGATAGGCAGTGGCGTGCACAGGGTTTGAAGCCAGGGTAGGCATTAGTTAGGGGAACCTGTTTACTGGCAGGTCATAATGTAAAATTTGCATTGCGCTATTACAACTGGGGTAAGCAGTGCATTTATGCCTCTATGATCTGCACGCCACTGATGATAGGTTTCCTTTAAAATTGATTATATATACTAAATGCTGTGAATTTTTTCACGTTCCTATATACTACCATTTGGCTGATAAAGGGGGGGGGGGGGAGAGAATACACTTGACTCATCGAAAAATAATGTTCCCACACCGACAGTATTTTTAAAAGACCTATTCAACGATACCCCAAACTATGGGGTAGTGTACCCCTACACGTAAAGTAAAATCACAATTTTATTTCACCACTTTGTCGGCGTGATTAATATTTATACCCATGCCAAATTACAGATTTCTAGCACTAATAGTCTCTGAGACTAACCGAGGACGGACGGACGGACATGGCGAAACTATAAGGGTTCCTTGTTTACTACGAAACCCTAAAAAGTGTGACATCAAATGAAAGAGCTTGTTGAAAGGGTCCCAAATATATATTTCTTTTATATAATTTAAAACTCAATAGTTTCAAAGTTATTACAGGGTGTAATTATAAGAACGCTAGCAAAAACTTACAACTTTCTAGTACAAAATAAATCCATACTAATATAATAAATGCGAAAGTGTGTCTGTCTGTCTGTCTGCTAGCTTTTCACGGCTCAACAGTTCAACCGATTTTGACGAAATTTGGTACAGAGATAGTTTGTATCCCGGGGAAGGGACATAGGCTACTTTTTATCCCGGAAAATTAAAGAGCCTCAATAGCTCAACCGGTAAAGGAGTGGACTGAAAACCGAAAGGTCGACGGTTCAAACGCCGCCCGTTGCACTATTGTCGTACCTACTCCTAGCACAAGCCTGACGCTTAGTTGGAGAGGAAAGGGGAATATTAATAATTTAACATGGCTAATATTCTGATAAAAAAAAAAAAAGAGCTCCCACGGGATTTTCAAAAACCTAAATCCACGCGGACGAAGTCGCGGGCATCATCTAGTAATAAATAAAACACTACCCTCCCGTAGTCAGATACAATGACCTCTCACCTTAGTGGCCTCCGCGGCGTTGGCGGACGTGGCGCGAGTGAAGATGTCCATGACGGCGGGGTCGAGGTCCGACATGAGGATCTCGATGGTCTGATCGGGTTCCGTGCCGGAGTAGCCAATGTCCTCGTCCTCTTCTTGCTCCTTCTCCAGTGCGTCCACGGTGCCTGAAAATGAGTAAAATAAGGCTACGTTAAAATCAGTACCTCAGTAAGTCAGTACACATATTATAAATGTGAAAGTGTGTTTGTTTGTTGGTTTATTGGTTTGTCCTTCACGTCACGTCGCAACGGTGCAACGGGTTTGACGTGATTTTTTACATGGGTATAGATAAAGACCTGGAGAGTGACATAGGCTAGGCGGAAAATTAAAGAGTTCCCATGGGATTTTTAAAAACCTAATTCCACGCGAGCGAAGTCGCGGGCATCAGCTAGTGTAAAATATTTTCTTTTAATTTTCAATTGGGGTCATAAAACTGGTTACATACAGTGACCTATTAGCTATACAGGGTGTAATTAGAGCGCTAGCAAAAACTTAGCGCTATTGTTGTACTACCTCAACTCAATCCAATACAAATAAGTAGCTAGCTGATGCCCGCGACTTCGTCCGCGTGGGATTTGGTTTTTTAAAATCCCATGGGAACTTTTTAATTTTCCGGGATAAAAAGTAGCCTATGTCCTTCCCCGGGATGCAAGCTATCTCTGTACCAAATTTCGTCAAAATCGGTTGAACGGTTGAGCCGTGAAAAGCTAGCAGACAGACAGACACACTTTCGCATTTATAATATTAGTATGGATTTAAAATGAATACAAATATACACTTTACTAAAATTAATATGTATCTGATACCTATTACAAGATTCTTCCATCATGATCATTAACAAAAGCAAACATCGACTTCGTTATATCTATTTACCTTCCAGAGGCAAAAGTGTGTAGAGGTACCAGCAGTCTTTCTCCGGACCCATGATGTATGCCCGGCCGTCCCCAAAGAAGGAATCCAGAAGTTCAACCTGCAGACAAAGTATTAATTGTTAAACTTCAATAAACACATCATACCGTTATGTGAGGATCCCCCATATCTATCGAACCCAGGACCTCGTTATCCGCAGTAGAGTATGCTAACCAATAGAGTCTAGATTCTATAACATAGACCAACAAGGCAGAAAAACAAGTCCCAACCAAATTTCATATTTCTATTTTTCCAACTTCATACCAAATTTCATAGTTCTAGGTCAACGGGAAGTACCCTATAGGTTTTTTTAACAGACACGACGAACAGACAAACAGCAAAGTGGATCCTAAAACGTTTCCTTTTTCTTTTTGAGGTACGGAAGCTTAAAAATAAAAAACACGACTACCCTGCCAGAAAAACGGACTAAAAAGTAAAATTTTCACATACAGCCGCTATATTAATTTTTTTCAAAAAAATTATAGCCAGTGACACTCAGGATGATATAAGGATTCTAATGATACCCCATACACATTAATTGGATGAAATATTCATGGAATGCCTATGGAATTCATGGAATACCAATAACACAAACCTTCTTTGTCAAAGAAGCAATAACGCTGTTATCAGTTCGTAGAACTTTCAACTTTGTGTTACGTTTTTACGCGTTTTATTCACACCACGTTCCGAGAAAGGCGACAGATAAACAACAAGCGGATGTCAGGGATGCCACCAAAGGTACTCTAAAATATTGTATAGAAGCAGACGTTACTTTGCGGAAGTCCATGATAAACAATGAACCAAAAGCTCCGCTGAAACAGGTCGAATCTGTATGTTGCAACATGCTGCAAATTGCAAAGCTTCTTTGCAATTTTGCATTGTAAGATCTACATCTCCTGAGGATGCTCCGGTGTCGGAGCGAAACGTGCGTCGAGTGTGTTTTGGGATTTGTATGGTCCTGCGTGGTGGTGGTGCGTATTGCTTGCCGAGTGGCTGTTTTTCCTGCATTGTTAGCAGTGGGAGGGCGGGCGGTGCATTTCGCATGCTGCATGTTGCATCATACAGATTCGACCTGTTTCAGCGGATTACAGCAAATTAAGCTTTTGGTTCCTTGTACTCTGAAATAGTTTAAGCGAACCTAAAAAAATCGTTCCGAGTCGGATTCGCACACTAAGGGTTCCGTACCATCCTACACAAAAATAACACTTAAAATTTTTCCATTTTCGTGACAGCCATTTTGTAATTTTTACCCTTCGTGTGCGATTCCAGCTCGCACTTGATCGACTTTTCTATATATCTTAGTAGTTATAATGCATAAAAAATGACTTCTCATGCGCCAGTTTAATTTTGTGTCAAATTTCATGTCAAAGTTCAATTTTAGTCCTTATTTTAAAAGTGAACAGTACTTTTGACATGACAGTTGATCCATACAGTTAAAATGGCGCGTGAGGAGTCATGTTTTACGGACTATCATATTATTTTTCCTTTCTATTTGAAAATGTACGCAACCCTAATTACATTGATAAGGATTAATTACTCTCACTTCTGAGATTTATTTATCTTAATGCGTTTAATTATAACACGCGCCAAATCAAACATCTATACTATATATACTATTTTGTAACATCTATACATTGGTATTAAGCATAATATTATAAATCGAAGATTAATTAAATGATAAATGGCTGTGGATGTAACTCGCTCCAGCGATGCTCGCTACTCAAATCTAAATATATAAAAAAGAAAAGGTGAAAACTGACTAACTGACTGACTGACTGATCTATCAACGCACAGCTCAAACTACTGGACGGATCGGGTTGAAATTTAGTATGCAGATAGCTATTTTGACGTAAGCACCCGCTAAGAAAGAATTTTTGAAAATTCAACCCCTGAGGGGGTGAAATAGGGGTTTGAAATTTTTATAGTCCACGCGGACGAGGTCGCGAGCATAAGCATGTAAACCGACGACCGAGCACAACCAACCGCTCGGTGGGAGATCTCCCCTTTGGTACGGTCGAGCCTGCACACCGCTCCCGTACAAAAGAAAGAAAGAAAGAAAAAACGTCTATTTATACAATTGTGCCACACATCACAACTTAAAGCTAAAAGCTGGTTATTCCGACGCTTTTTCCACCTGAGAACAAGCAAAAGAAGCGCCGGAACAAACTGTCATATTGTAATATCTTGACAATGCTTACTGACACTGTCTTAGTTACCTCTGAATCAAAATTGTCGTGCGGTTTGAGCTGTGCGGCCGGCCGCGCGAACTCCCGCCGCGAATAGAACACGTTCTGCACGCGCGAATGGCCCGCGGTTTCCTGCGCGAGCTGTAACACGGCGCGAACACATCGTGACGATGCTTACTGACACTGTCTTAGTTACCTCTGAATCGAAATTGTCGTGCGGTTTGAGCTGTGCGGCCGGCCGCGCGAACTCCCGCCGCGAATAGAACACGTTCTGCACGCGCGAATGGCCCGCGGTTTCCTGCGCGAGCTGTAACACGGCGCGAACACATCGTAATGGCGTCGTTTTGCCACAAGTCTTCAGAATCCAGCGCCGACGGGAGACGAACATGCTGCTCTCGCTGTAAATAAAAGAAAAAAAATATTTTTTTACAGTTCTTCTATAAATACGATATATATAGTTAAGGAACTACTGCACCCTACTATAGTTTAAAGTTCATGAACTGAAAGAAAAGGCAGAGAATAATAGGACTTTAGGAATAATTGGATTGAACTTCTGTTAATTTTTAGCACAAATTCTTCAACAAACTCATTAAATTCATTTTGAAGAAAGCCTAACATGGCTATGGTTCATGTATGTATGGTTGACTTAGTATGAAAGTTAAATTGCATACTAAGAATATGGGTGTGAGTCAATGATAGATTTAACTTGAACAGTTACATCAGTGCCGGACTTTGTGATAAATTATGTAACACACATACAATCTTATCGTAAGTTACAGAAGTATATATTTATCAACAATTTTTTTTAACTGAACAGTGAACTCTGAACTAGTCTTATTATAAACTTGATAAAAATACATAAATACAATATAACTTCTAACATATAGTGATGTTTTTAGAAATCAGTACTTATTAAAGATAGACCTCAATATTATAAACAGAACAAAGTGTTTGTTGCCTTTTTGCGGTCCATCAACTTAACTGATTTTGACGGTACAAAGAAAAACCGGCCAAGAGCGAGTCAGACTTCTGTACTCGGGTATTTTTTCGACATTTTGCACGATAAATCAAACCCTATCATGCATAAATATAAATAAAAATCTGTTATGGAACGTACAGGTAAAGCCCTTTCATACGATACCCCACTTGGAAAGAATATTTCCCATGTTAAATGACTAATATTCCCCTTTCCTCTCCAACTAAGCGTGAAGCTTGTGCTAGGAGTAGGTACGACAATAGTGCAACGGGCAGGGTTTTAAACCGCCGACGACCTTTCGGTTTTCAGTCCACTCCTTTACCAGTTGAGCTATTGAGGCTCTCTAGTTATAATCTTATTTCGAAAATTTTGAACACATTTTAATTTTTTTGTGTTGTAACCACTAATTCAGAGTTTTCGGATTTTTTCCTTTACTTGTGCTACAAGACCTACCTACCTGCCAAATTTCATGATTTTAGGTCAACGGGAGGTGATGATTTTAGGTTTTCCTTACAGACACGACAGACGGACAGACAGACAGACAACGAAATGATCCTATACCTAAGGGTTCCTTTTTTCCTTTTGAGGTACGGAACCCTAAAAAAGAGAAAAACGTTTATTGTGCCACACTTCACATCTTATACTAAGAGTTTGGTTATCCCGTTGCTCCCTCCATATATTATAACACATAGAAAGGCTTTCTCCATATAATATTAACATGTGCATTCGGTTCATTTTTGGTCTAAGGAAATACGACCATGTATCTGAATATCGTAAAAAACTGAACTGGCTCCCTATTAGGCATCGACGTAATCTGCATGTTCTTTCTATCCTATTTGCCACACTTTTCCATCCCTGGTCACCACCCTACCTTAAAGATCAGTTTAAATTTTTTAGCTCCGTCGAACGTGATCGCGGCCTGGGTTCCTGTTTCGATTTCAAGCTTATAACGACCAAACATAATACGCATGGCTACGCGGAATCATTTACTGTAAAAGCAGCTTCGCTGTGGAATGCACTTCCGGTCGAAATAAGACGCTCCAAATCGCTGGCAATCTTTAAAAACCGTGTCAAGAAACACTATCTATCACTGTAGATTTTCTGCCATAACTATATGTACAGTTAGCTATGTAGTATGTATTATTTATTTAATTGTACTATATTGATTTTATATAGTATTTATATACATGTATATTGTATATATTATATTTTATAGTATGTACCTATTAGAGTGTATGTGTTTATATATACCTATATATATTATATTTATAGCTACATTGCGACTCCCCGTCTTACAGTTCTATAAGTTCTTAAGTATGGGTTGCCTGGAAGAGATCACTTTAGTGATAAGGTCGCCCTTTGTTTTTTAAGTGTATCCTGTATTCTTACACTCTGTAAATCTATTAACAATAAAGTTATTTTAAATTTAAATTAAATTAAATTAATTTTATTGAAGCGAAAAGGCGCTTCTTTACGGCGCATTGCGCGCTCCCCACTAACTGCAATTTTTTTAAAGTACAATAAAAAGTTGTACAGTACGCGACTGAAAGTAATGTACATCGGCCTTTAGAATGACATTTCGGCTTTGTAGAGAGTTGTCTCTGTCACTCATACCTATATGACGTTTTGTCGGTCTCAACGACAGAGACAGTTCACCATTTTACCACCGAACCGCAAGACGTCGGGCGAGTTTCCATCCTTATGTCGTCGACATTCCATCTACACGCACGAAACGTTTTGCGTCATCATTCTTCATACGTATGGCTAAGGTTTGGAATACTCTTCCGCGATATGTGTTTCCTACCAATTTCAACCCGGGTATCTTTAAAACAAGAGTGAATAGGCATCTTCTAGGTAAACGCGTCCCATCTTAGGCCACATCATCGCTTCCCATCAGGTGTGATTGTGGTCAAGCGTACAATTATAACGAATAAAAAAATGAGACAGTGCTCTACAAATCTGCTATCTCCTTCTAAAGATCGATGTTCATCACTTTCGGCCGCGTACTGTAGTATAAATAGCTTGAGTGATATGAACGGACAAAGGTCTATCGCCACGCAAGATAACGGAATGTCTATCGTGCGTAAATTCACAAAAAAGAACTCAACTGATAACATTTCACTGATAAGACTGTTTGAACTCTTGAATTAACTAATTGTATCTTCAATTTAATAAAGACGACTTGACGATGACTTGAGCACGCGACACGTCGAGATGGCAATACCCGCACAGCCCTCGCGCTAACCCGTTGCGGGCGAGCCCGGTTGTGCGGGGCGCCCCGTCACATCAGGTGACCCGCCTGCTCGTTTGCTCGCTATATCTATTTAAAAAAAAAAAACCTACAGGCTACAGCGTATCAGAGAGTTTCTGAGATAAAATAGGTAAGTTATGTGTGAGACAAAGTAACCGCTCCAGCTTATCAAAATTATGACGTAAACGGCACATACAGGGTGTAACCAGAACGCTAGCAAGGCGGTTTTCAGGTTTATCCCCGAATGTACGATATATAAGACCTACCTACCTGCCAAATTTCATGATTTTAGGTCAACGGGAAGTACCCTGTAGGCCGACAGACAGACAGACAACAAAGTAATCGGATGTACGGAACCTTAAAAAAACATCCGGATTAAATAAAAAAAAATTTTTTTATCAGAGGTGTAACTTTTCCGTTTTATTCGCCAGCTTGATTCTAAAAGTCCTCAACGCATATTATTTTGTTTGACCTAGAGGAAAAGTCGAAAGTGGATTTTTCTCTTGAAAAGCTGACATCATTCCAGAATCATAATAAACAACTCGGGAAGGCGTAAGTGTAGTCCCGAAAAATTGAAATGACGTCATTTCGATGTTAATGAGAGATGGTTCCAGCGCAATTGCAATTTGCGGGACTTATAAGTAGCTAACCTATGCCCGCGACTTCGTCCGCGTGGATTAAGGTTTTTAAAAATCCCATGGGAACTCTTTGATTTTCAGGGATAAAAAGTAGCCTATATCCTTTCCCGGGATGCAAGCTATCTCTGTACTAATTTTCGTCAAAATCGGTTGAACGGATGGGCCGTGAAAAGCCAGCAGACAGACACACTTTCGCATTTATAATATTAGTATGGATTTATTGAATGGTCTTACTGCCGCACTTAGAGTAGCTTGATCATTATTTAAGTTTAGTTAAAACGAGACAGAGCTATATCTCTCACATAAATTTGTCTCGTTTTAACTCAATCTTAAGTAACGATTACAGACTGTGAGTGCGGCTTTTAAGGCCTCTCTGTATAATGTGCCTACATAAAATGTGTCTGGCATAAAGATCGTAAGTGTAACAGCAAGCCTCCATAACTAACGTAGGTAAATCAACTGCGTCACTCGTGCAGCGAGCACGAGCGCGCAGGCCCGAATCGATAACCCACAGAGCGGCATTGCATCGACTTACAATTACAGGTATTATACAGCCTGTACTCCACTCTCGATTGCTGAGTTATACAGGGTGTGGCCTGCTTCCAGTCATCATCATCATCATTAACCGATAGACGTCCAATGCTGGACATAGGTCTCTTGTAGGGACTTCCACACGCCACGGTCTTATCCAGCGGCTTCCTGCGACTCGTCTGATGTCGTCCGTCGACCACTGCGTCTTCCGGTGTGAGGTCGCCATTCCAGCACCTTGGGACCCCAACGTCTATCGGTTTTACGAAATATGTGCCCTGCCCATTGCCACTACAGCTTCGCAACCCGTTGAGCTATGTCAGTTACACTGTCAAGGCATACGTAGTCCATCTCACATTGTCAACTACTCAGGTAATGTGTTGGTCTTGTGTTGGTACGAGACACGAGTATGAGTAATTAACCACGTGCCAGAGCACGTTTACCGGTCGTGGCCAAAACACGTTCCCATCGCAGGTATCGTCTTGAATCTTCAATGTAATGTAGTAAGACTAGGGACTTATTTTTATAACAATCATTACTACAATAGTTATGTCGATGGTGTATGACTGAGTACACTACTACACCTACGTAGTTAGTGTACATTAACTACATCTACACATTTCACTTGAAATAAGCTACACTAACCCTACACTACACTAAGCTACACTAAGCTACACATCAGCAAAATAATTATAACATATATACATTGAACTTAAATTAATAATGTAATCACCCTGTACCAGTTAAAATATAATACACGAAGTAGTGTGAGTGAGCGTCTTACGCTCGTGGTATGTTACTACTCCGCTGTGATATTTAATAATGAACGTTTTCTTACCTACCTACATTATATAAATGATTGTGTTTTTTACCTATTATGTATATTAAGTCTAAAATACTTTTTAATGTATAGTAAGTTTAAAATAACCCACATTTAACTTAATGTTGTTAGTTTATATTAAGTAATTGTTAGTTAGCTGTTAAGTATTGAGTATAACAATAAATTAATGTTACGTGTAGGTACCTATCGACTGTCGACGGCACTGGTGTACGGAAAAACTTATTTAAAGTTTATGAATGCACCAAACTTGTTGTAACCTGCAAATATTCTTCTTTAATAAATAAATAAATACAATACAAAATACAATCTCAATTGTTCTGATTGGCTGTATTTGTGTGATTCTTGTTGCAACAATGCATTGTAGCCAAAACGTCAACCAATAACAGATGATTGCGATCGTGACATTGCAGCTGTAATTCTCCCGCAATCGCGCAGCAGTTTGCATTTCACCTAACATTGTATGAAAAAGGTGAGACGCACGATGATTTTCACCGAAAGCGCGCGAAAAGGGTTTAGGAAAATTTTGAGAAAAAAATATTAAATGTATGTTTGCAAAGTAAAGATATTTCAACTGATAAATAAAATAAACTATATCTAAAGTTAAATTGTTTTAGAATTTTCACACTCTTAATCTTATTTATTTACGCCCAAAGTTGTCATAAAAGTGTTAATAAAATAGGAATATTTCGAGGCTCGTAACTTAAAAATCAATATTTTCTCAATGTTTTATACATCAATAACGGCAAGACAAATCGATATAATACTTAGTTTTGAGCGTACAATATCCCGCTTCGACCAAAACTTCGGCCCATTTTGGCCGAAGCCAAAGTTTTTGCCGAAGGTGTTTTTTTGGCCGAAGCCTAAGGTTCAGTCGGACACTATCTTCCGTAGTAGGGCAAAAATAAGACGTGTAATATTTGTCTAGCTAGATCGTTTAAGCGGCCCGCCTGCGCGTCAGGAAGTACGCGTTGTAATATTTCAGTGCTCCCGCTAGATTTAGAAATGTTTCCATTCCTATTCATGACTCCACCGTCACGACTAGATGCTAATGTGGAGTAGACACACCTGTTTGTGACTGTTATTTTACATAACACTTAGAGCTTGTCCAGAAGGAGCGTATTCGCCGCGATTCCCTCGTGCGTATCACGCGCGACCGTTTTGCCCAGAAAGAGCGTACCTACGCGCGAGCCCGTATCAAAATTTTGGCGCTCCATTTCCCTGGATACGTGCATTTGCTCTGGATATCGCGCGTTAACTGGGCGCAACAAGGCGTCCCTAGTATCTCGACTCGCGCGAATTACGCGCGAATCACGCGCGAGTCGAGTCTGGCGTAGTGCACGCAATTTACGCGCGTATTTTGAATTCGCGCGATGCTTGTGGGCGCGATGTATTGGCGCCTAGTATCTCGGTAACACGCGAATGAATTCGCGCGAAACGTTTCGCGACGAATTCGCTCCTTCTGGACAAGGTCTTAGGTTGAGACCTATAGAGCGCACTTTTTATTTGCTCAGACCACCATCCTATAGACGTCGACGAACTGTGTCGTGAACTGTGCTATGAGCTTTTATGTCGACTGTCGACACAGAGAATTCAACATCAATAGTACGCATATACAAGGTTTTGCATAAAAACAAAATCGTAAAATGTTGGCGGGGGATAGAGGAGAATGCTTTGTTGTGATTGATGTGACGTAATCAAGACAATGTGCGGAATGAGGGTACCGAACGGGAATGGGCCGAATTTTATGCTAAGTAAGTGCCTAAACTTGGTGATCGGAGGTGTCCGGCTATTAGGCGTCTATAGGTGGTGGTCGATAACCATCTATCTCTGTTCTGTTGTTGTTATAAAAGTCAAAGACTCGAATCACGAGCAAGCGTAGTCGCACGTTACAACCAGGAATTGGCACTCGACCACGTTTATTTCAATCGCACCCCATTTAATCCGAGTGTTAGTAAACCAACGGCAACGCTAATTTTCGCGAATCAAACTATTGCGAGTATTACAACAATATAGATAACTGAAAACTTCAAGATAAGGGGCATTTTGAGGAAACCTGCAGGCCTAAGAGATCTCTTGAAGTCTACAAACCCGCACTGGGTCAGTGTGGACACCATGACCTACTGAACCTTTCTCATTCGGAGAAGAGACCCGTGCCCAGAAGTGAGCCGGCGATGGGTTGATCATGATGATTTAGGTATACTCCAAGAATTCGATCGACATAATCCCAAAAGTTTGTCTTAAATTAACCCGGCCTCACCACTGTCAAGGTGAACCGGTCGCATGCAATTACGTCCCTGCAATCTTCCCCACTCACATTACATGGTTTTATATAACGCTTGTGTAATGGCTGCATCCGATCCGAACAATTTAGCTTCATTACCATCATCAACAATCGATAGACGTCCACTGCTGGACATAGGTCTCTTGTAGAGACTTCCACACGCCACGTTTTTGCGCCGCCTGAATCCAGCGGATTCCTGACAATAGCCTGATGTCATTCATTCATCTAGTGCCAGGTCGCCATTCCAGCACCTTGGAACCCCAACGTCTATCGGTTTTTCGAACTATTTAGCTTAATGCATTGCAATGTGATAATTTTATATTTCATCACCAACAGAGGACTGGGTCAGTACTATTGCTACCGCTCAGAATGAAAAGGTTTTACTCCGTTGTCAACCACTGCCTAAGTGCGGATTGGCAGACTTCATATAACTATGAGAATATTATGGAGAACTCTCAGGCATGTAGGTTTCCTCGCGATGTTTTTCTTCACTGTTTTAACGGTAAAGGAAGGATATTTAATTACTTAAAACGCACATAACTCCGAAAAGTTAGAGGTGCGTGCCCGGGATCGAACCCCCGACCTCCGATTAGAAGGCGGACGTCCTAACCACTAGGCTATCACAGCTAGTGTGTGCTATATTGTTGTTTAAATACCTACTATGCCCTGCCCGTCTCGGTAACGACTTCGGCCTTGAGGATTGGATGTCCAAAACTCGTCACAGCGCGTTACGAATTCTGGCTACGCTACTTTTTGCTAGTGTTTGTTTTTTTTATTTGTTGGGCGATTGACTAGAGCTTCGAACCGTATTTCTGATATCATGGTTAATTTTGTTACTAAGCTGTTCTTTTTTTTTCACAGCTAAAGCCGAACAAAGTGCTAAAAGCGTAACATCGATATAAATGACAAGATATGGTCAAGCGAACAAAACTTTTCACGGTTTAGAAACCAAATAAATCAGAGCCACGCCACCTCTCAGATACGTATGAATGACCCGTTTGAAATCCAGACGTTACTGAGGTTGCGTTGGTGCATAAGCACCAATTTTGTTTGTTCAATAACTCTGTCCATACGAAATAATATAGAAGTCAAGTAAGCATTTTTTGCTAATCAACCTTTGCAACGTGAGATAAGAACGTGGGTGGACGAACGAACACGTGGATTGTGGGTGTGCTCCGTGTGCCCAACGAAGAATTATACAATACAGAAAATACAATTTTATTTCTTTGACAATTTACCCATTACCCGATGAGACGTCAATCTGTCGCCCGAACCACTTCAGTTTGCGACAGCCTACAGAACTTCTAACAAAACGTTGAGGCTTCGACGTCACCGGCAGACACAGAACTTTAGGTAGCCCCAAAGTAGTCCTATTTTTCTTTGATTTTACGTCACCATAGCTCGGCAGCGTTCAGGAAGCTTCAAGATGTTTTCTTGTCCGAAAATTCCTCAATGATCAAATCAGAAATGAGGAGATCCGTAGGAGAACTAGAATAACCGACATAGCTGATAGCTCAACGGGTTGCGAAGCTGAAGTGGCAATATTTGATATTATCTACCACGTTAGGCAAGTGCTGATTGGCTTACTCCACACACTTTTGAGAACATCATGGAGAACTCTCAAGGTTACGTTTTCCTTCACCTTTCACAGGTGATATATTTACTTAAAACGCACATAACTTCGGGGTTCGATACATAGGTGGTCGTAATTATCAGCACAGGTTATGATTCTGATTAGTCATTTATTCTCAGTTGCGGAATCGATTCGGAAATACAACCAGAGTCCTGGTACTATTTTTCATGCCTGAAAAAGAAAACAGACGACTCGACGCCAGCCCAGCCCAGTGTCCATTGTAGGGCGCATGCGCCAAAGCCACCACCTTGACCTTCCCACCCCCTTCGCCCCTAGTTCCTACGACTGAGTGACACATCACCACTTACACCTTACATACACCTTTTGTTTAATCGATACTGCAATGAAGAATCTTTTCGCTTTGTTGCAACAGCTATTAACTTCAAACTAGCGGATACCCGGCATCTGCTACCTACTACGCTAAAAAAGAATATGCCCAATGCTTTTTTGTTGGTCTAAAACCATATTCGCATTATTGCTTTTCTAATGAAACTGGTCTAGGACACATCGGTTGGATGGTTTCAAAGTCTATAACGGACAAAGGTAGAAACAGTTTTGTGTTTTTAACCGACTTCAAAAAAGGAGGTGGTTCTCAACTCGGCCCGTTTTTTTAAATGTATAATCTTTAAATATATAAAAGGATTAACTGACTGACTGATCTATCAACGCACAGCTCAAACTACTGGACGGATCGGGCTGAAATTTGGCATGCAGATAGCTATTATGGCGTAGACATCCGCTAAGAAAAGATTTTGAAAATTCAACCCCTAAGGGGTAAATAGAGGTTTGAAATTTGTGTAGTCCACGCGGACGAAGTCGCGAGCATAAGCTAGTGTTAAATAATATACATATTGTTGTCTACAACAATAATAAGTTGCTAGTTAACCTGGCTTCTAGGAGAATGAGGTTATGTAACGAATCAATACGACAGACGCGCGGACGTCAGTGCACATGATTGCGACAATGATCAATCATATCTAGGGGTCATTGACATATTGTGTACTTAGTCGATTCTCCACATAAAGTAAAGTGGCAACATCGATATAAATGACAAGATATGGTCAAGCGAACAAAAATTTTAACGGTTTAGGAACCAAATAAATCAGCGCCACCTTTAGATACTAATGAACGACCCGTTTGAAATCCAGACGTCACTGAGGTTTTTGTTTGTTAAATAACCCTGTCCATACGAAGTAATATATAAGTCAATGAGTGGCAAGTTTGTGGCAAATTGAGGGTCAACCCTCATGTGGTAGGATTTTGATACGAAATTAAACGGTGTGTCTGGAATGTAAGATTTCCTTCCTTTGTGGTTTTTTTAATTTATTCAGATACAAGTTAGTCATTGACTGCAATCTCACTTGGTGGTAAGTGATGATGCATTCTAAGATGGAAGCAGGCTAACCTGGAAGCGGTATGGCAGTTTTTATTTAAGCCACACCCCTTTGGTTTCTACACAGCATCGTACTGAAACGCTAAATCGCTTCTTTTCCGGTAGGGTGGTAACTAGCCACGGCCAAAGCCTCCCTCTAGACCAGAACAGAAATTTAGAAATAATGGAGTGGCGACCTCGCATCGGAAGACGCAGGGTTGGAAGACCCCCCACTAGGTGGACGGACGACATCAGACGAGTCGCAGGGAGCCGCTGGAATCAGGCGGCGCAAGACCGTGGCGTGTGGAAGTCCCTACAAGAGACCTATGTCCAGCAGTGGACGTCTATCGGTTGATGATCAAATTGAACAAGTTGTGTTTACACAAGAAAACCACACTATAAATAAGTCGTCTGAATAGGTTTGTAACTTATACCCTATATGACATATTAATAGTGCAGCAAGCCATTTGTCTTCAAGGTCGTATAAATTCAGTGTCGTGGAAACTTCTGATGGTTTGAGAGTTCAATATTATTTATTATTCCAATGTAGGTACGCGTCTTCCAGGTGGTAGGTTTTTTTTCTCTATTGTACCCCGTACAATTAAATATTATGGTTTAAACTGCAGCATCATGCAACATTCATATCTTCTTTCATATCAAAGTGCTGGACAAATTAAAAACACGTGTGCAGTTCACACGCGGTATAAGTTGAATTTCAATTCAATTTCTATATAATATTATATTACTCCTTAAAAATAACTCCTAATATTATGCTACAATAGTCAATCTGTGATCCTGCCAAAGGAGTGCTTAGGCCTTAGACACTCGTAGTTCGTACTATGGTAACTTCCTAGATCAGTGTTTCCTGTCAATTATAATCCGGGTATCTTTAAAACAAGAGTGAATAGGCACCTTCTAGGCAAACGCGTCCCATCTTAGGCCACATCATCACTTTCCTTCAGGTGTGATCGTGGTCAAGCGTGCGCCTATAACGAATAAAAAAATAAAAATAAAAAAACTTGTGTTACGAGCCTTCGTACGTTACGTTGCCTTCCTCCGCACCTTGTTACATAATAATATTATATTACAGTATCTTGCTTGTGTTAGTAACTTCAACTTTATGTGTTGATGTGTTTATTTATTTATTTTTACTTTTTATTCCACTTATCTGTCATCTATTCATCATCTATTCCTCTCTTATTTACTGTTGTATTTTTATTTTTATATATTTTACGTATATTATGTATATTTACTTTATTTACTTAGTACACCCCTTCCGCTTTCTTTAATTTTTATAATATCCTCTACCCTATTTTATTTATCTACGCTATTTTAGCGATAAGGCCGCCTATTGTACATGCTATCTTTGTTATATATGACTATTGTTTTGGTTTTGGTGTACAATAAAGCATATTTTACTTTTTACTTTAATTTACTTTAGTAATTAAGAAATTACTTTTTAAAACATGTTTTTAATAAAGTCAAAGTCAAAGTCAAATGATTTATTCAAAATAGGTAATAAATTACTCTTATTGATTGTCTGGTATAGTGTTAGATTTGTAAGATAATATAGTGGTGATAATTATAACGCAAACTTAAAACTAAAGCTACGAAGCTAAAAAATATGTATTTATAATTATTATAATGTAATCATTATTTCTTACTAGACGATGCTCGCGACCGAAATCAACGCGGATGATCGCGTAGATTTCGGTTTTTAAAAATCCCGTGGGAACTCTTTGATTTTCCGGGATAAAAAGTAGCCTATGTCCCCGGGATGCAAGTTATCTCTGTACCAAATTTCGTTAAAATCGGTTGAACGGATGCGCCGTGAAATGCTAGCAGACAGACAGACAGACACACTTTCGCATTTATAATATTAAGTATGGATTACCGACCATTTAATATTTATTTACATAAATAACTGCCCTGGCGAAGTTCATTCCGCCTAACAGTCGATTAAATTTTTTTTAATTTTTCTCTCCGTAAGAACCATCCTCGTACTTCAAGGAATAATATTATGAAAAAAGAATTAGCGAAATCGGATCAGCTGTTCTCGAGATTTGCGATCAGCAACACATTTAGCGATTCATTTTTAAATATAGAGATAAGAACATTAAATCTTAATTTAAATATAATAAAAATAAACAACTACTAGGTATAGCTTTAAACTGAGTGCGACTAAACTAACCGCAATAAATCACGAGTTAGTCTCGTGGACTGTGGAGTTCACACACAATCTAATAGGTCATCCAGAAACGTGGAGCCGACTGCTCACTATCAATTAGTTGATGCTAGTAAATTGTAACGTTTACTGATAACATTTGTTTAATTTTTAGGGTTCCGTACCTGAAAAGGAAAAACGGAACCCTTATAGGATAACTTTGTTTGTCTGTCTGTCTGTCAAGAAACCTACAGGGTACTTCCCGTTGACCTAGACTCATGAAATTTGGCAGGTAGGTAGGTCTTATAGCAGACATTCGGGGAAAAATCTGAAAACCGCGAATTTGTGGTTACATCACACAAAAAAATTAAATTATGGTCATGAAGAATAAATTAATGTTTTTAATTTTCGAAGTATAATAACTATATCAAGTGGGGTATCATATGAAAGGGCTTCACCTGTGCACTCTAAAACAGATTTTTATTTATTTTTATGCATCATAGTTTTTGAATTATTGTGCAAAACGTCGAAAAAATACGACTGTAATACGGAACCCTCGTTGTGCGAGCCTGACTCGCACTTGGCCGGTTTTTTTCCTTATGCTGTGCTTAATAAAGAACAATTATCGGGTTTAAGATTTCGTGCTGCGTTGAGATAGAGGGGTCAGGGAAACGCCCTAACTGAAATCTTTAAATATTAATAAAAAAAGCTTTTAAAAAGAGATATCCTTATCAAAACGTTCAAGAAATGTATGAAATATCAATAAAGTTTTAAACTTTTACAGTAGGTACATCGTAGATTGTACAACAAGGGCATAAAACAAGCCATTTTATGATCGATTTATACACTCTGCTTTTCTTCGATTGCGGGGAAATGAAACAATAATATTATTATACAGGACGCGGCCGAAAGTAATGTACATCGACCTTTAGAAGGAGATAGCAGATTTGTAGAGCGTTGTCCCTGTCGTTGAGACCGACAAAACGTCATATGGGTATGTGTGACAGAGACAACGCTCTACAAAGCCGAAATGTCATTCTGAAGGCCGATGTACATTACTTTCGGCCACGTACTGTACCGAAGTACATGTCTAAAGTGAAATTCGAGAAATGAGGTGAGTAGGTCGGGAAACCTATACAACTAAATTGTGGTAAATTAAATTAAACTACCTGACGATTCAAAAGCACTTGTAAAAGTTTACTTGAATAAAAATATATTCTATTCTATTCTATTCTAAATATGTTCTATTTTGGTGCTCCAAATGTTCACGGGCGGCGGTAATCACATAAAATCAGGTAACCCAAAGTCTCACTAATAATAACAATTTGGTAGCTTTAACATAAAGCAATCGTCCAAAAACAAACACTTATAAAAACCAATGTCATTGATAAAAACGCGCCTTGAGCAATATCGCAGACCGCAGTCCAGTCTAAATAGATCACAAATTGATATCTACAGAGATCGATGAGGGTCAAATGGGACGCGAAATATTGTCAACTGGGACAATCATGAATAAATCATTTGATGCAATTGATCAGCGTCTGTTCGAAGTTTCCAGGAGCTTGGTAGTTTCAAGGCATCATGCAATATAAGAGATATACTAAAGGTTCGTACGCACCTGAGCGGCGCGGCGCGGCGCTTCAGCGAGCTGCACGTCGCGGCACAGAGTGTCAAAATATCATTTCTATCATTTTGTATGGCGCATATCGCACTAGAGCGGCGCTGCACAGCGCTTCACCGCGCGTTGCCGCGCGGCACGGCTGGAGAGAATATTTTGAAGCGCAGCGAAGCGACGCGCAGTGCAGTGACGCTAGTGCGACATACCCAGCGGCGCGGCACGGCGCTTCGCGCTCGTACGCGAACGGGTATAAAAGTGACGCGCAAGTGACGCGAGGTGCCGCGTACTGAAGTTGTAGTGCGGTAGGCACCGTCGAGCGGCCTGAGGTGACGCGTTCTGCAGTCGGACTGAAGCGCCGCGCCGCGCCGCTCAGGTGCGTACGAACCTTAAGAGCCTCGATAGCTCAACCGGTAAAGGAGTGGACTGAAAACCGTCTGGGAATTACTGGCTGCTAACTATAAATAAATATATGATCACATAATATACGAACCGAATACGGATGAGTGCACAAACGCCCTATGTCAAGAGACTAGTGAAAGACTTGTCCAGAGCATAATATTATTATTTGGTAGCTATGTATCAATCCTACTACAGGTCAGGCTAAGGAGGTTGAATGCATACTTCAAGTTTATCACCCAAAACTTAGCTGATATTAGAAAATATTGTATGAAGTAAACAAATAAAATGTAATGTTTTATCTACCGCAACTTCGTTAATTCTCCAGATATTTATGGGTTTGCTTTCACTATCAGACGGTTCTGGCAGCGTGCCCGGAGCGTCAGAGATACGCAAACAGCGACGAGACGAGACGGCAACGTTCACGAAGCGCGACGTAGTGATAGGAGGAAAGGAACACGTAACGTAACGGCGTATCACCTTTATTTTTATCTTCAGGGAGGTAAATATTTGCAAAGTTTACGGGTATTTGCATAATAACGTCAGTTGTGGACTGCGGATGACAGAGTGATTTAGCTCGGTTTTACCCTTTAAAGCAAAGACTCCGGACTTGTACCTTATGTATATGTTATCATCCGTTGTCCCCGCTCTGAGCCGATGATGAGCGGAGACAAACGGTGCTGAATAGATGGTGTTGATCGAACCACTTCAATCTCTATGATCGAGACCCAAGAGCTATCGGAATATAAAACTACAGAACATTAAGATTTTTTTTATTTTATTCAGATACAAGTTAGCCCTTGACTGCAATCTCACCTGGTGGTAAGTGATGATGCAGTCTAAGATGATAGCGGGCTAACCTGGAAGGGGTATGGCAGTTTTTATTAAACCCATACCCCTTTGGTTTCTACACGGCATCGTACCGGAACGCTAAATCGCTTGGCGGCACGGCTTTGCCGGTAGGGTGGTAACTAGCCACGGCCGAAGCCTCCCACCAGACCAGACCAGAAATTTAGAAATTATAAAATTCCAAACCCCTGCCAGGAATCGAACCCGAATCGACCTCCCACTATTAAGACCACAGCGCTCACCACTGCGCCAGGGAGGTAGTCTACGTCTAATAATATTAGATGCATGTCTGTTGACGAAGATGATGAATGATTGAAAGTAACTAAGTAAGATTATTCTAATTATTATCCAGAATTTTGCAGTCTGAGCACTCTGGGTTTCATAATAAAGAGCATTAATTATTCCTAAGCCGGAATTAATACCGGCTATTTATTGTGGGGAATACAAATATGTCAGCATCACTGGATTTTCAGGCTTGGTACCGCCAGTACATGTTTGACAGGACTTTACCATGACTTTACCACTCCGCCAAAAAAATTACTTCATGACAAATTCGGGATTCCTTTTTCAGGATTTCACCACTCTACTAAAAAATATTTCAAGCTACGAGTAGGTCTTTCGGGACTTTACCACTCCGCTAAAAATTATTTCAAGCTACGAGTTGGTCTTTCGGGACTTTACTACTCCGCTAAAAATTATTTCAAGCTACGAGTAGGTCTTTCGGGACTTTACCACTCCGCTAAAAAATATTTTAAGCTACGAGTAGGGCTTTCGGGACTTTACCACTCCGCTAAAAATTATTTCAAGCTACGAGTAGGTCTTTCGGGACTGTACCACTCCGCTAAAAATTATTTTAAGCTACGAGTAGGGCTTTCGGGACTTTACCACTCCGCTAAAAATTATTTCAAGCTACGAGTAGGTCTTTCGGGACTTTACCATTCCGCCAAAAAATATTTAAAGTAATAGGCAAACGCTTGACCACAATCACACCTGATGGAAAGTGATGATGAGGCCTTATATGGGACGCGTTTACCTAGAAGATGCCTATTCACTCTTGTTTTAAAGAAGTTGGAAGTTAAGAATAGAAGTAAAGTGATAATTCCGCGACATAAAAATGTAACGGGAAGATTAAGTTATCAACAGCTATCAGTATAATGTAGGATTGCCATTAAAGTGACCCACAGAAATGACCCGCGTGTGTTATCAGTTCTGACCCTAAGTCTCTGAGTCACATGGTACCTTATGACGTGCTAAATAATTGTGAGAAGTAGTTTACTCAAGGAGATAACCCCACGGATGGTATCTATTCTTCTGAAATTTGAAGTTTCTGGGGTTTAAAGTTCGCAATATAATTTCAACCTTGGATAAAGACCGCATGTCGCTTTAAATAAGTAGTTTTAACGTATAAATCCATACTAATATTATAAATGCGTCAGTGTGTCAGTCTGTCTGCCTATCTGTTTTATCCACATCCCTTTGGATAAAACAGATAGGCAGACAGACTCGAATATAGGTGATTTTTACTTTTTTTATTCCATCACAAATTAGCCTTTCACTGCGATTTCTGATGATGCAGTCTAAAATGGAAGGGGACTCACTTTAACGGGTATGGCCGTTTTAACCTCATTCTAAAAATCCTTTCCTAGTGCATGCCTACATCATAATAGCTATCTGCATGCCAAATTTCAGCCCGATCCGTCCAGTAGTTTGAGCTGTACGTTGATAGATCAGTCAGTCAGTTAGTGGGTCAGTCAGTCAGTAAGTCAGTCACCTTCCCCTTTTATATATTTAGATTATAAATTTTTCACCGATTACCTACCTAATCGGAAAACTGCGACATTCCTACTAAAATCGGAAAATGAAAATTTCTCATTTTGAATCGAAACGATTTGGAAGGAATAAATCTTTGTATTTAACTACCTAAATGAGTAAATCAGAACGGACGCTAGGAAATTTCTTTCAGTGTAATTCTCCTACGGGAAAACCAGAAATATATGTACTAACTGAAAAAAATACACGTGAAAAAATTAGGAGAACGCGCGCATTTAATTTTATTTCAACCGTGCGTCAAGGTTACGCACTATTTTTTTAGGGTTCCGTACCTTAAAAGGAAAAACGGAACCCTTATAGGATCACTTTGTTGTCTGTCTGTCTGTCTGTCAAGATACCTACAAGGTACTTCCCGTTGACCTAGAATCATGAAATTTGGTAGATAGGTAGGTCTTATAGCTGACATTTGGGGAAAAATCTGAAAACCATGAATTTAGGGTAAGATCACACAAAAAAAATTAAACTGTGGTCATGAACTAATAAATTAGTATTTTCAATTTTCGAAGTAATATTACTATATCAAGTGGGGTATCATATGAAAGGTCTTCACCTGTGCATTCTAAAACAGATTTTTACTTATTTTTACGCATCATAGTTTTTGAATTATCGTACAAAATGTCGATAAAATACGATTGTAGTACGGAACTCTCAGTGGGCGAGTATGACTCGCACTTGGCCGGTTTTTTCATGTAAGAGAAAGAATAATAAAAATAATGAAAATAATGAAAATACATAGTTCCATCAACTCCCACGAGCCATTTAAAATAGCGAGTCACGTGAGAGAGAGTTTTATTTTGTTTTTATGTACGAGTCTATAAATAAACGTGTAAGCTCTGGTCACTGACAAAGCTGCCTCATTTAATACATACAAATAATTTATACAACGTTTAGAAAAATAACCAGCAAACCCGTACGTTTTTAGAATTGCAAGATTCTGCCAAGGCTTATCAAAAGTATAATAATACTAGCGACGCGCCCCAGCTTCACATACTAATGTCACAGTTCACGACAGTTAAGGAACTTCTAACAAAACGTCAAGGCGTCGACGTCATTGGCAGGCGTCAAATTTTAGTACATTTGACGCAGGTAGCCCTAAAGTAGCCCTATTTTTCTGTGATTTCACGTCACCATATTTGACATCATATCGTCGATTCAGGATCACCAAACCGAGAATTCCCTCACTCTAGTTCACTCTGCTAATGTGGTGTCAGTGTGGTTAATGTGACTGACTGACTGATCTATCAACGCACAGCTCAAGTTGTGTTGTCCGCGTGGACTACACGAATTTCAAACCCCTATTTCACCCCCTTAGGGGTTAAATTTTCAAAAATCCTTAGCGGATGCCTACGTCATAATAGCTATCTGCATGCTAAATTTCAGCCCGATCCGTCCAGTAGTCTGAGCTGTGCGTTGATAGATCAAGTCAGTCAATCAGTGACCTTTACTTTTATATATACACATATTTAGATGACGATAGTTGTTCACGAAGCAGTGATAGCCTAGTGGTTAGGACGTCCGCCTTCTAATCGGAGGTTGGGAGTTCGATCCCGGGCACACACCTCTAACTTTTCGGAATCATGTGCGTTTTAATTAATTAAATATCACTTGCTTTAACGGTGAAGGAAAACATCGTGAGGAAACCTGCATGCCTGAGAGTTCTCCATAATGTTCTCAAAGGTGTGTGAAGTCTACCAATCCGCACATGGCCAGCGTGGTAGACTATGGCCAAAACCCTTCTCACTCTGAGAGGAGACCCGCACTCTGTAGTGAGCCGGTGATGGGTTGATCATGATGATGATGATGATGAGTTGTTCACGATGTCAGAAGAAATCAAGCCAAATGAGAGCTTTCATCGAAAATATACTATAAACTTACCTAAGTACATAGGCGTCAACCTGATCGCTCTGCGTGAACGAGATGATTTCGCAGCGAACAATCTTCAGTACATTCTCCCATTGTTGGCTGAAACAACAAAAGCATCATCTTAACAGAAGTAGATATAGTCCGCTTTAGTGTCAGATAAGTTCATAAACCTTAAATTCAATTTTTTTAAATAAAAATAGCGAGCAAACGAGCGCCTGCTCGTAATCACTTAACATCAGTAAGTTATTACTTGTTACATGAATTTGTTACTGAACAAACAAAATGGGACCGACTCATTGGTGCTTATGCACCAATGCAACCTCAGTGATGTCTGGATTTCAAACGAGTCATTCTAATATCTAAGAGGTGGCGCTGATTTATTTGGTTTCTAAACTGTGAAAAATTTTGTTCGCTTGACCATATCTTGTCATTTATATCGATGTAGGTACGTAGGTACGTCCATCTACTAGCAGGTAAGGTAAGTAAATTTAAGTTGTTGGATCAGTTAAAAAACTTGAACCTTTTGGAAACAAGTTCCGAAAGTCTGGAGTCACCGTTAATTTGTGCAGAAACCTGTTTGAAAATCTCGTCAGCTCATCAAATATGACAAATCTACAGTAGCCCACTTCAAATTACCTTCAGTACAGTTCATTCAATATTAACTGGCGTGTTTCCGCTTGAGACCGTCATTAGCAATAACAATAGGATTACATTCGACACACCAAGTAAACAATTTAATTCATTTTTAAAGGAGCCGGTTCAACCTTATATATTTTGTTGCAAATCAACCAGTGTTGATACTTTTGAATTCAGCCGCCACGACTTAATCCTATTGTTATTGCTAATGACGGTCTTAAGTGGAAACACGCCAGTTATTATTGATTGCACTTAACCTAATTGTAGGCGACAGGTTGAAATGGCGACAGGTTGAAATGGCGACCGGTGAGGGAACGCCTCACACACCCGCACAGCACCTGTGCTAGCCCGGTGCGGGCGAGCGCAAGTAACGTACGGGTGTGCAGGGCGTCCACGGGCCTCATACCCCGATTGCCAACTCGACCTGTCACGGAATATACATTGTGTTGATAATTACCTACCTACCTTCAATATTAGACTTATAGTAACATGGTATAAAAACTTTTTGTATTAATTTTATTTAAGTATATTTGTATTTTTTACTAGTCCTGTAGTTTCAGCTGTTTGGACTACAAAAATTTCAAACCACTATTTTACCCCCTTAGAGGTCGTATTTTCAAAAAATCCTTTCTTAGCGGATGCCTACGTCATAATGGCTATCTGCATGCCAAATATTAGCCCGATCCGTCCAGTAGTTTCAGCTGTGCGACGATAGATCGGTCAGTCAGTCACCTTTTCCTTTTATATATTTAAAATGATCATTTCTGCAGGATAAGTACAGATAATACCTATTAATTACTAGATATGGATATTGTTTGAATAGATTTTACCACGGACTGGTTTTATTTACCTATTCTAAATCTAAAGCAGGATAAATAACTGCAAAAATGTTGCTTGCTTAAAATGCACATACTAAACCATCCCAGTAGGAGGCAGCAGTCTTAGCAACTAGGCTATCACGGATCACAGCTTTTTTTCATATAAATATGATAAATGCGTCTGTCTGTCTGTCACAGCTCAACTACACACTGATTTTACTGAAGGGCAATGTAGCTTGCACCCTAGAGAAGGGCAAAGGATTTTGTTTCTGAGGGAAACAAGGTAGTTTCTGCAGGATTCAAAAACCTAAATCCAGGCAGACAAAGTTCGGGCATCAGATAGTGGGAAATATGTAGTTTAATAACTTCCAATGGTAAATATTCAGTTAGTACCTGGTTAGTACATAAGATGTTAAATGCATGGAGTTAGCACTACAACACATTATTAAATAAGTATTATGTAACAATTTTTACAGGAAAGTAAACATGTACCTACCTACTTATCTGACTATAATTACTTCTCAGAAAAATTAATCATCAAGTATTATATTGTAAGTTAGATATTAGGTACATAATTATTGGTATTTCACAGCATTTATTTCACCAAAACTTTCCTACATAAAGAATACATTCAAATTGATGACCTGCCTTTTCGAAGTTGAAATAATTTAATTTCGCGGTACAAATCAATATGTGGCCTAAGTCCAACCAACCAATGATCACACCAGACTTCATGCCCGCGCTGAAACAGCTGATGAGGTACCTGATTCCAGAAGCTTCCATAACAATAACATACGGTCACCATCATTGTGATGTAAAAATAACACATAAACTATCTAATGTGCGGAAATTATCCAAAGAAAAATAATATTCGCTTGCAAAGGAATAGGCTAAAATAGTCGATCATTCCATATTTTTACAAGCTAAAAACTAAGTCGAAAAATTCGCCGGTAACCTATGAATATGATGTTACATCACACGAACAGTTTACTATTGTTTTATATTACTTAGCTTATTGCTGTAATCCCGACTAAAACTAATAAAATTGTTAATGTACATACCGTGTGATTTTTCTCAAATCCGCATGTTTTACCGGCGTAAACCAAATCTCGATCAACTTCTCCACACCCTCGAAAAATTGATCATTATTCTCACTATTAGATATTATTTCCGTTTCAGCCATTGCGATATGTTATAAGATTTATTTTATTTCAATACAAAGCAAAACAATTTTCGACAGAAAATAACCACAACCGCTATGGCTCAACTTCAGAAGTTGACTGATTTTTCAGGGATTTTGACTGAATCAGCTGAATGTGTGAATGAAACAAATTATTGGCAAATGCAGGTTAAGTGAAAGAGATAGCCTGTCAGCATCTCTTTTCCCCAGAGACCCGCTGCGCGATTGCGGGAGAATGACAGCTACAATATCACGATCGCAATCATCACTGATTGGTTAACGCTCGCTCACTATTGGCTACAGTGCATTGTTGCAACAAGAATCGCACAAATTCAGCCAATCAGAACAATTGAGATTGTAATAATGATTGATGCAGGTTTTAGACAATCGGCCTACAGGTACAAGCCGGCGCTTGTCGGCGTGACGCGTGACGCGTTGTTGATGGCGATATTCATTACCGCGATATTACAGTACGACAAGGCTATCTTGGCGCGTGGCGATAATCGAAACTTACGTTCCCGTCAAGTGTCCCCTTTGTTCTTGTTTGAATATTCCTTGGGTACGTCTACGCCTTTGTTCTCCAACAGCGGCCCCCTATCAATGTCATCCAACTGCCAAGAGAGCCTTGTCGCACTTACAATGTGTTGCGATCTGTTGCGATTGGTGGAATCATCTCAAGATCGCTCTGGGTTGCCCTAGATCCATGGGGCTGCCACGATTTTTAAATCCTATGAATGATAAATCACATTTAAATAAATTCCTATTTTAGTTTTCCATGATTTTTATGGATTTTTCATCTTTCACTTCAAAATAAACTACCTCGATAAGAACTGTAATATTTAGTACAGTTCGTAGATAGAGTAATAAAGGTATATACAGGAACGTTTGCTTTCTCATTCACACTAAAAAGAGAGTACAGATAGAGTTACTAATGTGATAAACAGAGACGCAGCTAACCTATTTTTTGTCCCTTATCGTGTAACTGGTTTTTTTCAAGAATACATACAAGGAATGCAACTTTAGTTGCAAAACAAACTTTGAGAATTCGTGGTGTAATTGTATTTCGCAGTAGTTATGTAGTTATTTACTTGTTTTCACATAAAAAAACGTTTACAAATATTGTTGACTACTAAACAATGGTAATAATTGTCGTGTCGTTACGTCGTGATATCGCTATCTCATACGCGGTTACACAGTACTTCAATCTACCTTTAGTACTCTATCTACGGTACAGTTAATGCTACAAAGGCATATTTAAATTTAGAAAAAACAATTTTTGGTGTGTGAATATGAAAAAAACGTGATTTGAACCAAAATTCTTTTCAAATCACAATTTTTAGGGTTCCGTACCTCAAAAGGAAAAACGGAACCCTTATAGGATCATTTAGTTGTCTGTCTTTCAAGAAACCTACAGGGTACTTCCCGTTGACCTAGAATCATGAAATCTGGCAGGTAGGTGGGTCTTATAGCTGGCTTTAGGGGAAAAATCTGAAAACCGTGAATTTAGGGTTAGATCACACAAAAAAAATTAAATTGTGGTCATGAACTAATAATTAGTATTTTCAATATTCGAAGTAAGATAACTATATCAAGTGGGGTATCATATGAAAGGGCTTTACCTGTGCATTCTAAAACAGATTTTTATTTATTTTTATGCATGATAGTTTTTGAATTATCGTGCAAAATTTCGAAAAAATTCGACTGTAGTACGGAACCCTCAGTGTGCGAGCCTGACTCGCACTTGTATAATAAGTACGTGGTAGGTATTATTATTTTTGGGTAATTGCAATAATAGCAAGAAACTATGAAAGAAATTGGCCAAAATTTGATTCTTTATGGATGTTTATAGCTATTCCATCTCCAACTGCATAATTAATTATTAAAGTTTACTTACCTGTTAAGTGAAGTTCCATCATAATTATACGAAGGATTCGTCCAAAAGACTAGCATCTATCAGGCAGGGAATAATAAGAAAATAATCAAGCAAAACCATTAGATATTTACCTACATGTTTATACAATATTAATCATTCATTTATTATTTATTTCTACAAATTTTCAAAAGATGCAACTAATCTATGCAACTGTCCATTTTCAACACTTCTTATTGGCTGAAACTTATGTTTTAGTACTGGAATGTTAGGAACAAGGTCATCTTCTTTTTCATTGTGGCAAAAGTCTTCTATTTTTGGCTCTAGGTCCTTTTTTATTGAAATAGATTTTGTCATTTTATCCTTCCTATTTTTCGTGTTGGCAACATCAATGTTAAGTTCCACAAGATTTTTATATATCCGGTCATTGAAATGGAAGTTCAGCTTTTTTGTTATCTGAAAGAGTACATAAATATTATAAAGGTTATCTTATTAATTCATAACAGATCTTCATCAGCAAAGTATAATGTGTGACAGGTCGAGATGGCAATCGGGGTGGGGATGCCCCACACACCACTACCATAAGTGTTGTGAATCAAACGAGCACTTGATGGGAACTGTCACTTTATTATTAGTTTTGTAACATACCCACTTAGTCAGTACCCATATTATAAATGTGAAAGTGTGTTTGTTTGTCCTTCAATCACATCGCAACAGAGCAACGGATTGATTTTTTGCATGGGTATAGTTAAAGACCTGGAGAGTGACACTTTTATCCCGGGAAATCACGGGCATCAGCTAGTTAAACATAATTATTACAACAATAAGTATTTATTTACTGGTATTAAACAAGGTTTTTTTGAAGATTGAATACACTCAAGTTTCACATACTTAAATAAAGTTTCATGCATGCGCTTGACTTATTTGAAGAACCAAACAATATAGATATAGAATATATAGGTCAAATCTGTAAGTATGGATGTTGAGATCCCCGGAACAGATGACCCGATTCTAAAAACCTACACAGATAGATAGCTAGTAGCTACATCATTACCAAGTGCAGTAATGCTGTTATATAACGTGACGCGGACGAAGTTGCGGTATAAAGCCATTACATAATAAGTGTATGGTAAATGGAAAAACAGATTAACTGGCATCAATGTAGTGCTCATCAAACCACTGGGTCTAAAAAACTTCAGATTTCGTGTGAAGGTACTTCTTTCAATGTAGATCCCACTAAGAAAGGATTTTTAGAAAGAACACCCAAGCGAAGCCGGGCGGGTCAGCTAGTTACTAGAATAGGTATTAAATGAACAAATTTTTTCCAACTTACTTTAGCACTTAACTCAGACTTGCTAACTTTCAAATCATCTTCAGAGAGTGGCGGTGGCACGCTTTTCTTTACATCTGATAAATAATTCGCTAAAGCTTCACTGGAACACAACGTAGGTTGGTCTAGTTCTTTTTCATTGGGACAAGAGGTTTCCTTCGATGACCCGGCACTAACTACCACCGGTTTTCGATCTGGGCGTACTTTCTGCTCGTAGTTACGAAGAAGAGTTTTTTTCACCTTTGGATCAGTGCCGGCTTTCTTCATTTTTCAATAATGTGATTAATGTCCATATTCTAGTTTTGTAAACAAAACCACCGAACAAAACCATTCAAAATTTCAAACATGGGTAACCGTTGCCTTGACCAACTTGACAATTTAAGAAAATATGACATTGACAGTTGTATGAAATCCAGTGAAATCTACAGAGCATATCGAAACCTTAGAGTATTTAAACTAGAAATCGAAACCAATACAGTCCGACAAGGCTCTTTTGGCACGTGAATCACATCGACAGGGCGTAGTTCTAGAACAAAGGTTGCCAGCAAATAAAATCTCCTCAATTTTACGGAATATATTGAAAATGTCAATGTCGAAAATTGAATAAGTTTTATTTAATTTTAAATGAATGAGAAATTGGATGAAATCATACCCTTTTAGTACTAATGTGTCTAGGCCTTAGCCAACGTTGCCACTTGTATTCGCATAAGACTGAAAAATGAAAAATTCATCACAAGGATATTTATAATTTAATTTGTGAAATGATATTGTTTAATAATAATTTTTAACGTCAAGTGATTGTTTAAACTTTAAATGCACCCTAAATCAAGGTATTTAAAAAAAGTTTAGGATAATTTTATATGAATTCCTACAGAAACTAGGGTAAAACTAAACTGGTAAGTGAAAACACTGGTCAGAAGTGGCAACTCCATAGGTCAACCCCATGGTCAACTCACTCAAGCTCCTTCAAGCTCACTAGGTACCTACTCACTCAACCAACTGTCAAACTCAAGTATCAAAAAAAAGGTTTGTTAAATGTCAAATGGTGAGGAGGTTGTGTTTCGGGATTTCCCGTAATTTTAAGCGATTTTCTATTTATTTTTCACGTTTTATACCGTGTTAGTATTAAAGACATTTAAATTATGAGCAATACATCCGTCGAGTTCCGCGTGAGTATCAATATTACTTCATTTTTCGCTAACCAAATCATAATGTTAGTATATATGCCACATAGTTAAGTTTCAAATGTGTTTCAGAATCCTGAAAACTTACCAGTGGAAAATGTAACTATATGTGTATCGAACGCCGGTGTTGTGCAACACATCAAGGCACTGGTAAGCTGCATGAACAATATTCCATATCTCTGTCCTTTGCACCACAGTTTTGCTACCATAGGACGCAGGTTTCATATGGTTGAAAAATTATATGTAAAAAATTAAATTGATTATATTTATACCTACGTTTTTGATAAATGAAGATATATATAAAATATCACGGAAGTTAAGAAAAATCAAATTATGCAATTAGTAAAACTATTTTTCATTTACAACATTGATTAAAGTCATATCAAGCATACAGATATGTCATAAAATGTTACACAAGTTGTGAAACAATGAATAAGTTTAATGTAAAGTGTAATGTAGTGTGACTACATTTTCTATTGTTATTTGAAGGATAAACTAATAAACCAACAAACAAACACAATTTTGCTTTTATGTTTTTATTTTTTATTTATTTTTTACTAAGATACAAGTTAGCCCTTGACTGCAATCTCACCTAATGGTAAGTGACGATGCACGAGTGATTGACCTGAAATTGACTTTATTACCTATACTACCTACCTATAATATTAACTCTTCTGTTATTTTCAGGACTCACTCTGGGTGGAAAAGAGAGATTTAATCCTATATGAAAGACCTCCGTCTGGCTGTGAACTAGTATTAGGGGCACTGGAGACTTGGAAAACAAAGATGGAGGTGTATATTGAAAATTTAAAATGGCTACTAGGATTGGAATATTATAGGTAAGAACAATTTATAATTTATTTTTTAGGGTTCCGTACCTCAAAAGGAAATAGTAACCCTTATAGGATCACTTTGTTGTCTGTCTGTCTGTTGTGTCTATCAAGGAAAGGGTATCAAAATCTATAGGGTACTTCCGGTTGACCTAGAATCATGAAATTTGGCAGGTGGCAATGTTTTATAGCACTGTGCACAATAATGTGTTCTAGAACAAATATGTTTACTAAATCACGCAGATGGTGCTTTCTGTCATTAGCTTGCACGAGGTCACGAGTGTACAGTGGGCTAGGTATGGGATCAAAAAATAAACTTTTTTGCATTGGTACAGAACCACACTTGACCAGTGTTTTATCTGTATCATCCTTCAACATTTGAACCAAGGTTTTAATTTATTTTGTGTAATACATTTAAGGTTTTGGAGTACAGTACTATACCACTCACAATGTATGGACTCTCTAATATCATTCATACAAGAGGCAACCCCTCCATACATTCCACCACACGAATCTAAAGACGTTCAGAAGTTGTATGAGGAAATACGGAGGCTTGTTCTCGTTGTGTTCAGCAGACTTGTCACTAATAAGGAAAGTAAGGTAAGAGTATAAAGTTCAAAGTTCCTTAAAATAACTCTTAGGCGCCATCTCCACGGACGAGAAAATCGCGGCACGAATCGAATGAGTACGTATTTGTATGACGGCCACCTCGAAGAATCATGGAACGAATACGGATGAGTGCACAAACGCCCTAACGGTGTAAACTGACGACAAACAATTAAGCTTATTTGGTCCCAAAAAGGCACCTCAAATGAACATCCACTTTTAAATTTTCAAATTGTTACTTGTTAACCGACTTCAAAAAAGGAGGAGGTTCTCAATTCGTCGGTTTTTTTTTTTTTTTTGTAATTGTAAACAACTTTCAGTGGTAACCTGTAAATATTCTTTGTTACAGTCACAATGGATGACAAAAGAGTACATGGCAGATGTAATATATAATAAGTTTATATTCACAATACCGGTGCTATGGGATATTTGTGTCACATATGGTGCAGATAATCCGCGGCACGTCTCGCGATTGTTGGAGTCCGTGTTCTCTTTGCAGCCGCGATACCAGGCTGATGCAGTGCAAGCGTTGATGTTTGTGCAAGAAGTAAGTTTGTTATGGGACATAATATGTGCCACATATGGTGCAGACAATCCACGGCACGTCTCGCGATTGTGAGTCCGTGTTCTCTTTGCAGCCGCGATACGAGGCTGATACAATGCAAGCAAGCAGTAAGTTTGTATATGGAACACACGTTTGACACAATGTGCAAGAAGCGAGTTTGTTATGTGTTATATGTGTCACATACGGTACTTATAATTTTATTCAGAACACGCCTTATGCCTGCTAGAAGTTGTGTTCTTTTTATTTATTTTAATATGGAAGTGTTTATTTGTAAACTTACGTTATAATTAATGTAAGTTTACTAATAAATTTTTCTTCAATGATTTTTATTTAATAAATAATTGTGGGTAAAATGTATGAGAACTATCAATGTCTTATCATTCAAATAAGATATTAACCTATTACAGTTGTTTTAGTCGTTCAAATACATAATAATGCAAGTGAACAAAGACTACGAGAGCGAAGAGCCGCCGAATCTTCCCGAAACTTTCAAAGGCTTTGGCGAGATCCGGCGACCTTCGGGCACCAAGGGTCAGGACAAGATGACCTTTGGCGTCCTCAAGGATCTGATCATACACATGCTGGATACGGCCATGACCTTGAGGATATTTGTTGAGGTGTATCCCAAAGGCGTGGAAATGATGAGGAAAACTAACTTTGTTTTGAGGTGAGTTTCGCGTCGCGCCAAAGAAATACAAATTACTGCAGTAGTAAAGTTATTTATTTAAAAAAAAAAAAAAAATATTCAACTTGGTCATAAAGTAGGTATAAAGATAACTTAAATAAGTACTTAATAATTACTTGAAATGAGTTCTTGCATCCACATAGGCCCTGGCTCAGCAGTCAGCATTACAATGCTGCAGGTTTTAAAAATACAACCTGAGCACTCAGAAGACCATACAGAAATCCTTATTTATTTACTAGATGATGCCCGCATCTTCATTCGCATGGATTTAATTTTTTTTAATCCCATGGGAAAATGCAGTCTATGTGTTAATTTAGGGTATCCGATGTCCATTCCCAGCCAAATCGATTCAGTCATATGACCTGAAGGAGAAACTAAATACGTGCAGATGAAATCTCTATCATCTAATATTGACAAACACTATCAGATGGAATTTATCTTATAACATGCTTATCCCCGCGACTACGTCCGCGTGGACTTCACAAATTTCAAACTTCTATTTTACCCCTTAGGGGTTGCATTTTCAAAAAAAACTTAACGGATGTACCTACGTCACAATAACTATCTGCATGCAAAATTTCAGCCCGCTCCGTCCAGTACCTTGAGTGTTGATAGATCAGTCACTCAGTCAACTTTTCCTTTATATAAATTTTTTTTCCAGTATAGCCCAGCTCTACGAGTACGGAATACCGCTGTTATATGAGAAGCTGCAGGAGGTAGGGGATGAGACGAGCGTCACATACACAGAGGTGGAGGGCTATATAGACACGGCGCGCGCGGAACTCATAGACACACTGCGGGAAACGCTCGCCGTCTACAAGAACGCCATATTGAATGGAGAGTAAGTATATGACGGCCCGCGCCGTCTTTTGAACAGATGCTCATTGAACATTACATCATCGTCCCCACCCCCACCATTATCGTGAGACTTTAACATCGGATGCGCTGTGTGAAACGAATTATTGGTGTGGCTCTTGCCGAGGGCACGACTCAGTAGACACTGTGTATCATACTGTAGGTTTTATTATTATGGATATTGCTTAATGATGTTCCTGTTGGTTGGACTAGTTGAGGTTGTAATAGTTAGACATTGGTTAGTCTGGGACCGGTGTAGGGGATGGTGGAGCCGGTCTAGGTAGGGACCTAAGTAGGGTTAGTTAGGGTTGTCAAGTCTCATTGGGGTTGTTGGTGTCATGACTCATTTATGAGGGTAGTTTGTGTTGTCTCACGTAATGCGAGATTATCGTTAGTGCGCCCACGAAGGCTCGGTTAATCTAAGACGTTGTTATCCTGACTTATTCCGTTTAATCATAATCATCATTTATGACGACGGAGGCAGCTTTTGCCTTTATATATTAACACTCATAGAACCTACACCTAGAAAAGACAGCCACCAAGCAAGCAATACGCACCACCACCACGCAGTCCGAGGATCTGGTATTGCGTGGTGGTGATGCGTGTTGCTTGCTTGGTGGCTCCCGCGGGGTGATTACCTATCTTGCGAAAGCCGTAAATCTCGCGATCATTTCTGTCATTCGTCACACGTAGCAGACAGCAATAACCACAAAGCAAAATGAACTGTCGCATTGCTACTGCTGTTGCGTTGCTGTCGCTACTGCAACGTTTTACGTAACCACCCCGCCCACGCCGAACCCCTCGAATCCACGACCTCCCGAATAGGAAGCCAAACCAGTAGCCTTTCACGGCTATAAATCAGATCACACAAGAATAATCACCCATTTGCGCCGATTCTCTTGTCTTTCTCTAAACAGAATTTAGATTATCTGCATCTTTTTATTTTTAATATTGTAAAAAAGGGACGAAACATGAATTTTACATTTAAAGTTTTAGTGCACGCTACAAATTTAAACAATAGGCTCGCGACTGGCAGCTAATGTCACGAGGTTTGACAGCTCTAAATTAAATTTAAAACTGTCAAACTATCTGTCCTTTTTTAAATGCATTAGTAAGAAGAGGATGCGAGTACTCTAAAATTTGGTTGTGCTCAGAATCAGAACCATTGTTTACAGCGGCAGCATATCAAGCAACGTGGAAGCGTACCTGTCAGTGATGATGGACGCGCTGTCCGAACGCCTGCTCATCAAAGACTACCAGATGTGCTACCCGGTGCACGAGGACCTGGATGTGCTGCGGCAGGCCTACCCCGACATGTATCCTTTGAACTACTATCGTTTTAGCAGTCAACGTCGTCGTCGTCGTCGTCATAATAATACCTCCGGGTACGGAACCCTAATTAATATTAGGGTTCCGTACCCGAAGGTATTATTATTTTGCCAGTGATGACATGGATCCGAGACATGGTCGCTAACTATGGGCCTCATAAGAAAGCTTTTGAGTCACTCAGCGGGCGATGGAAAGAGCTATGCTTGGAGTTTCTCTACGTGATCAAATCAGAAATGAGGAGATCCACAGGAGAACTAGAGTAACCGACATAGCTCAACGGGTTGCGAAGCTGAAGTGGCAATGGGCAGAGCACATAGTTCAGGACACACAGACCGATAGACGTTGCTGTGACGGTCCCAAGGTGCTGGAATGGCGACCTCACACCGGAAGACGCAGTGTTGGAAGACCCCCCACTAGGTACAACAGACGAGTCGCAGAGAGCCGCTGGATTCAGGGGGCGCAAGACTGTAGCGTGTGGAAGTCCCTATAAGAAACCTACTATGTTCCTTTTGAGGTACGGAACCCTAAAAAGGATTATTTCTTATATGATGGTAAACTAATATTCCTATTTTTTAAGTACTGCGTGCTATTCGTTGACCAATAAAAAAATTAAATCTTTATTATGTTTTACAATCCTCAACTTACACACAGCGATTCTGTAAAGACTGATTTTATTTTACAAGCCATATATTCAAACATAGACGACGAACAATTCAAACACGAAGACGTACCGACCACAGACATAACGAACGGCCATGTTGAAACCACAGACAATATACCAACAACGTCCAAAGACAACGATATACCCGATAAGATAAGAGAGGAGTCTTTAATAAGCGAAGTAAAGGATATTCTGCCACATTTAGGGGATGGGTTTATATTGAAGTGTTTGCAGCATTATGGGTTTAATTCGGAAAGGGTTATTAATGCAGTTCTAGAAGATACCTTAGCAAATAATTTAAGAGGTAATTCTTTTATTTTATACCTAGCTTATGTCCATGACTTCGTCTGCGTTGACTACACAAATTTTAAGGTGACCGATCAATTGACAAAAAACAAATGACAAAGTTTCATTTCCCAAACAAATTTTGGCAAAATTATGAATCGTTTTATGATCGTTATAAAACTTATGTTTCTACAAATAATTCATTTGATAAAACAAATTACCAGACAAATTTTTATTTCATACAATTTCATTTGACAAACAATTGATTTCTTTAATCGTGTTAATTAGTAAAACAACATATCGCACTTTTTTTTTGATAAAATGAATTGTTTGATAAAATGAACTGTTTGATAAATACTTTAAGAATTCACCAAATCTTTTATATGTCGACCGGGCCGACGGAAGAGACCGATTACTATAATGGGGGGTCTCTTTCAACCCAGAAAAAAGGAGCCCCTCCTCCGCTCCGTCGACGGGCCCCGGTCGACGAGAAGAGACCACCACTATGGTGGGGGGGTCTCTCTCATCCCCCCCGCTCCCACCATCAAGAGCGAGCGAAGCGAGCTCGGGACTTGGGGCACTCCGACTCGGAACGGTTAGGTTAGAAGGGGATGGCGGGGTCTGTAAGACCCCGCCATCCCCTTCGTGGGTTATTTCTTTTTTTACCACCCAGAAAAAAGGAGCCCCGCAAAGCGGGGCTCCGTCGACGGGCCCCGGTCGACGAGAAGAGACCACCACTATGGTGGGGGGTCTCTCTCATCTCCCCCGCTTCCACCATCAAGAGCGAGCGAAGCGAGCTCAGGACTTGGGGCACTCCGACTCGGAACGGTTAGGTTAGAAGGGGATGGCGGGGTCTGTAAGACCCCGCCATCCCCTTCGTGGGTTATTTCTTTTTTTACCACCCAGAAAAAAGGAGCCACGCGAAGCGGGGCTCCGTCGAGGGCCCCCGGTCGACGAGAAGAGACCACCACTATGGTGGGGGGTCTCTCTCATCTCCCCCGCTTCCACCATCAAGAGCGAGCGAAGCGAGCTCAGGACTTGGGGCACTCCGACTCGGAACGGTTAGGTTAGAAGGGGATGGCGGGGTCTGTAAGACCCCGCCATCCCCTTCGTGGGTTATTTCTTTTTTTACCACCCAGAAAAAAGGAGCCACGCGAAGCGGGGCTCCGTCGAGGGCCCCCGGTCGACGAGAAGAGACCACCACTATGGTGGGGGTCTCTCTCATCCCCCCCCCCGCTCCCACCATCAAGAGCAAGCGAAGTGAGCTCGGGACTTGGGGCACTCCGACTCGGAACGGTTAGGTTAGAAGAGGATGGCGGGGTCTGAGACCCCGCCATCCCCTTCGTGGGTTATTTCTTTTTTTCGCACCCAGAAAAAAGGAGCCCCATGATATTATTGCTGCGTTGCATAGGGGTTTGCATATGTATGCAAAACAGACTTTTTGTATGTTTTTTGTTAATTAGTTATTTTATCAAATAATAAATTTATCATCTATTATTTTGTAAATCGCGAATTTGAAAAACAAATTATTTGGTGAAATAATAAATTTTTAATGATATTTTAACATTCATAGAATATTTGTCAAATGATCTTTTGTAAAATGATATGTTTGCGGTATACGACGTTTGTGATTTGATTAGTTTTTCAAAAGTTTTTGGTGAACTGATAATTTGTCATACGTTTTTTGTCATTCATTAGTGAACCAAATTTTAACGTACCTATTTTACCCCCTTAGGGGTTGAATTTTCAAAAATCCTTTAGTGGATGTCTTCGTCATAATAGCTGTCCGCATGCTAAATTTCAGCCCGATCCGTCCAGTAGTTTGAGCTGTGCGTTGATAGATTAGTCAATCAGTCAGTTAGCCAGATTTTCCTTTAATATATTTCCACCCCTATTAAAAATGCGAAAGTGTGTTTGTTGGTTTGTCCTTAAATCACGTCGCAACGGAGCAACGGATCGATGTGATTTTTTGCATGGGTATAGTCAATAATCTGGAGAGTGACATAGGCTACTTTTTATCCCGGAAAATTAAAGAAACCCACAGGATTTTTGACAGCATAAATCCACGCAGACGAAGTCGCGGGCATCAGTTAGTTTAGATATGGAACTACCTAGCGACCCGCCCTGGCTTCGCATGGGTGCAATGTAGATACTAATGTGGTGTCATTGAGGTGTCATTGTCTCGGAAACTCTCAAATGAGAGGATTTTTTCCCGACCTAATTCACATTATTTTAATTTCTCTAGGGATCTCTAATTTTTTGAGAATTAAACTATAGCTATAAATCTTCCTCTTGAATCACTCTATCCGTTGGTGAAAACCGCATTAAAATCCGTTGCGTTGTTTAAAAGTTCTACGCGTTCATACATACATACATACAGACGGCGGGAAGCGACTTTATTTTATACTATGTAGAGATACTACAAACTTCAAATTATTCCAGGATTAGATAGAAGTCTTCCAATCATCCCAGACGATATTTTAGACGAGAAATTCCTGGAAACTGGAATCCAGAGGCTAAACGTGTTCGACGGCGACGAGTTCGACATTATGACTCGCGACGATGTGGACCTTTCCAAAATACACATCGGCAAGAAGAAAGAGAAGTTTAGGGACCTCGGTGCGATGTTAAACGACAAGACCGTGGTGAAGAACAGGACAGACATATACAGCAAATATAAGTGAGTATGACTATATCGCCGTAAGCTGTGATAGCCTAGTGGTTAGGACGTCGGGGGTTCGATCCCGGGCACGCACCTCTAACTTTTCGGAGTTATGTGCGTTTTAATTAATTAAATATCATTTGCTTTAACGGTGAAGGAAAACATCGTGAGGAAACCTGCATGCCTGAGAGTTCTCCATAATGTTCTCAAAGGTGTGTGAAGTCTACCAATCCGCACATGGCCAGCGTGGTAGACTATGGCCAAAAACCCTTCTCACTCTGAGAGGAGACCCGCGCTCTGTAGTGAGCCGGTGACGGGTTGATCATGATGATGATGATGATGATGACTTCATCCATTTAGTTAGCAATAGCTAAATTTTTCCCGTTTCGTGTGCTATAAGACCTACCTACCTGCCGAATTTCACGATTCTAGGTTAACAGGAAGTACCCTATAGGCCTGTCTAGACAGACAAACAGACAACAAAGTGATCCTATAAGAGTTCCGTTTTTCCTTTTGAGGTACGGAACCCTACAAACCCCTAGGAATTGTTTGAATTTCCGGGATAAAAAGTAGTCTATTTCCGTCTCCGGGATGCAAGTACCAAATTTCGTCAAAATCGGTTTATCGGACGGGCCGTGAAAAGGTAACAGACAGACAGACAGACTTTCGCGTAATTTATAATAATATTAGCAGTTTTAGTTATTTATGAAATTGTGTATTACAGTTTGGTCTGCGATGAAGAATCAATGTACTCGGACGAATATGACGACACCTATGATTCAGACGGTGTGGCGCCTACGGCAGATGTGGCGGACGACCCTCGCCGACCCTTCGTGACCCCTAGAGCTTTGCAACAGACACAACGAGGAGTAGACGTAAGTCACTGTGTACTAACGACGAGGAGTCAATGTACTCGGACGAATACGACGACCCATATGATTCAGATGGTGTGGTGCCCGCGGCAAATGCGGCGGACGGCCCTCTCCGACCCTTCGTGACCCCTAGAGCTTTGCAACAGACACAACGAGGAGTGGACGTAAGTCACTGTGAACTACGACACGGAATCAATGTACTCGGACGAATACGACGACACATAGATTCAGACAGTGTGGTGCCCGTGGCAGATATGGCAAACGACCCTCGCCGACCCTTCGTGACCCCTAGAGCTTTGCAACAGACACAACGAGGAGTAGACGTAAGTCACTGTGAACTACGACGAGGAATCAATGTACTCGGACGAATACGACGACACATAGATTCAGACAGTGTGGTGCCCGTGGCAGATATGGCAAACGACCCTCGCCGACCCTTCGTGACCCTTTGGGACCATAGCACAAACACAGTAGGTACACAGTACATAAACAACAAAAAAACGGGCCGAATTGAGAACTACATACCTCCTTTTTGGAAGTCGGTTACAGAAACATACAGAAAAAGATCTTAGTCTTAAAATACGGATTCCATACATTTCAACCGAGAAAAACCATTTTATAATATTATATTTTATCTATTTTTTTTACATGCTGTATATGTCTTCTATAGGAGGAGTCGGAAGAAGAAGAGGTAGCTGAAGAGGAGAAACCAAAAGAAGGCAGCAGGAATATGGACTTCTGCAGGAACCCTGAAGAGCTGCGCGCGCGCAGAGAGGCCAATATGCAAGCGAGGCGCGGAAAGGGCTACCGACCACCGCCGACTAGGTAAGCTATTCAGTTTTTTTTTTTTAAAGAATATTAGCCATTTTTTAAATGACTAATATTCCCCTTTCCTCTCCAATTAAGCGTCAAGTTTGTGCTAGGAGTAGGTACGAAAATAGTGCAACGGGCGGCGTTTGAACCGTCGAGCTTTCGGTTTTCAGTCCACTCCTATACCGGTTGAGCTATTGAGGCTTAGTTAACTACTAGCTTTCACTCGCGACGTGTTCCGCCTCATATAATTTATAGTCAACTAGCTGATGCGCGCGACTTCGTCCGCGTGGATTTAGGTTTTTAAAAATCCCGTGCGGGATCTCTTTAATTTTCCGAGATAAAAAGTAGCATATGTCCTTCCCCGGGATGCAAGCTATATCTTTACCAAATTTCGTTAAAACGGTTGAACGGATGGGCCGTGAAAGGCTTTAAGACAGACACACTTTCACATCTATAATATTAGTAGATTAGATTAGATTTATTTATAGATATATTTAAGCAGTACATGAGACCCTGTCAGGGTATTGCAAATAAATACAATTTTAGGTACAATAAAATGATAAATATTAAAGATACAATAAAAGGTTACAATTTAAAATACAATAAGAATAGGATTAAAATTATTAAATTATCATTACTA
Source organism: Maniola hyperantus (assembly GCF_902806685.2). NCBI lineage: Eukaryota > Metazoa > Arthropoda > Insecta > Lepidoptera > Nymphalidae > Maniola > Maniola hyperantus. The sequence continues at coordinate 1,798,373 of NC_048554.1, read as the reverse complement.
GATGTTAAATATTATTCATTTGCATGCTCATATATTATACTAGCTTATGACTTCGTCCGCGTGGACTACACAAATTTCAAACCCCTATTTCACCCCCTTAGGGGTTGAATTTTCAAAAATCCTTTCTTAGCGGATGTCTACGTCATAATAACTATCTGCATGCCAAATATCAGCCCGATCCGTCCAGTAGTTTAAGCTGTGCGTTGATAGATCAGTCAGTCAGTCAGTCATTCAGTCAGTCAGTCAGTCACCTTTTCCTTTTATATATTTAGATTAAGATTATGAGAATGTAGACTAGAATTTTTATAAAGCAAGATTAGTACAAAATAAAAATAGAAATACAAAAAAAATTGTATGGATAGCATTCAGGAATAATGTAGCTAGTAGAATAATCTATCAACGAAATAATTTTAGAAACGGACCATTAGGCGCCTCTTGACGGACTAGAGAATCGCAACAAGTCCGTCCTACTTAAGGACGGTTGAAATGTCACGAGACCGCAACGCCTCGTACCTCAACTGTAGCGTATAAGGTGGCGGTATCGCCGCGAGACTCGACGGTATCGCCGCGAGACTCGACGGTATAGTCGCGAGACTCGACGGTATAGTCGCGAGACTCGACGGTATAGTCGCGAGACTCGACGGTATAGGGACAACCCTCCACCTCCCATGGCCCCACCAACCTCTCGGTTATATGGGCCGAATCGCGGGAGGGCGCCCGTTCGGTACTTGCTCTTGGCATTTTCCCGGGGCGCCTTCTTCACTCCCTACAAATTATTTTGTCTTTTCCTTGTCCCTTATGCTCACTCTCCCCCCTTGGGGGCTAGACGTCACTAACTCGACGGTATAGTCGCGAGACTCGACGGTATAGTCGCGAGACTCGACGGTATAGTCGCGAGACTCGACGGTATAGTCGCGAGACTCGACGGTATAGTCGCGAGACTCGACGTTATCGCCGCGAGAAGCGACGAGTCCGTGACGTTATACTCGTCGAGTCACTCGTATCGCCGCGATACTCTCACCCGTGAAGATGGCGCCTTAGTTCTCTAGATGACCTTTGAAGGAAGTTTAGTTTGTACTTGGTTGTTTACAGAAATACAGACGTGGTTGGCAAACAAAAAGGTCAAGGTCAAGAGAAGGAGGTCCTTCAGAACCGGGACAAGAAAGAGAAGCACAAGTCAGCTCGCGGCAACCACAACCGGCGACAGGGCGCGCAGTGGAAGCGGAGCCAGGGCATGATGCCCTCATAACGTTGATAGAGTAATAGAGGTAGATGCAGGAACGTTTGCTTTCTCATTCGCACTAAAAAGAGAGCACAGATAAAGTTACTAATGTGATAAACAGAGACGCAGCTAACCTATTTTTTGTTCCTTTATCGTGTAACTGGTTTTTTTCAAGAATACATACAAGAAGTTGCAAACCATACTTTGAGAATTCGTTGCGTAATTGTATTTCTAATGAGTTATTTACTTGTTTGCACATAAAAAACGTTTAATACAAATATTGTTGATCGGTTAATACAAATATTGACTACTAAACAATGGTAATAATTGTCGTTTCATCGTTACGTCGTGCTATCGCTATCTCATACGCGTTTACACAGTACTTACATCTACCTATTATTTCATCTACATTTCATAACTACCCGTGATTTAGGCTGAGATCTATAGAGCGCACTCTGACTTTGCTTAGACTTAAGACAGAGTTAATACGAGACAGAATTATGTGAGAGATATAGCTCTGTCTCGTTTTAACTCGTCTTAAGTCTAAGCTAAGTCAAAGTGCGCTCTATAAATCTTACCCATAGTGTCACAGTATAGCGATCGTACAGTTAGAAAACTGGACGTATAGTCCGCGACAGGTTGAGATAACAATCGGGGTATGAAGCGGGGGGAACGCGCATGTCACCTCTGCTCGCCCGCACTATGTTAGCGCGGGGGCTGTGCGGGTGTGCGGAGCGTTCTCTTCCCGATTGCTGTCTCGACCTGTCGCGTACTATACATATACAGCGTGTAACCAAAACGCTAGCAAAAACTTCGCGTTAAGCTTCGCATTTTGTAGTTTTAGTGATTCAGTATTTTCAAACCCGCAATGTATAGCGTGCAAAACTCGGGTCAATGCCCCGCCTACGACGCGGCATTGACTCCTAGTGGCCTACTTACGCAACGTTCGTTGACCTCTAGCGTCGGTCAGATGTTTTATTTGCAAAATAATATATCGTGAACTTTTACAATTTGTGATATGATGCCGTTTTTACTCCCCGAGTTATATTGTCACAGTTTACGGTTTATACAGTTAGGAAACGGTACATTCATATTTCATATACATAGATATGTATTGCGACTTGCGATTTTGCCGGTTGTATATAAACAAACAGGCTAACAGGCATAAAATATTTATACCACAATATAATGTTATAAATAAATAAATCTTTATTTATTTCTTTTGTTTTATTTGTTCAATAAGTAGGTATCTACTCGATGTTATGACTTCTAATTAATAGTCTACAAAAAACTAATAGTAAAAAGGATCTCTAAAAAAATTGCAGTCAGAAAAAAAATTGCAGTCAGTGGCGACTGCCGACAGAAGTGACAATCCGGGTTTGATTCCCGGCAGGGGTTTGGAATTTTATAATTTCTAAATCTATGTGTGGTCTGGTGGGAGGCTTCGGCCGTGGCTAGTTACCACCCTACTGGAAAAGCCGTGCCGCCAAGCGATTTAGCGTTCCGGTACGATGCCGTGTAGAATCCAAGGGGGTATGGGTTCAATAAAAACTGCCATACCATACCCCTTATCATCACTTACCACCAGATGAGATCGCAGTCAAGGGCTAACTTATATAGGAATCCATACTAATATTATAAATGCGAAAGTGTGTGTCTGTCTGCTAGCTTTTCACGGCCCATCCATTTAACCGATTTTGATAATTTTTTTTGCAGAGATTGCTTGCATCGCGGGGAATAGGCTACATAGGCTATTTTTTATCTCGGAAAATCAAAAAGTTCCCGCAGGATTAAAAAAACCTATATTCACGCAGACGAAGTCGTGGGGTTAGGTAGCATCTAGTAAAAAATAAAATAAATCATCTAGTTAAAAATAAAATATAAATATATAAAAAAGTTTTAAATTGATTATTTTCTTTGCCAACCCTACAAAGTATAGTTATACGTTTATGACTTTTATGAGTAAGGTACCTGACATCAGTGTAGCGCGAAGTGGCTATGAATAGACAGACGGCCGTGTTTGAAATCGCAATCGCTCGATCTTTGCGATACCAAATACGGGTTTCCACTGTGATAGGCGGAGCGGGCGACGAATCGTTTAAAAATTCTGATGCCTGCAAATCCCATGGGAACTCTTTGATTTTACGGGATTAAAGTAGCCTAGTCACTATTCAGGTCCTTAACCCGTGCATAAAATCACGTCGTTACTCTGTATCGACGAACCAGTTGTAAACGTTTCAAAAGCACTTGGAAAAGTTTACTTGACTAAAAATCTATTCTATTCTATTGCGATCGGCTGCTCGATTGCGGAAAAACTGCATCAATCATTATTACAATCGCAATCGTTGTGATTGGCTGAATTTATTCATGGGTATTCGTCATTTTGACGACACAGAACTTGACGATTCAAAAGTACTCGTAAAAGTTTATTTAAATTTAGTAAAAAAATATGTTCTGTATGACATGTAGGTACATTGTACAATGGTACGAAACCCTTCGTGGGCGAATCAGACTCGATTTTCACCGGTTTTTTTGCCTTGGCTTACAATCAATTCGCTATTGCTATTACTAGAACCTCTCCCCCATATCAAAGGCGCGCCGCGGCTCATAAAACCGATAGCAGGCAAGCCATAACTTGTGGCCACGTCTTCATAGCGTGTACCTCGCATAAACATAGAGCAATACACCTCTTTCGTGATCGTTAATTCACAGGTCGCCTTTATGCCTTGCATAACATTAATATTTAAGCCTTTGACAGATGGCGCTGCGTGACTTTTAGCCGCGCTTTTATACTACATATTCTATAAGAATAGGTACTTGAAGACTTGTTCCGAAACTATTACTAGGTCTGCGCACCCACGCGCTTATTAATAATTATTATATTATTATATTTATATATAATATATAATATATATATATATATATATATATATATATATATATAGCTGCTCGCTGAAATTTCAAATTTTTGACATGGATGGTACCCTCGTGAGGGCACCATCCAAATTATCTCAATAAAAGTGAAATAGTAAAACAATTATTATCAAAGTGAGGAAAGTGGAAACTCTCAGTTTTGATACTGAATGAATCTACATCACTGTCAAATATTAGGCTGGGGATGACGTGAAATCAAACATGGCAATCGGGGTATGACATCAGTGTAGCGCGAAGTGGCTATGAATAGACGGCCGTGTTTGAAATCGCAATCGCTCGATCTTTGCGATACCAAATACGGGTTTCCACTGTGATAGGCGGAGCGGGCGACGAATCGTTTAAAAATTCTGATGCCTGCAAATCCCGTGGGAACTCTTTGATTGCCCGGGATAAAAAGTAGCCTATGTCCTTCCCCGGGATGCAAGCTATCTCTGTACCAAATTTCATCAAAATCGGTTGTCATCATCAAAGTCGGACAGACAGACACACTTTCGCATTTATAATATAAGTATGGATTTAATGTGACTTATTTTTTCAAAACTACGTAGGTACACGTTGTTAGGTATAACAATGTTAAACATATTGCATGCTAATAGGCAGAATTTGGCTGTACCTTTTTGTTTATACTGTTTACCCATATTCGCAATCGCAATAAAGAAATTTGAATTTGAATTTGAAAAATACACACTAGATAATGCCCGCGACTTCGTCAGCGTAGTTGTGTTTTTAAAAATCCCGTCGGAATGCTTTGATTTTCCGGGATAAAAATAGTCTATCGATCCCAAATAAATGATTGCAACTTCCTCTTGTGGATTTCTAGTTTTTTTAAACCCTGGAGAAACTCAGATTTATCGGGACCAAAAGTAGCCTATGTATTTCTCGGGGATGCATGTACCTAACGTCCGATTTGGCGTGAAAAGCTAGCAGACAGACAGATAGACACACTTTCGCATTTATAATACTTACTAGTAATATTTGTTAGTTAATATTTGAATAGTAATTGATTTAAAAAAAATCTGTAAGAAATCTCGGAAAAATCGGAATTTCAAATTAGTGAAATAAAAAAAAGCAGAAAAAACCGACTTCAATCTCTACAAACACTAAAAATAAAAAACCTAAATAAAGCGGGTAGGTACCTGTGCTTTTGAGTCCAGTCGCTAATGTCAATTTAATAGCATCCTCGGCCGGTACATCTTGTGCATTTTATTACATGGCCCTTATTGCCCTAATGGGGGGCATTAGGGCGGGGCGGAGGTTTTAATAAGCGAGCGGCGGCTGCCAGCGTCGCGTCGCTGCGGGCAAGATAGTGCTGGGAAACGACTATCGATGTTAGTTTATCGACTATCGATGATTTTCAAGCGTATGGCTACGTCAGAAAATTCGCTCCGACACACCTTTATTCAGCTCACCTACTCACCTTCGTTTCGCTCTGGGGGTCGCCGCTCCATCCTTCGTTCAACTCGGCCTCGTAGGCTCGCTTCATTCAGCTTGTGGCTTCGTGCTTTTCAAAAACAATCTTGGGGCAGGACAGACTGCGTGGAGTCGGTGTACCCAGATTTCGATCTGGTTTAGTTATAATTTTATTCGTTAAGTGAAAGAATTTTCAAAATCGGTTCAGTTGTTCCAGAGATTACCCCCTACAAACTTACAAACATTACCTCTTTATAAAATTAGTATCATCATCATGATCGACCCATCGCCGACTCACTACAGAGCACGGGTCTCCTATCAGACTGAGAAGGTTTTGGCCATAGTCTACCACGCTGGCCATGTGCGGATTGGCAGACTACACACACCTTTGAGAAATGAATAAAATTAGTATAGATAAGCCCTTTTCATGAAATCACAAAGCCCAATTATAAAAATTTTCGCTATTCCCGAAAAAAATTTGGCAACGTTGACAGACGAAATAGTGGTCGATAAAGTGGCCATCCCTATTTTGTTCGTGTATAATTTATTTCCCATTGAGCGTAGTTGCGTGGATATTATTATTGTTCCACGAAACCTACTCGAGACGCTGCGCCGGCGCATCAATTCAACTGTTACGAAATACTGCGAGCACACATACTCCTAATTGGCCATTTCATTTTTACACACTATAGATGTATATATATCCATAATAGTCCATACTAAATCATTAGGAGAACCAGAGTCACCGACATAGCTGAGCGGGTTGCGAAGCTGAGTGCCTTTATACTTACACTGTAGTCTTTGGCTTGATAAAAATTAGCCTATGTGTTAATCCAGGGTATAATCTATCTCCATTCCAAATTTCATCCAAATCCGTCCAGCCGATTTTGCGAGATTGAGTAACAAACATCCAAACATCCACACTTTCATATTTATAATACCTATTATGTATTAGGATATTAGGATTAGGATTATATGATTTTACAAAAGCGAATCGCGGTATTATGGATTATCTTCTTATAATATAAAAATGAATCACTAAATGTGTTACTCATCGCAAATCTCGAGAACAGCTGAACCGATTTTGCTAATTCTTTTATATAATATTCCTTGAAGTACGAGGATGGTTCTTACGGTGAAAAAAATTTGAATCGACTGTTAGGCGGAACGAAGTTCGCCAGGGCAGCTAGCACTTTCTAAATAGAGATAACTGATAATGCAGTAGACGACCAGCTGCGAATAATTAAACCAGTTATTTAGCTTATCTGTACAGTTACGTAGTGCTATTATATTATATTCTGTGGTACAGTGTACACCGCCACATCCGGCCGGAGAGGCAGGAACACGTCACTCTGTGGCTTCATGCGATTGTTAGGACTTACTCTGCCACGTAAATGTAAAGTGGCTAGACTAGATTGAGAAAAAATCGGTCAAGTGCGAGCAGGACTCGCACACAAAGGGTTCCGTACCATCGTACAAGAACTACCTAATACTGTTTAATTTTTATTTGAATGTTATAGCGACAATAGAAATACACTTTCTGTGACAATAATTTCAACTCTTCTCTTATTACACTTCACGAGTTACAGACCGCTGACAGACAGACGGATGGACAGCGGAGAATTATTAGGGTCTCGTTGGCACCCTTCAGGTACAGAACCCTAGAAATGAGACGAAATACCTATACCTAGCAACGTATGCAGTGTATCTGGGCACTTCAATATACCCGAAAAAGACGGATAGATTGCGTAGAAGAGAACCTTACATAAAATTGACATGTCATGTCAATGACACTCCCCCCCTCCCCCCTCCCCCTCCCCCTGAAGCTATATTGAAAGGTCGTAGTGGTCGTCTTACCACGAGATCAAAGGCTTTGGACTACTGTGTCTCTCTTTATACTGTGGTTCTAGCGTCGAAGGAAGTACTTACCTAAGTTAATTATAATTAAGTATATCCTATTATGGATGTTGTAGGTATAGGGATAATTTCGCTAAAAAAACTTACTTGATACTGGGTTTAAAATTTAAATGCAATAAAACGCTTCAATTATCGTTCTCAAATTACAGACCGGCAAACCATTTACAGTGTAGTCTATTCAATGCAAAAAGCGGCAACTTACAAAGATACGAGCTTCGCTAATTATTAAAAGCTTATAGTAGGCGAGGAGTTGGCGGTCGAATGCTCATTAAAACCTTGAGAGCTTAAAAAAACTTTGAACTTGTCGAGAGACATCTCCAATAATTTATGTCTTCAGGGAGCTTATTAAAAAAACCTTTTTTTTTAATAAGCTTTTTTTAATAAGATTACGACAGTAACTTTTTTTCAATTTATTGATGTTTTATGCACATATTCCTACTAACTACACATACGCAATCGTCCAGCAGGTTTTTTTGAGGTCATCTCACACTGCTATATTATACTATCCTGTTTTATATAGGTACACGCTGAAGTTTTAATGGTTGTTTTCCCGAAGCGAAATGATTTTGTCGTGGAATTACAATCGATTTATAAATATAAAAAATTGTTAGAGTCAAAAATGTCAAATTTACAATCGAGAAAAACAAAAATCGAATGAGACCTCGAACCAATAATAGTACCGCGTGCATGCAGGCTAGTTTATGCCCTATTACTACGCGTGAGAGTTTATTTTGCTCTTAACTTTTTCACTTTATTGGCAGTGCGGTTCGAGTGGATGTACCTACCTACTATTCACATTACGTCTAGTGAGTTACTATAGTTTCTCACACTTTCGAGTTGATATTTTTTTTAATTATTTCAAAACAAAATCATTTTTACTTTTTAAGTTTAACTCAAAATTTCGATAGTACTACTGAGGGCACATCGTTATGCCGCACATACTTTTAATATAAAACGTGTCTCAAACAAAACTCCGATAAAACCATAGGCTCTTGCATTACAATTCAATAAAAAGCGAATAAAACTGATATTAAACGCACGGTTAATATCGCTGTCGAAATGGTATTTTTTATTTCTTTTACCGGTAAACAAAAGGTACCTTTATAGGCATAATTTAAAATATTATTATGCTTTCTTTATGCCTATGCTGAATACGTTTTATGCGGTTTTAATACCTATATAAACATAGTGTAGGTAGATAGGTATGCATAATGCATCCATGCATTGTGGAGGACTGATGTGTTATGAGTTATGCTATCGCAATAAGTTAGTGACAATCTGTAAGTAATATACATACTTATTATGTAGAGCGGATTTTTTAAATTAGCCCTATGATTTCAGTCTTCACCTCACCTCACTTCAGCGTTTTTTCTCTCTCAAAAGCTAATTAAAAGTAAGTTGCGTGCGGCGTGTACGGCTCTTGCGCTTTTTACGGACTCTGCGGCAATGTGCGATCAACTTTACATTTTAGGTGTGCGTTTTTCTCTCTCAAAAGCTTTTAAATGTAAGTTGCGTGCGGCGTGAACGGCTCTTACGCTTTTTAGGGCTCTGCGGCAATGTGCGATCAACTTTACATTTTAGGTGTGCGTTTTTTCTCTCAAAAGCTTTTTAAAGTACAGTGCGACAAGGCTCTTTTGGCACTTGAATGACATTGACAGGGGGGCGCTGTTGGAGAACAAAGGCTTAGAATATTCAAACAAGAACAAAGGGGACACTTGACGGCAACGTTAGTTCCGATTTTCGCCACGCGCCAAGATAGCCTTGTCGCACTGTAAGTTGCGTGCGGCGTGTACGGCTCTTGCGCTTTTTAATGTGCGATCAGCTTTATATGGTCCTTGTTAGTGCAAAGAGTTAATTGTTATCCGTTTATCCCTCGTTATACTTAATTCCAGGGAAGTACTTATTAACCGCTTTATAACGGTTAACTGTTAATCGACCGCCCGACTTGCTTTGTACTTGAAGGTACATTAAAATAGCCGACTGCAGTAAAAGGCCAAGCAATAAACAAAACGGAATTATGACTGAAAATTTTACGAATGTCACCTGTTTTTTTTTGTACCTAATAAAGTAAAGGAAACGTTTGAAAAATCAATCTAAGTACGATCAATTCTCCGACAGATGTTTATTGCGCATGTGTAAAGGAATAGTGTTGTCTATATGTTGATGTCATTTGACTAGTTGAATAATAATAATAATAATAATAAGTCGAGGGTGTTTTTGGTGGACATCACCATTCCGTATGACGGGAACCTCGTGAGAGCTGAGACGGAGAAAAAGCGCAAGTATCTCGATCTGGCTCACGAGGTTTCCGACATGTGGCATGTGGAGTCCACTGAAATCATCCCAATCGTCATATCTGCGAATGGGTTGATCCCAGTCAGCCTCGCTCACCATCTGAGGCGACTGGGGTTTCGTGGCAGTTCGCTCGCAGCCAGGATGCAAAAAGCGGTCTTGCTGGACTCGGCTAGGAATGTCCGCCGATTTCTTCACCTGTCGCCCTGACCCCCGGCCGTTTGGTCTCCCCTGCCGGGGAGTAATCCTCCGCCCGGTACAAATATGTATGTATGTAATGTTTATGTAGGTTTATTTATTTTTATATATGTAAGTATATTATAACTCTTTTGGCTTTTATATGTATCTATTTTGTACACGGGCGTGAGAGCAAATAATATATAATAATAATAATAATAATAATTTATTTATTTTAGAAAAATATTTACAAGTTACAACAAATTCAGGTATAATCATTAACTCGAAGCTTGAGTTTTTCCGTATACCGAAACCGTCAACATTAGGTATCTACACGTAACACATTAATCTAATTATAAGCTAAATAACGATTACTTATATGATAAATCAGTAAAAGAATCATTAGTAGATCAACAACAGCCAACATAAGACCATCGCAGCTGTTGTAGTTAAGTTTCAAGTAAAAGACATCAACGAGCTCAATTCTTTTTGATTTGTTTTAATACAAACACGCACTGTCAGCTCTTATTTATAAAATGGCTGGCCGTGACACACAGACGGATTGGATGAAACTAAGGGACTTGACTTGAGAACAGCTGTGATAGCCTAGTGGTTAGGACGTCCGCCTTCTAATCGGAGGTCAGGGGTTCGATCCCCGGCACGCACCTCTAACTTTTCTGAGTTATGTGCGTTTTAAGTAATTAAATGTCACTTGCTTGAACGGTGAAGGAAAACATCGTGAGGAAACCTGCATACCTGAGAGTTCTCCATAATGTTCTCAAAGGTGTGTGAAGTCTACCAATCCGCACATGGCCAGCGTGGTAGACTATGGCCAAACCCTTCTCACTCTGAGAGGAGACCCGTACTCTGTAGTGAGCCAGCGATGGGTTGATCATGATGATGATGATGATGAAGGGACTTGATATAGCAAGTGCCCCGGGTTCTTAGCCAGAACGCTGTGGTACATTTGGTCTACGAGGCGTCAGTCCTATATCAGTCTATACCTGCTATAGCTAGTCCTAAGGGTTCCTTACTTTACCACGGAAACCTGAAAGACTATGAATAGCTCCTAAGTAGAGGGCCGTGAGCCGAATCTCGGCTTATTAGGTTTTTACTGAATTGTCAAGGCGATCGTCACGCAATGACGAGCACAAATCATTCTGTGTCGACGCCGCGCCGCTACTGAAAGGCTTAATAGGGTTGCTAATTAACACAATTAAAATCCAAAACTATTAGGATATAATCAGTACCCTTATTATAAATGCGAAAGTGTGTTTGTTTGTTGGTTTATTGGTTTGTCCTTCAAGCACATCGCAACGGAGCACGGATCGACGTGATTTTTTGCATGGGTATAGTTAAAGGTACCTAGAGATTGACATAGGCTACTTTTTATCCAGGGAAATCAAAGAATTCCCACGGGATTTTTAAAAACCTAAATCCACGCGTACGAAGTCGCGTCCATCAGCTAGTAGGTAGGTACATAGTAAAATGTTTTATTGGAAAACATTACAATACAATTCTAAATAATATCTGTCCCGGCTTTACTCACTTAAAAAGGACCCCGTATGGGTTCGAAACTAGTCGGGCTAACGTCGACTACACACGTGAGTACAGCCGGGACAGATATTATTTAGAATGGACATCACTCACGGTAGTTTAAACGCTAAAATTACAATACAATTTAAAGCTAACCTTATCTAATTACTATACTACTACTATACTATACTACTATACTATACTACTATCTAATTACTATACTACTACTATACTACACTACTATCTAATTACTATACTACTACTACTATACTACACTACTATCTAATTACTATACTACTACTATACTATACTACTATCTAATTACTATACTACTACTATACTATACTATACTACTATCTAATTACTATACTACTACTATACTACACTACTATCTAATTACTATACTACTACTATACTATACTACTATCTAATTACTATACTACTACTATACTACACTACTATCTAATTACTATACTATACGAATCATGCCCGCGTCGAATGGAGCCAAGAATACAGAATACTGGCTGCATTTCCGCACTGGACAGCCAGGCTGATCCGTTGCGCAAAAAATGAGCCAGCCCTTTGTTTATCACCCCACCAGAGATAAATGTCTCGTAAAAATTTAAATAATTACTCTCTATTTCTCTCTTACACTTTTACTCTTTTTTTCTCTTTATTGCAAATGTTTTTGGTACAAATAAAAAAAAATTAGTAAAATTACATTTATTTTGAAAGTGTAAAACCTTTGAATCATCAGTAAGTACTTATTTTAGGGTTTACTGCAAAGTTTGGTAGCCCTACACTAGCAAGGAGACGACACAAAGCCGCGCGCGCGCATCTTTGTGCTGTCCGTCCGTCACTCGCGACAATATCTTTATGCGGACTGATAGACGCCTTTCAGGACTCGATCCTCTCTAAAGGCATGGGAAGATACGACTCGCTACAGCTTTAAAATTTCAGTTTTTAGTGCGGATCAACCTGTCCGGATGTTTTTAATTAGCGGCAACAGAAATACACAATCTGTGAAAATTTCAATCTATTACGGAGATTACTGTTCATGTCTCGCTAACAGACAGACAGATGAACAGTCAGACGTACAGCGCAGTTTTAGTAATAAAGTCCCGCTGTCACCCTCACCCTATAAAAATAATTTGGGTTTCTACACGCATGTTGATTGTTGAAGACAATTTCTAGGTTGACAGACGACATCAAACGAGGCGCAGGAAACCGCTGGACTCAGGCGGTGCAAGACCGTGGCGTGTGGAAGTCCGTACATAAGAGATCTATAGGCCGATCGATCTATAGGTCCAGCAAAGCCGATTCGAGTTAGCTAGTCTCTTAATACGCAAAACTCGATATGTACTCGATGTTATTATTTAAAGGCAAATATCTCTTAGAGCCTCAACACACGCCGCGCCACGCCGCTAGCGTCCTACGTCCGTAGAGTGAACATACCATTTTTCTGTAATTCTGTCATAGCCGGTCCACACCTGAACACGGGTCTCCTTTCAGAATGAAAAGGGTCTGCCATTAGTCCACCACGCTGCTGGCTTAGTGCGTAGATACTTAAGCATGTCATAACCATAATATTATATGCAAAAAAATCTTAAATGAACGAGGAGGACATTGAGTTTTCATTATCACCATAGATAACAGATCTAACTGCAGTACTCAGAGTCGCTAATCGTTACTTAAGATTGAGTTAAAACGAGACAGATTTATGTGAGAAATATAGCTTTGTCTCGTTTAACTCAATCTTAAGTAACGATTAAGCGACTCTTGAGTGCGGCAGTATTGTCACCCAACTCTGACCTCACAGCGCCGCATTGCACATTGACAATTTTTGCGTTGCGGCGGGCGGTTTCGTCGATGCGGTACCGCAACGCGGTTAGGTATGTGTTTAGGCTCTTACTTGGCAGTTGGCATGATACCCACGGGAGCGGTCCGCTCTAATGACTCGTAATTACGGAGGTAATGGACTCGGGTGGCGGGCGGCCACAAAGCGGCCATTTTCTTTTTTTTCCTTTTTTGCTCGTGCTCGCTCTGCGCTAGAGAGATTTGCATCAGAGATAATAATATAGCTTACAATTTTTATGTCTTGATTTTGAAGATGTTTTTGACTCATTGTGCTATAAGTCCCGCAAATTCCTAATGCGCGTGGCCGCCATTTTAGTGACGTCCGCACTAGACTGCAGTTTCGAGCTGATGGTAACTATATTTTTATTTCAGCTGACGTCAAAATGACGTCATTTCGATGTTAATGAGACATGGTTCCAGCGCAATAGCAATTTGCGAGACTTACAATACATATATGTGACTATAACTTGATTAGATGACGCCTCGCTACTTCGTACAGAACCCCATCATCATCATCATCATCATCCTATCGCCGGCCCATTTCCAAATCTGGATCTCCTCTCAGAATGAGACGGTCCACCACGCTGAAGTGTGAATTGGCAGACTTCAATACCTTTGAAAACAATATGGAGAACTCTCGGGCCTACAGGTTTCTCCACGATGTTTTCCTTCACTCCTAATAAAGTACCTGAGTGATATTTTAATTCCCTAAAACGCGCATAGGTCCGAGAGGTGATGGGTTACCAACGAGTCACACCCAATGGTGTAACACTGTGACTCGTTGGGAATCCATCTAAAAAAATTCCCATCGAGTCACTACAGTGCTACAGTGTGACTCAAGCGTAGTCAAGCTACAGTGTGACTCGTTGGAAATGACAATGAATAAAAAAGTTGCAACTAGTAAAAGTGTGACTCCATGGGAAAAAAAACAATGAGTTCGCACTTCCCAACGAGTCACAGTGTGACACGATTGGGTGATGATGACAAACTATAATTCCCGGGATCAAACTCCCGACCTCCCGAATAGGAGGGCAATATCTCAACCTATCACGCAATAGGTAAGTAATATGATTACTGCTACCTATAGTCACACAACAGATTATAACAGATAGAAGCTAGACATAATTATGCTATATTAAGTCTGGTACGGCAAAGTGGAGTGACGCAAAAAGATCACACTTTAAATTATCACTTCTTAAGTTCCTTCAAGTTGGAAAATTAATAAAAATATTCTCATCTCCACAAATGGAACGTCCGCTCGGCCTGAGCCGCGGTGGCCGACGGAGATGTTTGAACGATGATAGTGATAGATAGGCTAAGGGGGGGTCATCGTTTTTAAAAATTAAATGCCAAGAGGAATGCGCCGATTGGCTACTTAACAATAACAACCTTCTCAATTTTATTACCTGGATGAGCATTCGGTGGCATTTAAATAAATAAAAATTTAATGTCATTTAAAGTAATAGAACTCAGATCTTTTTTCGACACGTTGGATTCCGTACCATCGTACGAGAAATACCTATCACTTTTAATTTTCATCACATTAATTTCATGTCATTTTGAAATTCTTAATATTTGTTGTTATGGCGGCAATAGAAATACACATTCTGTGAAAATTTCAGCTCTCTACCTATTACGGTTCACGAGATACAGCCTGCTGACAAACAGGGACGGACGGATGGATGGATGGACGGACAGTGGAGTTTTTGTAATAGGGCCCCGTTGACACCCTTCGGGTACGGAATCCTAAAAAGTGACTAAAAGCCTTGGTTGATGGTCTTACGTTAACGTAGCATTCATAATATTTAGAAACATCAGGGTTTAGCTTATCTTAGTCAGAGATAATTTATTATCTCTGTCTTAGTTTAGCTTTTGCGTTTTTGTTTGAGTAGGTACTTACCGCCGCCCGTTTCTCTACCCAAATAGTACCATAGATACTATAAATTCTTCTCAATAGCTGCTCTACCATCCTTACCCTTATGTCTCTATGTTGGCCGGCGATGATTTTGATATTTTTTGTGGCATCAATTTGATTACGTTGCCGGCTGATTGCCGCCTTCCAGGGACCGGAGCTATCTTCGCATTATCTGTGGCCGGGAAAAAACACATTCCACTCTACTTGTTTCTAGTCATTGGGAACTATTAAAATGCTGAGGAATTAATGGGGGGAATAAGCAGGTAGGTATTTAAATATAGAAAATATTTTTTCCGGTAAGTTAGGCTGCTTGACGAAAAACCGTTGCCTGCTCGATTTGACATATTTTATTAAAATGAAATACAAAGTTTCACACAGTAGAAATGTTATTTATTTTTAATTGTCTTTTTTTTAATGTGCTAACCGACTTTATAATATTATTATTTAAGTACCTACTAAAGTAGGCCAAATCTTTATAAGAGAACTAGATGAGCCTTCCCGGTTTTGCTTTGGTGTAACTTTATAAGTAGGTAATGTCTGAAAATTCTTCCTTATGTGCTGTGGGATGTTACAGAGACAATCTACATAATTATGCATGCAAAATTTCAAGGTATGTGTGTACCCATAGAGCAGAATGGTGTGTACCTGTACCTACATTGAAAATTGTTTTGCACTTACGATACAATAATAATCAGTTTTTTATATTAGTTACCTAGTTAGTTAGTATTTACATAATAATTATAATTCACAACTATAATTACATAATAATAATAATTAATAACTACTTCTTACCTACAATGTTCTTAATTAATATGTAAGTATTTTTTTTTTAATGATAGCCTTTTAATTGGACAATATGATTTGTAAAAAAGTCGAGAAATAAATTATATTTAAATGTAAACGAGTTAATTTATAGCTACGTGTTACATAATATTGTAATTAAGCAAGTACATCCGCTTTAACAAAGTATCGATATACCTACCAGCCTTTATAAGCAAAAACCACCTCAATGGTTTCAAATTATTTAAAAGATATTGATATTAGGAGCGCCGAGATATTTTCATCGATAAGTTTTATGCTGACGTCACTATCATGGACACGATTTCGAGGAGTTACGTTATGCTAGAAAAGCCAGTCGTTTTTTATTGTGAAAAATGGTAAAATAAAATATTATTGTTTTTATATTAGGTACAATTATGCCTATTATAATTTTCACTTAACACATTACCTACCTACTTACATAAAAATAATCCTGATTTATACAATCAATCCCGATAAGGGGCCACCATTTTATGAAGCATCCTAAAAGGTGTCAAGACGTGCGTAAACCCCGGGACAAAATCTAATATCTAATTACAATAGCTCACACACATAAGCGTACGAATTTGTCTTCACTTTTTAAAATACAATTGTATGAGCTTTCTGGAGTTGCTGGATCTTTGCATAGAATTTACACAAAAATGTCAATAAGTATGCATGCTTAGGGCTCCGTAGTAAAAAGAACCCTTAAATTATAGTTGTGTCACATCAATTTATCTTGAAAATAACAGCTCTGTAGTGGTCATATAGTGTGTGTATATTTATTACTTTTTACGCAAAAACTAATGAGTAGATATGGAATGGAGATAGGTTTTAACCTGGATTAACACATAAGCTACTTTTTATGCCGGAAAAACAAAGAGTTCCCACGGGATTTTGGGAAACATTAATTGAAGCGAGCATCAGTAAGTTATTGATACGATTCTAAGAGCTTCTTATTGTACCATGGGTCTCTTCCAGTAAGTACCTATACGTTTCTGCATCTTTGTGACACAAAGGCAAAAGGAAAAAGTCCGGCATTCATTAGTCCTCATTGAAAGCTCGCTTCCATTTAATCCATCCGCCTCGTAATGATTTTGTTTTAGAGCTTGTAATTATTCCCGTCTTGTTTTATCTCGGATTCTATTCGTAGTTTCTATTCAGGGGCCTTTAATTAGGTTTCGAATTACGGTCCTTGCATTGTATCGTTCAATTCTTCTTTTATTTTTTTGTGGATAAAGTTGTTGTATGATATTTTCCCCGTTCGTTTGAATTCAAAGTATTTTTAAATAAAAATATCCAGAATGCCTTATGTGTGCCTACCCTACCACCTAATGAGTAGTTAAGGCTTAAAATTAGAGAAGTACATAGTCATCATCATCATCATTATCATGATTAACCCATCGCCGGCTCACTATGAAGTACGGATCTCGTTCCGAATGAGAAGGGTTTTGATCATAGTCTACCACACTGGCTAAGTGGGGATTAGCAGACTTAAGGCTGTAAAACCGAAAGACGTTGGGGTCCCAAGGTGCTAGAATGGCAACCTCGCACCGGAAGACGCAGCGTTGGAAGACCCTCACTAGGTGGACGGACGACATCAGAAGAGTCGCAGGGAGCCGCTGGATTCAGGCGGCGCAAGACCGTTGTGTCCCTACAAGAGACCTATGACCAGCAGTGGACGTCTATCGGTTGATGATGATGATGATGATTAGGGACTAATAAATTAGGTCCCTAATTTTAATATCATGGTTTATTTTCAATATCCATAGGTATGATATTTTAGGTAAACACGGCACCGATTCTAAGCAAAACCTAATTTTAGAGTATTCGCACCCTCTTCTTACTATTGTAATATGAAAAGGACAGAAGCAGTTTGACATTTCTAAATTTAATTTTTAGATGGTAAAACCCGTGATTTTAGCACGCACTCGCGAACCTACTGTTTAAATTTGTATTGTGCACTAAAATTTAGAGTCTTTAAACGTGAAAGTCATGTTCCGTTCCTTTTTTAGCATTGTTAAAAAGAAAGGGATGCAGATAGAATTTAGTTTAGAGTAAGACAAAGAATCGGTGCCATTAGGTCTTTTTCTCACACCTGCGTGAATAAAGAATGACAACGCACGTATGTACCGCGCTTTATTCTCGGAAGGCCATGTTTTTTTTCATTGGCCGGGAGGCACCGGGCAATTTGCTTTCGGCTCGGTGGTGTGTCCAATTGATTCCCGCCAACTTCGCGGTCCGGCTTGATTCCTTCTCTTCTCTTCCTAACCAAGAAATAAAAATTTATTTTTTAATATTTTATTTTTATATTACACCTTTGCTGTCTCGAAGTTGAGATTCATGTTTTTATCTGCTCAGCTTTAATATCTGGCGAAGAATTCTCACTTGATATTAATGTATATTATAGCTTTATTGTATGATGTATCTATTGTATTTGTGATTGATCGTAATCCTAATAAAAAAAAATCCAACTTCTCCTGTGAAGCTGGATTTTATGACTCTTTCTTCAGTTACCATCGTTCATTGTGGGCCCGTTTGTAGAAGTGAACCGTGAAAAACCATGGAATTCAAAATATCCTCAAAATTCATAAATAAAATAAAATCACTATCCTAGGTGAGCTATAATAATTGTGACTACGGAACCCAACACTGCGCGTGGCCCGCCACGCACTTGGCCGGTTTTTTCGGATTTTATTGGGCAGAGCAAAGGTGTAAGTAAGCTCTTTTAAATTTTTCCCAAAAACTATCAAGAACTTCAATGGCTAAAAGTACTATTAAAAAGCCTAGCCGTTTTTATGTCTTAAAAAAATGTGGAAAGCCTTTGTCTAAATCACCTCCGCTCCGCTCGCATTATGGATGCGTACGCGCAGCCTGTTATTACGAAGACACAAGAGGCCATACATTAGCGCGGGACCACGCCCCCTGGCGCCGCACATGGTGATGCCATCATAGCACACCGGCCAATTATCTACCTATACTTAATATCTAAGTACCAGGAAATAAGCAGTCGCCAGAAGGTCGCCGTTCTCAATTTGATTTGTGTACGGACAAGCCGGCAAGGCTTTTGGGTTCTTGTCTTGGCTGAATTTGTGCCAATACTGAGTATGACATGTCTAAATGCGCGAACCTCTCTCTATACTTAATATCTAAGTACGCAAGCTAAGTGGTAACAGGAAACAAGCAGTTGCCGGTCGCCGGTCACAATTTGATTTATGTGGAAACACTGTGACGGACAAGCCGACAAGGCTTTCTATATGAGCTGGATTTAATTTTGGTGTCTGATTTTTTGAATTTTGTCCACAGTTATTATTCGCTCTTCTATGCTCTTCTAAGCTTTGGCAAACCGCAAAATATTAATAAACTAGCTTATGCTCGCGACTTCGTCCGCGTGGACTACACAAATTTTAAACCCCTATTTCCCCCCTTTAGGGGTCGAATTTTCAAAAATCCTTTCTTAGCGGATCCCTACGTCATAATAGCTTTTCAACTTTTCCGCAATTTAATGAAATTTAATGAACTTTTCCGCAAATTTCAGCCCGATCCGTCCAGTAGTTTGAGCTGAGTGTTGACAGATCAGTCAGTCAGTCAGTTAATCAGTCAGTCAGTCAGTCAGACAGTCACCTTTTCCTTTTATATTTTTATAGATATCTAAAAATGACTTTGTCTTATTGAGGGAGGTAGGTAGGTACATCATTATCACCAATCCATCAACGGCTCACTACTGAGAATGGGTCTCCTCTCAGAAAGACATTAATTTGGCCAAAGTGTGCCACGTTGGCAGATTTCACACGTCATGTTTGAGAACATTATGGAGATGCATGCAGGTCTCACGATGTTTTCCTTTTCCAGTAACGATAAAACGCACGTAACTCCGAAAAGTTAGAGGTGGGTGCGCAGGACCGAACCTTTGACCCAATGAATACGAGGCTGAACGTCTAACCACTGGGCATTTATTAGTATGTACAGTTATTACGAAAAGTTTTTATAAATTAGATCCACGCAATTAAAGAATAAGTTTTAAGACATTAAATTGCATTCACTAGCCTTTCGTCTTGTCTATCATTCGAACTCGATTCCTATTTACTACGGCACATTACGTTTTACATTCTAACATAAGGTATCCAATCCATACAGTCAGAGGCGGGTTAAATGTCAAGAGCGCCCTAGGCAAGCACCGCATAGGCGCCCCTCTAACAGCCACATTAAAAATTTGACTAACTACGAAAGAACGAGGAATCGTCTCATTGCATAGCTGGTAGTTGGTGATTATATTTATTTATCTACACCCATGCTTTAAATCCTCTATAAAAGATTCTGAAACAGTTAGCTTATTGCCAACATTAAACACCCAATATCTTAACCATTAAAGCATCCAAACGAGTGTTATAATGTTGTACTGAATTTCATTATAACACTCCTATGAATAAGAGACAGCGCTATACTGCTAGCATAACGAGACAAATTTATGCCAGCAGTATAACGCTGTCTCTTTATTAAACCGACTTTCGTGTTTTAATGTCCCTCTTTATACAACAGTTGCATAAATAACTATTATGTGAACAAGTGAAGAACATCACGTCATGACACTTTGCAATATTAAATAAGAGGCAGTTTCGGTCACTTCAAGATAATATTACTTAGTAGGGATCATTAGGTAGGCCAGGGTAAGGGAACTCTACATGATCACCTGCGCCCCTTCGTAACCTCGCGCCCCTAGGCACGTGCCTAGTTTGCCTTATTGATAATCCGCCTCTGCATATAATGATATACCGATCGGAGATATAGACGCTATCTATGAGCCTTCTAAGAAACCCTGAGAATGTCCAGGGTGAAAGAATTTTCAGAATCAGTTCAGTAGTTCCAGAGATTACTTCCTACGGTACAAACTTACAAACTTTACCTCTTTATTATATTAGTACCTATCGATATATTTGACGCAGCTTTGACAGCGGAACGCCGAAGTAACATTGTAGACCGCTAGCAGTGGGA
Source organism: Maniola hyperantus (assembly GCF_902806685.2). Classification (NCBI taxonomy): domain Eukaryota; kingdom Metazoa; phylum Arthropoda; class Insecta; order Lepidoptera; family Nymphalidae; genus Maniola; species Maniola hyperantus. The sequence goes on along the minus strand of NC_048554.1, from coordinate 1,777,323 downwards.
TCTACACCTTACTTTTAAACTTCTAACATAAAAGAACCATTAAATCGATTTTAAAATCGAGTCCGGTATATTGAGAGTCGAATGGTAATCGAATGATAGCAATTAAGAATGCGTGGGACGCCGGCTAATGGTGGCTCGAGATAAAGGCAAGTAATTAAGGAATCATTCGATTATGACCGGAGACTTTGTATCGCCGATGTAGGCTAGGAGATAGTGGCTTATTTATTGACGTAAAGAATTGGGTATTTTCCTACTTTTGAATTTGATAAAATATTATCACTTTACTATAATAAACTAGGATAAAAATAATGACGGACGCTGAAAAAATATTAAAATAATCCAACAAAGATTTACAAAGTTACAGGCATTTTAATTTTGGAGTTTTTCTATCCCTTTCTCGCAAAACGAAAATTTGTATGAAACCGCACGATGCTACTATGGCATTAGTAAGGTGTGACGTCAAAATGCTGTATCGTTATCTTTGTCTAATCAGAAATATTTAAATGCTTATAACTTTTTTGTTATTTGATCGATTTGATTAGTTTTTCAGTTTACGTTATTATTTTTATCCTAGTTCATAATAAAGTAATAAAAAATTGAAGTCAAATACCCAATTGAGTCCGAAAATCCATACTAATATTATAAATGCGAAAGTGTGTCTGTCTGTCTGCCAGCTTTTCACGGCCCATCCGTTCAACCGATTTTGATGAAATTTGGTACAGACATAGCTTGCATCCAAGGGAAGGACAAAGGCTACTTTTGCAAAATCAAGGAGTTCCTAGTTGGACTTAGATTTACAAAAATCTAAGTCCACGCAGACGAAGTCGCGGGCATCATCTAGTACGTTATGATTAGCCCAGCGGTTAGGACGTCCGCCTCCTATTCGGGAGGTCAGGGGATCGAACCCGGGCACGTACCTTCTTATTTCGAACCATTGATTTATTAACTACCTGTTTCGAACGCATCCAAGTCATCACTCACGATAGTTTAAATGCCAAAGTAGGTATTTGTAAGAGCGACTCAGTCATTACTCATTACTCAATAGTTCGGTTAATTCGCGCCATGTAGGAGGTCGTAAAACGCGTAATTGCTGGCGGGTAGCGGACCATAATTAGCGGCGACACTTTATGACGGGTAATTGTCTCTAATTAGGGGTCTCTGCAAACCTCAGACTTTTTATCGCTCGACAATTTATTATTTTTAATTTTTCGGACTACGAGACCTCACAGATCCTCATCGGACACGGCTGTTTCGGCACCATGTGCTGTGGGAGTGTCCCCTTTATGAGGACTTGCGAGTGACGATGTTGGATGGGATCGTACGCGGGGAAGCGGGGCCGGTCTTCTACACGGACCTCGTCTCATCGGCGGGGAACTACAACCGGCTACGGGAATTCGCACACCATTGGCATAAGAGGCGAAGCAGCTCGGAGCGTACAGGTGCCAGGCCGGCACCACGGAGGAGCAGCAGCGGAGATCACAGCTGTGTTAGTGACGTCTAGCCCCCAAGGGGGGAGAGTGAGCATAAGGGACAAGGAAGAGACAAAAATGATTTGTAGGGAGTCAAGAAGGCGCCCCGGGAAAATGCCAAGAGCAAGTACCGAACGGGCGCCCTCCCGCGATTCGGCCCATATAACCGAGAGGTTGGTGGGGCCATGGGAGGTGGAGGGTTGTCGCTCGACAATTTAGTCGGATCGGTCTGTGAATACGTAGGTATATTGCGATAACTTATTACAACAATATAAATACAGTACGCAGCCGAAAGTAATGTACATCGACCTTTAGAGGAAGATAGCAAATTTGTAGAGCACTGTATCTGTCGTTGAGACTGACAAAACGTCACATAGGTATGAGTGACAGCGACAACGCCCTACAAAGCCGAAATGTCATCCTAAAGGCCGATGTACATTACTTTCGGCCGCGTACTGTACATTGTTCATCATTGTCAAAACCGGTGGTCTATCGGTCTATCCTCTGGGTCTATCCGTGGTAGAGTATCGGTGGTAAAGGGGTGGTGGTGGTGATAGTGATATGCAGTAGTGCTGTCTCTAATTTAGTGTGAAAATGAAAAAAAACAAAAAACACATGCCAGATTTTTTGTAGAAAAAGTCTAAGGTTTGCGGGGACCTATCGCGTTCTGCGACGCTTTACGATGGGTGATTGTCTCTAATTAGAGTGGGAACAGAATGACCAACCACCCGTTGACCACTGGCTATTGGCCACAGAGATGTTAAATCATCACGGCCAAAGCCCAAAGGTAGAAGGCCCTAAGAATGCAGTTGTGACTTTTGACTGGCTATAAGAAAGTAAAATAATGTTTTTTTAAAAGTTTATTTTGACTGTGTCCTGTTGAACTTGTCATAAAAAATTATAATAACACTGTGACCCCCCCGTTGCCTCTTGAATGCACTTCGTCAGTTCGTTCAATTTTTTCACTTCGACTTTCAGCTTCGGTCAAAACTTAGGCCTATTTTGTAGCTAAAAGTTTGGCCGATGAAGGTAGTTTTTTGACCGAAGTTGGCCGAAGCCGAAGAGTCGGTTGCACATTCAAGTGTGTAGCAGATACTCACACATGAACACATAAAAGGTAGAAACTAGGTGCCTAGTCGATTTTATACTTTAGAGTCACAATACATGATCGCGATGTTTTTTCTACCCACCAAGACCAACTAAGTAGTTTTTGATGCAATCTCTTGAACTATTTGTGTTAAGTATTCAAACTTTTTGACCTAAAAGCCATGGAAATTTATGCCTGAGCTAAGTTTATCTCAATGCTTATTGACATTTCAGGCTGGGCGGCCATAACTCTTTGATGTGCCCCCTGATATTTGTGCGACTCCCTGGTTCGCCGTGTTTGGACCAGAATCTGCTTTCTTAGTACGACTTTCTCAGTTGATCTTTATTCGATCAACATCATAATTGCCGGAGCACTACTGAGCACGGGTCTCCTCAGTCCTCACAAAATGAGAAGGGAAGACCTTAGTCTGCCACGCTGGCCCAATGCACAGAGAGTTTACAAAGCCACAGTAGCTCAACAGGTTAAGGAGTGGACTGAAAACTAAAAGGTCGACGGTTCAAACCCCGCCCGTTGCACTATTGTGATACCTACTCCTAGCACAAGCTTGACGCTTAGTTGGAGGTTTAAGGGGAATATTAGTCATTTAACATGGCTAATATTCTTTAAAAAAAATTAAAAAATGCGGATTTGCGAACTTCACACACCTTTGAGAACATTATGAAGAACTCTCAGACATGCAGGTTTCCTCACGATGTTTTCCTTCACCGTTAAAGCAAGTGATATTTTATTGCTTAAAACGCACATAATTCCGTAAAGAGGTTAGGTGAAAAAATGTTTCGATATACGAAATCTATCTTAGTATTTGGTCGAGAAGTGAAAACTTGTACCTACTAAAGGCGCAGGTAGGTACATTATTATTAAAAGTTTCTTATCTGTTGTCGTTTGAATTCATTTAAATATTGCCTGTATTTGTATGAAATTTACGACTTTTTCTACATGTTTTCTTTTTATTATTTTTATTATTTAAGTAAATTCATTAAAATTAGGCTACTATTATAATGTTATTAAGTTTGATATACATAATAGGTATTTAGAAAGTGTCAAGATAACAAATGGTCGTTTAATTAAAAATAATATATTCGGCCACACGTTATGAGTTTTTAAAATTTGTTACTTCTACATTCCTATTTCCTAACCCCATTGCATTAGCCCCGCAAAATTCTCTACTTTATTCTTATGGCCCCCAGATATCATAATATATCTTCTCGGTAGGAAAGGCATTCCGAACCAGTGGTAGATGCATCCGACTATTCGAAAGTACTTGTAAAAGTTTATTCGAATAAAAAAGTTTTTTTTTTAAAATAATTTGGGGGCCAACTGGACAGATATCATTAAGGTGAGGCATATTTAACAACAACAACAACAAATATTTTGGGGCATTTCTCATTATTACCTACTTAATACTTACATAGGTAGGTACATCGTTATCAGCTCAGTAAAATCTGCAGTGTGGAATAATTAAAACATTTCTCAAAAGGATAGGTACCCGAATAATTCCACTGATCCCCTTTGGCTCTCAGTCAGTAAAATAAGTCGCTGTTTAACTATAAGTATTTAAGTCTTCTTAAAACTCTTTATTATAATTACAATTTAATTGAAGACAGTTATTAGTGCATATTATCACAAACGTTTGCGGCAAATTGTCTTCCCAATCGCTCAGTTCCGCTATTCCTATAATATAACTTAAGAGGGCGCAGTTCGGTGTTTTCTTCATACAAAATTACAAACGTAGGAGGCTGATTACTACATTATTTTATATTGTACGCTCAGAACTAAGTATTATGTCGGTTTGTATTGCTATTATCTAGGTTTATTGATTATATAAAACATTGAAAAAATATATTGATTTTAAAGTTACGAGCCTCGAAATATTCCTATTTTAACACTTTTATGTGAGTTTATGTGAGAGTGTGAACATAGTTTATTAATTTATTCGTTGAAATATCTTTACTTAGCAAACATATTACATGTAGTATTTTTTTCTCAAAATCACTTTTCCGAAACCCTTTTCGCGCGCTTGATTTCGGGGAAAATCATCTTGCCTCTAATCTTTCTCATACAATGTTAGGTGAAAAGCAAACAGGTTACCCACGGGCGCTGCCAACTTCAGTCAAGCATACTGCGTCACCTTAAGGGGCCGCATACCCGTTTATGCGACTTTTGTTAAGTTGAAAACCGTAAAGACAATGACTTTCATAATATCATCAAGGACAATTGTAGAGCCGCGATAGCCTAGTGGCTAAGACGTCCGCCTCCTATTCAGGAGGTCGGGGAGTCGATCCCGGGCACGCACCCCTATCTTTGCGGTGTCATAGAAAAAAAACCGGCCAAGTGCGAGTCAGGCTCGCGCAATGAGGGTTCCGTACTACAGTCGTATTTTTTCGACATTTTGCACGATAATTCAAAAACTATAATGCATAAAAATAAATAAAAATCTGTTTTAGAATGTACAGGTGAAGACCTTTCATATGATACCCCACTTGCTATAGTCACTCACTTCGAAAGTTGAAAATACTAATTATTAGTTCATGACCACAATTTAATTTTTTTTGTGTGATCTAACCCTAAATTCACGGTTTTCAGATTTTTCCCCAATGATTCTAGGTCAACGGCAATTACCCTGTAGGTTTCTTGACAGACAGACAGAAAGACAGACAGACAGACAGACAACAAAGTGATCCTATAAGGGTTCCGTTTTTCCTTTACGTAACGTACGGAACCCTAAAAAACAAGAACAATTCCAAAAAAGTGAATATTTTTTTGTGTTATTAACATTATTTTATTTTATTCTAGTTAAAGTACGTTGCACTTGAAGGAAATTCCGAAATATTAAGGACGCGTCTGCCTTGAAGATGCCTATTCGCTCTTGTTTTTAAGATACCCGAATTGTAATGGGTAGAAAACAATGATCACAGAAGAGTCTTTCACACCCTAGCCTAGCCGTGCGTGTGAGGAATGATTGATGAATAATGACGCAAACAGATTTTTACTAAAAATCAGTTTTGTTGTGGCCCCTTAAGTGTACGCCCCCTAAAAAGTAAATAATGAGCTAAATGTACGCATTTTTCAGCGTAGGCCACCTTTAATTTGCGGTGGGACGCTTATAATTAAATATTTAATAAAAACTCCGTACGGGAGAACGCGTTCATCTTGAACGGCATTCTGTTATGTAGGTATCCAGTGTAATTTGAGCTTCGATTAATGCCCCGAAAGGATAACAAATATGCCTGATGTGTTTGTAACAATGATATTAGAAGAAAAAGAGGTAGATAGGTTACTTATATCAAATTCGATGTTTATTAATGGCACGCTGCGTCAGCGCCGAAAGACTCAACACACATAAACGCATAGATAGTATTTTAACCTCACACAACAGAGAGTAAGGACGGTGAACTAATAACCTCAGCTTCAGTTGCGCACGAAAAAGAGACGGTTATATTTTGCACTACCTCGTCCTGCACAGAAGAGTGGAAGAAGGACGGATATATGCCTAATAATGCGAGCGTAAAAGAGACGGGACGAGACGGTATACTAGAAACTCCAAAGAAAAAAAAAACTGTAAAGTCTTTTCGGCTAATGCCGATTTATGCCTACGTAGTTGTATAGTAATTAGCTTAGTTTTAACGTGCCACTTGCGGTCCGCGTATAACGTATCTACCTATTTTCTTCTAATATCATTGGTTTGTAATCTAATTCCTAAATATGGTTTTTCTATGGGATCCTAATATCATCTCTATATAAGTATGTATAAAAATTAATCGCTAAATGTGTTGCTGATCTCAAATCTCAAGAACAGCTGAACCGATTTCGCTAATTCTTTTTTTATAAGTAATATTCCTTTAAGTACGAGGATGGTTCTTACGGAGAGAAAAATTTAAAAAAATTGAATCGACTGTTAGGCGGTACGAAGTTCGCCGGGTCAGCTAGCTAGTTGGATATAATATCGTGAGATATAAATATATATCGCTCACCTTCCACCACCACCACCACCTGAGATTCGAGACGCGGGCGCGTCGGTGGTGGTCGCATTTAAGTCAAGTCAAAGTCAAATTATTTATTCAAAATAGGTAATAAATTACTCTTTTTCATAGTCAGATCTTGAATTTGTAAGATATAGTGGTGATAATTAATACGCAAACTTAAAACTAAAGCTACGAGGGTTCCAAACGCGCCCAGGCCTGAGGTTTATAATATTAGTATGGAAGTATGGATTATTAATCACTGCTCACTGACACCACATTAGTATCTAATATCTATGTACATTGCACCCATGCGAAGCCGGTGTGGATCGCTAGTACACATATAAATAATAAAAGGTATTTACTTATAAATTATAGCATGTCCGAAACTTGTACGGTAGTTTTTGTAGCACTTTGTTGCACAGTACGCTTAGGATAAGATTTTACGTCTCACCAAACGTTCCTAAAATTCGAGAATCGAAAAACAATACCGTCAAAGTAAAATGGACCTAAAAAGCCGTTAATTAAAGTCAAAAATTCAATGCCACTGATTTAAATTTCGCAACGTTTCCGCTTGGAGCGCTGGCTGTAGATGTGTAGACAAACTTGAGCTTTAAAACAAGGCATTTAAGATCCAGTTTACTATAATGCGGAAGGTTTTCGACACTCGAATACTACCAACGTTGGTAAGACATAAAATCTCGTATTAGGCGTACAGGCTAGCAGCGACCGGCGACCAGCGGCACAGAATTACAGGCAATTAAGCTATCATTAGGTGTATTCACCGAGACTGCAATTTGCCACGCTCGCCGCTGCGTCCGCGCACGCGGGCGTGGGGGGCGGGGGGGAGCAATTAAGTGAATCTCCAGATAGACAGATGGGAAGTCACTTTGAAGTGCCGCTTTATGTTTTAACTAGCGACCCGCCCCGGTTTCGCATGGGTGCAATGTAGATAGGTACTAATGTCGTGTCATTGAGTTGTCATTGCCTCAGAAACTCTCAAATGAGAGGATTTTTTTCCTACCTAATTCACATTATATCAATTTCTCTAGGGATCTCTAATTTTTGAGAATTAAACTATACCTATAAACCTTCCTCTTGAATCACTCTATCTATTGGTGAAAACCGCATTAAAATCCGTTACGTAGTTTAAAAGATCTACGCGATCTCAGACAGCGGGAAGCGACTTTATTTTATACTATGTAGAGAAGATAACCTCCTGGCGCATTGGTGAGCGCTATGGTCTTATAAGTCAGAAGTCCCGGTTTCGATTCCTGACACGGGGAATTTTGGGAACTAGGTAACTGGCAGGGGCAATTTGGGAATTTACAATTCCGAAATTGTTTTTGGGCTGGTACGGTGGGAGGCTTTGGCCGTGGCTAGTTACCACCCTATCGGCAAAGCTGTGCCTCTGAGGGATTAAAGGGACCAAGGGATTTAGAAACCGTTGAGGATGTATTAAATTTCACACCCCTATTTCACCCCCTTAGGGGTTGAATTTTCAAAAATCCTTTGTTAGCGTATGCTTACGTCATAATAGCTATCAGCAAGCAATATTTCAGCCCGATTCGTCCAGTAGTTTGAGCTGTGCGTTGATAGATCCCACGAATCTTCCAATGGAATTTAAATATCGGCACGGCCAATTTCGTCTCGAGTGGTTTAGTTTGCTAACCAACGGAATCCTAAGTTGTAAAAATAATACTAAATTGTACAACCCTTTAGAAACATCAATAGAAAAGTGTTAAACAAAAAACAATGATCCGCCTTTATAGCACATTAACCCTGTGCATGCCTTCATCGGGTGTGGGCAGGCCAGTGTAAAATTACCCCGCTTCAAAGACGCCGCGGGCCTTTGTGTCCGCCGCCTTTGTCTCCCATGTTGTTTTAATATGGGTTTAATACTCTTAATTTTGTATTGTCATGTTAAAAGTTTATTGCTTTGATCTCCACGACTCAATTACGGTATTTTAAACCTTATGCTTTATCTAATTACTTATATAAATATACTATATAAATCATGACCGCGTGGAATGGTGCCAAGAATACTGGCTGCATTTCCGCGCTGGACAGCCTGGCTGATCCGTTGACTGTGCTTATTAGCTCTGATGTTTTACACATGAAGAAAAATAGGTACCTACCTACAATAATAATAATTATGGTTGAACCATTCAAATGATAATTAAAATATAAAATAAGTAATTTTATTAATAATTATTATAGAATTTTTTTTATGCGTAACAACTTTGACAATTTTATATATTTTTGTAGCAAAGAGTTAAATACCTATGTAATGAATTAATTATGTGTCTAATGTAATTATCCATACTCCATACTAATATTATAAATGCGAAAGTGTGTCTGTCTGTCTGCTAGCTTTTAACGGCCCACCCGTTCAACCGATTTTAATGAAATTTGGTACAGCTTGCATCCCGGGGAAGGACATAGGGCTACCTACTCTGTATCCCGGAAAATCAAAGAGTTCCCACGGGATTTTCAATAACCGAAATCCACGCGGACGAAGTCACGGGCATCATCTAGTGAGTCAATAAAATAAAATATTATGTAGATTGAAAATTGAAATTGTTTTGAAACTTGTTGAATTGAAACACACAGAAAAGTGCTATATTTACAAATTTTCAAAGGAAAAAATTGTAGAGCGGAAGTGTTAAGGGTTAAGTAGTTAAATATGACACTTCACATCACATAGATAGCTTTGGTAGCAGCACAGCACCAGCTTTGATGTTGACGACTGGTAGCGTGTAGCGACGCCATTACGGTCGGGATATTTTACATTTCCGGTGCGCAAGATGAAAGATCATTAGAGATTTAGCTTTGAAATCTTAGATCTGGGTAGTCATAAAGATAATATTATGGTGACTTTTTTAGTACAAAAGTTGTAATGCCTACCTAATTTATTTGTATACTAGATGATACCCGCGACTTCGTCCGCGTGGATCTAGGTTTTTAAAAATCCCTTGGGAACTCTTTGATTTTTCGGTATAAAAAGTAGCCTATGTCCTTCCCCGGGATGCAAGCTATCTCTGTACCAAATTTCGTCAAAATTGGTAGAACGGATGGGCCGTGAAAGGCTAGCAGACAGACAGACAGACACACACATTTTCGCATTTATAATGTTAGTATGGATAATATCTGTTACTAGCTGGTGCCCGCGATTTCGTACGCGAGGACTTAGGTTTTTAAAAATCCCGTGGGAACTCTTTGAGTTTCCGAGATAAAAATTGCCTAGGTATGTCACTCTCTAGGTCTTAAACTATACCTACCCATGCAAAAAATCACGTCGATCCGTTGCTCCGTTGCGAGTTGCGACGTGATTGAAGGACAAACCAACAAACCAACAAACAAACACACTTTCGCGAATTGAGTAAGGGACAAGGGTAGTGATTTAATTACCTACAGAGACGTGGAGCAAGAGGCGGGGAATTTCGCAATAGGTATTACTGTGTATAATAATATGTTTGTCGGCCAAAGATTGTAAGAGATTGATACCTCTACCTATTAATGAGGTATCAATAAAATATATTGAGAGACATCTCAGACATCTGCCAAGTGCCAAGGTAACGACGTAGCTCAAGGGGTTGCGAATTGCGATGCGAAGCTGAAGTGGCAATGGGCGAGGCCCATAGTTCACAGAACCGATTGGGGTCCCAACTGCCAAGGTGCTAGAATGGCGGTGGGCGACCTCGGTAGGGTGGAAGGTAACTAACCACGGCCGAAGAGTCCCACCAGATGAGTGTTATATCGTCTATGCCAATGATATTAGAAGAATGGACCAACTTTAGTTTATCTTACCTTTTTTACGTCAGATTTTAGTTTTTAAACTATGTTTACGAAGTAACTACATACAGTGCGATAAAGCTATCTTGGCGCGTAGCGAAAATCAGAACTAACGTTGCCGTCAAGTGTCCCTTTTGTCCTTGTTTGAATATTCTAAGCCTTTCTTCTCCAACAGCGCCCCCCTGTCAATGTCATTCAAGTGCTAAGAGAGCCTTGTCGCACTGTATTTACATTATAATCTATGATTATGTTAGTTATTACTTATTAGTACCTACTACCTACGTACCTAGGTATCTAGGCATGTAGTTCTACCCTTTAGATAAAATTTTCAAATGACTCCCGTTCTCGAAAGTTGTTGGGTATTCGAGTATTAAATTTTACAGTCGACTCAAATTTTACCTCTTTCTAATAATAGCTATTGTTCTTCATTGTTCTTTGTTTAAGGGTAGAGCTTTCAAAAATTGCGTAACGGGGTTATGTTTTTGTTGAGATCTTTAAAGTTAAACCCTTGCATTCAGTCAGTCATTCTTTGTGTTACTTTGTAGCTTGCATAAATTAAAGAGAGTAGGGCTAAAAAACACATAGGTAGGTACATAACATTTCCATATTGGTTACAGTACGCGAACGGGTCGAGATGGCAATCGGGGTATGAGGCGGGGGACTCGCCCTGTGACCGCATAACCGCACGTCACGCGCGCTATCCCGCACCGGGATAGCGCGGGGGCTGTGCGGGTGAGTGTGCAGGGCGTCCCCACCCTGGTTGCCATGTCGACCTAGGTCGCGTACTATACCTACCTATTATAGTCAGTTGTATTTGTTATGATAAAATACGAAAGTCATTATAGTGATTCGAAAATGTGCAATGTTCTATACATCGTCATCATCATAACAACCCATTGCAGGCTCACTACAGAGCACGCGTCTCCTCTCAGAGTGAGAACGGTTTGGCCATAGTCTACCACGCTGGCCATGTGCGGATTGGTAGACTTCACACACCTCTGAGAATATAACGGAGAACTCTCAGGCATGCAGGTTTCCTCACGATGTTTTCCTTCACCGTTAAAGCAAGTGATATTTAATTACTTAAAACACACATAACTCTGAAAAGTTAGAGGAGGTGCGTGCCCGGGATCGAACCCCCGACCTCCGATTAGAAGGCGGACATCACAGTTTCTATTCACATAATAAGTATTTATTACTAACCGAGGTAATGTTACAAAAATATTAGGTTTTTAACGTTTACCCGTGGATAAGAATTTTTGACACCTCCACGAAAAGTTATAAAAAACACGTTTTTCAAAAAGATCTATTTAACATCTTTTAGAGTTAGACGTTTGGTCTATGCACGGACAAGGTGGGTCTATGTGTAAAATTTACCAAAGCCACTAAGTTGTAAAACGTCCCAAGTAGGATGTCGTTATTCCTTGAATAATAACGCGTTAATGTAGGAGTATTGCTTTGTCGGCGAGCAGTTTATTGCCTTGGGAAGTTGAACAATTGCTAGTTATCTTTGTTTATTGTTTGATAGAGTTGATAGAGATGTTTCTAATGAGTAATGAGGATAGTGCAACTCAATGCGTTCGTTGCATATTATCACTGGATACAGTATGAATTTGGGCTTTGCCAAAAAATCCTCGTGTCTGGATACAGTATGAATTTGGGCTTTGCCAAAAAATCCTCGTGTGTCTGCGGTGTGGTAAATTAATATACCACGTTAATTATAACGTAACGTAAGTAATACATAGGACAACCAGAACGCTAACAAAAACTTAGCGTTATTGTTATAATTACCTAGATATAATCCAATACCAATAACCATTTGCCTCATTTTGTTTTTTTTTAATACAATAAAACTTAAAGCTAGCCTTATCTCATTTTGTAATTTTAGTGATTCAGTATTTTCAAACCCGCGATATATAGCGTGCAAAACTCGGGTCAATGGCCCGCTTACGACGTGGCATTGACCCCGAGTTCGGAGACCTCTAGCATCAGTCAGATCATCAGATGTTTTACTTTCAATATATCGTAAACTTTTACAAAATTATAGGATTTTTAAATTTTTTCGCGTTTTTTGCGTTGTATCACATCAGTAATCATCAGTACTCGCCTTTCGTATCACCTGTCTTCGTTTTTGCCAGCGTTCTGGTTACACCCTGTATATTAGTTACACAGAAAAAGATCATAATGTAGAGTCGAAATCAGATTTTACTTTGAACCAGGCGGTTAAAGTTTCGTTGTGGGTACAGTTTGTCAAATCCTAGAATACAATATCCATGAAAAAAAACCGGCCAAGTGCGAGTCAGGCTCGCGCAATGAGGGTTCCGTACTACAGTCGTATTTTTTCGACATTTTGCACGATAATTCAAAAACTATGATGCATAAAAATAAATAAAAATCTGTTTTAGAATGTACAGATGAAGACCTTTCATATGATACCCCACTTGATATAGTCACTCATTTCGAAAGTTGAAAATACTAATTATTAGTTCATGACCATAATTTTTTTTTTTGTGTGATCTAACCCTAAATTCACTGTTTTCAGATTTTTCCCCAAATGTCAGCTATAAGATCTACATACCTGCCAAATTTCATGATTCTAGGTCAACGGGAAGTACCCTGTAGGTTTCTTGACAGACAGACGGACAGACAGACAGACAGACACCAAAGTGATCCTATAAGGGTTCCGTTTTTCCTTTTGAGGTACGGAACCCTAAACATACGAATACTGACTCGTGCAACCCACTTTGCTTTTAAAGTTTATCGTAACCGTAGCAACTAAACCTTAGAGTTTAAAAGAGACAATACAAAAGGATCTCGGGGCACATTGATGTTGGAATCCCCTTCTTTATTCTAGGTCGGGGCACATTGCATTATTATCTACTAGCTGATGCCCGCGACTTCGTACGCGTGGAATTAGATTTTTTTTAAATCCCGTGGGAACTCTTTGATTTTCCGGGATAAAAGTAGCCTATGTCACTCTCCAGGTCTTTATCTATACCCACGTCAATCCGTTGCAGCGTTGCGACGTGATTGAAGGACAAACCAACAAACCAACAAACAAACACACTTTCGCATTTATGTAAGGGTACGGATGAAAATCCTTTTGTAATTATTAATGTTAATATAAGTAATATATTTACGAATTTTTGGTTTGGTATCGATCTCATGATTTTTGATGATAATTCCGTTGGAAGTCTGATTCACATGTTACCATCGTCCGTCCACGTTATTGCGTCGCGTCACTCGTGGCTGGTTATTAACCGACTTCAAAAAAAGGAGGAGGTTCTCAATTCGTCGGAATCTTTTTTTTTTTTTTTTTTTTATGTTAGTGAAAGTGTAGTGCTAGTGCAAATCAAAGATCACACGAACAAAGTAAAAGCATCGTGCTAGTGCAATTTAAAGAACACAAGAACAAAGTGTCTTCCAATAAGGTATCTTAACTATAAACTAAGCTAAGTCAATTGAGAGCCTCAATAGCTCAACCGGTATAGGAGTGGACTGAAAACCGAAAGGTCGACGGTTCAAACCCCGCCCGTTGCACTATTGTCGTACCTACTCCTAGCACAAGCTTGACGCTTAATTGGAGAGGAAAGGGGAATATTAGTCATTTAAAAAATGGCTAATATTCTTTAAAAAAAAAAAAAATGGACAGATTCTTAGGTATAAGTACGTTTATAAGTTTAGGTTAATATAATATTTGATTGTAATGATAGTAAAGTACTTACTGGTGACAGTGCTTTACGACAAAAAAAAAAAAAAAAACTCGTGGCTGGTAAGTGCAGTGGTAAGTAACAGGTAGTGGTAGGTGTGACATTACATTATTCATGTCCGGGAGCGTATCAGGAGTCGCTCATTTGCATACAGTGGCCGCACTGAGCAAGTATTGCAAGTCATCATGTAGAGATGTGGTAGCCTAGTGTTTAGGACGTCCGCCTTTTAATCGGAGGTCGGGGGTTCGATCCCGGGCCCGCACGTCTAACTTTTCGGAGTTATGTGCGTTTTAAGTAATTAAATATCACTTGCTTTAACGGTGAAGGAGAACATCGTGAGGAAACCTGCATGCCTGAGAGTTCTCCATAATGTTCTTAAAGGTGTGTGAAGTCTACCAATCCGCACATGGCCAGCGTGGTAGACTATGGACAAACCCTTCTCACTCTGAGAGGAGACCCGTGCTCTGTAGTGAGCGGCGATGGGTTGATCATGATGATGATTCTGTAGACATAAGAATCATTCTGTGACACGGAGTGCAAGAATGTATCGACTTTTGGTATTTTTACGAGTTACAACCTCACTATCGCAGTGGTGAACGATGTGTTCTTCAACACGTGGTCCTGGATTCGATTTTCGGTAGGGCAATTCGGTAGGGCGTCGCGTAAGAGAGGCTCCGGCGCACGTTCGTAAGAGTTCCCGGAGCCACTTAATATGCGCTGAGGATGGCCACCGAGGGGATTTTAGTGAGTCTACCCACTAAAACCCCCTCGGTGGAGAACCACTTCCTCCTTTGAGGAGAGATCTCTCCTCAAAGAGATCGGGTATCTTGGGGTATCCCCCCATCCCCTTACTTTGTTGCCTTGTTCTTCAATCACGACAGTACGGAGCAATGGATCGGCGTAATTTCGTATGGATACACCTACCTATCTACTTCATAGTCTATATATATAAAAGGAAAAGGTGACTGACTGACTGACTGACTGATTGACTGACTGACTGACTGATCTATCAACGCACAGCTCAAACTACTGGACGGATCGGGCTGAAATTTGGCATGCAGATAGGTATTATGACGTAGGCATCCGCTAAGAAAGGATTTTTGAAAATTCAACTCCTAAGGGGGTGAAATAGGGGTTTGAAATTTTGTAGTCCACGCGGACGAAGTCGCGAGCATAAGCTAGTAATACAATAAAGTAGTTATACCTACTTACAATAGAAAACAGCAATAATGTCGCTTGTAACCGCAACTCCCCAGCATGCGCCCGATACACGCCCGATAGCAGACACGACACCGGCTCGGCGCAGCGGGGGCCTGTATTAACACCTATTCAACCACCATGACGTCTCATAAAAAACCGCCCAAGTGCGAGTCTTTTGCAACGAGGGTTCCATACTACAGTCGTATTTTTTCGACATTTTGCACGATAATTCAAAAACTATGATGCATAAAAATAAATAAAACCCAGTTTTAGAATGCACAGGTGAAGACCTTTCATATGATACGCCACTTGATATAGTTATCTTACTTCGAATATTGAAAATACTAATTATTAGTTCATGACCACAATTTAATATTTTTTGTGTGATCTAACCCTAAATTCACGGTTTTCAGATTTTTCCCCTAAAGCCAGCTATAAGACCCACCTACCTGCCTTTCATGATTCTAGATCAACGGGAAGTACACTGTAGGTTTCTTGACAGACCGACAGACAGACAGACAAACAGACAGACATATAGACTGACAACAAAGTGATCCTATGAGGGTTCCGTTTTTCCTTTTGAGGTACGGAGCCATATCTAAATCTATACGGACAAAGTCGCGCGAGTATCAGCTAGTAATTCATAATAATCAACATACCCTGCTCAAATACGGAGAATTGGCTATGTATGTAGAAGTGGGCTGCTCTGAAGGGGTCCGGTTGTGAAGGTCGCGCTTGTTTGCGGGTAGAGGCAAAAATCCGCGCCGCCTTTCGCCGTTACAGTTTTTGCTGAGCAGTGGTCGCCATTCCGCTCAAATTGTACCCGCCAATTGTAAGGTGGCAATGATTTCTTTGTTTTGAAAAACTATATCAGTACCCTCCCTTATTATAAATGCGAAAGTGTGTTTGTTTGTTGGTTTGTCCTTCAATCACGTCGCAACGGTGCAACGGATTGACGTGATTTTTTATGATATGCTATAGGTATATATTTATGATACTTGGTATAGTTATCTCACTTTGAACATTGAAAAAACTAATTATATTATGTTCAAAACACATTTTAATTTTTTTTGTGATGTGACCACAAATTCACGGTTTTCAGATTTTCCCCCTGATGTCTGCTATAAGACCTACCTACCTACTAAACATGATTCTAGGTCAACGGGAAGTACGAGTACCCAATAGGTTTTCTTGACAGACACGACGGACAGACAGATCCTAAAATTCCTTCTTTTCCTATTCAGGTACGGAACTCTAAAAAGGAAAGAGAAGACAAGTTGATATTACATTATCCAATCCAATTAGCAATGAGCCTCAATAGCTCAACGGGTAAGGGAGTGGACTGAAAACCGAAACGTCGACGGTTCAAACCCCGCCCGTTGCACTATTGTCGTACGAAGCTAGCACAAGCTTGAGGCTTAGTTGGAGAGGTAAATAGGAGTATTAGTCATTTAACATGGCTAATATTCTTTAAAAAAATGAAATATATATGCGTGGTCACCCTACAAGTCCAGAAAGCGTCCTTGTTTTTGCAAACCGCTGGCAAATTCACTTAATTGTGTCTACGACCCCGGGCCACGTCAGACGCGCAGTAATTGTGCCGAATTGTCTTTTTGATGGCGAGTGTTCCCGCTAACCGCCACTGTGCCATAATAACCCCACGGCACGGTAATAACCCTAAAATGGACCCGTTTAAAAGGATATTTCAAGACATTTCTCTTTAATTTAAGATTAACTATTGTGTTTTTACCCGTTCATTGGGCTGTTCACGCCAAGCCCTACTAAAAACTTATTTTAAAGAATGTTTTAAGTTTAAAACTAATAAGAAGTCAAATTATAAAACCTCTAAAGCATATTTTAAGTTTTAAAAGTAAATGTGTTCAAAAAGCAGTTCTCGTTCACATAGGTACTTTTACGTCGTACAATTTTGTTTGAAAAACTCAGATAACTCGCTTCGCTCGCGCTTTTGACCTGTATTAGTTGATGCCAACTGCAACTTTGATTTAGGTTTTCAAAAGTTCACACTGATCGCGCTGATCGCGCTCCGCACTGACTGTCGCATTTGTAATATTAATATGGAAGTATGGATTATTAATCACTCCTCACTGACATCACATTATTATCTACATTGCACCCATGCGAAGCCGAGGCGGGTCGCTAGTATGTTATAATTCAATGTTTCTCATAATAACTATTGTTTTCAGATAGGTCTCGACGTCTCGGCTAACATCAACTTCGGAAGATCCATCGAAGCAAAAGCCAAGACCGCCGCAAAAAAACTCGGCATCCTTAACAAGGTCAAGCAGTACTTCACGCCGCGCCAACTGATTACTTTGTATCAAGCACAAGTAAGGTCCTGCATGGAGTACTGCAGTCACCTTTATGATGGCTCCGCTAAGTACCAACTAGCGGCTCTGGACGCCGTTGATCGTCGAGCTAGGAGACTCATTGGAGAAGACTCTCCGTTACTGGCGAAATTTCAAAGTCTTGATCACCGCCGCAAGGTTGCCGGCTTATCAGTGTTTTTTAGGATATACTTTGGAGAGTGTGCTCAGGAACTTTTCGATCTTGTCCCCCCTTCACCATTTTACCACCGAACCGCAAGACGTCGGGCGAGTTTCCATATGTCGTCGACATCCCAGCTACACGCACGAAACGTTTTGCGTCATCATTCCTCATACGCATGGCTAAGGTTTGGAATACTCTTCCACAATATGTGTTTCCTACCAACTACAACCCGGGTATCTTTAAAACAAGAGTGAATAGGCATCTTCTAGGTAAACGCGTCCCATCTTAGGCCGCATCATCACTTTCCATCAGGTGTGATTGCGGTCAAGCGTTTGCCTATAATGATTTTTTTTTAAAAAGGGCTAAGATATTCTAAAAAGAATTTTTATCCAAACAAGTCCACTAATTTATGTCTAACTTGACATAATGTTTATCAGATAAAAATAATATTCGCGTGTATGTGATACCGCTGCGGTTGGCACTTTGGGGAATTGTTTTTCCGAGGGCACTTCCTGCATATCCACATTTGCATGTGCCCGCGCGCCGTCAATCGCGCCGCCGGCCGCTGCCCGCACCATATCTGACGTTTTAATTACGATTCTCGGCCGACTGTACTTGGTTTTGGCTCAATTATAAAGAGCAAGCGATTTGGCGATACAGAAAGAACAAGCCCTTAGAATAAGTATTGGTATACACTGCGCTAAGTGTAGCGGAGACCAATCTAAGAACAAGCCCATATGGCGAATGAGGAAATTCACACACCACATCGCACCGCACCTCATCGCACCGCATCGCACCGCACCGCACCGCTGCGCTCTGAACTGCAATGCTCCGCACCATTTCTCATTGCACCGCACTGTAGCGCACCGCACCGCTCCGCATTGTACCACAACGCAACGCACCGCAGTGCATCGCATCGCATCGCACCGCAGCGTGCCACACTGCGGCTCACTGCACCACACTGTAGCGCAACGCAGCGCACCATACCGCATCCGCACTTTTTAATTATTTTTTTCATGGCGGCCTTTTTAAAAACTTTATTGTGTGTTATTATGGCGTAGCAGCAATAGAAAGACACAATTCTGAGACAACTCTACCTATTACGGTTCACGAGATCCAGCCAGCTGACAGACAGATGGATGGGCAGAGTATAGACAGCGGAGGCTTATTAAGGCGAGTCACTGAGGCGGGCAGCGCGGCTTTGAAGTAAACCGCTTGGCAACGTTCAAATTTCAAAAACGTTAAATTTGAATTTAATAAATTATAGAAGTCCTGTTGAAAACCAAAATTTAGCAGGTTCTCTGTAGTACTTAAAGACAAATATTTCCATATAAAAATTATTTGCCAAGTCAGAAATTTTAGTATTAAATAATTCGTTTTAGACTTTTATTTCGGCTTATTTCAATATTTTATTTGATCGAGTGAAGTACTTCCTATTGTGTATTAAAGTAGCACATTCTTTAGACAATGTCTTTAGGTATATTGTATATTTTTAGCAAGGCCATTATTTAATAGTAGATACCTAAAACATTTGATCTAGCAAACAGTTTTTTCGGTTAGCCTCGGTGACTCGCCTTAAATACTATTTACTACGGTCCTGTTCGCATCCTTCGGGCGTTTGTGCTTTTATGCGCGAAATCACGGATTCCGTAAAAATACGAATAGGTACGACTATTCCGGTGTATCACAAAAACCTGATGAGGTTTGTCCGTACCTATACCGGCATTCCTTGTGTTCGCTCGTTACATACATAGGTACACTACATTTGATCACCCCTTAACACTGCCTATCCACAGGTAGCCAGTGTGGTGGACTTCAGACCCTTCTCAAGCTCAGTGATGATCCAGCCATGGATTGATGATGATGTTGATAACTCTATTCTAGCGATTTATTCTATTGTATAAAAAGGTAGTCTTCATTGTTCCGATTCGCCAAAAGATGCCGCTATTCTTATCAATGAGTTCTTACGATTGTTCATGCAGATATGGCGATACAATTTTCATCTGATACTCGTATCTTATCGGAGTTATCGAGGACACTTTAAAACATCTATATTCTAACTACGAAATTGTTTTAGTTTGTAATCGTTCGGAGCGATAAGTGAAAGTGGGATAGTAAGTAACAATAGATAATATAATATGTTATCAGTTCAAAATAAACATCATCATCATCATCAACCACTGCTGGACATAGATCTCTTGTAGGGACATCCACACGCCACGGTCTTGCGCCGTCTGAATCCAGCGGCTTTCTGCACCTCGTCTGATGTCGTCCGTCCACCTAGTGGGGGTCTTCCAAAGCTGCGTCTTCCGGTGCGAGGTCGCCATACCAGCATCTTGGGACCCGAGCCCCTATCGGTTGTACGACCTATGTGCCCTACCCATTGCCACTTCAGCTTCGCAACTCGTTGAGCTATGTCGGTTACTCTAGTTCTCCTACGGATCTCCTCATTTCTGATTTGATCACGTAGAGAAACTCCAAGCTCTCTCCATCGCCCGCTGAGTGTCTCTGAGCTTTCTTGTGAGGCCCATAGTTAGCGACCATCTCTCGGATCCATATTATGCCATCACTGGCAACACGCACTGTTCTCTACTCACCTTTACATATTTGGAGAAATCTATTTACAAAATATTTTTTTCTTTTTTATACCTTTCTTATGAATTGCACCAAAACCCACACCCTACAGTCCACGCATGCGTCCTTAATTAAGCATTCCGCTCTCGTCCGGCCTGCGTACGCGCAGCGGCGGCGCCTTTGACTTTATTCGCCCCGTCCCGCTCTCACAATACATCTATTCATACAACGGCCCAACGTAACTCGAACCCTCTCAGTCTTTCAAGATAAAACAGAAACCCTTCGAACCCAAGTCCAAATTAAACTGGCCACGAACACCGACGAAGATACAAAGATTGTAGATCGATTTTTTGTCTTACCTCTATGAATATAGAGTGGGAATTGTACTGCGTTGTTTACATTCTAAAGGTGTTATTGGAGTGATGTAATGAAGGGGCCTAATTGTGTATTCTACTTGGGATGCCTGGGAGATAAAAGACCGAGCGATAAAAGGCCATTAGGTATCTCTCTCGCACTTTTCCGGGATCATTGCGAAGGGATTTGATTTCGCAATTCACGTCAAGACTTTTGATTAGGTAGAGAAGGGATAGAGTTACCTCAGTGTTGCTTGGGGGGTTCCAAGGGGCATTTATGCCTAAAGACTTGTATTGTAAGGAATTACATTGACGATGAGCTTTCCTGATATTAATAATTAAGCTCTATTGATTGATATTTAATAATTAAGGCAGTAATGCTGGGATGAGATCCCACTGCCTTAATTTCCCAAAATTAAACCATCGGTTATGGGCTCAACTTAAGCCTAAAACTTAATTTAATGTTGATCATTGTCTCGAATTTTCTCACCCACGGATGCTTATAACAAAATTACTCCCACTGATTGCGTTGAGCCATGCATGATGCACGAATTAGGCATCTTTTTATTTTTTTCCTGTCCATAATGCCCTGTTCATGCGTACAGACTTTTATCGAGAGAAGCAGAGAACGCACCGGTTGGGTTGACCGGCCGACCGGTTCCATTCCTTTGCCTTTGAGACACCGCCGGCCGCGCCGCTGAAAACAAAATTCGAAATTCGAATCAGTCCGATGCGTGTATTGTTCGAGGACGGACGAGAGCTTTCGACCTTTTTATTTATAAACTTTTTACGACAGTGTTCAGTGTTTTCATAACTGAATAGTTTGATAATGAGAGGAAATATCGCGGTTTTATTAAGTTTTGTTACTGTGACATTATGATGGGGAGGATTTTGTGTGTTTTTCTCCTGGTCTGGATGGTCGCTGCTGGCCAGGAAGAAGACAGTGGGAAATGCGAGAGGATCAGTCTGTCCCAGTGCCAGGATCTGGGGTACAACTGGACTGCTATGCCGAATTTGATTGGGCATAGAGATCAGAAGGAAGCTGAAGAAGCGGTGAGAGATTTTTCTATTTCCTAAATAATTATTATTTAACTTCCAATAAGATCTTCACAAATTTCAAGATAGTATTCCATAAGTTATAGAAATAGAATAAGGGCTAACTCATTGTGATCTACCAGGGTAGTCAAACTTTTCAACTTTCGTTTTAAAAATTACAAAACAGTTTTTCGTTGTTCCCACAAAGTTCAGTCCCATTTTAGGGTTGGGGCATTTTGAGAAACATTTTAGTTTAATTAATTGCCCCATGCCTTATCGGCCTCGTTTTCATACCTAGGTTACCCTTGCATCATAATGGCAAAGTCTTGGCAAAGTATTATTATTTTAATTAACTACCTACCTAGTACCTGCCTATAATTAGGCTGCGGGAAGGATATTTTTAAATGGTTTATTATTCAATAGATAACAGCTGTATTGTATTTATAATACCCATTTGAGAGATAGAGCTACTTGAAGATAACAGTATTGTTTATATCTGCCGCGGCAATCGTTTTATATTATAGGTACCTAGGTATAGATAGATAGGTAGTGGTAATAGCCTCTAAACTGGGTTTATTAAACTCTTCTATTCTTTAGAAGACCTACTAACATATTATGAACTTATCTTGATACGTTCCTACCTAGTACCTACTATTCTGTCGTTATTTTCTAGTTTCTACACATGTACACCGACAAGAGTCTCTTTAGTATCTGTATGGTTATTAGTTTAGTATGATTATTAGTTTAGTATGTGATTATTTAGTATGATTATCATTTGAGTACCCCTCTGGCGCAGAGGCACAAAGTGCGCGTTGTGGTCATGTAAGTGGTAGATCCTGGGTTCGATTCTCGGTTGTTGCTGGAAAGTAATCTCTAACTACTTATCTCGTGGTAGATTCTTTACTAGAACATAGTAAGTAGGTAGCTATTATAGGAACGACGACTCAACATAGGTAACCTATTAGTTAAGTTTTATTCGATTTTTATAAATCATATCATCATCATGACCATCATGATCAACCCATCGCCGTCCCGGGTCCGTTTGGCCATAGTCTACCAATATTATGAAAGTTCAAAAAGTGCGCGAAGTTATGGGAACTTTAAAATAGGGCGCAAGGAATAAAGGAATGCAATAAATTGGTGAACAATGTTTTTATCTCCTAAAAGCTTGTCTGCGGCTCACGGCTCGAGTTCGCAGAGCTTTCAACGTTGAGGGGTGTTAGTTATGAAGGGGATGGTTTTTGTGTAAAGGTTCGTACGCACCTGAGCGGCGCGGCGCGGCGCTTCAGCGAGCTGCACGTCGCGGCACAGAGCGTCAAAATATCATTTCTATCATTTTGTATGGCGCATATCGCACTAGAGCGGCGCTGCACAGCGCTTCACCGCGCGTTGCCGCGCGGCACGGCTGGAGAGAATATTTTGAAGCGCAGCGAAGCGACGCGCAGTGCAGTGACGCTAGTGCGACATACCCAGCGGCGCGGCACGGCGCTTCGCGCTCGTACGCGAACGGGTATAAAAGTGACGCGCAAGTGACGCGAGGTGCCGCGTGCTGAAGTTGTAGTGCGGTAGGCACCGTCGAGCGGCCTGAGGTGACGTGTTCTGCAGTCGGACTGAAGCGCCGCGCCGCGCCGCTTAGGTGCGTACGAACCTTAAAGGGTCGATTTACGAGCTTATGGTTGAATAGATTTAACGAATTGTAGATCTGTTTTGTTTTGTATTGCGTAACTTTGGATTTGGATGCAAGCATTGTGATACTTACAATCTCTTGCTATTTACGAAACGGTAGACAACTTTATATTTAGAGTTAGTTACCCGTAATCTGCAATGACACTATAGCATAATATTATTATCGTAAACTAGCTGACCCAGCGAACTTCGTACCGCCTAACACGTCACTTAATTGTTTTGCCTTCCCGGAACCCCTCCAATAACACTTAAACTTTATGATTTTGACTTTTAAGTATTATTACGAATCATTTTCTCTCCGAAAGAACCATCTTCGTACTTCAAGGAATATTATAAAAAAGAATTAGAGAAATCGGTTCAGCTGTTCTCGAGATTTGCGCTTACACATTCAGCGATTCATTTTTAGGGTTCCGTACCTCAAAAGGAAAAACGGAACCCTTATAGGATCACTTTGTTGTCTGTATGTCTGTCTGTCTGTCTGTCCGTCTGTCTGTCAAGAAACCTACAGGGTACTTCCCGTTGACCTAGAATCATGAAATTTGGCAGGTAGGTAGATCTTATAGCTGAAATTTGGAGAAAAATCTGAAAACCGTGAATTTAGGGTTAGATCACACAAAAAAAATTAAATTGTGGTCATGAACTAATAATTAGTATTTTCAACTTTCGAAGTGAGTGACTATATCAAGTGGGATATCATATGAAAGGTCTTCACCTGTACATTCTAAAACAGATTTTTAGTTATTTTTATGCATCATAGTTTATGAATTATCGTCCAAAATGTGAAAAAATACGACTGTAGTACGGAACCCTCATTGCGCGAGCCTGACTCGCACTTGACCGGTTTTTTATATACAGATAATAGAGATTAAACATTTGAAAAGAGCAACCGCCGCACCGAGCTGCCGTGGATTGCCCCTCTCTGAACTGCTCTGGTTCACACGAGATTTTGTTGTTGCATAAATTGGGCACGGAAATCGTTGCAACGCGGATACTTTAACGATTAAGATAAGAGTTTAATTGGCCATTCCTTCCTATTAAGACTCGATACGTCGTCGGTGCACTTTTGAGGTTAATACAGTACGCTGTACGGTCAGCATTTGGAATGCAAGCCAACTACAAAATTGCAGTTTAGATACGATTTTAGTATGTAGTAGAACCACTGAGTTTGAGAAACTACACGTATTGCACATCGAACTTCAGAAAGAGATCTCTGCTTCGTAGGGCATCGTCTCTGTCACTCATACTATGTGACATTTTACTATGTATGTAGTAGAACCACTGAGTCTAATCTAATATCCTTAGAACCACTAATTTAATAGGTATTCTATCTAGATACTAGCTGACGTCCGGGACTTCGTCCGCGTGGCAATAGTGGTTTTTTAAAAGTCTTGTGGGAACTCTTGGTTTTTCCGGGATAAAAAGTAGCCTATGTCACTCTCCAGGTCTTTATCTATACCCATACAAAAATCACATCATTCCGTTGCACCGTTGCGACGTAATTAAAGGACAAACTAACAAACAAACACTTTCGCATTTATAATAAGGGTACTGATTGTTTAAAACGCACATACCTAACTCCGCAAAGTTCGAAGTGCATGCCCGGGATCGAACTCCCGACCTCCTAGATAGAAGGCCGACGACGTCCACTATGCTGTAACCGGTACTTGTTTCAATGTCGGCGTTTGATCATGATTGCGATTTGCGGAGCAGTAGTTTGCACGTTTCGCAAAAACCTCGTATGTATGCTGTTAGCATAATATAGGTACCTACTCGCGTAGCTATCGCGAAATCAACAAAGGAGCGCTGCCTTTTGACGCCATTGACTCATCGCCACATGCACCGCTCTGATTACTTACACGTCTTAACACGATACCAGATTACCTACTTGTAGTGTTTATTGTACTAAAGAGCCGTGATGGTCTAGTGGTTAACACGCGCGCCTCCCGAATAGTCGGGAGTTTGAACTAAGCCCCTTCGCACACGGGTCGTAAGCGTAATGGTGACGCTATGCGTACGAGGCCTGCCTTGTTGCACAAACGAATCGTCGCGTAGACGTATCGTTTTGGACATAGAGCAGAAACAAAGAGGAGTTGGCCTAAGCAACTGTGCACTGTGATTTTCAACTAGGTCCTGACGTCATCACTGTGGGCGGGGCCTTAGTTAGTATGCTGTCTGCGTTCGTCAGGTTCACATATATTGAGACTCGTATTATCGGTGTGTTTTCGCGTTTTTAAGAACAAAAGAATGAAGTGTTGTGTTTTATCGTGTCAAAGTTATTCAGACAGACGTTCTGATGCTATGAATGGTATCACATTTCATTTGTAAGTAATTTTATACGTAATTATTAAAATAGTTCTAGATTATTGACATCTAGTGTGAGATAGCTGAACTATGTAGTGACATCAATATATCGGTGTTAGGTCGCTAAGCGAGTAGTTTTGCTACTAACCCGCAGATGGAAAATTGAGAAGTGGGCGGCGTTCCACAACCCCTCACCCCGCAAAATGTCACTCGATATTTCATAGGGAAATCTTAATACAACATCTCCTCTTTGTTTCTGCTCTATGGTTTTGGATATCAGTTAAAATCATGGCGTCAACGGAATCAGATGTTGAGGATCTTACCTTCTTTAAAATATATACGGTCTGTCAACTTTCTTACCTGTCCAGTTCATTTTTAACGATATTTCTGCCCAAGCTTTGTCTGTAACATCTTTTCTTGAATATTCGATGAATGAATGATTATACAGACAAGGGTAGTCTTCAACCAGTTTGACAATTATTTTTTCCAGTCATATTGAAAGTTAAAAGTCATATGAAATTGAAATTAATTTAAATTCAGGTGTTTTTTTTTAAATTATGAAAAGTTGAAAGAACTTGTTACGCCTGTGTTTTTCCGCCACGACTATCGTAATGACAATAAACGCCTCCTACGGTTCGCTGCAACACCTCTTCGTATGCGGACTTATTTTAAAAAATTCATGCTCGTATTGCTCTCGTCGTACCTACTACGCGAGGATTACGATACGCTTACGCTACGCCGCGCTGTGTGCGAAGGGGTTAACTTTTCAGAGTTCGACTTCGACGACTTCGACAGAGGACTTCGACGACCTCCCTGGCGCAGTGGTGAGCGCTGTGGTCTTATTAGTGGGAGGTCCCGGGTTCGATTCCTGGCAGGGGTTTGGAATTTTATAATTTCTAAATTTCTGGTCTGGTCTGGTGGGAGGCTTCGGACGTGGCTAGTTACCACCCTACCGGCAAAGCCGTGCCGCCAAGCGATTTAGCGTTCCGGTACGATGCCGTGTAGAAACCAAAGGGGTATGGGTCTAATAAAAACTGCCATACCCCTTCCAGGTTAGCCCGCTATCATCTTAGACTGCATCATCACTTACCATCAGGTGAGATTGCAGTCAAAGGCTAACTTGTATCTGAATAAAATAAAAAAAAAAAGTTAATTAGGTAAGTAGGCACTTATTTGCGTAAACAATAGGGTCTTGGACAGTAGCACATAGTAGATCTACTCGTGTGACAGTAGTAATAAAAGTGTTTCGCAGTGAGGTTTTGCCCCATACTTAGATATATTTCGCCCCGTCACTGGTCTCATCAGGCCGGTGATTGCGACTCGGGCCGGCTGCATGACGCGATCAAAGCGCGCCGCGTCCATCGTTCGCCGCTCGTCCACAAATTCCAGGGCTGACACTCAAATTATAGTAAGACGTACACTAGTAGCAGCTAGGGTACTATTAACAAAACGTCGAAGCTTCGACATTACTGGCAGGCGTCAAAATATCAGTACCTACCCTTATTATCAGTACCCTTATTATAAATGCGAAAGTGTGTTTGTTTGTTGGTTTGTCCTTCAATCACGTCGCAACGGTGCAACGGATTGACGTGATTTTTGCATGGGATACGGGGGGACCTGGAGAGTGACATACACAGGCATACACAAACCCTCGGGAACTCTTTGATTTTCCGGGATAAAAAGTAGCCTATTTCCTTCCTCGGGATGCAAGCTATATCCGTATCAAATTTCCTCAAAATCGGTTAAACGGATGGGCCGTGAAAAGCTAACAGACAGACAGACGGACGGACAGACAGACACAAGAGAATATTATAAGTAAACTAGCTTATGCTCGCGACTTCGTCCGCGTGGACTACACAAATTTCAAACCCATGTTTCACCCCCTTAGGGGTTGAATTTTCAAAAATCCTTTCTTAGCGGATGCCTACCTCATAAAAGCTATCTGCATGCCAAATTTCAGCCCGATCCATCAGGTAGTTTGAGCTGTGCGTTGATAGATCAGTCAGTCAGTCAGTCAGTCACCTTTTCCTTTTATATATTTAGATAAGTAAGGAAGGATGATTACGATGGCAAACATAATTTCTAAAAAGAAGAGAAAAAAAAAGAGAAACATAACTACAGAGTGACAACCCTCAAAGACATTCGATAAAAGCAAACTGGTTATTTTGTACGGCGTCTTTTAAAAGGGCTATTAAATTCGATTCAGTAAAAATGTAAAGCGTATTTTAATTAGTTAATTTTTTTCGTTTAATTTGATTCGATATTCGGAATTAATATTATTATATCTAATGAACACAGCTATAAGATTTATTTTTCCACATGCTAGGTAGGTATGTTGGATATATCTATTAACCTTGAATCATGGAAAGTTGTAAAATTTATAAATCACAATAATCTAAATGTCCATAAGTGAGTACCTACCTACTAATATTATATTTGACGAAATTTGGTAAGAATAAAAATTATAGTATAATATAATTTATTCAAGTAAACTTTTACAAGTGCTTTTGAATCGTCAAATATTTTATATTTTCTCCCACTACCACTACGTACCTACGTAGTCGTGAACTGTGGTAGAGATTAGTGAAACAAATGCTAAACAAACAAGCAACAGTCTTAGGGTGAGATCTATAGAGCGCACTCTGACTATGACTAACGAGACAGAACTATATCTCCCACATAAATCCGTCTCGTTTAGTCTGAACAAAGTCAAAGTGCGCTCTATAGATCTCAGCCATAGAGACTAGAGTAGGGGCGGGGCGTCCTCCTGCCGCCTCATACTCCGATTGCCATCTCGACATGTCGCGTACCTACTATATTACAGATAATGTTATATCCTAATGTCACTTGTCATTCCACTCAGAATTTTTGTGCCATCAATTTGAGCCCGTGTAGAGGCTTAGTGAAATTGAACCGTCGTTTATCTTTTACACACGCGTTATCATCGGCGCCTATGATGCTCTTATCTGTTATCACGCATTAGTGACGACGATGACCTCCATGGCGCAGTGGTGAGGGCTCTATTCCCAAAGGCAATTTGGAAATTAATAACTTCTAAACGACCTCCAACAGTGCGTCTTCCGGTGCGAGGTCGCCATTCCAGCCCCTTGGGACCCCAACGTCTATCGGTTTTACGAACTATCTGCCCTGCCCATTGCCACTTCAGCTTCGCAACCCGTTGAGCTATGTCGGTTACTCTAGTTCTCCTACGGATCTCCTCATTTCTGATTTGATCACGTAAAAAAACTCCAAGACTAGCTCATAGCTCTCTCCATCGCCCCCTGAGTGACTGTGAGCTTTCTTATGAGGCCCATTAGTTAGTGACCATGTCTCGGATCCATGCCATCTGATTCGCAGTGTTGGAAGACCATCCACAACAACATCAGACGAGTCGCAGGGAGCTGCTGAATTGAATTCAGGCGGTGCAAGACCGTGGCGTGTGGAACTCCCTACAAGAGACCTATCTGTGTCCAGCAGTGGACGTCTATCGGTTGTTGATGATGATGAAACGACCTCTTATTGGCGAGGTTGGGGGCTCGCCGCTCGATCCGCGCATACATCTCTTAACTTTTCTGAGTTATGTGCGTTTTAAGTAAGAAAACGTCGTATGTGACCATGCCTGAGAGTTCTTTCATAATTGTCTCAAAGGTATGTGAAACCTGCTAATCTGCACTGGGCCAGCGTGGTGGACTATGGCCTAAACCCAGAGAGGAGGCCCGTGCGCAGTAGCGGGATGAATTTCTAATTAGTAGGATGGGTCTGTCATACTTACTCCGTTTAGCCTGCTTCCATCTTAGACTGCATCATCTTGACACCAGGTGAGATCGCAGTCAAGGGCTAACTTGTCATCAAATAAAAAGCACTATCACTATCTATCGGCACTTGTGATGCCCTTATCACGCATTAGCGATACTCGTCAGCACTTAGGCGATAAGGGATATAAATAAAATAAATGGCCGCCCAGCAAAGATACCGCTATCGTTGGTTATGAAAGCGCC
This sequence comes from Maniola hyperantus, assembly GCF_902806685.2. Classification (NCBI taxonomy): domain Eukaryota; kingdom Metazoa; phylum Arthropoda; class Insecta; order Lepidoptera; family Nymphalidae; genus Maniola; species Maniola hyperantus. The sequence continues at coordinate 1,747,627 of NC_048554.1, read as the reverse complement.
CGTGGTTATTGATTCCACTCACATCCAAGCTCGCATCGGATGGTGTGGCCTTGTAGGTAATATATAAAAGGAAAAGGTGACTGACTGACTGACAGATCTATCAACGCACAGCTCAAACTACTGGGCGGATCGGGCTGAAATTTGGCATGCAGATAGCTATTACGACGTAGGCATCCGCTAAGAAAGAATTTTTGAATATTCAACCCCTAAGGGGGTGAAATAGGGGTTTGAAATTTATGTAGTCCACGCGGAAGAAGTCGCGAGCATAAGTTAGTTAACTATATGTAGGTTGAAGCCATTGGTCGGTCGGATTATTGTCATGCCGACGACGCGGGTCGGCAATGCCGACCCGTGTCGTCGGCGCTGCAGTTCGCTGACAGTTCGCTGGACGCTAGTAGTTCCTTCAATGCACTTCAATGCCTCCACATCCATCAAAAAATAAATCTTTATTAATTTACTAGCTGCCCCGGCGAACTTCGTACCGCCTAACGGTCGATTCTTTTTCAGGTTTTTTTTTTAATTTTTCTCTCTGTAAGAACCATTCGTACTTCAAGGAATATTATGAAAAAAGAACTGGCGAAATCAGTTCAACTGTTCTCGAGATTTGCGATCAGCAACACCTTCAGCGATTCATTTTTATATAAGTTCCAACATTAATGATTAAAACGTTACAATAATATGATGCCCTGGCCCTTTTAATTATAAAAACTACAAGAGGCAGTATATTTCCCATACTTACTGTATTATTATGCTTAGATCGCATCTACTATGAACTGAGATTTTTTACCGACAATAATAATATTATTATGTAGCTATAAACCGTTACCATCTTTTTGCGAGGGAGTTTAAATTGGACTTTAACTGCCGTTTAGATTTAGAGCATCACGATTGTTGGAACGAGAAAAGTTTTTTCATCGCGCGTTCTGTTAGGGCTGTTGCATTTATTTGATTTTGACTTTATGAACTGACGTCCAAGAAGGCGGCGGGAAGTGGGGGGATGAGGCGGAGGACCGTGTGTGGTGGCACGCTCTTGGGAAGGCCTACGTCCAGCAGTGGACACAAATGGGCTGATTGATTGATTGACTTTACAAAGAAGATTCCTGGAATAAATAATCTATGTCACGATCAATAAACGAAACATTAATATGATTAGCACAGTTTCATGAAAATACTTAATGACTAGTTTCTAGGTAGGTAGGTACTGTTTCGATATTTAATAAACATACTCCATACTAGAATTATAAATCTGAAAGTGTGTCTGTCTGCTTCCTTTTGACGGCCAAACAGTTTAACCAATTTTGATGAAATTTGGTACAGAGGTAGCTTACATCCCGGGGCTACTTTTTATCCGGGAAAATTAAAGAGTTCCCACGGGATTTAAAAAAATCTAAATTCACGCGGACGAGGTCGCGGGCTTCATCTAGTTTTAAATAAATGCTTAGGTACAAAGTCAAAGACAAATTACTGTTAAAAATTAAAACACCTTTTTATACTATACATTTATGTCACCAGTCTTATTTATTATTTATTTTATATCTAATTGGAACAGCAGTGCCACTTACACTAACTAGATGATTAATGATAAATGCAAACTAAGGTACAAAAAAGACACAAAACGATAAAACATTAAAGGATTTTGAATGTACGCGATTGAATGCCAGATTCATGCAATGCTCTCCGCGTACTTCAGTAACTCTCGAACCAAAATTATACACCCGTCATTGAATGCGTCCACGAATTAGAGGTGTCAAAAAATAATGTACCTAATAAATTTATTAAATATATAAATGTATTCAAGATATTCGTTTTTAGATTAAAACAAAATTGAATACAATATATAATAAGTAGTGAAAATTTGAGAAAATCCTTCCTAAAAAATAACTCAGGCGTTCGATCTTTGATACGCCGCGCGCGGCGCGACCGAGCGACGATATTAGAATAAAATATATTAGGTAGGTACAGCTGAATACAAATATCGTCGCGATTCGACGGTGAATAATTATTACATCGAATTTTCGTATTGGCCTGTTACATGTTGACTGTGATGATACGAGTATGCGGCTAGTATTTTTATCATTTTGTTTGTTTCGTAATAAATTTTGAATGCAGTTTTATTTATTTGTGAACTTGAGTGTCGATAAATATTTAATGCGAATAATTGTAATGTAGATTAGGCAAAATAATGTAGATTAGGTACATTTTTGTGTTGTGATAGATTTGTGTCGCGCGTTAATATCACCTATTATAGTAGATTTGTTCTTTTTGGAAATACTTGCGTCATTTTATAAATCGTATGAGAAAATGTTTTTCAAAGTGTAGGTATTATCATACATTTAAGTATTATAGGTAATAGGTTAGGTACGTGAAGTGGTATTGTTCTTTTTAGAAATCATCATCATCATTTTATAATTCGTATGATAATAAATATGTAGAAATGTATGATAATAAATATAGTAGTTACCTACTAAAAAGATTTTTTTATAGGTAACTAGGTAAACTTACCTACCTATTGTATTGTAGGTATCTACTTGACATTGCTTTATCGTTCTACTTGTTTTTATTTTTACATACATAGGTAGGTACTAGGTACTGTATTCCGCGACAGGTTGAGATGGCAATCGGGGTATGAGGCGGGGGTGACACCCCGCACACCCGCACGTCACCCTCGCTCGCCCGCACTGGGTTAGCACAGGGGCCGTGCGGGTGTGCGGGGCATTCCCTCCCCGATTGCCATTTCGACCTGTCGCGAAGGTATGGATTGGGTACCTATTAAGAGTAAAATTTAAAATTTAAATCAATCGAGTTAAATACAAGCTATACCCTAGTTCTCGACCTTATTGACGGTTATGAGAAAGTTGTTTTTTGTCATATTCTTGTTCAGTAGGTATCATTCATAGATTGTTAAAATGTTGTTCCTTATGTCAATAAGGTCGGAAATCGCTTGCACCCATTTATCTGCTTGCGCCTCATGGTGAAATCGGTGCAAACAAATCTCGACCTTATTGACGGTTATGAGAAAGTTGTTTTTTGTCATATTCTTGCTCAGTATAATTCATAGATTGCTAAAATGCTGTTTTCTGACGTATGTCAATAAGGTCGAAAATCGATTGCACCCATTTTTCTGCTTGCGCCTCACGGTTCAAGCAATTGTTTTTTTGTAACAAAATAATGTAACGTTAATAATTATTAAATATTTGTCTGTAACACGTGATAATATTGTGATACACACATGAACCTGTATTTGACACCTCTACCACGAATGCGTCCCATCCAATTTTACAAGGCTTCTTATGATAAAGAAGCATTGTAAAATTTAAGTAAATGTGATAAATTATAACTTTCGTATCTTTTTTAAACTCAGGAAGACTGGTGAGATCCCAAATCAAAAGAAAAAAAATTGAATTTTTTATTATTGTTACTAAGCTCTAAAAAAATAAAAGTGGCACATGCCAGCCCTAACTCTAATCGCGTAAGAAAAAATACAAACGAAAATCTACTTTCCGATTATGGTTTTAAGTTCAAATTAGCTCGTATTGTTGCTAGTTAAAAATTAGTGGAATTGTCAAAAGTAGGCATTTATCTTAAATCATGTAGTGGGTCGGTCCATTCACGGATCTTCCATCTGATGCTGGATCGGTCGTTCACCTTTACTTCGAACTACGATATGAGGAAGTAACTTAACTTTTATACCTAGTTTCGTAGAAGATACCCGCGAGTATGTACTGTCTACCTATGTCTAGAATAAATGTAGGGTAATAGGAACCTAATCTTAGCCTAGACGTCGTCGCTCGGTATCCTATTTGGGGGATCCGGGTAAAGGGGCATAAATGTTTCATAAAAACTGCCATACAAAAGGTGACTAATTGACTGATCTATTAACGCACAGCTCAAACTACTGGACGGATCGGGCTGAAATTTAGCATGCAGATTGCTATTAGGTATGTCGTAAATCGAGCCTGTTATGGAAGAACATCATAACCGACAGAATTCACGTATTTCGTTTTTTGAACGTAACGTGTAGGTAAAATAATTTAAAACCTAATGCAGACTTTTAGGCTGATATTTGCATAAACGGCAAAATTACAACTGAAAATTCATAATATCGTAAACGACAAAATTAAACTTTTACATATCCGTTAAGAAAGGATTTTTGAAAATTCAACCCCTAGGGATAAAATAGAGGTTTGAACTTTATGTAGACTAACTAGAATAAGCTAGTGAGGAATACAATGCAGGCAGAGAAAGAAAGAGAGAGATTGGTCAATTTGGAGTTAGGAATTATTGTACACTTTATTTTTTGAGTTTGTTAAGTTTAGGCAAAGTGTAGTTAACCAAAGAATGGCGTCAGTGAATGCCGCTTCTTGCTCAAACTACAAAAGTATCAAATCGTAATAAAACTCATCTCCGAAGTTTAGACGCAGCCTGCGGCGCCACGCGCTTGCGGTGACCAAGTCAATGACTTTCTAGGGATTAGTCCCACTCTCCACTATTCCTTATATTTTTAACCATCTTCAAAAAAGGACGTTATATCCGCATGTATGTATGTATGTTCTCGCTTTTATTTCAATGTACCAATTTTGATAATTTTTTAATACGACTGTAGTATGGAACCCTCGTTGCGCGAGTCTTGACTCGCACTAGGCTGGTTTTTTTCAATAGCGTAACAATCGGGGTTATAATGCGTGAAAGAGAATTGCAAACAATAATCGTAATACTTAACTCTTTTTATTTTAAATTCTTCCCTTCACTTTACACAAGCCGCCTTAATTGGACCCAATTAATTAGCGTAAGTTTGTTTTGCAATACATCACACTATTACATGCATAATATCTAAAGTTTTGTTCACGCCTGAGTTTTGTACGCGCGAATTATGAGCGAGACAGGTGATACAGCATGAGTGTCTGTTCTTGTGATTAAAATTTTAACGTCAAACAATAAGGTCTATATTTTAATGGTGTACATTCGGTTTTAGTCGGCGTCAGGACTCAGGTTGCGCTTTTCTGCGCAAATTTTTGCCATAGTGAGTAGCGACTTATAAAAGGCTTACTGTCATTTCATGTTCATCCCATTTTGCTAACCCCCAATCCTGGTCACCCCAACCGCACACGAACCGGCGAAACGAACCCCGAGGCCCGAGGGGCTACAAATTGCCCCTAATTACAGCAGGTAGGCGGCGCACAAAGGTCTTTTACTAAAAAACGTGCTAAGTTATTTTAAAACTGGTTCCGAACACCATAAAATATGAGTTGCCCGCACTACGCCGTCAATTGGTTTCCACATTCGAATTCATCTTTTAACTATAATATACTTACTAGCAGATGTCCGCGACTTCGCGTGGATTTAGGTTTTGAGAAATCTTTGATTTTAAGGTGGAAGACAGGGTCTGCCCGCGAAATTCAAATTTAATTTGGTTTTTCGCAATTTGTAAACTAATACATAGGTAATACATACAAAGTAGGCTTATGACATTCAAAATGAGCCCCTAGCAGTATCATCTTCACAGGCTTATATAAAAATCTTTACTTGAAGGTGCGGTTTAAGAAATTAGTCAAAATAATGATATTATTTAGAATGGAAATCACTCACGGTAGTTTAAACACACGAGTGAATATCTACTCGTGTGGTTTAAACGCTAAAATAATGACTATTTATGAGTAGCTCAACTCATTATTAAATCCTGCTTTTAAAACGGACTTAGAAGTGTAAAATAAATATACATATCTATGAGAATTACTTGTAAGATTTAAGACGGAAAACGTTGACTACATTTTATCACGGAAAACCAAAGAGTTTCCACGGGATTTTAAATTTTTTTTTCTAAACGCGGACGAAGTGTAGGGTTTCATCTAGTATGCTATATAGATAACTATTTACTCGCAATGCAATACAACAATTCCACGTTATCTCTACCTTTTCCGTACTGATATTACAACATTCCACTATACCGTCGTCGGCGTTTTTGATACTCACGATATTGTCTGGAGTTTATAATTTTTGGGAACTTTTTGTTTGGAAAAGGTGTGAGTTTTTGGGGCCCTATCATTAGCGCAGGTAGGCGAGGCACTTTTGAATTTTGAAAGAAAGTTTTTAACTCCCGAATGAATCCACTAAACCCGTTTGTAATATCATCACCATCATCAACCGACAGACGTCCACTGCTGGACATAGGTCTCTTGTAGGGACTTCCATACGCCACGGTGTTGCGCCGCCTGAATCCAGCGGCTCCCTGCGACTCGTCTGATGTCGCCCGTCCACCTAGTGCGGGGGTCTTCCAACACTGCCTCTTTCGGTGCCAGGTCGCCATTCCAGCACCTTGAGACCCCAACGTCTATCGGCTTTAGGAACTATGTGCCCTGCCCATTGCCACTTCAGTTTCGCAACCCGTTCAGCGATGTCGGTTACTCTAGTTCTCCTACGGATCTCCTCATTTCTGATTTGATCACGTAGAGAAACTCCAAGCATAGCTCTCTCCATCGCCCGCTGAGTGACTCTGAGCTTTTGTATGAGGTTTGTAATATTACAAAGTTGCACCTTTTTGTAACGTATACCTATGTAGGTAATCTCTCTCAGGTGTAGAGCTTCCACAAATCGTAAAACACGCATTTCTTAATTTTTAACCGAAATCCTAAATTATTACGAATTTTCTTGGAATATTACTTGAAAAGTGACCGATTTTATACAAACTTTTACCCAATTTTCAGACTCAATAGCTCAAAGAACTAGGAGAACATTGGAGTCCGAAAGGTCGTCGTTTCAAAAACAAAATTGGACTATTGTTATACCTCTTCCTTGGTTGCCCACATGCTATTTTCTTATTATAATTTATTTTCTACCACAAATAACTAAGTATCTACCTATATTTGTTGTTGGAAAATTAAAAATAAGTATAAAAATATCATAATAATTATCCAGATTACAATCAATCGCACATAGATCACATCGCCTCGTCCAATTAATAAAATATCGATTGTATATAGATAAGTTATCTAGATCTTATCGTGTCATTGACGCCGAAATTATCGATTTTTATATTATTATATTAATTATACACTAATATTATAAAGAGGAAAACTTTGTTTGTTTGTTTGTACTGAATAGGCTCAAAAACTACTGGACCGATTTTAAAAATTCTTTCACCATTCGAAAGCTACATTATCCACGAGTAACATAGGCTATATTTTATTTTGGAAAAAAATAGGGTTCCGTAAGATATTTGGGTTTTTCGGACACAAGGTGTAAAAAATCAACCAGAAAAGTTACTTATTTTGCGTACGCTGCCTAAACTATAAAAGATAGAACCATAAAATGTTCTAATTAATTGTAGATCTTATAAATATCTACAAAAAAGTCCGCGACACACTATACCCATCTATGTCGAGTGAGGCACAGCAACCATTTTTTTATTTAAAAATCTTGAATTTTTTTTGGACTACATTTAAACGCGTTTATTTTACTCATGCTATTAATCCTTATCAAAATAAATGATTTCATCACTAAGAACAGTTTATGGAGATAATATTTGGTCTTTGAATGATTAAAATTGGACGTTTGGTTTTGAAGTTATGGCGAAATTAAAATATTACGATTTCTGCTGCACGGCCCGTTGTATTATATAAAGAGGTAATGTCGTTAAGTTTGTTTGTAGGGGGTAATCTTTAGAACTACTGAACCGATTTTAAAAATTCTTTCACCAGTAGAAAGCTACATTATTCCTGAGTGACATAGGCTATACGGGATCTTTAAAAACCTAAATCTACGCGGGCGAAGCCGCGGGGATCAGCTAGTTATTTATATTAGTAGCCAAAGAGGGTGTGTTTGCCAGGGTTGAAAAAAAACAGTTCAAAAAACATTCTTTTCGCTTAAGTTAAACAAAATTATGTTAATTTGTTAATTTTTTAGTGATAAGTTTTTCTGTATGTTTTATTGTTTTAAAATTTTTATCATTAGGCCTAGTTATATCTCATAGGTATAAGGTTACGTAGTAAATTTCAATTTTCAATACTTTTTTACGCTAAATCAAAAACTAGTATGCATAAAAATAATTGAAAATCTGTTTTAGAATGTAGGTACAAGTAAAGCTCATTCATATGATACCCCACTTGATATTATAGTTATCGTACTTTTAAAATTGAAAATGCTAATTTAGTAAAATTATCGACACAGGTACATTCGAAAAACATAGACTTGTGGGGTATCGTTAAAGATACTTTTCAAATTATGTTTAAAATAATAAATTTGAAATTCAAGACTTTTGCTTCAATTTTTTTTGTCAAAACAGTAGTGGACGAGTAGATTGTGCCACCAAGACAAAAAAAAACCCTACTATTGTACCGGGAATCGAACTTTAAACACATTGTACACCGTTGCACCAAAAAAACATGGTCATTATTTTAATAGGGGTAGCTACAAAAAGTAAGTTACCACTTACATTCCACAACTGCGCGGCGATCAAAGTACTTATACCTACATATCTTATCGAATGAAAATAAACCTTTTAGATACCATTTATAATGTTGTGAACCAACACGCATAAATACTTAGTATAATTGCAATTATATGTTATAAAGTCTCGGAGGGGAATGCGCGAAGGGGGTTCGCCGCGCCGCCGCGCCGGTAGGATCAAAGGCAAAGATATCGAATGCGCGCGCGCAGCTTTTATTTTTTACTTTATACCCGTGCAACGACCCGTTTGAGTGGTAAGGGTGATTACAAACTTCAATTGCGAGCAAATGTGATTACACAATGTTGTACTTTTAACTGTAAATTTTAAGTTCCAATTAGGTACATGACAGGCGATTATACATATAAATTAAACCACCGCCAAACTGCAAACAGCTTAACATTTAAAAGTTAGACCTAGACTCTACAATTTGTAATTTTTATAAGTAAGTAGGTAAGTACGCGAAGAAAGTTTTCTAAAAAAATTGTCGACTTTGGAACAAATTAAATTATGTGGCTACAAAATAAAAAAAAAGCTTATTTACAATACTAGTATAAAATAAAATAAATAAATAAAAAATAAAAATAGCTTTATTTTCCTTTCATATTTACATTGATAGGTACATATTGTTCTAAAACATTTAAAAACCTAACTTTAATCTTATTTTACTGAAATTAATAATTTATATCTAAAAAAATTAGGGTATTAGAAAGAACCGCTTTTAGCGGTGAAAGCCTCCTCCAATAAGTATTACGCTCACTACGTACGGGAAATAATTAGCTATACTTAGAAATAAAAACAAGCTCGGAAAAACTAAAATATATGTAAAAGAGGATTTTCCTCCCCATGTGCTGGAAGTTAGGACGTCACTACAAGAAATACTAGTATAGTATTATTATTATAAATAATATTTATTTTTACAAATGAATTGTTAATTTTGGAGACGTTCGTAGTCGTCCTTAGACGATTTTGTTTTTGCATTGTTTTGAGTTGTGAGTGGGGAATTTATTGCTTTTATCAGATCTTGTAGTTACTGCATGGAGAGGTAGCCTTAATAACAATTTTATTTAAGTACCTACTTATTTATTATTTTATAAGTACTTACACCGATATTTTTGAAGGCGTACAGTCATTATCAGAGGCGTACAATTAGCTTTTACTTTTTTATCTATTACATACTATAGTCTGTGCTAGCCTAGCTAGTAGGGGACCTATAAGTGTAGTACACAATAATTATAGTCCATACCAGCTACCTGGGAAAGAATATTCAAAATATACCTACCTACATCGTACCTAATTTTTTTAAGAATATTAGCCATATTAAATGACTAATATTCCCCTTTCCTCTCCAATTAAGCGTCAGGCTTGTGCTAGGAGTAGGTACGACAATAGTGCAACGGGCGGGATTTGAACCGTCGACCTTTCGGTTTTCAGTCCACTCCTATACCGGTTGCGCTATTGAGGCTCGTAATTCGTAATCTTACATTAATGGAAAATTATTTCGACAGTTTTAGACCGAAATTTTTTTGCGTCCATCAACCCCACAGACCACCTATAGACACCAAATAGCCGGACACCCAAGATCGCCAAGATTAGGCAGTCGCTTAGCATAACAGTCGGCCCACGCACGTTCGGTACCCTCATTTCGCACATTATCTTGATTACGTGACTTTTGAGTCCACCAATCACAACAAAGCATTCTCCCCTGTCCCCCGCCAACATTTTACGATTTCGTTTTCACTTTTGCAAAACCTTATATTATATTATGATCTCTGTGGCACTAGTGACTAGGCCAGTCTGTCAATGCGTACTTGGCCAGCGTGGTGTACCTACTTTGGCTCCTTTTCATTCTGAGAGGAGACCCATCCTCAGTATTGGGCCAGTGATGGTAACCTCAGTCGACGCTTTTCTAGGTGAAAGCCAGCGATACAATACATGAACAATCAAAAACAGTTCAACATTTTAAAAATGTAATTTACTTACCTACTTAGATACTAATAAATAAAAGTGACTGGCTAATCTAAAATCCATTAAAATATATTTTAACTGTAGAAGAAATAAATGATTCAAGTCCATGAGTCCATTACGCGTATTACCAGACGCCCAATCAGTCCCGCGGGCCATTAATCCGAGATTAAACAACTCGAATAAACTCGGAATTGACTAATTGCCACCATCCTTATACCACTACCTTCATCGGCATCGGCATTAGGCAGTGGTCCGACCGCCGGCGAGAAAACGACTAACTATCGGCGATTTTCTCTCTCAAGAAACGCACAATAAATGGACATTCAGTTCATTCAGGACATAAAGTTGCTCTCTGACTGTTCACACTGCCGGCGACGACTCGCTTTACTAGTGTTGTCGCTGAGCGACGAGCTTTCAAACATAAACTCGCTCAGCGATATTCGTTCAGCGATGCTCGCTTGCTTGATCACATGAGGTTTGCACAGGACTGAACGACCGCGGGCGAATGGCGCGAGTAATCGCTCGTGGCACTTGCACACTCGCTTTAGAGCCCGGCGACAAAACTATCGAAACTACACACTCGCTTCCCACTATCGCCAGCTCGTTTAAGTTTCTATTTCTACTCGTTTCTCGTTCATCGTCGGCGGTCGGACCACTGCTTATACCACTACCTTCACTAATCGACATTAGATAACTCGCAGAGATTAGGGTGTGGTTGCATCGAATTGTAAATCCATCCGATCGATGTGGCTATTAAGTATTACCACATTACAGAATAGCGTAGGCGATAGCAATTAGCAATCATCATGAAAAGATAATGGTCGGTGGTTAATTTTTAGGGTTCCGTATCTTCAGAGAAAAAGGAACCTAATGACTCCCACTTTTTTTGTTATTAATTTAGCTGTCCGCACCTTTAAAACTCTCTGAAATTACTTTTAGTTAAAAGAAGTTTAATCGTTTAAAAGAAAAAGCTGCCGAATCTTCGTAAAAAGTTTTAATGCGACTCTACATTTTAATACGCCGAAAGAATGATGGCTGTACATTACAATGTAGCCAGTTCGTGGAATGCAGTCCAATTATTACGGGCAGTGGGTTCGAACCCGTGCACGGCGCATCCGACACGCTCCGATGAATGGGATGGCCGTTACCGGGAGCAGAGAGTTGTCTTTAGTAGAGCAGGAATGGTACTGATTCTGAGCACAACTAAATTAGAGTGTTCACATCCTCTTCTTACTAATGTAATATGAAATGGACAGACACAACTTGACAGTCTTAAATTTAATTTACAGCTGTCAAACCTCGTGACTTTAGCTGCCAGTCGCGAGCCTATTGTTTAAATTTGCAGCGTGCTCTAAAATTATTTAGAGTCTTTAAATGTAAAATTCATGTTCTGTCCTCTTTTAGCAATATTAAAAAGAAAAAGATGTATCTACATCAAATACTCATTTACTTCATATTTGTTCCTGACAGATAATTTTCTGAATTTTCCCAGATTTGCACAAATATGAAGTAAGTATTTATGACCAAAGTTTTTGTAGAAAAACATGTAGATGCCTTTAAATGTTATGCCCGCAAAACTTATTACCATAAGCCTTCGATGTATGATTAGTCTACCATTTTCGAAAAACTTACTAAAATTTGAATTTTCGAGGCTAGTACAACCAGCCTGGTCAAACCACCTTAACAAACAAACACACTTTTATTTACAGTAAAATTAAGCATACTGATTCTAAGTTGACGTCATTGGCATTATTATGTTGGCGCCTTTTTTGAAGCAAGAGGTTTGACGCTCTATGGTTGTATATCTCAATGCCGGGGATAATGCCATACAAATGCATTGGGAGTTCCAACCTGCGGCCCTTTGTCGTCGGAATATCATTTTTACAAAAGCTTTTGTTGCTACTTTATATTATAAGATGTAATTATGTAGTACGCAAGTTCGGTAAAGATTCTGTGAGAGGTTGGTTCATTATCATCATCATTATCATCATCATGATCATCTCCCCGCTCAGCACCGGGTCTCCTCTCAGAATGAGAAGGATTTGGTCTGCCACGCTGGCCCTCGGGACGCTAGCAATCAGGGAGGAAACGCCCCGCACACCCGAACAGTCCCCGCGCTAACCTGGTGCGGGCGAGCGCAGATGGCGTGCGGGTGTGCGGGGCATCGCCCCGCCTCATACCCTAAGCCATCTCGACTATATTATGTGCCCGGGATTTAACTCGGAACCCCCGACCGTCCGATTAGGAGAACGACGTCTGCTTATTATGTGACTCCATAGCACATGAGTAGATTTTTACGTTTACATAAGGTCTGCTAGCTTCCCACATGATGACTCCACTACAAGTTGGAAAAAAAGCTACACAGTCTGTATAAAAAATAAAATAAAATAAAAGTTGATCTAAAAGTAATAGAAACTCATTAGAACCGAAAGCGAGTGGATGCGGCCGCCGCCGATGTTATCTCCTTATTTAACTCTCTGTTCAGTTGTTACTTGTTCACAATAACCGCCACTCTCTAGATGTTATCATGGCGACTTTCGATTTTAACTACATCCAATTTCTACATTTGCCATCGAATCTTCTGTTTCTCTTTAACCTAGCCTAGCTAGGCTAGGCGCATACCATATAGTTACTTACTTATATTTTGTGATTTTAAAAATCGCTTTTTAGGGTCCCGTACCTCAAAAGGAAAAACGGAACCCTAATAGGATCACTTTTTTGTCTGTCTGTCTATCTGTCTGTCCGTCTGTCTGTCTGTCAAGTAACCTACAAGGTACTTCCCGTTGACCTAGAATCACGAAATTTGGCAGGTAGGTAGATCTTATAGCAGACCGATCCGATCCGATCTTATAGTGGATCGGTGTTATTTTTTGTAGGAGTATAGTCAAAGACCTGGAGAGTGACATAGGTTACTTTTTATCCCGGAAAATTAAAGAGCTCCCTCGGGATTATTTAAAAACCTAGACACACGCGAACGATGTCGCGAATTATTTTGCACCGTTTCTGAAATATGCTGAACATCATTTCGTATGTCGAAACACGTCTCACGTCAACTATTATTTATTCAGCGTGATCACATGTGTGCTATTTGAGCTATTCGGTCGTGAATGTCGTGTATTTCTGTTTGCCAAACAGTTTAAAAGCCGTCAAACGTCCAAGGCTCAAACGGTTTGCTTTGGGCTTTGGCGCAATGTTGACGAAACTAATATCATCCACACCAAATAAATCGTGGACAATTTTCAATGACACACTAAATGGGCTGTGAAAAATATTTTTGTTTGCGAGAATTCTTGGTACATTGTTGAACACCGAACGGTAATCGTTGGGGTCCCAAGGTGCTGGAATGGCGACCTAGCACCGGAAGACGCCTATTGGTGGACGGACGACATCAGAAGAGTCGCAGGGAGCCGCTGGATTCAGGCGGCGCTATTGGTTGATGATGATGATGATGAACGGTAATAGAGTGATAGAAGGTAAACGTATTTGATGACGGGGGTCCCGGGTTCTATACCGAGCACGCACTTGTAACTTTTCGGAGTTATGTGCTTTTTAAATAATTAAATATCTCATGCTTTAACGGTGAAGGAAAACAAACATCGCGAGGAAAATTTAGAGTTCTCCATAATATTTTCAAAGGTATATTATGAACTGTGAAGTCTGCCAATCCGCACTTGGCCAGCGTGGTGGACTAAACCATAAAAACCGGCCAAGTGCGAGTCAGACTCGCGCACCGAGGATTCCGTATTACAGTCGAATTTTTTCGACATTTTGCACGATAAATCCAAATATTATGCATTAAAAAAATCTGTTTTAGAATGTATGAGTAAAGCCCTTTCATATTATGATACTTCACTTTGTATAGTTATCTTACTTTGAAAATTGAAAATACTAATTTGTTGTCTACAAATTACACGTCTTTCCCAGGACATCTTTAGACGATCCCCCCCCGTAAACAAAAAAAAGGTATGTAGTAGATATTCTACTAGTATAATATATTTGAACACAGCATATTTTGACTTAGAAAAGTGATTAGTCTGTTTGTTTGCTAATAGAGCGAGGTATTCCTGAAATGCGGGTACTCGCGGTTGTCCCATATGCTTATCAGCTGATAACAGCTGGCGCCGCATCGCACGCCCGCTAAGCCTCCATTAGCATCATGTGTACATTATTTAGAAGTACCTTACTTAGAAATTCTCAAAAATCTTTCTTAGTGAGTAGGTATCTACCTACCTCCCTACCTCATAAGAAAGCTCAGAGACTCAGCGAGCGATGGAGAGAGCTATGCTTGGAGTTATGTACCTACTGTACGTGCTCAAATCAGCTAGAATAACCGACCGATAAATCAAAAACCTAGATGCATAAAAATAATTAAAAATCTGTTTTAGAATGCGCGGATGAAGCCCTTTCATAATATGATACCCCAGTCATATTTTTTGTATGATGTAACCAAAAATTCACGGTTTTCAGATTTTTCCCCCGTATGTCTGCTATAAAACCTAGCTACCTGCCAAGGCTACCTGCCAACCCTGTTGGTTTCTTGATAGACACGACAGACAGAGACAACAAAGTGATCCTATAAGGGTTCCGTTTTTCCTTTTGACGCACGGAACTCTAAAAAGGTCCCCGGATAGGTTCAAAAGCGAAACTAGTTGGGCTTACATCGGCTAAATATGTGAGTACCTATAGCTGGAAGAACCTATATTTATAAGGGAAATCACTCATGCTAGTGTAATTTTAAACGCTAAAAAAGAAAACTCCGGATAGAATCAGATGCCTTCGTTAGTTTCGAAATCGACAGATAGGAAGTGCTGATCTGTGTATTTTACGTGAGCTTTTATTAAGTGTTAGGTCTGATTTCTGATTCCTTCTCCCTGGGCTTCTTTTCTTTTCGAGCACAAAAGAAAAGAAGCCCAGGGAGAAGGCGAATCAATAACGCCTACAAATCTTGTCCCTCGTATGCTCTCAAGCGAATCACAGTGGAATGCATGCACTGAAATGTTGCGTGCTATTATTAAAAGAAGAATCTCGGATGAATGGGATAGGCAGAAAAAAGATAAAGCCTAAACTGTAAAGACAGCCATCTTTCAGATGCAATGCAAAGGTTTTACCTGAAAGATAGAGCGGAGGTGGGGAGGAGGTTTTTAGTCCGTAGGCCATTGTGTTGGAGTCGGGCATGCCGGAGGCATCCATGAGGATTTTCCTCCTCCCCGAACGGAAAAAAAAAAAAAAAAAAAAAGGTCTGATTTCTGAAACTCTGATCAACGTTGGCGGTGGTTTAGTGCCTAAATATTTCATGATAAGAAATAAATAAACTTTTATTCAGCTTACGTAGACGCCAGACGATGTGTGTTTATTTGTGCTACTAGTCTAGGTATAAGTACCGCAAATTGCTATTGTGCTGGCACCATGTCTTATTATCATCGAAATGACGTAATGAGGCACCTTCTAGGCAAACGCGTCCCATCTTAGGCCACATCATCACTTCCCATCAGGTGTGATCGTGGTCAAGCGTGCGCCTATAATGAATTAAAAAAAAAGCCAAAATAAAAATATACCATCAGCTCGAAACTCCAGTCTAGTGCCGATTTTCTTCGAGTTTGAAAATGGCGGCTACGCACATTAGCAATTTGCGGGACTTATACAGCTGCACTTCATTCCAATGTTTAATTTTTTTAGTAAACAATATTTAAAACTAGATGATTCCCGCGACTTCGTCCGCGTGGATTTAGGTTTCAAAAATGCCATGGGAACTCTTTGATTTCCGGGATAAAAAGTAGCCTATATCCTTCGCCGGGATGCAAGTTATCTTGACTCGCACTTGGCCGGTTCTTTTTGCTTTCCTGGCTGACCAACAAAATTACTGAAACAATGCCGGAAAGTTTTTATCTTACTGAAAGCTAGTTAGAAACCTAGCCCTTCAAAAAGATCCCCAGTCTTTCCTTGAAACTTAAAAGACCAACTGAATTGCTCGTGATTTGAGAGACGAAAAAATGTCGCCATTGTATTGTAACCACATAGGCTATTTTCTATGACCAAAGATACGGCAATGACCACACGAAGACAGTCGCGCGTAAAGTCCGCGAGATTCCTTATTAAAAAAAACTTGTAAAGGCACCGCATTCGGCCAGCCGTGGCTAATTCATAATCCAGTGAAGCTCGTGACCGATCTCCACAGAATCATAACCAAATTACTTTTACCACCTCCGTTGTATCCTAAAACCGTAACAATACAGTTCAAATTCACTTAATCAAACTCCTTTTCAAGTTTGCATAAGATTCCACGGTTGGATACTATGCAATTACTGTTTACAATTACAGGGTTTTAGACTTTATCTCGTGGACATACAGCTCAATTTGCTTAATCTGTTTTGTTGATCAGATTGGACACAGCTGAGATGAGGATGAGATTGCGGTCATTGATGCAATGCGTGTTAATTCTTAATAATAGAGGGATGTGGAATGGCTTCACCTAGGCTTGATGTTCTGGAGATCCGGTATATTGTCAGGCTTCCCTATCCAGAGATTTCTTAGGATTTTACAAGCAAATTATTAAGAAACCCGATTTTCTCGATAGGGGTGTCACTCTATTTCAATTTTCATTACAGGTTTTGCTGCAGTTAGAAATCGCGTTTGCAAATTGCAAATGTTTTCCTGAACGAATTTCGGACCTCTGTGACCGTTAGAAGAGTAACCAAGTAGACAGGAGATATTATAGTGCACAGGCGCATTCTCTATTCCTTCACTCTCATAATCCGATGTTATGATGAGACGCGTTCAACCAAAACAATAATATTATGTATATAGAGACTAGCTTTTTGATCTAGGTACACGAGCTATGGCTATATAGTAATCATGGATACTGTAGCTATCCATCATTGAAAGAATTTTCAAAATCGGATCTGGAGATTATCCCCTGACCCCATACTAACTCACAAACTAACTAACTAGATGATAGTGTTAATTGTTACTGCCAAGTTTTATTTTAGTACATAATAAATCCAAAACATTGAAATACCTAAATAGCTTTCCCATTTAATAACGACGTCAATACAAACTTCTAAATTAGTTTCGCTAGTTTACAAATTACAAGATGAAAGGAAATAGAGTTAGATAAAAACTTCAATTACTGATATGAAGGCGGTCCGCACTTAATTTCAATCAACTCGAATCGACATAACTAAAGACCTGGTCAGACAAATTGCGTGGTGGTAGCGGCACGGCACGGCTTACTTTACGTTTGATAGCAGCGACGAGTCACGAATATTTCGGCCCCGGCACAGCTAATCACAACGGAAACCAGCCTACTGTGCGTAGTTATAGACAGGTATAAAGCCACAATAGCTCAACGGGCAAAGGAGTGGACTGAAAACCAAAAGGTCGACGGTTCAAACCCCGCCCGTTGCACTATATTGTCGTACCTCAATAAGTGCTTGTCCTAGCACAAGCTTGACGCTTAGTTGGAGAGGAAAGGGGAATATTAGTCATTTAACATGGCTAATATTCTTTATTAAAAAAAAGTTATAGTGCTCTATTGTATTCGCATACACAGATATACTCTCCGTCTTCCTATAGTTCGATAGAATGTTGACGACATTACGACGCAACCACAGGCATTTAGTACGTAAGACCAACAGTTTAACGGTGACACTGCCAAGTTCACAGCCCTGGGCAGCTACTGAGAATTCCTTGACCTGAAAACACCAATAACTTTTTTGGCTCACAAAACTGCCCATGACCTCAATATTTAACCGAATACGCTAGCCACTTGACCAATAAAGCAGGTCACATGAAACGGCAGGTTCGTGACTTCTGCGCGCTCTGCAGTGTGAGCCCCGTTCCAAAATTCGTTGGAGACATCGTTCAACTCGCTATCATCCCTCGTTGTGTCTGACCAAGGCTTTATTTCTAATCAAGTCAGATCGACAACCCTAATTACGGCTAGACATCAAAGAACTGTACCGCGTAAACAATCCGCCGACCTCGACGCGACGCCATCCATTTTGTTATACAAACCGGTACGGGCCTGTATAGTCCGCGACAGGTCGAGATAGCAATCGGGGTATGAGGCAGGGGGACGCCCCGCACACCCGCATGTCACCCACGCTATCCCACACCGGGTTAGCGGGGGGCTGTGCGGGGCGTACCCCGATTGCCATTTTGACTTGTCGCGTCCTGTAAATAGAGTTAGAAATAAGTATACCGTTCTTTTTCGTTCCCGTACAAAACAAAAAGGAACGTAGGTATTTTAACGGACTCGGATCGGATGAGTGCGTAACGGTTGTAAGAGGGTAAAATAGGGGTTTGAAATTTGTGTAGTCCACGCGGACGAAATCGCGAGCATAAGCTAGTAAATAATATTCTGATTCATAGTTTTACAGTAAAAATAGGTTGTTATTTACCACTGAATTCCTATTTCATTCTTTTTTTTATTTTTTTATTCAGATACAAGTTAGCCCTTGACTGCAATCTCACCTGGTGGTAAGTGATGATGCAGTCTAAGATGATAGCGGGCTAACCTGGAAGGGGTATGGCAGTTTTTATTAAACCCTTTGGTTTCTACACGGCAAGATTCATATTTCATACCCAAGAAAAAACATATTTTTTTGTTATCTTTTCTTAGTTAGGCTGGGTTAGTCTATATTTTTATCTCGGGTAGTCTAATTCAGCTAGTAATGCGCCATAACTCTCCCGCTGTTTATAGAAGGATTAGAATTTACAACATAAACTAGCTACTACAAGAACTTCTTTGTATTATACTAGAATTAGTTTATAGCGTAGTGTTACCATTAACCAGTGTAACTATACTTACTACGTGTATAAGGATTTGACTGTTTAATTTTGTTTATGGGAATTAGTGACGTACACAGAGTAGCTCACTCTACGCCGACGGAATACGGTTTCCCATGCCATGATTTGTAAACAATGATGTAATCTACTTTTTGCGCTCTTAGAAGTTACGCAGAAAACTACATCAAATAAATACCGTGTTTCCTACCACGTACCTACCTACCTTATTTAAAGCCTAAATACCACTAAATATACGTAGGCTAGGGCTGCCGCCATACGTCCCGTTAAACCGGGACAAGTCCCGGTCTGAAGCGCTGTGTCCCGGTCCGGGTAGGTCCCAGACCGGGACGGTCAATAAGTTAGTTGTCCCGGTTTCGCGCCGCCCTCAACGCCGTAAACACATTAGATAATACAAAAAAAAACTAAATTGTGGTTATGAACTAATAATTAGTATTTTAAACTTTCGAAGTGAGTGACTATATCAAGTGGGGTATCATATGAAAGGTCTTCACCTGTACATTCTAAAACAGATTTTTATTTATTTTTATGCATCATAGTTTTTTAATTATCGTGCAAAATGTCGAAAAAATACGACTGTAGTACGGAACCCTCATTGCGCGAGCCTGACTCGCACTTGGCCGTTTTTTTAAGTTTTAGTATAACACAACAAAGTAAAACAAGACCTTTTTATTACTTACCTTAAAACATCTTTGAATCTAAATATATAAAAGGAAAAGTGGACTGACTGACTGATCTATCAACGCACAGCCCAAACTACAGGACAGATCGAGCTGAAATTTGGCATGCAGAGCTACTCGTATTATGACGTAGGCATCCGCTAAGAAAGGATTCTTGAAAATTCAACCCATAAGGGGGTGAAATAGGGGTTTGAAATTTGTGTAGTCCACGCGGACGAAGTCGCGAACATAAGTTAGTTCTAATAGAAGAACAATAAAATTATATGAATCGAATCTTCATTTCAATAATCACTCATTAATACCTACTATTTACTATTCTCATTAATTCCTTATCTAAGACATGCATGTAGACAAAACGTAGCAGATATGATTACATGATCAATTACAAGCCTTGTTGTAGGTAATGAAATGATATAACAGTGAAAGTGGACACCTGTCGAGGATAGTGGAACAGCGAGTGGAATTTATGTAATCAGTGTAATTTTACTAAGTATAAAAAAAAATTAATAAAACCGACTTTAAAAACCACTATAAAGTAAAAAATAACTTTGTCTCCAGTTATCGAACCAATAGCGCTATTGGTAAGTAAAGAATTAATATATATAATAAGTATATATATAATAAATAATAATTAAAGAATGATAATTATTAAAATAGGACTGATTAATTCATTAGTTTTGTTTAATTTTGTTTTCCATTGCAAATTGAGTGATTACTTATTGAAAAAGAAGATTCGATTCATATACTTAATTTTATTGTTCTTCTATTAGAACTAACTTATGTTCGCGACTTCGTCCGCGTGGACTACACAAATTTCAAACCCCTATTTCACCCCCTTATTGGTTGAATTTTCAAAAATTCTTTCTTAGCGAATGCCTACGTCTACTACGTAATAATACGAGTAGCTCTGCATACCAAAATTCAGCCCGATCCGTCCTGTAGTTTGGGCTGTGCGTTGATAGATCAGTCAGTCAGTCAGTCAGTCACCTTTTCCTTTTATATATATAGAGATATCAACCACTGACATTTCTTAGGTATTTATAGTTTAATAGCTGCAAAGGAAGTCTCCTTGAAGTCTCAGATAAGTGCGACTTGTGAGCACTGGTGTGAAGCGAGGCGCAACTTCAAAGGGCTGATAGGACGATCAAAGGCCGCCGACCGAGTACTTCGGAAATAGACATGTGAAATAAAGCCTACAAACACATACAACGCGCGTCGATGACGCGTCCAACCGGCTCCTAGAAGATGTTAACTTGTAATACAAGGAATTGAATACTTAATAGGTACTACAGGTTCAAAAGCTACATTCCACAAAGCAATGTATAAATAAAATAGCATTCGTACTATGACGTAATCGAGTGTAGTTCACCTCGCACAAAACTGCGGCCTAGAATTTAATAAACACCTTTCTTTCTGACACATATACTCTTAACTCGTATCACTCTCAAATAAGACTTAACGCGGACGCCTTCGAAGGGGCGAGTCTGCTCCTCGGGTTACATGAACTAGTGAGCCCGCTGCCCGGCCTGATATTACGAAGTGCTAACAACATAAATGAAGTGTGAAGCGCGCTATGGTGTGCGGTGTGACGTACTTATAGTACCTGTATGACGAGTTGTACACACATACTCGCGCATTCAGTGTGACGACCTGACGTGCAGTTTTTTGTTTGTTGCTTTAGCGATAGGGCGATAAAAGCCCGCCGCCGGAGGACTTCGTAAATAATTCAATTGACGTGTGAAGATTAGGTAACTGTATTGAAGCAAAAGAAGATTTTCTTTTGATTAACTGGATAGAGCGACATCACATAATTTATAGTTTATTATTTTCAAGTTAACGTTAACTGTGCGTACCTACATCAGTAACGGTTAATAACGTCGGTATTAATAATATAAAGAAGTGAACTTTGCAAGGGGGATAATCTCTGGAACTACAGAACTGATTTTGAAAATTCTTTTACCAGTAGAAAGCTACATTATTCCTGAGTGACATACCTAGGCTAACTCTTCGAAAATTGTAATAAGCTACCTATCAATAAAACGCTAGTTATCAATAAAACTTGTTATTTTATCATCTTAGTCATTATCCAGTCTAACTTTCCTGTTCACTATAAGGGTGTTTGTGCACTCATATGTATTCGGCTCGTATCCATGATTCTTCGAAGTGACAGTCATACAAATAAGTACGTACCTACATTTGATTCGTATTTTTTTCACGGATCCGTAAAATCACGGATGAGTACACAAACGTCCTTAATGAAGTTAGACTGGATAATGACTAAGATGATAAAAGAATAAGTTTTATTGATAACTAGCGAGTTAGCGACCCGCCCGACTTCGCACGGGTAGCTTATTACAATTTTCGTAGGGTTAGCCTATGTCACTCAGGATCAAATCACAGATGAGTGCACAAAGGCCTTAAAGAACAGTACCTAACGTTCACGGATCGACGAAAAATTATGTTCCACAAGAAAAAGTGGCATAACCCTCTTTAACTCTTCCACGGCTCATTGCAACAGAAAGTTGTCTGTTTATTTTGAAATGCTCAGCTGTTTGAGACATCAAAGCCACTCGTTTGTCGGCGTCGGACGGGAGTACTCGGCTATTTTCGGATGCCGCCGGTAATTAATTTTTTGTCGTCCCCCGGCCTTTGTTAAAACTTAAGGTTGGGCCGTGAGTGGCAAGACATAATATGCCCACTAAATTAACTGTCTAGTGTCTATACATATAAATGTGTGTTTTAATCTAAATATATAAAAGGAAAAGGTGACTGACTGACTGACTGACTGATCTATCAAATCACAGCTCAAAATACTGGACGGATCGGGCTGGGCATGCAGAAAGCTATTATGACGTAGGCATCCGCTAAAAAAAGATTTTTGAAAATTCAACCTATAATGGGGTGAAATAGGGGTTTGAAATTTGTGTAGTCGCAAACATAAGCTAATCTCGTATAAATTGCATCAAAATTATTTTAATGTGCTGGTTCTTCTTGGTAAGAAGGGCATTCAAAACTATAGTACGCGACAGGTCGACATGGCAATCGGGGTATGAGGCGGGAGGACGCCCCGCACACCCGTACGTCACCCGCGCTATCTCGCATCTGGTGAGAGCGGGGGCTGTGCGCCGTGCGGATGTGCGGGGAGTCCCCACCTCGATTACCATCTCGACCCGATTCTCCGCGTGTCTCTCTGACTAGCAGAGGGCACAGTGGACGAGGCGGAGGATGGGACGCGGACCACGTGCGCATGATCGCTGGCTGGCTGGCTGGACATAGATACTACCTATAGGTAGTTAGTTAGTTAGTTAGTTATAGTATAGGTAGTTATTTGTTCTTGAGGGTCATCTGAAGACGTCTATACTGCCTGACTCAAAATCTCTAATGCCACATCAAAATCAAGATTTTAGCCAAATAAAAATGAGACGAAAACTGGTTCCAAATTTCAAATGGCTACCAGTTACGTCAATTCATTTAAAGCTTCACAAAGCACGGCTCGCGGCATTGGCGGGGACCTGCAAAAAATCGGTCAAGTGCGAGTTGGACTCACACAATAAAGGGTTCAGTTAGTTCCGTGCCATCGCACAAGACATTACACTTTTAGTTTTATATAATTTTCATAGCGGCTATTTTGAAATTTTTAGAATAGAATAGATTTTTATTCAAGTAAACTTTTACAAGTGCTTTTGAATCGACAACTAGTATAATTTACCACTGGTTCGGTGGTTTATTATTTGTTGTTGGCAATAGGAATACATATTCTGTGAAAGTTTTAACTTTAATTATGGTTCACGAGATACAACCCGCTGACAGACAGACGGGTGGACGGACGGACAGCGAAGATTTAATTATTATTTTTAATAGGGTATTGTGTGTGCACAGGTTGCCACCTGCGAGTACGGAACCCTAAAAAGCTCGCGACTGCTTCAAACAAAGGCAAGGACGAAGTAGTTGTGTTTTTGCGAGGCTGGCTGGGACTAATGCGCGGTTGAAGAACCTTTTCGAGGGAAAGGACTCGTTTTAGATTTGCACGGGTACCATTACCAGGCTTCCAAGTTCCAATCACATGACTGCGATTGAGAAAAGTGACCTGCGCGTCCAAGGCTATTGTAGGTTTTGCATCAGGCAAGTCAATTTATGAATGAACTAGCTGATGTCCGATTAAAAATCCCGTGGGAACTCTTTGGTTTTCCAGAATAAAATCTTTACTATAAATATTAATATTTATAGTAAAGATTTTAATTATCTGTACCCATGCAAAAAATTACGTCAATCCGGTGCACCGTTGCGACGTGATTGAAGGACAAACTAACAAACCAATAAACCAACAAACAAACACACTTTCGCATTTATAATAAGGGTACTGAGGTACTGTGATGATGGGACAAATCAAGACTGGTCAGGCAGACATGAATCATCCCAATAGTTGATAGGTTTTCCGTCAGTCAAAGGAGTGCCTGGAAAAACAAGAGCAAAACTGACAACAAAACCAATCTAGGTAGTCTAAACTTAGAGGAGGTAACAGTATACTACCAATATGTGATCTGGTCAAGCCTGGTCATGAAGACGGCCACGGGATATGTCGATCGATTGATAGGAACGACTTTTTTAAGAAAATTCTCCGTCGTGCTCACATTTTTGCGTTTCTGCGGATAATTTTTTATTATTTATCTACCACCATTCAACGTTTGTAATGTATACCTAGTAAGTACCTACTAAAATACCACTTCAAGTTCAAACTACAATACATTAAAATGGCTAAGCTTATTCCTCCAAATCCGCCTTTATTGAAAGTTCCGGATAAGGGATGTGTAAACAACTTTATCCGGGCACAATTTTATTCTTCTATAGATTTGTTGTACTGCGAACTAAAACATTTTTTTAAAACTTTTTTTGTACCAAAAAGCTTCGTTTGAGCCAACAATTGTGTACAAACACGCGTGTTTGCCTTCCAAAAAGGTTTAGTATGTCGGCACCACTTTAAAATATTTTCGTAAAGGGGAGCATCTCAACTCTACAATTTTTTATTTCCGCTCAAAAAGTATTTTTGTTAAGCTTTGTAAAAATGTTAACAATACTTTTAGTCTGTATTCCTGTCAGTTACAATGTAACTAAGTTCTGTTGACTAATAATAGGTATAGCGTAATTTTAGAAATATGCGATCTTATAATATAATAACACCTATTCACTGGAGAATTCGATAGGTCCTACCCAGTGGCGTGCAGGTCATAGAGGCACAAATGCACTGCTTACCCCAGTTGTAATAAGCTCAATGCATATTTTTCATTATGACCTGCATGTAAACAGGTTCCTACCTAACTAATGCCTACCCTGGCTTCGAACACTGTGCACGCCACTGGTCCTACCTATATTCTTATATGTTATATGGTTATACCCATTTCTATTTATGGGGGCTTTTTTGTTAAGTTGTAAGTTGGGCAACTTTAACAAATCAATGATGAGTTTACTCTTGACTTGTAGGTATTATATGAATTACTAGCTTATTCTCGCGACTTCGTCCGCGTGGACTACACAAATTTCTAACTCCTATTTCACCGCCTTAGGTGTTGAATTTTCAAAAATCTTTACTTTGCGGACGCCTACGTCAGCCCGATCCGTCCAGTAGTTTGAGCTGTGCGTTGATAGATCAGTCAGTCAGTCACCTTTTCCTTTTATATAATTTAAGCTGTTGGTTTTCCCAATTAAAAACTCTCTTTAAGACTCGTTTTAAATGTCTTTGGATCACATAACTTTGTTGTATTGAACATGAACTTTAAAATCTGTACTTAAAGACTACGTAGAATTCAAAGCTCTTTAGCGTTGTTTGTTTACTCTAAGTAACTAATCCATTGAGATGTCGGATTCCCGGTACTCGGCTGCATTATTTATTTGCTTTGATAAACATTTGATATTTGAGTGCCAAGTGGACTTGAAACTTGGAATAGATTTTATTATACCCATTCGGTGTGCCTACCTATGTACTTATTTTCCTTTGTACTAATGGCACACGAGTAGTGCTGATGGTGTACATAATCATCAATTGTCTTTAAATCATCATCATGATCAATCAATTTTTCTATGGTTTGCGAGATTTCCGTAAAAAAAGTAATGCGGCCGCAATAAATCTTTGAGGCCGTGCAACTTTGAAACGACACAATTCTACAGAAAGCTGGAAAACCACAAACACACATTTGTTTCTAGAACGTATCAACATTCAGTTGGTTGGTTTTGGAGATTGGTTAATATTCAAGTGAGAACCAAATCACACCAAATATATGTTTGGATAAGTGCTAGGGAGCGCGCTAGGGAAACTTCTCTAAAACTAAAATGTATGCATCGATGATCGAGTGAAATCTTTTGATTGCATTTCAATATTAATATGATGTTTTCTTTCATTCCAGATGACTGCGTTCGCGGGTATCCTCACAAGCGAATGCTCGGTGCACGCTCGCTTCCTCCTGTGCTCGGCCTTCGCCCCGCTGTGCTCCGAGCAGGTGTCGGGCTCCGTCAGCGCCTGCCGAGCGCTCTGCGAGAAGGTCGTCGACGACTGCAAGAAAGAGATCAAAGATCTACCAAATAGTATCCAGCTGGACTGTTCTGCATTCCCTCTTCGTCCAGACAAAAGACTGTGTATGCGACCACCCAACGCGATCGAAGATCCTGAGCCTCACCCGCTTCCCCCCTGGCCCTTCCAGGAACAGGAGCTAAGAGAGTCCGGCTGTCCACCGGCCCACACCCGTTCTCCGACCGGAGAGTGCTGGCCTGCTTGCAGCCAACACGCGCGATACACCCAAACAAGCAAAAAAACAGCCGAAATCTGGATGATCACGCTCGCCTGGTTCTCCTTACTATCCACCTTATTCGCACTAATAACCTTCTGTGCTGAACCTTCAAGATACCGATATCCGGAGAGACCAGTCGTATGGATGGCTGCGTGCCATGCTGTAGTCGCCCTGGCGCACGTCACACGAGGCTGGTTGGGAGCGAAGACAGTTTCATGCACATCAGAAAGCACTTTAGCCGTAGACGGATTAGCGACACCGGCTTGCGTCGCGTTCTTCTCCCTGACCTATTACTTCACGTTAGCCGCTGATGCGTGGTTTGCTAACGCGTGTGTAGCCTGGTATCTGACGGCGGCGAGCGAATGGTCCACTGAAGCTTTGGAGCGTGCGGCGGCGTATCTCCACGCTGTGGCTTGGGGCTGGGCCGGCGCGTGGACTGCAGCAGCTTTAGCGCTTAGACGAGTGACTGCTGACGAGTTGACTGGGACTTGTGGTGTATCTGATGCAGCGGCTGCAGCGCTGATAGGCGTCCCGCGAGGTGCTCTCCTCATAACTTCAATCGCGTTAGCTATCGGCGCGTGTCCTGGTATAATGAGAGTGCGGCGTGCGCTGGATCCGAGAGGAGCGAAGAGGGTCGGGAGATTAGCCGCTCGAGCGGCCGCAGGGGGTTTACTCTACTTGTTTTTAGCGGCGTTGGCGACTGGCGCTCGTGTGATTGAGGCTAGGAATAGAGAAGCGCAGACAGACTTGGCGTTGCTAGCTGCTTTGGAAGTAGGGAGGATTGAGGAGAGAGCGGGGTCGCTAGGTGTGTCGATGTGTTTGTGGCTGTCTTGTGGTATCGCCGCAGGAGCGTGGGCGTGGTCGAAGAAGTCCGCCATAGTGTGGCGCAAGGCCCTCTGTCCGCCGCGCAAGGCTCCTTGTTGTGCCCCTCCCTTACTCAGACCTCACCATCCCTATTACAAGAGACCTCTCCACGTATCCAGAGTATGATTAATGTGTCCTTATGAACTATGTATCTGAGTTTTGTGTACTACGTCTCAAAGACTAATGAGTTAAGATTAAGTGCCTAAATATAATGCCTTCTGTGAAGGCGCTCTCGTATCTAATAGTTGTAAATGTGTAAATATTGTACATTTAAATTTTAATAATTATACTGTTGAATTTCATATAAAAATATTTTTATTTTAAACTCCTGTTCCTCACATGGGTATCTCTAACCATATAAGTTATAATGTAAGGTACAGGTTTAGTAGGAGGTCAGTAAGTACTATGATCTTACATAATATTATTAAGTGTACAAAAGGAGTAACTGACTGACTGGCATATCAACGTACAGTTCTAAATACTATACTAGGTAGTTTTTAGGGTGCCGTGCCCGAAGAGTGCTAACAGGACTAACTACTAAGACTTAGCTGCCCGTCCGTCCGTCCGTCCGTATGACTGTCAATCAGTAGGCTGTATCTCGTAAACCACAATAGGTAGAAACTTGAAATTTTCATAGAATGTGTATGTACCTATATATTTTTATTTTTAGTGCCGCCATAACAAAACAAAATTGCCACCATGAAAATTTAAAAAAAAAATTAAAAGAGTTTTCTTTTACGATGGTACGAATCCTTCCTGTGCGAATCCAACTCGCACTTGACCGATTTTTTAAACATTTGCGATAGTATTTAGCAAAGCGCCTTTTGTTAGTATCAGAGCAATTGCGTATTATGGCGTCTTCATGAAGTAGAAGTTGAGATTTTACTTCCAAGTTCCAACCAACCTACTTGAAGCAATTATAGTAAATACCTACTTATCACTATCCCACTTTGACTACCAAGTCAGAGCGAGAGGTCACACCACACTATGGTTCGTGGCTCACTCTAACTTGGTAGTCGAAGTGATAAATAAAATACCTACTTATGGCTAATCTCTACATAGTATAAAATAAAGTCGCTTCCCGCGTCTATGTATGTATGTATGTATGAACGCGTAGATCTTTTAAACTACGCAACAGATTTTAATGCGGGTTTCACCAATAGATAGAGTGATTCAAGAGGAATTATATAGTATAATAAGGTATAGTTTAATTCTCAAAAAATTAGAGATCCCTAGGGTAATTGAAATAATGTGAATTAGGTCAGAAAAAATCCTCTCATTTGAGAGTTTCCGAGGCGTGCGCCGCCTAAATGGTCAAAGTTACACGAAAACAATGTATGTATTAGGTACACCACATTAGTAATCTACGTTGCACCCATGCGAAGCCGGGGCGGGTCGCTAGTAAGTAGATATTTTATTTTCTCTACAAAACCGCTATCTCTTTCTAAAGGTCGATCTACATTTTTTGTAGCTGTAAGTAGGTAAAAGGTAAGCAGTGGCGTGCACAGTGTTTGAAGCCACGGTATGCATTAGTCAGGTAGGAACCTTTTTACTGGCAGGTCATAATGAAAAATATGCGTTGAGCCATTACAACTAGGGTAAGCAGTGCATTTATGCCTCTATGACCTGCACGCCACTGAAGGTAAGGTAAGTATTTGGTTCAAGAATGAATGAAGTAGGTATTGAAAGTAAACCTCCACTCACACATGTATTTCGTGGTAATTATTGCCAGTTGAAATCCAGTAGTTTCAATGCAGTAGGTTCTTACAGGGCACTTCTCTGAAAATTTTCTTTTATTGGGGGTCTACGTCAAAGCTTATTTTTGAGTTAGATTGCATGTATAATTAATTACAGAAGCTAGGTTAGCAAAAAGGTCATTTTAATGTGATTGAAATACGCAATTGCTATGAAATTAAGAGAAGGCGTTTTGCAAAATGCAGTCAAGTAAACTTTACCTAAAGTAGGCATTCGGGGTGCCGAGACGCCGACGAAGTCTACCTATGAGGCTATGAAACAGCTATTCATAGAGATGCAATCTAAGGTGCGAGCAATATCTGTGTGCAGTTTTATTCTACGCGACATCTTATCGGAACGCTGTCGCTTGGCAGCTCGTCTGACAATTTGGGTGGTAGCCAGCCACGGCCGAAGTCTCCCACAAGATAATATACAAATTATATAAATAATCATACCTAAGTTTCCCCTGCTGGAAATCCATTTTAAAAACTTACATAATAGAGAGAGAGCCCCTTTTTTACCTCCTTAGGGGTTGAATTTTCAAAAATCCTTTCTTAGCGGATGTACCCTACGTCATAATAGCTATCTGCATGACAAATTTCAACCTGATCCGTCCAGTAGTTTGAGCTGTCCGTTGATAGATCAGTCAGTCAGCCAGTCAGTCACCTTTTCGTTTTATTAGGGTTCCGTATCTCAAAAGGAAAAACGGAACCCTTATAGGATCACTTTGTTGTCTGTCGGTCTGTCAAGAAACTTACACGGTACTTCCGGTTGACCTAGAATCATGAAATTTGGCTGGTAGGTAGGCCTTATAGCAGACATTAGGGGAAAAATGAAAAACCGTGAATTTGTGGTTACATCACACAAAAAAAATTAAATTGTGGTCATAAACTAATAATTAGTATTTTCAATTATCAAATTAAGATAACTATATCAAGTGGGGTATCATATGAAAGGGCTTCACCTGTGGATTCTAAAACAGATTTTTATTTATTTTTATGAATCATAGTTTTTGATTTATTGTCACTTGGCCGGTTTTATATTTAGATTATCATTATGCTGTCTAGTTGTGTAGGTATGTACAGCTGGATTCAAATTGGCCTATCAACACGTGACAAAAATATTGGTGTTTTTCCACGTTTTTCCCACATCGTGATTATTAGGCGATTAGGTACATAGACTTATTTTAATTACTGATTGGGCTAATACCTAAGTAGGTATCAAAAGATTATCGTTTACTAAGAAATCAAGGTACCTATACCAATACCTATTGATATATTGGATACAAGCTATATTGCCGGCGACTTAGTCCACGTTAAAAAACCGGCCAAGTGCGAGTCAGGCTCGCGCAACGAGAGTTACGCACTACAGTCGTATTTTTTCGACATTTGCAAAATGTCAAAAAAATGTCGATAATTCAAAAACTATGATGCATAAAAATAAATAAAAATCTGTTTTAGAATGCACAGGTGAAGACCTTTCATATTATGATAGTACCCCACTTGATATCTTACTTCAATTTCGAAAATTCAAAATTCAATCAATTACGAAAATTCAAAATACTAATTATTAGTTCATGACCACAATTTAATTTTTTTTGTGTGATGTAACCACAAAGTCACGGTTTTCAGATTCATCCCCGAATGTCTGCTGTAAGACCTACCTACCTGCCAAACATGATTCTAGGTCAATAGGAAGTACCCCGTAGGTTTCTTGACAGACCGACAGACAGACAAAAAGTGATCCTATAAGGGTAACTTTTTTCCTTTTGAGGTACGGAACCCTAAAAACCAGCCAAGTGCGAATCAGACAGAAAATAGCCTTGTCGCATTGTACGTCGCTCGTCGTACCTATATCGCATTAACCATCAGGTTTATTTTTCGGGTGGTTTTGCTTTTACCCACTTATATTATCATTGATCATTATTATCATCGATGTATTATACATATTATTATAAATGTCAATGGATTAAAGAACAGGGTGTAACGAACGCTGGCAAAAACGAAGACAGCTGAAACTACTGATATGATGTACCACAAAAAAAAACGCAAAATAATATTTAAAAAATCCTATATTTTGTAAAAGTTCACGATATATTGCAAATAAAACAACTGACTGACGCTAGAGGTCAATGAACGTTGCATAAGTCGATCACTTTAGAGTCAATGTTGCGTCGTAGGGTAGGTGGGGCGTTGACCCGAGTTTTGCACGCTATACAGTAGTATACACTGCGGTCTGCGGGTTTGAAAAATACTAAATCACTAAAACTACAAAACAAAATGAGGCAAGGGCAACCGGTTATTGATTGTGTTTAGGTAAGTATAAGAATAAGTTATAACAATAACGCAAAATTTTTGCTAGCGTTCTGGTTACATACAACCTGTGTTCAATTAAAACACTTCACAGTTCACATGCTAAACCGTATTGTATTTCAAGACCAACGTAATTTGTCTTATATCCTACACAGCATAGTAAGATAGCGTGAATTACATGGTAGGTAGCGCCATCTAGTTTCAGCCTGGTAAACAACTGGAAAATTGTGTAAGTGCAAAGTGGATAGCGCCACCTAGGATCATAATATTTAGCATGTACTTAAAATTACAAAAGATAATTAAACACCCTGTATAATTACGTGTACGAGCATTGCAGTGACCTAATATCTACTTGTAGGTATCATAGTCCTTCGAAAACAACAAAATTGTTTTGCCAGATTTTGAGACAGTGATTTGATTAAAATATAACTGATTAAGTAGATAAGGCATAATGTTAAATAATATATAAACTGGAGAGACAGAAACTCGGTACCACTACCAGACCACTGTATCACCTACAATGCAACTCCTGGTCGTTATCCTCGGCGTGGTGGCAGCGGTTGCGGCAGAGGTGGAGTCACCAATCTTCCAAGACTACCATGAGGAGTTCGGAATCCCGGCGGCCAAGCGTATCTGGATGATGGAACAGTCGATTGACTTCGACGGCTCCAGAATTGTTGGTGGTCAGCCAGGCCAACTTGGATCACAACCTCATTTGGTAAGTTTTAATTTACTAGCTGATGCCCGCGACTTTGTCCCGAGCATCCCGTGGGCACTCTATGATTTTCCGGGATAATAATAGCCTAGGTCACCCTCCAGGTCTTTAATCCTGAAAATCCATCCAAAAAATCCATGCAAAATACACGACGACCCGTTGCATTCCTCGCCTCTACCCGCCTTCTCCACTCCTGTCGCGCTGGCAAGTTACATACCGATTTCAAAGCCGTCTCAGCAGCAGCTCTCTGCAATTCGTTTGATATCGTCTGGTCACCTAGTAGAAGATCTTTCATCGTTGCGCTTGGCATCGAATAAAAGACCGATAAAAACATTCGTCAATCATCAACGCTGCGCTTGGTATCGAACATTCGTCAATCATCAACTGTGCAATCTGAGTTTCTGACTCTTTACCAATTCTTGTTGCTTTCTTTTTAGGGTGGTCTACTGATTGCATTGACAGACGGCAGACAGTCAGTCTGTGGCTCATCTCTCCTGTCTAACACCAGAGCGGTGACTGCTGCTCACTGCTGGAGGCACGGCGTCACCCAGGCTCGGGAATTTCTCGTCGTGCTGGGCTCTACCCTGCTCTACTCCGGCGGCACCCGCGTCAGCACCAGCTCGGTGGCCACGCACGCCAACTATAACATGCTCACTTTACACAACGATATTGCTATAATCGTGATGCCCCATGTTGTTTTTACCAGTGAGTACAACTTTTTATTATCCCGTTCGTAGGTATAGTGGTTAATATTGCGGATGAAATCAAAACTAGTTTTAGCAGGTCTGCCCACAAGGTTTAAGTTTTTCTGTCGGAAAATTCTCAGAAGCAGCCCGGAGTTCAGAAGTTGGTGGTGTTCCAGCCTTTGAGGGCACTGATAACGAAGTTAATGTTTATTATAATGAACTAAATAAATATAACAGCAAACAACTTGTTTTCATCTCCTGTTTTATACTTGACAATTTGTGAAACTAGCTTCTATTTGCGGGGCTTCCTCAATACGGCAATCATTTGTTATAAAAGGTTTTCCCAAAAACTACTTTTGGACTTTCCTGAGGCGGAGCGTAGGATCGCAAGCTTATTACTTACAGTTTCTAGTTTGCCTCTTATGCAGACACCATTTTTTTTGTAGCTGAGTATTTTGTTTTTTTTGTCAATACTTAGGAGCTATACAAAGTTTGGTTTCTCTGGTGCTGCAGAACTTTATATATGGCGGTAATCATTTAATATCTGCTGACGCATTAGCTCGTTTGCTCGCTAGTCGCTTGGTATAAAATAGTAAGTCGCGGCGCGTGCGCGAACAGATTCCCTTGAAAAAGGACCCCGGATGGGTTCGAAACTAGTCGGGCTAACGTCGACTAGACACGTGAGTACAGCCGGGATAGATATTATTTATAATGGAAATCACTCACGGTAGTTTAAACGCTAAAATGGTATGAAATACTAAATATACTGTAATACTCTTTCAGACCATATACAGCCAATCGGTCTGCCTACCGATAACGATCAATACGTCGGGGCGTGGGCCGTTGCAGCTGGATTTGGTATTAATGGTGACAGTAAGTATTACGTTTCTTTAACATTTTTGTCATATGACGTTAAAACTGTGATTTTACCTAGTTTTAAGTTTCTTTGTAGTCTGGGATGGAAATGGACTAACCCCTTTACCTTCTTTCTTTTTTGTCGTTTGCTCATGACTGCGGGTAGTGAGACTATAAGATCAGCTTAGAATGCGTCAGGTTATACGTACAGATATACATAATTGAATCATCATTACGTCACTACGACCTAATGGTAAATTCCGAATAAAAAATATGATTCCTCATGCGCCATTTTAACTCTATGGGTCAACTGTCCTAACAAAAGTACGAATCACCTTTAAAATAAGGACTAAAACTAAAAAGACATGATATTTGACACAAAAAGTTAAAATGACGCGTGAGGAGTTAAATTTTACACGTTATAAAAATAGTCTTACACTGGAACTCAAAGTCAAGATAGGGGCTACTTTACAGGATAATTCAAACAACATGTGTCATATTTAACCTTTATACAATGAATCAAGATTGTGTATGACACATAATATCGTCCTCTAAAGAAGCCCCTATCTTGACTATGAATTTCGATATTAGTGAATTTCGAAATGAGTTTTTACTTTGTTTTCCAGCCAATCAGAAAGCTTTAAGATGATCTTTTTTTCAGACCTTCCCATCACCCAAGGTCAAGCTAAGCACGAAGTGAGCCTGCAAGTCATCACCAACGCAGTGTGCGCGCGTACCTACGGCGCCACTGTGGTCGCCTCCACCCTCTGCGTGGCCACGTACAACGGCCGAAGCACCTGCCCTGGAGACTCCGGCGGCCCTCTGGCGATCGGCGCCGGCAGCAGCCGCACACTGGTCAGTATTTTTGACCTTTCCCCTCCAACTAAGCGTAAAGCTTGTGCTAGGAGTAGGTACGACAGTACTGCAAAGAGTGGGGTTTGAACCGCCGATCTTTCGGAATTCAGTCCGCTCCTCAACCGTCGAGCTATTAAGGTTCTATTTACACTTTAAACACCAAGTTAACAGAATGTAGCGGCAATAGAGGCAGGGGGTACCGGTGCTAGTAGCGAGCTAGCGATGGGTTGCCGTCTGATGATGATGATGATGATGATGATGATGATCTATGCATGATAATATCTGGAAAATTCAGTGCTTCTTCAGATATGCACTATTCATCACTGCCGCCCTGGCTCTTTGGGGTGGTTTTTGGGGCTTGCGCATAATAGACGCTAATCACTTCGTTGTCTGTCTGCATGTCTGTCTGTCGTGTCTGTGAAGGCCCATCAAGGGAATCATTAACCCATAGGGTACTTCCAGTTGATTTAGAATTATGAAATTTGACAAGTAGGTATAAGCAATGTCTGAAAAACCTAAAACCGTGAAGTCACAAAAAAATTAAAACATGTTCACGAACAAATAATATGTTTCCAAAATCACATAAAGATGGCGCTGTCCATTATTAATTTGCACGAGGTCACGAGTACACGATCGGCTAGGTGTGGGATCAAAAAGTGTTATTTCTTGTACGATATTGTACGGAGTCCTTCGCGTGCGAGTCTTGACTCGCACATGACCGATATTTTTAAAATGAACTCTTGTTGTATCCACAGATCGGCGTCACGTCGTTCGGGCACCGCGAGGGCTGCGAGCGAGGACACCCTGGCGGCTTCGCACGAGTCACCTCATTCGCCCCCTGGCTCACTAGCAACCTCTGAATTTTAATACGCTTTTCTAATTAATAATATAAGTTACATATAAAATAAATAAATTGAAGTACTTAAAAGAAACAAGCTTATTTTTGTATTTTGCCCGCTACTTCGTCCACGTGGACTACATAAAATTCAAACCCCTATTTGAACCCCTTAGGGGCTTTTCAAAAATCCTTTGTTAGCGGATATTTACGTCATAATAGAAAGAAGGAAATGTACACTACTATCCTATGTAAATGGAAAGAAACGTTTATTTTTAAAAGCTATGCCTCATAGCCACACGTCACCAGTTTTACCTACCTACCTAATGGTTTGGCTATCCCGGTACCTAGAATACTTGAATAAGAGGCCGCCGGGATAAACTGTGTCAAGTGTGGCACAACCCGAAAAACCTAGCCAAATGCGAGTCAGACTCGCGCACTAAGGGTTCCGTACTACACTCGTATTTTTTCGACATTTTGCACACTAAATCGGAAACTATTATGTATAAAAGTAAATACAAATATGTTGTAGAATGTACAGGTAAAGCCCTTTCATATGACACCCCACTTGGTATAGTCTGCTAACTTTTTACGGCTCATCCGTTTAACCGATTTTGACGAAATTTGGTATAGAGATAGCTTACATCCCGGGGAAGGCTACGTTTTATCCCGGAACATTAAAGAGTTTCCACGGGATTTTTATAAACGTAAATCCACGCGGACGAAGTCGCGGGCATCATCTAGTATAATATAATATGAAAATATTACAATAAAACTTAAAGTTAGCCTTATCTAATTACTATACAAATCATGCCGGCGTGGAATGGTGCCAAGAATACTGGCTGCATTTCAGCGCTGGACAGCCAGGCTGATCCCTTGCGCAAAAAATGAGCCAGCCCTTCTGTCACCAGATGAGGCTAATGTCTCGTAAAATTTTTTTTGCACTAAGAGGCCACGGCAAACGGAACGAAAATGTACTTAACTCTCGTAAGAGAGGTATACTTACGCCGCTTGGCGTTTTCAGCTGTTTCTGCTGCGGCTCCCGGTCTTGATGCTGTCTCCCTGATATGACACGAGGTCAATGTGCCAACGCAAGGTGCGTCACACATTAGATCGATTTTGCGACAGACATAACTTACTTATATGCCCACTGCCACTTCCGCTTACTAATAATATATGTAGTAAGTATAACAATATTGTAAATTGATCACTTGAAAAGAGCATCCGCCGAGTTCCTTGCTGCTTCTTCTCGGTAGGAACGGCATTCCGAACCAGTGGTAAATTAAACAAGTTAACGATTCAAAAGCACTTGTAATAAGTCTACTTGAATAAAAATATATTATATTCTGTTTTATTCTATTCTAATCCAGAAGGTATGTGGGTCTATTTATTTTCCTAACTTCCTCGTTCCGCAATTTATCTGTGAGGGACATCCAACATACCTCGCTCCAAGTGTATATAGATATCGTATTAACCATCAGGTTTATTTTTTGGGTGATTTTGGTTTCCCCCACTTATATTATCATTGATCATCAATCAGTATTATCAATTATATTATTATCAATGTCAATGGATTAAAATATAATTACGACGTGTGAGCATTGCAGTGCATTTATAGGTAGCATAGTCCTTCAAAAACCCAAAATTGTTTTATCAGACTTTGAGACAATGATTTGATTAAATTACTAAAGATTTGTATTTAAGTAGATAAGATAATATAATGTTGAAAAATATATAAACTGGGTAACTGACAGAAACTGCGTACCAGACCACTGTATCACCTACAATGAAACTCCTGGTCGTTATCCTCGGCGTGGTGGCAGCGGTTGCGGCAGAGGTGGAGTCACCAATCTTCCAAGACTACCATGAGGAGTTCGGAATCCCGGCGGCCAAGCGTATCTGGATGATGGAACAGTCGATTGACTTCGACGGCTCCAGAATTGTTGGTGGACAGCCAGGCAAACTTGGATCCCAACCTCATTTGGTAAGTTATAAATAACCATTGAGCCCATTCTGTTTTATCCTGTCTTTCGCTTGGTATCGAATAAAACACCGATAAAAAGGCAACATTCGTCAATCATCAACTGTGCAATTTTGTCTGAGTTTCTGACTCTTTACCAATTATTGTTGCTTTCTTTTTAGGGTGGTCTGCTGATTACATTGACAAACAACAGACAGTCAGTCTGTGGCTCATCTCTCCTGTCTAACACCGGAGCGGTGACTGCTGCTCACTGCTGGAGGCACGGCATCAACCAGGCTCGTGAATTTCTCGTCGTGCTGGGCTCTACCCTGCTCTTCTCTGGCGGCACCCGCGTCAGCACCAGCTCGGTGTCCACGCACGCCAACTACAACATGCTCACTTTAAACAACGATATTGCTATAATCAGAATGCCTCATGTAGTTTTTACCGGTGAGTACAACTTTTTATTATCCCGTTGGTATAGTGGATAATAATGCGGATGAAATTTACTTATTTATTGAAATTTCAAAACTAGTTTTAGAGCAGCGAAAAACTTGTTTTCATCTCCTGGTTTATATTTGAGAATTGTGAAACAAGCTTCTATCTGCGGTGCTTCCTCAATACGGCAATCAATCTATACTAATATTATAAAGAGGTTGTCGTTAAGTTTGTTTGTAGGGAGTAATCTTTGGAACTACTGAACCGATTTTAAAAATTCTTTCACCAGTAGAAAGCTACATTATTCTTGAGTGACATAGGCGGGACCTTTAAAAACCTAAATCCATGCGGGCGAAGCCGCGGGAGTCAGCTAGTTTTGTTATAAAAGGTTTTCCGAAAAACTACTTTTGGAATTTCCTGAGGCTGAGCGTAAGAGTCGCAAGCTTATTACAGTTTCTAGTTTGCCTCTTTATGCAGATCACCAATTTTTTTGTAACAAAGTATTGTCTTTTTTGCCAATTACTTAGGACATAGATTAATTATTGGTCTCGCTCTTAGGAGCTATACAAGGGTTTGATTTCTCTGGTGCTGCAGATGTTTATATGATCTGCTATCGCATTAACTCGTTTGCTCGCTTTTAAAAAAATTACTGCTCTTTCAGACCACATACAGCCAATCGCCCTGGCTACCGGTAACGATCAATACGTCGGGGCGTGGGCCGTTGCAGCTGGATTTGGTGCTAATGGTGACAGTGAGTATAACGTTTC
Source organism: Maniola hyperantus (assembly GCF_902806685.2). Classification (NCBI taxonomy): domain Eukaryota; kingdom Metazoa; phylum Arthropoda; class Insecta; order Lepidoptera; family Nymphalidae; genus Maniola; species Maniola hyperantus. The sequence goes on along the minus strand of NC_048554.1, from coordinate 1,708,934 downwards.
TTTTACATTTTTTTTCACATGACAAGTTGAAACTGTGGTGGTTTCCACTAGGAGGTTTTACCCAGTGGAAAGTTCCATTGTAGTTTGGGATGGAAAGGGATTAACCCACTTTCCCTTCTTTCTTTTTTGCCGTTTGCTCACGACTGCGAGTAGTGAGACTATATTATCAGCTTTGGGGTACGTCAGATTACTAACTAGTTACTACATGGCCACCCAGAGAATGCAGTTACCTCGACTTTCACTTCCCCGCACCACACACCCTCGAGTAGCGTTAGCATACAACGCTGTCAGGACTCCATGTTTATATAAGTATATTACGTCAGTACATGACCAGATTTAAATTCATAATCCTGCTAACTACTGGACTAAAACTGCAAAAACTTTGACAAAATGTTAAAATTATCTTAATATTTTTGTCAACTGTACCGTATTTTCCGTGGCTATGACGTTTATTTATTTTACACTTTATTGCACACAACACAAAGTAAACATTGAAAAAACACAATTGAAGCAGTGGGTTAAATAAAAACCAGCAATCAGTATAATCGCTCCAATTTATTTATTAATCATTCATCTCAATAATAATCACTGATTTATATTTAATACTATTTACAACACATTACTTTTTGCTTACACTGATATTACTGTTTATTTATATCACTATTAATTTGCATTGATTTACTTGTCACAATTTCTACTTACACTGAATTTACCGATTAACTAATATTTAGAACACAAACTGGCATAGTTTTTGCTGACACCGTGTTACGTACAATAATAACTCACGAAATGAGCTCTCATGGCTTTTTAAAGCTGTATCCCTACCGAAGGCGTCCGGTAGGTGGGCTGTGATTCGCTGTTTGGCTGCGGTTGGCGGTGATTCGCTGTCAGTGGCGGTAAGTGGCTGTCATTGGCTGTGATGGACCGGCTTGGCAGTGATTAGCCGGCCTCACATAGGTTGGCTCGGGTTGGCTCGGATTGGCTCGGGTTGGCTCAAGTATGTGGCGTTACACAATACAGGATCTTAATCTAATAGCTGTAGCATGCAAAGGCGGCCTTATCGCTAAAGCGTTATATTATAACGGTCGCGAACTGCATTCTCTCGGTGGTCGTGTAGTAAATGACAGTGACGTACAAACGACATGTGTCATGTTTAAGCTGTATGCACATGCACGCTTTATGCAATGCATTAAGGTTGTGTATGACAATTGACACATAATCGTCCTCTAAAGGGTTGACTATGAATTGCGGTATTAGCCATCTATATCTTCTATACTTGTAATAAAACTGTTACTGGACATTTGTCTGTACATTAATTAATATATTTCGAAAATTTTAATCGGGAGAAATTATTATCGATATAGAACCCAAAACAATTTTTTTTTGGAATTTTTGTCTGTCTGTCTGTCTATGCCAGCATCACGCGAACACTACTGAAGGATTTTGATGAAATTTGGTACAGTGGTAGCTGATAGTCCGGGTCAACATATAGGGTAGTTTTTATCCCTTATAGGTAAGATATCGCTATCTGCGTACTACGCTTATGCTTACTCGTGGATTAAGTACGGTATTATACTTTGGGGACAGAGCACAGACGTGGGGGACTTATTTATTGCTCAAAAAAAATGCATACGAATATTAGTAAATATTAGGCAAAGAGACAGTTGTAAGCCACATTTCATAGGAAAAAAGATCCTGACATTAACATCTATATACATAATGGAAACAGTTCTGTTTGTTAGGAAACACTCACACTTATACAAAACATTAGACAGTACATACCATCGAAACTCGCGAAACAAGCACAACCAGGCTCTTCCACATTACAGCTTACAAATAATACGCCGTAGCAGCCCGTATTACAGATCAATCATTATTTATAACAAACTTCCCAACGACATTAAAGAAGAAACAAAAGAAGTCACCTTTAAGAGAAAATTAAAACAATGGCTACTACAAAAATGCTTTTATGATATACAAGAATTTCTAACTGCATAAACCTCAATAGCGTGACGCACCTGTAAATGACATCTGATATTGACATTTAACTATAAGACCTTGTAAGATTAAATAATTGCAACATAACCATAACTAAACTAAATTCTTACAGTAACTATTTTTAAATATTTTATTCCATTGACAGAGACTTAATCAGACCATGACAGCAATTATTGAATACTACTATACTTTGACCTTATTTTTATTTTGTACTAATCTTGCTTTATAATAAATTCTAGTCAACATTCTCATAATATAATAATATATAAGCATGCAAATGAATAATATTTAATATCTAGTAATGATAATTTTAATAATTTTAATCCTATTCGTATTGTATCTTTAATATTTACCATTTTATTGTACCTAAAATTGTATTTGCAATACCCTGACAGGGTCTCATGAATTTAGCTTTTAGCTTTAAGCACCCACCATCAACAAATGTAAATGTACATGAAAGCAAATAAATAAATCTGAATCTGAATCTGAATCTGAAAAAAAAGATATGGGGTAGTTTATATCCCTTATATATTTAATCTATTATAGGGATCAGTTTTTTATCGATTTTACCTCTATATTACTTAGTAAAAGGTTTTATTCAGGAAAAAAATTGGTACACACCTAAATTTCTTAGTGCAATTTAATACGGGTTTCATTAGTATTCAGAACATTTCAAGAAGAATCACTACCAGGGAGTTCCCAAGGGATTTTTAAAAATATAAATGCACGCGTACTAATCGCGGGCATCAGCTAGTTTTGAATAAATGAGTTTTTACTTTGTTTTCCAGTTAGTCAGAAAGCTTTAAGATGATCTTTTTTCAGACCGTCCCATCACCCAAGGTCAAGCTAAGCACGAAGTGAGCCTGCAAGTCATCACCAATGCACTGTGCGCGCGCACCTACGGCACCACCACTGTGGTCGCCTCCACCATCTGCGTGGCCACGCCCAACGGCCGCAGCACCTGCCCTGGAGACTCTGGTGGCCCTCTGGCGACCGGCACCGGCAGCAGCCGCAAACTGGTCATTATTTTTAGGGTTTCTATAGCTCAAAAAGTGTTATTTCCTTTTAAAAATCAGAAAAAAACCGGCCAAGTGCGAATCAGACTCGCGCACTGAGGGTTCCGTAGTACAATCGTATTTTATCGAGATTTTGCACGATAAATCAAAAACTACTTACTAGATCTCGTTCAAACCAATTTCCGTTGGAAGTTTGTACATGTACATCATATATTTTTTTTAGTTTTATCATTCTCTTATTTTAGAAGTTACAGGGGGTTTGGGTACACACTACACACACATTTTACCACTTTGGAAGTGTCTCTCCATTTTGAAGACCTATCCATAGATACCACACATAATATGGGTTTGATGAAAAAAGAAATTGAGTTTCAGTTCTAAGTATGGGGAACCCCAAAATTTATTGTTTTTTTTTCTATTTTTGTGTAAAAATCTTAATGCGCTTTACAGAATACATCTACTTACCAAGTTTCAACAGTATAGCTCTTATAGTTTCGGAGAAAAGTGGCTGTGACATACGGACGGACAGACATGACGAATCTATAAGGGTTCCGTTTTTTGCCATTTGACTACGGAACCCTAAAAACAAAGTTTTATTTCTTGTAGAATGATATTATGGAGTCCTTCGCGTGCGAGTCGGACCAATTCTTTTTAAAAATTACCTCTTGTTGTATCCACAGATCGGCATCACGTCGTTCGGGCACCGCGAGGGCTGCGAGCGAGGACACCCTGGCGGCTTTGCACGAGTCACCTCATTCGCCCCCTGGATCACTAGCAACCTCTGAATTTAAAAACACTGTAATCTAATTAATAATATAAGTGATGTAAATAATAAATAAATTGAAGTACTTAAAAGAAACAACAAGCTTATTTTTGTATTTTGCCCGCGACTTCATCCGCGTGGGCTACACAAAATTCAAACCCCTATTTTACCCCCTAACGGCGGTTATGCACTCATCCGATCCGAGCCCGTGAAAATACGTTCCTTTTTGTTTTGTATGGTAGTTTATGACATATTATGTCGTAGATATTTTTTATATCCGTATTTTCACGGATTCGGATCGGATGAGTGCATGATCGCTGTTAGGGGCTTAATTTTCAAAAATCATTTCTTAGCGGATATCCACGTCATAATAGAAAGAAGAAAATACACTAGTATCCTATGTGAATGGAAAGAAACGTTTATTTTTGAAAGTTATGCCACACATCACCAGTTTCTTTTTAAATAGTATTAGTCATGCTAATCAGGAGTAATATTCCCCTTTCCCCTCCAACTAAGCATAAAGCTTGTGCTAAGAGTAGGTACGACAATAGTGCAACGGGTGGGGTTCGAACCGCCGACCTTTCGGAATTCAGTCCGCTCCTCAACCGTTGAGCTATTGAGGCTTTATACTTACCTACCTAAAGGTTTGGTTATCCTGGGTGCCTCTGCCTCTAATAGTCTTAGCAGAAGAAGCGCGGCCGGGATAAACTGTGTCATGTGTAGCCAAACCCCGAAAAAAGGTACTAACTCATTTCTCATTTCTCAAATGCATAACGCTTTATGCCTTGCACATATTACTTGCTTATCCTAAACTAAACATTCAACGCTCGTTTTCAGCCGGACCTCGATTCGGGTTATATGATATATCTACTTATCTGCATTCCAAGCCCGATCCGTACAGTACCTAGTTTGAGTTGTGCGTTGATATACAGGTGTAACCAGAACGCTAGCAAAAACAAAGACAAGTGATATAGTAAGTACTGATGATTACTGATATGATACCAAAAAAAAAAACGCGTAAAATATTATTTAAAAATCCTATAATTTTGTAAAAGTTTACGATATATTGCGAACAAAACACGTGACGGACACTAGAGGTCAACGAACGTTGCGTAAGTAGGCCACTTGGAGTCAATGCTGCGTCGTAGGCGAGGCATTAACTCGAGTTTTGCACGGTATACATTGCGGGTTTAAAAATACTAAATCACTAAAACTACAAAATGAGGCAAATGGTTATTGGTATTGGATTGTGTTTAGGTAGTATAACAATAACGCTAAGTTTTTGCTAGTGTTCTGTAATCCTGTATAAGTAGTCAGATACCTTTTCCGTTTATATAAGTATGTACCTAAATAATCAGCTACTCAAACCAAATAAATCAAAGTAAGGTTAGAACGCCCGCCTTCCTGAATCCCACTACTACTCATGCAGGAAAAGCAAACAAACCAAGCAAGCAATACGCGAACACTGATATTATAAAATATCGTGCCTCGTTGGTCAAGTGACTACCTTCTTCAGGTGCATATTATGACGTCCAAAAATTACTGGATCAAAAAGTTACAGGATTTTCTATTAAGAAATTGTTAGTAGGTAAGTAGGAGTTGGGAAGTTGGCGATGTTACCCCGCTGTGCTACGGCGTAGCGCGTAGCAGGTCTCTCTGGTTATTGGTAGTGTCGAATTGCCGTCCCATCGGTAACCGTAGTACAAGCTTTTACGTCTCACCAAACCAAACCAAATTCGAGAGTCGAAATACTTCCGCGTTACAGTAAAATGGACCTACACAGCCTTGAATTGAAGTCAAATATTCAATGCCACTGATTTTAATTTCGCAATGTTTCCGCTTGGAGCGCTGGCTGTAGAAGTGTAGACAAACTTGAGCTTTAAAACAAGGCATTTAAGATCCAGTTTACTGTAACGCGGAAGTTTAGTCTCTCTGGTTATTGGTAGTGTCGAATTGCCGTCCCATCGGTAACCGTAGTACAAGCTTTTACGTCTCACCAAACCAAACCAAATTCGAGAGTCGAAATACTTCCGCGTTACAGTAAAATGGACCTACACAGCCTTGAATTGAAGTCAAATATTCAATGCCACTGATTTTAATTTCGCAATGTTTCCGCTTGGAGCGCTGGCTGTAGAAGTGTAGACAAACTTGAGCTTTAAAACAAGGCATTTAAGATCCAGTTTACTGTAACGCGGAAGTATTTCGACTCTCGAATTTGGTTTGGTTTGGTGAGACGTAAAATCTTGTACTACGGGTACGGACCATGGGAGTGATGGATTAGACTGCACCTGTACCCGTAGTATAAGATTTTACGTCACACCAAACGTTGCTAGAATTCGAGAGTCGAAACACTTCTGCGTTATAGTAAACTAGATCTTAAATGCCTTGTTTTAAAGCTCAAGTTTGTCTACACATCTACAGCCAGCACTCCAAGCGGAAACCTTGCGAAATTAAAATCAGTGGCATTGAGTTTTTGACTACAATTTAAGGCTCTTTAGGTCCATTTTACTTTGATGTTATTGTGTTTCGATTCTCGAATTCTAGCAACGTTTGGTGAGACGTAAAATCTTATACTACGGGTACGGTACGCTTAGTATAATAAGGTTTTACGTCTCACCAAACGTTGCTAGAATTCGAAAGTCGAAACACAATAACGTCAAAGTAAAATAGACCTAAAGAGCCTTGAATTGAAGTTGAAAATTCAATACTACTGCTTATAATTTCGCAACGTTTCCGCTTGGAGCACTGGCTGTAGATGTGTAGACAAACTTGAGCTTTAAAACAAGGCATTTAAGATCCAGTTTACTATAACGCGAAAGTGTTTCGACACTCGAATACTATCAACGTTGGTGAGACATAAAATCTCGTACTAAGCGTACTGTTATTAATTCACTATTGGTCAATATAGGAAAACTTACTTATCAGATGCGCTCAACTTTTTAGTTAGTGCATCTATTTTATTAGTCAGATACTTTCTTAGTACCTAAGGTATGTCTTCTACGAAATAAATTATTATCTTATGAGCTGGTAAAACCCATTTTCTATCATTAGTTACATGGCATATTAAAATATTAAAAAAATCTACCTCACATATTGTTTTAATCAATTTTATCTATAAAAGATAATTTAGTCACTTATAAATATTTTTACGGTAGATAAAGGCATTAATTAAAAAATTATCACCAAACTACAATCTTGATCATAACTTACTAAGATAAAAAAGCGCATTCTTATCGCTATGGAATATAAGGGCGCCTTCAAATTTGCCGCAAAGTGCCGCGCGCAGAGCAGCGCGACTGCAGCGCTACACCCGCGCATCAGTAGCACTGCTATCGCACGTTTTTTAGGGTTCCGTACCTCAAAAAGAAAAACGGAACCCTTATAGGATCACTTTGTTGTCTGTCTGTCGGTCTGTCAAGAAACCTACAGGGTACTTCCCGTTGACCTAGAATCATGAAATTTGGCAGGCAGGTAGGTCTTATAGCTGACATTCGGGGAAAAATCTGAAAACCGTGAATTTGTGGTTACATCACACTAAAAAATTAAATTGTGGTCATGAATTATTAGATTTTTTAAAATTAATTTTCGAAGTAAGATAACTATATCAAGTGGGGTATCATATGAAAGGTGCATTCTAAATCAGATTTTTATTTATTTTTATGCATCATAGTTTTTGAATTATCGTGCAAAATGTCAAAAAAATACGATTGTAGTACGGAACCCTCGTTGCGCGAGTCTGACTCGCACTTGGCCGGTTTTTATTTATATGGATTCACAAAGCAGCGCTTCGGCCACGCTGCAGCCGCGCGGCTTTTTGCGGCAAATTTAAAGGCGCCCTTATTACGTGCACGTGGCAAATCGTGTATGTAAGTAGTAGGTACTTACTTCGTTAATTTTGCTCAGCTTATCAACCGATAGACGTCCACAGCTGGACATAGGTCTTTTGTAGGGATTTCCACACGCTAAGGTCTTGCTTGCGATGCCTGAATCAAGTGCCGCCGGTCTCAACGACAGAGGAGGCAACGCTCTACGAAACCGCTATTTATCTCTTTCTAAAGGTATATAATATATTCAATATTCTTTCAATATTTTCTGCCGCGTTGTCTCAAACTATACCTTGGCCTACGATTCCATGGTAGTTTTCACTATGTGACATACTAAACAATTAAACAGAAAAGATATCAATCAGCAGGAAACAGCGTATAAGGCCATTAGCATAATATTTTGATAAACAAAAAATAATCTATCTATCGTTTAGCCGATTCGCAAAAGATATTTAATTAAGTAATAAATCATTGTCAGATAAAATGCAGTTATACTTAGATAGTACATAAAATTAGTAGATATGTAAGTATATTATACTTGTTAAAAACAATAAGAATTTCAATAAATACTAAAATCTGCTAGAAATAGAAAATAGGCTTTAAAGTTGTATAGTACCTGGACCCTAAAGTTAAAATAAGACTCAATAACCCAACCCGTGGGTAGGTGGTACCTACTCTTTGATTTTTTTTCCGTCGTCAAAATCGGTTAGAATTTAGACGGGTGGGCCGTGAAAAGCTAGAAAGCTAACAGACAGTCTGATATTATGTTGGATGCGGGCTAACCTGGAAGGGGTATGGCAGTTTTTATTAAACCCATACCCTTTCGGTTTCTACACGGCATCGTACCGGAACGCTAAATCACTTGGCAGCACGGCTTTGCCGGTAGGGTGGTAACTAGCCACGGCCGAAGCCTCCCACCAGACTAGACCAGAAATTTTTAATTATAAAATTCCAAACGGAAGGAACGGCATTCCGAACTAGTGGTAAATTAAACTAGTTGACGATTAAAAAGCGCTTGTAAAAGTTTACTTGAATAAATATATTCTATTCTATTCTAAAACCAGCGCTTACCACTGCGCCAGGAAGGTCGTCAATGCCGACAGACAGACAGAAGCATTTGCGCATTTAAAATAAGATTTATATATACCTAGTAGTTTATTAGCAGACATGAATTTCTGATTTATTCACGTCGAATAACTCCAGGCTTATAATATTATTAAGTAGCTCTCTCCAATGCTTGCTAAAATTCTTTACAATAATAATTAATAAGTATTAAATTAACTGATAATTTAAAAAAAACCAGTCAAGTGCGGGTCGGACTCGCACACAAAGGGTTCCGTACCATCGTACAAGATTTACCTAACACTTTTATGGAGAACACTTCAAGCTATATTTGATTTATTCAATTAATTATGTAACCACAAATTCACGGTTTTCAGAATTTTTCCTTTACTTGTACTATAAGACCTACCTACCTTCCAAATTTCATGATTTTAGGTCAACGGGAACTACCCTATAGGTTTTCTTGACAGACACTACGGATACACGGACAGACGGACAGACAACGTGATCCTACAAGGGTTCCTTTTTTCCTTTTGAGGTATAGTTCTTGCACTTCTTGCATTTGGCGAGGGCGAGTGGCTCATGCTTGTGTGTAAGTCGTATCGGCATAAGTAAGGTACACTAAATGTGTGCGTTTGCGAGCGCTTGCTCGTCTTCCGACGTGCACGCACACTTACGCAATGTCCGTGTATACGATGTAACCACAAGTAAAGTTTACTCGTTTTCGTGAATTGCTAGAACTGTACGGAACCCTAAAAATATACTTAAGTTAATTAAAGCAGATAACATAGTTATCACGTCAACGAAAGCTTAATCTTGAGGCACTAATTAGTGATTAGATACTGATTATCTTTAAGAGTATAAAAGCTGTCGTCGCAGGGAAGGTCTCCATCTTGCATCCTCCCCTGCAACATGAAGTTCCTGTTAGTCGTCGCAGCCCTGGCCCTCGCCGCGGAGGCCTACGAGCCTATTATGTACAACTACCATGAGGAGATCGGAATCCCCATGGCAGCTCGTATCAAGGCTGCGGAAGAGGCCATGGACTTTGACGGCTCCAGGATTGCAGGCGGCAGTCACTCAGCCCTTGGAGCACACCCTCACGTTGTAAGTTAATATTTCATCATCATTCACCTTTACCAACCGATTGGCGTCCACTGTTGGACATAGGTTTCTTGTAGGGACTCCCACTCGCCACGGTGTGGCGTCGCATGAACTCAGCGGCTCCCTTCGACTCGTTTGATGTCGTCCTGTCAACCTAGTGCGGGGTCTTCCATCGCTGCGATTTCCGGTGCGAGGTCCCGATTCCAGCACCTTGGGACTCCAAAGTCTATAGATTTTCCGAAATATGTGCCCTGCCCATTGCCACTTTGGCTTTGCAACCCGTTGAGCTACATCGATTACTCTAGTTCTCCTAAAGATCTTCACATTCCTGATTTGATCACGTAAATTGATTGCAAGCATAGCTCGCAGCCACGCCCACTAAGTGACGGTGCCGGTGAGTGATACAAAGTTATCAATAAATATGTTTAAATAAATAAAATGGCCGCCACAGTCTTTAACAAATAGGCTTGACGGTCGACCTACCTAGCCTAGTACCTGCGCCTGCGCTGATACGCAATTGACCAGTTTTCACGGTTCCGTAGTTCCGTACCCTAAGGGCGTTTGTGCACTCATCTGTATTCGGTTCTTATCCGTGATTCTTCGAAATGGCCATCATACAATTATTATATGATTATATTATTATATAGTATTTTTACGGATTCCGTGATTTTACTGATGGGTGTTGATTGTCGCTATAACAACAAAATATAATTATACTAGATAATGCCCGCGACTTCATCCGCGTGGATTTAGGTTTTTAAAAATCCTGTGAGAACTCTTTAATTTTCCGGGATAAAAAGTAGCCTATGTCCTTCCCCGGGATGCATGATATCTCTGTACCAAATTTTGTCAAAATCGGATGAACTGTTGAGCCGTGAAAAGTTAGCAGACAGACGGACAGACAGACAGAAAGATAGACAGACAGACACACTTTCGCATTTATAATATTAGTATGGATTTCAAAATGGCTGCCATAAAAAAAAGTGTTATTTCTTGTACGACGCAATGGTACGGAACCCGTCGTGCGCAAATTCGAGTCGCACTTGACCGATTTTATTATTTATTCAAGGGTGGTCTGGTGATCACGCTGACTGACAACAGACAGTCGGTGTGCGGATCGTCCCTGCTCAGCAACACCAGGCTGGTGACGGCGGCCCACTGCTGGAGGCATCGCACCACCCAGGCCCGTCAGTTCACCGTCGTGCTCGGCTCCATCCGCCTGTTCTCCGGCGGCCAGCGCATCAACACCAACCAGGTTGAGATGCACGCCCAGTACAACCAGAACAACCTCAACAACGATGTCGCTATGGTCAGAATCAACCACGTCGGCTTTACAAGTAAGTGTTATCTTCTTCTTCGTCTTCTTAATATATAAAAGGAAAAGGTGACTGACTGACTGACTGACTGATCTATCAACGCACAGCTCAAACTACTGGATGGATCGGGCTGAAATTTTGCATTCAGATAGCTATTATGACGTTGGCATGCGCTAAGAAAGCATTTTTGATAATGCAACCCCAAAGGGGGTGAAATAGGGGTTTGAAGTTAGTCTAGTTTAAAATAAATCGTTTGTTTTTGCAGACCATATCAACCGTATTCTCATACCTAGCGGCAGCAACCAGTACGTCGGCGTGTGGGCTGTCGCCGCCGGCTTCGGGGCAACTGGTGACAGTAAGTCTATGCACAGATTGAGACAACCTCCTTGGTTTAGGTTTTTTGTTTCGGATTCTAGGACTCGAGTCACTCGAGATAGGGAGGCAATGTCTTCCTGAGGCCGCCTCCTGTGACTGACTAGTCCGTAAGCTTCCGAGGCTGTGGCGTGAGTCCACGTCCGGGTGACGTTAGAAATCGGGGACCTCGTCTTCGCCGGCGAAGATTGTAAATATGTTGTAGATGTTGGCCCTACAAGGTAGGGCGGATTGTTCATGATATTTTGGTCGTCGGTGTCGTAAAGGACGTGCTTAGGGCGTCTTTTCTGGAGGGGGTCAAGTCGTCGGGGGTGTATGAAGTTGCCTGAACTACTAGAGGGTTAAGGTGTGTGATTGTTGCGCTTGCCTAGAAGACACCAGAGTATAATTCGCTCTCTACTTTAAGCGTAAGTCAAAAGTAGGTTTAATTTAACTAATTTTATAAGTTATTAAAATGTCCCCTTATATAATAAAGCTTGCACGTGTATATAGATCACAACGCGTAGACGCTTATCGAGAGTTTTAATCTTTATAATAACCTAATTGCAATATTAACTTGATTAGGGCACAATTGCTATCGCAACCACATAATTAAAATAGCGACCTAAACACAAAAATTATTTAATAGTCGGCAAGTCTCGAGTCGGAACGAGACTGTAGTAAAAACCGTCAAACACCCGTATTTATACAAATCGATTCAAGATTGCTGCCCCCAATCGGATCAGTCAAAGATTGTCTAATTCATTAATTAAACTACCTTCAATAAGTTAACACTATAATATTAAACTGTTGTATTTTAGACATTGGAATCTCACATAACCAAGTGAAGAGCCACGTGAGCCTGCAAGTCATCACCAACGCAGTGTGCGCGCGCACCTACGGCACCTCGACCGTGGTCGCCTCCACCATCTGCGTGGCCACGCCCGGCGGCCGCAGCACGTGCGGCGGAGACTCCGGCGGCCCTCTCGCCATCGGATCCGGCAACAACCGTGAACTGGTCAGTGTCTACTTCATAATCTTTTCATTCTTAGCCCTAGTTTACATACCTAATTGTCATACCTAATTGTTTTCGACAAAACAAAACTTGTCGAAAACTTGTCCAATGAGAATTTTTTTGACATTGTTTCAGATTTAATATTTTGTCCCCCTCATGTATGATATAATATAACAGATAAGTACAGTACGCGACCAAAAGTGATGAACATCGATCTTTAGAAGGAGACAGCAGATTTGTAGAGCACTGGCTCGGTCGTCGAGACCGACAAAGCGTCATATGGGTATGAGTGACAGAGACAACGCTCTACAAAGATGAAATGTCATTCTAAAGCCTGTTCATCACTTTTGGCTTAGTGGAGAGGCAAAAAATAATTTACAACAATTTTACAAGTTTTGTTTTTCTGTTAGATTTTAAGTATATTGTTTTTTACGAGATGGAATCGGGGTGGGGACGCCCCGCACACCCACGCAGCCCCCGCGCTAGCCCGCTGCAGATAGCACGGGTGACGTGCGGGTGTGCGCCGTGCGGGGCGTCCCCCGCCTCACACCCGACCTGTCACGCCCTATACATACTCACCTATTAAAAAAAAAAAACAACGACGACAAGCAATTAATTTATCATTTAGATTTTATGTTATAGGCATTATCCCTGCCACTCAATCATTGATAATCTTGATAAGACTCAATAAATTAATAATAATCATGTGGCATATCATATTACGAATATTCTGAATACCTATCTAACTTTTGATCAATTTGTCATTTTTGTAAATCATTTATCATCATAAATATTTATTAGTGCTTTCAGTCGCTGACTGAAATTTTGTCGTTTTGCATTGGTAGTTTTTGCCTACTTAATATTTATTATTGTTATTATTATTTTTTATTTAAAAACAAAGATACTCTAAATGTATCTTTAATTTAATTTATATTAAATTACTAACAATTACGGTGTGGTAGGTGGTGAAGCTGTGGTAGCCTAGTGGTTAGGACGTCCGCCTTCCAATCGGAGGTCGGGGGTTCGATCCCGGGCACGCACCTCTAACTTTTCGGAGTTATATGCGTTTTTAAGTAATTAAAATATAACTTGCTTTAACGGTGAAGGAAAACATCGTGAAGAAACCTGCATGCCTGAGAGTTCTCCATAATGTCCGCAAAGGTGTGTGAAGTCTGCCAATCCGCACTTGGCCAGCGTGGTAGACTATGGCCAAAATCCTTCTCACTCTGAGAGGAGACCCGTGCTCTGTAGTGAGCCGGCGATGGGTTGATCATGATGATGATGATGATGATGAACAATTACGGTGTATCACAAAAACCTGATCAGGTTTGTCCGTACACCGGCATTCATAGGTAAACTACATTTAATCACCCCTTAACACTAAAATTTTCTCTAACTAATACTTTCTTAAAAATATATTCTTAATAGGTATATATAATAGGTTATATAGCGTTCACAAGAGCACACTACCACTATCACTTGTAATAGACACCGGTATAACATGTCCGACCTTAGCGCACCAAATTGTAATAACTAATAACATTTATTCAAGTTTTTAGAAATGGAGAAGGCAACCCACTGTAATACAGTGTTTACTAGTGCAGGGGTTGCCCATTCATACGTCTATTAGACCTAGGTCTACTTAATTATTACTTGTTTTTTATCTGTATTATAAGTTTTTTTTTGTGTTCCTTATATGTAATTTAATATGTTATAATATCCAATAAATTTAATTTAATTTAACATTCGCCATCAAACGGGATCCTGCAGAAAACGGGATCCTGCAAAAAACTGGACGCAGTGTGAAAGGGGCGTAACTGTACCAACTCACTTGTATGTTTTCATTTGACAGATTGGTATCACATCTTTCGGTCACACCAGCGGCTGCACCCGCGGCCACCCCGCCGGCTTCATGAGAGTGACCTCCATAGCCTCCTGGATCCGTCAACGCATGTAAGCCGTGCTACTAAACTCAGTACGCTGATTCTACTATGCTTCTTGACTGAACAAATGTACTAACGGTATATATAATATACAGTTATAATTTTAAAAAATCTACGTCTATTATTTATATCTCCTCATCTCCTCACTAGCTGATGCCCGCGACTTCGTCCGCGTGGATTTACGTTTTTTAAAATCCCGCGGGAACTCTTTTATTTTCCGGGATAAAAAGTAGCCCATGTGTTAATCCAGGGTATAATCTATCTACGTTCCAAATTTTAGCCAAATCCGGCCAGTACTTTTTGCGTGAAGGAGTAACAAACATACACACACACACACATACAAACTTTCGCCTTTATAATATTAGTCGGGATTAGCAGTTGTACAAGGCCTGAGTGGTAATAGCCTAGTGGTTAAGATTTGGAGATTCTAGGAGTCAAACCCGGATCTCTAACTTTTCGAAGTTATGTCCGTTTTAAGCAATCAAAATATATCACTTGCTTTAACGGAAAACAAAGTGAAGAAAAACGTTAGAAAACTGTTGAGAGGTCTGCCTAATGTTCTGGAAGGTGCGTAATCCGCACTTGGCCAGCGTAGTGGACTACAGCCTAAACCCCTTTCATTATGAGGAGACCCGTATCTACTTAATATAGTGGGCCGGCGCGAGTTGATGATGATGCATGATGCAAAAGAGAGTCAGTGTAGGTACTCTACTTATCATTATAAACAGCTTACCACTCTGAAACAACCGTGAAAAAAGTACACTGTTCGAAATAAAAAACGGTCAAGTACGATTCGGACTTGCACACGAAAGGTTCCGTACATAACAAGAATATGACTTTTGAAAGGAAATTAACCATAAAAAAATATATTGCGTCATCTAACGGAAAGATACAAAACTAGTAAAGACATCTAGCGGTGATAAGTTGAAACTTTTGTGACACGAACCTTTCTTGTCTTCGATTAGCAACAGTTACTTGTCAATTGATGACGCTTTAAATATTTTATTTTTCCTTTCAAATTTTTATTATTTTAAATTTTCTTTTCAAAATTTTATTATTTGTGTTATAGCGGAAATAGAAATACAGATTCTGTGAAAATTTTAACTCGCTACCTATTGCGGTTCACGAGATATAGCCCACTGACAGACAGTAATAGGGTCCCGTAGGCATCCTTCGGGTACGGAACCCTAGCTAGCAAGATCAGCAAAAAGATCGGAATCTAATGTTGTGTACAGTAAGTAATCCAGACTTCCAGATTAATATTATAGATGCGAAAATGTGTCTGTCTGTGTGCTAGCTTTTTACGGTTCAACAGATTTTGATGATACATATCTCACTCCCGTGTTTAGTCGACGTTAGCCCGACTACTTTCGAACCCATTCGGGGACCTTTATCAAAGGGACTCAGTTCGCGCACGCGTCGTGGTTAAAACTGCGTGCGCGAACATTTTGCACGATAAATCAAAAAATATTATGAATAAAAATAAATAAAAACCTATTTTAATGTATATAGAACGGGTACATGCCACGATTAATTTTTGTTTTTTTTTGTCGATATTTCAACCCAATTGCACGGGTCGTGGTCACGACGGGACTGCGGTACTGCGAGAGATGAAGTTCCGACTGTCAAGGGCAGTAGCGAACTACCCTCTTTCTTGTTCTTTTCGCTGGAACTTCACGAGCTGTCCGGCAAAATACACTCACAACGTCACTATTAACTTTACCGTACAAAGATTTTGAAGGAAAGAGTTGGGGAAGTAGTATACATGAAAACAAAACAAAAATTTAGCTAAACACATTTTATTAATAGATTTCTAAACATTACATTGATAATAATATATAACTCTCTATACAAAACACGAAACGTTTATTTCATAATAATTATTTATTAATTACACAATTTACACAATAGTCTAAGATTAAAAAACTTAGTAACCCTGAAAACTCTTTTGGGGCTAGTAGGTATACATTGGGCCAGCGTGTTGCCAATATCCTGGGCCAATGTATTTGGCTAACATAGGTATAATCCCGACTATAATATTATAAAGGCGAAAGTTTGTATGTATGTGTGTGTGTGTGTGTGTGTGTGTGTGTATGTTTGTTACTCCTTCACGCAAAAACTACTGGACGGATTTGGCTGAAATTTGGAATGAAGATAGATTATACCCTGGATTAACACTTTTTTAACTACTTTTTATCCCGAAAAATCAAAGAGTTCCCGCGGGATTTCGAAAAACGTAAATCCACGCGGACGAAGTCGCGGGCATCATCTAGTCAAGCCAAGGACAGGTTGATCGAAGCGAATTGGCCGGATACGTTGGCCCAATATGTACTAAGCCTGTTTAAGTTAAATCAATAAATATATTTAGTCCGTAAAAATGACTCTTCACGCGCCATTTTAACTCTATGGTTCAACTGTCATGTCAAAAGTACGGTTCACCTTTAAAATAAGGACTAAAATCGTACTTGTGATATGAAATTTGACACAAAAATTTAAAATGGCACGTGAGGAGTTAAATTTTAGGCGTTATATAAAACCGCAACCCACGATTGTGTGTTCTTTAATTGACACCCGACTAAGGCTGAAATCTATAGAGGGTACTGTGAAATTACTCAGTCTTTACTAAGATTAAAACGAGACAGTTTTATGCAGATATAAATCTGTCTCGTTTTAATAGAAACTTAAGTTTGAGCAAAGTCAAAGTTTTATCTACCCTTGACAGAGTTGACAGACTATGTTATGACAGAGATATAAATTTGTCTCGTAAGTCTGAGCAAAGTTAAAATTCGCTGTATAGATTACAGCCTAATAAGTCAAAGTAGGTACTATGATCTCAACCAAGGACCTAAAGTCTAGACGCAAAACCGCGATGCGACTCGAATCATGTACCAGTTTTTTCGAGCCCTCAAATATTTCAGTTTCGGCCTATAGAAAGGGTTATGAATGTTATGATTATGTGTATGTATATAAATTCATTTGTTATCACTTATCTATTAATAGCTTATGCTCGAGACTTCGTCTGCGTGGACTACACAAATTTCAAACCCCTATTTCACCCCCCCTAGGGGTTTTCAAAAATTCTTTCTTAGCGGATGCCTACGTTAAAATAACTATCTGCATGCCAAATTTCAGCCTGATCCGTCCAATAGTTTGAGCTGTGGGTTGATAGATCAGTCAGTCAGTCACCTTTTCCTTTTATATATTTAAAGATAGTTATAAAAGTATAAGCGGACTGACTGCCTGATCTATCAACGCACAGCTCAAACTACTGAACGGATCGGGCTGTTTGACATGCAGATAGCTATTATGACGTAAACATCGGTCACGAAAGGATTTTTGATTTTTGAAAATTCAACCCCAAAAGGGTTAAAACAGGACTTTGAAATTTGTGTAGTCCACGCGGACGAAGTTGCAGCAATAAGCTAGTCAAATATAACTCCATAACTACTTGTTAGATTTTAGCATTCATTATGATCTAATAAGTAGGTGATGAGACGCGACATGCTAAAATGAGGCCAATTGGGTATTTGACTACGATTTTTTTATTACTTTATTATTAACTAGGATAAAAATAATGACGTAAACTGAAAAACCAATTAAATCGATCAAATAATAAAAAAGTTATAAGCATTTAAATATTTCTGATTAGACAGAGATAGCAATATAGAAGTATGACGTCATTTTGACAAATGCCATAGTAGCTTCGTGCGGTTTCATACAAATTTTCGTTTTGCGAGAAAAGGATAAAAGACACTCCCACTTCAAAATTAAAATGCCTGTAACTTTGTAAATCTTTGTTGGATTTTAATATTTTTTTCAATGTACGTCATTATTTTCATCCTAGTCTAAATATAAAAAAAGGAAAAGGTGACTGACTGATTGACTGACTGACTGACTGACTAATCTATCAACGTACAGCTCAAACTACTGGACGGATCGGGCTTAAATTTGGCATGCAGATAGCTATTATGACGTAGGCATCCGCTAAGAAAGGTTTTTGGAAAATTCAACCCCTAAAGGGGTGAAATAGGGGTTTGAAGTCTGTGTAGTTCACGCGGACGAAGTCGCGAGCACAAGCTAGTTTATAATAAAGTAATAATATTTATCAAATTCAAAAGTAGTAAACCTAATTCCACGATATTTATCAAAAACAAAGAAATAGTTTCGGAATTAGAAGGTAACTGGTACACGTACATACACACAGACTAAATAAATAGTCTGCTAACTCAAAATAACCCCCACAATATAGCCGGGTAACAAATTTATTTCGCTGGTTGCGAGCTAGAGGGAATACGGTCTTGGACTGTAGTAATAAAAAAAAAAAATTGCAAATCGGTCCAGAAACCTGGAAAAATCGATGTACATACATTAAAAAAAGTCTAAAAAAAAAACGGGCCGAATTTGAGAACCACCTCCTTTATTGGAAGTCGGTTAGTGACTGAAAAATAGAATGACTGAAATGATTTTCTGTATAACGGTAGTTTACGGGGCTAGATTCTAGAATTCATTATTGAAGTGAATAATTTAAAAAAACGCATGATTTTTGTTCATTTTTAAAATAATTAATTATTAACGACACGCTGGTACGCAAAGCGATCAATGACGTCACATGGCGTAAACGACAAATATTTTAGTTTTTTAACATAAAAATAGAGTAATTTCTGCAGGAAAATATTTTTTATGTTAAAAAATTGAAAAATATTTGTATGTATATACAAAAAAATCACTTCGTTTTATTACAACAGTCCGATACCCTATTTATCTACTATAGTATAATACAAGTTACAATACAAGATGACCTTATTGATATTTTGCCTATACATTATCCACGGAAAGAAGTTATTATATTGCTCTCTGTTACGTAATCCCATACAAATGACAGAGACAAAAATCTCAGTGAGCGCTAACCATATTAAGCTAAGGTTAGGACGTCCGCCTTCTATTTGGAGGTCGGGGTTCGATCCCGGGCACGCACCTTTAACTTTTCGGAGTTATGTGCGTTTTAATTAAATAACACTTGCTTTAAAGGCGAAGGAAAACATCGTGAGAAAACCTGCATGCCTGAGAGTTCTCCATAATGTTCTCAAAGGTGTGTGAAGTCTACCAATCCGCACATGGCCAGCGTGGTAGACTATGGCCAAAACACTTCTCATTCTAAGAGGACCCGTGCTCTGTAGTGAGCCAGCGATGGGTAGATCATGATGATGAACCAATTACAACCAAGCCCATTGAGATTTTTGTCTTTGTCATTTGTAAGGGATTACGTAACAGAGAGAGCGCTATACTAACTTCTCTCCATGGATAGAGTACAGGTACAAATAATTCTCAACATGGAATGTGAAAGCAAAGACAAAAATAAAGACAAACAGATATACAAAAAATTTACATGTAGGAAAATAAGATTTTTATTATTATTATATTTAAGTCGAATCTTTGCGACATTTGCAGCCCCCGTTCCTAATCTTTACTTTAATATTATAAACTAGCTGATCCGCCCCGGCTTCGCTCGGGTGGAGTTTAGAAAATTGAGCGGGAGTTTGAATTAAATTTTTCTCTCCGTAACAATCATCCTCGTACTTCAAGGAATATTATAAAAAAGAATTAGCGAAATTGGTTCAGCTGTTCTCGAGATTTGCGATGAACAACACATTTAGTGATTAATTTTTATATTATAGAGATGATAGGAAAGTAGAAAGATGTTTGTTTGTTGTAATCGATAGACTCCAAAACTACTGAACCGATTTTAATATTTCTTTCACCGTTAGAAAGGAAGATTATCCAGAAGTAACATCCATACTTCCACACTAATATTATAAATACGAAAGTGTGTCTGTCTGTCTGTTACATTTTCACGGCCCAACAGTTTAACCGATTTCGATGAAATTTGGTGCAGAACTAGCTTAAATCCCGGGGAAGGACATAGGCTACTGTTTATCCCGGAAAATTAAAGGTTCCCACGGGGATTTAAAAACCTAAATCCACGCGGACGAAGTCGCGGGCATCGTCTAATAAATATATAAA
Organism: Maniola hyperantus; assembly: GCF_902806685.2. Lineage (NCBI taxonomy): Eukaryota > Metazoa > Arthropoda > Insecta > Lepidoptera > Nymphalidae > Maniola > Maniola hyperantus. The sequence continues at coordinate 1,688,524 of NC_048554.1, read as the reverse complement.
GGAAAAGCTGACTGACTGACTGACTGATGTATCAACGCACAGCTCAAACCTCTGGACGGATCAAGCTGAAATTTGGCATGCAGATAGCTATTATGACAAGACATCTGCTAAGAAAGGATTTTTGAAAAATGGACCCCTAAGGATTGAATAGCTGTCAAATACCGTATTCGGACACGCACTTGACCAGTTTTTAGGGTTCCGTACGTCAAAAAAAAGGCACCCATATAGGATCACTTTGTTGTCTGTTTGTCTGTCTGTCCGTCGTGTCTGTTAAGAAACCATATGAACCCGTATATACGTCCCGTTGACCTAGAATCATGCAATTTGGTAGGTAGGTAGGTCTTATAGCACAAGTAAAAGGAATAAATCCTACATTACTTCACGGAAAAAAAATTATGTGTTCATGAACAAATATTAGTATTTTTAATTTTCAAAGTTAGATAACTATACAAACTATATCACATGAAAGGGCTTTACTTGTACATTCTAAAACAGATTTGCACAATAGTTTTTGATTTATCGTACAAAATGTCGAAAAAATACGACTGTCGGAACCCTCAGTGCGCGAGTCTGACTCGCACTTGGCCGGTTTTATTTAAATTACAGCCAAGTGCCTTTATAAATTTCAAAGTCTAGTTATCCTTCTTGCGTGGACATCAATGCGTCGAAAACATCAGACCCTGGAGCCACTTTTTCATTAGATCCAAAATAACTGGAAAAGTTGAAAATACCCTCCTGCCTAACATTATCTGTCGAACCGAATTGAGCTTTATTTTTGGTATGCATAGGGGTTACATTCGCGCTAAAGGATTTCTGGGTTAGTAATCTGTCTTGTACAGTTTGCTCGTTTGCTGGAACATACCGGTTTTCCTCAGGATCGTACAAAGTTGCTTCTTTGGAAGATAGTTCTCTTACCTCGTTGTATGGATTCGTTATGTATTCGGAGTATATCTCGTCTTGGATGCTAACTGGTGTGGACTCTATGTCGATGAGGTTAGGTTCGTTTTCGCTTGGCGGCTGGGGTTGACTAGCTGTCGGTTGAGACTGGATTGATATTCCTATCGGTGTTGAAATCATCTGAAATGGAAAAAAAAATAGTTTGAAAGCTGATACCTTATTGCCAGATTCGAGAAAAAGGTAAGGTTAGGGCGTTTGTGCACTTATTCGTATTCGTTTACTGAAAAATATGATTCGAAGTGATCGTCATACAAAACGTATGCTTGTGCACTCATTTGACGGATCCGTATAAATACGAACTAAATTAGTTTAGTGCACAAGCGTACCTACATTTTGTATGAAGGCCACTATGAATCGTATTTTTAAGAAAACGAATAGGAATCGAATACGAATGAGTGCATAAACGCCCTAAGGCATGGTAATATTGTATGTTTAATATAATAATTTCTATAGTAAGATGACTGAACGGACATCAAAGGTAGTAGGTAAAAAATAAAAAAAACCTCTCACAAACAAGATCACGGGTCTTGTCTCAAAATAACAAGGATTTAGGCCGTAGTCCAACTAGCCAACTGTGAATTGACAGGCTTTACACACCTTTAGAAACATTATGGAGAGCTCTCAGGCATGCAGGTTTCGTCACGATGTTTTCTTTCACCTCTAAAGTATGTATTAATTGTTAAAAACACACAACTCAGAAAAGTAAGAGGCGAGTGCCCGGGATCGAACCCCGAACCTCCTCGAGCAGAAGGCGAAGTCTTACCTCATTCAAAGGCTGCAAGAGTACTGAAGAAGTCAACCCCGTCTTATCATATAAGGGATTCCGTATTGGCACCATCCCACTAACCGGAGTCGTACTCACTCCTGTACCAGGCTTGCCTATTGGCGATATCAAGCTTGGCCCAATACTTGGCTTGATTCCCGGCTGGATTGGCATTGGTGTGATTACTCCAGCGGGTCCGCCAATAGCTGGCCCAGACATTTGCGGTACCACAGGATATGCCATCGAATTTTGCGTTGATGTAATTGGGGTAAGTACACCAGTAGATATATGTGCTGGGACTCCCGGCACAGGGGACATTAAGGGGGGACCGGGTATTGAGGGGGATTGGGGTAGACTGATGGGTGAATGAGCTGTAGCTAGCAAGATGTTGGGTGATTGGGCGTTGGATCGTTGCGGTTGGTTGTTGGTGTCGGTTGGTGGGGTAGAAGGGTTGGGCGTACTGTTGGCGGCGACGGGGAGGATGGCCGGGATGGGGGGGATGGATGGCTGCATGTGGCTCGGCACGCTTTGAGGTGGCTTCGTGTTGTCGATCGCTGAAATGTTTCAGTTAACGTTAATTTTGCAGCTGGCTTAATAAAATTGAAATATTTGTTTGTCTTGTGAAAGTGTGTTTGTTTGTTGGTTTGTCCTTCAATCACGTCGCAACGGATCGACGTGATTTTTTGCATGGGTATAGTTTAAGACCTGGATAGGGACATAAGCTACTTTGTATCCCGAAAAATCAAACAAATCCCACGGGATTTTTAAAACCTAAATCCACGCGTACGAAGTCGCAGGCATCAGCTAGTCATATTATAAAGGCGAAAGTGGGTTTGTCTGTTAGTTTGTCCCTCAATCACACCGCAACTGAGCAACCGATCGGGGAAATTTTTAACCGACTTCAAAAAAGGTTCTGGCTTTGTCGGAATATTTTTTTGCATATCTATTACTTTTTATCCCGGAAAATTAAAGAAGAGATCACGCGGGATTTTTAAAAGCCAAAATCCACGCAGACGAAGACACGGGAATCAACTAGTTATAATATCAAAAACTATCATACCATCAGGAAATAGCTCCTCCTTCAAAGTGGGTAAAAATTCTGCTATGATATCCCACGTGATGTACCAGAGGTCATTGTAGCCTTCCGCGTTACTGAAAATCTGAAATGGAAGAACACCGTTGGGCAAGCTTTCTAGTATTATACACATCTCACGACGGCTATACTCACGCGTTTAGTCGACGTTAGCCTATTTCGCGGCGCGCAGTCTCAACCGCGACGCGTGCGTAAACTGACTCCTTAAAAATAGTATTATACGCATCTCACGACGGCTATACTCACGTGTTTAGTCGACGTTAGCCTATTTCGCGGCGCGCAGTCTCAACCGCGACGCGCTGACTCCTTAAAAATAGTATTATACACATCTCACGACGGCTATACTCACGTGTTTAGTCGACGTCAGCCTATTTCGCGGCGCGCAGTCTCAACCGCGACGCGTGCGTAATCTGACTCCTTAAAAAAGGACCCTGGATGGGTTCGAAACTAGTCGGGCTAACGTCGACTAAACACGTGAGTATGGCCGTCTGTGAGATGTATATAATATGGAAGTCACTCGCGATAGTTCAAAGGCTAAAAAAGCTTTCTAGTGTCTACCAACTCTGTGTAGGCGGTTAAACAAAGCCAAATTACATGCTCTATTTGATAACTCGTTAAAATAGTTAAATGATAAAAATGTAAAATAGTTAAATGATGATAATGTTAAAAAAATGATACCTGCTTCTGGAATAATGGCACCGATTCTGTTGTCTTTCACTAAACTAAATTTAGAGTAGGTATCTGCATGTTTTACTTTTTAATATTACTAAAAAAGGACAGAACATGAACTTTACATTTAAAGACTCTAAATTTTAGTGCACGCTATAAATTTAAACAATCTCGCGCTCGCGACTGTGCGCTAAAATAACGGGCTTTACAATGTGTCTGTCCTTTTCATATTACATTAGTAAGAAGAGGATGCGAATACTCTAAAATTTGGTTGTGATCAGAATCAGTACCAATTTTTATCTACATGTTATAATGTTTTTTTTAAATTACATATAGTAAATAAAGTTTGCCAATATGTGACACATTTTGATTTCATTTCATAATCAGGATTTACAGATATGAGCATAAATAAACTACTACATATTATACAATGAACCGAAAGCTTAATTTGCTATAATCCGCTGAAACAGGTCGAATCTGTATGATGCAAAATGCAGCATGCGAAATGCACCGCCCGCCCTCCCACTGCTAACCATGCAGGAACAAGCAGCTACCAGGCAAGCAATACGCACCCGCACCACCACCACGCAGCACCACACAAATCCCAAAACACACTCGACGCACTACACATTACAATATTGTGTCGCGTACCTTGACGGAGTGCATGACGAGCAGCATGTTCTTCAGCGACTCGAGCGCCGCCTCGCGCAGCGGCTCCGCGGGCGACGCCAGCAGCGCGCGCTGCACGCGCACGATGCGCGCCCACAGCGACGCGAACGACGCGCGCCCGACCAGTGCCGGCAGGTGTTGCAGGAACACCTACTCAATAATAGTCGTAGTAGTGTATTACAATCCATCCATCCATATCCATACTAATCCAAATATTATAAACGCGAAAGTGTGTCTGTCTGTCTGCTAGCTTTTCACGGCCCAGCAGTTCAACCGATTTCGATGAAATTGAGTACAGAGTTTGCTAGCTTTTCACGGCCCAGCATCCCGGGGAAGGACATAGGCTACTCTTTATCCCGGAAAATTTAAGAGTTTCCACGGGATTTTAAAAAAACCTAAATCCACGAGGACTTTATATAGGAGGAGGATATTATTATAGTTATCAACCAATAGATGTTTCCAGTACTACCACTTTTATAAGTACGCCGATGTACCTGCGCAGAAATTTTATTTGAATGGCGCGAAAATATCTCAGCCAATCTTAGCGCACGTCCATCTGCTATTGGTTGCTGCCACGCACCACGTTTTTTTACGCGCGAACTATGGAGCGAGATTTAAAAATCCTTTCTTAGCGGATGCCTACCTCATAATAGCTATCTGCATGCCAAATTTCAGACCGATCCGTCCAGTAGTTTGAGCTGTGCGCTGATAGATCAGTCAGTCAGCCAGTCAGTCACCTTTTCCTTTTATATATTTAGATACAAAACAGGTGTCTCGAACTTATAGGAACTCACTACAGTACGCGGCATAAAATATTTTATATCAATCTTTAGAAAGACAGCGGTTTCGTAGAGCGTTGTCTCTGTCGTTGAGACAGACAAAACGTCACATAGGTATGAGAGACAGAGACAACGCTCTACGGTAGACGAAACCTCTTTCTAAAGGCGGATATACAATATTTCCTGCCGGCTGCTGTAGATACGTTCAGCTACTCACTTTGCACATGACAGTGTCAGCCCTCGCGGCGGCGTCGGGCCTGCGGGGCGGGTTGTTGAGGAGCGGTAACAGGACATGCTCGAAGCAGGCCTCCCAGCCCGCGCCGCCCAGCGCGGACAGGGCGGGGGCTAGCAGCGCCCGCTGGAGGTAAGCTATCGCAGAGTACGATATAGCACTGCTCGATCCCTGAAACAAGCATATCAAATACATTTTTGCGCCATGAAGTGCGATTTAAGGCTGAGATCTATAGAGCGCACTTTGACTTTGCTCAGACTTAAGATTGAGTTAAAACGAGACATAATTATGTAGGAGATATAGCTTTGTCTCGTTTTAACTCTAAGCTAAGTCAGAGTGCGCTCTTGGCTCTATAGATCTCACCCTTAGAGTAACTGATAAATTTTTATGGCCAGATTTAAAACAGCCGCCAAACATAACTGCTATTTTGAAGCCGCCATCTTTTAAATAAATATTTTTTAATAAATATCTATTTTTAATTTATGAAGGGCGATTTTATAGAATCTTATGATTCGCTATAGCTTTGTTTTCTTAAATAGCTTTGTTAAATCGGTGGTAAAATCTGTACTTGAAAAGCAAATTCTACTGAGAAGAACTGGTAGGAAACTCATAAATGAAGCTGAATGAAGGGACGACAGAGGGAGTCTTCTGGCGTAGACCATAAACTAGTTTTAACAAAGGATTCTAGTCAGAACTTCTAGTCAGAGTAAAGCGGGTTTAATTGTAATGTAACATAGCCACGTGTAAACCTATGAACAAAGTTAAACCCGGTCAGGTGCGACTTGCGACTCAGTCTCGGTGCGACTTGCGAGTCGGACTCAGTGCGACTTTAGAGTCAGACTCGGTGCGATTTGCGAGTCGGACTCGGTACAACTTGCAAGTTGGACTCGCATACGAAGGGTTCCGTACCATCGTACAAGAAACAACACTTTTTAATTTTTTTAATTTTCAAAGTTATTTTGAAATTTTTAGTATTTGTTGTTATAGTGGCAATAGAAATAAACCAGTCTGTGAAAATTTTAACTCTCTACCTATTACGGTACACGACATACAGCGCGCTGAGACACAGACGGACGGACTGACAACGGAGGCTTATTAACAGGGTCCCGTTGGCACCCTTCGAGTACGGAACCCTGAAAATTAACATGAAAGAAAAGGAAATGAATGAAGTAATGTTTAGTACAGTATAATACAATTAGATTTATTGTAATCGAGATAATTATTATTATTATTGGCAATGTCACAGTGGCTGGGTCCGAACAAATTTGGTTTTCAGAATAACTGCTGATAAAATCAAACAGGAATAAGTCCTGCAAATTGCTATTGTGCTGGAACCATGTCTCATTAACATCGAAGACGTATATTTAAGTAAAAATGTACCATCAGCTCGAAACTTCAGTCTCGTGCTGACGTCACTAAAATGGCGGCCACGCGCATTAGCAATTTACCGAACTTGTAAACCGCTCTTGAATGAAGTTCTACGACGTTTTAAATGCGATTTTATCTGGGAGCTAGTAAATTGGGGATAGACAACTCTATTCTCACAGATGATATATTGGAGATGTCTCTCAACAAGTTCAAAGTTTTCATAAAACATTGGAAAATCCTATTACAATCCCCCCCGCCTCACGCCACGGTTGCCAACTCGACCTGTCGCGTAGGGTCACTACGGAATGCTCCATACGTACGAGACTAACAAACACATTTTTATTACAGAACCCTTATAGATTCGTCATGTCTGTCTGTCCGTCCGTATGTCACAGCCACTTTTCCCGAAACTATAAGAGCTATACTGTCGAAAGTTGGTAAGTAGATGTATTTCTGTGAACCGCATTAAGATTTTTACACAAAAATAGAAAAAAAAAACAATAAATTTTGGGGGTTCCCCATACTTAGAACTTAAACTCAATTTTTTTTTATCAAACCTATGGATCTTGGTCTTCAAAAATGATATTGAAGTTTCTAATATCATTTTTTGCTAAACTGAATAGTTTGCGCGAGAGACACTTTCAAAGTGGTAAAATGTCCCCCCTCCCCCCTGTAACTTCTAAAATAAGAGAATGATAAAAGTAAAAAAAATATAAATGATGTACATTACCATGCAAACTTCCACCGAAAATTGGTTTGAACGAGATCTAGTAAGTAGTTTTTGATTTATCGTGCAAAATGTCGATAAAATTACGATTGTAGTACGGAGCCCTCAGTGCGCGAGTTTGATTCGCACTTGGCCGGTTTTTTTAATTAAAACTTACTGAAGCGCGGCCAAACCCGGTGTTGGCTTTAATATCGGGTCGACGGTTCAACCTTGCTTGCGTTACACAAAATGTCTAACTGCACGCACTATATAGCTAGTTCTATGACTATCGTGTTATTGACGTTTTTGATTATTCAAGAATGTGAAACGAAAAAGGTATACCTTATTTAATTAATTTTTTGCTTCTTTTCCAACTTTAACTTTTGTACGATTTGTGCACCATAAACAAAGTTAATAAAGAATAATAATAGGTAACTACTTTGTACTTTAAAACACCTCGATGAAACATCATCATCATAATCAACCCATCGCCGCCGGCTCACTACAGAGCACGGGTCTCCTCTCAGAGTGAGAAGGGTTTGGGCCATAGTCTACCACGCTGGCCATGTGCGGATTTGTAAGATGAAACATGTCGGCCTAAAAATTTGCTGTTGGGCAGACATTTCGAACATGTGCAATAGCGCAATAATGAAATTGAGCGCACGCTGTGTGCGCTAATATTCATTATTGCATGTTGTCGCCCAGGTACCTAGTTCATAGTAGCCAAACGTTAGTAACGTTAGGAACGTACTATGAATAATGCTGCAGCAATGTACATCATCATCATCAACCGATAGACGTCCACTGCTGGACATAGGTCATGAGGTCCAGGCAAAAGGCAAACGAGGCCTGACCGGACAGCCCCTTTCCTGATGATTTGCGTATTGCAGTACCGGGAAGGCCGGCCAGCGAAGGGAGGTTTTACTCCATAGGTCGCTGAGAGAATCTCAGTGAAGTCGGGCATGTCAATTGGCATCCATGGGGATTTCCTCCTAACCAATTAAAAAAAAAGTAAAGCAACTTAGAAAAGCGTCGTTTTGTTTGTTTTGCAGGTATCGTATCTCAATATGGAGCGACCATTCCTAGAGTACAGCGACCCGGCTTATGTCGTCAACGTGTCCATAACGGCGAGGCGGTACAACCGAACTGACGCCCATCACTACTTCACATTGGAGTTCAACCTATTGAAGTTTGACAAACACTGCGTTGTGAGCCAAGCCTCTGTTCTGTTCCCTCTCTTGTAGCATATCTGTCGTGAGGAAATAATCCCATACGAATGACAGAGCTAAAAATCTCAGTCGTTAGCCATTTTGATTCACCAACCAATGACAAACATGATTTAATGTAGATAACGGGTACATACCACAATTAATTTGACATTACGACATCGAAAGTGACGTTTCGAGTGTATTTTGCCGGACAGCTCGTGAAGTTCCAGGGAAAAGAATAAGAAAGAAAGAGGGTAGTTCGCTACTGCCCTTGACAGCTCGAACCTCATCTCTTGCAGCACCGCAGTCCCGTCGTGATCACGTCCCGTGCAAATTGGGTTGAAATATGGAGAAATAAAAATATCAAATTAATCGTGGTATGTACCCGTTCATCATTCTACATTAAAATATGTCGTTAAACCATTCATCTACATTAAAATATGTCGTTAAACCACGAAATAAACTTAAAATCATTAATGACAAACATGTTTTGAAAAACATTCGAAAACGTTTTAAAAAAAATTGGAAATTCAATTCGAAAACATAAGTTTCGTTTGTGAGTGGTTGGTGTCTGGTGCCTCAAAATGGTTAGCACCCACTTAGATTTTTGTCTCTACCATTTGTATGGGATTACGTAGTATAGAGAGCGCTATAGTAACATCTCTCCGTGGATAGTGTATAGCATAGATTCTGTGGTTTCAGCACACTTTCTCCTTCTACGAGTTGCTATCAGCATCGAACAAGCGCCACATAGTGGAGTTACAGTACGACTTTTGCGACTGGGCGGAGAACGACCACTTTTTCGGCGCAGTGTTCAGGGAAGCTTTCCTAAAAATGCCGCCGACAGAACGACCGATGCCCGAGTTTAAATGCCCCTTGATGCCTGTAAGTCTCAAACTTCGTGTTCAACTGGAGCATCCTCAGGAGATGTAGACCTTACAATGCACAATTGCAAAGTGACAATCGTGCAATTGTGCATTGTAAGGTCTACATCTCCTGAGGATGCTCCGGTGTCGCGGCGAAACGTGCGTCGAGTGTGTTTTGGGATTTGTGACATGCAAACTGTGGAACCAACTCCCATCGGCGGTGTTCCCACTAGATTACAACATGGGGTTATTCAAGGGGCGGACCAACAAATTCCTAAAAGGCCGGCAACGCATCGGCGGTTCCTCTGGTGCTGCAAATGTTCATGGGCGGAGGTAATCACTTAACATCAGGTAACCCGCCTGCTCGTTTGCTCGATACCTCTATTTAACAAAAAAAATAGGCCACTTGGAGTCAATGCCGCGTGCTTCCATTGCGGGTTTGAAAAATAGTAAATCATAAAAATTACAAGATAATGCAAAAATGGTTATTGGCATTGGACTGTGTTTAGGTCTGATTACGCCCTGTATGTCACAGTAATCTCTATCTTTAATTTCAGGGGCGATATAGTTACAAAAATATAGTAATACCAATGTTCAATATGCCGGTGAGATTCCCGTTCCAAGATGGCCGCATTTACTACACTTTGATGTGCAAGAACACAGCTGTCGCAAAAGCGCGCATAGATTTTCAGATTATGGAGAAAAATATGAAGAATGTTTGAACATAAAATTATTTTATTTATTTTATTTTATTCGTTCATTAGTAATCAACAGCGATACAGACAATATAATTTTACATAATATCAGACTGAAAATGAGGCCAAATAGGATTACAATTTTGTTTAACAGATTACTTAAATAGTTATTAATTGGCCCCGATTCTCTAGTCTCTCTCGAAACTAAATTTAAAATATCTGCATCCTTTTCTTTTTACTAATGCTAAAAAAGGAACGGAACATGACTTTCACATTTAAAGACTCTAAATTTTAGTGCACAATACAAATTTAAACAGTAGGTTCGCGAGTGCGTGCTAAAATCACGGGTTTTACCATCTAAAAATTAAATTTAGAAATGTCAAACTGCTTCTGTCCTTTTCATATTACAATAGTAAGAAGAGGGTGCGAATACTCTAAAATTAGGTTGTGCTTAGAATCGGTGCCATTATAAATTTATAACAGTACGTTTGAAGAGACCAAATAAGTCAATATAATAATATGAAATAAATGTCAATTAACTAGTAAAAATACCTATTAAAATACCTAAATTATAAAATTACTGGCGAACTTCGTACCGCCTGACAGTTAATTCTTTTTCAGGATTTTTTTTTATTTTTCTCTCCGTAAGAACCATCCCCGTACTTCAAGGAATATTATAAAAAACAAATTAGCGAAATCGGTTCAGCTGTTTTGTTTTCGAGATTTGCGATCAGCAACACATTTAGCGATTTATTTTTATACATAGAGAAGATAAAGAATTTCGAAAGCGGCCAAACTTGTAACACCTACCTTTTTGCCTCTGTTGTCGGTACAAAACTCGGCGATCCCTTGCAAGAGAGGTTTCCACGCCACCTCCCACAGGTCGTAGTCTTCAGCACCTAGAAAGGTTATATTTTGTTTTACTTTGTTCTATAGCATCATCATCATCAACCAATAGACGTCCACTGCTGGACATAGGTATCTTGTAGGGAGTTCCACACGCCACGGTCTTGCGCCGCCTGGATCCAGCGGCTCCCTGCGACTCGTCTAATGTCGTCCTTCTACCTAGTGTTCTATAGCAATATAATATATATAAATAAATATTGTATACTAGCTGATGCCCGCGACTTCGTCCGCGTGGATATACATTTTTCAAAATCCCGCGGGAACTCTTTGATTTTCCGGGATAAAAAGTAGCCTATGTGTTAATCCAGGGTATAATCTATCTCCATTTCAAATTGCATCCAAATCCGTTCAGCCGTTTTTTCGTGATTGAGTAACAAACATCCAAACATCCACACTTTCACATCAGTACCCTTATCAAAAATGTGAAAGTGTGTTTGTTTGTTGGTTTGTCCTTCAATCACGTCGCAACAGAGCAACGGATCGACGTAGTAGTAGACGTATAGTTTAAGACCTGACATAGGCTACTTTTTATTCCGGGAAATCAAAGAGTTCCCATGGGATTTTGAAAAATCTAAATCCACGCGTACGAAGCCGTGGGCATCAGCTAGTAATTTGACTATGACTTTGACTTTGTCTTCTCGTCCAAACTTCTTCAATCCTTGAAGACCAAAGTCTTCGAATAGGGCGTGTTGCCAGTGATGACATATGGATCCTAGACATGGTCGCTAACTATAGGCCTGATAAAAAAGCTCAGAGTCACTCAGTCGAGCTATGCTTGGGCCTTGGAGCTTCTCTACTTCAACAAATCAGACATCCGAGGAGATCCGTAGGAGAACGAGAGATAACTCAACGGGTTGCGAAGCTGAAGTGGAAATAGACAGGGCACATATGTAATTCGATAAAAAACCGATAGACATTGGGGTCTCAAGGTGGTAGAATGGCGATCTCACACCGGAATGCGCAGCGTTGGAAGATGCCCACTAGACGACATTAGTGTGTGTGTCGTGTGAAAGTCCCTATAAAGGCAGAACACACTAACCTTGCCCCTGGTCGGCCTCGTCGCGCCACCACTTGAATATCTGCGCCGTGCGGCTGTGTAAAGTGTGCATCAGGTCCAGTAACTGCAATCAATATCCATATTATAAATGTGAAAGTGTGTTTGTTTGTTGGTTTGTCCTTCAATCACGTCGCAACGGAGCAACGGATCGACATAATTTTTTGGATATAGTTTAAGACCTCGAGAGTGACATAGGCTATTTTTTATCTCGGGAAATCAAAGAATTCCCACGGGATTTTTAAAAACCTAAATCCACGCGTACGAAGTCACGGGCATCAGCTAGTACAAGATAAAAGGCAGATCAGTGTGGCTCTTTGCGTATGTAAACGGCATTTCGAAGCAATTTTCTTAAGACTAGCTTCGCTCGCGACTTCGCGACTTCGCCCGCGTGGACAACACAAATTTCAAACCATTATTTAACCCTCTTAGGGGTTTAATTTTCAAAAATCCTTTCTTAGCGGATGCCTACGTCACAATAGATATCTGCATGCCAAATTTCAGCCCGATCCGTCCAGTAATTTGAGCTGTGCTTTGGTAGTTTAGTCAGTCAGTCAGTCATTCAGTCAGTCACCTTTTCTTTTTATATATTTAGATGAGTATTATATCAATATGAAAATGATCGTCAAGGAGATTGCTTCGTACCTTGATGCTGACGACGTGGTAGTGGTCCTGGGTATCGATCTCTTCGTCACTGGAGTCGCCGCGCGCTTGGCGTCTCGACCCGCCTCGTCGGTCGTCCTTTCTCACCGCATTCCTACCTATACACAGATACGGGTATATTTTTTTTTTTAAATATTAGCCATGTTAAATGACAAATATTCCCCTTTCCTCTCTAACTAAGCGTCAAGCTTGTGCTAGGAGTAGGTACGACAATAGTGCAACGGGCGGGGTTTGAACCGTTCGACCTTTTCAGTCCACTTCTTTACCCAAATTGAGTTGAGCTATTGAGGCTCTCAATTAAAAAATATGAAGGTGGGAAGACACGGTCTGCCCACGAAATTCAAATTTAATTTGGTTTTTCGCAATTTGTAAACTAATACGACAAAGTAGCCTTATGGCATTCAAATTGAGCCCCTAGCAGTATCATCTTCACAGGCTTATATAAAAATCTTTACTTGAAAGTGTCCAGTTTAAGAAATTAGTCAAAATAATGAGTTTGAGGTGAGCTCCTCACAAATTAGTCATTATTTTGACTAATTTCTTAAACTGGACACTTTCAAGTAAAGATTTTTATATAAACCTGTGAAGATGATATTGCTAGGGGCGAAATCAGAATGCCATAGCCCATAAGTCTACTTTGTCGCATTAGTTTACAAATTGTGAAAAACCAAATTAAACTTGAATTTCGCGGGCAGACCCGTGCTTTGGGCCTTAAGGAAATTTAAATCAAGCTGAAAAATGACACCATGCACTAACGCGGTATGCGGAGATTAACAAAAATCACTCTAAATATACCACCAATGCCAATGTGACCTTGAAGCGACCTTGAGTGTTTAATTACCAATCCACTGCCATATCCTTTCCAAGTTAGCCCGCATCCATCTTACACTACATCATCACTTACCATCCGGTGTGATCGCCAGTCAAGGGTTAACTTGTATAGGTAAGGCACACTAACACACTTTCGCATTTATAATATGGGTAGTAATTAGGCTCTGGAAAATTAAATGAATTGCTTTCAAACTCGTTACAATAAACCCCATGGTAGGAACACAAAAAATGAGCTATCCATCTCCAGATAGAGCCTCAATAGCTCAACCGGTAAAGGAGTGGACTGAAAACCGAAAGGTCGCCGGTTCAAACCCCGCCCGTTGCACTATTGTCGCAACTACTCCTAGCACAAGCCTGACGCAGTTGGAGAGGAAAGGGGAATATTAGTCATTTAACATGGCTAATATTCTTAAAAAAAAATTAGTAAAACTCGGCTACTAGTCATCGTTTAGGGATCTGTGTCGCTCACATCGACAAATAAAACAAAACTTTCTAATATTCCACACCTTAGATAAGCCATGTCACTAAAATAATGTTAAGTATGCATGTGGAAGGAAAAAAGAGGAGAGGACGACCAAAGAAAAGGTGGATGGATTGCGTGAAAGAGGATGGAGGGGTGGATAATACGTTGACGATTGACAGGAATGAGTGGAAGAAGAAGACATGTTGTGCCGACCCCACGTAGCGTGGGATAAGGTAAGGAAGAAGAAGATATACGCTGGAGCGTGACCTTAAAAACTTGCTCTAACTTCAACTCTACGGCTTTTCAACTCTCTTGATTGTCAACACTTACCAGACTGCAGTGTAGCCTTCGCCATTAGTCTGACGCAGCGCACAGCCGCGCGGCAGTTGTGCGGCGTCACGTGCGCCACGTCCCTGATCACCAGAGCAAGCGCTTCCACACACCGAGCAAGTGCCGTGCTCCGGTGTGGCCTTAACGAAACTTGCTCCAACTCCAACTCTACGGTTTCTGTTGCACTGGCTGTCTCGTTTTTCACCTAAAAAGTAATTTTTTTATACATATGACATATGTATATGCAATCGAGTTTCAACCAGTCAGAAAAGCCCTGCCATTCAGAAAAAGCCCTGCACAGCTACCTACGTACAAGGCAACCTACTAAAAAGCTTCATATTATAGGAACTTACCAATATCCATCCCTGTGTTTGCGGGGAATGCGAGAGCTCACTTTCAGAGGACACGCTGGTTGGCTGTCTCTCGCTGTCGTCTTCAGACCCTTCCGACCTACTGGATCCTGCTACAAATTAAATTATTCTCTTCAATTTTGCCTTTTAAACAGGAGTAGTGCTTACATTTTGCGAACTCATTCGCCATTTTTGCTCTATGTGTCAATTATTGTCATGTAAAAAGTACGATTTTAGTCCTTAAAACCGTACTTTTGACATGACTGTTTACAAATAGAGCTAAAATGGAGAGTAAGTTCTTAAACTTTATGCATTACTAACTTATGCTCGCGACTTCATCCGCGTGGACTACACAAATTTCAAACCCCTATTTCACCCGCTTAGGGGTTGAATTTTTAAAAATCCTTTCTCAGCGGATGCCTACGTCATAATAGCTATCTGCATGCCAAATTTCAGCCTGATCCGTCCAGTAGTTTGAGCTGTGCGTTGATAGATCAGTCAGTCAGTCACCTTTTCTTTTTATATATTTAGATAACTACTGAGTTTCTTGTCTGTTCTTCTCAGTAGAATCTGCTTTCTAAATAGGTAGGTAGGTTCTAGGTAGGTTTGCAGCTATCGAAACTACTTTCAAAGGCCCATATTACAATGCAGCTCTTTGAACGAGAAATGACATTTATTTGCTTTTTACTATATTTGATAACTAGCTGATCCCCGCGGCTTCGCCCGCGTAGATTTAGGTTTTTAAAGATCCCGTATAGCCTATGTCACTCAGGAATAATGTAGCTTTCTACTGGTGAAAGAATTTTTAAAATCGGTTCAGTAGTTCTAAAGATTACCCCCTACAAACAAACTTGGCCGTGCAGCAGAAATCGTAATATTTTAATTTCGCCATAACTTCAAAACCAAACGTCCAATTTTAATCATTCAAAGACCAAATATTATCTCCATAAACTGTTCTTAGTGATGAAATCATTTATTTTGATAAGGATTAATAGCATGAGTAAAATAAACGCGTTTAAATGTAGTCCAAAAAAAATTCAAGATTTTTAAATAAAAAAATGGTTGCTGTGCCTCACTCGACATAGATGGGTATAGTGTGTCGCGGACTTTTTTGTAGATATTTATAAGATCTACAATTAATTAGAACATTTTATGGTTCTATCTTTTATAGTTTAGGCAGCGTACGCAAAATAAGTAACTTTTCTGGTTGATTTTTTACACCTTGTGTCCGAAAAACCCAAATATCTTACGGAACCCTATTTTTTTCCAAAATAAAATATAGCCTATGTTACTCGTGGATAATGTAGCTTTCGAATGGTGAAAGAATTTTTAAAATCGGTCCAGTAGTTTTTGAGCCTATTCAGTACAAACAAACAAACAAACAAACAAACAAACAAACAAACAAAGTTTTCCTCTTTATAATATTATATAAGTGTAGATTTATTTTTACTATATTTTATGCAAAGTGTCGCTACTAGATGGCATTAACAGTCACTTCAGTACTGAGTGAACATACATATCACAAATTTCGTCACTGGCAGCAAGAGAACCATAGCTTAGTGATCAGAGCATCGGGCGCGATCCCAGGAGACGCGGATTCGAATCCTGCCGGTCCGCAATTTTTGATATGACGTATTTAAAATTATTTAGAAATTTCCTTGAAGTGTAGGTAAAACACTATAAAAATTATGAAACTTGGGAACAATTTCTCAGCAGATAACTGTTAAATTCTATAGAAAAACTAGCTTATGCTCGCGACTTTGTCCGCGTGGACTACAAAATTTCAAAACCCTATTTCACCCCCTTAGGAGTTGAATTTTCAAAAATCCTTTCTTAGCGGATGCCTACGTCATAATAGCTATCTGCATGCCAAATTATAGCCCGATCCGTCCAGTAGTTTGAGCTGTACGTTGATAGATCAGTCAGTCAGTCAGTCAGTCATTCAGTCAGTCAGTCAGTCACCTTTTCCTTTTATATATATAGATGTACTAAGTGTCGATAACTAGTATTAACAATAATCCTCAATAAGTAACACTGATAAGATATTCAGCGGAATTAATAAAGATAATATTAAAATAACTCTTAAAGTAAGCGTGTCAGTTATTATCGCCAGCATGAGGTTGCTACTGGTCGTTGTTAGCCTTTCCTTGGCTTCCGCTGAAGAGTATTCGCCAATAAACCGGAACTACCATGAAGAGATCGGCATACCAGAGGCAAGGCGGATCAAACTCGCTGAGAAGTCTGTGGACTTTGATGGCGCAAGGATTACAGGTGGACAGAACTCGTGGTTAGGATATCAGCCACATGTGGTAAGACGTGTTGAATTTTGTGTTTTTGTGGAGATTAGATTAAAATTGAGGCATTCGTATAGATGCGTATATTGGACGCATAACAAACCGAATCGTCTAAGTGCGGGAATTCATCCAGAAGGAATAACCATATTGGATTAACAGAACAGAAAGTACTTCTAATTTTTTTCATTTCATAGCCTCAATAGCTCAACGGTTAAAGGTGTGGACTGAAATTCGAAAGGTCGACGGTTCAAACCCCGCCCGTTGCACTATTGTACAGTAATGTACATCGGCCTTAAGAATGACATTTCGGCTTTGTAGAGCGTTGTCTCACTCATACCTATATGAAGTTTTGTCGGTCTCAACGACAGAGACAATGGTCTACCAATCTGCTATCTCCTCCTAAAGGTCGATGTACATTACTTTCTGCCGCGTACTGTATAAATGCGTACCTACTCTTGGCGCTGGTCTCTGTGGTTGCCAGCGTTAGTGGCAATTGTCCTAATTCTTTTACATTAACTGAGCCTCAATAGCTCAACCGGTAAAGGAGTGGACTGAAAACCGAAAGGTCGACGGTTCAAACCCCGCCCATTGCACTATTGTCGTACCTACTTCTAGCACAAGCCTGACGCTTAGTTGGAGAGGAAAGGGGAATATTAGTCATTAAACATAGCTAATATTCTTTAAAAAAAATAATTAACGAATCAAATATTATTCAGGGTGGTCTCCTCATCGACTTGACGGTCAACATGCAGTCAGTATGCGGGTCCTCTCTTATATCGAGGACGCGGTTGGTGACTGCCGCCCACTGCTGGCGACACGGCAACTTCCATGGGAGACAACTCACTGTGGTACTAGGCTCCGTGCGCCTGTTCTCGGGCGGTATCAGACAGCTGACGGACAGAGTGACAATGCATCCTAACTACAGGGAACAGCATCTTCACAATGACTTGGCCGTTATTGCCATCAACCAAGTTGCTTTGAACAGTAAGTAAAACTTCTCGAAGGTTTTTACCATCTTCAGTAGCTATCTTAAATCTCATACCTGTTTTTTTTATATTTTTTTATAATAAGTACAATTAGTTTAAGTCACTTATTGCAAGTGAATTTAAACAACAATGGCGGTGATTCTGTAGTTTTTCGTTAAACTAAATTTAGAATATCGTATTTAGTATTTAGAGCATTTTAATATTGCTAAAAAAGGACGGAACATGAATTTTACATGTAAAGACTCTAAAGTTTAGTGTACACTACAAATTTAGACTATACGCTTGCGACTGGCAGCTAAAGTCACGAGGTTTGACGGCTCTAAATTAAACTTAAAACTGTCAAACTATGTCTGTCCTTTTCATATAATATTAGTAAGAAGAGGATGCGAATGCTCTACAATTTAGTTGTATTCTGAATCAGTACCATTATTTAGTCATGCTCCTTTAAAATCCGATTTCGACCAGGTAGAAAGGTTTGGTTTTTAAAACGTCCTAAATTTTAACTAACATGTTTGCAGATGCCGTGAATCCTATCAGAATTCCCAGTGGCAATAACAACTATGCTGGAGCATGGGCCACGGCGGCAGGATTTGGTAGAACCGAAGAAGGTACTTCATATTGTACATACCTTACACCCGGCTGTACTCACGTGTTTAGTCGACCTTAGCCCGACTAGTTTCGAACCCATCCGGGGTACTTTTTCAAGGAATCAGTTCGCGCACGCGTCGCAGTTGAGACTGCGCGTCGCGCGCGCCGCTGCTCGCACAGCCCGTTGTGAGGTTGGCTGAGGGGGACGGGGGACGGGGGGCGGGGGACGGGACAGCTGGAGCCGTCACCGTAATCCATGCAAGCGGAGCTGTTGTCATTGATGTCACAGATGTCATTGTCTTAGCGTCAAAAAGCGGTTTCCACGCTGAGGGTAGCATCCATCCATTGTCACGATTGAAATTCGGGTGGCGACTAATTTCGATCGCTTCTCGAAGGTACTTCAATCCACCAAACGATCCCTCTACTTTTAAATATAATCTTTTTATCATGCTTATCAAATTGGTTTATAATAAGCTATTAAGCTTTTTATGAGATCTACAGATAAATTTATCCTTATGCCGTTAATCGAATAAAAAGTAAATAGTTATAGTGTGATAAGAGTGAAGACTCCGAGTGGTCTACTTACGCAACGTTCGTTGACCTCTACCGTCAGTCAGATGTTTAATTTGCAATATATCGTAAACTTTTACTTTTTTATAGGATTTTTTTTCCGCGTTTTTTTGTGGTATCATATAATCATCATCAGTACCATTAGTCCCGCAAATTGCTATTGCGCTGGAACCATGTCTCATTAACATCGAAATGACGTCATTTTAACGTCAGCCGAAATAAAAATATACCATCAGCTCGAAACTTCAGTCTAGTGCTGACGTCACTAAAATGGCGGCCACGCGCATTCGCAATTTGAGGGACTTATATCACCCGTCTTCGTTTTTGCCAGCGTTCTGGTTACAAGGTTAAGTCAAACAAATCACGCTTTTTGTTCATATTCCAGGCGGGATGATTTCCATGACGCAAGTGCTGAGCTACGTCAATTTGCAAGTGATCACCAATGAAGCGTGCGCGCGAGTGTTCGGCACCGACGCTATAATCGCGTCCACTCTCTGCACGGCCACGACCAACGGGCGGAGCACGTGCGGGGGCGACTCTGGGGGCCCCCTCGCTATTGGCACTGATGCTAATCGCGAACTGGTCAGTTTTATTCATAAACTGCTTCTTAACCAACCTTTTTTTATTTTTATTTATTTATTCAACTCCTTAAATCTAGCATTACAGGAAATAGTCCTAATGCACTAGATTAAGCCTTAAATATTATCTAAATCTAATTAAACTAAATATTAAACTAAAAATTAAAAAAATATATATATATTAAACCCCCAGTTTCGTAGCAGATAGTCCCCAATGCAACACTTGTATGGAAATCAACTCCCAAAAAGAAAAAGGTGTCAGGTGTCCCATGACACCTCACGATTTTTAAACGCCAACTCTTGTGGTAGACGTTTTTTACACGATAAAAACTGACAAGACTGATTTGAAAACCGAAAGGTCGGCGGTTCAAACCCCGCCCGTTGCACTATTGTCGTACCTACCGACTCCTAGCACAAGCTTCACGCTTAGTTGGAGAGGAAAGGGGAATATTAGTTATTTAACATGGCTAATATTCTTTAAAAAAAATTGCTTAAACTGTGCGTGTTATTGTAATATCTCAATAGCTAAGGCCTCGTTCAGGTAGACGCGAGGCGTAGCGCAGAGCTTTTTTTATGATGAAGCGCTGGGCAGCGCCCGCAGCGAATAAATTTAAATAAAATCAATTCAATTAATAGTTTTGTTTTACTTTGGACTTAAATCTCAAATTCTGGGTGATTCATGATAAAACGTTATTGTTCAAATATCTCGAAGACTATCGATTTCCGCCCATACATGTATAGGACAAATTTGTTGCATTTTAGCTCCCCTATCATGTCCTGCAAGGAATACGTCGAGTTACCAGTAACCCTGTATAATATGTTTCTTTTACGTAATTTGCACTAACATACAGCAAAGTAAGCAGTAATACTTAATTTCTTTAATTTTTATCGTATCCTCTACCCTAAGGTTGCCTGGAAGAGATCGCTATTTTAGCGATAAGGCAGCCTATTGTACATGCTATCTTTGTTGTATTTCTATTGTTTTGGTTTTGGTGTACAATAAAGCATATTACACAACACGTACAACAACCCTTACAAGTTAGCCCTTGACTGCAATCTCACCTGATGGTAAGTGATGATGCAGTCTAAGATGATAGCGGGCTAACCTGGAAGGGATATGGTAGTTTTTATTAAACCCGTACCCCTTTGGTTTCTACACGGCATCGTACCGGAACGCTAAATCGCTTGGCGGCACGGCTTTGCCGGTAGGGTGGTAACTAGCCACGGCCGAAGCCTCCCACCAGACCAGACCAGAAATTTAGAAATTATAAAATTCCAAACCCCTGCCAGGAATCGAACCCGGGACCTCCCACTAATAAGACCACAGCGCTCACGACTGCGCCAGGGAGGTCGTCTTTACTTTACTTTACTAATACCATCCCACAAAAACAACTATCCTGTATTAATTTGACGTTGTTTGTTGTACAGATCGGCATCGTATCGTTCAACCACGTGGAGGGGTGCACGCGCGGCCACCCGGCCGGCTTCGCGCGAATCACTTCGTTCGCCGCATGGATCCGTTCACATTTATAACTTTTATCCAATCTTATTTAATACTAGCTTATGCTCGCGACTTCGTCCGCGTGGACTATAAAATTTCAAACCCCTATTTAACCCCCTTAGGAGTTGAATTTTCAAAAATCATTTCCTAGTTCATCATTAGTGACGTCAAAATGCTATATCGCTATCTCTGTCTAATCAGAAATATTTAAATGCTTACAACTTTTTTGTTATTTGATCGATTTAATTAGTTTTTTCAGTTTACGTCATTATTTTTATCCTAGTCTAAATATATAAAAGGAAAAGGTGACGGACTGCCTGATCTATCAACGCACAGCTCAAACTACTAGACGGATCGGGCTGAAATTTTGCATGCAGATAGCTATTATAACGTGGGCATCCGCAAAGAAAGGATTTTTGAAAAATCAACCCCTAAGGGGGTGAAAATGGGGTTTTAAATTTGTGTAGTCCACGTGGACGAAGTCGCGAGCATAAGCTAGTTTATAATAAAGAAATAAAAATTGGTGTCAAATACCCAATAAGGACTTTTATTCCGGGACGGTTCACTAGTAATTATGATTTATGATTTATTTATTCATTTGCTTTCATGGTTACATGAAGCCCCGTTAGGGCATTGCAAAGTTAGGTACATTAACAATACATACATGCTAAATATATAATTATTATACAATTACATGCAAACTACGTGTTACATTATTTTATAATAGATTTTATCAGGTAATTATATAGGGCATTCATTTTGAATCGAAATTATTTTTATTTATTGATCGCACTAATTAATTAAGTTTGTTATAATGTCAATTAGTTTCTTCTTTGTTAATAATTTAGTAATATTAAGTAGGTACAAGTATGTTAATATAAAATAGTTTCGATTTTCAGTAAGAATGTCATATTAAACTTAAATTAACAGGTTATAGTAAGTACAACATAGTCTGAAGCATGGATTTAGAAGTAATAATTCTTATAACTTACATAAGTATTAGTAGGTATTTCAAAATTCTTTGAAAATGAAAATGAAAATGAAAATCTTTTTTATTCGTATAAACTTTTACAAGTGCTTACGAATAGTCGGATGCATCTACCACTGGTTCGGAATGCCTTTCCTGCCGAGAAGAACCAGCAAGAAACTCGGCGGTTGCTCTTTTCAAATATTTGATATAGGTACAAAATTATGCCATGTATAAAATAGTATTTGCAGTCTTGTGCGTTGCTGGAACGAGCTGCAGGTCAAATCCACGCTCTTTTATCATTTAGATAATCTTCAATTGTGTAATATGCTTTTTTCAGGAGCATATTTTTAAAAGATTTTTTAAACTTGTGCAAAGGTAAGTCCAAAGTCTTTGGTCTAAAGTCTAAACATACAAATTACGTAACGACTTACCAGTATAAGCGCTGGCCGGAGCCCCCCGAGGCCAGGCCCCGGCGCCCGCGGCAGCCAGCAGTGCGAGCAGCACGCCCCACTCGCTCGCGCTGTGCACGTTCTGTGCGGACGTCTTCACTAGTTCATACAGACCGGATGAGATCTGACCACAAATTACGTAACGACTTACCAGTATAAGCGCTGGCCGGAGCCCCCCGAGGCCAGGCCCCGGCGCCCGCGGCAGCCAGCAGTGCGAGCAGCACGCCCCACTCGCTCGCGCTGTGCACGTTCTGTGCGGACGTCTTCACTAGTTCATACAGACCGGATGAGATCTGACCACAAATTACGTAACGACTTACCAGTATAAGCGCTGGCCGGAGCCCCCCGAGGCCAGGCCCCGGCGCCCGCGGCAGCCAGCAGTGCGAGCAGCACGCCCCACTCGCTCGCGCTGTGCACGTTCTGTGCGGACGTCTTCACTAGTTCATACAGACCGGATGAGATCTGACCACAAATTACGTAACGACTTACCAGTATAAGCGCTGGCCGGAGCCCCCCGAGGCCAGGCCCCGGCGCCCGCGGCAGCCAGCAGTGCGAGCAGCACGCCCCACTCGCTCGCGCTGTGCACGTTCTGTGCGGACGTCTTCACTAGTTCATACAGACCGGATGAGATCTGACCACAAATTACGTAACGACTTACCAGTATAAGCGCTGGCCGGAGCCCCCCGAGGCCAGGCCCCGGCGCCCGCGGCAGCCAGCAGTGCGAGCAGCACGCCCCACTCGCTCGCGCTGTGCACGTTCTGTGCGGACGTCTTCACTAGTTCATACAGACCGGATGAGATCTGACCACAAATTACGTAACGACTTACCAGTATAAGCGCTGGCCGGAGCCCCCCGAGGCCAGGCCCCGGCGCCCGCGGCAGCCAGCAGTGCGAGCAGCACGCCCCACTCGCTCGCGCTGTGCACGTTCTGTGCGGACGTCTTCACTAGTTCATACAGACCGGATGAGATCTGACCACAAATTACGTAACGACTTACCAGTATAAGCGCTGGCCGGAGCCCCCCGAGGCCAGGCCCCGGCGCCCGCGGCAGCCAGCAGTGCGAGCAGCACGCCCCACTCGCTCGCGCTGTGCACGTTCTGTGCGGACGTCTTCACTAGTTCATACAGACCGGATGAGATCTGACCACAAATTACGTAACGACTTACCAGTATAAGCGCTGGCCGGAGCCCCCCGAGGCCAGGCCCCGGCGCCCGCGGCAGCCAGCAGTGCGAGCAGCACGCCCCACTCGCTCGCGCTGTGCACGTTCTGTGCGGACGTCTTCACTAGTTCATACAGACCGGATGAGATCTGACCACAAATTACGTAACGACTTACCAGTATAAGCGCTGGCCGGAGCCCCCCGAGGCCAGGCCCCGGCGCCCGCGGCAGCCAGCAGTGCGAGCAGCACGCCCCACTCGCTCGCGCTGTGCACGTTCTGTGCGGACGTCTTCACTAGTTCATACAGACCGGATGAAATCTAACCACAAATTAAAAATATTTTAGGGACAATTAAGAGTGAAGCCAACACGACGCGTTGCGCTGGCGATGGCGGTGCGGTGCCAGGTCAGTATTGTTGATATCAAGCTTAACACACAATTTTTTAAACTTTATTTATTAAGGTGACGCAGGACGGTCGACCGAAATTGGCAGCGCACGTGGGTAATATGTTTGCTTTTCACTTGACATTGTATGAGAAAGTTGAGAGGCACGATGATTTTCACTGAAATCAAGCGCGCGAAAATGGTTTAGGAAAAGTATTTTTGAGAAAAAAATTTTTGTTTGCAAAGTAAAGTTATTTTAATTAATGAATAAATAAACAACGTCTAATGATAAATTGTTTTAGAATTTTCATATCCCTAATCTTATTTATTTACGCCCAAAGTTGTCATTAATTTAGTGTTAAAATAGGAATCTTTTGAGCCTCGTAACTTTTAAATTAATATTTTTATCAATATTTTATATATCAATAAACCTAGATAATGACGAGATAAATCGATATAATTCTTAGTTCTGTGCGTACAATATCGAATATTGTTGTATTTTCCCTCCTACGTTTGTATGGAGAAAGCACCGAACTGAGCTACCTTAAGCATGAAAATTAATATTCCATGTAGTATAGAAGCAGGCGTTACTTTGCGGAAGTCCATGATATACAATGAACCAAAAGCTCCGCTGAAACAGGTCGAATCTGTATGGTGCAACAGCTGTGGTAGCCTAGTGGTTAGGACGTCCGCCTTCCAATCGGAGGTCGGGGGTTCGATCCCGGGCACGCACCTCTAACTTTTCGGAGTTATGTGCGTTTTTAAGTAATTAAAATATCACTTGCTTTAACGGTGAAGGAAAACATCGTGAGGAAACCTGCATGCCTGAGAGTTCTCCATAATGTTGTCAAAGGTGTGTGAAGTCTGCCAATCCGCACTTGGCCAGCGTGGTAGACTATGACTAAAACCCTTCTCACTCTGAGAGGAGACCCGTGCTCTGTAGTGAGCCGGTGATGGGTAGATCATGATGATGATGATGATGTAAGTTAGAATATAAGTTTAATAATGTAGGAATCAGTTATTACTTAGATACTAACTATTTTTAAGGAGCGCCAGCTCGCCAACAAATTGGCTCACCAGTTTGGCGAGAGTCAGAAAATGTAGGTACATATCTTGTATCTAATATGTTTTTTTAAATAAGATAATTAAAATTCCGATACAAAAAGCAAAGAAACAAACCAAAACTTACCACATCAGCTTGTTGATAGAACAGCTTGTAAGGCAGTCGATACAGCAGCGTCAAGTAGCGCAGCAACAACGGCGCGCATTGCTCGCAGCGCATGAGGCGCGCGCTCGTACGCAGCAGTGCAGTCAGCACGCGCGTCAGTGCGTGCGAGTTGCAACTGCCCGCCCAGAACACTATCCGCTCTATGTGTGGTCCCACGTCTGGCCATACTGTTTCCACGCGATCTCTGGGAAAACAAACATTATCCATATATATAAAAGAAAAAGGTGACTGACTGATCTAGCAACGCACAGCTCAAACTACTGGACGGATCGGGCTGAAATTTGGCATACAGTTATTATGACGTAGGCATCCGCTAAGAAAGGATTTTTGAAAATTCAACCACTAAGAGAATGAAATAGGGGTTTGAAATTTGTGTAGTCGACGCGGACAAAGTAGCAAGCATAAGCTAGTAAGGCATACATTTTGAGCAAAGTTTCGCCATGTCTCTCAATTCAGGATTGCCTAGTCCAAAGGCGAATTGACAAGATGGAGTTTCAGCTTCGGACAGGGATATGTAGACTGAGCAACCAGAAGTGGAACCACGCATAGGGCAGTACGGGCGGGCAGTTGCAACTCGCACGCACTGACGTGAGTACTAACCGCATTGTTGCGTACGAGTGCTCGGCTCATGCGGTAATGCGCACCGTTGTCGCTGCGGTACTAGACGCCGTTGTATCGACTGCCTTACAAGCAAAGTCTCGCCACATCAGCTTGTTGATAGAACAGCTTGTAAGGCAGTCGATACAGCAGCGTCAAGTAGCGCAGCAACAACGGCGCGCATTGCTCGCAGCGCATGAGGCGCGCGCTCGTACGCAGCAGTGCAGTCAGCACGCGCGTCAGTGCGTGCGAGTTGCAACTGCCCGCCCAGAACACTATCCGCTCTATGTGTGGTCCCACGTCTGACCATACGGTTTCCACTCGATCTCTAATAAAAGAAAAATATTAATGCATACATTTTGAGAAATGACCCATCATATTTGCTCTATGTGTAGTGCTAGACGCTGAAAAAAATATTCAAATCCAACAAAGATTTACAACAGGCATTTTAATTTTGGAGTGGGAGCTGGGTCTTCTATCCCTTTCTCGCAAAACGAAAATTTGTATGAAACCGCACGAAGCTACTATGGCATTAGTAAGGCGTGACGTCAAAATGCTATATCGCTATCTCTGTCTAATCAGATATATTTAAATGCTTATAACTTTTTTGTTATTTGATCGATTTAATTAGTTTTTTCAGTTTACGTCATTATTTTTATCCGTCATATTTGCTCTATGTGTCAATTGTCTCTCAAAGATATAATCGTAAAATATAGACGCACTGTAATGATAAGTCCAGCTGCTCGATAGTGACTATTTATTTTTATTCTACCTGCATGCACTTTTTATGTACTTAGTAATACGCATACAACATCTTTCCCCTAAAACAAACAAATTAAGAAACAATGGTATAAACTAAATCTAAAATACTAAAAATTAATAGAACTCCGCATATAGGTAATACTTAACTCTAATTAAACATACTTAGACTAAACATTATTTTCTATTAAAAAATGATGCTAGTTGTTTACGAGCCTTACGCGCTGCCGCTCGACCTTGACCTTTATCCGACCCACTAGGCGAGGCACTAGCCGACCGAAGACGAATCTCGTGGTCACTACCTTCACTGGACCCGTCAGTGCCACCGGCATATTCCTCTGCATCCCCGTGCAGGCTGGCACGGTCTGCATCATGGTCACTATCCCCCTTCTCATCGAAAGAAGCAGGAGGTGACTGACTAGCCGTCGGACAAAGTTCCGCCCGAATGAGGTGACGCCGGTTGCGTCTATATTTTCTGCCAGACCCATCGACAACAAAATATGATCGCGGCTGTGGCGTGGCAGCCTGTACCGTCATGCGACGCCGTTCAGTTTTACCATCCGCCATTATTACCTGTTCGCCTGGACTTAATTCCGGTAAATCACGCGCATGTCTGTCGTAATATTGTTTAGCGCGAAGTCGATTACGATTTATGTTGATGAAGTCGGAATCGTTATTCCTGTCCGGTTGCAACTTATCGGTATGAACCGGAAGCGTGGTATTCAATCGTCTGCCCATTAACAACTGAGCCGGTGAACTAACCCCATCACGCGGAGTTGACCTAAAATTAAGCAGCCCGAGATAAAAATCAGATCCAGTCATTATTGACTTTTTTATAATGTTTTTCACAGTCTGAACCGCCCTTTCACTAAGCCCGTTAGCCTGTGCATAATTAGGTGAAGTGGTGGTGTGTTTGAAACACCAATCTAAACTAAACTGTCGAAACTCTTTCGATGAATACGAACTTCCGTTATCCGTTATGAGCTCAGAAACTACGCCATGCCTTGCAAACTGGTCTTTCATGGCTGTGATCACCACCCTCGAACTCGTGTTAGATATAGGACTAACTTCTATGAAGTTAGAAAAATAGTCTACAAGTATTAAGAAATATTTTTTACCAAAAACAAATATGTCCGAACCGACTTTTCTCCATGGCAAATTTGGAACTGTATGCGGAATCATGGACTCCCTAGCCGGCCTCGCGGCGTGCTCGGCGCACGCTATACACTCTCGTACCTTTCGCTCCACGTCGCGCGATATCCCGCTCCAAAACATGACGTCACGCGCGCGCCTTTTACAACGGTCAATGCCTAGGTGGCCTTCGTGTACGCGATCCAGCATTTCGCTCCTCAATTCACGCGGTATAAACACCAAGTTATCCTTAAACAAAACCCCGCCTACATATTCGAATGACGTTCTATAGGACCAATGCGCACGAACCAGACGATCTGCATCAGATCTATAACGCGGCCATCCATGCAATAAGTAATCAATTAAAATTTTGCACTCCGGATCTTTAACCGTCGCTTCCTTAACGCGTCGTAATTTATCGTCACTGTATGGTGCGTTATTTAAAAGAAAACACGCCTGTGCATCGACTTCCGATGAGACTTTATCGTGCATGGGTTCCGCCAGCGCCGCTCGAGATAACGTGTCGGCCAGGTACATGTATTTACCAGGTTTATAAACCACATTGAAGTCATAACACTGAATACGTAACATCATGCGCTGTAATCTCGCCGGAACTCCATCTAAAGACTTTTTAAACAGAGATTCGAGCGGTTTATGATCGGTTTCTATCACAATATCTGACCTTCCGTACACGTACTGATGAAACCTTTCCAAAGCGAATACTATCGCTAGCATTTCTTTTTCGATTTGCGCGTATCTAGTCTGGGTCTCTGTAAGCGTAACCGAAGCGAATTCTACCGGGCGGCCTGCTTGCAGCAGCGCGGCGCCGAGCGCGTGCGCGCTCGCGTCCACCGTCAGCAGCACGGGCTGCGTGCGCGAGTACAGCGCCAGCACCGGCGCGCGGCACAGCGCAGCCTTCAGCGCCGACACCACCTGCTCGTGACTACTGTCCCAACACCACTCTATACCTTTTCGCAATAACCCTCTAAGAGGATTCACCATTTTAGCGTAATCGGGAATGAACTTTGACAAATAATTTGTCATGCCCAGAAATCTCTCTAATGAGGCTCGGTCGTTCGGACTAGGCATGTCACTAATAGCTCGTAGTTTATTAGTATCGATTTGCATACCCCTCTCACTAAACGTATGTCCTAAGTAGGTAACCTGTTGAACACAAAACTCGCATTTGTCGCGATTAAACCTAATACCTACTTCACGCGCTCTATCTAGTAACGATTTCAGTCTGGCATCATGTTCTTCAATAGTACGTCCGTGTACTATAATGTCGTCAACGAACGACTCCACCCCATCTAAGTCCTCAAGAAATTGGCGAATTTTTGCATGAAACACCTCACTGGCACAGCTCACGCCGTACGGCAGCCGCAAAAACTGAAAGCGACCAAACGGAGTGCCGAACGTGCATAGGTCAGCGCTTTGGTCATCGAGTTCGATCATCCAAAACCCCGAGCGCGCGTCTAGTTTACTGAAATACTTGGCGCCGTGCAGCGTGGTGGCTATCTCGGTGAGCGTGGGCAGTGGGTAGTGCGCGCGGCGGATGGCGCGGTTGAGCGGCCGCGGGTCAAGGCACACGCGCACGCTGCCGTCTTTTTTCGCTGGAAGTACAATAGCGTTCACCCAGGGCGTCGGATGTGTCACTTTTCTTATTATGCCCATCTGTTCCATTTTTTCTAGTTCACTTTTTAATTTATCTCTTATACCTATTGGTATTTTACGAACCGGACATACCGACGGGTACGCATCTTTATCTAATACGATTCTATATTTTCCCGGCAATTTACCTACACCTTGAAACAAATCACTATAATAATCTATATTTATTGCAAAAATACGCTTAATAACGCCTATACTCTCACAGGTATCTTTTCCGAGAACACTTTGACAATCATCTCTGGATATAACAAAGCTAATAACATATTTATTCTGTTTATACAACCACAGCATTTCCAGTGAGCCTACGATAGGTAAATAATTTCCACAAAATGATCGAGCCCTTAAATCACATGGTTTCAAATCATTCACCGCGTATCCTAATTTTTTAAAAGTCTTAAGCGATAATACATTCAGATCCGAACCAGAATCTAATTTAAAAATCTCTGACATACCATTTTTACACAGCGTTAATCTTTCAAACCACTTACTGTCTTTATTCCGGATGTCGTTTTGCAGAGTAGACACATACAATAAATCATCATCATATTCCTCATCTAATTCAAACACTTTTCTAGTAGCACTAGTAGCTTTTAACGGACAAGAAATCTTTTTGTGACCCTTCTGGTTGCACAAAAAACACTTTAATCTCGCTGGACACATCTGTGAATTAGCATGGAATTCGCCACACGAACACTTTGTGTTCGACCGAGAATCGAACCGACGACCCGGCGTGTTGCGCGCGAAGCTGTAACCGGCGGGCCGTCCACCCGCGCCCGCGCCGCTGCTGCCTCCAGGCCGCGCCCGTGCGCGCGCACCGAACAATGCATCCACCGAAGTCCCGCTCGCCGCTGAATTAGTTACTTCAATCTGCTTACCTTCTGTAAGCGATATTTCATTAGCGTGACAAATCTTCATGGCTTTTTCCAAGGTTAAGTCATCCGTTCTAAGCAATCTGTCTCGCACTGTGCTGTCAGAAACTCCACAAACGATTCGATCTCTTATCAATCCATCTTCCAAGTGCTCGAACTCACAGTGCTGACTTAATAGACGCAATGCTGTGACGTATGTGTCCACGTTCTCCCCGACTTCTTGATTACGTGTGAAGAATCGAAATCTAGCCATCGTTGTGTTAGGTTTGGTTCCGAAATATTCGTTAAATTTTTTGACGAGAACGTCGATGTCATCTTGACTTTCGTCCTTTAAGAACTTGAAGGTCGAATATATGTCGTAGCCGTCCGGTCCAATAAGATTTATGAGGAGACTCGCCTGTACCTCTTTTGTCTCCTTATGTACTCCCGAAGCCTTCAAAAACACATTAAACTGTTTGTACCATTTACGCCACGCGTCCGCCCGACTGGCCGGGCCACCTTCCAATATCAAATCCGCTGGAGGCCGTGCGTGTTCCATCGTAAATTCACCAAATCCTAGTTGCACACAACTTCTATTTGATATTTAAACCGTTTAATATCAAAACTGTACTTTGAATCACTTTAATTATAATAATTAACTGAGCACCGCTGTCACCATGTAATGATAAGTCCAGCTGCTCGATAGTGACTATTTATTTTTATTCTACCTGCATGCACTTTTTATGTACTTAGTAATACGCATACAACACGCACCTGTTTTGTATAAGAGTTTGTCCTAGAAGTTCCAAAAAGAATATTGTAATGTCTTCCAGTTGAGGGTTCAGTTGCATGCTGTCAGTGTCTGGCGGAATGCCCACAGCGACCATCGCTCGGATCAATTCCTATACAAAAATAAGGTTTCAATACGGTATTTGACAACTAGTCAAATCAGTAACTTTTTATCAAACGTCAAAACGCGCGCTTAGTATGCGAGATTCTATGAAATACCGGTGTGTGACGTCACAATCATTTGACGTGCTTTTATTAGTTTAATTGATAATTTAAAATGGTTATTACACTTAAAACCAACAAAGGACGAGGATTTTACGTATTTTGGAAGACCCTCTACTTAATAATTTAGAGCCTCAATAGCTCAACCGGTATAGGAGTGGACTGAAAACCGAAAGGTCGACGGTTCAAATCCCGCCCGTTGCACTATTGTCGTACCTACTCCTAGCACAAGCCTGACGCTTAATTGGAGAGGAAAGGGGAATATTAGTCATTTAATATGGCTAATATTCTTTATAAAAAAAAAAAAAAAAAAACACTGAGAAATAATTTATTTTTGATGTAGTCAAATACCCAATTCAAAGATATGTGAAACCATTCAAAGATACAGGATGTAACCAGAACGCTAACAAAATCTTAACGTTATTGTTATACTACATAAACACGATCCAGTACCAATAACTATTTGCCTCATTTTATAGTTTCAATTTTTCAAACCCGCAATGTATAGCGTGCAAAATTTGGATCAATGCCCCCGCTTACGACGCGGCATTGACTCCGAGTAGCCTACTTACGTAACGTTCGCTGACCCCTAGCGTCAATCAGATGTTTTATTTGCAATTTATTGTAAACTTTTATAAAATTATAGGATTGTAAAAAAAAAATTGCGTTTTTTTGTGGTATCATATCAGTAATCATCAGTACTGTCACCTATCTTCGTTTTTGCCAGCGTTCTGTTTACACCCTGTATTTAAAACCATTCAAAGATATTTGACCTACATGTACCCACATTCCAACGAATAAACGTTTATTTATTTAAAAAAAAACCACTTATACAAGGGAGTTAAAAAGTCACAGTTAAAACTATTTTGTTATTACCTGTAAGCTTTCGAGCTGCAAAAACTTGGTTTCAGTTATGAGGAGTCCCGGGAAGTTGCATTTGGCGACGCACTCAATTGCCGTGTCTATCAAGCTCTTTTCGTGTGGAGTTGGCGCTCTTATACCTACAACAAAATTGTTTATTTTAGAATCACCGCCAACAAATATTTCATACAAGAGTCAGTAAAAGCTGGCACATACGAGAAAGGAAAATGTGACTGATCTATCAACACACAGTTCAATTTATTATGCGTAGGCATCCGTTAAGAAAGGATTTTTCAAAATTCAACTCCTAAAGGGGTAAAATAGAGGTTGAAATTTGTGTAATCCACGCGGACGAAGACGCGGGCATAAGCTAGTTCTCAATATAAAAATTACTAAAATGTCATTATATCAAATTCATTGGTTAGATAAACGTTTCTGGCAGTTGTAAAAAAGCTGCGCGATTGCGGGAGAATGATAGCTACAATGTCACGATCGCAATCACCTCTGATTGGTTGACGCTCGCTCACTATTGGCTACAATTTATTGTTGCAAGAAGAATAAATTCAGCCAATCACAACAATTGGGATTGTAATAATGATTGATGCAGTTTTTACGAAATCGACCTACAAGTCCATTTTAGTTAAAAACACTAAAACGTCAAAGTGAATGGGAGAGTGGGATGAGTGAAAGAATGAGTAGGTAAGAGAGATAGAGATAGTAGTTACCACTTTCCCCAAGGGCGATGTAGGAGTATATGCTGGAGAGCAGGCCGCTGTCGCCGCGCGTCGCTTCGCGTATAAGTGATACTTTTCCTTCGGGGGAAAGGTAGTCTTCCGCTTCCACTAGAACCTGCATAGAAAATCATTTTTAGGGTTCCGTACGTCAAAAGGAAAAAAGGGACCCCTTATAGGATCACTTTGTTGTCTCTCTGTTTGTCTGTCTGTTCGTCGTGTCTGTCAAGAAAACATACAGGGTACTGCCCGTGTTGACCTAGAATCATGAAATTTGGCAGGTAGGTAGGTCTTATAACACAAGTAAAGGAAAAAATACGAAAACCGTGAATTTGTGGTAACATCACAAGAAAAATGTGTTCACGAAAAAAATTATTTACTAAAGCGCATGTAGATGGCTCAATCCGTCATTAACATGCAAGTGTTCTACATAAAAGTGTTCATCTACTTTGTACGATAGTACGGAACCCTTCGTGTGCGAGTCCGACTTGTACTTGGCCGGTTTTTTATATTTTATTTCGTATCGACCATGACAAAATCAAGCACCGCTTCACCTCGTTCAGAATACCAGTTATTTGGCAGGTTTTTCAAAACGTTTAATCAAAGCAAACGCATTGTGCCTGGTCTCATACCTTGGGCAGCAGTCGTCCTATATACAAAGTGTGCAGTATCTCGAGTAGGTGTCGCCAACTGTCCCGCACGCAGTCCGCGTGGCGCGCCGCAACTGCGCACGCGCGACGCAGTGAAATCTGCGCTTTACTCGACTGCCCCAGTGACACTCCTGAAATACATTACAGCATAAATAGTTGAACTTTCACAACGCTCCATTTTTTTTTTTTTTTTAATAGATATAGCGAGCAAGCGAGCAGGCGGGTCACCTGATGTTAAGTGATTACCGCCGCCCATGAACATTTGCAGCACCAGAGGAGCCGCCGATGCGTTGCCGGCCTTTTAGGAATTTGTTGGTCCGCCCCTTGAATAACCCCATGTTATAATCTAGTGGGAACACCGCCGATGGGAGTTGGTTCCACAGTTTGCACGTGCGTGGAAAGAAGGATCTGGCGCAGCGGACGGTCGAAGTGCACCAGACACCCAGATGGTGAGGGTGAAATTCCTTACGGTGGCGCGCGGTGCGGTTGTAGAAAAAAGAGGGTGGAATGAGGTCAAAAAGCTCTTCAGAGCACTCCCCATTATACAGGCGATAGAACACGCATAGAGAGCTAACGTCTCTGCGGTGCTCCAGGCTTTCCAACGAGGCGGTTAGTTTGGGATCGTCCACAAGTCGAACAGCCCGCCTTTGGATCCGATCAAATGGAAGGAGTTGGTACTGGGGTGCTCCAGCCCAAAGGTGGGAGCAGTACTCCATGTGAGGGCGGACTTGCGCCTTATAGAGTAGGAGCCTATGCTCGGGCGCGAAGTACCGCTTTGCTCTGTTGAGCACCCCAAGCTTTTTGGAGGCTAATTTGGCCTTGCTTTCCAAATGATCGCGGAATTGAACCTCGCTCGAAATGTGGACTCCAAGGATCCCAATGCTGTTGGAAGGTGTGAGGGGAGTGCTCTGAAAGAGAAGAGGCAGTGTAAAAGGGGACTTCTTGGCAGAAAACGCGCAAACCTGTGTTTTAGTTGGCAAGCGATCCATACAAGCGAACTGATTAAATTACCTATCACCACTTCCGGATCACCGACCTGTCGGCACATGGTTTGAGTGTGTGTGTGTGTACGGGTAATTATTATAGGGCTAAGCGTGGCTGACGTCTGAACGAAGCCAATCAAGCGGGACAAGGACAAGGCTATACGTATGCTTCTCGCTCGCATGACACGTGACACTTGTGACGCCAGCGTGGTAATGGTACTAAAACGCGGAGCAATGCTCAAGCTCGTTCAACGCTATGAGAGCAGCTCAGTCACGGAGATTGTTCGATCCTATGTCTTCAGAGGTCGGCGCAGACGAGCGTTCGAATGACGCCGATGTATTCACTTACCTATAGCGATGTATGAAGCGTGTTGCGGCGTCAACAGTCCAGTGAACTTGCACAGCGTCAACAGCAGCGTGTCCAGCGTCAGAGTGTCGGACGACAGTCGCGCGACTAATGCGGCGCAACGCTCGAGCCCATTCAGCGCTATGAGGGCAGCGCAGTCACGAAGATTGTTCGATTCTATGTCCTCAGAGGTCAGCGCAGACGAGCGTTCGAATGACGCCGATGTATTCACTTACCTATAGCGATGTATGAAGCGTGTTGCGGCGTCAACAGTCCAGTGAACTTGCACAGCGTCAACAGCAGCGTGTCCAGCGTCAGAGTGTCGGACGACAGTCGCGCGACTAACGCGGCGCAACGCTCGAGCCCATTCAGCGCTATGAGGGCAGCGCAGTCACGGAGATTGTTCGATTCTATGTCTTCAGGGGTCGGTGCAGACGAGCGTTCGAATGATGCTGATAGAGCAGTTACCTGATGGAACAAATTTTTTTAAACTTTAAACACGCACAAGGTAGAGGTTTGTAACCATACTACAAGCTATTGCTTAAAATTTGCGGTCATGATTTCTTAAAGATTATGTTTTTTCTTAAAACTGTCTAAGGAATATGATAATGATTTTATTGATGACTAGCTTATGCTCGCGACTTCGTCCGCGTGGACTACAAAATTTCAAACCCCTATTTCACCCCCTTAGGAGTTGAATTTTCAAAAATCCTTTCTTAGCGGATGCCTACGTCATAATAGCTATCTGCATGCCGAATTTCAGCCCGATCCGTCCAGTAGTTTGAGCTGTGCGTTGATAGATCAGTCAGTCAGTCAGCCAGTCACCTTTTCCTTTTATATATTTAGATATGATGAAGTTTGGCATGCAGATAGCTATATGACGTAGGCATTCGCTAAGAAAGGATTTTTGAAAATTCAACCCTGGGGGTGTAATAGGGGTTTGAAATTTGTGTTGTCCACGCGGAGGAACTCGCGAGCAAAAGCTAGTTTCCTAATAAATCAATGAATCAAAATACACAGACAGAACAATAGAATAACTAGCTGAAGCCCCCCACTTCGTAAGCGTGGATTTAGGTTTTTAAAAATTCTTTGGGAACTCTTTGATTTACCGGGATAAAAAGTAACCTATGTCACTCTCCAGGTCTTTAACTATACCCATGTAAAAAATCACGTTGATGCGTTGTTTCGTTGCGACGTGATTGAAGGACAAACCAACAAACCAACAAACAAACGCACTTTCGCATTTTTTATATGGGTACTGATAGGTATCTAAAAAATATTCTATAAAAGGAAAAGGTGACTGACTGACTGACTGACTGACTGACTGACTGACTGATCTATCAACGCACAGCTCAAACTACTGGACGGATCGGGCTGAAATTTTGCATGCATATAGCTATTATGACGTAGGCATCCGCTAAGAAAGGATTTTTGAAAATTCAACCCCTAAGGGGATTTGAAATTTGTGTAGTCCACGCGAACGAAGTCGCGAGCATAGGCTAGTTGATTTATAAGGGTACTGATTTATAATATGGGTACTGATAGACAGATTGGATGAAAATATTTCTTGTTACGAAAAGGTTCCTTGTTAAAGAGTTCACACTCACGGCGGGCGGGCAGGCGACGGGCAACAACCGCGCGTGTAACGCGTGCGGCGGCGGCGGCGCCAGGCGGTACTTAGCGGACGCAGTGCGCCCGCGCCGCTGCAAAACGCGCCACAAGTATGCGTCTCGGAGAGGTCCTACGCGCTCCGCTGGCATCACCATCTCTTTCTCTCTGTAGAGAGACCAAAGGGTTAGAAGAGTCATTACGCATACAATGTGAGAAAAGGCTCGCCTCGGGTTTACTTGGTTTACTTTTGATAATGTCAGTGTAGCGGTTGCCACAATTGCAACTAGATGGCGCTATTCATTCGATAACATTTCATGACGTAGTGCTGAACAAATTTACCGCCGACAGTACTCGCACTAACGGAGTTTTCTGCAACCTGTGCCCTGTTTATCAAACGTTACAAGCCTTGTATTACAAGCGTTTCTCTTGTAAATTTTTGCATTTTTACAAGAATGCGTTTATCAAAACTACACTTGTAAACTACAAGCTACGAGTAATATCACTTGTAATACAAGTGTTTTTCACACTTGTATCTGTGGTTTTGTTCATCAAAAATGCCTTTGTAACTTGTAGCTTGTAACTTGTAACGAAAAAGTTGGAGAGCCTCCGTTGACTCTTAATTTATTTTACAAGTTGTATGCAAGTATGATATTATATAAAAGAATAATTAAATTATCTAGTACCTAGTAGTAAATAGGTAAAATAACTATAAAATAATTCAAAGGTGTAATTTTATTAAACTTATCAATGCTGCTCTTTTTAAATTTGACCAAAACGTGTCTCATGTACATACGAGTATGCTGGCATAATCTTTTTCGGCAGATACAAGTCCAAGCGACTGACATAGCAATAGTATCTTTTTCCACTCTGCTATTTTTTGGTCTTTAGATAATTTATCAGTAAATGCGCCAAATAAAATATCTTTTTTGTCACGAATTACTTAATTGAAGAATAATTGTAACTTTCGAATCAGATTTCGCCATTTTATGCAGTGTAATTCGAATAGCGAAATTTTTTAAAGTCTATCCTTTTTTTCAAATTTTAAGTCTAACCTTAATTCATGAAAAAGAATGTAATATTTTTAATTTAAACTTTTTGTGTCGGTACTTTCTGTTGGTGTACCGAAATAGAATAAATAAAAGTAGATAGGTAAATAAAATAAGAAGCAACAGGTTTTACAAATAGGTTATTTAACACAAAATTAAATTATTTGAAAAATAAAATTATTTTTAACAATAACTTGACTAGTTATGGTACCGTAATTTCTATTTTATCGTCATTTATTACGGTTGAAAAATTATTTTGTAATTTAGCATTTATTTAGCAAAAATAAAGTGTTATAAATTAAAAATACAAGTTCTACAAGTCTTGTAAAATCCTACAAATCTTGTGAAATTATTTGATAAACATAATTTACAAGAGTTTGTAAAAAAGTTCTTGTAACTTGTAACTTGTAGCTTGTAGACTTGTAATGTTTGATAAACAGGGCAGACTATATAAAGAAGTTTTAAGACACAACCGTCGGCCCAGCTGGCGCTACCGAGCAAAAACCAACCGCTCGGTGGGAGATCTCCCTTTGGTACGGTCGAGCCTGCACACCCGTACAACAGTTTCTTCACGTTGTGGTTGTGTTGGTCCACATTCAGCATCATCACTGCTTGGAACGCCGCTATACAATAACTCACTTGATGGAATGGAATATAGCTTCCAGCATTGCCTGCTCGAAGTCCTCAGCGCCGTTGCAGCCGCGTAGATTGCGCACAAAGTCCTCCGCCGTCATCGGCACGTTCAGTTTCTTCGCGTTGTGGTTGTGTTGGTCCACATTCAGCATTATAACGGCGTACGCTAGACGGAACGCTGCGTCTGTGTTTGCGAATGGTTCTCCGTTCGTTGACTGGGAAAACGTAAAAGTAATCAATATTGATGTCAATAGTTCTGCCCAGGCAGTTGAAAAAGACAGGGGTCCTCCTGATTTTTTCGAGAACTGCTACTGCTTATCCCACGGCGGAAAAGAGCTCATTCATTACCATTATACACAAAAGTGGGAATTCGGAACTGTAAAGGACGCTTTTAATCGCTTCATCGAATTCATTTTCAAAAAAAAAAAAGTGTAGTAGTGACCTGAAACGCACCTGTAGTTTCTTACCTCTACTCAAGCCTATTACAGAAAACTAGAAAATAGAGACTAGCTCACGAAAGATAAGAGTTGTTTCACTGAACAAACGAAAGGTTCCTAGACAGAGTCGCTACGCCTAGTATATCTACGCGCAGCTCTACGTATTCAAAATTATCTGAGACTACACCTATTATATAATACCGTATAATACACTTGCAGAACATCTTTAAATATATAAAAGGAAAAGGTGACTGGATCTATCAACGCACAGCTCAAACTACTGGACGGATCGGGCTGAAATTTGGCATGCAAATAGCTATTATGACGTAGGCATGCGCTAGGAAAGGATTTTTGAAAATTCAACCCCTAAGGGGGTGAAATAGGGGTTTGAAACTTGTGTAGTCCCCGCGGAAGAACTCTCGAGTATATGGTAGTTCTAGATAAACAAGACAACTCACGTGCCAACGCTCAGCAAATTTTTCCATGACCAGAGATATAAGAGGAGCTTCTCCGGGCAAACGGAAGGTTTCTAGATAGAGTCGCAGCGCCTGGTCTATCCGCAAGCCCGCGTAGTCGAAGCTGTCCGCAAACGCGCCCAGGATGCTGGGCCCGCCGTCCTCTTCGCGAGAAGATCGCTTGCAGATGTATTCACCTAAACATAGTAAAGTGGCAATGGGCAGGGCACATAGTTCGTACAGATGTTAGGGTCCCAAGGCAATCTCGCACCGGAAGACGCAGCGTTGGAAGACCCCTCAATAGGTGGACGGACGACATCAGACGAGTCGCAGGGAGCCGCTGCATTCAGGCGGCGCAAGACCGTGCGGCGTGCGGACGTCCCTACAAGAGACCTATGTCCAGCAGTGGACGTCTATTGGTTGATGATGATGATGATGAAACATAGTAAAAATATCGAAACTGTCATGCGTGGTAGGTATTAATAAAATCTATACATATAAAAAACTAGTCCCGACTGACTGATCTATCAACACACAGTCTAAACCGCTGGGGTTAGAAACTTGAAATTTTGACAGCAAGACGTAAGTTTCTTTTATAACCCTTATATCTTTGGAACTCTTGTAGCTTTAGTCATCTTCAGACTTCCAGAAAAAGTTCTTGAAATCTACATAACGAATTATGAAATATAACGTACCAATCATTTTCTTATCCAGATCGGGGTTTTCTCTCAAAAACAAGGCAACTTTATGTGGATCTAACGGCGTAGATAATATCCCATGCTCCTGTAAAAACTCTATACCCCTTTCAGGTTTCTGATTGAATAGATCCGTGCCTTGTGTTACCCACTAAAACAAACAAAATAATTTCATATACAGCCTACAGCAATATTTTAAAAAGGTAAACTTTGTAAGTTTGTATGTACGAGGTAATCTGTGAAACTGCTCATCCCATTTCAAAAATTCTTTTACTGATACACAGCTACATTTTCCCAGAGTGCTTAAATTATATAAATGCTTAAATTATCTTAATATATAATATGAAAAGATGACTGATTGACTGACTGATCTATCTCTCTGTACCGAATTTCGTTGAAATCATGAAACGGATGTCGTGAAAAGCTAGCAGACAGAAAGACAGATATATTAGTATGGATTATGGTTTTCAATAATATGGAGTCCTTATAGATAAATACCTTCTTCATATTCCTAACATTATCCAATTCAGCTTCAGTAGGTAGATCCAACGGTGCCTTGTGTCTTCCCGTCCTGGTCCCGAAGTACTGGCTTATATCATGAGTCACGTGGTCACTGACCACTGACACATCGTCCATCCCGCCCAGTTCCAAGGAAACATGGCCGCCGCGGCAACAATCTCTATCTTTCTCTCTTCTCTCTTCCTCTTCCGCATTCCCCGTATCTATCTCAACTTTTTGCATCGTACCCATCTCTATCGCCTCTACAATCGTCATTAACGCTTCTAACGACATCGTATGGATATTATACGCAGTCGAAGACACGACGTTTTTAGATAACAATTTCGCTAATTCCTCAAATACATTAGTACAGTATACATCACAATCGAAGTTTAAATACAATTCCGTACATAATCCGGGTATTTGAAACATTTGAGCTAGATTTTCTAAAGCTATATGGTGGATTTCTTTCAACTCGTATATGGATTTGGTGGTGTCGGCGGATACGATTTCTATGATCTTCTTAAAGAATGCTTCCATTTGGTATTTTAGATGCAATCTGAGCGCTTCGAATAATAAAAACCATATTTGTAAGTCGAGAGCGAATATTGTTATCTTTTCTGTGTCTAGTAACTGAAAAAGAAATTAGGAAGTACAGTACGCGGCAGAAAATAATGTACATATCGACCTTCAGAAGGAGATCAGAAGGCGGATTTGTAGAGCATTGTCTCAGCCGAGAACGACAAAACGTCATATAGGTATGAGTGACAGAGACAACGCTCTGCAAAGCCGAAATGTCATTCTAAAGGCCGATGTACATTACCTTCTGCCGCACACTGTATGTAAAGCAATGTTTAAGCTGTTAATAAAAAAGACTGCTCTAGCCCACTACATCAGTTTCCGCTGGCCTTGATATTTTAGGTGTATGTCCTGTGCCTAAGATTAAGTCGCAAGAATTCAGTAACTACTAAGAGAACTACAGCTAATGTTTACTATATGAAGTGATGTATTTAAAGTGGTGATAATAAAAAAAAACCGGCCAAGTGCGAGTCAGGCTCGCGCAATGAGGGTTACGTACTACAGTCGTATTTTTTCAACATTTTGCACGATAATTCAAAAACTATGATGCATAAAAATAAATAAAAATCTGTTTTAGAATATACAGGTGAAGACCTTTCATATGATACCCCACTTGATATAGTCACTCACTCCGAAAGTTGAAATTACTAATTATTAGTTCATGACCACAATTTAATTTTTTTTGTGTGATCTAACCCTAAATTCACGGTTTTCAGATTTTTCCCCAAATCTCAGCTATAAGATCTACCTACCTGCTAAATTTCATGATTCTAGGTCAACGGGAAGTACCCTGTAGGTTTCTTGACAGACAGACGGACAACAAAGTTCTATAAGGGTTCCGTTTTTCCT
Organism: Maniola hyperantus; assembly: GCF_902806685.2. Lineage (NCBI taxonomy): Eukaryota > Metazoa > Arthropoda > Insecta > Lepidoptera > Nymphalidae > Maniola > Maniola hyperantus. Next base: position 1,646,827 of record NC_048554.1, on the reverse strand, counting down.
TTTGAGGTACGGAACCCTAATTATTGTACTCACGCTCAACAAATTCCTGCACAGTGGATCCTGTACGAGGTAGAGAAGGGAGGGGTATTTGGCTATCTGGTCCGCGCCCACTTCTAGTGCCGTTCCCACTAGGCTCAGGCCGAGGTGCACCATCGCTGACGTGTTCTGTGTGTCCAGCGGGTTGCAGAGGGATATTAGAAACCTGTTAAAGGTCGAGACAAGAAATTGATGAAAAAAGATGTGTGCTATGCTGTGTACATGGAAAAGTGAGATTTTTCAAAAATCTAAGTCCACCATCGTGGGTTTGAAAATAGACATCATTTTCGTTATCAAAACCCCATTTTTTTAAATGTCTTCTTTTAGTACCAGTGGTTTCCCGTTGCGTTCTGCCCCATGTTTTTTTGGAGTTATTTAACTCCCAAGGCCGCTGTCGCCTCTTCCGGCTAGTTGACCGGCCGGGTGAATGGATATACGCCAGGGCCTCGTCCGTTATCTAGCAGGGGGTACCACGAGCAGGTGAGGTCGACAGTTGGGGCCGACTAGATGACCGACCAACCGAGACCGGTTTCCCCCTTACCCCCTTGTAAGTATATTAGAATAAAAAAAATCTAGTACAACAGAATTAGCCAGAATGGCATGTGACTAACCTAAACAGCTCCCTGACGCAGGCAAGTCCGTAGGGCTGCAGCTGTAAGGTTTCGTCCTGCGGAGTGAACCGTATGCCTCTGTGGTTCACATACTCCTCTAACTTCTCTCCTTCGCTCTGAGCTTCCTCCTTCACTACTGCCGGGGTGGATTCCGTTGGTTGTTCTGGTTCTGAGGACAAAACTATAACAACCTCCAGCCAATCCAGTCTTATACTTGGACGAATCGTTACGTCAGCCCGTCGTCACCACAACCCGTGCCCGATTGGTCGAAATATCTAAATATATAAAAAGAAAACATGACTGACTGACTGACTGACTAACTGATCTATCAACGCACAACTCAAACTACTGGATGGATCGGACGGAGTAGCTATCTAGCTATTATGACGTAGGCATCCGCTAAGAAAGGATTTTTGATAATAGGGGACTACACAAATTTAAAATAGGGGTTTCAAATTCGTGTAGTCCACGCGAACGAAGTCGCGAGCATAAGCTAGTCGACAAATATAAACTTCAAATTAATTGTGGTATGTACCCGTTATTTACATTAAAATAACTCATTAAATCAATAACACGGAAAATCTACTAAAATTTCAAATTTAAATTTAAATAAACAATTAAAGCTATATCAAATCAACAACATAAAGAAACACACACAACACACACACACCCACACAAACACACACACATACACATACACGCACGACACATTGCATGCTAATTGTTTAGACTTATTTATAGTTTTTGTTAACACAACAATGTTTGAGACTGAGGCGGAGGAGCGGGGACCCTGAGACACAGGTTTATTTAACTCACTTCAGGGTTCCCGACACTAAACTGTAAACCGACAATTGTTGTCATAAATAAATTTTCATTTCATTTCATTTTTTCATTTCAATTGATGTTGTCTGTCCACCTAGTGGGGGGTCTTCCACTGATGCGGCTCAGTCAGTTTTAATTTAACATACCTTCAGCAACTTCCACAGTTCCTGTTGCCTCGTCTTCCTGCGTCTTGTCCTCGTGTGGAGCGTCGTGAGTGTCGACATTGCTGACGCATTTCTCCAGCAGTTGTGTGATGGACTTGTTTTCGTTGGCCGCCAAGTCCATGGAGGAATGTCGACCGTGCTTCTTGGTGGGGCTTTTTACCTCCTCCACTGGTTCTATAGTTATTTCCGCTTCATTGAGTAGATTTTTATCTTGACTGAAACGAAAGGAGTCTATATGGGAATATTCTATATAAGAAAAAGGTGACTGACTGACTGACTGACTGACTGACTGATCTATCAACGCACAGTTTAAACTACTGCATGGATCTGTCTGAAATTTGGCATGAAGATAGCTATTATGAAGCAGGCAACCGCTAAGAAAGGATTTTTGAAAATTCAACCCCAAAGGGTCACCTGCGGGTTTGAAGTTTGTGCAGTTCACTCGGACGAAGTCGCGAGCATAAGCTAGTGTCCAATAAAGGCAAAACTTAGCTTAGACTTAGGCCAAATTTAGTGTGTAGTCTTAAAACAGTCTTTTATCACAAAGAACAATATAATTGGTAGGGAACACCTGTTTCAGTCATTCATGCATATGACTTATGAGGAACGATGACGCAAAACGTTCCGAGCGTGTAAATGGAATTTCGACGACATAAGGATGTGAATGAAACTGCCCAATTACAATTATTTATCGATGACTTACTTGTGAGTCTGTATGACGCTGTGCGGTTTGGTGTCGGAGTCCGCTTCACCGTCAGCGGACGTCAGCGCCTGTTCCGTTATCGACGACTTCCTGTCTAGGGAATTTGTACCTACGACAAAAAAGTCAAAGTCACTCAAAGTCAAAGTCATTTTTTTTCATTTACAGACCAGCCCTTGGCTGCGATCAGACCTGGTGCCAAGTGATGATGCAGCCTAAGATGGAGCGCGCTTGCCTAAAAGATGCCTATTCACTCTTGATTTGAAGGTACCCATATTACAATTGGAGGGGAAAACTAATGCTGGAAGGGTATTCCAAATCTTAGCGGTTGGAATCAGAAATGAGGAGGCAAATCGCTTCATTTATTCAAAACTAGACAATACCCACGACTTTGCGTAGATTGAGTTTCAAATATCCCGCGGGAACTCTTTATTCGATTTTCCGCGAAAAGTAGTCTATGTCATGTATGTCTACGGGATGCAAGCTATCCCTATACCTTTTATAAAGATCGGTTCAGCGAATGGGCCTCTAAATATCCCGTGGGATCCACGTGAACAAAGTCGCCGGCATCAGCTATACAGGGCCCGATTATGTGACATCACTACCCACCATATTATAATTAATGCATTTTTTTTGTTGATTTGTCCTTCAATCACGCCGCAAACGGATCGACGTGATTTTTTGCATAGATATATTTAAGGGCTACAGGCTACTTGGTATTTGGTAACCCGCAATATGAGTTACCTCGAGACTTTTACCGCGGTACTCAGAGTCGCTAATCGTTACTTAAGATTGAGTTAAAAAGAGACAGATTTATGTGAGAGACATAGCTATGTCTCGTTTTAACTAAACTTAAGTAACGATTAAGCGACTCTGAAGTCTGAGTACGGCTATTAGTAACTTATGGAGGCGCCGGTACATAAGGGGGTAGCCAACAGCCTCTCTAGAACAAAAATTATGTGTTGGGTATGTCTTGATAGCCATACCCCGCGCGCCGTTGCCGGCACGCGTACCATCGAAGCGGTAAACACCCTTTTGGCATTTCTCTCGCGTCTCTAACACCTTGTACTTGGAGGTCCATGAAAATATAGCGCGATGTAAGAAACTGACAGCGCCATCTAGTGTCGAATGAAAAAACAATTATGTTACAATTAATTCTTCAAGTCCGTCAGTCTGTGTGTCACAGGCATTTTACAAATGTTTCAAGCTATAAAAATTAAGATCCTTATTGATGGATGGAAAGGTATCCTTAAAGTACAACTTACTATGGGCAGCGGTGATTTTCTTCTTTGTTGACTTATCCCTCCTTTTAAGCGAAAATCCAAATGTCGAGAATGTACTAGCAGAGTCCTCTGTAGGGAACTGTGGGAGTCTCATGAAAATCAATTGGGTCATGTCTCTTAGACACTGTTCTGCGTTACGGCGGAGGAGTTCTGTGGATAAAATGCAATGTTTTTACACCCAACTTTGACATGCAGTTCGCTCCAGTAATTTCATTTTTTTTAATATGGTTCGCTAGAGATTTTTATAAAAATGATCTTAAATTACAGAAAGTTAAATTACATGACATTGTATGTAAAATCATTTGAAAGCAAACACTACATGCACATTCACACAATTTACATGTTACAATTATTAACCATATAAGTAAAATTATACAAAAAGTAGCTAAAATCAACTTTCCGAAATAGTGGAAACACAATCATCATCATCATAATCAACCTATTGCCGGCTTACTACTGAGCATGGGTCATGGCTGATATATAAGTCAGTCAATCAGTCAGTCAGGACTTTGAATTTTGAATATATGTATATGTAGATAGATTGATACAAACCAGTCAATCTAGTTTCAAAACATGTTCTGAAACAGCTGAGCATAATTTCACACACACTCTCATCTGTCAACATGGCACCTTCAGGGCTGAGCATGAGTGTTCTGAGCACCTGGAAATATTACAATAAATAAATAAATTAGACTTCTATTTCCGAACTTTACCCAACTAATACAGTATCCTTGAATGTAGATAATTAGTACAATAAAACTAAGTAGCTATATTTAATATTATTAATTAATTAATATAAATTTTTGTCTCTAAATATTGGTACTGATTCTGTGCACACCTAGATTTTAGAGTATTCACATCTTCTTCTTACTAATGCATTTAGAAAAGGACAAATACCTACTTGCAATATCTTCAACAGCACCACACCGTCGGAGGAGTGGTCGGTGCCAACAAAGCGTGCATGGGTGACAGCATCTGCGATGTCCTCCACAGTGGCCGGTACACTGGGGTGGGTCGGATCTGAAAACATTAAGTTTTAAGAATATCAATACTTATATTATTCATCAGAAATTAAAGAAACTCAAACTCAAATCATTTATATTAATTGGGTCTGGTGTCTTGGGTATTATACTTTTTGATTGTCAATTGTGGAATTTGCAAGATTTGCAATGTTGTTATGGTGACAATGATTATTACTTAAAACAAAAGCTACAATACACCACAACAGAGTAATGGAATGATGTGATAGTTTGCATGGATATAGTTAAAGACCTAGAGAGTGACATAGGCTACTTTTATATTGAAAAATCAAAGAGTTTCCTCAGGATTTTAAAATTAGTAGGTAGTATTGTTCATCTATGGCTTTCCTACTGTCTTTTGCCTTTATTCTCTGTCTGAATATAGAATTAATGTTTAAGAGCATAGTCAGTGCAACTCGACTGTAACTTCAGGAATAAATCTAATCTAATCAGGTCTAAAGTATATATCATGTTCTAAGGCCTCTATCTAATCTGGAGAGATGTTATGATTTGGCTAGGGTATGTAAAAATGTTCTATAGAGTAAGTTTGAGGGGCTGGTTTAATCCTATAGCTGGGGAATAGTATTAAAAATTCTTTACATTACTTACCTATTAGTCCATATGAAAGAAACTTATGTATAGATGAAAGGGCAAGGCTTGTGACTGGTCCTGTGGTCTCCTTGCTTCTAATGACCTCTAGGAATGGGCTCAAGTAAGTTGACGGGTCCAACAGACGCAAATCATCCACTTGGTTCAAGATAGTCTTAAGATCTTGAAAGGTTCTCATGAGCACGTCATATTCGTCGTTTGGGAACGAGTGGGAGCCCCATCGGGTGCTCCGGCGCATGGCGGTGACCAGCATGGCCATCTCTCCCTGGACCACAAAAATTCCATTGCCCGGCAAAGACATTATTGCGAATTATCCCCAAAAATATATCACTATCACAACGTTCCACACTTAATGTTTTTTAAACACTCCAAACAGACTACATGTTTTTGAGTAGCTACGTGATAATTTAACTGATATTTCCTAACAATTTAGTTCAATTTTCCACTTAAAACGATGATATTAAAAGCAATTTTTAATCAAATTTAATCACGAAACACGATTCACGAAGCTCATGTTGACAATGACATGTTGACGTTTCAAAAATTTAGTTTTACTACTCGCCAACAGAGGGCGCTGTTGACAATAGACAAAGTTTTTTTTTATTTACCTTTGACAAAAGTTTTGACATGGTAACTTTTTGACCGAACAATCGATATTCATTGATTCGATTAATTCGAATCGCGATTATCTTAAAATTGAATAATGATAACTAATTTTTTTAAATTTTTTAATAGGGCAATATTGCAAAAATGTCGGTCAACCGAGGTTTACCTTTCTGACAAAATTTTCTGAAATAAAGAAATTGTTATATTCGTGACGTTCTGAGAATTAAATTTCTTTGCGTCGTATGTAACTGTAAGTTAAAAGTAAAGTTATTTCAAATTAAAGCGTATAAAATGAATTATTTATGTGAATGTGCGTTGTCACGCGTGCAATGGCTATCGACACAGATTTGTCAATTTGTTCTTTTTGTGTCCATGCAGTTATTCTTAAAAGTGTATCTGATTACGTTGCAGGCATCTCCTAACCTAGTTTAAAGCGACAATGGTTAAGAAAAAGAGACAGAGTGATCCCAGCGAGAATGGAGACGAATCGACGGAGTCTTGCGATGAGACTACGAAGTCTGCATGTCCTCATGTAGCTAGAGCAGTGGAGCTTGCCAAGCTGAAACGAGCCTTAAAAACGAATGGCTTCGAGAAAGAATGCGTTGAGTGCAAGAAAAGTGCTAAAATTGAGGTGGCTGACTCAGATTTTGAGGAAGACCAAACTCTTTGGATGTGCTTACGTTGTGGCTCCCAGCTATGTGGTCGCATGCGAAACAAGCACGCACTGAACCACTTCAACACCCCACACTCTGACCTACATGCAATAACAGCCAACACAACCACCTGGGAGGTTTACTGCTACACTTGCAACAATGAAATCTCCCCTACCAGCTCGAAGAAACTTCACGAGTGCATCGAATATCTGAAGAAACAGTCCACTTGTAACCCTAAACTACCACCAATAGAACTGCCCCTTGAAACACTGAGTCCAAAAATGTTAGAACTGACAATGCCATTAGAAACCGTTATGAGAAATGATAAGGGTAAAGATAAGGCTATAGCGTTGAACTTGCCTCGTGTACGAGGACTAACGAATCTAGGAAACACATGCTTCTTCAACTCTGTCATGCAATGTTTAGTGCAAACACCATATTTGTTGAATGTTTTGCAAGAAATGGCGAACCCAGGGGAGAGATTCACTTTGCCTGGTGGCAAGTTGAAGCTGAAAGGGGAACAGAGTGGGGACGAGGGTAAGGAGATGGATCTTCCCCCGATTACGGGGAAGCTGGCTGAATGGGGACCCCTGACCCGAACCTTGTCTGAGACATTGGCAGAATTACAGGCAGGTTAGTGTTGTTTTTAGTTCAAAACTTTTGTATTCCATTTTTAAATGAGGCCTGTGACTTTGCATGGATTTAGGTTTTTGAAATCCCATGTAAACTTAATTTTCCAGGTCTTTAACTAGGTAACTGTCATAGACTTCTATAATCTAATTTTTCGTTAATTTTAGTTTTATGTTATAAAGTACCTACCTTATCAATAATTAAGGGTTGATTTATTACTGTCCCGTGCGCCCAAGCAATTTAGCGTTCCAGTATGTAGAAACCAAAGAGGTGCGGGTATAATAAAACTGCCATACCCCTTCTAGGTTAGCCCACTTCTGTCTTAGACTGCATTATCACTTACCACCAGCTGAGATTGCAAGGGTTAACTTGTATCTGAATAAATAAATGTACAAATTCTATTCTGTTGTAAACTTCACCGAAAAACTGTTTTTCTGTTTGTTTGTATTTGTCTAGATTTGTAAAAATTACCAAAAATACTTAATATATTAAGAGTTGAAAGGTCAAATAATGCACTCGAAAAATTAAAGTAGAAAGTGTTATTGTGCAATGGTAATGAACTGTTTGTTGAGTATTATTAGATTCAGAATAATCATTATGTATATAATACTAATATTCATGTAAACAATATATTATGTTTTATATATTGTTTAAATATTTAAATGGAGACATAAATGTTTATTCAGTACTCTAGTACTGTAAAACAATAAAAAATACTACCTTTTTCTCGCGACAATGTCCAGGTCTTATAATTTATAGCCTTGGAGATGATGTAGCTATCTGTCTGTGAAAGAATTTTCAGAATCGGGTCTTTAGTCCTGGAGATTACCCCCTATATATACAGGCTAACAAATTTTACCTTTATAATCTAAATATATAAAAGGAAAACGTGACTGACTGACTGATCTATTAACACACAGCACTACTGGACGAATCAGGCTGAAATTTGGCATGCAGATAGCTATTATGACGGCATCAGCCAAGGAAGGGTTTTTGAAAATTCAACCCCTAAGGGGGTGAAATAGGGGTTTGAAATGTGTGTAGTCCATGCGGTCGAATTCGCGAATATTAGCTTGTATCATATAGGAAATAATATATTTCTTGTCCCAACTTACTTTTCAAAATAAAGAATTAGTTACAAGCAAATAAAAACAACTTACAAGTTAATCAAGCTAATTTTCTATATAACGAGGCTAATTGAATAAAAATAAGTGTTTTCAATATCTTAGACATGCAAGGTTACCCAGCTATTAGAACAGCAAATTATTTTAATATTTTTAGGGTTCCATACCTCAAAAGGCAAAACGGGACCGTTATATGATCACTTAGTTGTCTATCTGTTTGTCTCTCGGTCAAGAAACCTATAGGGTAATTCCCGTTGACCTAGGGCAGGTAGGTAGGTCTTATAGCACTAGTAAAGGAAAAAATTCAAAAACCGTGAATTTGTGGTCACATCTCAAAAAAAAATTAAAATGTGTTCCATGAAAAAATAATTAGTATTTTCAACGTAGACATTAGGATGAATGACACGACAATTACCTTTGTTTAGTAGTCTATTTGTATAAACCGCTCAACAATATTTGTATTAAACGTTTTTTATGTGAAAACAAGTAAATAACTAATGAGAAATACAATGATGCCACGAATTCTCAAAATTTGTCTTGCAACTAAAGTTGTATAAAAATCTGTTACATGATAAGGGACAAAAAATAGGTTAGCTGCGTCTCTGTTTATCACATTAGTAACTTTATCTGTGCTCTCATTTTAGTGCGAATGAGAAAGCAAACGTTCCTTTGTCTAGATTTTTTACTCCGTCTACAATTTTCAACTTTCAAAGTAAGATTAATATACCAAATGGCGTATCATATTGTTGTTGTTGTTTATTGTGTGGCTTTTAGTTGTGCCAACACAGTGCAATCCACTTCGCCAATATCGCGTTGCTTAGATAAAATAAGTATCAAAGGAGGTTGCTCAAGGCTCAAAAGGGCTAGAACCCAGAGCCGTAAAACCAGTAAAAAAAAGTAGGTTGCTCAGTTTAATAAATTCATCTACTAGCTGATGCCTGTTACTGAATTTTCCGTGTTTGCGATACAATAGTGGGGATTGGGGTAACCATATAAAAGGGCTTTACCTGTACACTTTAAAACTATTTTTTATTTATTTTTATGCATTATAGGTTTTGATTCATCATGCAAAATGTAGAAAAAATACGACTGTGGTACGAAACCCTCGGTGCGCGAGTCTGACTCGCACTTGGCCAGTTTTTTAAACATTATAATACTATAGAGTCCAATAGCCCCACCTACATTTAGGATAAAATTAGACTTCAGTTGTGACCCATTTCTAAATGCCAATAATACATTTTGTGTGCTAATGTAATATAACAGATAAACCGTTTTGTTTTTCTATTAGCTATGCTAATTGTATTCGAAATTTAAAGGATTCCATACCCGAAGAGTGCCAACAGAGTGCCCTATTACTGAGTTATCTGTCCATCCGTTTGTCTGTCAGCGGGTTGTAGCATGAATAGTATTTTTCAGAGTCTGTAGTGTATTTCTATTGCTGCTATGACAAATAAAAAAAAAACAAAATGGCGAATTGCAAAATCACACAAATTAATTAAAACAAAATGCGACCTATAACTTCATCCGTATTCGTCCATGAGAACTCTTTGATTTTCCGGGATAAAAAGTAGCCTATGTCAGTCTCCAGGTCTTTATCTACCTACCTATGCAAAAAATCACGTCAATCCGTTGCACCGTTGCGACGTGATTGAAGGACAAACCAACAAACAAACATACTTTCGCATTTATAATAAGGGTACTGATTCTATCTTACAAATATTTATTCTCCAAATGGGCATCAGCTAGTTACCAATAATATCTTGTGGCATTAAGTGGGGCACTGAAAGTGTCTCATCACAATTGTTCAGCAAATCAGTTTGTTCACAGTTGAAGGCGGCGTGTACACGCCAAGGAAGCTGCTGTCAGCACTAGTCACCAAATTACCACAATTCGGTGGCGGAGACCAGCACGACGCGCATGAGCTGTTACGGCATTTGCTTGAAGCTGTCAGGTATTCTTGTTTTTCCTTCATATTCATCCTGTCCCCCTACTTAGGTATGTCTGTCTATTCCAAATAAAATGTAGGTGTAACCCCCTTTTGGCAACCAATTTTCTGTCATTATATGGCAAGTGTAAATAGGCATTTTTTATACAAAAAATCGATCGGGTCAAATTGAGAATACCGGCGACAGGTGATGATAATTATGATGATGTAGATACTGCTAAACCTGTGCTGCAGAGGCATATTTAAATTTTGAATTAAAAAAATATTTCAAGATACCTTCTGATTTCTGCTAATACAGCATGGAACCCTATCTATTATGTCTTCTCACCTGACTGACTGATTTACCACACCTATCTACCACTAATGCATAGCTCAAACTACCGGACAGATCGGGCTGAAATTTGGTAGGCAAATATGAGATAGCTTTTTATGAGAAAGGATTTTTGAAAATTCTACCCACAGGGGGGGGGGGAGGAGGGGATATGCGTTTAAAATTTGTGTACCTAGTCCACGCGGATGAAGTCGCGGGAATAAGCTAGTTGTTCTATAAGAGTAGAAGATACATAATATTTTGTATGTCGGGCTGGAAAGTGTTTTCCATTTCAGATCGGAGGATCTGCGTCGGTACCAGTCGGTGATACTGAGCAGTCTGGGCATGAACTCCAAGGTGGACCCCGCCACGGTGGCCGGGGAGGTGCGGCAGAAGGTCAAGTTCTATGGACAGCAGGCTTCTGACACCATGCTGAGGCCTGAGCAGGTGACGTTTTAATTATATTCACTTTTCTTTATAATAACCATAATATTACAAAAAAACTGTCACCTATACCTATACTACTCAACAAAAACACTGTCACTATACACTACTCAACAAATGCTGTCATTATACCTATACTACTCAACAAAAAACTGTCATTATACACTACTCAACAAATGCTGTCATTATACCTATACTACTCAAAAACACTGTCACTATACACTACTCAACAAATGCTGTCATTATACCTATACTACTCAACAAAAAACTGTCATTATACACTACTCAACAAATGCTGTCATTATACCTATAATACTTAACAAAAAAACTGTCACTATGCAGGGTTAAATAAAAAATATCAGAAAGCTCTCGGCACGTAATTGTTATCAATAAAACTAACAGCTTTTGTTCTACGACTTTTTTTAAGAAGCCGACGAACAGATGAGTTGCCATACAATCTAATTATCAAAATAATTTGTAATTGAAGAAAATCTCCAATCTATTATGCGATTATTTGGATTCAAATTATATTTACCGAGGTGCCCACGAATAAACCTGTTCAAAATACTTTTCTAAAAAGAAATCTAAGCGAATTGCGCTTTTGTATATTTTTACGACATAATTGACATGTTTTCTTCCCATTTGTTTGTTGATCATGACGATGATGATGATTGTAGGTGTTCCGTGGTTTCCTGGTGTCAACACTGGAGTGCCAGGAGTGCTTCCACCAGTCGGACCGAGCGGAGTACTTCCTCGACCTCTCGCTGCCGGTCGCCACCTCCCGCCCTCAGCCGCCCGCGCTCGTGAGGAGGAAAACGCCTAACGGTAAGCAATCGTATCACTACCCATATTGTAAATGCAAGTGTGTTTGTTTGTTTGTCCTTCCTTCATGGCCTAACATGATTTTTAGAGATAGTTAAAAGTATGGAGAGAAACATGGCTACTTTTATCCCGATAAATCATTTTTTTTTAAATCTAAATCCACGCGAAGTCGTGGGCATCGGATAGTCATGTTATAAATGCAAAAGTGTGTTTGTTTGTTAGTTTGTCCTTTAATCACTCCGTAACGGGGCAACGGATCGGTCTGATTTTTTGCATGGATATAGTTAAAAAACAAAAAAAAAAAAAGACATGGAGATTGACATAGGCTACTTCTTGTCCCTGAAAATCAAACAGATCCCCACAGGATTTTTAAAACCTAAATTCATATGGACGAAGACGCGGGCACTAGCTAAACTTCTAATACAATTAAATTGTTTGCCAACCCCCTTAGTTAACACTAAACGAACCTTATGGTATACGTAATAAGGTCCAAAACTAATCTTTCAGACGATAACCTTTACAATACGCAAGAAGACAACAAGCCTTCGAAGCATCAGTTGAAAAAGGAAAAAAGATTGGCTGCCAAAAAATTCGGGAGGAAGAACAAAGGTGGTTTTTTTTGTACTAATTTATCCCTGATTGTTGTAAATAACATACATAACTCTAATAACTTCTGTATTCTCGTTATATCCAATATCAACCTATCTGTCGATGAGTTACTTAGCAACATTGTTATTTGTGAAAATTGACGCGTGCTTTATTTTTACGGCGTATTCCTCATTACTGAGGTTTTAAACCCCCACCATTATCACAATGTTAGGCTAGGTGTACCAATTTAATAGTTTTCTGTCTTCATGTTCCCAGGTAACTCAACCTCAACCGACAAAGGCGACGCCAACGGTACGAAGGAAGACGGGAAATCCTCCTCCGAGCAATCTGACGCGGACGTCGAAGATAACCTCGAAGACTTGCCACAAGCAACCAACACCCACACATCCGTAGCAACTCAAGCCGTAACTCATACTGCGTCTAACTTTGCCGCATACCTTATGGAGTCCGGTTACAACTCCGAAAAAGTCATCAGCTCAGACTCAATCCGTACCAGCCCGGTTGATATGGACAAAGAGAAAACGGATAACACCCCAGAATCAACGGATAAGGATAAGGACTTCTCCCAAGCTTCAACGAATACAATCCCCTTAGAAAATAAACCTTTAATACCTTTAGAGAATTTTAACTCCAATCCGGATTCGGGTGTTGCAAGTCCAGAGGCAACGAAACATAATTCAACAGAAACGGTTGATAATGTTGAACTATCACCAATCAATGGAAAGGAATTGGGTAGTCATAGTTCTTTATCCAGCGAAATTAACCTCGATCTGTCAAGTCCCCAACACAATAAACTATCCCCAGTTAAAAGTGATTACGAACGACCAGTTTCCAGAATATCATTCGCTCCTGAATATTCAAACGAGGTTGTCTCTAGAGGTATCAGTGTGCAGGCTAGTCGAGATCTGTTCGAGCACAGCTGGGAGTTCAACAATACCAGAAACGAGGATAATATGCTGTTCCAAGAATCAAATACAGAGGTCACGAACAAGCTAGAAGAATTGAAACTGGATATGGATTCGGAAATTAAGTCGAAACCGACTTGTCCTTCTCCAGTGTTGGCGGAAAGCGTAGACCCTCCTCCAACAGTCCCCAGACGCTACTTCAGCCCTAGCTCTTCCATACGACTCAAACCGGAAGAAAAGAGTATTGAAACAGATATTTCAAGCAGCTACCGTTATAATAACTCTTCTCCAAGATATATCTGTGATGAAGACGAATGCTCCATACAGTCTTGTTTGAGCCAATTCACAGCTCTAGAACTGCTTACTGGCAACAATAAAGTCGGTTGCGAGACATGCACCGAAAGAATCAATGGAAAAGATGGAAAAACCGTATATACAAATGCGACTAAGCGGTTTTTAGTATCGAGTCCACCGGCCATTCTTATCCTGCATCTGAAAAGGTTCCAGATTGGACCTAGATGTATGTTCCGGAAGATGTCGAAACATGTGGATTTTCCTACGATTCTTGACTTAGCTCCGTTCTGTGCGATGGATAAGCTAAAAAAGCTACCGAATGTAGCTCGTGGACAGAATGAGCTCCTATATTCTCTGTATGGCATCGTGGAGCATTCGGGAGGCATGCACGGGGGGCATTACGTAGCTTATGTTAAAGTACGTCAGCCGGTCAAACCTGGTGATCCGAGATGGTGGTTCCTCCCAAAAAGTGCTAATATCCCTGCTCCAGGAAGTGGAGATGCTGATGGGGACTCCGAGTCAGATCTGTCAGGGTACGAGTCGGGAGAAGGGGCAGCCCCGAGCATGGAACCCCCCCCTGGAAAATGGTACTATGTTTCTGACAGTTTGGTGTCCGAAGTTAGCGAGGATAAGGTTTTGCGTGCACAGGCCTATCTACTATTCTACGAGAGGATCTTATAAATCCCTCGAGGGCAGGTCACGAGCTATTCGATCGGCCGACAGTTAAGTCATCCTAGACCAAGTCATCAAGACCAAGGTAGTTCATCCATTCATGCCAATAAAAAGTTTGGTAATATGAAAATTGGTATTACTGAATTTCTGAAAAGACTTGAAACACGATAATGTGTTTCGACCTCGAAATAGATCAACGTTCTCGAGATGTTCAAACTTGTGCTAAAATCAAACCAAATCAAAGAGCTCGTATATCCCTAGTACAAGTTTTTATAGTTTTAGAAAACGAAATACATTATCGAGTTCCTTCATACATCTACAGCGCCATCTGTCGAATAAAAATCGCTGGTCTGGCTGCTGTATCGAATTGTTTATAATATAACCGATCCTTTTATATAATCCTGCAACTACCGGCTGATCGTTTAGTCTAATTTACGAAGTTGTTGAAGTGACGGCCTAGAAAGTGGAATGGTATTTACGAAGACTGACGCTCGGGATCGAGTATAGTGAGGTGCGAGACTATATAGTTTTTTCAATGGCTTTCTTTGATTTTACAAGCGAGTTACAGTAAAACGTGTAGTGTGCAAAGTAACTTATTAGGAAGTGACCGCGAATACTGTTCGTGAAATTAGACGTCAAAGTACCCTTAGTAGGTAGTTTCCACATCTCGAAATCTTAGATAATTTTCGTAAGTTTCTAAAGTTCGAGTTCGTGTTGGGCGTAAATCTACAATGAACGACTTTGTGAAAAGTAACCCACATTACAGATTATAGATAGTCAACATTAAAATAACGATATTTCAGTCCATATTACAATTTTCAATACCTGCAGCAAACTAGTACTAATGGTACGGATAATTAATTGTATCCCTAGTATAAGTTCTTATAGTATTCGAAATACGCTATCGAGTTCCTTCAAAACTGAACTAAAAATCGGTAATACATGTCATCGAAACTCACGAAAGCTATGAGTGTTCGATAATGTGCAAACTTGTACTAGGTGTGTACTTGCGCCGCCGGAATCCAGCGTCTCCCTGCGACTCGTTGATGTAGTCTGTCCACCTAGTTTGAGGTCTTCCAACGCTGTGCTTTCCGGTGTGAGGTCGCCATTCTAGCACCTTATAACCCGTCTATCAGTTTTTCGAGCGATATGATCTGCCCTTTGCCATTTTAGCTTTGCAACCCGTTGAGCTATCGGCTCCTCTGGTTCTCCTACGGATTTCCTTACTGATTTGATTACCATGTTATAATAAAATAACAGGTTCGGTGCTAAGTGGGCTATAATAGGGTCTTGGACTGTAGTAATAAAATGATGTGACTTTTTGTATAGTGGTAGTTTATGGGGCTAGATTTCATTATTAAACAATAATTAAAAGAAACATGATTTTTATTTATTTGTAACATAATTAATTATTAAAGTCACGCTGTACGGAAAGCGAATGCGTAAACGACAAATATTTGTAAATTTTTAACAAATAACATTTTCCAGCAGAAATTATTCTACGTTAAAAAACTTAAAAGCATTTCTCGTTTACGCATTGTGACGTCATTATTCGCTTTTTGTACAGCGTGACGTGAATAATTGTGTTAAAAATAGATAAAAATCATGATTTTTTTAAATTCTAGCCCCACTATACAAAAAATCACATCATTTTATTACTACACTCCAAGACCCTATTGTCATGGGTTTGTTGTTCCTGTACTCATTTAGATGCAACCCTCAGATTTTACGAGCAGATGTCGCGTAAGGCCCTCGTGTCTTATCTATAAACTATTTAAAGAATATTTATACGTACACAACACCCCACATCATTTGTTGCGCGTCTGATCCTTGCCTGTCTAATGTGTATAAAAGTGGTTTCAGACTTTTTTTTTGTAAAGGTGCTCCCACACGCATTTGAATAGAAACTGTTTTGTTTACCAATATATTATGAAGCTTGTAGAATATAACAAAATGGTCTGTCTGTCTGTTTCCAGTATTAAAATATCCCAAAATTTAGATGATTAGTAGTCCCAATTGTGTTCAGTTTATTTTTAATGTAATGTTCTTGAAGTTAACTTTTGTGTTTTAATGAAATAGGAAAAAAATATTAGATTTTTTTTAAATATAAGGCACTCAAAATTTTGTTTTACATTTGTGTTATTATCTAAAGTGGTTTCATTTAGTTTGTGGATGCCCAAAGTTCTTTTTGTTTAAATGCCAATTTTCGTTCTCTTGTGAAACTAATTTAATATTAATTAATCATTTAGACATACCTTAAGAAAAATACCAAAAACAAGCAAAACGACTGTATTTAATTTATTGAAAAATGCGTGAAATAAAATTTAATTAAAAATGTTAGTTAAAGAAATGACCAATAAATAGGGCAGGGTTTGGTCTAAATGTCCGATAAATAGGGCTGGTCTAAGTAAAATATAGTGTCGGTGCACCTTTATTTTATCATTTATAATATTATTTAATTTGGTCGCATAAGTTCTAACACCTTCGGACGTAATTTTTGACCGGTTTTTACATTTTAATACAATTTGCTATAGACGCGTTGTTTCGGCCAGTCGAAAACAAGAAAATGGCCAACAAACACTCAGAGTCGCTTAATCGTTACTAAAGTTTAATTAAAACGAGACAGATAAATCTCTCACATAAATCTGTCTCGTTTTAACTCAATCTTGAGTAATGATTAGTACGGCTGTTAAAGAAATATAAAAAAAACAACTGCACTGTATCCATAACCCAAACTTCTGAAAACAGCAAGTTATTTCGCTGTCCTGTAAAGTTGCTGATGTTGGCTTACGTTGTGTTAGAACTTTAACGACACGATTCGTGAATTGAATTATATTTAACTATGCGAAACGATTTGATAAGATTTAAATGTATCATACTCGAAGGTACGTATTCAATATATTTTAAAATGTGCAATTCAATGTAAATGCTGTTTGAATATCTTGAAATTTCACATTACAATGAACATTTACAATGTGATCTATAAAACATCACTTGTGTTAGGGTATGAAATGTTAGGAAATGCAAAGATTGTCGATCGGCATTATTAAATTCGATCTACGGTATTTATTTTATTTTTTCGAATTATGTAATTTCAATGGTAGTCTTCCATTGAAGTGTCAACATTGTAACGTAATTTCTAGTTTCGGCATAAGTGTATCGTTGACCATTGATTGTATATCTGTCTAGATTACTGTCCTTTAAAAATGGCATACCAACGGCACAGATAAAAAAGGCAACAGTGTGGCTAATTCCGTTGTATACAATCTCTAAACTAAACTAAAATAGCACGTCTTAATCTATTGCTATCCCTTTTATAATGTTGTTTGCGGAAAAGGATAGCACTATATTTAGATCTGTTAATTTAGTTTAGTTTAGAGATTGTGTACAAGAGAATCGGCCTCAATATCTTTGCTTTATTTTTAACAACATTGAATAATTTAAACAAGTTCCAAGAAGCTACCAAGTCGATTTATTATACTATGTGTTAGATAATGTTCGCAACATCCCGGCAAGCTGAGGTGAGAACTGATGTGTAGATGTACCAAAAAAATAATGAGGTCTTAAAGAATTTGTTTAAAACTCCAATGTAACAATCCTGCAAACAGCTGATCGTGGAAATGAATTCGTAAAAAAACATCTATGAACTCGAAGGGCCGTTTGAACTATTGTCAAGTTGCAGAGACTTGCCGGAATTATTGCGGACTATAAGTCCCGCAAATTACTAATGCGCGTGGCCGACATTTTAGTGACGTCAACACTTGACTGAAGTTTCGAGCTGCTGGTATATTTTTACTTAAATATACGTCAAAATGACGTCATTTCGATGTTAATGAGACATGGTTCCAGCGCAATAGCAATTTGTGGGACTTGTACAAAACCGCAATACAAAGAGCCATAGAGAAGAAAAAAGAAAATCGTGCTTTTGACATGAAATTCGACACAAAGTTAAAATGGCGCGTGAGGAGTTAAATTTTACGCGCTATACACAGGTACCTCATATTTTGTCACGTTATATGATTTATCAAACACGCTGTAAAAACTACCAATTTATTTCATCTAGGCAAGTATATATTCATATTCAATGATCGTTTTATAAGAAATATCGATGTATGCCTTACCTTATTTATTACAGTGTGACGTCACATCCTAGTATACAATATAATATTATGTGAACGAAAATGGTCTCATGGAATTTGCCAACGGTTTTTGTGTTTTGGCGGCGGACGGCTATTTCGTCTGTGAACTTTACCGATTTAGTTATTTTTCTGTTAGTTAATAATAATAATTAATCATGTAATGAGCTTATGTTTATTGTGTCCCTTATAAAGAGGTATATATCCCCCCCGAATTGTTTTAAAACTCGCGCCAAATAAAAATTCGATTCAAATATCATTTCTGATACTGTCCGTAGCCTATTCTCACATGGGAAGTTTTTAGCGCGAGTTTAGTCCGAGATTTTGTATTTTCTAAAACGAAATTCGATGTAGACTTCCAAACATCTACGGCTAGCGCCTTTAGTATAATCGGTAAATCGGTAATATGGAATACATTCCAGACTTTACAGATTACGAAATTCGTGAAAAACAAAGTTTTCGAAATGCGCAAAACTCGTGCTAGGTGAAAGGTCGTTTAAAATTACTTTTCTAAATCTTTAAGTATCTATCGTCCTCGGTTGTGTTCAAGATAAAACACAGTTTTTTCCCATGTGAGAATAGACATAAACATAATATGCTTTCTTGCTCGCACATATGCGGTCAATCCACTGTTCGAGTGAGAAAACCGAGTGGTAGTGATACCTACTCTAAATTAATATTTGTATACTCATATTTTATAAATAGGCATCTCATTTTGTGTAATGTAATATGTATTGAATATTGATCCATTCGTTGAGTGCTCAATTTACATACACTGTTCCTGTGTTTGGTTTTTATTAAGTTTGGACGAAGCTTATAGTGAAAGATTAATAAATGGATAAATAAACCATTAGATATGGTCAAGCGAACAAAATTTTTCACGGTTTAGAAATGAAATAAATCAGCGCCACCTCTTAGATACTAATGAACGACCCGTTTAAAATCCATACGTTACTAAGGTTGCATTGGTGCTATAGCACCAGTGAGTCGGTGCCATTTTGTGTGTTCAATAATCCTGTCCATACGAAGTTATATATAAGTCAATGTTTTTTAATAACTTAGATAATATTAGTGAAGGCAAACATTTATTTTGCATAAAATAAAATAAATAAATTTTACATAAACAAATTTTAAATAAAATAAAATAAATAATTAGAAATGAAAAATATCATCTAAACCATTGTACCGAGGCAAGGTGCCCATAACGCTGGCTGCGTTACCTCGTTGAATACCCAGACTAATATGCGAGGTAACTGCCAGCCCTCCAGTCACTCGAACTCAGTGAGACGGGATGACAGATCCTTCAAAAATCATTTAGGATTTCTTAGTAATCATTTTCGCAAAGCATTACTATCGATAAAATTCGTGTGAGATTTGTTATAGCCATTTCTTGTATCTACACAAGCCCGGCTGAGATCCCCACACCCGTCCCGCCCCTCTGTCAAGCTGCGCGGATGTTATATCCGATGCGAATCCGAGGCACATGAGGTATTCTCACGGATGACGGGAAGTGCAGTGCGTAATGGCCGTGTCCGAATGCGTCGGTATAGTAAACTATACACATAACACATAATGTCTGTTGTAATAGCTATCTGCTTGCAAAATTTCAGCCCGATCCGCCCAGTAATTTGAGCTGTGCGTTAATAGATCAGTCACTCGGTCAGTTCTTCCTTTTTATAATTATAGATACAGGCTTTCTGTAGTTATTTTTCACTATAAGCTTCCTGTACAGTAGTTGTTCATTTTAACTGTTTACTATCGCCAGGAGTGGTATGTATTGTGCCGTTATTTTATCGTATTGATTTGTGTTGCATTGATTATGTATTTGATAATTTTGTATATTGAAACAGCTTATAATATTGTGTTATAAACATGTGTATTAAATTAAAAATAATATAGTTTTAAACCTCTGTTGTTGTTTTTCTTTATTTTTAAAAAGCGTGATGTTTAAAAAGGGGCCAGTAAGTGCGTTTCGGCTGTGGTTTAGGTTCGGGGCAAACCTCGCCTTTAGAGCCTCAATAGCTCAACCGGTAAAGGAGTGGACTGAAAACCGAAAGGTCGACGGGTCAAACCCCGCCCGTTGCACTATTGTCGTACCTACTCCTAGCACAAGCCTGAGTTGAGTCCAAGCTTAGTTGGAGAGGAAAGGGGAATATTAGTAATTTAACATGGCTAATATTCTTTAAAAAAAAAAACTATGGCAGAGCCGAGGCGCATCGAAGCGAAATTCTTTGGCGCTTCATACATTGGCGTTACTCGCAAGAGACGATACCGCAGTCGCATGTCAGAATACATCACATACCGAGCACTGCTGCGCGATTGCGGGAGAATGACAGCTACAATGTCACGATCGCAATAATCTCTGATTGGTTAACGCTCGCTCACTATTGGCAACAATGCATTGTTGCAACAAGAATCGCACAAATTCAGCCAATCGGAACAATTGAGATTGTAATAATGATTGATACATGTTTTAGACAATCGCCCTTGGTCTCCCTCAGAATGAGAATTTGTGATATGTATTATCGTATAAACTCTTAAGAACTTTCGTCAGAGAACGAAAATAAAAAATAATATACAAATATTTTTAAATAATCTTTATTCATACAATATAAAAATATAAATTGGTAGCGACCCCTGCGCTCGCTACCTATTGTGCCAACAACAACTGTACAAAGTTTGTACTCAATCGAATGGGTAACAAACAGATAAGTAGGTAGGTACATTTTTATATAGGGAATAATTATTACGAATACATCACTACATATTATTATAAATGCGAAAGTGTTGGTTTGTCCTTTCAATCAGGTCGCAACAGATCGACGTGATTTTTTGCATGGGTATAGTTAAAGACCTGTGTTGACGACATAGGCTACTTTTTATCCCAGCAAACATCGATATAAATGACAAGATACGGTCAAGCGAACAAAATTTTTCACGGTTTTGGAACCAAATAAATCAGCGCCACCTCTTAGATACTAATGAACGACCCGTTTGAAATCCAGACGTCACTGAGGTAGCATTGGTGCTAAAGCACCACTGAATCGGTGCCATTTTGTTTGTTCAATAGCCCTGTCCGTACGAAGTAATATATAAGTCAATGCCAGCAAATCAAATAGTTCAACGGAATTTTTAAATCATAAATCGAATCGGACGAAGTCGCGGGCATCAGTTTGTCCTTTTATATATGTAGAATCACAAATAAATTTAACGATTGTCCATAAACTTTAATAATAATATGTTATTTACAATTTACATAGTATGTATGCTATGCTATAATCCACTGGCCTGCAGTCTGCTCTTCAACGAGTCGACATGAAAATCTTCAAATGGTATAAGTCTAGTTATTTTGGGCGTCTCCAACATTGTTAGCTCTATTATACAATATAACACTTCTAGTTTGATCTTAGCTTGCTGTAGCGCCTGAAAGAAGAACATTGCAAATTAAGGTGGTTTGATACATACGGCCGCGAAAATTCAAATTTTAGTTAGTTTTTCGAAAACAGTAGACTCATCATACATCGAAAGCTTATGGTAATGAGTTTTGCGGGCATAACATTTATGCATCTACATGTTTTTCCATAAAAACTTTGGTCAAAAATACTCATTTTGTTCATATTTGTTCCTGAATGATAATTTTCTGAATTTTCCCAGATTTGCACAAATATGTGATATAAATGAGTATTTTTGACCAAAGTTTATATGGAAAAACATGTAGATGCATAAATGTTATGCCCGCAAAACTCATTACCATAAGCCTTCGATGTATGATTAGTCTACTATTTTTGAAAAACTAACTAAAATTTGAATTTTCGCGGCTGGATCTATCAAATTACCTTTAATGACGGACAGCGCTATCCATAGGGCCACCAACCACAAATTTACGGTTTTCGC
The DNA here is from genome assembly GCF_902806685.2 of Maniola hyperantus. Taxonomy (NCBI): domain Eukaryota; kingdom Metazoa; phylum Arthropoda; class Insecta; order Lepidoptera; family Nymphalidae; genus Maniola; species Maniola hyperantus. Next base: position 1,624,539 of record NC_048554.1, on the reverse strand, counting down.
ATTTTTTATTTAGTTGTGCTATAAGGCACTTGTTGACGATTCAATTATTTCTATAATCTTACCGTTTCAAACATCCCCCTAATCTCTGGTTTTCTACCGATCTGTTTCCTCAACTGGATCATCTCTTGTGGAGTATAACCGACCAATTTGGATAGCACATCACTCGTAAAGTCCACGTCTAGGCTCCCCGTACCATCCACAATGGTACACCTTAAGGTCCAACCCTCTTTACTGACTGACAACTTCGAAAGTAACTTCAGAATCTGCCCTTTGACTTTGAAAACCCTACCTACTTTAATAGAATCACTCAAATTTTCAATCTGTTTTATATAAACAAACGGTTCCGACGACACTGGAATTTGGACTTTAGTTATATGCGAACTGAATTCATTTTCTTTTGCGTCTAACTTAGCTTCTATTTCCCTCAAATAGTCTTCATCTTCGAAGCACATGTCTGCATCGTCAGGATAATCTTCGACTGTATTTACACCTGTAAGTGTAGGGTTTGTTTTCATATGATTTTCAACTGTATTTGTAGGTAGCGTAGGGTTCATTTTAAAATAATTTTGAATCTTATTGGTGCTACTTGTAGAGTTGGTTTCGTTTGAAGGATTTTGAACTCTATTTGTACTATGTGTAGGATTCGTTTTTAATTTCTTTTCTCGATTGTGTATATTCGTTTCTGAGGGTCGTTTCATACGATTTTCGCAGTACTGTGCTTCAATAGCATTGAGTTCGTCAAAGTCTATGTCGTCGTCCGCAAAGTTTGAGACTTGTACGCCCGTCACTCGGGCGATTGGTCTGGACGTTTGGTCAAACGTTGGCTCCAATACTGGTTCACTTATTGGCGGGGGCATTTGAGTGTGTGGACTTGGTATATTTGTGTTCCTTGGATGGTTCAACGTTGAATCTAAATTCGTTTCTGAAATTAAATAGATTAAATATTACACAATCATCCAGTAGTTTGAACTAAGCGTTGATAGATCAGTCAGTCAGTCACTTTCTCCTTTTATATATTTAGCTCAGTAATTAATTTAGATAACAACCATCTAAATTAATTACTGAGCAACGCAATTGTAATACTTTAAATAAACTATGAATTAGTTTATTTAAAGTATTATTTATATATTCTTTACACAATCAACATTTACGAATATAGGGTCAAATCAACTTCATCGTCAACGGAATCGTCATCATCATGAACGGAAGTCCCTACAAGAGACCTAAGTCTAGCTGTGGATGTTTATCGATTGACGATGATGATGATGATGAATATAAGTTACCTTGTGCGACGGGTAATCCCAACTTGTCAGACAAGAGACAGGCCTGTGTGTTATCGCTCAGGTCGCTCGCTTCACCACCGAGCAATTCTATGCAGCTTTCTGTTAACAGCAGCATGCCGCGACGGCATTCCACTGGACCTATAAATAAATAAATAAACAAATAATAATTTATTCATGAGAACGCAGGTGACATAAAGTTAGAATATCAGTTTAAGAGCTTTATAAATTCTACAAATAACTTTAATGGTATATGACGTATTATTTAATATTTCGCCTAAGTGGAGTTAAATTAATAATTACTTACATAAAATTACAGAATCTTCAAAATAAATTAATTAATAAATCTATAAAAAATAAGGTCGATATACATTATTTTCTGCCGTGTACTGTCACAATGTATACAATTTTCGATTGAAGTCATTTCGGTCAGACCACTTTGGTCTAATTCAGTCCAGCTCGAACGTATCCGGTCTAGTCCAGTTTTACCCAATTTGGTTCAGCCCGATTCATCCCTGTTGGGTCTGGACCGGTTCAGTCCAGTCAGTCAGTCAGTCAAGTAAAATAATCCCAGGCTTAGTGTGGGTGGCTGATACAACATACCTTTTATACATATATCACACTGGGTTTACTCACGTGTTTAGTCAACGTTAGCCAGACTAATTTCGAACCCATCCAGGGTCCTTTTTCACTGGCGGGGTGATTACGTATCCCGCGACAGGCTTGCTATAGGCGTAAATCTCGCGATCATTGCTGTCAAACGTCCGGCTAGAGAGAGACAGCAATAGCCACAAAGCAAAATAAGAAGAAGATAGCAAATGAACTGTCGGATTGCTACTGCTGTCGCGTTGCTGTCACTACTGCAAAGTCTTACGTAATCACCCCGCGGGACTTCAGTGATATAGGTATATTGGAAAATTACATGCGTGGAGTGACAAGGATGGATAGAAGAAAAGATGAGGGGTAATAGGCTGGCATGGTTTGGGCATATAATGCGGAGGGAAGAAAGCCATGTCACATGAAGAATTGATAAGTATGCATGTGGAAGGAAAAAGGAGGAGAGGACGACCAAAGAAAACGTGGATGGATTGCGTGAAAGAGGATATGCGTGTAAAAAGGGTGGATAGTAGGTACGTTGACGAACGACAGAAGTGAGTGGAAGAAGAAGACATGTTGTGCCGACCCCACGTAGCGTGGGATAAGGTAAGGAAGAAGAAGAGGAAATGAGGAATCACATCACACGATAGTTTAAACGCTAAAATAAAATATACCTTTTATCAAAACTTTGCACCCCGGCGTAATGTCGAGACTCAAGTTTCTCATTGGCTTATACTCAATGCCAGCTACCTCCTGCTTGCCGTCCGTCATGCACAACTTTATCATCCTGAAAACACAAAGCAAAGTTAAATAGTTTTAAAAATAATAAAGCAGTGGGCAAGTGTCCTTTTCTCTGGTCTCTCAAGGTCTCTGTCACTCAAACCTATATGACGTTTTGTCAGTCTCAACGACAGAGACAGTGCTCTACAAATTTGCTATCTCCCAAGGTACTATCTCCTTTTGGCCGCGTACTGTACGTGGCTCAGTCTACATTTAAGAATGTAGCATGATCTTTTGTCAATAATTTAAGTTCATAGTAAGTAGTAGCAATAGTAGTGATAGCGTAGTGGTTAATACGTCCGCCTTCTTCGGTCGGAGGTTCGATCCCGGGCACGCACCTCTAACTTTTCGGAGTTATGTGCGTTTTTAAAACAATTAAACATCACTTACTTTAGCGGTGAAGATAAACATTGTGAGGAAACCTAAATGCCTGAGAGTTCTACATAATGTTCTCAAAGGTGTGTGAAGTTTGCCTATTTGCATTGGGCCAGCGTGGCAGACTAGTGGGCCGGTAATGGGTTGATCGTGAGTAAAAATAGTAGGCTGTAGCAGTCATATTCTATAGCAGCTGGAATTAAGTATGGAATACCAAAAATTTGGTAGTTGAAAAAATTACTAATCACCTATGACTTGGGACTTTATCATCAAACTTGGTAGTGGCGTCAATGTTTTCTGTATTAACTTTCTGAAGTTTCAAATACTGTTGGTAGGCAGGAGTACCTGAAAATAAATACAATAGGAGAAATAAAAGAAATTTTTAGGGTTCCGTACCGCAAAAGGAAAAACGGAACCCTTATAGGATCACTTTGTTGTCTGTCTGTCAAGAAACCTACAGGGTACTACCTACTTCCCGTTGACTTAGAGTCATGAAATTTTTCAGGAACCCAAAAAAATACAAATAGCATAAAAACACTAGTTTTCCTTCATGAAATAAATAAATTGTGATTAGATTTGAATATCTCTTTTCTGTTATTCTTGAAATACTAACCAATATCACAGACAGCATTGATTTGCAACACAAATCGACCAATCAAACAAGTCTTGTGCGTGGAGCTCAGATTGGCAGGCAGCGATCCAGGACATATGTCTGTCAAATTGTTCAGTAACCATTGTTCCTTGGCCTGGCTTTGTATCTCTTTTATGTCCGTGCAGCCGCTCTCCTCCATGAAATAGTTTACACATCTGTAATAATTTTTTTTTTAATAGACTAAGCAGCTATCGCTGATGCGTCTATATCAGAAGTGCTTCGAATTTTCCAAATGTTTTTCCAATCTATTCTTGAACTGGTTAACAGAACTTGACATAACCACATCCTTAGGCAATATTCCATATGTGAACAACTCTGTTGGTCACAAAGTGTTTTAATGGATTTGATGATGGCAATAATTGATATTGTAGCTTAATATCATGTCCTCTAAATCTAATAATAATCCATGCTAATTATTGATCTGATGACATGGATCTGAGACATGTTGAGAACTATGGGCCTCATAAGAAAGCGAGTCACTCAGCGGGCGATGGAGAGAGCTATGCTTGGAGTTTCTCTACGTGATCAAATCAGAAATGAGGAGATCCGTAGGAGAACTAGAGTAACCGAAATAGCTCAACGGGTTGCGAAGCTGAAGTGCGAAGTTTAAGACAACGCTCTACGAAGCCAAAACCTCTTTCTAAAAGAGACGTGCTGGCGAAATTTTGCTTTAAAGCTGTAATAAAAAAGTTTTCCCAGCACTCACCCTGATATCCAATCTTCATCAGCTAGCATATAAAGTGAAGCCAAAAAATTCCGAACAGAATTCAGTATGGCGGTTGTAGACATTGTGGTCATACTTTTATAAAACGATTTAATTGAATTGAATATGAAAATAACATTTAATTTAACATTTTTTCACAAAAACATCCACTTAATTTTATTTTGGCGGCCACTGGCGGCCACAGAGTACATTATATATACTGGTATAGAGACGTCAGCTAATCTTTCGTAGTGGCGCCATCTGTTTCTAATTGCAGTAACTATTGTATGTAATTTATTTTTAATTTTTTCCGGCCTTGGATACTAGTTTTTTAAGATCCAAAAGGTAGGTACACGTCGCAATATGGCAGAAATTCAGTCTTATTCTTAGTTCGGCCGCATTATTTATTATTTTATACATTGAAAGAAGTACTTTCAGTAAGTACTGAAAGTTAAGGTAATAAAACAAAACCCGTAATTTATTATTTAAAACTAAATTTTCTTTTTTTCTTTACACATGATTTTTGTACTGCATTCTCTATAGGTATTAGGTTATGTTGAATTTAGCATGAATTTATAAGTGAATATCCCAGCAGTACACTTGAATGGATGGATCACGGATGCAGTAACACTGCGTAAACAAAAATGTGGCACAAACATGGATTTCAAGGTTGCTATAGTACCCTTATTATAAATGCGAAAGTGTGTTTGTTTGTTGGTTTGTCCTCTAATCAAGTCGCAACGTGCAACGAATTGACGTGATTTTTTGCATGGGTATACTATAGACTATACATATAGTCTATGGGTATAGATATAGATATAGACCTAGAGAGTGAAATAGGCTACTTTTTATCCCGGAAAATCAAAGAATTCCATCAGTGTTTTTAAAAACCTAATTCCACGCGGATTAAGTCGCGGGCTTCAGCTAGTAGCATAGGAGTAATAGTGTCCTGTGGCTAGTAGCACCTAGTAGTAAATAAAACTTTTTGAGTCGTAGAGATCTTCTTCATCTTCTTAATTTGCTTTATGGGAAGTCGTAGAGATACCAGACTACAGTGCGACAAGGCTCTCTTGCCACTTGATTGACATTGACAGGGGGGCGCTATTGGAGAACAAAGGCTTAGAATATTCAAACAAGAACAAAGGGGACACTTGACGGCACCGTTGGTTCCGATTTCACCACGCGCCAAGATAGCCTTGTCGCACCGTAATTTATTTTTTGATAAAACGCCATCTAGTTCTAATTGCACAAACTAAAATTATAGAGATTTTTTATACTAAACAACATTAGTTCTATCTGTTAAGACCCTGCTGGCGGCCACCAATCATACCAATCACAGAGTACATTGAATATACGGGTTGAATATACCAATTGCCACCACCACAGAGTACATTATATATACTGGTATAGAGACGTCAGCTAATCTTTCATAGTGGCGCCATCTGTTTCTAATTGCAGTAACTGTTCTTCTTCTTCCTTACCTTATCCCACGCTACGTGGGGTCGGCACAACATGTCTTCTTCTTCCACTCATTCCTGTCATTCGTCAACGTATTATCCACTTCTTTTTCACGCATATCCTCTTTCACGCAATCCATCCACCTTTTCTTTGGTCGTCCTCTCCTCTTTTTTCCTTCCACATGCATACTTAACATTCTTCTAGTGACATGGCTTTCTTCCCTCCGCATTATATGCCCATACCATGCCAGCCTATTACCCCTCATCTTTTCTACCACTGGCGCTACTTTCAAACTACCCCTTATATATTCATTTCTTATCTTATCCATCCTTGTCACACCACACATCCATCTCAACATTCGCATTTCAGTCGCATGTACTCGCCTTTCATCCGTCCCTTTTACCGCCCAACATTCTGAACCATACAATGTGACAGGTCTAACGACTGTTTTATAGATTTTCCCCTTAAGTTTAAGGGGCATTTGCGGGTCGCATGTAACACCTGAGACCTGTCGCCATTTCATCCATCCCGCATTCATTCTATTGTTCACGTCTCGGTCAATATTACCGTCGTTTTGGAAGAGCGAACCGAGGTACCGGAAATTGGAACAAACAGGTAAGGTTATGCCATCTAGAGCAATCTCAGAGAAACTGGAGGGGCCACCGAAGTCACAGAACATATGTTCTGTCTTAGTCCGGCTGATCCTTAGGCCAACACTTTCCAATTTCTCTTGCCAGCTACATAGTCTGTTCTGGACTTCGATCGCATCTTCTCCGACAAGCACAATGTCATGCACCAGGGTGCCTGCTCCTGTATGTTTGACGTCAGAGCATCCATTATCAGGGCAAACAAGTAAGGACTTAAAGCCGATCCCTGATGCAAACCTACTTCCACATTGAACCTGTCTGTAACTCCAGCTTCTGACCGGACCCTTGTGCTTGCTCGTCTATACATCGCTTTCACAAGCCTCACGTACTTCCCAGGCACTCTCTTTACTTTCATAGCCCACCACAAAACATCACGAGGAACTCTATCATATGCCTTCTCCAGGTCGATAAATACCATGTGCAGGTTTCTACGTGCACCCCTGTATTTCTCGCAGAGTTGACGGAGTGCGAATATTGCATCTGTGGTACCTCGACCGGGCATAAACCCGAACTGGTTTTGTGTGACCTCAGTCTCCTCTCTCAGTCTCCTTTCTATCACTTTTTCCCAAATCTTCATACTATGCGACATGAGCTTTATTCCTCGATAGCTGTTACAGTCTTGTACATCACCCTTGTTTTTGTAAATGGGCACCAACAAACTGTTGCACCATTCTTCGGGGATCTCCTCCTCATGCAACAGCTTATTGAAGAATAAAGTCAGCCAGCTCCATCCATCTTCTTTTAGGAACTTCCATACTTCAGCTGGTATACTATCTGGCCCTGTTGCTCTACCATTTTTCATACTCTGTACTGCCTTTCTTACTTCATCTATACTCACCTGTTCTACCATACCCAAGTTAGTTGGTACATTATCTAACTCTCCACTCCACTCATTCTCTTCATTCATTAACTTTCTAAAATATTCTCTCCAACGGTCTTTTATGTCCTCTTCATTTGTTAAAACTTTCTTTTCACTATCCTTTATGCATTTGATGTGAATAATATCCCTTGCATTCTTTTCTCTTGCTCTTGCTAGTCGGTATAAATCTTTTTGGCCTTGGGGGCTTTCAAGAGACCTATACAATTTTTCTTGTGCCTTTCCCCTTGCGATACCGACAGCTCTCTTAGCTTTCTTTTTACGCTCCATATATACTTCCCTTTTATTTTGTTTCATAATTACGTCACTATCGCTCACTCCTTTCCACTCTTTAAAGGCATCTTTTTTTTCTTTCAGAACTTTTTGTACGTCCTCACTCCACCACCAGGTGTCTTTGTCAATCCGCCTTCTATTCTTCGTCTCACCAAAAATATCCATTGCCACACTCCTCATAAATGAAGCCATTTCATTCCAGCACTCATTCACCGATTTCTTTTGAAAATCACCATCCATTTCAATCATTTTGTCTACCACTCGTCTTTGAAATTCTATCGCGCACTCCTCTTTTTCTATCATGTACCATTTTATTTTAGGCAGGGTTTTAGGCTTGGACTTGATGGTTTGAACCTTTACTTTCATTTCCATTAGTAAAAGTCTGTGTTGAGATGCTAATGGTTCCCCCGGTATGACTTTACAGTCCTTCACTGTGTTAAGATTTTTCCTGCTAATTAGAAAATAGTCTATTTGTGATCTGTGGTTGCCACTTTGGTAAGTAATTAAATGCTGGTCTCGTTTCTCAAAAAATGTATTTACTATGACCATGTCAAAGGCAGATGCCGATTGCAGTAGTGTTTCTCCCTCTCTGTTTCGAGTCCCAAATTGCAGTAGGTAACTATTGTATGTAATTTATTTTTAATTTTTTCCGGCCTTGGATACTAGTTTTTTAAGGTCAACTATATAGCTATACGTATAACAGGTATAACACGTGTGCAGGTTTGATTCATATATAATTTTTATAGGTAGTGACTTCAAAGAAAATACGAATCAAAAATTATAATCCTGCTTAGGTAGATACACGTCGCAATAAGGCAGAAATTCAGTCTTATTCTTAGTTCGGCCGCATAATTTATTATTTTATACATTGAAAGAAGTACTTTCAGTACTAAAAGTTGAGGTAATAAAACAAAACCCGTAATTTATTATTTAAAACTAAATTTTCTTTTTTCTTTACACATGATTTTTGTAGTGCATTCTCTATAGGTATTAGGTTATGTTGAATTTAGCATGAATTTATAAGTGAATATCCCAGCAGTACACTTGAATGGATGGATCACGAGAGTGAAATAGGCTACTTTTTATCCCGGAAAATCAAAGAATTCCCTCAGTGTTTTTAAAAACCTAATTCCACGCGGATGAAGTCGCGGGCTTCAGCTAGTAGCATAGGAGTAATAGTGTCCTGTGGCTAGTAGCACCTAGTAGTAAATAAAACTTTTTGAGTCGTAGAGATCTTCTTCTTCTTCTTAATTTGCTTTATGGGAAGTCGTAGAGATACCAGACTACAGTGCGACAAGGCTCTCTTGCCACTTGATTGACATTGACAGGGGGGCGCTATTGGAGAACAAAGGCTTAGAATATTCAAACAAGAACAAAGGGGACACTTGACGGCACCGTTAGTTCCGATTTCGCCACGCGCCAAGATAGCCTTGTCGCACCGTATTTTTTTTTTTGATAAAACGCCATCTAGTTCTAATTGCACAAACTAAAATTATGGAGATTTTTTATACTAAACAACATTAGTTCTATCCACTACCTATCTGTTAAGACCATAGATTATCTACTATGGTTAAGACCCTGGCCACCACTGCCACCAATCAAAGAGCATTGGTATATATATTTTTTTTAAATTTATTTTACGGCCCTGGATAACAGTCCTTTAAGGCCTGCATTGGTATATAAGTTGGTATACCATATGTAAAAAGTACTCTGTGTTGGTATATAACACAGAATACATTAAATATAGGGGTATAGAGTTAACTCTGAGAATTATTGCATAGCGCCATCTAGCGATATGTGACGTCACGTTTGTTGTGGGCTCTTCTCAGACCAGCGCGTTTGGAACCCTCGTAGCTTTAGTTTTAAGTTTGCGTAATAATTATCACCACTATATCTTACAAATCTAACACCATACCAGACCATCAATAAGAGTAATTTATTACCTATTTTGAATAAATCATTTGACTTTGACTAAACCCGTCAAAAATCGCGCTCCTCAGGATATTTCTTAAATAATATTATTCCCCAACGTAATTTCCAAAAATCAAATTTTAATTGATTTGACTTTTAGAAATTACTTTGGAGACAATGGAATTTGAATTTAAACAGTTTAGCGATTACACAGTTTTTTATAATTTATTTTATTAAATAGATTAAATGCCAACATTTTAATTATATCACCTTCGTCTAAATCTAAAATTTCAATTCAAAATCAGCATGGCACACTCGTCGGTTTCGATACACATAGTGAGGAACCAAAGATGTGTCTAGTCCAACAGCTCCAGTCCACGCAAGATACCGATCCATTTCTTTTTCAGGATTGGGAAATGAACGAAGAACTGTATCATCTTTGCCTGAAAAAAAAATTGTGAAAACTGACCACATACCGTTGCATAATTCATCATCATCAATGAGTACTACTACCAGCTTCTGTTTATGACTTTGTCTGCGAGGACTTTAGAATTGGTGCATCCCGCATAATATACCATCTCCGTTGCTAATTAGCCTAATCCAAATTGTTTCTTTAATTGTGATGTGGAGGAGTAACAAACATCCAAAATTACATATTATCTAAATATATAAAAGGGAAAAGTGACCGACTGACTGATCTATCAACGCACAGTTCAAACTACTGGACGGATCGGGCTGAAATTTGGCATGCAGATAGCTATTACGACGTAGGCAAGCGCTAAGAAATGGTGAAAGAGGGGTTTGAAATTTGTGTAGTCCACGCGGACGAAGTCGCGAGCATGAGCTAGTTTATAATATAAATAATGAAGAGCAACATTTAATGAAGCTTTTATTAGACCAAAGGTCAGATACAGAAGGAGACGTACTCAAGACAGCAAATATAGTGTGGAGCTACCTTACTATGAAGCCCTAACCACCAGTAGCTTAACCGATGGACTCAAGTTTTTAATAAGTTTTTAATACCTATATCAAACGTTTCTTAACAAAAGAGGAGTTACAGTCCTCTTTTCGTGAGGAAATCTGCATCAGAGTTTTTAGCATTGACACGAAGGCGATGAAGACTAATTATCTTTGCTTTAAATAATAATTTATAAGTTGATTACTTACGAGTTTTACCTATCTTGGCACACAACAAAATAACCTCTCTCAGAAGCAACCATAGTTCTAATCGTTAGGCAGATCAGTGTCCAGAGGTTTGCGCGTAAGTGAGAAAAGCGAAGCCGTCGTAGTCCAGGGAGCAAGCAAAATCGTAGAATTTATCTCTTAATATAAGAGAGACCCAAATAATTCTCCGAAGTAGCGCCATCTACTGCAAAGTGACGAACTATTTCTACAGTACATTAGTACCATAGATTATCTACTATATTACTAGAGAATGATTAGTACATTATCACTACGTCATAGATTAATATGTATACCTGCACTACGGAACGATTCGCAAATTTTTTTTTAAACACACAAACACAAAATGTTTTGGTGGTGGTTCCATAAAAATTTCTGGATCCAACTCCTCAATCCTGATGCTGCAGGGTTACTGCTCGTCTAAGTTAACAAGATTCAGGAAGTGTTCATAGTGAATTTATGTTGTAGGTACCAAGCAACGATAGTATGCTACAGACTCCAAGTCCCAACTCCTCAACCCAGATACTGTAGAGTACAGCACTCCTAAACTATAGTGATTCAGGAACTGCGGAAGATGCAATATTATTTTTGGTATCAAGCATAGACCACACCATTGAACTGCGGATCCCAACTCTTCAATCCTGATGCTGCAAGGTACTGAACTCCTAAGCCGTGGGTATTCGGGAATTTCTGATGACGAATTGATAATTTTTAGTTAGCAAGCAACGATTTCATGATTAACTATATTTTTAGCACCCAGAAGTGGAAAATATTTAAAAATACAAGGTCAAGACAGCTAAATCCAATTTAAGGTTCGTACGCACCTGAGCGGCGCGGCGCGGCGCTTCAGTCCGACTGCAGAACGCGTCACCTCAGGCCGCTCGACGGTGCCTACCGCACTACAACTTCAGTACGCGGCACCTCGCGTCACTTGCGCGTCACTTTTATACCCGTTCGCGTAGGAGCGCGAAGCGCCGCGCCGCGCCGCTGGGTATGTCGCACTAGCGTCACTGCACTGCGCGTCGCTTCGCTGCGCTTCAAAATATTCTCTCCAGCCGTGCCGCGCGGCAACGCGCGGTGAAGCGCTGTGCAGCGCCGCTCTAGTGCGATATGCGCCATACAAAATGATAGAAATGATATTTTGACGCTCTGTGCCGCGACGTGCAGCTCGCTGAAGCGCCGCGCCGCGCCGCTTAGGTGCGTACGAACCTTTACTTTAATATCAACATAATTTCCAACAATAATCAATAAAACACCACGTACAACCGTTAATAACTTTAAAGCAAATATAAAACAATCAGAAGAATACAAAGAATAATATCAGCAAACTTATGGCGTATAATGACTACTAAACAATGGTAATTGTCGTGTTATTCATCGTTACGTCGTGCTATCGTTATCTATTCAGTATTTTAATCTAGCTGTTTTACTCAATCTACGCGTAATATTTGACAAACATGTTTGACCGTTTACAGGGTGTGACAGGGTAATGTATTCTGTGGACAGGGTACTTTACTGAACATCACTATTTTGTATGACCCATAGAATAAGAATAAGAATACATCATTTACTCCGTGACGCAAAAAGAGCTTGCCAATTTCAATTTTTATCCATCTCCCTCGTAAATCGACAATAGGCCGATTGACAACAAAACCCACTATCCTGGGAAGCATTTTTTTCATAAATGCTTCCCAAATAAGTGTTGTGAACCGAGAGCCTGTATTCGTGACTAATACAGTGGAGGAAAAAATATGAAGAGGCGAAATGCCGAATCTGGCAAGATGCGGCGCCCTATAAAGCGCACAAAAATCACCGAAGGAATGTATGGAAAGTGAGTTGAAAAGCTTTTGCTTAGTACAGAACAGTATTAGAACGATAAAATTTATGATGCGAGAAAGAATTCAGTTAACTAAATTGGACTTTAAGAATATGCAGTGGGTATAAGAATGTGCAGGTTGGGAGGACCGTCTGGCGTTTCTTAGTTCACATCTGCTAATGGAAAAATAATCCAAATAAACAGCTAACATGTGTTTTATACATGTAATAATGGCTGAGTCATAATGTGGCTAAGTATTACGTTTTATATCTTTGCACAAGTCCTTATATTAATTTAAAAGTACCAATTTAAATGATTGTTTATACACCTAACAACACAATTTTCTCAAATTGTTTATTCACCTATGTTAACAGACAGTTTTTATGCATTTATTTACTTATTCCTCATTCTTGTTTGAACTATGTACTTAATAAATATTCTGTTCAAACCTCGCCATCTGTTTTACAAAAGTATTTAACTGCATAAAACTAAAACTGTAAACTATTTACCACAAAAAATTTAAATTTACAAAAAGTACAGTCCAAGTGGTGATTAATGGGCATGTTGCCCAATACTCTGTCACTATTGCCTCGCTAGATGGCTAAGCTTAGCCATTGAGCTAATTAAACACAAGCTCTTGGGGTCACCTGATGCGTAATTGGCTTTTGGGATGGCACATCAAAAGCTATTGTGTCCAACAACCATAAACCCATTTCAAAAATTAAGTTTCAATAATATTACTTAATACATTGTAAAAGTAATTTTTTCACTAATATAATAATAAAAAGAAATATAATAGATACCTACTTAAGGAGTCAGGCTCGCGCACCGAGGGTTCCGTACTACGGTCGTATTTTTCGACATTCTGTACGATAATACAAAAACTATGATGCATAGAAATAAATAAAATACTGTTTTAGAATGCTTAGGTAAAGCCCTTACACATGATACCCCACTTGATATAGTTATCTTACTTCGAAAATTGAAAATACTAATTATTAGTCCATGACCACAATTTAATTTTTTTTGTGTGATGTAACCCTAAATTTACGGTTTTCCGTATTTTCCCTTATGTCTGCTATATCCTGTAGTTATCTTGACAGACTGACAGACAGACAACAAAGTGATCCTCTATAAGGGTCCCTTTTTCCTTTTGAGGTACAGCACCCTAAAAATGGTAATGTGCTATAAAAGCTGCGTGATTAGAATTAATAATTGGAATACATTGTGTGAATTGACAATCTTTTCTATACATAAGTAAGTACTACTGAACTAAACTAAGAAATAGATTTTACAAAACCTTTGTTAATTACAAATTGATGACATTTATAATTATATTATATTATTATTTCTTAAGTGGCGGCTCTTACTGTTATCAATCTCAGTCAGTATAATTTTCATTATACCTACTGTAATTATCTTGTTATACGAAATATAATTACCTTCTACACCAGTCTGTAGGTAAACAATTGATCATTTAACTTACAAGTTAGGTATAATTTTATTTTTAGATCTATTAAAACTTGAAAGACTTAAAAACTATGGTGGAAAATGCTTTTTAATTATATACCTAAACCGAAACTTAGATAATCATGTTGTAGGACAAAAAGCGGACACACATTTAAAAAAACCTAAACCGAAAAAGAATCCATATTTAATACTAGCTTATGCTCGCGACTTCGTCCGCGTGGACTACAAAATTTCAAAACCCTATTTCACCCCCTTAGGAGTTGAATTTTCAAAAATCCTTTCTTAGCGGATGCCTACGTCATAATAGCTATCTGCATGCCAAATTTCAGCCCGATCCGTCCAGTAGTTTGAGCTGTGCGTTGATAGATCAGTCAGTCAGTCAGTCAGTCATTCAGTCAGTCAGTCAGTCAGTCAGTCAGTCACCTTTTCCTTTTTCCATATTTAATATTATGAATGTGAAATAGTGTCTGTCTGTCAGTCTACTAGCTTAGTATTGTAGCAACCTTTAAACTTTAACAATTTATTAAAGTTTATGGGTGTCTAGCAGAGGATTGCCACAACCCTAAATGTCTGGCAATGTATGATGTGATTCCTAATACTATTCCAAAGAAAATATACAAAAATAACACTTTATAGTTTGACAAGATTTTTACACCTTTGTTATCTGTTATCTGCCAAAGCCACCATGATCCCAACTTCATAGTTGCGGATCGTTCCTCCCTGTGTTGGGGACAATACACAGAAAAACTTTCAGCTTTTATAATATAATGAAGGTTTGGCCCTCTCAGGCACTTAATCTATGTGTTTTACCTGAAGTTCTTAATTTTTTGTACAGTTCTATGTTGTACCTGAAATTCGTAAAATTTACAGTTCTGTGTTGTGCCTGAAATTCGTAATTTTTGCAGTTCTCTCCTGTACCTGAAATTCGTAATGCTGTGGGTGACGGTCGTGCTAGCGGACCACATGTTGGAGTTCAGATTCGAATTCCTGTGGCCATTTTGGATGATGTTGAGATCAATTTATGATTCATTTAAATATCATGGAATTGTAAGTATTTACAACTTATATTATACTTATACTTATACTATACTAACTTATATTATATATTACTATATATTTATATTTGTAAGAATTAATACTAATAAAATAGTAAACCATACCCCAATGTTGTCTAGGGGGATTTAGGTTTTTAAAAAACCGGTCAAGTGCAAGTTGGACTTGCACACGAAGGGTTTTGTACCATCGTACAAGAAATAACACTTTCTAACAGCTGTAGTTGATGATGTACAGTGCAATCTGTGATGAGACTTAGCTAATATATTATTTATTTCCTACTAACTGATCTATCAACGCACAACTCAAACTACTGAACGGATCAGGCTGAAATTTGGCATGCAGATAGCTATTATAATGTGGACATCTGCTAAGAAAGGATTTTTGAAAATTCAACCTCTAAAGGAATAAAATTTGAGTAGTCCACATAGTCGCGAGTATCAGTATTCAGCACCCTTATTATAAATGCGAAAGTGTGTTTGTTTGTTGGTTTGTCCTTCAATCACGTCGCAACGGTGCAACGGATTGACGTGATTTTTTTGCATGGGTATAGTTTAAGACCTAGAGAGTGACATAGGCTACTTTTTATCCCGGAAAATGAAAGAGTTCCTAAGGGATTTTTAAAAACCTAAATCCACGCGTACGAAGTCGTGGGCATCAGCTAGTAAGCTAATAAGTCTAAAGAACCACTATATGAATGTAAAAGAAGAATTTAAAGCACTTTATATTATGTTTGTTACAGGCATTCTCAGTATTCTTCATATGCCTGGCGTTGATGTCCGACCTGATATGTTTCTTCTTTATACCACTGCAGTACATATTCTTCGCTGCCAGTACCTATGTGTGGGTGCAGTACGTGTGGTACACATGTGAGTATTACTCTGTTTACATAGAGTTTGTTGCTTGATTGTATTATGACGTACTAGTAATAATATTCTAGTAATAGTAATAGCACAGCCTGGGGTTCCCTCCGGCATGATGGACTGACGGTATAAAAAGGGTGACGGATGGCGGCTGGATAAGGAATCCAAAATCCCTGGGCTATCCCAGGATTATCTATACTAATAAATAAAATTGAAGTGTCTGATTATTTTTTTCTGATTATTTTATTAGTTTTTTGCAATCAACAGCGATATATACAATATAATTTTACATAATAACAGACTGAAAATAAGGCCAATAGGATTTCAATTTTTTACAGATTACTTAAATAGATATTAAGCATAAATTTATAACAGTACGTTTGAACGGGCTAATCTTCGGAACGGGAGAACCAATGAACCAATTTTGACGGGACTTCCACAGACAAGTAGAGGATTAACCAAGGAGTAACATAGGCTACTTTTTAACTGACTTTCAAAAAAGGAGGAGTTGTGTTTTCTACCTGTGTACACCGAAATCTCTGAGATTTCTGAACTGATTTGCGTATTTTTATTAAATTAATAGAGAAACTGTGACTTTGGGGCCGATTCTCTTGTACACAATCTATAAACTTAACTAAATTAACAGGCCTAAATCTAGTGCCATCCTTTTCCGCAAGCAACATTACGAAAGGGATAGCAATAGATTTAGGCGTGACATTTTAGTTTAGTTTAGAGATTGTGTACAATGGAATTAGCCACATTGTCCCATAAAATATTTATATTCCAATTCCTCAATTCTGATGCTGCAGGGAACCTGACCATCCCATTAGTCTTGGGATTTAGAAACTGTCGGTTATAAATTGATATTGAAGGTACTTACCAATTAAAGACTTTTTGAACTCTAGGACCCAACTCGTCAGCCCTGATACTGCAAAGAATTGCAGTCCTAAATCTTGGTGATCCCACGGGATTTTGAAAAACCTAAATCCACGCGGGCGAAGCCGCGGGATCAGCTAGTTGGAAATAAGGGCTGGGAATGCTGGGATCGAATTTTCCACTCGCGCCAATGGCGTAGAGTCCTTGTATGAATTAACACTGCTTAAACGAGTATGTTGTCTGCAGTTGCGGATAAGGGCGTGTGTCTACCGACGGTGGCGGTATGCTGCCTGGTGGTATACATGGAGGGTGCGCTGCGGGCGCGTACCGGCCCGCTGGAGCTGTGGCGGCCGCTCGCCGCGCACTGCCTGGGCTACCCGGCGCTGTCGCTCGGCTTCGGCGTTAAGGTACGTGTTTCCACCATCATCTCCCTGTCTCAGGCTCACTCACTGTGTGTCCCATATAGGGGAGAAAGGAACGGGACAAGGACAGAGATAAATAATTTGTAAGGAGTCAAGAAGGCGCCAAAAGCATGTAGAGGGACGCTCTCGCGTAAATATGTCCAGTTTTTAGTAGACCTGCTAGGCTCTATTATATACTCGTCTTATTTGTATGGAGAAACACGAGATAATGCGTAGACAAAATTTTCTCGCGGGGCGCATGTTAGGCCCTCTGGGCGCGTTTGGAACCCTCGTAGCTTTAGTTTTAAGCACATATTAATTATCACTACTATATGATCTTACAAATTAAAATTTTGACCATCAGTAAGCGTAAAATTTTACCTATCCATACTTAATATTAGAAATGCGAAAGTGTGTCTGTCTGTCTGTCTGTCTGTCTGTCTGCTAGCCTTTCACGGCCCATCCGTTCAACCGATTTTGACGAAATTTGGTACAGCGATAGCTTTCATCCCGGGGAAGGACATAGAATTTTTATCCCGTAAAATCAAAGAGTTCCCACGGGATTATTAAAAACCTAAATCCACGCGTACGAAGTCGCAGCATCAGCTAGTTCTGAATAAATAATTTGAGTTGGAGTTTGAGTTTAGTATTACACAAGTGTCTTAATACATATCAGTCCTTATTTTAAAAGTGACCTGTACTTTTGGCATGCCAGTTGACATAGAGTTCAAAATGGCGCGTGACGATGAAATCATTTTTCATTTATATCACAACTAGCTTATGCTCCCGACTTTGTCCGCGTGGACTACAAAATTTCAAAACCCTATTTCACCCCCTTAGGAGTTGAATTTTCAAAATTCCTTTCTTAGCGGATGCCTACGTCACAATAGCTATCTGCATGCCAAATTTCAGCCCGATCGGTCCAGTAGTTTGAGCTGTGCGTTGATAGATCAGTCAGTCAGTCAGTCAGTCAGTCAGTGATAACTAAAAAGTAATGATGGTCGCAGGCGTACGTGGGTCAGCGGCTGAGGCTGCGGCGCCAGCGGCAGGTGCGCGCCGAGAACGAGTTCTACTTCCAGCTGCTGAGGGACGCGCTGCCCGAGCCCGCGCCGGACCAGGTCAGCCCCGCGCACACCTCTGGGTTCTAGCCCCTAGTCATCCTAGTCCTAACCACTAGGCTATCACAGGGTTTTTAGGGTTCCATACTTCAAAAGGAAAAACGGAACCCTTATAGGATCACTTTGTTGTCTGTCTGTCTGTCTGTCAAGAAACCTACAGGGTACTTTCCGTTGATCTAGAATCATGAAATTTAGCAGGTAGGTAGGTCTTATAGCAGACATAAGGGGAAAAATCTGGAAACCGTGAATTTGCGGTTACATTACACAAAAAAAATTAATGGTCGTCATGAACTAATAATTAGTATTTTCATAATATTTTAATATTATTAAGATAACTATATCAAGTGGGGTATCATATGAAAGATCTTCGCCTGTGCATTCTAAAACAGATTTTTAATTTTTTTTATGCATCATAGTTTTTGAATTATCGTGCAAAGTGTCGAAAAAAATACGAAATATGTAGTACGGAACCCTCGTTGCGCGAGCCTGACTCGCTCTTGGCCGGTTTTTTTAATTTGGAAGATACTATTCTTTATTTATTTTCACTAATTTGCAGAACGGTACGAGCAGTAAAGAAGAAAACAAACCGACGGAGGACGGGGAGTACAGTCCTGCGTCAAGCGAATCGCGGCACATGAACGGGTCGGTGCGGCGCCGCTGTGCGCGCGACCACAACGGCGTGTGCGTGCCCGACCACCCCATACATGTTAAGGTGAACTAACCGAGGGCGAGGATACCGCACACTTACGACCTTGTCGCATAAGCTTGCTTGCGTATTTTATAAGTCCCGCAAATTGTTATGGCGCTGGAACCATATCTCATTATCATCGAAATGACGTCATTTTGACGTCAGCCGGAGTAAAAATATACCGTCAGCTCGAAACTTCAGTCTAATGCTGACGTAACTAAAATGGTGGCCACGCGCATTAGTGATTTGCGGGACTATACCCCTTTTTTGAAAAGTGTCCTAATTTGATCCTAAAGTGATAATAAACTACCAAAAAATTACAAAAATTTTATTCGATCGAAAAGTGCAATAAAAATGCATTTCAGTTTTGCATGTCAAATTTCGCCGGGAAAACGCTACTCGCCATCTTTTAAGGATCATGAACTGTCATGACGTCACACGGATTGGTAAGCATTGTTGTTGTCTTAGTGAAATACATTACAGTTTCAATCCATGTGACGTCACAGTTGGAATTAACATGGTGGCTACGGTATCATGCGTTTTCATCATCATCATCATAATTTATTTATTGCGAATACACGTTTTAAATGTGGTACAGCAGTTAGGTCACAGTGTATTTACCATTTCGAATATTTGTAGAACAAATTAAAAAATGAAGTCTTTAAAATCTAAATATATAAAAGGAAAAGGTGACTGACTGACTGACTGATCTATCAACGCACAGCTCAAACTACTGGACGGATCGGGCAGAAATTTGGCATGACTATAACTATACTAAGCTATTTTGACGTAGGCAAAATTCTGTTAGCGCGATTGAGGATTGCATAGCGCCATCTAGTTTGTTCGTTTTAAGTTGCAATAAAAATACGTCAAGTTAATATTTTGTAAAATTATTATGTTTTCTCTTGCAGTTAGAAAAGTTAGAGAAGCACTTAGCGCAACAGACGGCTGCTCGCGAGAAGTCGCAAGCGAACGCGAGCTCGCAGGCGAGCGCGAACGCGAGCGCGAGCACAAACACGACCACGCACACGCATTCACACACAAACGGCACGGCCGGCGGGCCCGGCGCGCCTGTGGACGGCGACAGACATGAACACAGTAAAGGTAAGCCAACGAGTTGTCGATTCAAGATCTTCACACTTTATACAGACTCGATGTCGACTCGACTCACAGTGGTACTGATTCTGAGCACAACTAAATTTTAGGGTATTTGCATCCTCTTACTAATGTACTCTAAATTTAGTTCAGAGAAAGACCACAGAGTCGGCGCCAGTATACCATGGAAATGTGAGCTTTACATCGCATACATGTTTCTTACAAAATCACATGCTCTATAATTTTTGTAAATCTATTTTTAATCTAGGTGGCGTTGAAGAGAAGATATTCTCGTAAAACTCGTTTTCGGTACAATTTTTACAGTATGGCGCCGCGAGCGGAAATTTTTCAAGGTCGCAAACTTGGAATAATTTCTCGACACCAAATCTACCAAATTAGAACTTTCGTTGACGTTTTGTCGTGAAAGCCTCCTTTGACGTCTTTATTGCCTGAACTACCGGTCTAATAAGCAAAGGCAACTAGTAGCTATCAAAAATGTTTTATAATAATATAAATAATAATAATTGATTCTAAACGCTTTTCGTAATCATAATCATAATTTTTATTGCAAATGCACGTTTTATTGGTGGCACAGCAGACAGGCTTTTGAGGTTATAGTATCTTACAAAATCTACTTACGTTACACATTTCATTAAAAACCTCTGCAACAGACAGACAATCACATTCGAGAGTGATAATAAGGGTTCCATTTTGCCTTTCTTCCTCTTATTTTGCTTAGTGCCTTTTTTGTTTTTAATTAACATACATGATCCTAACAAATAAGAAAACATTAAGAAACATGAACAATTGAACATTTATTTAAATATTTTTGTACTCTCACATAATAAAGCCCGGACCTTTAGACTGAGATCTATAGAGCATTCTTTGACTTTGCTCTGACTTCGGACACAGTTAAAACGAGGCAGCTATGTCTCTGACATAAATCTGTCTCTTCTTAACTCAAAGTAAAGTCTGAAAAAAGTCTCTATAGATCTCTGCCCTAAATGAAGTGGCTTCCGAGTGTGCTCCATACAAACAAAGTTTGATACTGGTTTTAATATCAAAATTTTAAACTGTTGGATAAATGGTGTCATAGAAATCAACAGTAGACTGCCTTGGGTTCCTGTAGACTTGTAATTCTTCTCCGATGTACAAGTATTGTTTGGACTCTCTGTTGTACGGAGGCCAAGTTACACCGAGCCACTCATCGGGTGTTGGATTACTATAAAAATAAAAATAAAATCATTACATTGTCATAGTTCGGTACCTTTTCCTTGTACCTGCGCAGTAAGCAGTATTTAGCTTCGCATTGGTTCGTTCACATCAACCTTTCGTTCCGTGAGTTACAGGAAGAAATACACACTCAATCTCAGCACTTCTCATGCCACTGACTCGAAATATCGGCAGTTAAAAATCGCCTAATCAAGCGTGGTATTGTACCCGTTTTATACAATGAAATATGTTGTAGGTATTAGATCAGTACAAACATATACCTTCACATTCCTTCTGATAAAAGTGATTGAACTTGCAACATGGCGGTTTGTGCATGTCATAGACTATAGATTAAATACACAAACATGCCCGGCTGAGATTTGTTTTTGTACAATACGCAGTATAGTCCAATTTAAACTCGAGGCGTGGGTCTCGCTATGAAATGGCAAATATATCACAGTTTATTAAACCGATGCCCCTATTGAGGTACGCTTACACGGGCAATTGAAATCCCGCATTTCCAGGCAATTTAGTCGATTATAACGTCACGAACACATGAAGCAATTTACTGAGCAGCAAGAGCTGCAGCTGAGCTTTGTCCAGCAATACCTGAAAATTTGTTGTACCAATGTTATGCGAAATTATTGCTCCAGATCGATTGATACGTGTTGCCGAGCAACAATCGCTTGAAAATTGCCCATATAAGTGTCTGTATGCGGCATCGTGCCGGAATGCTAAATCGTTTAGTGCTTCGCAAGGGGTTTTGGCTGGGCCTACTTACTGCCCCCGCTAAAGCGCCTTGAGAAGCACTAAACTTAACTAAATTAATATAATGAACTTTCATTAAACTGATCTGATATCAAACCTTATATTTCTAGTAGCAAGATCGCTGGACTGGTGGGATATTTTATTTCTCTTAATAATTGAACTAGCTATATTTACCCATGTATCATGAAGTTCGTCACTATGGCGCACCACATTCGTATCATTTCATAGGAAGGAGCAGTCTTATCCACCGACGAATGGTATAAATATGATTGAAAGATATACTGAAGGTCATCAAAATGTGACATTCCGGTAAACCCGTACTTGTTGCCTAATTTGCGGTATTGATTCCGTTCAGACATCAACGCATTTTCGTAGAGATATATTTTATTCTTAGAGCTGTACTCAGATAAAATATTGGCGTATCTAATTATTAGATAGATAAAACTATCCGTAATGAGGGGTACGAATAGCGGAATCGTGTTCAAGGACTGCGTTTTCGAGCCTGTGTAGTGTTCTTTGATAGAATCTGCTATTTCTAAATTTCTCTTGGGTGTGCTGTGGCGTGAAACGCTTAATGGTAAGCTTTAGTAAGCTTCAGGGTATCTGTCATGATATTCCAGAGTAGGAGTCGTTTCAATCGCTGGAATAAAGAACACACCCTCTTCTGAGGTAAATCCCATTAAAATATCTACTTCGCTCAGTCCTTTCTTGAGCGTGACCTCATAGGGTTCTGTTAAAAATCTTTCTTGACCAAAATCTTCCTCTACGACGGGTACGCTGTATAAAAATTTGAAAGTCGCATATTGCTCGACCGCTAAAACAGTATTCGCATTGGGGTTGTGGATCAAATCTGTTGCGGGCACACTTAGGAGAAATTCTAAGACTGCTGTAGTATTAGCAGACTCGAAGCCTAGACTTTTAGCGAGTATAAAGGGTCGTCGCTGTGGTTCAAATGCATTGGAGTAATCATTTAATGCCTCTCCACTCATCGCTATAATTCTCTGGAAGAGTCCTCGCGACATCGGTGACAGTGCGTGGTACATACAGGACATAGCGCCCGCGCTTTCCCCGAAGAGCGTCACCTTGTGCGGATCGCCACCAAAATTTTGTATATTACTTAGGGCGCAAAGTACGAGTTGAAATTCGAACGTGACGAACTGTCGTCTATGCTTGCGTATCTACTTACTTTTTCTTTCTATTAAAAATACTACGTGATAATGAAACGTTCAGAAACGCGGTTCGTCCTTACTGTCTTAACTATTTATTATTATTTACTAAGTATTAAGTGACAAGTAGGAACATTTATTTTTATTTAATTAAATTAAACATAATACCTAGCTACTCCGTTTCATCTTTATTGAGTAAACAATATAATGAAGTTCGTTAAATTACGAAAATTATATTATTAAGAATTTTAAATTTGAATTCTAAACGCACCCGAAATAAACTTTATTCGTAAATAGAATCTTCTTGAATTAGAACCTCCTTCACTGCTTGACTAGTGGTTGTGCCCTATTAATATAGAAACTTTTTATTGAAACCTCCACGGTACTGGCGCCTCTTGTATCGAGCATCTAGCGTTTCCTCGCTGTAGTGAGATGAAAAGTTGTGTTTTTCGCACGGGTGCAAATTTATTTGCGCTCGAGTCTTTGAATTCTTCGCTACGCTCAGGATTCAATACAAACTCTCGGGACAAAATAACATCTTAGCACCCTTGCATAACAAATAACTATTAAACAATCGTTACCTTAAACCTCAACTCCCCGACTGGTGAAGCTGCGTATGGGATGCCTTTAAAACTGTAGAATAATTTATCACCCGTGATCGTCCACTTATGTTGTCCTCTCAATTCGCCTTGCTCTATGCGAACAACTATTGCTGCTACAAGCTGCTAAAATGTGAAATGCGAAGACGGGGCGGGTCAACTAAACAACTAAAAACCGGCCAAGTGCGAGTCAGACTCGCGCACCGAGGAATCCGTCCGAAAATGCAACTGAACGCAGTTGCATTTTTTTGACAGTTTGCACGATAAATCAAAAACTGTTGTAGAATTTACAGGTAAAGCCCTTTCACAATACCCCATTTGGTATAGTAATCTTGCTTAATACTTTGAAAGTTAAAAATACTAATTATTTTTTCATGAACACATTTTTTGTGTGTGATGTTACCATAAATTCACAGTTTTTGGTTTTTTTCCTTTACTTGTGCTATAAGACCCACCTACCTGCCAAATTGCATGATTCTAGGACAACGGGAAGTACCCTATAGGTTTTCTTGACAGACAGACGGACAGACAACGAAATTACCCTTTTTGATTTTGAGGTACGGAACCCTAAAAAGGAAGACTGACTGATATATCAACGTACACCTCAAACCACTGGGTCTAGAAATTTGATTTTTATCTTATGGGTCGTGTCCCCTCTGTAACGTAGATATCCATTAGGAAAGATTTGAAATACAGCTTAAAACGCTGGGTCTGGAAACTTAAGAATTCTCATACAGGTCCTCACTGTAACGTAGACTCTGACTAAGAAAGGATTCATCGTAGCTCATTTCGCTGTGTCTGAAACTTGATACTCTGCAACATAGACCTCGACTAAGAAAGGATCCGACGTAGGTATAGCTCAATCTGCTGGCTGCGCCTAGAAACTTAAGATTTCTTATAAAGGTCCCCTCTGTAACGTAGACCTTGTCTACGGAAGGATTCAACGTATAGCTCAACCCACTGGGTCAGGAACTTGAGATTTATCATAAAGGTCCGTTTTGTAACGTAAACCTCGCCTAAGAAGAGATTTTAAGAAATTCCAACGAGATCTTTAAAAATCCTAAATCTAAAAACAGCTACTAATTTAAAATAAAGTTCCACCTACCAATAATATTCCGAGTATGAACAAAACGACGGTAAAAAAATACATTTTTTGTCCTATTGACAACAATATTTTACGAACGATGCTTTATATACTTAAAAATCTCCATCATTTAATTACTGGGAATTAGTTAAACTCTTCAGTTGCTTACGTGGTGTCTAGAAGACCCCAAATATCTTGATTTTATTGTGCTTTAAAATAATGTTATAATAGTTTAAAGTTCAGATTTTCCAGATAAAGTTTATCTAGCGAATAAATTTGACATTATGGTAGTTTTTGTATTGAGAATCTGTCAAAATGACTAATTAATCTGTTGGATAAAGTTTATCTGACATCTTCTAAATATATAAAATGAAAAGCTGACTGACTGACTGACTGACTGATCTATCAACCCACAGCTCAAACTAACGGACGGATCGGACTGAAATTTGGCATGCAGATAGTTATTATAACGTAGTCATCCATTAAGAAAGGATTTTGGAAAATTCAACTCCAATGGGGGTGAAATATGTATAGTCCACGCTGACGAAGTCGCGAGCGTAAGCTAGTTTATTTATAAAATGCAAGTGCGACTATATAATATGGAGTATTGCTCTCACCTTTTGGCCGGGGCCCCCCAGTACCAACTTTTTCCATTTAATCGGATCCGCATCCTTTAACCCTGAAGCACCGTAGAGACGTATGCTCTTTTTGCGTGTTCTATAGCCTTTCTAATGGGGAGTGCTCTGCTGTTTGACCTCATTTCACCCTCCTTTTTCGCACGCCACCGTAAGCAATTTCACCCTAACCACCTGGGTGCCTGGTGGTAAGGACGGAGGCCACATTTCCAAAAATGCACCTATGGACTTTTTATTTTGGATCTTATAATATAATTAACATAACTTTGTCAAAGGGTTAACCACGTCAGCCTAATAACAATTTTTTTTCCGTCGCATTAAGCTAATTCATGTACAAATGTGTTATACTGATATCTTATTCTTAATCTATTAAGCCCACGGTTTATATTATGCAATTTAAATTACATAATTCACTTGTTATATATAGCGACATTTTATACGGATGATGTTTTCATCTTTTTCATCGAGTGAACAAAAGTCTCTCAATTCAACCTGTAGGTGATTATGGTGTATGTACATAAGCGATGACCGATCAATTCACAAAAAACAAATAACAAAGTTTCATTCCACAAACAACGTTCGGCAAAATTAGGATTCATTTTATCATCGTTATAAAACTTCTGGTTCTACAAATAATAAACTTGACAAAACAAATTACCAGACAAATAGTCATCTCATACAATACCATTTGACAAACAATTGATTTCTTAATCGTTTTACACAATAACAAAAAGCATTTTTTTTATAAAATGCCCTGGCCCCCTATAAATTTAATTCATGTATTATAGGAAAGGAAAAAACACAGAGGCTGCAAGAGCGAACGAAGCGAGCTCGGGACTCGAAGCACTCCGACTTAGATGGGTTAGATTAGAAGGGGAGGGCGGTTTCTGTAAGAACCCGCCATCCCCCGCCGCAGAAAAAGTAGCCCCGCGGGGCACCATCGACCTGGCCTCCGTCGCATAGTGGGGGGTCTCTTCCTTCGCCCCCACTTCAAATTCGTGATTTTGTAAAATCGCCAATTTGGAAAACGAATTATTTGACGAAACAATCAGTACCCTTATTAGAAATGCAAAAGTGTGTTTGTTTGTTGGTTTGAAATTCAATCACATAACAATGGTGTAACGGATTGACGTGATTTTTTGCACGGGTAAAGATAAAGACCTGGAGAGTGACATAGGCTACTTTTTATTCCGGAAAATCAAAGAGTTCCCACGGGATTTTAAAAAAACCTAATTCTACGCGGACGAAGTCGCGGGCTTCAGCTAGTTTTATAAATGATATTTTAACATTTATGACATTTGCAAAGTTAAGCATTTGTTAATAGAATATTTGTCAAATGTTTTTTTGTAAAATGATATGTTTGCGGAATACGACGTTTGTGATTTGTAGGTGAACCGTGAAATGATCATATTTTGTTAATCATTATTGAAACGAATTGAAAGACCGAAGTGAAAAAAGATATTGGAAACAAACATATTTAATTTTCTACTCTCAAGGGACAAACTTGAGAAGTGCTCTCCTTACAAACGAAGTGTGAGCCTTATGAAGACTAAACTTTTGGATAAATAGCGTCATAAAAATCAACAGTAGACTGCCTTGGATTCTTGCAGACTTGTAATTCTTCTCCGATGTACAAGTATTGTTTGGACTCTCTGTTGTACGGAGGCCAAGTTACACTAAGCGACGCATCGGGTGTTGGATTACTATAACAATAATAATAAAATTATTACACTACCGTACGTGCGTGTACACGCACTAAGCCGATCTCTGATACAAATCCAAGCTATTCAGTGGACATCTTTGACATATCTACGTCATAGTCCGATTTGAATCCCAGGCACGTCCGAGATATTCTCACGGATGACGCCAGAGATATCGGATGACGGAAGTCGGATGTAGTGCGTAAGCTACCATACAAATAGTTCTGTGATACTTTAGAACGTATTTTCACGGACTCGGACCGGATGAGTTCGTCACCGCCCAAAGTCTCCCACCAGACCAGACGAGAGTCACTTTAGAAATTATAAACTGTCAAATTAAATTGGCCAATAATAATCGAATCTTAGATTCCCAGTAGCTTGAATACACTGGAACTGGAATGATACTTTAAATAATGTGAACTATATTAAATGTAAATAAATTTTACCCATGTATCATGAAGTTCGTCACCATGGCGCACCACATTCGTATCATTTCATAGGAAGGAGCAGTCTTGTCACCCGACGAATGGTATAAATATGATTGAAAGATATACTGAAGGTCATCAAAATGTGACATTCCGGTAAACCCGTACTTGTTGCTTAATTCGCGGTATTGATTCCGTTCAGACATCAACGCATTTTCGTAGAGATATATTTTATTCTTAGGACTGTACTCTAATAAAATATTGGCGTATCTAATTATTAGATAGATAAAACTATCCGTAATGAGGGGTACGAATAGCGGAATCGTGTTCAAGGACTGCGTCTTCGAGCCTGTGTAGTGTTCTTTGATAGAATCTGCTATTTCTAAATTTCTCTTGGGTGTGCTGTGGCGTGAAACGCTTAATGGTACTAAAGCTTCAGGGTATCTGTCATGATATTCCAGAGTAGGAGTCGTTTCAATCGCTGGAATAAAGAACACACCCTCTTCTGAGGTAAATCCCATTAAAATATCTACTTCGCTCAGTCCTTTCTTGAGCGAGACCTCATAGGGTTCTGTTAAAAATCTTTCTTGACCAAAATCTTTCTCTACGACGGGTACGCTGTATATAAATTTGAAAGTCGCATATTGCTCGACCGCTAAAACAGTATTCGCATTGGGGTTGTGGATCAAATCTGTTGCGGGCACACTTTGGAGAAATTCTAAAACTGTTGTAGTATTGGCAGACTCGAAACCCAAACTTTTAGCAAGTACGAAAGGTCGTCGTTGTGGCTCAAATGCATTGAAGTAATCATTCAATGCCTCTCCACTCATCGCTATAATTCTCTGGAAGAGTCCTCGCGACATCGGTGACAGTGCGTGGTACATACAGGACATAGCGCCCGCGCTTTCCCCGAAGAGCGTCACCTTGTACGGATCACCACCAAACTTTTGTATATTTTTCCGCACCCATCTTAACGCCGCCACTTGATCTTTCATTGCTGCGTTCCCGGGTACGTCTGCTGTATCCATGCATAAGAATCCGAGATTGTCAAGTCTGTAATTAAATGTGACTACGACTATATCCTTTTTATTCATTAGCCAATCGGCTCCGTATATATCGTCGTTGCCAGAACCCCATACAAACGCACCGCCGGGAATAACAAATAGGACTGGTAATCGAGATTTCTCATCCAAAGAAGGAGTGTAGACATTTAAAAAGAGGCAATCTTCGCTCCCAGGTACTAATTGATTTCTGAGCATGTCAAATTGAGGACATACATTTCCATGTTCTGAAGCATTTCGTATTCCTTGCCAAGCTGGTGCAGGTTGGGGAGCCTAAAAATTTAATTGATACGTGAATTTAATTTTGTTTAATGCCTGAATGAACGGCACACTTCACCCCCCGTTGTGCCAGATCCTTTTTTCCACGCACATGCAAACTGTGGAATCAACGCCCTTCGACGGTGTTCCCATTAGATTACAACATGGGGTTATTCAAGGGCGGACCAACAATTCCTGAGAGGCCGGCAACGCATTGGTGGTTCCTCTGGTACTGCAAATGTTCATGGGCGGCGGTAATCACTTAATCGGGTGACCCGCCTGCTCGTTTGCTCGCCATTTTTATAAAAAAAAATAGCAACACGGCTCTCTGCGCGCCTAAAGATTAAGATTTAAGATCCTCAAAAATTCATTTTTTCCGTAGCAAAATGGGTTTGTCTTGGTAGTACGATAAAAAAAATTAATCAAAGAAAAGCAAGAATTGTGAAAAACCTCTAATCTTAACCCTGGGTGCGTGAGCCTGACTTGCACTTGGCCGGTTTTTTATAACTTTAATTCAACTAGCTTATGCTCGCGACCTTGTCCGCGTGAACTACACAAATTTCAAACCCTTATTTCACCCCCTTAGGGGTTGAATTTTCAAAAATCTTTTCTTAGCGGATGCCTACGTCATAATAGCTATCTGCATACCAAGTTTCAGCACAATCCGTCCAGTAGTTTGAGCTGTGCGTTGATAGATCAGTCACCTTTTCCTTTTATATATTCAAGATATGTTACCTTGAATCTCAAGTCCCCGACAGGTGCAGCTGCGTATGGAATGCCTTTGAAACTATACATCGATTTATCTCCAGTGATCGTCCATTTTTGTTCTCCTCTCAATTCCCCTTGCTCTACGCGAACAACTACAGATGCTGCAGTTTGCTGAAATATTTTCTTAACTTTTCAAAATTTACAATGATGAATCGTTATTTCAACGGTCAACATTAGCTCAACGGTTAGGGCAGCGGACTAAAAATCCGAAAGGTTGCCGGTTCAAACCCCACCCGTTGCACTGTTGTTGTACCTACTACTAGCACAAGCTTTACGCTTAGTTGGAGAGGAAAGGGGAATACTAGTCATTTAACATGGCTAATATTCTTTTTAAAAAAAAAATTATGATCAACCTAGAACAGTCTCCGACCGCCGATCATCCGCCACGTTGGAGGGAAAAAGGGAGGAACACATTAAGAAAAAACATGATCAACCCATCGCCGGTTCACTACTGAGCACAGGTCTTCTCTTAGAATAAAAACTGCTATACCTCTTCCAAGTTCCAGGTTCGCCCGCTTCCACCTTAGATTGCATCATCATTTACCACCAGGTGAGATTGCAGTCAAGGGCTAACTTGTATCTGAATAAATAAAAAAATGGTCAGTGGGAAAACTTATTGTAGTGGTTAGGACGTCCGCCTTCTAACCGGAGGTCGGGGGTTCGATCCCGGGCACACACCTCTAACTTTTTGGAGTTGTGTGTTTTAAGTCATTAAATATCACTTGCTTTAACGGTGAAGGAAAACGTCGTGAGGAAACCTGCATGCCTGAGGGTTCTCCATAATGTTCTCAAAGTTGTGTGAAGTCTACCAATCTGCACATGGCCAGCGTGGTAGACTATGGGCAGACCCTTCTCACTCTGAGAGGAGACCCGTGTTCTGTAGTGAGCCGCCGATGGGTTGATCATGATGATGATACCACAATACGTACAAAACATGTTCCCAGGTAGATAAATAATATTATTAAAAAAATACTTACGATTATCACGCAGAACAAAAGGATATATCCTAAATTCATCTCGAATGCCTCAGTCTCGGTACAGACGTTGATCTATAACTGCTAAGTAACTGAATTTCCTGAACCTTTTATAGTATTATTTATGCAAACATTGTTTTTATATGTATTCAACTGTACAATTATTTATTTATTTATTATACCGCGCTATAATCTAAAAATTCGCAAAGTTAAAGTACCTTCTATAGATCTCAGCCTTAGTAACAGGGCCCTGTTGGCACTCTTCGGGTACGGGATCCTAAAAGACTACCGATACTACAATACGCGGCCGAAAGTAATGTACATCGGCCTATAGAATGACATTTCGGCTTTGTAGAGCGTTGTCTCTGTCACTCATACATATTTGACGTTTTGTCGGTATCAACGATAGGGACAACGCTCTACAAATCTGCTATCAGTACCCGTAGTACAAGATTTTACGTCTCACCAAACCAAACCAAATTCGAGAGTCGAAATACTTCCGCGTTACAGTAAACTGGATCTTAAACGCCTTGTTTTAAAGCTCAAGTTTGTCTACACTTCTACAGCTAGCGCTCCAAGCGGAAACATTGCGAAATTAAAATCAGTGGCATTGAATATTTGACTTCAATTCAAGGCTGTTTAGGTCCATTTTACTCCAACGCGGAAGTATTTCGACTCTCGAATTTGGTTTGGTTTGGTGAGACGTAAAATCTTGTACTACGGGTACTGGTCGATGTACATTACTTTCCGCCGCGTACTGTACCCAGAAACATGGCTTTATAGAAGCTGACAAAGCTGGTAATATATCATTGTACCTTAAATTTGAAAAAAATATAAGTACCTATCAAGGCATAATTTTTATCATCGTTATAATAATTTTTATCGACGCTACAAGATCTCAGTGCCCAAGATAGTCGCTTGACATGTCGAGATGGCAATCGCAGTGAGGACGCCCCGCACACCCGCACAGCCCCTGCGCTGACTCGGTGCGGTATAGCGCGGATGATGTGCGGGTGTGCCGGGCGTCCCCCCGCCTCATACCCCGATTGCCATCTCAACCTGTCGCGTACTATAGGTAGGTGCATATTTAAATTAAATGAGTAGGTTAAATGAAACAGCTTTTTCGTTGTATTTTCTCAAGGTCAAGATGTTCGCAACGAGACATACCATCGAACACGCGGCTAATCCATACTTCCATACTTCTAAATATATAAAACGAAAACGAACTGACTAACTGACTAAGTGATCTGTCAACGCACAGCTCAAAACTATTGGACAGATCGGGTTGAAATTTGGCATGCAGATAGCTATTATGATGTAGACATCTGCTAAGAAAGGATTTTTGAAAATTCAACCCCTAAGGGGGTTAAATAGGGGTTCAAAATTTGAGTAGTCCATGCGAACGAAGTTGCGGGTATAAGCTAGTAATATTATAAATGCGAAAGTGTTCGGCCATCCGCTCAATCGATGTTGATGAAATTTGGTACAGAGATAGCTTGCATCCCGGGGAAGGACATAGGCTGCTTTTCCGTAAGAGTTTCCACGAGATTTTCAAAAATCTAAATTCATGCGGATGAAGTCGCGGGCATCGTTTAGTTGGTAATAAAATGTATAAATAGCTGCTCAAAATAATGACAATACCTATTGTATAAAATACGGTATAATGTGTTTATCAGTTTAAAATTATGTGGCCAATTTTTATTAATGACATGTCTTTTTAGCGTTTAAACTACCGTGAGTGATTTCCATTATAACTACTATCTGTCCCGGCTTTACTCACGTGTGTAGTCGACGTTAGCCCGACTAGTTTCGAACCCATACGGGGTCCTTTTTCAAGGGAGTCCGTCCGCGCACGCGCCGCGGTTTTGACTGCGGGACGCACGTGCCGCTGCCCGTAGAGCCCGTTGTCATGACATGTCTTGCATAGTTTGTTTTCGATACTTTTTTATTTAAGTATCTATATATTAACTTGTGACTGTATGACTGTAACGTGTCACATACAGTCACAAACTGGTACCCACGAGACTCAAAACGTAGAAGAGGCCGACCTTTCAAAAGATGGAGGGACGACATAGTGGCAGGAAAAACATGGTCGAGAGTAGCTAAAGATAGAAAGAAGTGGCTTCTAATGGAGGAGGCTTTTACCGCCCTAGGCGGTCCTTACAATGAAACCCATTATACTAACATAGTTATTTAAGAATAAGAAACATAGTTTACTAACCTACTAATAATTCTTTTATTTTTTTATTTTTTGTCAATTATGCACGCACTGTATTAGTAATAAGAAAAATATTGTAAGGAGAAAATAAAGCTATTTTTATTTATTTATTTATTTATTATATATTAACTTGTTTTTATATAGCGCTTGGCTAATAAAAACGATCATCATCATCATCATCTGTATGCTCAGTGTAAAATCTCACAGTAAGCACACATATACGAGTTCTATTACTTTATTTAGAGTTCAGTGGTTTCACTCCAGCTATATTATGTATGAAATTATAAAAATCCACCATAGACCGTCTTGGATTTGCGCCCACTGTAAGTTCTTCTCCAATGGTTAAGTATTTCCGGGAGTCAATATTGTATTTGGGCCAGATTTCACCGAGCGATGCATCAGGTGTTGGATTCCTGTAAAAATATTAACCTATATTGCCTTACTAGCTGATGTCCGCGACTTCGTTCGCGTGGATATAGCTAGGTTCTTTAAAAATCCCGTGGGAACTTTTTGATTTTCCAGGTTAAAAAGTTGCCTCAATTCTCGAGGCGCCAGCTAGCTCTGTACCAAATTTCATATAAATCGGTTAAACTCTTTGATTTTCCGGGATAAAAAGTTCCTTCCCCAGGATGTAAGCTAACACTGTACAACATTTTATCAAAATCGGTTAAACTGTTGAGCTGTGAAAAGCTAGCAGACAGACAGACACACAGACACACTTTCATTAATTATATTTATTAATAATATTAGTATGGACTATGGATCATCAGTTATGAGCGTTTTAATGCAAATGTCACTCGATTTAATCCGTGTGTTGTGGACATAATTTTTATTATAAGTATTAATTTCTCATTGGAGACTGCTTAGGTTTAAGTGTTTTATATATACTAACTATTTATCTAATTGCAACTGTTTGTCTCTACAAAATAAATAAATTAAATTAACGGCGAAGTTAATATCGTGAGGAAACCTGAATACCTGAGAGTTCTCAAAGGTTTGTGAAGTCTGCCAATCCTGGGCACTTGGCCAGCGTGGTGCACTACGGCTTAAAGCCTTCTCATTCTGAGAGAAGACCCGTGCCGAGTGGTTGGCTGGCGATTGGTTGATATTATAGATTTGTAATAGAACGTAACATAATAATAGCAAAAAGTTTTAAACTTTTCACTTTAAAAAACCTTAAAACTTAGACCTAACTAAATATATAAGAAAAAAACTAAAAAAAATTACCCTTTTCTCGCGAAGTTAGTAAGCAATTCGCACGTTTGTTGTATCAATCTATAAGAGGTTGAATTAGTATTGAACGTCAAATTGAAATAATTCCCATTGAACACATACAGTACATCGTCCGCGTGTGACACTCCTGTGATTCCGTACCTGAAGGCTGCTGGGGTAAAAATGTTCCTTTCAGATAAACTATCAAACTCATACAAATATATATTATCGTTCCTGCTGAACTTAGACAGCAGATTTGCATATCTGATGATAGAAAAAGTAAACGTGTCTGTAGTATAGATCACAAATTGTGGTACACTGCTCAGAGATACCAGCTTCGACCCAGTATAGAATTGTTTAATCAAATCTGCTAGTTTCAAATGCATCTTAGGCGTGGTCTGGTAATATATGCTTCTTGGCACAAAAACCTCTGGGTATCTATCATAGCTTTCGATTATTAATGGAAAATTTTCAAGCGCAGGGATGACAAATATTCCTTCGTTTGAGGTGTATCCTAACAAAACATCTACCTCACTTCTGCCTTTCTTCATCGAAACTTCAGGTGGTTCTATTAGAAACCTTTCTTGACCGAAATCTTTTTCTACAACAGGTACAGCTAACATTATCAACCTCATATATTGTTCAGAGGCTATAATAAATGTGTTAACGTTAATCAATTGTATAGCGGGCACACTTTGGAGGATTTCTAAAAGGGATGTAGTATTTGTAGCCTCGAATCCCAGACTTTTAGCGAGTTCAAAGGCTCTTCGCTGTTGTTCGAATTCAACTATAAAATCTGTTATGGCTACTCCGCTCATAGATATGACTCTGCGAAAGAGTCCTCTAGACATCGGTGACAGTGAATGGTAAGTACCGGAGTAACCGCCCGCGCTTTGCCCTAATATCGTCACCTTGTTCGGATCCCCACCAAAGTTTCGTATATTTCTTTGCACCCATCTTAACGCAGCTACTTGATCTTTCATTCCTGCATTACCGGGTACTTCTGCTGTATCCATGCATAAGAACCCGAGATTGTCAAGTCTATAATTAAATGTGACTACGACTACATTATATTCTAATAGAAAATCAGGTCCATAAACGTCATCGTTGCCAGAACCCCATAGAAACCCACCGCCGTGAATGACAAAGATGACTGGCAATAGAGAAACCCGTTTCAAGGAAGGAGTGTAAACATTTATAAAGAGGCAATCTTCGCTGCCAGGTGACAAAATATTTCTGAGCCCGTCAAATTGGGGGCATATATTTCCAAATTCAGTAGCGTTTTGAATTCCTTTCCAGGCTAGCGCAGGTTGGGGAGCCTAAAAATGATTTATAATTTAATTTCACTTCATTGAATGAAAGTTTCCGTTTTTTTTAAGGAGTATGCCCATGCACAGTCCTCTCACAAGAAGCATTGTACCTTAAATTTTTTATTTATTTATTAAAGCTAAAATAAAAACATAGTTTCTCAATAAGTTTCATGAATATTTGTTTTAGGCTTAAAAAAATCTGAAACTGACTGTTTTATTAAGCCTATAAAGACCTTTTTTACTTTCTAGCTAAACCTAACCTCACAATATTGTCATTTTTTGTGGTTAACATTTCCGAAATGCGGAAACCGTTTTCGTTAATTTTTCTACAAATATGCTGATAGTGATGATGTCATTGAACAGAATTTGATTTGATAGTGATACAAAAATCTTGAAGATAGTACATTTGTTAATTCTTGAATGGGCAATGGGGCCGATTCTCTTGTACACAATCTCTAAACTAAACTAAATTAACAGGTCTAAATCTAGTGCCATCCTTTTCCGTAAGCAACATTATGAAATCTATTGCTATCCCTTTCATAATGTTGCTTGCGGAAAAGGATAGCACTAGATTTAGACCTGTTAATTTAGTTTAGTTTAGAGATTGTGTATAAGAGAATCGGCCCCATTGTCTTTTCAAACTCGTTACCTTAAATCTTAAATTGCCAACAGGTGGTTTTGCGTATGAAATCCCTCTGAAGCTGTAGAACGATTTATCTCCAGTGATAGTAAATTTTTGTTCTCCTCTCAATCTGCCTTGCTCTACTCTGACAACTATTGCTGTTACAAGTTGCTGAAAAGTTATAAAAATTATCTAACTTACGAAGATCAAAATTACTGGTTTAAAATAAAATGCCACCTACCAATATCATTCCAAGTATGACCAAAACTACATTGAAATACATTTCGTATTGTCTTTGAAAACCATTTCTTATGGAGGAAGCTTTTTATACTAAAATATCTGCATAATAATATTATTAGTGGAACCGGTTTAACCCACTTTAGTTTTTGCGGTGTCTAAAAGGTCTAAAAGTCCCTACACTTGTCAGTTTTATAATAAATTCTTCAAATCTTCTGATTAATGTTACAGTTTAGAGTTGTATGCCGATTTTTCAATCGTCAAATAATGTTTATCGAGTAATAAAGACGTTTTGACAGTTTTTATTTTGAAAATCCGTTAAAACGTCAAATAATACGTCGTATATTTTATTCGTCGTTTGAAAAATCAACCCCTACTTTCACATTTAATTTAAACTAGCTGCCCCGGCGAACTTCGTACCGCCTAACAGTCGGGTCTTTTTCAGGCAATTTTTAAATTTTTCTCTCCGTAAGAACCATCCTCGTACTTCAAGGAATATTTTAAAAAAGAATTAGTGAAATCGGTTTAGCTGTTCTCGAGATTTGTGATCAGCAACACATTCAGCGATTCATTTAATATATATAGAGATTTTCTATTCTAGCCTATTCTAGCAAAGAAAGACAGTAATTAATATGAAATTTATTCAATTTTTGATACAAACCAAATTGTGCATTGTTCATTTGTCAATAAACTACACTACTACTAACAGAACGTCGAATTATTCACAAAAAAATTATCATGGGCTTTTTTATTTTGTGTCTTAGAATTTATGTCATTGGATCTGCGATCGTCAAAGGGTTAAGTGCACCTCGTGAAGCCGATAACTATAATAATGTTCCGAACGTATTAAATTAATATTATTCAAGTAGATAAGATCTTAGACTTTAGTCCATAGTTTTAATGTGTATAATAGCATTTAAATTACATCATTCATTTTTCATACATTCCGTTGATTTGTTCTGTAATTGTTAAATTGGAAAATTAAAAAAAAAAGTAAAATCACTTGACTGTCAAATGGGAGATGTCAAGCGCTAACAGTTTATGGTTGTGTATGTTGTGTGTTTCTTACCCTTAACCTTTTTTTTTGTTTGTTCTTACCTTTGGCACCTAGGATTTAAATAATGTAATATTTTTTTGGATAATGCTGTTGGTGGTTCAATAAAATAAAATACAACCAATACAACGTCATCGATTCTGATAATTTTCTTTAAACTGAATTTTGGGTAAATACATATTTTCATCTCTTTCTTACCAATGTATAGGTATACCGTTTCACCGAGACGGCTCGTAAGCAGAGCGTGAGTTGTGGGAGGGTGACAGTTGACATTAAGATCAAGGCTCTCAGTGTTGCTGTCACTCTCTCGCAACCCTCTACCCCACGAGTCATTTCAATCAAGCCGTACCTTACTATCCATACTCTGTGCCTATAGTTAGAAAACGTCGTTAGAAAAAAATGTTTTAGTTAGGACCGTCAGAAAGTCTGACCTATAGTACGCAACGGGTCGAGATCGCAATCGGGGAGGGACTGCCCCGCACAGCCCCTGCACTACCCGGTGCGGGCGGGTGCGGATGACGTGCGGTTGTGCGGGGCGTCCCCCGATTGTGCATCTCAACCTGTCGCGGACTATAGAATAGATGCGTTGATCTAAATATAAAGTTTTGGATCATAAGCAAACAACAAATATAAATAACGAACTTAAAATGTTTATTTAAACCCAGCTGATTCGTATATAAAGTCATAAAAATCCACCATAGATCGCCTTGGATTACTGCCGAGTGCAAGTCCTTCTGCAATCCTCAAATATATTTGGGAGTCAGCATTGTATTTGGGCCAGATTACGCCGAGTGATGCATCAGGCGTTGGATCCCTATAAAAATATTTAACAGTTATTTGTTTACGTTCTCTTGCCGCGGGATAAACTACTAATACATTTTTGAACACAATTTTTAGATTAGGTTCCTATATCCCCTTATAATTAATAAGAACTAGATAATACCCGCGACTACGTCCGCGTGGGGTTAGGTTTTAAAAATCCTGTGGGAACTCTTCAATTTTCCGGGATAAAAAGTAGCCTATGTCCTTCCCCGGGATGCAAGCTATCTCTGTACCAAATTTCGTCAAAATCGGTTAAATGGTTGAGCCGTGAAAGGCTAGCAGACATACAGACAGACACACTTTCGCATTTACAATATTAGTATGGATTAAGCTTTTTATTTCCATCATTACATTTCCTTAACATATAATAACTAATCACGTCATGAAGTTTGTAATAGTACATAACAGTCCAGGCCTGAAACAAAACATTTACTGGGCGAGGAGTAATATTGGAAGGCCGAGGCGAAGTCGAGGTTTTCTGAAGTGACTGAAAGGAACTCGACTGGCGCCTCGTCCTTTTAAACTAAACGAGGTTGGTAATTGCTATTTCGGCTGAGACTTGTACATAGTACTTTTCTCCAATTTGCGAGGAAATAATAAAAAAATAATTGAAGAAACAAAGTTTTAATTCATATGTAAATGTATTAATAATAATAATAATCCTGTCAACTGTCATGTATAATAATAATATATTTAAATAAATTAATAATTTATTAAATGTATTAATATTAATAATAGTTAATAAGAAAAATAAAAAGACACAAAAATAAAATATCTAAACAAAAAATATAGCAAAATGGTAAGAAAATAAAATACTTAAAAAAACAATGTTAAAAAGACAAAAAAAAACACAAAAAAACTTACCCATGTATCGCGAAGTTAGTAAGCAAGGCGCACATCTGTCGTATCATTCTATAAGAAGTCGCATTCTCATTGAGCGGCAAATTGAATAATTTTGCATTAAACACATAATTCAGGTCATCAAAGTGTGACACTCCGGTTATTCCATATCTTTCGCCTTGTGATTGGCTAAAAACATTCCGTTCAGACATACTTGAAAACTCATAAAAATATATGTTATCATTTCTGCTGAACTTGGACAGAAGTCTTGCGTATCTTATTATAGAATAAACAAAATTATCCGAAACATAGCTCACGAATTGCGGCATCGTTTTTAAAGACAGCAGCTTCGAACCAGTGTAGTATTGTTTAATGAAATCTGCAAGCTTCAAATGGAGCTTCGGTGTGATTTCATAATAAATGCTTCTTGGCACTAAAATTTCGGGGTATCTAGCAAACTTTTCGATTGAAGACGCTCGTTCAATCCCAGGTATGAAAAACACGCCCTCAGCTGTGGTATATCCCAACAGTATATCTACGTTACTTCGTCCTTTCTTAATTGAAACTTCAGGTGGTTCTATTAAAAACCTTTCTTGACCAATATCTTTTTCTACAACGGGCACAGTTAATAATAAAGTTATTGTCATATAATCTTCAGCCGCTATTATAGATGATATGTTGGTGTTGATCAGTTTTGTAGCGGGCACACTTTGGAGGAATTCTAAAAGTGCTGCAGTATTTGTAGTCTCGAAGCCAAGATTTTTACCGAGTACGAAGGCTCTTCGCTGTGGTTCAAGGTCAACCATGTAATCTATTAATGCTTCTCCACTCGTCGCTATGACTCTACAAAACAGCCCTCGAGACATCGGTGATAGTGCGTGCATAGTACCGGAAATACCACCTATGCTTTGCCCAAAAATCGTCACCTTGTTCGGATCCCCACCAAAGTTTCGTATATTTCTTCGCACCCATCTTAACGCAGCTACTTGGTCTTTCATTCCTGCATTACCGGGTACTTCTGCTGTATCCATGCATAAGAACCCGAGATTGTCAAGTCTATAATTACATGTGACTACGACTACATTTTTTTCATCCATTAGAAAATCGGCTCCATAAATATCGTCATTGCCAGAACCCCATGTAAACCCACCACCGTGAATGACAAAGATGACTGGCAATAGAGAAACTCGTTTCAATGAAGGAGTGTAAACATTTATAAAAAGGCAATCTTCGCTTCCAGGTATAAAAATATTTCTGAGCAGGTCAAATTGAGGACATACATTTCTATGTTCTAGAGCGTTTCGTATTCCCCTCCAAGCAGGCCCAGGTTGGGGAGCCTAAATAAAAATTATTAGTTATTTAATTGAAAGTCCGCTTGTTTTTGATTCCAACAAATAGTTGTTACCTTAAATCTTAAGTTGCCAACAGGTGGTTCTGCGTATGGAATCCCTTTGAAACTGTAGGACAGCGTATTTCTCGTGATTGTCCATGTTTGTTTTCCTCTCAATTTCCCTTGCTCTATTTGAACGACAACTGCTTCAACAAAATGCTGAAATACAACATTTCAGCAATTTGTATTATATTAATGTCTACCTATGAAGTCAAAATTACTGCTTTAACATAAAGTTCTACCCACCAATAGTATTCCGAGTGTGAATAAAGTGACAAAGAAATTCATTTTGCCCGCCTTTGACTATGTTATGAAGGATGCTTTTTATACATTCTGGAAACTTTTGCATTCAATTACATACTATAAATTAGTTAAACCCTTCTGTTGGTGTGGTGTGGTGTCTAGAAGACCCCAAATTTGTCGATTTTACTATGCTTTAAAATGACTTTGCAGAGTGTTCTATGCTTTATTAAGATTTTAAAATCAATTGTACGTATTCACTGACAAGCGTTCCAATCCCAATCTAGTCAAAATTGA
Source organism: Maniola hyperantus (assembly GCF_902806685.2). Taxonomy (NCBI): domain Eukaryota; kingdom Metazoa; phylum Arthropoda; class Insecta; order Lepidoptera; family Nymphalidae; genus Maniola; species Maniola hyperantus. Next base: position 1,583,532 of record NC_048554.1, on the reverse strand, counting down.
GATATCAAAATATAAAAAAAGATTCCGACGAATTCAGAACCTCCTCCTTTTTTTGAAGTCGGTTAAAAAGGAGAAGGTGACTGACTGACTGACTGATCTATCAACGCACAGCTGAAACTACTGGACGGATCGGGCTGTAATTTAGCATGCAGATTGCTATTATAACGTAGGGATCCGCTAAGAAAGGTTTTTTTTTGAAAACTCAACCCCTAAGGGGGTGAAATAGAGGTTTGAAATTTGTGTAGTCCACGCGTATGAAGCTAAGCTAGTTATGAATAAACTGATAACAGCCGGCTAATCGTGGTAAAGCGACATGTAGATCGCAAAACAAAAATCCGCATGTAAAGTCAATGAAGCCGTCAGCCAGATTTTGATGTTTTTTTTTAAATTTTTGTTTTTTATACCTACCTATTTAAAATCAGAAACCTTTTGAAGCGGGGAAATAATTTTTAATATTTTTGAACAATATGTATGATATACATATGGTTCAAAAATAGTGGTCCCACTAGGTGGACGGACGACATCAGACGAGTCGCAGGGAGCCGCTGGATCTAGCCGGCGCAAGACCGTGGCGTGTGGAAGTCCCTACAAGAGACCTATGTCCAGCAGTGGACGTCTATTGGTTAATGATGATGATGATGATGATGTATGATATTTATACAAATGATGGCCAGTAACACGTTACGGTCTATTCTCTTTGAAAGGTTATAGAGTAAGTCAAATGCTATCAAAAGTATCAAATGACCTCTAAACACCTATGGGAAATTTTCAAAAAAAACGTTATTTCTTTGTTTAGAAGGTAACAGTTTAATATTAAAATGTGATTTGGTCAAGTCTGATCATGAAGATGGCCACGGGATGGGTCGATCGATCGATAGGAACGATTTTTTGAAAATTTTAGGGTTAAGAAAATTCTCCGTTGTGCTCCGTCATGCAGCTGTTTCTGAGGACTCCCAACGAAAAGGCTTCATTGACACCACTATGAAGTCTTCCTACAAAAACATTCAATTATTATATCAAAAAAATATATAATTAATATAATATCAAATTAAAGGGGCTTTGAAGATTTTGGCTTGCCTAGTAGTCTGCTATTTTCCTTTTTATTTCTTTTAGATTTAGTTCTCTATTTTGAAAAAATATATTCAAATCCCTTTTAGTATAATTGACATTTTCGTTTGATGGATATTATACCAAAATCAATATTTATTGGATGTGAAAGCACATTCAAAAAACCGGCCTAGTGCGAGTCAGGCTCGCGCAACGAGGGTTCCTTCAGTCGTATTTTTTCGACATTTTGCACGATAATTCAAAAACTATGATGCATAAAAATAAATAAAAATGTGTTTTAGAATGCCCAGGACCAAGACCTTTCATATGATATCCCACTTGATATAATTATCTTGCTTAGAAAATTGAAAATACTAATTATTAGTTCATGTCCATGACCACAATTTAATTTTTTTTGTGTGATGTAACCACAAATTCACGGTTTTTAGATTTTTCCTCAAATGCCAGCTGTAAGATCTACCTACCTGCCAAATTTCGTGATTCTAGGTCAACGGGAAGCACCCTGTAGGTTTCTTGACAGACCGACAGACAGACAGACAACAAAGTGTTGCGTTTACCTATAACCTATAAGGGTTGCGTTTTTCCTTTTGAGGTACGGAACCCTAAAAATAGTGACTATGGGCTTTTCCATTTTGGATTTTACAGCATTGTATCGTCAAAGGGTTAACCTCGTCAGCCCAATAACAATAAATGTTTCCGGCCGTATCAAATTAATTTACAAGTTAGGTTTGAATTTGTAATTTAAATTAAATTACTTATCTTTCATACAGCGCGGCGGTGTGCGTCGATTCTAATGATTTTCTCTAATTTAAATTTTGAGTATTTTCATCACATTTTCATATTTTCCTTACCGATGTAGTTAGAAAAATCTATTTTAGTGAATAGTCCAGTAAATAGAGCATTTAACCTCGCACTAAATTTCCGATCCAATTTCTTTTTTTTTTAGGTTTAGGGGTCACTTACTGACCATAAAATGACAAAATGCTGACAGATCCAGGTGGAGCTTCGATCGCAATCTTGAGGGAAAGTTTTTGGCTGATATCTCGGAAACTATCCACTTTAGGGCAAAAGTAATTCAGACTATTATTGTAGAAAATAAAATTTCGCATCTTTTGTTTTCTGTAAACTTTTTTTGTAAAAATTACCGTTTACGATTTATGACCGATTGAATGAACCGGTGTTTCTATTTCGGCCGATAACTTTTAAAATATTGGAAAAACCGGTTCATTAAATCGGCCATAAATCGTAAACGGTAAGTTTTACAAAAAAGTTTACAGGAAACAAAAGATGCAAAATTTTATTCTCTACAATAATGGTTTGTATAATTTTTACCCTAAAGTGGATAGTTTTCGAGATATCGGCCAAAAACGTTCCTTCAAGATTGCGATCGAAGCTCCACCGGTATCTGTCAGCATTTTGTGATTTTATTGTCAGTATAAGTAACCCTTAAGGTTTGTACGCACCTGAGCGGCGCGGCGCGGCGCTTCAGTCCGACTGCAGAACGCGTCACCTCAGGCCGCTCGACGGTGCCTACCGCACTACAACTGCAGTACGCGGCAGCTCGCGTCTTTGTGTTGTTTCGGATTGACTATGCTGCGTAGGCCCTACTGGCCGCTACAGCGTTGGCGAGCGCGAAGCTCCGCCTGGGGGTGAGCCCTAGGGCTCGAAGAAATAATTCGAGAGGTCGGGGGGCAACGTCCTCCTAAGGGCGCCTCCTGTGAGGCTCGGACCACGGCTTAGGATGACGTTGGGATGGGTGGAGTTGTCGGTTTTGTTGGTTAGTCCGTACGCCCCCGAGGCCGTGGCGTGAGCCCACGTCCGGGTGACGTTAGAAATCGGGGACCTCGTCTTCGCCGGCGAAGACGCTGTGATGAGGTTGAATTGTGTAGCCCTACGAGATAGGGTGCATTGTCGGTCATGATTTGATCGTCGGGGTCATTAAGGACGTGCTTAGGGTGTCTTTATCTGGGGGGTCGTTTCGGTCAGGGGTGTAAGTCGCTGACTCAACTATTAGGGGGTTGGGGTGTCTAATGGCTTTCTCAAAATAATTTTTGGAAAGCTGTTTAAAGTAATGAGCTATTGTCGGGAGTTGGAGGTCTCTGTGGAGGTCCACGTTGCGCATGTACCACGGGGAGCCAGTGGCCGTACGCATAAACTTATTCTGTAGGACTTGGAGAGGTTTGAGAGAGGAGGGCGGCAGGTGTGCAAATGCAACACAGGCATAAGACATTATTGGGCGGATGCACGTTTTGTATAGCGTGACTTTGTGTCGAAGTGACATTTTGCTCTTTGCGCAAATCATGGGGTAAAGACGGGAGAGCACATACGCTGCGTTCTTGCGGACTCTACGAATGTGCGCGGCGAAGCTCATCTTGTCATCAAAGGTTACACCCAAGTACTTGGTATTAGTTTGCCAGGGAATGGGGCGGTCGTAAAGAGTTATTTCAGTCTGTCGAAGTTTGTATTGTGATTTCCTTTTGGACTTTTGAAAGAGCACTGCTGCGCTTTTCTCCGGGTTAACCTCTATCCTCCAAAGGCGGAACCAGTGGCCTAGGCTACTGACTGCCTTTTGGAGTCGAGCTTTAACGTTCCGGTAGTTTAAGTCGGAGCTGTATAGAGCGGTGTCATCCGCGAACTGGGCTACATGAACATGAGGGGATCTGGGAATGTCGCTGGTGTACAGCGCGTACAAAAGTGGCGAGAGCAGGGAGCCCTGAGGGACTCCTGCTCGGAGAGGTCTTGGGGAGGATAGGGTCCCATCCAGACGGTAGCGAAAAGTTCGATTGGTGAGAAATTCTCGTAGTAAACGTACGAGTCTTTCGGGCACGCCTAGATGGTAAAGCTTGTAGATCAAGCCGGCGTGCCACACCTTGCGAAGGCTTTGGCTACATCGAAGAAGAGGGCTCCCGTTGGGATACCTCTCGTTTTGAATCGGTTGAAACCGAGAAGGATGTGCTCCGTGAGGCGGTGCACTTGATGAACACATGAGTGTCTGGTTCGAAAGCCAAATTGCTCGTCGTTGAGGAGGTTTTTCTCCTCTACGACGGACCTAAGTCGATTAAGGATGACTTTCTCATACACCTTGCCAAGGGTGTTGAGCAAACTAATGGGGCGGTAGCTAGTAGGGAGGTTCCTAGGTTTCCCTGGCTTGGGGATGCCTATAACGGTAGCTTCTTTCCACCTGTCGGGGAAGGAGCATCCCGCCATGAGGGTGTTGAAAATGACAACCAGGAGGTTGATTAATACGTCGGGGAGTAACTTTAGAGTTTTGTTATTAATAGAGTCGGGGCCTGGGGAGCTCGCGTCACTTGCGCGTCACTTCTATACCCGTTCGCGTACGAGCAACAACGTCGCAAGATGAGCGACAGTGAAGAGGATTTGATGAAAAAATCGCAACTAGATGATGCCTGCGACTTCGTCCGCGTGGATTTAGATTTTTTCTATAGGTGAACACATTTCCGGGAATTACCTACTCGTACCTATATACCTGAGATAGATTATACCCTGTAGGATAAAAGTAGCCTATGTGTACCTACACATAGGCTAGTTTTATCCCGAAAATCAAAAAGTTCCCACGGGATTTTTAAAAAACCTACATCTACGCGAACGAAGTTGCGGGCATCAGCTAGTCCCTTAGGTTTTGTGGAAATTACATTAGAAAAAGCATTTTCGCAAAATGTCTTTGTTTTATGTGCAATAGAATATATAAAATAGGCAGGTAAACACAGGTACATATTATATCTAAATACCTATATAAAAGAAAAAGGTGACTGACTGACTGACTGACTGATCTATCAACGCACAGCTCAAACTACTTGACGGATCGGGCTGAAATTTGGCATGCTGGCTAGCTAACTAGCTATTATGACGTAGACATCCGCTAAAAAGGGATTTATGAAAATTCAACCCCTAAGGGGGTAAAATAGGGGTTCGAAATTTGTGTAGTCCACGCGGACGACGTCGCCGGCATAAGCTAGTATAATATAAACACAAGTACAACAATAGGTAGGCATATTTCCGAAACTATTAATTCTACCTAGATGAAGTAGGTAGGTATAATATGTACATAATATATTATAGTTATTTAATCAGGATTATTTTTACCATTGATGTTTTCTCATAACGCTCGGAGAGACATTTATTCATTTAGACACTGGGAAAGGGGGGAAGCCGACATCCTAGGGGTTGGGACTTTTGAGGATATACCTACTTCTAAGAGCATGAGGAACACGTCATGTGCCAAAAATTAAACCTACGTTATTTATTTTGAGGTCTATCTTGCCTATTCTGGCCTGCACTTTAAATACCTAACAAGATGCGCGTGTATCTTATTCGAGCGAGGTACGCATACTGAAGCGCCGCGCCGCGCCGCTGGGTATGTCGCACTAGCGTCACTGCACTGCGCGTCGCTTCGCTGCGCTTCAAAATATTCTCTCCAGCCGTGCCGCGCGGCAACGCGCGGTGAAGCGCTGTGTAGCGCCGCTCTAGTGCGATATGCGCCATACAAAATGATAGAAATGATATTTTGACGCTCTGTGCCGCGACGTGCAGCTCGCTGAAGCGCCGCTTAGGTGCGTACAAACCTTTAACCTAAAAAAAAAGAAATTGGATCGGAAATTTAGTGCGAGGTTGACCAAAAAAAAACGGCTTTATTTACTGCACTATAAGGACATATTTATCTGACCTAGGTATATTCATTGATCTAAATATGAAGTTTTAGATCTTAAGGAAACGACAAATTAAAAAATTAACTAAAAATGTTTATTTAAATCCAGCTAATTCAAATATAAACTGTGTATGTAGTCTAATTTATAATAATTAATATCATAATATACCTAGGGCCATTTTCGGCTGCCGCACCAACCCGTGCTTTCGTGATTCCTTTTGTCAATGGTTGCCTGGAAGAGATCGCTTTAGCGAAAGGCCGCCTTTGCATGCTACGGCTTTTAGATTAAGATCCTTGTATGTTTTTACTATGTTTACTTGTGTTGTTGTTGTGTGCAATAAAGTATAAATAAATAAATAAACTCATAAAAATCCACCATGGTCTGCCTTGGATTAGTGCCGAGTGTAAGGTCTTCTCCAATATTCAAATATATTTGGGAGTCAGTATTGTATTTGGGCCAGATTACGCCGAGTGATGCATCGGGTGTCGGATTCCTATAAAAATATTAAGATGGTTTGATACAGCCGGCCGCGAAAATTCAAATTTTAGGTACTTTTTCGAAAATAGTAGACTAATCATACATCGAAGGCTTATGGTAATGAGTTTTGCGCGCATAATATTTATGCATCTACATGTTTTTCCATAAAAACTTTGGCCAAAAATACTCATTTACTTCATATTTGTGCAAATCAGGGAAAATTCAGAAAATTATCTTTCAGGAACATTATTACACGTGTCTTGGAGAGCAAGTACAGCCGTTAATTCTCCGCCTACTTTCTCTCCTCTCGTGTCGAATTGCCGTCCCATGAGACTCGTGAGAGTATGTGACATTATAATACCTCCTGAATAGTTGTCTACTCTCCGTCAAGTTATTTTAAGTTATTAGTATGAAATGTGGATTTAATTTTCAATTTTGTATTTAAAAAAAAGAATATTAGCCATGTTAAATGACTAATATTCCCCTTTCCTCTCCAACTAAGCGTCAGGCTTGTTGTGCTAGGAGTAGGTACGACAATAGTGCAACGGGCGGGGTATGAACCGTAGACCTTTCGGTTTTCAGTCCACTCCTTATTAAAAAATTTCTCTCTTCACAGGTAGTGGGAAGTCTGCCAAGTGTGAGAAGAAAGAGGCTAGTACAGTAAGAGAAGAGAGGAAAAAGCATAAGAATAGAGATAAAGATAAGGATAAGGAGAGCAGCGATAGCCATAAGAGCACAGAACAAAGTGAGTATCTGCATAGTGGTACGATTACACCTACCGAGTAGTGAAGCGAGACAGTAAAATGTCACTCGGCCGAGACAGTGCTGTGGCTGAGAAATTGTGGCGAAATTGCACTCGTTAAAGTGTTTATACCAACCGAGTACTCGGCCGAGGACACTGACTCGCCACTGTACTCGTTAGGTGTAATCGTACCATAAACATACAAAAACTTTATACAGTGTGTTTTTTTTAACTGAGACAGTATTGGGAAATTCAAAACCATAGGGAGATACAGAGAAACTGTCTTAGGAACCTTGGTCTTCTTTTAAACCGACTTCTAAAAAGGAGGTGGTTCTCAATTCGGCCCGTTTTTTTGTTATGTATGTACATCGATTTTTCCGAGGTTTCTGGACCGATTTCCTTTTTTTTTTGCCAAACAAGTCACGGTAAAAATAATCCTTGAAAATTTTTAGAAGCTCTACTGGCGAATAGTGTACAGCACGCGGCAGAAAACAATATACAATGACCTTTAGAATGAGCTTTCGGCTTTGTAGAGCGTTGTCTCTGTCACTCATACCTATGTGACGTTTTGTCGGTCTCGACGATAGAGACAATCTACAAATCCGCTATCTCTCTCTAAAGGTCGATGTACATTATTTTCTACCGCGTACTGTAGACTAGTACTTTTGCAAAATATCCTTTTGAATGTTTAGATTATAAATATGATTTTTTTTAACTGTGTTCTTTAATTCCAGCAAAAGAAATATTAGTTAAAGAAAAAGAAGTAGAAAGTACAAAAGAAACTGTCAAAAGTAACAAAGACAGTAATAATAGTCATAGAGACAGAGAGAAGGAGAAAGAGAAAAGAGAAGACAAGGAGAGAGAAACGAGAGAGCGGGAGCAGAGAGAAAGAGAACTGGTGAGTTTAAATCAATAATTACTTTTAAATCCCAACAAAGATGTAAACGGTTTAATATAATGATAAACAAGATTACTGAAATCTACCCCTGTAACTTTATGTTATTGTATGTGCAATTTAAGCAATTAAATATTACATGCTTTAACGGTAAGAAAACTGAGGAAACCCGAATGTCTGAGAGTTCTACATTATGTCCTTAGCGGTGTGTGAAGTTCTAACTAATTCTTCAGCAGCATTGGACTATGCTGTCATCCTATTTTTTTTTTAAAAGCGGGTAACTGCAAAAATAATTTTTTGAGTTATCGCCAAGAAACGTGGGAATTTTCTAAAACTGATGTTTTTAAAAGATCGTATTACGTAAGTAAAATCTAACTAAAACCCTCGGGAGTTACATATTTAAAAATATTGTAATATTATATTAAACCCTTTGCCACGCTGTCACGATGGTCCATGTCGATGACGGCCATGCCATTTAAAAATAGACACCTAGCCTACATTTGATAAGTGAACCTTGAAGTTTTGTTACAAGTTTCATAACTTATAACTGTGCCCGTGTTTAGTAGAGTGGGCTGGCGATGGGTTGATGATATCAATGTTTGGTTCCCGGTTAGCGCTCGTCGCGCGAGCTGAGCGAGGAGCTGAAACGAGTGCGGGCAGAGCTGTCCGCGGCGCTGCGCGGCGAGACGGAGGCGAGGCGCGCGCTGGCCGCCGCCGCCGCAGCCGAGCGCGCGCGCCGCGCCGACCATCTGCAGCTGCGCCAGGCGCACGCGCAGCTGCAGCACAAGTGAGTGGCCCGCCTTCTTTACAACTGAAAGTTCTACAGGCGCGACTTGAGAGTAAAGGCACAATTACTTACTATTACGACGTAAAGATTAGTAAAGAGCGATACTTACCTTTTTTCACGACCACCCAGTGACGCGACCCAGTGGCGAGCGCTATGGTCTTATAAAGGGAGGTGCTAGCTTCGATTCCCGGCAAGGAACAATTAAGAATTTATCAGTACCATTATTATAAATGCGAAAGTGTCTTTGTTTCTTGGTTTGTCCTTCAATCACGTTGCAACAGTGCAACGGATTGACGTGATTTTTGTATGGGTATAGTTTAAGACCTAGAGAGTGACACAGGCTACTTTTTACCCCGGAAAATCAAAGAGTTCCCACGGGATTTTTAGAAACATAATTTCACGCGGACGAAGTCGCGGGCACCAGCTAGTAAGTAAGTATTTGTTTCAAGTAGGTATTGGAAACTAAACCAACATTACTTCTATTTCGCGGTAGAATGAAATCAACGATTTTTCAAAATGAATGTTTTGTCTAACAAAAATGATGAGTTTACGATTAGCATAGACATATAACATGTGCCGAGCGATGTTTCGCAGTGCCGTTAATAGCGCACGGTGCATGTGATGTGTGTATGGTGGTCAGAGTGTCGACGTGGCGCAGCGGCGAGCGCGTGGCGCTGGAGCGGCGCCTGAGCGAGGAGCGGCGCGCGCGCACCAACGCCGAGCACCAGCTGCTGCGCGCCAGGCACGCGAACCGGACGCCCAAGTGAGTAGATAACTGATAGTGGACCTCAATTCGTTTCTCAAAATTTATATAACGTCCCAAAACTAAAACCGTAGCTAAAATCAGGTACGTAAACTGGATGCCCAAGTGAGTTAATATCTGATGATGGACTTCAATTCATTTTTCAAAAAACCGTAACATTAGCTTGCTAATGTAACATTAGCATTAGCTGCGCGCCAGGCTTGTGAACCGTACGCCCAAGTGAGTTGACAGTTGATGGTGGAGTTCAATTTAACGATATTAATTTTTAAACTTTATTTCGTTAAGGGATGATTTTTTAATCGGAAAATAATCTTCAACCGCGAATTTTAACGTTTTGACATATTTGCAATTAAAAACTGTCAAAACGTCCAAATTCCTCAGATCACTTAGTAGTTGAAAATCGCTCCTTATAAACATAATCAACATAGAAAGTTTGTGATTTCAGTGGCGAGTGTGAAAACGAGTGGTGCCGGTCGCGGCGGAGCGCGCAGGACGCGGACTCCGCGTCGATGCGCAGGGAACTGCAGAAGGCGCGAGACAGGGCTGCACAGCTACAAAAAGACCTCGCGCAGGCCACAGATCAGGTGACCTATCGTGAAACATGCAAGCTAATGATGGACAGCGCCATCTATGTGTGATTTAGTAAACATATTTGTTCGTGAACATATTTTTTAAATGATATAACCACAAATTCACGGTTTTCGGACTTTTTCTTTTACTTATGCTATAAGACATTGCTATTTGCCATTCATGATTCTAGATCAACGGGAATTACCTTTTAGATTATTTTTCCCTATTATTGACAAACATAACAGACAGACAGATAACGAAGTGATCCTATAAGAGTTCCTTTTTCCTTTTGAGGTACGGAACCATAAAAATGAAGGCACGCGCGCGTTTCCTTTTATTTCAAAAAAAATTAAGTTATCTTTTTGCCACAAATATAGTAGTAGTAGTTACTAACATTAGTTTTTAAGTGTGCAAGTCTACTAACAAATTGAATCCTAGTTGCTTCGAATATAAAGATTTTATTTTATTACTAGCTGATGCCCGCGACTTCGTACGCGTGGATTTAGGTTTTTAAAAATCCTGTAGTAACATTTTCCGGGATAAAAAGTAGCCTATGTCCTTCCCCGGGTTGCAAGCTACCTCTGTACCAAATTTCGTCAAAATCGGTGGAACAGTTGAGCCGTGAAAAGCTAGCAGACAGACAGACACACTTTCGCATTTATAATATTAGTATGGATTATACAGTTTGCACGCAGTTTTCTTACGCGTGGTAACAGGTGCGGTCGCTGGAAGTGCGGGCTGAAGAAGCGGTCGCAGCGGGCGGCGCGGCGTGCGGGCCGCGGCTTGCGGGCGCGTGCGCGGCGCTACAAGAGCGTGCGGCGCATCTCGAGCGCTCGCTGTCCGCGGAGACGCGCGTCAAGCTCGACCTGCTGTCCGCGCTGGGCGACGCCAAGCGGCATCTGCACATACAGGAGGGTGAGTAACACCTTATGTTAGAACTTACGTTCTGTTTCATAGAAATTTCAACTCTATTTATAAAGGAAATAAGGCTGACATTTGAAATGAAAAGAGATTGCCCATTTTCTTAGGAGCTTTGGGCCCCCCCCTAATATAATTGTTATGTCACCATGGTTTTAATTTTATTTTGTAGACAAATAATTAACTCTTTATATTCTGCAAACGATTTCTATTTATTCACCCTGGTTATAAAGAAATCTTATTTTTTATATTGCTGATATTGAGGTTATATTTAATTAATACTTCTTTAAAATAAATGCATGTTTACGATTCTAACTGTAATTGTGGATATTTTCAATAATAGAGTGAAAAAAAGTTATAAAACATAATCGTAAATAAATATTACATTTAAAAAAAATTAAGTTTTGACACGACGCACGCCACAAAAGAGGGCCCTTTCACGGGCGATCTCCTTTTTTGTTGGCTAAATGTACGTAGTTTACAAAGTTCTTAATATAATCTAAAATTTAGTCCCCGCATATCCATACTAATATTATAAATGCGAAAGTGTGTCTGTCTGTCTGTCTGTCTGCTAGCCTTTCACGGGCCATCCGTTCAACCAATTGTGACGAAATTTGGTACAGCGATAGCTTACATCCCGGGGAAGGACATAGGCTACTTTTTATCCCGGAAAATCAAAGAGTTCCTACGGGATTTTTAAAAGGTCAAATCCACGCGGACGAAGTCGCGGGCATCATCTAGTTTATTAATATAATCCTTAGGCAATGTGGTCGGGCGATGACCACATATTCACATCCGCGGTAGGCTCAGTGTACTCAGATCGCTAATAAGTTGCAAGACAGAAAGGTGGGTTACGCCTGATGTTAGAACATTATCTTTCATAGTCATTTCAACTCTATTTTAAATGGAATAAGGATGATATTTGATTATCCTTACCAAATGTGGTCTAGCAATGATCTCATATTATTCATACCTGCGGTAGACTCAGTGTGTTAGCAAGCCAAACTCACTGAGAAACATACTAAACGTTGTTACTTGTCAAAAAAGCACATTATAATGTGTAACTTATCAACAGTTTAGATATAAAATTGATAATTATTGATTTCGACCAGATAGATTTTCAAATACGGTTTTTTCTCACAGGTTTAATATCAAGACAGGAGAAGGAAATCGAGGAACTGAAAGCTCAAATGCTGGCAGTTATGCCAAACGAGATGGTGACGCCGGGAGGTGGCCCCGTGTCCAAGCTGCGGCGCTCGGACGCCTCGCCGCTCGACCCCAACGCGACCGTATATACGCCCAAGCAGCTCTGCGGAGACGCCTGAGCGCTCAGCCCTGAGTATTAGGCCTGAGCGTCTCTGAGCATCCGAGGTATTACGCGTGCCAATAAAGAAACGAATCGCAAATAACGGCGTTAATCATTCGGTCTCATTTACACAGTATTAATCTGTATAGTATGTGAGTGTGACGGAATGATTAGCGCGGCTTCGTTTCAATTAATTTCTTTAGTGGCACGCGTTTGTAGGTTGGGAGGTGGTGGACGATTTGTACCAAGTGCTTTTTAAACTGTGCAAAAGAATCATTTAGCGTTCATACAATAATTCAGTAACCAAAAAATAAAAGGTTATTTTATGTGTAAGTCACATTTTCTGAAATTTTAACATGTTTCATTAACAAAAATGTTTTTTTTTTCACATTTCACTTGGTTAAAGTTACAAGTTACTTTAACTAAAAAAGAACCTATGGTAACTGCTACACTGTCAAGTCTATATTTGTGCATCATATTATAAAGAATTCGGTATTTGACAACTAGTCAAATCAGTAACTTTTATCAAACGTCAAAACGCGCGCTTAGTATGCGTGATATCGTGATATTATATGAAATACTGGAATGTGACGTCACATCATAATGACGTACTTTTTTAGTTTAATCGATAATTTAAAATGGTTATTACACTTAAAACTAACAAAGGACGTGGATTTTACGTATTTTGGAAGACATTCTATTTAATAATCACTGAGAAATAATTTATTTTGATGTAGTCAAATACCCAATTTATATATAATACAATAAAAAAAATCGCACTGATTTGAGAACCTCCTCTTGTTGAAAGTTAATTGAAAACATCAGCATAAGCACTTGGTATAAACAGTTCACCAACTCCTACCCTATAGGAACCAGAGCTTCACAACAAAAACCGCCTTTCATACCGATCTTTGTATGCGTTTCACTGATCTCAATCGTTTAATAATATTTTTTTTGTTCTCTATTCGAACTAAATATTTAGGAATAACTTTAATCTTATTTTGTTACTTAAGTTACTGATTTAACATGGTGTTTTATTTCTTCCGGACAGTATAGGAAATCTCAAAAGGAGATATAGTGCGTACATTTTGAGAACTCACTCACCATATTTGATCAGCTGCGCGATTGCGGGAGAATGACAGCTACAATGTCACGATCGCAATTGCCTCTGATTGGTTGACGCTCGCTCACTAATGCACAAATTCAACCAATCAGAACAATTGAGATTATAATAATGATTGATGCAGGTTTTAGACAATCGCCTTTTAGGATTAAAATCGTACTTTTGTTGACACATAGACCAAATATGGCGAGTGCGTTCTATGCATTATACTTAAAACTGTCTTTTGTGATTTTTTTTTCTATTCCCATAATGTCCGAGAAAAGTGGAAACACCTGTAGAACGCCCATACAAACATCGGTACGCCCGGACCCCTGAGATAACGTGTGTTAGTTTTGTAAACTGTACGTACTATAGATAACAGAGCGTTTATTTTTTCATCATTGAAATATTTGGATATAACCTGGTCGCACATTGGCTGGTATCGCCTGAGCGCTCGCTATTTAGCAGCTGAGCATTTAGTTTTCTGCAGCACGCTTGTAATAAGATACTCAATGGTGACCCGGGCATCCAAAAGCATTCGAGACGTTTTTATTTCACTTCAATACATGCAGTATTATATTTTTTGAATTTGCGCGATGGGGGGGGGGGGGTATATACGACGCTGCTCGGTCGTGACATCATAATTCACAACTCGTATGTTCTGACAAAAACTTCAAGCTGAAAAGATTTGATCTTCATTGTTACTTATTTTTAAACACAGTTTTTCTTGTAATTATAAAAATTGATGGCCAGACCCATTTCATAGTTGCCGTAGAAGTAGTAGAAGGTTGAGCTTCTTTAGATGCTATGGTTGCTAAAGAGGCTAGACGCTCAAGCGATAGTAAGCAATGTGCGCACAGCCTAAATACCTTGTGTACCTACTACTCGTACTAGCCCGAGAGACGGTGGCAAATTAATAGGAGGTGCTTGATAAAAAAAGCTGGCAAGTATTATTTTAGAGTTTAAACTGTCGTTTGTGGTACGCATATAATAATTATTATGATGAATAAATGGCTAAACTCCCGCAATATTTTGGTCAGTGTATACCCGACTAGTTTGGTGATATAGCGCCCGCAGTTATGACTAAGGCTGAGATCTATAGAGCGTATTTTGACTTTGTTCAGACTTAAGACATTGTTAAAACGAGACTACATTATATTACTGAGATAGATCTGTCTCATTTTAACTGAAACTTAAGTCTGAGTAAAGTCAAGGTATCCTCTATAGATCTATAGATCTATAGCTAGTAACTAAACAGATATACCTACACCAACCAAAACTACATGTGAGAAAAGCCATTCGTTCATAGTTTATTAAACGTTTATTCCTTTCCTAAACAGGCAAATTAGGCCTTAACGTTTTCCATACTTTAATAACAGAAGAACAATTTTTTTTTATTATTAATTATAGGCAAACGCTTGACCGCAATCACACCTGATGGAAAGTGATGATGCGGCTGCTGTTTTTATAATGATAAATTATAAAAGCAGTCAGATTTTATCAAGCACCTGTTCAAAACTTTCCACTGTCTCTCCTACAACCTACTTTTATTGTAAGCGGCGGTTGATAAAATTACTAGCTGTCACTCGCGAGTTTGTCTGCGTTGAGTTTATGTATTTTTTAAATCTTCCTGATTTTCCCGTTTTAACGTAGGTAGTAAAAACTAGCCTATGTCTGTCTCCAGAATGCAAGCTATACGTCTGTGCCAAATTCAACAAACGGTTTAGCCTAAAGGTATGATTCCGAAGGCACGCTGCACGCAGCGGTGCTGTCGCGGCACTACTGCGTGCAGCGTGGTTCAGAATCATACCTTTACATACGTTCTCAATATTCAATCTATCTATAATAAACTCTATCCATGAAAATAAGTTAGTATAACGCTCTTTCTGTCACGTAATCCCATACAAATGACAGAGCCGACAATCTCAGTGGGCGTGAAGCATTTTCAGCCACCAACCAATCAACAACATGTATCAAAAACATTCGAAATTCAGTTAGAAAACATAGTTTCGTTTGTAATTGGTTGGTAGTGATAAGTTATCTTATCTGCGTTGTTAGTTGTTAAAAAGGACAATAGAATTTCTGAAAAATAATGTTGCGCGTACTTATCTACAGATTACAGATAGATTGAATATAAAGGAAGGATGTTAGCGGTTCAGCACAAAGGGTGACTGACGGACAGATACACTTTTGCATTTATATTAAGTGACGTACCTATTTGTTACATATACCTACCTACAATAGTCCAACTAAAGTTTTTTATTACTCTTAACTTGTCCAAACTTTTAAACTTAAGCGAGAGTGTTGCCAACATAATAATTTTTAGAATTAGATTTTACTTTTATACATTTTTTTTAACATCTTAAGCAATTCTGCTGTACTAAAAGCTTTAACTAAAATATTAATAGAATAAAAAAATTCCATTTTTTATCAGTGATTTTATCAATCTGCGCACACGGACTCTCTTTCCATTAACATGCTATCGTCGTTTTTAATGCAAAAGTTATATCACTTTTTGTTTAGTTCGCTACATTTCATATCTCCGCTCAAATAACAAATAAAATCATTATTTTTATTTGGTTATATTTATGAATTCCTCTTGTAACTTACATGGACTATTCGAATATTGCATATTTTTTTAACATTTTTCATTAAGAACGAAACAAAACCGCTGCTGCAATAATTAGAGACGTGTTCTTTTCAAATTTATTATGTGATATATTGTACAAAAATGAGATTGGATTTGAGTCTTCTCCTTGTATTAAAGTGTAGTTTTATTGACGTTTTAGTCTAATTGTCTCGTTTCACGCGTAGCGTCCATCATTGGTTACCTTTAGGGTGGAAACATACTTATGATACGCGATGTGACTCAATGAGACGCGTGTCGAGTCGGCATATGGCTGAACACCGAATCGTCTGTATAGTACGCGACAGGTCGAGATAGCAACTTATTGAACTAGTTGTTGCCCGCGTCCCGCCGGAACTGTTTTTTCCCGTGGATTTTCCAAAAAATATCTTTCATATAAACCTTAACAATTACAAACACAACAAAAAAAGAATTATCCAATTTGGTCCACTCGTTCCCAAGTTATGACGTGACCAAGACCTTATATAAGACTAGTTGATGCCCGCGACTTCGTCCGCGTGGATTTAGGTTTTTAAAAATCCCGTGGGAACTCTTTGATTTTCCGGGATAAAAAGTAGATTATGTCCTTCCCCGGGATGAAAGCTATATCTGTACCAAATTTCATCAAAATCGGTTTTACGGATGGGCCGTGAAAGGCTAGCAGACAGACTTACAGACACACTTTCGCATTTATTATATTAGTATGGATTTATATAAAAAACAAAAATATGAAAGAATCACTAAAATATGTCAACAATTGTAAAAGTAATGGAACAAGTTGCGATTGCAAGAATAATTTGTGACCGACTGTGGTGGACGACGGCTTTACTATGGTGAAATTCTTCGGTCGTTATCCTTCACTACCGTGTCTTTTAAGTATGTTTTCGAATATTCGTTAATGTATTATTCAGCTAATTTGAAATAATTTAGGGTGTTTTATCTATATTTTAAGCATATAAGTCTATGTCTATCTATAATTTACAAATCGTGTAAGTACTATGCTTTATACAAGGTATAGAAGAAAGTTAATTGTTGAAACTGACTTATTAAGGCCTGGGTCAAATCGCAGCGGCTACCACAAGCTACTTTGTAGTACAATGGCTACTTTGTGTTTGACCAAGACTTAAAAATTATCACTCAGGGCGTTTGTGCCCTAATAATAACGATGATTCGGTTCGATTATTACGATTCCGTAATAATCGAACCGAATGAGTACGTATTTCTATGACGGCCACGTAGAACCATGGGGTTATTCAAGGGGCGGGCCAACAGATTCCTAAAAGGCCGGCAACGCATCGGCGGTTCCTCTGGTGCTGCAAATGTTCATGTCAGGTGACCGCCTGCTCGTTTACTCGCTATCTCTATTAAAAAAAAGAATCACGGATACAAACCGAATACGGATGAGTGCACAACGCTCTAACGCTGGAATTCATAGTCAAGCTAGGGAGTTCTTTAGGGGACCAATCAGACGACATTATTATTGTGTCCTATCCAACCTTTATGCAACGCATATAGGTTGAATATGATACATGCCGTCTGAATTGTCCCCTAAAGAAACCCCTATCTTGGCTATGAATTCCAGTTTTAAACGTGTGATTTTAATTTCTAATATCGTTAATAGAAAAATTTATTAACGTTTTAAAAGTATTAATCGATCGAGCTTAGTTAAAAAAAATTGGTACTATGATGGGACGCTACGCTAATTTGTTGAAGATAAAAAAATAAAAATGGCGGACATGCAACTTGACAGTTGTTAACTTGACATGACAAGTAGAGTTTATTTGTGACTTGAACGACGTCCGTTCCGTAAAATGATCATTCAAGTTTTTATCACCCCAAACTAAATACGAAGAATTTTTGAGGTCAGGCATTTTGACGTCAATTTATTTATCAACATGAAACTTACCATTTTATTTTGTGTCGCTTAACATTGACAAAATTGTGGACTATTGGTTACTTTACTATATACCCTATCCGCGGAAGGAAGTTAGTATAGCTCTCTCTCTCTCTCTCTCTCTGTTACGTAATCCCATACAAATGATAGAGCCAAAAATTGCAGTGGGTGTTAACCATTTTGAGTTACCAAGACCGTAATCGAGTATCATTAATCGGACTGAAACTTTATTAGAAAACACACAATTTATAATTATAATAATTAACTAGCCTATGCTCACGACTTCGTCCGCGTGAACTTCAAAAATTTCAACCCACTATTTTACTTCCTTAGGGGTTGAATTTCCAAAAATCCCTTAGCGGATGCCTACGTCATAATAGCTATCTGCGTGCCAAATTACAGCCCAATCCGTCCAGTAGTTTCAGCTGTGCGTTGATAGATCAGTCAGTCACCTTTTCGTTTTATATTTTTCGATTAATTAAAACATTCTTTAAAAAAATTGAAGTTAAGTATAGTCCACATTTTTACTGTCATGTTAATATATATGATATACGATTGACGCATATTTTATTTGTAATGTGAACTGAAATCACATATGCTTCCTCTGTTAATTCGTTGCATATATGCTCTTTTTAACATTTACAAAAGTCCTGTTGCATTTATATTATAGTACAAGTACAATTATTATTAATTTAAAAACCAGTAAATAACTACGCAAGTTTGTGAGGAGTGAGGTTAGGTATGGAATAGCTATGGTCATCATGGTTTGACTTCTCCATATAACTCTGACGACTTGTTTTTGGCTTTAAAACTTACACTAGGCTAAGCTTAGGGCAATGTTTTTGTGGACTTGTATTTTGTTTACAAAGTCACATACCGACATCACAAGATGGTAAACATAAAATGTAAAATAACGCACACTGGGTATCAGTTATATCGGAATTGTAACCGTTGTATTAAAATATGAGATTGTGTTATTACTCTAGTCTTTTAAAGGTCGGTTTACACGCGTCTACCGGTGCCAGGAGCTCGTGCCGTTACTTGGATTTATTGTCGTACTGTTGCGGTGTAAACGGGCCTTGAAATTTTGTATCCTAAGTTTTTTAGATGTTAATTTTTTTTTTTTATTTCATCCGGTTTCCGAATGCGCACTGCCTTCGAAGTCAAGACACATTTTAAAAATGTCGATCGGCTATGTTCGTATTTTTAAATAAGTAAATACAATATTACGCAAATGGCAATTTAACGATTTTGTTTATACATAATTTTGTTTTATAAATATACAGGTTGAGGTTAAATTCTGTTTCTATTACTCGACTTCCCCATAAAATATTTCTTGGCGGTTATGTAGGTAGGTATCGAAGTTCAAATACGGAAATAGTCGACCGGTATTTCTAAGGCCGCGATTACGCCTATAAGTTTTACTCACGTAAGTAGCTTACGTAGCTTACTTACGACTAATTTACTAATCTAAACCTCTTGTAAGTACATTTGCATTATTAAATTAATTACGTTAGTTAGAGCGGGGGCACACGATGCGTTGCGGCGGCGGTGCGGCGCTGGCGCGGTGTCGCTGCGTCGTCTTACATGGAAATATCTGTGGCATGTCACACGATGCGCTCCGGCGCCGCACCGGGCAACCACGGAGACGAGGCGGGGAGGGGTGAATGCATTGCGACGTCGAAGCGGCACCGCTCAGTTGTTTATGCGTCACAAGGAAAGACACTGTCCAACTCTGCTACGGCGCCGCTGCGACATAACAACGTTACGGCGCGCCGTACCACTCGTGTGCCCGCTGTTACGGTGAAATCTTTGCGGTGCGGCGCCGCGACGCATCGTGTGCCCCCAGTCATACAGGTGTAATCGCGGCCTAAAGATCGGCTACCGCGACTTTTTGCAGCAATACAGCCGCAAAAAAAGGTCGCGATACTTGTATACTTTCGCTCACGATTCTCTATCTCTACCGTCGCGATACAGTATCGCGTCCAAGATACGCTGCGACTGTATCGCTACAAAAAGTCGCCGTGGGCGATGTCGCTAGATGATATTATTTTATTGTGAAAACCTCCCAAGGTTTGCGGACTTGAAGTACTTAATCTAGCATTACATTTGGGTGTCATTTATATATCGGCTTCGATCATTAAAGTACAAAATATGCAGTCCCATTCAAGATCTAATCGAAAAAGCATTTTGAGTTTATAAGAATTATTCTATAGGTAGTTGTTGTTGTTTATAGCAGAACTAAAAAAATATGCAAACATATGTTTTTCTTGTTTCTTTCAACCTACATTTGTTTGTATTTTTTATAGCTTGGCAAAGCATATTGCTGCATTGTGAAAGAATCATATTGACTTTCTTCCCCTTGCCAAGGGGTGTACCCCTTGACTGAGACGGCTCGTTGCGGGAGTAAGCTCTCACACTTCTGTACGCTTTATACGAGATTTTATGTCTAACCAACGTTGATAGTATTCGAGTGTCGAAAAACTTCCGCATTATAGTAAACTGGATCTTAACTCCCTTGTTTTAATGCTCAAGTTTGTCTTCACATCTACAGCCAGCGCTCCAAGCGGAAACGTTGCGAAATTAAATTCTGTGGCATGGAATTTTTTACCTTAATTCATGGCACTTTAGGTTCGTTTTACTTTGACGGTATTGTGTTTCGTTTCTCGAATTCTATCAACGATTGGTGAGACGTAAAATCTTATACTAAGCGTACTGTAACCCGCATCATCATCGTGATCAACCCTGCGCCGGCCCAATACTGAGGGTCTCCTCTCAGAATGAGAAGAGTTTGGCCATAATCCACCATGCTGGCCAAGTGTGGATTGGCAAACAAAAAACTATCGCAAACAAGTGCGCGTAGGTACAAGTTTTTATGGACACTTTGACAGCGTATCGTTTACTTTAATGATCGAGGCACATCGTATTTTTTCTAAACAAGGAATGTAATCAGCAGCATAGGCTTCGATGTATATTTTTTCATGAACAACTTCTCCTGAATATGAGGGACGAGATGTAACGGAATGGTACAGTCAGCAACAAAGCTAAGTATGCACACATTCATAGTCGCTTGTACTGGCGGGTGCACAAACTTAGGTTTTTTGCTGACCCTACAAGCGGATCGATCTGAATTTTCACTAGTGAAACGTAAGCGATAATATTTGTTTGTATTATAAACGGATGCTGTAACAGCAATAAAAATTCAGACTTGACTTTTCTTTTATTTTCTTCCAAACCATCAACCGATCGCCGACTCACTGAGTACAAGTCCCGCAATTTGCTATTGCGCTGGAACCATGTCTCATTAACATCGAAATGACTTCGTTTTGACGTCAGCCGAAACAAAAATATATCATCAGCTCAAAACTTCAGTCTAGTGTTGACGGCATTTAAATGGCGGCAACGCGCATTAGAAATTTGCGGGACTTGTACAGGTCGAATGAGAAGGGTTTAGGGTCAAATCCATACTGGACCAGAGTGGCAGACTATGGCGTAAACTTTAGGCCATAGTCTGCCACTCTGGTCCAGTACGGATTAACAAACTTCACACTCCTTTGAGAACATTGTGGAGAGAACTCTCAGGCCTGAAGCTGTCTTCACAATGTGTTGCATAACTCCAAAAAGTTAGAGGTGCGTGCACAGGATCGAATTCCCGATGAGATGACAATGTTATAAACGTAGGTTATAAAAATGTTTGAATAAATAAGAAACTTTTATTGTACTTTCAATTTTATTTAAAAAAAAACATTTTATAGTACGCGGCAAAAAGTAATATACATCGACCTTTACATGGAGATAGCAGATTTGTTAAGCATTTTCTCTGTCATTGAGACTGACAAAACGTCATATAGGTATGAGTGGCAGAGACAACGCTCTATAAAGCCTAAATGTCATGTAAAGGCATCTAAAGGCCGATGTACATTACTCTCTGCCGCTCTATAATAATTATAATTATTTAGGATGAACTTATGTCGAACAAGATTGAGATTTATAATAATAATAATAATAAAGTTTTTTATTAAAAGCAAAGAACCCAGTATACATAATATTATTCATAAAATAAAATATACCATTATATAAATTAAAATAAAATAAAATGAACTACATGTACATACAAACTTATAAACTAACTGGAGCACATTTCGCGTCGATTATTTTATCAGTGGAAAACGAAACTTCCACAATAAAATTGATAGTCTAGACCAGTGGTCGTCACACTTTTTTGGTCAAGGGCCACATAGGACAATGTGAGATAGTACTGAGGGCCGTACACTTGTGAATTGTACCTATGTGAAAACTAGCAATGCGGGTGCAAGTGAATGTAGGTAAATAAAAACAAAAATGTTTATTTGAGATTTTGGTTAGGTACAAAGAAAAACACATTTTATTTTAAGGTAGTTAGGCACTTAAGTAATAAATAAAAAAAGTTTACAATTCACGAATTATGATAATCCTCATAGTGTCTTATTTATGACTGGAAGGCGATTGCGATATTTTTTTTAAAATGTTGATTGCGATACTTAATCGTAGGTATAATTAAGTAGTATTTTTTGTAAAATTATTTGGTATGCCGCGGGCCGCATGCGGCCCGGGGGCCGCAGTTTGACGACCACGGGTCTAGACTCTAGTTGGTTCCTTTTTTAACTAAATATTAGCCACGTTTAACATGACTACTTGTACAGTTGCACAGGAATCATGTTTGGAGAAACATCCGTCATGTTTGAATTCAAATGAATTTGAATAAAATAATACTTCACAGGACTGCAATGTAATATTTACCTAACTAGAAATACGTTCATTCAAATCCGCCAGCCTAGCACCGCTCACTAGATTTTGAATTTCTATTTGTAAAGTCAGGGCGCGTTGTATATCCATGTTCCTCAACTGTGACGCGATATATTTGCCGTAAATGTCAAATTCATCGTCTTTCATTATGTTTCCTGTGTTCAAGTAATCTGTGGTCATATCTGACATTTGCGTACTAGTACTATGTTCTAAATTCCTTCTGATCCTTTGGTATGAGTTTGATTCGTCTTGTTTTGACTTGAGTTCCGGTTTGATGACCATGACAAATTCATTGCTCTGGTTTGACTCGAATGGGTCAACGGAGTTGTCATCTTCCACAGGCAGCCACGTTTTTTGGTTTTCGTCGTCAGTTGTGTTTGATTCCTGCAATCAAATCAGTACCCTTATTATAAATGCAAAAGTGTGTTTGTTTGTCGTAATTTTTTGCATGGGTATAGATAAAGACCTGGAGAGTGACATAAGCTATTTTTTATCCCAGAAAATCAAAGTTTCCACAGGATTTAAAAAAACCGAATTCCACGCGGGCGAAGTCGCGGGCATCAGCTAGTAGTTAGTACAGTATAAACTCTATATAACGACACTGAAGGAACTGGGCATTTTATGACGTTATTGAGTTGTCGTTAAATGGAGAAAAGAAAATTAAATAAGCTGCATTAGCTCTTTATAGCTTGCTAATATACTCTGGAACCCACAGGAAACAATCAAAACAAACCTGATATGATAATATTATGATCATGGGTACAGCTCAGATTTGTCTTTTCTAAAGTGAGCTATTGCATCTGTTGACATGCAGAGATGGAACAGAACAGTGATGTTTGCTCTCTGCCCTTAACTTAGGAATTTAGAAACCAAAGAAGAAATACTTACATCCAAAGAAGCAGCAACTTTTTTAGCCTGAATGTATTTGTGCCAAACTGCGAACCATTTCATTGCAGGCTTGTACGTGTATTCTGCGCTGGACCTTCGCCTTATTTTGTCCAATTCCTGTGCATATGTCGACTTTAGATTCTTTATTTTCGTTCTCAGTTCAGTGAGCGTGAGGTTTATACCAGTGGTCTTCTTAAACTCGTCGATCACACCTTTGTATGCAATCAATCTTCTCTCATTCGATTTGTACGCTAAATGTTTAGTATTCCATAAACTTTCTTGGCTAAAATATGCTTTCACAAATTGATAAGTTTCCCTCTCACTGAACTTCATTTTCAATAGATATCTACTGAATATCCTAGTCTGCTTCGGTTACGGTTTTATGTATAATAAATATTTTATTTATTTATTAATTTTTGTGATTCCAAAATAAACAGAGGCCAAGACACAGAATACCTGAGAATACCAGAATACGGACCAAAGAGTATAATAATATACGGACTGTGACCAGAATACCACAGAATACATTTAGTATTACTATTTGTATGAGTCGTAGATAGAGTAATAAAGGTACAAGAACGTTTGCTTTCTCAATCACACTAAAAAGAGAGAACAGATGAAGTTACTAATGTGATAAACAGAGACGCAGCTAACCTATTTTTTGTCCCTTATCGTGTAACTGGTTTTTTTCAAGAATACATACAACTTTTTTATTATAGCTTTGTCTTATTAAACATAAAGTTTTTTTTTTTTTTTTAATACAATAAAACTTATGTATTTACTATATCTTATCTAATTACTATATAAATCATGACCGCGTGGAATGGTGCCAAGAATACTGGCTGCATTTCCGCGCTGGACAGCCAGGCTGATCCGCTGCGCAAAAAATGAGCCAGCCCTTCTGTCACCAGTTGAGGCTATTAATCGCGGTGAAATGTCTCGTAAAAAATTTTTAGCACTAAGACTCCATGGCCCCAGGGTCTCCACGGCAAACGGCACAAAAATGTAACTCTCTATAAGAGAGGCATACTTGCGCCGCTTGCCGTTTTCAGCTGTTTCTGCTGCGGCTCCCGGTCTTGATGCTGTCTTCCTGATATGACACGGGGCCAATGTGTCAACGCAAGTTGCGTCCCACATTAGCGCCCGTCCCCGTTCCCAGGGAACCAGCGTCAATCCATCAGGTCTCTTGCCATCATCCCGACTAATCCCTGCCGGCTCAATGAGCGCAGGAATATTTATGGTGGCAAGAGCTCTTTTAATTGTATCGTTAAGAGAGCCATGCCTAAACAGCCTACCGGAGCTCCTTTGGCAAGAGAGTCCGTGGATTCCAAATTTATCAACCTCTTTTCCACACGGACATCTGTGCTGATGGCACAGTGGTGTTCCCAATCTGAGACCTAGAGCCACACGAAAACTTTCGTTATCTAAAAGTGTGCCGAGATTTTTTGATGGCAAGGCATGCAGCCAATACCCAGATTCCTTTTCGGATAATGCTAGAAGCCTGGCACGATCTCTGTCACTTGTAAGATTTTGAACCAAATTCGTATGTGTCAGTTGAACCAATGGCAAATCCCAAAGTTTTTGTGTAGTACGTTCCTTCGGGATGTCGACATTGGGACATCTGACCTTCCAACTCTCTAGGGCCTCTGCGGCATAGGTCAATGATGAATTGGATTTGAGAATTTGAGAGCTAAGCTCTTTTATACTATGCACAGAGGACAGAAAAGCCGGAAGAGCTACACACAACTTACATACATACTATTTAGTTGCGAAACAAACTTTGAAAATTTGTGGTGTAATTGTATTTCTCATGAGTTATTTACTTATTTTCATATAAAAAACGTTTAATACAAATATTGTTGATTGGTTAATACAAATATTTGACTACTAAACAATGGTAATAATTGTCGTGTTATTCATTGTTACGTCGTGCTATCGCTATCTCATACGCGGTTACACAGTACTTAAATCTACATATTATTCTATCTACGGTATGAGTCTATATTACTCTTATATTACTTTACTCTATGGCCAAGACTTCTTCTTTTGCTTTATGGCTTTCAGTAGGACTTTCACTCCCTAAAAGACTATTTAGCACATAGAGATAGATTTAGCACGATTTAGGTAGTATAATATAGTGATCTGTGGCCAAGGGCCAAGACAAGACCAAAGATAATACAGTGCGACAAGGCTCGCTTGGGACTTGAATGACATTGACAGAGGGGCGCTGTTGGTGAACAAAGGCTTAGAATATTGGAGTATTCTGGACATAGAGATAGATTCTGGAATATTCAAATAAGAACAAATGGGAACGGGACACTTGACGGCAACGTTAGTTCCGATTTTCACCGCGCGCCAAGATAGCCTTGTCGAACTGTAAGATAAGATAAGCCAAGACAACCATCTCTATGACCACCGAGCTGGAGCACAGACACAGCATAAAAAAAGTAAAACCGAAGAGAATTCAAAGGTAGTGATGCCCATTCACGATTGACGAGGTGTTTAATCGATTGTTCAAATCTCTCAATGGTTTTCGAGAACTATCGAGATCTAAAATGTCGATGCATCAAATATTGATCGACCGTTGCTCGATTACGGTATTAAAATAAAATGACAGCTAAATACGTCACGATCGTAATCACCTCTGATTGGCTGACGTCGTTCAAATTTTATGTTATACTAGCTAATGCCCGCGACTTCGTTCGCGTGGAATCAGGTTTTTTTAAAAATCCCGTGGGAACACTTTAATTTTCCGGGATAAAAAGTAGTCACTCTCCAGGTCTTTATCTATACCCATGCAAAAAATCACGTCAATCCGTTGCGACGTGATTGAAGGACAAACAAACACAATTTCACATTTATTTTATAATAAGGGTACTGATTTTTGAACTTTGTTGAAGTAAATCTTCACCATCCTATCCGCGGAATGAGGTCGAGATGGGGAGTGGGGACGCCTCGCACATGCTCCACGCTAATACGGTGCGGGATCACTCGGATGGCGGCGAGTGCGCGACGTCCCCCTGCCTCATACCCCGATTGCCATCTCAACCTGTCGCGTACTAGTCAGTATAGTGCTCTCTGTTACGTAATCCCATAAAAGATTGATTGATAGGTGAAAAAATGACACTATCCGCATGCTGTTTCTATACTTTCTTTATAACTTTTCAAGATCTTGGGAAAATACAGTTAACTGAGCATTAGAATACGTAAGACGTAATAACTTAGTATCTTAAAATAACAACATAATCTAATCACTACCAATATCTGATATCCTGGCTTCGCTAACTAAACTCTGTATCTCCAACTGAAGCCTCAAAGCTTTCTGTAAATTCATTTTTCTTAATTGTGAAGCGATGTATTTGCCGTAAATATCAAATTCATCCTCTTGCATTCTTTCAAATGGAGAATCTTCTAAATTTTGAATTGAATGATTTCTGTGTTTCAATTTTTTCTTTTTTATTTTCTTGGTAGGAAGTGGGGACGCAGACCTTTCTACTTTAATTATAGGTGATGACTCCGTTTTTAAAGAGTCATACTCATCGTCTGAATTTGGTACAAGGGGGTCAGGGTGGCAGTCTTCCTCTGG
Organism: Maniola hyperantus; assembly: GCF_902806685.2. Classification (NCBI taxonomy): domain Eukaryota; kingdom Metazoa; phylum Arthropoda; class Insecta; order Lepidoptera; family Nymphalidae; genus Maniola; species Maniola hyperantus. The sequence continues at coordinate 1,556,458 of NC_048554.1, read as the reverse complement.
ATTGTCCTGAGCTTCTTGATTCACCCATATATGACTTGAAGAATCTACCTCTGGTGTTTCTTGACTCTGACAGAAAAGGAAAACCCAATAAATTCTCTTTCATATTTATTTTATTGTTCTCTTTTTTTAATTGGATAACCAATAAAAAAAAGATATCATAAGATTACAACTAATAACTTAGCAAAAATGTCCGAATATATTAGTAATTTTTTTATTCAACTAGAAAGTGCTTTTAAATATTTGAATATTATCTTCCACAGGTTTGGAATGCTTACACTTATACAGTGAATAAACCTTTATTTATTTTTATAAGAACCAGCAAAAAACTTGGTGGTTACTCTTTTCGAAAATTCATTCGGGCATGGGTTTATTAAAGTAAAGACAGAATATCACCAGAGCTTGTTGTTTACAAACTAAAAATAGTACCTAACTATAACTGATTCTAATAAGAATTTCTAAGGTGTTTCACATTAGCTACAAATGGAGCTATATGAACCACCTCATTATAGAAAAGCTTAATAAAAATATTACTTACATTATAAGAAGATAAATGCCGGTTAGTAGGAATATGTTTTAAACATCGATCCATTTCATTGAACCAAACTAAAGACGGCTCGTATATACAGTCGGGACTAGATTTCTGCAGTATTTTGTGCACTTGCTGAATGTACGTTGTCCTTAAATTCTTAATTTTCATTTTCACCTCTGGTATTGTTAGCGTTTTTATAGATTTGAACTCTGAACATATTTCTAAGTACGCTGAATCCCTTCGGTGTTTTAACTTGTAGCCCGGGTTGTTAGGATCCCAGAGGCATTCGTGTTTTAAGTATAATCTCACGAACTCAAGCGTAGCAGATTCGTTCCAACGCATTATTAAAATTTATATTAACTAGCTAAAAATTAAAATAAATTGAATATTTTTTTGAAAACATCGAAACCCTCAAGTAAAAAAAACAATAAACATTGGCTGTTGTCAATCTGACGTTGACTTTTGACATTGATAAAGCCAAAGACAAGATTTTTTTAAATAGAAATCTCTTAAGCTGGTTTTAGACATTAAGCGAGAGTGTAAAATCGAGTAGAAATCGTTTGACTCGAGTCTTTCATCATAATATGAAAAGTTTGCGTATATTTTTTTATAAACTACCCTACCTTCTGGCTTCTACTTTCTAAAAATTTCGACTTTAGAAAAAGTAAAAAGTAGTTAACTACTGAAACACTAAAGTTTGGTACCTACTAACCTGTTGTGAGACTATTGGTTTAGTACCTAGTCATAGAATTATACTGTTGATTTGGTATTATTAAGTAAAAAATCTAATAGGTACTAAATATTAAATTAAAAACGGCCGTCCAGCGCGGAAATGCAGTCAGTATTCTTAGCATTTCTATAGTAATTAGATAAGGCTAGTTTTATTGTAATGTTTTCATTTAAAAAATTAAAAACATTGAATCAAAATTATTTTCAACCTAAGACGTCACAATATGGCGGAAAGTCATTCCCCCTGTATATTATAATACTCTTTGGTCATTCCTATTCTTTGTTTGAATGAATTATAAAGGAAAAGCTGACTGACTGACTGATCAATCAACGCACAGTTCAAACTACTGGACGGATCGGGCTGAAATTTGGCATGCAGATAGCTATTATGACGTAGGCATCAGGCTAAGAAAGGATTTTTGAAAATTCAACACCTTAAGTGGGTGAAATAGGGGGTTGAAATTTGTGTAGTCCACGCGGACGAAGTCGTGGGCATAAGCTAGTTGTTAGATAATACATAAAACCTAAAAAGTCTAGAATCTAGATGCGAGACTATGTCGGGACTCGGGTTAACCATGGCTCGCAAAGTTTTATTTTGTTTGGGAAAACCGCTTACCGCAGAGAGACGGGGGTCGACGATAGGATATGGTGCGGTTTTGGCTATAGGTAGGTATACCTATACGGATTTTGGTTGGAATGGAATTTCAAAGTACCTAACTATATACCTAGGTAGGTATAGTAAGCGACAGGTCGAGATGGCACACACAGACTCGCACAGCACCCGCGCTCGCCCGCACCGGGTTAGCGCGGGTGCTGTGCAGGTGTACAGGTACCCACCACATGTTCCCACCACGATTGCCATCTCGATCTGTCGCGTATATACCTACCCTAAAGTTTGGCAGAGACTGGAAAAGCGCGGCAAATTCTAGGTCAACGGGAAGTACTCTATAGGTTTCTTGACAGACAGACAATTAACAACAAAGTGATCTATAAGGGTTCCGTTTTTCCCTTTGAGGTACGGAACCCTAAAATTAGAATTTTTTTTTATGTTAAAAAACTGAAAAATATTTCTCGTCATTTTATTACTACAGTCCAATACCCTATTAGTAGGTTCCTATAAATATATTACATAATATGTGTATCTATATTCTTATTGGAAATATTCCGGACTTGCAGTAGGTACGATTAGTTTTCTCTGCTCGCTATTTTATCTTCTATTTCATGAATTTTGCAGCAGTTAGTATTGTTTCGATGTTTTTAGTTCGCAGTTTGTTTCAAATTAGTTATCGATTGCGCAGTTTTCGGCTCGCTTGAACATTTTGTAGCTGAAACTGTGTTGAAACTTTGAATAAAATATAGACCGCTTTTGAAAGTTCGCTTTTTGTTTCATTACAAAGTTTATACATTGAAGATTGACTTTGTAAACACATGCAGTTAGTTGTTCCGGCGCAAAGGCCTCAGTGGTTCCACATGGCGTAGGTAAGTATTATTTATAGCAGGCGTTTTCTTGATATGATATTAATATGTACATTTGTATTTGTATATAATTATGGTGAACTCGCCATTCTCACATAAACTTCCACAGTTTCCAGGGGATGGTGGTCTGTGTATTTAAATGTACTTAACTAACTGAATATTCTGTGAACAATTTAATTAAAAAAATATATATAAATAGTCAGTCGGCCATAGTTCACCTAATAGACATGTACAGACCGATTATTAAAATTATTACAGCAATAATAATCACTAAAGCTCTATTTTGCCCCAATATACCTAAATATACAGTGGGCATTATGACGGTAATCGCTCCACACTAAAACCTGTACAACTTCGTCAAATCAACACGCGCAGGCACCACCGCCTTAGACCCTACGCACGGGTCGACTAGTCCTAGTTACAAGGAAGTCGTCATTTGTGTGGAAGCCACGAAGTCGCCGCGGCTGCGATGAAAGTAGGTAGGCTATTTTGAATCCCGGAAAATCAAAGAGTTCCCACATGATTTTTAAAACCCTATAGCCACGCGGACGAAGTCGCATGCATCCTGGCAGAAGATAAAGTAAACTCATTAAAAACCTACGTACCTACCTAAGTATCTACCTATTTCGTAGTAAATACATAGATCAAAAACCTAACCTACTTAATGCCTAGGCAACTTCTGTCATAGTTCTAGTAAGTAGTGTTAAAGTGGAAAACACTTTAGCAGCTGCTAGATAAGTAAACTCGAATAAAACCATTGCAAATAGAACTTCGCACAACCTCCAGTCTACATCAGTGTTTGTCTCACTTTACAGCTATTCACGAAATAGTGTCTCTGAATCGCCCAAAAGTGTTTCTATTTACCGTCGGATGTTTCGTTCTCGGTTCACACAGGGATCCTCACACCTTCACAAGTTCTCGTATCTCAAACATTTCACTACACATCGAATGTTTACAAAGATGAGGCTCTATAAAAATTCACGTCCATTTCGCGATCCTTTGTAAACTTAAAATACTAGTTAAGTACTTATAGTGTGTGGAGCGTGTGTGATGCGTGTGTGAAGGGTGTGTGAAGGGTGAGTGGTGCGTATGGTTCGTGCCTAAGGCACGTGTGGAGCGTGTTTGGTGCATGTGTGGAGCGCGTATGGCGCGTGTGTGAAGTGTGTGGGTGATGTGCGCGAGTGCATGCATTCTGTGTGTGAGACGTGCGTCATGCGCGTGGGAAGCGTGTGTGAAGTATGCGTAGGACATGTGTGGTGCGGGTGTGAGGGGTGTGTGGTGCGTATGGTTCGTGTGTAGCGCACTTGTGGTGCATGTGTGGAGCGCGTATGGCGCGTGTGTGAAGTGTGTGGGTGTGGTCCGTGTGTGACACGCACGCGTGTGATGTGTGCGAGTGCATGCATTTTGTGTGTGAGACGTGTGTTATGCGCGTGTGAAGCGTGTGTGAAGTATGCGTAGGAACGATTGTGTGGAGTGTGTATGGTGCTTGAGTTCGCGTGCGTTGTGCGTGCGTATACATGGGAGTATGGTGTGCGGTGCGTGGCTTAGGGTGTCCAAAATTCAAATCTTACAATACATCCCCGCATGTAGAAAGGTATGCATCTTTTCTCCGTTTTCACTCGAGGCGTGGGTGTAATACATTTACCCGCCACAATGTAGTGTTTATTCAAGCACGTGCTTTATCTCGGAGCTTACAAATAAAATTTGTTTTCATGAATTTGGAATGAGCCGGCGTCAATGGAGCGGGCCCGCTCCTTTGAGAGCGAATGCGGCTTGTATTCAAATTCAGTTTTGTTCATAATAATCTTGTAACTGTAAGTTAGTTTATCTATGACTAATTAACGTGTAGAGCGCTTATTAAGCGCGGATGTAACCACATATTTACGGTTTTTTTTAAATAGATATAGCGAGCAAACGAGCAGGCGGGTCACCTGATGTTAAGTGATTACCGCCGCCCATGAACATTTGCAGCACCAGAGGAACCGCGCCGATGCGTTGCCGGCCTTTTAGGAATTTGTTAGTCCGCCTCTTGAATAACCCCATGTTATAATCTAGGTTTTCCGATAATTATTCCTTTACTTGTGCTATAAAACTTACCTATCTATCAAATTATATGATTCTAGGTCAACGGGAAGTACCCTATAGTTTTATAGTTTTCTAGACATGACGGACACATAGACAGATAGACAGACAGACAATAAAGTGATCCTATAAGGGTTCCATTTTTCCTTTTGAGGTACGGAACCTTAAAAACTATTATCTACTTACTTAAATCCACGTCGTTAAACCGCGGGCATCGTCTAGTTTTACCAAAAAAAATATAAATTAAGATCTTTAAGTTGGTATATTTTACCTACGTATTTCATTTGTATGGTGGGGCTTTTACTTTATGTCTTTTATGGAAATTGTGATATAAACAAAACATGGAGTACCTACTAACTAAAACAAGATTTACGATTCAATTCATCATTTTACCCTAAGATCACGTCGCTGTAAGTTTTTATGCAAACCAGCCGACGATTTATAGATCTGCCTTAGCCCATAAACAAACATTGTGCGACAACCGAAGACCACCGAAGACAGATGGAAAATACCAAATTCTGTGAGAAATGGTAGGTATACCAAAGTAGGGTACAAATGATTCGGTATCAATGGTATGGTCCGTAAAAAATTACTCCTCACGCGCCATTTTTGTGGGCCAACTTTATGGGTCAGTTACTGTCATGTCAAAAGTATGGTTCACCTTTAAAATAAGGACTAAGATCGTACTTTTGACATGGATATAATACATATCTCACACCCGGCTTACTCACGTATTTAGTCGACGTTAGCCCGACTAGTTTCGAACCCATCCGGGGTCCTTTATCAAAGAAGTCAGTTCGCGCATGCGTCGCGGTTGAGTATATGAAATTTGATACAAAAAGTTAAAGTGGCGCGCGAGGATTTAAATTTTACGTGTTATACCTACTTACTTACTTAGATAAAATAAATTACACATTCAACAGACCGATCTTTGATTTTAAAAGAGTTTGAAAAGTCTACTTAAGTATTTGAATGTCTACTTGTGGTGGTATAGATACTACTACTTATCTATATCCGCGAGGCGTAAATAAGCTTGGTTTAAGATGAGACATTTGAGTGCCATTTTTAAAGACATTAAATACGCGCATAACGCAAAAAACGCAACTGCCAAAATTAAAATTAAAATCAAAGAGAATTAGTAAGGACTATGTATTTGCGGCGCTTGCGTTTGAGACTCTGGGCCCATGGTCATCGGACACGAAAGCTTTTATAAAGCTGATCCACGCGTCTGGTGACCCAAGAGCTGGTGCTTATTTCGCTCAACGGTTGAGCCTTGCCGTTCAGCGAGGTAATAGCGCCAGTGTTTTGGGTACAATGCCCATAAATGACCATTTGGACGGCGTATATTTTTTGTAAATATAAATTTTTTTGTGATAAGTTTTTCTGTATGTTTTATAGACTAGAGATAGACTTTTTAACATTACCTTTAAAGAGAATATAATCATTAAAATGTGATGCAATATCGAGGGTGGTTCGACATACGACGTTTTACCTATGAAATTCCTTGATATATTATTATTGTGGGATGCACAGTCACGAAATACATGCGAAGCTCATATTGTGTCCAGCCTTCCAATTAGTGGCGTAAGGTGGGTGTTTGGTTTCCTTATCGTAAGCGGAAAGGGCAACGGTACAATTTCCATAAAAACAAACTGTTAGCGCCTCACCGACAGATGTGCCCGTTTCAATGCTATTAACGGAAATTTTCGCTCCAATCTTTCGGTCAATTTGTCGAAACGACCAACATTTGGAAAGACGACATCTTGGATCTAATGTTTGGACAAAAGATATTTTATTTATTTTTTATTTGTACCAAAAACATTTACAGTAAAGAGAAAAAGAGAGCAAAAGTGGACAGGGAAGCACTTATCTCTATGAGAGATCTCTACCAGTCACCCTTGGCAGTGCGAGAGGTTATAAAGGGAGTAAAATAATAATATTTTTTAATGGTTCAGCAATGGATGCTAAAGTACTGGTACAGTCATCATCATCATCATGATCAACCCATCGCCGGCTCACTACAGAGCACGGGTCTCCTCTCAGAGTGAGAAGGGTTTTGGCCATAGTCTACCACGCTGACCATGTGCTGATTGGTAGACTTCACACACCTTTGAGCACATTATGGAGAACTCTCAGGCATGCAGGTTTTATTTATTTATTAGAAGGCGGACGTCCTAACCACTAGGCTACCACACACACTCGTACAGTACGCGGCGGAAAATAATGTACATCGGCCTTTCGACATTTCGGCTTTGCAGAGCGTTGTCTCTGTCACTCATAACATTCCTCTATGACGTTTTGTCGGTCTCAACCTGTCTTAATGCTGTACCAATTCGCTATCTCCTTCTAAAGATCGATGTACATTATTTTCTGCCGCGTACTGTACGAGTGTGTGTTGTTCTGCATCATCATCATGATCAACCCATCACGGGTGTCCTCTCAGAATCAGAAGGGCATAGTCTGCCATGCTGCAGCAGTGGATTGGCAGACTTGCTTTTAGAACATTATGGAGAACTCTCAGGAAGGTTTCCTCACGAATATTTAATTGCCTAATTAGAGTACTTGTCTAATCGTAAGAGATCTAAGTTAATGTCAGGTTCACGGATTTTTTACTTATTAAAAAGCACATTTTTAATAAATAAAGTTTTTTTAATTATTATTCAAATTCAAGTTAGCCCTTGATTGCAATCTCACCTGGTGGTAAGTAAGCAGACTAAGATGGAAGCGGGCTAACCCGGAAGGTGTATGGCAGCCACACCCCTTTGGTTTCTACACGGCATCGTACCGGAACGCTAAATCGCTTGGCGGTACGGCTTTGCCGGTAGGATGGTAACTATAGCCACGGCTGAAGCCTTCCACTAGGAACCATTCGTGCGCGCCCGACTCGCACTTGACCGGTTTTTTAGCTTGAAAAAAAAACTTCAAAAGACCGATTTTTATCTGACAACAGCCAATATCGGTCTCCTCTAATAGCGATAACCGATATAATATCAATTCAACGGTCCGTCAAAACGGCGCCGTGTCTGTAATGAAAACGTTTTAAAATTAAATGATTTGCACAGAAATTGTTTCAACGCCTTTTCAAGCTTCGCGGAGTCCCTTATCTGCATATAAATTATGGATTTTAAATAATGCTGTTAAGGTAAACTCTAACCATAAATATGTATCTACTTATACTTAGTATAAGTATCGCCTCGAGCATATTTTCGCTATGACTAACTTCAAACAATAAAATTAGTGGATGGAGGTAGGTAAAATAGGTTCTCATGCTGGCTTCTCACGGTGCGTGACATTGCGAATGGACGCGGACCAGCCCTCACCGTCGCAACATGGGAAGAGTATTGCCCGTAGTGCAGACACGTCGTCGTCGTCATCCGAGCTCAGTACCCGTAGTACAAGATTTTACGTCTCACCAAACCAAACCAAATTCGAGAGTCGAAATACTTCCGCGTTACAGTAAACTGGATCTTAAATGCCTTGTTTTAAAGCTCAAGTTTGTCTGCACTTCTACAGCCAGCGCTCCAAGCGGAAACATTGCGAAATTAAAATCAGTGGCATTGAATATTTGACTTCAATTCATGGCTGTTTAGGTCCATTTTACTGTAACGCGGAAGTATTTTGACTCTCGAATTTGGTTTGGTTTGGTGAGACGTAAAATCTTGTACTACGGGTTCAGTGTGTAACGAACATAGCCTACATACAACATAGGGACCTTAAAAAAAAAAAAAAAAAAATTTGAAAAAAAAAAAAAAAAAAAAAAAAAAAAAAAAAAAAAAAAAAAAAAAAAAAAAAAAAAAAAAAAAAAAAATTATGTATATAATTTTTTTTATCAATGTAAGTCAGTCAGTCTAGTCGGTGCATGAGAAATTCGGTTTTTATTTAGGTTTTCATACAGCCGCCAGTCAATGTAGTCTATCGAGGAAAACTGTCTCTAGTCGGTTGGAGCCTGCGGACCAGACGGTCGCGGGAGTTAGAATCAAAATCAAACACTTGACATTAGTTTTCTCTACTGCGTTGGGCCACAGTTCGAACACTTATGTGAAAGAACAAATTCCCTTATCATTGCAAGGGGTGGTCCGCGAGGGCTGAGCAATTAACTGGTGGTCGACCATATGGCTTCTTGTGTGTGAGTGTAATGGAAGTGCGAGCACTTAACGTTCGTAGACTCTAACACGCTGACGAGGACCATAGTGGTAGACACCTATAATGAGTAGAGGCGAGGCGGGACATGCGCGCACTAAGGTGCGTGCAGCCTAGCGCTCGTGTGGTGGAAATATTTGTGGAAATGGGTGCTTGCATTAAGTGCTCTTATGGAGGAAGACATAGTCTTCAATTAAACAGGTCTGTGAAACTATAATGAGTAGAGGCGAGGCGGGACATGCGCGCACTAAGGTGCGTGCAGCCTAGCGCTCGTGTGGTGGAAATATTTGTGGAAATGGGTGCTTGCATTAAGTGCTCTTATGGAGGAAGACATAGTCTTCAATTAAACAGGTCTGTGAAACTATAATGAGTAGAGGCGAGGCGGGACATGCGCGCACTAAGGTGCGTGCAGTCTAGCGCTCGTGTGGTGGAAATATTTGTGGAAATGGGTGCTTGTATTAAGTGTTCTTATAGAGGACATAGTCTTCATTTAAACAGGTCTGTGGAATTATAAAATAGTTGAATGATATGGAGGTGAGGTTGTCTAAGACGGTAGACGTGCTTGTCGGTGGCACTTTGCACTATGTCTATCGCTATTTTTTCCCTAAGGTGCAACTAGTTGAATGATATGGAGGTGAGGTTGTCTAAGACGGTAGACGTGCTTGTCGGTGACACCTTGCACTATGTCTATCGCTGTTTCACTAAAGGAGAATAATTGGAAGAAAGGAACGACCAAGCGGTCAATGTCCTAATGCCGAATCAGTGTTGCGCGTGTTGGGTCCGCTGCGCCATACATTGAATGCTACCACTAAGTGGAAAAAAGGGGTAAAATACAGGGATTTACTGGCATAGCCAGAGGTTATACACTTATGTAAATACAAAGTCTCAAAGCAGGGTGCTATAAAATGAACGCAAGAGCGGGCAGGCATGCACATGATCGTACGTGCTGTCTATTAGAACACCACTATGGTAGGTGGAAACATGGGAGCATGGCTCTATTGTAAACCAAGTTTGGAATATTATAACTTGAGAGCATAGCTCTTATTACTTACAAGCCAGTTTAAATAGATGGTGCAATTATAAATATTATCCAAATATCAATATTTCGTTGGAAAGCGCGTGCGGCATCGCTTCGACCCCATCGGTCGGAACGGTGTGTGTGCTCGCAAATGGTTACGTAATAACGTCCGGATTGTGGATTGAGTAATAACTCAACCGACGTTATAAAAATAGATAATATAATCTATCTAATTAAACTTATGTGCTGGACGACACATAAGATTTATACTCAAGTAAGAAAATTTGAGAATGGGACCACTTTAAGTACAAGGATACTTTTCTTATGTTATAGGGGCGATACTTCTAAAGTCTAAAAGCGATTCATGATTGATCTGGTAATGTGGCTGCTTAGGCGAGGTGAACCGCGCGTCCTTTAGGATACTCGGTAAATCCTTGCTTGAGCTGGCAGACGGAGTTGTACTCTGTGTTTACTTTCGATCTATTTGCTGGTATACGTTGGAGTGCGTTGGAAGATGATTATGCGAAGGAGAACCCTAGTGCCATTAATGGCGCCACTTGGCGCTTTGTGAATCCTTTGCTGAGCTGATTCTAGCATACTTTAATAACTACCGATCACAGAGGGCAGGTAATACTGCTGTTCTGTTTGTACTCTGACATTCGTTGGAATACTTAACCGCCTTATGGTGGTTAGTGAATACACGCATAATACATAAAGCAACTTTAGCGTTCGAGAGCACTTTAGCGAGAGAGGAACATAGCACTCTGGTGTTTGTGCATCCTACCTAAAGGAGAGCCTAGCGCCTAGAGTGCTAAATTACAAGGGTATGTGTGTAAAGGGACACGTTCCTTACCTATTGGGCTACGCATGTGTCTAAACATTGAATTGAATTGACTAGAGACACCAGATAGGTCTGTTGATCTCTATGTTACCCTAATATTGCTTGGAGCGTTGCATTCTTCTGATGGCTATTTATAAATAATACATAAAGCAAATTTAGCGTTCGAGAGCACTTTAGCGAGAGAGGAACATAGCACTCTGGTGTTTGTGCATCCTACCTAAAGGAGAGCCTAGCGCCCAGTGCTTGTGAATCTTTACTATAGTGATTTCTAGCGTACACAAATAAGTGATGACTTATCACTTGAGACCGAGCACTCTGAGTGCTAAATTACAAGGGTATGTGTGTAAAGGGACACGTTCCTTACCTATTGGGCTACGCATGTGTCTGAACATTGAATTGAATTGACTAGAGACACCAGATAGGTCTGTTGATCTCTATGTTACCCTAATATTGCTTGGAGCGTTGCATTCTTCTGATGGCTATTTATAAATAATACATAAAGCAACTTTAGCGTTCGAGAGCACTTTAGCGAGAGAGGAACATAGCACTCTGGTGTTTGTGCATCCTACCTAAAGGAGAGCCTAGCGCCCAGTGCTTGTGAATCTTTACTATAGTGATTTCTAGCGTACACAAATAAGTGATGACTTATCACTTGAGACCGAGCACTCTGAGTGCTAAATTACAAGGGTATGTGTGTAAAGGGACACGTTCCTTACCTATTGGGCTACGCATGTGTCTAAACATTGAATTGAATTGACTAGAGACACCAGATAGGTCTGTTGATCTCTATGTTACCCTAATATTGCTTGGAGCGTTGCATTCTTCTGATGGATATTTATAAATAATACATAAGCAACTTTAGCGTTCGAGAGCACTTAAGCGAAAGAGGACCATAGCACTCTGGTGTTTGTGCATCCTGCCTAAAGGAGAGCCTAGCGCCCCAGTGCTTGTGAATCTTTTGCTAGAGAGTGATTTCTAGCGTGAGTACTTTATCACTTACAAGTAAAATACAAAAACCCAGCATTAGCGTTTGAAGACACCTATGCGAGAGACGACCATAGCGCTCTGGTGTTTGTGCATCCTGCCTAAAGGAGAGCCTAGCGCCCCAGTGCTTGTGAATCTTTTGCTAGAGTGATTTCTAGCATGGGCTACTTTATCACTTACAAGTAAAAATAATAAAATGCAACATACCTTCACACAATGGATTGAGGTCAGGCCTGCGATTATAACTTGCTTCGGCGGTATCGTAGTGCAAGCCGCTCATCCTTGAGATCTCTAAGATCATTACACTCATTCACACACAAAGGATTGAGGTTAGGCCTGCGTTTATAGCTTGCTTCGGCGGTATCGTAGAGTAAGCCACTCATCCTTTAGATCTCTAAGAGATCGATATACCTACACCACACCACACTACACAAACCATTTACAGTGGAACACGCCACTATAAAGTATGCTTGCATGCGCCGTGCTATCTCATGAGAGGAACGCACCTCTCCTAACAGTATGCTTGCATACATTGCGCTATCCCTTGAATGATGACGCGTAGTGGGGGGGGAGCTCGTGTTCGTTGGTATTTTATGTTCTTAATGTGATAGGATACCAAGGGAAGGCAGAAGCTCACCGTTGAAGGCGCGGCGGAGCTTTCAACCATCATTCACTCCTAACCCCTTTTACACGAACTGGAGTGAATGGTGCCATTACACAGGGCTTCTTCTTCCTACAGTAGGAGGAAGAGCTTACATTTAGGTTTACACACGTTGAGTATGGGTACTAATATTATTACACTTCTTTTAATACGTCTCAATTGCTGAACCCACATCTTAAACCCCAATGGTTTAAATTCTATACCCGAACACGGTAGACATTTGGTATTCAATACGCGAACAACTGAATGATCGACCAGACAACTCCTATACACGAACGCACGTTCCAAAATAATGTGTTAGTTTCTATGCGTGAATACATACCTTCAAAGCCCGAACACCTACAGTCATTTGAGCATTCAATACGTGAATGCCCACTTCCTCAGCTCATACCCCGTAAGGTCCGTTAGGTCTGATGAACTCACTATTTCTGATACTCTAAACGTCCTTGGGTTATTGCGTTCACAACATGTTAAAAGGTTTCTACTGTTAGATGATACGCGTGCCACTAAAAGATATGAAATAGGAAGCGTATTCTTTAGGTAGATCAGTATATGAGGTAGGGTAAATTCATTAGGTAGGCCCCGGTAGAGTTACAAGTGGTCGTGCGTGATAATCCGTAGAATCACACACCGTGGGTAGCCAGTATAACCACGATGAATTCGGATGAACGCTATAAGTTTTTTACTGAAATAACCAAAGATTTAGCCTACCGTAACCTATAGTTTGCTAAATAAGCTGTGATAGCCTAGTGGTTAGGACGTCCGCCTCCTAATTGGAAGTCGGAGGTTCGATCTCTAACTTTTCGGAGTTATGTGCGTTTTAAGTAATTAAATAGGTAGATATCACTTGCTTTAATGTTGAAGAAAAACATCGTGAGGAAACCTCCATGCCTGAGAGTTCTCCATAATGTTTTCAAAGGTGTGTGAAGTCTTCCAATCCGCACTTGGCCAGCGTGGCAGACCATGCCCAAAACCCTTCTCACTCTGCTCTACACACCCGTGCTCTGTAGTGAGCCGGTGATGGGTTGATCATGATGATGACGAACCTATAGTTTGGTTCTCATTTAATTATTCAACTAATCTCTTTCTAGAAACTAGGTAATTTCTGTGTGTGTTCTGGTATTTCACGGTTTTTGACAAAGTCACCAAATAGCTTACATTGCGATAGCATCCCAGGGACGGATATGGGCCAAACCAACAAACAAATTTTCCTTAAAATACACATTATATTTAATTATGAACTTTTCCATCTGCTGTGATAAAAAAATTCATCGTCAACTCCACGTAATGTGAAAGAGAAAAGGCAAAGGGAAAGTTTTTACTGGCTAGAGACTTAGAGAGGTTGTGACGTCATTGCACTAAACGAAACGCCTAGAAGCTCTTTTGAGCAAGTTCACAACTAATTTTCCGAGTTAATTTAAGAGATTTTTCTCTTTACATAAATCTTTACTGCAGTTTTTCCTTTGACTTCGTCTTTGAAAAGAAGTGTCGTGTTTATTTATATTTTTTGTTATGTTTTCTCCTACGTTTAATTGACACACACTTTTAGGTAAAAAAAATACCCGGCTGAGTTTGTTGTGGGCTCTTCTCAGACCTGGGCGCGTTTGGAACCGTCGTAGCTTTAGTTTTAAATAAGCGTAAAAATTATCACCACTATATATCATCATACAAATCCAACAATCGACCATCAAAATGTATATTTTATTACCTACCTATTATGAATTAAATATTTGACTTTTGACTTTTGACTTTTAACTTTCGGTCAATCGAAGGGCTTAACACACACAAAAGCAAGCAGAATTAATGAGTTCCTCATTCTAAAAACAATAAAGTGGGCCCCGCGTGTACATGTGAGGTGAATATATTCCCTCGGGGTCAATAAGGCACTATTTCAACATCCTAACAGCCGCGACAGGCGGCCGAGTGGGGGAAATTGGATGTGTCCAAAGCCTTATTTATGGACTCGAAGAGATTGAATAGTTATCCGACTTTAATAAAATGTGATTCTGTGTAGTAATCATTTACAAGTATCGCGTGGTGTAGCTGTGCGTAGAGTAGTGTCACGCTCCGTAGCGTTACGTAGCTTATGTATCGATATAATATGGCGTTACGTAGCATTACGTAGCGTTACGTAGTATTGTTTGATTTAGCCTGGGTGTATTTTAGCACTACTTTGTACGTCACATAAGCGCCCGCGCGCACCCGCATCGTGTTAGTGCGGGAGCTGTGTGGGTGTACGGGGCATCCCGACCCTGATTGCCGTCTCGACCTGTCGCGTACTATAGTTGTATACTTAGCCAGGGGCACTCAAAAGTTTTTAACATAATCTAATTTTTTAATCCCTCGCCAACGACAAATTATATTAAGCAAACATTTCAAAATTAATTAAAAAGTACTGCCCCGACAACGTCTACGCAATTCGTTTAATGCAGGCCGACGTTGAAAGATGCTTTAAACTAAAGATAAACGCGCATTTGTTAGCACCGTAAGCACTGCATGTAATAAATATTTTAATGGTTTAACCTCACATCAGTAAATTCCTGTTCTATCAAACGAAACCCACCGCATTATTAGCCCAAAAATCTTAGGAGTTTTTAGGGTGATAATGGTAGGCCATTAAGTATATGTAACTACCAAAAGAAGCTCTACCCTCTAAAATGAGAAAACAACTCAATGAGAGAGTAGTTACGGAGTATAGTGAAAAATTAAATTAGTCTGTCTGCTAGCCTTTCACGGCCCATCCGTTCAACCGATTTTGACGAAATTTAGAACAGCGATAGCTTGCATCCCGAGGAAGGACATAGGCTACTTTTTATCCCGGAAAATCATAGAGTTCCCACGGGATTTTTAAAAACCTAAATCCACGCGGACGAAGTCACGAGCTTCATTAAGTTCTTAATATTTAGCATAAAACTCTTTGCGTGCACTTTAATGTGTGATCATGTTAACATAAGTAAAAAAAGATCCTTCAAATTAAGGGGCCGCTAGACGTGCAAGTTTTTCATTCTGTTTATTTGTGAATTTTGTGCGAACCGTTTTGTGTCCCTTCATTTGACACAGAGCAACCTTTTCTTTTACCCGAGTCTCGTCTGCTGAATCTTATTTTGGTTTGTTATGATCATCTGTAACGTAGATAAGAGACAAATATATGTTTAAAACTAGGTGATGCCCGCGACTTTGTCCGCGTGGATTTATGTTTTTAAAAATCCTATGGCAACTCTTTGATATTCCGGGATAAAAAGCCTATGTAAGGCTGCCCATGCCAAAAATCACATCAATCCGTTGCTCCATTGCGACGTGATTGAAGGACAACCCAACAAACCAGTAAACCAACAAAACAACAAAGAAACACACTTTTGCATTTATAATTATGGGCACGTATACTTATCTGAACCTTTAAGGAAATAACAAAATTGATAAAACCAATATTTTTAAAATAACTTTTATTTACTGTTTTTTACAAAAAATTCTTTGAAAAGTAAATAGAAGGGCGTATTTACTAAATAGAAAATTTGCGTGTAGTAAGCGCCCGGGTCATTACATCATCATCGTCATTTCAACTCACGAGTTTCCTCTTAGAATAAGAGGTCGAAGTCCACCATGCTGGACAAGTCCCAATTAAGTTAGATTAGCAAACTTCGCACATCTTTGAGAACATTATAGAGAAATTTCCAGGCATGCAGATTCCTTCGCGAGTTTCCTTCACCGTTAAAGGATGGGTTATTTAATTTCTTAAAACGCACATAAATAACTCCAGAAAGTTAGAGGCGCATGGTCGGGATCGAACTCCTGACCACTGATTAGGAGGCGGACGTCCTAACCTATATCACAGCTTTTTATACCTACATACATCGATATAAATGACAAGATATGGTCAAGCAAACAAAATTTTTCACGGTTTTGAAACCAAATAAATCAGCGCCACCTCTTAGATACTAATGAACGACCCCTTTGAAATCCAGACATCACTGAGGTTGCATTGGTACATAAGCACCAATGAGTCGGTGCCATTTTGTTTGTTCAATAACCCTGTCCATACGAAGTAATATATAAGTCAATGCCTACATAGCATTTATACATAGTTAAAATATTATTTTTATCCCATGTGTTGGGGCTTTTATAAAATTTTATTGAATTTGACAAACTTTGAGCTTAAGCAGAGGCGGATATTTTTTCAGACAACAAAGTTATAACATACGCAAATATTTATTTTGCTTTGAGTTTTGTATTTCTTTCACTTGTGTGCTTGAGTTTATGTTCCGGTTTCTGATTGTAAAAAGATTTGCCAATGTTTGTTTTATGGGAAGGCTTTTGAGGGGATATATTATGATCAGAATTGGAAGCTTAAATATAATTCACAATACACTGATATTATGAAGGCGAAAGTGTGTGTGTGTGTGTGTGTGTGTGTGTGTGTGTGCGCCTATCGGTTGTACAAAAACGACATAGGCTAATTTAAGTATATCTCGGGATATCATAGTTTCCACGGGATTGTAAAAAACCTAAATCCACGCGGATGCACTCACGAGTCACTAGTAATTTTCTTATTTCTTTATTTTAAAATTTAACCCCTAAGGGGGTCAAGTAGGGGTTTTAAATTTGTTAGTCCACGCGGACGAAGTCGCGAGCATAAGTTAGTCTTTCATAAGCTCTTTTGAATTAGAGTTCCAGTTGGTAATGAATCTACGACCGCAGAGTTTTGCTTTTAGATCTGCAATCCTGAATGAGATCGGTGGCAAACTTCTCTTAAACTCAGTTTAATCATCAATCAAAATTTACTTTTATGATGATAAATTACTAAACTTTTCCCCGATTCTAGTAATTTGTTTCATTAGCAAACTTTAGCTGTTCTTGTCTCGTCTTAAGTTTGGGTCATTTTTCTTCTTATTTTTCTATTTTTGTTTACGGAGTGTATCCTAAAAAAAACTAATCAATTCGAATCTATGTCAACTTTGTTTTAAACCCAGGATCAATTTAAATAAATGATTTTCACTAAACATTTTCGAAATTTTGTATATAAATTCTTTAAGTAAAAATATTCGACACGTGTTTCGGTTTGTCGTCGTCTTAAACGATAGGCCCATTGCTGAAGGAAGATCTTATGCGAGTCTCTATGCTGGAAGGATATAATATGTACATAGCTAATAGGTATGTTTGAAATTAAATATTTAAATCGCTAGTATGGTGAGGTTGGCTCCCATTCAGAATAATGGTGCAAAGTTTTGTCTGGAGAAGCTTGTAAACACCGATTCAAATGCAAATGTGCGAACAGCGGAGTTTTGCTACTATCTATGCTCTATATTATATTTGCTCCTCGCTTTTCACAAAATCAATCACATTTGAACAGTTTTTATAATAATCTAGCTAAATACGCAGGCATCATCTAGTAGCATATAAGTTTTGGAGAATGAATTCCCTAAGATTTTACATATCACTAGCGGATACCCTGTGTGCCACTACGCTAAAAATATATGTTTCTAATTCATTGTTTTAGTGTTCTAAAACCATTTTTGCATTATTGCCTTTCTAATGATACCGGCTTGGGACACATCGGCTGGATGGTTTCAAAGTCTATAACGGACGTAGGTAGGTAGGTATATCAAATGTTTGAAAAGAGCAACCGCTGAGTTTCTTGCTGGTTCCTCTCGGTAGGAAAGGCATTCCGAACCAGTGGTAGATGCATCCGACTATTCGAAAGTACTTGTAAAAGTTTATTTGAATAAAAAAGATTTATATTTTATTTTATTCTTGTTATTGTATTCAATTGTATTAGGATATTGATATTGGTATACCAACACATTGGCCGACGCTTGGTACCAAAAACATAGAGCTAATAGGTTGGACTCGGGGCGTCCCCCCCGCCTCATATCCCGATTGCCTCTCAACCTGTCGCGTACTACACTTACGTAACTCTACGTAGCGTAACTTAACGTAGCATAGTTTAACTTAGTGTACTTTAAATTTGGCCAATTACGCACGTAGCTCTATGTAACACAGCGTATTATTACGTTTTGAAGTTACGCACGTAGCTCCACGTAGCTTAACGTAGCAAAATGTAACGTAGCGTACTTTAGTGCACCGTGCAGCGTAGCATAAGAAAATTTTACGTAGCGAATCGTAGGCGCACTATAGCCTGGAGGAAAGATTTCCTTTTCTAAAACTAACCTAACCGAGAATCGAACCCAAAACAATTAACTTGCGCGATGAGTAATAGATTGTTTGTTTAATAGAATAAGAAAGATAAATCCATTCCAGTTGCCTTATGAAATATGTTTCCTAGAAGATAGATTCACATGTTACTGGACTGAAACATATGTAATTTAAATATATTTGTAAAATGATACAGCAGCAGATTGAACCTTATTCCACGGTGCTAAAATTGGAATTCGTGTAACATCCCTCAATAGTGCATGACCACATTTACTATATGAATATATGAGCTGGTCGTCGGTATAAGGCTTCCGTTAAACGATAGGTTACCACAGTCAGTGCTTGTTACACTATCAATAATATGACACGATATGTGATATAGCGATCCTGTATAGAGGAAATATTGATAGTATTGACAGGATAGCAATGTACCCGGATGTTCTTGAAATCCTGTAATACTAGAATCGCAATGGTATTGGTAGTGTAACGCCCCCAGTGCCCCATATTATGTTATCCGTTTTTGTTAAATGTAATACAAACATACTAATTTGTCGAAATTAGTATGTTTGTATAACTATAGCTTTACAGGATTATTTCTAATACGCTAGTGAAATATACAACAACAATTATTACTTCCAATATCCATGATAATTTATCAGTCACGATCATGTCACGATTGACGGAATTGATTGATGCAGAACCGATCGTCTAATGAACGCCTATAGGTCAACGTGTGCAAATTGCCGCTTGGTTTCATTCTCTAATGACTTCCAGTAACCAGTTCATGCTTTGTGTTGATATGGATCGTTTCATTCATTTTCAGCTATTGATGGATCTAAATTGTCACTAATTATAAATAGCACATATCAAATCATCATCAACCGATAGACGTCCACTGCTGCACATAGGTCTCTTGTAGGGACTTGCGCCGCCTGAATCCAGCGGCTCCCTGCGACTCGTCTGATGTTGTCCATCCACCTATAGTGGAGATAGTATAATTAAAAAGAGCAACCGCCGAGTTTCTTGCTGGTTCTTCTCGGTAGGAACGGCATTCCGAACCAGTGGTAAATTAAAACTACCTGACTATTCATAAGCACTTTTAAAAAGTTTACATGAATAAAAAAACATTCTATTCTATTCTATTCTATAGGCCCATTGAGTTGTATCGAATTTTGTGACATGGCGAGACTATCGCCGCGATTCCATCGTCCGTGGAGATGGCGCCTAAGTGCTTGCGCGCACTACGGTGTGGTGAGTTGGGGTGCGTTTTAAAATCGGAAAATTTGAATTTAAATCTATCAAAATCCGGTACGGAAGCGCACGCGCATCTATGTTATAGTTCTATAGTTCACAGATTTTGCGGAAAAAAAACGTACGGTTTACCGTAGTGCTAGCCCTAAGTATAGATTTCAACCTTAGTCTTAACTAGGCAATCACCGCTTACTACAGAAATCCATAGGATCTTTAATTTATTTGGCAGTCAAAGTAAGCCTCAATGAGGTCTCAATATTTTCTTAGGCTCGCTGACGTGAAGGGTGATCAACCCCGACTAGCCCCGCCTTTACCCTGTACTGGGCCTTTATATTTACATCTTTCCCCTTTTACTTAAAATAATATGACCGTAAAGTAACTATTGAGCTTTTTTCCTAGAAATCTCGTCATCATCATTTTAACCAATTGGCATCCAGATATCTAGTTATTGCATTTACTGACTACTTATTATAAAAAAATATGATTGACTTAATTTTTAATCCACAAAAAGAGGAATAGAATGAGAGCCAGTTTGTATCAGACCTTCGTTATTTTCTAAAATCTGAAAGTTTCTCTGCGTACAGAGGAACGATCAGCGACTACGAAATTTATGATCATGGTGGCTTTGGAATATAACAACTAATGTAAAAAAGAATCTTAAGTATAAAGTGTAATTTTTTATATTTTCTTCGGAATAGTATTAGAAATCACGTCATGTATTATTGCCAGACACATGTGTGATACATTAGTGGCGTGATAACGTCCTGAAAGACGCCCTTAAATTTTAAAAGTTTAAAGATGTCTGGAAGGGAGTTGCCGCGACACTAAGTGTCTGGTACTGGCATGACGTGCTACTATTCCGAAGAAAATATAAAAAAAAACAATTAAGTAGACTTTAGATTCTTTGACGTAAGATTTTTTACACCTTTATAACCTGCTATCTCCCAAAGCCACCCTGGTCCAAAATTCATAGTCGCTGATCGTTCCTACCTGTGCTGGGGACAATACGCAGAGAAATATTCAGCTTTTATAAAATAACGAAGGTCTGGCACGCGCTGGCTCTTAGTCCAGAAGGTTGTCAATTTTTCACGACAACGCGTGGCTTATCGAAATTTATCTTCAGCTATCCCACAATATTCGTTTTTTGCAACGATAAATAACGCCGACGGATCTTCGGAAAAACTTTACTGAGACGTGATTTTGGGGCGAGATGATCTATTGTTTGGTATTATTTCCGATACCATTGTTTTGTCAACTTTAGTGCTGCTGTGGGCTCTGTTCTTCATTAATGGGATGTCCTGGGTTCGATTCTCGTCTGGGTTAATTATTTACATCTAGTATACACCTAGGGATACACCTAGTATCTATAAATCGTCTGTTCTGCGAGGTTTCGCGGTCAAGGTCACTTATCACACTTTCGGCAAAGCCTCACTCAAATATTGTATAGAAGCAGGCGTTACTCTGCGGAAATCCATGATACAAATGGTAAGGTCTACATCTCCTGACTCCTGAGGATGCTCCGGTGTCGGAAACGTGCGTCGAGTGTGTTTTGGGATTTCTGTGGTGCTGAGAGGTGGTGGTGCGTATTGCTTGCTTTGTGGCTGGTTTTTCCTGCTTGTTTAGCAGTGCGAGGGCGGGCGGTGCATGTGACATGTCGCAAGCTGTATGTTGTAATATACAGATTTGATATGTTTCAGCGGATTATAGCAAATTAAACTTTTGGTTCATTGTGAACTAACGAACACATATTATGAGATTTCTAGTACGTGACAGGTCAACATGGCAATCGGGGAGAGTACCACACTGCACCCTGCGCCTACTGCGCACCGATTGCCGTCTTTACCTGTCGCGGACTATACATTTAAAACCTACAATCATCCGTTTACTAAATACATAGTGCTAATTTAAGATGTATAATTAATTAGTTGTAATTTTATAAAATAAGTTTGAATAATATACCCTACATCGTTTGTCATTGTACAAATTACCTTTAGGCGTAGATATATTATTATTAATATTTGCATGCTGAAGTATCAGTAAATATGCGGGGACTATTTAGATTATAAGTAATATATTAAGACCTTTGTAAACTACCCATATTTAGCAAATAAAAATTATTTCAATTCAATTATTTCAATTTCAATTATTTCAATTAAAAGAATGGACCTGGCGTCGATTAAAAATAAAAAAAAATAAAAAAACTCAACAAGTGGCAGACAAAAATTCGTAGTACGTGTATGTTCGCGTCTTTGTCACTGATACATGAATTTTTGTCTGCCACTTGTTGAGTTTTTAATTTTTTTTTAATTTTTAATCGACGCCAGGTCCATTCTTTTAGTAAACAGGTTGTAATCAAGAATAACCATTATCCTAATTTGATTAAGAATGCCTATTCTAAAGCCGACATTATAATGAAACAATAATGTTGATTAGCACACGGTCTGGAAAAGTTTGTCTCCATAATTTTGTTTGTCCCACCGCACCTTATCCTAACCTTGGAAATTCAAATTAAAAGCTTTTAATTACTTTCTTAATGATTCTTTTTGGGCCTCTCGTAAACGGAGGGACGTTATTAAGTTTGACTCAACGGTTTTCTGTCACCACGTCCATACCAGAGGGATGAGAATCTGAATTACAAAAAATAAATATATATTGGTATAGTAACTATTGTGAAGCTGTGATAGCCTAGTGGTTAAGACGTCCGCCTTCTAATCGAAGGTTGGGGGTTCGATCCCGGGCACGCACCTCTAAATTTTCGGAGTTATGTGCGTTTTAATTAATTAAATATCACTTGCTTTAACGGTGAAGGACAACATCGTGAGGAAACCTGCATGCCTGAGAGTTCTCCATAATGTTCTCAAAGGTGTGTGAAGTCTACCAATCCGCACATGGCCAGCGTGGTAGACTATGGCCAAAACCCTTCTCACTCTGAGAGAAGACCCGTGCTCTGTAGTGAGCCGGCGATGGGTTGATTATGATTATGATAGTAACCATTTAAGTACTTAGGCTTTTTCAGCTAGCTTTCGGAGCCAAAAAGTGGTTTTAAGGCTGAGAATATATCGATCATACTTTTACTTAGGCTCAGAATACATAATTGTCTTAGGTCAGACACAGAGAGACAACAGAGCTCTACAAAGCCGAAATCACATTCTAAAGGTCGACGTACATTATAAGTCCCGCAAATTGCTATTGCGCTGGAACCATGTCTCATTAACATCGAAATGGCGTCATATTGACGTCAGCCGAAATAAAAATATACCATCAGCTCGAAACTTCAATCTAGTGCTGACGTCACTAAAATGGCGGCCACGCGCAGTAGCAATTTGCGGAACCTATATTTTCTGCAGCGTACTGTACCTAACTACATCCTCCACCAAAAAAACTCCACTGACACCACTGCGCCATAAGGGTTGTCATAAAAAGTAATACGCAAAGAAATATTCATTTTTCCCCTGAAACAATAGCAAATAAACTTAAGGGCTTAACAGTTGACATTTACAGGCAAAATGGCGGCAACTGCGTGACATGAAAATCGCAATAAATGCTTACGATGCCGCCGTAACACCAATAAATGTGGTTTAACGCGTCTGGGTTATTGTTCTTTGGGGAATTTATGTCAAAATTCACGAAATCCATGAAAATACTTATTTATATGGCGAACGAATATTAATTGGCAATTAAAAATAATACCTAGTTTCTTATAAATTATAACCTGACTCTCTGCATGGTTATATTATTCCACACTAGGTAGTTGATATATGTCCCGCAAATTGCTAATGCTCGTGCCATTTTAGTGACGTCAGCACTAGACTGAAGTTTCTAGCTGATGGTATATTTTTGTTTCTGCTGACGTCAAAATGACGTCATTTCGATGTTAGCTTCTTGAAAATTCAGTAGAAACTCTTTAATTTGATAAAAATTAGTTTATGTCACTCTCCAGGTCTTTGACTTATATTCATGCAAAAAATTATGTCAATCCGTATCTTGGGTTCTAGGGGATCGATATTATTTTAAGTTGTAGCAAAAGGCATACAAATTATTATGCTTTGAATTACAGAAATTTTCGTGTTTTTTGTCGTAATGAGTTCACAGGCAAATTAACTGACACTGTTTTATTTTTGTTTAGTTACATAATATTGTTGTCATTAAAAAAAGAACACTAATAAATTTATTTTATTAAAAAAACATTTAGCAAAAGAACACTTAAAATTACAAGGCCTTCTTTTATCAAAAACATTTTAAAAAATGACACGTAAAATTTTGAGGCTTTCTTTTATTACAAAACATTTAGAAAAAGAACACTTACAAGGCCTTCTTTTATCAAAAAAATATTTAAAAATGAACACTTAAAATTACTGTCTTCTTTTTTTCTCAAAAAACGTTTAAAAAAGAACTCTTAAAATTACAAGGCCTTCTTTTATCAAAAAACGTTTTCATTTAAGCGCGCTGTTAAATAATTCCCTAAATAAATTAAGAAGCATTAAAACTTTGTAACAAGGGCCGTCCCCACACTTAGTGCAACTTTGTCTAATATAAAACACGAATGAGATGAAAAGAATAACTAATTGCCGCAAAACAAAGGGAAACTCGTTAAAACTTGCATAAATTTAATTTTCCCCTAGATGTATCGCGCAATATCTTTGCCTTTTATGTTTAAAAGTGTTATAAGTTTATTTTTATAATTTTTATGATAGTGTTTTTATCTACACTTAAAATTATTTAGTTATAATTTTATTTTATCTACATCTACACTATCTACATCTACACTAATCTACATCTATCTACACTTAATATAATTAAATAGGTGAGTTGTGTTTGATCGGGAAAATTCCACGTGTCGAAATTTTCACACAGCACAAATTATAATCTTGTTTTTCTTTGTTGCAGGGTTTCCGTTTGCGTTTCCGTTTTTAGTTTTCGGTTTTCGTATTTCGCTTTCGTTTTCCGTATTTATTTCTTTTGTACATTCACGTTGGCAACTTAATTCTATGGATAAGACTTGGTGAAAATCTTTGTAATGAAACATTTCGGTTGTGAAGAATCAAGTTAAATTGAGTTTTGGATCTTGGCCGATGCCGTCCAGCTACATTGCAGTCTTCGCACCTACAAGTAAGCAAATGTTTGTATCCTGGAACAGTTTAGTGAACCTTCTTAGTGTATGTGTACAGTAAGAACCCTGTCTTTACTACTGAGTTTTTATTTTGAAACAATTTTATGAATTTTACTGTGTCATTGTCTATTCCATGCCAATGGCATCTTAAATTTAAAACATAGATTTTATGTACTATCTACCTAAGGCATTCTAATGTATCTAAATTAAGTCTTGGCATTAAGCTAGAATAACTAAGCATTATTAGCCATCATTATGTATTAAGCGACCCCGGTAAAAGTTACATTAAAAACAATTTTGCCTAACATCTAGCAAATTTCATTTATAACACCTCATATACATTACAAGGGAGTCGACGGCTAGCTTCTATTCTTTACTTGATCTATCTACCTAGTAAAGAATAGAAGCTAGCCGTCGACTCCCTTGTAATGTATATGAGGTGTTATAAATGAAATTTGCTAGATGTTAGGCAAAATTGTTTTTAATGTAACTTTTACCGGGGTCGCTTAATACATAGTGATGGCTAATAATGCTTAGTTATTCTAGCTTAATGCCAAGACTTAATTTAGATACATTAGAATGCCTTAGGTAGATAGTACATAAGATCTATGTTTTAAATTTAAGATGCCATTGGCATGGAATAGACAATGACACAGTAAAATTCATAAAATTGTTTCAAAATAAAAGCTCAGTAGTAAAGACAGGGTTCTTACTGTACACATACACTAAGAAGGTTCACTAAACTGTTCCAGGATACAAACATTTGCTTACTTGTAGGTGCGAAGACTGCAATGTAGCTGGACGGCATCGGCCAAGATCCAAAACTCAATTTAACTTGATTCTTCACAACCGAAATGTTTCCTTACAAAGATTTTCACCAAGTCTTATCCATAGAAATTAAGTTGCCAACGTGAATGTGCAAAAGAAATAAATACGGAAAACGAAAGCAAAAAAAAACGGAAACGCAAACGGAAACCCTGCAACAAAGAAAAAACAAGATTATATATCTAATATAATATATATATAATATAATATATCTACACTAATCTACATCTACACTATCTACACTAATATTATAAAGAGGAAAACTTTGTTTGTTTGTTTGTTTGTTTGTTTGTTTGTTTGTTTGTACTGAATAGGCTCAAAAACTACTGGACCGATTTTAAAAATTCTTTCACCATTCGAAAGCTACATTATCCACGAGTAACATAGGCAATATTTTATTTTGGAAAAAAATAGGGTTCCGTAAGATATTTGGGTTTTTCGGACACAAGGTGTAAAAAATCAACCAGAAAAGTTACTTATTTTGCGTACGCTGCCTAAACTATAAAAGATAGAACCATAAAATGTTCTAATTAATTGTAGATCTTATAAATATCTACAAAAAAGTCCGCGACACACTATACCCATCTATGTCGAGTGAGGCACAGCAACCATTTTTTTATTTAAAAATCTTGAATTTTTTTTGGACTACATTTAAACGCGTTTATTTTACTCATGCTATTAATCCTTATCAAAATAAATGATTTCATCACTAAGAACAGTTTATGGAGATAATATTTGGTCTTTGAATGATTAAAATTGGACGTTTGGTTTTGAAGTTATGGCGAAATTAAAATATTACGATTTCTGCTGCACGGCCCGTTGTCTACACTAATATTATATTGTATAAAGAGGTAATGTCGTTAAGTTTGTTTGTAGGGGGTAATCTTTAGAACTACTGAACCGATTTTAAAAATTCTTTCACCAGTAGAAAGCTACACTATTCCTGAGTGACATAGGCTATACGGGATCTTTAAAAACCTAAATCTACGCGGGCGAAGCCGCGGGGATCAGCTAGTAATAATATTATAAAGAGGAAAACTTTGTTTGTTTGTTTGTTTGTTTGTACTGAATAGGCTCAAAAACTACTGGACCGATTTTAAAAATTCTTTCACCATTCGAAAGCTACATTATCCACGAGTAACATAGGCTATATTTTATTTTGGAAAAAAATAGGATTCCGTAAGATATTTGGGTTTTTCGGACACAAGGTGTAAAAAATCAACCAGAAAAGTTACTTATTTTGCGTACGCTGCCTAAACTATAAAAGATAGAACCATAAAATGTTCTAATTAATTGTAGATCTTATAAATATCTACAAAAAAGTCCGCGACACACTATACCCATCTATGTCGAGTGAGGCACAGCAACCATTTTTTTATTTAAAAATCTTGAATTTTTTTTGGACTACATTTAAACGCGTTTATTTTACTCATGCTATTAATCCTTATCAAAATAAATGATTTCATCACTAAGAACAGTTTATGGAGATAATATTTGGTCTTTGAATGATTAAAATTGGACGTTTGGTTTTGAAGTTATGGCGAAATTAAAATATTATGATTTCTGCTGCACGGCCCGTTGTATTATATTATCTACACTTCTACACTAATATTATAAAGAGGAAAACTTTGTTTGTTTGTTTGTTTGTTTGTTTGTTTGTTTGTTTGTTTGTTTGTTTGATTGTACTGAATAGGCTCAAAAACTACTGGACCGATTTTAAAAATTCTTTCACCATTCGAAAGCTACATTATCCACGAGTAACATAGGCTATATTTTATTTTGGAAAAAAATAGGGTTCCGTAAGATATTTGGGTTTTTCGGACACAAGGTGTAAAAAATCAACCAGAAAAGTTACTTATTTTGCGTACGCTGCCTAAACTATAAAAGATAGAACCATAAAATGTTCTAATTAATTGTAGATCTTATAAATATCTACAAAAAAGTCCGCGACACACTATACCCATCTATGTCGAGTGAGGCACAGCAACCATTTTTTTATTTAAAAATCTTGAATTTTTTTTGGACTACATTTAAACGCGTTTATTTTACTCATGCTATTAATCCTTATCAAAATAAATGATTTCATCACTAAGAACAGTTTATGGAGATAATATTTGGTCTTTGAATGATTAAAATTGGACGTTTGGTTTTGAAGTTATGGCGAAATTAAAATATTACGATTTCTGCTGCACGGCCCGTTGTCTATCTACACTAATATTATAAAGAGGAAAACTTTGTTTGTTTGTTTGTTTGTTTGTTTGTTTGTTTGTTTGTTTGTTTGTACTGAATAGGCTCAAAAACTACTGGACCGATTTTAAAAATTCTTTCACCAATCGAAAGCTACATTATCCACGAGTAACATAGGCTATATTTTATTTTGGAAAAAAATAGGGTTCCGTAAGATATTTGGGTTTTTCGGACACAAGGTGTAAAAAATCAACCAGAAAAGTTACTTATTTTGCGTACGCTGCCTAAACTATAAAAGATAGAACCATAAAATGTTCTAATTAATTGTAGATCTTATAAATATCTACAAAAAAGTCCGCGACACACTATACCCATCTATGTCGAGTGAGGCACAGCAACCATTTTTTTATTTAAAAATCTTGAATTTTTTTTGGACTACATTTAAACGCGTTTATTTTACTCATGCTATTAATCCTTATCAAAATAAATGATTTCATCACTAAGAACAGTTTATGGAGATAATATTTGGTCTTTGAATGATTAAAATTGGACGTTTGGTTTTGAAGTTATGGCGAAATTAAAATATTACGATTTCTGCTGCACGGCCCGTTGTATTATTATATAAAGAGGTAATGTCGTTAAGTTTGTTTGTAGGGGGTAATCTTTAGAACTACTGAACCGATTTTAAAAATTCTTTCACCAGTAGAAAGCTACATTATTCCTGAGTGACATAGGCTATACGGGATCTTTAAAAACCTAAATCTACGCGGGCGAATATTATATAAAGAGGTAATGTCGTTAAGTTTGTTTGTAGGAGGTAATCTTTAGAACTACTGAACCGATTTTAAAAATTCTTTCACCAGTAGAAAGCTACATTATTCCTGAGTGACATAGGCTATACGGGATCTTTAAAAACCTAAATCTACGCGGGCGAAGCCGCGGGGATCAGCTAGTATTATATAAAGAGGTAATGTCGTTAAGTTTGTTTGTAGGGGGTAATCTTTAGAACTACTGAACCGATTTTAAAAATTCTTTCACCAGTAGAAAGCTACATTATTCCTGAGTGACATAGGCTATACGGGATCTTTAAAAACCTAAATCTACGCGGGCGAAGCCGCGGGGATCAGCTAGTTAATTATATTTCAGACTTAAAGATTGAGTGAAAACGAGACAAATTTATGTGAGAGATATAGCTCTGTCTCGTTTTAACTCTGTCTTTAGTCTAAGCAAAGTCAGAGTGCGCTCTATAAATCTCACCCTAAGTAGTTATCCCTTGACTGCAATCTCACCAGATGTAAAGTGATTATGCAGTCTAAGATGGAAGCGGGCTAACTTTGCAGTTTTGATGAAACCGATACCATGGAAACGGGTACACGGGTACCTGGGATACGTGAAACCAAAGGGATATGATACCCCTTTGGTTTCTATACACGGTATCGTACCGGAACGCTAAATCGTTTGGCGACACGGCTTTGCCGGTAGGATGGTAACTAGTCACGGCCGAAGTCTCTCACCAGACCAAAAACATAACATTATTATGTATGTAGAATTTATCTACGTGGCTTTCTTGGGGCCTAGTTAGTGACTGGTGATATTTTAAAAGAGTTTTAGTTCACAAATAATTTTAAATACATATCATAAATTGCGTAACCGGCAGGAATCGAACCTGCATCTTCTGGGTTCGCGCCCGATGCCTTGACCAACTCGGCCACGGTTTCGCTTACCGCTAGTGTCGAAATTTATGATACGTATGTTCTCTCAGTCAGTTGGTCAAGGCATCGGGCGCGAACCCAGAAGATGCAGGTTCGATTCCTGCCGGTTACGCAATTTTTGATATGTATTTAAAATTATTTAGTAATTTCCTTGAAGTTGTAGGTAAAACACTAAAAAATTATAAAAAATTTAGTTCATAAACTTTATCTTGTGAAAATCATCTTAATAAGTTTGAGACTCCTTCAAATTTGTAGATCGGAGTAGGTATATTTTTGTTGACTTAGAAGCACGTTAACTATTTAAAGTTAAACAGTTCGTGGCATGTTTCCGCAGCGAAGATTAACCGCTTTGAACTATGATAATACTGTCTTAGTCGACGGAGAGCCGCGAGAGTTTCAGCTGTAGCGGTAATATTGGAAAAGTTTCTTGGAAAAGACGCGAACGACGGGATCTACAGAAGACTTTACGAACTGAAAAACCGGCCAAGAGCGAGTCCGGCTCGCGCACCGAGTGTTCCGTACTACAGTCGTTTATTTTCGCCATTTTGCACGATAAACCAAAAACTATGATAAAAAATTGATGCCAGTAGAGCGTCCCAACTCCCATATACTGTTCGAATAACTAGTGTTTTAGGTTGTAAGTGGATGACTTAAAAACAATCGTCGGGTATTAGGAAGCCAGTTTAAAGTGCAAAGCACACAGCATTAGTCTGAGCCGCTCGTGAGCGAGACAATTAGTCGCTTTTAAACTGAGCTCAAGCCAAATAAGTGCTTTTAATATATTTCACGTAATGCATTTAACTCCTCACCGTCTATGTTGCAATGAAAACTGTACGCGACAGCTCGAAATAGCAATCAGGGTATGAGGCGGTTGGACGCCCCGCACACCCGCACGTCACCTGCGCTCTCCCGCACCGGGTTAGCGCGGGGGCTGTATGGGTGTGCGGGGCGTTCCCACCCCGATTGCTATCCCGACCTGTCGCGTACTATGTATGAACTGAGTAGAGTAGTATAGAAAAGTTTTAACTCTAGTGATATGAATCTGTAAACTTAGTTGAATCATTTGCAGTCTTTTCATCCTCTGCGTGCTATAATTTTTTAGGGTTCCGGAGGTAGTGAAGGGTGCCAACGGGACCCTACTCCGCTGTCCGCCCGTCCGTCTGTCAGCGGGCTGTAACTCGTGAACCGTCGTAGAGTTGAAATTTTCACAAAATATGTATTTATATTGCCGTTATAACAACAAATACTTAATAAAAATTTCAAAATGGCCGCCATGAAAAAAACCGGCCAAGTGCGAGTCAGACTCACGCAACGAGGGTTCGGTACAACAGTCGTATCTGTCACCTTAAATATTAATTTGATTCTGTTTTTAGTATTCGTTGTTGTAGCGGCAACAGAAATACATCATCTGTGAAAATTTCAACTGTTTAACTATCTCGGGTCATGAGATACAGCCTGGTGACAGACGGACAGACGGATAGACAGCGGAGTCTTAGTAATAGGGTCCTGTTTTACCCTTCGGATACGGAACCCTAAAAACAAAACAAGAAATCTCATGCAAATGGTTATGCCAAAAGTAGATATACACACACGGTTGAGCCTTGAAGCCTTGAAGGTACATAATGCTTACAAAGTCAAAATTACCTTTTACCCCTAAAAAAAATTCCCCTTTTAATATATTAATTAGGTACGTCCTCAAAGGCCGCTTGCAAACAACATTGAGGAACTCGCCCAAGAGACGGCATTTTGGTTAATCCTCTAGTACACAATCTCTAAAACTAAATAGGTAAAATTGACAAGACAAAGTCTAGTGCTACTCTTTTTTGCAGGGAGTATTATGAAAGGGATAACAGGACTTTCACATCTGTCATTTTAGTTATTGTAATAAAATAAATTGATTTGTAGTCTACTAGCTATAGAAATATACTTATATTATGATCAATAATTGTACCATGTGAATTGATTGTGATTGATTGTGATTGTGTGACTGTGCATGTAATGTTTGCTTTCAAATGGTTTTACATACAACGTCATGTAGGTAATTTAACTTTATGTAATTTAAGATTATTTTTGTTAAAATCGCTAACAAACCTTTAAGAAAAACCGTTGTTATTTATCGAAGGTTGTATGTTATTTCTGACAAATAACAACGATGCTAATAAAAATATCTGATGAAAGAAAGAAAATGCATTTATTCAATGTTACGTGCGCGTACGTCTTTGGTCAAATAATATGACAAAGAAGACGTACCTATATTCGGCCATAGGTCAAGATAGCAATCAGGGTATGAGGCGGTAGGAGGGCGGCCCGCACACCCACACGTCACACACGCCCGCCCGCACTGGATTAGCACGGGGGCTGTGCGGGTGTGCGGGGCGTTCCCTCCCTGATTGGATCTGTCGCGTACATAAGTTACTTTTCTAACGGGTCCTAAGCAGGTCCACAACGACGAACCTTGGAATCCTACCCGTAACTTTGTGTGTGTTGATACTGCTATATTTTTATTTGACCAGATGGTCCAGTACTTTGCCAAAGGACGACAACGTACCTTCTCCCCCTTTTCAGGAGGGATCTCATAGCTTTTTATGAAACATAAAAGGGAACAAACGAGCACTGTTTACCTTCCCCGTAATGAGAGCTTCTCAAAGAGCGGTTTAGGGTTCAATTGCAAATAGAACCACTCCACTATGCTGCATGTTTTATTCATTTTGCATTCGTGGAAATTGAAACTTCATTTTCACTTTAGCTTCCTTTTTGGTAGCTCTGTGTTTTGTAATAAAAAATCCTTTATTTCGACCATCAAGATCATAATTGTTAGTAATAACATACACCTTAAAAAACTAATATTAGTGATCTAATAACTATTTACCTAATCTTCATACTATATCTAAGACAGGCCTGATTAGTCAGCATGTGCACCATATGACAATGGTTCAGGTACTGACAATCAAACCTGTCAGCAAATGCCCTCAGGATGCCATTGGAACTAGCCCGTACCCTCCGAACCAGGGCCTTAGGCAATAAGGCACTTACCAGAACAATAGATAGGTAGGTACTGTAGGTACCTGTAGCATCCTGTTGTACCTATCTGGCTACTATGCTTAACTAGCTTTTGCTTGCGACTTCGTTCGCGTGGATTCTGCAACGTATACCACAGACTAGTTCCGCCTAGTTTGAGGGTCGAGGGTAATTTTAAGCAAAATTATATTTTACTTTTTAGAACAAATAAAAACATATTATTATGATGAAGGACTCGTCGCCCCTCACAGTCTCCTGCTCTGGGGCCATTGGCCCCTAATGCCCCTATGTCCTATGGTAAATATGCCTGAGGCTCAGGGTTGACCCACTCTGCGCATCCTAATTCCACCAGTGCTTCTCTATTTTATCATCCTATTTCTTTTGACCCTTTGTAGAATACATATCAGCGGTCATTAATGTATGGTTCATTAATGCCAGACAAGAAGTCTTCGGCTGTCTCATCAGCATCATCAGCATCATCAACCCATCGCCAGCTCACTAATGCGTCTCCTCTCAAAATAAGAAGAATTTAGGCCATAGTCTACCACGCTGACCAAGTGCGGATTGACTTAATCTTTACAATGCCCTGCGTGTACAATATAATAATGCATTCAGGATGCGGATGGGGCTGCCCAGATTCTGCAGCGCGTCAGGGATGTTCGCCGAGGCGCATGTAGACTGTTTTTATACTACTATGCGAAAGCGGTGCACATCCCTGTTGCGTAGAGTCCGGTCCAGCCCCAACGGCCTCCTGAAGGTATTTTCTGACAGGATAGACTGCCAGTACTTGAATCACTGTTGTATGATTCACGTGCTGGCAAATCGATCCTGTCCTAATTTAAATAGTTATAGATTTTTTACTAACAAATAGGTTTAAGTTTCGTGTAATTACTAACACTAATATTAATAATTACTAACAATTAGGTTTAAGTTTCGTGTAATTACTAACACCAATATGATCCTTGTTGGTCGAAATAAAAACATTTTATTATTTATTTATTTATTTATTTACACTCTTTTGAAAATATTATGTAGAACTCACGCATGCAGGTTTCCTCACGATGTTTTCCTTCACCGTTGACGAAAGTGATTACTTATTTAATTGCTTAAAATGCACATAACTCCGAAAAGTTAACAGCGCGTGCCCGGGATCGAACCCCCGACTTCCCGAATAAGGTAGACGTCTTAACTACTATGCTATCTTGCAGTGCATAGCGTGCCGTAGCGTTTTTTGCTGACAATAATAAGAATTCCTATTTTCTTTACCCTTTGTGGGATACATATCAGCGGTCATTTGTAAGGATCGGAACGCAATTTGCTTATTCCACAATCGCTCGATAGCATCTCTCTGTGGCAGAACAATTTGTTTGACAATGGACCATGTAGAGCCGTTCAAATCACCATAGTCACATTTTAGATAACAGATCCCGTAGATAAACAAACTTTTCTAAAGGGAAATGCCCAGCCAACAAAGGCGTTTTAGCCATAGTACGTCCATCGATGAAATAAATGGCAGTCATTGGGATTTAAATACGTAACTGATAAGAAACAAATACTATTTTTTACTAGAACTCGGATGAACTTTTGTTGCGCACGAAGGGTTCCGTACCATCCATACTAATATTATAAATGCGAAAGTGTGTCTGTCTGTCTGTCTGTCTGCTAGCTTTTCACGGCTCAACCGTTCAACCGATTTTGACGAAATTTGGTACAGAGGTACTTTGCAACCCGGGGAAGGACATAGGCTACTTTTTATCCCGGAAAATTTAAGAGTTCCCACAGGATTTTCATAAACCCAAATCCACGCGTACGAAGTCGCGGGCATCAGCTAGTTATCTATAAAAACGGCAAAAAAATCATATCTGTTGTATGGGAGCCCGATTAGGTAAATATTTATTTTATTCTGCAGCTACCACTTGGAAAAATAATCAAAGGACAATGACAGAATTTCTATAGAACCGTAACCCATTTTCTTACACAATCGGGGGCTGCTTGGATGTCCATACAGTTTGTCTGGCTCTCCGGTGTACATATTGACCATAACATAATGGGCGCACAACAGGCAGGCAGGCAATGTGCGATCGATCGAAGCCTTTCAGGTGATTGGGTGCCGTTTGTCATTTATCATCGCATCACAAGGGTTCCTTTGTTTATTGAATTGGGTAAGTGGACTGGCAAGTTTTCTTCCAGAAAAAGCTGTACTCATTCTAACTCTATCTATTATTATTATACGCTTTATCTCGTATGTTCTACCACAAGAAGGATTACAATAAAAGAACAAAAAACATGGACAGAAGGAGGACACAAAAGGCCACCTTATCGCTAATTAGCGATCGCTACCAGGCAACCTTACAGACAGACAGACAGATAGGAGAATTCATTAAATTTTAGGCTGCAAAATTGCACTTTATTATATTTTGTGATATAACGTAAGGCCTCCACTTAGAGAGAATTATACAGGATTAGATGATGCCCGCGACTTCATCCGCGTAGTTTAAGATTTTTTAAGAATCCCATGGAAATCGATTTTTGACAAAAAGTAGCCTTCCCCAAAATGTCCTTCCCCAAAATGCAGTGATGTGGTTACCTAGTATAATAAGTTTCTATCTTTGCACCCGTCGCCATGAAATACTAGCAGACAGACACAGTTTCGCATTGAGGTTTGAGGAGATGCGGATTTTTACCAGATTTAAAAAAACAATGAATGCAGACGAAATCGCGGGAAAAGGGTAATCTGTAATAATATCCTGATTTTCAAGTGTAATATCAATATGACACGATTATTGGTTGTCGGAATTTCATAAGGCGGCCTTTTTCCTCATTTCAGCGGATGATCCGCCAGTTTTTTCATACTCGCTGTGATTTTGACGTTCTTGGGGTTTCTGCTCATGATTAAATTCGAGAGAAAACACAACATTTAATATTAATATTTTTATATCCAGCTTGGTTAAGCAAGTAGGAATAAATTTTTACCTCATCATTATTATCAACCGATAGAGGTGCACAGCTGGGCATAGGTCTCTTGTAGGGACTTAAACTCGCCACGGTCTTGCGCTCGTCTGAATCCAGCGGCTCCTTGCGCTTTTACTTATTCTTCGTATTTTCAATAAAAGTACGTAAGAAAAAAGCTGGTCACAGTTGCTTTCATATGAAAAACTTCAATTCAGTCTGCGAATGTTGATTGACATTCTGTAACCAGGCGTATAGGAACGTCCATGTTACTGTCGGTAGCGGACACTAGTAATTTTATAGAACTCCTAAATCTCCTTACTTGTGGGTTCATCATCTTCATCATGATCAATCCATCGCCGGCTCACTACAGAGCACGGGTCTCCTCTCAGAGTGAGAAGGGTTTTGACCATAGCTGGCCATGTGCGGATTGGTAGACTTCACACACTTTTGAGAACATTATAGAGAATTCTCAGGTTTCCTCACGATGTTTTCCTTCACCGTTAAAGCGAGTGATATTTAATGATAGTGGTAGTGATATTTATTGCACAAAGGGGACGGAAACGCCAGCTTTAT
This sequence comes from Maniola hyperantus, assembly GCF_902806685.2. Taxonomy (NCBI): domain Eukaryota; kingdom Metazoa; phylum Arthropoda; class Insecta; order Lepidoptera; family Nymphalidae; genus Maniola; species Maniola hyperantus. Next base: position 1,520,220 of record NC_048554.1, on the reverse strand, counting down.
TTGTGAAGTGAAGCTTCTTGTTGCAAATTATACGCTCGAAATAAAATGAGAAAAGATTGTCATCACTCCTTCACTCTCGTAGTAAGTATTCTTCTTCTCTACTGGTCATGGCGTATGTTCTAGCCGGTATTGTTGACTTAGCCTGAGACTTTGATGTCATACTTTATAAGACCGTCTCGTTTTACCTCTAGGCTGAGTGAAGTCAGAGTACGCTCTATAGATTTCAGCATTAGACTCCGAGACTTTTCCATAGAATTTTTTCAAAATCGTTTATCGTATGTAACAAAGTCGCAGCCATACTCGTTAGTATCCAAAGCATGTTAACTCAAAGCGTAGCGCGCGATACAACTGAAGCGTGCTAGCTCATAGCTCGATAGTTCAACCCGTGCCTACGACAAATACAACGTTGTATTATTATTGCACAAAGGGGACGGAAACGCCAGTTTTATTTATGAAGTGAAGCTTCTTATTGCAAACTAACTGATGTCCGTGACTTCGTCCGCGTGAATTTAGGTTTTTTAAAATCCCGCGGGAATTCTTTGATTCTCCGGGATAAAAAGTAGCATATGTCACTCTCCACGCAGTTGACGATTCAAACGCACAAGTGTAAAAGTTTACTTGAATTAAAATGTATTCTATTCTATTCTATTCTTTATTTACTACTTCTAGCTGATGTCTACAACTTCTGTGAACTTGTGTGAATTAAAGCTTTTAAAAATCTCATGGGAATTCTTTGAATTTCCAGAATATACTTACTAATGGTAGCTTATGTTACATGCAAATATTCACATTGATATGTTGTTGCAGTGTAATTGAAGGACAAACCAACAGACACACTTTCGCATAATAATACTAGCTTATTCGCGCGACTTCGTCCGCGTGGACTACACTTTCGAACCCCTATTTTACCCCCTCAGAGGTTGATTTTTTTAAAAAAATCCTTTCTTAGCGATTCTAGGATTTTCAGCCCGATCCGTCCAGTGGTTTGAGTTGTGTGTTGATAGATCAGTCAATCAGTCTGTCAGTCACCTTTCCTTTTATATATACAGATTATTGATTTTGTATCGTCAAATAAACGGTGCTCTGAATAGTCATCATTATATCAGTCAGAATCAATTAGCATCTCGGACTGAATGGGAGCATTTCTGTGCTGCTATTAATTTCAAAGCAGTGCCGGCGGCGGCGCGTTGAAATGAACCTATACATGGCATTCAGAGTGTAATATCGACCGATGCATTCAGCCGTGTTTGATTGCAGCGTGACAGATTTATTCTCCTATTCACAGGATACTACGCAATGGGTTTTAATGGATGTGTCAGAAACTATGCGGTCCTCTTATTACTATCACTATTATGCCATTGGGCGCAATGCTCATATAACTTATACTCGGTCTAGCAATGCACGGGGCTGCAATTTACCGGGTCAGCTAGTTACCAGATAAATTGTCTGTAAGTACTAATTTTCTGTGGTTCATTAAATAAAAGGTATGCAGTAGGTATATCTAAATTCTACCCGAGCTTAAGTCGACAAATCCCGCGTGAAATGCGGGATCAGGACCGCATTAAATTTGCCGGATTAGGACGATATGAACGATATTTATATTATTTGTATCTCGCAAAGCCGGGATCATTGCGAATGTCAATTTGTGGCGAATCGCCTCGCACGTGCTGTAAATAATATAATACAAGCCAACAATATGGATGGTATTATTAATTCTCAAATGAATTACTATGGGATAGAGTTATGTGGGAGGACCATGGCTCCTATATAACTCTAGGCCTGCGGCCCAGGTGGCAGCCAGCCTGGCGTGTAGAACCTTGGGCCCGTCATCAATGTGTAGAACAACAAGAAATTTTTAAGGAAGACACGTGGACGTATCCTCCTAATCGAGCGGAGTGGATGCCGAGCGGCATGGACTGTTGCCATCGCGCCCGGTGCCTGCCCCGTAGGACGCACCTACTCCCGCCTGGGCCGCAGGCTGACATGTTTAGTGCATGTCCTAGAGTTATATATATGGGAATTTCTTCAAAAAAAAACGGACGGACGGACAGACAGACAGACATACACACAGACAGACAGATAATCCTTTTTTCTTTTGAGGTACAGAACCCTAAAAATACATAGATTATACATATAAGGTACTTCTCTTAATAAGACCTACATGTAGGAACGGTAGGTATAGGTGTCACCTTTTACAATTAGCTATCTAAGCATGTACCTGGGTCATCCTAATCATGAATGCCATGCGTTTTAATTTTAAAGATGCGACGAAATTCCTTCCTTGAAATAGTAGGTACCTACCTACTCTAAAAAGTCTACAAAAACAAAATTTTACAAACGATAACCAAAAAAGGGAACCATCACCTGTTCTAATACCGTGTTAAGAAGTTTCAGCTCGCAGCACGGGTCGGTCGTAACAGTAAAAATTTTCGACGACGACGTCCTAACCTCGCGCGAGCTTTGTTACGACGCGCTGTGAATTTTTACGACGCCCCAAATACTGTGATTCAGGTGTCCTATCCTAACACCGATTTTAATCCTAACTAGCTTATGCTCGCGACTTCGTCCGCGTGGACTACACTAATTTCAAACCCCTATTTCACCCACTTAGGGGTTCAATTTTCAAAAATCCTTTCTTAGCGGATGCCTACGTCATAATAGCTATCTGCATGCCAAATTTCAGCCCGATCCGTCCAGTAGGTAGTTTGAGCTGTGCGTTGATAGATCAGTCAGCCAGTCACTCAGTCACCTTTTCCTTTTAGATGTATACCTAAGTACGCGACAGGTCGAGATGGCAATTGGGAAAGGGACGCCCCGCGCACCCGCACAGCCCTCGCGGTAACCCGGTGAGTGCGAGCGCGGGTGACGTGGGCATCCCCCCGCCTCATACCCCGATTGCCATCTCGACTTGTCGCGGACTATACCTGACCTATTTTCCGTCTTTTGTTCGACTACGGGAGGATGGTTTATACAGTCATTTTCTACTTCGCACGTGCAAATTATGTTGCTTTTCTGTTTGTACTTCTGTTTTCTATTCTGATTTATATGGTGTAAACAAACGTGTTCCATTCAAATCAGGGAACCCGCTGCAATTTGTTGTTTTTTCAATATTTTCAAGTTCTTTTGTATTTTTTAAGGTTCCCTCAAATGGAAATTAGGAAGTTCTCGTGTTTGTCAAGAAAACCTATAGGAACTTGACCTATAGGTTTTGTTTGAACGGTAATATCGCATACGCAGTAATGGATACCTACATACGTACCAACTATAAATGATCAATCAATTTCTATATTGACTGTAGATAGTTGTGCAAGCACCTCTATTGTTGTGTAGTATATAGTAGTACATTAGTCGTAGTAATTAGCACGCGTGGCCGGAGACGATGTTCAGAACAGTCCAATTCCACGGCTCGTCGCGTCAGACCAACATTGACGGGGCGCTGTGTGACCGGTAATAACGTTTACTATAACATTGGATGTCCTACTGTAAATGATCAATCAATTTGTATATTGACCGTAGAGAGTTATTGCAGCGCCACTATTGTATAGTATTTGTTTTTTTTATTGCATGCGTGGCTACTTAGGCTAGAGACGATGTTCAGAACAGCCTATTTCCACGGCTCGTCGCGTCAGACCAATTTTGACGGGGCGCTGTTTGACCGGTAATAACGTTTAGTTTACTATAACATTGGATACCTACTGTAAATGATCAATCAATTTGCATATTGACCGTAGAGAGTTATTGCAGCGCCACTATTGTATAGTATTTGTTTTTTTTATTGCATGCGTGGCTACTCAGGCTAGAGACGATGTTCAAAACAGCCTATTTCCACGGCTCGTCGCGTCAGACCAATTTTGACGGGGCGCTGTTTGACCGGTAATAACGTTTAGTTTACTATAACATTGGATACCTACTGTAAATGATCAATAAATTGTATATTGACCGTAGAGAGTTATTGCAGCGTGTTACGGATACAGCTATCCTTACCTATCTATATAAAACCCAGGCATCGCCGGGGGAGCTAACATGTCGTCTAGCAGCCCAGCTACGTGTGGAAATATGCCATCTCATCACGTTCCGGCACATAGAGTCATCAAGGTCTGCAGCCACCTCTGTACGTGATCTCTGGTGCTAACCGACCACAGAACGGTAGAGGGGAAATCGATATAAAATCGATAGAGTTAGTTTTAAGGTAGCATTAATCTAGCATAATTTAGATAAGATATAGTTAAGTAAAGGCCTTCGTGTCCCAACGTCGACACGAATGTCCTAATTAAATCATTTTCGTAACCAAAAAGGACTTCTGCCTTCAACCCCCGCTCCAGGTAGCCGCCCTTACGTAACTGGCGCAGTCTTAAAGGATAGTCCTGGATATTCGAGGTCGTCGTGGTGCATCCCCTAAAAAGTCGGGTCAACGCCGTCAACTTCCTTGTCAGGACTACAGAACCTACGAGGAGCAGCTGTCATAGGAGCTGTCGCTGAAGACTTCGAGTCATACTGGAAATCGATGGATCGAAGCTCGCCAGCGACTTTGGTTTTGTAAGTACATGAAATCCTTTTTATTGGTTGTTATATTAACTTTTGCGCAGGGTACTATAATTTTATAACTAATACGATTTTTTTTATTACGATTTTCACCCTCGTAGTAGATACTTTCATTTTATTGAGTTTTGGTAATTTAATTATTTGATACCTTTAGGTAGGATAGTTTAGAATATTTAAAAAATGTCGGAACTTAGCCAAGTAGATTTGTTAGATAGAATAAATAAGTCACTTAAGTTTTTACCGAATTTTGATGGAAATTCTTATACTTTAACGAGATTTATTAATTTAGCCGACCAATTAGTGCGCTCATTTTTAAATCCAGGTCAAGAGTATGAGCTTTCAAACCTTTCCTTGATTAGCGGAATTCTTAATAAAATTACCGGATCTGCAGCAAGAACTATATCAGCCTACGGAATTTCCGATGATTGGAATAAAATTAAAGATACATTAGTTAACAGTTTTTCCGATTACCGAGATGAAATAACCTTACTAACAGACTTATCATATTTAATTCAAGGTCCAGATACAGTACATATATTTTACGAAAAAGTTCAAAATTTACTCTGCACACTTATTACGTATGTAGAGCTACACGAAACTGTCAAAACTACTGTCGAAGTAAAAATAACACTCTATCAAAAGTTAGCCCTTAAAACGTTCTTAAAAGGTTTAAGAGAACCTTTAGGGTCAAGAGTAAGGTGTATGAGACCCCCCACGCTGCAAACTGCTCTTGAATTTGCCAAAGAAGAATTAAATATAATACATCTACAGAACAGAACTAAATTTTTTCAAAATTATCATAAGCGTACTCGTAGACCTTATTATTTTTATTCACAGCGAAATTATTATAGTGGTACGAATTTCCCTTCTAGATCACGAAAATACTCAATGTCCCAAAAACACATTCCTTCAGAACCTCAATACCCTTCAAACACTTATATCCCATGCCAACCTCACCCTGAACCAAAAATTTGCCCACAGGTGGACTTAAATCTACACATCAGTACACTGGAAACTCCGGAACGTAAAATTCCTGTGTATAATAATATATCGGACCAATATTATAATTCCCAACAATACGTGCCGACCCGGTGTGAAAATGAAATTGACACCGTTGCTGACGATAGGCAAAATTACGATTTCATAATATCACGTTTGCCCATAGAACAGTTAAATGCAGAGGAGACAATGAATTTAATTAACCTTTGTAAAGAATTTCCAGATGTATTTCTTTCTAATATAGGTAATTTAAGTGTCGATTTCCGACAACTTAATAAATTAGATAAAAAGAATCCGAGTGATTTTACCAACTCTCTAGATAAAATCGGGAGGTCTTTGTACTTTACGACTTTAGATATACAAAATTCATATACAATTTCCGAAGATCTTATGGACAGTGTCCTTCAAGGCCTACCAAATTGTACAACCCTTTTTGACAAAATTGTAATTTTTTCAACATCCTTGCAGGAACACATACTTAATTTGCGAGATTCGTTCGAACGACTTAGAAACTTCAATTTAATAATCCAGTTAGATAAATCTGAATTTTTCAAACGCGAAACGCCATTCTGTCACATGTATTCTCCAGATGGTATAAAACCAAACCCACATTATGTTTTACATATTTTAAATTACCCATTACCTAAAAATCGCCAGCAGATTAAGGAATTTTTAGGCATCCTTGGCTTTTACAGAAGATTCATACCCGACTTCGCAAGTGTAACCAAGCCTTTAACATCGTGCTTGAAGAAAGGAGCGAAATTAAATTTTGATTCAGAATTCGTCAATTGTTTCAGACAGTGTCAAATTCTTGTTAAAAATATGCCTATCCTAGCATATACAGATTTTGGAAAAGAATTAAATTTAACCACATACGCATCAGAAACCACTTTAAGTGCAACGCTTACGCAAGGCCCTCTTGGCGCCGATATGCCTATTGCCTACTCTTCCAGAACTTTGAATGATAGTGAAACTAAATATCCTACGAATAAAAAAGAACTTCTTGCAATAGTCTGGGCCACAAAATACTTTAGGCCGTATCTTTTTGGTAAAAAGTTTAATTTGATTTCTAATTTTCAAAATTTACCCAAGTTCAAAGAATTAGGTCCACGTATTACGCGATGGAATTTAAAGTTAAGTGAATACGATTATACAATTATTAATAAAAAGGTTTCAGAAACGAACGCGGATACCCCGTTAAATAAATCTAGGTCCGTTAATCATTTGGAAAAATCAAAATTACAGGCAAAGCCACAGGAAAAACCGAGTTTAAGTCAAATTAACACTAAGCATACGAAGGTACAGAATCCTATTTCCAAAATTCCTAACCAAACCTCGAATTCCCAAAACCATACTATACATTTATATACACGAAGGAAAATTCGCGGTCCCTTTACAAAATCACGTTTTAAAAGACAGGTAATAAAGTAAATTAATTAGATAGGTATGTGCAATTCTTTCCAGACATTAAATTACAAAGATATAGAATTTGTCTTTTCACACGATCAAGTTTCAGCCAACCGATAGGACTACTATATTCCTATGTTTTACCAAGAACTATAACACTATATCTTTAAAATAATTAGTTTTTGCAATTAGATAATTATTTCAACACATATATACATTCTTTACTATAGACCTTTTACATTTTAGCATTTATTATTTCTTCTAAATTATAGCAAAACTAGGTGTACCTACCACTAATCGGAAAAAGTTAAGAAAGCTCTTACTTGTGTCACATTGTGACTATAGAATAATGAGCAAATTTAGCATAAAGTAGGTATACCTAATGCTCACTTCCTGTAAATTTTCGTGCCTTGAACCGAAAATATGCAAGAAATCTTGAGCAGAACCTACATCATTCCCAGATCAAAAGTAAGTAGAAATAATTAGATCATTGATAACTCAATGTACTTACCTACACCTTATTCAAAAATATAATATAATTTTAAAAAAGTTCTTTCTAAAAGTAAGTAGGTATATAATAAGTCATAGTTACCTATCTAGTTATAACGAGTAGACATTTAGCTGATCATTTTACAGAATTCATGCAGTTGTAGTCCTTAGGTTTCTTTTTACATTACATTTAGTTCAGATTTTTTTATCCATTTAGCTCGAATTAATTAGTACATTCTGTCAATTATACTACTTTGCTTTTAATATACCTATCGTAGTAGTTATAGTACCATATGCACATTTTTATCTCAACCAATTCTAAGGTTTTCATTTACATTGAGGCTGAATGCCCGAAGGTCAGTTACTGAGGAATATCACTCACTGAGAAACCAACTTATCCGGAGAACACAACAACTACTGTTACAGGAGATAGATGAAACGTGATAATCCACGCCTATCTCTCTGTCTAAGGAGGCTCAGAGAAAGCAGCTCAACCATTATCCATGAATTAAGAACTACTTCAATACTACCAGTATGCCGCAATATTCGGCTTCACTCTCAACGGTACGATTCGACCAGCCCATTACAGATGCTTCGCTTCATCTTCACGAACGAAGTCTAGCAGCAGCCCTCCAGACTGAGGGTGGAAACCTCCGAGGACGTTCCGGCGACATTTCCGTTAAAATTACTACAATGGTCGCCGCACTGAGGGTGGAGGTGTTACGGATACAGCTATCCTTACCTATCTATATAAAACCCAGGCATCGCCGGGGGAGCTAACATGTCGTCTAGCAGCCCAGCTACGTGTGGAAATATGCCATCTCATCACGTTCCGGCACATAGAGTCATCAAGGTCTGCAGCCACCTCTGTACGTGATCTCTGGTGCTAACCGACCACAGAACGGTAGAGGGGAAATCGATATAAAATCGATAGAGTTAGTTTTAAGGTAGCATTAATCTAGCATAATTTAGATAAGATATAGTTAAGTAAAGGCCTTCGTGTCCCAACGTCGACACGAATGTCCTAATTAAATCATTTTCGTAACCAAAAAGGACTTCTGCCTTCAACCCCCGCTCCAGGTAGCCGCCCTTACGTAACTAGCGCCACTATTGTATAGTATTTGTTTTTTTTATTGCATGCGTGGCTACTCAGGCTAGAGACGATGTTCAGAACAGCCTATTTCCACGGCTCGTCGCGTCAGACAAATTTTGACGGGGCGCTGTTCGACCGGTAATAACGTTTAGTTTACTATAACATTGGATACCTACTGTTCTTGATCAATAAATTGTATATTCTTCTTCTATAAACTGAAGTTTCTTTGAGGTTTAAAGTGTTTTTTCTGCGTGTTTTATGCTCGTTTTCGCATACTAGAACTAATTTAATGGCCGTCATAAAACATTTGCAACACAAGAGGAATCGCTATTGGATTGCCGGTTTTGAACCATTCTATGTTTTTGTTTGGTTAAACGAAGAGGAAAATCCTTTACGGACGCACAGCGTGCCGTGGTGCAAACAAATCAGTACGCTTAGTATAAGATTTTACGTCTCACCAAACGTTGCTAGAATTCGAGAGTCAAAACACAATACCGTCAAAGTAAAATGGACCTAAAGAGAAACTGAATTCAAAAATTCAATGCCTCTGATTTTAATTTCGCAACGTTTCCGCTTGGAGCGCTGTCTGTAGATGTGTAGACAAACTTGAGCTTTAAAACAAGGCAGATAAGATCCAGTTTACTATGATGCGGAAGTGTTTCGACACTCGAATACTATCAACGTTGGTGAGACATAAAATCCCGTACTAAGCGTACAGTTTTAATCGAGCCCTTTAGCGCTCCAGTCAAACAAATTGCGAGGTATCAAACAACCACTCTGTACGGCTCTTTGTGACTACGCCAAACAACCAAAATCACCTAGCTTGAGCTTAAACCATGTGCTTTAACTACGCTATTTAAAGTGCGTGACATAGGGAACTTGATCGTTTAGATCTAGCGCGCACCGCGGTGCGGTGATTTGCGGTGCGTTTTAAAATCCGTAAAGGAGATTGCCCATTTTCTTAGGAGCTTTGGGCCCCCCCAATATAATTGTTATGTCAACATGGTTTTAATTTTATTTTGTACACAAATAATTACCTTTTTATATTCCGCAAACGATTTCCATTTATTCACCCTGGTTATAAAGAAATCTTATTTTTTATGTTGCTGATATTGCTGGTATTTTATTAATACTTCTTCAAAATAAATGGATGTTTCCAATTCTAACTGTAGTTGTGGATATTTTCAATGATAGGGTGAAAGAAAAGTCGTAATAAAACATATTATAATCGTAATTAACACATTTTTTTAAAAAATAATTTAAGTATTGACACGACGCCACAAAAGAGGGCCCATTCGCGGGCGATCTCCTTTGATTTTAAATCTATGACAATGATATAGTTCTCACAGATTTTGCGGGAAAAAACGCACGGAAATTTACCGTGGTGCGCGCTATCTCTTAGACTTTAGACGCACAATGCCAAAAACGCAAAATGCCTAAAGTTTTAAGGATCTCTTAGACTTTAAAAATCTTTTAAAATTTAAGAGACCCTTATAGTTTAATTTAGTTATGTATAGTTTTTTTTATTAATTTTATTATTGTTTGTCTCTACCTATATCTAACCCTAAAAAAGACAAAAATAATACAAACCTTAACATATAAAGTGACGTGCCGTGAAGAAACCAAAGGAGCAAGAGTTTATTTAAGACTGCCATACCCTTCCAGGTTAGCCCGCTTCCATCTTAGACTCCATCGTCACTTACTACCAGGTGAGATTGCAGTCAAGGGCTAACTTGTATCTGAATAATTAAAAAAATCTCAAATGTATTGTGATGTAGGCAAGTAAATGAACACAAACAATCTAATAAAATTTGGTTCTTATAGTTTTCGCCACAATTTTTCGCGAACATAATGTAGGCTATAGGAAAAAAATCTCTTCTTTTCTCCTCGCGTGGTATTTACGAGGATATAAATTGGATGGATGTTTGTACACTAACCACCAGGAAAATCAGATTTAATTGATTGGTTTTGGCTTTGAAGAGACAGTCAAACTAATTGCGAGGAATCAATATCAAAACGAGCGCTCAAATCACTGAGATCCAGTTGCAAAACAGGCGGTCAAAGCTAAGTTACGATTACTGTTAAATTATGACCACCAATAAAAGTAAGTTACTAACAACTAGCAAGCGAGATATTTCTATCATATCATCTCAACTCATTAATTTCAATTTATTTTCGATCGTAAGCTTTTACGAACCTCAATACACAAAATTACAAGACAAAAATAAATGAAATGAGAAGGGTTTAGGTCATAGTCCACCACGCTGGCTAAGTAAAGAATGGCAGACTTCACACATCTTTGGCAACATTATGTAAAACTCTCAGGTATGCATCACGTTTCCTCACGATGTTTTCCTGAATGGTTAAAGCAAGTTTTATGTAAGTAAGTAATTACTTAAAACGCACTCTGGCAAGTTAGAGTGCCCGAGATCGAACCCCAGATTCCTCGAATAAGAAGCCGTTTCTCGATGGTAAGGGAAAATATTGGTTCCTAGTTAATACATCCTGACTCATTTTCCTTTTATTGGCGGTTAAAAAGTTAACTGTAACATAATTTTAATCGTCTGTCATGCAACTGCGCCTAAGCTATGAACATTTCGGTCGTAATTGCGTACGGCGAAAGGGTTGAAATTATTACAGCCCCAGGGTGGCTATTTGCTTTAATTTCAAGCGAAACTAAATTCAGGTATTCGGTTAGGTATTTGACATTGCAGTTCCCAATTTCAATCGGAGGTGAATTTAGTTATGATCTAAAGTTACGATCTATTGATCGACGTAATTTTTTGCAGAGGTATAGGTAGTTAAAGACCCGGAGAGTGACATAGGCTACTTTTTATTCCAGAAAATAAAAAGTTCCCATGGGATTTAAAAAAAAAAACTAAATCCACGAGAACGAAGTCACAAGCATCATCCTAGTACCTAACGAATCATAGAATAAACTTTTGTACATAGTATAGAGAAGCGCCGCGCCGGTAGGTACTGATACTGAGCACAACTAAATTTTAGTGTTCGCATCCTGTTTCTACTAATGTAATATAAAAAGGACGGACACCGTTTGACAATTAAGAGACGTCAAACACCGTGACTTTAGCTGCCAATCGCGAGCCTACTGTTTAAAGTAGCGTGCACTAAAACTTAGAGTCTTTAAATGTAAAATTCATGTTCCGTCCTTTTTTAGCAATATTAAAAAGAAAAGGATGCAGATACTCTAAATTTAATTTAGAGAAAGGCAACAGAATCAGCGCCTAACCTTAATTCAATATTTGAGAAGTGAAATCATAATGTGTTGCCGAAATTACTCTTGTTTAAACTTGCATCGCGCGCCATCTTGCAAGACAAATCTGACTTTGCCCCGGAACAAACACGAATTGCGCGCCGCGCGGTCGTTAGCGTCATACTAATGATATTTATTCCCAGTTACAACTTTGCTTTTGTACGTGCAGCTTTATTTGGGCTAGAAGTGGCTGGTTCTTAAAATATAATATCCCAAAGTTTTTTCAGCGGAAATATCTATAATAGAACTATAGTTTTCTCATTCTAAAGGTACTTTAAAAATGCAAAATTTTGCGATGGCTGTATGCTCGTTTTCCTTTTTGCAAATTTTCATGCTCGCTGCGCTCGCATTCTTTTATTACTTTATCTCCATTATCATATCCATTGTAAACAGGGCTGCATGCTCTTCCAGCTTCCTTCTAGCTGCCTGCATACATTCCATCTATACTTTTAGTAGAAAGTAAAAGTAAAAAAAAGTAAGATAAAAAGTTAATCCACTTTTCTTGCACCTCATTGTATCCGTAGTTCCGTGTAATAATTTACAACAATGTACGTGTCACCATTGCACTATAAATTCATAAGCTCTGTAAAGCTATACTTTCTTTGCTGGTAGCAACACAATCAGAGTGACAATGCTTTCTCGCTGAACGCTTTGACGTAAAAGCCGTGAGATATGAGAAAAAGATGTCACACAAATTGTGCTTGGGCTACAGAATCTACTATTGTAATTTTTAACGCGAAAATGGAAGCTAAAAAATTGTAATACGAAATCTGAGTGTAATTTCAGGACTCTACCGCTTCAGAACGCAGATGTTTTACTGTAGAGCCTCTACGCATTTTGCAAAGTAGATACGAATACGCTACGATTTTTGTTTTCTTCGAGCTGTCTTCTACACCCAACCAATATATTAGTATTTTGTCTCTTTCATATCGTTCGTAAAAGCACAAACGATAGCATAATTGTAATTTTTTGTCTAAAAGATTTGTTTGTTTTTATAATATTATCTCAAATATTGTAATTATAGTATTTTTTTTTCGGAAAACCGGCACTGTTACCCTATTTTTTGTTACTGTTAATTAATCTACATTAAATTATAATTATTTTAGTGTATATTTCAACTTAATAACCCTGATAGTTTATAAGTTATTGCCATTTTATTGACATTAACAACTCATGTTAGAAGCAATGAAAAAAATTAACGAAAAAAATATTAACAATTTTGAGCCCAGTTTCACCTCCTTTCGTTTGTGCACTTTATAATTATTGAGCACATTGTATTATAAATGCTAAAAATACATCCCTTCTATCAACTTTCCCCTTTTATATGAAATTAAATGTAAAAGAATGGTGAGTGGAGTGGAAAATTGTGTTTGGGGTCAAACCCACTGGCTCGTTCTTGAGATCAAACATTCCTATGATACAGCTTTGCATGCATATAATATACTTAATGGGATCTGTTTGTGAGAGAAATTGGGTCATAGAGCCTTGAAAAATTCGTCAAATAGACATTTAGTTATCGTTTTTTTAATTTTCAAGATAACTTCTATGCTAGAGTGGATAAACATCTTCTAAGCAAGCGCGCTCCAACCTAGACCTCATTATTGCTTTTTGAGGGCTGTGCGAGTGTGCGAGGATACCCCACCCCGAGTGCCAGCTCGACCTGTCGCATACTATACACGCTTTAAGGGTTGATAAACGGATTCAGGCAATTTAAAAAAAAAATGTAGGATTAGGAATGTAAGGTACAATTTCCAAAACAACAGTAAATTGTTTTTTCTTCATTCACTACCTAGATTCAAAAAATATAATTTGATTTTGCTCGCATTGCGGTCAACATTACTTGGTATTTCTTTCTTGGTACACTACAGTGAATAACTCTATTATTTTCACATTTTTTTAAAGTACAAAAAAGAAGATAGAAATATTCAAGAAAAGAACATATTATGTAATATTATATGTCGGCGCGAAGGCGTTAATAGTTAATCGTAGTCATTTAAAAGTTAAATATTACCTTGTTAACCAAGTACTAAAATAGCCTCAGAGTTTGTAAAGTTGATTAATCATAGTGAACAATTGAAAGTGATGACGAATTGTTATTGTAAGCGAGTGATTACGCATGTTTTGGTATAAATACAGGCGGGCGACGTCTCAGGAGGCATTATTGCTTGAGAGGTCGTGCTGCTCGAACCTCTCGAGATTTACAATAAAAGTAACGTTCAAACGAGTATTGTGGTTACATTCATAATGGATGAATATACTGAACACAGTGACGTCAGCAATGCTGACGTCACTCTTTTTAAATATGGCTCTGAAACTCTTCAGCCGTCATATATTATGTATACAAAAATTAAAACAACTTACATAAACATTTTTGTTTCATTGTGACCTCTCAATCCAGCCCTTCAACAAATCTGCGCAAATACTATTTGCGACGTAGCGTAGCCAGTTTTTAGAAATAGATAGCTATAACATTCATCTAGAGGCGTTCATTTCATAAAGTAAACATTGACGGAGGCTTTTTGTGACGGTATTTTTGCGGCTCAAATATCTTTCTCTACTTGAACATGAAAAGACGAAAAAATGTGGCCTTTCTTTATTTAGGGTCCCGTACCCGAAGGGTGCCAACGCGCAACGGGACCCTGTTACTAAGTCTCCACTGCCCATCCGTCTGTCTGTCAGCTGGTACGTATCGTATCGTATGGTATAGCTGGTGGATAGGTACCTATCTCATGAACCATCATAACTATCACAACTATAACATATATATCATAACTATATCATCATTCTCCGGACGATGTGTGAGCACTTGGATGTCGCCATCTACCGGTATTGGTTGACGCAGCATCGCAGTGCGAATCGAAAATAATGATAGAAATACTATACAATAATACATTATTGTACTTATTTTTGTTATTACTTTTATTGTAGATTTTAATTATTTTTATTTTATTTATAATTTTATTGACTTTTGTAATAAAATGTACCCAACATTTCTTTATTTCAGGCAAAATGTTGGGTACATTTTGCCTGAAATAAAGAACCTAGCCTTTTTTTTTTTTTTTTTTTTATTCAGGTACAAGTTAGCCCTTGACTGCAATCTCACTTGGTGGTAAGTGAAGATGCAGTCTAAGATGATAGCGGGCTAACCTGGAAGGGGTATGGCAGCTTTTTTATTAAACCCATACCCCTTTGGTTTCTACACGGCATCGTACCGGAACGCTAAATCGCTTGGCGGCTCGGCTTTGCCGGTAGGGTGGTAACTAGCCACGGCCGAAGCCTCCCACCAGACCAGACCAGAAATTTAGAAATTATAAAATTCCAAACCCCTGCCAGGAATCGAACCCGGGACCTCCCACTAATAAGACCACAGCGCTCACCACTGCGCCAGGGAGGTCGTCAAAAGGTAGCCGTTGTGGTGAATACTGATTTTGTTCATGTAGTAGCTGCTTCCAGGGACGCCGGTTGCTTGTGATCAGTATAAAACTAAGTACCACGCGGGGAGGCTCTTTTCATGTATCTCTTGTAACGACTGGATCCATCAGTCCCTGCGACTCGTTTAATTTCGTATGTCAATTTTCCAGTGGAAGGGCGGTGCAGCACCTTGGAACTCTAACGGTTTCAGCTATTTTTAAATAATAGTGTTCCGTACTTTTGATAGTTTAATTAATTCTAGCACAAAACAGCTGCCCTTTTTCCAAATTCTTATAATTTTATTAAAATCAGTCAGGGTTTAAAATGTGGCCACTTCAAAAATGGTACGGATAACCAAAACCAGCAACACTACAGCTGTCAGTCGAACTCGAAGTTGACACACATACCGCGAACGCTGCGCGCGAACCGTGACGCAAGAAACAAGCCTCTAACGGCTATCGCCGACAAAAGCCGAAATTATAGACGCGAAATTCATCAAACTTGGACCAGAGCATCAACCCTGAATCCTAACCAGCGCATCTTGGGGGCCCCCATCATCGGAGCGCGTTCCCGGATCCGGTGAGTGACTGCATTACAAACACTGACCGTCCATTAGCTTTTCTTCTAAACATAGTTTCGAACCGGATATACCGCATTATATCTGGTCACTTTTGTGTAATTTCGCGTTCTATAACTGTTTTGTGCTAGTTTGATTAAAATAAATCTAATTTTAGTCAATTTTCTTCATTTTCAAGCGCGGGTCCTACCGCCAGCAATCGAACTTTTACATCGAGATTGTAGGCATGTTGCGTGTTATTATTCGATAATACCGGTGTCTACAGCCTCATGACTACCAATACTTTGTAATTATACATAATTTAAAGCGTTTTAGTCTATATTTCGATATTTCATTTCAACAATTTTTATAGATGAAATAAAGCGGTAGTTACAAAAAAAAAAATGTTCGCTCGGAGCCACGGCGCGGCGTCGCGCGCTGGCGAGGTAAATAAGGCTAGTCGCACACTACACTCATGTTCGTATTACGTACGGACAATCGTAATTGGTTTTCTGTATTTTCACACATCTACTTAACATATATACTTAGCACATACCCTTTTCACATATCATAGTTTATTTATCTATTATACATTATGCTAAATTAATCTAGCACTTTCCGATTATATGTGATTTTAAAGTGTTTTAGGCGATATTTCGTATTTTCTTTATGTCTTGCGCGGGCGCTTACCCCCGGCATCAAAGTTAACCTCGAAACTGTAGACATGTTGCGCATTATTTTCGATAATCCCGTGTCTACAGCGCTTCACAGCGCTTTCCAATTGTATATAGTTTGAAAGTGTTTTACACGATAATATCTCAACAAATTCTGTATTTATACACGCGTACATCTATTTAACACATACAATTTATTTATTTACTATACATAATGCCAAATTAATCTAGTACCTTCCGATTATATATGATTTTTAAGTGTTTTAGGCGATATTTCGTATTTTCTTTATGTCTTGCGCGGGCGCTTACCCCCGGCATCAAAGTTAACCTCGAAACTGTAGACATGTTGCGCATTAATTTCGATAATCCCGTGTCTACAGCGCTTCACAGCGCTTTCCAATTGTATATAGTTTTAAGGTATTTTGGATGATATTTGAACATTTTGATACATTTTGACTAATTTCTTGTAGTTCGTATTGCGTACTAACAACTATTTTGCGGTGTAGGTATTTCGTACCGAAACCCAACCTCAGCTGTCCATGTATTACGTACTGGACATACTCCACTACTTATTTAACATTACGTGTTAAATATTATTTTATTTCGATTTTAATCTGCGACTAACTTTAACAACTTAATTATTCAAATAATTATTTATAATTATCATCTATTTGACATAATATACTTATACTTATTTTACAGACATATCCTTTTACACATTTAAAATTTATTAATTCATTCGGGTTCTACCGCTATTTTACAACATCTGACATTTTTGCAAAACGACTCTTACATTCTTTCATACACCAACACTTGACTGATCACTTCAATTATCTCAACGCTCCTCATACGTGTCTTTACATAGAAGTATGCGAAGCAGCGTTGACTCATCAGCTCACCGCCGCAGCTGATGCACACGTGGCGCCTAGCGCGCGTGCTACTGCGCCCCCATACCTTTCTTTAGTTTATTCTGTTTTTTTCTTTTAATAAAATAATCCGCGATTATTTTATGGCCGGCGGTATGTTCCGTACTTTTGATAGTTTAATTAATTCTAGCACAAAACAGCTGCCCTTTTTCCAAATTCTTATAATTTTATTAAAATCAGTCAGGGTTTAAAATGTGGCCACTTCAAAAATGGTACGGATAACCAAAACCAGCAACACTACAGCTGTCAGTCGAACTCGAAGTTGACACACATACCGCGAACGCTGCGCGCGAACCGTGACGCAAGAAACAAGCCTCTAACGGCTATCGCCGACAAAAGCCGAAATTATAGACGCGAAATTCATCAAACTTGGACCAGAGCATCAACCCTGAATCCTTACCAGCGCATCTTGGGGGCCCCCATCATCGGAGCGCGTTCCCGGATCCGGTAAGTGACTGCATTACAAACACTGACCGTCCATTAGCTTTTCTTCTAAACAAATAGTTTTCAAAAAGGCGCACGCTTGTATACAAACCTATTACTATCCCAGTTCAAGATTCTATCAACCGATAGTGGGATACGCAAATTGCCGCCCGATCCTTACAAATGGCCGTCCACTAACGTTACACACGTTTTATCACGCCTCAAATAAATAAACGGGATTTAGTGTAACAACATTTTCGATGCCGGATTCTGTAGAATCAGAACGACAAGGTATACAAAACCACGTTTTCGAACAATAAAATAATTGACATTCGAAAGTAGGGGACACAAACTCACGTCGGTTAAATATTACGTGAATTAAATCAATTAATCATCATATCGTCCAATCTCAACTTTGGACAGTGCATCGAATCCTAATCAAAAACTGCTGGCAAAAAACTTGGTATCCTCAACAAAGTCAAACGATACTTCACGCCGGAACAGCTTTTTACCCTGTACCAAGCACAAGTTCGATTGTGCATAGAGTACTGCAGCCACTTATGGTATGGCTCTGCCAAGTATCAGTTTGATGCATTGGATTCGGTGGACCGTCGCGCTAGAAGAGGCATTGGTGACGAAGCGCTGGTCGATTCTAAACTTCAAACTTAAAGCGCTAGTCTATAAATTAAAAAAAAAAACAATATTAACGTAAATCGTAACAAGATCATGACTGGTTCGTTGAGATGGTGATGATAGCTAACAACAGCCTATATTTTAATCAGAAGAATACATTTATGTGCTCTAAACATATTTTAATGACTAAAATCGTCGTGCTCTATATAGGGTAGGTAGTTAATACACACATGTGTTGACAAAGTTGTGTATTAACGCCCGGGACACTTCCGTCCCTTCCGGTATATCCGGGAGCATCCCGGGGCGCGCTGGCCGATAAAAAACAACACATTAAACCTGTAATGCGACTATCATGCGCCCGCCGTGAAAACGACAACGTACACTGTTTGAAAATCGAAGCCAAGTCAGAGTTTTCAAGAAAAATTGAAAAATAAAGAGCTTCTCTTTAAAAAATCGGCCAAGTGCGAGCCACGCTCGCGCAACGAGGGTTCCGTACTACAGTCGTATTTTTTCGATATTTTGTACGATAATTCAAAAACTATTATGCATAAAAATAAATAAAAATCAGTTTTAGAATGCACAGGTGCACCTTTCATGTGATACCCCACTTGATATAATTATCTTAACTGGAGATTCTTAATTAGGCGAATTATCTCTTGGAGATCTTAATTAGGCGAATTATCTTAACTGGAGATCTAAACCTTGATCTTTTACCTGACAGTCACTGTCCTTATAGCCAAGAATATCAAAATATTCTCGCGTTGAATGCTCTTATACCAGCTATTAATTGCCCCACGAGAGAATTACGTTGTCTTGATCACTTTGCTATCAAAAATATAAATAACTCGAGAACCTTTGTCTTTGAACCTTCAATTACAGACCATGCCCCTATTTTGTTAAGTCTAAAGCTACGCAATAAAATAATGAATTCTTCAACGCATAATATAACTAGACATACTCACAACTACAAAGCTATGAAGGAATGCTTAATCCAGTTAGACTGGGTAAACTTTTTCAGCTCGAGCGACACGAATTTTGCAGCAAATTTCTTAGTAGATAATATTAAAAATATAATTGTTAGTAATACACATGTTTTAATTATTCCTAAAAAACTAAAACCTATTAAACCATGGATTAACTATAGTATTGTTAAATGCATGAGAAAAAGGGATCGCCTGCATAGAATTTTTAAAAAAACTCCAACAGAACTAAATAAAATCACATATACGCAGTATAGAAATACCTGTAACTCCTTACTGAAGACACTTAAACGAAATTACTTACAAGGAAAATTAAAACAAAATGCAGGTAATTCTAAAGGCACTTGGGATACAGTCAAAGAAATTTGTAACTTACCAACATCAAATGCCCCTGCTACAGCCTTAATAAATATTATGAATACTCCTAAGGAGTCATTAGCACAGGTAAATAAGTACTTCACGAGTATAGGGCATAACCTGGCAACTACAATTATTAATAAGTTAGGAGTGCAGTACAAAAATAATAACACCAATGTAGCATACGATGCTCCCCTTAATTCGCTAATGTTCTATCCCACTGATATATGTGAAATTCATAAAATTATTTTAAAGCTTAAACCTAGTAGTGCTCCAGGTCATGATCAAATAGCAACGTACTTCATTAAGAGGTTTAAAAATTTACTCTTAGAACCCATAGTTCATCTAGTAAATACAAGTTTATCTACTGGTGTTTTCCCAGATAATTTCAAAAAAGCTGTCGTAGTTCCAGTATACAAGAGTGGAGACAAGCAGTCCATCTCTAATTACAGACCCATATCACTATTGAGTGTGTTGAGTAAGATTGTGGAAAAAGTGGTAAACGTCAGATTAATAAAGTACCTTGAACAGACAAATCTCCTTGCATTCAATCAATTCGGTTTTAGAGCTAATAGATCAACCCTGGATGCGGTACTGGATGTGACCAATTACATTACAAAGTGCCTTGATAGGAGAAGAAAATGTATTGGTATTTTTCTTGACTTACAAAAGGCCTTCGATACTGTGTCAATCCCTATCTTGCTTGACAGACTCTCCAACATGGGTGTTAGGGGTATTACACTGGATTGGTTCAAAAACTACCTTAAGGATAGACAGCAATGTGTTAAAATAGGTGATGTTACCAGTGAATTTTCTAACATTACATACGGTGTCCCCCAGGGGAGTGTTCTGGGCCCCACCTTATTCCTTACTTATATAAATCCGCTTTGTAACCTGTCCATAAGATCGGGACGCATATTTTGTTTTGCCGATGATACTGTGGTTTTATTTGAAGGCAATGATTGGGAAGAAGTGAAGTTTCTTGCTGAAGAAGGACTTAAACAAATCACGACATGGTTAGAGGACAACCTACTTACTATCAACACTGCGAAAACAAAATATATATGTTTCACTCCATCAATTAGAAATAATCCTGACAAATACTTTAAACTTCCTATCCACACTTTTCCTTGTAATCGGAAAAGTGGCCTAGGCGCTAGTTGTAGCTGTGACATACTAACTAAAGAGGCTACTGTTAAATATCTTGGAATTACATTAGATGAGCATCTTAACTGGTCAACTCATATTCATAACACCTCTAGTAAAATCAAGAAACTTATCCCACTGTTTAGAAATCTAAGAGATATTGCCCCTATTGAAACAACAATGATGGTCTACAAGTCACTATGTCTTTCGATTATGACCTATTGCATATGTGCGTGGGGTGGGGCTGGCAAAACTTTTATGTTGCGTTTAGAACGCGCCCACAGAACCCTACTAAAAACTATTTTTGAAAAACCATTTAGATATCCCACTGACGACTTATACAAAGGATGTAATGTACTTAATGTCCGGCAACAATACCTATTTTCAATAATTTTGCGCTTCCACTCTGAAATCGATCCCAGCACTATAGACAATAGCAAAAGAGTAATCAAACTTCCTACGCACTCTGCAAATACATGTTTCGCTGGATCACAATATGAATTTAGCTCATCATTGGCGTATAATATATTTAGCAGGGCTAACAAAGATATCAAAATATACCAAATAAATAAATTCAATTTGACCAAAGCAATTAAAAGCTGGCTGGCATCCAAAGGCTATGAAGAAACAGAAAATATTTTAAAAATTAGAATATAGTTTGCGCGCGCGCCCACTCACATACACACACACACACACACACACGCTCACACACATATATACACACACACATACAGAAAACACACGTACACACACTCACTCTTATCTATAATTTAGTATAACATTAGGTATAGTATTAGGTGAGGTATAATATTAGGTTAGTTTTTAGGAAACTTGTAACTGCCTTTCTGCAACACAGGTTTTTTCCTAGTGCAGAGGGTAGGAAACTCGTTCTCTTACCTATAATTTTAGTATAATATTAGATATAATATATTAAGTCCTTAGTTTTTAAAAAACTTGTAACTGCCTTCTGCAATACAGGGTTTTCCTAGTGCAGAGGGTAGGAAACTTGTTTCTTGTGCCTAAATTCTAAATTCAAAATAAATTATTCTTATTCTTATTCTTATTCTTATCTTACTTCGAAAATTGAAAATATTTATTATTAGTTCATGACCACAATTTAATTTTTTTTGTGTGAAGTAGTCACAAATTCACGGTTTTCAGATTTTTCCCCGAATGTCTGCTATAAGACCTACCTACCTGCCAAGTTTCATGATTCTGGCTCAACGGGAAGTAGGTACCCTGTAGGTTTCTTGACAGACCGACAGACACAGACAGAGTTAAGTGATCCTATAAGGGTTCCGTTTTTCCTTTTGAGGTACGGAACCCTAAAAAGACTCCTGGCCAGGGTAAAAAATGCCAGATCCGACCACCAGTAAATAAGTAGCATTTATTTTCATCCAAAATCCTTAGGGAATCATAGTACAGCTGTCTGTCGAAACTAATAAAAAATAGTAACGGTATGCGTTGTCCTTTATTTAGTTTGGTTCCGTAAGGTGTAGTTTAAAAGATTTATTGTTCCTGTGATATTACTCCTGAAGATATAAATAAGGAAAAGCCGTGTACATAATTTTCAATAGAGAGTATTAGAGGCTCTACTTTTCAGTTTTCACAACTATTCTACCTTTGTACGAAAAAAAAAACTTCCGAAAGATGTTACTTAAGGGTTTCTTAGTTTTAAGTATTTTTTAAATAATTTTAGATTCATCATCATCATCAACCAATAGACGTCCACTGCTGGACATAGGTCTCTTGTAGGGACTTCCACACGCCACGGTCTTGCGCCGCCTGAATCCAGCGGCTCCCTGCGACTCGTCTGATGCCGTCCGTCCACCTTGCCCATTGCCACTTCAGCTTCGCAACCCGTTGAGCTATGTCGGTTACTCTAGTTCTCCTACGGATCTCCTTATGTCTGATTTGATCACGTAGAGAAACTCCAAGCATAGCTCTCTCCATCGCCCGCTGAGTGACTCTGAGCTTTCTTATGAGGCCTCATGAATTTTAGATTATGCTTGTTGAATTAGCCTGTAAGTAACCTACCGTCTGTGGGTCTGCCAATACGCAGTTGGCCAGCGTGATGGACTATGACCAAACCCTTTTAATTCTGAGAGAAGATCCATGCTCATTAGTGAGTCGGTGATCGCTTCCTAATAAATCAGTACCCTTATTATAAATGCGAAAGTGTGTTTGTTTGTTGGTTTGTTGGTTTGTTGGTGTGGAACATCACGTCGCAATGGTGCAACGGATTGACGTGATTTTTTGCATGGGTATAGATAAAGACCTGGAGAGTGACATAGGCTACTTTTTATCTAGGTACATTATGGAAAACTCTCAGGCATCCAGGTTTCCTCACTATGATTTCTTTCATACCTATTCGACATTTGATTGCTTAAAATGCAACAGTTTCGCAGAGAAAAGTTAGACTTGCCTGTGTGCCACTAAACTAGGCTATCAGCGATTATTCTTTGAAACTTTAATTAAACTCAGGACTTAATTTGATTTGAACCCATGTGGCCCTCTACTCAAGATCGTGTAACTCAAACTCAAATTATTTATTCAGAATAGGTAAAATTTAACGCTTTCTGATGCTCAAAATTTTAATTTGTAAGATGATATAGTGGTGATAATTAATACGTACTTAAAACTAAAGCTACTAGAGTTAGACTCATGGGTCTGGCTGGATACAGATCGCATGCAAATGAGGCGTGCCTGCGAGCCTCCGCCGAGGATTGATGTAATCTTCCTAGTTCCAATATGTATCACAGACAGATACAGTTGTATAATTTGTAGCTTAAGAATTAGCTGTTACTAACCTAGTTTAAACTTATTTTAGTGTTACTTTACAAACAAATATTTTTGGTGTAGATCCTAAAACTAAACTGATGCGTGAAAACGCTTACTTAGAACTAATATGCTTAAAATTAAGTTACTTGACAACTTAATACGGGTAAAATATGCTTTATATTAAAAAAATCTAGTATTGATACAGATCATAAACGCCTGGCAAAACTATAAACGCAGATATTATTTTAGCAATATTAGCTAGATAATGTAGATACCTAGCCTATACCTACTAATGTAGGTATCTAGCTTGTAGATAGGTATAGGTAAATTGGTACTAAGTATTTGAATCCCGCGGAAGGACGTCTAAGGCTACTTTAGGGCCTTTTAAAAAAAATCGCGGGATTTTTAAAAACTCATTCACGCGGACGAAATCAGTAATCAGTAATTTATTTATTTATTTTTATATAAAGAATATTAGGCATGTTAAATGACTAATATTCCCCTTTCCTCTCCAACTAAGCGTGGGCATCGTCTGGGTAGTAAATTGTAAAACAATTGTTAATATTCTAGAAATATATAAACATTAATAAGCCTTTAATGCTGATAGTTTTTAAAATATTTATCTAGAATTTTAGTCTTTATAATATAGAATTTGTTTAGTCCTTTTAGCTATCAGCGTGTCTTCTCGACACATAGGCCTCTTCCAGCAACTTCCACCTTTGCCTGTCACGCGCTGTCCTTTTCCATGTTGCTCGTCCAACTTTTCTTATGTCGTAAAAATAAAATAATATCGTGAAGTAAAATAATAATTAATGTACCAAATAAATAGGTTTTTAAACGAAGAATTAGGTTGTACTTACTTACTTACCAGTTGATTAGGCATAATCACTCGTGCGATCTAAATAATTTGTTTTAAACATAACGTGTGCTCGCACGTGATCGCATGTATCAGATCTGGGACTCAGTTTCTCTGACCCGGCCCTGTACTGGCATCGCGATCATTTCGATGGTGAACTGGGTCTGTTCTTTGTTTTTAATGAAGTTGATCTCATTTCGGAATTTGATACATAAAAGCGTTCGATTTGAAATTTGTAACTTGATAGAGAGAGAGAGAGAGAGAGCCTAAGAGGGCCAGACCTTCGTTATTTTTAAAATCTGAAAGTTTGGAAATTGACATAGGCGGAAAATCAAAGAGTTCCCACGGGTTTATTGAAAAACCTTAATCCACACGGATGAAGTCGTGGGCCATCTAGTAGATTTTTTTTTTAATTTTTTTATTTCTGTTTATTTGAAAGTAATCAACAGCGTAAATACATAATTATTATTATTAAAAGAGATTACTTAAAATTATAATTAAAACTATTTTAACAGAATAGATTTAGAATAAATGTAGGTATATACAATAATAAAATTACAACAGCGTGTGTATGCTTGTGTGTGTGTGTGTGTATGCGTGTGTGTGTGCTTGTGTGTGCGTGTGTGTATGTGTGTGTGTAAGTGGAAGTGTGTGATTGCATGCATATTTAGATGTTAGCTAGCCACTAGGTGCTTAGATAGTAGTAAATACTTAGATCGTTTTTATTACCTAAGTACCTACATTGTTGTATCAGCCAATCAGTAATAAATATTCAGATGTTCCCAACAACACATAAACAACGTAATAATAAATGATCAAACGAACTTCCAAGTGAAGTTCGATCATTATTATATGAGTTGCTTCATTAGAATATATGATTTTATACACTGTAGTTTCCCTATTTACTTGGTAACCTCGCACAATTTTAAAGATTTATTTTAAAACAATTCAAAACGTATTTCCGGCGTACTCGCCCCCACTACGACGCCTCGGCTTTAGCTCATTATTTTAGAGTATGTAGTGTAACTTGTACAAAACTTTCTATTATTTGGGATAAGCCATGCATCGGGGAGGGAGGGAGATCATATATTCTAATGAAGCAACTCATATAATAATGATCGAACTTCACTTGGAAGTTCGTTTGATCATTTATTATACATTCGTTGCTTCATTATTCATATATGATTTTATACACTGTAGATGTTAAGAGAAGAAAGTTTTGGAATTAAAAGCATAATTTGTTATTATTATGATTTTAGATTTTATGATTAATACACAAATCGGCTTATGTATTTTAATAATTATATGTAGGTACCTAGTTCTTATTAATCTAAGTAACTAGTTCACTGTCCTAATCAATGATATTGATCAAGTCTTATCTTAATTTATTGATACTTGATTACTGATCGGGTGAATTCCCCTTCGTCCAGGATAATTCTGTTGTAGAATTGGGCAAAAGAGTCAGAGGAGCTAGTCCAGCCTGTGGTCTTGCGAATAGTTCTGATAATGACGTCAGCAGAGCTCGCGGCCGAATACCTACGGCGATGTGTACACCGCTCTCTGACCGGACTTGTTTCATCCGTCTACCGATGGACTGCGTTATCGCAGCTTTATATTATTATGATCGCTTCTGTGTTAACAGGAGCGTATTTGTTCTCTCAGGTCTTATATTTCTAGTTATAGAAATGTAATCTGAACTTATCACTAATAAATTTTTTAGTGATAAGTTTTTCTGTATGTATATACTATATATAGTTTTTTTTTTTTTTTTTTTTTTGTATTGACCTGTAAATTTAAATGTCGATCTCTACCAGGTGCAGACGTTTCTATGATGTCTGTTATCATTATTTTGGCACCGGTCTCGGAAAACTTGATATTGTCAAGCTTGATAAGAGGCAGGTACCGAGTGCTAAGGAGACTACAAGTTGATTCGTGGCCTTTTCGAGGATAAGCTCGGTATTAGGGAACCATGTTGAAATAAAGTTTAAAACTACTTGTGGATCCCAAGTGCTCGAGTAATTGGATTTTATAGGCCTCGATTTGTATGCAACTTTAAGAGGGCGCTTCACACACTCGTCTCAGCCGATGTTATAAATATAAATGCTGACAAAGCAGAACGGTGAGGATTTAGACTGCCATACGCACAACTACTATTAGGAATGTAAGTATGATTTTTTCGAGGGCTCGAATACGTCAATGTTGTTCTCGATGCAATATTGCCACCACAGCTTAAGCGACTTCACAGTACTGTCAGAGAGCGAAGCTATCATTAGCGTAGATGATGCTGGACAAACGCCTTTTCGGATAAAGGTTGCCGCAGAGCCTCGCGACAGCCCGGGTAAGACGCTTGTACAAGGGATGATGATCTCTGAAACGAGATTGCAAGAGGTGTTTTTGGGATTTAGATAATACACATCTGAAACTATTAAGTTTTGCAGTTGCTATAACCACGGCTGCGAAGGCCAGTGGGGATATACCAGTATACTGCTTTATACTCCCTTGCTTTATCATCAATGATTTTTCTAAGGCATTTAAGTATTAGCGAAAAGTTAGTCAGGATTTGTTTTTCATGGAATACCTCTGGAACACTTCGCATCGTCAGGTGATGCGAATAAGTCTATCTCTGGTTGGCCAAAATATTGTTGATATCATGGAAAATCTATCATGGATAATCTGGATTGATTACTCTGGAAGCGGCGTCGTCGTCGCGGTTTTCTTTGATGTTCACATATTTACGATGCGAATATCCAAAGTCCGCATTGTTCACCCCATTTTCAAAGTAAGTACTCTAGCTAAATCGTGTAGGTGGGGATATTGTATGCCCCCATACGGTTCATATAGTTATCTATGCGTAGTAATAATGCACAGTCGGTTACATTGCTAGCAAACGACCTCAAGCCTAGAAGAGCGGCCATTAGTTCCAAATAATTAATATGGTTCGCTTTTTCTGTGGCTTTCCATCTGCCACTAACTTGGTTCTTTTCACATACAGCCCCTAGCCTATTCAAGACGCGTCGGAATAGGTTTCGAGTTTGAAGTTAGGTTGTCATATAAAGTTGGATGTAGTATCAATATTTAAAATCTACCAATTTAGATCATCTAATATAACGTTCGACAGATTGATTTTTGCCTCGTAATTACCATATTTAAGCAGGGCTAGGTATTTTTGCCGCTCTAAGATCTTAGTATACATCCATGTATACTTAGCTACTGGACAAGCTGCAACTAAAACTCGATAAGACGGGTAAATTCACGAATAGAACTCTTGGCTGTCAGTTTAGTAAACTTGTGACCAACTCGCCAATTTTACAACGCTTATCGGCGGAAAGATACATGCTTATAAGACATTTAGTGTCCTATACGAATCCTAGGAACTTGAAGGATTGTCGCGGAGTTCAATAATTACAGACAATGCAATATCTTTAACGTTTCGTTAACATTATCTAAGCACTGCTTACATGTTTCGCTGATACACAGAATGTCATCTAAGTAACATACCGACTGAAAGCCCCGATTTCTTAGATATGCCAACACTTCCCTCATGATCTTAGTAAACCTACGTGGGGCCACTGATAAGCCAAACGGAAGGCCATTAAAGCCGTACGTAAATATTTTGGATGAATAATATGAGGCTGAAAACAAAATCTTAAGTAAGTACTTGCGGTCAGAAGGCCGGACAGGTAGGTACGAAGAAAGAATATGCATCTTTAAGATAGATGGTAGCTAGGTACCCATCACGTGGAATTAATTTACATGCAGTTCGGTAATCCTCCATTTTGAAATGCTCGTTACTAAACGTTTGTTACCGTTAGGTTTTGGAGTAAGAAATAGGTAGGTACCTATCTTGGATATGAATTGATCG
This sequence comes from Maniola hyperantus, assembly GCF_902806685.2. NCBI lineage: Eukaryota > Metazoa > Arthropoda > Insecta > Lepidoptera > Nymphalidae > Maniola > Maniola hyperantus. The sequence continues at coordinate 1,491,811 of NC_048554.1, read as the reverse complement.
TTTGTCCTTTTGCACTCCGAAATAGCTCCTAGTGCAATTAATTTATTAATTGTTTCAAGCATTTTGTAAGTTTTCCGAATGTGAAGCACTATTTTGAGGTAGGTACCTATTATAGACTGGTTTTCTACAGTTCTAAATGGTATAGTATAGCCATGTTTAACCCAATCTAGTACAACACTATTATTAGTTATTTTTAACCAACAATCATAAAAATGGGTAAGACGACCTGTATGTACATGTGCTAGTGATGATTCTGCGTTGGGGCAGGGGGCTTCCACTGAGTCGCAGCTCGCTGCGGCTGCTGCGCTGACGCTGTGTAAGGGCGGCGAACACCTAAGGTCGTTGGCCTCCTGCGGTGGTCTCCGCGCCCCTCCCCCCCCTGCTCGCCGGGTACTGAGGCGGCGCATAGTTTCCCCGGTAGGAAGTTGCTCGAGAGCTGGACGGCTGTTTTTTTTTTTTTTTTTTGGTTTAGCAGGTCTTTTGATGAAAAGACCCTGCTTCTCGATAGCTTTTGCAGCCCTTATCTTTTCAGATAAAGTTGAGCCAAAAGTTAATCATCTCGCTTGGATTCGCTTATTATATTGTATAAAAACGATTTATCTAAACTGGAACTTATCAGTCTTATTCTACTTTGAGTTGCTAAATGATGTGAATCAATTAGCAACCTGCATCTGCTGAGATGTTTTGTTGTCGCTCTTTAAGAGCAAATCAATACCCCTGTTGAAGGCAGTGATTCCTGCACTCAGCTGTTGCTGCGTTCCGGACCATGTCCAGTATCGCGGCTCTGCGTTTAGTTTAGGCGCCTGCAGGAGCCTATAGTTGTCTGGGATTAGGCATACCTTTCCGTAGTAAAGGAAGCCACAATTTTGATAAATTGTCGTGAATTTTTCTCTGTAGTCTGGTGAGTCGGACTTAGACTCCCCGAGGGCATCCAGTATTTCTGGGCCCGAATTTGGCAAATCACTAGTGAAGGTCAGGCCCAGCCACGCCCTCATTTTAGTCGGCGCTATCGTTAGATACCGGCCCCGCCTCTAGTGTGATTTCTGGAGCAGCTACTGCTGACTCGGGATCGTGTCACAGTTGTGTCCATGATCTCTGTTATCTAAGATTACAATTTTGTAATTTTATTTATGAAAATAAAAACTTGAGGGTAGATCGAAAAACGGAAAATACTTTGAAAAAGACTTTTCCTGATCGCAGAGGAACGTTACATCTATTTTAGATTGTACGTATGTTCTGCTTAGGTCATCGTTAGAGACTCGCAGTCAACCCCGATGCCTTACCCGTTTTATAATAAGTGGGTATCTTGTTTTGGGATATGTCAAAGTTATTGACTCGCAGTCAATCCCAGTGCATTCCAAAACTTATGTCTGCTTAGGTCATCGTTGGAGACTCGCAGTCAACCCCGATGCCTCATTGGTCGTACCCGTTTTATAATAAGTGGGTATCTTGTTTTGGGATATGTCAAAGTTATTGACTCGCAGTCAATCCCAGTGCATTCCGAAACTTATGTTCACTTTCACTTCACTAAAAGGCACTTTAAAGAAACACTTTACTAACCTTATTCGTTTCTTCTTATTTTTCTTGCGTATTTCTCAATTTGAGACTGCGCACTTCTTTTCGGCATGGTGCTCGGAAGGCGCGTGCGATAGTTACCGCGCACAAAAAAGGAATGAGCTAAAGCCGAGGCGTCGTAGTGGGGGCGAGTACGCCGGAAATACGTTTTGAATTGTTTTAAAATAAATCTTTAAAATTGTGCGAGGTTACCAAGTAAATAGGGAAACTACAGTGTATAAAATCATATATGAATAATGAAGCAACGAATGTATAATAATAATTATTATCGTGCATCAATTGTATTATACTATTATGATAGTTTAAACCTTATTAGGTATATACACGGTTCTAAAGCCTCTTAAGATCTGTATTGGACTGTACTGTGCATTCAAATATGAACCCTGTGTATATATAAATAAAGTACGAAGTAGTTCGATATGTTTTCGCATATTAAATAGTCGTGATTGTGCTGCATTGCTTGAACCGACCTTCGGGCCCTCACGCGCGTACAGTCGTGATCTAAAAACGAACGTAGGTAATTTATTTATTTATTTAAAAAATATTTGACATTTTTACCACGAATATAACAGTGCCAGTATCATATTACAAGTATTTTATATAAAACACACTTATTAAGTTAAGGCTATTATACAATTGATGAATTCCTTAGTGACAAAGTTGCATGGAAGCATCAAGCAACAGGCTAACCTTTAGTCGCCTGAAAGATGGTATAGTTGTTTGGTTACATAGAGAAAATTTTTACGATTTGAAAAGAGCAACTGCTGAGTTTCTTGCCGTCTCTACTCAGTAGAATCTTCATTCTAAACCAGTGTCAAACTCATAGACGTAGCATAAGAGACACTTGTTGCCCTACATGAAATATATTTTGAAGATCGTTTATTCGTCACCAGCTGAAGCTCGCGGTCGCTTTAAATTATGTCTTAGGATTGGAATTATTTTTTGTTACTTACTTTTGTAAACTGTAACATTAATCACGTAATTTACATAATTTATTTAATATATTCTACGAACATGTGGAGGCTTAGATGTTTTTAAACAATTCTTTATGTGAAGCAAATCAAAGTAACAGAACAAAAACAACAGAATAAAGGTAACTTAATTAACACTACAAGAGATCTATTTAGTAGCTTTAAAAATACTTATTTAAAAAAAATAGCTTTTAAACTATGAAGAAGAGTGAAAGGATATTTCACATTGACTTTTAACCCAACTGGACGTCGAATTTAGGACCTCAAGACTTAATTTATGGGAGTTTGCTAATGAAGTCATTTTATTATTTAATTATTAAGTCTTATGTTTGAGACTGTACTCGTTCATCAAGTAAGCTTAGAAGTCAAGTACAGCCTACAGGCGCTGGTTTATATAACTTAGATGACGAAATGCACTGATAAAATATGCGCTCAAATCATCCTTATTACGTCACAGTAAAGTTTAAATTGCCTTGCATTACCAGCTAAATTATCAATAGTACAGCAGCAATTATAAAAATTAAACGCATCTACAATTGAATTTCCGTTTTACTGCTGTTACTTAGAGTTGAAATTGCGTTGTTGCGCTCAAAGGGTTTTTTATAGTAAACAAAAACGTGACGTTCTAAAGTCTAAACGGTTCTTGTTACGTAAGTACTAAGGTTGGTAATGATCTTTGCATTGTTGGCCGACTTGAGGAAAATGACGTCATATTTATAGTTTTTTCTATGGTGTGCCGGTCTGTGCCATCGCAAAGCAAGACGCAATAATTATATTGATCATAAAATATTTCCATTAAGTAGGTACTTGCTTCTGATGTGAGTGAAACAGAAAACTATTGGAAAATATCCGCGATACAAACTGCAGCTATCCTTACCACATTATGTATGAATGTCTTTGATTATGAATTACTAGCTGATGTCCGCGACTTCGTACGCGTGGATTTGGGTTTTTAAAAATCCCGTGTGAACTCTTTGATTCACCGATTCTAAGCACAACCTAATTTTAAAGTATTCGCACCCTCTTCTTACTATTGTAATATGAAAAGGATAGAAGCAGTTTGACATTTCTAAATTTAATTTTTAGATGGTTAAACCCGTGATTTTAGCACGCACTCGCGAACCTACTGTTTAAATTTGTATTGTGCACTAAAATTTAGAGTCTTTAAATGTGAGAGTCATGTTCCGTTCCTTTTTTAGCATTAGTAAAAAGAAAAGGATGCAGATACTCTAAATTTAGTTTAGAGAGAGACTAGAGAATCGGGGCCATGTCACTCTCCAGGTCTTTAACTATACCCATTACCCATGCAAAAAATCACGTCGATCGGTTGCTCCGTTGCGACGTAATTGAAGGACAAACCATCAACTAACCTATAAACCAACAAACAAATACACTTTCACATTTATAATATGGGTACTGACTAGATGATACCCGAGACTTGCAGCGTCTTGCAGCACCAGAGGAACTGTCGATGCGTTGCCGGCCTTTCAGGAATTTGTTGGTCCGCCCCTTGAATAACCCCATGTTGTAATCTAGTGGGAACACCGCCGATGGGAGTTGATTCCACAGTTCGCATGTGCGTAGAAAGAAGGATCAGGCAGAACGGACGGTGAAAGTGCACCAGACACCCAGGTGGTGAGGGTGAAATTGCTTACGGTGGCGCGCGGTGCGGTTGTAGAAAAAGATCACACTTGCTTGAACGGTGAAGGAAAACATCGTGAAGAAACCTGCATGCTCTCAGTACTCCATGTTCTCAAAGGTGTGTGAAGTCTGCCAATCCGTATAGGGCCAGCGTGGCCTAAGCCCTTCTCATTCTGAGAGGAGACCTGTACTCGGTAGTGGGCTGGCAATAGGTTGATCATGATGATGTATTAAGCAACTCGTGTAATATAGGAGGCTATATTACAATACTAGCTTATGCTCGCGACTTCATCCGCGTCGACTACACAAATTTCAAACTCCTTTCTCACTCGCTCAGGTGTTATGTTGAATTTTCGAAAATCGTTTCTTAGCGGATGCCTACCTCATAATAGCTATCTGCATGCCAAATAGCCCGTAGTTTTAGCTGTGCGTTGATAGATCAGTCAGTCAGTCATCAAATACAGGTTCTAGTCTTCCATAATGGGCCATTGTATAGTTATGAATAGAATAATTCCTCAAAGTAATTTTCATTCTTGCATGAGCTAGTCATATTATATTTCCGCAAAACAACACCTGTTGTTATATTAATTAATACATTATTATATGTTAATTTAGTTAGCTAATTGCAATTTACAACATAATAGATGCCTCGAATATACTTTGCCATACGAGCGTTTCCTTCAAAACATTGGATACAGTACCCGTAGTACAAGATTTTACGTCTCACCAAACGAAACCAAATTCGAGTCGAAATACTTCCGCGTTACAGTAAAATGGACCTAAACAGCCTTGAATTGAAGTCAAATATTCAATGCCACTGATTTCAATTTCGCAATGTTTCCGCTTGGAGCGCTGGCTGTAGACGTGTAGACAAACTTGAGCTTTAAAACAAGGCTTTTAAGATCCAGTTTACTGTAACGCGGAAGTATTTCGACTCTCAAATTTGGTTTGGTTTGGTGAGACGTAAAATCTTGTACTACGGGTACTGACGTCACAAGTTAAGAGTCCATTCGAGGCTCCAGCTATCAAGCCCTTTTAAGGGTTGCGTTCCTCCGAAGAAAAAACCGGCCAAGTGCGAGTCAGGCTAGCGCAACGAGGGTTCCTTACTACAGTCGTGTACTTTTTCGACATTTTGCACGATAATTCAAATACCACAGTTTAATTTATTTTGTGTAATGTAACCACAAATTCACGGTTTTCAGATTTTTCCCCTAATGCCAGCTATAAGACCTACTTACCTGCCAAATTTCATGATTCTAGGTCAACGGGAAGTACCCTGTAGGTGTACCCTGTAGGTTTCTTGACAGACAGTCGGACAGACAGACAGACAACAAAGTGACCCTATAAGGGTTCCGTTTTTCCTTTTGAGGTACGGAACCCTAATAAAAAGTCCTAAATCACTTGGGTTTGATATAATGCTGGGTAGATAATGCTAGGCTTCGCTTGGCTTGTATGTAGGTAGGTATAACGCTGAGTTAGACGCTTTTTTTCCGAAAAAAGGTGTTTGTCGTTATTATTAGGATCTATTTTCATAAAACAATTTGTAAAAGCTTTCTAACCAATATGACCTTTAAGCACAAGTACAAAAAGGATGATATTTGCCTTTATAATGATTGATTGTGATAATAATAGTGGATCCAAGCATCATCGATGGACCAAAGTTGATGATCTCCCGAAGGCCGGCAGGTTTTTTGTGAAGCGTAATGATATAGAGACGGGTTGATTGAACAACTTCATGTCATCACTAGACGCTTAGGTACTTCATTTGAAACCTATTTTTTTTTTTTTTTTTTTTTTTTTTTTTAAACAAAGAATATGAGCCATGTTAAATGACTAATATTCCCCTTTCCTCTCCAACTAAGCGTCAGGCTTGTGCTAGGAGTAGGTACAACAATAGTGCAACGGGCGGGGTTTGAACCGGCGACCTTTCGGTTTTCAGTCCACTCCTTTACCGGTTGAGCTATTGAGGCTTTTGGAATTTAAGAAGACTATACCTATGTCATCATCATGATCAACCCATCGCCGGCTCGCTACAGAGCTCGGCGGGGTGATTACGTAAAACGTTGCAGTAGCGACAGCGACGCGACAGCAGTAGCAATCCAAAAGTTTATTTGCTGTCTCTCTTTTTCTTCTTCTTATTTTGCTTTGAGGCTATTGCTGTCTCTCTCTAGCCGGACGTTTGACAGCAATGATTGCGAGATTTACGTCTATCGCAAGCCTGTCGCGAGATACGTAATCAGCCCGCCGGTCTCCTCTCAGACTGAGAAGGGTTTTGGCTATAGTCTACCACGCTGGCCATGTGCGGATTGGTCACTTCACATACCTTTGAGAATACTATGGAGAACTCTCTGGCATGAAGGTTTCCTCACGATGTTTTCCTTCACCGGTAAAGCAAGTGATATTTAATTAATTAAAACGCACATAACTCCGAAAAGTTAGAGGTGCGTGCCCGGGATCGAACCCCCGACCTCCGATTAGAAGGCGGACGTCCTAATCACTAAGCTATCACAGCTATACCTATTTATTCTCTCCTAATAATCGTGCGCATCGAGAATCTCCACCGTTTTTAGAAGTCGGTTAAAAATACATCAAACAAAAAAGGATATTTAAATCTAAAATACGGAACGTATCAAAAATGCTTTTAGCTCAGATTTTTCAAACATACACGGCTGAAATTTGATTTGCCTGTTAAAAGCGTTTTTGGATAACACAATCGGGATAAGCTTGAAACACACAGAACGCGTGGCAGCAACAAACGCGCCTCTGAACTCTGAAGTTGTGAATAAGTAGGAATCGTATGAAGAAAAATAATATATTATGCCTTTGGCGTAAAAGGCATACAATGTCCGTCAAAATCAAAGTCAGTCAATAATTTATTCAAAATCCATAACGATATTATAAATGCGGTCATTGTGTCTGTCTGGCTTTTAACGGCCCATCTGTTGAAACGGTTTTAACGAAATTTGGTACAGAGATAGCTTGCATCCCGGGGAAGAACATAGACTACTTTTTATCCCGGAAAATCAAAGAGTTCCTACGGGATTTTAAAAACTTACATCCACGCGGATGAAGTCGCGGGCATCACCTAGTAGGTAATAAATTACACTTCGGATTCAATAGTATTGTTAAGGTTTTGATGGGGCTGTCTCCCGTGTCAGTAGCACATGCAGGGATGTTTTCTGTTGGAGCACCAGAGCTAACAGTTCACGACAATGATAGCCGGCATCGACTGCTTGTATGTGAACCGCAGCTGCAAGTTTTTAGCTAATTTATAAATCATACAATACTAACTATTTAAGATTAGATTATTTTATTAGAACTACCTACCAAAAGCTGTGTCGCAATGATTGGGCTTATAAATCTCTAATTCAAATGCTTAGGAATGTTGCTATGCAGCTTACATGCTGGTGACAGGCATGAGATGCATTCATGGATGCTGCCGTCGCACCGCCCTGCACTCGGGCGTCGTGTTTGTCCCAGCCTTTAAATTTCACGCTTTTCCGACACAGCCAATCGAATAATAGCTAGTAGGTACACAAAAATATGAAAACAATACTGCCCAAACCGAGTTCATACCTCGTGAACCATGAAGCACTTTTGATGTGGAATGAAGAGTTGTTTGTTTATACGTAGGTAGTAGGTGAATTGCCTCGTGGGTCTAGTGGCTAGATGACTCATGATCGACTGAAGATGACGAGGTCCGGTCCTAGATTCAAGCTTTTATTTATTTATTCACAAACATCAAAATCAGTTAAATGGATGGGCCGTGAAAAGCTAGCAAACAGACAGACAGTTAGACAGACACACTTTCGCATTTATAATATTATTAGTAGGGATTATGTCTTTTTTAAGGGTTGTGATAGCCTAGTGGTTAGGACGTCCGCCTTCTAATCGGAGGTCGAGGTTCGATCCCGCACGCACCTTTAACTATTCGGAGTTATGTGCGTTTTGAGTAGTAAAATTAATATCACTTGCTATAACGGTGAAGGAAAACATCGTGAGTAAACCTGCATGCCTGAGAGTTCTCCATATAGTTCTCAAAGGTGTGTGAAGTCTACCAATCCGCACATGGCCAGCGTGGTAGACTATAGCCAAAACCCTTCTCATTCTGAGAGGAGACCGGTGTTCTGTAGTGAGCCAGCGATGGGTTGATCATGATGATGATGATATCTTTTTTAAACATGCCTTCATTATAAACCAATTTTTATAAACACGTCTTCATTAAAACCGCCGTGTGAACTCACAGACAGACCTTACGTTTCAGCGATTTTCCTACCTCAATTTTCTTTACATATCTTTTTCAAATTGCACACGTTCGTAATCAACGCCACACGGGCAGCGTGCGGGGAACCTCTCATTAAAATGGGAACCTTTGTTGAGACATACGTATCTAAACGTGTAATAGTCGTATTTTACTGTATGATGTGATAAACATTTTACATTTTGCTAAAATAATTTTTATTTTTATTTTACAGCTTCCCACAACGCGGTGAGGGAACCTACATGCCTGAGAGTTCTCCATAATGTTCTTAACTGAATGTGACTGACTGACTGATCTATCAACGCAGAGCTCAAAATACTGGTCGGATTGGGCTGAAATTTGGCATGCTGATGACTAATATGACGTAGACATTCGCTAAGAAAGGATTTTTGAAAATGCAACCCCTAAGGGGTGAAATAGGGGTTAGAAATTTGTGTAGTCCACGCGGACGAAGTCGCGAGCGTAAGCTAGTTCTACTTAAAAGTGTTAGGCATAACTTGTACGATGGAACGGAACCCTTCGTGTGCGAGCCCGACTCGCACTTGACCGGTTTTTTAAGTCAACTAAGGAAAACTATACGTTAGTTTATTTAACGCTAACTTCAGTGAGCTAAGTAAAAAAAAACCGGCCAAGTGCGAATCAGGCTCGCGCAATGAGGGTTCCGTACTAGTCGTATTTTTTCGACATTTTGCACGATAATTCAAAAACTGTGATGCATAAAAATACATAAAATCTGTTTTAGAATGTACAGGAAGACTTTTCATATGATACCCCACTTGATATAGTCACTCACTTCGAAAGTTGAAAATACTAATTATTAGTTCATGACCACAATTTAATTTTTTTTGTGTGATCTAACCCTAAATTCACGGTTTTAATATGTATCTACCTACCTTCCAAATTTCATGATTCTAGGTCAACGGGAAGTACCCTGTAGGTTTCTTGACAGACAGACAGACAGACAGACAGATATACAGACAGACAACAAAGTGAACCTATAAGGGCTCCTTTTTTCCTTTTGAGGTACGGAACCCTAAAAAGGTCAAGCGCAAGTCGGACTCGCCCACGAAGGGTCCCTTACCGTCGTACAAGATATAATATGAAGGTATGTACTTTGTTTTAATTTACATTAGGTAAACGGCCATTATGAAATTTTTATTATCTTCTTCTTCTAAATATATAAAAGGAAATTCATTTCATGATTCTAGGACAACGGGAAGTACCCTGTAGGTTTCTTGACAGACAGACAGACGGACAGACAGACAGACAACAAAGTGATCCTATAAGGGTTCCGTTTTTCCTTTTGAGGTACGGAACCCTAAAATGACGTTTATTTTCCAAACTGTGCCACACATCACATCTTATAACTAAGAGCTGGTTATTCCGGCGCTTCTTCCACCTGAGCATAAGCTCAACGTGCTTCAAGCAAAAGAAGCGCCGGAACAAACTGTCATGTGTGGCACAACCCGAAACAGGGTCCCAGCTCAGCATTATGCTGTATGCCTTGTTGCACAAGAACATACAGCGCTGATTTTCAGCTGGTACCCTGAACCGGGTGACGCTTAGGTCGTAGTTTTGTTTAGACAAAAAGTTATAATACTATTATACTATATTTAATATTATTTTGCTTGTTTTGCGCTTCTTTTGCTTGTTCTCAGGTGGAAGAAGCGCCGGAATAACCAGCTCTTAGCTTTAAGTTGTAATGTGTGGCACAATTGCATAAATAAACGTCTTTTCTTTCTTTCCTTCTTTCTTTCTATTATAAATGCGAAAGTATATCTTTCTGTTCGTCTGTCTGTCTGTCTGCTAGCTTTTCATGGCCCACCGGTTTAACCTATTTTGACGAAATTTGGTACAAAGATAGCTTGCATCCCGGGGAAAGGATATCCCGTACCTCAAAAGGAAAAAGGAACCCTTATAGGACATTTTGTTGTCTGTCCGTCTGCCTGTCTGTCTGTCGGTCTGCCTGTCTGTCTGTCTGTCCGTCAGCCCGTCTGTCCGTCTGTTGTTTCTGTCAAGAAAACTTATGGGGTACTTCCTGTTGATCTAGAATCCTAAAGTTATACTTAGACGATGCTAGTTTACGTCAGGGGCGGAAGAAAAACGCTATTACGTACTTCAACCTAATACCCAAACGACCAGCCGTCAGTTCTGCTGCATACCAAGCAGGTTGTACCAGCATAACGGCAACAATCGAAAGTTAACGCGTGAGTTTATAATATACGTGTATTTTGCATTAAATTCGCAGTTTGAACACGTAATTTATGTCATAGAGTGACATAATGCATTCATACTTCCATACTAACATTATTATGCGAAAGGTTGTCTGCTTGTCTGTCTGCTAGCTTTTTATGCCTATCCGTTTAACCAATTTAGAGCCTAGATAGCTCAACGGTTAAAGGAGCGGACTGAAAACCGAAAGGTCGCCGGTTCAAATCCCACCCGTTTTGTCGTACCTACTCCTAGTACAAGTTTTACGCTTATTTGAAGGGGAAAGGGGAATATTAGTCAGCTATAAACTTGGGTAATATTCTTTAAAAAAAACCGGCCAAGTGCGAGACAGGCTCGCGCAATGAGGGTTCCGTACTACAGTCGTATTTTTTCGACATTTTGCGCGATAATTCAAAAACTATGATGCATAAAAATAAATAAAAATCTTTTTTAGAATGTACAGGTGAAGACCTTTCATATGATACCCTACTTGATATAGCCACTCACTTCGAAAGTTGAAAATACTAATTATTAGTTCATGATCACAATTTTTTTTTTGTGTGATCTAACCCTAAATTCACGGTTTTCAGATTTTTCCCCAAATGTCAGCTATAAGATGTACCTACCTGCCAAATTTCATGATTCTAGGTCAACGGGAAGTACCCTGTAGGTTTCTTGACAGACAGACAGACAGACAGACAGACAACAAAGTGATCCTATAAGGGTTCCGTTTTTCCTTTTGAGGTACGGAACCCTAAAAAAGGATTTTTTAACGCAATTTGGTACAAAGCTAGCTTGCATCCCGGGCAAGGTCAAGCAACTTTTTGCATGAATTTTCATTCCCATAGGATTTTGAAAAACTGAAATCCACACCGAAGAAGTCGCGGGCTTCATCTATTTTGTACAAGTATAGTTTGCATCCCGATATAGGCTACAGTACTTTCTATCAAGGAAAATTTAAAAATCCACGGATTTTTTAAAAAACCGCAATTGTGTCTATCTCTATCTGTCTGTCTGTTACTAATTTTTCAATTAGCCATATTTGTTAACTTAAATTACACTCATTGCTATGTTCGAGGTCTCTCTTCTCGTAAGTTCTCACTCGTGGTTTTAAGCAGTTTGATTCTGAGTAGGTAATTGTTGATAAGCCATATATATTTGTTAACAAGACGTGCGAAAGACCTCCATTCGCTTCCTCATAACACAGGTGCCTAAGTGGACAAAACTACAACTTTTAGGGTTCTGTACCTCAAAAGGATAAAGGGAACCCTTAAAAAAATAGGATCACTTCGTAGTCTGTCTGTCCGTCCATCTGTCCAAGTTGAGCGTCTGTCCGTCTTTTGTGTCCGTCAAAAAAACCTATAGGGTACTTTCCCGTTGACCTAGAATCAAGATATTTTGTAGGTAGGCAGGTCTTAACTCTTATAGCACAAGTAAAGGAAAAAATCCGAAAACCGTGAATTTGTGGTTCACAAACATCACAAAAAAAAAATATTTAAAATGTGTCTCAATTTTCCAAGTAAGATATACCAAGTGGGGTATCATATTATGAAAGGGATTTACTTGTACATTCTAAACCAGATTTTTAATTTATTTTTTATGCATAATAGTTTTTGATTTATCGTACAAAATGTCGGAAAAAATACCCGAGTACGGAACCCTCGGTGCGCGAGTCTGACTCGCACTTAGCTGTTTTTTTTTTGATAATGTGGTAATATAGAGGACACGATTGTTTGATATGCAAATAGTAGATCGTACCGGTGACCTATGGACTATTATGGTAGAGGTCATAAAGTGTGAATTAATAAGTAACCTTATGTTAACAGTTTCTAGAGGATGGCGAACTATGTATTTTAAATTTATTACTGAAATTTCCGTGATCAATAAATAAATAATAAATAAAAATATAGGTTCTTCCAACTTAAAAAACAGGTCAAGTGCGAGCCATACTCGCGTACCGAGAGTTCCGTATTACAGTCGTATTTTTTGGACATTTTGCACGATAGTTCAAACTAATATGAATAAAAATAAAAATAAATCTGTTTTAGAAATTTTAGAATGTACAAGTAAAGCCCTTTCATAATTATGATACCCCATTTGGTATAGCTATATTTTGTTCATGAACACATTTTAATTTTTTTTCTGTGATGTAACCAAAAATTCACGGTTTTCGGATTTATTCCTTTACTTGTGCTACCTAACTACTTACCAAGTTTCATGATTCTAGGTCGACGGGAAGTACCCTGTAGGTTTCTTGACAGACAGACAGACAGACAGATATACAGACAGACAACAAAGTGAACCTATAAGGGTTCCTTTTTTCCTTTTGAGGTACGGAACCCTAAAAAGGTCAAGCGCAAGTCGGACTCGCCCACGATGGGTCCCTTACCGTCGTACTAGATATAATATGAAGGTATGTACTTTGTTTTAATTTATATTAGGTAAACGGCCATTATGAAATTTTTATTATCTTCTTCTTCTAAATATATAAAAGGAAAAGGTGACTGACTGACTGATCTATCAACTTACAGCTCAAACTACTGGACGAATCGGGCTGAAATTTTGCATGCAGATAGCTATTAGGACGTAGGCATCCGCTAAGAAAGGATTTTTGAAAATTCAACCCCTAAGGGGGTGAAATAGGGGTTTGAAATTTATGTAGTCCACGCGGACGAAGTCGCGAGCATAAGCTAGTCTAAATATATAAAAGGAAAAGGTGACTGATTGACTGACTGACTGACTGATCTATCAACGCACAGCTCAAACTACTGGACGGATCGGGCTGATCGAATCTCGCCCTTAGTCTGCGGCCCAACGGGCGCGATACAATACTCTTCAACCCGCTCTCTAATAGGACGCGTCCGCGCGTTCTTCTACGAATTTCTTCTAAATAGATACTTATTAAGAGTTTGTATTACAAGCTGACCGCCCTGCAGGACGCACTCGCTCCTACCTGGGCCACAGACTTATATACCAGTCGTCGGTTAAAGCCGAAGGTAGTAAATTCAGTCAGTGAACCGCGACCCGGGCCTAGATGTGTCGAGTCGACCGCTCACCGTGACGGGCGATTTCACTTCGACTCGATTTCATTGCCACCACGAAGGGCGACGAGATACTTCGACATCGATAGTTTCATGTTAGTAGAGACTATATTATGTACATAATATTATCTATTTATATATCCATAGCTCCAAGCTGTGATAGCCTGGCGGTTAGGACGTCCGCCTTCTAATCGGAGGTCGAGGGTTCGACCTCTAACTTTTCGGAGTTATGTGCGTTTTAAGTAATTAAATTTCACTTGCTTTAACGGTGAAGGAAAACATCGTGAGGAAACCATCATGCCTGAGAGTTTTCTATAATGTTCGCAAAGGTGTGTGAAGTCTACCAATCCGCACATGGCCAGCGAGATAAACTATGTATGGCCAAAACCCTTCTCACTCTCACCCGTGCTCTGTAGTAAGCCGGCGATAGGTTGATTTAAATGCGAAAGTGTGTTTGTTTATTGGTTTGTTGGTTTGTCCTTGAATCACGTCGCAACGGTGCAACGGATTGACGTGATATTTTGCATGGGTATAGACACTGGCGTGCACAGTGTTCGAAGCCAGGGTAGGCATTAGTTAGGTAGGCTGTTTACATGCAGGTCATAGAAAAATATGCATTGAGCTATTACAACTGGGGTAAGCAGTGCATTTATGCCTTTATGACCTGCACGCCACTGGGTATAGATAAATACCTGGAGACTGACATCCTAGGCTACTTATTATCCCGGAAAATCAAAGAGTTCCCACGGGATTTTTAAAAAACCTAATTCCACGCGGACGACGTCGCGGGCATCAGCTAGTTTTGAATAAATTATTTGATTTTGATTTTTGATTTGATTTTACATCACAACTAGGTATGAGATAGGTCTGCTGGTCCGTTCTTTGAATGCATCATTTGGTACGTACCCAAATAATATTGCGAAGCGGCCAAGCGAAAACTCACACAAAAAATTGGTAAAAGATTTGTGTTACCTAAATTCACTTACTACCTTTTTGCAATTTAGAAAAACCTTTTCTTATCAAACTTTAAGACCAACAGAACATTTCCTGGTGCAATCGACTTATTGAATAAACCTCTACTTTCAATTGTTATGTAAATTTACGTGAGTTTGTAATTTACAAAAAAAACTGTTCCGTGCCTACTCGGGTAGGGTAAAAATAAATAAACATCTGTTTTAGAACGTACAATGCCTTTTCATATTATAATACCCCCATTGGTAGATTTGGTATCTTACTTTGAAAATATAAAATATTAATTATTTGTTCATGAACACAATTTTAACTGCCAAATTTAAAATGACCAATGAAATTAAATGATTCTAGGTCAACGGGAAGTGCCCTATAGGTTTTCTTGACAGACACGACAGACGGACAGATAGACCGATATACAGACAGACAGACAGAAAAGTGATCCTATAAGGGTTTCGTTCCTTCTTTTGAGGTACGGAACCTCAATTATCTATTTTTGTCCAGTATTGTGACAAATTCTGTAGCACACAATCTGTAAAATAAGCTAAATTGACCGCTCTGAATCTAATGCTATCCTTTTCCACAGGGACTATTTTGTGGTATTATGAAAAAGATAATAGATACATATAGCAATTTTAAACTTGTCATTTAAGTTTAATTTAGAGGTTTAGAGACTGTACCTACAGTAGAACGCCGATTGTACTGTAGGTACACTGGTACAGTCTCTAAACTAAACTTAAATGGCAAGTTTAAAATTGTTATATTATCTTTTTCATAATACCACTTTATGTCTAGAGAAGATTTTTAAATTTTGTAATAAATCTAGCTTTTGAATAAACCTAAGTACTATAAAAGACTCTAAAACAACGTACAATAATAATTGTCTGTCGTAGGAATCAAAAGTTCGGAAAAACTAAAACGGATTTCCACTGAGTAAATGCAAAAAAATATTTGGTGGAAAAAGCCCGTAATTAACTTTGTAAAACCGGATATAACGAACTTTGCTGTTTGAAAACGTGAAAATGGCTCTCATCCACCATTTAGGTAAAATTCATACGGTTTTTTTAGAAAACTGCGATTAGGTACTAATTGCTCCAACACTAGCGGCCCGCCCCGGCTTTACACGGGTAGCTTATTACAATTTTTTTAAATTCCCACATTCAGGCGACCTCCTCTATGGCGGGTGCAGCGGCCATCAGCGCCGAACAGGTTAAGAGGCGCAAATATGAAAACCTCGATGGGAGCTTCATATTCGTGCCTTTTGGTGTGGGGCCCGGGGGCTCGAGCTCTTTTTGAGGAATTTTCGAAAAGGGTTATCGAGTTAACCGGGGACCCGAGAGCTGGCAGCTACCTTGGTCAAAGAATTAGTTTGGACATCCAAAGAGGTAATGCTGCCAGCATCTTGGGTACAATCCCTCGCTGCGGTGGTCTCGATGAGGTTTTCGATTTAATTTAATTTAGTTTTAATTTCATGTTGTTTTTTTTAGATTTAAATTTATTTAATAGAATAATTGTAAAAAATGTGTTCTTAAAAAAATAATTTAAATTTAAAAATTAAATTTAAATTATGCCTTAACACAGATCTAAAAATCTAGCTAGGATAGCCAGTTCTTGATCTTGTAACATTCTTAATATTGTATATGCTTATGCCAACAAGCACGCAAATTGTTCAAGATCAAACCCATGTATGTGTGTAACTAGATTATTGAGGAATAAACGTTTTATTTATTTATTTAAATTATTATTGATTATTGATTGACTCTACTTTCAATATTGATGAAATAAGAGCCACTTTAAAGCAAATATTAAAATCTATTAAATTAAAATATAGTATGTTAATCATGAATAATGAATTAATCTGAATTCGTTTCAGTAGTTTCAGACATTACCCCCTACAATAAAACTTACAGACTTTACCTCTTTATATTATTAGTATAGAAGTATAGATTGGTTTAAGGTTTGAAGCCATGACCTGTAAAATTCCGAAATACGGTAAACCCTAGGAATTTGCAGTAAGATCTATTCGGATCACTGTTCTGTGTTATATTAGCTGTTAGTTTGTGTTTTACTATTCATTTGGTAAATCCTAGGTTTGTAATATTTCCTAATACTCTATTCTATATGTAAATTTTACTTTGTATATATAGTGTACTCCGCCAAAAGTATGTGGAACTGGAGAGTAAGTCCTATTCACTATCATTGCTATGAGGTCTCTCAGTGCGTTTGAATTACACGTTTCCACCAATCAGATTATGGCGTCACGTTAATTTTCAATAATTTGATTCGTGGAATCTATACTGCGTTCGAGCGTATAAGATAAATGGTTAGAGTTGCTATTTATTTCTTGAAATTGCTACTAAACTCTTTAGATTTTGCTTAAGAATTAATTCTAAACCATTGACATTTTATTTGTAAACAGAGGCACGTCAAAATGATAGACAAAATACTACAGACGTAACAGATAATATATAGCAGCTAATCCAAAGGTCTTACATGGTGAAATTGATTTTATTATATTTTAGAAGTAAAGTAATTGTAGATTTAAATAGAGTATAATGTGGAATTTTGAAGTGTATAAATTTAAAACTAAAGTTTAATCTCTATTGTCGACTCTATTGAATTTGAGTTTTATATGGTATCATTATACTTATGGAAAGGGTAGCCAAAGGGCTATAAATGGCTCTGCTTTGACGGTAGACATCATTAATTTTCCTATTTTTAATAAGAAGCTGTGACATACCTACAGGTACGAATATTGTTGATTTTATATTTCTATTGTTATACTATGTATGTTGTTTAATGTGTAATTTGTTATTCAACTGGTATTCCTTTGTAATAGTTTATGCTTATACCCGATGTGGGTTGGATATGTTATGGTAATACCATAGTTGTATCTATTTTTCAATAATTGTGGATAGACACCGCCGAGTTTTTTCTTGCCAGTTCTTTCTCTCGGTAGATATGCTTTTTCGAACTGGCGGTAGATTTTTCTTAAAGGAAATAATAAATTATTTAATGATAAAGCAATAAGTAATGGTAAAGATAAACTTTGATATGGAGGGATTTTTCCCTGAATAAAACAGTTTATTTCCTTATACAATCTTTTATTTTGTTTTCTACCTTCAACCACGCCCTAGCTTATTGATAACGAACTAAGGTTTAGACTCTCAGTAGGTTGATTCCTGACTCTATTGTCTCTATACTTCTGAGGCTAATCTAGCATCAGAAGTGGGATACGATATGGCTGAATTGTGCCTTTTCTAATGCAATTGTACAAGTTTCAGAAATACCGGCCAATTCGGATGGCTTTGTGAAAAGCCATCAAAGATGTTCCAACAGGCGTTGTGATGACTGACGTCCACGAGAGGTACCACAATGGACATTGGATACCCTAAATCTGGAAATCTTAATATGAAAATATGGTATGAAAAAAAAAGTGAAAGTGAATTAAAACTTTTTTGCAAGACAATTTTTCAGGCAGGTAGGCCTTAGAAAGTTTTATTGCGTAATCATGGACCTATTAATACTCTGTGTAATGTAGTAACACAGTTTCATAGTACCTGTCGTCATTTTATTTGTTTTAAAACTAATTGTATTATAGAAATAAAGATGTGGGTACTAAATAAATAAAATTTTTGCGGGTAATTTTGTGTTCAGTATAGATGTTCTGTTTCAATGACTCAGATTAATGTTTGAAGGTGTTTAATCGCATGATGTCCCAGCTAGTAACACAAATCGATATTACGTAAATTAATGTTAAAAATTTGCAGGTAGTTAGTTGGTATGAAATTTTTATTAAATGATCATACGATAAAATGTGGATACACTAGCGGCACGCTATGATGGCCGGTTTGACACATTACAATAGTGATGTGGAATGTCAATTTATTCTCGAACAAAAAACAATTAAGTTTTGTTTTTGTACCTGATTAAATAGGTTTAATAAAACAAAAATGTATATGTTTATTTAATTTATTTGAACGAACTGAATATTTGAACGAAAATGAATATACATACTTTATATGCACACAAGAAACATATGAATACAAAAGATACCGAAAAAGGTGCCACAAAAGGCCATAATTAATCAGATTCGTCCATACTACTATTTTCACTGTCGTCACTGCTATCATCACA
This sequence comes from Maniola hyperantus, assembly GCF_902806685.2. Classification (NCBI taxonomy): domain Eukaryota; kingdom Metazoa; phylum Arthropoda; class Insecta; order Lepidoptera; family Nymphalidae; genus Maniola; species Maniola hyperantus. The sequence goes on along the minus strand of NC_048554.1, from coordinate 1,473,005 downwards.
TACATTAATAATTATATGTTCGTTTTCTATAATATTATCTATTTTCACATCTCTTTCATAATCTTCCCTTATTAATTTAACAGTTCTATTCACAACCTTTTCCCAGTCTCCTTTAGTCACATGTTCACAAGCTTCTTCTAATAATTTTAGCATTTTTTTTGTGGTAAATGGGGGTTCTGTATTGTGTCTTGCAGCATATCCCTTAATTTGAGCCCACACCAACTCAATCGCATTATACTCACAATGGTAAGGCGGTAACCGTATAACTCTGTGCCCATGTTCTAATGCTATTTCGTCAATGACGTATCGGATCTTGGTTGGTTTGTTTTCTTTTAAAAGACGTACTAATTCCGCTTTTAACATATTCATGTTTGCATCTACGCCATTTTTACGAAGCCATGCGACGATATCAGCTTTCTTTTGGGATTGGGCAGGTGGCTTGTCAATTTGCATCGAGTGGTATGGGGCGTTGTCCATAATTATAATAGATGGTTCAGGGAGGCTACACAACATTGAGGTAAACCATTCAGTAAACTTTTCTCCATTCATGTCTTCATGATAGTCTCCAGTGGTTTTTGACGCAAAAGCCATGAGAGAACCTTCGACAAACCCGTTGATGGTTCCGGCGTGACAAATTATAAGTCGCGATCCTTTTCCTACAGGAACTTTGGAAGTAGATGCTGCTGTGTCATCGTTCCAAGAACGGCCTACAGTATGGTTAGCATTAAGCCATGTTTCATCCAAGAACACAACATTTTGCCAATTTTTGATTTCTTTCACTTGCCGTAAAAAAGTATACCTTGCCATCGCTATATCAAATCTTTCCATCAATATTTTGCGTTTGTTACATTTTTTGTATCGAAATCCAATGGTCTTCAAAATCTTCGTTAAAGAACTTTCCCCACCGAAGAATAATCCAGCTTCCTTCAGTGAATGCACCAACTTTTTTCTTGTTGGATACTCCTTCTGTAAATAGTAGCCGTAAACATGTCTTCGGATAGCATCGGCATCAAAGCTATCGATGCCTACGACTGGTTTTGCTCGTTTTCTCTTTTTTGGTGTGTGAAGTTTATTTTCTTCTGTGCCAGTCTCGCCATATTTTTTTTTAGTTATCCGTCTAACAGTTCGTTGTCCAATATTAAGCGCATCAGCTACGCGTTCAACCACTGACGTTATAGGTAAAATTGGCCCTCCATTTTGAGCTTCACGATCGAAATAGTTACGAAGGCGTATTAGGAACTCACGTGTCTGACTATTTAGAACAGTTCTCTGCGTACGTTCGGTCATATCGACGAAATCCACAACAAAGGGCTTGAACAGAGTCCAAATTAACGAGCAAGGGTCAACAGTAATGCAGTATCAATATTTGAAATCCAAAGCCAGGTCAAAACTATATCACAATCGCATTGCACTGACAGTTTATACTTTTCGAAGCAACGTCAATTCGAAACTGCTTTGTTTTGCATTGAGCATTGACGCGAGTTTGCCGGAGGTAGTAGTTGTGCTAGCCAGCGATCCTATGTGACGATCGTATTAGATTCCATTTTTAAAAATTTATTGATATTTTTTTGCGATTTCAGAGGTTTGTCCACATAGTGAAAATTGTTCATATTCACAAGTACATTCACCCCTTAAATGGTGCAAACTGATTTTTCTACACTTGTATACATTTAAGAAATCAATTTAATAAATAAATTTTGAGTCCTAAACCTAAAACTACATTCGATAAAATTTATGAATCTCTGCACATCACTATCGTCAATAAAGTAATACAATTATTTCCTTCAAAGTCGTTATCAATTAATACGGAACTTCATGAGCGGACAAACGTCAAACCGGCCATCATAGCGTGCCGCTAGTTTAAATGTCAGACTGACCGAGCGGTGAAAAACTAAAGCAAGTTTGTCAGTAAATATTTACTGATGATTAATTTGTGTTCTATTTTAATTTACGTCTGACGTCTAGCCGTATATTCGTAATTTATATGATAGTGATGTTGACATTGAATCATTGAATATTGTTTTACGAGTGATGAGTCATCTTACTTTTTTTTTTAGTTATGTTCTTGAGGCATTTCCTATGTAAGTACTTCGAGAACGAAGTACTTTTCAGGTTGGCCGAATAGATGTATATAATTTATTTATGTGTTACATAATGACAGAGAGAAAAGAAGGAAAAAAAAGAACCAAAAAAAAAAAGAAAAAAAAAATTTTTTTTGTTGTAATTTTGTTTCAAATTAAGAACAATACAGAAATACATATTGCATCATTCGTTAAATATTGATGATTCATTGATCAGAAACGCGATTAGCGTGGCCATTTTTGTAAATTTGCTATTGACTTTGCATCGGAGTTCTCACTCGCGAAACGTAGAGATGAAAGATTTGTGATACCTACCTACAATAATTAAGAAATTTTGTTGGAGTTTATTTTTGTAGTTTTTATATAAGGATAGGTTAGGCTGCTGATGTCTTATCCTGTTGCTATGCCGCTAAGTCTAGTAGCTACTGATTGTTTGATGTCATTGTTTTTTTATATATACCCACCGTTATGTAATGTGATGTAATGGAGCTGCCAATCCACACTTGGCCAGCGTGGTGGACTATGGTTAAACCTGAAACTTAAATTTAGAATATTGGAATTTAGAGATTATTGACTACCCACTTGTGTTTAATATTTTTTAATGCCGTATTTTGTTGTTTTGTTTGAATAATACTTTTGATTTTTTGACGTTTTTGATGTTTGAAGTGTTTAACTATTTTTGATATTGATTACTTCTTTGACGATCTTTTTAATGTAAATTATTTTTGTGGTATTTTTTGACATTTTAGTTTTTGATACCTACCTTTATGTTTTTATTTACGATCTTTTTGGATTTTTATATTTTATTGTGGAAAAATGTTTTGGTATTTATTTAAAAAGGAAGGTTGTTGGCACATCATTGGATGTGGGAAGCAACAAATGTTTTTGTATAGTCCAAGGACTGATTGCAGATAGACAAAAAGAGATTGAATAGAAAATATTTTTGAAAGTAAATAACGATAATTAGATAAGTTTACTCTTTGATTATTTTTACTTCTACTAACATAGTAGTTAGTTTTGTTTTGATATATCTTACATATAATTACTTTTTATATACCTACCCTTTGTTTTTGACTTTGGTACTTTAGGAGTAAGAGTCGATGGTATTTTATTATTTTTGCAAAATTATTAACTTGAAATTGAAAAAAAGTTCTTATGATTTAACTTATTTTGAAATATTAATATTTTTGTAACTTTTTCATTTTGATGGTTCTTTTTTATGAAACATATTATTTTAAATTCTGATAATTTACAATTTGTTCAGTTGCAATTTTTCTTTGTTTAATATTCATCTCTATATTTTATTGGAATTTATTTAAAACTTTGATCAAATGTTCGATCAATGGGAAAATTGTATAGTGATATATGGATCAAAACCAATGGTGTTAAGGGACAATTTTATGATGGTTTACGATGTTGCCTTAAAACCAATGGTGTTGAAGGATATTTTAAAGTAGATGATACTTTAAAACGTTGGAACCAACGGTGTTGAAAGTATTTTTATAATATCGCTTTAATACCAGTGGTGTTAAAAATATTTTTTGATATTGGTTTAAAACCAATGGGGTTAAAGGATATCTTGTTTGGAAACATTTATGTGCTGTGGCGAGAAAAATATTTCTTGTATTTTTGAGAGTAAACTGTGTGGTAATTTTGTATGTCACACACATGTTTAAAATGTTTTTTTAAATTTTGTTGGAAGCCACAGACATGTTGTTTGAAAAAAAAAAAAAAATGTTTTGATGTTGTTAAAAATTTACTTTACGAATTGTTTGTTTTTATTTTGTTGCTTCGAGAACGAAGCAATTGTCAGTTTGGCCGTATAAGATAAATGGTTAGAGTTGCTATTTATTTCTTGAAATTGCTACTAAACTCTTTAGATTTTGCTTAAGAATTAATTCTAAACCATTGACATTTTATTTGTAAACAGAGGCACGTCAAAATGATAGACAAAATACTACAGACGTAACAGATAATATATAGCAGCTAATCCAAAGGTCTTACATGGTGAAATTGATTTTATTATATTTTAGAAGTAAAGTAATTGTAGATTTAAATAGAGTATAATGTGGAATTTTGAAGTGTATAAATTTAAAACTAAAGTTTAATCTCTATTGTCGACTCTATTGAATTTGAGTTTTATATGGTATCATTATACTTATGGAAAGGGTAGCCAAAGGGCTATAAATGGCTCTGCTTTGACGGTAGACATCATTAATTTTCCTATTTTTAATAAGAAGCTGTGACATACCTACAGGTACGAATATTGTTGATTTTATATTTCTATTGTTATACTATGTATGTTGTTTAATGTGTAATTTGTTATTCAACTGGTATTCCTTTGTAATAGTTTATGCTTATACCCGATGTGGGTTGGATATGTTATGGTAATACCATAGTTGTATCTATTTTTCAATAATTGTGGATAGACACCGCCGAGTTTTTTCTTGCCAGTTCTTTCTCTCGGTAGATATGCTTTTTCGAACTGGCGGTAGATTTTTCTTAAAGGAAATAATAAATTATTTAATGATAAAGCAATAAGTAATGGTAAAGATAAACTTTGATATGGAGGGATTTTTCCCTGAATAAAACAGTTTATTTCCTTATACAATCTTTTATTTTGTTTTCTACCTTCAACCACGCCCTAGCTTATTGATAACGAACTAAGGTTTAGACTCTCAGTAGGTTGATTCCTGACTCTATTGTCTCTATACTTCTGAGGCTAATCTAGCAAGCGCATCGTGAAACGTTAGTAAATACGGTTTTAAGTAATTCATGTAATTCCATAGAGATATAATTCATTCATCCAAGTGTAATTCATATACATTATACATGGCGAAATAAAACAAAGTTAAAATGACATAACGTCATTAAATTGCATTTTCAATTTATTTTTTACCTTATTCGTTTCACACCTCGCCGACCTTGTCATTGAGCTGGTACATGTAAACAAAATTGCGACGTACCTAATCAAATTTTATCGTACCTAGTTGTTGCCAATGAAACATTTTCCGAGTTAAAAATGTTTCAAAGTCAAAGTCAAACGATTTATTCAAAATAGATACCTAATAAATTACTCTTTTTGATTGTCAGTTGTTGGATTTGTAAGATATAGTGGTGATAATTATTACGCAAACTTAAAACTAAAGCCACGAGGGTTCCAAATGCGCTCAGGTCTGAGAAGAGCCCACAACAAACTCAGCCGGGTATTCTTTTTACTATCACCACTTTACAAAAGCATTTTAACTTATTAGAACTATCACAAATACGTTAAGCAACTCATTCCCAAGCTTGCTTATCATTTAAATAATCTTTTAAATTGTAATAAGATTATTCAATTAGTTTACGTTTTATGAATATATTTGTTTTTGACCAAGAAATTTTCACGTTAGTAGGTAAAAGCAAGCTATGCCAGAGATAAAAGGTAACAGACAGACGCACCTGCGTCCTGCACCTACAAAATTTGTTTCGATATAGGTATATTATCCTTGAAATCTTTCGTTACTCTCACGTTTTAACTAAGGAATTTTCCTGTACAACTGAGGTTTTTCCAGCTGTAAATTAAATGCTTTTATAGCTATGACTGTCTCTTTCATCAAACAATTTTATGCGATAAGTAGAACCATGAAAAGATATTAGATTTACCTTATAAAATACATTACAAACTTTATGTGGATGTATTTCTTAAATCTCTCGTTTCTCTGTTGGAAGTTGGAACTAAGCAATTTTCCTGTTGAACTGAGAATTTTCCAGCTGTAGCTTGGAGCTTGACTGTCTCTTTGATCAAAGTTTGTTAAGTGATAGAGCGATGAAAAGCTGACAGACTGAACATTGCATATAAAATTTGTGAGGTATAATATTTCTTAAATCTTTCGGTAGGTACTACCTGTGGAACTAAGGAATTTCCCGAGAAATTAAGGAATTTTCCCGTGGGATTAAGAATTTCCCAACTGTAAAAGAAATGCCTTTATCCAGAAAAAGCTATCTCTGTGCATCAAAATTAGTTTAATGAAAAATTAATAAACAGGCATCCTATATTTTTGTTTGGATGTGGATGGTCGGTTCAAACCTAACTTTTTGCGTAGTCACGTTACAATTTTCATCTCCAACGCTTCAAAATGGAGATAATGGGGTTGTTAATGACCGGAAAATATATTTTAGTATCAAATATAGAAGTATAAACACGATTCATTGTTTTCTGATTCCACAGTGGAGCTGCGAGCGAGCTGCCTTTAGTCGTCTTGCGTCGGCCCGGCGGCGCGGACTGTACAAACGACGGTTCTTGACTGTTCGAATTTGGAATAGAACGTCGCGAGTGCACGTAATCTGTGTTTTTATTTTTTTTAATTATTCCTACCTGACTGTACTTCTTTTGTGATCTGTGCCAGGATTTTTTAAGGATACAAGGAGGTTCGTTAATTTTTTTTTATATTTAGATTTTTGTTTAGGGAAATGGAAATGGTGGGTCTGTTTTTCACTGTCAATACTTTAAATATGTTAAATGATTTTTATTGTAATATTTTTTAATTAATATTTATTTGGGATTGGTCCATGTGTGCTAGAATTTTATTTGTGACCAAAGAGGTCTATTTCTTTTTTTTAAATTGACTGTCAGGGAAATTACCTATATTTTTTATTGTCTATGGAAAAGTCGTAGAATTCAAATTATGTGAATTGATGTTAAGAGGTTGATGAAATAGATATTTTGTCATGCTATCTGACGATGTGAATTACCTACTTATATATTGTTCTTATATTGTAAAAGTGCACGAAAGAAGTGGTTTGTTGTTAGATAATCGCAGTTTTTCCATTGTTGCAAGGTTTTTTCTTGATTCGGTCAACTGACTCCACTTAAACTTTCCGTTTCGTGCAACTGATTGTGAGGGGGAAAAAATATATTTTGCATTAGGGTGTAGGACGAAGCCAGGTTACATTATTTTAATGTATTATTAGAATATAATATTTATCGTCAAGTCTACATCTATAATATAAAAATGAATCACTAAATGTGTTGCTCATTGCAAATCTCGAGAACTGCTGAACCGATTTTGCTAATTCTTTTTTTATAATATTCCTTGAAGTACGAGAATGGTTCTTACGGAGTGAAAAATTTAAAAAAATTGAATCGACTGTTAGGCTGAACGAAGTTCGCCAGGGCAGCTAGTTGTAAATAAAATACAATTACTTTACATAAATAAAATTCTATTAAAAACATACCCTAACTAACTACTATATTTATTAATAAGTACATATACTTACAATTTTTTTCATTTAGACAATAGGTATGTATGTAAAACAATCTAAAAAATATATATTCTACTTAAAAATTAATAATGGCTATTATGTCTATTAAGTTTTTTGAAAGTAGATTAGGTATTTACTTTTATTTACTGGTTTAATTTTTTACTTGTAAAAATATACAAAGCAGATATTTTCAAAACCATACACGCTTTTTTTCAAAAGGAGTCCAAGGTTTGTTAGTAAACAATTATTACCAACCAAAGACAATTTTTTTTTTCATACAAGGCTACATGCTAATCGTGCAACCAGTTTTTTTTAATTAACTCACGGATACATAACGCAAAGGAAACAAACAAAGGAGTTAATTTTAGTCAGATGAATAATAAATAATAATTGATATAGAGTTAGTATTAAATGAACAGTTGGTACAAACAGGCGTGCCTTTGCGGAAACAATCATGACATGCAACAAAATGTAATAAATGAAATTGGTTTAGCGTTTCTCTTCCTTAATTTCGCTGATTTATTACAAATCCATACTAATATTATAAATACCAATCTATATCTACATAATATTATTTACAAATTCAAATATTTGCTATCATCATCTTCTATATTATTACTTAAAAAAGGAATAGCTGACTGACTGACTGATGTATCAACGCACAGTTCAAACTACTGGACGAATCGGGCTGGGCATGCAGATTGCAGATAGAGGTAGCTATTATGACTTAGACATTGGCTAAGAAAGGATTTTTGAAAATTCATTCCCTAAAGGCAGCCTAAAGTGGTAAAGCGGGGTTTGAAATTTGTGTAGTCCACGCGAACGAAGTCGCGGGTATAAGCTAGTGTACTTATAATAATATTGTGGTAGCCTAGTGGTTAAGACGTCCGCCTTCCAATCGGAGGTCGGGAGTTCGATCCCGGGCACGCACCTCTAACTTTTCGGAATTACATATATGCGTTTTTAAGTAATTAAAATATCACTTGCTTTAACGGTGATGCTTTAACGGTGAAGGAAAACATCGTGAGGAAACCTGCATGCCTGAGAGTTCTCCATAATGTTCTCAAAGGTATGTGAAGTCTGCCAATCCGCACTTGGCCAGCGTGGTAGACTATGGCGAAAACCCTTCTCACTCTGAGAGGAGACCTGTGCTCTGTAGTGAGCCGGTGATGGGTTGATCATGATGAGGATGATCTACTCAACTACATATTAAAGGTATACTTACCATTTTTAGTATTTTTGGCTAGACTTCACTACACCTTTGAGAACATTATGAAGAACTTATAAACAGATTTCTTCACAGTGTTTTCCTTCACCGTTGCCCAGGATAGAACCTCCGACCCCTCAACTACGAGGCCGACGCGCGACGTCTGAACCACTATAGGCTATCACCGCTTCTTGTTAGTTGGTTATGAAATATTGAATAGATCACAGACTAGGTAATTCTCTAGGCACTAGAACACGGTTACCTAATTAGTGATACATGAATCCTCAGGCGTGCGCTAGATTATCTGATATTTTGATTTCAGTAAATAAATAGGTAGGTAGTTAAATTACAGGCTCAGACTATAAGGTATTTATGAATCATGAAAGTTACATACTTTCAAAGTTTTACAATACGACAAATAGGTAGCCATCTGGTTTAAGTCCCGCATATTGCTAATGCGCGTGGCCGCCATTTTAGTGACGTCAGCACTAGACTGAAGTTTCGAGCTGATGGTAGCTAGGTTATTATATTTTTGTATAGGCTGACGTCAAAATGACGTCATTTCGATGTTAATGAGATATGGTTCCAACGCAATAGCAATTTGCGGGACTTTATAGAGTCATTTATTAGTCTGGAAATATTATTTTAAATTTAAATATGTCTATAATACATTGAACTAGCAGTTAAAAATCCCGTGGAAACTCTTTGATTTTCCGGGATAAAAAGTAGCCTACATCCGTAAGCGGGATGCAAGCTATAGTTCGCGACAGGTCGACATGGCAATCTGGGTGGGGACGAAACGCACACCCGCATAACCCCCCGCACTAACCCGGTGCGGGTTAGCGCGGGGGTATGCGGGTGTGCAGGGCGTTCCCTCCCCGATTGCCATGTCAATCTGTCGCTTACTATAATTCTAACCTGGGTAACATAATAGCCTCTTAAAACCGCGAGAGCATGAGATATGGTCATAAACCCGTCTCTCTCTCACGGTGTCATTGTACACGAGAATACTAGAAACCTAATACGATGAAAGTTCTATAATAAATCTGATTTCTTCTATAGCCACTCACCTACTTATTTATAGAATCTATACTCATTATAAATGCGAAAGTGTGTCTTTCTGTCTATCTAAAGTTAGGTACCTTTGCACGGTCTACCTACGGTTTTGTAGATAAGTACAGAGGTAACTTGCATCTACGAGAAGAACATAGACTTCTTTTTATCCCGGAAAAAACAAAGAGTTCTCATGGGCACGGGATCTCTCGCATTTCGAATTTGCGGTATCATAGTTCTTATAATATTTCTATAATAAACTTACCTATCGAACATAATTTAAATAGAAATATCACTTTTCTACTGTTTTTATTAGATTGTGTAAGTACTTATTTCAAGACTAGCTTTTTTAAATCGTCTAACAATCCATTGATTGCCGTCATTCTATCTCCGTTTGAAAAACTGATCCCATCCTGAAAATTCGGTGATTTTCCCCAACTTATGGCCTATCTAGTTAGTAGATAGGTATAAAATGCATGTGACTACGTCCACATGGATGTAGATTTTAAAAACCCGTGGGAACTATGAATTTCCGTGTACCAACTTATATTATGTATAATAATAAAATAATAATAAATATTGTGATTAATAATAATTATGGTCTGAAGAACGAATCCCTTTTAAATCTATGAATTCTTCATGAACCTTGAATGAAGCCTAATTCCAAAAACTATTCGAAAAATCTGAATATTGGCTTACAAAACCAAATGATTTTATCTTCTGTAAAATTCACTAGAATGACTAAGTAGTAATAGTAAGACACCGGGGTAGTTTCCACCCCTATGTCGTCAACATTCCATGTACGCGTACGAAACGCTTTGCGTCATCATTCCTTATAGGTACGCATGGCTAGGGTCTGGAATACTCTTCCGAGATCAGTGTTTCCTGACAATTATTATAATCCGGGTATCTTTAAAACAAGAGTGAATAGGCACCTTCTAGGCAAACGCGCCCCATCTTAGGCCACACCATCACTTCCCATCTGGTGTGATCGTGGTCAAGCGTGCGCCTATAATGAATAAAAAAATTCTTACGCATGTTGCGATAATATTGTACCCACAAAACTTATTGACTTATGAACCAAACGACAGAATCACAGAAAAATCTGTTAAGTACTTTGTCGTCACTTTTTGTCCGCTCTAACCTTCGTAACACGCAAAAAGGTGAGTTTTTCACTCAGAGCCTCACTCGGGCGTTATGGCGAGTGTTCTTGGTTTACTTTGGCGAATTAGGGTACTGTAACACTTACCGGTTGTTTGGAAATAGCCCTCAGTATTGTATAGACAAGGGCAAGGACAATTTTATTTAATCGTAATGTACACTTTAATTTTTTTATTGACATAGTAATCCATACCTACTTCCATACTGAGTATTATAAATGCAAAAGTGTGTTTGTCTGTCCGTCTGCTTTTCACTACCCATCCGTTTAACCGATTTCGCTAAGCTTGCACATAGACTACTTTTGATCAAGGAAAATCAATCCCACGGGATTTTACAAAATCTGAATTCACTCCGACGGAGTCGTGGGCATCATCTAGTGTAAAATAAATGCAAGTAAATAAAGTAAACTTGATTATGTCGGCGGCTTCGTCCGCGTGTATATACTTAGGTTTTAAAAACTTAAGTCTCGCAGGAACTATTTGACTTTGCGGGATAAAATGCATATATCTATACATTTATTTCTATCAAAGTTAGTGGAGGTGTTAAATATCTCTCTGAAAGAGATTCTGAAGAGATTAAGTTGATTGAGAAGTCCCTCGATCGACGAATTTTTGACTTTAAATCAAGGCTTTTAGGTTCATTTTACTCTGAAGTTATTGTGTTTCGACCAGGGTTGGCACGGGTATAAACAAATGTTTAAAATAAGTGTTCCAAACATGATTTTTTTATTTTAACACTACACAACACTAAAGAAAAATATTGGAATAGCTCTAAACATGTTTTACATTTAAAAAAAATGTTTTTTTCAACTGCCAACTCTGATTTCGATGCTCGAATTCTATCAACGTTGGCGAGGTGTAGTCTCATACTAACCACAATGGTATCTTTTTTGTACCATCTTCAAGGTTGAGAGTCACATGACGGCAGCGCATGCGCTTCTGTTGAGAACAACCTTATTATCTTAATAATTGAGATAAAGCTAACTATCCTACTCGTTAACTATGAGTTATGGGTAAAATATGCGCTTAGACCACACTTCTGTAATTGTTTTGACTTGTAAATTATTAAACAAACGATTTCCTTAAGCAGGTGCAAAGTTTATTCTCAAAAGAACACAAGTCCCGCAAATTGCTATTGCGCTGGAACCATGTCTCATTAACATCGAAATGACGTCATTTTGACGTTAGCCGAAATAAAAGTATACCATCAGCTCGAAACTTCAGTCTAGTGCTGACGTCACTAAAATGCCGGCCACGCGCATTTGCAATTTGCGGGACTTATATTAATGTTACAAGAATTAACTATTTAGCGATAAGACCGCCTTTTTGTACCTAGGTACTTTTAGGGTTCCGTACCTCAAAAGGAAAAACGGAACTCTTATAGGATCACTTTGTTGTCTGTCTGTCTGTCTGTCAAGAAACCTACAGGGTACTTCCCGTTGACCTAGAATCATGAAATTTGGCAGGTAGGTAGATCTTATAGCTGACATTTGGGGGAAAATCTGAAAACCGTGAATTTAGGGTTAGATCACACAAAAATAATTAAACTGTGGTCATGAACTAATAATTAGTATTTTCAACTTTCGAAGTGAGTGACTATATCAAGTGGGGTATACCATCAGCTCGAAACTTCAGTCTAGTGCTGACGTCACTAAAATGCCGGCCACGCGCATTCGCAATTTGCGGGACTTATATTAATGTTACAAGAATTAACTATTTAGCGATAAGACCGCCTTTTTCAACTTTCAACTTTCGAAGTGAGTGACTATATCAAGTGGGGTATCATATGAAAGGTCTTCACCTGTACATTCTAAAACAGATTTTTATTTGTTTTTATGCATCATAGTTTTTAAATTATCGTGCAAAATGTCGAAAAAATACGACTGTAGTACGAAACCCTCATTGCGCGAGCCTGACTCGCACTTGGCCGGTTTTTTAAGATTTCTTTTGTGTAACCTGTCATTTGTGGTTTGTGGTGCAATAATGAATATACGTACATACATATTTTGAAAATTCAACCCCGAAGAAGTTATAGTTATAAATATAGAAGTTTGGTGTAGTACACGCGGACGAAGTCGCGGGAATAAGCTAGTCATTAGTAATTTCATTCACGTCAGACAGATTAAAGTAGGTAAAGTTCTAGATAACAGCTATTATGCAGTGATAATGCTAGTTGTGTACTGCAATGTGCGATTCGTAGAAAAGTTGAAGTTTTATGGCTTGGAAATTTGGGTTATATCAGTTTATGACGGTTGAATACAGTGATATTTAAAACTTTATGCAATAAAAGTTGATGAAACAAAAGTATGAAACTATACTGTTTCGTACATTGAGTTAAATAAGCCCCGAGAAACAAATATTATAAATCAGTAGCATATTCCTTATCTTAATGGTCAATTTCAATTTCAATTTCAATTTCAATTGTCATTTATTGCATTTCCATCATATTAAGTATGTACAAAGTATTATGGATACCCAGTTTGGGTGTCGCAATTTGGTCCTTAGACCTTAGTAGGGAGACTGATATTATTATTTATTTTTATGTTCGTCGTTTAGGAAATCATTTACGGCATAGTAGCCCTTTTCTAATAAAAAGTTTTTTAATGTTTTATGGTCTGGTTATGTTATTTAATTCTGCACTATAGAAAGTGTGGAGAGTGGAACCGCTAGGACTAAGGAATTCCCTGCACTTATCTATAGTATAGCACGCATTCAATTTTTTTCAAAAAAATGTTTAATACCTAGCAACGAACACTAAAAATTAAAAAAAAAAATATCGAATATATTATGATTACAAGAGTTAATGTATAGTTCTATAATAATATTTTATATTATCTTCTTTTTTTTATATATAAAAGGAAAAGGTGACTGGACTGACTGACTGACTGACTGAATGACTGACTGACTGACTGACTGATCTATCAACGCACAGCTCAAACTACTGGACGGATCGGGCTGAAATTTGGCATGCAGATAGCTATTATGACGTAGGCATCCGCTAAGAAAGGAGTTTTTGAAAATTCAACTCCTAAGGGGGTGAAATAGGGTTTTGAAATTTTGTAGTCCACGCGGACGAAGTCGCGAGCATAAGCTAGTATTTTATATGGTCAGAATTACGGGACTCTAGTAGTATGGCAACTCCGTGGTCCTGTGTATGTAAATAGATCAACACTATCTGTCATATTTGTACTGTCTTATAAGGATTTTTGGCTTCTGCGGGTATTTATCACCTCGTGTGAAGGTGAGTAATGACTCATTCCGTTGAGATAACGTGCCAACCTGAAAGAGGGAAATTTTGTTTACGTTATTTATAACAAAATCCATTTGCCTTCTTATTAAGTATCTCACTAGCGTATGCTCACGAGTTTGTCCGCGTGGACTACCCCCTTGGAGGTTTCTCTCTCCGGTCGTTCCTTCATTGCTGAAGATCGTGGTCCTGGCAAACTGCCCTCGAATGGCTTATCTGTTTCCATCGGCTTCTGTCGGTGGCCATTTTTACAATGTGATGAAATCCACACCTGCTCGACTCCTTTAGCTGGTCGGACCACCTAGTTGGTGAGCGGCCTCTCGGTCTTTTGCCCTCAGTGTTGCCCGTCACTATGAGCTTTTCTAAGCTGTCGTCCCCCCGCCGTATGATGTGGCCGAAATATGAGAGTAATAGTTGGTAACATATGGAGGAGAGTCGAGCAGTGATCCCGAGTTGCGAAAGGATAGACACGTTTGTGCGCTTGGCAGTCCACGGAATCCGTAGCATCCGCCTCCAGCACCACATTTAAAACGCATCTATTCTTTGCCTTTCTCTTGCTTTGATAGTCCATGTCTCTACTCCATACATAAAAATTGGGAAGATTAAGGCACGAACGAGACGGGTCTTGGTTTTGAGTGATATGCCTCTGTTCTTCCAAATCCCAATTAATCCTGTCATGGCATTTTTCGCCATCGCAATGCGTCTCTTTATCTCTGGCACACAACTGCCATCATTGCAAATTTGGGATCCAAGGTAGATGTAATTCTCCACGACATTCACAGAAATTATTGGCAGCGCTTTTCCAGCCAATAAAATTTATGGGGCAGAGCTTACAATCCTATGCCCCTACGGTTTCAAGCAACAGTTTGGTGAGGTCAGAATATCCTTGGAGGTTAAATTTTCAAAAATCCTTTCTTAGCAGATGCCTAAGTCATAATAGCTATCTAATAGGTATCTGGTTTTACATTGGTTAATGCCTGTAACTTCGTCCACATGGATTTGGTTTTAAAAAATCACGTGGGAACTTTTTAGTATTCCGGGATAAAAAGCCGTTTCCAAGTGCAGACAGACAGACTGACACTTTAGAATTTACAGTATCAGTATGCATATCGATGTCCCGGTCAGAGGCGTCTTTACCTATGGTCAGGGTGTGCGGCGCACACGGGCGCCGGGTCTAAGGGGGCGCCGAGCGCCCTCTAATGAGACACCTCCAAAGATGCGTCGATGCCGGCGCTCTCAAAGACCCTGCGCTCGTTTTATGGCCGACGCCGTCATCATTTAAAATCATCCTTTAAAATTGCACCATTTGCATCCGAATTTCCGTTTGAAAATATAACTGTTAGTATTCCATTTTGACCCTGCTCCTACTAGACTAGAGGGCGCCAGGGTACTGGTTGCACACGGGCGCCACAAGGGCTAGAGACGCCTCTGGCCCCGGTCGTCCTTTCGGCAATTATGGCAGCTCTAATCTAAAGCCACCGTTAGATATTTCGGCTTGCATCATAATCATTCATCTCTACCCATTGCCCCGACTGACTATAATGAGGGCGGGTTTCCTCTTAGAACCACAAACAAGGGTTTAGACCATAATTAGTCCACCACACTAGCCAAGTGCAGATTGGCGGACTTCACACACCTTTGAGAAACCTGGAAAAATTAACAGGCACGCAGGTTTCCACACGATATTTTCCTTCACCGTTAAAACAAGTGATTTTAAAACGCACATAGCTCTGTAAAGTTAGAGGTGCGTGCCGGGCATCGAACACGGATCGAATAGAGGCCGACTTCTTAACCACTAGGCTATCACTACTTTCGGCTATACTTACACTTATACGATCCGAGTCCGTGAAAATACGGACATTAAAACTCGAACCAAACTCAGATATTGCGTACTAATCTCTGATCTTCTAGCTATACAGTGGACATCTTTGACATATCTACGTCACATGTCCGATTTGAATCCGAGGCACATCCGAGACATTTTCACGGATCTCGGAGAGAACTCGTATGACGGAAGTCGGAGCTAGTGCGTAAGCTACCATACAAATAGATCAATGACTACTTCGGAACGTATTTTCACGGATTCGGATCGGATGCAGTGCGCAATCGCCCTAACTCTATAAAATACAATTTCTTTAATAAAAGAAGCAGTCAAAAAGCAATAGACGCAAAGAGTATAGTTTTTGTTTGAGCCGCCGCAATTTTTTGTCTGACCGAACTTGCGTCACTGTCGAGTGACTGATGTTGAGTAATCGATGCAATGCACCCTACACTGTAGGTACTAGGTACAGAACACCGGAACACCCAATTGAACAGTTTCGTTGATATGAATCACCGATTGCTAACTCCTTAGACGGGACGGCGCAGCTTACAAGGTCTTGTCGTTCTAAATAATATCTAAATAAAATATGTGTCCACGTACGACGTACGTATTGAAAGTTGAAATAAATCTGTTTTATATCCTGTGATAGCCTGGTGGTTAAGACGTCCGCCTCTTAATCGGGAAGTGTTCTTTACAGAGCTATGTGCGTTTCAAAATCACTTGATTTAATTAACGGTGGAAAAAAAAAATCGTGAGGAGAGACTGCATGTCTGAGAGTTCTCAAAGGCGTGTGAAGTTTATCAATCTGCAGTTAGCCAGCGTGGTAGACCATGACCAAAACCTTTCTCATTCTAAGAGGAGACCCGTGCTCTGTAGTGAGCCGGGCGCGGCGATGGGTTGATCATAATAGTAAATATATCCATATTCACACTACATTCTGAAAGTGTGACTGACTGTCTATTAGCTTTTCACGGTCCAATCTGTTAGTACGATTTTAACGTTTGGTACAGAGATGGTTTTTATCTCGGAGAAGGACATACTCGTACGGTACTTTTTAACTCGGATAATCAAAGACTTCACAAATACTTTTAAAGACCCTGCTGTTTAACTGAAATAAATTCCAAACAACATTGTGTCTGCAAAATTTCAACTCGAACGGGCGATTGAAAGTACTTAGCTGGAAATCAGTTAGGAATTTCAACAAAATGGCAACATACGAACCAGTCAAAATAATAAAACATAATACTGGCTTCCCACGGTGCTGATTATCATGCAAGACCGACGACCACGGACAATCACGCACCGCGCACGAGGCTCGAACGTCGACGACGACACGTGTCTGCGCTACCGTGGCGCGTGGCAACCACGAACGATACTCTTCTCATGGTGCGTACGTCCGCAATATTACACACCGTGGGAAGCCGGTATAACTAGGATAGATATATTCGATGCGTATATTATCTATATATATAAAAGGAGAAGGTGACTGACTGACTGACTGACTGATCTATCAACGCACAGCTCAAACTACTGGACGGATCGGGCTGAAATTTGGCATGCAGATAGCTATTATGACGTAGGCATCAGCTAAGAAAGGATTTTTGAAAATTCAACTCCTAAGGGGGTTAAATAGGGGTTTGAAATTTTGTAGTCCACGCGGATGAAGTCGCGAGCATAAGCTAGTTTTTGATATTATTACAATGGAGTTTAGTACCAAATAATTAATATTTCACTTATATCTAAATTATCCCGTGAATTAAATATCAATTAAAACCGTTATCATCCGAAATCATCATTAATTTAATGGCCCTAACTAATTTGTATTCTCAAATTAGACCTGCTATGCCAGTGGTAACCGCAAATTTTGATATTATTTAATAGCTAATAATATATCTGTTTGTTTATCAATTATTCAGGCTAACGGCGTATTTAAGCTTTGAATCTATCAAAAAGTAGTTAGGTAGGTACGTGTAAATTTTTTGTAACTGTTAATAATTTTATCGAAACAAATTATTATTTATTGTTCGTTAGGCAGTTTCAGTAAAAATATCGTTTATTTATATTTATTTAAACATCATTATTACTTCATTATTGCTAAATAGAATATTATTATATATAGAATAAAAAAGATACTATACTTAAAAACAAAGGGCGAGACCTTATCACTGCAGTGATCTCTTTTTTTTTACTTAAGAATTTACCTATAGAACTGTAAGACGGGGAGTTGCAATTTTCAGGGAAGGCGAACTGATGTTAAAGTTTACTACCAAAAACCAGCCAAGTGCGTGTCGGGCCACGCGCGGTGTAGGGTTCCGCAGTTAACTTCATGTAAGAAATTTTTAATTAAAAAAAAGCTGACTGACTGACTGATCTATCAACGTACAGCTCAAATTAATGGACGGATTGGACTGAAATTCGGCATGCACATAGAGCTATTAAAAGTCAAAAGTCAAAAAGTTTATTCAAAATAGGTAACAACATACGAGAGATAAGAGATAACAGAAGGGTACAAACTGCAAAGCATGCCATCATCATCAACAATTCAGTTTGGCCATAGTCCATCACGCTGGCCAAGTGCGGATTGGCAGATTCCACACACCTTTGAGAAAATTATGGAAAACTCTGAGGCATGCAGGTTTCCTCACGATGTTTTCCTTCACCGTCAAAGCAAGTAATATTTAATTAATTAAAACGCACATAACTCCGAAAAGTTAGAGGGGCGTGCCCGGGGTCGAACCCTCGATCTTCTGAATAGGAGGCGGTCATCTTAACCACTAGAGTCTAGTGCTAGTAGTTTTTTGCAAAGCATATGCAAAGTCTTCTTGCTAAGTGGTAATAGGTACCTATAAATCTCAAGTTTGTCACAAATATTGGATCTCTACCTCTCCCTAAGTTCTTCGTTCGAAACGCTCTGACCTTTAAAACGACCGCATTCGCCGTCGACCGTGGGAGGTCACGGTTAACGATTAGTCAACATCACACAATAGCTATAATTTCTATGGACTTTTTTGATAATTCGTACAACAAAGAAATGTATGTATGTGTAAGAAGAACCTACTACATAAATGATGAGAAAGTACTTTTGAATAACGACTTCTTTAGACTGGTAACTGGTCGCCATCTTTCGAACCATGTTCATAGATGTCGTTTTATTTTTTATCCAATGGTGCGTCAATACTGCGCTATGTTTCTTCACTTTTTAAGCTATGCCTTTTTTTTTAAATAGAGATAGCGAGCAAACGTGCAGGTGGGTGATTTGAAACACCCAGCCGCGAAAATTCAAATTGTGTGTAAGTGCAAATCTGGGAAAATTCAGAAAATTATCTTTCAGGTACAAATATGAAGTAAATGAGTATTTTTGACCAAAGTTTTCAAGGAAAAACATGTAGATGCATAAATGTAATGCGCGCAAAAGTCATTACCATAAGCCTTCGATGATATTTTTAATGCAAAATAATAAGAATTGATTAATTATAATGAATAATATGTTAATAATGAGATATTTGAGCTATTGTATTGATAAATAATTGTTGTGTTGCAGTAATAGTAAGGATTCCTATTATTAATTCTATTTGTGTACCTATTCAAATTTGCACACCATAGTATGGTAGATTGTAGCTCGAAACAAAAATTGTAATTCTATTTGTATTTGTATCTACTATTTTCGAAAAACTAACTAAAATTTGAATTTTCGCGTCTAGGTCTATCAAATCAGTGATTACCGTTGCCCATGAACATTTGCAGTAGCAGAGAAACTGCCGATGCGTTGCCGGCCTTTCAGGAATTTGTTGGTCCGCCCTTGAATAACCCCATGTTGTAATCTAGTGGGAACACCGCCGATGGGAGTTGGTTCCACAGTTTTCATGTGCTTTACTTATCAGCACTGACCCGCTAAAATTTTAAGAACAACACAATATTCCCTTCTTTCCATTCCGAACCAGTGGTAGATGCATCCGACTATTCGAAAGTACTTGTAAAAGTTTATTTGAATAAAAAAGATTTTTATTTTATTTTATTTATTTATTATTTATTTACTTAATAAATAATAAATAATCAAATGAAATTCAAATTACTGAAAATTAAAAATCAATTAGGTAAGTAGGTACGTCTTACAGGAATAGGAAATAATAGAAATTTTTTCAGACAAAGAATTTGGAAAAAAATGAAAATGCGTTCTTGAAAAAATTAGGTTTACCTAAATTTTTATTTTTTGTTATATCTTACTTAGTATCTTAAATATTGTATACGTAGCTATATTTGTATTATCTCTATATATAAAAATGAATCGCTGAATGTGTTGCTGATCGCAAATCTCGAGAACAGCTGAACCGATTTCGCTAATTCTTTTTTCATAATAAATTCTTTTACTAATTCCTTGAAGTATGGGGATGGTTCTTACGGAGAGAAAAATTAAAAAAAAATCCTGAAAAAGAATCGACTGTTAGGCGGTACGAAGTTCGCCGGGGCAGCTAGTATTTTATAAATGGTCAAACTTATCAATGTTATATGAGTAAGTAATACTTAACAAGTTTTCTGTATGTGCCATGAAGTAGGTAATCTTTCGCATACTGTTATTTATAAAACCTCTTATCTTTTTCAGAAAACCAGAATCAAAGCGCATATAGAGGTACGTGGCCTTAACTACATTTTATACAATATATAAATCGTAGCTGACTCATTAAAATTATGCATCGCATTATATATGCAAACACAAAGAAAACACGAATTTGGTCATTTTTTTATGCTAAGTACATAATTATTTAGAGATTCTTCGTGGGACTGCATCATCGCCAACAATTTACCTCCATCGGACCAAGCCCAAACCTGTCTGAAATAGAAAAAATTAAGTACTCGTATATAAAAACAATAAAACATCTTAGAGGATCGTGGCTTGGTTAGTTTTTTGTTTATTTGATTCATAAATAAAATATTTAATTAACATAATGTTGTCATACCTACTAGTAGATACCCATTGTGCGGTATTTGTGATTTTAACTGGTTATTATTACCGGTAAATGTACCTAGTTAAATTTTTATAATCAAGGTCTTATCAAATCAAATATAATTTAATTCTACTTCGAATAAAAGTATATAGTGCATAAATTTTTTGAGATTTCTCTCGCCAATTTAGCTCTATGTGTCATATTGTGTCATGTCAAAAGTACTATTTAAGGAGCCGTACTTTTGACATGACTGTTGAAACAATATTATCTAGAGCTAAAATGGCGATTGAGATCTTAAATGAGATCTCAAAAAGTACGCACTGTAAGTAGAATATCTGCACAATTTGATTATAGAATTAGAAAAGAGTGCAAATCATCGTCATGATCATCATAACAACCCATCGCCGGCCCACTATTGAGCACAGGTCTCGCTCTTAGGCTGAGATCTATAGGGGTCCCTTTGACTTTGCTCAGACTTAAGATTGAGTTAAAACGAGTCAGATTTATGTGAGAGATATAGCTCTGTCTCGTTTTAACTCAATCCTAAATCTGAGCAAAGTCAAAGTGCGTTTTATAGATCTCAGCCTTATATAATAAGAAGCCCATAGGAATCTTAAAGATTTCTGTAGTTTAGAGCCCGCTGCCGAATAGGTGGCAAACAATGAGGTTTTTCGTAAGTCGTGATAGCTTAGTGGTGGAGACGTCCGCCTCCTATTCGGGAGGTCGCGGAGGTTCAACCTCCAGCATTCACCTCTAACTTTTCAAAGCTATTTGCGTTTTAAGTAATTTAATTTCAGTTAATTGTCAGTTAATTTCAAAATATTGTCAGTTAATTTCCATGTTCAAATACATCTTTTAAGTACCTGTAGGCACTTCAGAAGGCTATATTTGGCGGTACACTCAACATGTAATCGCGGTATTAGGTACTGTGCGTGGAACTACAAAGGAAATCACTTAGGTGTCAAGCGTTTATTAAGATATAAATAGAATTATTAGCAGGAAGGGCATGCTTCATGTTTATATCGAACTAGTTGATGCCTGCGACTTTGTGTGAAATTAGGTTTTGAAAAAACACGTGGGAGCTCTTTGATTTTCCAGGATAAAAAGTAGCTTATGTCACTCAGCACTCTCCAGGCCTTTAACTATATCCATGCAAGAAATCACGTTGATCAGTACCCGTAGTACAAGATTTTACGTCTCACCAAACCAAACCAAATTCGAGAGTCGAAATACTTCCGCGTTACAGTAAACTGGATCTTAAATGCCTTGTTTTAAAGCTCAAGTTTGTCTACACTTCTACAGCCAGCGCTCCAAGCGGAAACATTGCGAAATTAAAATCAGTGGCATTGAATATTTGAGTTCAATTCAAGGCTCTTTAGGTCCATTTTACTTTGATGTTATTGTGTTTCGACTCTCGAATTCTAGCAACGTTTGGTGAGACGTAAAATCTTATACTACGGGTACAGTTGCTCCGTTGCGACGTAATTGAAGGACAAACCAAAAAACTAACACACTTTTGCATTTATGATAATTATGGGTTGTGATTTATATTCTACCGATATGAACCGATTTTTGTTCTTTCGATATTGATATTGAGGGTAAAATAGGGGTAATATAAAATATACGTTAAACTTAAAAGCTTTTATGTGAAACTCTTTTATAAATTATAAATTATAGATTTTATCATCATAATATGTCATTTTATATCTTATTTATTCCCATCTAGAATTTCGCTAGGTCTAAGAAATGTCGCAAATGAATGAAAAAATATTTATTTTGTGAAGTACCTACTTCTCTCGGCCTCCAGGTGGTTGTGTAATAAATCAAGCCTAACACTCAAAACGAGACAAATGTAGGTACCGCGGGACAAATTATAATGAATACATTTTTCCTGACATTTTTTGTTTAGTCTAACTGATGTGCGGACGCGAAGCGATTTCTAATTTCAACTGCATTGATGAAAAAATGTGTGGAAGCAACCAGCTGAGCTTCAGTTGCCCACAAGATAATGTAGTATACGACAGGTCGACATGGCAATCGGGGTATGAGGTGAGTTTTAGGGGGGGCCTGCACCCGCGCTATCCTACTCCTATTGCTGCACGAGACAGTGTTTTCGACTTTTTTTGATAGGTTGTAGCTTCTTTTTTTATCCACAGGCTGATGTTGGAGAAAGATTTTATGCATTGACAAACAACAGACATCAGTCTTAAACACATTTTTTTCCTTACGAAACGTGGTCTACGGTTCTATTCTATTATAATATGTATAGATTGCAAAGGTTAATTAAGTGATCTAAAGTTACTAGCGTTTCGTAAGCTTTATCGTCAACTGAGCAAGGTTGAGGGCGAAATGGAAACTGATTGATCTTCCATTACATTACTCCTCGTACCCCAATTTTGTGAGATTGAAAGCTTGAGATTAGTTTACATTATTTATAACTCCCTTCTGATATTAACATGATCAAATTGGAAACCGCAAACCGGAAACGAAAGTTTAAATTTACATGTGAAGATTTTCGATTATATACAGGTAACCAGAACGCTAGCAAAAACTAAGACAGGTGATAGGAAAAAAGCAAAAAAAAAAAATCTTCAAAACAAATGGAAATCACTCACGATAGTCATTTTGTAAAAGTTCACGATATATTGCAAATAAAACATCTGACCGACGCTAAACGTTAACGAACGTTGTGTAAGTAGATCGTTGGGAGTCAATGCCACGTGGGGCATTGACCAGAGTTTTGCACGCTGTACATTGCGGGTTTGAAAAATACTAAATCACTAAAACTACAAAATGAAGCAAATGGTTATCGGAATTGGATTGTGTTTAGGTAGGTAGTAAGTCTTTGCTAGCGTTCTGATTACACTCTGTATATTCAGAAGAAAGAATGAGAAAAGGAAATAAAGGATACTTATTTCTTAAATTGTGCCACACATCACATATTATAAATAAGAGTTGGTTATCCCGGTAAAGCCAACATGCCTCAAGCAGAAGAAGCGCCGGAATAAACTGTATCATGTGTGACGTGATTGAACCAACAAACCAACAAACTAATAATCCAACAAACAAACACACTTTCGTATTTATAATATTGGTATAGTTGTGGCAGCGTGAAAGCTCAGAGTCACTCAGCGGGCGATGGAGAGAGCTATGCTTGGAGTTTCTTTACGTGATCAAATCAGAAATGAGGAGATCCGTAGGAGAACTAGAGTAACCGACATAGCTCAACGGGTTGCGAAGCTGAAGTGGCAATGGGCAGGGCACATAGTTCGTACAACCGATAGACGTTGGGGTCCCAAGGTGCTGGAATGGCGACCTCGCACCGGAAGACGCAGTGTTAGAAGACCCCCCCACTAGGTGGACGGAAGACATCAGACGAGTCGCAGGGAGCCGCTGGATCCAGGCGGCGCAAGACCGTGGCGTGTGAAAGTCCCTACAAGAAACCTATGTCCAGCAGTGGACGTCTATTGGTTGATAATGATGATGATGATGATGTGGCAGCGTGGTACATAAATAAAAGGACTGCTCACATATTTTCACTATGTATTTACAATATTATATTATATGGGCTGTATTTACAACATGTGCCGTATTTACATTTCAAACTATGGTGGAAAACGAGGGCTGGAGCTTGATGCTTGACAGAGGTGTCTCGCTCTTGATGTCTCTGAAGTGAATCTGGCCCCCGGAGTTTGCCGAGGGCAGCAGGATTTTCGAATCGTTCCGAATTCAAATGGTGTTCTAAGTGGCAGCTGCAAAGTGCAATGTTTTCTTCGCAGCTGCCAGCCGTAGAAGAGGCCGTATGCCTCTAAATAGTGATTAGGTCATCAACCTTTCTCGAAATAGAACCTTGTACTTGTTACTTATTAAGCTACAATGAACTGCTGTACCGGAGAGGTAGTCAAAAGGTCAATATAAGAAACCTGTCCGTGGCATTGTTTATTTAGCATCTATTGATCGCATGCCAAGTTCCGACTACGCGTCGCCTCATCGTATTGTGCATTGTCTGTGCATCTCAGTATTTATAATAACATAAAGGCCATTCTTATAGCTGTGATAGCCTAGTGGTTAGGACGTCCGCCTTCTAATCGGAGGTCGGGGGTGTGATCCCTGGCACTCTTACTTTTCTTGACCTCTAACTTTTCGGAGTTATGTGTTTTTAGGGTTCCGTACCTCAAAAGGAAAAACGGAACCCTTATAGGATCACTTTGTTGTCTGTCTGTCTGTATGTCTGTCTGTCTGTCTGTCAAGAAACCTACAGGATATTTCCTGTTGACCTAGAATCATGAAATTTGGCAGGCAGGTAGATCTTATAGCTGAGATTTGGGGAAAAATCTGAAAACCGTGAATTTAGGGTTAGATCACACAAAAAAATTAAATTGTGGTCATGAACTCATAATTAGTATTTTCAACTTTCGAAGTGAGTGACTATATCAAGTGGGGTATCGTATTAAAGGTCTTCACCTGTACATTCTAAAACAGATTTTTATTTATTTTTATGCATCACAGTTTTTGAATTATCGTGCAAAATGTCGAAAAAATACGACTGTAGTACGGAACCCTCATTGCGCGACCCTGACTCGCACTTGCCCGGTTTTTAAGTAATTAAATATCACTTGCTTTAACGGTGAAGGAAAACATCGTGAGGAAATCTGCATGCTTGAGAGTTCTCCATAATGTTCTCAAAGGTGTGTGAAGTCTACCAATCCGCACATGGCCAGCGTGGTAGACTATGGCCAAAAGCAAAACCCTTCTCGCTCCGAGAGGAGACCCGTGCTCTGTAGTGAGCCGGCGATGGGTTGATAATGATGATAATAAAAGGCCATTCAGATTGATAGGTATATCAAGGTTGCTTACCACGCAGTTTCTAGACCATTAGAGAAGTAACTGTTTAGATATAAAATCTAGCATCTTTGACCTTCGTTAAGTGGCCATACATAAGCCGATTTCCATCGTACAACCAAATTACCTCTATAAAAGGAAACATTAAAATAAGCCCTGGTGTAAAAGAGGAAATCAGTTTTGGGTGCAATTTTATGTGTCACTTAAAATTTTATATCCACTCGGGTACGAGAAATGAATCGATAAACTTCACTGTTATTGCCTGACAGTTATTGCTGACAATAGAGATGTTGTCTACTAGTCAAATCCGAAAAATTACATCATACAAAAAAATTAAAATGTGTTGATGAATAAATAATTAGTGTTTTCAATTTTTAAAGTAAGATAACTATATAATACCAAATGGGGTATCATACGAAAGGGCTTTACCTGTATATTCTAAAAAGGGTTTTTTTTTAATGCGTAATAGTTTTTGATTTATCGTGCAAAATGACGAAAAATATACCCGAGTGCGGAACCCTCGGTAATTTCTGCGTGAAAATAATTTTTTATGTTAAAAAATTGAAAAATATTTGTCGTTTACGCCATGTGACGTCATTAATCGCTTTCCGTACAGCGTGACGTTAATATTTAATTATTTTAAACATGAATAAAAATCATGACTTTTTTAAATATAATTCTCTTTAATAATTAATTCTAGCCCCATAAACTACCGCTATACAAAAAAAACACGTCATTTTATTACTACAATCCAAGACTATTATGAAAGTTTAGCTCTTATACCTACTCATGATACCTATTTGTACATAGTTTGTACGATGAACTGTTCATTCATTCGTCTTGGCCGATATTAGTGCCATGGCCAGGGCCTGCTAAAAATGTACTGTTCATTGTATGAACTGAAACGTGTGTAATATATCATACTGTACTTGTCTGAACCTACTCAATGCTATCTCTCGTATACCTATTGTTGTCATTAAGTCAGTAAGTCTGTGGCCCAGGTAGGAGCGGGCGCGGCCTGCGGTGCGGCCAGCGTGTAGAATAAACTATATTATATTAATATTTACAATAACTTGGTAGGAAGACGCGCGTACACGTCCTAATCGAGAGCAGCTGCTCGATTGCGATAAACTGACAGCTACAATGTCACGATCGCAATCACCTCTGATTGGTTGACGCTCGCACACTGCAGTGCATTGTTGTAACAAGAATACCATAAATTCAGCCAATCACAACAATTGCGATTGTAATAATATTTTTTTTAAAGAATATTAGCCATGTTAAATGACTGATATTCCCCTTTCAGCACCATCTAAGCGTCAAGCTTGTGCTAGGAGTAGGGTCGACAATAGTGAAACGGAGATTTGAACCGCTGACCTTTCGGTTTTCAGCTCATTTAACCGTTGAGCTATTGAGGTTCTTCTGATGCATGTTTTACGGAATCGACCTACAGGTGGAGAGTATGGCATCGCGCCCGCTGGCCACCCCGCAGGACGCACCCGCGCCCACCTGGGCCGCAGACTAAAGTTTAGAGAAAACTATATTGGATACAAAGTTTCGACTATTTTAGCGTTTAAACTATCGTGAGTGATTTCCATTATATACAATATCTGTCACCGGCTGTACTCACGGATTTAGTCGACGTTAGCCCGACTAGTTTCAAACCCATCCGGGGTCCTTTTCAAGGGAGACAGTTTGCGCACGCCACCCTCACAATGGGCTCTACGGGCAGCGGCACGCGCAGCTCGCAGTCTCAACCGTGACGCGTGCACGAACTGACTCCTTTGAAAAAGGACCCCGGATGGGTTCGAAACTAGTCGGGCTGACGTCGACTAAATCCGTGAGTATAGCCGGTGACAGATATTGTATATAAAGTTTAGATTATTTAGATTTTAGAGCTTGTTTTACAACCAAGCGAAGCCTTAAAACTTGGATATAATTCTTATACATGGATGATGTCATAATATTTCACAGATTAATGGCTGTAATATACCTAGGTAGTTAAAAGTTTTAACAAACCTTATTTTACGAACAAATCTATGGAAAAGTAATTTTATCGCGTGCGTGTTGCAGTCCGTGTATAAGCTGTGATAGCCTAGTGGTTAGGACGTCCGCCTTCTAATCGGAGGTCGGGGGTTCGTTCCCGGGCTCGCACCTCTAACTTTTCGGAGTTATGTGCGTTTTAATTAATTGAATATCACTTGCTTTAACGGTGAAGGAAAACATCGTGAGGAAACCAGCATGCCTGAGAGTTTTCCTTAACACGTTGCGTGCGGTACCGGTCAACGTCGACTTGTATGTGACTTTCAGCTGGTGCGGCGACTAGTTGTTGTGTTTTTTCCTGTGGTGCGGGGGCACTTTTACTATGAAACCTTGTGAGTAGGTAAGAGATAAATATATATTTTTAATTTCCTCCTCAAACCCTAGCATTTTAAACTATTTAATCTGTACAAGTCACATTTGTCTGGTTAGCACCAGAAGGAAAAAAAATTAGCTGTGTGCGGTGCCAGTCATATGCGGCTTGTACGTACGTGTCTGGTATAGCACCACGGAAACAGGCGAAACACCTTCAGTGAGCGATAGTGCATTCAAGAAGCAGTACGTATATCGATTATTATGGTATTATCATTTTCGCGGAAAAAATAGGTATTAAATTATAATTGTGTGTGTGACTAATCATGAAACGGTCACGTCGGATGCTGCAACTTGTTACTGATGAAAACAATGATGATTGCTGGGCAGCAAAAAATCCAAAACAATAGACCATTAACAATATCTCCATCAAATAAGAAAATCCGAGTTTTAAATACGATATTTTATAATTATAATTTTCCTTTGTCCTAATGATAAAAGAGAATCACCATATAACTTAATTATATTATTTACTGTGAATTCATTATTAAAAATATAAAATTGTTCGAATTGAAATTTTTATTAGTCATATTTTAGTTAGAATATCACTTTCATTTCCTTGCAATCTAAATGGAAAGAAAAGTAAATAACTGGGGCATAAAATTGCCCGTTTTATGCACTTGTTATACAATTTACTAAAATATTATGTAGTTTTCACTAATTATAAAATAAAAGTATGACATCGATATTTTTATTTTAATAACAGTCCCATCACTAATCGTCAGTCGATACTTCTTATGTTGCTAGTTCTGCAGGCGCTCCACCAGGTAAAATTGTCTGGGATTTTAAAAGCCTTATATTTTCTAAAATACATGCTATACGCTAAAGCTAAGTCACATCATGATAGTTTGACTCATATACTATCCTCTAATAATATTAAAATGGTCTTACTTAGGTTTTTTGAGGAAATAAAGTTTTGATAATGGAGGTGTACGTACAAATCGTTTATGTCTGGTAACGCACTAGATTTTAGTCAATGTACCAGTCAGATTTTCCTTGTAACGCACTGCGAGTAAGACAGGGAAATATTACGCCGCATTGAACGTGTTAATGTTCTCAAAGGTGTGTGAAGTCTACCAATCCGCACATGGCCAGCGTGGTAGACTATGGCCAAAACCCTTCTCACTCTTAGAGGAGACCCGTGCTCTGCAGTGAGCCGGTGATGGGTTGATCATGATGATGATGATGATGATGTTGCAATCAGAATTTATAAAATTGATATAACCCTGCTTTTATTTTTATTTTATTTTATTTTATTTATTAGGAACACACACAATACATTAATTTAACACAAACTACGACACTTATAGACAAACGCAGGCTGATAAATGTATCTATAAAATGTGTACACAGCATTTGCAAAATATCTAGACAAATAAAAAGAACTTAACTAACTACTTAACTAAACAATTAATAAATCAGTTACTTAGGAGATGAACCCACCGTAAAATGATAAGAGCTTTTTTTTGAATGCAGTAGCTGAGTCATGAAATATGTCGATGCCAGGTATCTTTTTTGATATTTCGTTAAATTTTGCACATATACGCTTAATTGGGGCTTGATTTCCTAGATGAGATTTGGTGAAAGGTATATGGAAGATTTTTGGGGATATAAATTTTAAAAGATTTTCTGCTTTAATTGCCCTGCACCACTATCTAGTCTATTTATTCTATTTATTGGCTAACTGTTTTCCTGTGCCGTGTAATAGAGAAATCCGCAAAAATCATTTTATGATAACATGCAGACCAGGTTGTTGCGGATGCCAATATTTTGACATCCACGGTTGCGGATGCGATTGCGGATTATTAGAAGTTCACATCCGCGGATGTCTGATGTCTGAATTAATGCGAATGTTCCGCATTTGCGGATACGGATGCGAATATCCGTGGTACTCCAGTTCGGTACCATTTCACACTTTTTGATTGGTCAGTTAGCGAACGAAGATATCAACTAACGAACACGCACGAGGCATGCGCTTCTTTTGTCCCGCCCACTTTGTTTTGCAGGTCGTTACTTGATGCAGATGCGGATGTCTGAATTGACGAGAATGTACCGCATTTAAGGATGCAAATGCGAATATCCGTAACACCCTTGATGCAGACAAAAATCGTAATTGGATGTAACTTTGCCTTAATTGCCCTGCACGACTATCTAGTCTATTTATTCTATTTATTGGCTATCTGTCTTCCTGTGCCGTGTAATAGAAAAATCCGTAGTGATATATTCGGCAAATCGTCGTAATATCAGCAATGTTTCTCGCTTTATGGCTCCGTTTCGATGTTTGTTTTCAATCAGCGTGGTAACATTGCATTTTGTGTTTTTTATGATTTTTATACCGGTTTTTATCGCGGAAAAATGTTTGTATATGCGGTTTTATGAACATTGAGATGTCATGGGTGCTAGAGTGCGCAAAGTCCTGTATTAGATATCAGCTAACTGAAAACTTGCATTAGGCATTAATGCCAATGCTTAGGCTAAAAAGAAACGATCATTCGTCAAAAGGTTTTTTGCAAAAGTACATCTATCAATGAAATAAATGAAAGGCATTGGACTGAGATCACAGGTCAAGAAACAAGCACTATTTCGGACTTAAAACTCGGAGGAACTTTTATAAATAGATTTTAGGTACGCAAAGAATGTCTTAGTTTAAGTTTACTATTTAGAAGTTCTAGTTAAGCATGTTGAGTTAGCCTGTAAGTGAGTATACATTGATAGTCCTAAGTTTATATAAGTCGTCATAATTAGTTTTCTTTGTATACCGTTGGCTTCCTATTAAAAAAAAAAAAAAAAAAACCTTTTTGTTTATTTGTTTTCTCAGTAAGAGTTGTTGCAATACCTACATTGCCAAGATTGTCATTACGAGCGGAATTAGTTGAGTGTCTTTTAATTACGCCACAGTGCGCACAAACCGTTGCGAGCAATATTTCACTCAATAAAAAAGTTTTTAGTATTCATAACATTGATGGATGAATTTTGGGACAAGAATGGGTGTTTCCTTTTGTGTCCGATCGTCTCTTGTGTATCGGGTTGCTTGCAAGTAAAACGTTTTTACTTTTTTTATTTTTCTGAAAGTTATCAACTAAATATAATATAATATATAATCTAAATCTAGTTTTAACAGAGGGCCACAAGAGATTACTTAAAATTATAATGAAAACTATTTTATCTATTTTATTTATTTATAGACCAGCGCTTGGCTGCAATTTTCAGACTTGTTGGCAAGTGAACTTTGCATATGAAGCTCTGGCAATCATTTTTCTACGGCAACTAACGTAAACATTTAAACTGACTTAAATTCCAAGCTTCATCGTGATCAACTCATCGAGAGCTCACTAGAGAGAACGCGTCTCCTCTCATGAATTGTGAGAATGGTTTAAACCATAGACATAGTCGTAGATATTTAGACTTGTCACACCAAAGTCAAAGTCAACGTCAAATGTTTTATTCAAAATACGTAATAAATTACACTTTTTGATGGTCGGTTGTTGGATTTGTAAGATGATATAGTGGTAATAATTTTTACGCGAACATAAAACAAAAGCTACGAGGGTTCCAAACGCGCCCAGGTCTGAGAAGAGCTCATAACAAACTCAGCCGGATAAACTCACATTTGTAAACATTATGGAGAACGTTTATTAAGTATGCAAGTTTCCTCCGGATGTTTTCCTTCACCGTTAAAGCAAGTGATATTTAAGTGCGTGCCCGGGATCGAACCCTTGAACTCCCAATTAGGAAGCCGATGTCTTATAACTACTAGGCTATCACCGCTCAATATAATGCCAAGCTTACGTCTTTATAATCATTAGATGAGGGCGTTTTTTCGACGCCCGCTTTATGAGGTTTGCTGCTCTATGATCGAACTCAATGATTTTTCGTTTTATCGCGGAAAAATGTTGGGCTATATGCGGGTTCAGAGTATTTGCGGTATCTCATCTCAGCTATGTCAGATATTATTTTGTAATGGATTGAAAAAATGATAATAAAATATTGATATTTGTTTACTTGTATAAATTCCAAAGTCCCGTTTTTGACAAAAAATCGGTATATTGTTGGTATATCGGTATGTGAGTGATAGAAAAGGGTTCGGACTCTCAGAAATGAGAGACATGACGGGGAGAGAGAGGTAATAAATTGGCCGACCATATTGTGCTAGGTAGCTAACTTGCAAATTGCTCTAACCATATAGATATACGTATCGAAGTAGACAAGGTAAGTCTTTTGAGGCGCTGATAGCCTATTGGTTAATGGTTTTCAGCTTGCTCCTTAGGGTAAGTTAAGCATGTGTTCAGAAATGTAAATAACATGCAAATTGCTAACCATGTAACGTAACTCATAATTAGGCAAGGAGTATTTAAACATGCGTAAACCCTCTGAACCGGGTCCGACAATTGAATGACGGGGGATGGGCGGTGGGCCGCTCCTTAATTCAACTAGAATACAAAGTGACGTCATGAAGACGCCGTATATACCTTCAAGGACGCGTATATATTCGGGTTGTAACCAGAACGCTGGCAAAAACGAAGATAGGTGATAGTACTGATGATTACTGATATGATACCATAAAAAAGAAACGCGAAAAAAAACTGTATTTTGTAAAAATTCACGATGTATTGCAAATAAAACATCTGACTGACGCTAGAGGTCAACGAACGTTCCGGAAGTAGGTCACTCGGAGTCAATGCAGCGTCGTAGGTGGGGCATTGCCCCGAGTTTTGTACGCTATACATTGCGGGTTTGAAAAATATAATAAATCACTAAAACTACAAAATGAGGCAAAATATGGTTATTGGTATTGGATTGTGTTTAGGTATTATAACAATAATGCTAAGTTTTTGCTAGCGTTCTGTATAGACCCGGTATACCTACCTTGGTAAGCGCTATGGTCTTATAAGTGGGAAGTCCCGGCTTCAAATTCTGGCAGGGGCAATTTAGGAATTTATATTTTCTAAATTGTATCAATAGGGCGATTGTCTAAAACCTCCATCAATCATTATTACAATCTCAATTGTTCTGATTGGCTGAATTTGTGCGATTCTTGTTGCAACAATGCATTGTGACCAATAGTGAGCGAGCATTAACCAATCAGAGATGATTGCGATCGTGACATTGTAGCTGTCAAACAACCGCGGTAGGGCCACTGGTCTGTTCTGGTGACAGGTCAAAGAAACAATAATTTTGAGGCATGCGGCGTTTTCCAATGAGAAAACACTAGGCTTGGCTGCTAAGTTTTTACCGTTTTTTTCAGCAGATCTGCTGGTAAACTGCCTATGCAGCGCGCTTGCCTAGAAGTTTCACTAGGGGAAAACTGATACCGGTAGGGTGTTCCATATCCTAGCGATTCGAATTAGAAAACGAGAAAGCAAATCGATACTTGAAGAGTAGATATACGTGAGGAACCATTGACAAAATAATACCTCATCGAATGAAACCTATACTCTTAAGTCTCACGCAAGATGATTTTTAGGGTTCCGTACCTCAAAAGGAAAAACGGAACCCTTATAGGATCACTTTCACTTTGTTGTCTGTCTGTCGGTCTGCCAAGAAATCTACAGGGTACTTCCCGATGACCTAGAATCATGAAAATTGGCATGTAGGTAGGTTTTATAGCAGACATTAAAGGAAAAATCTGAAAACCGTGAATTTGTGGTCACATCACAAAAAAAATTAAAAAGTGTTTTGAATCGATGGTTTTGAACAATTAATTAGTATTTTCAACTTATAAAAGACTAGCTTATGCTCGCGACTTCGTCCGCGTGGACTATACAAATTTCAAACCCCTATTTCACCTTCTTAGGGTTTGAATTTTCAAAAATCCTTTCTTAGCGGATGCCTACGTCATAATAGCTATCTACATGCCAAATTCCAGCCCGATCCGTCCAGTAGTTTGAGCTGTGCGTTGATAGATCAGTCAGTCAGTCAGTCAGTCAGTCAGTCAGTCAGTCAGTTTGTCAGTCACCTTTTCCTTTTATATATTTAGTTCAAAAATCCTTTCTTAGGGGATGCCTACGTCATAATAGCTATCTACATGCCAAATTCCAGCCCGATCCGTCCAGTAGTTTGAGCTGTGCGTTGATAGATCAGTCAGTCAGTCAGTCAGTCAGTCAGTCAGTCAGTCACCTTTTCCTTTTATATATTTAGATTCCGACGAATTGAGAACCTCCTCCTTTTTTTGAAGTCGGTTAAAAATTAGATTACTATACCAAGTGGGGTATCAAATGAAACGGCTTTACCTGTACATTCTGAAACAGATTTTTATTTATTTTTGTGCATAATAGTTTTTTATTTATCGTGCAAAATGACGATAAAATACGACTGTAATACGGAACTCTCGGTGCGCGAGCCTGACTAGCACTTGGCCGGTTTTGTGAAATGCGGAACGCGGTCATGTAGCTTAATTCCACAACAAAGGGCTAGTGCGAAAGGGACAACAATAGGACTTGTAGTACATCTCGTGAGTAATAAAGGAGCAAATCTGTGGCAATGGACGCATCCTGTGGGACGTTACATGAGTGTTCCAATCTACCGTCTTGTGATTGGTTTGGTCCAAGTTCAAGGATAGAGCGGGGCATAGACATTATTCGCACCACTTGGACGCCTGGTGACTTCGACCATCCGTTAAACCAGTCGATTGCGGAAAATCTACATCATCATCATCATCAACCAATAGACGTCCACTGCTGGACATAGGTCTGTTGTAGGGACTTCCACACGCCACGGTCTTGCGCCGCCTGGATCTAGCGGCTCCCTGCGACTCGTCTGATGTCTTCCGTCCACCTAGTGGGGGGTCTTCCAACGCTGCGTCTTCCGGTGCGAGGTCGCCATTCCAGCACCTTGGAACCCCAACGTTTATCGGTTGTACGAACTATGTGCCCTGCCCATTGCCACTTCAGCTTCGCAACCCGATGAGCTATGTCGGTTACTCTAGTTCTCCTACGGATCTCCTCATTTCTGATTTGATCACGTAGAGAAACTCCAAGCATAGCTCTCTCCGTCGCATTAAATCTACATCAATCATTTATAATAGCCATGTATAAGTAACTAGCTTATGCTCACGACTTCGTCCACGTGGACTACACAAATTTCAAATCCTTATTTGACCCCCTTAGGGGTTGAATTTTCTTAACGGATTCCTACGTCATAATAGCTATCTGCATGCCAAATTTTAGCCCGATGCGTCCAGTAAGTAGTTTGAGCTGTGCGTTGATAGATCTTTTCCTTTTTTATGTTTAGATTACCTACTTCATATTTGCTATTATACTGCTTATGTCTTGAGCCACCTCTATAAGAGGGGCCCTCTTTCGTGGTTTATGGTTTGTTCAATCTAAAACTTAAAAGCCTGTAAACGTCAGTGTATTTTCGCGTAAATAAATCTCCATTTTGTCGTTCATCAAATTTTTCACCGTCAAAGTGTTCGTCAACAAACATTGTGCTTACCATCGAGCGACAGGGTTAAGCCGGGGATACACTGAGAGGTCCAAACATGGGCTAAGTGCCCTGTACCCTGTAATAGGTATAAATATAAATCTTCTCTTAAGGAATGGCTTCTGAAACAAACTTACTCGGATACTGAAAGACTTCTGGATATTCTAGTGTAACCCCAATTGTACACAAACATAATATAGCAAAGATACTCACATATGCACACTTATACATGCTCACTCACTTTCACCCCCACACACACGCACTCACGCCCACACAAACACAGATAACATGGACTTCCACGCACATATTATTTTCTTTAGCTCTTTAGTTTAGTTAGTATGTTAGTTAGTATGTAGTTAGCTTTGTATTCACCGAGCTGGAGGCCCTGTTTTCCGAGACACAGTTTCTACTAGTTCGGAATACAGGTGCACAGTATTGTTTTGGTAAGAATTTTATAATAATTAGTTTTAAGGTCTCAATACTAACAAAAATATGAATTGTATTTGGTGGAAATAAATGATTTTTTTTTTTTTTTTTTTTACCGAAACTGTTTATGAAATCTGCACCAAACTTACATGGTACCAACATGATAGTATAAGCTTTGTATAGAAAAAAGAATTGTGAACATCGGTTCAAAGTCGGAGTAAAGGAGTAAAATCTATAAAAAAAATATTAATCCCTTATTTCGAAGAATCCCTTATGTTTTCCGGAATAAAAACGCCCCCATAATAATATGTTAACCCGGACTATCACTGTACCAAATTTTATCAAAATGTTTTCGCGGTTAATGCGGGCACAGACAGACAAAAATTCAAAAAAAGAATTGTTCTGGGGTCTAATAATGTTAATGTAAATGGTCTATGTTTCCCCCGATTAAAATATTTTCAGGAAATATTGTATATCGACCGAAAGAGAGTTCGGTTTCGTAGAGCGGTAGAGCGTTGTCTCTGTCACTCACGCCTAGTACGTGTACGTGTGACGTTTTGTCGGTCTCAACGACAGAGACAAGGCTCTGGGCGTAGGGGCTCTACGAAACCCATATCTCTTTCTAAAGGCCGATGTACAATAATTCTTGCCGGCGGTATAGATAAAACTGCCGTGTACGACAAGCTTTAGACCGACCTTGGAGACGCTTCAGTAATTTTAAATGCGCTTATAAAAGCTTTCATGTCTAACCTCCTTTGATAGGTACATACTTTACCTTTTAAAAATTAGAGCTAAGCGTAGGAAGATAGGTATAAAACTTAGAACACCAGCTGTACTTTCGCTAACTTGGAGTACCTAACTAGCTGGTAACCACGGCCGAAGCCTCCCAGACCAGACCAGAGGCAATTTAGAAATTATAACTTCCCAAATTAGCCCTCGAATCCGGGAATCGAACACGGGACCTCCCACTGATAAGACCACAGCACAGCACACACCACTGCGCTAGAGAGGTCGCCAAAACACGACTCACACTTGACCGGTTTTTTAGTATCATAAAGTTCTCTACATTAAATTGTGTTTTATTTATATTGTATTTATTAAAGAAGCTTTCAGTGAAAAAAAATCATTTTCACAACCAGTTTATTTACAAAACGCTCCATTTATCCTGTAGAAGGACACAGATGTAATGCTTAGTACACACACTATATAAAACGAAAAGGTGACTGACTGACTGATCTATCAACGCATAGCTCAAACTACTGGACGGATCGGGCTGAAATTTGACATGACACCTATTATGACGCAGACATCCGCTAAAAAAGGATTTTTGTAAAAATCAACCCATAAAGGGTTCGAAATTCGTGTCACGTGGACGAAGTCGCGGGGATAAGCAGTAAGCTAAGTTATAAAATATCACAGTGTGTCTGTCTCTGTGTTATCTTCTCACGGTCGATCCGTTATTTGGTATACAGAAATAGCTTGCATCCCGAAAACAGACATAAGGCACTTTTTATCTCGTAAAATCAAAGAGTTCAAAGTGCACTGAATTTTTGCCAGTAACAAGATTAGCTAAGATCCGGCACCTACTTGCACTAATAGAACTAAATTGTACAATAGGTTTAGTCTGGCTCACTCGTCTTTTTGCTACATATACTTAGCTATCTGGTTTGTTCTTATTTCCAAGCCATAAAGAAAAAGATAGATAGAAAGGTAACACAGAAGAATATAAAAGTTAGCTCCACACGATCGAAGTTAACGTAAGTTAAGATAAGTTGACTACCTCAGGACTATATCTCCCCGTTAATGTGCACTTAGCTTAATGCCTCGACCGATTCGAGATTCTTTTCCGTAGGTAATTAAAAAAAATACTTCCCGGAATTTAATTTCATAGACGACGTGCTAATGAACAATTCAACCCCTTTGAAATTATTGAATTCTTTTCTGCATTCGTTTTGTTATGATAATGGAAGAAATGGTTTTTACTTCTTTACGTTATGATATCTTGCTTACGATTTATTAATATTAAGTGATTAAGTGATAGGGATTTTTAGGGTTCCATAGTCAACAAGGAACTCTTAGAGCTAACGGTAAATTTACGTAGGTTTTTCCCCGCAAAATCTGTGAACTATAGAACTACATAGAAGTGCGCGCACTGCGGAATTAATACCGGACCGGATTTTGTTTTAAAACTGTCCGTTTGTTTCGTCCAGTTCGTCCACTGTCTGTCCATCTATCTGTCTCTTTACTGTCAGCCATTTTACTGTAAGATTGGAAAGTACAGTCAGGGAAACCTATCTGTTACACAGAGGCATATTAAAAAAACTAGCTGATGCTCGCGACTTCGTCCCTCATAATTCATAATTCATAATTCATAATTCATAATTTTTTATTGCAAAAATCTCAAATCCTCTCCAGGTCTTAAACTATACCCATGCAAAAAATCACGTCGATCCGTTTCTCCGTTGCGACGTGATTGAAGGACAAACCAACAAACAGACAAACATACTCACATTTAGGTTAGGGGGGGGGGCAAGCCCCCGCACTACATGTGACATGCGGGTGTGTGAGGCCTCCCCCCGCCATACCCCACTTGCCATCTCGACCTGTCGCGTACTACATAATATAGGTTCTCAACATGAAAAAGGGTAGAGTCGAGTAATTTTGCGTAACTTCGTCGAAATTTTTGATATTTCCAAAATTAGCACCAGTGTCGCCATATAATATTACAGTTAACGATGACTAAATAAACCACAGAATGGTTTACTTTTAACCACAACATGAGATAAACGGCTAAACCTCAGTTAAAATTATAACTATTATGTGGTAGACAACTAGGTGTTATCCAAGGTTATCAGACATTTGCCACTTACTATATTACCTAGTGCCTATAATATGTACTGACATAATTTACCTACTTATAGTTTTTTATTTTCGAGAAAAATCCATTATTTTGTAATACGATATATTGCAAATAAAACATCTGACTGACGCTAGAGGTCAACGAACGTTCCGGAAGTAGGTTACTCAGAGTCAATACCGCGTCGTAGGTGGGGCATTGATCCGAGTTTTGCACGCTATACATTGCGGGTTTGAAAAATACTAAATCACTAAAACTACAAAGTGAGGCAAATGGTTATTGGTACGTGGATTGTGTTTAGGTAGTTTAACAAAAACGTTAAAAACGTTTTTTTTTTAAAAGGGCATGTTTTTGAGTTAGTGATCGTTTATTTTTATGTTTTGTGTACAATTAATGTGAGTTACTGATTATCTGAAAGTTGAAACTGCGTCGTTCCACTGTATCAATGGTCCGGTTGCCAATATCAACAGGTTATGGGCCCAGCACGCTTCCACCGATTACAAGCCGCGTTGTCGCAATTTGACTACACGTCCCAGCAGGGTTAGCATGGGCGGGCATATAATTTTCTCCCCGGGGAAAGGATAAAATCTTTATCCCCTCCGACAGCTTTATCCACTCTCCGAGCATGGGCTCACGGGTGGATATAATTATCCACAGTGAATAAAACGGGGGACTTTTCGGTTTTTGGATCTTTTCCTTTACATTTATTGGGTTAATGGTAATTGGTATTTGGGACCTATGTTGGGTTTATGTTGGGGTTCCCAACCATATTCCAAACATAACCCAAACACAACCCAAACATAACACAAACATAACCTAAACATAACCCAAACACAACCCAAACATAACCTAAACCCAACAGGTACCGCGAGACATGTTTTGATTTTTTAAGTTCTATGAGAATAAACTTAAACCCACGTCTAATGTCGAGGATAAAATTGTCCCCGAATTAGGGATAAACTTCTCCTCTCCCCTGTTGCCGTGCTTTGAGAGGTGGACAAGTAAATTTTATCCCTCGTCAGTGGATATAATTGGGGGATAAAATTTTTGTCTCCTGCCCATGCTAGAGGGGCTGAAGGCTAGTTCGGACTACTTTGGTATTTCAGTCGAGTAGCTAGTAATTTAGTAGCTAAAATACTCGCTACTCAACTAAAATCGTTCGCACTACGTTCGAGTAGAGTTCGCAAGACTAAAACGAAAGGTTCAGACTTGTTTAGCCGGAGAACCAGTGAGCAGTGACGCATGATGGGAGGCGCTATCGACTCTACTAAATAATTTACTTATCTATTTGACTAAAATTTTGATGTTCAGACACATTTAGTTAATAAATTATTAGTTAATAAAATTCCTAAAAGGCCGGCAACGCATAGGCAGTTCCTCTGGTGCTGCAAATGTTCATGGGCGGTGGTAATCAGTTAACATCAGGTGACCCGCCTGCTCGTTTGCTCGCTATCTCTATTAAAAAAAACCGTTCCGGTTCCGTACTACAGTCGTATTTTTTCGACATTCTGCACGATAATTCAAAAAATATGATGCATAAAAATAAATAAAAATCTGTTTTAGAATGTACAGGTGAAGACCTTTCATATGATACCCCACTTGATATAGTCACTCACTTCGAAAGTTGAAAATACTAATTATAAGTTCATGACCACAATTTAATGTTTTTTGTGTGATCCAACCCTAAATTCACGGTTTTCAGATTTTTCCCCAAATGTCAGCTATAAGATCTACCTAACTGCCAAATTTCCTGATTCTAGGTCAACAGGAAGTACCCTGTAAGTTTCTTGACAGAGAGACAGACAACAAAGTGATCCTATAAGGGTTCCGTTTTTCCTTTTGAGGTACGGAACCCTAAAAATTACTCGCTACTCGACTAAAATACAAATGTAGTCCGAAGTCCTAGGCTTCACTGCTGTACATGGGTGATGTTTAGCTTTGGTATGTGTCCGGTGTGTACAGGTCCTAATAATATTATGCACATCATAATATTATATGGACAGTTATCACTATTGACTGAAGAGCCATGGCCCATGCGCAGCCAATTGATGGTTAGTGGTGTCAATGTAAGCGGTACAAGATCAACGAGTCGTCAAACCAGTCGGGCGACTTGTTGTGCAATCACTTCTTATCTTATTGTTACTTCATAACGAGTTGATCTAATCGGATGATTACTTACGCTGGCAATACACGATCAAGTTTACCGGTCAAGTTTAGCGGACTTGAAGCGGCATCCAGTACTTAAACTTGACGGTGTATAATGTATATACCTAGCTATCAGTGTGCATGATGCACACTTGACGGTATTTGGTATAAATGTGAAAGTGTGTTTGTTGGTTTATTGGTTTGTTGGTTTGTCCTTCAATCACGTCGCAAAGGAGCAACGGATCGACGTGATGTTTTGCATGGGTATAGTCAAAGACCTGGAGAGTGACATAGGCTACTTTTTATCCCGGAAAATAAAAGAGTTCCCACGGGATTTTTAAAAACCTAATTCCACGCGTACGAAGTCGCGGGCATCAGCAAGTATTAATATAGATTTAGGAACACATTTCTAAATTTTAGCTTTATAAAATGAAGCCTAACTAGATAGGTATTTTAAGTTTTTCTGGCGGATTGTGGTAATGGACTTCGCATTAATGCCAGCAAAAGCTGTTTTGGAGTCTGAATTTCAAATGATTGGACCTAGCAACCATTCTGAACAGCTAACAAACCCATTAGGCGAACTATCGGCGCGTGGAAATGAAATTAGGAACCGGCAAGTCTGTTCAAAGCCTAAAATTTTGAGTTTACACAGTACCCGGCAGGAAATATTGTACATCGACCTTTTTAGAAAGAGATAGTGATTTCGTAGAGAGTTGTCTCTAACGTTGAGACCGACGAAACGTCACATAGGTATGAGTGACTCTACAAAGCCGAAATCTCATTCTAAAGGTCGATGAATATTTCATGCTGGCCACTTTATCTTTGTTTGTGGCAAAATAAACTTTTCGTTGTATAATACAATAAACAAAAGTAATTAGCTTAGGACTCCTACTAGTAAATCAAATTATGTGCTAAGCCTCATTAAAAGTATAATAGCCTTGGCTTTTCTATTACTGTGAGCCACAGCTGTTCAAAGTCAATAGGTATTCGTGGGCGCATGTCTGCCAGTTCAAAATACAAATACAGTGTAGGTATGATGCTCCAAGCAGTCTCACTATATTTAGCACTTCCTCAATTTATTATTATATTATTATGTACTTAGAACAACAATGCATTAGATCAGGCATATCAAAGATACGGCCCGCGGGCCGCGTCCGGCCCTCAGAACATTTCAATACGGCCCGCCACCAGGATCTTGTGAGGATTTTTAGATGGCCGGCACTCGATGTAACCACGCATGCTGAAAATAGCGCGCGTTTAGCGAGACGTGCGAGCCCTACGCCATTCGCTGGTGACACAAAACTTTATTTTGTACAAAATTCGATAGTAAGTAGTAACCATAGATCCATATTTTTACGAATATCGATGCCGTTGATAAATAAATCATAAATCATAAATCCTGTATTTTGCTAAAATACATGTCACAATGGTAGTTAATTTTTAAGGTAAGTAAGAATCAATGTAATCGGCCATTTCTGGTATGCAAATTTTTTTCTATTATAACACAATTAATAAAATTCTAATAATTATTAGCATAGTTAAATTCATTAAATTGATCTCTCAACTGTAATTGAATGCCATCACAATAGTGGACATAAAAGAGTTATTCAATATTTTTGCTAATAAATTAATATTCCAGGACTTGTAGCGATAATCCGTTAAATAAAATTCAATTCACAATTTAAAAAAAGTTTTATCATATTTCAATAAAAAGTTTGAAAACGTGTTTCCGCAGATCTTGGTCACCTTTGACCTTGGCTCGCTAACACGTCCTAAATCTTAAAGATGGAACTTTAGGAAAATCAGTTTGACATCCCTGCACTAGATCTTTATAGCACAGAGTAGTGTGTTTATAGTGTTGAACTAGTAGGTAGATATTAATTTTGACAACATACAAGTAAAAAAAATCAAAGCCAAAATCTGATTCTAAAAGTTGAAAGAAATTGCAATAATTAATGTACTAATTAAAACATTTTATTGTTCCAGGTAAATACACTCATTCTGATGATGGCGACCGCCGAAAATAATTATATTCTGTGGTAATAATACATTTCGCAAAACACTTGGAAACAATTATTCAACAGTTTATTTCTAGGGTTCCGTACCAAAATGGTAAAAATGGAACCCTTATGGCACCGACTTTCTTGCAGTAACTATTAAAGCTATCGAGATGAATTTTAGAATCGTAAATAATTATCGTAAAAAATGTCGAAAAATATACTTTTTTTTCTTTTTTTCTTCTCTTTTTTACTAGTACTCGATATAATATACAATATACATTTTCATATGAATTAAAACTTTGTTTCTTCAATTAATTTTTTATTGTTTCCTCTCAAATCGAAGAAAAGTCCTATACAAGTCTCGCTCGAAATAATGTTTA
Organism: Maniola hyperantus; assembly: GCF_902806685.2. NCBI lineage: Eukaryota > Metazoa > Arthropoda > Insecta > Lepidoptera > Nymphalidae > Maniola > Maniola hyperantus. The sequence goes on along the minus strand of NC_048554.1, from coordinate 1,429,764 downwards.
CCAATCTCCTTCAGTTTAAAAGGACTCGGCTGACTCCTTTCAATATCACTTCAGAAGTCCTCGGCTTCACCTCGACCTTCCAATAATACTCGTCCAGAAAGGGCTTTATTTCAGGCCTGGACTGTAATGTTATACAGGTAAAATAAAACCAACGCTCTAACTCTGTGCTCTAACTATCATTTCTTGATATCCATACTAATATTATAAATGCGAAAGTGTGTCTGTCTGTCTGTCTGCTAACTTTTTACGGCTTGACCGTTCAACCGATTTTGACGAAATTTTGTACAGAGGTAGCTTTCAACCCGGGGAAGGACATAGGCTACTTTTTATCCCGGAAAATTGAAGAGTTCCCACAGGATTTTTAAAAACCTAAATCCACACGTACGAAGTCGCGGGCATCAGCTAGTTAACAATTTGTCTTTCACTTTTTAGTTCCGCGGTTCGTTAACAAAAGTGATTCTACCGTTTTACTTCTTCTGTAGTACGGAACCCTCGTTGTGCGAGACTGACTCGCGCTTGTTTGTTTATTTAAATTCGTTCGGCTGGATTTACGAGTAAAAATGACATGCCCTGATTGCTCTGTCGAGGTTTTAAATGGAAATACATTTTTTTATTTCCTATAATATTATTCTGGACCTTTAGCTACTTAGAGCGATCACGCACTCATCCGATCCGAATCCGTGAAAATACGCCGCCGTGCCGCCAAGCGATTTAGCGTTCCGGTACGACGCGATGACGTGTAGAAACCAAAGGGATGTGGGTTTAATAAAAAACTGCCATACCCCTTCCAGGTTAGCCCGCTTTCATCTTAGACTGCATCATCACTTACCACCAGGTACGATTGCAGTCAAGGGCACCTGTATCTGAATTTTAAAAAAATCGGAGCAAATCTACTGTGAAACACAGACGGACAAACGGTCTAGATGAAACTACTTATAAGTAAGCTTATAAGCTTCCTAGTTTTACGTAACGTATAAGCTTCCTTGTTTTACTACGGAATCCTAAAAAGGTTTTGTTGGATACTCTGGGCCCATGCTCATGGGTGATAAATTTTTTTATAAATTCCGTGTTAAAAAAATTAACCTGGGACCCAAGAACTGGCATGGAACCATAAAAAAGTTTTGTTGGATTTCTGGGCTTATATGGTCATCGGAATTCGCACACGAAAAATTTGATCAATTTCGTGTCCCATAAATTGATCCATGTGTCAAGGGACCCAAGAGCTGGCGCATATTTTAGTTCAACGGCTAAGCCTAGGAATCCAGATGAGAACACCGCAAGAGTCTGGGGAATCATGCCCGTGAATGATCATTTCGTTCATGTACTTAGATATAATACTTTTTATTAATATTTTTTTATAGTACTCATAATAGGTTATTTTAAATTTTCTAATTTTTTCCCGGAAAATCAAAGAGTTCTCACGAGGTTTAAAGAAAACCTAAATCCACTTTGACGAAGTCACGAGCATCTTATCGCTTTAGACGCCCGTTGGTCGTCGAGCTACGAGACTTATAGGCGGAGATTCACCACTTTTGGGGAAGCTTCAGAGTCTTGATCACCGCCGAAAAGTTGCCGGCCTATCGGTGTTTTACAGGCATTGACTTATATATTATTACTTCGTAAGGACAGGGCCATTGAACAAGCAAAATGGCAGCAACTCATTGGTCCTAAAATGTTTATTTAGCACCGATGCCACCTCAGTGACGTCTGGATTTCAAACGGGTCGTATCTAAGAGGTGGCGCTGATTTATTTGGTTCCAAAACCGTGAAAAAATTTGTTCGCTTGGGCATATCTTGTCATTTATATCGATGTTTACAGGATATATTTCGTAGAGTGTGCTCAGGAGCTGTTCGATCTTGTCCCCCCCTCACCTTTCTACCACCGTACCGCAAGGCACCGGGCTAGTTTCCACCCCTATGTCGTCAACATACCATCTACGCGTACGAAACGCTTTGCGTCATCATTCCTTATACGCATGGCTAGGGTCTGGAATACTCTTCCGAGATCAGTGTTTCCTGACAATTATAATCCGGGTATCTTTAAAACAAGAGCAAAATAGGCACCTTTTATCAGGTGTGACCGTGGTCAAGCGTGCGCCTATAATGAATTAAAAAAAAACTATTACTTAACTAGAATAATATAAGTTCGGAATAGTAGTAAGTAGCAAGAATAAAGAAAGGTAACAGAATCATACTCTACATTGTTGCTATTAATATAAAGCGATGTGAGTCCCCATTGTACATAATGGAGGAAGAAAAAGCAATTTGCCCCGGAATCTCGTTCGTACAATCAAAGAGATAAACCCACTAACACTAACCGAGTCGTAAAATATTAATAGGAGAATATCAAAAGCCTGTATTGGTCCCCCAGGTGGTATAGACTCGCGGATAAATGTAATACTTAGTTACCTACCAATGTCTTCGAAACGTAATCATCATCATCATCATCATCAGCATGGATGTCCACTGTTGGACATAGGCCTTCCCTAAAGAGCGCCACCACACCCGGTCCTCAGCCTTCCTCATCCAGCCACTTCCCGTCAGCCTCTTTATATAGTCGGTCCATCGTGCTGGAGGGCGTCCCACACTACGCTTGCTTAAACGCGGTCTCCACTCAAGGACTCTCCGGCTCCAACGGCCATCGCCTCTACGACAGGCATGACCTGCCCACTGCCACTTCAGCTTGCTAATAGTTTGGGCTATGTCAGTGACCTTGGTTCTCCTGCGGATCTCCTCATTTCGGATCTTGTCCCTCAAGGAAACTCCTAACATAGCCCTCTCCATAGCTCGCTGAGCGACTTCGAAACGTAATGCTATTTAATTATTTTGGTTTTCTCCACTAAACATTTAAATACTGTTAAGGCGATATGCGTCCCAAAAGCGGTGTTGAGACACATTTCGGAAGTTCAAAGAATCAAGTTTTGGCATCAAAAACTACAAATTCGGTTATTTATTATTTAATATTATAAAAATTAAAGTTTAATAAAATATTATTAACGGAGCTAATTTGGAAAAGACCAAAATGGGAATTAAACTTAGAACTCTACTAGGGATATTTACATCGTTTCGCCAGGGAGTACCTATATCTTTTAATTTGTTTATTAAAGCGCAAATTAATCTTTTTAATTGCTCCTTAAAGTAATTATCTGACCCGGCCCCATAATCGCCGCTTCCCCTACTTAGGGGCTGTAGGCTGTATCGTTTCATTTTTCGGCTATACGGCCCAAGCCTGCCAACTGCAAAAAAGTAATTTCCGGGATTTTGTAGTTCGATATCCGAGACGTTAATCATGGGACAGATTGCAATACATACTAGGAAGATAGGTATTTACTTAACTTTTACTAAGAATTTTTTTTTTAAAGGAAGCTTCGTGAAAAGTCCAAAATAATATTATTAATTATTACACACCAGATAATGCCCGCGACTGCGTCCGCGTGAATTTAGGTTTTCAAAAATCCTGTGGGAATTATTTGATTTTCCGGGATTTACCTTCCAGGTCAACAGGAAGAAGTTGACAGACACGACAGACAGACGGTCAGTCAGACAGACAACAATCTGATCCTATAAGTGTTCCTTTTTTCCTTTTGAGGTACGGAACCCTAAAAAATTTAGGATGATGGGGCATATTTGAAAGTTTCCGTAATGCCACGTTTTCGCGCTGTTAATGGCGGATATTCTTCAGAAAGCCTCTGATATAAACAAATTGTTCGCGAGACGTAAATACCCTGTCACGCTGCAGAAATATTGGATGACTACCTTTTTCTTCGCGCGATCAAAGAAATAACGCTTTTGTTTCTTTAGGATAATAATTATTATAAGAACGTTATCTTGAAAATAGCTTATATAGAAAAAAATCGGAGGATATCCCTAATCTAAATAATATATAAAAGGAAACGGTGACTGACTGACTGACTGACTCACTGACTGACTGATCTATCAACGCACAGGTCAAACTACTGGACGGAGCGGGCTAAAATTTGGCACACACATAGTTATTATAACGTAGACATCCGTTAAGAAATGATTTTTAAAAATTAAACTCCTAAGAGGTAAAAAGGGGGTTTGAAATTTGTGTGGTCCACGCGGACGAAGTCGCAGGAATAAGCTAGTTATTCATAATTCAAAAACATCATTTTAATTGTAGCATGTACCCGTTATTTACATTATAATAAGCATAAAACCACATTTTATAATTTTTATCATACCTAGTGTTTTTACCTACACTTCAAGGAAATTTCTAAAAAAATAATACTTATTTAGAAGCCTAAAACTGTTATGGAGTTTACTGTTTAGATATTATAGATATTATATAGGACAATAGTTATGCAACTGCACCAGGTTGCGTTCGCGAGTCGGAAACTGTCGGCGACACGCATGCTGCCGGTGCCGGACCGAGTGAAACACTTTCTTCGGTAAGTGGTCCAAGGCACAGGCGACACTAAAGCGCAAGTCCGCCCACATATGGAGTACTGTTCTGACCTTTCTGGCCGGAGCACCCCAGTACGAGCTCCTTCCATTTGATCGGATCCTGTTCGACTTGTGGACGATACCAAACTAACCAGCTCGTCGGAAAGATTGAAGCACCGCAGAGACATATGTTCTCTTTGCGTGTTCTATCGCCTCTATAATGGGGAGTGCTCTGAAGAGTTGCTTGATCTCATTCCACCCTCCTTTTTCTACAACCGCACCGCAATGCCATCGCAAGCAATTTCACCCTCACCACCTGGGTGTCTGGTGCACTTCGACCGCCCATTGTGCCAGATCCTTTATTCCACGTACGTGCAAACTATGGAATCAACTCCCTTCGGCGGTGTTCCCATTAGATTACAACATGAGGTTATTCAAGGGGCGGACCGAAAAATTCCTGAGAGGCCGGCAACGTCTGGTACTGCAAATGTTCATCTTATCTAATCTAATTAGCGCATGCGTCCACCACTTGGCCATCAGCCATTTCGAGAGCGATATATTCATCATCATCATCAACCAATAGACGTCCACAGCTGAACATAGATCTCTTGTAGGAATCCACACGCCATGGTCTTGCGCCGCCTGAATCCAGCGGCTCCCTGCGACTCGTCTGATGTCGTCCGTCCACTTAGTGTGGGGTCTTCTAACACTGCGTCTTCCGGTGCGAGGTCGCCATTTCAGCACCTTGGTCAACGTGTATCGGTTGTACGAACTATGTGCCCTGCCCATTGCCACTTCAGCTTCGCAACCCGTTGAGCTATGTCGGTTACTCTAGTTCTCCTACGGATCTCCTCATTTCTGATTTGATCACGTAGAGAAACTCCAAGCATAGCATAAGCTAGCGATATATTAGCTTATCCGAATGTTTCTCCCTTGTGCCACAGAAAGTGTCTAAGTAAATCGTTAACAAATGCGGGTAACGCACGGCCGCCTCACGCGACGTTGCGCAACGCGGGCCGGTACTGCGCGGTACATTTCATATTCTGTGTTTACCGGCCGTCGGCCGTCGCCGTCCGTCACTTGTACTCGTAAATCTTTACGAGTTATATCGCCGTTCCTACTGACACGGTTAACTTGGTTTTAAATGTGTGTCATGCAATAAGGCTGAAAATGAGTTAGCAGTTCGGTAAGGGAAGTTACTTACACCCGTATTCACAACCATTACTATGACGTCTCACAGTGCGCTTGAACGCACAGTGTGTGGTTCCACCAATCAGATTATTGTGTCACGTCAATGTTCGATAATCTGATTGGTGGAATCCATACTATGCGTTTGAGCACACTGTGCGACTTCATAGTAATAATTGTGAATCATCATCATCATCATCATGATCAACCCATTACCGGCTCACTACAGAACACGGGTCTCCCTCTCTGAGAAGGGTTTTAGCCATAGTCTACCACGCTGGCCATGTGCGGATTGGTAGACTTCACACACCTTTGAGAACATTATGGAGAACCTCAGGCATGCAGGTCAGGCATCATTGTGAATACGGGGGATGTATAATACGGTATTTGGCAACTAGTCAAATTAGTGACTTTTTATCAAACGTCAAAACGCGCGCTTAGTATTCGAAATTCTATGAAATACTGGAATGTGACGTCACATCATAATGACGTACTTTTTTAGTTTTTGTGGAGCATCGCTATAGCTCTGATCGCGTAGTATATAATATAGTTTACTTTATATGCCCTGGCATAATGAAATGCAAACTTTAGATCAAAATACTCTATGTAAATATTTACTTAGAGTCTAGAGCTAGCAAGTTCCTATTGCATGTTATGAAATGTTAGTTTTCAGAGTAAATAATGATCTTCGCTAAATAGTTGTATCTACGTCGCAGGATGAATAAATCCATATCCTACATCCTTATCCATATCCATATCCATATCCATATTCTTGCGACATCCCTACATAAATGAGAAAATGTGGCTGACATTTTACCATAGATAGGTAAGTGAATAAATAGCTTTTTACTACACTTCACGGAAAGAAGTTAGTACAGCACTCTCTCTGTTACGTAATCCCATACAAATGACAGAGACGAAAATCTCAATGGGCGTTAACCATTTTGAGTCCTATATTAACTTCTTTCCATGGACAGAGCGGGCTTAGCTTTTCACGGGCCGATTTCGACATTTGGTATAGAAATAGCTTAGAGATTGAGATACGGCGTACTTTTTGTATAAGTCCCGCAATTTGCTAATGCGCTTGGCCGCCATCAGTTGCGGGCATCATCTATTTGGTACATAGACGGCTTGCATCCCAGAGACGGATATGTATGCATTATGCATGCATGTATGCATAAACCTCGATAGCTCAACGGTTAAAGGAGCGGACTGAAAACCGAAAGGTGGTGGGTTGAAAAAATTCAAATAAAAAAAAAAAACATCCCGGAATATCAAAGAGTACCCCGGAATTTTTGGATCAAAATTCACGCGAGATCTCGCGCATCATTTAGTTTACTCCCTTGGATACAGGCGGTGGCTGGGTGCTCTCCGAAAGGGTTTCGGTTATAAATTGAACCGTAGTAATTATTACAGGGTTTAATTACTCTCTCGAAATAATGATGATCATGTAGTTATCTACTCGCGTCGGTAGTTAGAGCGTAATACGTACCTATTATATATTCTGTGGTAATACTAAAACTGTGGTTTTACTTCGGAGTGAAATCCGAAATGTCAGAGGTCAAAACCTACAAAATATCTAATATCTATATATATAAAATTCAAAGTCCTGACTGACTGACATATATATCAACGCCCAGCCTAAACCGCTGGTCCTAAAGACATGAAATTTGGAGGGTATATTCTTTGTAAAGAGTAGATATCCACTAAGAAAGGATTTTTCGAAATTCCACCCGTAAGTGGGTTAAATGGGGGATGGAAGTTTGTATGAAAGTCGGTCATTTTTCAAGTCATTTGCATGAAAATTGGTATTTGGGTTTTTGGTCACAATTGAAGAAGTACGTGTTTCAGGATTTTTGGAATATTTGGTGGATCCCCCCCCCCCTAAAGAAGTGAAATGGTGGTTGGAAGGTTATATGTGTTATTGTGTTATTCGGTGCTGTTCAGAGTGCGCGTCCTGATGTTATAATATTTGTTTCTGAAAAAAACTGCCATTTGTTTCCTGTAGGCCACGCGGGCGACGCCGCGAGCAGAAGCTAGTTAAGGATATATAAGGTGTGACCAGAACGCTAGCAAAAACTTGTATTAATATAATATTGTACATCGACCATTAGAAAGAGATTTCGGCTTCGTTGGGCATTGTCTCTGTCACTCATACCTATGTCACGTTTTGTCGGTCTTAATGACAGAGACAACGCTCTACGAAACCGCTTTATCCCTTTCTAAAGATCGACGTACAATATTTTCTGCCGCGTAACGTATGTATGATGAGGGACTCGTTTACCTAGAAGACTCATTTTACTCTTGTTTTAAAGATATAGATAGATATAGATATTGACTAGCTCATGCTCGCGACTTCATCCGCGTGGACTACACTCAAACCCCTATTTCGCACCCTTAGGGGTTGAATTTTCAAAAATCCTTTCTTAGCGGATGCCTACGTCATAATAGCTATCTGCATGCCAAATTTCAGCCCGATCCGTCCAGTAGTTTGAGCTGTGCGTTGATAGATCAGTCAGTCACCTTTTCATTTTATATATTTAAGAAGATGATGAAAATGCAACAACAATTTGGTGATTAAACGAACCGGACCACTGCAATAATTTATTGAAACTGTACCTACAGAATATTGGTCTGAAATAGTCTCGATTTCGGAACACTGCAACTGCGTCGAATTTCGGAATAACTATACGATTTTCTGTGGATTTGGATTTCCGCCCCCGAACCAGCCCGTGGTTAGAGCTCTTGCATTCATACATTCAATATTATTGGATGTTTCGTCTATTATTCGATATTAAAGCCTCAATAGCTCAACCGGTAAAGGAGTGGACTGAAAACCGAAAGGTCGACGGTTCAAACCCCGCCCGTTGCACTATAATTGTCGTACCTACTCCTAGCACAAGCCTGACGCTCAGTTGGAGAGGAAAGGAGAATATTAGTCATTTAACATGGCTAATATTCTTTAAAAAAAATATCAAAAAAATCCCATGTGTCTGGTTCATTTGTACTTAACATCTACATATATGCTTTAGCGATAAGGCCGCCTTTGCATGCTACAGCTATTAGATTAAGATCCTGTATTGTGTTTTTTCAATGTTTACTTTGTGTTGTGTGCAATAAAGTGTAAAATAAATAAATACATATATATATATAAAAGCACAAGGTGACTGACTGACTGACTGATCTATCAACGCACAGCTCAAACTACTGGATGGATAAGAAAGGATTATTGAAAATTCAACCCCTAAGGGGGTGAAATAGGGGTTTGAAAGTAGTGTCCACGCGGGCGAAGTCGCAAGCATAAGCCAGTTAGGTATAAAACTACAATGTCTATTTTCATTTTCAAGACCTAGGTACCTACTTAGTACCTAGCCTAGGTAAGGTAAAAATTTGAGTGAAATTTTGATTTATTGGAAGTTTTGTAGATAAAGCTAAAAGGTAAACTTATTTCATGGTTGACTATAGCCTATACAAGTGAGTATTCGAATCTGTTACAAAACACGTGGACGCTATCGATTTGAATTTTTTAGGCTGCGGCACGAGGCAAGATTCCAATCGATATAATGAGTTGAAGCCTTAATAGTTCAGTACCCGTAGTACAAGATTTTACGTCTCACCAAACCAAACCAAATTCGAGAGTCGAAATACTTCCGCGTTACAGTAAAATGGACCTAAACAGCCTTGAATTGAAGTCAAATATTCAATGCCACTGATTTTAATTTCGCAATGTTTCCGCTTGGAGCGCTGGCTGTAGAAGTGTAGACAAACTTGAGCTTTAAAACAAGGCATTTAAGATCCAGTTTACTGTAACGCGGAAGTATTTCGACTCTCGAATTTGGTTTGGTTTGGTGAGACGTAAAATCTTGTACTACGGGTACTGTTGTTTAGGGATTCAATGAAATCTAAATGGCAGCAAGTCCACACTCCACACCCGTTACGCCTATGTGCCTTTTTTAGGGTTCCGTACCTCAAAAGGAAAAACGGAACCCTTATAGGATCACTTTGTTGTCTGTCTGTCTGTCAAGAAACCTACAGGGTACTTCCCGTTGACCTAGAATCATGAAATTTGGCAGGTAGGTAGATCTTATAGCTGACATTTGTGGAAAAATCTGAAAACCGTGAATTTAGGGTTAGATCACACAAAAAAAATTAAATTGTGGTCATGAACTAATAATTAGTATTTTCAACTTTCGAAGTGAGTGACTATATCAAGTGGGGAATCATATGAAAGGTCTTCACCTGTACATTCTAAAACAGATTTTTATTTATTTTTATGCATCATAGTTTTTGAATTATCGTGCAAAATGTCGAAAAAATACGACTGTAGTACGGAACCCTCATTGCGCGAGCCTGACTCGCACTTGGCCGGTTTTTTTTTAATCTGACATTTTAAGGGGTTCTGGTTATATCCTGTATGTCAATGTTTAACCCTTGAACGCGATCGACGACGACGTACGGAAACATCAAAAAGTTCATAACATGTTCAGAATGTCCCTTTATGTCATAACTCATAACTTAGGATTGCGATCTCTGACCTTGACATTACAGATAATAAACAACAAACAAAGACGAACAATCAAACATTTAACCGGAAGCGGTCGCACGCGAACAATGGCGCATTCAATATGGCGGCACATAATATTTCATATTTATTTGCACGCATTTGACAGATACACAATCTTACAGTGCGACAAGGCTCTCTTGGCACTTGAATGACATTGACAGGGGGGCGCTGTTAGAGCACAAAGGCTTAGAACAAAGGGGACACTTGAGGGCAACGTTAGTTCCGATTTTCGCCACGCGCCAAGATAGCCTTGTCACACTGTACCTATATTTGTTTCATACATCTCGCCATCGTATTCCGACCTAGAAGCTAATAAGCTTTAAGGCCAAAAACCGGTCAAGTGCGAGTCGGACTCGCACACGAAGGGTTCCGTACTATCGTGCAAGATTATGTATAAGTAGTTCACGACTGGTCGAGATAACAATCGGGGTATGAGGCGGTGGGACGCCTCGCACGTCACCTGCTCTATCCCGCACTGGATTAACGCGGGGGATGTGCGGGTGTGCGGGACGTCCCCACCCCGATTGCCATCTCGACCTGCTGTGTAGGTACTTTACCTATTATAATTTATGACCTTTCTAATAAATTAATGCCTGCAATAATAATTCTTAATGAAAAATACATAATAATAAGAAATACTCACCTAAGTACATATTGTATAAAATAAAAACTAAGTAGTAACTACTCAACGATAAAATACAGCCCGTTTAAAGAATTTACGCTATTTTAAAAATACACTATTCATACTAAAACATTGTGTTCCTTAGCATGAAAAATGCCAGTTTATCATAAGTAGATTAAACTTAAAATAAAATTAAAGCGTTTCATAATATTAAGCACGTTTTCGTGAAAAATACTTTTCACAAAACTGCCTTTTATTCACGGCAGAAAAATGTTGAACGATAAAAAGCTAAGGCAAAAGGTTTCCGGTCTTGCGATACTACAAAATATGTATTTAACCTCATGCTGCATAAAGTCCGTCGCAGACGACACACAATAGTAAGTATGACGAAAGTCGGCGAAAACCAACCATCAAATAAAAATAGAAGATACAGGTAGTTTACCACTTTAACGCAGAAGGCCCACAAAAAGCGGTTTTACAAAAAAAGGAGTAAGTACCAAATGCGGCATTTAGGTCTTATAAACGATCATAATGTAGACCACAAATTATAACCCACTATACCGTGGGAAGTCTTTGATTTTCTCAGATAAAAAGTTGCATAATATGCATTAATTCATGGTATAAGCTATCTCCACTTCAAATTTTAGCCAAATCAGTTATTGTGGTGTGAAGGAGTAAATAACAAACAGACAAACTTTGACATCTATAATATTATTAGGATAAGGATAATCTTTATTTAGGCTAAAATAATTCCTGCGTCTAGGGCTCAATCCGGTTTTTTGACGAAGAGTTGGATATAATAATTAATACCTGTCATACATGCTAAAACAGACAGTGCGTGAAATCGGACACCGCTTCTGTTTGGTCAATTAATAATCAATCTCTGACAAAAAGCGGTTGTCTGCGTTAGGTCTTAACCTTTTTGAATATAAACTATGCTATGTTACCGTATGGAAACTCTGACCCTGGCCTGGGCGGGAAATATAAAAATACTTTATTACCTAACCGAAAGAACCTAACCTTACTTTTACGAGCCAACTTCTGAAATAATATTTTCGTACCCCCACGCTGTACCTATACCACATAATATTTTCTCTAAAACACGACAAGAAAACAACATATTATTTTCGGTAATAGTTGCCCAAGCAAAGAGCGTTTCGAAATTCTTTTATCGTAACATGGTGGTGAGGAACAAACAAGATAAATTGACATACTGACAAGTGTGTTTTAAAAAACTGCTTACAAAACTTTATAATAGTCATCACAAAACCATTTTTTTACTTCGAATCTAATCTATCGCTGCTTTTAGAGTTCTGTACCTCAAAAGGAAAAACGGAACCCTCACAGGATCACTCTATCTGTCTGTCAAGAAACCTAGAGGGTATGCCCCGTTGACTTAGAATCATGGAATTCGGCACGTATGTAGGTTTTATAGCACACGTAAGGGGGGGGGGGGGACCGGGGGGGTGTGAACGTGAATTTCAGGTGAGAAATGATGTATAGTCTACGACAGAATTGCGGGCTAACTTAGAAGGACTGGTGGACTGGTATAGACATTCTGCTAACCCATTTCCTGTGCCCATGCCCCTTATTGGTCTCCACAGGCATCGTACCGGAACGTTAATATTGCTTGGCGTTGCGGTTTTGCCGGCAGGATGGTAACTAGCCACCGAAGCCTTCCACTAGACAAACTATTACTTACTACCTGCTATTTACCCACCCGTTGCACTATTGTCGTACCTAATCCTAGCACGAGTTTAACGCTGAAGGGGAATGGGGAATATTAGTCATCATTGCCCAAAATTCTTTAAAAAAAATCTACGCGTCGACTACACAAATTTCAAAACCCTATTTCACCCCTTAGGGGATGAATTTTCAAAAATCCTTTCTTAGCGGATGCCTACGTCATAATAGCTATCTCATATCTGCATGCCAAATTTCAGATCAATCCGTCCAGTAGTTTGAGCTGTGCGTTGATAGATCAGTCAGTCAGTCAGTCAGTCACCTTTTCCTTTTATATATTCCTTTAGATTACGACGGCTATTTGTCTTGGTCAAAGGTTACGTTTGAACGCTCATTTTCAAAAGTTATGTGTAAAAGTATAAGTTTTCTTGTCCTAAAATATTATGTTATTAAATACACGATCAGCTTAACTTAAATCTCGATTCAACAAAGCGTAACGTGGTGAAAATATTATTGTAATGTGTAGAATCTTTAGTGATAACATTCTTTGTTTTTTATAAACGATCTGAATTGTGGAATCTCACATCAATAGAAGTTCAAGTTCCATAAAAATAGAGTAGTAAAATAAAAACCGGCCAAGTGCGAGTCAGACTCGTGCACCGAGCGAGGGTTCTGTACTACAGTCGTATTTTTTCGATATTTTGCACTATAAATAAAAAACTATCATGCATAAAAATAAATAAAAATTTGTTTTAGAATGTACGAATAAAGCCCTATATTAGTTTTAAAATTGAAAATACTAATTATTTGTTCATGAGTACATTTTAATTTTTTTTGAGATGTGACCACAAATTCACGGTTTTCGGATTTTTCTCGTTATTTGTGCTATAAGACCAAATTTCATAATTCTAGGTCAACGGGAAGTAACCTATAGGTTTTCTTGACAGACACGACAGACGGACATACAGACAGATACAACAATGTTATCCTATAAGGGTTCCTTTTTTCCTTTTGAGGTAGGTACGTACGGAATTTTAAAAACTGGTCAAGTACTAGGCCGCAAGATTAAGGGATGATATATGCCAACATAATATATGTTGTGTATGTGTATGTGTATGTGTTGGCATAAATCATCCCTAATGCTTCCATTTGTAGCATGTCGCATTGTCGCATGTTGCTCCGACATAAAACATTTTTTAGAAACTAAAATATTATAATAATTTACAAAATAATTATCTCGATGAGGTTGTAGATTTAATTAAATATATTTTAGTTTTAATTTAATGTTGTTTTTTTACTTTTATTTTACAAAATTATAAAACGAGATACCTTGTAGGTGTCGAGGCAAAATGAAGCGACAATATTTTCCCCAAACGCTTCAATTAGAGGACTCATTTCGACAAGCTCTACAAATGGGGTACAAATGACAACTATTACAGAGACGCGGTTTAAATTACAGCTGTAATTACAGTTTACACTGGTGAACCGTGTCATATGAATCAGATATGAATCTTCGAGCAAATAACGCCATGCTTCAATATTATGATAATCACTATTCATAGATATTATAAATGCAAAAAACCGGGCATGTGCAAGTCAGGCTCGCGCACCGAGGGTCCCGTATTAAGTCGTATTTTATCGTCATTTTGCACGATACATCAAAAACTATTATGCATAAAAATAAATAAAATCTGTTTCAGAATGTACAGGTAAAGCCCTTTCATAAGATACTTACTTTATAAGTTGAAAATACTAATTATTATTTGTCCAAAACACTTCTTTTACCTCAAAAGGAAAAACGGAACCCCTATAGGATCACTTTGTTGTCTGTCTGTCTGTCGGTCTGTCAAGAATCCTACAGGGTACTTCCCGTTGACCTAGAATCATGAAATTTGGCAGGTAGGTGGGTCTTATAGCTGGCATTAGGGGAAAAATCTAAAAACCGTGAATTTGTGGTTACATCACGCAAAAAAAATTAAATTGTGGTCATAAACTATTAATTAGTATTTCCAATTTTCGAAGTAAGATAACTACATCAAGTGGTGTATCATATGAACGAGCTTCACCTGTGGATTCTAAAACAGATTTTTATTTATTTTTATGAATTATCGTGCAAAACGTCGTAAAAATACGACTGTGGTACGGAACCCTCGTTGCGCGAGCCTGACTCGCACTTGGCCGATTTTTCCTGATCATCAAACTATCGAGGCTCTTAAGATATACTTAGGTGGAGTTTGACAATATTATAATCAATACAAATTCCTCAGAGACAAGATCCGGGATAAGATCAGTAATTCAATATTCCTGCTTGAGATTATTTCCTTGACGTGTCAGATAGCATCTAAATTACACAGCTCGTGAGCATAATTACAGCTGTAATTCGAAGCCGCGTCTTTGTAATAGTTGTCATTTTGTAGCATTCGCCTAAATGAGAAGCATTTGTTTGATGTCGTTAGCTATTTGAGTCAAATTGGAGTTTCTCACTTAATTTCGTTTCTAATCTCCCTACCTTCTTGTGTCACGTAAATCTTATAAAACGATTTTAGAGAGCCCGTTGCATAATTCATTTAATTCTCTTTTTACGTCTAAATAGGAAAAACATTGGCGCCGATTCTGTTGTCTTGCTCTAAACTAAATTAAGAGTAATTATCTGCATATTTTTTTTTATATTGCTAAAAAAGGACAGAACATAAATTTTACATTTTAAGACTGTAAATTTTAGTGCACGCTACTTTAATCAATAGGTTCGCGACTGGCAGCTCTGCTAAAGTCACGAGGGTTGTCAGCTCTAAATTATATTTAAAACTGTAAAACTGTATCGCTCCTTTTCATATATTTTTATTTATTTATTGACACTTTATTGCACACAACACAAAGTAAACATTGAAAAAACACAATACAGGATCTTAATCTAATAGATGTAGCTTGCAAAGGCGGCCTTATCGCTAAAGCGATCTCTTCCAGGCAACCTTTGACGAAAGGAATCACGAAAGCACGGGTTGGTGCGGCAGCCGAAAATGGCCCTAGTTATTATTAAAAATTAGACTACATACACAGTACATTCTAATAATACACAAATATATATAAATATATATACCCATATACATATCTCTATAATATACTACATAATTCTGTTTACATAGATAAATAATAGTCCTTCAAACGATTTTTGAAGGTGTTTAAGGATTTCGCCTGACGTATTTCAGCTGGGAGAGAATTCCAGAGCTTGACACTGTTAGTGGTGAAAGAGTTACCATAGTATACCGTGCAGCTGTGTGGAGTCATAAGCTTATTGTCGGTTACTGTTAATATTACGAGGATGCGAATACTTTAAAATTTACTTCTGCTTAGAATCAGTATCACTATTAAACAGATTACGAGATTACACTATTACGAGATATGCAAACTCGTGCTAGGGCACTGGATTACGATTAAAATCAACCGGACGTACCGACAAGGTAGCATGCAAAAATTGATTTTCCTCGTCACCACACCCCCCACACCTCCCTACAAATAAATAATTAATCGATCCAACCATGAACTCCTCAGTCAATAAACTCCAACACAAAGACGTTTAGTTCCGTCCAGCCCAGTTCCTACTTCCTTGACTTCCTTTGTCTTTGATAATGACTATATTGGATATTTGCCAAACACGACGCGTGGTCATTTCCATCTACCATAGTCATGTTGTTGTTGAAGCTATATGAAAGCTTAGTGGTAAGGGCGTCCACCTAATCAAAGTTCGGGTTTTCGATCCCCGGCACGCACCTCTAACTTTTCGTAAACGTTTTAAGTAATTAAACATCACTTGCTTTAACGGTGAAGGAAAACATCGTGAGGAAACTTGCATGCCTGAGAGTTCTCCGTAATGTTCTCCAAGGTGTGCGATGTCTGCCAATCCGGAATTGGCCAGCGTAGACTATGGCCAAAAACCCTTCTCACTCTGAGAGGAGACCTGCTGCGCGATTGCGGGAGAATGACAGCTACAAAGTCACGATCGCAATCACCTCTGATTGGTTGACGCTCGCTCACTATTGGCTACAATACATTGTTGCAACAATAATCGCACAAATTCAGCCAATCAGAACAATTGAGATTGTAATAATGATTGATGCAGGTATCCCGCAATCGAGGTGCTGTGCTCTGTAGTGAGCCGGCGATGGGTTGATCATGACGATGATGTTGATGGTGAATACGAGTAACAAAAGACAATTTATAGAGGCACCTATTTTGGGATGGCAACATTATTATACCAGTTATAGTTCTTGCATTTCACGAATGCCACTGTCTCAATATTATACTATAGTTGACGCATTTTAAACTGAGTCGTCGAGTTATCTGTCTGTTTCGCTCGCACTTACCTACAACCTGTAAGTGCGAGCGAAACAGACAGATAACTCGACGACTCCGTTTAAAATGCGTCGACTATAGTTCCTTGAAGCCAATATTAGTCGGTCGCATTTCACTCACAGCGGCCAACCAAAGTTTAATTGTCCGTAGCAATGATGTTCGGTACTGCAACAAGAACCAATCAAGTCGTCTACAGCATGTTGGCTGCATCCGATGCCAATAAATCGATAACCAATAACCAAACTCCTTTATGGAGGAAACCTTCGATCTATCGCAGGAGCGCAAATGTTCTAATAACTTTGTAAATATCTATAAACCTAGGTATATAAAAGTAAAAGCTGACTGACTGACTGGCTGACTGATTTATCAATATCATTATGATCAACCCATCGCCAACTCACTACAGAGGTCTCCTCTCAGAGTGAGAAGGGTTTGGCCATAGTCTACCACGCTGGCCATGCGGATTGGTAAATTTCACACACGTTTGAGAACATTATGGAGAACTAACAGGCATGCACGTTTCCTCACGATGTTTTCCTTCACCGTTAAAGCAAGTGATATTTAATTACTTAAAACGCACATAACTCCGAAAAGTTAGAGGTGCGTGCCCGGGATCGGGCCTCCGACCTCCGATTAGAAGGCGGGCGTCCTAACCACTAGGCTATCCCAGTTTACTCATAATGGACAGCTTCTTAGGTATTCGACTCATAAGTCATACCATAGCACACAACAAAGGTTCGTATACTACACCTGATACCCTCATTCGAGAAGCATTACAGGTGCACCTGTGTCACTTTTAAGCCGGTTAGCTTTACCCTGTTTGTAACTAACATTCAGTTCAAAGGCCTTTATGTTATAACTTGTAGGACCACTGTCTACACATATCAAAATATATAAAAAGGAAAAGGTGACTGACTGACTGACTGACTGACTGACTGATCTATCAACGCACAGCTCAAACTACTGGACAGATCGTGCTAAAATTTGGCATACTATTTTGCATGCTAAATTGGCTATTATGACGTAGGCATCCGCTAAGAAAGGATTTTTGAAAATTCAACCTCTAAGGGGGTGAAATAGGGGTTTCAAATTTGTGTAGGCCATGCGGATGAAGTCGCGAGCATAAGCTAGTTAATTATTAAGTCTACAGTTACTGTTTATACTCAATATTTGCCCATATTCTCTCTGCCAATCCGCACTTGACCAGCGTGGTAGACTATGGCCAAAACCTTTGTCACTCTGAGAGGAGACCCGTGCTCTGTAGTGAGCCGACGATGGGTTGATCATGAATATTTTCTAATGTGCAGAGCGTCCCGGCCTCGTACCCCGATTGCCATCGCGACCTGTCGCGGACTATACAATAGAAGTAGGTACAATAGGTGGCGAACAAGTCAAGCAAGTCGTGCCCGGCATAAATTAGTCATCTTCTCTATATATAAAAATGAATCGCTGAATGTATTGCTGATCGCAAATCTCGAGAACAGCTGAATCGATTTCGCTAATTCTTTTTTTATAATATTCCTTGAAGTACGAGGATGGTTCTTACAGAGAGAAAATTTAAAAAAAATTGAATCGACTGTTAGGCGGAACAAAGTTCGCCAGGGCAGCTAGTCATTAAATAAATAAAACAACTTCGCACGCAGGAAAATATAGTAGGCAGCTGTTAGGGCACGTGCACGATTGTGCGCAGTACCATCTAGGCTTTGACCCTTTGGGCGAGCACGCGCTCATTTCCATAGTAAGCGCAATCATTAAGCGCGTATAGATACATATTACATACTGATTGCTTGCATGCCAATGTGGTGCTCATTACCGACATACTACTACTATACTACGTCGATAGCACAGTAGTTGTTTATACTAGCCTTTTCTTATTATAGACCAGCTTATGCTCGCGACTTCGTGTGGACTACACAAATTTCAAACCCCTATTTCACCCCCTTAGAGGTTGAATTTTTAAAAATCTTTTCTTAGCGGGTGCCTACGTTATAATAGCTATCTGCATGCCAAAGGAGATCGCCCGTGAACGGGCCCTCTTTTGTGGCGTCGTGTCAAAACTTAAATTAATTTTTTTTTTAAATGTGTTATTTTTTTACGATTATGTTTTATAACGACTTTTTTCACTCTATTACTGAAAATATCCACAATTACAGTTAGAATCGTAAACATGCATTTATTTTGAAGAAGTATTAATTAAATAAAGAAAATATATCTCGACTCTAGTATCATAAGGTCGGATGTGTACCTCCGACCAAACTCACTTTTTTACATAAAGGTAATGAGCATTTCGGGCTCTTTCTGCCAAGCTGACACCAGTATTTCTATCTCTTTTCGTTGCAAAGATAAATACATGCATAATGTCGTATCTGAACACATTCTAAAAATTTGGAGAACCATAATTATATTTTTTGACTTGCGTATGTATGCACCAAAGCAATGGAGAAAAATTATAGATGTATTTTGAGTTCGACCATTATGCTACGAAATAAGTTTATTTGTAATACTAGCTGGTACTGCAGTTACGCGCTTTTGCTTCTAAAATATGTAATAATTTTGTTAGGTAAAATCACAACAGATGTTATGCTTCGAATTTTTTGTATTAATATTTGGACTGTGAATCATTTAAGACTTTTTGCCTTGTAATATAAATAATTATGCAATAAAATTCATGGAAGTAAGTTGAAATAAAGCTTTTTGTTTGTGACTACATTAAAGTTGATGTGATTAATAGGTAAGAAATCCATCCTATTTCACCAAAATTTTGGACTAAACTGCGGGAAAAAAGTAAAGAGCCAGAATAAAGCTGAAGACATTTTGAAAATGTAGACTAGAAAATCTTTTAGGACCACGAAAATCACACCATGGAAATCTAAACATATATTATAATAATACCCCACTAAGCAAAAAACCGTGCATTTATGGTGTTTTTATGATTCATAGTTCAAATCATCAGTTCAAAAATTTATTGCCCTAGTTTTTAAGGTAGCCTTAAAAATTAGAGTACCTAATCAATTTTTTTCTTCTTTACCCGTCTTATAATCGACCGAATTTGATATTAATCGAGAGCAGAAATTATAAGGCACCTACAATATGTGATGATAGTGATTCTAACGAAACATACCTAATTATAGGAAGCTTTAGATTATGTTAATTTAAATATAAATGTAGTATAAATTAATTTATTAATTAAACAACTAATAAAAGTGAAAGTAAAAAAATAAAAAAACTTAACTAAAACACGAAAGAAACAGTTTAAAAAGTATCTGTTAAAAAGAACAGTCGAAACCGAAGCAATGGAGTTTTCAAGAAAGCAGAAAGTATTTTTTTTATTACAAAAGTGGCAATGCCGGATTTGACTAACAGTAAATCCTTATACCTGCGTAGTTTCTGCACCTTAAAAACGATTCATGATGCTACCAGCAGTGTTGCTACTTTAATGTGGTCTGAAAACATCAGCTGCAGCGGAAGGAATAAAACAGTATCTTGTCTTATTTCATTAATCTACTAGAGAAGAAACAAAGTATTCTCGAAATTGTTGAAGAATTGACTTTGTGGTCTGATAATTGTGTCGGTCTTATGACCGACACAATTATCAGACCACAAAATCGGAGCATGATAATCGTTATGGCTTACTTATGATTATTATAAGGATTACCACACTAAAAGGTGATAAATCACAAGCTTTATGCTAAAATTCAACATGTACCTACGTGGAGTAAGATGTAATCCATGCACAAATAGAAAAAAAGGGAACAGCTGAAAACAATGCAGATTACTAAACTAAGAGATTGGTCACAGTTTACAAGAACATCCGAAGGAACAAAACTTTTTGATAAGTTTGATTTGGCACTACAACATATTTTTAAAGACCACATCCCTTTACAAAGGTGATATATCAGGACCGTTTGTTATATCAAAAAAAAAAATAAGAACGGCGGGGATTTTCAGATTTCGGAATATATTACCTGGCTACAACTAACGCAATAATGTTGGGTGTTATTATTTTATAAAAACTACTTTAAAGAAGACTTTTTTGTACTTCATTAGTATGTTATAGGTACATATAAACTTAAAATTCTTCCCCGCTTTCGCCCAATATACGACATAGGTACCATTATCCACTGTAAAATATAACCAACTTTTGCAGTAGGTACCTGCTGACCTCCATTCTTACTTTACGTACCTAATCATTGTAAGGAAAATCAGGCTATGTTGGCATGTTTTAGATTTCCATATTGATGTAACCGTCATGTATGCAATTCCACAAAAAATGTTTGGCCCACTGTAGGTTTCTAATTACTTTGTAATTTTTTTTTCCAATTTTTGGCCGTTGTTTTTAATTAATGGGCTTTATTTGTGAATTTGTAAATGTTATTTTCATTCATTCAGAAGTCACAAGGTTTACACGGATGCAATGGTCAGACTATCGGGCGAATGCAATTATTATGTTTCAGATCTAACTAATCAGTTTCAGAAAAATCAGATAGGTACATTGTTGCTATCTCACAAAACTCCTAAATGATTTTTGTGAGATAACTACTGTGATCTTTTGTCCGAATATTACTTATGTATAATCAGTTAAGACGTATTATGAAATATTAAGTAATAGATCCGACTTTTATTTCAAATTTGTAATAGTAAAAATTGCAGCCATAAAGTCGGTTTACAACTTATGCACACAATTTTTTAGCACAGTTACGAATATTACCAGCATAAAGTCGCATATCGTCCATTTTAAAGAAATTGTGAGTTTATATTTTATTTATTAATGATAAAGTATTTCTAGTAATGGTTAATGATAGGTACAGTTAAGTGTTAAATATTACAAAAACAACTGAAATTGTATCTCTAGTAGTTTAGAAATTATGACCCGATTTCCCTAGCATTTTTGTTTTGGCTCTCCTGAAAAGTAGCAAAAATCCACATCCGACCTTATGATACTAGAGTCGAGATATATATATATATATATATATAACCTCAATATCAGCAATATAAAAAATAAGATTTCTTTATAACCAGGGTGAATAAATAGAAATCGTTTGCAGAATATAAAGAGTTAATTATTTGTCTACAAATAAAATTAAAACCATGGTGACATAACAATTATATTAGGGGGGCCCAAAGCTCCTAAGAAAATAGGCAATCTCTTTTCAGCCCGATCCGTCCAGTAGTTTGAGCTGTGCGTTGATAGATCAGTCAGTCAGTCAGTCACCTTTTCCTTTTATATATTTAGACTAATTAGCTGATGATGTGGCCTACTTACGCAACGTTCGTTGACCTCTAGTGTCGGGCAGATCTTTTATTTGCTAAACTTTAAGAAAATTATAGGACACTTTTTATATATATTTTTTCGCGTTTTATATATTGTGGTATATATCAGTAATCATCAGTACTATCACCTGACTTCGTTTTTGGTAGCGTTCTGGTTACACCCTGTATATATAAGGAAAAGCTGACTGACTGACTGAGTGAGTGATCTATCAACGCACAGCTCATAAACCACTGGATGGATCAGGCTGAAATTTAGAATTGCTAAAAAAAGATTTTTGAAAATTCAACCCTTAGGGGTTAAAAGTACACGCGGACTTATAGGGCAAGTCGCGGGCATAAGTTAGTTTGCATAGTAAACAAGTTGATAGTAACAGTTTAGAATGTTTGCAAGTTAAGCCATTCCCGCCTCAGTTTGTTGTGGGCTCTTCTCAGACCTGGGCGCGTTTGGAACCCTCGTAGCTTTAGTTTCAAGTACGTATTAGTTATCACCACTATATCATATCATCTTACAAAATGACAATCAGGAAGTGTAAAATTTTACCAATTCTGAATAAATAATTTGAGTTTGAGTTTTGAAGAAATCGCCGCTAAGACCGAGGGCTGAGGCTGAGCACTTTGACTTTGCACAGACTTAAAATTGAGTTTAACCGAGACAAATTTATGTGAGAGATATACATCTGTCTCGTTTTAACTCTGACTTAAGTCTAAGCAAAGTCAGAGTGTGCTCTATAGATCTCAGCCTGAATGCTAACACATAAAAGGCCAGCTTGTGACACGGGCGCTTGGTCATGGTCGTGACACACTTTAACACCTTATACTATAACCTTCGTAAAACAATGCGACATCAAATTATTTTACATTTCAGTCAAATACTGAGTATTTAAGGACATATATTTTTAGTTATTTGACCTAAAATTTAAATTCTAGTACATACCTATTTGTTGATACAAAATTAAGTCAAATAATAGATTGTATGTACAACAAGGAGTAAGGACATAAAAGAAGCCATTTCATCCAAGACGTTTATCTATCTGAGCCGAAGGCGAGGGCAGATATTTAAATCTAAATATATAAAAGTAAAAGGTGACTGATTGACTGACTGATCTATCAACGCACAGCTCTAACTACTGAACGGATCGGGCCGTCCGTTCCGTTAAGAAAGGATTTTTGAAAATTCAGCCCCTAAGTGGGTGAAATAGGGGTTTTAAATTTGTGTAGTCCACGTGGACGAAGTCGCGAGCATAAGAATATAAGCGAATTTAAATTTAGCGAAATGCTGTCAGAATCGACACCAATAACAACAGTAAGTAAAAAAAACTAATTACTTTTTAGCCCGACCTAGGACTCGAACCCGGAACCTTATTTTCCGCATCTAAATAAGCTAGCCGCTAGATCAACGAGGGAGTTAACCCCACAATATCAACAGTATCACGTATCGCAGAGGTCAATATTGCGAATATCCTTGCGATATGGAATTCGCAATGAGGATATCCGGCAGATATCGAACGTGACGGATGGTAGGAAAACGTTTATGCTTCACTTCATCGAAATATTGAATCTTCAGCATTTTTATATTATCCGTTCCGTATTTACACATTTGTAAAACATCATCATCATCTCGACCCACTACTGAGATGGTCTAACCTCTGAACAAGAGGGGCTTAGCTGTAGACCATAACGCTGGCCAAATGCAGATTGGCAGGCAGACTTCACACACCTTTGAGAACATTGTAGAGAATCCGCCTGGCCGCCGCGCCGCGAGAATAGAGAGCCCGGAAGAGATCGCTTTAGCGATAAGGCCGCCTTTGCATGCTACATCTATTAGATTAAGATCCTGTATTGTGTTTTTTCAATGTTTACTTTGTGTTGTGTGCAATAAAGTGTCAATAAATAAATATTTACCCATTTGTAAAACATCATCATCATCTCGACCCATCACCGGCCCACTACTGAAACAGTCTAACCTATTCTGTAGACCACAACGCTGGCCAAGTACGGATTGGCAGACTTCACACACCTTTCAGAATATTATGGAGAATTCTCAGGCATACAGGTTTCTTCACGATGTTTTCCTTCACCCTTAAAGCAAGTAATTTTTTTTTTCTATCATAAAGCACCATTATAAAATGGCAGCTTTATTACTACTACCATCTAGCCTATGGGCTAATAAGTAATATTATTCTAGCTTAAACTTCTACTTATGATTAATTTTTAAATCTAATTTACAAGTAATATTTACAATGTATTGTTATAAATACTCAAAACCACCTGTGCGAATAAGGTCATTATTATGCAGGATGTTGTTTGCCTTACTTTACTTATTTGTTAAATTATGCTTTGAATTTTTATATCTAAGTGTATATAAAGGCACCAGTATCGTTTACATTTAACATTTATTCTAGCATTACCCGCAACATATACAAAACAAGTGAAACACGTGTACTGTGACGTAATCTAATAACTATTCAGTGCCCACTGGTTAGTTCTCCTTACGCCCGATGCTCATTAGTATGTGTGTACGTTTTTTTGTTACGGAATTCCGTCGGTTATGTGTACAGACGGTAAAATGTGGCTGAAATCGCTAGGTATTTTACATATGATTGTAATATGTTTGTCGGTTCATTGGTTCCCTCATTTATGTACATCCATATTATATACTACTAATTAATACGCCCCGGCTTGTATCTCGTAATTTTTTTGAAAATAAATATAGGGGGAGAGGGAGGAGGGGGGGGGGGGGGGGGGAGGGGGGGGGGGGGGGGGGGGGGGGGCACGGCCTATCCCTTTAACGAAAATTTTGTATATAGCGTAGTAAAATGCGCCGCTACAAAACTTTTCAAAAGGCAAAGAAGTTACTATTCTTTGCCTTGTTTTTATCCATATTGTTCTTCATATAGAAAATTGAGTTCTCCTTATAAAAATAACTTTTCAAACAAGAAGGCTAATAAAGTGCCGACTCTAGCATAAAGTTTCTGTAGCCCCTCGAACCACAAACACACTAGAAAAACTTTTATATGAAGTACCATCTTCATAATAACTTATTGTGTAGACCCAAGCACTACTCGCTCTCATCAGAGTTTATGAAAGTTTTCTTTATATATAAACCTTTTACAAAAATAATAATTGTTGTTGATATAATTATTATATTTTATCCGCATGTTTTGATTATTTCTTGTTCTTGTTTCAGATAAACGTCTTCCAACAAAATTTTAGTTGCCGTAAGTACCAGAGATTTTCTCACGAAAATACCTGTGTTATCGCACTTATAATTTATTATCTCTGACAGAAGTCACGTGATCGTTGCGTCAACATCTTGTGTCGGAAGTATAAAATATATGAGCGGTTGATGAATTTTAAGGCGGTCTAGTTCCGACGCTAGACTCATTTGACTATTAAATGCTTTGCGTTTAGGTCATCCGTCATTCTAACTGATTGGTTGTAGTACCTAGTAATTTTGTGCCCAAATGTTGTAGTTAGGTTAGTTTAAAGATTACACCTCTCGGTAAGCTCTGCGCGTGTGACCAATGTCTGCGTGCAAGTTTAAAAGTAAATTAAAACTACCTGACTATTCATAAGCACGTTTAAAAAGTTTACATGAATAAAAAAACATTCTATTCTATTCTAAAGAGAGGACAGTCGAATAACCAATCCAAAAATAGCTTATAATGACCTGCTTTTCTGTGTAACTTTTAAACTCACTTCTGGTACCCTTTTACCTGCATTACAGTGCGACCAGACTATCTTGGCGCGAGGCGAAAATCGGAACTAACGTTGCCGTCAAGTGTCCCCTTTGTTCTTGTTTGAATATTTTAAGCCTTTGTTCTCCAACAGCGCCCCCCTGTCAATGTCATTCAAGTGCCAAGAGAGCATTGTCGCACTGTAGGTGACTAGTAGGTAGTGCCGGACTCTTACCGGCTAAAACCCCCTACTGTCTCCTTGTTAGAGCACGCCAACCAACTCGAGGCCCATACCATAAGCGACGCGGACCGCCCGGTGTCCATCATCCACAAAATGAGACCAGCAGGGCGAGTGTCTAAAACCTGCATCTCTCATTATTACAATCTCAATTATTTTGATTGGCTGAATTTGTGCAATTCTTGTTGCAACAATGCATTGTAGCCAATAGTGAGCGAGCGTTAACCAATCCGAGATGATTGCGATCGTGATATTGTAGCTGTCATTCTAGGGCAATCGCGCACCTGTGGCCCTACCGCGGTTGTTTGACAGCTACAATGTCACGATTGCAATCATCTCTGATTGGTTAGTGCTCGCTCATTATTGGCCACAATGCATTGTTGCAACAAGAATCGCACAAATTCAGCCAATCAGAACAATTGAGATTGTAATAATGATTGATGCAGGTTTTAGACAATCGCCCTGCTGGGCTCGCGGGTAGGGCGATTCCCTCACCACGTTCACCATCCTCAATGCTTCGGCGGGCAGTACTCGCCTTTCCCATGGGTGCGTCCACTGCCTGGGCTCGGAGGGGCGCGCAGTTGATCGCCCTCGTAGACTGGAGTTTCGAGCTGATGGTATATTTTTACTTAAATGTACATCAAAATGACGTTAATGAGACATGGTTCCAGCGCAATAGCAATTTGCGGGACTTATACTAAAGTATTCGTTTATGGCAGGTATTTTTTTTTATTTTTATTAAAGAATATTAGCCATGTTAAATGACTAAAATTCCCCTTTCCTCTCCACCTAAGCGTCAGGCTTGTGCTAGGAGTAGGTACGACAATAGTGCAACGGGCGGGGTTTGAACCGTCGCGTCGTCGACCTTTCGGTTTTCAGTCCACTCCATTACCGGTTGCGCTATTAAAGAATATTAGCCATGTTAAATGACTAAAATTCCCCTTTCCTCTCCACCTAAGCGTCAGGCTTGTGCTAGGAGTAGGTACGACAATAGTGCAACGGGCGGGGTTTGAACCGTCGTCGACCTTTCGGTTTTCAGTCCACTCCTTTACCGGTTGAGCTATTGAGGCTCAATTAGATGTATAGCATAAGCAGGTATCGGCAAACATAAATACAGCCTTCACAGCAGCCGTGTGTGGACATAATGAGTAATTAGACATGTCCGGACGACCTTGGGCCGCCATTGTCAATCTGTCACAATCATGTCATTGTTCGCGCTAATCTT
This sequence comes from Maniola hyperantus, assembly GCF_902806685.2. NCBI lineage: Eukaryota > Metazoa > Arthropoda > Insecta > Lepidoptera > Nymphalidae > Maniola > Maniola hyperantus. The sequence goes on along the minus strand of NC_048554.1, from coordinate 1,402,539 downwards.
CAATGACACAGATTAAATATGCCATCTGTGTTTATGTATTCAAAGTTGCAATAGTTTAATATGTTTGAAACATATTAGTTGCCGGTTGGGAAGAGATCGCTTAACGCAATGTTCGTTGACCTCTAGCGTCAGTCAGATGTTTTATTTGCAACATAGAGCGAGACCAATAATTAATCTATGGTTTATAGGACTACTAGCTGATGCCCGCGACTTCGTTCGCGTGAAGTTAGGTTTTTTAAAAGTCCCGTGGGAACTCGTTGATTTTCCGGGATAAAAAGTAGCCTATGTCACTCTCCAGGTCTTTGACTACATCCATGCAAAAAATCACGTCAATCCGTTGCTCCGTTGCGAAGTGATTGAAGGACAAACCAACAAACCAATAAACCAACAAACAAACACTTTCGCATTTATAATAAGGGTACTGATTTTATAATTTTTTTTCGCATTTTTTATGTGGTATCATATGAGCCCCCCGATTGTGTAAGGAAAACGTATTCATCATTAGCGTAATCGTCAAAAAATTCTTCCCTTTGATTGGTTGATTCGCTATATTCGTTGAACAGAACAAATAATTAGTATTTTCAACTTTCTAAGTAAGATAACTATACTAAGTGGGGTATCATATGAAAGGGCTTTACCTGTACATTCTAAAACAGATTTTTATTTATTTTTAAGCGTTCTAGTTTTTGATTTATCGTGCAACAGACAGACAGATAAGGAAGTGATCCTATAAGGGTTCCCTTTTTCCTTTCGAGGTACGGAACCCTAAAAATCAATACAAAACACGGAATTCAATCCAAAAAAATCTCCCGTGACCTTAATGCATCAACTCCAGATATCCCCCTGAATTATTTGCAGCCGGACGGAGTCAGGAGTGGAAAATTATTCACAAACAGAACTTTGATAAAATAAATAGACGACGAGCTGGTGAAAATTGTAAGGTGGTTTTTGTTAATTTAATCTATATATAAAAATAAATCGCTATATGTGTTGCTGATCGCTAATCTCGAGAACAGGTGAACCGATTTCGCTAATTCTTTTTTATAATATTCCTTGAAGTACGAGGATGGTTCTTACGGAGAGAAAAATTTAAAAAAATTGAATCGATAGTAAGGCGGTACGAAGTTGAAATGAGTAGTAGGTAAATAAAAAACCGGCCAAGTGCGAGTCAGGCTCGCGCAATGAGGTTTCCGTACTACGGTCGTATTTATTCGACATTTTGTACGATAACTCAAAAACTATGATGCATAAAAATAAATAAAAATCTGTTTTAAAATACACAGGTGAAGACCTTTCATATGATATCTAACTTAATATTATAGTCATCTACTAGTAGTTACTAGTACTAGTTACTACGAGTACTAGTTCAAGGATAAATTATCAAACAAACTTACATTTGCATTTATAATATGGATAGTAACTGATTGTCTAGAATATCTCACTGTTTTTATCAAGTGTCTCTTAAAATTTTTCCACTTGATCACCGTCTAAAAGCAATGAGATACAAAAGTTTGCAATTTCAGAGAAAAATATGGGGATGCGTAATCGAAAAAGTCTGGATCGAGTGATGTTTACTTTGTTAATTGGGTGGGCTTTGTATTTTGTAGGAACATCATTTTAACTTTCGGGTTATCATGTTTTTAGGGTTCCGTACCTCAAAAGGAAAAACGGAACCCTTATAGGATCACTTTGTTGTCTGTCTGTCCGTCTGTCTGTCAAGAAACATACAGGGTACTTCCCGTTGACCTAGAATCATGGGCAGGTAGGTAGGTACATCTTATAGCTGACATTTAGGGAAAAATCTGAAAACCGTGAATTTAGGGTTAGATCACACAAAAAAAATTAAATTGTGGTCATGAACTAATAATTAGTATTTTCAACTTTCGAAGCGAGTGACTATATCAAGTGGGGTATCATATTATGAATGGTCTTCACCTGTGCATTCTAAAACAGATTTTTATTTATTTTTATGCATCATAGTTTTTGAATTATCGTGCAAAATGTCGAAAAAATACGACTGTAGTACGGAGCCCTCATTGCGTGAGCCTGACTCGCACTTGGCCGGTTTTTATTCTTATTTGTGTACATAATACCAAATATTTTACTTTGAAGTTCCGGATTTTCGTTTTTCTCGAGTTTCTCATTCTAAATGATGATTTTGGGCAAATATTTAATGTTACCGGGAACTTTTTTATTAAATTAATTTTTGTTTAGATATTTTAATACATACTTACAATTCAAATGTTTAAAACAATTTAATTAAAAAATTACATATCAAAAATGTCATCTTTTACTTATATTTATACTTATAATATTTATATTTAAATATTATGATTTGCAAAAACAACCTGCGAATCTCAATTAAGAAACCGGTCGAGATTTAACTAAACCTAGATTTTCCCATGTATGACTAACGTACACGTTTTATAAATCACGTGCGTGTTTTATACATCGTTGAATATTAATAATTTGTAAAATATTACTAGATATAATAACTATCCGTATTATGTATTCAATTACGAGTAGATACTTATTATTATTATTATATTTAAAGTAAAAATAATTTAATTTATTATCCAATATTTTATGTATACAAGAGTTATAAATATAATTTCATATTATCAATGGTTAACAAATAAACTATTAATAAACTTAAATCTTTAAAAAAAAAACTTATAATTATTAGATATATACCAACAAGTGTTCTTATTTAAACTTTAGTATAATATCGTATTAAGTAGGTAGTCGATTAATTATTATTATTAATTTTAAATTATAGAAATGTGAATAACTAATTTAATTACCCACTTATCTACATTTTAATTCAGAAAAATATAAGTGATATTGTGAAATGGTGGTACTAAAAAATATATTAAAAAAACTATAAAACCAAGACTGGGTTACACAAATTAATAACCTAGCTACTTATCGGTGAATCAATAAATAATAATGAATGAACACCTCACTAAGCAAACCAGAAATAACACAAAAAATAACGCTTAAAAGCCAATAGCACTTCCGCACTTAAACACTAACAATAATTAACATTAACAAGTTAACGTTACCCAATGGCGCGGAACTCACGTCGAAGATGACCGCGCACGACTTTGTAATTAAAAATATCTACAGTAGATACCTACGCGGCAGCAAATAATGTACATGGACCTTTAGAAGGAGATAGCGGATTTGTAGACCATTGTCTCTGTCGTTGAGACCGACAAAACGTCATATATGTATGTATGACAGTGACAGACAATGCTCTACAAAGCCAAAATGTCATTCTAAAGGCCGATGTACATTATTTTCTGCCTCGTAATGTCCCTACTGATACATATTATATAGACTGCATAGTTTACAATTTCAGTAAATGACACGAGAGGCATGGAAACTAAAGAAGAAATAATCGGAAATATTATAATACTACCGACCCGGTCCCGATTCTTTCATTACAATTTTCGTAGGGATCTGTATTTTTTTTAGAAAATACTCACAAATCACTCAGGAATAATGTAGCTTTCTACTGGTGAAAGAATTATCACAATCGGTTCAGTAGTTCCAGAGATTTCCTACAAACAAATTACCAATCTTTAATTCTTTATAGTAATATTAGTACCTATAGATTATATTTCACCTCATCTTATCCTAGCTACAACATAATGACAAAATACGAATAAGTCAACGACAACCTTTTGTCTCTACTCGAAAACATCAGTTCATTATAACAAGGATTCTGCGTAGAGTTTATTTTTTCCCATCGCTACCACTCAGCCATCGTTAATCGACATTCGTTACCTCTTTATACAATTTAAATAAAAATCCATCGCGTAACATGATCTGAAAAGAGCTTAACAATTTAAAAAAAAGCACTCGAAACGCTAAGAATCTAAGGCTTCTCCAGAATTTTCCAAAACCAATCTTGCCTCGTTTTAATAGAGTTGGACTTCGCTCGGATAATAATTTCAATAGTGAAAAGGTATTTTATAATCCGTGAAAAGCCTTGACGAATGCACTTTTACCACCCTGGCCCTCAGTTTAATTAAAACGTTCGTGGAAAAGAAAATTGGAAAACTCAGTGACCTGTGGTGGCGGTGCATGTCATTATGTTCGAAAGGTTACATTCATTTATTTTAATCACTTACTTTAGTGCTTTACTAAGTTTAAATGAAAGCAGTTAGTGAAGCGAAAAGTAAACTATTAGAGATAGAGAAATTATTTTGCTCGAATAGCGTCGAATTCAAAGAAAATAAACCTTCATTCAAAGATTGTTCATTCGCGTAGGTATCTTTCTAAATATACAAAAGGAAAAGTGGCTGACTGACTGACTGATCTATCAACACACAGCTCAAACTACTGGACGGATCGGGCTGAAATTTGGCATGCAAATAGCTATTATGATGTGGCCATCCGCTAAGAAAGGATTGTTGAAAATTCAACCCCTAAAGGGGGAAATAGGGGTTTGAAATTTGTGTAGTCTACGCGGACGAAGTCGCGAGCATAAGCTAGTTTATTTTAATCACTTACTTTGGTGCTTTGCAAAGTTTAAATGAGAGCAGTCAGTGAAGCGAAAATGTAAACTACTAAGAGATAGAGAAATTATTTTGCTCGAATGGCGTCGAATTAAAAGAAAATAAACTTTCATTCAAAGTGTGTTCATTCATACCTATTTATCAATAAAAAACGGGTCAAGTGAGAGTTATAGACTCGCACACAAAGGGTTCCGTCTCATCGTAATTACAAGAAATAACACTTTTTAATTTTCGCGGTTTTCGGATTTCGTGCTGCCAAATTTCATGATTCTAAGTAACCCATAGGTTTTGATTCCCTTGGCGGATCTTGACAGATGCGACAGATAGACGGACATGGGACAACGAAGTGATTCTAAAGGGTTCCTTTTAAAAGTAGTAGATACCTACCCTGTGAAGGTGGGATTGGAATAAGTAGAGCCTTTATATAAAACTGACATGCTAGGTCAAACAAAAACAGCCTTTCAAACATATTATATAAAAAGTTAAACAAAAAAGGTCAAGTGCATACTAAGGTAACACAGTTTAGCAATTAACAGTTGGGCAATGGTGACCACAATCTTGAATCTTTTTTTAAATCTTTTATTTGTAGGCTTTTACATTTCTGTATGTCAGCCCTCCTGAATCATAGGCATCATGAATAGCATAAACTACGCAATTTTAGTAACTAACTTCCTTCGTTTGGCGAAAATGGCGAATTTCCAAAAAACTTTGTTGACATTTTTTTTTGCGTCTGCAGGTGAAATATATATTATATAAAAGTAAAGAGTACGAACTGCTTTCGAAAATTCCCAATTATTTGAATTCAGGTTATAGAATTCAAGTTATCCCAATTTGAATTTGAAAGCCGACTGAGATTTTTGTGGGCTCTTCTCAGACCTGGGCGCATTTGGAACCCTCGGAGCATCAGTTTAAAGTTTACGTAATTAATTATCACCATTGACTCATTATCTTACAAATCCAACACTTAACAAACAAAAAGTGTACAGTGGTACCTACTTTGAATAAATGATTTGAATTTGAAGCTTCAGGTTGAGAGACCAAACTGTATGATAGTCAAACTGTGGTATTTGACGCGACATTATGAGATCTTGGCCGTGACCTTAGCCTCAAAAGTAGGTGTTTGCTGCATTCGTGGTGCAGTTAAATGGACACGAGGCATAATTCGTATCAAACCACGAAATCTGACATTTCACGATTTTTAGGCGAATTTCAAGACTGAAACGAACTGATAGAAAGTGCGACGTCATCATCATCATTATTAACCGATAGACGTCCACTGCATGCTGGACATACGTCTTTACACGTCACGGTCTTGCGCCGCCTGAATTCTGCGGCGCCATGCAACTCGTTTGATCTTGTCTGTCCATACCTATAACGAGGGGTTATGATTTTGGCAGTCTATGTATGTATGTATATTCTTCTTCTAAATTTATAAAAGGAAAAGGTGACTGACTGACTGACTGATCTATCAACGCACAGCTCAAACTACTGGACGGATCGGGCTGAAATTTGGCATGCAGATAGCTATTATGACGTAGGCATCCGCTAAGAAAGGATTTTTGAAAAATCAATCGATAAGGAGGTGAAATAGGGTTTAAAATGCGTGTAGTCCACGCGGACGAAGTCTCGAGCATAAGCTAGTTTTCTTATGCGTTTTGTATCTGTGTGTTCCATTGTAGCGACTAAACTACTGAGCCGATTTTGATGAATGAGGTGTCAATTGATTCGATGTTATTGGTCCGGGTGACATAGGATGAAATAGGAATATGGAGGCGGACGTCGTCTAGGCTATCACGACAAGAGCTAATTAGTACCAATATTATAAATGTGAAAGTGTGTTTGTTTGTTGGTTTGTTGGTTTGTCCTGCAATCACGTCGCAACAGAGCAACGCATCGACGTGATTTTTTGCATTGGTATAGTTAAAGACCTGGAGAGTGACACAGGCTACTTTCTATCCCGGGAAATCAAAGAGTTCCCACGGATTTTTTAAAAATCTAAATCTCATCAGCTAGTAGTCTAGTATTTTTATAGGCAAAATTTACATAAATTTTGATTTATCAATTCCAATTAATAAACTGCGAGCCTTGTCCGAAGCTAAAACGTGCCAAAACTAGTTCCCGAAAGGTCAACCTGATTGTTTACTCGATTTGAGATGTGTTCCCGGTCGTTGACCCTCGGGGAGTCACATTGACTTTAGTGCTAATGATTCCATGATAATAAACGTTTGATTGCTTTTTAATTTATTTTTGGTTTGGGATTTTTCGATATCCATCCATAATTCCATACTAATATTTTAAAATAGATGATGCCCGCGACTTCGTCCGCGTAGATTTAGGTTTTTAAAAATCCTGTGGGAATTCTTCAATTTTTCGGGATAAAAAGCAGCCTATGTCCTTCCCTGGGATGCAATCTATCTCTGTACCGAATTTCGTCAAAATCGGTTGAACGGTTGAGCCGTGAAAAGCTAGCAGATAGGCAGACAGACAGACAGACACACGTTCGCATTTATAATATTAGTATGGATGTGAAAGTGTGTCTGTCTGTCTGTCTGTCTGCTAGCCTTTCACGGGCCATCTGTTCAACCGATTTTAACGAAATTTAGTACAGAGAGAGCCAGGGAAGGACATAGGCTACTTTTAAGCCCAGAAAATCAAAGAGTTCCCACGGGATTCTTAAAAACCAAAATCCATGCGGACGAAGTCGCGGGCATCGACTAGCTGTTAATATAGGTAAGTACCTACATGATGAACTTTTAGAGTTGTATGAGTTACTAGCGACTTTTTTATTCAACGATAGAGAATGAGGTAGGCGGTTTTGTAGAGCACTGTCTCTGTCGTTGAGACCGACAAAACATCACATAGGTATGAATGACAGAGACAACACTCTACAAAGCCGAAATGACATTCTAAAGGCCGCGTTGTGTAAATCCACTGTATATATTTTAAGGCTAGAGGCAACAAACTCTGATCAATAAACTGTAACGGGCTTTTTATTTATATTAATTGTTAAATTATACAAAATCGCCGTTATACAGAATAATATTTTGTATAATATACTATTTATGGTTAAAGGAATTTTCACTACGTATTATGTATAATTTGTAAGTTGAATATAGTAAAGTTTGCTACCCTTTTGCTGGTATTGGCAGTTCTGCTTTGTGCGGAGCAGTTCAACTTCGACGTACCTGACGGCTCAATATTATTGAATACAGCTTGTATTTTCCAGAAATTACAACAGAATAGAAGCGTGTCTCACACTCAACTTTAGTCAACGTTAGCCCGACTAGTTTCGAACCCTTTCGTCCCTGTGAAAAAGGACCCCGGATGGGTTCGAAACTAGTCGGGCTAGCGTCGACTAAACACGTGAGTAAAGCCGGCAGGGTGATTACGTAAAACTTTGCAGACAGCAACGCGATATCTCATTTGCCGTATCTCTTCTCTCTTCTTATTTCTCTTCTCTTCTTATTTTGCTTTGTGGCTATTGCTGTCTCTCTCTAGCAGACGTTTGACAGCAATGATCGCGAGATTTACAGCTGTCGCAAGTCTGTCGCGAGATACGTAATCACCCCGCCGCCCGCCGGTGTGAGATATTTGTAAAGAAAATATGTTCCTATTTTCTTAGTCATTCAGGACTGTCATTTGTCAGCGAGTTGTATTATTAATCTGTGTTTTGAAGGGACGAGGATTTTGACAAGATGGAAGGTTAGAATTTTGGATAACGTGAAAAGATTAAATAGTAAAAAGAATCAAAATTTATTAAACTAGCGGCACGCTATGATGGCCGGTTTGACGTTTGTCCGCTCATGAAGTTCCGTATTAATTGATAACGACTTTGAAGGAAATAATTGTATTACTTTATTGACGATAGTGATGTGCAGAGATTCATAAATTTTATCGAATGTAGTTTTAGGTTTAGGACTCAAAATTTATTTATTAAATTGATTTCTTAAATGTATACAAGTGTAGAAAAATCAGTTTGCACCATTTAAGGGGTGAATGTACTTGTGAATATGAACAATTTTCACTATGTGGACAAACCTCTGAAATCGCAAAAAAATATCAATAAATTTTTAAAAATGGAATCTAATACGATCGTCACATAGGATCGCTGGCTAGCACAACTACTACCTCCGGCAAACTCGCGTCAATGCTCAATGCAAAACAAAGCAGTTTCGAATTGACGTTGCTTCGAAAAGTATAAACTGTCAGTGCAATGCGATTGTGATATAGTTTTGACCTGGCTTTGGATTTCAAATATTGATACTGCATTACTGTTGACCCTTGCTCGTTAATTTGGACTCTGTTCAAGCCCTTTGTTGTGGATTTCGTCGATATGACCGAACGTACGCAGAGAACTGTTCTAAATAGTCAGACACGTGAGTTCCTAATACGCCTTCGTAACTATTTCGATCGTGAAGCTCAAAATGGAGGGCCAATTTTACCTATAACGTCAGTGGTTGAACGCGTAGCTGATGCGCTTAATATTGGACAACGAACTGTTAGACGGATAACTAAAAAAAAATATGGCGAGACTGGCACAGAAGAAAATAAACTTCACACACCAAAAAAGAGAAAACGAGCAAAACCAGTCGTAGGCATCGATAGCTTTGATGCCGATGCTATCCGAAGACATGTTTACGGCTACTATTTACAGAAGGAGTATCCAACAAGAAAAAAGTTGGTGCATTCACTGAAGGAAGCTGGATTATTCTTCGGTGGGGAAAGTTCTTTAACGAAGATTTTGAAGACCATTGGATTTCGATACAAAAAATGTAACAAACGCAAAATATTGATGGAAAGATTTGATATAGCGATGGCAAGGTATACTTTTTTACGGCAAGTGAAAGAAATCAAAAATTGGCAAAATGTTGTGTTCTTGGATGAAACATGGCTTAATGCTAACCATACTGTAGGCCGTTCTTGGAACGATGACACAGCAGCATCTACTTCCAAGTTCCTGTAGGAAAAGGATCGCGACTTATAATTTGTCACGCCGGAACCATCAACGGGTTTGTCGAAGGTTCTCTCATGGCTTTTGCGTCAAAAACCACTGGAGACTATCATGAAGACATGAATGGAGAAAAGTTTACTGAATGGTTTACCTCAATGTTGTGTAGCCTCCCTGAACCATCTATTATAATTATGGACAACGCCCCATACCACTCGATGCAAATTGACAAGCCACCTGCCCAATCCCAAAAGAAAGCTGATATCGTCGCATGGCTTCGTAAAAATGGCGTAGATGCAAACATGAATATGTTAAAAGCGGAATTAGTACGTCTTTTAAAAGAAAACAAACCAACCAAGATCCGATACGTCATTGACGAAATAGCATTAGAACATGGGCACAGAGTTATACGGTTACCGCCTTACCATTGTGAGTATAATGCGATTGAGTTGGTGTGGGCTCAAATTAAGGGATATGCTGCAAGACACAATACAGAACCCCCATTTACCACAAAAAAAATGCTAAAATTATTAGAAGAAGCTTGTGAACATGTGACTAAAGGAGACTGGGAAAAGGTTGTGAATAGAACTGTTAAATTAATAAGGGAAGATTATGAAAGAGATGTGAAAATAGATAATATTATAGAAAACGAACATATAATTATTAATGTATGTGATGATAGCAGTGACGACAGTGAAAATAGTAGTATGGACGAATCTGATTAATTATGGCCTTTTGTGGCACCTTTTTCGGTATCTTTTGTATTCATATGTTTCTTGTGTGCATATAAAGTATGTATATTCATTTTCGTTCAAATATTCAGTTCGTTCAAATAAATTAAATAAACATATACATTTTTGTTTTATTAAACCTATTTAATCAGGTACAAAAACAAAACTTAATTGTTTTTTGTTCGAGAATAAATTGACATTCCACATCACTATTGTAATGTGTCAAACCGGCCATCATAGCGTGCCGCTAGTGTAATAAGGATAACAGCTTAACTACACTAGCGGCACGCTATGATGGCCGGTTTGACACATTACAATAGTGATGTGGAATGTCAATTTATTCTCGAACAAAAAACAATTAAGTTTTGTTTTTGTACCTGATTAAATAGGTTTAATAAAACAAAAATGTATATGTTTATTTAATTTATTTGAACGAACTGAATATTTGAACGAAAATGAATATACATACTTTATATGCACACAAGAAACATATGAATACAAAAGATACCGAAAAAGGTGCCACAAAAGGCCATAATTAATCAGATTCGTCCATACTACTATTTTCACTGTCGTCACTGCTATCATCACATACATTAATAATTATATGTTCGTTTTCTATAATATTATCTATTTTCACATCTCTTTCATAATCTTCCCTTATTAATTTAACAGTTCTATTCACAACCTTTTCCCAGTCTCCTTTAGTCACATGTTCACAAGCTTCTTCTAATAATTTTAGCATTTTTTTTGTGGTAAATGGGGGTTCTGTATTGTGTCTTGCAGCATATCCCTTAATTTGAGCCCACACCAACTCAATCGCATTATACTCACAATGGTAAGGCGGTAACCGTATAACTCTGTGCCCATGTTCTAATGCTATTTCGTCAATGACGTATCGGATCTTGGTTGGTTTGTTTTCTTTTAAAAGACGTACTAATTCCGCTTTTAACATATTCATGTTTGCATCTACGCCATTTTTACGAAGCCATGCGACGATATCAGCTTTCTTTTGGGATTGGGCAGGTGGCTTGTCAATTTGCATCGAGTGGTATGGGGCGTTGTCCATAATTATAATAGATGGTTCAGGGAGGCTACACAACATTGAGGTAAACCATTCAGTAAACTTTTCTCCATTCATGTCTTCATGATAGTCTCCAGTGGTTTTTGACGCAAAAGCCATGAGAGAACCTTCGACAAACCCGTTGATGGTTCCGGCGTGACAAATTATAAGTCGCGATCCTTTTCCTACAGGAACTTTGGAAGTAGATGCTGCTGTGTCATCGTTCCAAGAACGGCCTACAGTATGGTTAGCATTAAGCCATGTTTCATCCAAGAACACAACATTTTGCCAATTTTTGATTTCTTTCACTTGCCGTAAAAAAGTATACCTTGCCATCGCTATATCAAATCTTTCCATCAATATTTTGCGTTTGTTACATTTTTTGTATCGAAATCCAATGGTCTTCAAAATCTTCGTTAAAGAACTTTCCCCACCGAAGAATAATCCAGCTTCCTTCAGTGAATGCACCAACTTTTTTCTTGTTGGATACTCCTTCTGTAAATAGTAGCCGTAAACATGTCTTCGGATAGCATCGGCATCAAAGCTATCGATGCCTACGACTGGTTTTGCTCGTTTTCTCTTTTTTGGTGTGTGAAGTTTATTTTCTTCTGTGCCAGTCTCGCCATATTTTTTTTTAGTTATCCGTCTAACAGTTCGTTGTCCAATATTAAGCGCATCAGCTACGCGTTCAACCACTGACGTTATAGGTAAAATTGGCCCTCCATTTTGAGCTTCACGATCGAAATAGTTACGAAGGCGTATTAGGAACTCACGTGTCTGACTATTTAGAACAGTTCTCTGCGTACGTTCGGTCATATCGACGAAATCCACAACAAAGGGCTTGAACAGAGTCCAAATTAACGAGCAAGGGTCAACAGTAATGCAGTATCAATATTTGAAATCCAAAGCCAGGTCAAAACTATATCACAATCGCATTGCACTGACAGTTTATACTTTTCGAAGCAACGTCAATTCGAAACTGCTTTGTTTTGCATTGAGCATTGACGCGAGTTTGCCGGAGGTAGTAGTTGTGCTAGCCAGCGATCCTATGTGACGATCGTATTAGATTCCATTTTTAAAAATTTATTGATATTTTTTTGCGATTTCAGAGGTTTGTCCACATAGTGAAAATTGTTCATATTCACAAGTACATTCACCCCTTAAATGGTGCAAACTGATTTTTCTACACTTGTATACATTTAAGAAATCAATTTAATAAATAAATTTTGAGTCCTAAACCTAAAACTACATTCGATAAAATTTATGAATCTCTGCACATCACTATCGTCAATAAAGTAATACAATTATTTCCTTCAAAGTCGTTATCAATTAATACGGAACTTCATGAGCGGACAAACGTCAAACCGGCCATCATAGCGTGCCGCTAGTTTAATTAAAGTATAAACTTTAATGTCGTTTCTTGTATTTCAGGTGTGTGTTATTGTGATGTTAAGTATAAGTATGTAGAAAACTATAAAAAGTAACACAATAAATCTTGTATTTCAGAGCAACACATTATCGTTTTAATAAGCTGATCCAAATTACTTTATAAATAATAAAAATAATCAAAATTTATTATTTAATCTTTTCACGTTATCCAAAATTCTAACCTACCATCTTCTCAAAATCCTCGTCCCTTCAAAACACAGATTAATGATACAACTCGCTGACAAATGACAGTCCTGAATGACTAAGAAAATAGAAACGTATTTTCTTTACATATTTATAATGGAAATCACTTCCGATAGATTAAACGCTAGAACAGAAGCGGTGGTAGCCTAGTGTTTAGGACGTTGTCAGCCTTCTTTTCGGACGGGTCTCCTCTTAGAATGAAAAGAGTTTAGGCCGTAGTCTGTTACGCTGATCCAGCAGCAGATAAGCATGGCAAACATGATTATCCATTTCTCCGTCCATAATATTATGCTAGGAGTAGGTAATGTGATAGCTGTCCTCCTTCTAGTCGGAGGTCCGGGGTTCGATCTCGGGCACGCACCTCTAACTTTTAGGAGTTATGTGCGTTTTAAGTAATTAATAATATCACTTGCTTTAACGGTGAAGGAAAACAACGCGAGGAGAGAGAGTTTTCTAGTGTTCTCTTCTTCTCTTAATATATGGCTTTTTTCAGTGCCATGTCAGCACAATGCACTTTGCCAGTCTCAAGTACCTTGAAGGAGACTCTAGTGTTCTCAAAGGTGTGTGAAGTCTACCAATCTGCACATGGCCAGCGTGGTAGACTATAGCCAAAACCCTTCTCACTCTGAGAGGAGACCCGTTCTCTGTAGTGAGCCGGCGATGGGTTGATTATGATGAGGAACTATAGTACAATGAAAAGTACTAGAACCGTCCTTCTTTAAATTTTGAGCAAACCTGTTGAAGCTTAAAATAAATAAGAATAAAGTAAATATAGATACTAAAATAAAGAAGATATTAGCAGTTTGTATTAAAACCGAGGATGATTTTGGAAATGATGCAATAATAAGGAGAGAACAGGATAAACCACACAATCAAAGGCATCGTAAAGCGTCTAATGACCTGTGATCGTCGAATTAATTTCGGGCGAACGGACAGTTTTACAGGTTTTGAGGCGGGAGACCTGTACCCGTAGTATAAGATTTTACGTCTCACCAAACGTTGCTAGAATTCGAGAATCGAAACACAATAACATTCAAATTAAAATGGACCTAAAGAGCCTCGAATTGAAGTCAAAAATTCAATGCCACTGATTTTAATTTCGCAACGTTCCCGCTTGGAGCGCTGGCTGTAGATGTGTAGACAAACTTAAGCTTTAAAACAAGGCACTTAAGATCCAGTTTACTATAACGCAGAAGTGTTTCGACTCTCGAATTCTAGCAACGTTTGGTGTGACGTAAAATCTTATACTACGGGTACTGTACGCTTAGTACGAGATTTTACCAACGACGTTGATAGTATTCGAGTGTCGAAAACCTTCCGCATTATAGTAAACTGGATCTTAATTGCCTTGTTTTAAAGCTCAAGTTTGTCTACACATCTACAGCCAGCGCTTCAAGCGGAAACGTTACGAATTCAAAATCATGGCATTGTTTTTTGACATCAATTCAAGGCTCTTTAGGTCCATTTTACTTTGATGGTATTGTGCTTCGACTCTCGAATTCTAGCAACGTTTGGTGAGACGAAAAATCTTATACTAAGCGTAACTAATATTAATATTATTAACTAAGTGATGAGAAGAGCTAGAATTCACATTAAATTTCTTCCAAATTTAAGACGACTATTAATTTTAAATAATTTAGTTTATCTGTACTTTTTAGGGTTCCGTACCTCAAAAGAAGAAGTGGTAAATTAAAACTACCTGACTATTCATCAAGCACTTGTAAAAAGTTTACTTGACTAAAAACACGTTCTATTCTATTCTATTCTAAAAAAGAAGAACCTTATGAGATCACCTCGTTGTCTGTCTGTCTGTCCGTCTGTCGTGTCTGTCAAGAAAACCTATAGGGTACTTCCCGTTGAGCTAGAATCATGGAGTCTGAAAAAGACTCAAAGTCTGATTCGCACTTAACCCACTTTTTAGAGTTCCGTACCTCAAAAGGAAAAACGGAACCCTTATAGCATCACTTTTTTGTCTGTCTGTCAAGAAACCTACAGGGTACTTCCCGTTGACCTAGAATCATGAAATTTGGCAGGTAGGTAGTTCTTATAGCTGACATAAGGGGAAAAAATCTGAAAACTGTGAATTTGTGGTTTCATCACACAAAAAAAAAATTGTGGTCATGAACTAATAATTAGGATTTTCAATTTTCGAAGTAAGATAACTATATCAAGAGGGGTATCACATGAAAGAGCTTCACCTGTGCATTCTAAAACAGATTTTTCATTATTGGTTCGAGGTCTCATTCGATTTTTGTTTTTCTCGATAGTAAATTTGACATTTTTGACTCTAATAATTTTTTATATTTATAAATCGATTGTAATACCACGACAGAATCATTTCGCTTCGGGAAAACAACCATTGAAATTTCTACGAGTAGAGTTCATTGGTGCCAACATTTCAAACAGCCTTCTCGTCCTTAACACAAAACCAATCGTTATATTATCGAAACAAAGGACTAACGATAAAATGTTAATTACTAACGCTAGGATCACGTGCAATGCAGTCGACCTTCGCGTGTCCACTTAAAGGGTCTACAGATGTGCCAACTGCAAACAATTACCCAAACTAGTTCATAATAAACTAATTAAGCTGCTTACTCAACCGTGCAGTGAATATGAAGTGGCCGGTCAAAAATATGGTTTGGTATTAACTCGTAAGCTGTGATAGCCTAACGGTTAGGATGCCCACCATCTAATCGGAGGTCGGAGGTTCGATCCCGGGCACGCACCTCTAACTTTTCAGAATTATGTGCGTTTTAATTAATTCAATATCACCTGCCTTAACGTGAAGGAAACATCGTGAAGAAACCTGTATGCCTGAGAATCTAAATATATAAAAGGAAAAGGTGACTGACTGACTGACTGACTGACTGACTGACTGACTGACTGACTGACTGACTGACTGACTGACTGACTGACTGACTGACTGACTGACTGACTGACTGACTGACTGACTGACTGACTGACTGACTGACTGACTGACTGACTGACTGACTGACTGACTGACTGACTGACTGATCTATCAACGCACAGCTCAAACTACTGGACGGATCGGGCTGAAATTTGGCATGCAGATAGCTATTATGACGTAGGCATCCGCTAAGAAAGGATTTTTGAAAATTCAACCCCTAAGGGGGTGAAATAGGGGTTTGAAATTTGTGTAGTCCACGCGGACGAAGTCGCGAGCATAAGCTAGTTTTCTATAAATTCCAGAGGTGTGTGACGTCTGCCAGTCCACACAAATTGGCCAGCGTGGTGACCATCCTACAAACACTTAGAAGAACGAGAAGGAGAAAAAAGTACGTTTGAACCAGTAAATAAAAATAATAAAGTCGTACCAACTAATCAACCTACAGACGTGCGAACATGTCTGCTTGCATCTGGGAGTCAGCAGGTGTGTAGATGGTTTAAGATGAGGATAAATCGTGCCCATTTACAGCAAGGACTCGCAATGCGACACTGCACGGTTTAACAAGGAGCCCCCCATTGTATCCCAAAATGGTATCGATGGAGATTCGTTTGTTCGCTGGCTGTTTGTGCTTGTGGGAGTCTGGTGTCTACTATGTGTTTCAAATAAGAAGCCCAAGCTGCCCAAGCTGTCGCCAATCATCATCATGATCACCCACTACCGAGCACAGGTAAGGCGATATCATAAAAACTGTCATACCCCTTCCAGGTTAGCCCGCTTCCAGGTTAGCCCGCTTCCATCTTAGACTCCATCACCACTTACCACCAGGTGAGATCGCAGTAACGGGCTAACTTGTATCGGAATAAAATAAAATAAATAACAAGTTTTAAAGTACCTATTAATCAGTTTCGTGGTGTCCCCTGATTTACTTGTATCAAAGTATAATCTTGCAATAAACACTAATCGCAGTGAAACTTTAGTGGTTATGACATTGGACTTCATTTCGGAGGTCGGGTCATGTGTTTTTAGGGTTCCGTACCTCAAAAGGGAAAAAAGACGATCGATGTATGTCTGTCTGTCGTGTCTTTCAAGAAAGGGAATCGAAAACTAAGTATTAATTTTCACAGAATGTGTATTTCTTTCGCCGCTATATAACAACAAATAACAAAAAAAAAACAAAATGGTCACCATGAAAATGAAAAAAATTAAAATGTTATATCTTGTATGATGGTACCCTTCAGGTGTGAGTCTGACTCGCACTTGACTGATTTTTTGGGTTCCGTACCTCAAAATGAAAAAAGGGACCCTTATCCTATAAAGGATCACTTAGTTGTCTGTCTGTCTGTCTGTCGGTCTGTCTGTCGTATCTGTCAAGAAAACCTATAGGGTACTTCCCGTAGACCTAGAGTCATGAAAGGCAGGCAGCAATGTCTTATAGCACAAGTAAAGGAAAAATCCGATAACCGTGAATTTGTTGATACACCTTAAAAAATAAAATAAAATGTGTGCATGAACAAACATGTTTACTTGATTACATATAGATGGCGCTGTCCGTCATTAGCTTGCAGTCACGAGTGCACGGTGAGCTAGGTGTGGAATCAAAAAATGATATTTCGTATACAAGAGTACGGAACCTTTCGTGTGCGAATCCAACTAGCACTTGTAGGTTTTTGCAATAACACTAATAAGTTATTTGAGCATCAATAACATTGCATAGCGACATGTTGCGCGACTGACTCACATTCATGTCGGTCTTGACCCGGTCGGATTGAGAACAGCAAATAATGTTCATACAATAACGCGCTGCCGTGACTTGAGGACATGACGTTTCTCACCTTATTATAACAACTAACCGATCTTTCCTTTTTAGGATTCCGTAACAAAATAGTAAATATCAGTCAAGTGCGAGTCAGACTCACACCTGAAGGGTTCCGTACCATCATACAATAAATAACACTTAATTTTTTCAACTTCAATGGTGGCCATTTTGAATTTTTTATTATTTGTTGTTATATAGCGGCAATAAATATACACTTTCTGTGAAAATTTCAACTTTCTACCTTTTACAGTTCACGAGATACAGCCCGCTGATAGACGGACGGACGGACGAACGGACAGCAGAGTCAAAGAAATAGGCTACCCTTGGTACCCTTCGGGTATGGAACCCTAGAAAGGAACTCTGAGGGCGATTACGCACCGCATTCGCATTAAATTAGAAGATTAAAGAATTCTCACGGAATTTTAAAAAACCTAAATATACGTGGATGAAGTCGCGGATCTTACTATATTTCTTGTTTTCAAGTGAGCAACATGCTTACCTAGTTCTTCTGTACAAAATGTATTCAAGATATGTACAGTATTTCACACAAGTTCACTATTGTTCTGCTTGATGATATAATGCTCAGCGGGCTGTGAATTCGGGGGATGAAACGTTCTAGGTCAGTGATTACACTTGTTAAATATTAACACATACTACGCGATCTCTTATGTAACTACTAGGTTACGCTTGCAACTTCGTCCGTGTGGAGTACATAAATTTCAAGCCCCTATTTTACTCCTTTAGGGGTTGAGCTTCCACAAAACCTTTCTTAGCGGATTTCTATGTCATAATAGAAAGAAAGAAAACAAAGTAAAGACGTTTATTTAGCAAACTGTGCCACACATCACATCTTATAACTAAGAGCTGGTTATTCCGGCGCCTCTTCCACCTGAGCATAAGCCCAACGCGTTTCAAGCAAAAGAAGCGCTGTAACAAACTGTCATGTGTTATAGCTATCTGCATGCCAAATTTTAGCCCGATTCGTCCTGTAGTTTGAGCTGTGCTTTGATAATAAAAAGCTGTGATAGCCTAGTGGTTTATGGTTACGAGTTACGACGTCCGCCTTCTAATCAGAGATCGAGGGTTCGATCCCTGGACCCGGGCACGCACCTCTAACTTTTCGGAGTTATGTAAGTTTTATGTAATTAAAATATCACTTGCTTTAACGGTAAAGTAAAACATCGTGAGGAAACCTGCATGCCTGAGAGTTCTCCATAATGTTCTCAAAGGTGTGTAAAGTCTACCAATCCGCAAATGGCCAGCGTGGTAGACTATGGCCAAAACCCTTCTCTCTCAGAGGAGACTCGTGCTCTGTTGAGCCAGCGATGGGTTGATCATGATTTTACCCCTTTAAGATAATTTTCAAAAATCCTTTCTTAGCGGATATCTACGTCATAATAGCTAACTGCATGCATACCAAATTTCAGCCCGATCCGTTCAGTAGTTTAAGTTGTGCGTTGATAGATCAGTCAGTCACATAAACACAAGTCACAGTCAGTTGACACATAAGGTTAAAATGGCGCGTGAGTTCTTATTTTGTACGGACTTTATGTCTATTTGGCTTTGTATTTAAACCATTTTGTCTGAGATTTAAACGTTGATATATTCTACATTTAAGTGATAACTTGGTAAGGTATAAGCTACTTCAAACAACATGGTAACACTGAATTGAATAGTAGGTGTCTGTCAGATTGTGTCTGTTCAACGTAAAGTTTGTAGGAGTTGTTTGCCGGCACGACCCTCGTCATCAGACAACAGTTCTATACGTTATCACGGACGAGTGAATAGATACTTAAGACTTGCCCACAATTTCTTAACTAAAATGGTCTTTACAAATAACCAGTGTTAAATATTTTAATGTAGACTAGCTTATGCCCGCGACTTCGTCCACGTTCCGTCTAGTAGTCTGAGCTGTGCGTTGCTAGATCAGTCAGTCAGTCAGTCAGTCAGTCAGTCAGTCACCTTTTCATTTTATATATTTAGATAACGGGATATTTTTGTCTTTCTTCTCGCCGGAACTTCACGAGATGTCCGGCAAAACACTCTCACAACGGTTCTTCTCGCTGGAACTTCACGAGATGTCCGGCAAAACACACTCACAACGGTTCTTCTCGCTGGAACTTCACGAGATGTCCGGCAAAACACACTCACAACGGTTCTTCTCGCTGGAACTTCACGAGATGTCCGGCAAAACACACTCACAACGGTTCTTCTCGCTGGAACTTCACGAGATGTCCGGCAAAACACACTCACAACGGTTCTTCTCGCTGGAACTTCACGAGATGTCCGGCAAAACACACTCACAACGGTTCTTCTCGCTGGAACTTCACGAAATGTCCGGCAAAACACACTCACAACGTCACTATTAACTTTCGATGGCGTAGGTTAAGGTACGATGCTTTTGCATAATTCTACCACTGGATTCCACATACTAAAAAAACCATCCTCACGATTAAAATTCTGGTGTTTGCGAATTTCAATCGCTTCGCGCACTAATCTAAGTATATAGTGGCGGTCTGCGGAGAGAACTCGAGCATTGTGGAGTTCAATGCAATGGTTTGTGCCTGGCTGTAGAATATGCTCCGCGATCGCAGACTTCTGAGGATGGTTGTTTCGCACCGCTTTGATATGTTCTGATACCTGAGTCGCTATGGGTCTATTCGTTTGACCAATAAGTATAGGAGCTCCCATAGGTGCAGTCAAATCTTTTACAAATAAAAACATTAAAATAATCGTGGTATGTTTACCTACCTCTCTACTAACCTACTCGTTATCTACATTAAAATGTGTCGTTAAACCACGAAATAAGCTTAAAATCATCAGTGTTAAATATTTTTGCTCTTAACAGATATTTATTATTGACCGAGCGAAGCGAGGTCTGTGAGTTTACTTGGGTGAAATTGCACTTGTCCGTCCGTCCGTCCGTCACAGCCAGGTATAACTTCTAAATTACTGAACGTACCTAATAATAAATTGATTCACTGCAAAATTAATTACTTAAATTCAGGCTTTCCTATTTTTCAAATACAAATAAGTATAAAATAATATTATTAAAAGTAAAAAACGGATATCAAAATGAATCAGCTGCGAGCGTAATAGAAACAGTTCGAAATTTAAAATTCCAATCAGCATAGACAACTGGAACCGAACCGATGGCGGGCGGAAAATAGAACAAGATGGCCGCCATTCAAATGTAAAAACAAAAGAAAATCCTGAATGCTCGCGGCTATAAAAAGGATCACAATGGCGGATGAAAGCGAACTGGGTAATCAGGCCTGTGGAGGCACAATAAGATGCTCAGCTATTGATATCAGGAGGATATTTATAGCCAGTTTCGTTTACTGACTTTGTGAGTGCTTAGCAATGACTTCAATAGACTGGTAATGTGTTACTAAGTTTTGAAACAGACTTGTAAATGGATAATAATTATACGATACATAAAATAAAACTTCAAATACTGATTTAAAATTAAAATACTTTAATAATGGCCTAACAGTCAGCGCGTGCCAGACCTTTATTTTTTTAAAGCTAAAAGTTTCTCTGCGTACTGTCCCCAACTGGGAGTAGCGTTTGTTTGGATGTTTGTTTCGATTCTTCATATTCTTCATAACCTTACAACCACTCAGTTAAACTTAAACAAAGCAGTATTCAATTAAGCTTAGTTGAGCTAGAGTGATAAGGCCAATGTAGGGATTAGACATAAAGTTTCAGTCCGCTATCCGTGCCCGACCCTCGTCAAACCAAACGCTTTTACACGTTTCAAAACTGTGAACTGAAATGTGTTTCGAAAGATACCAACATAATTATTTACGTCCAATTCTTTTAAATAGTTCTAGTAGTAATAGAGCTGGAGAGAGCTATGCTTGGAGTTTCTCTACGTGATAAAATCCATTCCATACTAATATTATAAATGCATAAGTGTGTCTGTCTGTCTGTCTGTCTGCTAGCTTTTCACGGCTTAACCGTTCAACCGATTTTGACGAAATTTGGTACCGGGGTAGCTTGCATCCCGGGGAAGGACATAGAGGCTACTTTTTATCCCGGAAAATTGAAGAGTTTCCACAGGATTTTTAAAAACCTAAATCCACGCGCAATAGGCCGGCCGGGTACAGTCTGTCCGAATTTTAAAAATCTTTTTTAATTCAACAGTAAGATGAGTCAGTTTTTAAAAATATTTAAAATATTTATATTACCTGTTATCTGCCAAAGCTAACATGATCCAAACCTCAGATTAATTAATTCTAATCCAAACGTCTTTATCTTAATCGCTGATCGTTCCTCCATGTGTTGACAACAATACATCATTGTATTGCAAATTCAGCAAGTGACAATCATCAAGTGTATACAATAATACCCAAACTGAATAAATGATTTGAGTTTCTAATTTTTTTTTACGCAGATAATCTTTCAGCTTTTATAAAATAACGAAGGTCTGGCCCTCGCTGGCTCTCTCTTTATATTTGTTTCAACAATATTTTCCAAGCCTGCATTTTTTCAATATTGTTTCTGAGCTGTTGCCTCGTTGCTTTCCAAATAAATATGTTTTCAAAGTAACTAGACTGAAAGTAACAAACCTTTACAAATTGTATTGTTACCCCATTTTATTTTAAGCTGCAAATTGTATCATTAGAAACCCTATAAAATGGCGGCGAGCCAACTGCATTTGTCTTGTTTCGCGAAATATAATACTCAACATGTTCCGACTCGATTGCTTTAGCGGTATATTCTCCATTTCCACTTACTTTTCCACCATTTCCTTTTACTATTTTTACCTCCATGCAGCAAAACTAAGGAAGCGTATTCAGTTTATTATGAACTAGCTGATGGCGGCGAATACATTCGCATGGATTTTGGTTTTTTAATTCCGTGGGAACTCTTTGATTTTCAGGGATAAAAGTAGCATATGTCAATCTCCAGGTTTTAACTATAAGTCATCTATATAAGTATCCATGAAAAAAATCACGTCGATAACATATCAGAGGGTAGGTAAGTTATATCGCACCACAGACCACCCCATATCGCACCTACCTACCCGCCTTCTCCACTCCTATGACCTGTCCTGCTGGCGAATAAGTTTGGACCCCCTAAATCATCAGGCTTGAGGAGTTGGAACTTGGAGTTTTGATAGTATCTCGAGTACGAGTGGTAGATGTCTGAATTCTCACTCGAGCTCCGCTCATCTGCATTATTTCCACCTTGCATCTGTTTTGTTTTGTTTTGTTTTGTATCTCTACGTAGTAGTACCTAACTAGTTGTTTTATCTTTCCCCTCAGCGACAGATAGAGATCATAGATCATGGAATAATAAATAGATACCAAAAAAAAAAAAAAAAAGCTTATGACATAAGTCTCGCAAATTGCTAAAGCGCGTGGCCGCCATTTTAGTGACGTCAGCACTAGACTGAAGTTTCGAGCTGATAGTATATTTTTACTTAAATATACGTCAAATGACGTCATTCCGATGTTAATGAGACATGGTTCCAGCGCAATAGCAATTTGCGGGACTTATACAAAATCTGACTCGACCGTATTTTTAATTTCTTTCGCCGCATCTAACTTTGTATTGGCAACTTTTTTGATATAATTTATAAATATTCAAAAGTTCGGGCGCTGCAGATGTTGGGGTTTATGTCTGAAACATTTTTAATTATTTTCGCCACAGTTAATGAGTTACGGATCCTTGAATAAAACTGAAATAAATTTTTAGACTGCAGCTTATAGGGAAATGATAATAATAGGTAGGTATATGCAACAGGTCGACATGGCAATCGGGGTGGGGGTCTGGGGACACCCCGCACACCCGCGTAGCCCCCGCGCTAACCCGGTGTGAGATAGCGATATAATATAAAGATTTAATGTTTTATGTGTCGATATTTTAACCCAATTACACGGGTCGTGGTCACTACGGGACGGGACGGGACGGGAATTTTTAATTATTAGAAGAGACACGACCCTCTGCAATGGGTGTTACGAAACAGAGAAAAAGAGCACGCAAAGTTAGTTTGGTTATTACAGGTAAAAAAGTTAGACATCCAATCATAAAAAGAACACGATAAATGTTAACAAAGTTCGCCACCTCAGATAAATGAGGGAAACCTTGGGGTAAAAAAGTAAAAAGTAAAAACACGGAGTAATAAAACTCAACTAGAAACATCTCAACAAGTTTGAGCACATTGGCGATTTCCTTTGAAGTGCGTACTGATCTTTGAAACCACTTTAATAAATCCACTGAAGAGTTTTTCTGTACAACAAATTGAATCTAGTATCAATGAGTAAGATCATAGAATACAGGACAGTTACAGAAATGGTAAAACTATGAGCACAACTGCGCGTCACTACAACGGGATGCGTTACGCGAATCGCGATGCGGGAGCGTCCATATGGCGTCCACGATCAGAATCTATTGACAGTGTACACTGCACAACTACGCGATTGTTGTACTTATTCTGGATGGTGCCATTAAATATCATGGGAGGCAACCACTGCGAGGTTGACTTTCTCGCTTCGTAGTCGCTTTGGTTCGGCTAATTTTGGTTAAGCTACTTTTAAATATTTTTTAAAAAAAGATTTAGGATTTTTAAAAGACCTAAAACCACGCCGACAAATTGCTTAACCTGTTTTTTATTCTGAAAAATCAAAGAATTTCAACGGACTTCTAAATAAATATAAATCCACGCTGACCAAATCGTAGGCATCTTGTAACCCAATAAAACCGAATACGCCGAAACCACCTTTACCACTAAGCTTTCACCATATTTAAAACTAGATGATGCCCGCGACTTCGTCCACGTGGATTTAGGTTTTTAAAAATTCCCGTAGGAACTCTTTGATTTTCCGGGATAAGAAGTAGCTTATGTCCTTCCCTGGAATGCAAGCTATCGCTGTATCAAATTTCGTCAAAATCGGTTGAATGGATGGCCCGTGAAAGGCTAGCAGATAGACAGACAGACAGACAGACAGACACACTTTCGCATTTATAATATTAAAGTATGGATTCTGTGATTACCTCTATATTTTCCGCATCTGCCCGAACACCCACAAGAAAACTTCACAATTTTAAAGGAAATTTTTCGCACGTCAATAAACAAGGCAAAGCCTCAAGAAAACAAAAATGTGCCGAAATTGTTGAACAAGTTCCAGCCCTTCATCTATTTCGGCCCATGTTTAAGACCTTCCCCGGCGGAGTTTGGAGACCACTTAAATAAATCCACTAAAGAATCTTTTGTGCGACAAATTGAATTCCGAGATTAGAAACCTTTTTATTACATAAGCCCCTTGAAAAGGGCCTAGGTATATTGTTTTGAAACACTGTTAAATATGACGAAACATCTCACTGTGAAGTTGAGTCCTCGTATATAAAAGGAAAAGGTGACTGACTGACTGACTGATCTATCAACGCACAACTCAAACTACTGGACAGATCGGGCTGAAATTTAGCCTGCATATAGCTATAATGACGTAGGCATCCGCTAAGAAAGGATTTTTGAAAATTCAACCCCTAAGGGGGTGAAATAGGGGTTTGAAATATGTGTAGTCCACGCGGACGAAGTCGCGAGAATAAGCTAGTGTATGTATAAAATTATAATGATTTCCACTAAATATTCACACACAGAACTCCACAGAGTTAGAAGTGCGAGCCCGGGATCGAACTCCTGACATCCCGAAGGAGGCGTCATGGCTTATACTTATAACACTGAGCTTAGAGAGTAGAAACCACTTAAATAAATCCACCGAAGAACCTTTATCAACTTTTATGTGGCAAATTGTCTTTCGAGATTAGAACCATTTTACTGCGTCTGTCGTGGTTCCGTACAACTTTGCTGAAAAATTATGACGTCGTAAATCTTTATATTATGCCGAAGTATGACTTGAATGACCACGAAGTTAAATTTTTTATGTTACTATTCTGTTCAAATTCATTGCATTTTTTTTTTAATTAGATGTCAAGTTAACTGTGACGTTATCTATTGGATGTAGTGGTGGCATTCCACTCTAAGGGCCAATGCCTACAGACCGAGTGAAGTGGAGGTTATTCTTCTTGATAAAAACTTTCCTTACCCTCCAACTCTTATATCAACTTTTTTCTTATTACCTGGTCGCGGCGAAGCCCAAAAGGAAGGGTCATGAAGATGCAGTCGGGCCTTTTTGAAAACTTTTTAAATCACTTGTTTACTGACCGTTATAATATGAAACTTTTGTTTCTATGAAGCCTCGTAGCTTTAGTTTTTAAGTTCGCGTAGTAATCTTTAAATATATATATATATAAATATATAAAAGGAAAAGGTGAGTGACTGACTGACTGACTGACTGATCTATCAACACACAGCCCAAACTACTGGACGGATCGGGCTGAAATTTGGCATGCAGATAGCTATTATGACGTAGGCATCCGCTAAGAAAGGATTTTTGAAAATTCAATCCCTAAGGGGGTGAAATAGGGGTTTGAAATTTGTGTAGGCCACGCGGACGAAGTCGCGAGCATAAGCTAGTTATCTTATAAATCTAACATCCGGCCATCAAAAAGTGTAATTTATTACCTTTTTTGAATAAATTATTTGGCTTTGACTTTCACTTTGAAAGGACTATCTAAAGAACTTCTCAGGGTTTGGAGGCCTCCTAGGCCGCCCTCACAAGTCCGTCACTGCCGGTAGGTATCAGAACTTGCTAAACAAATTATATTCCTCATTCATTCAGAAATCAGAACCCGTGAGGCAAAACCTCAAGTCGGTGAAACTTGTTCGTACAACTTGGTCGTTCAAGTTCGACTTCATGTCTATTGATGTAATATTCATCGGAGTGTGAGTTCGGGTTAGCGATAACCTTTCCGCATCAAGGTTCTTAGTTGACCTTTCTTCAAAGGTTTACGTTTACCTTCCTGCATAATTTTCCATCAAATATCACATATTATATTTGTCCATTTGTCAGAAAGAAAAGAAAACTATTGTTAAATAGGCAAATAAATATTTTTCATTCATTCAAGTACAAATAGCGCTGGCCCTCTCTTGATATTCAAGTTTAAGAATAACTAGCTTATAATAACAATAAAATAAATAATAATAGTTTTTTATTTTCAGGCATAAAAAACCCATATACCTACACATTTAAAAAATTACAATAAAATAAAATTTACATCCCTATTTCACAATATAAATTTATATTCAAATTGTGTAATTTGAAGTTAAATTTTCAAAAATCCTTTTTAGTGGATGCCTACGCCATAATAGCTATATGCACGCCAAAATTCCCACGGGTTTTTCAAAAACCGAAACTCACGCGGATGAAGTCGCGGACATCACCTAGTTTTATATAAATATGTATCCCAGATACCTTTATGAAAAAGGACGTATCACGTTACAACCACAAATTTATGTACATAAACATGAATTTTTGAATTTCCATTTCCCGAAAAATTCCCGTCAAAACAGGAAAGAGGGAGATTCAAATTCGGCTGTGCACTGACTTCGTTATAATTATAACGTTTGCATCCACTTTAAATTGTAAATTCATTGCATTTGACCTATTTAAAGCGTACAGGATCCTGCAATCCTTTTTTACTTTATATTTTTGTCACCATTGTGACAATGCAAAATATGTACATTAGCTTTAAAAATAGTTCTTTTTTTAGTATTGCGAATATAATTCACTGAAAGCAACGCTATTGTCGTACCTTCTCCTAGCACAAGCTTAACGCTTAGTTGGAGGGGAAAGGGGAATATTAGTCATCATGATGAACTTGGCTAATATTTAAAAAAAATATGTTCCATTAAAGTATGATTCCGAACCACGCTGCACGCAGCAGCACTGCCGCAACAGTGCTGTCACCAGCTGTCACAGTCCTGTCACGGCACTACTGGTCCCCATACAATCTCTATAAGCTTATATGACATTACATTCCGAGCTAGGCAGCAATGTTCCGCTACATTGCTGCGCGACATTGCTGCCTAGCTCGGAATGAAATGTCATATAAGCTTGTAGAGGTTGTATGGGGACCAGTAGTGCCGTGACAGGACTGTGACAGCTGGTGACAGCACTGTTGCGGCAGCGCTGCTGCGTGCAGCGTGGTTCGGAAACATACCTTTATGCTCTATCCGCGGAAAGACACACACACACACCTGTGTGTGTCACACAGTCTACACAGACTACACAGACTACAGCGCTCTCTCTGTTATTAGGCAAGTCGAGTCGTATCAATTTAGAAGAATTTTCCAAAGAATTTTTATGTATGTATTGTTAAGGATTATTACCTCCTATCTCGATGGAATTTTCATCTACAAATTCGTGTCTCATATCATGATTTTTTTTTAATTATTCTCTTTAATAATGAATTCTAGTCCCATAAACTACCGCTATACAAAAAATCACATCATTTAATTACTACAGTTCAAGACCCTATTGTGGAGAGTGTGGAGACCGCCACAAGTACATGAAATATAATCCATACTATCCATACTAATCCATACTTAATATTATAAATGCGAAAGTGTGTCTGTCTGTCTGTCTGTCAGCTTTTCACGGCCCACCCGTTTAACCGATTTTGATGAAATTTAGTATAGAGATAGCTTCCATCCCGGGGAAGGACATAGGCTACTTTTGATCCCGGAAAATTAAGGAGTTGCCGCGGGATTTTAAACCTAAATTCACGCGTACGAAGTCGCGGGCATCAGATAGTAAGTTTAATAAAAAGCAAGGCTATACAGTACTATACATACATTTTAACACAAAAATACAACCTTAGTACATAAAAGAATAAATTTTGTTACCCTCATAAAATGTTCCACAACACGGTCGCATTCGAGGGTTAGATAAGTTTATGGTCCTCCACAATTTCAGTAGCAATTTAACCCTTTCAACTTTCAATTACCCTCACCCCTTTACGTTTAGCTTGACTTTATAGATCTACAATACTACTCTGGGGTGGAAGTGGCCATAGGGATATGAAACAGGGTCATACTTTTTTTTTACTAGCTTATGCTCGCGACTGGACTATACAAATTTCAAACCCCTATTTCACACTGAATTTCTAGTAATCCTTTTTAAGCGGATGCCTACGTCATAATAGCTATCTGCATGCCAAATTTCAGCCCGATCCGTCCAGTAGTTTGAGCTGTGCGTTGATAGATCAGTTAGTCAGTCAGTCAGTCAGTCACCTTTTCCTTTTATATATTTAGGTTAGGGTTCCATACCTAAAAAGGAAAAAAGGATCCCTTACGGGATCACTTTGTTGTCTCTCTGTCTGTCTGTCCGTCTGTCTGTCGTGTCGGTCAAGAAAACATATAGGGTATTTCCTGTTGACCTAGAATCATAAATTTTTTCAGGTAGGCAAATTCACGGTTTTCAGATTTATTCCTTTACGTGTTCTATAAGACCTACCTACCTACCAAATATCATGATTCTAGGTCAACGGGAAGTACAGTGCCTACCCTATAAGTTTTCTAGATAGACACGACAGACAGACGGACGGACAGACAAACAGACGGACAGACAACGAAGTGACCCTAAAAGGTTCCGTTTTTCCTTTTGAGATACGGATACCTAAAAAACATAACTAAAAATTACCATGGATTTTTTAAACTGTTAAAAAACTGAATGACATAAGCTACTATGCCTCCAGAAGATCAAAGAATTCCCATAAGTTTTACACAAAACTAAATCCACATGGATGAAGACGCGGGTATCATCAGTTAAACGGTTAAACCGTAAAAGCATAGCAAACAGACAGACAGACAGATAGACTGTCGCATTTAGGTATAATAATATTATGGTTTATGGATTTCGTGTCATAAAGTTTTACAATAAATACAGTCATTAATATATTTCAACGCTAAACGTCATATAATATGTTTAAACGCTAAAACAAATACAGTCATCCAAATAATTTTAATTTTATTTTAATTTCGGGCGCGAAACCTCTGGGTTAAGACGCAGGTAAGAATCCTGCCGGTTCCGCAATTTGTGATTATGTATTTGAAATTATTAAGAAATTTCCATGAAATGTAGATAAAAACACTATCTTAAAAAAATTATTAAATACAGTCATCCACTTTGAGAAAACTCAATTTTCCCAAAAGCATCTAAAAATCCTGAGCAATCCCCCAAAAACAATAACCATCGACAATCATAGAATAAAGCCATGGCTCCCACGTTTCCATAAAACCAGAAACAATAGAGCGATCCGCTCAACCCCCGAATCTAATTCTGAATCATTTATTCAAATCGCGCTCATAAAAGTTTACGGCTCGAATTTCTATTCGTTTGGCAAATGTGCTGTTTTCGAAGGAGAATGTACAGAGTTATGTGTGCATTCATGAATAAAGACAATAAACGAACGATCTTACTTTTAACTCTGGTTGAGATCAGGGGGTAGTTGCATAATGCACTTGCAATCGACTAGTAGGAACTTGAACTTGCATATATTATTTGCGAGGAGATGTCAATGCTCCAGACCTTCATGACCAACTGTGTCGTATTATACATGTCCCTAAATTTGACAGTAATCTTCGTCCACGATAAATAAACTTTTCGAGGTCCCACATCATCGCACTGTTGCTAGAGCTATGTCACCTATACCGCGTTCATTAGCATCGTTCAACGCGCTTTCGGACAATAATGCTCAATGGGACCCCTTCAATGACGGGTGTAGGTATAATTTTGATTCGGGAGTTACTGAAGTACGCGGAGAGCATTGCATGAATATGTCATTCAATGTTCTCCGCCTACGCTAAAGTGTCTTTTCTGTACCTTTATTATTTTGTATTTAAATTTATCATTACATCATCTAGTTAGTGTAAGTGGTACTGCCGTTCTAATTAGATATAATTCGTTTTTTTTTTTAAAGAATATTAGCCATGTTAAATGACTAATATTCCCCTTTCCTCTCCAACTAAGCGTCAGGCTTGTGCTAGGAGTAGGTACGACAATAGTGCAACGGGCGGGGTTTGAACCGTCGACCTTTCGGTTTTTAGTCCACTCCTTTACCGGTTGAGCTATTGAGGCTCTTGAAAATAAAATAAATAAATAAATATACTGCAAGCCGCTGTGATAGCCTAGTATTTAGGACGTCCGCCTTCTGATTGGAGGTCGGGGGTTCGATCCCGGGCACGCACCTCTAACTTTTCGGAGTTATGTGCGTTTTAATTAATTAAATATCACTTGCTTTAACGGTGAAGGAAAACAGTGTGGGGAAACCTGCATGCCTGAGAGTTCTCCATTATGTTCTCAAAGATGTGTGAAGTCTACCAATCCGCACATGGCCAGCGTGGTAGACTATGGCCAAAACCCTTCTCTCTGAGAGTAGACCCGTTCTCTGTAGTGAGCCAGTGATGGGTTGATCATGATGATGAGTGCAAGCCGTCCGTCCAGGCGTGCCAAACGGACCCTAAAAACCAGAACTTAACATTTTACCATCGACAAGACTAATACAAGATACAATATTAAATCCCAGACGGTTTGTACTTCCGTATGATAGAAAAAGTTTACGTATAAAACTGCGGCGGCGAAGTATCTATTTGATTTGGTAAAAGCAAAGGTATGGACTAAGAGCCAGCGCGTGCCAGACCTTTTTTATTTTATAAAAGCTGAAAGTTTATCTGAGTATTGTCCTCAACACGGGAGGAACGTTTGTTTGGGTGTTTGTTTGGATCATGATGGCTTTGGGAGATAACAGGTAATAAAGGTGTAAAAAGTCTTACGTCAAAATATAAAGTCTAATATTACAATAAAACTTAAAACTAGCCTTATCTAATTACTATATAAATCCTGACCGCGTGGAATGGTGCCAAGAATACTGGCTGCATTTCCGCGCTGGACAGCCAGGCTGATCCGTTGCGCAAAAAATGAGCCAGCCCTTCTGTTACCAGATGAGGCTATTAATCGCGGTGAAATGTCTCGTAAAAATTTTTTAGCACAAAGACTCCATGGCCCCAGGGTCTCCACGGCAAACGGCACAAAAATGTAACTCTCTATAAGAGAGGCATACTTGCGCCGCTTGCCGTTTTCAGCTGTTTCTGCTGCGGCTCCCAGTCTTGATGCTGTCTTCCTGATATGACACGGGGCCAATGTGTCAACGCAAGTTGCGTCCCACATTAGCGCCCGTCCCCGTTCCCAGGGAACCAGCGTCAATCCATCGGGTCTCTTGCCATCATCCCGACTAATCCCTGCCGGCTCAGTGAGCGCAGGAATATTTGTAATTTGTCTAATTGTATTCTATTTACTTCAGAATAGTTTTAAAATCACGTCATGCATTGCCAGACAATTAGTCTCGTGGCAACCCCCTGCCAGACACACTTAAACTTTTAAACTTTAACCTCTTCACGTTCCTCCGAGTGTTGAGGACAATACGCAGATAAACTTTCATCATCATTATCAACCGATAGACATCCACTGCTGGACAGGTCTCTTGTAGGGACTTCCACACACCACGGTCTTGCGCCGCCTGAATCCAGCGGCTCCCTGCGACTCGTCTGATGTCGTCCGTCCACCTAGTGGGGGGTCTTCCAACACTGCGTCTTCCGGTGCGAGGTCGCCATTCCAGCACCTTCTAAAATAAACTAATTGATAAACTTGATTTCAGCTTTTATAAAATAACGAAGGTCTGGCACGCGCTGGCTCTCTCTCTAGTGTCTTCGGGGAACTAGTTGGAAACAAAGCCGCACGTTCGTAAAACTTTTGTATTGGTGTGTCTATGGATGTAATGTAATGCTTAGTGGAGTGTGAATTGGAGGTAGGTATTTTCTCTGCAAAAATCAGTCAAATGCGAGTCGGACTCGCACACGAATGGTTCCGTACCATCGTACACGAAATAACACTTTTTTTTACTAATTTTAAAGGCTGATTTCATTTTCGACAGCAGGCATTTTCTGTTAATTTTATAAAACTAGCTTATGCTCGCGACTTCGTACGCGTGGAGTACACAAATTTCTAAGCCCTATTTCACCCACTTAGGGGTTGAATTTTCAAAAAGCTTTCTTAGCGGATGCCTACGTCATAATAGCTACGTTGCATGCCAAATTTCAGCCCGATCCGTTCAGTAGGTTTAGCTGTGCGTTGGTAGACCAGTCAGTCGGTCAGTCACCTTTTCCTTTTATATATTTAGATATTTTATATAATATAAGAAATTATGAACTTCAAAAATGACGAACTTTCCACTTAGCGGTGAAATATTCAAAAACCCTTTCTTAGTGAGCGCTTAGTGAGCTAATGTTTCTGACCCCAGTGGTTTACGCTGTGCGGTGATAGATCAGTCAGTCAGTCAGCACAACTCTTTTTACATAGGCATAACAAAATAACAAAGGCTTTCTTACTACTATTTGCTACCATTTGATATACAAAATTGTATCACGAAAAAACCACAAGAGAATTATATCGCATGGTATATTAGCGGTACCGACTATGGGGTTATTGATTGTTGAAAAGGCAAAATGGGCACTACAGCAATAAAGCAATAGACATAAATAGGCATCGGAACCCCTCCGGTGACCGAGGGCCGATACTATCGCGATAACAAACGTTATTGTGAAGGAAAACTGATTATTTATTGAAAGGGTAAAATTGGCACTGAAATTGTGAACTTCAAAAATGACGGACTTTCACTTAGCGGTGAAATATCCAAAAATATTTTCTTAGCGAGCTAGTATTTCTAACCCCTGTTTACGCTGTGCGGTGATAGATCTGTCAGTCAGTCAGGACTAGTCTTTTTACATACGGATAGCAAAAAAAAAGGATTTCTTACTACTATTTGCTACCATTTGATATACAAAATTGTATCAGGAAAAACCACAAGAGAATTATATCGCATGGTATATTAGCGGTACCGACCGTGGGGTTATTGATTGTTGAAAAGGCAAAATGGGCACTACAGCAATAAAGCAATAGAAATAAATAGGCATCGGAACCCCTCCGGTGACCGTGGGCCGATACTATCGCGATAACAAACGTTAGGATGAAGGAAAACTGATTTATTGAAAGGGTAAAATTGGCACTGAAATTGTGAACTTCAAAAATGACGGACTTTCACTTAGCGGTGAAATATCCAAAAATATTTTCTTAGCGAGCTAGTATTTCTAACCCCTGTTTACGCTGTGCGGTGATAGATCTGTCAGTCAGTCAGGACTAGACGTTTTACATACGGATAGCAAAAAAAAAACGATTTCTCACTACTATTTGCTACCATTTGATATACAAAATTGTATCAGGAAAAAACCACAAGAGAATTATATCGCATAGTATATAAGCGGTACCAAATGTGAGGTTATTGATTGATGAAATGGTAAAATGGGCACTACAGCAATAAAGCAATAGAAATAAATCTCGACTCTAGTATCATAAGGTCGGATGTGGATTTTTGCTACTTTTCAGGAGAGCCAAAACAAAAATGCTAGGGAAATCGGGTCATAATTTCTAAACTACTAGAGATACAATTTCAGTTGTTTTTGTAATATTTAACACTTAACTGTACCTATCATTAACCATTACTAGAAATACTTTATCATTAATAAATAAAATATAAACTCACAATTTCTTCAAAATGGACGATATGCGACTTTATGCTGGTAATATTCGTAACTGTGCTAAAAAATTGTGTGCATAAGTTGTAAACCGACTTTATGGCTGCAATTTTTACTATTACAAATTTGAAATAAAAGTCGGATCTATTACTTAATATTTCATAATACGTCTTAACTGATTATACATAAGCAATATTCGGACAAAAGATCACAGTAGTTATCTCACAAAAATCATTTAGGAGTTTTGTGAGATAGCAATAATGTACCTATCTGATTTTTCTGAAACTGATTAGTTAGATCTGAAACATAATAATTGCATTCGCCCGATAGTCTGACCATTGCATCCGTGTAAACCTTGTGACTTCTAAATGAATGAAAATAACATTTACAAATTCACAAAAAAAGCCCATTAATTAAAAACAACGGCCAAAAATTGGAAAAAAAATTTACAAAGTAATTAGAAACCTACAGTGGGCCAAACATTTTTTGTGGAATTGCATACATGACGGTTACATCAATATAGAAATCTAAAACATGCCAACATAGCCTAATTTTCCTTATAATGATTAGGTACGTAAAGTAAGAATGGAGGTCAGCAGGTACCTACTGCAAAAGTTGGTTGTATTTTACCGTGGATAATGGTTTCTCATTATGTCGTATATTGGGCGAAAGCGGGGAAGAATTTTAAGTTTATATGTACCTATAACATACTAATGAAATACAAAAAAGTCTTCTTTAAAGTAGTTTTTATAAAATAATAACACCCAACATTATTGCGTTAGTTGCAGCCAGGTAATATATTCCGAAATCTGAAAATCCCCGCCGTTCTTATTTTTTTTTGATATAACAAACGGTCCTGATATATCACCTTTGTAAAGGGATGTGGTCTTTAAAAATATGTTGTAGTGCCAAATCAAACTTATCAAAAAGTTTTGTTCCTTCGCATGTTCTTGTAAACTGTGACCAATCTCTTAGTTTAGTAATCTGCATTGTTTTCAGCTGTTCCCTTTTTTCTATTTGTGCATGGATTACATCTTACTCCACGTAGGTACATGTTGCATTTTAGCATAAAGCTTGTGATTTATCATCTTTTAGTGTGGTAATCCTTATAATAATCATAAGTAAGCCATAACGATTATCATGCTCCGATTTTGTGGTCTGAACAATTATCAGACCACAAAGTCAATTCTTCAACAATTTCGAGAATACTTTGTTTCTTCTCTAGTAGATTAATGAAATAAGACAAGATACTGTTTTATTCCTTCCGCTGCAGCTGATGTTTTCAGACCACATTAAAGTAGCAACACTGCTGGTAGCATCATGAATCGTTTTTAAGGTGCAGAAACTACGCAGGTATAAGGATTTACTGTTAGTCAAATCCGGCATTGCCACTTTTGTAATAAAAAAAATACTTTCTGCTTTCTTGAAAACTCCATTGCTTCGGTTTCGACTGTTCTTTTTAACAGATACTTTTTTAAACTGTTTCTTTCGTGTTTTAGTTAAGTTTTTTATTTTTTTACTTTCACTTTTATTAGTTGTTTAATTAATAAATTAATTTATACTATATTTATATTTAAATTAACATAATCTAAAGCTTCCTATAATTAGGTATGTTTCGTTAGAATCACTATCATCACATATTGTAGGTGCCTTATAATTTCTGCTCTCGATTAATATCAAATTCGGTCGATTATAAGACGGGTAAAGAAGAAAAAAATTGATTAGGTACTCTAATTTTTTAAGGCTACCTTAAAAACTAGGGCAATAAATTTTTGAACTGATGATTTGAACTATGAATCATAAAAAACACCATAAATGCACGGTTTTTTGCTTAGTGGGGTATTATTATAATATATGTTTAGATTTCCATGGTGTGATTTTCGTGGTCCTAAAAGATTTTCTAGTCTACATTTTCAAAATGTCTTCAGCTTTATTCTGGCTCTTTACTTTTTTCCCGCAGTTTAGTTCAAAATTTTGGTGAAATAGGATGGATCTCTTACCTATTAATCACATCAACTTTAATGTAGTCACAAACAAAAAGCTTTATTTCAACTTACTTCCATGAATTTTATTGCAAAATTATTTATATTACATGGCAAAAAGTCTTAAATGATTCACAGTCCAAATATTAATACAAAAAATTCGAAGCATAACATCTGTTGTGATTTTACCTAACAAAATTATTACATATTTTAGAAGCAGAAGTGCGTACCTGCAGTACCAGCTAGTATTACAAATAAACTTATTTCGTAGCATAATGGTCGAACTCAAAATACATCTATCATTTTTCTCCATTGCTTTGGTGCATACATACGCAAGTCAAAAAATATAATTATGGTTCTCCAAATTTTTAGAATGTGTTCAGATACGACATTATGCATGTATTTATCTTTGCAACGAAAAGAGATAGAAATACTGGTGTCAGCTTGGCAGAAAGAGCCCGAAATGCTCATTACCTTTATGTAAAAAAGTGAGTTTGGTCGGAAGTACACATCCGACCTTATGATACTAGAGTCGAGAAATAAGCATCGAAACCCCTCCGATGACTGCGGGCCGATACTATCGCAATAATAAACGTGAGGGTGAAGGAAAATTGATTATTGAAAGGGTGAAATTGATGCTGAAATTGTGAACTTACAATAAAACTATAGTGAAAAAATATAATCAGCAAACCCTACGGCCGGCCCACTACTGAATACGGGTCTCTTTTCAGAATGAAAGGGTTTTAGTACACCACATCTAGTGCGGATTGGCAGACTTCACACACCTTTGAGAACATTATGGAGAACTCTCAGACATGCAGATTTTCTCGATATTTTCCTTCAACGTTAAAACAATGAGGAAGTTTCAGGGCGAACGTTCCATAAAATTTTCATAGATGGCGCTGTTTACTGCACCCACTAAAAACGAAAAATAATTTCCGAGCGAAGGTATACGCTATAATAATTTGTACGTAAAACATCCTGCAAAACAACAACGCCAATAAAACATACGGACAGCCAGGCAGCTCTTTCAGCTCTGTCCTCTGAGGTTGTTAACTCAAGACTGGTTGAAAACTGCAGAGACACTCTGGCCCAATACCGGATGGTTCACGCTAGGTACCAGAGCATGCTGGAATAGTTGGCAACTAAAATGCTGACATTCTGGCTAAATCATATAGATATAGGTATTATTTTTCGTTTTTAGTGGGTGCAGTACACAGCGCCATCTATGAAAATTTTATGGAACGTTCGCTCTGAAACTTCCTCATTGAAATTATTACTATTGATCAGAATGAGAAGGGTTTGGCCATAGTCCACCTGCTGGCGAATTAGCAAATTAAGCTTTTGGTTCATTGTATAACTTACTAGCTGACCCGCCCCGGCTTCGCTCGGGTGGAATTTAGAAAATCGAGGTGGGGGATGAATTTCGAAAAATCCTGGAACACGTATTTCTTCATTAGTGACCGTATACCCAAATACAATTTTTCATGCAAATAACTTGAAAAATGACGGACTTTCATACAAACTTTCATCCCCTATTAAACCCACTTAGGGATGGAATTTCGAAAAATCTTTTCTTAGTGGATACCTACCCTTTACAAAGAACACACCCTTAAAATTTCATGTCTCTAGGACCAGTAGTTTAGGCTGTGCGTTGATATATATGTCAGTCAGTCAGTCAGTCAGGACTTTGAATTTTATATATATAGATAGGAAGATAAGGAATTTTCTTAGTGAAAGAGTACATAAAGATTTGCAATTTAAAATGAGTAGGAGTATGAAAAGGTAACTTGTCATTGGTGTGCATTGCCTGCATGTGGGAATATTACACATTTTTAGATTTTTTCTCGCTTGGTGTGAAATACCCTATTCTTGGAGGAGCTCTCATACGAGTATCAAGTAAACAAACACATTCTTTCGCAAAACATATCGGTGAGATGCTTCCAACGAAATTGCATTAGAGCATTACGTATTTTATGTGCATGGGGTGGGTTTGAACAGATCTCGTAATTTGCTGAAACGTTACGATGTAGAGCCTCTCGAGTCTCGACTATAGTCTACAAACAACCACGGAACAATAAAGAAAGAGTGATATTAAGCTAAGCTGTGATAGCCAAGTAGTTAGGACGTCCGCCTTCTAATCGGACCTTGGGGATTCGATACTGGGCACGCACCTCTAACTTTTCGGAGTTATGTGCGTTTTAAGGAATTAAATATCACTTGCTTTAACGGTGAATGAATACATCGTGAGGAAACCTGCAAGCCTGAGTGTTGTCCATAATGTAAATAAATATAAACGACTAGCTTTTTCCCGCAACTTTGTCCGCGCGATATAATAAAATTTATAGCCTATACACTCGGGAGTAACGTACTTAACGCAGCAGAAAATAATGCACATTGAATTGCAATTTTATAAGGAGATAGATTTGTAGGGCATTATGTCTCTGTCGTTGAGACCGACAAAACGTCATATAAGTATGAGTGACAGAGACAACGCTATACAAATCCGAAGTGTGTTTCTGCCGCGTACTCTAGCTATAAATCATTGTAAGAATTTTCATCATTTTCCATTATTCACTTAACGGTAGGGAGTTTTCTTGGGATAATAATTATGCGATGTGTTCCCAGAGACTTCCGCATATGATTTTCGTATGATAAAGTAAATAAATAAGAGTAAGCTGAGAGTTGAGAGCATGTTATTAATAACACATTTCCTTGTTGCAGGTCTCGCATGCTCGCAGGACGCAAGGCGCTGCCGACGGAGCGGGTGTAAGCCCCTAACACCAAAGGTAATATCCGCAGCTATAAATTATCTACGTTGTGAGTATCAGTATTAGTCTAACTTATATTATGACACTACTATAGCTAACTTTAAAACTAGATCAGTAAGTACCCTTATTATAAACTAGCTGATGCCGGCAACTTCGTCAGCGTGGAATTAGGTTTTATTCGACAGGTAACTGACGTGGAAACTGCAAAAATTGTGTATTTTGCCTATTTCCACAGTATTATGTCTTACGGAGTCTTGCTGTGGGGTAAAGCGGCAGATATTGGGAAAATATTCGTATTACAAAAAATGGCAATACGTGCAATTTATAATTTAAAACCGCGCGATTCCCTACGAGAGATATTTAAGGAAATAGGTATTCTTACAGTAGCTTCCCAATATATTTACAATATATTTTTGTACGACAAAACATTCACAGTTACAAAAAAAAAAAATCAGTGATCTCCATGATAGGCAAACTAGAAACAAAAATAAGCTAGCTACTCCTGCGCTCCGCCTCTGGAAGGTGGGAAAGTCATTTGTGGGAATGAGTGTAATATTTTATAATAAAATTCCACAAGCAATTTTAGACTTGCCTTTACACAAGTTTAAAAAATGTGTTAAAAGTATGCTCCTAAAAAAAGCATATTATACAGTCGCAGACTATGTAAACGATAAAAAAGCTTGGATTTGACTCGCTCCAGCAATGCACGGGGCTGCAATGGCTTGTACAGTACGGTATAATAACATTGTAAATTGAAAAATTAAAAAGAGCAACCGCCGAGTTTCTTGCTGGTTCTTCTCGGTAGGAACGGCATTCCGAACCAGTGGTAAATTAAAACTACCTGGCTATTCATAAGCACTTTTAAAAAGTTTACATGAATAAAAAAACATTCTATTCTATTCTATTCTATTCTATTATTAAGAATCCCGTGGGAACCCTTTGATTTTCCGGAATAAAAAGTAGCCTATGTCACTCTCCAGGTCTTTATCTAAAATTAAATAAATAAATAAATAAATAATAAAGCCCAATTACACTAATTAAACTACGAGTACTAACTAAAATAAATAAAGCCTTTATTGCTGAATTTACATTTAACAATTACATAATTTAAATCTCGCACTTTAGTTCCTTTGCGATCAGCGCGTCTTCTGACGCATAGGTCTACTCCAGGTTTTTCCATATGAGTCTGTTTTGTGCTTCTCTTGTCCATAGTGACCCCGCTGTCTGCTTTATATCGTCTACCCAGTGCTTCCTTTGTCTACCCCTATTCTGCTTTGAGCCATCCCTAACTTCCCATTCTGTTATAGCTTTGGTCCACTTCTTTGACTTCTCTCAAAGCATGTGTCCAGTCCATCTCCATTTCAGTATATTGGTTTGGATGACTACATCTTCGAGTTTGGTGATTCGTCTTAGATCTTTGCATGTCTTCCTGTCCTTTCTGGTGAAGCCCAACATGCTGCGTTCCATGCCTCTTTGGCAAGTCCTAATTTTTTGAAGGGTTTTCTGAGTCAGCGCCCATGTTTGGCATCCGTAAGTCAGGGTAGGAAGAATGCATAAGTTAAAGAGTTTTCTTTTTGAAGACATAGGGTATTGGCTGTTCTTCATAATCTCTTTGAATGACCAGTATTTTCTCCATGCGTTTGTCACTCTTGTTTCAATCTCTCGGTCTTTATCTATACCCATGCAAAAATCACGTCGTTACACCGTTGCGACGTGATTGAAGGACAAACCACAAATCAGACAAATGACTGATTGCAGATAGCTTTGAAATATAAAAAAACAGGGATTTAAAACTGACAGTTTTTGGTTCAGGAAGTGGGAAACCCATCCAAAAGCGAAAAAAATAACTTATTTATACGGTTCAGATTGGGAGCAAAGAAAACCCATTATCCCCGTACCGTACATAATAAGGAAAAACAATCCGACCAAATAAATCCGTCACGAGCAAACGCTCGCCTTAAAACTACGCGACCCCAGTAATTTCGTTTATTTGCCCTTAGACCGCGTCCATATGGATTATGGGCCCTTTGATACACAGCTGTGTGTGGTTTCAGTAGGTCAAAGAGAAAAAGTGAAGGAAAAATATCATTGTAACTATTCACCACGGGGATTTATTTTCCGACGACTAAAAACTTAAACAGTGACTTCAATTTTTTTATTTAAAAAAATTTACAGGATTTTAAATTTTGCGACACGGAAATTGAATAAGCAGTTAAAGCTCCATAAAAATACAGAAACGGCGTAATAATAAAACTATTAATTTTCCACCCGTAGTTTATTCTCGATGGCAGAAAATTATATAAAAGTAGCAGTTGCCCGCGACTTCCCCCGCGTCCCGCGGGAACTGTCTTTTCCCGTGGATTTTCCAAAAAAAATCATCCCTACATGCCTTATCGTGACAATTATTATAAACACAACAAAACAGAATTCACCAATTTGTTGCAATCGTTCGAAAATAATGCGCGTATGTACATACATTTCGGCGATTTATTTTTATTTTTATAAGATACTAGCTTATGCTCGCGACTTCGTCCGCGTGGACTACACAAATTTCGAACCCCTATTTCACCCCCTTAGGGGTTGACTTTTCAAAAAATCTTTCTTAGCGGATGCCTACGTCATAATAGCTATCTGCATGCCAAATTTCAGCCCGATCCGTCCAGTAGTTTGATCTCTGCGTTGATAGATCAGTCAGTCAGTCACCTTTTCCTTTTATATGTTTAGACGATGAGATAATATTATACTTACAGTGATATTATTAGGTTCCTATATTTTTGTTTTTTAGATGCTGAGAATTAGTCGCCAACCTATTAAAGTTTTTTAAGCTCTCAATTTAGTTAATTTGTTGGTGTTATAAACACGACCCATTCATTATTTCACTGTATTTCAATGTGCACATGAGGTTAGAAACATATTTCACTGCGATTTTCCCACATACACTGAATTATTTATACAATCGCGATGGCAATAAATTCGCTTCGTTATCAGCCGGCTAAACGCGCGGTCATCATACGTGAACAAAGTTATTTCATGGACATATCTATGACTGTCTGCATAGAAATAAGAACGCGTGTAGTTGCCAAAAGTTAGAGTTTGTAGGAAAATATAAATATTTAGGGTTATTAATAGATAAACATTTTAATTGGAAGGGGCATGTAAGTTTAGTTTGCAATAAGTTAAGGTCTGTACTGGGTAAGTTCCATCACCTGAAAAGAGTGCTAAATAAACGCACAATGCTTGTGGTATACCTATTGTGCGTTAGCAGAGTCGGTCATTATTATGGGCTTAGCATATTATATGGGAGAATTTTTGCTACTTATCTTAACGAAGTCAAGAAAATACAAACATCTCTTATCGAATAAACTTTTGATGATTTTAAGCTTATTGCGATTTGCGTGGTTTGACGACTTATTTTAATGTAGAAAACGGGTACATAACAGCTCGAACTTTATCTCTCGCAGCACTGCAGTCCAGTCGTGACCACGACCCGTGCCGGGCGCGATCACAGGAGACGCGGGTTCGATTCCTGCTGGTCCGCAATTTTTGATATGACATATTTAAAATTATTTAGAAATTTCCTTGAAGTTTATGTAAAACTCTATGAAAATTATGACATTGAACAAAGTTATTTAATCAATTGACCTCACTATCTAGTTGTAAATTTATATAGCAAAAAGTTATTGAAGGTTCAACTCAAAATATTGTACTTATGCTATTTTTCTATTTAACCACAAGCCTGAAAAAGCCTTTAAATATAACACAAAGACTTGATAAACAAGGAAAATGGGTCTTGCAATTTTGCGGCGGCCCAGTTAAACAATAATTAAAACGCTCTCGATATAGCTCCCACTTCCCTGGTATTGCCTCCAGACACTTCCCGGTGATGTGAATAATTTACTAGCGAATTCTTGGATAAAGTATACCATGTTTGTGACTAGATACTCGTACGTAATCACCTTGTAGATACGTCATCCATACTACTTTTTTTTCATACAAAGATAAAAAGAAAGAAAAACGATTACTTATTTCTTAAATTATACCATACATCATAATATGTTATCCCTAAGAGTTGGTTATATCGATGCTTCCTTCACTTACCTCAAGCAAAAGAATTGCTGGATAAGACAAACCATTCAAAAGATAGTTTCATCAACCTTTTAAAATAAAAACCGGCCAAGTGCGAGTTAGGCTCGCGCAATGAGGGTTCCGTACTACAGTCGTATTTTTTTGACATTTTGCAGGATAATTCAAAAACTGTGTTACATAAAAATAAATAACAATCTGTTTTAGAATGCACAGGTGAAGACCTTTCATATGATACCCCACTTGATATAGTAATCTTACTTAGAAAATTGAAAATACTAATTATTAGTTCATGACCACAATTTAATTTTTTTTGTGTGATGTAACCACAAATTCACGGTTTTCAGATTTTTCCCCAAATATCAGCTATAAGATCTACCTACCTGCCAAATTTCATGATTCTAGGTCAACGGGAAGTACCCTGTAGGTTTCTTGACAAACAGACAGACAGACAGACAACAAAGTGGTCCTATAAGGGTTCCGTTTTTCCTTTTGAGGTACGGAACCCTAAAAAAATAAGGTGTACCCCAAAAAATTGCATGCTCTTTCGCAACTTATTCTCCCGACCCGCAAGAGCTTTTAAATATGAAAGACTAGGAAAATGGGTCTTACAACTTTGAGGTGGCCCAGTTAACCAATAATTAAAACTCTTCCGATACAGCCTCCCCGATACATACTGCCTTCACTCAGACACTTTCCGGTGATGTGAATAATTTACTAGCGAACTCTAGAGTATGCCACGTTTAATAAGTTGATAACAATATTAGGACAGTCCCATACAAAACAAAGTTAAGACAAAGGTTGAGCCTAAAAGCTTTAATAAAAAAACTGGCCAAGTGCGAGTCGGAATTGCCCATGAAGGGTTCCGTAGCAGCAAGTAACATCATTTAAGGGTTTTTTTAGGGTTCCGTACCTCAAAAGGAAAAACGGAACCCTTATATAGGATCACTTTGTTGTCTGTCTGTCGGTCTGTCTGTCTGTCTGTCTGTTTGTCTGCCTGTTGGTCTGTCAAGAAACCTACAGGGTAC
This sequence comes from Maniola hyperantus, assembly GCF_902806685.2. Taxonomy (NCBI): domain Eukaryota; kingdom Metazoa; phylum Arthropoda; class Insecta; order Lepidoptera; family Nymphalidae; genus Maniola; species Maniola hyperantus. The sequence goes on along the minus strand of NC_048554.1, from coordinate 1,358,550 downwards.
TTCCTGTTGACCTAGAATCATGAAATTTAGAAATCATAAATCATAAATCTGAAAACCGTAAATTTGTGGTTACATCACATAAAAAAATTGTGGTCATGAACTAATTATTAGTATTTTCAACTTTCAAAGAAATTAAGATAACTATATATGAAGGAGTATCATATGAAAGGGCTTTACCTGTACATTCAAAAACAGATTTTTATTTATTTTTATGCTTTATTGTGCAAGATGTCGAAAAAATACCACTGTAGTACGGAACCCTCGGTGCTTTTGACATCTAACGGCACTCCGCGGTGACGCGACCTTGAAGATTTTACCCATTCCAAAATCACAATACGCGCCTAAAAAAGTTTTCACTTTAAAAATATTATACTAACACCTCTGGTATTCAACCCAATTCTTTTTTTCACAAACGTTGGCAGCTAATAAAAGGGACTAATTAAAAAAAAATATCTTTACTTGTGTACCAATTTGCGGCCGCACACAGAACAGCAATTAAAAACACTTCCCATTGAAAGTACAGCCAGCCTTCCCTCGAATACTTTCCGGTGACGTGAATAATTTAACACAAAAGCCAGAATGACGTGCGCCGAACAAAGAACGGGCGAAATAACTGAAAAACCTATCGAGTAAATATTTTAAATGTAGATTTTTTTAAATATTTTTAGTTTGTTCAAAAACAAGAGCGTTTGATACTGGCTCTAGTTTTTAAATAACATTCAGCCTATTATTTTTGTCGTTTTTGTTGAAACAATTTTTATTATGTACACAAATTTATACACAATATGATTTTTATGCGCAACACATACCTACACAAATTTATACACATATTATGATTAATTATATTATAAAAAGACAAATACAGATATCTACTAACACACTTTTATTTTTAAATCTACTTGTACATACTACATATAAATAGACTTGTTCTGACTGACTGACTGATCTATCAACGCACAGCCTAATCCATTGGAGTTAGACAGTAGGTTCTTTTATAATTTAGACGCTCAAGATTTTCGGAAATTCCATTTTTAAGGAAGCTAAGTAGGGGATGAAATTTTGTATGAAAATTGACATTTCGCCTTTTGGTTAAAAATAAAGAAAATCGTATTTTAGGATCTTTATTTAGAATCATGAAATTTGGCAGGTAGGTACATCTTATAGCTGACATTTGGGGAAAAATCTGAAAACCGTGAATTTAGGGTTAGATCACACAAAACAAAATTAAATTGTGGTCATGAACTAATAATTAGTATTTTCAACTTTCGAAGTGAGTGACTATATCAAGTGGGGTATCATATGAAAGGTCTTTACCTGTACATTCTAAAACAGATTTTTATTTATTTTTATGCATCATAGTTTTTGAATTATCGTGCAAAATGTCGAAAAAATACGACTGTAGTACGGAACCCTCATTGCGCGAGCCTGACTCGCACTTGGCCGGTTTTTTTGTGATATCATCAGTAATCATCAGTATTGTCACCTGTCTTCGTTTTTGCTAGCGTGCTAGTTACACCCCGTATTTTGTACCTATTCTATTCCAATATATGAATGTTATTATCAATAAGAGTAATTTATTACCTATTTTGAATAAATCATTTGACTTTGACTTTGACTTTATTACATTGTTAAGCGTCGCGCAGCGGCACCGCAGCAGTATGTGATCGCTACAAGCTGCGGTTTGTACAATTAATATCCACGAATCACGCTATATTTGGAAATGCTGCAACGAATATTTAATGGTGGCCCCAACTCGCAATAAATTCAAGTGTTGCATTGATTCGGGTGTTTACTTTTTGTTTTTGTTGTTGAACAGTTTTAACTTGTAGTTGTATAGGTCCCGCATATTGCTAATACGCGTGGCCGCTATTTTAGTGACGTCAGCTCTAGACTGAAGTTTCGAGCTGATGGTATATTTTTATTTCGGCTGACGTTTCATTTCGATGTTAATGAGACATGGGTCCGGCGCAATAGCAATTTGCGGGACTTATAAAAAGGTAAAGGTGACTGACTGGCTGACTGATCTTTCAACGCACAGCTCAAACTACTAGACGGATTGGGCTGAAATTTGGCATGCTGATAGCTATTATGACGTAGGCATCCGCTAAGAAAGGATTTTTTGAAATACAACGCCTAAGGGGGTGAAATAGGGGTTTGAAATTTGTGTAGTCCACGCGGACGAAGTCGCGAGTATAAGCTAAGTTAGTTGTATTATAAAACTTGAGCAATGAGCATTGAGTAAATCCATACTAATATTATAAATGCGAAAGTGTGTCTGTCTGTCTGTCCGTCGGTTTAACCGATTTTGACAAAATTTGGTAAAGATGTAGCTCCGGGAAAGGACATAGGCTAAAAATACTAGCTGATGCCCACGACTTCGTCTGCGTGGATTTAGATTTTCAAAAACCCCCTGGGATCTCTTTAATTTTCCGGAATAAAAAGTAGCATAATGTTACCCTCCAGGTCTTCAACTATATTCATGTAAATAATCAGCTCAATCGGTTGCTCCGTTGCGGCGTGATTGAAGGATAAACCAACAAACAAACACACTTGCATTTATAATATGGGTAGTGACTTTCTTTTTAGGGTTCCGTAGTAAGCAAGGAACCCTTATAGTTTTTAAGTATGATAAAGTCGTCCTTTGAGGAAAGATAGGTAGCCATCGGGCGTAAAATTCCTAAGACACGTTTCAATCATTGTAATTGAGCGAATTGGGCGAAGTTTTGGGTCTAAATGTAACAATGTCAATTGGGAAGACAATTAATATCTGTATCAATTAGAAAGTTTAATTGTTTCCAGTTTCAACGCCTTCAGTGGGCGGTGTATTATTTTATTGGGTCTTTCCCTCTTCAAAGGCTCTATTCAATTTTATTTATCATTAAATGCTCTGCTTAATTTTATCCAATTGAAAAATAAAGCGTTTTTCCTACACGAGTTAGTCAGATGGAAGTTACTTGTGCATTCTAAAACAGATTTTTATTTATTTTTATGCATCATAGTTTTTGAATTATCGTGCAAAATGTTGAAAAATACGACTGTAGTACGGATCCCTCGTTGCGCGAGCCTGACTCGCACTTGGGCGGTTTTGTTTTTCACAAATAAACTTATCTCTAGTTTTGCGAGAACCAGTAAGAATCAGTTCCTTCAGGACTGAACTTAGCAACATACTTAGAGTTCGCGCGCACTACCTCAATACCTCTATAGAATAGAATAGAATAGAATAGAATGTTTTTTTATTCATGTAAACTTTTTACAAGTTCTTATGAATAGTCAGGTAGTTTTAATTTACCATTTTTGTAAATTTCCCGTTACGTTTTTCCCGCAAAATCTGTGAACTATACAACTTTATGGAAGCGCGCGCACTGCGGAATTAATTCCGCACCGGATTTTGGTACACTTGCATTCAAATTTACAGATTTTAAAACGCACCGCAACTCACCGCACCGCCGTGGTGCGCGCTAGCCCTTATACCCTTACGGCGCGTTCCCACTATGTCGTCACCGTAATTTATCGTTGTGTTGTTGTTACAAAAGAGACGACAGTTAGTCGTACCGTCCTATATAGTTATATAATACAAGCCATAGTGCTGTAAACAGCACAAGTATTTATCGTTACGACACAGTGGGAATGCGCCCTTACACATAACCTATTTCCCTCAAGTTCAAAAATAGTTAAACTATTAAACCTCCTTCAAACGTAAAGATGGCGGATGTAATTATACGCCCGTGACGCCATCTACGAGAATTAAACTCTAGAAAATGCCGTCAGAAAGAAAAGTTCCTTTCTTTACCACTTTTAAACTTAGCTTAGTACCTACGTAGCTTGACTTAGCTGCTTTAGATTTTTATGTTAGCTGCATATGTATGTATGTATGTACCCAGTGGCGTGCACAGTGTTCGAAGCCAGGGTAGGCATTAGTTAGGTAGGAACCTGTTTACATGCAGGTCATAATGGAAAATATGCATTGAACTAAATTACAACTGGGGTAAGCAGTGCATTTATGCCTCTATGACCTGCACGCCACTGTATGTACCTAAACGTAGTATGGTTTTACGATAGCTGCAAAGTGTAGGTACTAAATGGCATTAACAGTCGCTTCAGTACTGAGTGAACATACATCACTTTCGTGGCTGGTTTAATCTTTTTTCTATTGTATCGGGTGAGATGTCAAATGAAAGAACAAAAAATACTGAGTTTATAAATATAAATATAGTAAACTAATTTAATTTTAAACTAATGATTTAAAGCTTATTTCGTGGTTTAACGACATATTTTAATGTATATAACGGGTACCACGATTAATTTTGTTTTTATTTGTCGATATTTCAACCCAATTGCACGGGTCGTGGTCGCGGCGGGACTGCGGTGCTGCGAGAGATAAAGTTTGAGCTGTCAAGGGCAGTAGCGAACTACCCTCTTTCTTGGTCTTTTCGCTGGAACTTCACGAGCTGTCCGGTAAATTAATCGTACCCGTTATATACATTAAAAAAAATAATTAAATTTTGGTTTTCAAATTAATTTATTTTGTTTGTTTCAGATGAGGGCGCTGCCGTTATGCATAACGCTGGTGTCGCTGATTGCTGTCACATTAGCTGCTACCGAAGGTTAGACACCTATTTTATCATTACGTAGTAACGTTCCATGATCAGCGTCCATTGGAGACTTTCTACGAAAAATTATTTTAATATCACTCAGTGAAGGAGCAATGTATAACTAACCAATGTCAAATGATAGGTAGTAATGTTTTATGATCAGCATCCATTGAAGACTTTCTACGAAAAATTATATTAATATCACTCAGTGAAAGAGCAATGTATAACTAACCAATGTCAAAGTGTTGAATACTGAGTAAACCAAATCACCCCGTAAACCCTGATCGCTGTATGTAAGCCAATTATTAGATACTTACTTATCATCATCATAACATCAAGCCATCGCCGGCTCATTACTGAGAACGGGTCTCTCAGAATGAGAATGGTTTGGTCATAATCCACCACGCTGGTCAAGTGCGGATTGGCAGATTTCACATATCTTTGAGAACGTTACGGAGAATTCTCAAGCATGCAAGTTTCCTCATGATGTTTACCTGTTAATGCAAGTGATATTTAATGATCTTAAGCGTATTTCGTGATTTAACGAAAAGAACAAGAAAGAGGGTAGTTCGCTACTGCCCTTGACAGCTCAAACTTCATCTCTCGCAGCACCGCAGTCCCGTCGCGACCACATCAATCGACGACAAATAAAAACACCAAATTAATCGTGGTATGGTACTCGTTATCTACATCAAATATGATATTTAATTGCTTAAAACCTTAAAACTCACTTAACCCCGAAAAGTTAAAAGTGTGTACCCGGGATCGAACCCCCGACCGCCCGAATAGGAAGCGAACGTCTTGACCACTAACTGGCGTGGGATTTTCAGAGTTTTCAAAATTCCTGAAATTACCTACGTATTTTTCTTTTGGAACCGAAAACCCAAATATCAATTTTTATGAAAATAACTCTAAAAATGACGGACTTTCATACAAACTTTCATCCCCTTTTTTATTTATAAAGAAAGATATTATATATTATTTTATATCATTTTATATATGACATAAAGAAAGATATTACCGACTAGTAAAATAATGTTCGTGGGAAACCACATAAAAGCTTGCATCTAATAAATAAACTAATGAAACAAATCTCTAAAATCGAATGACCGTTAACTCTTAATTGCTTTTACAACGTGTCGGTATTGCACATGAGTGAAATTTACGTGCAAAATATACTACACTAAGCACGTCGAATTAGTTCCTAGTAGTACCTAAATAGCCTGAGAGCCCGTGGAAAATTATGAGGAGGGAATCGATAAAAACTGAAATAATCAGATTAATAAAAGACCGGTCAAGTCGGTTTTGCACACGAAGGGTTCCGTAGCATTATACAAGAAATAACATTTGTTCATTTTTTTGTGATGTTGCCAGAAATTTGCGGGTTTCGGATTTTCCCTTTATTTTTCAAAAATCATAATCAAAATCAAAATCTATTTATTTGTTGAAATAGGTATATGTAAGGTGTTGGTACAATTTTTATGTCACTCTATTTCATGCCTATGTGAGGCGTACAAATTTTAGCCTTAAAACTATAAAACTCTACAATTACGTCGACATAGGTTGCGCTAACAATCAACTATATTATTATAATTATTATACATCTAATCTATAAGCTAACATTAGTTTTAAATTAATTTTAACTATTACTTTAATATTTACATACTTTAATCTTTACTTATACTAACTTTAACCATTTTGTTGTTTAAAATTTTTATCATTTATGTATTCTGTAACACAGTAGTAATTTTTTTGTTTCAGTATCTTTACAACTTTTTGTTTAAAATTAGTGTAATTTAATAGTCTTATATTTTCCGGAAGCCTGTTGTATAGATAAATAGCCATATAACATACCTACGTTATTTTTATATAATGCACATCTTGGGGCAGGAAGGTCTAACTTACATTGTATATTTCTAAGGTTTTTTGTGACCACAGGATGTCTATTAAATATATTTTAATGTTTCTTGACAAATAAGACGCATTCTAATATACATAAACTCGGTAACGGCAATATACCCAGATGCTTGAAAAAAGGTTTGCAGCTCTCCCATGGTTTAAGCCCTATGATTGCTCTTATGCATCTTTTCTGCATTTTGAATATATTATTTTTATCTGTCGAATTTCCCCAGAACATGATGGCATACTTTATTATGGAGTATATGTATCCATAGTAAGCAGTTATGGCTGCTTCTCTACTCTACTTTTTGATAATTTTCGAAGAGGGTATACAAAACTATTTATTTTAGAGCATACCTCCGATATGCACAGCTTCCAACCGCAGCCACTATCTAATGTTATTCCCAAAAAATTTGCATCGTTAACTATACGAATGTTCTCATTGTCCATTTTGCTATAAGACATTAAATCTACCTGTCTTTCATGATTCTTGGTCAACGGGATATGTAATTTTGGTTCAATTTATGTAAATAGTGTCTTTAATTATTAGTGATTAAGTTTTGATATAAATTGATTTGTTTATGGGAGCGATATAATTGTAAAGTGATAAAGCCCCAGCTAAAAATAAAGTTGAAAAATATAAACGGGAATTAATATCCTATAGTGTTTAATTCCCTTGACGTGTCTTGACAAACAACGAAGTGTCCTATAAGGGTTACTTTTTCTCTGAAGCGTATCTTATTCTCCTAAAACGCCTTAAAAATGTATAGTCTTTTGGCTTTTATCAAAGTTAACAACTCTTCAAAATTTTCTACAAGGTCTTGGGCTATGAACGCTTGTGAGCTTTCGTATTATAGTAAAATTAATCTTCTTCACCCTTTGAAGCCATACCAAGCTATTATTACCCTTAACTGCAAAGGAATAGAGGTCGTATTCGCGTATTCGTGTTATATAATGTGGTCTAAATTAAACAGTTTCAGTGGAGGTGACAGTAGAGAAGTTTATAATGTGAAGTATTACAAATAAAAAGCTGTGGTAGCCTAGTGGTTAGGACGTCCGCCTTCCAATCCGAGGTCGGGGGTTCGATCCCGGACACGCACGCACGCACCTCTAAATTTTCGGAGTTATGTGCGTTTTTAAGTAATTAAAATATCACTTGTTTTAACAGTGAAGGAAAACATCGTGAAATAGATGTTTGAAATTTGTATAATCAAACGTCAAACTATTTTTGGCCTGACCCGGGAATCGAACCCAGGACCTCGTCAGCTTCGATTAACAGTTGCTAACCCCTACACTGAGAAAACTTTCAATATTGAACAATTAAAACAATATTTGAGTACTTTAAAGTCTGGAAGTATGAATTTTAAACTCGGTGATTAATGAAGACTTGCCGCTAGTATATAATAAAGCTATTATAGACTATAATTAATTAACCTTTGATCCCTCGAAACGTCTAGCCTTAATTACTTTGAAACTTGAAAAGTATAAAGTCTTCACTTTAATTTGTAAACGAAAGCTTTTGGCTATACCAACATAGATATTTTTAAATATCTAGGCTATCTGAAATAGCCTCTTCCCAAAATCATCCTTCCTGACGATCTCCTTGGGGCAGTGGTAAGCGCTGTGGTCTTATAAGATGGAAGTTTTAGATTCGATTCCCGATAGAGGCAAAGGAAATTTAGAAAATTGTTTATGGTCAATGTCACTTTTATTAAATAGTCTGGTGGCTCACCGAGATTGTAAATGTTTGATTCGCCTATATACAGAGTGTAACCAGAACGCTAGCAAAAACGAAGACAGGTAGCACTGATGATCAGTGATATGATACCACAAAAAATGCAAAAAAATGCCTATATTTTGTAAAATTTCACGTTTTTTTTTTCTCTAATTTTTTTGGGGGTTGAGTCGCCACCCCCGTAAGTTAAATATCGCATCGTCGAAACACGCATAAATTTCACGATAATATATATTGCAAATAAAACATTTGACTGACGCTAGAGGTTAACGAATGTTCCGGAAGTAGGCCATTCGGAGTCAATGCCGCGTCGTAGGTGGGGCATTGACCCGAGTTTTGCACGCTATACATTGCGGGCTTGAAAATGAATAAATCACTAAAACTACAAAATGAGGCAAATGGTTAGGTACTGGTATTGGATTGTGTTTAGATAGTATGACAATAACGCTAAGTTTTTGCTAGCGCTCTGATTACATCCTATCATTAAGGTGCTAAACGACTTTCGGCCTTTGACTGTACATTCAAAACGTTTAAGCTTATCTGATTGTGTGTACCTAATACTAAATTTTCCCTACTTATTTCTCGCTTACATAGACGAATAAGGATTAACAGACAAATTTAGCCATCGTTAAAAAACCTAGGACAAACGAAATCAGTCTTATCACTAAATCTGGACCCTAGTAAGTCGCAGCGATTTACAATTCCGCGTGTAAGTCGCTTTAGAAAGTCCATAATCACCGTTAGTAATTATATAGTCTTAAGCCCGACTCATTAATGACACCTAAATTTGACCCCGAATAATTGTGAAATGGCCCGGTCCGGGACTATGGTCCATTATCTCTAATGGTGGCCATTGGAGTACCAAAGACGAGTTTCTACAATACTTGGTTATGATTATTATCCCTAATATGAAAAAACCGGCCAAGTGCGAGTCAGGCTCGCGCAACGAGGGTTCCGTAATTCAGTCGTATTTTTTCGACATTTTGCATGATATAACTCAAACTCAACATAACTCAAAAACTATGATGCATAAAAATAAATAAAAATCAGTTTTAGAATGCACAGGTGAAGACAGACAGACAATCAGACAACAAAGTGATCCTATAAGGGTTCCGTTTTTCTTTTGAGGTACGGAACCCTAAAAAAGTATTAAAAGTTACCCGATGTTTGAAACGTTCCAAATGCTGCTTACAGCATTTGGAACGTAATTTCTTATGAAAATTTTTGACTATCACAGTTTTGGTATCGTAATTTTTTAGTTTTTATATGGTCCCGTACTTAGGAACCTCAAAATGAAAAAAGGAACCCTTATAGAATCACTTCGTTGTCTGTATGTCTGATTGTTTGTTTGTCTGTCTGGCTGTCGTGTCTGTTAAGACATGGAAATAATTGTGAAATGACCCGGTCCGGGACTATGGACTATTATCTCTAATGGTGGCCATTGGAGTACCAAAGACGAAATACTTGGTTATGATTATTATACCTAAAATGAAGAAAAGTAATAAAAGTGATGTTCTAAGCTGCACATTTAGGAGCTTAATTTTTTTAATAAGTTCAATTCAATTCAATTCCCAATTATTGGCTTTTAGGTGTGCCAGCTGGGCACAGAGTGTTTCGCCAGTGTCACGTTTATGGAGAAGGCTTTTTTTTTTTTTTAATAAGTTTTGAGTCTTTTAAAAAATCTAATCTGTTATCTGTCAAAGCCACCATGATCTAAACTTCACAGTCGCCGATCGTTCCTGCCTGTGTTGGGGACAATACGCAACTTTCAGCTTTTATAAAATAACGAAGGTCTGACCCTCGTGGGCTCTTAGTCTTTCTTTAATTAAAAAAGGGAGAAGGGCTTTTCTAATTGTGTCCGAAATAATACAACCCATAATGAAAGCCATCGATAGACACATTTGTCTAGGGGTCTATTGTAATGGGGGTATTATAGCGAGTGGCTTTATTCCCTATCAGTTTTATTTGATTAGGCCCATTGTTGGTTGGCAGTTTAATCTGGAGAATCTTCTTACTGCAATTAATTTGCTTACGTGTGGTAGAGAATAGAAATATTCAATTTAACTTTTATGTTATCACTAGCTGATGCCCGCGACTTCGTACGCGTGGATTTGGGTTTTTAAAAATCGGATTTTTCGGGATAAAAAGTAGCCTATGTCACTCTCCAGGTCTTTATCTATGCCCATGCAAAAATCACGTCAATCCGTTGCATTGACTCCAAGTGACCTACTTACGCAACGTTCGTTGACCTCTAGCGTCCGTCAGATGTTTTATTTGCAACTAGCTTATGTTCGCGACTTCGTCCGCGTGGACTACACAAATTTCAAACCCCTATTTCACCCCCTTAGGGGTTGAGTTTTCAAAAATCCTTTCTTAGCGGATGCCTACGTCATAATAGCTATCTGCATGCCAAATTTCAGCCCGATCCGTCCAGTAGTTTGAGCTGTGCGTTGATAGATCAGTCAGTCAGTCACCTTTTCCTTTTATATATTTAGATATAAATTGTAAACTTTTACAAAACTATAGGATCTTTTTATATTTTTTTTCGCATTTTTTTTGTGGTATCATATCAGTAATCATCAGTACTATCACCTATCTTTGTTTTGGCTAGCGTTCTGGTTACACCCTGTATATGTAATAAAAGTATGGATTTCTCATTTCCTCTAAAGATAAGTTCTAATAAGTTCTGACTTTGCTTAAACCACGAAACTTGATAAATGATAACACAATCTCCAGAGAATCCGAGCTATGTTATAATCAAATTATCTTACAAGAGTCACTCGGTGGAACTACAAATGTACGGAACCCTCTAACTGAAACTTGGGAACAATACATCATCCACGCCTACACCCCTACAGTACGCTTAGTATAAGATTTTACGTTTCAACGTTGCTAGAATTCGAGAGTCAAAATACAATAACGTCAAAGTAAAATGGACCTAAAGAGCTTTGAATTGAAGTCAAAAATTCAATGTCACGGATTTTATTTTCGCAACGATTCCGCTTGGAGCGCTGGCTGTAGACGTGTAGACAAACTTGAGCTATAAAACAAGGCTGTTAAGATCCAGTTTTCTATAACGCCGAAGTGTTTCGACCACAGATTTGTCCAGATATGCAACTAGCGTGGCCCCCTCCGTCCCTCTCGCTCAAGCAGAGGTACTTACTTGTGAAATGTTATTCCGTCTATTTTACGTTCGCTTCGGCTATTGTAGCCTAGTATACTGCAACCCAGCATTGCACAATAAATCCAAAAACAAAAAACAACAAAACGAATCAATTATTTATTTACAATACTTGAGTCAACATAACCTCACTTCACGTTGTTTGCCAAATTCTCACGTAAATAGTCCTTGTTCTGAGGTTTCGACACTCCAATACTATCAACGTTGGTGAGACATAAAATCTCGTACTAAGCGTAAAGATCTCTATAGTCTATAGTTCTCAATAAATGTCTATGCTTCTATAGCTCTCTATAGTTGTGGAAATGTCCGCAAATATACTTAATGGATCTATTCTTCAAAAGGGTTGTTACATACGGACTGCAAGAACATGTACAGTACGCGGCAGAAAGTAATGTACATCGGTTTTAATCTCGGAAAGTCAAACAGCTGCCTTGAGATTTTATAAAAACGTTATTCCAGGTGGGCGAAGTCGCGGAAATCATCTAGTACGTAATAATGTTAATCACTAGCACTACCAATATTATGAATGCTAAAGTGTGTTTATTTGCTGGTTTGTCCTTCAATCACGTCGCAACGGAGCAACGGATTGACGTGATTTTTTGTTTGGGTATACTTAAAGACCTGGAGAGTGACATAGGGTACTTTTTATCCCGGAAATTCAAAGAGTTCCCACGGGATTTTAAAAAATGTAATCAGTACCCTCAATACCCTTATTATAAATGCGAAAGTGTGTTTGTTTGTTGGTTTGCCCTTCAATCACGTCGCAACTGTGCAACGGATTGACGTGATTTTTTGCATGGGTATAGATAAAGATCTGGAGAGTGACAGGCTATTTTTTATCCCGGAAAATCAAAGAGTTCTCACGGGATTTTTTAAAAACCTAATTCCACGCGGACGAAGTCGCGGGTGAGAGATTTAGTATAAAGAAGAGAGAAGTTAAGACAGTGGGCTTTAATAGTGATGATCAATAGAATCTAATGACGACTAATAAAAGTTATCATCTATCAATTATTTGAAATGTAGGTAGTTGTAAATTTTGTCAGGTAATGCCAAGTAACTAAATTCAAGCAAAGCATCTGCTGTGTTATTTTAAAGTTAGAATCCTAATCATCTAACTGGTTTCTATAATAATTAGTAGCTAATAACCTAGTGTTTACTTTTATCTCAATGTATAAAATAAATAGCAAAAGAGGGTAGGTTATAAATACAGAAGTAAAACCAACCAAGTCGAATAATAATTAATCCTTTATTGAAAGATCTTTAATACTTTAATCTTTATAGACCTATCTGTATTTTGTTGTATTTCTCAGCATAGGTCTATTTCATATTAAAATGAATCTACCACCCGTTTCCAAAGGTGTTTAGTTGTGTAGAAGAAAGGGCAAACAAACTACACAACACACATCTTTTAAAAGCATTACAACATTACATTATATTTAAAACATATTTGGTACATGGTTATAACAAATAAACATTAAAAGGCAAGTGATTACATACATAACAATTTACAATAAAATATAAGAATACTTAACTTTAGATAAACCGCCGGCCTCGTTTGCTCTGGGCTGGAGAACCTCACCATTCAATTATAATAATTAAACTGTAATTTGTTGTTAACACAAGGATTGAACTAACACCGAATCAATTTCACTTGGAGACTGTACGATACTGTGGCTCCTCTGTCGAGGTAGCTACTTTTATATCTTCCCATCGCAAAACAGGCGGACGTCGACCATCACATGATATTTTTAATAATTATTTATGTTGGTACAATGGTAGGTACCATTGTACCAACATTGAGATTGTTGACATTATTATTAATTTACTTAAATAATATTATTTGCAACATGTATTGACGGTTTACTACATTAATTAATGACATAATATAATTGATGATTTACATTACAATAAGATACTATTAAATCATAACCTTTTGAGTTGGGTAACATTGACGTTGTATCCTGTCACGGCATAACGATTCTGTTCAAAATATTACTACAAATATTTATTTTAGACTCCAAGTTTATGATTAGATAAATTTTAGCATAATAATCATGGCTATATTTTTAATCGTGATATGACACGGGCATCAGCTATTTAATGTAATAAATTCTAGAGTGCTGTGTGTACATACGAGGGAACGTAGAGGACGTTTCGTATGAATGAAATCCCTCATTCCTTATCAGTGGCGACCGTTCCCAAATACTAAGCCAGGGACACATGTATCTAAATACAGCCTTTACGAATACTGAGCATAGGGAGATGCGCGTTGGGTGAATTTGGGATGGGTAAAAACTTCAAGCTCGCGTCACCGACATGCTAATCTTAATAGTGCTTGGACAGCCGGTAGACGTAAAAAATAACGGTTTTAATTTACAAATTATGAAATTTTAAATTTTTATAGGTACTACAGTTCATTTTATAAATCCAAAAAAAACATTTTTTTTTATTAAAAAGGGCGAGCAAACGAGCAGGCGGGTCACCTGATTTTAAGTGATTACCGCTGCCCATGAACATTTGCAGTACCAGAGGAACCACCACCCAAGTGCACCCAGGTGGTGGGGGTGAAATTGTTTGCAGTGGCGTGCGGCGCGATTGTAGAAAAAGGAGGGTGGAATGAGATCAAACAACTCTTCAGAGCACTCCCCATTATAGAAGCTTCACTACTGGTCTGAATCGTATTCCTCATGGATGAGGGTCGTGAGTCGTGACCTCTTTCCATTAATGGTAGGAGTTTTCTTAGGATGATAATGCGGTGGGCTCCGAGTTCATTCCGCAAAGAGAACGAAATTTTGCAGCAATCTATCACATACATACATGGGCGCGTTTGGAACCCTCGTAGCTTTAGTTTTAAGTTTGCGTTATAATTATCACCACTATATTATCTTACAAATCTAACACTATACCAGACAATCAATAAGAGTAATTTATTACCTATTTTGAATAAATCATTTGACTTTGACTTTGACATAGGTAGGTAGGTAGGATAGCAGTCATGTAGGTTGCATGGCAGAGATTACCAAGTGATCGCCTTTACACCCTAACCCTCTTACAAATAAACCTGGAATAGCGGTGGAATAGTTATACTCTGTTTTGTCTTTTTCCTTCAAATGTCAAATTACTGATGACAGAGAAAGACAAAACAGAGTATAACTATTCCACCGATATTCCAGGTTTATTTGTTAGGGGGCTAGAGTCTAGAGCAACGGATCGACGTGATTTTTTGTATATACATAATTAAAGACTTGGGCCTGGACATAGGCTACTTTTTATTCCGGAAAAACAAAGTTTCTACAGGATGTTTAAACATTTAAATCCACGCGGAAGTCACGAGCCTCAGCAAGTCATCTATACTTTTAATAATATAATTATTATGCTGTTGCTTCTCCTTGGCCGTGTGTAGTATAAGTACATTAGAAGTTGGAAGCTGTCTCAAATGAGAGAAATCTTTCATTTCTTATCAGTGCGGTGGCCACGCGAATATCAAAAAAAATATCAAATGCGATGTAATAGATGTCATAATATAATATCAACCCGTCCTTTAGTTTGGCTCGTCGTGGCGGGGGCCTCCCGTGCCCCCTGATGTGACTTATGGACGATAGAGTGCCACGTGGAGTCGAGATGGCAATCGGGGTATGAAGAGGGGAGACGCCCCGCATGTCACCCGCACTCCCCCGCACCATGTTAGTGCAGGGGCTGTGCGGGTGTACGGGGCGTTCTCTCCCCGATTGCCATCACGACCTGTCGCGTACTATGTGTGCTCGTATGGCTTCGCGTCGTGGACGCTCCCGCATCCCCTGAGCGTTCGAGGCGCAGGTGTGGCCGTAGCTTTATATACAATACTAGCTTATGCTCGCGACTTCGTCCGCGTGGACTATACAAATTTCAAACCCCTATTTCACCCCCTTAGGGGTTGAATTTTCAAAAATCCTTTCTTATCGGATGCCTACGTCATAATAGCTATCTGCATGCCTTTCAGCCCGATCCGTCCAGTAGTTTGAGCTGTGCGTTAATAGATCAGTCAGTCAGTCACCTTTTCCTTTTATATATTTAGATATTCATATTTTTGTCTGTAGAATAGGTCAGCTCACCCGTGCACCAACTAGGTAGTATGAAATACCTGTCTAACTCTTATTTACTTTAAAGCAACCTTCGAAGCACGTGTGTGCACATAATGCCACCAATAGAAGTCGCTGGAGGGAGATCGCACGAGCAGCAGTGAACAATTCATAGCCACGACCACTCTGTCAAGAGTGAACGATTGAGAAGAAGAAGAACCTTCGAAAGCGACAATGGCGGATTTGCCCTAAGGCCCAGTAGGCCCGGGCGTAGGGCGGCTAGATATTAGAGGCGGACAATCATGACAAAAATCACTTTTTTTAGTAACAAAAAAAATTGCGCCTGCTGCGCTCGAGGTCCTTTCTAGAGCCCCCCCCTCCCCCCCGCCCTCAACTCATGGCTGCGACCATGATTAATGGGTGTTGAGAAAGGGGCGGCTGGTACTTACGAAATCCTGGGGCCTAGGGCGGCCAAGACTAAAAATCCGCCACTGGAAAGCGGCAATTAAACCCCTTATTACTGTACGCGGAACATTTTACCTGCAATGTTTACTTAGTACTTCAGAAAGCTGGATCTAACTCAATTTGCGGGAATCATGAATCGCGTCAAATACCTAGGAATACCTAGGAAGTAGGAACTACTGAAATGCAACGTCTCCTTTTGCAGTCTCAACTCTCGCTCGGAAATTTTATAAGCGTTTAAAACTTTTATAGGATAGAGTCTGACTACTAGCTATATAAGGATCTTCTAAAATAGTAGCTCGTAGCGTTTAATTAGCACCACTATATCATCTTACAAATT
The DNA here is from genome assembly GCF_902806685.2 of Maniola hyperantus. Classification (NCBI taxonomy): domain Eukaryota; kingdom Metazoa; phylum Arthropoda; class Insecta; order Lepidoptera; family Nymphalidae; genus Maniola; species Maniola hyperantus. Next base: position 1,342,283 of record NC_048554.1, on the reverse strand, counting down.
AAAATTTTTACCATCAGTAGGCCATCACCTAAGCGTAAAATTTTACCTATAAATAATTTGAGTTTGAGTTTTGAGTTTGAATAGTAGGTATATCTAACACTGCCTGGTGCACTTCGACCGCCCGTTGTGCCACATCCTTCTTTGCACGCACATGCAAACTGTGGAATCAATTCCTATCGGCGGTGTTCCCATTAGATTACAACATTGGGTTATTCAAGGGGCAGACCAACAAATTCCTGAAAGGCCGGCAACGCATTGGCGGTTCCTCTGGTACTGCAAATATTCATGGGTGGAGGTAATCACTTAACATTAGGTGACCCGCCTGCTCGTTTGCTCGCTATTTTCATTAATTTTTTAAACTAGTTGATGCCTGTGTGGATTTTGGGTTTAAAATCCAGTGGGAGCTCTTTGATGTTCCGAGATAAAAAGTAGCCTATGTCACTTACCAATTTTTCAACTATATACATGCAAAAAGTCACGCCAATGAATTGCTACGTTGTAAGGTGATTGAAAGACAAACAAACACACTTTCGAAATTAGTAATAAGGGTAGTGTTCCGGGATTAAAAATAGCCTAACGAAGCAATTAATCAGGTTAGACTAGAACATTGTATAGCCTAGGTATTATGAGCACAATATTAATAGCACAGCTCGCAGTAAGACCTCAACCCAACGCTGAGCGAAGCCCCAGGGGAGTTTTATTAAAGCATTTAATGAAACCGGGGCCCGCAATTTACATGCGGTAGACGTCTAACTGTGGATTAATGCATCGCTGGTGCGAGGTTACACGATACTAAATACATAATCTTCTGACTAATAGATACGAACAGGGGATGCGACGGGTAAGCTTTCTTGCTAGGGTTAGGTGTAGACAAAATCATTATGCTAAGCGAGGGACGTGAGGCCTAGGGGAGTTTTTTTTCCCACTCACATGTAATAGCAATATATCTATTTTATAAGTTATTAAAATGTTTCCTCATATAAAGCTTGCACGTGGATATAGAACACAACGTGTAGAGGCTTATCGAGAGATTTAATCTTTATAATGACCTAACTGCAATATTAACTTGATTAGGGCACAATTGCTATAATTGTAACCACTTAATCAAAATATCGACCTAAACACAAAAGTATTTAATATTAATTTTTTTTTTTTTTGTAAATATTTGTGTTTGTGTTTATAGTGTGTTGGATCAACCAATAAAATGATTTCTATTCTATTCTATTCTATTCTAATAGTCGTTGAGTCTCGAGTCGGAACAAGACTGAAGTAATAACTGTCAAACACTCGTATTTATACAAATCGAATCAAGATGGCTATCCCGCCACAGATCGCGTGACATCGGATGAGTCAAATATTGTCTAATTCATTAAACTAACTTCAATAAGCTAACACATGCAAACTAGAGCCTTGATAGCCAAGTGGTTAGGACGTCCGCCTCTTATTCGGGAGATCGGGGGTTCGATCCCGGGCACGCACCTCGAACTTTTCGGAGTTATGTGCGTTTTTTAAGTAATAATTAAATATCACTTGCTTTAACAGTGAAGGAAAACATCGTGAGAAACCTGCATGCCTGAGAGTTCTCCACAATGTTCTCAAAGGTGTGTGAAGTCTACCAATCCGCACATGGCCATCGTGGTAGACAATGGCCAAAACCCTTCTCTCTGAGAGGAGACCCGTGCTCTGTAGTGAGCCTGCGATGGGTTGATCTTGATGAAAGATAAAACTGTCTAAGTATATCAACTATCACTATGTGACAACCTACTGTGGTGGATGCTCCCAATCGAATGATAGTTTTGATAATAATCCCCACTGAGTCAAAACTAAACTATCACAGGAGTGTAATGTAAATCAACTCAGCAACTAACAATGTTGACAGCGCGTGTATATTACAGCGGGAGCGACTGTAATTTACTGAATGTTATTAAACTTGAAGCGTTGAACACGGAGGATCGCACACTTGTGAACGCTGTACAACCTCTCATGCATTATGGTGTAAAAGCTAGTGACTGTACATTTTGTTTTTTTGAAGTTCTTTGGTGCGACTTAAAAGTAACTCGGATCAATTTTCGGACGGAAGTCATTATAATCATATCAACCCATTGTAAGTCCACTAATAAGCATGGGTTTTCTCTCAAAAGGACATGTGTTTAGGCTATAGTTTACCACGCTGTTCAAGTGTGGATTGGCTGACTTCACACTTCTTAAAAACATTGTGGAAGACTCTGAGTCATGCATGTTTTCCTTCACTGTCAAAGCAAGTGATATTTAATTGCTTAAAACATACACTAACACCCGAAAAGTTACAGGTCCAGGATCGAACTTAGGACTGCCTGGTCTACGGTGGTAGACTCTCCCAACAGAATGACAGCTGTTATAAATAATACCTATAGAGTCAAAATGAAACTATCACAGGAGTGTAATGTAAGTCAACTCAGCAACTAACAATGTTGACAGCGCGTGTATATTACAGCGGGAGCGACTGTAATTTACTGAATGTTATTAAACTTGAAGCGTTGAACACGGAGGATCGCATACTTGTGTACGCTGTACAACCTCTCATGCATTATAGTGTAAGAGCTAGTGGCTGTAGATTTTGTTTTTAGAAATTCTTTGGCGTGACTTAAAAGTAACTTAGATCTTTTTTCGGACGGAAGTCCTCATCATCATCTCAACCCATCGCCGACCAACTACTGAGCTCGTATTTCCCCTCAGAATGAGAATGGTTTAGGCCATAGTCTACCACGCTGCTGGCTAAGTGCGGATTTGAAGACTTCATACATATTTGAAAAAAATACAGAACACTCTCACACATGCAGGTTTTCACTCAAATGAAAAGGGTTTAGGCTATAGTTTACCACGCTGTTCAAGTGTGGATTGGTAGAATTCACAGTTCTTTAAAAACATTATGGAAGACATATTCCTCATGATGTTTTCCTTTACTGTCAAAGCAAGTGATATTAAATTGCTTAAACGCACTATAACACCCGAAAAGTTAGAGGTCCAGAATCGAACTCAGGTCTTCTGGGTCTACCGTGGTATCCTCTCCCAATAGAATGACAGCTGTTATAATTAATCTATTTTTGACCCGACCCGGGAATCGAGCCCAGGTCCTCGTCATCTGCAGTCGAACATACTAACAAGGTAGACCAACGAGACAGTCACTAGTCACTACTAAGGCTACAGTATGCGGCAGAAAATAGTGTACATCGACCATTAGAAAGAGATACCGGATTTGTAGAGAATTGTCTTTGTCGTTGAGACCGACAAAACGTCATATAGGTATGAGTGACAGAGATAACGCCCTATTTAGCCGAAATGTCATTCTAAAGGCCGATGTTCATTATTTTCTGCCGCGTACACCTAGTCGAAAGCCTCATATAGGTATGGGTGACAGAGACAACGCTCTACAAAGCCGTAATGTCATTCTAAAGGCCGATGTACATTATTTTCTGCCGCGTACTATACCTCGTCGGCCACCCGCTGCACATTATTATTATTAACTTTAAGATCTTAAGAAATGGCTACTTATTTTAATGGAAGATTCAAAGTACAAAGTTAACTTATCTTACACAGCTGCCGAGTTAACTCCCGATGTTAGTGACACGCGGAAGGAACGAAAATTTATATCACTTCCCCTTTTAAAGGAAATTAGAGAGATCATGAGCGTCTCTAGATTAATGTAAAATAGCTGCATATAGTAAGTAGTTTGTATTTAGGTGACAATTTGACAGAAATCCATACTTCCATACTCCGACCATACTCCATACTAATATTATAAACTAGCTCATGCCCGCGACTTCGTACGTGTGGAATTAGGTTTTTACAAATCCCGTGGGAACTCTTTAATTTTCCGGAATAAAAAGTAGCCTATGTCCTCCCCCGGGATATAAGCTAACTCTGTACCAAATTTCATCAAAATCGGTTGAACGGTTGGGCCGTGAAAAGCTAGCAGACAGACAGACACACTTTTGCATTTATAATATTAAGTATGGATTAATAAGTATGGATGCGACAGTGTGTCTGTCTGCTAGGTTTTCACGGCCCAATAGTTCAACTGATTTTGATGAAATTTAGAAAAGAGTTAGCTTACATCCCGGGGAAGGAGATAGGCTTTTAACAACAAAAATTAAAGAGTTCCCACGAGATTTTCAAAAAAACCTAAATCCACGCCCACGAAATCGCGGGCATCATCTAATATTATTTGCTTTATTTATTTACCACCTAAGGTGTTATAGTTTTTAGATAGAATTAAAATTAAGTGCGCATTTTCTCAACTATGTAAAGCTAATGTTTTTACCACAAACTAATTACATTTATTTGTTCTTTTTTTAAAATACAAAACACTTAAATCTGTATAATAATTAACCATCATAAACCATGGTTTATTATGGTTAATTGGACAATCAAACCAAATTTTTAAGTAAAATAATTAGATGCGAAAAAGTTAATGTGAGTAGGTATCTACTTTTTTTAATTTTCATCTCTTTACTACTTTCTATAGGTAGATGATGCCCGCGACTTCGTCCGCGTGAATTAGGTTATATCAAAATTTCCTGGAAATTCTTTGATTTTTAGGGATACAAAATAACTTATGTCCGTCTCCGGGATGCAGCATTTTTTTGCTCTATGTTTGGGTCAAATTTCTTCAAAATCGGTTAAGCAGATGAGCCGTGAGAATTGAGAAGGCAGCAGACAGATTCATAGAAACACTTTTGCATTCATGGATATGAATTTATAGGTTAGCTTTCCGATCATTTTTAGCAGCGAGCTCTCGCACTATATAGAGTTAGTTATGTCACAGATTAAATTTATGTTAGAAGTGCGATACTCAAAGTGTGTACAGTGTAGTACAAATACTAGCTCTGGAATGCCGTGGATGTTTTATTGGATGCATGTAAACTGTAAACTCTAAGTAAACTTATCTACATTTCTCTATTACCACTCTATACGTTAGTACTATTATATATTCTGTGACTCTACCACCTTAATTACATAGGTATTAACTGTGAATTCCATAGTGTATCTTTGACTATAGCTATTGGTTTCGTGGCGTGGATTTGCGTGAATTTAGGTTAGTTGAAAACTCCGTGGGAACTCTTTTATTTTCAGGAATAAATAGTAGCTTATGTCCGTCTCTGGGATCAAGCCATTTTTGAACGAAATTTCGTCAAAAATCGTTTAGATCTTGGACCGTGAAACCGTGACAGAGAGACATATAGACAGATAGCTAGATACATCTTCGAATTTACTATATAATATTACTTAGTATGGATATGAATTTATAGGTTAGCTTTCCGATCCTTTTTAGTGGTAAGCTCTTATACTATAGGTACAGAGTTAGTTATGTCACAGATTAATTTATGTTAGAAGTGCTTTACCCAAAGTGTGTACAGTATAATACAAATACTGCTAGCTCTGAAACGTCGTGGATGTTTTATTGGATGCATGTAAACTCTAAGTAAACTTATCTACACTACTCTACCACCAAATTGCATACTAACTGCGACTTCCATAGTGTATCTTTGACTATAGCTTGGTTTCGTGACTATTAATTAAAAAATAAAACACTCAAAATAAGATGCGTGGTGTGTGGTACCAAAATTGACTCCATTCAACATTTGCTGCGCCTGTGGCGGGAACACAGGCGCAGCGCTGGTCTTCCGTGGAGCCAGAAGTTTCGGACAGTTAAAACCAAAATGTAAGTAATAATAAAGTAGGTGAAATCATTACCCTTATACCCTTAGGTATTATAAATGCGAAAGTGTGTTTGTTTGTTGGTTTGTTGGTGTGTTGGTATGTTGGTGTGTTGGTTTGTTGGGTTGTCCTTCAATCACGTCGCAACGGTGCAACGGATTGACGGGATTTTTTGCATAGATAAAGACCTGAAGAGTGACATAGGCTACTTTTTATCCTGGAAAATCAACGAGTTCTCACAGGATTTTACAGAACCTAATTCCACGCGGACGAAGTCGTGGGCATCAGCTAGTAAAATGACAAAAGATGGTTAAGATTTTGCAGCCGTACCGGCCCTCAAAGTATTTTCAAAATCATAATGTAACACCGCCACGTACTTGAGGAAGTTTGTTAAAAACCTTTTGAGTCCCTGAATAACGTTCGTATCATAAAAGATGAGATTCCCTCCCGCCTACGTTCCTTTTGTACAAATGTTTTTCAATGTTGCTTTTCCCAAAAATTGTTAGGGAAAATTTTTCATAATCTTATTCTAATGTGCCAGAATACATAAGGGATAAAACTTTTTATATTTACAACTAGCTTATGCTCGCGACTTCGTCCGCGTGCACTACACAAATTTCAAAACCCCTATTTCACCCCCTTAGGGGTTGAATTTTCAAAATACCTTTCTTAGCGGATGCCTATGTCATAATAGCTATCTGCATGCGAAATTTCAGTCCAATCTGTCCAGTAGTTTGAGCTGTGCGTTGATAGATCAGTCAGTCAGTCAGTCACCTTTTCCTTTTATATGTGAAGGACTATCTGCCCCGGCGAACTTCGTACCACACGAGTAGATAATATTATCTACTCGTGTGTTCGTTCCGCCTAACAGTCGATTCTAATTTTTTAAATTTTTCTCTCCATAAGAACCATCCTTGTACTTCAAGGAATATTATTAAAAAAAGAATTAGCGAAATCGGTTCAGCTGTTCTCGAGATTTGCGATCAGCAACAAACTCAGCGATTCATTTTTATATATAGAGAAGATCTAGAACATCTACTTCAGCGTCGAAGCCCAAAGGAGGGTTATGTGTTCGACTATGTATTTATGTCTGATCCTATGTCCTCTCGTAACAACTCAACGGCTCTACCGATTTTGATAAATTATTATTCTTGATGACGCGAGTGTCACTGGGTACCTAAGTACATAACAATCTTAAAAAAATCAAAATGGCGGATTTCATATGCTTTAATGTGTTTTCTCACGATTTTTCCTTTACCGTTAAAACAAGTCATATTTAATTGCTTAAAACGCACATAACTTCGAAAAGTTAGAGATGCGTGCCCGGGATTAAACCCGGAACCTTTGGACTAGGAGGCCATGAATCGCGATGGGTTGGTTATGATGATAAATCTATTTGCACTTTTTACAGCCAATTTTTTTTCTCAGCACCTCATTAAGTATTCAAGAATGTGGTAGGTATATTCTGGTGGCTTACCAAGCATAACTTCATTAAATTAATTACCATGGCTATTTTTATATTTTCGCAGTAGGTACCTCCGTAGTTTTTCAGCAAGGTCGTACGTCCTAACACAGGATTTTCCAAGTCAGAATACAAAAACTTGGAAAAATTTAGGTATAATGTTAACAAGAACAACAACAAAGGTTTCAATCATTTTCACAAAAAGTGCATTCGCGTCTAAATCACTCTAAGCTTTATGAATAATTATATTTTTTGTAAAAGGATCCTTATGGTATCTAATTAGGATTAATTTGAGATTAATAATTGTCTTACAAATCCAAAAATACTGTTAGAATATAATTAGCATTTGTATTTTTTATTGAATAATAATTATATTATTTTATCAAATCCGTGTTAGGTAATCTACAGAAACGCGGCCTGTGTAGATTTCGGTGCTGTCTCTGTCACTCATACCTGTGTTTCCTGTGTATATGACGTTTTGTCGGTCTCAACGACAGAGACAGTGCTCTACAAATCTGCTATCTCCTTCTAGGTCGATACACATTACTTTCGATACATGGCGTGTGGAAATCCATACAACCTAGAGAGAGACCTATATCCAGCAGTACCTGCATATATTTTATTGCTTGACAATGTCAACGATTATTTTGTGCAACTTTTTTTGCTTATCATAATTCATATTTTAGATGGAAAACATCTAACAATAATAATATTTTGTAACAATTTACCTTAGTCGCAATTTAAATCCATATTTTACACAAAAAACGCAGAAAAAGTGTAATAATTCAAACTCCAAGCGGACGAGGTCTCGTCTCGTATACAGGCAGCTCTGAATAATCCAAAGCATTGTGTTTCCTCATCAGGCTGAAATGGAGCAGCCTGTATTGTGAGCCGAACCGACATACTTTCTTAGGCGCTTTCTTAATAAATACACCGTGTTGATCTTTCGAATTCTTTGTCTTTTTTACGTCACCAAAAGCTGTTAGAGACCTTTGAATTTAATTTTATAGAGCCTGAATATGAAGCTCAACGGGTAAAGGAGTGGACTGAAAACCGAAAGGTCGACGGTTCAAACCCCGCCCGTTGCACTATTTAATTGTCGTACCGTAGTTGGAGAGGAAAGGGGAATATTAGGGCATTCAACATGGCTAATATTCTTAAAAAAAACAGTTTAGAGCAATAGAATCGTGATTATTTTTTACATTATCTATTGTCATGATAGCCTAGTATTTAAAACGTCCGCTACCTATTCGTGAGGTCGGGGGTTCGATCCCGCGCATGCACTAATAACTTTTCGAAGTTATGTACGTTTTAAGCAATAAAATATCACTTGCTTTAATGTTGAAGGAAAATATCGTGAGGAATTGCTGCCTCAGAGTTCTCCATATTATAATGTTCTGAAAGGTGTGTGAAGTTTGCCAATTCGCAGTGGGCCAGCCAGTGGCGTGCACATTGTTCGAACCTAGGGTTGGCGTTATTTAGGTAGGAACCTGTTTACTGGAAGGTCATAATGAAAAATATGCATTGAGCTATTACAACTGGGGTAAGCAGTGCATTTATGCCTGTATGACCTGCACGCCACTGGGGCCAGCATGTTGGATTATTGCCTGATCCCTTCTCATTGTGAAAGGATACCCGTTCTCAGTAGTGGACCGATGATGGCTTATTTTGATGATGAAGTCAAAAAGACTAGGCTCCACTCAACTCTATATGGATCTACAAATCTTATTTATTTTGTTTTAAGGTGCAACATTTTAACAAATTATACCATTCCATCTTCATTATGATTTCGTTTTTTATCTTCTTACTTAAAAGATATCTTCATTTTATTACGAAAAGAGCTGATATTATCAAGATGGGAAAACCACGGCGAGAACATTTTAGAGAATATTTTTCAAGAGATGATGACGGATTGCTCTTTCGCAAAGATGTGTATGAAATGAGGTGCCCGTCTTTACCTATGCGACGAGGTTTGTAGGGTTGCCAGGCTCGATACAAATACTGCACTCGGCGTTGTATCAAACCGGACATTTTGCTCTCAAAGCCGGACATATATTTTTTTAATAGCTAAACATAATAGCTCAACGGGTAAAGGAGTGGACTGAAAACCGAAGGTTCGACGGTTCAAACCCCGCCCGTTGCACTATTGTCGTACCTACTCGTAGCACAAGCTTGACGCTTAGTTGGAAAGGAAAGGGTAATATTAGTCATTTAACATTTAAAATTCTTCCTAAAAAAAAATTAAAAAAATTAAAGCCGGACGTTTTATAAATTAAAAAACTTGGTTATTACGCGACTGCTGTGAAGCCCAAAGGAGGGTTATGTGTTTGTTTAATTGTTTATTAGATAGAAATAAGTGATAGATCTGTCACAAAAAATAACTAGTAATGGATGTAATCAATATACCTAGTATTAGTATTAAATTTAAAAAAAAACAATCACTACCCATCACTACGCATATTATAAATGCGAAAGTGTGTTTGTTTGTTGGTTTGCCATTCAACCACTTCACATTGGAGCAACAGATCGACGTGATTTTTTTACATGGGTATAGTTAAAGAACTGGAGAGTGACTTTTTATTCTGGAAAACAAAGAGTCCTCATGAATTTTCAAAAACATAAATCCACGGGGACGAATTCGCGGGCGTCAGCTAGTATCTAATAATAATATAACTAATTGTTTGCGTTGCTCGCTCAGTAGACACTGCGTGCGCGCGTAAGGGCGTTTGGGCACTCATCCTTGATTTCACGGATCTGTCAATAAATATGAATTGAATGTGCGTATTTGTATGACGGCCACTTCGAAGAATCACGTATACGAACCGAATACGGATGAGTGCACAAACGCCCTAGGGCTGGTCAAATTCATACAAAAACATATCCAAAGTGCGGCTAGCCTGATAAAAACCCTAACAAAATCCGGACAGGCCGGACACGATCTTAAAAAGCCAAACGTGTCCGCTTAAAACCGGACGCCTGGCAAGTGGCAACCCTATATGCGACATACAGATAAAAATATTTCGCGACAAATAATGATAATACACTGAGAGGAATTTCCTGGCATTCCTTTTGATTTTCTCCTTCCAAAACGTTTCCTTTTAAAACGGAAAATTTCTCCTACCCTGATTTCGATAGGATTTCCGCAGTTTCCCTATTCGGTAGCCAATCGGTGAAGGCCAAGTTCTACCTTATGAAATGAAAAGCCTTTGGAAGAAGAAAATCAAAAGGAAAGTCATTCTATTCCTGTCAGTTTATGGGATGAATCGAGGACACTTATATGCCTTGGATCCTCATCAAGGTACCGGTCTTATGTCACACTAGCTTATGCTCGCGACTTCGTGTGGACTACACAAATTTCAAACCCCTATTTCACCCCCTTAGGGGTTGAATTTTCAAAAATCCTTTCTTAGCGGATGCCTACGTCATAATAGCTATCTGCATGCCTTTCAGCCCGATCCGTCCAGTAGTTTGAGCTGTGAGTTGATAGATCAGTCAGTCAGTCAGTCAGTCACCTTTTCCTTTTATACATTTAGATTGGCGACCGTCCGCTTGGCGACAATATAAATCAAATTTATTCCCTATTTCCTGAGAATTTCAAAAATTCAGTAACGTAGATATATAAAGTCTAGTAATTAGATATACATCTTATATATAAAGTAGTATATATCTGTCTACAGGATGCAAACTATCTACTGCCCCCAATTTCGTAATAATTGGTTAAACGGACGGGTCATAAAAAGGTAACAGATAGATTTTCGGATAATATAATATTACTTAGTATAGATAATTCGGAACGACCGTGTGTACGAAGAATAGTGGAGAAAATATTTTTCGTATGGTCTTTCAAGTTGGTCTCGACTTTCTTTGTACTCGTATGATACGGATCCCAAGTTCCATCGCCAGGCCATTTTAACACCTACACCTAAAGGAAAAGATTCAAAATCCTATGCATGAATAAAACGGTTTCAATGTGCAATTTTACCCAGGATCGTATCTCAAATCCCCTTAGGGATATTAACTTTAAAACTAGGAACGGCTAATGTTTACTATCTTGACTTATTTTCACGGCGGGTTTTATTTCACATTTTACAAGGTATTATAAATGCGAAGTGTGTTTGTTTGTTGGTTTGTCCTTCAATCAATCAATCAATACGAAGAATGTTGGGGACAATACGCAGAGAAACTTTCAGCTTTTATAAAATAACGAATGACTAGCCATCACGGACTCTTTGTCTATAATTCACCAATGACGATTACGAGACAGAGATAGAATATTCCTGCCGTCATACCAAAATCCATCAGTTTAACCCATCAAGTTGTCTGCGAATGAAATAAATCAATTTCACACACTCCGCATACGAATATCCGAATATTGAATCGGAGAACAATATCGGTCCATTTGAGGGAATCATAAAAAGCCTGTGTGCGGATTCCCGCTCAATTTGCGATGATTCCTTTATCCTACGCTGTCGAGAGCTGCTCCATGCTGAATCTAAATTAAGTCACTAGGTGTGGCCATAGAAACAGCGATATTAAACTTATAAGTCACTGGGTATGGCCGTACTGCGAGCGATCTTAAGATACTTTATAAAGTCACACATATAATACGGTCGCAGTGTAAGCGATCTTAAGGAAGCTTTTAATACCGCTTATGGTGTAATATAAGCGACCTCTAAATCATTTGGCATGATTGTTTGACTTGGTATTAAGAGTCTACAAAAAGTGTATCAACTCGGTCCATTTCTAGCCAAAAGCTTGAAAGGTGTGGTTGTAGCAAGACAAAGTAATATGCTCCAATAGCCCAGACAACTTTAAATAATACGCTAGTAGGTACAGAACTGCGAATGAAATCCAGCTATTCCACACAATCCCTGTACAAATATTGAATTTGGGGAAGAATATCGGTCCATTTGAGGGAGTCATAAAAAGCCTGTGTGCGGATTCCCGTTCAATTTGCGATGATTCCTTTATCCTACACTGTCGAGAGCTGCTCCATGCTGAATCTAAATTAAATCACTAGGTGTGGCCATAGAGAAAGCGATCTTATCTAAATATATAAAATAAAAAGGTGACTGAATGATTGACTGACTGATCTATCAACGCACAGCTCAAACTGCTGGACGGACCAGGCTGAAATTTGGCATGCAGATAACTATTATGACATTTCACGTAGGCACGAAAGGATTTTTGAAAATTAAACCCCTAAGGGGTTGAAATAGGGGTTTTAAAATGGTGTTGTCCACGCTAATGAAGTCATGAGCATGAGCTAGTTCGCTTATAGTATAATTCGATGGGTATGGCCACATTGCGCGTGATCTTAAACACGGGTATGGTCGTAATTTTAGCGATCTTAAGAAAGCTTTAAATATCTACTGCGTGTGGTCTAATATAAGTTAAAGCAAAAAAAAAAACCAACGGGTCATAAGAGCTGGCAGCTTCTTGGCCAAATAATTAGTTTGGCCAACCAAAGGTGCAATGATGCCAGCATCTTGGGTGACACGCCTCACTGCTGTGGAATTAGGTTTAAAATTTAATTCAGATTTCTCTGTGTAACATAGAAATTAATAGAATATAGAAACTGTTTTAAATTTTAATATACAATCATCCTAACACTGAAGTTTTCATATAGCGAATCCTATGAAATTGAAATCACTCAACCGAATACTCAATATTGAATGTAGGCATTCGAGTTAGTGTAAATAAACCCGTCACTTTTGTCATACAGATTGATTTGCTGAAGTTCATTGTATGCGGGCTTTGCTCTATATGCGACGCTTCGTAATATTATGTAGGTACGCCTGTCGAGTGCAAATTTACCTATCATGAATTAAATGAAGTATCTAAGCATATTACAAAACTAACCAAATAATTATTTTCAATCAAGAGCTCTGGGTATAAGTTGTATGCAAAAACCAGACAAGTGCGACTTGACCTTGCCTGAAGAGGGTTCCGTACGATGAATGTGTACGTTCGTATGCACAATATTGAGATATTCACTAATCACTATATTCGTTTTAGGAAAATCTATAATAACTCAATAGTGGTGGTCTATCAAAAAAATATTTTCTGTATTTTTCAAAATTATACACTCGGAGACTGGTAAAGTTTTATCTGTTTTTCAAATTTGCCGCAAAGTGCCACGCGGAAGCCGCGCTGTTCTGTAAATCCATAATATAATGTCGCATGTTTTTGTTTATATGGATTCACAAAGCATTGCGGTTGCAGCGCTGCAGTCGCGTTGCCACCGCGCGGCATTTTGCGGCAAATCCATACTAATATTATAAATGCGAAAGTGTGTCTGTCTGTTTGTCTGTCTGCTAGCCTTTCACAGCCCATCCGTTCAACCGATTTTGAAGAAACTTGGTACAGCGATAGTTTGCATCTCGGGGAAGGACATTGGCTACTTTTGATCCCGGAAATCAAAGAGTTCCCACGGAATTTTTAAAAACCTAAATCCACGCGGACGAATTTGCGGGCATCTTCTTGTTTGAAATAATTTCAAAAATAAATAATTTTCCGCCTTCAATATGACCACTCAGTATCGTCTTCGCATTTATATTCGCGGGGCGACCACTGGTTACAGCTGACCTTTTCATCAGAGGTGCGCCGTAGGTCAGAATAGCTTTGTAAGTCTCAAGAGATAATATAGGCAATAGGCATACCTACAACATTCTAGTACAATGAGAGTATATGAATTTGTTAGTGATTCTCTTAAATTGTTCATCATCATCATCATCATCATGATCGACCCATCCCGGCTCACTACAGAGCACGGGTCTCCTCTCAGAGTGAGAAGGGTTTTGGCCATAGTCTACCACGCTGGCCATGTGCGGATTGGTAGACTTCACACACCTTTGAGAACATTATGGAGAACTCTCAGGCATGCAGGTTTCCTCACGATGTTTTCCTTCACCGTTAAAGCAAGTGATATTCAATTAATTAAAACGCACATAACTCCGAAAAGTTAGAGGTGCGTGCCCGGGATCGAACCCCCGACCTCCGATTAGAAGGCGGACGTCCTAACCACTAGGCTATCACAGCTTAATTGTTATAGTGGTACCTTCCTAACTACTGCTTACCCTGGCTTTGAACCCTGTGCACGCCACTGTCATGCATGGTGCTGGCATATAGGTCACCTATAAAAGCCCCTTAAAAATGAGAAATGAAAAAAGATTTTAGTATATAAAAAAATTTAGTTTTACATATTCCTATCGAGAATTCAATATTTTTATGTTGTTTCACTGACCTATAGGTAGGTACCTACTTGATTTAAATCTCGCTACGAATTATTTAGAGATACAATACATCATCATCATCGATCCATCACTGGTACACTACTGAGTACGTGTCTCGTACTGACAGACCTTACACAGCTTTTAAAGAACATTATGGAGAACTCTCAGGTATGCAGGTTTCTCCACGATGTTTTCCTTCACCGTTAAAACAAATAATATTTAATAGCTTAAAACGTACATAACGCTGAAAGGGAGGAATCAAATTTAAGATAAACTAGCTTATGCTCGCGACGATGTCCATACACAAATTTCAAACCCCTTTTTCACCTCCTTAGGGGTTGAATTTTCAAAAATCGTTTCTTAGCGGATGCCTACGTCATCATAATAGCTATCTGCATGCCAAATTTCAGCCCCATCCATCTAGTAGTTTGAGCTGTGCGTTGATAGATCAGTCTGTTAGTCAGTCACCTTTTCCTTTTATATATTTAGATAGATATATTTCAACCAAATATAATAATGAACGATAAAACCGACAAAACTTCGCGTCTGCCATGCCAAGAGCACAAGTGAAAAATCGAGGCTTACTTACTCCGCGCAATTCCTGCCGATAATTTAAAACTACGCCTCTACATCACGAACTAGAAATGCAAAACTAATAGTAAATTTTCTTTCACAGAATCCAAAAAAGCCAGCAGTACAGGCAGCAAACCAGATGATGAAGAGCCTAAAGAAGCCTGGATGCGCGCACCAGCAGGCGGAGTTGCGGTCAAGAGTGGTGAAGACGCCTTGCTGACCTGCGTAGTGATGGGAGCCAGGAACAAACCGGTGCTGTGGAAGCGTGCCAGAGACCTGAAGGTGTTGACTGCTGGTGCTGTCAGAGTCACTAGAGACGAGAGGGTACAGGTGTTGCATGATGATTGTGAGTATCATTAATTATCTTGTTTATTGGGTGGTTCTGGAAGCCAGGGGCAAACAAGTGCTGTGGAAGCGTGCCAGAGACCTGAAGGTGTTGACTGCTGGTGCTGTCAGAGACACTAGACATGAGAAGGTACAGGTGTTGCATGATGATTGTGAGTATCATTAATTATCTTGTTTATTGGGTGGTTCTGGAAGCCAGGGGCAAACAAGTGCTGTGGAAGCGTGCCAGAGACCTGAAGGTGTTGACTGCTGGTGCTGTCAGAGTCACTAGAGACGAGAGGGTACAGGTGTTGCATGATGATTGTGAGTATCATTAATTATCTTGTTTATTGGGTGGTTCTGGAAGCCAGGGGCAAACAAGTGCTGTGGAAGCGTGCCAGAGACCTGAAGGTGTTGACTGCTGGTGCTGTCAGAGACACTAGAGATGAGAGGGTACAGGTGTTGCATGATAATTGTGAGTATCATTAATTATCTTGTTTATTGGGTGGTTCTGGAAGCCAGGGGCAAACAAGTGCTGTGGAAGCGTACCAGAGACCTGAAGGTGTTGACTGCTGGTGCTGTCAGAGACACTAGACATGAGAAGGTACAGGTGTTGCATGATGATTGTGAGTATCATTAATTATCTTGTTTATTGGGTGGTTCTGGAAGCCAGGGGCAAACAAGTGGTGTGGAAGCGTACCAGAGACCTGAAGGTGTTGACTGCTGGTGCTGTCAGAGACACTAGACATGAGAAGGTACAGGTGTTGCATGATGATTGTGAGTATCATTAATTATCTTGTTTATTGGGTGGTTCTGGAAGCCAGGGGCAAACAAGTGGTGTGGAAGCGTACCAGAGACCTGAAGGTGTTGACTGCTGGTGCTGTCAGAGACACTAGACATGAGAAGGTACAGGTGTTGCATGATAATTGTGAGTATCATTAATTATCTTGTTTATTGGGTGGTTCTGGAAGCCAGGGGCAAACAAGTGGTGTGGAAGCGTACCAGAGACCTGAAGGTGTTGACTGCTGGTGCTGTCAGAGACACTAGACATGAGAAGGTACAGGTGTTGCATGATGATTGTGAGTATCATTAATTATCTTGTTTATTGGGTGGTTCTGGAAGCCAGGGGCAAACAAGTGCTGTGGAAGCGTGCCAGAGACCTGAAGGTGTTGACTGCTGGTGCTGTCAGAGTCACTAGAGACGAGAGGGTACAGGTGTTGCATGATGATTGTGAGTATCATTAATTATCTTGTTTATTGGGTGGTTCTGGAAGCCAGGGGCAAACAAGTGCTGTGGAAGCGTGCCAGAGACCTGAAGGTGTTGACTGCTGGTGCTGTCAGAGACACTAGAGATGAGAGGGTACAGGTGTTGCATGATAATTGTGAGTATCATTAATTATCTTGTTTATTGGGTGGTTCTGGAAGCCAGGGGCAAACAAGTGCTGTGGAAGCGTACCAGAGACCTGAAGGTGTTGACTGCTGGTGCTGTCAGAGACACTAGACATGAGAAGGTACAGGTGTTGCATGATGATTGTGAGTATCATTAATTATCTTGTTTATTGGGTGGTTCTGGAAGCCAGGGGCAAACAAGTGGTGTGGAAGCGTACCAGAGACCTGAAGGTGTTGACTGCTGGTGCTGTCAGAGACACTAGACATGAGAAGGTACAGGTGTTGCATGATGATTGTGAGTATCATTAATTATCTTGTTTATTGGGTGGTTCTGGAAGCCAGGGGCAAACAAGTGGTGTGGAAGCGTACCAGAGACCTGAAGGTGTTGACTGCTGGTGCTGTCAGAGACACTAGACATGAGAAGGTACAGGTGTTGCATGATGATTGTGAGTATCATTAATTATCTTGTTTATTGGGTGGTTCTGGAAGCCAGGGGCAAACAAGTGCTGTGGAAGCGTGCCAGAGACCTGAAGGTGTTGACTGCTGGTGCTGTCAGAGTCACTAGAGACGAGAGGGTACAGGTGTTGCATGATGATTGTGAGTATCATTAATTATCTTGTTTATTGGGTGGTTCTGGAAGCCAGGGGCAAACAAGTGCTGTGGAAGCGTGCCAGAGACCTGAAGGTGTTGACTGCTGGTGCTGTCAGAGACACTAGAGATGAGAGGGTACAGGTGTTGCATGATAATTGTGAGTATCATTAATTATCTTGTTTATTGGGTGGTTCTGGAAGCCAGGGGCAAACAAGTGCTGTGGAAGCGTACCAGAGACCTGAAGGTGTTGACTGCTGGTGCTGTCAGAGACACTAGACATGAGAAGGTACAGGTGTTGCATGATGATTGTGAGTATCATTAATTATCTTGTTTATTGGGTGGTTCTGGAAGCCAGGGGCAAACAAGTGGTGTGGAAGCGTACCAGAGACCTGAAGGTGTTGACTGCTGGTGCTGTCAGAGACACTAGACATGAGAAGGTACAGGTGTTGCATGATGATTGTGAGTATCATTAATTATCTTGTTTATTGGGTGGTTCTGGAAGCCAGGGGCAAACAAGTGGTGTGGAAGCGTACCAGAGACCTGAAGGTGTTGACTGCTGGTGCTGTCAGAGACACTAGACATGAGAAGGTACAGGTGTTGCATGATGATTGTGAGTATCATTAATTATCTTGTTTATTGGGTGGTTCTGGAAGCCAGGGGCAAACAAGTGGTGTGGAAGCGTACCAGAGACCTGAAGGTGTTGACTGCTGGTGCTGTCAGAGTCTCTAGACATGAGAAGGTACAGGTGTTGCATGATGATTGTGAGTATCATTCAATGGCCTTCAGCTATATGGTACAGTTTTGATGTCATGCTCTATCTACTATCATCTCTTCTTGGTCTTAATGATAATAATAATGCATGATAAGGGTACAAAAAGTAATTCCAGGTTTTTAGAATTATTCCCATGCCCCTAGATTAGGATATACCAACCTAATTAAAGGCCATGCCATATTCAAAAAACCTATAAATTATATGCCAATAATATTTTATTAGCATGTTAATTTGTAATTTAAAATTTTCCTAACAGCAGATGAACTTCCCCAAGGGCCGGGAATCATGAGGGGCGGAGATGTGTGGGCCCTGGTGATCAAGTCAGTCAAGCCTTCTGATAGCGGTCTATACATGTGCGAACTTAACACTGAACCCCCTGTTCGGAGCTTCCATAAACTTACAGGTAAGGACCATAAAACATAAAAAAAAAATAAAAAAAAAAAATATGTAACTGATAATAATTATAATAATATGTAACTGATAATAATTATACTAGTATCTATAATCTATAATAGTACATAAATCTGCATAATATCATAACCCACAAGCACGCACTCACGCATACTCTCTCTCCCACACACAAACACACACCCACACACACACAGACACACATACACACACACATACATATGTTGTGAATCACCTACTAGGTATTTTTACTAGTTAATTGACTTTTATATTTTCATATTATTATATTATTGTAAAGCTTGTTTAAATTATCAAACGTACTGTTATAAATAATTTATATTTCATATCTATTTAAGTAATCTGTAAAAAATTGTAATCCTATTTGGCCTTATTTTCAGTCTGTTATTATGTAAAATTATATTGTATATATCGCTGTTGATTGCAAAAAACAATAAAATAAAAAATAAAATAAAATAACATTGCCTATTAGGGGTTAATTTAACAACGCACCTTTTTTCCATCGTCGCGTTAAAACTAATTGGGGTACATCATATTGAAATTATTTGACTATAATCATAATATGAGCTTGGATATGAAAGATAATAATATGCTGTGCTAGCCAAGCCTGAATTATTGATGGTAATTCGTTTGTTTCATTAAAATGTCTTGGTTATAGGTATGCATTTAATTAATTAAGTAAATCATCAATTCTAATCAATCAATCAATCAAATAAATCGTAAATCATTAAAATATTCATTTCAGACAAAAAACAACAAATAAAATAATTAAAAAAATACGAACGGAAATAGAGTACCATAGTCCCTGAGGAACCAACGAGTAGATTAAAGTTATGCTCCCTGGTTCCCCGAGACCCAGATACCCTTTCTTCAGCTGGATGCGGCAGTCAGTCGACTGCAGCGCTGGTTTTCAGGCATGACCCCTAGTGAGATCACAAAACTAAAACCTTTTTTATTCCCAGTAATCTCCCGAGGACTGACACCACCAGACAGTCAGAACGTAACGGACAGTTACTCTGCCAATGCTCCGACGTTGTCCTCAACGGCACTCGCCCACAACTACACGGACTGCTGCGTGTCCTCCAACGTAACACGAGGATGTTTGGGCTACTGCAGCATACAAACCATACTGGATGGACCTGGACAGGACCCAGAGGCTTGTCAGACTGACTTCCCAGCTATTGTTAGGTAAGTTTTCAATTTGTTATAGATTTATTGATAGATAGATAAATCATTGTGTCCTCTACTAGACATAGGACTTTGGGACAGCAGTTCACCACGTACTGTCCTCTGCCTTCCTCTTCCACCCTCTCCTCAGCAGCATTTTAAGATCGATGCTCCAGTTGAAGACATATTATCATTATGATGATTGATGTATTCTTCCCCAGGTGCATGGCAGACGGTCGCAACCACGTTCCATGCTGTATTCAAGAGCACATACCAGACATCTGCCAAGACGTTTGCAGAGGAGAATATTCACCAGTCACGGACAACATTAAAACACATTACTCCTGCGCTGCGTCGATGGAGAAAACCTTGGCTTGCATTGTTGAAGGCATTGGTAAGAAAAATAAACGAAATGGCTACTGTAATGCCAAAAACCTTTCGATGTGTGTTGCCTGCTTTCTTGTTATTGGTACTTTATAAAAATATTTATTTCCAGAACTCCTTCCAAGTCCACCAGAAGACGTCGAAGTGGAACCACTCAACGAAAAGCAGTTAAACGTAACATGGAACCCACCAACAGAGAACACAGAATCAGTCACACAATACGTAGTAAACGTGACAGCATTACGATCTTTTGATGCCCACTTAATAGATCCCTCGGAGAGCTCCATGAGGAATGATACGACGAAGATGAATCAACCAATCACGTTCAGAGTTCCCGCAAACAAAACGTTCTTGGTCCTCAACGATTTGCTCCCATTCACAATGTACGAAGTCACAGTGACTTCATACAATATTCACGGTTCCAGTTTACCGAGCTACGCGATCAGGTAATTATTCCTAACTAGATGGCGCTAGTAGTAACCTGAATGGCACTAATCCTTCATATCTTTTGAAAGCATATAATTTAGTCCTCATACACTTCATTAGCACTAGTTCTTATTATTGGTATCAGGGATTGGTATAGATGAGATGGCCTTTAAATATTTAGGTAATGCGTTGCTGGAATCTACGGATTACTTTGAATGGAAGGCTTTATAAGAAAGTACTTGGTTGAATTTGTTTTACAACTGAGCTTGTAATTCTAAATCTTCAAAGGTCGAAACAAACCGCATGACCTACTTATTGCCAAAGAGTACTATTATTAGGTAAAGAAGCGACTCTCACTCGCCCTGAGCTGCGCTTGCACGGGTACGCCTGGTAGTTTCACACGTTCAGAGTTCCCGCAAACAAAACGTCCTAAGTCCTGAACGTTTGCTCCCATTCACGATGTATGAGGTCACACTGACCTGATTTCATGCAATATTCACGGTTCCAGTTTACCGAGCTACGCGATCAGGTAATTATTCGGAATGAGAAGGCCTTTAAATAGTAAATGCGTTGCTGGATTCTAAGGATTACTTTGAATGGAAAGCTATAAATACGCTTTGCTGGATTTGTTTCTACTTAGGTTCTATACCTAACTTAATTAAAACGAAGCGATTTTGATGTATTTTCCCATTACTCCCTCATATCTACCATCTCCCCCACATCCCCCACCTCCCCCCACATCGACCTCATCTCCTCCCACCTCGCCCTACCTTCCTCCATCTCCATTCGCCTCACCTCACCACAATGTACGAGCTCACAGGGACTTCATACAATATGCACGGTTCCAGTTTACCGAGCTACGCGAGATGAGATGAGATGAGATGGCCTTTAAATATTAAATGTGTTGCTGGATTCTAAGGATTACTTATTTTGAATGGAAAGCTAATAATTGCTTTGTTGGATTTGTTTTACGAGCCAGCTTTTAATTTTAAATTTATAAAGGTGGTTTCAGACTAGATAGAGAATAAAAATGTATTCCATTCCAAAATTCGTACACTTGTTGTAGGAACTTGCGGGAAGCTAGCAAGTATTTTATATTAATACAGACTAGATGATTCGTCCGCATGGATTTATATTTTTAAAAATCCCGTGCGAACTCTTTGATTTTCCGGGATAAAAATGTCAATTTCCGGGACGCAAGCTACCTCTGTACTGAATTTCATATGAAACGGATGGACCTTTAAGAATCCCATACGAACACTTTGATTTTCCGGGATAAAAGCCTTCCCCGGGATAGTTAATTCTGTACCAAATTTCATCAAAATTGGTTAAACTGTTGGGCCGTGAAAAGCTAGCAGACAGACAGAGATACTTTCGTATTTATGATATTAGTATGGATAAGGATCTCAGTTTTTTTTTGAAATCTGATTAATTAATTGAGCATTAATGCTGAGCTGGGGCCATTTCATCTTGTGCCAAGTGGGTGCAAGAACTCCACCCTTACCACCCTTATGGGCGAATTTTCCAAAAATCCTGAAACACGTATTTCTTCATTTGTGACCGAAAACCCAAATACCCATTTTCATGCAAATAACTTGAAAAATGACCGACTTTCATAGAAACTTCCATCCCCCATTTAACCCACTTAGGGGTGGAATTTCGAAAAATCCTTTCTTAGTGGATATCTACTCTTCACAAAGAATAGGCCCTCCAAATTTCATGTCTTTAGGACCAGCGGTTTAGGCTGTGCGTTGATATCTATGTCAGTCAGTCAGTCAGTCAGGACTTTGAATTTTAAATATATAGAAGATTATTAAGTAATTTTTTTTATTACCTACTACCACTAACCATTAATTTTAAGTTTTTTTTTGTACCTTAGGCATAAGATGAATAAACTAGTTTTATTTCTTTATTTCTTTCAAATCATGCATGTTTTATGGCAAAGGTCGCTAACCTTAACACCTGGCAAGATGAGGAGTACAGAAGTGGCGGCGGCTCCGAAGCTGCCCGATGTGAGAGGATGCTGCATCTCTGGCGGAGTCAACCACTTCGGCTGCGTGGACAAGCTCTGCGACCCTACCAAGACCTTCGAAATTGGCGTGAGTAAACATAGCTAACTGGCATATTTATCCACGGTGAGAAGTTATTATAGGGCTCTCTCTGTTACGTAATCCCATACAAATGACGAAGACAAAAACCAGCCAAGTGCGAGTCAGACTGGGGGCACACGATGCGTTGCGGCGCCGCACCGCAAAGATTTCACCGTAGTTGTGTCGCAGTGGCGCCGTAGCAGCGTTGGACAGTCTGTTAATAAAAACAACTGAGCGGTGCCGCTCCGACGTCGCAACGCATTCACCCCTCTCCGCCTCGTCTCGTCCGGTGCGGCGCCGGAGCGCATCGTGTGACATGCCACAGATATTTCTATGTAAGACGACGCAGCGACACCGCGCCGGCGCCGCACCGCCGCCGCAACGCATCGTGTGCCCCCGCTCTCAGACTCGCGCACTGAGAGTTCCGTACTGCAGTCGTATTTTTTCGACATTTTGCACGATAAATTAAAAAATATTTTGCATAAAAATAAATAAAAATCTGTTTTAAGTAGAATGTAACGGTAAACCCCTTTCATATGATACCGCACTCGGTGTAGTTATGTTATTTTAAAATTTCGAGTCTGACTCGCACTTCGCCGGTTTTTTCGGTGGCATCAAACTTTCAAATTGTGAAAAAAAAATCTGGTCCATACACTTTTTCGAGTGATAATATCGATAGTATTTTTGTATGGAACAGTTCATTTTTTTCGTGATTTTAAGGTTTTTTACGACCTCACACAGGCACAGTGACCCCATTTTGGTTTAGAACCCTCTTTCCGAATGAGTAATGACCTTTATAATATAAATATTTTTGTTTACTTCATAAATAAATTCTAAAGTCATATACAATCGTTTTGTCTACTAGCACAATAACGGGCCACTTCATTTTTTGTTTCACCCATGACCCCATAGCAATTTTATCTGTACACCCATGACGTTGAACACCCATTTCTCCAAGTGTACGTGTTTCACCCCACCCTCAGCCATTACCATAGCAACAACCATTGTGACTAACGCACCAATCATCCAGACAGCCGTGTTCTAATCACCAGTTGCAGGTGACAGACCTGATGATATGCGCTCCCTGGGCCGGGGTGACCTTTGGTTGCCTTGCGAATGGTCTGGACCATACGCCGTGCTGCCAGTCAAGGGGACTCCCGGATTCCTGCTTGCCGTTGTGCAGTGGGAACATCACGAATTTGGACTTCAACCATTTCAAGTAAGTCCATATGTTTCCCTGATCACCAGTTGGAGGTGGCAGACCTGATGATTTGCGCGCCTTGGGCCGGGGTGACCTTTGGTTGCCTTGCGAATGGTTTTGGACTTGGCACGAATTTATCACCAGTTGGAGGTGGCAGACCTGATGATTTGCGCGCCTTGGGCCGGGGTGACCTTTGGTTGCCTTGCGAATGGTTTTGGACTTGGCACGAATTTGGACTTCAACCATAACTACTTAATACCACCACTAGCTGACCCGCCCCGCCTTCGCACGGGTGGAATTTAGAAAATCGAGGTGAGAGTTGAATTTCCGAAAATCCTTGAACACGTATTTCTTCATTTGTGACCGACAACCCAGATACCAATTTTCATGCAAATAACTTGAAAAATGACGGACTTTCATACAAACTTTCATCCCCTATTTAACCCACTTAGGGGTGAAATTTCGAAAAATCCTTTCTTAGTGGATACCTACTCTTTACAAAGAATACACCCTCAAATTTTCATGTCTCTACGACCAGCGGTTTAGGCTGTGCGTTGATATACCTATAAGTCAGTTAGTCAGTCAGTCAGTCAGGACTTTGAATTTTATATGTAGTATATTATAAAGATAAAAGATAGCGGTTTTAAAACAAGTGATTTTATTTTCGGTGAAAGTGACTTTACTTCCGCAAAACAAAGCTTGCGGTCGATTGCGGAAAAACTGCATCAATCATTATTACAATCGCAATTGTTGTGATTGGCTGAATTTTTTATATTTTTGTTGCATCAATGTATTGTAGCTTATGGTGAGCGAGCGTCAACCAAGCAAAGGTGATTGCGATCGTGACGTTGTAGCTGTCATTTTCAGTTTGTAGGTGATCGAGCCCTTTGATAAATAACCTTATGAATGGATATTGGTATTTATGGTCGGTTCACATTATTCCAGTAGCATTCCAGTCCAGCATTCCAGTCCAGTGCTGGAATGCTACTGGAACAATGTGAACCTGCACTGGAATGTACCCATTCCAGTGATCAATCCAGTCCAGTGACTGGAATGACGGTCTATTTTTCATTCCAGCTCGCCCATTCCAGCGCCACTGGAATAGTGTGAACGGCCAATCCAGTGCTTGATTACACGTTTTACAGTGAACACGCATTGTTGTTTTTTGTGGAGTTCTATAGCTAATTCCTAACAATGAAATTAACTGAAAACCAAACTCTTCTGTTTGTTTCTTTGTATAGAGAACATGTGTGTCTGTGGGATATCACTTCAGAATTTTATAAACACAAAGGCATGCGCCAATCCGCCCTGCAAAAAATTTGTGAGGGTATGCAAATAGAAGGTTTTACTGTAGAAGATGTAAAAAATAAAATAAAAAGTATGCGATCTACATACTACCTTGAACTGGACAAGATTAAAAAATCCTCCACTTCTGGTGCTAGTGGTGATGTTTACCAGCCGAAGATAAAATGGTTCGCCGAGTTCAATTCATTTATAAGAAATGCAATGGTGAAAAGAAAAGTACAGGTTTGTTTGTTAAGAAATTAAATTATTCAGAATTTATTAATGAAATTATATAATTCTAAGATTATTTAGAATGAATGATAAATTGAAATGAATTTTCGTCTACAACCAGTGACTATAAAATTTACAGTTACCTACTTTTTAAAAAATCATATTATTTTGCCACGGTACTTTCCCTTCGTTCACAAAATAATTAGTATACTGTGTTCTTTTCTCTCTTGCACTTAACGATGAATGGTTACTGCCTTGCTGTGTGATACTGTTTAAACCGCGTACGTCAGTTCTCCACATACCTTCAATCAAACTGTGGGTATCAATATCATCGCGGTCAACAGAACAAGTAGTTAGATAAGCGCTCGACTTTTTTCGTAACCAGTTGTGTAGAGAACAAGCTGCAAATACAATGTGATCCACAGTATCTATCTTTGTCGAAATAGCCTTTTCGAAAACTCGAAATCGGTTTGCTAATATTCCAAAAGCATTTTCGACAATGCGTCTGGCACGTGATAATCTGTAATTAAATATTTTTTCTTCAAAACTTAAATTGGGCCCAGGATATGGTTTCATCATGTATGTTTTTAATGGAAAGGCAGCATCAGCTACAATTACCCCTCCTTCTGGTATAAAGCCGCTAGTTTCCAATTGATTATAGATAGAACAGTTTTTGAAAATACCACCATCAGATGCACTTCCATTTGCTCCTACGTTGATATAGGTAAAGCAATAATCGTGGTCTACAAGTGCCATTAAAACAATGCTATTATCTTTTTTATAATTAAAATTCACACTTCCATACTCCTTGGAGCCCGTAATTTTAATATGTTTTCCATCAATCGCTCCGTAGCAAAGGGGAAAGTTCCACTTATTCCGAAATCCTTTCTCGATTTGTCCCCATTCGAGTGGCGTACTTGGTACCTGTAATAAAATAATAATTTTATTTTCAGGAAAATACAGAATCTCAATCTAGAGTGCGGGCTGATGACGATCCCTCCGCTTTTGCACCAGAAACTCCTACACCAGAAACTCCTACACCGGAAACTCCTACACCGGAAACTTCTGCACCGGAACCACGAAAGAAGAAGTCTAGATTAACAGAGTTATCTGCAATTGTCAAAAACATGAAGGAGATCAAAAATGACTTCTCCAACTCAGAAAGAGAGGAAGATGAATTTGATATCTTTGGAAAATACATTGCAACGCAATTAAGAAAACTTTCCACAGAACAGGCTATCCTAGGCCAAGAAGAAATACAAAAAGTGGTAACAAAATGTAGACTGAACGATTTGAGATTTAGTAATACGAGTTATTCTCACATACTACAAGCGCCTGGTCCAAGTTCTAATACATTTTCAATGAGTCCAGCATCTACTACAGACACCCAAGCCACTGATGATTCACTTAATTTATTGTGTGAAGATACAGAATACGCCAATATTATTATGAATGCTTTCAATCAAGCTTAAATGTGAAATAGTGTTAAGTATGAGGAAATTATAATAAAGAAAATTAGTTACCTTGATGTGATCTTTTAATGCCCTTTTTATTTCTTGACAAACTTCTGATATGATTTGCGATATAGATGATTTTGGCAACCGAAACAGATGACTGAGGCTTCTGTAACTATTTCCAGTAGATAAAAAGGATAGAGTGACTTCTAGTTTTAATTTTGCAGGTATGGCATCTCTTAATAATGTATCGTTACGTTGAATATTGTTTGAAATTAATGATAACAACTCCTCAAAATTTTCTGCTGTCATTCTCATTGCCAATCTATATTCATAGGCATCTTCTGATTTCAGCTGTTGCAAAAGCATTGTTGAGCCTCCTTTTACATTTCTTTCGCTTATCCAGTTTCTCACCCAAATCCGCTTTTTTCTTTTTAGTTCTTCTTCAACTACATCAGTTACTTCTTCTAACAGTAATAATTGAACAGTTTTAAAACAATTTCTAAACTCCTTTCTTGAAAGCATTGTCACTATAGTGTTACCGATCTAACAGCTTTTGAATGACTGGAATAATGTGGACGATATAATCCAGTCCAGCACTGGACTGGATTAACTCGCTGGATTACTGGACTGGAATAATGTGAACTGACCATAAGTTAATATTATTTAATTAATAACAGCATTAGCATTAGTTGACTCATAAGTTATTATTAATTATTATTATAAGCTGTCAAAATCGCCATTAGTTTGTATTTCAATTAGCTATTTAGAAGTTATAGTGTTAATAGTTTTTGCTAGCTTATCGACAGCTCCATTAGCACTAAATTAGCCTTCAATTGTGATGTTATAATCACGATTAGTCAAATGCGTTTTGAGTTTATGTTAATGTTATTAGTTTATTTTAGTTTTAATTAGTTTTAACTTTATTCGATTTAATTGTAGGAT
Source organism: Maniola hyperantus (assembly GCF_902806685.2). Classification (NCBI taxonomy): domain Eukaryota; kingdom Metazoa; phylum Arthropoda; class Insecta; order Lepidoptera; family Nymphalidae; genus Maniola; species Maniola hyperantus. Next base: position 1,314,633 of record NC_048554.1, on the reverse strand, counting down.
ATTTTTATTATTATTATTTAGCTATATTTTATTGGCGTCCGTGCACGGACACACGGTGAAGCATAAACTGCTTCATATAAAATGTTTGTGATGTTTGATTCCGTGCCTCGTCCGCGCCTCGTACGTGGCACGGCTCGTGCCCGCCACGTTATGGCATAAATCATCTCTTACGGCCGAAATATTCGTGGATATTTTTTATTTTTTTTAATTATTATTTATTACCTACTTCTTATATCCGTGAAAATACGTTCCTTTTTGTTTTGTATCGTAGCTACCATATGAGTTATGACATAATGTCGTAGATAATCGCTGGTTTTTTCACGGATGTCGGATAGAACTCGGATGACGGAAGTGCAGTGCGTAATTGCCGTTATGAATTTTCAGAGATCATTTCTTAGCGAATGTCTACGTCATAATAGCTTTCCTTTTAACCCAATCCGTCCAGTAGTTTAAGGTGTGTGTTGATACTGATAGATCATTCAGTCAGTTAGTCACCTTTTCCTTTTATATTATACTAGCTGATGCTCGCGACTTCGTCCGCGTGGAATTAGGTTTTTTAAAATCCCGTGGGAACTCTTTAATTTTCCGGGATAAAAAGTACCTAGCCTATGAGACCTGTCACTCTCCAGGTCTTTATACTCATACAAAAAATCACGGCAATCCGTTCCACCGTTGCGATGTGATTGAAGGACAAACCAACCAACCAACAAACTAACAAACAACCTTTCGCATTTATAATAAGGGTACTGATTTATAATAAGGGTACTGAATACTGATTAATCTCCACCAGATGCCTCCGCTACATGACCGCATACACCAACTGCCTGCTGCAAGGCTACGGGGTCCTCCCAGGGCCTCCCTCGAGGTTGCACCTCACCAACATCGACACAGACTACGCCGTGGTGCACTGGGCGCCGCCCGCAGCCCTTGCAGACACTGTCCAGTACTACAATTTGCACTTCAAGTCCTTGTCATCTGAGGACAACTATCGTGCACTGGATAAGGTAAAAATAAAAAATGTAGAGCCTCAATAGCTCAACCGGTATAGGAGTGGACTGAAAACCGATAGGTCGACGGTTCAAATCCCGACCGTTGCACTATTGTCGTACCTACTCCTAGCACAAGCCTGACGCTTAGTTGGAGAGGAGAGGGGAATATTAGTCATTTAACATGGCTAATATTCTTTTATTTAAAAAAAAAAAAAAAAAAACGTCTTTATTAGGGTTCCGTACCTCGAAAGGAACAAGGAACCCTTATAGGATCACTTTGTTGTCTGTCTGTCTGTCTGTCAAGAAACCTATAGAGTACTTCCCGTTGATCTAGAATCATGAAATTTGGTAGGAAGGTAGGTCTTATAGCAGACATGAGGGGAAAAATCTGAAAACCGTGTGGTTACGTCACAAGAAAAAAATTAAAATGTGTTCATGAACAAATATTGCTATTTTCTACTTTCAAAGTAAGATTACTATACCAAGTGGGGTATCATATGAAAGGGCTTTACTTGTACATTCTAAAAGAAATTTTAATTATTTTTAGGCATAATAGTTTTTGATTAACCATGCAAAATTTCGATAAAATGCGATTGTAGTACGGAACCCTCAGAACCCGAGTCTGACTCGCACTTGGTCGGTTTTTTTTATTTTATTTTACAAGGAAAACTTACCTACAGCTAATTTGAAAAGAGTAAACGGAGAAAAAACGATTACAAAAAACTAACTGATTTTTTTTTGCAGTTACAATCTCCATATATCCTGGAAGATCTAGAATCAAACACAGACTACGAGATCTACGTGGAAGCGGTGAACGAGCACGGCGTTGGTGAAGCCTCGCCTAGGCTTATATTTAGGACACAAAGCCAGGTATTACATACATTATTACAACCTCTCGCACTGCCAAGGGTCACCGGTAGAGATCTCTCATAGAGATAAGTGCTTCCCAGTCCACTTGTACTCTCTTTTTCTCTTTATTGTAAATGTTTTTCTTACAAATTAAATTAAATTATAATTTTTTCTATTCGATGCAATTGGTTTTTATAATCAAGTAGCTGATATCCGTGCCTTCGTCCGCGTGGTTTTAGATTTTTAAAAATTCCGCAGGAACTCTTTGATTTCTTGCGATAAAAAATAGCCTATGCCGTTCTCCGGCAAAAATTACGTCGATCCTCCGTTGTGACGTGATTGAAGGGCAAACCAACAAGGAAATACACTTTCGCATTTATAACATGGGTAGTGATATGAGGCTTCTAAACAGTTTTTTCAAAACCAAAGTGATAGTTTTACGCGAATTTGATATCCTCCTCCATACCTCCTAATATTAGGTAAGTTATGATATCTTGTAGGAATATCCTAAGCTTTTTTTTTTAATATTACAATAAAACTTAAAGCTAGCCTTATCTAATTACTATATAAATCCTAAGCTACACATTTCTGTAACTAAAAGTGACCATTGCTGAGATATTCCCAAAAGATCGTTTCTTAACCTCTGACCCCGTTTAAAATTTTTAGCGGTACTTGGGGAATATGGGGACTTGACATTTTGTGTAGAAAAAAGACAATTGTATTGGTTCATTATGGTATAGGGCTGTGATAGCCTAGTGGTTAGGACGTCCGCCTTCTAATCGGAGGTCGGGGGTTCGATCTGGGGCACGCATCTCTAACTTTTCGGAGTTATGTGCGTTTTAATTAATTAAATATCACTTGCTTTAACGGTGAAGGAAAACATCGTGAGGAAACCTGCATGCCTGAGAGTTCTCCATAACGTTCTCAAAGGTGTGTGAAGTCTATCAATCCGCACATGGCCAGCGCGCAGCGTGGTAGACTATGGCCATAACCCTTCCCGTGATGGGTTGATCAGGATGATGATGATGGTCGATAGGATATGACGTAACGAGCCAGTGCTGGCGTCGTATAAACAATGTTTTATAAGGCAGTTTTTTCAAACCACAATCAGGGCTAATGAATAGTTAAAACTTGTCATTTAGATAATAGAAGAAGAGGTAGAGAACGCAAATGCGTACAACATGACGGCGTGCTGTGAACGGGTGCAGTTGTCGAGCGTCTGCCTGCCGCTTTGCTCCTACGACGCCAAGATGACTGACCTGAGGAAGTTGGCGCCTCTGTGCGAACAGGAGTTCCATAAGCTGGTGCGGTGTGGAGCAGGAGGTAAGACCTTCATCTATCTATCTTCTATATTATATATATATAAAAGGAAAAGGTGACTGACTGACTGACTGACTGAATGACTGACTGAATGACTGACTGACTGATCTATCAACGCACAGCTCAAACTACTGGACGGATCGGGCTGAAATTTGGCATGCAGATAGCTATTATGACGTAGGCATCCGCTAAGAAAGGATTTTTGAAAATTCAACCCCTAAGGGGGTGAAATAGGGTTTTGAAGTTTTGTAGTCCACGCGGACGAAGTCGCGAGCATAAGCTAGTCTAAATATAAAAAAGGAAAAGCTGACTGACTGACTGACTGATCTATCAACGCACAGCTCAAACTACTGGATGAATCGGGCTGTTTGACACGCAGATAGCTATTGTTATGTAGGCATCCGCTAAGAAAGGATTTTTGAAAATTGGTAATAAAACTATGTGATTTTTTGTATAGTGGTAGTTAGTAGTTACATTTTTTAACATAAAAAATATTTTCGAATAGAAATTACTCTATTTTTGTTAAAAAATTGAAAAATATTTGTCGTTTGTGTATTGTGACGTCATTATTTGCTTTCCGTACAGCGTGATGTTAATAATTAATTATGTTAAAAATAAATAAAAATCATGTTTATTCTTTTTAAATTATTCTCTTTAATAATGAATTTTAGCCCCAAAAAATCACATCATTTTATTACTACAGTCCAAGACCCTACTTAATTAAGCCCTAATGGGGTAAAAAAGGGGTTTAAATCATCACCCAAGAGAAGAAAAATATAAAGAACAAGTTGTTATATCTTTGATTGTCTCCTCTAAGGTCGTAACCACGAGACATGCTGCGCGCGTCGTGGCGTGCCGGCGGCGTGCCGCGGCGCGTGCGGCGGCGCCTACAGCGGCCTCTTCTACACTTGCATCGCCTACGTCGGCAACATCGTACAGTGCTTTGAAGAAGGTCAGAAGCAACGGATGATGACTACTAGTCAAATCAGCGACTTTTTATCAAACGTCAAAACGCAAGCTGAGCTTTTATGAAATACACAGATGTGACGTCATTAACATTCGACATCATTTGACGTACTTTTTTAGTTTTTTAGGGTTCAGTACCTCAAAAGGAAAATCGGAACCCTTATAGGATCACTTTGTTGTCTGTCTGTCTGTCTGTCCGTCTGTCTGTCAAGAAACCTACAGGGTACTTCCCGTTAACCTAGAATCATGAAATTTGGCAGGTAGGCAGGTCTTATAGCTGACATTTGGGGAAAAATCTGAAAACCGTGAATTTAGGGTTAGATCACACAAAAAAAAATTAAATTGTGGTCATGAACTAATAATTAGTATTTTCAATTTTCGAAGTAAGATAACTATATCAAGTGGGGTATCATATGAAAGGTCTTCACCTGTGCATTCTAAAACAGATTTTTATGTATTTTTATGTATCATAGTTTTTAAATTATCCTGCAAAATGTCGAAAAAATACGACTGTAGTACGGAACCCTCATTGCGCGAGCCTGACTCGCACTTGGCCGGTTTTTTTTTATTGAAAGAATATTAGTCATGTTAAATGACTAATATTCCCCTTTCCTCCCCAACTAAGCGTCAAGCTTGTGCTAGGCTCAGGTACGACAATAGTGCAACGGGCGGGGTTTGAACCGTCGACCTTTCGGTTTTCAGTCCACTCCTTTACCGGTTGAGCTATTGAGGCTCTGAGACGTCGCACGGATCGACGTAATTTTTTGCATGGGTATAGTTAAAGACCTGGAGACTGGAGGGTGACGTATGCTACTTTTATCCCGGAAAATCAAAGAGTTCCCATGGGATTCTTAGAAACCAAAATCCACGCGGTCGAAGTCGTGGGCATCAGCTAGTACAAAATATAAATTCAAGAACTGACCAACGACAGGTTCAAAAAATTTGCAAGAAGATTTTCTCTTTAATGCAGAACTCCACTAAAAAAGAAATTTCCTCCTCTCCTCTAAATTTCTGGTCTGGTCTGGTGGGAGGCTTCAGCCGTGGCTAGTTACCACCCTACCGGCAAAGCCGTGCCGCCAAGCGAATTAGCGTTCCGGTACGATGCCGTGTAGAAACCAAAGGGGTATGGGTTTAATAAAAACTGCCATACCCCTTCCATTAGCCCACTACCATCTTTGACTGCATCATCACTTACCATCAGGTGAGTTTGCAGTCAAGGGCTAACTTGTATCTGGAAAAAAAAGAATTCTCAAAGCAAGGGCGCGTCTGCTAGTTAATATGAACAAAATGTCTCTTTAACTGCACATTTTTACCGGCCAATCTCCTCTATGTCTCCTTCAAGCTACTTGAGACTGGCAAAGTGCATTGTGCTGACATGGCACTGGAAAAAGCCATATATTAAGAGAAGAAGAAGAAGAAAATGTCTCTTTCTTCAGGAACTGGCCAACTGCCCGGTCCGCCACGTGAGGTCCACGCAGTGGTGAACCAAGACAAGCTGTTCCTGGACTGGACTGCGCCCACCGACGGCACCAACGCCACGTCGTACACCGTGCACTGGCAGAAGATCGGCAACAACACGCTCCCGTACTACTACAACAACCTTCAACTGGACAATGTAAGATATTAGATTTTTTTTTTAATAGAGATAGCTAGCAAACGAGCAGGTGGGTCACCTGATGTTAAGTGATTACCGCCGCCCATGAACATTTGCAGCACCATAGGAACCGCCGATGCGTTGCCGGCCTTTTAGGAATTTGTTGGTCCGCCCCTTGAATAACCCCTTTTTTTTTGACGTTTTCAACAATCGTGATCATAGCTCGCTCCATTCCATTGACTTATAATATATTACTTCGTATGGACAGGGTTGTTTATACAGGGAACAAACATAATGGCACCGACTCATTGGTGCTTATGCAGTTTTCTAAACCGTGAAAAATTTTGTTCGCTCGACCATATCTTGTCATTTATATCGATGGTTCGCTCAATTGGACTCCTAGTAGAAGAATTCGTCTATCCACTGATGAAAATTTCATGAAAATCCATACCAACTAACAGTTTCTGAGATTAGCGCGAAGAGACAGACAAACTCGTCAGGTCCCTTGTTTTATAACAAGTACTGATACTAAGTTCAGTAGATTTCAGTAGAAGTCGATCTTGAATCACGAATAAAACTCCAGAATTTTGTGACAGGATTAATATTATTTGAATGGTATGATGGTATGATAACCTATGGCATTTGCCCACTTACAAAACAATATTCAAGGGAAAACCATTCAGCAAAAACGGTTCTTTAAATAATTCTTTAAAACAAAATAAATAAATTATTTGTTCTAACTATATCTGCTTGGAAACATTAATTTATAAATTAAAATAATGTTCCTTTAGCAAATGACCGTCACTGAAACGATGGCACGCATCGAGAGCTTGGAAGTCAACAGCACCTACCACTTGTTCGTGGTGGCGGCCAACGAGCACGGCACCTCCCTGCCGTCTAGCATGTTGCTGCTCAACATTACTGAGGGTAAGATGAAAAGAGCTTTCTGGATCACGAAATACTATTTAAAAAAGTGGACTTCATCGACAACCTCTACGTACTCGGACTGACTGATCTATCAACGCACAGCTCAAACTAATGGACGGATCGGGCTGAAATTTGGCATGCAGATAGCTATTATGACGTAAGCATCCGTTAATAAAGGATTTTTGAAAATTCGAACTCTAAGGGGCGTCCACGCGAACGAAGTCACGAGCATAAGCTAGTTCCGAATAAAAATGTTTGCGGGCTATAACTTGATTCTGGTTACAACTTGATGTCTGGAGTCATACTCATTTTGACAGCTTCTTACAACACGATTTAGTTTGAAATAAAGTCCATGAAATAGCACTTCTCCAGGTACTAACTTAGTTCGATGGACTTTATAAAATTTAAGTGCGTCATTGTAGAAAGAATATTAACTTTTATGGATTGCAGAGTTATTTTCATAGAATTTCATAGAAAATGTATCCTAAACTTTTATGATACGAAGGAAAAATTTGATAATGTCATCAAGAAATTGCAATAGTTATAAGATTGAATCGCTAATGCAATGCCGGTTCGTGAGGATTTTTTGTATGACTGCCCCTTCAATGACCCCATAAGTATTATATACTTAATTACTTAGGTGTGAGGGAACACAGAAGCTTTCAATGGAAGCTGATTTCATAATTTTCAGAATTTTCAATAAAATTCATGTTTTACAGACAAAGAACATAAAGAAGTGTCTGGCATACCGTCCCCACCTCACTCGTTATCAGTTTCCTCGCACTCGGCCACGTGGCTCGCTCTGAGCTGGCAGCCGCCACAGTTCTCACTTCCCGATGAGAAAATAGCATACACGTAAGTATCATTATCATCATCATTATCATCATCATCATCATCAGCCTGTGGACGTCCACTGTTGGACATAGGCCTTCCCTAAAGAGCGCCACCACACCCGGTCCTCAGCCTTCCTCATCCCGCCTCTATATCGTCGGTCCATCGTGCTGGAGGGCGTCCCACACTACGCTTGCTTAAACACGGTCTCATAATCGTAAGTATCATAATTTCAAAATCTTTTCTCTTCCAGAACCATCTACCACCACCACATATCTAACAAAAACCAACAGCTCTTTAGAGAGTCTTGATTCATTCTTTCACAAAAACATTTTATCAAATTCATCTTAAAATGCTGATTCTTTATAAATTTTTCACCTTTTGAAATTGTTGTTTGCCGGAGTCACAGATATGCAACTATCGTGGCCCTCTCGCTCAAGCAGAGGTACTTGTGAAATGTTATTCCTTCTATTTTACGTTCGCTTCTGCTATTGTAGGTCCGCTGTCGGTCTGTTAGCTTTTCACGGCCCTTCCGTTCAACCGATTTTAACGAAATTTGGTACAGAGATAGCTTGCGTCTGGGGGAAGGACATATGCTACTTTTTATCCCGGAAAATTAACGAGTTCCCACAGGATTTTTCAAAACCTAAATCCACACGGACGAAGTTGCGGGCATCACGTAATTTTTGGGGTTCCGTACCTCAACAGGAAAAACGGAACCCTTATAGGATCACTTCGTTGTCTGTCTGTCTGTCTGTCAAGAAACCTACAGGGTACTTCCCGTTGACCTAGAATCATGAAATTTGGCAGGTAGGTAGATATTATAGCTGAGATTTGGGGAAAAATCTGAAAACCGTGAATTTAGGGTTAGATCACACAAAAAAAATTAAATTGTGGTCATGAACTAATAATTAGTATTTTCAACTTTCGAAGTGAGTGACTATATCAAGTGGGGTATCATATGAAAGGTTCTTCTTTTTTTCTAAATTTCTAAAACAGATTGTTATTTATTTTTATGCATCATAGTTTTTGAATTATCGTGCAAAATGTTGAAAAAATACGACTGTAGTATGGAACCCTCATTGCGCGAGCCTGACTCGCACTTGGCCGGTTTTTTTAATATCTATTTTCTTTTAAAATCAGGTTATACTACAAGATGCCAAGCCAAACCAGCCAGGGTAATGTGACGACAGTCAACACCACAGTACCAGGACATACGCTGGAGAAACTAACACCGAATACGCAATACGTCGCGTGGGTCAAGGCTCACACTGAGGTTGGCGACTCCTTACCTTCGGAGACGCTGCTGGCTTGGACTGATCCTGCTTATCCAGCTTTCGTAGAGGTACGTAGACCACCCAGAATGGCTCATTAGTTATCACTCTGGTTCTATCTATTACAATAAAACTAAAGCTATCCTTATCTAATTACCTACAATACAATTCATGCCCACGTGGAATGGTGCCAAGAATAGTGGCTGCAAATCCGCGTTAGGCAGCCAGGCCGAATCCGTTGCGCAAAAAATGAGCCAGCTCTTCTGTCGCCAGATGAGGCAGATGATTGCCATTGTTCAATCTTAAAATTGATAAAGTAGGGTTATTTCGAAATTTTAAATCTCGTCTACGTTAATGATGTCAAAATAAACACTTTATTCAAAGTCATGCGTTCAGTGCCACCTATTTTTATTTCGCAAGGTTTTCTACTTGGCTTTAGATGTGGACGAACTTGTTTTAAAACGAGGCAGTTCAGAGATAGGTTCATCCATGTTGTTTGACGTTATTGTGTTTCGTTTTTCGTAATCTATCAATCAAAGAGATATAAAACTTACAACACTCAAGTGTAAGACTGTTTTGACTGCCTTTTCTTCTCCTTTTACTTCTTGAGAAAATAAGTTCAGGGTTTTAGAAGAATAATAATTGATAGTTCCTTAATGATGAATTTTGAAATGTAAATCGTTAACTAATTTAAAATGAAAATATGGGTAGGTAGGTCCATAATGTTTTCGAAATTCATACTAGCAACTCCTAATAAATTCTATTTTAAGTAGGTACATTAATTTATAAATAAGTAGAACAATTTATAGCCAAAATATTTCTTATGTTTTTAACAGCCACCCACCATCAATCCAGTAAACCTGGTGGTAGAAGGATCCAGCATGACCATCCTATGTATTGCGATGGGAACTCCGACGCCTACAATCTCTCTATATATTTCTGGTAAGTTGGAGGTACAATATTAGGGATTTTGTCTTACAATAAACAGACCTCTTTAAAGTTTGCACGATGGATCCAATTATTCTGTATTTTTTATAATCGTGGCGTGGGGCGCGAACCCAGAAGACGTAGGTTCGAGTCCTGCCGGTTCCGCAATTTTTGATATGTGTTTAAAAATTATTTACCAATTATTCTGATTCATAGAGCCTGACCAAACAAACTTTTATAACAATATCTTATGGATACCGAACCTTTAATTATTATTCTGGTTACTCATCAGGTCGGCTGGTGCGCCAGGAGGTCACCCGCCACATGGTGACGGTGGTGCACAACGTCACGCGGGACATGGACCTCGTCTCCTGCTACGCGGACAACGGGTACGGCACACCGATGCAGGCAACTAGGAAGATCAATATATCACGTAAGAATCCCTTGCTTAACCTACATTGTTATTCTTTTATCCATCAGATCTAATGAGCCATCATTCGACCAATCCTTGCCGGCTCAATGAGCGCAAAACACAAAAAATGTTTCTTGACTTTGAAAGTATCCAACCAATGTGCCCCAAACCAGTTTCATTAGAAAGGCAATAATGCGAAGATGTTTTTTGTTGGGTTTTTTAAAATTGATTTTTTTTTCCACTAATATCTTATATTTATTCTTCCTTCCACCAGACATACCAACGATCCAAGCATCTGGCATAACAATGGCAGCTGCTGGCGACTCCGTCATCCTCGAGTGCAGAGTGGAAGCCCTGCCCAAACCCACCGTGGCGTTCTGGAGGGACCCTAACGGAAGAATATCCGTTATAGATGGACCTAACTATACCATACAGCTTGTTGCTGATCCAGAGGTAAGTGTCTTATTTCTAGAACTAATATTCCATCAATTGTCGTCGTCAACCGATAGACGTCCAGTGCTGGACATGGGCCTCTTATCTGGACTTCCACACGCCGCAGCGGCATCTGACATAACAGTGACAGCTGCTGTCAACTCCGTCATCCTCGAGCGCAGAGTGGAAGCCCTGCCCCAACCCACCGTGGTTTTCTGGAGAAACCCTAACGGAAGAATATCAGCTATAGATGGAACTAACTATACTGTACAGCTCATTGCTGATCCAGAGTTGAGTGTCCTATTCCTAGATTAATCAATTGGCATCATCAAAACGTGCACTCCTGGACATAGGTCTCTTATAGGGACTTGCATATACAACGGTCTTTTGTCGCTCGAATCAAACGGCTCCCTGCAACTTACTTGATGTCGCCTGCCCACCTAATGAGGGTCCTTCAACGCTGAGCTTCCCGGTGCAGGGTCGCAATTCCAGCACTTTGGAATCCCAACATATATCAGTCTTTCGAACTTTGACCTACTCATTGCCGCTTCAGCTTCGCAACCCGATGAGCTGTATTGGTTGCTCTAGTTCGAAGATCATTGCCACTTCAGCTTCGCAACCCGTTGAGCTATATCGGTTGCTCTGGTTCAAAGAGTACCGAGTGGGGAGTATACCAACGCTGCGCTTTCCGGTGCAAGGACTGCACTTTAAATCTTGGTATCCCAACGTTTATCAATCCATTCCCATGCTTATACTATAAATGTGTTACGTTTCCAAGAACTCTTAAAAAAAATGTAACTTCTCGGAGATTGATTGATTTTAATTTATTAATAGCTTAGGTATGCTCGCGACTTCGTCCGCGTGGACTACATAAATTTCAAACTCCTATTTCACCTTACCTTAGGGGTAGAATTTTCAAAAATCCTTTCTTAGCGAATGCCTAATAGTAGCAATCTGCATGCCGAATTTCAGCCCGATCCGTCCAGTAGTTTGAGCGAGCGATCTGTGCGTTGATAGATCAGTCAGTCAGTCAGTCACCTTTTCCTTTTGTATATTATTTAGATTTTAAATCGCGATGAAAATATCCATCCATAAGCTGTATCCATTGTAATACAAGACCTTGAAAATGTGTATTAATACACTGTTTCGTGGCTTCTTAAGACAATAGAATGTCAATGGTCCTGAGCCTCTTCACAAAAGTCTTGAGTCTCGAACTCAAAGAGTTAAGCTGACTCATCCATTTGTGTACAAATTAACGCTCGCCCATGACAAAGCTGAGTGCTCTTTAAATGTGACCTTCAGACGTCTCATTGTTCAGAAACCTAGGTTATCTTTTGTTTAGATATGAACTGTTCCAATCTGCAAAATATTATAGCGGTGATATCAAATGCGGCTGTACTCACGTGGTTAGTCGACGTAAGCCCGACTAGCTTCGAGCCTAACTGGGGTCTTATCACAAGGACTCAGTTCGCAACTCGTCGCTTTCGAGACTACTTAGAGGACGCAATGCGACCTGAGTCTCTATAGCACGGAAATCACTCACGAGAGATTAAGCGCTGAAATAGCAGTGATAGCCTAGTAGTGGTTAAGACATTCGGCATCCTATTGGCCGAATCGCATCGCATCTCTAACTTTTCGGTGGAGGGTCTTCTAACGTTGCGCTTTCCGATCTGATCACTATTCCAGCACCTTGGGACCCCAACGTCTATCGGTTTTCGAACTATCAGCCCTACCCATCCCTACTACAGTTTCACAACCCGTTGAGTTATGTTGGTTACTCTAGTTCTCCTACGGATCTCCTCATTTCTGATTTCTCTCCATCGCCCGCTGAATGACTCTCAGCTTATGAGACCCATAGTTAGCGACTATGTGTCGGATCCATATGTCATCACTGGCAACACGCACTGTTCGAAGATTTTTCTGCTTACTTAGCTTAATACTTAAAATTAATATAATAATAAATCAGTACTCGTTGTAATCTTTCCCACAGGAACCAACAAAATACACAATGCGGCTGATAATCAAGAAGATCGCGGAGGCAGACGAGGGCGACTACTTCTGTCACGCAGAAAATGCTTTCGGCAAAACTCTTCGACCGGTCTCCGTGCGCCTGCGCAACAACGCACCACACCACAACGTCACGGAGTGCTGCAATCAGGTACTTATAATACAATATGTGCTTCGGAGAGCACGTAAAGCGGTCGGTCCTGCGCCTAATCTCTCTCCGGTTGTGTCGGATTTTTGTCCCATCGGGCTGAGAGTGAAGGAATTGAGTGTGCACACACTTGTGCACTATAATATCTCCCGTGCAGTTGGCTAATCTCTATGGAAATTGGCCGAGACTAAAATTTGGGCAGAAGGACATTATGATACAGATTGTAATTAAAACACTAGTGACAACTTAGTGCTATTATTAAAGTACCTAAACATAATCCAATACCAATAACCATTTGCCTAATACTTGTAGTTTTAGTGTTTTAGTATTTTTCAAACCCGCAATGTATAGCGTGCAAAACTCGGTGTCAATATCCCGCCTACCACATGGCATCGACCCCACGCATCAGTCAGATGTTTTATTTTATTTGCAATACATAGCGAATTTTTTTAAAATGCAAGAATAATTTCTTGCTGTATTTTTTATGTAATGTTTTTGTTACGTATTTGATACAGATAAATAAAAGCATTCCATTTAAGTTGATCACATTCGGCACTCGAATACTGAAACTTCGGATCGTAATCCTAATCCATACTAATTCCATACTAATATTATAAATGTGAAAGTGTCTCTGTCTGTCTGCTAGCTTTTCACGGCTCAACCGTTAAACCGATTTTGACGAAATTTGGTTCAGAGATAGCTTGCATCCCGGGGAAGGACATAGGCTATTTTTTATCCCGGAAAATTTAAGAGTTCCTACAGGATTTTTGAAAACCTAAATCCACGCGGACGAAGTCGCGGGCATCATCTAGTACCTAAAATTATAAATGATAAAGTGTGGATGTTTGGATGTTTGTTACTCAATCACGCAAAAACGGCTGAACGGATTTCGATGAAATTTGGAATGGAGATAGATTATACCCTGGATTAACACATAGGCTATCCCGGAAAATCAAAGAGTTCCTGCGGGATTTTGAAAAATGAAAATCCACGCGGATGACGTGGCGGGCATCAGCTAGTCATTCTATAAAATTCCATAAAAAATAATCTATTATTCCAATGTGCCGCTTGATCCCCTAAAGTGCTATAAATATTAATGCGGGATATTAAATTTATCACACTTACCTGAGAACTTTAGTTAACAATCCAATAAGTAATGTATTATGTATTGGATGATATAAAGGGACATATTCTGAAGTTGCGAACTTCTCAACAATGTCGTTGCCTGCCAGTCTCGAGACAGATTAGAAGTTTATTTTAGACGGAATCCGTTATAAGGCAGTGGTCCGACCGCGGACGATGAACGAGAAACGAGTAGAACTAGAAACTTAAACGAGTTGGCGATCAGCGGGAAGCGAGTGTGTAGTTTCGATAGTTTTATCGCCGGGCTATAAGCGAGTGTGCAAGTGCGACGAGCGATTACTCGTGCCATTCGCCCGCGGTCGCTCAGTCCTGTGCGAACCTGCGCGCGCGTTACACGTGTTCAAGCGAGCGAATATCGCTGAGCGAGTTCATTTTTGACAGCTCGTCGCTCAGCGACAAAACTAGTAAAGCGAGTCGTCGCTGGCAGTGTGAACAGTCAGGGAGCAACTTTTGATATATGCATCTCTTGCGTTTACACGGAATGTGCATTTATTGTGCGTTTTTTGAGAAAATCGCCGACAGTTAGTCGTTTTCTCGCCGGCGCGGCGGTCGGTCCACTGCCTTAGACTGGAAACATATTATCTTCCTGTCCTTAGACTGGATAAAGATTATTTAAATGATAAGCAAGCTTGGGAATGAGTTGCTTAACGGCTTTGTGATAGTTCTAATAAGTTCAATAATTTTGTAAAGTGGTGATAATAAAAAGAATACCCGGCTGAGTTTGTTGTAGGCTCTTCTCAGACCTGGGCGCGTTTGGAACCCTCGTAGCTTTAGTTTTAAGTTTGCGTAATAATTATCACCACTATATCTTACAAATCTAACACCATACCAGACCATCAATGAGAGTAATTTATTACCTATTTTGAATAAATCATTTGACTTTGACTTGACTTTGACTTTTATTTTGACTACAGTAGGTATTATTGTTGGGAAATTAAATCGGAGCCAAGCATTTCTTCTTATAATTGAAATTGTTGTACGTTATGTTTTAATCATAATCAAAATCTTTATATTTTGATAGAAAATACAAGTTACCCTATTCTGTACACCTAATAATCATCACGATCAATGCTGGCCCACTATTGAGCACGTGTCTCCTCTCAGAATGAGAAGGGTTCAGGCCATAACCTGCCACGCTGGCCCAGTGCGGATTGGCAGACTGCACATATTTTTGTACGTGACAGGTTGAGATGGTAATCGGGGTATGAGGCGGGAGTTGCCACGCACACCCGCACGTCACCCGCGCTCGGCCGCACCGGGTTAGCGCGGGGACTGTGCGGGTGTGCGGGGCGTTCCCTCCCCGATTGCCACCTCGACCTGTCACCTTTGACAACAATGGAGACTGCTCAGGCATGCAGGTTTCCTCACGATGTTTTCCTTTACCGTATTTAATTCGTACCTATATCTCCGAAAAGTTAAAGGTCGGGATCGAACCCCCAACCTCCGGAACTTTCCAATTTACTTACTAGAACTTGTTAATTTACTTTCCATTGTTAAATTTTGTCAGTTTTGTTAATTTTATTTGGTGTTTATTTACAGATGAACGTATCGTCCACATGTATCGACGCGTGCAGCTTCCACCTCGATATGGACAACATCATGGACCGACCGGAGTGCATGGATGACTTCGACAAGCTCATGAAGTGCGCAGCCGACGGATCAGGTACTTTTATCCTCATCATCAACAACAACACCCTTGAACGAAGTGTCGAAGCAGAGACTGTTAGATCCAATGTTAGGTGGGGGTGTCCGGTGCTAATAGAAACAACCACTGAGTCTGATAGACCCCTAATTTATTGTCCACACTTCACACAGATACAGAGTTAATAATCATACAACACATGTCTTCTCATTAAAAAAATTACTAGTAAAACTGTACATACCAAATATAACATTTAAACAAAAAACTATCAACTATAATCTTAGAAATAAAAGTAAATTACACATTTGTCAACCACGAACAAAACCTACGGAACTAAAAATATAATGTGTGAGGGTGTAATATATATGTTTAATAGCTTACCTGAAGTGATAAAACAGACTAAAACCATTGTTCAATATAAGAATAGGCTAAAGAAATATGTTGCGGACAACATTGTTTAACTAGAACCTGTAATTTGCATAAAATTGAAATAGTTAATAAGTTAGATAAAAAATATTATAATTAGGTATAGACATAGTTAAGATAATATTATTATAGTAAAATTTAAAATTAAATTTGTAATGCATGCGTCTGTGTTAGTAGTTACTAAAATGTATATATAATTAATCTTAATGTAAGTGAACAGTATGTTCTTTTTGAGAATAAATTCTTTAAACCGATATTTTTTTAATAGAGATAGCGAGCAAACGAGCAGGTGGGTCACCTGATATTAAGTGATTACCACCGCCCATGAACATTTGCAGCACCAGAGGAACCGCCGATGCGTTGTCGGTCTTTTAGGAATTTGTTGGTCCGCCCCTTGAATAACCCCATATTGTAATCTAGTGGGAACACCGCCGATGGGAGTTGGTTTCACAGTTTGCATGTGCGTGGAAAGAAGGATCTGGCACAGCGGACGTAATTATGGATACTTGGATTACACCACTCGCGGGACCCCAGCGAAGGGTTATTTCGAGCCGGAGTTAGTCTCCTCCAGTCTTTATCTTAAAGCCTAGCCGGCAGGCAGAGCCCGGGTCCGTAGCTAGGGAAGATGAGACCGAAGGATTGAGAACTGATTGATTTGGTCGAGATGTAGCGTTTTTATAGGCCCACATACTGCTGATTGACAATTTATTATTGATGTCAACTTGGAAATGGCAATTCAGCAATATATGCGGCTTAGGCGGTTGTAACAAGACGTAAGCTCCCTTTGCGTATTCTATCGCCTCGTGAAAATACCCTTCGCTTTTAAAATACTAAAGTTTATTGGTGTACTTTACAGGTACTAAAGAATCCCTGAAGTCAGCATTTAAAATAAATTATAAGTTTATTGCAAGCATCTGTTCATTGTACCTAATAGGCTACTTGACAATTTTTTTAAGTTGGTCTTAAATGGTTAATATTTGTCCTATTATATCAAAAAAATTAACACTATATTTTTTTGCGCCCTAAAAACCGTAAAACTTTAATTAAAAAAAATATTTTTCTTAGACAGGTGAAAACACTGTCGGCCATGTTTGGCCGATAGATTATCTATGCTCTGACGTCATGCATTTGTAAACAACAGTATAACCCTGGGGTTATACTGTTGTTTACAAATGCATGACGTCAGAGCACAGATAATCTATCGGCCAAACATGGCCGACAGTGTTTTCCAAACATGGCCGACAGTGTTTTCACCTGTCTAAGAAAAATATTTTTTTAAATTAAAGTTTTACGGTTTTTAGGGCGCAAAAAAATATAGTGTTAATTTTTTTGATATAATAGGACAAATATTAACCATTTAAGACCAACTTAAAAAAATTGTCAAGTAGCCTATTGGCACCAACACTGCTTTACCCTAATAAACTCACGACGATATTCGATTTTGAATTTGACCCTAATGGTCCATAGCGACCTAATGAAATTAAATTAATTCTGCTATATTTTAACCACTTTGTCAGCGTGATTAATATTTATACCCATGCAAAATTATAGATTTCTAGCGCTAATAGTATCTGAGATTAAACGAGGACGCACGGCCGAACAGACGGACGGACATGGCGACACTATAAGGGTTCCTTGTTTACTACGGAACCCTAAACAGTATTAGGATTCTGGAAATTTTTCATGCCTCAAATTCATTTCAGATCATCGCAGCTGTTGCGCATCTTGGGGCGTCCCTCGTAACTGCCTGGAGCTCTGCCGCGGAGGCACCGTCGCCAGGAGTTGCGCTCTCCAACACGCGCGGCGAGCCCTGGCCTGCTTCAGGGACTCTGGCGCCAAGCTGCCCGGCCCGCCGAGGAGCTTGAAGGCACATGCTGCTCCTACGCCCAACTCTGTGCTACTCAGGTACCACTACCCATATTAAAATTATGAAAGTGTTTTAGTTTGTTGGTTTATTGGTTTGTTCAATCCCGCGTTCCCTTCCTTGGCCTTGGCCTTGGGCCTTCAATCACGTCGCAACGGAGTAACGGATCGACCTAATTTTTTGCATGGATATAGTTTCGGACCTAGAGTGATATGACATAGGCTAATTTTTACCCCGGAAAATCAAAGAGTTCCCACGGGATTTTTAAAAACCTAAATCCAAGCGTACATCAGCTAGTGTTCTATTGTCTTTAGATCACAGATTGTAATTGAAAGGAGGAAAGAAAAACGTTTTGTTTTGTAAATTGTGTCACACGTTACAATTGTTATGCTTACCTACTTACCGAAGAGTTATCCCCGCGCTTTCTCCACTTGAGCATTAAAAGTTAAAACTGTATCATGAGTGGTCCACTCCCAACCCGAAAAAAGGTTCCAGCTCAGCATAATGCATTATGACTTGTACATACACGGGAACATAAATACTTGAGCTGATTTTCAGCCTGGACCTGCATGAACCGACGAATAGCGATTTTTGTTGCTTTCTCCGCGCGTAATACTTGGTTACCTGATAACTTTGGCGTATCAAAGCGCCAAATTAGCCTACTTCAAATAAACATTCTTCATTGAATTTCTAGTTGGTCATTAGAGTCATTGATTTCGTAACAAATAAGTAATCAGTCTTTCTTCTTGAAAGTTTATTTTCCCTATGTACATTGACAATAATATAGGCTCATACTTAGCGCCGGAGCTCATAAAATTTTCTCAAACTTTGCCAATTCACTGGAGTGCCATCAAGATTATAATTTGGAACATTAATTTTACGCGAAATTTTTGACTGATGTCTTAGCTGGAGCTTTCTATTTTACATTACTTGAGGGATCTCTATTTTTTTTTCACTTTGCAATAAACACAACGTGAGGAAAGAAAACATCGTGAGGAAACCTGCGTGCCTGAGAGTTCTCCATAATGTTCTCAAAGGTGTGTGAAGTCTACCAACCCGCATGTCATGATGATGATGATGATGATGATGATGATGATGATGGTGATGATGGTGATGATGATGATGATGATGATGATGGATGATGATGATGATGATGATGATGTGATAAGTCAATTTTTCGATCTTCCACAGTTGGGAACCGCCCCTAAAGAACCCGCAAACGGTATACCTGTACCGAGTGTTCTGGAGGGCATATGGTGCCAAAGTTCCTGAGAAGCTGGACACGAGCGAGACGAGCGTGGTGCTCACTGGACTGAAGGACGACGTCCGATATGAATGTGTTGTGAAGGCAGCTAACGATGTTGGTAAGTGTTCCAAGCTTAATCCCACCTCTGCCACCATGTAATGAAACGAGGCTGGTTGACACACAACTGACCTTATTTTATAAGTACCTACATGTTAATAAGAATTTATTTATCATAGAATTATTAAACAAAAGTTTAATATAAACAGTAATTTAGCCGGTGTTGCTGACATATTAATTATTGTCTACTCATCCCCAGGGACATCATCGCTCAGCCAGCCCATCATGTTCACGACGGCAGGCCAGGAGACTGGGGCGGCGGCTGCGCCGGTGGAAGGCTCCGGCACTGCGTCAGCGGTTGGCGTCGCGATGGCATGCATCCTCGTGGCTGCCATCCTGCTCGCTGCGGGACTGTATTATAGACATAGGAAGGTAAATCTTCAAGTTATCCTACCTCCACATGATTTCAAATCTAAAAAATATATGTCCGGGAAAATAATGCATACGAAATACGTCTTTTTTCATTAGAATTTATTTGAATAACAACACAGAGTAAACGTTTGTCTGTGGTACTAGACTCAGTGAACATCACAGACAGTGTAAGTTGTGGATAGTCTGTGGTACAAGTCTAGAGTGAAGTTGTCTGTGGCTAACGTCGTATCAGTCCGTAGATAGAGAAAGCTTTCTAGCGGCGCGAACAAAGAGTAAAAAGTAAATCAATACGTTATTAAACTAGAATAACAATACGCGCTAATATTTCAAGAGATTTACAAGTTGATGATAGATGTACTAGGTCCATTCAAGAAACATTCATTAGATTAAAAATATTATTTCAAGTGAGGGTAGATATTGACCATTTTTTCTCATTTTCCAGAACTTAAGACTAAAGGCCCAAGGAGGTGTTGCATTTGAAAATCCCAGCTACCTCAGAGAACCTAACCCAGACAACATTGTCAACGTAAGAGATTTCTTTACTTTAAAGTAGACCCATCATGAATTTTCTTTGTTATTCCTTTAATGTGATAAAACAAAATATTGTGTTTACAGGGAACAGTGCCAAATGGCAACGTTGTTGCGAATGGAGAAAACGGAATTGCAAATGGCGTCTCAAACAGCAACGCGTGGAGACAAGAAACACAGAACCCCGGAACGACAATCCCCACAGCGAGGGAAGTCGATCCCTCTCTCTATGAGGAACTGAAGCTCGGTCACGATGGCGCGGGCTTCAAAAGACTGAAGCCATAGCCCGAGGTTCGCCGCTCGCCGCTCCGCTCGCCGCGGCTGTCGTCGCCGCGGGTGGCGCCCAAATACTGAGCGGCGGAAACACCGCGCGCGGCTTTTAAACTCCGCGTGACGTCACTGCACTAGTGCTCTCTCGCTTACACTGAAGCTCAAATAAACTGGTTTTTTCATCACGCGTGGTGTCATACACCAGTTTTCGTGAGCCGTATGTGCTGCCGTGAACTCTCTAAGTACTAAGTAGTGACCATCAAATTATTATTATAGGATTTTATTATTGCGGGTCAGTCCGGGACAGAAGCAATATTACATCAACGTAGACAATGAGACCAAGCCGCGATATGAGCGGAGTGTAGATAAATACAAATATATTTTCAGTACCATACTTAATGTGATTTAAACCAAAAAAAAATGTAACGTAACATTTCATGTAAATATCGATTTCATTATCGATCGTCGTAACTATGAAATCGCTTTTAAATGAATCATCTTTATCGCTATTCCGTGCGCTTTTTACAAAAACATTAAATGTCTTTGCAATTATTGCATTCACAACTTTGCAATTACATTCTTTGCAAAATATTTAATTGGATAAAGAAAACTGGTGTGAAATAGCGCAAATGGTGATTTTTATTTGTTACTGCGGTCGTTAGTGAAATAATTTAGTTTAAAAATAGTGTCAGAGTTTTAAATCCGTAATAATTAGGTCATTCTATAAAAAAATGTGCCTTCGAACAATTTATGAAGTAGGTTTATTATAGTGTTAGTTACCTTTTGGCCCGTTTTTATGTAACTAATGTAAATAAAAACACACATTCCATAAGTACCTAATTGGAAACTACAAGTTTTTGTAAAAGGATAAGATGCAATTTTAACAAAACCCCGGACTTATATAAATCTAATTTAATTAATTCCTGTGTGTTAAATTAATCTCTTAAGCGAAAGTCAATTATTTGCACTTATCTGGAATCTGCAATCTTTGGAAACGCATTCATATTTTTGTTATTAGTGCAATAACAAAAATATTAATTTGGCCGTGGTTTGTTAAAATTGCGAAACTATAAAATTAAAAACTTTGGAAAAAATATTACTTATCATAATCACACTATGTACTGATGATATTTTGATTGTCATGATATGACATGACTCGCGTTTTTGAGTTGCTGAATTTCCGGTTTTGCTACTCTATGCCTAAGAGCGATCACGCACTCATCCGATCCGAATCCATGAAAATGCGGATATAAAAAATATCTACTTCATTATGTCATAAGTTATGTCATACCATACAAATAGTTCTATGCCAATTTCAGGACGTACTTTCTCGGACTCGGATCCGCCGTTCGGCGGTTACGCACTCATCCGATCCGAGTCCGTGAAAATACGTTCCTTTTTGTTTTATATCCGTATTTTCACGGATTCGGATCGGATGAGTGCGCGATCGCGTGAGTGCAGTTTCAGTGTTCAGCATACCTATCTATGTCAAAGATTTATAAAACTCCAGATAGACAGAGCTCATACACTCATGTTTTAAAAAGTGAATACAGAATCGTACGCTTGTGTGTTGACACGCATACAAACGCATGGCGGAATACAGACCTTACTGCTTGACGTTAAGATTTTAAACACAAGAACTACAGAGACTAGTGCTATCTCGCTCGGAATTCGCGTGTACAAAAATGGCGCGTAGGCAACGACCAATAGTGGACGCTCGCGCGCTATGATTGGCTGAGATATTTTCGCGCCATTCAAAAATAAAGGGCCCCATAAACGGTACGATTGATCTTTACGATCCGTCGTTTCAGACTCATCGAAACGAATCGATAGTGATTTACTTAATCGAAGACGATATCGGGAATAGCAACAAAAACCCATGCAATCATAAATATCGTAACGATTCATCGACAGTACCTATATGGCTCTTTGCGACCAACGATTCGATTTTTATCATGCGAATACTCATTTCTTAACCCACACTTTTCAAAGCTTTCTTCTTTCTTCTGTGCCAAAATAAAGTTACCGCCTCATTAGTAAGGAAAAGAACTTCATTTTCCATTTTATATGGTACATATTGAATTATTCGAGCGCGTCTTTGTCGTTCCACAACAAGTAAATGAACAAGTAAATGATCGATCGTAACGACCAATCGTTTCGTGTGTGTACGGCATTTTTGAAGCGATGGATCGTCATGATTTTCTTAGGATTGATCGAAGCGACCGAACCATATATGGGGCCCTTTCGATTACTGCACATGTACATCGGTGTAACTTATAAAATTCAGTCTATAGAAGTCATTGGCATCACCTACATAGTGTGATAATGATAAGCTGTTGCTCAGCGGATGATGTGATGATAGTTTTTATTAGGGACTTCTTTTTCCTATACTAATAAAATAATTTTAGATAAAAGACGGATGTGATTAGATTTGTAAATAATATTAATAAAAAAATATTTAAGAAATGTATGTGTTTTAATCTATCTCCCTCGTCCCTTAATTTTGTCGACCTCCCTGACATAGTGGTGACCACTGTGGCCTTCTAAGTGGGAGGACCTGATGTCGACTCCCCGCAGTGGCAATTGGGGAATTCACTATTCCTTAATGATGCCCGCGACTGCGTCCGTGTGGAATTAGGTTTTTTAAAAATCCCGTGGGAACTCTTTGATTTTCAGGGATAAAAAGTAACCTATGTCACTCTCCAGATCTTTATCTATACCCATGCAAAAAATCATATCAATCCGTTGCACCGTTGCGAAGTGATTGAAGGACAAACCAACAAACAAACACATTCGCATTTATAATCAGTGTTCTGATTTCTTAATTATCTACGTTATCTACGTTATTATAACTTATCTCTAAGTTATCACTTCGACCAAACCTACCGGCAAAGTCAATGATCATCAAGCGATTTATTCGGTAGGTACACCATACGATACCTACCGTGAAGAAACCGATTAGGGGCATGGGTTTATAAAAACTGTCATACCCCTTCTATAGTACACGACAGATCGAGATGGCAATCGGGGTGGGAACGCCCTTCACACCCACACAGCCTCCGCGTTAATTCTTATTTACTAATTATTTGTTCATTAACACATTTTAATTTTTTTGTGTGATGTAACCACAAATACACGGTTTTCAGATTTATTCCTTTACTTATGCTATAAGATAGCACAAGTAAAGGAATAAATCTGAATTACCTACCTACTTACCTGCCAAATTTCATGATTCTAGGTCACCGGAAAGTACCCTATAGGTTTTCGTGATAGACACGACACACAGACAACGAAGTGATACCATAAGGGTTCCTTTTTTCCTTTTGAGGTACGGAACCCTAAAAAAACTGAAATTTTTGAAACTTTTCTTGGCGTAATGATTTAAGTATTGGCAATTTGTAGACAAAGGAATTATTAGCTCATATAATAACGGTGAAACTTTTAATATTTTAAACAATTCCCAACTCATTTTAGCGGCTATGAGAACCTTAATTATGAAAGTTTCAAGTTTTCTTAAGCGTTTTCTAAAGGAATATTACTTACTTAGATACGCAAAATTGTTTGAGAGCAAACACTGGGGCTTTTCCTTTAGTTTGTTTTTACGCGAATAAAACAAAAGATAAAGATAAAACACTCTAAGTACACTTACAAATTACACTCTAAGTACACTTACAAATTACACTCTAAGTACACTTACAAATTACACTCTAAGTACACTTATTATAAATAACAGGTAAGCATAGTACGCGACAGTCGAGATGGCAATCGGAGTACGGGGCAGGGGGGGAGGGGGCGCACCTGGTTAGTGCGGGTGTGCGGGGCGTTCCCTCCCCGATTGCCTTCACGACCTGTCGCGTGCTATAGGTGTGCTCATATAGGGCTACCGCACCCCCTGCGTTTTTTTTAAGTGTTCGATGCGCAGGTGTGGCCGTAGCTTTATATACAATATAATATTTAATGTAGCTTTAGTTTTAAGTATGTAATTAATTATCACCACTAGGTATAAATCATCTTACAAATAAACAATTTCGACCACCAGTAAGCGTAACATGTTACCTATTTTGAATAATTAATAATTCGACTTTAAATTAGACTCATTCAAATGTAATATTAATAACTATATATAGGTACTTAGGTACTTTATCAGGTAATCTGATTTCCGTAAGCTTTTAAAATAAGTCCAATCAGCGTCAACTCTGTACAAATAAATCCCTGATTAAGTTAGCGGTCGGAACCAATTTGCAGTTGGAACCAACCAATTTTCATTTAAGCCATTTATAATCGACGCTGGCCATATTTTCTTTCTTTTATTGAATCTCTCTGAGATGTCATATTACTAGAGTGTGCAATTTTCCACAAAAAAGCCTCGATCTGACTTCCCTCCTCCTCGTTGGTTAATAGTTCGGTATCCGATCCCGGATATGCACCTCTAGCTTTTCGAAGCTATGTGCGTTTTAAGTAAATAAATATTACTTGCTTTAAGGGTGGAGGAAAACATCGTGAGAAAACCTGCATATAAGTATCTGAGAGTCCTCCATAAAGCGCAGGCCACATTGGGAGACGCGTACGTGGTACACGGCAGAAAGTCCACCTCCACAAAGTCCACATCGACCTTTAGAAGGAGATTTGTAGAGCATTGTCTCTGTCATTGAGACCGACAAAATGTCACATAGGTATGAGTGACAGAGACAACGCTTTACAAAGCCGAAATGTCATTCTAATGGCCGATGTAAGTTCTTTTCGTTCGGTTACTAAGCTACGAATCGCTAGCTTAGTTTAGCTCTGTAGTTCGTGATGTGAACCGAAGAATTAAAAAATAAATTAAAAATTAAAAAAAACCCCCACACAAAAAAACCCTCCAAAACGTAAAACAACAAATTGAAAAGAGCAACCGCCGAGTTTCTTGCTGGTTCTTCTCGGTAGGAAAGGCATTCCGAACCAGTGGTAGATGCATCAGACTATTCGTAAGTACTTGTAAAAGTTTATACGAATAAAAAAGATTCTTATTTTATTTTATTTTTTATTTTATAGACAATGCATAGGCCCTTTAAATAGACCATTTAATCCAAGCCTCGTCGATTTGGCGCACCCCCATAGTGATTCGTTAACTTTAGTTACTATGTAAACTATTCTTCTGACAGTCCCCCGACACGAATTGTTTTACTTTTTAGAGGGTTTTTGTGTCGGGGGTTATTAAATTTTCAATTTAATTTTTATTTCATGCTCTTTATGCCATCGTCGCCGCCTTATTAGAATTTGTCTGGATACTAATAAGTATGTATGGGTCGGATAATAATAACCTGTCTTATTATGCTAATAAGAAAACTAGAAAAGAGTTGATAATCTTCAAACGGCTGAATAGATTTTCTTTCATTATACTTAGCTAAGAACACTCTCGATCAAGCCAGCCACCTTTAAAAAAAAACTAAAAAAAACCGGCCAAGTGCGAGTCAGGCTCGCGCAACGAGGGTTCCGTAATACAGTCGTATTTTTTCGACATTTTGCACGATAATTCAAAAACTTAAAAATAAATAAAAATCTGTTTTAGAATGTACAGGTAAAGACCTTTCATAATATGATACCCCACTTGATATAGTTATCTTACTTCGAAAATTGAAAATACTAATTATTAGTTTATGACCACAATTTCATTTTTTTTTGTGTGATGTAACCACAAATTCACGGTTTTTAGATTTTTCCCCGAATGTCTTCTATGACACCTACCTACCTGCCAAATTTCATGATTCTAGGTCAACGGGAAGTACCCTGTAGGTTTCTTGACAGACAGACAGACAACAAAGTGATCCTATAAGGGTTCCGTTTTTCCTTTTGAGGTACGGAACCCTAAAAACGTCAAGTTTGCAGCAGACTTGAAGCGGTGTCCAGTAAACTTGACGGGGTATGAATTATGACTATCAGTGGGTATATGAGGCCACTGCAGTATTGAAGGTAAACTTGATCGTATGGCCATTGGCCAGTGTAAGTCAACCAGCAAAAATAATTTGGCCAAAAGGAGGGAGGAGGAGGTCGAGGAGGTGCTATTAAGCAGTAGAGGCTCAACTCAGATCAGGGCGCGTTTGGGACCGTAGCTTTAGTTTTAAGTTTACGTAATTCATTATCATCATTAGCTGATATACATTAATAATTAAATTATCTTGCACTAGCTTATGCCCACATTACACAAAGGAGGTTGGAGTTTAGAAGCTATTTTAAACCAGCTATTTAAAAAACCATTAAGATTCAGCAAATACTTATGTAGGGTCTGCTAATTAATGGTGTCTCCGACACTGGCTCGGCAGTGCACGCGAACAACAGCTGTCACTCGTCCACACTCGCCTGCGGCTCGGGTATCACTGACGTAGTAACATTGTCTATGAGCACACGAGACAGTGTAATCAGGTACACTACAACTTATATCATTTTTATACAGCTTCCTTTACTAGATTTTGTAGACACCATCATTTGCCGTCATGGAACAAAATGGCCGCCGGGCGATGTAATGCAACTGAAATGACCATCATTGGCTGATACAGATCTGCTCGAATAATGTTGAACTTATTTTTGGATAATTATGCTGTAATCAGAGAGTTGAGGTCCCACTCAAATTTAAATATCGACAATAACATTGTAATGAAAATATTACAATAAAACTTAAAGCTAGCCTTATTTAATTACTATACAAATTATGCCTGCGCGGAACGATGCCGCAGAATACTGGCTGCATTTCCGCGCTGGACAGCCAGGCTGATCCGTTGCGCAAAAAATGGACCAGCCCTTCTGTCACCAGATGAGGCTATTAATCGCGGTGAAATGTCTCGTATTATAATATTTGTAATCAATGTTTCCAGTAAGTTTCAGTGCTTGATCTTGATGTAGGAAACGAGTATATACGCGACAGGTCGAGATGGCAATCGGGGAGGGAACGCCCCCCACCCGGCTAAGCCCGTACGGGCGAGCGCGGGTGACGTGTATACTCATTAATTTAATACTTTTTGGTTATACGTCCCGCAAATTGCTAACGCCATTTTAGTGACGTCAACACTAGACTGAAGTTTCGAGCTGATGTACCTATATTTTATTTCTGCTGACGTCAAAATGACGTCATTTCGATGTTAATAAGACATGGTTCCAGCGCAATTAGCAATTTACGGGACTTGTACCTATCCCTCTATGCAGAATAATAATCTTAAAGCTATATTTTGCACTCCATAAATCTAATTATGTTATTAATTTAATCTAACACAATTAATTGCACTTAAATAATTTTAATTGCTGTAAAATAATTACAAGAAAATTACCAATTAATCGACATCGACATTGTATTTCGTATTAACTACTTACTCTGTTTAATTCTATACCCGCGTACCATTGATATAAATGACAAGATATGCCCAAGCGAACAAAATTTTTCACGGTTTTGGAACCAAATAAATCAGCGCCACCTCTTAGATACTAAAATGAACGACCCGTTTGAAATCAAGACGTCACTTAGGTTGCATTGGTGCTAAATAAACATTTTAGGACCAATGAGTCGGTGTCATTTTTAACCGACTTCAAAAAAAGGAGGAGATTCTCAATTCGTCGGAATCTTTAATATTTTTTTTATTTTTTATGTATGTTCCCCGATTAAGCTTGTTCAATGGCCCTGTCCTTACGAAGTAATATATAAGTCAATGCCGCGTACCTAACTTTTTATAACATTTTAATCTAAATATACAGGATATATCAGAACTCTAGCAAAAACTTAGCGTTATTGTTATATGTACTACCTAAACACAATCCAATACCAACAACCATTTGCCTCATTTTGTAGTTTTAGTGATTTAGTATTTTTCAAACCAGCAATGTATAGCGTGCAAAACTCGGGTCTATGCCCCGCCTACGACGCGGCATTGACTCCGAGTGACCTACACACGCAACGTTCGTTGACCTCTAGCGTCAGTCAGATGCTTTATTTGCAACTAGCTTATGCTCGCGACTTCATGCGCGTGGACTACACCAAACCCCCTATTTTACTTCCTCAGGGGTTGAATTTTCAAAAATCCTTTCTTAGCGGATGCCTACGTCATAATAGTTAAAATACGCGTTTTGACGTTTGATAAAAAGTAACTGATTTGACTAGTTGTCAAATACCATATTTGGCACGTACCTATTTGGGCTGGACTTTGTTAAGTCAGTCTCATTGCATAAAACTAATAAATATAAAATATTAAAAATAAATTAATTAAAGAGAAAATAGTTTCTATGGAGAATGTGGTTAAGTTACGGAATAGTACCTAACTAAAGTACTTAATGGTAATGAGTATAAAATGTGTTATAATAATTAATAAATAATTTGAATCGATTAAACGATTTGCTGTATAAAATAACTTCATTGTTCATTGTTAATCGCTAAAGAACGAGCCAGAAAACTACACCGTGGAAAAAAGGTTAAGTAGGTGAGCTAAATTATAATGAGGCTGCCTCTCGGCAAGTTCTCTCTAGATCGCTGTGATCTGCCCACGATGCTGGATAATGTTGCTGTAATACTACGAATGGTGACTGTAGGCGATAAAATAAAACACTGGGTTATTCGATACGTGAGACTCGAGAAACTAACTGACTGTTGCCACGATCGCGTGCATTGGCTGACTGCGGCGATGCGCCTATTATAAAATTAATGTGGTCAAAGTCCGCGCGTTCTCGAATCTTCTTTCGTTTATTTAGAAAAATAAAAAGGGAATGACAATAAGGTAATTGCGTCGCCTACAATATCTGCCCCCTTAGTGCTAACTAGTTAGTACTACATACTTTCATGAGGGGACAATAAGGCGACGCGCGTCACCGGCCGACGCAGCGACCCGGTGCGCGTGCGCACATCAACTATACGGACTCGTCCATCCGCGCCCGCGTGGGTCGCACTCACTACGCCGTGCCTCCAGCTGCTACGTTCGAGATTTGGTTCGACTAAGATTACGTAGTCCCCTACCTGTAACGACCTACCCTCCTGGGTCCATTTTTGACGGGGCAGGAGGGTCGGCAGGTATTCACGAACCCAGCGACTCCAAAACATATCCGCCAGGCGTTGTGCTATTCGCCAGCGCTTTCTTAGGCACAGGTCCTTATCATCGTACTTACCGAAAGTAGGTCCATTGGATGATGTGCCTATTAAGAAATGGTTTGGCGTTAAAGCTTCAGGATAGTTAGGATCGGTCGATACGTGAGTTATCGGCCGACTGTTCACCAGCGCCTCCACCTCCGCCAACAAGGTAACGAGCGTGTCCGGGTGCGGTGCACGATGTTTTAGGACTACCTTTAGGGCTGTTTTTACCGTGCGGATCATTCGCTCCCAGGCCCCGCCCATCTCTGGGGCCCCGGGAGGTATGAACCTCCATTCTACTCCTCTGACAGCGCCGTCTTCGTGCAAAACGCTGGTGTTCAGCTCCTCTAGACTGCGTTTAAGTTCAGCATCTGCTGCTCGTAGATTCGAACCATTATTGAGTAAAGGACCAGTGGCAATCCTCGGCGAGCTGCCATCCTCCTGAGCCCAAGGATCGTGGAATCAGCCGTGAGATCCTCGGTTAATTCAATATGAATCGCTCGAACAGTAAGGCAAGTAAAGAGCATACCATACCGCTTAAGTCTTCTGCGACCGACTGTGACTTCGAGAGGGCCAAAAAAATCAACTCCAGAATAACTGAAAGGTCGTCTATTGTGCTGCAGTCTTGCACCTGGTAATTCGGCCATGCGTTGCGGCTGAGGGGTTGCACGTCGGTAACGACAGAACAAGCAACGCGAGCTTATCGTGCGAACAGTAGGTCTGAGCTTTAAAATCCAGTACTGTTGTCGCAACTGATTTACGACGAGCTCGTTAGCGCCATGCAACGCCTTCTTGTGGTGATATTCGACTAAGAGACGGGAGATGCGATGTTGGCCATCCAAAATGGCGGGTCTCATAGTAGCTCGCTCTACTCCACTAACCTTGTCGATTCGGCCACCAACACGTAAAATGCCATCGTCCACATAGGGTGACAACTGCAACAAACGGCTATTATTCGCCAGCGGCTTACCTTGTTTTAAGCAGGCCAGCTCAGCTCCAAATGAGTCAGATTGTCATTTTTTTATTAGTAGTTCTTCTGCCTCCTTCATTAGAGAAACATCAAGCTTCCCATCTTTACGCTGGCATTTTCTAATGAAGAACAAAACCCTGGCGGTGGCGCGTACGAGAGTGATCCAACTAGAGATGTTGTTTTCATTAGGCAAAAATAACTCCGAGCGGTCACTACTTACCGCATGTACAGACCTCTCTTCACACTTAACCTCCTCCGCCAGTTTGGTGAACTTGCGATCCTTGGGCCAATCCTCTTCAGGACGACGTAAGAAAGAAGGACCTTGAAACCAAGCATCAGAATACGTAAGCGGTGGAGAGTCTTCCCTCGTAGCTAAATCAGCCGTGTTAAGTTTAGTCGGTACGTACCGCCACTCGCACGATTTAGTTATATCGTCGATCTCGCCCAAACGATGAGCGACGTAAGGTTTGTAGTTGCGTGGATCACTGCGGATCCATTGCAGTACAGTGCTGGAGTCCGACCAGAAGTAACGTTTAGTAGGCCTCGTGTCTTTGTGCTCGGCTTCAATAGTTCTCGCTAAGCGCGCCCCTAAAAGCGCTCCTTGAAGTTCGAGCCTAGGTATAGACACAGGCCGCAGCGGACTAACCCTGCTCTTACTAGCAACAAAACATACAAGAACGCGTCCGTCCGAACGTTTAAATCGCCAGTATATTACAGCCGCGAACGATTTGGTGGAAGCGTCACAAAAAATATGCATTTGTCGCTCTAAAATCTCATTATCGTTACCTGATGGCTCATTCGGTGCATAACATTCTGTCCACGCGCCCGCGTCACTGTAGCAGCGCGGAATGCGGAGCGCATCGAGGCGCTTCAAGTCATTCAGCCAGCTCACCCATGCGGTATGCTCGTCGGGTTGGATGCGGCAATTCCAATCGACGCCACTTCGGTGTACATTTTGAAAAATAATCTTACCTTTTATTATAAATGGAGATAAGAAACCATGCAAGTCATACACAGACCTAATAATACTGAGCATTTTTGCTTTAGTAGGCGGTTCGATTCCGTCTAAAATATTTTTAGGTACTCGATCTAAAGAAATTTTAAACCCAAACGAATCATCGCTCGGATACCACATCAAACCGAGTGTGCGCTCCATGGTATTATTAGATCCGTGTTTGAACTCGATTGCAGTCGGCGCGAGCGCCTCGGGAGGTATCGTCTGTAGCACTTGTTTACTATTACTCGACCAGCGCGTTATTTCGAACCCACCCTGCTTATGAATCATCGTGATGTCTCGCACTAATTCTATAGCCTGACTTTCGCTGGCGCATGAATGTAAACAATCATCCATGTAGTGATTGTTAACTATGACGTCGACTGCTTCGGGATACAAGTCTTGATATTTTAGCGCATTTTTATTTTTAATATACTGCGCTATGAAAGGTGAACAGGTGGCGCCAAAAATCAGACTTTCCATGGCACAAACTTTAATTGGTGCATCTACATTTTTTTGCCATAAAAATCTTAAAAGATTTTGATCTTCGCGCCTAATTTTTATTTGTAGAAACATTTCTTTTATGTCTCCTATCAATACAAATGCATGTTCGCGAAATCTTAACATGATGCCGAGTAAAGAATTATAAAGGTCTGGGCCAGTTAACAGGAGGTCGTTTAGGCATACACCTTTCACCTTTCCAGCACAATCGAATACTAACCTGAGTTTACCGGGCTTGTTGGGGTTTTGAACCCCAAAATGTGAGAGATACCATACGTGACTAGCCGAAAGTTCTTCATCATCTAGTTCTCGAGCATAGCCGCTAGTGAAGAGTTTCTCCATCTCTCGCCGATACCTATCAGCATACGCGCTGTCTGCTTGGCATTTTTTTATTATGCCGCGCAAGCGAGATCGTGCGTATTCATAACTATCGGGCATAGTAAACGTTTCCTTGCAAAAGGGTAAACCTACCTCCCATCGTTGACCTAAATATCGAGCTGTAGAATCCAATATTTCTACGGCTCTTAAGTGTGCCTTATTCTCTCGGCGTAAGGTCGAAATTCCTATGGAGTCCAATTCGAACGATTGCTTTATTAACTCGTTCAATTCATCGATGTCGCTGCTTACCTTTGTGTCAACGCTGTCGAGGAAAAAGGTGTGACCACTTACCGGCGAGTGAGTGCGACCGAAGCAACCGTGAATAGACCAACCTAGGCGACATTTGGTGGCATAAGGCTCATTTTTACCACCATGTAATATTTCTAGTGGGGCTAAAAGATAATAATTGTCCTCCCCTATTAATAATCTAGGAATAACACATTCTTTACATACAAATTGTCTTATATCTAACAAATGTTTACATTTTAGTTCATTAACAATAGATAAATTTTGCATAGGTAACTTAAGCTTATTTATTTGCCTAAACATAACGTTATAATATTTAGTATCATTACAGTTTGAGATTTTTACATTAATTTTAGGACAGTTGTCTTGATACACTTCTAGACCGAAAGCATCCACTAATTTTATAGGTTCAGACTTACAGCTATTTAAACCTAGCTCTTTTGCAAGTTCTGCGTCCATCATTGAGACTGCCGCTCCATCATCGAGCAAGGCATACGCACTCACAATTTTACCACTAGCACCACACAAATTGACTTTGACTACCTTTAACATCACGTCACACTTTGGCGCGGAGGCGTGAGACCTTGCGGCCTCGTGCTGAAACTCGGAGTCCTCCCGCGGCTCGCTGACGAGGGCCACGGCGGCGCTCGAGCTGTGGCTCGAAGTCGGCGTCTCGTCTTGCTCGAGCGCCTGCCGTGGCTCAGCTGCAGGTGCTGGCGTTTGGCTCTTTGGCTTTTTGAAGTGCAACAGCTCACTGTGTGGCAGCCCACAACTATCTATACTGCAAAGAGGAGCAGGGCACGCGCTACGCTCGTGCTTCTCGCTTAGCAAGCACCCAAAACAATAGTTGTTGTCTTTTACGAATCGCCATCTTTCTTTGCGCAAAGCTCTTTTAAAGATTCTGCAATCTGGCAGTGAATGTATTCCTTTCTTGCAAAATTTACATTTGTTATCTGAGTTAGAAGATAAAAGTATCGCGCGAGATTTTCCTTCAAACTTTTTGTCTGATGTAGTGGATTCGAATTTCTTATGAGTGATACCCACCACGGATATCATTTCTGCTTCTTGTTGTAAAAACCTCGCTAACAACTGTAATTTCGATGCGCCCTTGTTTAACCTTGGGAAAGCGTAGTCCGCCCATCTCGAATAAATGACGCTAGGTAGCTTTGCGACAACCGCAGCGGCCAGCTCTGGGCTTCTTAAATAGTCATCCTTGTTTAGGGCTTGTAGTATGGATACACAATTATTAATTTTAGTAGAAAATGTTATTAAGTCATTTTGATAGTTGTTTGATAAAGGCGCTAGCTTTTTAATTTTATATGTTAAGTTTTCTATAATGATGTCAGATTGCCCAAACCTCAGTTCCAGCGTTTTTATGATATCTTCTGGAGACGTGTTCCCGATGAGCAGGTCAGTAACCGCTTCCTTGGCGTCGCCCTTCAACGCCCGGCGTAATCTCCATAGGTTCTCTGAGGCTGTAAACTGACACACACGAGTAGATTCTTCGAAGGCACTTTTAAAATGCAGCCATTCGATGCAATCACCGCTGAACGTTGGCAGGTCCCTGGGAGTCGCCAATCTAGTTAGTAGTCGGTCTTCTTTAGAGGAGGGCGAAGCAACCATTATGTCCTTAAGAGCCTGGGCCACTTTAAGGAGGCTGTCGACCGGCATTGAAGAGGCGAGTAACTGATCATCTGCTGCCAGCTGTGCCGTCTGTGCTGCCGTCGCTGCTGCCGCCAGTTCCGCCTGAGGAACCTGTGACGGCTGTGCCTGGCTGTGCTCCAACCACTCTTCCACATGTGAGCGACCGCTTCGACTGGAGCCGCTGCGCGCTTTTACGTCCGCTTCGTCGATGGCGGCTATGTCCGCCTCCAGTTTCCTGTTTATTAGGTCCAGTTCGATTCGAGCCCTGGCCTGAGCAGCTTCCAGCTCCAGCTGCTTTCTTCGGGCCGTTGAAGACCGTCTGGTCGATGTGGACATATTACAAGGAGAAACACTGCGCGGCGTAATGTTGCTTTTAGCGCGACGTGGCAGAAAATTCTCGTCTTTTTCGTACGCGAGCATTTGTTGAGAAACGGTCTCAAGTCTGTTACGTAACTTTTCCCGGTCTTTAATAGATATCGGTGGTGTACTAAACATCGCTGATAATAATTAGATTTGGCTCGGAAGGATCAGATTCGAATGTAGGCGATAAAATAAAACACTGGGTTATTCGATACGTGAGACTCGAGAAACTAACTGACTGTTGCCACGATCGCGTGCATTGGCTGACTGCGGCGATGCGCCTATTATAAAATTAATGTGGTCAAAGTCCGCGCGTTCTCGAATCTTCTTTCGTTTATTTAGAAAAATAAAAAGGGAATGACAATAAGGTAATTGCGTCGCCTACAGTGACGATCAATATCGACAAACGTTACACTAAACGTAAGTTCAATTATTATTAACACAATAGACTTATGATTAGAATTAAAGATAAAATTAAACGCAGATAATTGCGCAGATAAAATTATTACAAAACGAAAATCGAACTCAGGAGATGATACAAAGAAAAGTTAACTTCGGTCCAATTGTTACGTTTATATACAGGAACTTTAGAAAGAGATTTCTGCTTCATAGAGCGTCGTCTCTGTCACTCATGCGTATGTTACGTTTCGTCGGTCTCAACGACAAAGACAACGCTCTACGAAGCCGAAATATCTTTCTAAAGGTCGATGTGCAATATTTCCTGATGTAAAATAATGAGAATGAACAATTAAGAAATCACTGATATGAATAAGACAGAACGATATAATAATTATTATTTGAACAAAAACCAAAATAATCATTTCTTTAAGACTTTATCCTAAGTCCGGTCCAGCCCCAACGGCCTCCTGAAGGTATTTTCAGACAGGATCGACTGCCAGTACTTGAATCACTGTTGTATGATTCACGTGCTGGCAAATCGATCCTGTCCTAATTTAAATAGTTATAGATTTTTTACTAACAAATAGGTTTAAGTTTCGTGTAATTACTAACACTAATATTAATAATTACTAACAATTAGGTTTACGTTTCGTGTAATTACTAACACCAATATGATCCTTGTTGGTCGAAATAAAAACATTTTATTTATTTTTTTATTTATTTTTTTATTTCAGGCATTCCCTTGATCTATTACTTCATAGTGTTTGTTGCCGCCGCTGGTTATATCTACGTGTACATATTCTCGATGTTCTGGTTTGTATTTATCCGATGTAGAGAGACAGGGGACTTCGCAGCTGCAGCTGTAGTGTTCTCTCTGGGCACCAATAGCGAAACCTGTGCCACCAAGTTATTGTTCATGGTCATTAACAAGTAAGGCTGCCTGTCCACTGGTATAGAGCGGAGCGGAGATCAGTTGACCGATCAGAGTTTTGTCAGATGACGGAATAAATTATCACGTTATTCACCGACATTCTGATTGGTTTGCTCAACACATCTCCGCTCCACTCCGCACCAGTGGACAGGCAACTTAAGTATGTATTCTTTGTACTGCTTTTAAATTAAAAATCTAATCTGATCTAAATTAGCCTTTCTCTAGGTACTGTTTCTCGCCTAGTCAATGGCCATCGTTCGATTTCTTCAGAGCTCCCTATTCCGCACCTCTTCGGGCTACTTATGCCACGCTGGCATTAATGATTTTAGACAGGTCCAGAAAGAAGAATGCCCATGTACGGGAGCGGTGTGTAGGCTCGACCGTACCAAAGGGAGATCTCTTACCGAGCGGTTGACGTGCTCGGTAGAGCCAGCTGGGCCGACGCGCGACGCGACGGTTGTACTTGAAACTTCTATAATCGTAATATATATAGCTGCTAGAAAGAATTCATTTGGAGGAAAAATATGTAGAGAGCTAATAATTGAGGAGGAGACGGGTGAAGAGCACGGCGAGGGTATTGAAGATAGGTGGGGATGCTCGAACAAAAATAATTCGAAACCTCATCCAATTGCTATAAAATGTTTCGAATAATCGCTAAAATAATTCTAGTTACTTATAACAAAGCAAATTTAAAAAATATAAGTACACAAACTAACATCAGATAAATCTTTTAAGAGATACGGTGCAAGGGATAGTACAGAGATATTTAGAATGTGACTCTAACGTAGTGCCAGGTTCACGATTTTCCAAGAACCTGCGTACAAAATTACGTGACGTAAAGAAGAGAGTCATTATTGCATGGTCTAGCCTCATATTGATAGGTT
Organism: Maniola hyperantus; assembly: GCF_902806685.2. Lineage (NCBI taxonomy): Eukaryota > Metazoa > Arthropoda > Insecta > Lepidoptera > Nymphalidae > Maniola > Maniola hyperantus. The sequence goes on along the minus strand of NC_048554.1, from coordinate 1,277,963 downwards.
TGGCGTATGTTTTACGTCCATTCGTTTTGCCTGGACGACATTTTACAGAGGATTTGTACGTAATATACGGTAAGAAAACATTTGTCTCAAATGTTTCAGTCTTTGTCTCTTTTTATATTGTCTCATTCATCATTATTAATTTATAGGTCTAGAACCAATGATAGAAACTCCAAATTACGAAATAGCATCAACATTCATGACAATAACCATATGCACAGGTGTTTATACTTTAGCTGGAGTCACTGCCTTCATTTTAGTTATCATCGGCTACATTGAAGCTCAAATACTAGCACTGAGCGATGAAATGCTAACTCTTTGGGAAGATGCTGAAAAACATTATGAAAACTACATTGAAACAAATAATATCAATAGCTCAAATAATCGTGTAGAGGGGGATTCTAACATCAATGGTGTTGACCATAAAACGCAAACTATCAATACATACATCAACAACCGACTGAAGAAAATAATAACTTTTCATATAACAGATATAAATCTCTTAAACGATTTCGAAGCCGTTTTCAGAGTAACAATGGCTATTGAATTCGGTCTCATAGTTGTAGGTATCGTATCAGAGCTTCTTGGGGGTATAGAAAACACTTATATAGAACTCCCATATACGTTTCTGCAAATATATATGGATTGCTATATAGGACAGAAAGTAATAGATGCCAGCAATATATTTGAAAAAGCAGTTTACAATTGTAATTGGGAAAACTTTGACAAAGCAAACATGAAAATTGTCCTAACCATGCTGCAAAGTTCTCAGAAATCGCTGAAGCTAACAGCAGGTGGATTAGCAATACTAGATTATGTTTGTCTAATGGCAGTGATCAAATCTACTTACTCATTTTATACTACTCTACACTCTACTATTAATTAAATATTTAAAAATAAAACATTTTTATCAGCACATTTTATAAACTAAACTTATTGACCGATATCACATAGCTCTGCACAATACACAATAGCACAAAACAGTTATAAAAGTTATTCGTTAAATATTTGAATCAGATAAGTTAACATACTAACAAAAGGTCATAGAAAATCGATTACGTAAACAAAAGTTTTCAAAGAATCAACAATAATTGATACTTCTACAAACTGTTGATTAGTGTCATACTGTGGATGTCTAGAATAAATAATTAGTACGAACATGTTAGTCACAGTTGTCGTTTATTGAATCCGGTGAGTTCAAACACAATAAACACTTATTTTCAAAATAAATTATTATCATAAAAATTATATATCATAATTTTATATAATTTTGATTTTTCACAGGTAAACAACCATTGAACACTTTTAAACATGAAACTTCAGGACATGTGGGCAACTCTTCGAACATTTAGTTTGGCTGAAGATAGTTTTCCGATGATAATAGAAAACGTCGCTTTTTTGTTGAAAATAATGACAGTAAATATCTACAAACGGGATGATATAAGTTAGACTTATATTACTTATTATATTTTATTAAGAACCCTCTCCCAATATTTTATTAATTTAACAACAATTTCCCATTGCATTTATCCTATTTCCTTCACTTCAAGATTCACTATCTTTCATTTTCACAATGTAACTATCGTTTTCATAGATATATCCTGGTTCTACTACTTCACATCAATCGTCGGCTGTTTTTGCTATTCCTACGTTTACATCTTCTCTATGTTTTGGTTAGTGTTCTTCCGCTATACGATACCTGAGAACTTCATTGCGATGACTGTGGCCATATCACTCACCACTTGCAGTGTCACTTCAGTTACCAAAATTCTTTTTATGAAGTATAACGTGTAAGTATTCTAACTATTCATTTCGTTAATTAGGTCTCCACTAGGTGTACGGACGACATCAGACGAGTCGCAGGGAGCCGCTGGATTCAGGCGGCGCAAGACCGTGGCGTGTGGAAGTCCCTAGGACCTATGTCCAGCAGTGGACGTCTATGTTGATGATGATGATGATGATGTTAATCAAACCGATTCTGCATGGGTAGGAAGTAAAGGGAAGCAAAAATACTAATTTATACTTTCTATTATCACAGAAACCACATACAAGAGATTGTTGAAAATTTTTTAACATTTGATGCACAAATTGTGCAAAAAACTAGATTTGCAATAAACTTACGAAAAAATTTACGATTGGTCAAGAAACGAGCTCTTTTTATATGGGTTTTTCTATTATCAAACTGTGCAATATATATGATGATTCCCTTTTTAAGACCTGGCCGACATTTTACACAGGATTTATACATCATCTATGGTAAGAGAGATTATATTTTGCCATTATAAAAATAAGTATCTCCAATAAATAAAGCAGAAGAAAGAAAAGACGTTTATTTATAAAACTGTGAAAATAAAGAAAGAAAAAACGTTTATTTACTTTTATATAAAATAAAAGCTGTATTTCACCAATTTTCAAATAACTTCATCAGCACTAAGGTAGATGTATGAGGTAGAAAGTCCATAACTTGAACACTACCACACTCTTCCTCATCCAGCCACTTTTCGTCATCCTCGTGTACAAATATTCTTATTATATTAAATACATATTTTTGTTTAACAGGTTTAGAGCCAATGGTGGAATCGCCGAACTATGAAATAGCAAGTACCTTGACAACAATAGGTATAACATATGGAGTATGCGTAATGGTAAATGTAGCCGTGTACGTTATAGTAATCCTCGGTTACAATGAAGCACAATTCTATGCAATAAGTGAAGAGTTAAAAAACCTTTGGGATGATAGTCAAAATTTCTACAAGAAAATAAAGCACCAGATACAATATAATAAAATATACGCCATAAACATAAGAGAAAAAATTGTAAACGAATACATACGAATTCGTCTGAAAACACTAATACATTATCACGTTACAAATGTTAATCTTTTCAAAGAAATGAGTTGCCAATTAAGTGATATACTCGCTATTGAATACAGCATAATGGTTATTGCTATAATAGCTGAACTACTCGGAGGATTAGAAAACACATATCTACAAGTGCCGTATACCCTCGTTCAAATATCTATGGACTGTCTTTCTGGACAACGGTTAATAGACGCTTGCCATGAACTTGAAAATTCCTTGTACAGTTGTGAATGGGAAAATTTCAATGTGTCCAATCAAAAAACCATTTTATTGATGCTCTTGATTTCGCAAAAGACTCTTATGCTGTCAGCTGGTGGAATGACGAATTTGAATTTTAGTTGCTTAATGATAATATTGAAGTCTTCATATTCAGCTTACACTACTTTGAAATCTAGCATTCAGAATTAATAAAACACTGAAAAATATGTTCTATATTTCTTTTTCTCTTCTTAATAAACAATCATCATCATCATCGTAATCTTCATCAACCCAGGCAGAGCATGAATCTCCTCTCAGAATGAAAAGAGTTTGGTAATAGTCCACCACACTGGCCAAGTGTGGATTGTCAGACTTCAAACACCATTTGAGAACACTATGGAGAACTCTTAGGGATCCTTTCCTCAAGATGTTTTCCTTCAACGTTATTAGCAAATGATATTTGATCGTTTAAAACACACATTCTCCGAAATGTTATAGGTGCGTGCCTGGGCTCGAACTACCGACCCCCCGAATAGGAGGCCAGGGCCAGCATCTGAACTAACACTTAATAAACAAACCAGGCACAAACATAAATTCCGTGTGTCATGTCTAAGATTCCCGCAGTAATCACGAAATCAGGGTCATAACATTAATGAATTTTATTTTTTACTTGTAACATTGTTCATATCGTGTCAGAATTGTCGTGTATTTTTAGGAGCGCAAGTATGCGTTTTTAAAAATATTAAACCAAAGTAATATAAAAAGAGTTCGACGAATCGACCACTTTTTGTCCCTAATTATACGGTATGGCTCAGCAGAGAAAACTTTAAAAAAATCAATTCACATAGAAAATACTAGAACTAGAAGTACTTACCACGAATATTTCCGTTTTTTGAGAAGTAGTGCAAAATAGTTTATTTAATTACTTGCTGATGTCCGCGACTTCGTCCGCGTGGATTTACGTTTTTCAAAATTAAAAATTATTTATTAAATATGAAATAATAAAATTTTCTGTCAAATTGGAGCAGCCTGTATACGCGTTATCCAGTATATTGGACCGAGCTATGCCGAAGTGAGCCGGGCCGCATTGCGTTGGTCTCGGGAGAATGACTTTTATCGCTATATACCGTCAAGTCATTTTATCGAGATCGGCGCTGTGTGGCATGGTGCAGTTTGGCGTGGCGAGTTCCAACTCGTATGCAGAAATTGTAACTTTTTTACGCGTACATATTTTATTTTAAAACTACCTACATTATGTTCATAATATGCACAATACTTACCTAGAATATCAGACTAAGTACTAACGGCAGAGGAATGTGCAGTGCTCAGACAAGCCACCAAGCGCTTACGAGCACGAAGAAACCAATATTGTAAGTGGTTTTTTTTTGTGTGGAAATAAATAAATTAATAAAAATCCCGCGGGACCCCTTTGATTTTCCGGGATAAAAAGTAGCCAATGTATTAATCTATCTCCATTCTAAATTTCAGCCAAATCCGTCCAGTAGTTTTTGCGTGATTGAGTAAGAATCATCCAAACATTCACATTTATAATATTAAGTAGGATTAAAAAGTGAACACAGTGAACGCAAAATGACGCATCTGGTAATATATATAAAGCATAAAGCTGAGTAGTTTTAAGCAAAAAAAAAAGGAAATGTCTTACCGTCGTCTGTTACACCAAATCTAGATGGTCCAAGGTTCAATTACTATAAGTATTATACAAAGAATCCGACTGGCTGCTAATGCTGAGGCTACTTAGATTATCCTTTCTTAGCTCATTTGTATTTAAATTGCCGGTAACCTTGATAATCCGTCCACATCCTCATCGATACCATTATTAACAGAAAATTAGTAGGCCTTGCTAATAAAATGACGTATTAAAAATACATGGCGGACCATGTATTTTTAATACGTCATTTTACTGTCGATGCATTTGCTAATAGGTCTCCCGCAGTCCTGCGTCTGACTTGGGTAAGAGAAGACGGCATCTGTACTCCACAGAATATTACAATAAGCAGCTGGCGAGGATCGTACTGCACTAAGATAAACAGAAAAGGTCAAGTTACTTCTGTGAACGCCCGTTTATATTCTTCTGACCAAAACAAATTTCTTGTCTCTTTTTTCATAACTCATACGAATTACAGCAGGACTAAAAAACTTAGCACACAAAGAACAACGCCCAAACATAGAAAAAAACTTCGTGGGTCAAAATTATGTAAGTGGCATCCTCATCACATCACATCACCATAGGACACCTGCCATTTGGTCGATAAGCATGCAGGACAAATCCAACGTACTGAAGCATTCTGCACGATATATACACTTTCCACTAAACAGGATACTCTCCGAATCCGTGTTACAATATGCCGCCACGTCTTCCCACATTAAGCCACTTAGTAGCTGTAACTGCTGTAAAAACCTATGGCCACATTAAGCTTTTCCATAGTAAGAATTAAGGTTCACCCAAAAAAAAAAACAGCTACCCTGTCTATCTATATTAATTAGTGTGATATCATCCAAATATATAAGAAGGCAAGGTGGTGACTCCTGTATTCTTTCCAGTTATGGTATCAAGCAACACGTTAAATTGAAAGGGACTCAAATACCAACCTTGGTGGACACCAATTGTAAGTGCGAAAGTATACAACTACGGTCCTATCGATAGACTAAGGAATTCAGGTACATTACCTCTGATGATATCAATATAGAGTTCAAGTGCGCCTTTGGATCTCAGTGCTCATCTCAGACCCTTCGAGGCACACAATCAAAGACATTTTGTAAATCCAAAAATACGAGATGTAAAATTTAGTTTCTTTCCTTTTGTGTCTCTTCATGGAGACTGTGTGAGAGCAAAGATGGAATCCATCGCACCGCAGACAAGTTGGAATGGACAGCACAATCGCCTCGATTCGATAGTGCGCTTAAAAAGTTTCATTAAACATTAGTTTAATACCGCGGTAATTAGCAAAGTTCTGTACATTCTCTTTAACCTTACACGCAGGAATAATAATGCTCAATCTTCAAGGGTCTGGAATTTTCGGGGTGTTCAGAATGCGGTTGAAAATTTCAATGAAAAAGTACACGCCATGTAAGCATTACAATTTTCATTGGACCGTTGACCGTCGAGAACAACTGCTTCATACGGTGAAGACGCATAAGCATCTCGTCAGACGACGAGTCGAGATGTTGTGTAGTATTAAGAAGCTTCAGGAAATATTCGACTCATCTCTCCTTTCCCTTGGCTTTATTGTAAAGCAGGATTCCATTGGGGTATTTTACATAGAGTATAGACAATAGACATGTTATTACTGACATTGGTTTTGCATTTTTTACCAGCGTATTACATGATCTTCTATATTACTCTCTATCGCTCTCTCAATCTCTCCCTTTATTCCCCTTAAATCAAATTGAGACTCCTTGTTTCTATAACAACCTATGACCTTCACGATTAACTTTTATTATTCCCCACATTACACACACAAACAACAAACTTTAGAAGGAAACGTAAAAAATACAAAAGAACACTCACGAAAGAAGCTAAATACCTACTTAAATATTTCTGAATAAGACTAGGACGAAGTAGCAACAGATTAATATTACTATTTTGTCGACTAACCAACAGAACTAAAAATTAATCTCATTTTTTGTCTTAGATTCTTACATTTTAGCTGAATCGATCTTCAAAATTGAAAATATGTGGGCAATTCTTCGAAAATTTAGTTTGGATGACGCTAGTTTTCCGACAATTATAGAAAACATTGCTCTTTTGTTACGAACAATGACTGTAAATATCTACAAAAATGAACGTAAGACTAATTTTATTTGTTAATATTATTCACTAATTTAACTCTTGAAAAGAAGACATGCTGTCTACTATTCATGAATAAATATCCTATATTCAAAGGTATGTTATGTTTATCAAAGGTACATCTTGGCTCTACTGGGTTATAACGATTGTCGCTGGAATATGCTACTTCTACGTTTTCATCTTCTCTCTGGTGTGGTTAATCTTTGTCCGCTATTCAATAACTGAGAACTTCATTGCGATTACTATTGTTATATCACTTGCCGCTGGCAGCCACACTTGCATTACAAAACTTCTATTTATGCTGCTACACGTGTAAGTATATTCAAGTATTTTCAGGTTTCCATATCTCCAGAGAAAAAGGAACCCTTATAGGATCACATTGTTGTCTGTCTGTTTATATGTCAAGACCCGTAAGGGGAAATCAAAATTTATAGGGTACTTTCCGTTAACCTAGAATCGTGAAATTTGGTAAGTACCAATGCCTTTTTTTACTATAGGCAAAAAAACCACAATCACGCATGATGGAAAGTGATGTAGCCTTATAGCACAAGTAAATGGAAGAATCCGAAAACCTTGAGTTTGTGGTCACAATAAAATTGAAGTATTATTTCTTGCACGATGGTAGTTATTATGGAAACCTTCGAATGCGAGTGCGACTTGCACTAGACCCACGGAACAGAAAAAACTGTTTTTTCTGTTCCGTGACTAGACCGGTTTTTAAGTTAACCTACATCAACCAGAAATGATAGACTATGAAATGATGTACAACTACTAATTTTAAACTTTCTATTAACACAGAGACCACATACAAGAAATTGTTCAAAAGTATTTAATATTTGACGCACAGATTATGCCAGAAACAAGATTCGCAATAAATTTACGAAGAAACCTACGCGTTGTCAAGAAACGAGCTGTTGTTATTTGGATATGTCTTATAGCAAATTATGTAATATACATGTTGATTCCTTTATTAAGGCCTGGCCGTCATTTGGCTGAAGATGTATACATCCTCTAGGGTAATTTATTTGACTATAAACATTATCTTTAGAGAAATAACTCTAGCGCGCTCCCCAACCCTTTCCACACAAACGTAGCTTGGTTCCTATTTGGACGGTGTATTTGGATATTAACCAATGAAATTTTGTAGACAGCTTCTAGAAAATATTTCTGTGTCTGTCTGAGTTTTACAGATTTCCGTAAAAAGTGTAAGTAATTTCAAAGTCACTTCGGCTCAAAGATTTGTATATTATTTGATATATAAACATCAACTATCAGTCGAGGCTCAGATGGTACGGGCACGTAATGCGTAGGCCCAGCGATTATGTGGTGAAAAAGTGCCTTTCCATGCTACAAGAAAGAGGGGTAGGGGTCTTCCCCTACCCCTCTTTCTTGTAGCATGGAAACTACCTGGATGACAAATGTCCAAAGGGACATGAAACGCCTCGGTCTCAATGACGAAGACGCGAACACACGCTCTACATGGCGCCGCATGATAAGGAAAGCCGCCCCGCGTAACGGGATAAGGCGAGGACAAAGAAGAATAAACATCAACTATCAAACCCGTGGAGCTTTAAAACTACTTACACATTTTTTACAGAAATCTGGCAAACAACTATCACAGATATTTGTTTCCAGAACGTGTCTATAAAATTTCATTGAATTTGATTGGTTAATATTTAAATGAGAACCAAACTACGTTTCCAGATGGGAAGCGCTGAAGAGCGCACCAGAGCTAATTCCCATATTGTTTAAACTCCATTCCATTGATTATACTCTCAATTTAACTATAATTTAATATGCCAACTGTTATAATATCATCTTTTGTATACACATTATGTGAATAAAGAATCACTTTTATATTGGAAAAAGATTGAATTAAAACCAAGTTACCTACTCAACTACAGAAATTAACTGTGCTATTTCCACTTTGATTTGTAGTATTTTTAGCAAATGTCTTTATGTTCTGCAGGTTTAGAACCTATGCTGGAGTCGCCTAACTATGAAATAGAATACATCGTGTTCATCATTAGTTCAGGCTTTTGTGTATACGTAATGGTAAATGTAGCCGTTTACGTTATAGTAATCGTCGGTTACAATGAAGCGCAACTTCATACCTTAAGTGAAGAATTAAAAATCCTTTGGGATGATACTCAAAACTTCTATAATGAAGTTAAGCACAAAATACATAATAAAGTACACGCAATATATCTAAAAGAAAAGATTGAAAATGACTATATACGAAAACGTCTAAGCACTATTGTGCATTATCATTCTACAAACATTCATCTTTTCCAAGAATTTAATAACGAAATTAGTAAAACTTTGGTCGTCGAATACAGCATAATGGTTTTTGCTATTATAACAGTTTTGCTTGGAGGATTAGAAAATACATATCTACAATTGCCATTTGTCTTCGTACAAATATTTATAAACTGCCTTTCTGGACAACGACTAATAGATGCGTGTCATGGATTTGAAAATGCCATATACAGTTGTGAATGGGAAAATTTTAATGCTTCTAATCAAAAAACTATTCTGATCATGCTCTTAATTTCGCAAAAGACTTTGATACTATCAGCTGGTGGGGTGGCGAATTTAAATTTTACTTGCTTAATGACAATATTGAAGTCGTCATATTCAACTTACACGACTTTAGAATCTAGTGTTAAGTATTAATACTTAAGAATATTTCAGTTCTGAGAGTTTTCCATTGTTTTCTGTTTAAAAATACTTTCTGAAGTTGTCAGAACTATTTGTATGGGAATACTATTTATATGTTATGACATATGACGTAGATATTTTTATATCGGTATTTTCACGGATTTGGATCGGATGAGTGCGTGATCGCTCTTAAGGTGACGCTCGACCGAAATTGCTGGCGCACGTGGTAACCTGTTTGCTTTTCACCTGACATTTGTATGAGAAATGTGAGAGGCACTTTGATTTTCACCGAAATCAAGCGCATGAATAGAGTTTAGGAAAAAAGTGTTTGGAGAAAAAAATACTAAATGTATGTTTGCAATGTAATAATAAATAAATAAACTGAGTATGTCTAATGTTGAAAGAAGTATGTTGTGCATAAAATTAAGCGACCGCCAGAGAAACCTGGATATTCGAAAAAGAACACAGGTTATTGACGCTGCGGAGCTTGCATGTAAACTTAAACGGAGATGGGCGGGCCATGTGGCTCGGGCTAGAGACGGTCGATGGAGTGTGAAGGCCGCGTGGGCGACTGCGCGCTCGCTGGAGGGACGACATCGAGGATGTAGCAGGACCGACATGGACGAGACTCGCCACGGAGAGACCGCAGTGGAGCAGGATGGAGGAGGCCTACACCCAAAGATGGGTACCCAAAATATAAAGAGCCTCAATAGCTCAACCGGTAAAGGAGTGGACTGAAAACCGAAAGGTCGACGGTTCAAACCCCGCCCGTTGCACCTACTCCTATTGTCGTACCTACTCCTAGCACAAGCCTGACGCTTAGTTGGAGAGGAAGAGAAAAGATCTAAATAATATCCTATCCTTTTATATATATTCTTTATATTCGTGCTAATAAGGTTTGTTTTAAATAATAATATTATGTTACATGTTTTAATATTTTTTGATAATTAATACTATTAATGAAAGTAATAATAATGCAATATAAATTGAATAGAAAGACATTACCTAATGTTATATGAATTACACGAATTAAATACTAGAATAATTAAATATATTTTTTTGTTATTTTGTCGCTTGTTTTCGTCTTTTCTGAAATTGCTTAATTTCATTTTAATAAATAATTTAACAACTTTGTATAAATGTAATTGAAGTAATGACATAAGCAATTTATATAGATCTTACAAACTAGACAATGAAATAATTTAATAATGCACCTACTTAGACAATAATTGTAATGTATATTTTTTGGAAATAAATGGCTTATTTATTTTATTTTATGTCTAATGTTAAATTGTTTTAGATTTTTCACACTCCTAATTTTTTTTATTTACGTACGCCCAGAAGGCTCGTAACTTTAAAATCAACACAAAAATTGGAAAATTGATAAAATGGTCCACACACATTAGAGGATGTAAGTATTTCCTAATAATTTTAAACTTAAGATAAATATCAAAATTAAATTGCAAGTATTAATTTTTTTCATCTTTTAAATAAAAGGTAGTGGAAGTCTCAGTGTACCTGCAACCTAATCCTGAGTTCTCTGTGTAACACAGACTTATACTGACACTTATTATTGTGTTGCATTCACTGACTGATTATTATATACTTGCATTTCTGTTTTTTTTTTCATTTAAATTACGGCTTACTCTCGAACAAACGTGTTTGCTTTTATTTTCACCACGCAAGACGATAATTATTATTTAATAATATTCTAATAATTTCTTATTAAGTATACCTATATTTGATATACATAATAATAATAGTTAACAGGTCTAAGGTTGTACAGGATAACATTTTGCCACCATTAAACATGAAACTTAAAGACATGTGGGCAACTCTTCGAAAATTCAGCTTGGCTGAAAATAGTTTTCCGATGATAATAGAAAACGTCGCTTTTTTGTTGAGGGCAATGACAATTAACATCAACAAAAATGATGATAGAAGTTAGTCAATTATTGTTAAGTATGTAGATGATATCGCATTGATTTAGGCTTTTAAAATCCCATAGAAACTCTTCTACTTTTGGGTCTATCTTTAGAATGCAAGCCTTCTCTCTCTCTACCAATCTTTAGGTTCTTGTAATCCCGTCAAAATCAAAGAATTCCCTGGACCAAAAGTAGCCTATGCCATAACTCTGTACCAAATTTATGAAAACCTAGCAAACAGACAGACAGACACCTTGTCACATTTATAATATTAGTATGGAAGTAAGGAATATGAATTTTGAATTTTTACTAATTACCTACCTAAGTATCATTTTAAAGGCTGACCAGAAAAATAAAATACCTCGCCATATTGCGGAACACCCGTGGAACTAATTTATACAAGACCATACAGTGCGACAAGGCTCTCTTAGCACTTGAATGACATTGACAGGGGGGCGTTGTTGGAGAACAAAGGGTTAGAATATTCAAACAAGAACAAAGGGGACACTTGACGGCGAAATTAGTTCCGATTTTCACCACGCGCCAAGGTAGCCTTGTCGCACTGTATGCTTAGTGACGCGGTGACCTTAGACCATTATACTGGTGGCGCCCCCAGAGCAAGTTTTTTTTATATTTTGGTCAGGCTTTACTTTGTAGTTTCACAATGTTTATCAATTTCATAGATTCCCCCTGGTTCTACTACGTTATACCAATCGTCATTGGCGCCTGCTACTTCTACTTTTACGTCTTCAGCTTGTTTTGGTTATTGTTTGTCCGCTATTCGATAACTGAGGACTTCAGTGCGATGGCTGTGGCCATATCCATTACCGCTGGCAGTCTCACATCTGTATCGAAATTTTTATTTATGAAGTTACATGAGTAAGTATACTTTGTCCACGTAGAGTGAAAAGTCATTAAGGTGGTTTGATACATCCGGCCGCGAAAATTCAAATTTTAGGTAGTTTTTCGGAAATAGTTGACTAATCATACATCGAAGGCTTATGGTAATGAGTTTTGCGGGCATCTACATGTTTTTTTCATAAAAACTTTGTTCAAAAATACTCATTTACTTCATATTTGCTCCTGAAAGATAATTTTTTGAATTTTCCCAGATTTGCACAAATATGAAGTAAATGAGTATTTTTGACCAAAGTTTTTATGGAAAAGCATGTAGATGCATATAAATGTTTTGCCCGCAAAACTCATTAGTATTACCATAAGCCTTCGATGTATGATTAGTCTACTATTTTCGAAAAACTAACTAAAATTTGAATTTTCGCAGCTGGATGTATCAAACCACCTTAAGTCAAAAACACAACTACTACATATAGTCCAGCAGCCGCCAAGTGTTTTTTTGTAATTAATAACAAGCTGATTCTTCGTCTGTAGGTCCACGCCTCGGTAAACGTAGCCAATGCACTACAGAACCGAGGTTGCCGCATCAAAATCCTGAACGCATTATTATATTGGACTCGCAGCGCATTATAAACCCTTTGCGTGTACTGAAACCACAGGCTTGCCGAGTATAAGGATGCACAGTATGCTTTGAACAGTGTCACTTTCACAGCATCTGTACATCGGGCAAACCTGCGGGCCACCATATTCACTCGGCCTGACAACGCCCTGCGTTCCCTTTCTATATCATCATCATCTCTTAGGTCCTCGGTTAACAAATGCCCAAGGTATTTGAATTGCAAATATATTACTAATAACTAATGCTTTCTTTTAACACAGAAGCCACATACGAGAAATTGTTGAAAAGTTTTTGTCATTTGATGCACAGTTTGTAACTGAAACTAGATGTGCAATAAACTTACGAAAACACCTTCGGATAGTTAAGAAACGAGCTCTTATCGTGTGGATATTTCTCGCGGCAAATGGAGCAATATATTGCATTATGCCTTTTGTAACGCCTGGTCGCCATTTTACGGCGGATTCATACATAGTCTATGGTAAGAAAGATTTCAGCCTGGCTGTCCAACGCTGGTATACAACCAGTATTCTTGACACCATTCCACGCGGGCATGATTTGTACAGCAATTAGATAAGCTTTAAGTTAGTTTAGCTTCAAGTTTTATTGTAATAGGTTTTTTCAATACAAAGATTTAACATCTAAAAGAAAATACAACGGACGTACATTTTTCTATCCTCAGTTTCTTCACAGAGTACATTGAATATGGTTTCTTATCCGCACGGTCCAGTTGAATGACGGGTATGAGAACTGAGTGGGTAGTGCAATCCACTTTATATTGATGTTTTATAATATGGTTTTTGAATAATTTTTAGATTTGTCATTACACAAATACAAATATAAACATTGTGTAAAACACACTATTCAATAACTATTAAATTCAGAGCCTCGATAGCTCAACGGTTAAAGGAGCGGACTGAAATCCGAAAGGTCGCCGGTTCAAACCCCACCCGTTGCACTATTGTCGTACCTATTCCTAGCACAGGCTTCACGCTAACTTGGAGTGGAAAGGGGAATATTAGTCAATATAATAAACTTGGCTAATATTCTTTAAAAAAAATACTGGTAATATTGTGTAGTCGAGGCTATTACACTAAATTGATGAATTCCTTAGTGACAAAGTTGCATGTAAGCAATTGCGTGAGCTTTCAGTTGCCCACAAGATGGTCTAGTGTCGTGTTACATATTGTAATTTTTAATGATTTTAGAGAAGTACCTAGCTGCTGAGTGTCTTTCCAACTCTTCTCATTCCAAACTTGTGGTATTTCTACCACGACACGCAGACGTATCACGTAGCACATGAGACACTAGTTGTCCTACATGAAATAAATACATCATGTTGATTTTGATGATCAAACTTTATTACCAATTAGCTGCCCCGGCGAACTTCATACCGCCTAACAGTCGAGGCAATTTTAAAAAAAAATTCTCTCCGTAATAACCATCCTCGTACTTCAAGGAATATTATAAAAAAGAATTATCGAAATCGGTTCAGCTGTTCTCGAGATTTGCGATCAGCAACACATTTAGCGATTCATTTTTACATATAGAAGATAACTGAATAACCAATCATTCAACCGGAACTTACGTTGTACCTATACATGAGACTGACTGACATGCAGCTTAAATACAGCAATAGCAAATAAATAGCAGAACCGCTGGGTCTACAAACTTGAAATTTTGCATTCTTTATAACGTTTCTACTAACTCAATTAATACTTATAGAATTTAGAGAAATACCGATCTTTGTATTTGAAAATCCTCGAACTGAACGAAGTCTTGAGACTAAGCTAGTTGATTACACGAAAAGTTTTATGAACTTCGTAAAATTAAAAAGCTATAAGTACGATTGATTTTTTTGTCAGGTTTAGAACCTATGCTGGAATCTCCTAACTATGAAATAGCACACATACTGAACAACATGTGCGTAGCGTATAGTGTATACATAACGATTAATGTGGCCGTATATGTTACGGTAATGGTCGGTTACAATGAAGCGCAACTATTTACAATTAGTGAAGAATTGAGAAACCTTTGGGACGACAGTCAAAACTTCTACAATACAATGAAACACCAGATACGAAATAAAAGGTATGCTATACACTTCAAAGAAAAAATTGTGAACAAGTACATACGAACTCGTCTAAAAACTATTGTTCATAATCATGCTACAAATATTAAACTTTTCGAAGAATTAAACAACCGATTGAGTGATAAACTTGTTGTTGAATACAGCATAATGGTTATCGCTTTACTAGCTCAACTACTCGGTGGATTAGAAAATACATATATAGCCATGCCATATACCCTCGTTCAAATATCTATAGACTGTCTTTCTGGACAACGGTTAATAGACGCTTGCCAAGAACTCGAAAATGAAATATACAGTTGTGAATGGGAAAATTTCAATGTGTCCGATAAAAAAACAATTTTATTGATGCTCTTAATATCTCAAAAGACTCTCATGCTGTCGGCTGGTGGTATGGCAGATTTGAATTTTAGTTTCTTAATGGATATATTGAAATCAACATATTCAGTGTACACTACTTTGAAATCTAGTATTCAAGACTAATAAATACTTAACTACGAATATTTCTTTTGTTTTAATTTTTCTGTACCTAAATTAAGCCTCTCAAGGCTACTATTACGGGTCTGCCAATCCGCACTTGGCGAGTGCGGCGTAGTAGACTATGACCAAACCCTTCTCATTCTTAGAGGAGACCCGTGCTCAGTAGTTAGACGGCGATGGGTTGATGTTTATGATGTAGATGATCTCAAGGCTGCTTTAGTATCAGACAAAACGTCATGCTTGTTGAGTCGAATCGTACAGAGGTATGACCAGAAACACACTACGAGCTACGAGCAACCGATATGCGCCTACCAGCACCAGCTGATAGCATCAACGATGTGTGTCATGCGTAATGAATTTTTTTAGTTGCTTATTGATCTCAGAACAAGGACTATTAGAAGTAGCCCTATTGTGACTCTTACTGTTAGAGCGAGATACCTAAATGCATTTAAGCTCTTACGTGACAAAATTATTATGTTTTGTCCTTATTACCGTGGCCACTTTTTTTTGTTTGCCAAAATGTATTTGTACGTGAGTATTTGGCAAACAACGTGAAGTGTAGAAGGAATGACATTTCACAAGTAAGAAAATCGGCTTGAGCGAGAGGGACTGAGGGGGCCACGCTAGTTGCAAATCTGCCCCCCGATTGCGTAAGAATAACCATTTCATCGCTATCGCAATCGTCAAGGAATTCTGCCCTTTGATTGGTTGATTCGCTGTTTACATTTTTTCACAGCTAATCAAAGGGCAGAATTCCTTGACGATTGCGATAGCGATGAAATGGTTATTCTTACACAATTGGGGGGCTGGACATATTTGTGTTATTGATAGTGCTGGCCACTAAATGTCAGACGGTAATTTCTCAGATGCATATTATATTCCGTAAAAATGACTCCTCATGCACCATTTTAACTGTCATGTCAAAAGTATGGTAGGAAGTACTAACATCGTACTTTTGACATGAAATTTGTAACAAAAACTTAAAATGGCGCGCGACAAGTCTTATAGGAGTGTTATATTTTACGCGTTATAGATGTACTTTGTAGTATTGTACTTTGACAGCTAATTTGTGACACGCTATCACCCTAATTGGCTGAGCTGACCTGACACTCTTTCACTATTGGCTGAAAATGCATTGTTGCGGTAAGAAACGATAAATTCAGCCAACCACAACAATATTGCCATCATAGATTGTCATTGTACCAGTGACGGATGCAGTTTTTTCAGTGGCCCTACCGCAGTTGTTTGACAGCTACAATGTCACGATCGCAATCATCTCTGATTGGTTAATGCTCGCTCACTATTGGCCACAATGCATTGTTGCAACAAGAATCGCACAAATTCAGCCAATCAGAACAATTGAGATTGTAATAATGATTGATACAGGTTTTAGACAATCGCCCTACAGATTCAAAGAGTAACCGTGGTATTCTTAAAAATAACCGTTCTAGACAAAAGTTAGATCCATGTTGACGAAGTTCCGATCATCTTTTTATGTCAGAGATAGCTTTCACGCTGGAAACGGAAAAGTGTGATTGTTTGTTAGTTTATTGGTTTGTTGGTTTGTCCTTCAATCACGTCGCAACGGAGCAACAGATCGGCATGATTTTTTTGCATGGGTATAGTGACAAAGGCTACTTTATATCCCGGAAAATTAAAGAGTACCTACGGGATGATTAAGAAAGGTAAATCCACGTGGACGAAGTATTTTAATGAAATCCATACTAATCCATACTAATATTATAAATGCGAAAGTGTGTCTGTCTGTCTGTCTGTCTGTCTGTGTGCTAGCTTTTCACGGTTCAACCGTTCAACCGATTCTGATGAAATTTGGTACAGAGATAGCTTGCATCCTGGGGAAGGACATAGGCTACTTTTTATCCCGGAAAATTAAAGAGTTCCCACAGGATTTTTAAAAACCTAAATCCACGCGGACGAAGTCGCGGGCATCATCTAGTTACAAATATTTTCAGATTTGGCCTGACCTTGATACAAACACATAGGTACCTACCTAATACACTATATATATACTACCTATTTAATACATACTATTTTGTTATTCTGATGGCATTTTAAATGAACCTTGCTGATTGACACGAAAATTGTTCAAAGAGTTTTAATTATACGAGGGCAAAATGTGTCTTTAAGCATTAAATTAAGTTAGTACCTATAACTACGAAATGAAAATTGTTCGAGCGGCTATTTTTATATCCAGCTATTATCACAAACTAACTAAACACTGACTAGAGGACCTATCGGTTGACAGAATGGCCGTGTCTGTGACCTGGAAGCTCTTCGTAAGGGGACAGGTGGTGACCAAGAGCGGCACGCCCGTGCCCGACCTTCCTCCGACGAATGGGATGAGAGCCTGCGTCATCCTCTCTCATCTACTCCGCTGACTCCTTCTGCGACATCACCTCCTCGCAGAAAGATTCCACTGCCTAGATGAGGTAGCTTTCACCATGGCCCTACACCGTGAGTGTTTCACGTGGCTCTGCTCACGCTGGGTACTCTGCCAAAGTATGTTGCGCCGTTTTCACTGCGCTGCCACACTCATGTCACTCCTCACTAGAAAAAAATTTGACTTACACTTTTTTAGACTTTGCAATCTAGCGTTCAGAATTAATGAAGCACTTAATAACTTATTTTTGTATAAATCATTATTATTTAAACAAATCTTTTTACTCATTTACATTAGCTTGCAAACATACACGTTAGTTAAATATAAAGAAAAATCTAATTTTCATTTTATTGAAACTTTCCTATACATTTCAACTACATTACACACTAACAGATAGCCTAGTGGTTAGGACGTCCGCCTTCTCCTAGACTATTTTATTTTATTTTATTTAATAGGAAGCCAACAACGGTATACAAAGAAAACTAATTATGACGACTTATATAAACTTAGGACTATCAATGTATACTCACTTATAGGCTAACTCAACATGCTTAACTAGAACTTCTAAATAGTTAAACTTAAACTAACACATTCTTTGCGTACCTAAAATCTATAACAATTAAATTAATTACTCAATAAGTTAAAAGTACAATAATTCTTACAACTAACAATAAAAACTACAATTAAGACGAACAATAGTACCCTACTATTTCAAAATGAATTTTTAAATATTCTATAGTAGAAGATTTATCAGGTGGTTTTTAATTTTGCTTTTAAATAATGAAGCGGAGTGTTGAAAAACATCTAGGTTAGCTTTTCTGAACACATTGTTATAGGATATGACAATTCTAAAGAGGAGCAGCACTACCAAGGTAACTTTTACATATTCTGGCCCTAAATGTGTGACTATGGCCAAAAGCCTCTCTCTCTACTCTGAGCTACTAAACTACTCTAAACTCTGAGAGGAGATCCGTGCTCTGTAGTGAGCCGGCGATGGGTTGATCATGATGACATACTGACAAAAATTCTCTTTGGTCGGCACAGTGTGGCACAATAAAAGTGTAATTTGCTAAGATAAATATTTGAGTCAGATACTGAAAAAGCAGTCATGAAAAATCGATTACGTAAATAAAGGTCTTCAAAGAATCAACCGTAACTACGTAGATCCACAGAATATATAATATAATACACATTGACAGTAGCAGCTGTCATTTATTCGAATCGGGTAATTTCGAACACAATAATGATTATTACTTTAAATTATAATATAATGACCTATGGATACCAAATAAACTATTAATAAACTTAAATCTAAAAAAACAACATTAAATTAAAACTAAAATAAATTAAATTAAATCTAAAACCTCATCGAGACCACCGCAGCGAGGCATTGATAATGATTATTATCCTACGTAGTATACATCCAAATTCTTTGTTGTTATCATAACAAATTATATCATTGTATTGTAATATCAAAGCTCCATTTTTATTTCAGGATAACTTTAATTGACAATTAACATGAAACTTCACGATATTTTGGCAACTCTTTGAACATTTAGTTTGACTGAAGATAGTCTTCCGATAGTTTCCGATGATCATAGAAAACGTCGCTCTTTTGTTGAGAACACTGACACTATATTGAAACCCATTTGGCTGTATGGCATACAGTTGTGGGGCACAAGCTGTAAGACCAACATCATGCGGATTCAAAGGGTTCAAAACAACATACTAAGGACAATAACTAGTGCGCCCTGGTTTACACGCAACGATGAATTGCACCAGTACCTGGATATGCCAACTGTTTCCGAGGAAATAAACAAGTACTCCAAAAAAAAAAAAAAAAAAAAAAAAAAAAAAAAAAAAAAAAAAAAACACAAAGTTCGCCTTGCCAAGCATCCAAACCCACTCGCCAACTCACTTCTAGCTGCCCCTAGAGTAAAAAGACTGAAACGAGCTGATGTGCTCGATATCTGATGGACGTGGGAGCAGTGGCCAATGGCTCCCTCGTTTCTCAATAACAAATTCAGCACAATAAATCTGCTTATAGTCCCCCGACTGATTGCAGATAATGACAAGAAAAAAAAAAAAAAAAAAAAAAAAAAAAAAAAAAAACTTTAATTGACAATTAACATGAAACTTCACGATATTTTGGCAACTCTTTGAACATTTAGTTTGACTGAAGATAGTCTTCCGATAGTTTCCGATGATCATAGAAAACGTCGCTCTTTTGTTGAGAACACTGACAATGAATATCTACAAGAATGATGAAAAAGGTGAGACTAATGATTGTCACGAATCAATGCTAATTTAGCATTACTCTCACTTTGTTGTTATACTTCTTGTTTATATTCACAATGTTAATCAATTTCGTAGGTTCATCCTGGTTCTACTACGTTACATTAATCGTCGGTGGCACCTGTTATTTCTACTTTTACGTTTTCAGTCTGGTATGGTTAGTGTTTGTCCGCTATTCGATAACTGAGAACTTCATTGCGATGGCTGTGGCCATTTCCCTTACTTGTTGCAGCCTCACATCAATATTGAAATTTTTCTTTATGAAGTTGCATGAGTAAGTATATTTTACAGTTTGAGGTCGACCAAAAATTAATGAATTCTTTAGTTTAATGATAATATGCAAAAAAATTAATGAATTCTGTTACTTAACATAGAAGCCAGGGACGAGAAATTATTGAAAAATTCTTAAAATTTGATGCACAGCTTAGAACTGCGACTAGATTCACAATAAACTTACGAAAAAATCTACGGACAGTTAAGAAACGAGCTCTTATTATATGGATATTTCTCGTAACAAATGCTGCAATATAATGCATTATCCCATTTTTAAGACCTGGCCGACATTTTACGGAGGACTTATACATTGCTTATGGTAAGAAACAAAGAAGATATTAACTAAATACTATAAAACTTCTTACAAATTCCACTTGACCCTTTAACCATGAACTTTTAAAACTGTACCACTAATTTTCATTTTGAGCAGATTTAACACAAAAATATTTTTTGTCAGGTTTAGAACCTATGCAGGAATCGCCCAACTATGAAATAGCACATATCCTGAACATCATAAGTATAGCCTATGGCGTCTATACAACGGTTAATGTAGCCGTATATATTATGGTAATGGTCGGTTACAACGAAGCGCAAATATATACAATTAGTGAAGAAATAAGAAATCTTTGGGATGATGGTCAAAGCTTCTATAATAAAATAAAGCACCAGATACGTTATAAAACATACGCAATATACTTAAAAGAAAAAATTGTAAACGAATACATTAGAGTTCGTCTAAAATATATTATCTATTATCACGTTACAAATATAAATCTTTTTAAAGAATTAAGTAACCAATTTAGTGATATAATGGCCATTCAATACAGCGTAATGGTTATTGCTATGATAGCTGAACTGCTCGGAGGATTAGAAAATACATATCTACAAGTATCATATACCATCGTTCAAATATCTATGGACTGCCTTTCTGGACAACGGTTAATAGACACTTGCCATGAACTTGAAAATTCCTTGTACAGTTGTGAGTGGGAAAATTTCAATGTGTCTAATCAAAAGACGATTTTATTGATGTTCTTAATTTCGCAAAAGACTCTAATGCTGTCAGCTGGAGGAATGACGAATTTGAATTTTAGATGCTTAATGATAATATTAAAATCTTCATATTCAGCTTACACTGCTTTAAAATCTAGTATTCAGAATAAATAAAATACTGAAGAATCTTCCATTTTTTTTATACATTTTTTTTATTCAGATACAAGTTAGCCCTTGACTGCAATCTCACCTGGTGGTAAGTGATGATGCAGTCTAAGATGATAGCGGGCTAACCTGGAAGGGTATGGCAGTTTTTATTAAACCCATACCCCTTTGGTTTCTACACGGCATCGTACCGGAACGCTAAATCGCTTGGCGGCACGGCTTTGCCGGTAGGGTGGTAACTAGCCACGGCCGAAGCCTCCCACCAGACCAGACCAGAAATTTAGAAATTATAAAATTCCAAACCCCTGCCAGGAATCGAACCCGGGACCTCCCACTATTAAGACCACAGCGTTCACCACTGCGCCAGGGAGGTTGTCGAAGTTGTTTCCGTCCCCTGTAAAAATATGAATCAAGCATTTCACCTACTCGTAAGATCAGTTTCGCCTAAGATTCTCGCAGTAATCACGTAACTATGTCCACTGGTGGGATACAACGCAGAACACTACTACTACTACTACTACTACTACTACTACTACTACTACTACTACTACTACTACTACTACTACTAATACCGTACTAGAAAATAAAGCTATTCAAAGAAAATTTTCTACTTAAACACTTTTTGGAGTTCCGTAGGTACCTCAAAAGGAAAAAGGAATCCTTATAGGATCACTTTGTTGTCTGTCTGTACGTCCTGCTTCCTGTTGACCTAAAACCATGAAATTTGGCAGATAGGTAGATGTTATAGCACAAGTTAAGGAAAAAATCCAAAAACCGTAAATTTGTGGTTACATCACAAAAAATGTGTTGTTAACTAATTAGTATTTTCAACTTTCAAAGTAAGATTACTATACCAATTGGGGTATCATATGAAATACTAATTATTCGTTTATGACCACAATTATTTTTTTGTGTGATGTAACCGCAAATTCACGGTTTTCAGATTTTTCCCTTAATACCAGCTATAAGACCCACCTACCTACCAAATTTCATGATTCTTGGTCAACGGGAAGTACCCTGTAGGTTTCTTGACAGACAGACGGACGTACAGACAGACAGACAGACAGACATACAAACAGACAGACAGACAACAAAGTGATGCTATAAGGGTTCAGTTTTTCCTTTTGAGGTACGGAACCCTAAAAATCAACAAGAGTTCCAAGAATCAACAAGTTTTTGTCCCTAATTGTACCTAATGACTCAGTAGATTAGACAGTTAACAAACAGAAATAAAAAGTGTACCACACATACAATTTAGAACATACACAAACTACGAAATGGAAGGAAATGTAACAAATATAAAAGAATATTGGGAACATTCATTTAAATAGAAACCAAATAAGTACCTACATCTTTTTCGAAAAATACCGGAATTAGCAGTCGATTAATATTCTAATTTAGTCAATTAATTATTAATCAAAAGGCTCAAAACAAATCTTGATCGTTTTCGTACTGACATTTTAACTGAATTTAACATGAAACTTAAAAATATGTGGGCAACTCTTAGAAAATTTAGTTTGGATAATGATAGCTTTCCAACAATGATAGAAAACGTTGCTCTTTTGTTGCGAACAATGACGATAAATATCTATAAAAATGAACGTAAGATTACTAATTTTCATAATATTAATTTTTAGACTAAGATTATTATTAAAAAGAAGATATAATGATGTCTACTATTTAATATTAATCTTAGATTTGTGAATCGAAGGTATACCTTGGGTCTACTGCGTTATATCAATTGTCTCTGGAGCGTGCTACTTCTATATTTACATCTTCTCTATGGTGTGGTTAGTGTTTATCCGCTATTCTATAACTGAGGACTTCATTGCGATCGCTGTTTCCATATCACTTACCACTTGCAGTGTGACTTGTTTCACAAAACTTTTCTTTATGATGCTACACGTGTAAGTATATTCAAATGTTTTAAGTCAACCTACCTCAACCCGACAAGGGTTGTCTATGAAACTACATAAAAATACTAATTCTACTTATACTTTCTATTAAAACAGAAGCCACATACGAGAAACTGTTCAAAAGTTTTTGGCATTCGATGCACAGATTGCGCCAGGGACAAGATTTGCAATAAATTTACGGAAAAATCTACGTGTTGTCAAAAAACGAGCTCTTGTGATTTGGATTTTTCTTGTAGCAAATGCTTTAATATATTTGTTGATTCCTTTATTGAGGCCTGGCCGTCATACTGCTGAAGCATATTTCATCCCCTATGGTAAAATACGTGATTTAATTTGACTACGAGCAATTCATGAAAAATCAACAACTGATATACACATGACGTACACTTAAATTTAAGCAATTTTAACGAATATATTAATTTTTTCAACAGGTTTAGAACCAGTGCTGGAATCGCCTAACTATGAAATAATATTTATCTTGACCACCACTGGTGTAAGCTTTTGTGTATACATAATGGTAAATGTAGCCGTTTATGTTATAGTAATCGTCGGTTACAATGAAGCGCAACTGTATGCGTTAAGTGAAGAAATAAAAATCCTTTGGGTTGATAGTCAAAACTTCTATAATGAAATCAAGCACAAAATACATAATAAAATACATGCAATATCTCTAAAAGAAAAAATTGTCAATGACTATATACAAAAACGTTTAAACACTATCGTATATTGTCACGTTACAAATATTCATCTTTTTCGAGAGTTAAATAACGAATTTAGTGACACTTTGGCCGTTGAATACAGCATAATGACTGTTGCTATAATATCCGAATTGCTCGGAGGATTAGAAAATACATACCGGCAAGTGCCGTATACCGTTGTTCAAATATTTATGGACTGCCTTTCTGGACAACGGTTAATAGACGCGTGTCACGAGTTTGAAAATGCCATATACAGTTGTGAGTGGGAAAATTTTAATGCATCTAATCAAAAAACTGTTCTATTGATGCTCCTACTTTCGCAAAAGACTATGATGCTGTCAGCTGGAGGTATGGCGAATTTAAATTTTAGTTGCTTAATGATGATATTGAAGTCGTCTTATTCAGCGTACACTACTTTGAAATCTAGTATTCAGTCTTAATAAAACGCTTTAAAATGTTTTCTTTTGTTTTATCATTATCATTTGTTTATTTCTTCAACAAATGATGCCAGTTACTTCATCCATATTTAGGTTTTTTAAATTCCATGGGAACTCTGTTTTATTCTGGAATAAAAGTAGCATAATATGCTACTTTAATTTGGTTTTGTTCATACGAAAAGTCACGTGAATCCTATAATCTGTTGTTGCGTGATTCAAGAACAAAGTCGTGAAAATCGAATGCCATTCCACAGGAGTCATTTGTTTTCCTGGGATAGAAAATATGTCACTGTGTCTTTAACTATATCCATGCATGAAAACACGTTGATCCGTTGCCCCGATACACTTGATTGAATGGCAAACAAACAAATAAATAGCAGGTATTTTATAATTAAGTACGATATTATGGGTATTTAAAATGACACAATAACGGTAGGGGAGCCCAAGCGGGGATTTTGGGATTCACTCGAGCGCATCAGAGGCAAGTTAAGTTAATTAGATGCAGAAAAGTGTGCATTTCAATAATTTAACAATTTGAGCGTGACATAAGGAAATGGGAGAGTTACATCAGCCATGACTTGGTGGCGTCCAAATCGTCAGTCTTTTGAATACGAGCTACTTGAGGGTTCACTTAACATCCCTTTTCAATATCTGATGCGCTAGATAAATATTTTTGATTCTATTTTCTATTTTTTTATGGACTCGCGCTTAACTGCAATTAGACCTGGAGGCACGTGATGATGCAGCCTAAGTTGGAGCGCCTCCTTCTATCATATAAGGAACCTTTTTTTCTTTTTAGCACCTAATCTTTACAACCCAATAGGTCCCCACAACGCTCGAGTAAATCCCTATTTAGCCTCTTGAGCTCCCCTACTATTAGAAAAGTGTCTCCAGGCTATTGAATTTGGCACTTTATTAGAAACTAGACAAATCAAACAAAGCATTACCAGAAGCGCACTGCCAAGTGCCAACAAATTGAATGATAGATTATATATTCAAACGCCACCTCATACAAAGGTACAGATCAGCTATTAATAGTAGTGCCGCAAATGTGTTTCTACCATTATTTTTTGTATTCCACTACGTATCTTTTATGATCGCATTAAATACTTCACATCAAAACTTCATGACTGACGCGAAAATTGCTTAAAGCACCTTAATTATACGAGAGCTTCGTCATTTTTATTATTATAAAGTGAAAATTGTTCAGAAAGTTATTTCTATAGCCTTGGATTAGTCATACCTAAATATAAAAGAGGATTAGGTAAGTTCAACACTAAGGTTTTGCGCTAGGTATAGTAAGTACGATTCAAACTTTAATGCGTCTGCGTGAAGTTAGCTTTGTGATCTTGCGCATTGTACACTCGAGAACTAAATCACTTAACGGGCGGCGATAGGTTCCATGTCAGCTTAAGCAAGCTTAAACAAAGTAACTTCTCAACTCGACTGTACAAACAAACACGTATAGCAAGAGAGAGACGCATCAAGGAACTGGCGGGAATGTAGGAGCGAGACGTGCGCTGTTACCCTCCCCGCTACCTCGGGCGACCTCGGATACCCAAAATGTATGTTCTGCGCAACGTCTTGCGCAAACTTCAGGGGCGCATTTACGTTTGAATCGTACTGTACATTACACAATTATTACTCTCTATTATTACATTACATGCTAGACAAGCTTATGTATGCATGCTTTGTGTAGCTAAATGCCCTGTTTCAAGAAAAACATTTCCTATGGGTTCAGGATGACTATTGACTTAATTTAGTTTTATATTTGTATTATTGTTGCTATCGATTGTTGACACGATAGCAACAATATTATGAAATAACGCAAATAATAACAGTAATAAATAGGTACATAATATTTGAATCATAAATAACAGACTGACATAAAATCATAAAAAAACCGGCCAAGTGCGAGTCAGGCTCGCTCAACGAGGGTTCCGTATTATAGTCTTATTTTTTCGACATGTTGCACGATAATTCAAAACTATGATGCATAAAAATAAATAAAAATCTGTTTTAGAATGCACAGTTGAAGACCTTTCATATGATACCCCCACTTGATATAGGTATCTTACTTCGAAAATTAAAATACTAATTATTAGTTCATGACCAAAATTTTTTTTTTTTGTATGCTGTAACCACAAATTCACGGTTTTCAGATTTTTTACCAAATGTCCGCTATAAGACCTACCTACCTGCCAAATTTTATGATCCTAGGTCAACGGGAAGTACCCTGTCGGTTTCTTGACAGACCGACAGACAGACAGACAACAAAGTGATACTATAAGGTTTCCGTTTTTCCTTTTGAGGTACGGAACCCTAAAAATCAACAAGAGTTCCAAGAATCAACAAGTTTTTGTCCCTAATTTGTACCTAATGACACAGTAGATTAGACAGTTAACAAACAAAAATAAAAAGTGTACCACACATACAATTTAGAACATACACAAACTACGAAGTGGAAGGAAACGTAACAAATATAAAAGAGTATTGGGAGCATTCATTTAAATAGAAACCAAATAAGTACCTATATCTTTTTCGAAAAGTACCGGAATTAGCAGTCGATTAATATTCTAATTTAGTAAATTATTATCCAAAAGGCTCAAACAAATCTTGTTCGTTTTCTTACTGACACTTTAACTGAATTTAACATGAAAATTAAAAATATGTGGGCAACTCTTAGAAAATTTAGTTTGGATAATGATAGCTTTCCAACAATGATAGAAAACGTTGCTCTTTTGTTGCGAACAATGACGATAAATATCTATAAAAATGAAAGTAAGATTACTAATTTTTATAGTATTATTTTTTAGGTTTCCGTACTTCAAAAGGAAAAATGGAACCCTTATAGGATCACTTTGTTGTCTGTCTGTCTGTCCGTCAGTCTGTCAAGAACATGGTACTTCCCGTTGACCTAGAATCATGAAATTTAGGGGAAAAATCTGAAAACCGTGAATTTGTTGTCACATCACACAAAATAAATTGAATTGTGGTCATGAATTAATAATTAGTATTTTCAATTTTCGAAGTAAGATAACTATATCAAGGGGGGGTATCATATGAAAGGGCTTCACTTGTACATTCTAAAACAGATTTTTATTAATTTTTAGGTATAATAGTTTTTGATTTATCATGCAAAATGTCGATAAAATACGATTGTAATACGGAACCCTTAGTGCGCGAGTCTGACTCGCACTTGGGCGGTTTTTTTTCTTGATGAGCACTCCTTGAAACAAGCTACTTTACCGGTCAAGTACGATGGCATCGGCGTGAGGAACATTTCCAGTGTAGCTCTTCCGGCTTTTCTGTCCTCTATGCTTAGTATAAGAGGGCTTAGTTCTCAAATTCTCAAATCAAAACAGTATCATTGATCTATGCCACGGAGAGTTGAACGGTCAGATATCCCAATGTCGACATCCCGAATGAACGTACAAAAACTTTGGGATTCGCCAATGGTTCAACTGACACATTCGAATTTGCTTCAAAATCTTAGAAGCAGAGATCATACCAGGCTTCTAGCATTAATCGAAAAGAAATCTGGATATTGGCTTCATGCCTTGCCATCCTAAAATCTCAGCACAATAAAAACGAAAGTTTTCGTGTGGCTCTAGGTCTGATTGGGAATACCACTGTGCCATCAGCACAGTTGTCTGTGTGGAAAAGATAAATTTGGAATCCACGGACTCTCTTGCCAAAGGAGCTCTGGTATGCTATTTAAGCATGGCTCTCTTAACGATGCGATCAAAAGGCCTTGCCACCATAAACATTCCTGCTCTCATTGAGCCAGCAGGGATTAGTTGGGATGAAAAGACCTGATGGATTGACGCTGGTTCCCTGGGAACGGGGACGGGTGCTAATATATGGGACGCAACGTGCGTTGACACATAGGCCCCGTGTCATATCAGGGAGATAGTATCAAGACCGGCAGTCGCACCAGAAATAGCGGAAAACGGCAAGCGGTGCAAGTATGCCACTCTTATTGAGAGTTTCGTTGCTGTGGAGACCCTGGGGCTAGGCTATGTAGTCTTAGTGCCAAAAAAAAAATACGAGACATTTCACCGCGATTAATAAATAGCCTCGTCTGGTGACAGAAGTGCTGGCTCATTTTTTACGCTACGGATTAGCCTGGCTGTCTAGCGTGGAAATGAAGCCAATATTCGTAACATCATTCCACGTGGGCATGATTTGTACAGTAATTAGATAAGATTAGCTTTAAGTTTAATTGTAATATTTTCAATTTTTAAACTCACATAATGCTGTCTACTATTTAATGTATTCAATTATAATCTGAGATTTTTGAATTGAAGGTATATCTTGGCTCTACTGTGTGATAACAATTGTCTCTGGAGCGTGCTACTTCTACATTTACATCATCTCTATGGCATGGTTAGTGTTCGTCCGCTATTCGATAACTGAGGACTTCATTGCGATCGCTGATTCCATATCAAATACCACGTGCAGTGTCACTTGCTTTACCAAACTTCTCTTTATGATGCTACATGTGTAAGTATATTCAAGTATTTTTAAGTTATTAATCTACATCAACTCGACAAGAGTCGACCATGAAACGATGTTTGATTATTCAAAATGGGTGTAATTTAATATCTCACGTCATAGGCGCTGGGTTAAATTCCAAGCGTAACTAAGGATTTTAGAGTAACCCTCGAGTCCCAAGCGTAGCGAGGCTGTTGCATCTAGAATCCTGAGTGAAGCT
Source organism: Maniola hyperantus (assembly GCF_902806685.2). Lineage (NCBI taxonomy): Eukaryota > Metazoa > Arthropoda > Insecta > Lepidoptera > Nymphalidae > Maniola > Maniola hyperantus. The sequence goes on along the minus strand of NC_048554.1, from coordinate 1,248,578 downwards.
GATTTTAGGGGCGCTCAAGACTAAGACAGTCCTGCCTTCAAGTTCAATACTCTACTTTTCACACCTTGCAAGACCATGAAATCAAAATGTTCGTATGCTTAAATAGGTAGGTACCTAACTACATATCTGTCTTCAGAAGTTCTGGGAGCAAATCGTTAATTTCACCTCGAGTATTAATAGTTTCCGGGATTAAATTACTGCTGCTATCTTCGTCACTCGACATTTTTATTTCAAATTAAATAAATAGTTAATTTCAATAAGTAACACCACAATTTACAACGTTTTGGACTGAGTTTTCAATAATCAATGAGGCTATGGTGAGTGAGAGGGACGCCATCATACATCGAATCGATACAACAGTAGCAGCTTGAACTAAAAACTCCTTGTAAGGAACAGAAGTTCAAAATTCAAATTACATTACATTCCTTAAATTAATGCATTTCAGTACAACATTACAACCCGGCTAAGTCATAGGAATTTAATGACGTACTGGTTTGTAATAAGGCACTCTAGAGCGAGTGGTGTGTAAAAATACTAATTCCATACTTTCTATCAAAACAGGAGCCACATACGAGAAACTATTCAAAAGTTTTTGGCATTCGATGCACAGATTTCGCCAAAGTCAAGATTTTCAATAAATTTACGGAAAAACCTACGCGTTGTCAAGAAACGAGCCCTTGTGATTTGGATTTTTCTTGTAGCAAATGCTTTAATATATTTGTTGATTCCTTTATTGAGGCCTGGCCGTCATACTCCTGATGAATATTTCATCCCCTATGGTAAAATACATGATTTAATTTGACTACGAGCACTTTATGAAAAATCAACAACAGATGTACACATGACGTGTTGTTTTACACTTCATTTTTAGCAATTTCAACAAATATATTAATTTATTCAACAGGTTTAGAGCCAATACTGGAATCGCCTAACTATGAAATAACAAACATCTTGACCACCATCAGTATAGGTTTTTGTGTATACGTAATGGTAAATGTAGCCGTTTACGTTATAGTAATCGTCGGTTACAATGAAGCGCAACTGTATGCGTTAAGTGAAGAATTAAGATTCCTTTGGGATGATAGTCAAAATTTCTACAATGAAATCAAGCACAAAATACATAATAAAATACACGCAATATCTATAAAAGAAAAAATTGTCAATGACTATATACAAAAACGTTTAAACACTATCGTACATTGTCACGTTACAAATATTCATCTTTTTCAAGAGTTAAATAACGAATTTAGTGAAACTTTGGCCGTTGAATACAGCATAATGACTGTTGCTATAATATCCGAATTGCTCGGAGGATTAGAAAATACATACCGGCAAGTGCCGTATACCGTTGTTCAAATATTTATGGACTGCCTTTCTGGACAACGATTAATAGACGCGTGTCACGAATTTGAAAATGCCATATACAGTTGTGAGTGGGAAAATTTTAATGCATCTAATCAAAAAACTGTTCTATTGATGCTCCTACTTTCGCAAAAGACTATGATGCTGTCAGCTGGAGGTATGGCGAATTTAAATTTTAGTTGTTTAATGATGATATTGAAGTCGTCTTATTCAGCGTACACTACTTTGAAATCTAGTATTCAGTCTTAATAAAACGCTTTAACATGTTTTCTTTTGTTTTTTATTTCTCAACAAATGATGCCAGTTACTTCATCCACATTTAGGTTTTTTAAATTCCATGGGAACTCTTTTTTTTCTGGAATAAAAGTAGCATTATTATTGGTATTTGGATTGTGTTTATAATGCCGCTAAGTTTTCGTTAGCATTCTAATTACTGTATGTTTCAAGTTTCTGGACCCAGGCGGTTTGATCTGTTCGTTAATATACCTGTCCGTCAGTATTGCCTTTTATATAGACATCTGCACATGCATAGAATTTAGATATAGGTACCAACTTAAAAGAAAATTCACGATGAAACCAAATCGATGTATTTTTCGTGGAAGCGATTTTCAGAAAAATATAAAGAGGCATGCGAGAACTACTAAGCAGCAGTCGATTATTGGGAACCTTTAAATCATGTAAGTTCTTACAAAATAAGCCAATGGTACTGATTCTGATGGAAACTAAATTTTAGAGTATTCGCATATTTTTCTTAGCAATTTACTTACTAATTGAAAAGGACAGACCAATTTATTTTAATTTAAAACTGTCAAATCTCGATTTTAGGTGCCAGTTTTGAAGATAATTTTAAATGTGTAGCGTAAAAAAAGTTGATAATTTAATATCACAACTTAAATACAAAAGAAAACTATATGTAGTATATACATATAGAAAAAATTATCACTGAAAATTTTATATTTACACAAAATATACGCCGTCCAAATTATCATTTATGGGCATTGTGCCCAAAACACTGGCGCTATTACCTCGCTGAACGGCAAGGCTCAACCGTTGAGCGAAATAAGCACCAGCTCTTGGGTCACAAGACGCGTGGATCAGCTTTTGGGACACGACGATAATTTAAAATTTTCTATCCGGCATTTTTAGCAATATTTAAAAGAAAAAGATGCAGATACACTTTTACTTTATGAATGACACCAGAATCGATGCCAATATCATAATATGTATTTAAATAATATTACTTACAGCCGCACTCATAGTCGCTAATCGTTACTTAAGATTGAGTTAAAACGAGACAGATTTATGTGAGAGATATAGCTGTCTTGTTTTAACTAAACTTAAGTAACGGTTAAGCGACTCTGAGTACGGCAGTAAGAGTTAATTTTTTATAGATGTTGATGTAACTCAATTAAAAATGCAACTTATACAAGAACTCTGGTCAACTCTTCGATCATTTGGTTTGGATCACAATGACTTTACAACAATGATAGAGAATGTTGCTCTTCTGCTGAGAACAATGACGATTGATATCTACAAAGATGGTGTTAAACGTAAGTTGAACATATTTATATTCTCATCCAATAGGGCCTTGGACTGTAGTAATAAAATGACGTGATTTTTAGGGTTCCGTACCTCAAAAGGAAAAACGGAACCCTTATAGGATCAGTTTGTTGTCTGTCTGTCTGTCTGTCAGTCAAGAAACCTACAGAGTACTTCCCGTTGACCTAGAATCATGAAATTTGGCAGGTAGGTAGATCTTATAGCTGACATTTGGGAAAAAATCTAAAAACCGTGAATTTAGGGTTAGATCACACAAAAAAAATTACATTGTGGTCATGAACTAATAATTAGTATTTTCAACTTTCGAAGTGAGATAACTATATCAAGTGGGGTATCATATGAAAGGTCTTCACCTGTGCATTCTAAAATAGATTTTTAGTTATTTTTATGTATCATAGTTTTTGAATTATCCTGCAAAATGTCGAAAAAATACGTCTGTAGTACAGACCCCTCATTGCGCGAGCCTGACTCGCACTTGGCCGGTTTTATTGTATAGCGGTAGTTAATAGGGTAAGAATTCATTAATAAAGAGAATAATGTAAAAAAACATGATTTTTTAGGGTTCCGTACCTCAAACGGAAAAACGGAACCCTTATAGGATCATTTTGCTGTCTGTCTGTCTGTCTGTCTGTCCGTCTGTCCGTCTGTCTGTCAAGAAACATACAGGGTACTTCCCGTAGACCTAGAATCATGAAATTTGGCAGGTAGGTAGATCTTATAGCTGAAATTTGGGGAAAAATCTGGAAACCGTGAATTTAGGGTTAGATCACAACATAAAAAATTAAATTGTGGTCATGAACTAATAATTAGTATTTTTAACTTTCGAAGTGAGATAACTATATCATATGAAAGGTAAATTCTAAAACAGATTTTTATTTACTTTTATGCATCATAGTTTTTGAATTATCGTGCAAAATGTCGAAAAAATACGACTGTAGTACGGAACCCTCATTGCGCGAGCCTGACTCGCACTTGGCCGGTTTTTTTTAATTAAATAATTATTAACGTCACGCTGTACGGAAAGCGATGAATGACGTCACATGGCGTAAACGGCAAACATTTTTCAATTTTTTAACTTTTAATTTTTAATTTTTCAAAATATTTTCTCGCAGAAATTACTCTTTTTTATGTTAAAAAATTGAAAAAATGTCATTTACGGATTGTGACGTCATCATTCACCTTTCGTACAGCGCGCGTGACGTTCATGGTAAAAATACATTAAAATCTAATATTTTTTCTAAAAAATTGAAAAACATTTGCCGTTTGCAGTTTACGCCATGTGACGTCATTAATCGCTTTTGTTAATAATTATTTACTTAATTTAAAAAGGAATAAAAATCATGTTTTTTTTAAATCATTCTCTTTAATAGGTACTGAATTCTAGCCCCATAAACTACCGCTATACAAAAAATCACTTCATTTTATTACTACAGTTCAAGACCCTATGCTTCCTAAGTACCTACTACAGTTGCATTTAAAGCTATTTTGTGAAAATACATTTAAGCAATCTCTGCCTTCAACGGTGAAGGAAAACATCGTGAAAACCTTCATGCTTGAGAGTTCCCCATGACCTTCTCTAAGGTGTGTGAAGTCTGCCACTCCATACTTGACCATCATTATAAACTATATCTATTATAGGCTGCATCCTCTATTACTAACATATAGGTGTAATTGCAATCAAGCATCATTTCAGTCCACTAGTGGGCCCAGGTCTCCTCTCAGAGTCAGAAATTATTCTTCTGAGATATTATTACCCTTACAGCCGTACTCAGAGTCGCTAATCGTTACTTAAGATTGAGTTAAAACGAGACAGATTTATGTGAGAGATATATAGCACTGTCTCATTTTAACTAAACTTAAGTAACGATTAAGCGACTCTGAGTACGGCTGTTAGACATCATCTACATTACCACATACCTACTTCGCAATTGGGAGAATCCCTTTTCTGGCCTGATGGCATGTGTCAATTTTACTATTAACAAACCTATCTTGTGAATATTCGAGGAGGCTGGGATTGAATTGTTCATCTTTACCATGTTCAAAGGTGTAACCTGGCTCTACTATATCGTGACCATCGTGGCTGGGGCGTGCTATTTCTACGTATTCATATTGTCTAGCTTCTGGTTGGTGTTCTTCCGCTATCGCAAAAGTAAAAACTACACTGGGATGGCTGTAGCCATGTCGCTTACCTGCTGCAATGTCACTTGTATCACAAAACTTGCATTTATGATACTAAATGTGTGAGTATATTCTGCCTTCTACATATTCCGAACCAGTGGTAGATGCATCCGAATATTCGAAAGTACTTGTAAAAGTTTATTTGAATAAAAAAGATTTTTATTTATTTATTTATTATATACGGTGAAATTCTAGTGGAAGCCGTGGCTCAGTGCCTTAAGCAGTGCTATCCATTTCAAACATTAGTCTTTTCGGGGATTAGTCCAACCGTGCATCATCATCATCAGCATTATCAACCGATAGACGTCCATTGCTGGACATAGGTATCTATCAGGTCGCCTGAATCCAGCAGCAGCTCCGTACGACTCGTTTATTTTTCTTTTTTTTTTAATTACTAGACTAGCGCTTGGCTGCAATCAGACCTGTGCCCTGTTTATCAAACGTTACAAGTCTTGTATTACAAGCGATTCTCTTGTAAATTTTTGCATTTTTACAAGAATGCGTTTATCAAAACTACACTTGTAAACTACAAGCTACAAGTAATATCACTTGTAATACAAGTGTTTTTCACACTTGTATTTGTGGTTTTGTTCATCAAAAATGCCTTTGTAACTTGTAGCTTGTAACTTGTAACGAAAAAGTTGGAGAGCCTCCGTTGACTCTTAATTTATTTTACAAGTTGTATGCAAGTATGATATTGTATAAAAGAATAATTAAATTATCTAGTACCTAGTAGTAAATAGGTAAAATAACTATAAAATAATTCAAAGGTGTAATTTTATTAAACTTATCAATGCTGCTCTTTTTAAATTTGACCAAAACGTGTCTCATGTACATACGAGTATGCTGGCATAATCTTTTTCGGCAGATACAAGTCCAAGCGACTGACATAGCAATAGTATCTCTTTCCACTCTGCTATTTTTTGGTCTTTAGATAATTTATCAGTAAATGCGCCAAAAAAAATATCTTTTTTGTCACGAATTACTTAATTGAAGAATAATTGTAACTTTCGAATCAGATTTCGCCATTTTTTGCAATGTAATTCGAATAGCGAAATTTTTTAAAGTCTATCCTTTTTTTCAAATTTTAAGTCTAACCTTAATTCATGAAAAAGAATGTAATATTTTTAATTTAAACTTTTTGTGTCGGTACTTTCTGTTAGTGTACCGAAATAGAATAAATAAAAGTAGATAGGTAAATAAAATAAGAAGCAACAGGTTTTACAAATAGGTTATTTAACACAAAATTAAATTATTTTAAAAATAAAATTATTTTTAACAATAACTTGACTAGTTATGGTACCGTAATTTCTATTTTATCGTCATTTATTACGGTTGAAAAATTATTTTGCAATTTAGCAAAAATAAAGTGTTATAAATTAAAAATACAAGTTCTACAAGTCTTGTAAAATCCTACAAGTCTTGTGAAATTATTTGATAAACATAATTTACAAGAGTTTGTAAAAAGTTCTTGTAACTTGTAACTTGTGAGCTTGTAGACTTGTAATGTTTGATAAACAGGGCACTGGTGGCAAGTGATGATGCAGCCTAAGGATGGAGCGCGCTTGCCTAGAAGATGCCTATTCACTTCAAGGTACCCATATTATAATGGGAGGGGAAAACTGATGCTGGAAGTGTATTCCAAATCCTAATATTTTGAATTTTGGTTCAAATTATAAATGAGGAGGCTTCGTACGTATCCGTGGAATTTCGACTACGTACGGGTGCAGACCTCGGCGGTGCCTTGCGGTATGATAGATGAGAAGATGTTGTCTTATGTGCTATACGTTTTTTACTCTCTCTTAACAGAAAGCCCATACGAGAAATTGTTGATAAATATTTAAAATGCGACGCACAGATTGAACCGGAAACAAGATTTGCAACAAACTTACGAAAAAATCTACGCGTTGTCAAGAAACGAGCTCTTGTTATTTGGAACTTCCTTGTATGGAATTGTGTGGTGTACGTGTTGATCCCTATACTGAGGCCTGGCCGTCATGTGACCGAGGATATCTACATCCTCTTTGGTAACATATGAGATTTTATTTAATTTGATTTTTAGTGAGATATGAATTATTATATACTAGCTGATGCGTGGAATTAGATTTTTTAAAAATCCCGTGGGAACTCTTTGATTTTCCGGGATAAAAAGTAGCCTATGTCACTCTCCAGGTCTTTATCTATACCCATGCAAAAAATCACGTCAATCCGTTGCACCGTTGCGACGTGATTGAAGGACAAACCAACAAACCAACAAACCAACAAACAAACACACTTTCGCATTTATATAAGGGTACGGATTTAAAAGCTGTGATAGCCTAGTGGTTAGGACGTCCTTCTTCTAATCGGAGGTCGGGGGTTCAATCCCGGGTACGCACCTCTAACTTTCGGAGTTATGTGCGTTTTAATTAATTAAATATCCAGCGTGGTAGACTATGGTCAAACACTTCTCACGCTGAGAGGAGACCCGTGCTCTGTAATGAGCCGGCTATGGGTTGATCATGATGATGATGATATAAAGCACGATGTACCGACGATATAAAGAGGCTGGCGGGAAGTGGCTGCATAAGAATGATTTTAGATTAGGGTTTTTTACTCCTTTTGAAGACTGTTGTGCTTATTCTTTTTAATTGTTATTGAAAACGTTTTGATAAAAGTAGCTAGCCTAATCTAATTAATGTACAAATCATGCCCACATTGAATGATGGCAATAATAAAAAAATTAAAAAAAAAAAAAAAAAAATCTTTATTTCAGACCGTGGTCCATATGGTGTTAGTAAATAGTAGTAATATTTAACTAATAATAAATATTACTACTATTTATAACTATTAATAATACTGCCTGCATTTCTGAGCTGAAAACTTTGTGCAAAAAATAAGTAAGCTTTCTTGTCGCTCGATGAGACAATTAAGCTTTATATCGTTAGAAATTTTAGCATTCCATAGTCCCAAGGTTTTTATTGAAAAGGAAACAAAAATATAACTCATCTAGCGATTTTTATAAGCATTGTACTTATTTTATAAAATCATTACTTTATTTAACAGCTTTGGACCCTATGCTGGAATCGCCTCACTATGAAATTTATCATATCTTGAACACCATAAGTGTGGGCTTCTGTGCGTATATAATGGTCAATGTAGCCGTATTCGTCATTGTGGTGGTTGGATACAATGAAGCACATTTATATACCATGAGCGTGGAACTGAGGAATCTCTGGAAAGATAGCCAAAACTTCTACAATAAAGTCAAGCAAGACATGCGAAATAAAGTATTCGCAATAAACATGAAAGACAAAATTATCAATGAATACATACGAGTTCGCTTAACCTGTATGGTGCAGTATCACGTTACAAACATTCATCTTTTTCGGGGCCTAAATGGTGAATTCCAAAATATTTTGGCCCTGGAATACGGTCTACTTTCTATAGCTATAATAGGTGAACTGCTCGGAGGATTAGACAATACATATCTCCAAGTACCGTATACAACTGTTAAACTATACATGGACTGTCTTTCTGGACAAAGGTTAATAGATGCCTGCCTTGACTTCGAAAAAGCCTTATACGACTGTGAATGGGAAAATTTCAGTGCGTCTAATCAAAAAACGATATACTTTATGCTTCTGATGTCTCAAAAGACTCTGATGTTGTCAGCTGGTGGCTTGGCAAATTTGAATTATATGTGCTTGATGGCTATATTGAAATCGGCATATTCAGCGTACACGGCTTTGAAATCTAGCCTCCAGCATTAAAATACTATAGAGAATATTTTTTTTAATAAAATATTAAGAATTATACTTAATTTCTTCTTTTTTTCTATTCCTTCCTAACCAGTTGTTAAGCCTGATCCAAACTTAAGGAAATTTTGTATTTTGTAAGTGATATTTAAGTGATACCTAGGTATTTTCTCAAACAAATTATGTCTGAGAATTCTTTAACGGTTAGCAAGATTACTAGAAATAAAGCTAATAAAAAATGTATCGTCTAATTTTAGAATTGAATTGTTTATGAATTTGTTCTTTTCTTGTGATCGCTTAGTCGGCATACATATTTAATCTTACATTGCTGAATGTTAGTTATACCTGTGTATATAAACAAAATGCATAAGCATTTAAGTCCACTTGATTCAAAATATTCCAATGGTCTGAGAAATTGCATTGTAAGGTAAGCATAACGTGTTTTGATAACTTAAATCCATAAAAAAATTCCATAACAGTTTGTTAAATTAAATGATAAATCAATACAGCGGGCGATGGAGAGAGCTATGCTTGGAGTCTCTCTGCGTGATCAAATGAGGAGATCCGTAGAACCAGAGTAACCGACTTAGATCAACGGGTTGCGATGCTGAAGTGGCACATAGTTCGAAAAACCGGCCAAGTGCGGGTCAGACTCACGCACCGAGGGTTCCGTACTACACTCGTATTTTTTCAACATTTTTCACGATAATTCAAAAACTATGATGCATAAAAATAAATAAAAATCTGTTTTAGAATGTTAAATTAAATGATAAATCAATATTTTCTCCACAATGAGAATGAAAGGGAAGAAAAGAAATATACCTACCTGAAATTAATTTTCAATAAAAAATTCTATTTTCAGCCAAAAACAATGATAGAAAACTTAACAAAAAGGTTTTGGGACGGCCTTCAAAAATTTGGTTTGGAATACGACGACTTTCCGACTATGATGGAGAACGTGTCTATTCTATTGAGAATATTGACCATCAATATCTTTAAAAGAGAAACTGAAAGTAAGTTAACAAAAACTCAGTACTTTTTTTTTATTCTGAAATTTTTAAGTGGCTACATTTTTCTTATTAATCTACTACTTTTTACTGACGCTAGAGCTCAACGAACGTTGCATAAGTAGGCCACACGGAGTCAATGCCGCGTTGTAGGCGGGGCATTGACCCGAGTTTTGCACGCTATACAAAGCGGGTCTGAAAAATACTAAATCACTAAAACTACAAAATGAGGCAAATGGTTATTGATATGGGATTGTGTTTGGGTAGTATAACAACTAACGCTACGTTACGTACGCAACGCTAAGTTTTTGCTAGCGTTCAGGTTACACCCTGTATGATCAAGCGATTATAGTGGTTAAGACTGAAGACGGCTTCCTAGTCGAAGGGTCCGGGGATCGATCCGGTCCGGAGTTTTATTGCGTTTAAAGGAACTACTTAGTTATTAGTTAGAACTGTTGTTCCATATGTAACTCAATTACTACTAGAAGTCATACGACCTCCCTGGCGCAGTGGTAAGTGCTGTGGTCTTATTAGTGGGAGGTCCTGGGTTCGATTCCTGGCAGGGATTTGGAATTTTATAATTTCTAAATTTCTGGTCTGGTCTGGGCTCACCAGACCAGACCAGAAATTTAGAAATTAGAACCAACCTACCAACAAAGCCGTGCTGCCAAGCGATTTAGCATTCCGGTACGATGCCGTGTAGAAACCAAAGGGGCATATAGGTTTATTAAAAACTGCCATATCCATTACAGGTTAGCCCGCTTCCATCTTAGACTGCATCGTCACTTACCACCAGGTGAGATTGCAGTCAAGGGCTAACTTATATTTGAATATATAAAAAATACCGATAACTTAATAATTTTAGGTATATCCTTAATTTGGTACATATTAGCGGTGTCAGCGGGTGCATGCTATTTCTACGTATACGTCTTCTCTATGATGTGGCAAGTCTTCATCCACTACCCGCGGCTCAACGACTTCCGCGGAGCCGCTGTTGCTCTGACCCTGGGAACCTGCACCGTCACTTGTATCACCAAGTTTATCTTTATGAAGATGTATGCGTAAGTCTTCAAAATTAAGGGCATCTACTGAAAATACATCTCCTCAGAGCACTCCCCATTATAAAGGCAATAGAACACGCAATAGAGCTTACGTCTCTGCGGTGCTCCAGGTTTTCCAACGAGCTGGTTAGTTAGGGATCGTCCACAAGTCGAACAGCCCGCCTTTGGATCCGATTAAATAGAAGTTAGATACCTATGTTAAAAGTAGAGGGGAAAACTGATGCTTAACAATTTTAATTAGATTAGATAAAGTCAAAGTCAAAGTCAAAGTCAAATGATTTATTCAAAATAGGTAATAAATTACTCGTATTGATGGTCTGGTATGGTGTTAGATTTGTAAGATATAGTGGTGATAATTATTACGCAAACTTAAAACTAAAGCTACGAGGGTTCCAAACGCGCCCAGGTCTGAGAAGAGCCCACAACAAACTCAGCTCAGATAAGACAATAGTCTCTCCAAATACAAAAATTGCGAATCAGGGTTATTTTTCCCTGTATATCATGGACTTATACACAACTAGCTTATGCTTGCGATCTCGTCCGCGTGGACTACACTTTCAAACCCATGTTTCACCCCCTTAGGGGTTGAATTTTTAAAAATCCTTTCTTAGCGAATGCCTACGTCATAATAGCTACGTGCATGTTAAATTTCAGCCTGATCCGTCCAGTAGTTTGAGCTGTGCGTTGATAGATCAGTCAGTCAGTCAGTCAGTCAGTCACCTTTTCCTTTTATATATTTAGACTAGCTTATGCCCGCGACTTCGTCCGCGTGGACTACAAAAATTTCAAATCCCTATTTTATCCCCTCAGGGTTTGAATTTTCAAAAACCCTTTCTTAGCGGATGCTTACGTCATAGTCATTACGTGCTTACGTCATCTGCATGCCAAATTTCAGCCCGATCCGTCCAGTAGTTTGAGACGTGCGTTGATAGATCAGTCAGTCAATCAGTCATTCAGTCAGTCAGTCAGTCAGTCAGTCACCTTTTCCTCTTATATATATAGAAGATAACGCCTACTTCTATCCAACATTCTAACATATTAAATTTTATGTCAGGTATCATCACATGATCGCATTTCCTTGTAAAAATATTTTGGTTACAGGCATGATATCATAGAAACAGTCGACAGGTTTCTTCAATGCGACGAACAGGTCCTACTGGAAACCAGATTTGCTAAAAATCTGCGAAAACGGCTGAGGATAATCAAGAAGCGCGCCATAGTTATCTGGATATTGCTGGTGTTGGATGGAGTTGTGTACCTGCTGATACCGCTGCTGAGGCCTGGCAGACATATCTCTCAGGATTTATATATTATCTACGGTAATACAGCGGGCCATGGAGAGAGCTATGCTTGGAGTTTCTCTACGTGATCAAATCAGAAATGAGGAGATCCGTAGAACCAGAGTAATATAGCTCAACGGGTTGCGAAGCTGAAGTGGCACGTAGTTCGAAAAACCGATAGACGTTGCGGTCCCAAAGTGCTAGAATGGTGACCTCGCACCGGAAAGCGCAGCGTCAGAAGACCCCACTAGCCGGACAGACGACATCAACACACACAGGAAGCCACTGGCTGGAAAAAAAAACTATAGCCTGAATTACGATTACGACGATTACGTCGTAATCATAATTCAGACTATAGTTTTTTTTTTAATTTATAGACTAGCGCTTGGCTGCAATCAGACGTGGATGGCAAGTGATGATGCAGCCTGAGATAGTGCGCGCTTGCCTAGAAGATGCCTATTCACTCTTGTCTTGAAGGTACCCATAATAAGTTAATCATTTAAAAGTTATAAAAAGAAGCTAACACTGAGTGTTTATCAAAAACCTCCGAGCTATGGGCGCTAAAAATGGATTGAAATAATTTAGGAATATTTATTTTTGTAGGTTTGGAGCCCATGCTCGAATCTCCGAATTACGAAGTAGTGCAGATCCTAATTAATGTCAGCATAGGATTTGCTGTGTACACAATGGTAAATGTCGCCGTGTACGTCATTGTAGTGATCGGTTACAATGAAGCCCAAATCCACGCCCTTAGCGAAGAACTAAGAAATATTTGGAGCGAGAGTCAAAAGTTTTACAACGCAATAAAACATACTATCGAAGACAAAATACACGTCCTTTATATAAAAGAGCAAATCGTTAATGAATTCATAAGAATACGTCTAAGAGACATCATCAAATTCCACATTACCAATATAAACCTATTTCATGAATTAGACAATGAATTCCGTAATACTTTAGTTTTAGAATACAGCATAATGTCTATATCTATAATAGCTGAACTGCTTGGAGGTTTACAAAACACATATCTTCAGCTACCGTATACAATAATACAAGTACTAATGGATTGTCTAGCTGGACAGAGACTTATGGACGCGTGTGATGATTTTGAAACTTCACTCTATGCTTGTGAATGGGAAAACTTTAACGTGTCTAACCGGAAAACTGTTCTGTTGATGCTCGCGGTTTCGCAGAAGACCTTGGCGCTGACAGCGGGAGGCGTCACGAAACTGGACTTCAATTGTTTGATGATAATACTCAGATCCTCGTACTCAATGTACACAACCTTGAAGTCTACTTTGAAGTGAAGAAATGGATAAATCTTAACACCAAGATGAATAATCTTAATTAGAACAATAAAGTATCAGTTAGAACGTCTATTTTAAGTGGTAGTAAAATTTGGTGTACATTGATGGTTGGTGTTAAATTAACAAAAGCATAATAAGTTTTATTTATACCCAGGAAACATGAACACTATAACGTCGAAATAAGTTTTACTAAGTAAATTACTTTTGAAGATTGTTTCAATTTTATTGATACTACAGCTAGGTAATAATAATATGGTGCATTGTAAAGAATTTAACAGTAAAATTAAAGAAAAAAACATTTTTTGTTATTTTCAATATATATGAATTAAGTTTCCCAATAAATCTGTTGTGAATCTTGCTCCATCATTTTTTATCCACCGTCGACTGCATTGTTGTATACGCCGAATACGTCGTCTTCATAACCTCCATAAGGCAAGAGTAACTCAGAACCGCCATTCCACCAGCTGATAACGTTAGAGTCTTTTGAGAACACTGCAGCATAAAAAGCACCGTTTTCCTATTGTCAATATTGAAATTCTCCCATTTGCATTCGTACAATGAGTTCTCGAAAACATTACTGGCATCGATCAACCTCTGGCCGATAAGACATTCCATATAAAGCTGAACAAAAGTGTACGGCAGTTCTAGATAAGTGTTTTCTAATCCACCGAAAAGTTCTGCAACCGTACCGAGAAATCTTAAAATGAATTCTACTATAAAAATATATCGCAGTTCCTTCTCTACCTTATTTCTAAGACTTATGATTAATACGTGAAATTGAATTACTTCTTCCAAACGGTATTTAATAAATAAATTCCTTATTATATTCTCCAAATGATTTTCATTTACAACTTCAATCTCCGTTCTGTATTTGTCATAGAACCTTTTACTGTCATCCCAAACATTCAATAACTCTTCGCTTAGAGCCTGCATCTGAGCTTCTAAATAGCCAACCACCGTCAAGATAAACATCGTTGTGTTTGATAGAGTACAGACAGCAAAACAGACACCCAATATCAAAAACACCATCGCTATTTCGTAGTTAGGAGATTCAAACATTGGCTCCAGACCTAGAAAATTATAGTTAAGTATTAGGTAGAAAATAGAAACATCTACAAATTGGAATGCTTTAGTTTACAATTCTCGATCCTACATCTTTCTAGCTTCATTTTTATCTTTATTTCATCTTCATCATATTATTCTACACGTCTTGAGAATTAGTAACATCAATAAAACTGATCGAGCTACCAATTATAATAGCTATTTTGCGAGCCCGACTCGAGTTGGTGACGTTATTCGTTCAGAGATCCACCACCATCATCATCATGATCAACCCATCGCCGGCTCTCTACAGAGCACGGCGGGGTGATAACGTAAAACGTTGCAGTAGCGACAGCAGTAGCAATTGCGACAGTTCATTTGCTGTCTCTCTTCTTCTTTCTTCTTCTTCTTATTTTGCTTTGTGGCTATTGCTGTCTCTCTCTAGCCGGACGTTTGACAGCAATGATCGCGAGATTTACGCCTATCGCAAGCCTGTCGCGAGATACGTAATCCCGGTCTCCTCTCAGAGCGAGAAGGGTTTTGGCCATAGTCTACCACGCTAGTCTAGTGCGGATTGGTAGACTTCACACACCTTTGAGAAAATTATTGATGAAGTTGCTAGCACCATTTCTCTTCTTCTAGTGCCATCTCTGCCATCGGAGGAGTTTTGCATAATATCAAAGACTATAGATAATTTTACAAAGAGTGGAAGTTTTTAAAAAAAAAAAGAATATTAGCCATGTTAAATGACTAATGTTCCCCTTTCCTCTCCAACTTAAGCGTCAGGCTTGTGCTAGGAGTAGGTACGACAATAGTGCAACGGGCGGGGTTTGAACCGTCGACCTTTCGGTTTTCAGCCCACTCCTTTACCGGTTGAGCTATTGAGGCTATAAAGTTATCGTTTTACCAAATTTTTCTGATGCAATTTCTAAGTTGTGTCATTTGCATACTGGAGTTACGAGTATCTAACCGTAAACAACGAACAGATCCTCAGTCAGATGTCGACCAGGCGTTACAAAGGGCAATAAAATGTATATGATCCCATTCATGACGAGTGCCGTCCAGATGATGGTTGCTCTCTTCTTCACAACCCTCGAGTACTTAAGAACATTCGAGGCGTATCTCGTGCGCGGTACGATCAGGGAGTCACATCTCAAATAGTCTTCTACCAGATTTATTACTGTATCTCTGTAATAATGACAATTAATAATATACTTAGAGTTTTTTGTTACTGCACAAATTACTGGATTTGAATTTAGGGGGAAATTAAGCGAGGCTGGTGTGGCTTTAGAGATAGGATGGTTTTAAAGTACCTACATCAAATATGCTAGACTGATTACTGATTTTGGTGATTCGAATTTGGCCTTTACACATCCTCTGAACCTTGGAGAGTACCTACGTTAAAGCGTTGGTCCATGTTGTTATCATACATCTATATCTGATTAAAAAGCAGTAAGCGAACGATGAAAGTAATTTATTCTTTGTCATTACACATATTTACTTCTTTTTTTAAATATATAAAAGGAAAAGGTGACTGACTGACCGACTGACTGACTGATCTATCAACGCACAGCCCAAACTCCTGGACGGATCGGGCTAAAATTTGGCATGCAGGTAGCTATTTTGACGTAGGCATCCGCTAAGAAAGGGTTTTTGAAAATTCAACACCTAAGGGGGTGAAATAGGGGTTCCAAATTTGTGTAGTCCACGCGGACGAAATCGCGAGCATAAGCTAGTAATCTTATAAAATCGGTTGAGGAGGCATAAAAATTTGTTTTTTAACAATAAATAATAAATAAATAATAAGCAGCCACTGTTTAAATCTCAGAAGTTATTTCCGGACTCTAATGTTAAATAATAAATTTAATGGTGATGCTCCTTCTTCTCTGTCGGTCTCTGTGATAGCACGAACGAGAGCTAAGCATATCAGTGTAACGTGGTACCTATACACTTACGAGTAGAGGTGCATATAAATGAACTTAGAGGCGCAGCCGCTACATGCACCGATAGAGAACTCCACGGCAGCGGCTGCGTAGTCGCCAGTCTCGCGGCACCGCACGAACGTGAACCAGATCGCGGAGAAGATGTACGCGTAGATGTGGCATCCGCAGCATATAACGTTCAGTAGATAGAAGATCCATGGGATCCCTGAAATGGAATTCTATTATGTACCTATTTCTACTTTTTACTATAAGTAAAGCTTGATTCAACTTTGTAAGAGGTGTGCGGTGCGTATCGCTACCCATACCCATAATGCATGTTGCGTCATACAGATTTATCTGCCTGGTTCTATATTTAATGTCACTCAGCGGGCGATGGAGAGAGCTATGTTTGGAGTTTCTCTCTCTCCATCGCCCGCTGAGTGACTCTGAGCTTTCTTATGAGGCCCGTAATTAGCGACCATGTCTCGGATCCATATGTCATCACTGGCAAGTGGCAACACGCACTGTTCGAAGACTTTAGTCTTCAAGCACTGAGCAATTTTGTAAGACATCGCGAAGCTTCCTGAACGCTGCCCATTCGAGTTGGATTCGGCGGCAGACCTCTTTCTCAAAATTGGACCTACCTAACTGGATTGTGTGTCCTAGGTGTACAATTTACTCGTCTACAATTTCGAGTGCAGAGCTCCCAACGATTACTGGGTGGGGCAGGACATAAGATTTGACATGATGTTCATAAGCATTAGAATTAATATACTTACGCTTATAATTCCTATCAATGTTAATACAATTAACTCGCAACAGGACAGCTACGTTCCACAGCATAGTGGGCAGGTCGCAGTGGCTCAGACCAAATTTGCGGAGATATTTTGCCATATTGCTTGAACAGAGGATATTAAAGCGAATTTAAATCAGGGCATTGTGTCGAAGTTTAACAGCGCTTTTTTTTAAAAATACGAGTTGTAGAAAATAGTCAGAAACCTTCCAACATACCGTAGTTATACAGTGTGTAACTGAAAGAAAAACGAAGGTAGTGATAGTCCTGAATTCTGAGAGATACCACAAAAAAACGCGGAAAAAAATATGAAAAAATCCTGTATTTTAAAAGTTCACAATATAATATTGCAAATAAAACATCTGACTGACGCTAGAGGATAATATCTACTCATGTGCTCGAGGTCAACGAACGTTGCGTAGATAGTCTACTTGGGGTCAATGCCACGTCATAGGTGGGGCATTGACCCCGAGTTTTGAACGCTATTGCACTGCGGGTTTGAAAAATACTAAATCACTTAAACTACTAGACAAGGCTTAAATAGTTATTGGCATTGGATTTTATTTAGGTGTAATAATAATTTCACTAATTTTTTGCTAGCTTTTCGGTTACACCCTGTATTAAGATTGGAATATATTTTCTCTCGGCCTACCCACATTTTTTTATCACGCGACATTGTTTGCGCATCTTTTAACAAATAGAGAAATAATATGTCGCATTCTGTTAATGCAATTAAAGACTACGGTTAACTACTTGCGGAATGATTTTTCTTTTATTTTAAAGTGTGCACTTTTCTACTTTTATTGCAACTGAATTGAAATGCCAGCCATAATATCAACTATCTAATCTAAGGATCTAGTATGCCGTCCATCAGCAGGACGTTAGGTGCTTTTCAAACATCACTAAACAAACAAATAAAACAGTGAATACTTATTTATACCTATGCTCTATACTTACTCAAGATAAATATAATTAACGTTAGCGTGAATTGTTCACGACGTTGTTATTTTTAGGGGTACCGTACCTCAAAAGGAAAACGGAACCCTTATAGGGCCACTTTGTTGTCTGTCTGTCTGCATGTCTGTATGTCAAGATACCTATATGGTACTTCCCGTTGACCTAGAATCATGAAAGTTAGGTAGATGTAGGTCTAATAGCACTACGTGTGCTATTAGACCTACACCTGTGGGAAAAACGAAAACTGTGATTTGTGGTTACATCACAAAAAAAAACTAAAATGTGTTCATGAACAAATAATTATTAGTAGGTATTTTCAACGTTCAAAGTAAGATAACTATACCAAGTGGGGTATCATTATGAAAGGGCTTTACCTGTACATTCTAAAACAAACGGATGGACGGACGGACGCCGGACGGACGGACAGACGGACAGACAGACAGACAACAAAGTGAACCTCTAAGGGTTCATTTTTTTCCTTTGAGGTACAGAACCTTAATAACCCATCAAGTACGAGTAAAACTCGCACACGAAGACATCCGTACCATTGTACAAGAAACAAGACTTTATTATTTTAAAAAAAACTTATTTTCATAGCGGCCCTTTTGAAATTTTTAGTAGGTAACTACAATACGACAAGGCTCTTTTGGCACTTGAATGACATTGACAGGGGGGCGCTGTTGGAGAACAAAGGCTTAGACTATTCAAACGAGAACAAAGGGGACACTTAACGGCAACTTTAGTTCCGATTTTCGCCACGCGCCAAAAGAGTCTTGTCGCCTCGTACTTGTTGTTAAAGCGGCAATGGAAATACACATTCTGTGAAAATTTTAAGTCTTTAGGTTACAAGATACATCCCACTGACAGACGGACGGACGGATGGACGGGCGGACGGACGGACAGCGGAGTCTTAGTAATAGGGTCGCGTTGGCACCCTTTGGGTACGGAACCCTAAAAGATTTTAATGTGTATAAAACACCTTAATAAAACGCCACGTGTAATATAGTATGACTATTTACACGTCTATAGACACTGTACCTTACAAATTGTGACTTGAAGCTTGAATACATAAAAGAACTAACTTTTGTTCTAATTTCTAACAGCATTTTACATGAATAATTATGAATATGTCACGAATCAGGGCCCTCTTTCCCACTGGGCACTATGGGCACGTGCCCACGATCGATTGGGGCCCACTAGTCCCTGCCAGATCACCAAACTATAACAGACCGACCGATATTTTAATACCCAAAAAACATATTTATTTCATATAATCAACGGTCAAAAAGCCATCTCAAGCAAAGGACCGTAGAGAGTTAAAATATAGTCCGATCTTATATTCGATCTTTATTGTTTTTACTGATAACGCAAATGATAGAATATTTCATTCTCTTTCACACTTTTTTAAAAATGCTGACAATAAAAACCTCTAAAAAGTTAAAAATAATATGTATTGGCATATATACCTATAATGTATTGGTCGGATTGGGCCTTTACGTTTAATATAAATCTATTATATTATATATTCCAAGAAAATAGTACCTACTCTGTCAAGATCATAGGGGCTCCGTTATTCTAATGTGCCCAGGGCCTCCAATAGGTTAAAGACGGCCCTGGTCACGATTGATAAGAAAATTGTTTACAGGCTGTGATTACAGGTATCTAGCGCCATAATTATACGAGTTCAGTGTTTATGAAGTGCGAAGTTGTTCAAGCAATTAGTTTCCACTAGGTGATATCCGCGGCTTCACCCGCGTAGATTTAGGTTTTTTAACATCCTGTGGGTACTTATTAATTTTCCGGGATAAAAAATAAGCTTATGTCCGTCCCCGGGATGCTAGCTATATTTGTACGAAATTTCGTCAAAATCGGTTGAACGGATGTGACGTGAAAAGCTAGCAGACAGACAGACATCACAGATAGGTAGATACATTTGAATCGTATTTATAACTATCTTATGCTCGCGACTTCGTCCGCGTGGACTACACAAATTTCAAACCCCTATTTCACCCCCTTAGGGGTTGAAATTTAAAAAATCCTTCCTTAGCGGGTGCCTATGTCATAATAGCTGTCTGCATACCAAATTTCGGCCCGATCCGATCCGTCCAGTAGTTTGAGCTGTGCGTTGATAGATCAGTCAGTCAGTCACCTTTTCCTTTTATATATTTAGACTAGCTTATGCTCGTGACTTCGTCCGCGTGGACTACAAAATTTCAAAACCCTATTTCACCCCCTTAGGAGTTGAATTATCAAAAATCCTTTCTTAGCGGATGCCTACGTCATAATAGCTATCTGCATGCCAAATTTCAGCCCGATCCGTCCAGTAGTTTGAGCTGTGCGTTGATAGATCAGTCAGTCAGTCAGTCAGTCAGTCAGTCAGTCAGTCAGTCACCTTTTCCTTTTATATATATAGATATTAGTATAGATCTAGCTCTCTGTCTATAGGTAGTAGGTAGATAGTAACAGGGGTTGCCGGACGCCCGAACGAAAACTTTGTGAAGAGGTTACATGTAGGTACATAGTTACCACTCAGAAATAACAGATTGCCGATGTATCGCGAACAATCGATCAATGAGGCGTGCTGATACAGGCCGCAAGGGCCGCAACCTGCACCGCTACTACTTCGTCAGCTGTCCATTTCTTTATTTTTTAAGAAAAAGCCGGCCAAGTAGTAAGTAGTAGTCAGGATCGCGCACCGTGTCCGTACTACAGTAATATTTTTTCGACATTTTGCACGATAAATCAAAAACTATAGGTAATGCATAAAAATCTGTTTTAGAATGAACAAGTGAATTCTTTTCACATGATACCCCATTTTGATATAGTTGTCTTACCTGTAACACGCAGACAGTCAGATAAACGGACAGACAGACAGCAGAGTGATATTAATGGGGCTCCGTTTTTACCCTTTGATCATGATGATGATGATGATGAACTGTATTTAAAAAACCTAAAAGAGTGTTTTTATGACTATTACAAAATTGGTTATGTGTTTCTTTGGAATAAACAAACCAAAAAGATAGGAAAAAAGTATCTCATTTAAATAAAAAAAATTGCCTAAAAAGCCCACGAAATGATAAATATCAAAATGTTTTTTAAAAATTGAATGAGGAAAACGTAATTTTAAATTAATGTTTATAACTACATCTACCTAATTTTAAACAAAAAAAACCATCGAATCCTCACGCCAGTGAAATCGCAATTTGACATAAAACATCTACTTAATGCGTAGAAAGAGTAATAAAGGTAGATTGAAGTACTGTGTAACCGCGTATGAGATAGCGATAGCACGACGTAACGATGAATAACACGACATTTTATTGCCATTGTTTAGTAGTCAATATTTGTATTAACCGATCAACAATATTTGTATTAAACGTTTTTTATGTGAAAACAAGTAAATAACTAATGAGAAATACAATTACGCCACGAATTCTCAAAGTTTGTTTTGCAACTATAGTTGCATTTTTTGTATGTATTTTTGAAAAAAACCAGTTACACGGTAAGGGACAAAAAATAGGTTAGCTGCATCTCTGTTTATCACATTACTAACTTTATCTGTGCTCTTTTTTTAGTGTGAATGAGAAAGCACACGTTCCTGTATCTACCTTTATTACTCTATCTACGACTTAATGCTTTATTTGTTATATTGAAGAGCGCTTTTATGTTGTAAAATCAACGTAAAATCAATTTTTGCAAAGCCCACAAAGCTTGACACATTTCTAAAGTTACCCACAGTATTCGTTTTGAATCGATTAAAATCGATAATGTAATGAATCGAACGTGAACGCAACGAAAGTGAATGTCAAAACAAAAACTTCAAATAAAAATGTCAAAGACGTTGCGCTGGAAAAATAAATAAACAATTGATTCAAAGATTTGTTTAAATTGTATAAAAATCATGAATAGCAAAAGAAAGACGCACATCTTTGACTTGTTCTGGGAAGATATTTTAGTGTCGAAAATCTTGCCGTATCTCACTATAAGAGAATGCTTCCACTTTCGTTGTGTTTCGAAAACATGTCTACAAATTGTAAATATGTATTTTGCGAAGCTGAAATCATTAAAACTGATGAACAAGGGGTTTTCGCCACACGCTTTTCAAGTAAGACAACCTCTCTACAATTGTAAAATTATGATTGCTTGAATTGTTTTTGCGTGATTCACGAGTACACCAATGGACAACACTTTTACAGTTTGAAGGGTAGGTAGGTCTTATAACAGACACAAGGGGAGAAAATCTAAAAACCGTGAATTTCAATTTTCGAAGTAACAATAACTATATCAAGTGGAGTATCATATGAAAGGACTTTACCTGTGCATTCTGTAACAGATTTTTATTTATTTTCATGCATCATAGTTTTTGAATTATCGTGCAAAATGTCGAAAAAATACGACTGTAGTATGGAACCCTCGGTGCGCGAGCCTGACTCACACTTGGCCGGTTTTTTTCCTTAGGTCTTTGCAGCAACATGTACAAAGCTAAGAGTCCTTAACTTAAGCCGATGCAAAAACCTCACCGACGCAGACATAATACCCATTCTGCGGCACAACCGTGAACTAACCAGCTTGAATTTGAGCTTCTGCTATAACTTGAGTGCTAAATGTTTGCAACCGGTCATACTATTCTGTAACCAATTAAAAATATTGAAGTTGGGAAAGTGTGCATGGCTAACCACAGGTGCTATGGAGGCGCTGGCGTTACATCAGAGCAAGCTTGAAGATGTAGATTTGGGATACTGCGGCAACATCACGGAGGGATGCATACTGATCTTTATTAAGAAATTTAGACAAATAAAAACTTTGAACTTAGAAGGCAATAAGCAGATCACTGATAAGTGTCTCTACACTATGTCCAAGTACAGCAGTCAATTGAAGTTACTTAATTTGGGTGGATGCAGTGAAATTACTGATAAAGGAGTCCTGTACGTACATTTTTACAAACATTGCATTTTTAGTTTTTCTTTTATAGAGATAGCCTCCTGATGATCACCTGATGTTAAGTGATTATCGCCGCCCATGAACATTTGCAGCACCAGAGGAACTGCCGATGCGTTGCAGGCCTTTTAGGAATTTGTTGGTCCGCCCCTTGAATAACCCCATGCTTAACCATACATATTTTTTTTAAATTCAGATACATATTAGCCCTTGACTGCAATCTCACCTGGTGTTAAGTGCTGATGCAGTCGATGAAAGTGGGCTTACCTGGAAGTAGTATGGCAGTTTTAATTAAACCCATGCCCCTTTGGTTTCACTGCACGGCACTACACGGCATTGTACCGGTACGCTAAATCGCTTGGCGGCACAACTTTGCCGGTAGGGTGGTAACTAGCCACGGCCGAAGGTTCCCACCAGACCAGACCAGAAATTTAGAAATTGCAAAATTCCAAACCCCTGCCAGGAATCGAACCCGGGACCTCCCACTAATAAGACCACAGTGCTTACCTTACCACTGGGAGGTCGTCAAAATTACATTACATTCTCCCTTACTTCTTACATTACCTACTAATATTCATCAATCCTTCTCCAGCCCACAAATCTCAAAAGTCAAAAGTCAAAAAGTCAAATGATTTATTCAAAATAGGTAATAAATTACTCTTTTTGATGGTCAGATGTTGGATTTCTAAGATATAGTGGTGATAATTATTACGCAAACTTAAAACTAAAGCTACGAGGGTTCCAAACGCGCCCAGGTCTGAGAAGAGCCTACAACAAACTCAGCCGGGTATTCTTTTTATTATCACCACTTTACAAAATTATTGAAACTTAGGACTATCACAAGCTATTGAGCAACTCATCTCAGAATGAGAGGATTTAGGCCATAGTGCGCCACGCTGGGCAAGTATGGATTTGCAGGCTTCACAAATCTTTGGGAACTTTCACATTTATAATATTAGTACGGATTTTAAATAAATTATTTGACTTTGACGACTAGCCTATCACAGTACTTTAAAAAATAAAAATTCACATTGATGCTTATTTTTTTGGGTTTTATTTTTCAGGGCTTTGGCCCTACATTGCAATAACCTAGAAGGTCTCCTGGTCAGAGGATGCCTCAAAGTTACGGAGACAAGCTTGCGCCTCTTGAGGAAGAACCGGGTGCATCTGGACAGAAGGCCGGTTGAAGTTCCTTTACCTATTTATCAAATATAAGAAACATTTGGTTTGCTTTGGTTGTATTTTGCTCATTTCTATGATGCATTATTGCATTCATGATATCATTCCAACGTTGATTTCTAATTTGAATACCATTTAGTACATTCTAACGTCCGTGCATTTAGGTATAAGTCCCGCAAATTGCTATTGCGCTGGAACCATGTCTCATTAACATCGAAATGACGTCATTTTGACGTCAGCCGAAATAAAAATATACCATCAGCGCGAAACTTCAGTCCAGTGCTGACGTCACTAAAATGGCGGCCACGCGTATTAGCAACTGGCGGGACTTAAACATAATGGTACTGATTCTGAGTGCACCTATATTTTAGAGTATTTGCATCCTCTTCTTACTAATGTAGTATGAAAAAGACAGACACAGTTTGACAATTTTAAATTTAATTTGGAGCGGTCATTTACTGCCAGTTGCCAGTTGCGAGCCTATTGTTTTAAGGAGATTGCCCATTTTCTTAGGAGCTTTGGGCTTCCTTCCTTCCTTTTTTAGCAATGTTAAAAAGAAAAGGATGCAGATACTCTAAATTTAGTATCTATAAAGTCAAACTTTAGAAAGAGAATTGTGCTTCGTAGAGCGTCGTCTCTTTCACTCATACCTAATGTGACGTTCTGTCGGTCTCGACGTCAGAGACAACGCTCTACGGAACCATTATCTCTTTCTTTAGTTTGATGTGCAATATTTTCTGCCAAGTACGTGCAGAACAATTGTAGTCTGAAATTATGATTGGCCAAATTTTAAATGTTATTGATTCTGCGAGTTGCGACAGAACATTTTAGCCAATAACGAAAGAGTGTCAGCCAATCAGAAGAGACTGCGATTACAGTTTGTCGTGATCATAGGTTAAAAGAGGTTGTGCCATATTATAAGATATTTAATTTTAAGTTTGTTTGTACCTTAGGCATAAGACGAATAAACTAGTTTCTTTCTTTCTTCTTTCTTTATTTTTATAACGCACGCAGGAAGCTGATAACGCCATGATGAACTCTGACTGTGACGTCACAGGGATTGAAATTGTAATGTATTTCAATTTTCACTAAGAAAACACTTTTGCTTACAAATCCGTGTGACGTCATAACAGCTCAGAACCTAAAAAGATGGCGGGTAGCGTTTTCGCGGTGAAATTTGAAATGCAAAATTTAAATCCAATAATTTTTTTGTAAATTTCTTGGTAGTTTATTATCACTCTAGGATCAAATTAAGACACTTTTTAAAAAGGGTTAAATACCCTATTGGCCTAGGCAATCCTCAGGGATGCCCAGAGCGCTTATTCCAGTCCATTCGTTAGCCCAAAGCCGAAACTTTGCCCCTATCCCACATTACTCATGTTATAGCTGATTTCGACATGCTCTTTCCGAATTTTCATTTTGCCTCCTCACTCACGTTAGGCTAAGGTGAGGTGAGTGACGAGCGATGCGATTTGAAAAAGCTATCTTTTTTCAAAAAGCAAAAAGGTCAAACAATAACATTAAAATTGAGTGTAAGTATTTTCGCCTGTTTCTCTAGTCTCATAATCTATTTTATTATATTCATAGTTGTACCATAAATGTAAATATTATAGCAGTGATTTAAAAAAAATTGTTTGTCAAAAATAAAGTGTTACCTATGAAGCTTATATATGTTTTTAGTTTTACCTTAACCCATCGCCCCGCCCCACTACTACTAGTCTCAAAATGAAGAGGGTATAGGCCATAGCAATTGCGTGCACGGGATTTTGAGTCAGGATAGCCATTCAATAGGTAGGAGGTGGCAACTGGCAACTCATTGAAAATCAGCATTGAGCTATTACAACTAGGGTAAGCAGTGCCTTTATGACTCTATGGGCTGCACGAAAATCTGTCGAAACTATAACTTATTTTGCTTTGTGGCTTTCAGTAGAAAACTATAACAACTCTTATAGAGAACCCAGTCAACACCACAGAAGATAATGTACATCGATTTTTAGGAGATAGCGGATTTGTAGAGCATTGTCTTGGTCATTGAGACCGACAAAACGTCATATAGGTATGAATGACAGAGACAACGCTCTACAAAACCGAAACGTCATTCTAAAGGCCGATGTACATAACTTTCTGCCGCGTACTGTACATACTATGATCGTTCTACGTTTCTATGCCTTTAATTAAGGGGGTGTAAATAAATAAATAAATCAAAGACATTACAAATTTTTTCACAAAATTATATTTTGTGTGATAACACCTGCTACAAGTCTTAAAGTATATTAATATTTACAATATTTTATATTCTACACATTAGTAACAAATAACATTCATAACCTTACAGGAGCAGATCTTACAAATAATTTACTGATCCAGTGGCGCCCCCACGGCCTAACAACGCGCAACATAACCACGAGCGGGACCAACTAAACAATATAGTCCGTACTAAATTACTTTTCACGCGCCATTTTAACTCTACGGGTCAGCTGTTATAATCAAAAGTACGGCTCACCTTTAAAATAAGGACTAAAATCGTACTTTTGACATGATATATTTTTTTTTAAATAGAGATAGTGAGCAAACGAGCAGGCGGGTCACCTGATGATAAGTGATTACCGCCGCCCATGAACATTTGCAGCACCAGAGAGACAGAACCGGTGATGCGTTGCCGGCCTTTTAGGAATTTGTTAAAAGTTAAAATTTTAAAAAGTGAATATAAAGTTAAAATGGCGCGTGAAAAGTCATTTTTTACGCATTATAACTAACTATCCTGCAACTAAGTGTTAATAACATTTGGCAATAAATTAACGAGGATAACACGAAAATAAACCTTAAAGTCAAAGCGCATAGAAAAGAAACTATCATCAAAATTTATACTACATGTTACTACAAAAAAAAATACAAAAAAAAGTCAACCGTCCTTTAGGCCAGTAATTGAGAGTCCAGCCACAAAATAGGGAAGTAACAGAAGATCTGTTGAATACAACATGTAGTAACAGACGCACTCACATACTTGGCAAAGTCAGCCGAAGACTGGCTGACTTCGGCTGATCTTGCCGAAGTTAGCCAGACTTCAGCTAGGTCAAAGAATTACTTTAGATACCTTCCAGGTACAAGGCACCACTCCGCAAAACGTTTAAATAAATACCTGATCTTGTTACGACGCAAAATGCAATTCAACTCGCAATAAACGAAAATAACTGAGTTTGTTGTGCGCTCTTCTCAGACCAGGGCGCGTTTGGAACCCTCGTAGCTTACGTAATTTATCACCATTGCCTAAATTATCTTACATTTTAAACTATTAACTTTTTGATTAAGTGTACTACGTGATTTTGAATAAATAGTTTCAATTTCCTCAAAGCCTCAATATCTCAACCGGTAAAGGAGTGGACTGAAAACCGAAAGGTCGCCGGTTCTAACCCCGCCAGTTGCACTATTGTCGTACCTACTCCTAGTACAAGCCTGACGCTTAGTTGGAGAGGAAAGGGGAATATAAGGGGGAATTTGATTTGCACAGTTCAACGGGCTAAATTTTGAACACCTCTTTCTCTATTATGTAAACTGTTATCTTTTTGTCTTTCTCTCTCTCTCTTAAGAGATGAGTCCACCATAGGCAAATTACTCCGATCACGTGACCTAGTGAGCCAGGTAGTCTGGCCAAATGTAGGCTGGGTTAGGTTGACCTGTGTATGTATGTATAAGTGCACCTGTTTTCATACTGTGTATTAAAGGACCCTCTTTTTCTATCCAACAGACCACTCTTACGCCTCTAATACTATCACATCGAAAAAATAAAAATATTATTTTACTTTTATAATACAAATATACTAAAAGTACGAATTCTATGTATACAGCCTTCAGTTAAGTAAAAGCAGTACATTAATTAGTAATTACAATATCTTACACAGAAATTAAGCATACAACGGGACGAGAAAGAGGCACTTTCGAGAACAGATTAAATACAAAACTTATCCAAAATTATAATTACACACCGACTGTACAGACTAAGTAAAATTACAAAACAAATTACGCGATATACATATACGAGCTTTCCGAAAAAAAAAAAATTTTACAACGAATTTTTGTGTTGTAAATAAATTGCACTCTAATTCTGATACGCACAAAAACTTAAATAGGTTGCTTCTTTGGGAAAATAAATTAATTAATATAATTTATACCGCCGCACTGTCTCGTTTAACTCAATCTTAAGTAACGATTAAGCGACTCTGAGTACGGCTGTTTATGATTTATTAAGCACGCGCCTTCCACTTCACTGTCGAAAAAATTTATCACAGTTCTTGCGCCGAGTGACCCTGAGAGTTGATTGCGCAATGCACTGTACTCTGTTGTCTCTGTCACTCATACCTTTGTGACGTTTTGCCGGTTTCAACGACAGAGACAACGCTCTACGAAACCGCTATCTCTTGGTAGATGTGCAATTTTTTCTGCCGCGTACTGTGCTATCATCCCCCTGCAGATACCTAATGGTGCACTTACGTGGGCAATTTTTTAAGCAATTGTCGCTCGGCAATACAAATGTATCAAACTGGAGCAATTATTTCGCGTAACATTACTGAAATTGTCAGGTATTGCAATAAATTGCTTCATGTGGTCCTGACATTCATAATTTAATTGACAATTGCTTGGAATTAATGTCTGTCTCGTTTTTAACCGACTTCCAAAATAAGGCAAAGGCAATTTTGATCCGCTTTTTCTAATAATTTACTTCAAAACAGCAAGTTTTAGGCTCCTCTAGGTAGGAAAGGGCAGATTGATTGATGACTCATGATCAGTAACGTCACGAAAGTAATTTTGAAAATGTTGTATAGAAGCAGGCGTTACTTTGCGGAAGTCCAATACAATGAACCAAAAGCTTAATGTGCTATAATCCGCTGAAACAGGTCGAATCTGTATGGTGCATGCCTGCATTTTGCCTGCTGCATGATGCACCATACATTTTAGACCTGTTTCAGCGGATTATAGCAAGTTCATTGTAAATTTTGAAAATATTTAGAAAATATTGAAAATCTAGGATATAAATATCTCAAACGAAAGGTGACTGACTGACTGACTTTCTGTGGCCCTACCGCGGTTGTTTGACAGCTACAATGTCACGATCGCAATCATCTCTGATTGGTTAATGCTCGCTCACTATTGGCCACAATGCATTGTTGCAACAAGAATCGCACAAATTCAGCCAATCAGAACAATTGAGATTGTAATAATGATTGATGCAGGTTTTAGACAATCGCCCTACTGATCTATCAACGCACAGCAAAACTACTGAACGGATCGGGCTGAAATTTGGCATGCAGATAGCTATTATGACGTAGACATCCGCTAAGAAAGGATTCTTGAAAATTTAACCCCTAAGGGGGTAAAATAAGGGTTCGAAATTTGAGTAGTCCACACGGACGAAGTCGCGGACATGAGCTAGTTTATAATATTAGTGTGAATATTTTAATGTCACATTGAAGACCACTTGCAAGAAAACAGTTTATTGTGATGCAATGACAATGCATTGCGCAATTAACTCCCAATTACAAAAAAATCTGCTGGACAGTGTAAAAGAAATAACTCTCAAATTCAACCAAGCAGGCGTGGTGGAGGATACGGTATTTAACTATGTCAAAAATATATTTTTTTTTGTTATTACTAAAATAGGGTCTTCAAAAATACGTTAAATATAATATGTCCTCTTTTAGTTTTATAACAATTTTAAATTATTATCAACTAGATGATGCCCGCGACTTCGTTTGCGTGGATTTAGGTTTTTTGAAAATCCTGTGGGAACTGTATGATTTTCCGGGATAAAAAGTAAACCTTCCACAGGATGTAGGCAAACTCTGTACCAAATTCTATTAAAATCGGTTAAGCTGTTGGGGCGTGAAAAGCTAGCTGACAGAAAGACAGACAGACACACATTTTTAGTATTAGTATGGATTAAACTAAAAAAAGCATGTCAAATGTTTCTGATGTCACATCAATGTATTTCATACAAACTCCCATACCAAGCGCGTTTTGACGTTTGAAAAAAGTTGCTGATTTGACTAGTTGTTACCATCCCTATAATAATGCAAAATATTACACATCAGAAGTGGGATTGCCACTCATAGTTCTTCACCACGACTGCTCGGTAGAAATGTCGAATTATTAAAAAAAAATGTGCAGCACTCCAACAAAACACTGTACGCTTATTGCACTATTCACTATTATGCTACGTTTTCCCGGACACAGCGGCCACTACCATACACAAACAGTTCCTCTAAATACATTTTTATCAGCAATTTTGTACTTTATTCAGCTTCCAGCTTCAAAATACCGGATACTGTGTATTCTCCCAAGGAATATTTACATCACAGACATGGGGTAAAAGACAAGTGCAGTGCCACATATGTGATAGAATATTAGATAATATAAGTCCCTCAAATTGCTATTGCGCTGGAACCATGTCACAGCTCGAAACTTCAGTCTAGTGCTGACGTCACTAAAATGGCGGCCACGCGCATTAGCAATTTGAGGGACTTATAATAGGTTTGAGCCTCAATAGCTCAACGGTTTAAAAGTGAACCGAATTCCGCAAGGTCGGCAGTTCACATCCCACCCGTTGCACTATTGTCGTACCCACTCCTAGCACAAGCTATACGCTTAGTTGGAGGGGAAATATTAGTCATGACTAACATGGCTAATATTCTTTTTAAAAAAATACAGCAAAAAAACCGGTTAAGTGCGAGTCGGAGTTTTAATAAATTAATTTTTTCGTGAACATGTTTTAATTTTTCATGACTAACATGGCTAATATTCTTTTTAAAAAAATACAGCAAAAAAACCGGTTAAGTGCGAGTCGGAGTTTTAATAAATTAATTTTTTCGTGAACATGTTTTAATTTTTTTGTGATGTAACCACAATTTCACGGTTTTCGGAATTTTTTTCATTACTTGTGCTATAAGACCTAGCCTACCTACCAAATTTCATGATTCTAGGTCAACAGGAAGTAACCTTACCTGGTGGAAAGTGATGATGCAGTCTAAGATGGAGCGGGCTAACCTGGAAGGGGTATGGCAGTTTTTATTAAACCCATGTCCCTTTGGTTCTTTCACGGCATCGTACCGGAACGCTAAATCGCTTGGCGGCTTTGCCGGTAGGGTGGTAACTAGCCACAGCCGAAGCCTCAACAGACCAGACCAGAAATTATAAAATTCCAAATCCCTGCCAGGTATAGAACCCGGGACCTCCCACTAATAAGACCACAGAATTTGCTACAGATTTTTCTTACACAATCGGGTGGCTGGGTGTCAAAGTAGATGAAAGGCCCAAACGCATTGCGTTGCGCTGCGCAACGCAGCACGGCAAGTATTATTTACACGAGTTTGTATGGAGCAAGGCGTACTTGGACGCGACGCGTTGCGCAGCACAAATGCTTCTGGACCTAAATGCTGCACACCTTGTGTAATCTCTGTTATAACTGTCTTTTCCCATCACACATCACAACATACCACAACAAAGTAATGTTTAAGAGCCTCAATAGCTCAACAGGTAAAGGAGTGGACTGAAAACCGAAAAAGGTCGGCGGTTCAAACCCCGCCCGTTGCACTATTGTCGTACTTACTCCTGGCACAAGCTTGACGCTTAGTTGGAGAGGAAAGAGGAATATTAGTCGTTTAACATGGCTAATATTCTTTTTAAAAAAAATGTGTTTGCACTAATATGCTCCATCTGTTTCCTCAAGTCTGTGTCTATAATATACAAAATAAAGCTGCCAGAACATGACAGGTACAATTATTGTGGCCGCAGATACACCTGTAAGTTTTACTCTCGTAAGTAGCTTACGTGATTAACTTACGACTTTACTAATAAACACTAAGTACATTTACAGTCCTTACAAAATGACTTCTCACGCGGCATTTTATTTAAGTTTTTAGGAATGGAGAAGGCAACCCACTGTAATACAGTATTCACTAGTACAGGGGTTGTCACGCGGCCCATTCATACATCCTTAGTAACTAATGACTATGTAACGTTGTTAAAATTTAGGATTTGAAATAAATAAATATTATATTATATTATTTTCAATTCAATTCCCAATTATTAGCTTTTAGTGGTGCCAACTGGGCACAGTTTATGGGTCAATTAACAATTGTCATGTCACAAAAGTACAGTAGGGCGATTCCGTAAAACCTGCATCAATCATTATTACAATCTCAATTGTTGTGATTGGCTGAATTTGTGCGATTCTTGTTACAACACTGCATTGTAGCCAATAGTGAGCGAGCGTCAACCAATCAGAGCTGATCGCGATCGTGACATTGTAGCTGTCATTTTTTTATGCTTGGCTCGGCTCGTTCAGTTCGACAAAAATAAAAACGGCGAATGCTCGATGTTCTGTTACAAGTAAATGCTCAAGTTTATCAGCACCTTTAAAAGGATTGTATTTTTGACATGACAATTGACAGTTGACCCATAAAGTTGAAAAGACACGTGATAAGTTATTTTGTATGCATAATACACTAGTAAATAATGTTGTCAATTAATTATACAAACTACTTACAGTACGCGGCAGAACGTAATGTACATCTACCTTTAGAAGGAGATAGCAGATATATAGAGCATTCTCTGTTGTTGAAACCAACAAAATGTAGGTATGAGTGACAGAGACAAAGCTCTACATAGCCAAAATGTCATTCTAAAGACTGATGTACATTACTTTTTGCAGTGTACGTAAGTAAAACTTACAGGTGTAATCGGGGCCTACAAGATATATGCTCAAAAGAGCTAAGAGTTAAAAAAAATGATCAGAAAGTGAGGTTTCATCCACTAGTGCTGAGGGTAAGGCAACTGAAGTGGTGTTAATCGTCAAATTACATCAACTATATACAGAACCAAATTAAGCCATATCATTAATTATTATTTTAAATTTTTATTTATTTGTACTATGCCTTAGAAGTATTATTCATTTATTTTTACTGTACAATCCTTTTTGGTCAGGGTTTTTCAATACTTTTAAACCATCAACTTTTTTGAATAAATAATAATTTTAAATACATATCAAAAATTACGTAACCGGCAGGATTCGAACCTGCGTCTTTTGGGTTTGCGCCCGAGGCCTTGACCGTTTCGCTTACTGCCATTGACGAAATTTGTGATATGAGAAGTGTAATTGCAAAACCCGCTAAAACGATTTTATATAGAAATCGACTTTTTGATTTCTCCTGATAGGTTTCTCAAATCTCTATTAGGTGAATAACTCATTTCCGAGCAAATCCCACTATAACAGCACTAAATTATAACTTTAACTTCATGCTTGGTAACAAAATCCGCTATAATGACATGGGTGAATTTCAAACTCCTCTAAAACAGAATCGACCAATCACAGAGCTTGGTACGCACCACGTGACCTGACAAACAGTATGGCGATTTGTGTTGAGTAGTGAAAAAGTGTAATCGAGTTTTATTGAATTTAAAAACATAAAATGGATGAAATGATGCAGTTAGTGACAAAATGTGACCCTAAACACTCACGGAAACGTCCTATCAATAAAGCTTTGTGGAAACGTGAAGTGGCTCGTGATAAACGGTGAGTAAAAAGTTGACCTGATTCTATATTATTTTGTTCAAAAAATGGTGTTATGCAAAGCGCTGCAAGAAACAATAAAGTGGCCGGGAGTTACACGCTGAACAGATTTGATATTTGCTGTATATTATAGATAGCTCGATTTTTGAATAACAGCTTATTTAATCATAATCACTAAACTTTCGCCTTCAATAGGTACCTAATTAATATGAAGGTGAAAGCTTGTATGTATGTGTGTGTATGATTGTTACTTCTTCACAACTCTGAACTCATTTAGCTGAAATTTGGAATGAAGATAGGCTATAAACTAGATTAACACACAGGTTATCTTTTATCCCATAAAAATCCAAGGTCCCTGCGGGATTTTTACAAAACCAAAATTCACGCGGGTGAAGCCGCGAGCAGAAGCTAGTTGTTTCTATATTTTTCTGAATGAATAATGAGCTTGTTAATCGTTTTGCTTATGTACCTAGTTACCTACCTATAATGTGTACCTACTTATAAAATCTAAATCGTCCGTCCGTCCGTCTGTCTGTCTGTCTGTCAGCGGGCTGTATCTCGTGAACCATCATAGGTAGAGAGTTTAAAATTTTACAGAGTGTATATTTCTATTGCCTCTATAATAACAAATAATAAAAGTTTAAAAATGGCCGCCATGAAAATAAAAAAAATTAAAAAGTGATATTTCTTGTACGATAGTACGGAACCCTTCGTGTTTGAGTCCAACTCTTTTGTTTTGAGAATTAATTAGAGATTATATGTTTTTTCTAGGTACAAGCCCACTGGATTACCTCAATTTCCAAAGTGCAATCATGATCAAAAGGCATTTCGTTGCAGTCAACTAACTTGTCAAGATATCCGAAAGTTTCACAAAAATTTTTATCGATGCTCAAACAAATTATCGCAAGATAACTTTTTGTTAAAATATTGCTCTGTAACTAAAGCTAAAGCTGGCAAAGCTAACAGTAAAAGGAAAAAAGCAATAAAATACACTATTCTCGGAAAGGATGGAAAAAATATTCCTGTGTGTCAAAAAACATTTACAGCAGCACTTTTAATTAAAAAAGACCGTATTCAAGGTGTCCTGAATCGATTCTATGAGAGTGGTGGTTCGATGCCAACAGAAAATAGAGGTGGTGACCGAAATAGTGTAAAGTTTGAAGCAAAAAAATATTCGGTACAGTGGTTTATAGAATCATTTAAAGGACAGGAAAGCCACTATTGCCGATCGAAAAATATTCACAGACTGTATCTTTCTCCGGAGTTAAACATTCGAAAAATGTGGCGCCTTTACAACCAGGCTCGTGAACCAGCGCTCCATGTTAAGCAAAGTTTTTTCAGAAAGATATTTAACACGCAGTACAATATTGGTTTTGGGTCCCCTAGAACAGATGTGTGCTCGACTTGTATCGCAATAGATGAACGTTTAAAATCGGAACCCGAAACATCTAAAAGAAACGAGTTAATGATTGAGAAAAGGATTCACCGTCTAAAATTTAAAGCATTTTACAAAATTCTCCAAAATGACAGTGAGCACATTCAAACTATTACATTCGACTGTCAAAAAAATCAGGCCTTGCCGAAATTACCTGACCAGTCAGCATATTATAGCCGGCAATTCAGCTTTTATCATTTTGCCATAGTTTTGGGGAATTCGAAAGCAAAACTAACTAAACAAAATGTACACTCGTACTATTGGGATGAAACAACGCATGCCAAGGGAAGTAACGAAATTATAAGCGCAGTCTACCATTTCTTACAGAAACTGAGTTTTGATGAACGAATAACAATTTTGAGAATTATATCTGATGGGTGTTCTGGTCAGAATAAAAACACAGGTATGGTTGCTATGCTCGGAAAGTGGCTTTACACGGAGGCTCCAAGACATGTTAAAAAAGTGGAATTAGTATTCCCTGTCGTTGGCCACTCGTTTATTCCTCCTGACCGGGTATTTGCAAAAATAGAAAAAACCCTTAAGGGTAAGGAGGTGATAGTTTCGCCTTTAGAATACGTTTCAGTATTGGAGGAAAACGCAACAT
Source organism: Maniola hyperantus (assembly GCF_902806685.2). Taxonomy (NCBI): domain Eukaryota; kingdom Metazoa; phylum Arthropoda; class Insecta; order Lepidoptera; family Nymphalidae; genus Maniola; species Maniola hyperantus. The sequence continues at coordinate 1,212,655 of NC_048554.1, read as the reverse complement.
GCACAGGTCTTGCAGATATTGCAGTGTACGACTGGAAAAAGGGATATGAGTCAGTTATAAAACCCACAAGCAGCTGGCATTTTCCTTTCATGAAAAGCAAGCGCTTTTTTTTGACCCGGACAAAAACAAACAATATTTTAGTACAGGGAGAAGTAAATTATAACAGTGAACTAAACGAAAAAAAAATAATTACAAAGAAAAATAAAAAAATTATAAATATACAACCTGTACTGATTCAACCCCACAAAATCGTGCCCAAGCAATCGAAGCTACAAGATGTCGTCAAACTCTTGTCGACCCACTTTGGCAACAACTGGCAAGAAGTAGAAAGCTTAGAATTTTATAAAAAAATCCAAGAAAGAGCGCAGACTCAGCTGTTTCTAGACAATCGGATCGAGGACAATGATGATTCCGTAGACGCGTGTGACTTGTGTGAGGGCGGATTTGAAGAGATAAGTTCGTATGTGTAGAAACTTTTACAAGTGCTTTTGAATCGTCATAATAATTTACCACTGGTTCAAAATGCCGTTTCTACCGAGGAGAACCAGCAAGAAACTTGGCAGTTGCTCTTTTCAAATGTTTAGTTTACACTAATATTATGCCATACTGTTTAAATAATTGCAGCCCCGTGCATTGCTGGAGCGAGTCAAATCCATGCTTTTTTATTTATCACTAGAGGATGCCCGCGATTTCGTACGCATGGATTAAGGTTTTTTAATTCCCGCGGGAACTCTGTAATTCTCAGGATAAAAAGCCTGTCTGTATTCCCAAACTATAATCTATCTCTGTGCCAAATTTCAGCCAAAACGGTTCATGCGTTGTTGCGTTAAAGAGTAACAAACATCCATCCATCCATACAGCCTCACAAACTTTCACATTTATAATATAAAAATAGGATTTACATAAATTTTCGTTTGTATAATATGCTTAACGGTGTACTCTGTTTAATTTCATACATTTTGAAAATGTATGCATTATAACACGTGTTTTGAATTTATAGAATTTTTGTTTTTTTTTTTCTATGTAATAAACTCCTCAACAATAATATTGATGTGTTTTATTATTTTCCTGTTGGCTAATTATAATTTTCAAGTTTTCATACTAAAATTTATTGCATAACACTATCCAAACGTTATAGTAGCTCTCAATAATGTTCCTTGCAAAACCCCCTTAAATGTCATCTGTAAATGTCATAAGCCTCTATAACTATGAGTGAGTTTCAAATTCCTCTACAATGAATTTACTTTCGCCGATAACTTAAAAAAAAAGATAATATTGCCTATAGATTTATTATATCCTGTTTTCCGATCCTCCAACGATAATTTTAATACCTAACAGGATTGCGTTTGTTTAGTCAGAAAGCGTTACAAGTTTTTTTCAAGTGTAAAAGGGGAGTTAAAAAAAGTATTTTAGCGGGTTTTGCAACTACACGCCTCATATGTATGTTCACTCAGTACTGAAGCGACTGTTAATGCCATCTAGTAGCGGCACTTGGCAGTTATCGAAAAAAAAATTGAATAAGTTTTTTTGTTTTGGTTTATGCCGAAAGTGATGCACTGTTTGGTCCGACACTGTCACTGTTATCACTTAGCACTGATCACTGTTTCCGGCACTGTGTTTTTGGTCGAGGCTACCGACGCATAGTAGAGTTTAGAGTTTGCATGGTTAGAGGTGGCGGAGCATTAATGTACCCATACGCGTACACGTTGGGCTGCTGAGCCCTGGGGTCAGGGCTGGGGTACTGGACCCCGGGCTGTACGTTCATCATTTGAACGGGAAGATTGTTGAATTGCTGCTGTGGGGTTACTCGGTAGCCGTTCAGCCCGTACTGGCTGATGATGTGAGTGTTCAGATTCGGGGACATCCGTGACCCCGGCCCCATTTGGACATGTTGCATAGGGCTTAGGTTACCTGAAAAAGCAGAATAGAAATATTAATTATTTTAATGACAAACCCAGACAGACAGCTCCTAAGTTATTTTCGACTAGATCATGTTCACAACTTGGTCGTCATAGATTGCAGTTCTTAAAAATCCTGTGGGAACTCTTTGATTTTTTGGGACAAAAGTATCCTATGTCCATCCCCAGGATACAAGCTTAATAGTAGCCTATGTTACTCTCCACGTCTTTAACTATACCCATGTAAAAAATCACGTCGATCCGTTGCTCTTTTGTAACGTGATTGAAGGACAAACACATTTTCACATTTATAATATGGGTAGCATCGATATAAATTACAAGATATTATGGTCAAGCAAACAAAATTTTTCACGGTTTAGAAACCAAATAAATCAGTGCCACCTCTTAGATACTAATAAACGAACGGTTTGAAATCCAGATGTCACTGAAGTTGAGTCAATGAGTCGGTGCCTAAGAGATCGCGAGCAAACGAGCAGGCGGGTCACCTGATGTTAAGTGATTACCGCCGCCCATGAACATTTGCAGCACCAGAGGAACCGCCGATGCGTTGCTGGTATTTTAGGAATTTGTTGGTCCGCCCATTGAATAACCCCATGTTGTAATCTAGTGGGAACACCGCCGATGGGAGTTGGTTCCACAGTTTGCATGTGCGTAGAAAGAAGGATCTGGCACAGCGGACGGTCGAAGTGCACCAGACACCCAGGTGGTGGTGGCGCGCAGTGAAATATGAGGGTGGAACGAGGCCAAAAAGCTCTTCAGAGCCCTCCCCATTATAAAGGCGATAGAACACGCATAGAGAGCTAATGCTCTGCAGTGCTCCAGGCTTTCTAACGAGCCGGTTAGTTTGGGATTGTCCACAAGTCGAACAGCCCGCCTATAAGTCAATGATGGGTAGTGATAAGTATGGATACTGTACTCACTGGTAGTATTCCTGGTGTTGCGAGGCGACTCGAGTTGGTTGTGCGCGGGCGCGTAGTACTTTGGCGCGTGGTAGTGTCCCGCGGGAGGCGTGCCCGATTGTTGGCCATACTGGAAATCGAAAAACTACACATTCATTCTTGTAGTAATCATAATTCTACCACCAAACATATTATACTGTCTTACAGTTCTTGCAATTCACGAAGGCTAGTGAACTTTACTTATGGTAAAGTCGTTTACATGGTCATTGCTTAAGTGTGCGTGCATGTCGGACCAATCAGTCGCGAGCCAGCGCTGTCAAACGCACACATTTAGTGTACCTTACGTATACCGATACGACTTAAACACAAGCATGAGTCAGTGCCCTTCGTGAAATGCAAGAACTATACCACAAAAACATTAGGCACTGTTTAAATAGACATTTTACATTTGCGTTGTATGGGATAGATGTTAACGTCTGTCTAAACCTCGCCTGAAGTTTTTGTAGTAAGACAGTTTATCTCTTACCACAAAAACTTTATATGCGGTTTGAACGAACGTTCAACCGTTTATCCCATACAACGCTGGTGTTTCACGTCAGTTTAAACAGCGTTTAAAGTTTTTGTGGTAAGACGGTCAAGGCTTACTTTGTTACATCTAAGTAAACGAGAATACCTACTACTTTTTTTAACGAGCAAGCAAACGAGCAGGCGGGTCACCTGATATTAATTTTACGCGGATTACCGCCGCCCATTAACGTTTGCAGCATCAGAAAGAGAAGTCTCATCAAGAGACCTGTGATCAACAGTACACTTCCTATGGTGGTGGAAGACTAACTTTTAATTTATTAACTTATTCCGTCGTTCATAGGTTTCTTCATAAATATTGAGATGCAATGCAATCCGTTGCATGAACCATTGAGCTGTGTCAATTTCTTCTACAGATCTCATTTCCGGTTTGACCTGTAGAGCTATGTCGAACATCCATCTTTCCATTGATCACTGAATGAATTTGGGCTTTCCTACTAAGCCTCATGTGTTCAAGAGTTTATTTAAGTGTAGCTTCTTATCGCATGTTATCTGTTCGAATCCCGGGGAGTGAAATGAAAGAAAAATCGTCACCGCGTCGCCAGGAAAATATGTACTTTCCTACAGCGCGGAAAGTAATAGATAACTAACGAACCAGTTGCGAAGCTGCCCTGCCGTCGCGCTTCTTACCCCTCATATATAAATAACCCACTGCGGCGGTTTAAAGTCGGAGCTCTTTCTTAGGGTTCCGTACCTCAAAAGGAAAAACGGAACCCTTATAGGATCACTTTGTTGTCTGTCTGTCTGTCTGTCTGTCTGTCAAGAAACCTACAAGGTACTTGTACTTGAAATTTGGCAGGTAGGTGGGTCTTATAGCTGGCTTTAGGGGAAAAATCTGAAAACCGTGAATTTAGGGTTAGATCACACAAAAAAAATTAAATTGTGGTCATGAACTAATAATTAGTATTTTCAATATTCGAAGTAAGATAACTATATCAAGTGGGGTATCATATGAAAGGGCTTTACCTGTGCATTCTAAAACAGATTTTTATTTATTTTTATGCATCATAATTATTGAATTATCGTGCAAAATGTCGAAAAAATACAACTGTAGTATGGAACCGTCAGTGTGCGAGTCTGACTTGCACTTGGCCGGTTTTTTTTTTATATGGGAAGACAAGGTGTTTACAATAGAGAGCCAACATATCCAGTCAGGAAACCCTGACATACAAGTTTTGACAAAGTCGGTAGTACATTTTGCATAAAGCTCTTTATATGTCAAGTTTCTGGTACAATCAAATTTATAAAAGTACTAGCTTATGCTCGCGACTTCATCCGCGTGGACTACACAAATTTCAAATCCCCATTTCACCCCCTTAGGGGTTGAATTTTCAAAAATCCTTTCTTAGCAGATGCCTATGTCATAATAGCTATCTGCATGCAAAATGTTAGCCCGATCCATCCAGTAGTTTGAGCTGTGCGTTGGTAGATCAGTCAGTCAGTCAGTCACATTTTCCTTTTATATATTTAAGAAGACTAGGCTAGCATGAAACACAGGGGTCTTTGCATGACAATGTTTTGTTATTATCTTCACATACCTGTGGCGGTGCGGGCGGGGTGTGCGGCGGGTGCTGCGGCGCGTCGGCCATCTGCTGCAGCTTGGCGAGCGAGCACGAGGGCGCCCAGCCCGTGTGGTACTGTTGCTGCTGCTGAAAGGACAGGTAGCCGCCCTGGTAGCCCGTGCTTCCGCCGCCCGCGCTCCCAGGCCCGCCTTGCATCACGCCCCCACCTGGAATGGAGAAAAATTATATTTGAGCAGGTGTTATGTGACCCAGGAGTTGCCATGGCTGGAGATTGTTTATGTTGAATGTAATGAGATCTCGCACACACTTCACAGTGCGGAGCTTTTATTATTTTCCTTGGTGACTGTTTGATAAGTTTTTTTTACAAATACAAATTATTTATTTGCTGATTGTAGGTACATTTATAAGTTGTCAATTACAATTTTTGTTTCGAGCTACAATCTACCATACTATGGTGTGCAAATTTGAATAGGTACACAAATAGAATTATTAATAGGAATCCTTACTACAACAATTATTTATTAATACAATAGCTCAAATATCTCATTATTAACATATTATTCATTATAATTAATCAATTATTATTTTATGATAATTTTGTATTATGATAATATTATAATTTTGGGCCCCGAGATGTTTCAACCGGCAACGGGCATACTTTTGTTAACACTCGACGCGATCACATGTGTACAGTGAATATAATATTCTAAGTGATATATTTATATTTGATTTTCTTTATCCTGACCCACCTTCTGTTACAGATTGTTTACAACATTAATTGAACTAGATGTTTTTTCCCTAACACGCAGCGATACGAGTGTCCTTGCTCGCGCGCTCTTTAGTTCGGTAAATTGACACATGCTATCTGTGAAATGGTCTATCTCTGTCTTACATATTGATCACTTGAAAAGAGCAACCGCCGAGTTTCTTGCTGGTTCTACTCGGTAGGAACGGCATTCCGAACCAGTGGTAAATTAAACTACTTAACGATTCAAAAGCACTTGTAATAAGCCTACTTGAATAAAATATATTCTATTCTAAGACACGGGATTTCCTAGTTTAGGGGTCAGGATTCCACAACAGAGATGAACTGTACTGAGTTGTTTAAATAAATAAATTATCTTAAACTAGCTTATGCTCGCGACTTCGTCCGCGTGGACTACAAAATTTCAAACCCCTATTTAACCCCATTAGGAGTTGAATTTTCAAAAACCCTTTCTTAGCGGATGCCTACGTCATAATAGCTATCTGCATGCCAAATTTCAGCCCGATCCGTCCAGTAGTTTGAGCTGTGCGTTGATAGATCAGTCAGTCAGTCAGTCAGTCAGTCAGTCAGTCACCTTCTCCTTTTATATATTTTTTTTTTTTTTTTATTCGTTATAGGCGCACGCTTGACCACGATCACACCTGATGGAAAGTGATGATATGGCCTAAGATGGGACGCGTTTGCCTAGAAGGTGCCTATTCACGCTTGTTTTAAAGATATATATAGATTCTAGTCTATTATATTCTATTCTATTCTATATGTTACCGTGCGGCGTGGCGGAGTGCGGCGGCGTGGCGCGGTGGCGCGCGGGCGGCGTGGCGGTGCCGCGCACGCCTGCTTTGTTGTCTGCGCCGCTGTTTGTTGTGCTGTTGCTGTTCCTGGAAAACACACACAACCATCACTCACACTAGTCACTCTCACGAAAGGAGAGACTGGAAAAGCGCGGCCTGTTTTGTTTTTTGAAAAATATACAATTTTTTCACAAATAACAATGTTGTTAAGTAACTTTCGACAGGTGACAGATAAGATCAGTAGGGCGATTGTCTAAAACCTGCATCAATCATTATTACAATCTCAATTGTTCTGATTGGCTGAATTTGTGCGATTCTTGTTGCAACAATGCATTGTGGCCAATAGTGAGCGAGCGTTAACCAATCAGAGATGATTGCGATCGTTACATTGTAGCTGTCAAACAACCGCGGTAGGGCCCCAGCAATCTTCCTTTTACAAGTTTTTTTTTTAATTTATAGACTAGCGCTTGGCTGCAATCAGAGGGTCTGCTGCGCGATTGCGGAAGAATGACAACTACAATGTCACGATCGCAATCACCTCTGATTGGTTGACGCTCGCTCACTATTGGCTACAATGCATTGTTGCAACAAGGATCGCACAAATTCAGCCAATCACAACAATTGAGATTGTAATAAAGATTGATGCAGGTTTCCCGCAATCGAGGTACTAGGCAGGCTAGGTGGCAAGTGATGATGATGGAAGATTGAAATGCGTTTCGTGATTGGAATAAACAATAATATTTTTTTTGTTTATTAAAACTTGATTGGCCTACAATCACTACCATTATTATAAATGCGAGAGTGTGTTGGTTTGTTAGTTTGTCCTTCAATCGTCGCAACGGAGCAACGGATCGACGTAATTTTTTACATGGGTATAGTTTTAAACATGGATAGTGACATAGGCTACTTTTTATTCCGGAAAAGTCAAGAGTTCCCACGGGATTTTCGCGGGCATCAGCTAGTAAATTTCATATTTATGAATAAAAATTTGGAAAATAGACTTACCTATTCCTATTATTGATCTTCTGCTGTTTAGGCGGTTGATTGGGCTGACTCATGATGGAGGGTATGTGAATTGACGAGTGAGGGTACTGAGGGCTCGGCGCGGGGTGCATGTTGTAACAGGGGCTCGCTAAATCAGACCCTATACTCGTCGGCGACTCTAGACTTATCTGACTCATGTCCAGCTCACAGGCTGGGTATTGCACTGAATGTACTGAGTTACTCGTCGAATCAGGGGTATATACCCCCATCGACTGTAACGCGGGGCTCACAGCCTCGCACATCTCTTCTTTACTTGTATCTTTCGGGGACTCATCCTTTTTGGAATGTTGCCGAGATTTCTTCTCGATCTCAACTTTTTGGTCACAAGGCCCGTTTTGGTTAAATGATTTGCAACCAGGGGACGTTAAAATTTGAGGGTTTTGTCGATAATCTGCACAACTGGTTACAACTTCTTGCTGTTGCTTGACTTGACGTTGCATCATTTGCTTCATCTGCGCTTCAGTAGTGTTGTGGGATTGGGATTTCTTGTTTTCACACTGGGTTTGACACGCGGTGGTAGTTTTTGATTGCTTGGTTGGTTTGCAATCGTTTTTTTGTGAACAGTCCGATGCTTTGGATGTAGGTGCTTTAGTTTCTTTGAAATGCGGAAGACCGGTAGTCGCGTATATGCCACCGGATAACGCCCCGTAAGCGATATTATGAAAATCCTTTTGATCGTATTTCGGATGTAATTTTTGGGGAGACTTTTGCATTTGATCCAACGGCGGTAGGTTAAAACCTTGGAATTTGTCTAGGTAAGTTTTTTCGTTGTTTTTCATATCTAGAAAGCGATTGTGGTCCCAAGTACGCGTGGGATCCCACGGCGGCCATTGCGGGTACTGCGCGTGTGACGTGGGATAGGTAGGTATTTGGTTCATAGTGTAGTCCGCTTTTGGCATCAGCTCATTGTCATACTTCAATTTCGGCAGCATTTTGTTCAAATCATTCTGCTCTGCTGCCTTCAACTGGGCGGAACAACTCTTGTCATGTTTTACTGACTGAGTTTTAGAATCGCATTTGTTGGCATTTGATTTCTCCTTCTTAAAAAAATCTTGTTTCTTCGGCGCCTCAGTCACTTTCGGTTCTACTTTACTCGTGATCGCCGCTGTGTTGATCACATTTGTTGGGACTGATGTTTCTGGCTTCCTCGTCGGCGCGTTTTGTTCAGGAAAAAACATCTTCGGTTCCGGCGTGCTTCTCGGGGTTTCGTTTTTTGCCCCTTTCTTTTCAGTTTTCTCCATTTTACTGTGAGCCGAATTAACTCTTACGTCCCGAAGCTTGCTTTTCTCTCTAGGTTTTTGGTTTGGGTCAATTTTATCTTGGGAAGAGGTCGGAATTATACTCATGGACCCGCCTAAAGAATTCATAGCGTTATTGACGAAATTAGTTTCTAGATCTGTTCTTTCCACGCCCAAGTTAACCGCCGCGTTAGCGCTCTGACATCTCGGTAAAAAATTGATATCTTGTACATTTGGTATTTTAGGGATCACTGTGCTGTTGGATGATACTACAGGGGATGTTATTGGATGTGGAACTTCTAATTTCGTAGTGCTTTTACTTATAACTGGGGAGGAGTCTGACATATTATTCATGTTAACTCTGCTGGAATCACTGGTTTTAATCAGCACTTTATCAGTTTGAACTGCCTGAGACTCTTTGCTCACACTGGGCCTATGATTTAAGTACGAATGTTGTAATTGTCCTGAATTATTAATCGGTTGTATAGTCATTGAACTGCTAAGAGAATTCTGATAATTATGTATAGTATTTTCGATTATACTTCGCGAAACTACGATTTCATCTTTTCTTGTGTACAGCATGTCGGGACGAAAGGGATTGTCACTTTCTTTACTTGCGATGGGCATTTGTAGTTTTCGAACGTCGATTTCGTTGTAGGTATCCATTTTCGGCGGGTCAGGCTTTTTTAAACTATTAGCGAGGTCTCTATGAGGATCCAGGTTTTGTATGATTGACTCTATTTTGTTTGGTGATTTCTTTTCTGCCGCTTTAATTTCATCAAGAACCTGATGTTGGATGACAGTTTCTTTCCTCATTTCGCACTTTTTCTGCTCGCACGTGATCTCCGTAGGCAGTTTCTCAGGCGATTTCCGTTTCGGAGACTCACTTATGACTGTTTTGTCATTTTTCTTTGGAGATATCCCCGTTTGTGGCGAAATAGCATTATCGGATTCTCCTTCGACGACGATGGTTGCAATCTGATTTAAACGCGGTACAATGAGATCTACAGGGGGCCTGGTTTGGTTTTCAGATGGGCCTTTCGCATCCAGAACGATGTGAGAATTTTCCGTCGAAACCAATGGTATGACTTTGGAAGAACTATCACTCTCCATGATATCTTTTTCTTTGACCTCATTGGGTATCACTGGTGCTATATCACTCGGTTTGGGAGATGGTAAAGGGCAGCTCTGGCTGTTATTGTCATCAGACTCTGATATGACGATGGTGTCTTTATCATCGAGCGCTGGTTTATTTGGAGACGTTATTTCGCCGTTTCTTGTTTCTGATGCTATTAGATCACCTGTCTCGTTAGGCGTCCTTGTGTCTGTATTGTCAGATGGTAAGGCCATATCAGGACCGTTTTCGATAACTGTATGTTCTTCAGGTTTTTCTTTACTTGCTTCCTCTATAACTTGATCTTTTTCAGCTATGGATTTGGGTGAGTCCATGTGTATGCTGTCTAGTTCCATATCGCTAGTATGATGGTCTGTACTGTTCTCTTCGATTTGTCGTGGTGTTGCAGGCTTGCTCGAGACGCTTGTTTTCTCTTCGCCCTCTTCAACGTCCATCTCGTCATCAGCTTCCCCAGACGAATCTTCGGAACTCGCATCAGAATTCTTATCCTTTTCCCCTGTCTTTTTCTCACTTTGTGTATTTGTCGCATTACTTTGAGTGTCCACGGCGGCTGTTTCAGTGGACTGTTCAACAGAGTCATCAGTTTTATAATCATTGACTTCCTCTTTTTGTTCAACAACTTTGGCCTTTTTAGCAGAAGGAGAACTACTTCTGGTTGCAATTTTAACCTTTTGCCGTTTTCGTCCTTTCCATGCAATCTTTTTCTTCGTTTTCGTCTTGACTTCATTAACTTTTGGTATAGGAACTTCAATATGAGTATCCATACTCTCTTGACTCTCCTGACTATCTGAGGCATAAACTGGTTCAGGCACATTTTTCCTCCTGCTTCTTGGAGTAAGTTCTTCAATAACCTCTTCTTGAACTGCAGATTTCCGAGCGACGCTTTTGCTCCTTTGTCTCCTGGGTGTCGCTTCTGGTTCTTTCTTATCATCCTCCACGCTTTCTGAAATCTTTCTGCCAACATCGCGTTTTCTTTTCCGACTACCATCGCCACCTAACGTCGGTGTCGTCTGATAAGTACTTTCACTGTATTTAAGCGGCCGCGTTCTTCTTCTACCAGATGAAGTGACTTCAACTGGTGCTTCAGTTTCTTTTGTTGCATGTTTGGTACTTGTTTCAGGTTTAACCGGTATGCTCTCTGGCTCTGTCTCAGTATTCTCACTTTCAGTTTTTAATTCATTCTCCTCCTTATCATCGTTTTCAGTATCTTGGTCCCCTGAACCCTCTTCAGGTGATCTGAATGGATTTATCGTAGGTGCTAATAGAGGTGTCCACCTTAGACACTCAGGATCAATTTCCAGCCTTGGTCCACTCCTTAACTTTTTCATATGAGTCTCAACCCGGTTCCAGTCAACACAGATGCCTACTTTCACGAATTCATTACTGGGAACATGTCTCACGAAGCCTAGTAGCTGAAACGTTACAGCAATATCATTCATATGCATCCCAGTTGTGAGAGCAATTTCTTCAAAGGTAAAAGGTTTGTCTCTGTGGTCATAAAGGAATTCTAGGATAATGGATTTCCAATACGCGTGATACGAGACTCTGCCTAGATCTGATAGAGGTTTTTCAGGAGTTCCCGCCTGTCCTTCTTCTCTTGATAATAAATAACCTGAAAAATATGTGTCACGATTAAAATACACTGTTACGCTTTAAACATTACTGATTCAAAATATAGTACAGAAAGTATGAAAAAATAATTCCACCACTCACTAAAATGGATGAGGAACCTCCCATAGCCCTGCCTCTGGTACTGCGGCATCGTCATTATGCAGGATACATTGTACTTCTGCTGACAGTGCTTTTCCTTAGAGAAATATCCGACAAGATGGCATCCTTTGCTGTCGTTCTTCGTCAGCACGTAAAAGAGGAATGGTTCAACGTCGTAGTACAGCGTCTTGTGGTCCAGGAACAGTTTGGCGAGCAGGCAGAGGTTCTGGCAGTATATCTTGTTGGCGTTGCCGTCCACTTCGAACACGGAGATGTCCCCGCAGCGGTAGATCTCCGTGGCGGGCGGGTGGCGCCAGAGGCATTTGTCAAGGTGCCTCATTAGAACGGCTCGACTCTTAGCGTATTTCAAACAGAACTCACACAGGAATAACTTTGGCAACCTGAAAATTAAGTTTAAAAAAACCCATTTTAATAGGAAACTAGATGATGCCCGCAACTTCGTCCGCGTGGATAAAGGTTCTTAAAAATCCCGTGGGAACTCTTTAATTTTCCGGGATAAAAAGTAGCCTGCCAACTCTGTACCAGCTGTCATCGAAATCGGTTAAACTGTTGGGCCGCGAAAAGCTAGCAGACAGACACACTTTCGCATTTATAATATTTGTATGAAAGTATGGATAAATGGAGAACATAATGGCTAGTGGCTACCACCACTGGCATGCTTCGAAACTCAGACAAGATATTAAGCTACAACAGAAAAAAATACATTTTCTGTGAAAATTTCAACTCTACCTATTACAGTTCATGAGATACAGCCCGCTGACAGACAAAGACACACGAACAGATGGACGGTAATGGAGTCTCATTGGCATCCTTTGGGTACGGAAACCTAAAAATGTACTAGGATTACATCAATGTACCTGGCATACTCCTGCGGGAACGGGCTGGAATACCAGGTCTCGATCTCCCACTGGCCAAACTCGATAGCAGACGGAGATCGCGAGGGCGCAGGACCCGCCGCGCCCAGCGCCGGTGCGGGCCCGACCTCGCCCTCCGCCCCCGTGGCCGTGCGTGCTTGCGAGAACAGCTCCGCGTCCGCCTCCGTCACCCCCGGGGGGAGTCTTTTGCCCTCTGGAAAATTTGCTTCTTTACTTACAGTTCTTGCAATTCACGAAGGCGAGTGGACTTTACTTGTGGTTACGTCGGATACACGGACATTGCGTAAGTGTGCGTGCACGTCGGACCAATCAGTCGCGAACAAGCGCTCGCAAACGCACACATTCAGTGTGCGTTACTTATACCGATACGACTTAAACACAAGCATGAGCCACTCGCCTTCGTGAATTGCAAGAACTGTAACTGTATTTGGCTCACAGTGAGGGTGTTTGTGCACTCATCCGTATTCGTTTCGTATCCGTGATTTTTCGAGGGGCCGTCATACAAATACTCGTATTTTTACGGAATCCGTGATTTCATGGATGAGTGCACAAACGCCCTAAAAATGCAAGACTGTTGTTGTGTTGAAAGGATGTGGTATAAGTCTGGAAAAAATCTTTAAGTTCTAAGTCTGTTCAGTTATAAGTTCTTATTGAATTACATAATATTTTTTGAATTAATTTAGTATAATAGACAAAACTGTACTACTCGCACTTGGCCGTTTTTATATGATTGCACATCACAAAAAAACGACTAAGTGCGAATAGTACACGCGCGCCGAGGGTTCCGTGCCTTGGAAGGACACATGTAATTATTTTGTTGCTTATATTATCTCCAACTGCAAAAAGTTTGTAATTGCAGATATAACAGCTAAACTACTTATTATAAAACATTGCTTTTTGCCAAATTATTCCCTTGGGAGTGTCAATAAATATTGACATACAGGCAACGAAGTGATCCTATAAGGGTTCCTTTTGAGGTACAGAACCCTAAAAATAAGCAGGTCTCATAGGTCACTGTCTTTCTGATCAGTAGGCGACTAAACTTAAGACTACAGCTGGCTTTTTTTTTATAAGACTTGTGATGTAAGCTTTACAGTAATCTCTTGCTGATGCAATACAATGGTACTGATTCTGAGCACAACCAAATTTTAGAGTATTCACATCCTCTTCTTACTAATGTAATATGAAAAGGACAGACGCAGTTAAGACAGTTTTAAATTTAATTTTTAGATGGTAAAACCCGTGATTTTAGCGCACAGTCGCGAGCCTACTGTTTAAATTTGTAGCGTGCACTAAAATTTAGAGTCTTTAAATGTAAAGTTCATGTTCTGTCCCTTTTTAGCATTGTTAAAAAGAAAAGGATGCAGATACTCTAAATTTAGTTTAGAGAAAGACAACGGAATCGGTGCCAATATAACCTTTAAACCAATAACACTTAAGTTCATTCGCCGACGGATCAAGGGCTTTAGGCCAGGAACGCACTGCGATTTTTTCCGACGCAAAATAGATCGCGCAACCGCTTGAAGACAACGCACCGCGATTCTTTTCCGCGTCATCGTAATCGAGATGGATGTTACGAACAAAATCACTATATATTAAATGGTTAGTGTTAGAAAACATTATCTTTTCCAATTGCATTGAAGGTAGGATCAGAAAATAATGTTTACTGGGTTTTGTAAAACAAAAGTACAATGGTATAAGGCACTATCATTTATGAAAATCAGCTAATAAATACTGCTCATGCCTAATTTAAGTCATTATGCACATAATTATTAAGACTTCAAAAATATATTTTGTATATAAGTAACATTAAGACAGAGGAGATGGAAAGATCTCAAAATGAATGTGGCATGTACAAATCTGCCATCCTTCAACTAAAAATTGCAAAAATAATAATTTTTGAGCTATGTATGAAGAAATTTTCAAAAACTAATGTTTTGTGAAAAATACTACATACTCATATAACCAAACTAAAACTACAACATAGGACTGAACTAAAGTCCTACGAGCAATTATTTTTAGAACATAAGTTTTTCAAAATCTAGTTAGTTTAAATTTATTTGTTTCATTCAACAACTTTTTAGTTAAAAGTAGACATAACATGGGTCTAAAAAAGAAGAACTCTTGAGAGTGTAGTTTAGGTACTAAGTGGTCCTCATTTATAACCATTGTTCTATTGAAGATTCCATTTAACACGTAACAAGTAGGTATTTAATATATCATCCAAAATTTACATAGTAAAAAAATACAATAACTTATGAAATATGGAAATTCGACGACGTCCGTTTACAAAAAAAAAACGCCGCGGAAAACAATCGCAAGTGCGTTCGCTACAAGACAATATCTATGTAGAGCGGAACAACGCGCGGTCGAGGTTGGCAGTGCGTTCGAGGCCTTACCCGTGTGATGCGAGGCGGGGGCTGCGAGCGCGAGCTTGTGCGGCTGCGCGTCGCCGCACGCGCCGCGCCGCGCGCCCTCCGCCGCCAGCACCACCAGCGCCGACGCGCTCAGCCGCATGCCCTCCGCACTCCGCACGCCGGGCACCTCCGCACTGCGCTCGGGGCTCAGCAACTCGCGCTTCACCGGCTCCCGCGACTCGCTCCGCTCCCGACCCCTACTCCGCAATCTCGTCCGGCTCGGACTCCGCAATCTCGTTCGGCTCTGACTCCGCAATCTCGTCCGGCTCGGACTCCGCAATCTCGTCCGGCTCGGACTCCGCAATCTCGTCCGGCTCGGACTCCGCAATCTCGTCCGGCTCGGACTCCGCAATCTCGTCTGGCTCGGACTTCGTAACCTCGTCCGGCTCGGACTCCGCAATCTCGTCCGGCTCGGACTCCGAACGTTCCTACTCTGGCTCCGAGCACTCCTGCTCTGACTCTGCGCACTCTCCCGCCGATACTCGCGCGTCCGAGATCGACTCCGCTCTCTACTCCGCCCGTCTCGCTGCAACGTAGCCTGGTACCGCTTAAACGTACTTCTAGTCTCTTTCAGCACTTGTCTATCCTCGCTCTCCTGTTTGAGCCGAGGCCGGGACTGGGAGCGCGACGCCGTCCGAACCGAATAAAATTCCGATAGGCCGTCGAACAACGTGGTAAGTAATCTGTCACCGCATCTGCTGCGTCTTCTGTGTCCGTCGATCGGTTGGGCGGGTTTCTGTACGGGGGAGAGGGAGAGTTTGCGCGTGATGGGGCTTTGCGGTTCGATGAGCTGTTGCTTTCTCGCTTCAGCGGCGAAGCCCCAGGAGCCGTCGGGGGCCGTGTCGGTGGCGAGGCGTTCGAATATCGTGGGGGTGCGTCGGTCGGGGGGCGACTGCGGCGGGGACGTCGCGGCCGGGAGGGCTCGGCGCGGGGGTGAGCTGTCGGAGGAGGAGCGGTCGGAGGGCGAGCGGCGCCGCTCGAGCCGCAGCTCGACGCGCTGCACGCGCGTGACGCGCATGCCGCCCCAGCGGGAGCCCCAGCCCTCCCAGTCGCTGGAGGAGTCCCGGCAGCGGCGGCGCTTGACGAGGTTGAAGGCGGAGAAGCGGAAGAACTTCTGCTTCTCCTTGGACATGGCCTGTTCGGCAGGGCGCGCGAGGTGCGGCGCGGCGCGCGCACTGTACGGCGAGCTATTACCATCGGAGGGCTCGTCGTCAGAGTCGATGCGGCGCGCCGACGTCTTCGGCTTCCTCTTCTTCGGCGTTCCACCCATCGTCAGTCTACAGCAAAATACAGATGTAAGTACAATGAATTTTTAAACAAAGTATTTTACAGTATTTTTTCATCATAGTGGAAATCTTACAGAACTCAACAGAAGGGAAGCAAAATTTTGGGAAAGATATCATGTTCAGGTTATTCCTGTTGTCAGTTGTCTTGTTATCAAGGTCTTAGTTTGAAGAATTTATCATTAAGATTTGAGTACACTTGATCCCCTAAACTAGTGAATCAAGAGAAATGATCATGAGTCCTAACTCTTACAACAGACAATGTCTAAGTGCAGAAACGGATCTAGGAAGGAAAAGGAGAGATGTCTAATGAGTAATGACTATTGTGATAAGGTCGCGTCCCCACTGACCTCGGCGTGTGCGGCTTGTCGACGCAGTGTTCGCAGCGCCAAGGCGGCAGGCGGCAGCGCGCGTGCGCCGTGCGCGGACAGGCGCTGCAGCGCGACGCCCACTCGCCGCTCAGGCCGCACGTCACGCAGCGTGCGCACTCGCCGCAGCACCAGCGCACGCTCTGCAACAACGCACCACTCTGAAACGCTGACTCGGCTTGCCATGTCTAATTGCTGGACGATTTGATTATTATTATTATTTATTTATTTATTATTTAATTAGAACGGCCATAAAGCCCAATTACACTAATTTAACTACGAGACACGAGTTTGTTGTTGACACAAATTATAATATATAACACATAAATAATCGTAGAAGTGTACCTGCAGCAGAACCATGCTCACAGACAAGGGGTTATTCCATTTATCCACCAAAAATCCCCCTTAGGGTGGATAATCGGAAACGCGCGTTTATCTATCCCGGCCAAACGGGAGGTAAGTGGCATTTGCGTCGTCTGATATCTTATGATGAGGAATCTATTATCGCATTTAATTTCAACTATTATTATTATAAGTAGTATAAATAAAACATCAACAGTTCAGATTATAAAATTTAATTTATTGACTTGAATGTGACACCTGAATCATCGTCTAAGGGTAAGTAAGGGGCACCAAACGACACGACGTCCGCACAGAGTGATGAAACCGACATTTTGGTCGCAAGTCCCAACTTGAACATGCCCTAGGCAGAGTGAACTGCAGTGAGGGAACATATTATTATGTCAAATATTAGGCTATGATGACGTGAAAAGGAAAATAGGGTTACCTTAGGGCTACCTGTGTGAGGTACCAGCCAGGTAGCCTCCTGCTAACCAGTTGCTTATATCTGTAGGTATAAGTCTAAATTGCAATTGCACTGGAACCTAAGGGGGCCACCCTAGTTGCATATCAGTACCCATATTATAAATGCGAGTGTGTTTGTTTGTTGGTTTATTGGTTTGTTGTTTTGTCCTTCAATCACGTCGCAATGGAGCAACGGATCGACGTGATTTTTGCATGGGTATAGTTAAAGTCCTAGAGAGCGACATAGGCTACTTTTTATCCTGGAAAATCAAAGAGTTCCACTGGATTTTTAAAAACTTAATTCCACGACGACGGACGATGTCGCGGGCATCAGCTAGTCTGTATATATCTGTGATAATTCTAAAGGTGCTACATGTGCCTTTTCTATAAAACAGACTTGCATTGAAACTTATAAAACCACCGCGGAAACATAAAAAATTGTATTTACATGAATAAATAAATAATTGCTAATTGAACAGGCAAGGTAAACAGTATAATTATCGCAGAGCAAATTGACTCCCCAGCAGTAAGCCAATAAAGGACAATGCAAATAACTTTATTAAGTGTTTATACATACAATAAAATCAATCAAACTGCCTCTTTGTTTTACGTTTTTATAATAAGCTTCCAGAAAACATATTGGAGATGTCTCTCAACAAGTTCAAAGTTTTCATAAAACGTAAACTAATTGAAAAATCCTATTACAATGTAAAGGATTATTTAAATGATAAGCAAGCTTGGGAATGAGTTGCTTAACGGCCTTGTGATAGTTCTAATAAGTTTAATTTATGATTTTGTAAAGTGGTGATAATAAAGAGAATACCCAGCTGAGTTTTTTGTGGGCTCTTCTCAGACCTGGGCTCGTTTGGAACCCTTGTAGCTTTAGTTTTAAGTTTGCGTAATAATTATCACCACTATATCTTACAAATCCAACAACTGACCATCGACAAGAGTAATTTATTACCTATTTTGAATAAATCATTTGACTTTGACTTTGGTTTAGTGGTTAGACTATTCAATTACAGAGGTCCTGGGTTCGATTCTCGGGTCGGGCCAAAAAAAAGTTCGATATTGGATTTTTCTGTTGGGTATGGCAATCGCACACCCTCACGTCTCCCACTCTCGCCCGCACCGGGTTAGCGCGGGGGCTAAGCGGGCGTGCGAGGCGTTCCCTCCCCGATTGCCATTTCAACCTGTCGCGTACATGTCGCATCAAGAAACTTGCGGCTTGAAAAGTTGGCGGTGTTGCACCCCTGTACCTACTACCTCGGAGAGCCCGTAAAGCCGTCGGTCATACACCTAATCTCTTTCCCGTAGTGTCGGATTTCTGTCCCATTGGGTGCACACACACATGTGCACTATACAATAGTTTGTAGGAATGGTGGCACTGACACCTCTTATAGATCACAATGATTGTATTAGCAGACAATAGAGATCTGGGCTCACTTTATTTCTTATATCTACATATTTGTTTTTTTTTTAATTGATGACATTTATACCTGTTGCTATTTACATTGCAACTTTCACTCTAATCTATACTATTATATAAAGAGGTAATGTCGTTAAGTTTGTTTGTAGGGGGTAATCTTTGGAACTACTGAACCGATTTTTAAAATTCTTTCACCAGTAGAAAGCTACATTATTCCTGAGTGACATAGGCTATACGGGATCTTTAAAAACCTAAATCTACGCGGGCGAAGCCGCGGGGATCAGCTAGTGTATAATAATCTAAGCTAACCTTACCTTACATCCAGCTTTTTTTATCAATATTTTTTTTTACCCATTTGGTTAATATAATTTTGTTTGTGGCAGAATATACTTCAAACTCAATTGTTTTTAAGGAATGAACTAGTTTGATATCTGTTAGTCATATCTGTTATGAATGATAGTTATAGTAGTCCCTGATGGCACCCATGGGAGATGATAACCCCAAAACAAATCTAGATTATTTGAGTCATCATTATTAATTTAATCAGTACCCTTATTATAAATGCGAAAGTGTGTTTGTTTGTTGGGTTGTCCTTCAATCACGTCGCAACGGTGCAACGGATTGACGTGATTTTTGCATGGGTATAGATAAAGACCTTTAGAGTGACATAGGCTACTTTTTATCCTGGAAAATCACAGAGTTCCCACGGGATTTTTGAAAAACCTAATTCCACGCGAACGAAGTCGCGGGCATCAGCTAGTTTTAAATATTTTTGTCATGTGCTAATGACGCACACTATCAGGGCCAATCTGATATTTCATGGAGGCACTAGCTGATGCAAGCGACTCGACAACGACGTCGATTTAGGTTTTAGGATTGCCATGGGAACTCCAATTTTCTGGGATAACCTATGACACTCTCCAGGACTCTACCTTACTCCATGCATAAAACCACGTCGATCTGTTGTCCGTTGCGACGTAATTGAAGGACAAACAAACATACTTTCTCATTTATAATAATTATGGGTAGTGATTATTTACTTAAGATTACCAAGGCCTACAATTATTATTTAACTAATAAAATGTAACTTTGTAATTCAAAAAAAAATTTAAGTAAAAAAAAATATTATGGTGCTGTAATTACCAAAAAAATTCTAGAGCTGAACAAACAGCAGCAAGAAACTCGGCGATTGCTATTTTCATATACATACCTAACCAATTCTATATCAATAAAAATGAATCACTGAAATGTATGTACGCACATAACTTCCTAACGACTGCACCAAATTGGATAATTCTTTTTAGGGTTCCGTAACCTCAAAAGGAAAAACGGAATCCTTATAGGATCACTTTGTTGTCTGTCCATCTGTCTGTCTGTCTGTCAAGAAACCTACAGGGTACTTCCCGTTGCATTTTCGAAGTAAGATAACTATATCAAGTGGGGTATCATATGAAAGGTTTTCACCTGTGTATTCTACAGATTTTTATTTATTTTTATGCATCATAGTTTTTGAATTATCGTGCAAAATGTCGAAAAAATACGGCTGTAGTACGGAACCCTCGTTGCGCGAGCCTGACTCGCACTTGGCCGGTTTATATTTTTGACACAGAAGAAATCATAGGCAACAGCTAGTTTGTACAATAGTATGGTATGTTAGTAATTGCAGTCCCGTACATTGCTGG
Source organism: Maniola hyperantus (assembly GCF_902806685.2). NCBI lineage: Eukaryota > Metazoa > Arthropoda > Insecta > Lepidoptera > Nymphalidae > Maniola > Maniola hyperantus. The sequence goes on along the minus strand of NC_048554.1, from coordinate 1,192,166 downwards.
AGCATATGTATCAATGTATCAATGCTGGACAGACAGTTCCTTTTATCTTGACTGCCTCCCTGGCGCAGTGGTAAACAATGAGGCCTTATTAGTGGGAGGTCCTGGGTTCGATTCCCGGTAGGGATTTGGAATTTTATAATTTCTAAATTTCTGGTCTGGTCTGGTGGGAGGCTTCGGCCGTGGCTAGTTACCACCCTACCAGCAAGGCCGTGCCGCCAAGCGATTTAACGTTCCGTACGATGCCGTGTAGAAACCAAAAGTGTATGGGTTTGTAAAAAACTGCCATACTTCATGGTTAACCAGCTTATATTTTAGACTGCATCATCACTTACCACCAGGTGAGATTGCAGTCAAGGGCTAACTTGTATCAGAATTTAAAAAAAAAATCTTTATGAGGTACAGAACCCTACAAACATAAATATTTTTTTGTTGTTTTTTTTTAAATGAATATTAGCCATGTTAAATGACTAATATTCCCCTCTCCAACTAAGCGTCAAGCTTGTGCTAGGAGTAGGTACGACAATAGTGCAACGGGCGGTGTTTGAACCGTCGACCTTTTGGTTTTCAGTCCACTCCTTTACTCATTGAGCTATAGAGGCTCAAATTAAATGGTCTAAAGCCAAAACCTGTGTGAACTTACCTTCAAAACAGTTAAGCTGATGTACTCCAGCAAGTTGAGGCAGGTGGGGTGCGCGTAGCACTTGCACTGGCTGCACACGAGGAGGCTCTCGGCCGCGCCCAGCCGGTTGCGCGCCTCCGTGCCCAGGCACTCCGCGCACACTGGCACGCCTGCTGGACTCGAGTTCTGGAATACAGAACAACTAATAAATAAATAAAAATAAATAATCATTTATTTGCAAGAACGTTGGTACAAAAAAGATGGAAGTATACAATATAAAGAGCCCTTAACATGACGAATTGTTAGCTAGAAGGAAGCCTCAGGGAACTAAAAGGTTAATCTAAATATATAAAAGGAAAAGCTGACTGACTGACTGATCTATCAACGTACAGCTCAAACTACTGGACGGATCGGGCTGAAATTTGGCATGCAGATAGCTATTATAATGTAGACATCCGCTAAGAAAGGGTTTTTGAAAATCCAGCCCCTAAGGGGTTTGAAGTTTTTATAGTCCATGCGGACGAAGCCGCGGGCATAAGCTAGTCTATATATATATATAAAAGGAATAGGTGACTGACTGATACACTGACTGACTGATCTATCAACGTACAGCTCAAACTGCTGAACGGATCTGACTGAAATTTGGCATGCAGTTAGCTATTATAACGTATACATCCGCTAAGAAAGGGTTTTTGTTTTTTAAAACGCAACTTTATTGAAAAATCTTATTACCATGTAAAGGATCATTTATATGATTAAAAACTTGGAAATGAGCTGCTTTAATGAGCCATTAAAGCAACTCATTTCCAAGCTTCAGCTTATAAGTTAAATTTTTATGTCCTCTAGAATTAACATAAATATAGAGTCAATCCAATTTATGTTTCACTTTATTCATGTCCCCTACAATTAACATAAACATAAATATTGAGTCAATGCAATATATTTCACTTCATTCAATAGCAGAAATGAATGAACATACTACAAGTTGTAGTAACTGCATTTTGTTTACGTTTTACTTTACTGATAAGAACAACTATGAATGGACACCAGTTACATATTATAATTTTAAAACATTTTTTGTAATATTATGCAATATGTATGAATCATGATATAGAAATTAAACAATGTTTAAAATGTATAATGAATTCCTATTAGATAAAAATCTAATGAGAACGTATATGTGTAAAATGTTTATGTTATGTATATTTATTAAACAACTTGGCAACTTACACTCTCTGAGGTTTCGGGCAGTCGCTTCTGCTTCTGGATGCGATCTGTGGCCGTGAGGGGCCGGTCAGTCGCCTTGTAGTTCCCCGCGTGGTTCAGCAGCAGCCCCCGGGCCACGGCGCGCTTGGCCGCCGCCCGCAACACGTTCCGCACGTCAATGTTCTCCTCCACAGTCACTTGGTACGCTTGCCGCAAATGTTTCTCGATAGTCTTTAAGCTAGAACCGTCCCGCTCGCCCAACTCGCGCACCGCCTTGGCCACAGCCCTCGACACGTCCACGTCGGCCGCCAGCCGCAGCACCTTGCTCTGCAGCCCGCAGGGGTCCTTGTACGTGCTCTGCCCCTTGTTGTACACTTTCAGCACGACCCCCTCGCGTACCGCGCGCTCCAGGCGCTCCGACACGACGTCCTCATGATAGTTGTGGTGCTGCCTGATCGCATGACATATCCGCTCCACGCTCGGCCGTTGTTTCTGCGACCGTATCTTATGTATCGCCTCGAGAATCCATCGCTTCCACACTTCTTTTCCTACGTCGGCTGGCTCGCTCATTTTTGTCAACGATTATTTGGTGCGGCCGTCGAAGTAACGGTACGGTATCGCAGCCAGAGATGTGTCAACACCCATCGTATTTTGGCGCCTCGAGCGAAATTCCATTTTACACAATGGAACTTCGCCGGAAGCGACCGGTGATATCGGCCGCGCAGCGAGACGCCAGTCTACAGCGTACCCGAAACATCTCCAACGGATGACACATCGGGGCTCGCGAGCGGGTTTTGGCGGAGCGGGCATTCGATGGCGGCCATCTTGTGGCGATCTCAATTTACGTTGCGAACAAATACACGCGACGTAAATAATGTTGTCTCAATGAAACTGTTCACTTTGATCGTCAAACAAAAACTTCCACTTCACAATTTATCTCCTTAATTTCACAATTAATACTAAGACAGATCTGAAATACAGTAAGGTCCGTTCCGGTTCTTTTTTCACAATGCGCCTTCACTAAACAAACAACATTGCAATGTAACGTCTATTTATGAGATATCCATAGTAAAGATCCATTAGATTAATGCTTATTTGCCTTCTTATTGTTCAATTTTCGCAAATTTTTGATGAATAACATTCACAAAACACTAACAAAAGGCTCTTCAAAATGGCTATCAATCAGATTGCTTGCTATAATAAAAAAATAATTTTGATATCCTGCCCGTCAGATTTGTATTGCCATTTTTATATAATTAACGAAAATAATAGTTGGTAATGTTGTCTATGATAACATTTTTTAACAACTTGTTGGCTCGTCCCACAGAGGTATTTATTCTGAGGCTCGCCCATGTTCTACCAACATAACAGCTGCACTCATCGATGAGACATCACTATTTATCATTCGTTCACAACTTTGTCTATTGTCTATGTTCAATGGCGGGCATGTCGCCGCAACGCAAATGTCAAATAGATGTCAAACAAAAAGGTTTTGATTTTGTTTGATTTGTCAGCGAATTTAGCGGGCTTTTTACAAAAGTTTTATTTTGGTGAACAAAGCTAGTAATCGAAGCTTAGACTCGAAAAATGATATTTTTTCAGATAAATGTTTATATTAAGTAGCTGTGTCTAGCGAGCCTAGATTTTTTTTTAGTTTACCCTCAATTTTCAACCATTGAAACGATGGAGTAAGTACAAAAAAATTAAATTACTTATTAATTAGATAGGTAGGTACCTAACCTATTGTTAGAACAAATAAGCTAAGTCCCAAGACACATCTTGATTTGTCTTAGGACTTAACTTAGGGTTCAAATACTTACTTTTACTAACCATGATTTTTTCTGATTAAACTGTAAAGACCAAACAGCCAGGGTATAGACTTGACATAGACCTGAGACTAGGCTACTTTTCATCCCGGTCATTCAGACTTACGCACCACGGGATAAAATCTAAATCCACGCGGGCGAAGTCGCTGGCATCTGTACAGCTAGTATAACACTAATTTGGCTGTTCATAATGTATTTTAGCGTAGTAACTAATAATGGATTTTAATTGTTTTGATTACCTATACTTACCTAGGTATCAATATTATGGTTCAAGTTCAACTTACTGCCAGTAGTTACTGGAGATGCAATTATTATGACAACAAATTTTAATAAGTAGGTAGGTTTCAACTTAGAATTAAACTTAAAGACTGCATAAATTCAAAATTTAGATTGTAAACACTTTGTGTGTATGTATGTATATACTTTATTGCACCACAAAAATACAAATGACAGGTTACAAATAGAAATCTAAAAAGTAGGTACAAAAAGGCGGTCTTATCGCTAAATAGCGATCTCTTCCAGACAACCTTAAGGCTAGGCTGAAAACGAACAAATGGACAATGGGAGGTGGTGTATAATAAACCTAAATACCAATAGCTAAATAAACTAAACCATAATATAATAAGAATATAAAATACATATTATTAATACACTAATACATACAAATAAAATATAATAGACGTACAAAAGACTACATAAATAAATATATATATATACACACACATATAGATTTAAATAATAAACTTTCTAATTCATGTTTCAAAATCGTTCTTGACTTGAGACTTCTACAAATAAAACCAAAATTTCAGTAGAAAACATTTTATTTACATCAAAATAATATTAAACATAAGTACAAATTTGTTATATACATATTGTGGCTAATTCCTTTGTACACAATCTCTAAACTAAACTAAAATATCACGTCTAAATCTATTGCTATCCCTTTCATAATGTTGCTTGCGGAAAAGGAAAGCACTAGACTTAGACCTGTTAATTTAGTTTAGTTTAGAGATTGTGTACTAGAGAATCGGCCCCATATCTATTAAAAAACTTTGTAACAATTTAAGTTTTACTAAACTGTGCAGTATCAAGATTGAAGTTTTATTCCGGGCTGCATTCCCTACCTGTAGGTACTGTCTGAATAAAATGTTACTTTAACAATATTTTTGACCTAGCCTATTACTGCATAGTTGTATAAACAGAGCTTCATACAAATTTCTGATTCACTGCAGGAAAAACGAAGATACCAAACATGATAAAGACATGATGGTGTTGAAAAAAAGCTACGATGAGGTAGTAAACTTATTCTGCAGACTCTCTCCAGACCTGCGCTCCCATAGAGTCACTCGGAGTGTAAGTAAGGTGTTGAACTATTGGAACAACTTTATTATAGTGGAGGATTACAGGTGTATGCCTCTACTCGGTGATGAAGATGAGGTGCCTAACTGGGAGGCTCATATCGTTAAATATTCTATAGTTTTTATATAGAAGTAGGTATGTTAATTTGGGAAGCCCATGCACCCACTGGCTTCTACCACCAGTGGGTGCAAGGGAAATTCGAATTTACCCATACACCCACTGCGGGTAGGAATTAAATGTAAAAAATATATTGATACATATATTTAACTATTTCGATGTATCGAAATTTAAAAATTTAATTCTTACCCTAATACAGTGGGTGTACATGTAAATACTAATTCCCCTTGCACCCACTGGTGGGAGAAGCCGGTAGGTGTACGGGTCGTTTCCCGTTAATTTGATGTCTATTTTGGTTGTGTACAAATCTATGAAGCTAACTAAAGTACAAATGGGTTTGTGTAAGTCCCGCTGTACATGTTTTGCGCGCAATGGGGATGATGCCTATGTCAAAAATAATTCATTTCTTAGGAATTATTAAATAGTGGGTCATCCAAAATCCACGCCCGCTGTTAGTTTTAAGTTTGTTGATCATTTTAAATTATCTATAGTTAAATCAACAAAAAAAGTATGTGAAAGAAGGTCAAATGTTTATGCAGTCACACCTATGTATTTCATACAAGCTCAGCGCTATGACGTTTGATAAAAAGTCGCTGATTTGACTAGTTGTCATCATCCCTATTTAATGGCCAATCTAACGTTAATGGGGGTGACTTGCTGTTAATATTAAGATAATATAGTTCCTAATGCCATATAAAGTACCTTTATAAGTTAAAAAAAAAACTAATAAAGATGTTTTCACTTTGTTTTCTGTAAACTCAGGGTACTTTTTTGTCAAACCGACCTACTATTGTAAAATGACTGATAGTTATTAATTTTGATAATATAACAATTTAAACGACAGGTTGAGATGGCAATCAGGGTACGACGCGGGGGGGGGTGCCCCCCTACTCGTGCGGGTGTATGGGTCGTTCCCTCCCCGATTGTCATTTCAACCTGTCACGTATATAAGGTAGTAGTTAGGTATATAAAGATCAAAATGATGGAATTAAAACTTTATCATTTTGAGTTTTGACATACGTATACTTAACATTGTTAAGTTTTCTATTGAACTTTATGCTTTATATTTATTTACTTTTGTAGACATGCAATGTGCATTATCGTAAGTTTTGTGATATTTCTTACTTGAAACAAGTTAAGAACGTGCCTACTGATTCAGTAACTCAGCTTACATCAATAAACAATCAATACAACATATGTATTACCTAAAAAAAACTTTCTACTATAAGTAGTGTACGAAAAAAATGTACGGTTTTTATTTAACCAACTATTAAATAACATACAAAATATCATTTCATTTTTTATTGGCTCATTAATCATTTTGATTTTCTGTGATTATAGTGCTATAAAATGGTATAGTTCTTGCATTTCACGAAGGCCACTGACTCATGCTTGTGTTTAAGTCGTATCGGTATACATAAGGTACACTACATGTGTGCGTTTGACAGCGCTTGCTCGCGACTGATTGGTCCGACATGCACGCACACTTACGCAATTCCCATGTAAACGATGTTACCACAAGTAAAGTTCACTAACCTTTGTGAATTGCAAGAACTGTATAACTATAAAAATATGTTCTGTGTGGTTATTTCATATTATATTTTGTAAACCCGTTTAAATGTCTTATCATAGTGTTAACTTACATTAAGAAAATTTCATTTGGTATTTTTCTAAACCCATCAACAGGCAAAGGGGAATGCCAAGATTTGGCCCAAAAGTGCCCAGCATTATTGTGAAAAAATTACATAATACTTGTTCGAATTATTTGCGATTGCCATGTCGACCTGTCGCGTACTACAGTAGTTTTATAGCCTACCTAACGTCAATTTTTTTTAAAGAATATTAGCCATGTTAAATGACTAATATTCCCCTTTCCTCTCCAACTAAGCGTCAAGCTTGTGCTAGGAGTAGGTACGACAATAGTGCAACGGGCGGGGTTTGAACCGTCGACCTTTCGGTTTTCAGTCCACTGGCAGGTGACGTTTCATTTCGTAAGTGTCGTGAACTGTGACCGCTACCTTATTACGTGTTACTTGACCCGTTATCGATATTATTTACAGTTGAAACTATAGCATGTCCAAAAATTGTCCCTAAAATTATTTAAAAAAAAAGTTAATCCTCCTTAAAATCGCTAATACCACTAAAAGTGCACCCAGAATGCTGGATAATATGTGTAGCAGTGTATATACCGCATTTGACGCATACCTCCCAAGGCTTCAACAAGACCATTTGACTGAGGAATCCCCCCGTAAACGCATCCCCCGCCCCATTAGTGTCCACAATTTGATCCCTAGATAACGCAGTGACGGGTATTAAAGTTATTTTGGACCCCTCAACGAGTATAACAGGGTCTTTTCCCTGTGTGATGACAACCACTCGGTCCCTTGAACTGTTAAGTTTGGGCAGTGCCGCTATTTCTAAAGCAATCTTTTGTAAATCCGTTTCTGCTATGCCGAACGCTTTGGCAAACGCCTCTGCCTCCTGTAAAACAAAATAAAAAAATCATATCATTTTTTTAAACTAAATACGTCTCTTACGTCTGTGACTACCACGGTTTTGAAAGCAAATTCTATTGAGAAGAGCCAGCAAGAAACTTTTCTAACAATGTAACTAAACTAAACTCACAAGTCTAAATCTAGTGCTATCTTTTTCCGTAGATAGGTGGTAACTAGCCACGGCCGAAGCGTCCTTTTTCATCTTTGTTAGCCGTTATTTCTCCATAGTTGGACCTTTGTCCAATTATGGATACATAAAAAGGCCTATGCCTCCTCACGTGCACGCCATTCTTCCGTGTTGGGCGAGCCTCCTGCATGTCGGACCAACGGGATGATTGTCTTCCAACGTTTCTCTTTCCGGTATGTGGTCTGCATTCCAGTAGTCTCCTACCAGACAAATAATGGATACTCACCGATTCATTGCCAAATAGCACGTCGACGTACGGCAGCAACTTTTTCAGTGGCTCCTTGAAGAATTGCGACACGAACGGCGCACTCAGGTTCATTATGAACGAGTGGCCGCCCGTGTGCGCACGCTCTGCTAGCAACATTATGGACTCTGGCGATACAGCTACGAAGAAACCCTGCAAATCGTAAAATAAGACTTGTCGATTAAAAGTGCAAAATGCAAGAACAGAAACACAAATAAAAAGGTTTTTATTTAAATAAACTTCTACGAGTGCTTTCAAATGGTCAAATAAATCTACCATTGGTTCAGAATGCCCTTTCTCCAGAAGAACTCTTGCTCTTTTCAAATATTTCTTTTGAATTATTCAATAAGATGTGATGTATAAGACGTGATTAAAATCCCGCGCATTGTTGGAGTGAGCCGCGAGTTAAATCCATAAACTTTTATCATTTACATATCAGTTAAGTACCCACTACATTCAGGCGGCGCAAGACCGTTGCGTGTGGAAGACCACCGAATCTATATCCAGCAGTGGACGTCTATCGGTTGATATTATAGCGATATCGAAGATAACTGTTATAATCGCAATTCATTAGATATTCGAATTTCAATTGTACTTTTCGTAATTCGTCACACTGAGGCCAACTCTTGACGTCTTTTCCTGACACCTTTGCCAGATGACCGAGTGAACTAAAACAATCTCGTGCCAAAATTTCACAGCAATATCGTATTAAACCATATGAAGCTTATCATTTACAATGTTTTTTGATTATGTAACAGATGAATACGTATGTTTTCTCTTGAAAACGATTGTTCAGTACCTAGTTCCATTTCGACTTTTTTAATTAGTTATTCAGGACAAAAAGTAGGCTATGTCCGCTATGTCAATATGAAACAAATAAATAATACCCACAATTTCGTTCACGTAGTTACCTAGATTTAAGTTTTATAAAAACTTCGTGAAAACTAGTTGATTTTCCGGGACAAAATGCTACCTATATCCGTCCCCGAGATGCATGCTACCTCTGTACCAAGCCTCAAAATTGGCTAAAAATCCCGTGAGAACTCTTTGATTTTCCAGGACACAAGTTGTCTATGTGCATCTCTGGGATGCAAGCAATTTCAGTAGGTACCAAACGTCAAAATCAGTCAAGTGGATAAGCTATGAAGCTAGTAGACCAAAGAATTTTTAAGTACTACTTCGTATAGTAGACAGACGAGATAGACACTTCCGGACTTATATGTGATACCTATTAGAATGAATTGTTAGCGTGATAAAAGTTCTATAGATTTCGAATACTAGTAGTAATCATATTCGCGTTCAAGAGTAGATACTCGTATGTCAAGAACTTGAGAGTATTTTTAGTTTAATCACTAAGTAGCCAGATGTCTGGGAGATAAATAACCTTTGGAATTTTCCATTCAACAGTGTAAAAATAATCCGAATTTATTATGATCCCTCGTTAAATTAACGTAATAAGATTATAATTAAACAATAGTGAATGGTTATCTCCGATTTACGAACTCTACGCTGCCGTTAATAGGTTATCTTAAATTCAGCCAATCTCAATAGTTGTGATTGGCTGAATTTGTACTATTCTAATTAACAATACATTGTAGCCAATAGTGAACGAGCGTCAACCAATCAGAGGTGATTGCGATCGTGACATTGTAGCTGTCATTCTACCGCAATAGCGCAGCTGGTAGGTACCTATTAGACTATAGGTTGAGACTTAGATACAGTAAGCAAAATAACAATGGACCTATTTTAGAACCGCAGTTTATAGCACGCAACTAATAATACTCATATATTCCACTAACCCAACAACAGCATAGATAACAGCAGCTTAATAGCATATCCGACTCGGTTAGGATGAGAAATCTGGGAATTTTAAAACTAAAATGGAGATGATAAAATGTACTTTCTATACTTTGCTTGCAATCAGACCTGCTGGCAAATGATGATGCAGCCTAAAATGCTTGCCTAGAAGATGCCTATTCACTCTTGACTTAAAGGTACTTATATCGCACCACTCAGATAAATCGCATCATCTAGTAATACTTAACTAAATTTACTTACGGAAGCATAGAAGAACTTCGCATTTTCAATGCTCTGCTTACATTCCGGCTTGTCCAGGTGGTCAGGGGTGAACTTCTGCGCGGCGGCGAGATTCGCGCACAAGGAGCGGTGCGTGCCCGTGACGAGCACGGCGCACGTGCCCGTCGGGGCGTCCCTCGTCACTTGGTAGTGGACTGTGACACCTTCCGACCTGGATACATACCAGATTCAAGGCTTTAGGCACAGATATACACTTACAGATATGCAACTAGCGTGGCCCCCTCAGTCCCTCTCGCTCAAGCAGAGGTGCAAACTTGTGAAATGTTATTCCGTCTATTTTACGTTCGTGTAAATTACTTTCCGCATTAATTAGGTAGAAGCAATTTCAACGAGGAAGCCAACAGAAGAATTCGGGCTAGGTTGGGTAGCTTTTGGGAAATTGAGCCAAGTCTTCTCATCGTCAGTTCCTCAGTGTCTGAAGACGAAAGTCTTTAACCAGTGTGTTCTTCCCGTCCTCACCTATGGTGCTGAAACGTGGACACTAACAAACGGTCTTGTTCACAAATTCAAAGTCGCTCAGCGAGCTATGGAGAGGGCTATGTTAGGAGTTTCCCTGAGGGACAAGATCCGATATGAGGAGATCCGCAGGAGAACCAAGGTCACTGACATAGACCAAACTTTTAGCAAGCTGAAGTGGCAGTGGGCAGGTCATGCCTGTCGTAGAGGCGATGGCCGTTGGAGCCGGAAAGTCCTTGAGTGGAGACCGCGTTTAAGCAAGCACTACGTGTGGGACGCCCTCCAGCACGATGGACCGACGATATAAAGAAGCTGGCGGAAAGTGGCTGGATGAGGAAGGCTGAGGACCGGGTGTGGTGGCGCTCTTTAGGGAAGGCCTATGTCCAACAATGGACGTCCACAGGCTGATGATGATGATGATGATGACATTACTTTCGCCCGCGTACTGTACAATACATCACCTTTCTTCCTACCGACATATTTTACGTGATGCGATCACGTGATCGTTTTCATTAACAAGTTCAATTATTATATGAGCGGTAGATAATGATTGATAGAATTGACAGTCAAGGTTTTTCTCACTCTATTATAACTATTCTAAACGAATAATTTAGAGCCTCAATAGCTCAACGGAGCGGACTGAAATCCCCACCCGTTGCACTATTGTCGTACCTACTCCTAGCACAAGCTTAACGCTTAGTTGGAGGGGAAAGGTGAATAGCGTAGCGAAACCAATAATTTATCTATGGGGGAATATTAACCATCATGCTTGGCTAATATTCTTTTTAAAAAAATGCTAGTTTAACATGTGATCCTGCCAAAGGAGTGCTTAGACACTCGTACTAAGACAGCTGTTATGAGTCGCCTTCCTCCGCACCTTGTTACATAATATTATATCTATCTATCTAGCTTTTTTTAGGTAACTGCTTAAAACGTTCGAGCTGCGTGCGTGGGTGATTGAACCCCCGAATCCTTAGCCGACATCTTAACTACTAGAATATTACCGCTTGCTAGCTACAAAGGTATGTATGGTTATTTCTACTAACTATTATCTACCGCTAATTATCATCCAAGACTAATTTAGCCATAATAGAGATCGATTAATTAAGCTTACCTATACAGAATTAGATAAGATAGGTAGGTACATTATTAAGTACAAGAGGATGCCCGCGACTTCGTCCGCGTGAATTAAGGTGTTTAAAAACTCCGTTCCCAACTCTGATTGTCCGGGATAGTGGAGAAAAGTTGCCTATGTCAATTTCCGGGATGCAAGCTACCTTTGTGACAAATCTCATACGGGCCTTTAAGAATCCCGTTAGAACTCTTTGATTCCTAAAAGCCAATAATTGGGAATTGAATTGAATTGAGAACTCTTTGATTTTCCGGGATTATAAGTAGCCTATGTCCTTCCCCGGGACGTAAGCTAACTCTGTACCAAATTTCATCAAAATTGGTTAAACTGTTGGGTCGTGAAAGCTAGCAGACAGACAGACACCCTTTCACATTTATAATATTAATATGGATATTATTATTATCGTTACACTAAATAGGCGTGTCCTTTTGTTGCGCTATACCAAATAAATTACCTAATACCTAAGCAATTAGCTAGATATGGGTTAAGATGATAATTATATTGAATAAGATAATAATGCAATGGGTTCCTAATTTATTTTGTTGGTCACTTTATTTCTTGTTAGTTTGGTCAAAGAATATGGTCAAAATGGTCTACGAATTATGTACGTTTCATAGTTTACATAATTCGACTGTCCAAACAAAGCTGACGTAATATAAGGCGCGAGCAAACCAACTCGGATAAGATAGTGAGGGCATAAGTTATCAAACTATCCTCTTAACTTCTCATTTATCATAGCAACATATTGTATTTTATCAAGTCACTAGATGATGCCCGCGAAAAACCGGCTAAGTGCGAGTCAGACTCACGCACTGAGGGTTCCGTACTACAGACGTATTTTATCGACATTTTGCACAAAAATAAATAAAAAACTGTTTACGAATGCACAGGTAAAGACCTTTCATATGATACCCCACTTGATATAGTTATCTTCCTTCGAAAATTGAAAATATTAATTATTAATTAATGACCACAATTAAATTTTTTTTGTGTGATGTGACCACAAATTCACGGTTTCCAGATTTTTCCCCTAATGTCTATAATATAAGACCGACCTACCTGCCAAATTTCATGATTCTAGGTCAACGGGAACTACCCTGTAGGTTTCTTGACAGACAGACAACAAAGTGATCCTATAAGGGTTCCGTTTTTCCTTTTGAGGTACGGAACCCTAAAAACATAAGCTAATACTTACGTGGCTTTGTCTCTTAATATCCTGGCGTAACGATCATTGCCAACACAACCAAAGTATGTGCAAACGTTAGGTGTCTTCAAGATCCATTGTGCCACTCTTAAAGTGTTCTGTACGCTGCCTCCAGCTATGAATTCCGCTTTGTAGCTAAAATATTAACCAACAGTTGTTATTTCATGAAGCTGTAGCCTAGTAATTAGGATTGTGGTTTCATATACAGGGGGTCTGGTGTTTGATCCTGAGTATACACTAACTTTCTCTCTCGCAACTCTCTCTTCCAACTCGCAATAGGGCCTTGGACTGCAGTAATAAAATGATGTAATTTTTTAAAAATCCTGAATTTTATTTATTTTTAACACAAACGTCACGTAAGGTGAGTAACGACGCCACGATCCGTAAAAGACAGTTTTTTCAATTTTTATTTTTAACATAAAAATAGAATAATTGGGAAATGAATTGAACATAAAAAGTCAAAGTCTTATGTGTCAAACCTTTTTTGCAAATAAAGATATATGTTATGTTATGTTATAAAAATAGAGTAATTTCTGTGGAAAACTATTTTTAACGTTAAGAATCTATATATGAAAGGAAAAGGGGACTGACTGACTGATCTATCAACGCACAGGTAAAACTACTGGACGGATTGGGCAGAAATTTGGCATGCAGATGGCTATTATGACTTAGGCAGGGATCCGCTAAGAAAGGATTTTTGAAAATCAACCCCTAAGGGGGTGAAATAGGGGTTTGAAATTTATGTAGTCCACGCGGACGAAGTCGCGAGCATAAGCTAGTTAAAAAATATTTGTCGTTTATGCATTGTGACTTCATTATTTGCTTTCCGTATAGCGGTGATTCATGAAAAATCATTATTTTTTAAATTATTCTCTTTACTAATGAACTCTAGCCCCATAAACTACCACTGTACAGAAAATCACATCATTTTATGACTACAATCCAAGACCCTATTGTTTGTACAATACTGTACTTCTTTATCAACACACAGCGCAAAATACTGAAAGGATTGGGCTGAAATATGGCATGCTGACAGCTATTATGACGTAGGCATGCGCATGCGCTAAGAAAGGATTTTTGAAAATTGAACCCCTAAAGGGCTGAAATAGGGATTTGACATTTGTGTAGTCCAGGTGGACAAAGTCGCAAGCATAAGCTAATAGATACATACTTTTCGACAAGCTCCCTATAGAGAGGCATGTGTTTCTCCTCAGCCATAATTGCGTCGTCTGGATGGAGATCATATTTCATCAACAAGTCATTATCAACACAAGCCGATATGTCCAGCAGTGGGTTACCAATACCCACCAGCAAATCTTTACCACAAGGGCAACTGAAAAAAATATTTTTGATTAGACTTGTTTGTAGTTAAAGGCATAAAATATTTATGGATGGCAATGATAGCATTGTTAAGGCGTTAGCCTTCTATTTATTTAGGGAGTTCATCTGCCAAATATTTGTTTCAGGATTTTTGAAAATTGCACACCCTCCCAGATTTTCACAAGTGAGTGAAGCCAGGGTGGGTCAGCTAGTACTCTTTAAAAATGATAATGTAGTATAAGGGTTCCTTTTTTGCTTTTGGGTTATGGAACCCTACAAATCAAAGTAGATTCAATTACTTAGTAAGTTGAGTAGGTACTTAATTTTAACTAACATTCACTTTTATTGTTTTAAACTCGGTGTTTAAGCTTCATGGGCAACATTATAAAATATCTAAGTTATTATGCTATGCTATTAATTATGGATTAGGACACCAATATGTAGTAAAGAAATGCTCTGTATTAGTGAAGAATGCTTATAAAAAATTAAACTACCTACTAAGAAAATTGTATAGCATTATTGCATTCTTCATTATTTAGATAGAACACAAGTGTGGTTAATTCACGGCGCGGCGCGCTATCCATGCCAATAAATTAACCAGGAAAGGAAGTGTAATAATACTAATAATATGCAAAAATTTGGCTCACCAAGAATCCATTATTATGTAATGTTAATTAAAACAACCAAAGTTAAGAGTGCCCTTAAAACATACGCTTATTATTAAGTTAATTAAATAAAATTTATACTGTCGCGCAAGAGATCACCACATGGTTTTCTTTACAAGCGAAAAACGTGCTTCCGCCGCCGTATTAATACGAAGAATACAAAAAAAAGTATTTGAATTTCGCATGAATTTCCACGCGATATTTGCTATCACAGACCATCTAACTGTCAAGTGTCAACTGCACGTCAACTGTCAAAATGCGATGGCTAGTGTAATAATAAAAACTGCCATACCCCCAGTGCCCTGTGGCCCTACCGCGGTTGTTTGACAGCTACAATGTCACGATCGCAATCATCTCTGATTGGTTAATGCTCGCTCACTATTGGCCACAATGCATTGTTGCAACGAGAATCGCACAAATTTAGCCAATCAGAACAATTGAGATTGTAATAATGATTGATGCAGGTTTTAGACAATCGCCCTACTGTTTATCAAACGTTACAAGTCTTGTATTACAAGCGTTTCTCTTGTAAATTTGTGCATTTTTACAAGAATGCGTTTATCAAAACTACACTTGTAAACTACAAGCTACAAGTAATATCACTTGTAATACAAGTGTTTTTCACACTCGTATTTGTGGTTTTGTTCATCAAAAATGCCTTTGTAGCTTGTAGCTTGTAACTTGTAACGAAAAAGTTGGAGAGCCTCCGTTGACTCTTAATTTATTTTACAAGTTGTATGCAAGTATGATATTGTATAAAAGAATAATTAAATTATCTAATACCTAATAGTAAATAGGTAAAATAACTATAAAATAATTCACAGGTGTAATTTTATTAAATTTATCATTAATGCTGCTCTTTTTAAATTCGACCAAAACGTGTCCTCATATACATACGCGTATGCTGGCATAATCTTTTTCGGTAGATACAAGTCCAAGCGACTGACATAGCAATAGTATCTCTTTCCACTCTGCTATTTTTTGGTCTTTAGATAATTTATCAGTAAATGCGCCAAATAAAATATCTTTTTTGTCACGAATTACTAAATTGAAGAATAATTGTAACTTTCGAATCAGATTTCGCCATTTTTTGCGGTGTAATTCGAATAGCGAAATTTTTTAAAGTCTATCTATTTTTCCAAATTTTAAGTCTAACCTTAATTCATGAAAAAGAATGTATTATTTTTCATTTAAACTTTTTGTGTAGGTACTTCCTGTTGGTGTACCGAAATAGAATAAATAAAAGTAGGTAGGTAAACAAAATAAGAAGCAATAGGTTTTACAAACAGGTTATTTAACACAAAAATAAATTAATTGAAAACAAAATTTATTTCTAACAATAACTTATGGTACCGTAATTTCTATTTTATCGACATTTATTACGGTTGAAAAATTATTTTGCAATTTAGCAAAAATAAAGTGTTATAAATTAAAAATACAAGTTCTACAAGTCTTGTAAAATCCTACGAGTCTTGTGAAATTATTTGATAAACATAATTTACAAGAGTTTGTAAAAAGTTCTTGTAACTTGTAACTTGTGAGCTTGTAGACTTGTAATGTTTGATAAACAGGGCACAAGTGAGATTGCAGTCAAGGGCTAACTTGTATTTGAATTAAAAAAAAAAAAGCTAGTGGTTAGCTAATGTTAGCGGCCACTAGCGGCATAGAGAGTATTAATAACTCAGACTAAAATAAACTCAAGCTGGAGAGCTGTGCCCTGTTTATCAAACATTACAAGTCTACAAGCTCACAAGTTACAAGTTACAAGAACTTTTTACAAACTCTTGTAAATTATGTTTATCAAATAATTTCACAAGACTTGTAGGATTTTACAAGACTTGTAGAACTTGTATTTTTAATTTATACACTTTATTTTTGCTAAATTACAAAATAATTTTTCAACCGTAATAAATGTCGATAAAATAGAAATTACGGTACCATAACTAGTCAAGTTATTGTTAAAAATAAAACTTTTTTTCAAATTATTTAATTTTGTGTTAAATAACCTATTTGTAAAACCTATTGCTTCTTATTTTATTTACCTACCTACTTTTATTTATTCTATTTCGGTACCTACACCAACAGGAAGTACCTATACTATACATTATTTTTCATGAATTAAGGTTAGAATTAAAATTTGGAAAAATAGATAGACTTTAAAAATTTTCGCTATTCGAATTACTTACATCGCAAAAAATGGCAAAATCTGATGCGAAAGTTACAATTATTCTTCAATTAAGTAATTCGTGACAAAAAAGATATTTTATTTGGCGCATTTACTGATAAATTATCTAAAGACCAAAAAATAGCAGAGTGGAAAGAGATACTATTGCTATGTCAGTCGCTTGGACGGTTGGACTTGTATCTGCCGAAAAAGATTATGCCAGCATACTCGTATGTACATGAGACACGTTTTGGTCAAATTTAAGAAGAGCAACATTGATAAGTTTAATAAAATTACACCTTTGAATTATTTTATAGTTATTTTACCTATTTACTACTAGGTACTAGATAATTTAATTATTCTTTTATACAATATCATACTTGCATACAACTTGTAAAATAAATTAAGAGTCAACAGAGGCTCTCCAACTTTTTCGTTACAAGTTACAAGCTACAAGCTACAAAGGCATTTTTGATGAACAAAACCACAAATACAAGTGTGAAAAACACTTGTATTACAAGTGATATTACTCGTAGCTTGTAGTTTACAAGTGTAGTTTTGATAAACGCATTCTTGTAAAAATGCACAAATTTACAAGAGAAACGCTTGTAATACAAGACTTGTAACGTTTGATAAACAGGGCACTGGAGTCATTCATTCAATCATAGTTCATTATTGTAGATCGCTTGTGTAGGTACCTACCGATCTGCCGGAAAATAAAAGCCTATGAATGTGGGCCATAGATTATATAGGTACTATTGATGTGGGTGGTGCAATGAGTAAACAATAAGGTGGGTGTGTGTCTATGCATAGAGTCTACGGCTGCTGTCAAGACTCTGTGGTCACCAGTGCTGCCATTATAGCCACAGCAAAGATTTAACCTGTGTTTAACCTAGATTTAGGGTAAATAGTAAAACTATAGTAAAAGTAAAACTGTAGCATGATAATATTTCATCATGCTACCTTTAACTTTTAATTGTAAATATTACAATAAAACCTAAAGCGCCCCTTATCTTTCTTAGAATACTAGTTAGCTTATGCCCGCAATTTCGTCCGCGTGGACTTCATAAATTTGAAACCCCTGTTTCACCCCCTTAGGAATTGAAAATACAAAAATCCTTTCTCAGCGGGCGTCTACGTCATAATAACCAATGCTTCCAGTGGTTTGAGCTGTGCGTTGATGGATCAGTCAATGAATCAGCTAGCTTTTCTTTTTACGTTTATATGGTAGGTAGGTAGGTACCTAGTTATTTAGATAAAAAATACCTGTAATAATAATTTTTAGGGTAAAATTAATAAGGCAAAAAATTTGTTTTGCAGATAGCTATTATGACGTAGGCATCCGCTAAGAAAGGATTTCAGAAAATTCAACCCCTAAGGGGGTGAAAGAGGGTTTGAAATTTGTGTAGTACACGCGAGCATAAGCTAGTAACCAACTAAACTATTAGTATGTCCTTAAACTAGTATTAATGAAACTTATTGTGTAAATGAAAATATTGCAGCCTAATCAAGTTTTAATGTCACTAAAAGGCAGGAACTACTAAGCTAGATTGAAATAATCTAAAGTAAGTGAGAAAAACATCAAAATCTTAGCAGAAATATGCAGCAGCAATTTGTTGCATGGTGATTACAGATGACGGTAATCTGTGATGGTGAATTTCTTTTGATAAGCCCTAGTAGAGCGTGGATCGCAGCCATAGAGTAAAGTAATACACTGATCGCAGCTCCTTTTTCTGACGAGCGACGGCTGATGTCACACACAAAGCCCTTCGCTTCCTTGCTCCAACAGAAAAGTCAATAACTTGTAACCACGTTTGGAAATTACCCTGTCTATGGTTTGGAACGGTGGAACCAATAAAAATTAGCATTTTATTTTCAATGGACATAATTTAGGGTAAATTGCAAGCATGGGGTAAAATGTTAACCGTGAAATAAAATTAAGTCATGGCAACACTGGTGGACAGTGACATAACCTATAACCGGCGATAATCACGTTTCGTTGCGCGATTTCAAGGAGAATCTTCGAGAAGTGCAAGTTTTCAGAGTAATCTGAATTCTCTTTAAACTCCGTTATATCATTCCAATTGAGTGAAAAATGTTGCGCCTGCCTCGTGTCGTTCGCCAAACCGTATCCTTGAACAAAACCCTCCAGTTTTCAAGATTCTATGCCAAAGATGTAAGGTTCGGTGCTGATGTAAGAGCGCTGATGCTGCAGGGCGTAGACATCCTCGCCGATGCCGTCGCAGTCACAATGGGTCCAAAAGGTAGAAACGTAATTTTAGAGCAATCTTGGGGTTCGCCGAAAATAACAAAAGATGGTGTGACAGTAGCCAAAGGAGTAGAACTCAAAGACAAATTTCAGAATATCGGTGCCAAACTCGTCCAAAACGTAGCAAATAATACAAACGAAGAAGCCGGCGATGGAACTACAACTGCTACGGTTCTCGCGAGAGCTATCGCGAAAGAAGGTTTCGAGAAAATTTCTAAGGGAGCTAATCCGATTGAAATTCGCCGAGGGGTTATGTTGGCCGTGGAAACTGTCAAAGAAAAGTTGAAGAACATGTCAAAGCCGGTCACGACGCCTGAAGAGATCGCGCAGGTCGCGACCATCTCCGCGAATGGTGACGTTGCGATCGGCAAACTCATCGCCGATGCTATGAAAAAGGTCGGCAGAGACGGAGTCATCACGGTCAAAGACGGCAAAACTCTCAACGACGAACTCGAAATTATCGAAGGCATGAAATTTGACAGAGGTTATATTTCACCATATTTCATCAACTCCTCGAAGGGGGCAAAGGTCGAGTTCCAAGATGCCTTAGTTCTATTTTCCGAGAAGAAAATTAGTAACGTACAGACAATCATTCCTGCTTTAGAGTTAGCTAACCAACAGAGGAAACCGTTAGTCATTGTCGCTGAGGATGTTGATGGAGAGGCGTTATCGACCTTGGTTGTGAACAGGTTGAAGATCGGGTTGCAGGTTGCTGCTGTGAAAGCTCCTGGTTTCGGCGACAACAGGAAGGCTACACTTAGTGATATGGCCATAGCGACTGGTGGTGTTGTATTTGGTGATGACGCAAATCTCATCAAGTTGGAAGATGTTCAATTATCCGACCTCGGTCATATCGGTGAGGTGATTATCACCAAAGACGACACTCTCCTGCTCAAAGGGAAAGGCAAGAAAGCTGATATCGACAGACGAGCAGAACAGATCCGTGATCAGATCCAAGAAACAACTTCTGAATATGAGAAGGAGAAGTTACAAGAGCGGCTCGCAAGACTCGCATCTGGTGTAGCAGTACTACATGTCGGTGGATCCAGTGAAGTAGAGGTGAATGAGAAGAAGGACCGTGTCAACGATGCTTTAAATGCAACCAGAGCTGCCGTGGAAGAAGGAATCGTCCCTGGAGGTGGCTCGGCTCTCCTCAGATGCATTCCTGAACTGGATTCTATCAAAACAACAAACAGCGACCAGGCTACAGGCATTGAAATCATTAAGAAAGCATTAAAGATGCCCTGTATGCAGATCGCTCGCAACGCTGGTATTGATGGATCTGTTGTAGTTGCCAAAGTTGAGGATATGGGCCCTGAATTTGGATATGACGCTTTAAATAACGAGTATGTTAACATGATTGAAAAGGGCATTATTGACCCAACGAAAGTTGTAAGAACAGCATTAACGGATGCCAGTGGGGTAGCATCGTTATTAACGACTGCGGAAGCTGTAATCTGTGATATGCCTCAAGAGAAGGAACCTAACCCCATGGCTGGTATGGGTGGTATGGGCGGTATGGGAGGAATGGGTGGTATGGGAGGGATGATGTAAACTTCCAAAGACATAAGTTTTATACCGCATTTAAAGTGTAAAGACTATAATTATTTCACAAGTTAAGGGTATTGCAATGACTGATAATATGCAGTGAATGGTTTATGTTAAATGATGATTGATTGTGTTAGATTAGAAAGACAACTGTCTTAGAATTATTTAGTTTAAATGTTTGCTTCAGTGGAGCAGGAGTTATTTTTAAAAATAAATAATGTTGTTCATTTTCTTTGTTTGATTTAATAACATCAATAATTGCATCATACTTAGCAAACTACAATGGGCAAATTTTTTATTCAATAGAAAAACTAATCATGCATTTTGTAACTTGGTTACACCATTTACTATAGTTCCTTTTAATTCAAAGTTCTAAAATCTTATGAACAAAGATTAATTGTGAATTTAATCCCTAATTAGTTATTAGTTACTTACTAGATGATGCCTGCGACATCGTCCGCGTGGATTCAGGTTTTTAAATCGCATGGGAACTCTTTGATTTTCCGAGATAAAAAGTAGGCTATGTCCTATATATGTACCGAATTTCGTCAAAATCGGTTGAACGGTTGGGCCACTGGGCTGTGTAAAAGGCAGACAGTCCCACTTTCGCATTTATAATAATAGTATGTAACTTATTCTTCATCAATGTAATAATGCGCGACGGGTAGGTCGCCCGGCACACCCGCACGTCACTCGCGCTCGCCCGCACCGAGACAGCGCGGGGGCTGTGTGGGTGTGCGGGGCGTTCTCTCCCCGATTGCCACTATGACCTGTCGCGTACTGTACTAGGTATATTTATTTATGTATTCTACATAATAAGGAGTGTCCTTAGGTACCTATGCGTTTAATGAGAGAGAAAGCAATTGGCTTGGCACCGATCCCTTAGAATCATTACTACAAAGTCTTGGGAATCTTATTCATGAACAGGTCAATGACCCTAGATAACCGATCCGTAATTAGTAAGTAAAGCGACAAATATATTACGCAGTACGCGGCTAAAAGTTATGTACATCGACCTTTAGGAGATAGCAAATTTGTAGAGCACTCTCCGTTGAGACCGACAAAACGCCATGAAGGTATGAGTGACAGAGGCAACGCTCTACAAAGCCGAAATGTCATTCTAAAGGCAGATGTACCTACTTTCTGCCGCGTACTGTAGTGATGTTGTTGGTGGTCATCATCATGATCAACTCATCCCCGGCTCACTACTGAGCACGGGCCTCCTATGAGAAGGGTTTGGCCGTAGTTGCCCACGCTGGCCAAGTGCGAATTGGCACACACCTTTGAGAACATTATGGAGAACTCTCAGACGTGCAGGTTTCTTGACGATGTTTTCCTTCACAGTTAAAGCAAGTGATAAACACACAGGTAACCCCGAAAAGTTAGAGATGCGTGCCCGGGATCGAACCCCCCCGGCCGCCAGAATTGGAGGCAGGCGTCTCAACCACTAGTGCCACTAGGCTCTTATCATTGGCATGACGTTAATCGGATGAATAAAAAAGCCGTAATTTATATGACTTATGATATTTATTTTAAAATATTGGTCAACTGTACAATAAACATAGAATTATATAATTTCTTACAAATAACAGTAGCTATGTATAAAGTATCTTAACTATTTAGGTATAGGTAGGTATTTATAAAAAAATTTGCTCTTCATCTGAATCACCCGTACCATATATAAAATGTCTTCTTATAACATTGCTATCTACGATTGCACTTTCCGTATTATTAGTGTTTTTGCAAGGCGTAACAGGGTATTTCACAGGACCTAACCATCTCCTGCTAAGTCCAAAATTCCTTGGTAACGCGACATTTTTGGACGAATTACTTTTACTGTCCAAGCTATTTAAAGAAGACTGGATGGATTTAAGTGAAGATTTCTTCATAAAACTATTATTGTTTAAATAATCATCAGGAATGTTGACATCTGTTGGTATACTCAAACTTAAAGGTCGACGTTTCGGTCTATTTGTTAGTTGGTCACGCCATGTATTGAATTTTTGGGAATTTCTTTTTTGGGGCGTATTTTCCTGTGATGAAAAATTACCTATATCAGCCTCTTCGTAGACTTTATTTTCCGAATAGCATTTCTGTAAGTTTGATCTGTTTGGAGTAGTTTGTCGACTTGATTTGTCTTTCATTCGACTTATAACTTTGTCCTTAGTTAACTTTATAAGGGCATAAATAGTTTTCAACGCTTCTTCATTTAGAAGTTCGTCGTCCGTTATCTCGACGTCTATAGCACTGGCTATACTTTGCCTTAAGCTATTCTGTAAAACTTGACTACCATGAAGTTCTTGTGATATCAATGCCTTTTCGTGTTCTGAAAAGGCATTTTTTGTAGTATTCTGCAATACAATAAGTTCCACTTTCTGTGGCGCTGACTGCAGCATGTTTAAAGCCTTGTCGTATTTTAAGTTCAGTAAAGTTTGCCCATTTACTGATATAATTTGATCGCCAGGCAACAGTTTTCCACACGAATCTGCCGCACTGCCAGGAGTTATCGACTTTATATACACATTACCATCCGATCCTTCTGCGACTTGTAACCCTAGAGCATTCGTCCTGTCCCTTTCTAATACAGCTGTGACAAACACCCTTTCACCTTGTACACATTCCATATTGTCTAATCTATCAAATATGGAGGTATTTACACATGATTCATTCCCTGTGTCATAGTTGAATACATCTGAGTATACTTTTGGAGATTCTAAAACATATGCCGTTGGCGCCACCATATTTTGGCTATAAGAGCGTTCTGGTAACAGTTTCATACTATTCACATTACACTGTCTTTGCTCTGAACTCAGATCATCCGAGTCACTTTGCGTCATAGCCAGATCACCATCAGACTTCACTGATAGAAGTTTGTTAGGTGATCTAGCATATTTTTCATTGAACATTCTTGTTCCCATTTTAACACCATGCCTTCTCGGCAAACTGCTTTCGGAGGAAGACAAGCCTTCATTGGAAGAGCTTCTTGGACCAATTTTGTTTGGAGAGTTTACCATACTCTCTTCACTGGGTTGGGGTGACAAAATCTGCCTTAATAATTCCTCAGTATTAGGCCTCTCGTTTTCTTTATTCTGAGACTTCTTGTCACTAAATAGATCGACTCTAAAACGTCTCCTGACCGGTCTTCGAATCCTTGCTGGATTCCTAACAGCCAAATTGTAGCTGTCTTGATAGTTGCTACATTCCACTTTATTAGGGCTGTTATTTTCAGTCATAGGGCAGTTAAACTCATTTGATAAATAATTTAAAAAATCCTCTTTAGCATACAGTTTTACGTACAACCTGTGGTGCAGTGACGCCAACCAGAATGCAAAGTAGCTTTTATTGTCTGGCATTTTAAGTTTATATTTGATCCCGATCTTTGATAAGCCAGAGTATGAATTGGGCATTATGTAGAGGCTTTTCTTGTTATAATAGAATGTGTGTATATGATGCCAGGGCAAGCTTTGAAGTACTATGCGATTTGCGTTATAGGATTCTTCCGAAACGTTATTTGTCCTCGAATAAAGGGTTACGCCTCTCGGACCTATCGAAAGCCACACATCTCTGCAAAATCCATCTCTCGTTGCCCAGACTGCTGAGTAAAAATGTGCTCCATAATCTCTAAAAGTTTGCGCTAAAGTAATATAATTCATAATCGCTTTGCTTCTATCTAATCCACGTCGGGTTTCGTGAGCGCGTTTCATACGAAACTTAACATCTGCCATATCATTTGTTATTAGAAATTCTGGTAAATAGTGCTCTAGTAAAAAATAATCTGCTGTACCATGTTCTCTATACGAAAACTCGCCAAATTCGATATGCAATGCATAACCGGCTAGCAAAATGAGATTCTGTATTGTTGAGATCATCTGTCCTTCGACTGTCGCCCTTCTAAGTTGTAAATACACTCTGTGCGTCCATTCACCTCCTTGTATATTGTTAGCTACATTTATTGGTAGGAAAAATTTGATTCTTAAAAATAGACACACAGAAATATCTTCATCATTAGATTTGTTTTTATTTTTGTGCCACTTTTCGGGTGCAACCTTTTTGATTTTGTAATCATCTGGTAAAAAAACAAAGTCACCACCTATTAATATGGCTATGCCGAGCATGAAGTTGTGTTCATACTTTTCACTGGATACTAAAGCTTCGAAAATCTGTCCAGCCGTTACTGTGTTAGGGTCACACATAACTTCTACTCTCTGACCATTTAGAAGGACAACAGTTATAACTCTTTTATCACAGAGAGCTGAAATTGTTAAATCTATATGTTTCACTGGTTGTGAGGCTCTGACGATGAACTCGGGTCCTATGCAACCTTCTTTGCCTTTACAATTTTCTGCTTTGTAAAGTCTGGACGCTGCCCTTTGGACTGGTTTGCCTCTTCTAAAGTGTGTATTTGTGGATTGTTTACTAACCTTGACATCTGAATTTATTGCTGATGTAGACATAGCATGTCCTTGTATAGACTTTTCGATTTGAGTACTGCAAGCTATATTGAGGGTTGAATGTGCATTACTTAAGCCACCTAATCGGGAGTTATCGAATAGACTAAATACAGGGTTTCTATGTTTTCTAGGAAGCCTGCAACTAGGGAAGGGGTCTTTTTCGTTTGGAGATTTTATTATACTAGCAAAGTTTCTAGGCTGTGTGCTAACTTTGAGATCTACGTTTTGAGTGATTTGTTCTTTTGGTTTTGAGTTGGCCGGCTCGAATTTGTGCATTTCCATGATGGGACTGAAGTTGATGGATGCGGCTGAACAAGAACTGCGTCCTGAATCTTCATC
Source organism: Maniola hyperantus (assembly GCF_902806685.2). Lineage (NCBI taxonomy): Eukaryota > Metazoa > Arthropoda > Insecta > Lepidoptera > Nymphalidae > Maniola > Maniola hyperantus. The sequence continues at coordinate 1,166,468 of NC_048554.1, read as the reverse complement.
GCAGGTGCGTAGCATTTTACTGAAATAAAAAGTTTATTTATAAATTATGTTATGATAAACTCATTTTAATCACCACTAATAAAATTATTCAATCAATCAATGAATCAGCCTGTTTGCGTCCACTGCTGGACATAGGCCTTCCCAAGAGCGCACCACTCAAAATATGACCCATAAGGAATTTTGAAAAAACTATATTATAAATGTGAAAGTGTGTTTGTTTATTGGTTTGTCCTTTAGTCATGCCACATCTACTGTGGCAACTGATTGAGATGATTTTTTCCATGAATATAGCTAAAGACCTGGAGAGCGAAATAGGCTGCTTTTTATTCATGAAAAATCAAAGAGTTCTCATGGAATTTTCAAAAACTTAAATCCATGTAGATTAAATTGTGGGCATCTGTTAATCAAATAACAATACACATTCATTTATTTTATAGGTATCCTTATTAAATATGCAGGTCAGGTGCGCGATTTAAAAAAATATGTATGCACATCTGCTCACAGTATTTACTTTAAACAAATTCAAAGATATAAGTATTAATTCATCATGGATATTTATATGATTTAAAAAATATTGATTCTCTCAGTAATTCACAAGTAGGTACCTACCTACTTTTCAGTTAAAATATTTCACTGTTACAACTTTTAAAAGTAGTTATGGATGTGGATATTATGTCTAAGATTGACATAAGATGTAAATCTTTTGTTATTCAACAAACCGGTTACAGAGGCCATTGTTTAGGAGAAAAGTGGAATACAAGATGTATTTAAATAACTAATATGTGTCACTTCACACTAACAAGTGTAAGGAATAGTAGGAATCTATTTCTAAATATTTATCTACGACAGTACCTAATAGTCATTTACAAATTACAGTAGGCTAGGCATAAAGAATGCTTTTGTGTAGTAAACTTGGCAAACTATATTATATCTGTATTATTATAAAAGGAGTTGCCTTTTAAAGTTGTTCGCCTTGATCGCATATGGTATTGACAAACGTATTACAATTGCTGTGTAGGTATTTACGTAAATTAATGTACAAACTTTGCAATCGTTTTTTAAAGAAAAACGTTGTTTAAAACTTTTACTTACGATTCGAAAGTTCTTAATTCGGTCCTAATGATTTATCACTACAATTGTGTTGTAATTATTGACTCATATTTCCATAAAATTGAAAGTAGCATTTTAATTTAATCAGTTCAAAAAATCCACTTGTTCCTTCATTTTCACTTGTCCATTCCATTTTTTTAACGCTTTTGTACCTGTTGTTGTCAAACCTTGTTAACGACATTTTATAAATAATTGTTTATGCTTTTTAAAGTATCTATACACTTTTTTACAATTTTATTATTTTAATCATTGTTCAATCATTCAGTTTTTTTATTAAGTTGAAACTGCACCGAGTAATATTAAATACTATGAAATGAATGTAGCACAGAGTACATTGAATATATGGAATGTAGGTACATCGACCTTTAGTTAGATAGGCGCATAGATTATCTACTATATTACTAGAGATAGGCGGATTTGTAGAACATTTTGAGTTGAGACCATGTTGAGTGTTCGTTGAGACCGACAAAGCGTCATCTACAAAAAAAAAACAATGTTGCCAATATTGACAAGTCTGAGTCTGACGCTTTGGCTTGCTAAGCTTGCTTAATCTGTGCCATAGACATATAGAGTAAAACGTAGTGATTAGGTATATCTTAGGATTATATACTCTTTGGACATAGAGGAAAGACACGGGAAAGAGAAAGACGCATCCTATCCTCAGATCCTATACGTACCTACACGTACTAGTATATAGTAGATAATCTATGTAGTGATCTTTTATTTCTGGTTGGTGGTTATCCTATATGTTATTGGTCTGTGTTGGTGGTAGTGAATATTCTCTTTGATCCTATCGCTTTATTTTTTGGCATTTTTGGTCAAAAATTAAAATGTTTTGTAATGCTAAACGAATTTTTATTAATAAATAATAGTTGATTCTAATCGATGACTATGCTATTTTGTGTTGGTTTGTGAAGAAGACATTGCATAAACAGTTAAAATGTCTACATTAATCCAGTCGTACGAACAGCAGTATTCGGTGCTCACAGCTGATATTACTTCCAAGATAGGACGTTTAAAATCTTCGAATGAAGGTAAACCTTTAAATTTTAGTTAGTTATAATACATACCTTTGAGTATAATACACAGAGTGTTTATTTTATCCCGTTATTTCTGCTCGTGTAAGTTCTCAAGGTAAATTGCAGCGATGTAGCTCTACATGTTAAGAGCTTCCGAGACGATCAAGTGGCTTGACGTCAAAGACGTAGATTTTTGCTTGAGTCAAGCATAATTATGTGATTGATGCGATTTTACCGCAATCTCATCTGGTAGTAAGTGATGATGCAGTCTAAGATGGAAGGGGGCTAACCTGGAAGGGGTATGGCAGTTTTTATTAACCATGCCCCATTTGCTTTATGCACGGCATCGTACTGGAACGCACGGCACGGCTTTGCCGGTAGGTGGTAACTATCTACGGCTGTAGTGTCCCACCAGACCGGACCAGAAATTTAGAAATTATGAAATTCCAAACCTCTGCCAGGAATCTCCAGGGACCTCCCACTAATAAGACAAAGATATGAGAAAAGTTCTGTTTGCTTGATCAAGCCTCTTGAGGGGCGCATCAAACAACTTGATTAAACAAAACAAATCTACGTGCTTGACGTCATGTTACTTGACTGTTTTGGAAGCTCTTTCCATGTTAATCCTTGGCTGTAATTCACAGCATACAATATTATTTTATTTTCTGTTCAGGAACTATGCATATGAAGCGAGAATCAAGAATCAAATAGGTACCTCAATAAAGGCAGAACAAATCCACATACATAGATTCAAACTATTCTTCAATGGCGGTTACATGATGTAAAAGCAGAATCTCTTAAAATAACTTATTATTAAGCTTAACATATTATGTTTTAGATGATCGAGAACAGTTATCCAGACAAATCCAGGCCAACTTTGAAGAGGCAAATGATTTGGTAAGTATTTATCAATATCCACTTTTATTTTTAAACCTATATTGGTACTGATTCTAAGCACACTAGTGCACTAAAATTTAGAGTCTTTAAGTTTAAAATTCATGTTACGGCCTTTTTTATTACAATTTACAATATTGAAAAGAAAAAGATGTAGATACTCTAAATTTAGTTAAGAGAAAGACAAGGGAATCAGTGCCAATATCTAATCTTATAAATAATCTGATAGTGAAATGTAGATTTCACTGAACTACAAAGTATGCATGTCAAAGTTTTGATATCATTTAAGTACATAACAACAATTGCCTCAATAGCTCTACCGGTATAGGATTGGACTGAAAACCGAAAGGTCGACGGTTCAAACCCCGCCCATTGCACTATTGTCGTACCTACTCCTAGCACAAGCCTGACGCTTAATTGGAGAGGAAAGGGGAATATTAGTCATTTAACATGGCTAATATTCTTTTAAAAAAAAAAAAGAAAGAAGAACGAAGGACCTACATATAATGTAATATACCTACATATAATGTATACTAAGACAAGACACGATGATCACTGATGTACATTACTTTCTGCCGCGTACTGTATATCACGCGAGTTTCCACCCCTATGTCAACATTCCATCTTCGCGTACGAAACGCTTTGCGTCATCATTCCTTATACGTTTGGCTAGGGTCTGGAATACTCTTCCTAGATCAGTGTTTCCTGTCAATTATAATCCGGGTATCTTTAAAACAATAGTGAATAGGCATCTTCTAGGCACACGCGTCCCATCTTAGGCCACATTATCACTTCCCATCAGGTGTGATCATGGTCAAGCGTGCGCCTATAATGAATAAAAAAAAAACGTGGATGAAAGGCTAGTCATGTATACTTTTCTCCTGTTAAGCTGGAACAGCTGGAGTTGGAGTACCGAGGCTCAGGGTCTGGGTCCCGGGTTGCGGCGTACCGCGCGGAGCTGCAGAGGGTGCGGGAGGAGTACCGCTCTGTTGCCAGCAACAATGCTGCGTGTAAGTAGAAGTTTCAGCATAAATTTTGACTATTGAGAAAAAAATTAAAAATTTCAAGGTTTTATGTCAATACCGCAATCTGATCTATGCAGCAGTGGACGCAAACAGGCTGATGGATTGGATTGGATTGGAAATAGTTATTTGTAATTCCATTTCCCAGATAACATAGACCCAGATGAGTATGAAGACTGGTCGATGGTGAACGAGCAGAGACAAAGGCTTCTAGACAACACGGAGACACTGGAGCGGACGGGCAAGACTCTGACGGAGGGGTATAGAGTCGTACTGGAGACGGAGCAGATCGGAGCTGCCGTGCTGAACGACCTGAGCTCACAGAGGGAGACCATTCAGAGGTCCAGGGGACGGGTGAGTTTCTGTTGTAAATTCTATTGGCCAATTCAATTTATCTTAAACTTTATTGAATTCACCACATCAACACCCTGACAAGAAACTTACATGACAAATTATATAGTTACACTTACACCGTACCATCGTACAAGCTATAACATTTTTTTTGTGATGTAACCACAGACTTACAGTTTTCGGATTTTTCCCTTTACTTGTGCTGTAAGACATTGCTACCTGCCAAATTTCATGATTCTTGTCAACAAACACGACAGACAGACAACAGGGTGATCCTGTAAGGTTTCCTTTTTCTTTTTGAGGTACGGAACCCTAAAAATTAAATTGATAGGTATAAATATTGTGCTATTCTTTCCAAAATGCTCTCTGTGGAAAAGGATATCATTAGTTTAAGACCTGTCATTTTAGTTTAGTTATTATGTCGTTGTCCTTCAGTTACGTGAGACTGACGAGCAGCTGAACAGATCCTCCCGCCTCATGAACAGCATGGTGATGAGAGCTCTGCAAGAGAGGTTTATCCTCGCGGCCGTGGCCCTCGCGCTGGCGGTACTCACTGCTATAGCGGTTTACTTCTACGTCACGTAGCGCCTCACTAGCGATAGCGAAAAGGTATGTTACCTATCTGGCCCTGGTATTTGCATTTCATAATGGTGACTTCTGATGTTGAGTTAACTCACTGCTATAGCGCTTTCTACGTCACGTAGTGCCCCACAATGAAAATAAAAGTATGAAAATCACGCTTGATGTGAAGTTTTATTTGTATTTTTTATAATTTTCAGGTTTTTCGCTCACCGGTAGGCCATCCATGTGTTAAAGATCTGGCTCCTTTCTGTGACTATGTTGGGATGTCAGAGACTGCAGTGTGATATTTTAAGCTATATCGCCGACACCACTTGTATAAATATGATATAAATTATTATAAGTTAAAAAAAAATTATATTTCAATGAGTTTTTTACTAAGAATGAGTTTTGTTGAGGATTGATATTTTCAAGATGACAGCTAAGTCTTTAAAACAACGCTTTCCCTATTTACGGAATACATTGATGTTGCTTTGATTGTTGAATTGATTTTATGAGGTTAAGAGCCATTACGCACGGTCGACTAGTTGCCCGGCAACTCAGTCGATGGCGACCGTTAGAATCTATAATTTATGTTGAAGTCGCTTTGTCTATACCCACGGAGTTGCGGCGACTTCGTGCGTATAACAGCATATAGCAACGACTTCAATATAAATCACTGATTCTACGGTCGCCGACTGAGTTGCCGGGCGACTAGTCGACCGTGCGTAATGGCTAGGTCACGAAGTTGGTGTGTGTTCCATACACATACCTTTCTCTCATCCTGCGCAAAGCTCAGCGCAGAGGGCGTCATTTTGTGATTGCTTTGTTTATGTATGGATTTTTTGTGTTAAAACTTTATGCCCAACGCAATAATAATAATTGATATGTATTTGGAATTGAAAGACGAATTAAAAAAACGAGACGTATAGATTCATTTAGGGCACATGTAGGGTCTTCTCGGTTTTATTTATAGTAAAAACTATTATTTTAGGCACACATAATGTCTATCCTCAAGGCTTTATCATCATTATCATTTGAAACATTCGAGGGATTCTGGATTAAATTTTCCGGATTATTGATGAGCACTTCATTTTAGTGAATTTGGTTATGATCTCCTCCATTTTCAATTAGTGGAGAGGGTCCACTTCATACCTGGTCAGTTACTGATGAAGGTGCGAAATCAGTTTCATTGATTAATTCATCTGAATATGGGTATATGCCACTCGCTCTGAAGCCCAACTCAGCATTAGTCGTAGTAGCAACATGCTTACAGGCAGTATTAAAGAGACCCACTACATGTAATTGGATGTTGGATTTTTCGAAATCAATGGAATATTTAGTTTTTAGTGAACCGTGAATGGCCAAATCTAAAGGTTGAATTTTATGACTTGCGTGAGATGGGATAGTCAGCATTCGGTTTTTCTGACATAAGTTGCACCTTCAAGACTTATATGTGAAGAATGATTATTATCTAATAATCAGAAGTACGGGGTCTTCGATACTCGGATGCACGAAATCGTTAAAATGGTGTAAGCAATTGACAAAGAGAGTTGTTTGATGAACCCGCTTTCAGAAACCATGCAAATACTTCCGACTTCTGTCTGTATTTAGTAATTCCAATGTAAAGAATTGCTGCGCTACATATTGCTAGGATTGCTTCCACCATGATGTTGTTGGTATACATGGGGTGCTCCATGGTGGAGTCCCCATTCTGCGATATTACTTCTTTATTTTCGCACACGCATTTGGAGCACTTCGGTCCCATTTTTAATTCTATTAATGTTTTTCTTGACACGTGTAGTTATCGCAGCGCGAGCGGTTGCCACTGCCAGCGCAAACTCCGCCCGCAGTCACGGTCGCCAAGTGATGATGCACGTTGGGGTCCCGTAGAGTTGATATATGAATCAAACACGTGTGAAATGTTCCGAGCTTCGTTTATTACTGAATCTAGTTCATAACCCCACTACAGGGCCACCATCCAACAATTTAACTTTTTATCACCTTTTGCCGGATCATTTCCGTAATTTCTTTGCCCATTTGTGAGGACACTGGTGTTTGGAATTGTTTTAGTAAATTCGTTGACGGTTTTCTCGAATAACGGGGTGACGTAGCATTTTATAATACTTACTCTGGGTTTTAGTGCGCTTAAATTTCTTCCCAAGCTGGCACGTGTATGCCTACGGACTTGCAGTCTGATCTTATATATAATGTTAATTTTATTTTATTGTAATTTATAAATGTGTATATGGGTTGTTTTATGCCTGAAAATAAAAAAACTATTATTATTATTATTATTATAACCCTCTAATAACTGCAAGTCCGTAGGTATTAGATAAGAAATTATAATTTCCGTGGACACTGGTGTTTGGAGTTCTTACATTTGTCTTGAACAATGTTATTAGCGGTTTTCTCGAGAACGGGATGACGTAGCATTTCATAATGCTTCATGATGGGTTTTGGTGCGCTTAAATTTCTCCAAGCTGATATAGTCGGCTTGTTATTCCTCTCAGAAGCTGTTGTGGTCAGCATTTTTGATAATTTATTTGGTTTTAGTGAAACTATCGTAAGTGATTTCCATTATACATATCTCACACCCGGCTTTACTCACGTGTTTAGTCGACCTTAGCCCGACTAGTTTCGAACCCTTCCGGGGTACTTTTTACTCAGTCAACATTTGATGTTTCTGAGATCGCTGGTTTCTTAAATCTCTTAGTCGCTTGAAGTGTTTTGCGATTTTGTTTGTCATCCTTTTGTTGTTTGTTTTGGTTTGTTTTTCCTTTTCAGTATGATTTGACTGGACGACTTTGACGACGAAAAGGTGGAAGCAATTTTAGAGACCGTGAGTTTTGATTGATAGTTGGGGGTTAGTTTAGGGATAGTTTAGACGAGTGTTTGATGGTGGAATTTCACTCGAGGTCTGACTATAGGTATATGTTCTTTAGTTTCGTATATATTTCGCTGAGATTCAATCATCCTTGCACGTTTACTGCAGGTATATTGAACAAATCGTCTGATATTGTGCGAATTTCACTAGGTGAAGCATTTTCATCAAATTTTCTGTTGCGTCTGCGTGCTTGGTGCTTGAGCAACTTTTTTCAGAACTTGCTGGAGTCTTAGGCGTTGTATTAGGAGACTATGTGTGTAAGGGGACCACGAAGAAAAATAACTCGAAGACGATTTCACAAGTTTATTTGTCGGTTTTCATTACAGAACTACTTGCCTATTAGGCCACACCGCTTTTTATATCGTTTATCATGAATGAACTATGATATTAATCGAAATGACGTGAAGTTACCTTCATTCATTCCTTAAGAATCGTTTTCAAAGTATCTTAATTAAAGTCATTATTATGTTAACAACCAAATATATGTAATACTACTTTGATAAATAATTTTAGTAATTTTAACGATTAGCAAGCTTAATAAGTAAGTTACTTTAAATAGATATGTAATTTAGGGATGTGTATTGTCAACAACATTTGATTGAATGAATCACGTAAGGTTTAGGTTGCAATATTCTTCATTCAATCAAATGTTTCCGTCATATCATATTTAATGCGTTCTATTAATTATGGCCATAGTATTTAACTCATTACAAATTTTTATATTGGATGATTGATTTCACGATTTCTAACATTTGTAATTGTGCTGAATGCATAATCACATTTTCCCAGTAGGTTTTTTCTTTCAGTTGACTAGGATTTGAATGTTGATATAGAGATGCATTCACATAAACAGTGGAACATAGGTGACGCTTGGAGTTCCCTTTGAGACTGCGAATTTTACCTATTTTCGTTATCTTTGTTTGTATTCATTATGTCTTGAATCAACCGGATTCCTTTCCGATGGCGTTGTGGGTTTGATGATTCAGATAACGACGAATTTAACTATGGTTAAATGAATTTCTATCTGGCGATGATGAGGTTTCTCATTGGCTTTGATTGGATTGAACTTCCTTCTGAAGAACATGATAATCGTCTAGTGCGCCCCTCTTTATGGATATACATAGTTTAGTGTGGCCTTTATCCTATTACTCGAATTAGATCTAGACTAACTTCTTATTCTATTTTGATGGGATTCCACGTTCGTTGTTAATACATCAGAAATCGTTCTCTGGAGTAAACAGACGTTCTTATGGGCTCGACTGCCCTGTTGAATATTTCTGCTTGTGCCGATTACCCTCGCAGTTCAGTGGCTTGGGTTTATCCGCAGATGTTCCAGTCTTAAAGGTTTATATGATTTTTCGCCAATTGTCTTCGCTCCCGGGATAGAAGGCTGGTTTTATATGATTTTTCACCAATTGTCTTTGCTCCTGGGATAGAAGGCTGGTTTTATATGATTTTTCACCAATTGTCTTTGCTCCTGGGATAGAAGGCTGGTTTTATATGATTTTTCGCCAATTGTTTTTGCTCCCGGGATAGAAGGCTGTTTTTATATGATTTTTCACCAATTGTCTTTGCTCCTGGGATAGAAGGCTGGTTTTATATGATTTTTCGCCAATTGTTTTTGCTCCCGGGATAGAAGGCTGTTTTTATATGATTTTTCACCAATTGTCTTTGCTCCTGGGATAGAAGGCTGGTTTTATATGATTTTTCACCAATTGTCTTTGCTCCTGGGATAGAAGGCTGGTTTTATATGATTTTTCGCCAATTGTTTTTGCTCCCGGGATAGAAGGCTGTTTTTATATGATTTTTCACCAATTGTCTTTGCTCCTGGGATAGAAGGCTGGTTTTATATGATTTTACACCAATTGTTTTTGCTCCCGGGATAGAAGGCTGGTTTTTTATGATTTTTCACCAATTGTTTTTGCTCCCGGGATAGAAGGCTGGTTTTATATGATTTTTCGCCAATTGTCTTTGCTCCCGGGATAGAAGGCTGGTTTTATATGATTTTTCGCCAATTGTCTTTGCTCCCGGGATAGAAGGCTGTTTTTATATGATTTTCACCAATTGTCTTTGCTCCCGGGATAGAAGGCTGGTTTTATATGATTTTTCACCAATTGTCTTTGCTCCCGGGATAAAAGGATGGTCTTATATTATTTTTCGCACATTGTCTTTGCTCCCGGGATAGAAGGCTGGTTTTATATGATTTTTCGTCAATTGTCTTTTCTCCCGGGATAGAAGGCTGGTTTCATGATTTTTCTTGTCTTTTCTCCCGGGATAGAAGGCTGGTTTTATATGATTTTTCACCAATTGTCTTTGCTCCCAGGATAGAAAGCTGTTTTATATGATTTTTCGCCAATTGTCTTTGCTCCCGGGATAGAAAGCTGGTTTTATACGATTTTTGGCCAATTGTCTTTGCTCTCGGATAGAAGGCTGGTTTTATATGATTTTTCGCCAATTGTCTTTGGTCTCGGATAGGGTTGGTTTTATATGATTTTTCACCAATTGTCTGCTCCCGGGATAGAAGGCTGGTTTTATATGATTTTTCGCCAATTGGCTTTGCTCCCGCCTAGAAGCCTGTGCTTATGTTTTTCTGCCTATTGTATTTGCTCTCGGATAGAATAGAAGGCTGTCGCCAGCTTTTCTGATAGGATAGCGTAACGAATTTTATCTAAGATCATATGATCAATTTCCATATCCAAAAGTTCTTTTTAGGATCAATCAACGACTTTACAGTTTCTCCAGCCCGTTCGGAGCCTTTTCTCTATGATTATTTACATTTAGAATAATATTCATCCTCTTCCTCACAGTTTCTCCTAAACAGTTCCCTGGCTATGACAGAATCCTGAGAGGTCCCATCTGCCGAATTAAAGAGGTCCAGGGTTTACTCCAGCTAATTATATTCATCCTTTTCCCCAGTTTCTCCCGAACAGCTCCCCGACTATGATAAAACCCTGAAAGGTCGCCATCTGCCGAATTAAGAGATTCAGTTTGACATTTTGCACTGAGTGTGCAACATGCTACTGTTTAATTAAAAATTCCGCTCTCTTGGGCCAGATTTTGAGCCACGGGACAGCATTGTAGGTAGTTAAAGTCTGATCAGAAGAAATATAAAAAACTTGCTCTGGGGTTACCACTAGTATGTTGTCTATGGTCACTAAGATACGGTCTTGTTTATATTATTTCCACGGGTTTTCCGCAACATGGCGACGTATTTTATTTTTCTGGTCAGGCTTTAGATTAGAGAGCATATTATGATAGGTATAAGGTACATACCAACTTTGTGACCGTAAGGAGATAATTGCAATGGGTCTGGCCAGAGGCACCGTACCGAAATAAAGACATTATTTGTGTAAATCGCTGTGTAATATTTTATGTATTAATCTTTGACTGTTATGTAATCTGTGATTAAGTAGATAGGAGAATCATTAAGTCGACCTCAGACTCACGCCGAAAACATACGAAAACGCAAATATTTTTGCTTTTTTTTCGTAGGCGGTTTCTAAAGCAGAGATAAATAAAGGTTCGCGGTAAGAAAGAAGTGGGATGTTCTCGGCGCTAGTCTGGAGCGGACTTTATAATAGATAGGATGTTTTATTTTAAGCATAATTTATTGTACCTACCCTACCTGATTAATAGTCATGCTTTAAGTATTCCTTTATTTTAATTTACCTGAGACTCTATAATCATACTTCAAACCCTATGTTGAAAGAATAAACTTATTGGTAAGAAAATATTTGGATTTGAATACTTGAAATCTTTAGGCCTAGGGATGGACTAAAAACCCCAAAATCTGTAGTTATAGGTATAGCGCATAATTCTGATCCGCGATGAAGTCGCGGGCATCAGCTAGTGGTTAATAAAACTCATTTTTTCAACACATTCGAGTCATCTTTTATTAACACATCGACGCTTCATTTAAAAAAAAATGTTACGATACTTAACGACTAGAAGCAAAAAAAACGATACAAAATAAACATCTTGGCAATAATGATAACCAGTTAAAATCAAAATCACGATAAAAACATTTTTTCATTATGGAATTATTGTGTGGTGGGTGAAATGCGTATAAAAACATCGACAAATTATTATTTGATCGATGGGTATATCGAAACATTACTTCATCGATACCCATATCGATATAGGTAGCGCCTGTCACTATAACCTTGTTTGTTTTTTACAAACAAGGTAATGGTGACAGTGAACGAATTCATAAAAATATGAAATATCTATTTATATTTTACACAGTATTAGAAGTATCAAAAAAAAGTATCGATGACGAATAGATTCGGTATCGATAGGTTGATAATTACCAATACTATTCATTTTACATTGGGTCGGGCTTGGTTGCGGTAGAATGACATCTAAAATACTATTGGCAATTGACTACAATGCACTATAAGTCACGCAAATTGCTATTGCGCTGGAACCATGTCTCATTAACATCGAAATGACGTCATTTAGACGTCAGCCGAAATAAAAATATACCATCAGCTCGAAACTTCAGTCTAGTGCTGACGTCACTAAAATGGCAGCCACGCGCATTAGCAACTTTTGCAATACATTGTTACAACAAGAATAAGTACGACAAGGCTCTTTTGGCACTTGAATGACGTTGACCGAGGGGCGTAGTTGCAGAACAAAGACTGCCAGCAAATAAAATCTCAATTTTACGGAATATATTGAAAATGTCAATATCTTGAATTTGTATTTTAAATAATTATCTTCGTAATTCTATCACAAGTGGTACAGTGTAGCAAAAATGTCTAATTTCTTAAATAAATATATTTATTTAAATAATAATAACTCTACAATCTACATGGCAACACTACGTCAAGTTGTCTTCCTCCGCCGGCTCGTCGTCTTCCACCGTCTCGCCCAGTTGCAGAAGCCGCATTTTGTATTCGTTTGTTTTGGAATCCTGGACAAAATAATTTATTGTTATAAGTCCCGCAAATTGCTATTGCGCTGGAACCATGTCGCATTAACATCGAAATGACGTCATTTTGACGTATAATTAAGTAAAAATATACCATCAGCTCGAAACTTCAGTCTAGTGCTGACGTCACTAAAATGGCGGCCACACGCATTAGCAATTTGCGGGACTTCTAAAAGAACTTTGCAAACAATGTAGAAGAAGAAGAAGAAAAACGTTTATTTTTTAAAGCTGGTCACACATTTAGGTTATACCCGCCTAATACTTGAGTAGTAAAGTCAAAAGACCTCAAGTAGAAGAAGCGCCGGAATAAAGTATGTCATGTACAGTACGCGAAAACAATGTACATCAACCTTTAGATAGCGGTTTTGTAGAGCATTGTGGCTAATTTCGTTGTACACAAATCTCTAAACTAAACTAAAATGTCACGCCTAAATCTATTGCTATCCCTTTCATAATCTTGCTTGCGGAAAAGGATGGCACTAGATTTAGACCTGTTAATTTAGTTTAGTTTAGAGATTGTGTACAAGAGAATCGGCCCCATTGTCTCTGTCGTGGAGGCCGACAAAACGCAATATAGGTATGAGTGACAGAGACAAGGCTCTACAAAGCTGAAATGTCATTCTAAAGGCCGATGACATTATTTTCCGCCGCGTACTGTATCTGTTTGCAATACATACTAATATTATTAATAGCACCGTAAGCAATTTCACCCTCACCACCTGGGTGCCTGGTGCACTTCGACCAACCGTTGTGCCAGATTTTCCACGCACATGCGAACTGTGGAATCAACTCCCTTCGGCGGTGTTCCCAACAACATTCAACATGGGGTTATTCATGGAGCGGACCAACAAATTGCTGAAAGTTCCTCTGGTGCTGCAAATGTTCATGGATGGCCACCACCACTTGACCCGCCTGCTCGTTAGTACGCTATTTCTATTTTTTAAATGCGAAATTCTATTTGTATTATTACATCCTCAATAGCTCAACCGGTATAGGAGTGGACTGAAACCGAAAGGTCGACGGTTCAAACCCCGCCCGTTGCACTATTGTCGTACCTACTCCTAGCACAAGCCTGACGCTTAGTTGGAGAGGAAAGGGGAATATTAGTCCTTTAACATGGCTAATATTCTTTAAAATTAAAAAAAAAAAAAAAAAAAAAAAAAAAAAAATTGTCTGTCTCGTAGCTTTACGGTCTATCCGTTCGACCGATCATGGCCACAGCACAGATATGTCCCAGATTTGCAACTAGCGTGGCCCCCTCAGTCCCTCTCGCTCAAGCAGATTTTCTTACTTGTGAAAGGTCATTCCTTCTACACTTCACGTTGTTTGCCAAATACTCACGTACAAATACATTTTGACAAACAAAAAAAAGTGGCCACGGTCTATCTCGCTCTAACAGTAAGTGTCACAATAGGGCTACTTCTAACAGTCCTTATTCTGAGGGCGACAGAGATAGCTTGCATCCCGGGGATGGACATAGGTTACTTATTGTCCCGAGAAACCAAATAGTTCCCACAGGATTTATTATAAAACCGGCCAAGTGCGAGTCAGACTCGAGTAACTAAACTTATGTTAACAAGGGTTGAGTACTCACATAATTAGCAAGTAAATACAATAGATCATCCTGATCCTTCTTCAATTTCTCTAATTCTTCAGTCGCATTCCTCTCCGCATCTTTCGCCGTTTCCACTTCTCCATTCAACCTATCCACTTCTCCATTTAACCTCGTCACCTCTCCGTTTAACCTTACAACTTCTCCATTCAACTTTGTCACTTCTACGTTTAGCTGTTGTATTCTTTCTTCGTATTCTCCAATTCTCGGGTCTGGTTGTGGTGGAGATGGTAGGGTGGATTGTGGTATTGGTATGGAATTGGCTGATACTTGGGCTTTTAGTAAAGTGTTTTCGTCTTTGAGTAGAGAGTTTGCTGCTAGGGAGTCATTCAGGGCACTCTGAAAGTTTGAAACATGTGTTTATGTTTGTGTTCTATGGTTTAGTTTTTTTTTTTCAGACTAAGTATTAAGGAGACTTGGCATTAAAATAATAATACCTTGTTAGAGCAAGCTAGGTGTATAGAAAAGCTCTGAAGAGTGATAGAGGCATAAACACAGTTTTTTGTCTTTGTCATAGTTTAGCTTTTTTTTGTTGGGCACGTTCTAGTTTGTGCCCAACAAACCTCTGTGAGAGTAATCTATTGCGAATATTACGAGTTTTTATTTAGTTTTCTGTTTTAAATTTAGTATTGACGGTGTGTGGAAGCCTTTTATGTTGCATGGCTGTGTAAAAGTTGTAGAGAACGCAAATTATGAAACATAATCCTTTCACATCGTTTCATATGTGAGTATTATTTCTTTTGTTGTTTTGTCCCTTTCGGGTATACGCGTCTGACAAGTCTCTTGATTCTTAGTCTGAGGTTTTGTTTTTAAACCAGCATGAAAAATATAGGCTACTTTTTATCTCAGAAAATGAATATAATTTTTTTTCAATCGCTGCCGAAGTCGTGGGCAGAAAATAATTAGCATTCTTTAATGAATTCTCTATGTCTATATTATTATTTGGGTGCAATGGTCAGAGGCCACAGGAACGTTGCGAAAAGTCTGTTGCTCATGATCATATGAGCAACAGACTATTTGCACACATAGTAGTCCAAATATATGAAAATGAAAATGAAAATCTTTTTTATTCGTATAAACTTTTACAAGTGCTTACGAATAGTCGGATGCATCTACCACTGGTTCGGAATGCCTTTCCTGCCGAGAAGAACCAGCAAGAAACTCGGCGGTTGCTCTTTTCAAATATTTGATATAGGTACAAGATTATGCCATGTATAAAATAGTATTTGCAGTCTTGTGCGTTGCTGGAACGAGCTGCAGGTCAAATCCACGCTCTTTTATCATTTAGATAATCTTCAATTGTATAATAAAAGGAATAGGCGACTGACTGACTGACTGGTCTATCAACGCAAAGCTTAAGCTACAGAACGGATAAGGATGAAATTTGGCATGCAAAGAGTTTTTGAATCTCAAGTAAAATAGGGGTTTGGAATTTGTGTTGTCCACGTCATCGTCGCGCGAATAAGCTAGTCGCTAATTAAATCAATAGGACATTCTGAGTAAAAAGCGCGAGCGAAGTGAGCCCGAAAATTTTCCCTCTCTCACCTGCAGTCCCCGCGCCTGCTGCGCGAGCGCGTCCAGCTGGTGCACCAATTCGTGCAGCCTCGCATCCTGCTGCCGGATCAGAGCCTTGTACTGCTCCAGGTCCTCCGAGCCCGACCGCTCCGGCTCCGTGCCGTTCTCGTGCCGCTCCGACAGGCTCTCCGACAGCACGCCTGGACGGACAGTATTGCGGTAGGTCTCATACTTGCACTGACACACACATGCATAAGCTCACACACATTCAGTCGTGACAATGGATAGATGCTTGCTAAGACTTGCTTGCTTCAAAAAATTAAAAATTCTTACCCTACCTTCCATATATATCCTCGAAATATGCAAATTTGTAAAAAGAAATATACACTTATACACAAAAAAAGAAATCAAATCCCGTCGATTTCCCGAAAGACATGCAAATAAATTAAACCTTCCGCAATCAAAATTAGTACTGCATACCTCGAGTCCCTACGTAATGTAATGTCTATACACATATATAATAATTTACCAGACAAAATTCGTAACATAAACAATGAAAATAAATTCAACAAAATATTAAAAAACTTTTTATTAGAAACGGGCTACTATGCCGTAAATGATTTCCTAAACGACGAACATAAAAATAAATAATAATATCGGTCTCCCTACTAAGGTCTAAGGACCAAATTGCGACACCCAAACTGGGTATCCATAATACTTTGTACATGCTTAATATGATGTAATGAGTTATGGAAATGCAATATATGATAAAAAATAAAAAAAAATAAAAAAAAATAGACATTAATGTATTACTGATAAATCCATACTATCCATACTAATATTATAAAGTGCGTAAGTGTGTATGTCTGTCTGCTAGCCTTTCACTGACCATACGTTCAACCGATTTTGACGAAATTTGGTAGAGAGCTTGCATCCCAGGCTACTTTTTATCCTGGAAAATCAAAGAGATTTTTAAAAACCTAAATCCACGCGGACGAAGTCGCGGGCATCAGCTAGTTTATAATAAGGGTATAAAAAAACAAAAGCACTTACTTTCCAAACTCTTGAACAGTCTGCAGAACTCGTAGTCTATGAGTACATCGGCGGGAGAGGCGCCCCTCAGCTGCGGATGCTTGGCGGCTTTGTTGTACAGCTCATGTTTGGACACCTCGCTGAGCTTCGCCGTGAACACCTCCATGCCTATCCTCTTCACTAGCAGTTGTTTGAGCGAGTCTTTCGAGTAGTTCTGGACCGAGTCATCGTTGAAGTGGATGCAGATGGCCAGGAGGAAGGCTGATAGACCTGGAACATAAAGAACCTGGGTTATAAGAGTTGTTCACATATGGAATAATTTGCCTAAGGATGTGGTTATGTCAAGTTCTGTTAACCAGTTCAACAATAGATTAGACAAACATTTACATTAAAAAGCCTCAATAGCTCAACGGGTTAAGGTGTGGACTGAAAACCGAAAGGTCGACGGTTCAAACCCCGCCCGTTGCACTATTGTCGTCCCTACTCCTAGCACAAGCCTGACGATTAGTTGGAGAGGAAAGGGGAATACTAGTCATTTAACATGGCTGATATTCTTTTTTATAAAAAAAAATTGGAAAACTCGAAGCACTTCTGATATAGACGCATCAGGGAAAGCTGCTTAGTCAATAAAAAATAAAGGTTATTCTTTTTTTTATTCCATTACAAGTTAGCTCTTGATTGCTATCTGACCTGGTGGTAACTTATTAACAATTGCCCCTGCCAGGAAAAGAACCTGTGGCCTCCCACTATAAGACCACAGCGCTCACCAGTGCGCCAGGGAGGTCGGACTACGCGATAATGAATCATAACTCAGTATCCATTTTAACTTTCATCCTCTCTCCTAAGAGGACAAATTGCTTAATTTCAGGATAAAAAGTATCCTATGTCCTTCCTCTTAGTATAAAGTCATGATAAGTTTTATTGGAATTGATTCAGTAGTTTTGGCGTGATGCGCGGCCACGATACAGACAGAGACAAAAAAAGTTTTGGGTTCAGTATCGATTATGGAGTGCCCTCCAAAAAAAATTTCAAAATATCTTCAATGTACTGGTTTTTGCTGTACCGGGAATTGGACCGATTACAATTTTATTATGAACAATTTTATTTTATATAGTTAAACATTGGCACCGATTCTAAGCACAACCTAATTTTAGAGTATTCGCACCCTCTTCTTACTGTTGTAATATGAAAAGGACAGAAGCAGTTTGACATTTCTAAGTTTAATTTTTAGATGGTAAAACCCATGATTTTAGCACGCACTCGCGAACCTACTGTTTAAATTTGTATTGTGCACTAAAATTTAGAGTCTTTAAATGTGAAAGTCATGTTCCGTTCCTTTTTAGCATTAGTAAAAAGAAAAGGATGCAGATACTCTAAATTTAGTTTAGAGAGAGACTAGAGAATCGGGGCCACTAACCTTGCAGTAGATACTCGTTGTCGTCGTGCTCGTTGGAGCAAGTCTGGTTGACGAGGTAGCCCACGCCGCCCGGCACTTGCAGGAAGGCGCTGACTGCCGCCGGACAATTGCTCATCCATTGCGACAGCAGCATTAGTAACGCTACCTGAATACAAAAGTCAAAAATTTATATAAAAGAAGAAACTTGGATTTGAAATTACATGTCATTTTCGTAATCAGCACCCCAAAACCCTCCAAAATGACACGCGCTATGGTCCTCGCCACAGCAGCACACCAGTTGGTACTCACCTTAGACTGCAGCTTGGTAGTCTGCTGCAGCAGCAACGTACACTGATGCAGCAGCGACACAGGGTTGCCGCCCACAGTGGTGGCGAGCAGCACTCGTAATAACTGCTCCTTCTGCTGCGTATTATCGATCAACGCATGGCTCAGCGCCACGGCAGCACACCAGTTGGACAGCACGTCAGATGAGAACAGGCCTCCACACAGGATCTGACCACTGGTGAGGCTGGACACGTCGGTAGAGGAGGGTAACAGGGTTTGAACTAGGTTGGCTTGGCTGATCTCGTTGTGGTATAGGTAGCATTCGAAGCAGTAGAGGACTGCACATCTGGAAAGATGAAAAATTGTTGTTATAAATCACATATTATATTTGTACCACCACATACAAACATGATTTAAATGATATAGTCATGTTATTTTATATCCCCTATTGGATACCACAATCAATTTATTTCTGATTTGTCCATGGCAAAAGGCAAATCCCGCGGGACGCGGACGAAAATGCGGGACGCGAACGAAGTTGCGGGCAACAGCTAGTGTTGTATAAATGTCTTATGAAATAACTAAAGGAGATGTATAATTATTTTAAAGCAATGCTTACCTTAACGGAAACGGCTGTTTCTCGTTAACCATAGACATAAGAAGCACAATGATCGCCGGTCGCGGCGGATACGAAGGCGCGATTACATTCCCAATAAACTCCTGGTTAGCAGCCTCCCCTCTCACCACTTCCCCAACAGAATTTATCGTCTCCGTCAAGATATCCGCTGGGACGCCACTTGCCATCAAAATATTACACATCGCTTCCAAAAGTCCACTGTTTTTCATTATTTTCTGGCAATTCGATATAATTTGTGCAGAATTGCTTGGAGACACCAAAGTACGAACTAACTGTAGCATACAATGCACGTTTGAAACTTTTTGAGGCGACCAACCAACCTCTTCAGTATCCTCTGGTATGCTGAACATAGGCAACATTTTTTGTATGTAACTACCCTCTTTGAAAAAATTTATATTACTGCTGTTATTTTTAAGCAAATTCAACATAAGTAATAAACAGTCTTCGACAATAATTCCTCCATCTGAATAGCCTTCGCTAGATACAATTTCGAAAAGTCTATCGAATGCATTTTCGAATGCTACTATTTTCTGTATATTGGCATTACCTTTCGTTAGTTTTATTAGTAGAAGTAATGCCTCATTCCGTATAACTTCTCTAGTGTCACCTAAAAGGTCCATCATTTTGGATACACCCATAGGTTTATCAAGAATTATTTCTTGGATGTCTTTAGTTCTATTGGTTAGTAATGATATTAGAAGTTGTACAGTGGCTAGTCGGACTCTAAAATCATACTCGTCAAGTAAGTCTAGTACTAATTGAATGTTATGTGGATCCTTAATGAACATCTCTGTGAACTGATCCCCAATATTCATGGGTATGTGGGGCTTGTCTTCTTCCTCCTCAAATTGTGATGGCGAAACAATATTGTTGAGAGTGTCCAACGCATAGTTTATTGTTTCATTGTCTGCTCTGTCCAGTTCTAGAATCTAGAAAAAAATATTAATTTGCTTGACTTTTTCAGTAATTTGTGAATAGTAATGAAATCTGTCCCGCCTGTGGAGAAACTGAGTAAGTGCAATAACTCTAAAATTAATAAACCGGCAGGAATCGAACCTGCATCTTTTGGGTACGTGCCCGATGCCTTGACCACTCGGCCATGGTTTCGCTTGCTGCCAGTGATGAAATTTGTGATATGTATGTTCACTCAGTACTGAAGCGACTGTTTAATGCCATCTAGTAGCGACACTTTGCAGTTATCAAAACTACTTTCAAAGGCCCATATTACAATGCAGCTCTTTGAACGAGAAATGACATTATTTACTTTTTACTATATTTTTATAATTTATTTTTTTTAGTGTTTTTACCTACACTTCAAGGAAATTGCTAAATAATTTTAATTTGTTGAAGTGTAGGTAAAAACACTAAAAAAAAATTTATAAAAATATGTTTCAGAATTTCATTTTCCATGAAATGTGATTAATTTTCCTTCCTTCTCTGAGTTCTTATGCTTGCACTAAGAGTAGTTATGAAAACAGTGCAATTGATGAGGTTTGAACTGTGAAGAGGCCAATAACCTTATACCTAGAAGTCCTAGAACATACCTGTCTAAGAGTATCAATGCCCTGAGCACCAACTTCAAGCCTGTACTTCCTGGACAGAGCTTTTAAGGCTCTACAAGCATCTCTCCTATCTTCCAGCAGTGTTGAATTACTTGCACGCTCCACTAGACGCTCCACCTGTTAATTAACAACAAAAAAATTAGAACTAGCTTGATGAGATCTCTCCTGATACATACTAATGATATAAATGTGAAAGTGTGTCTGTCTGTCTGCTAGCTTTTCATGGCCCATCCATTCAACCGATTTTAATGAAATTTGGTATAGGGATAGCTTGCATTCTGGGGAAGGTCATAGGCTACTTTTTATCCCGAAAAATCAAAGAGTTCCCACAGGATTTTTATAAACCCTCAATCCAATCAAGCAAAGCCCTAGGCATCATCTACTCATATTATAAGGAGGAAAGATTTGTGTGTTTGTTTGTAGTCAATAAACTGAAACTTCTGAACCAATTTTAATAATTCTTTAAATCCAACAAATAGATGGATCAACTTATAATATGTAATACCTCAGTTTGCAGCGGCGTCACTTTATGGGTTGTAGGATCCATTATGATGAGACTTTTGCATCAATTAATTAATTAATTTTTGAGATAAATATAGTAAATAAACCATATAAATTAGCAGGGGAGATGTTGGTACTGCAATGCACGTTAAAGATACATAAATTGGGATTTAAAGCCACAGCAAAGACAGAAATACTCTGATAGAAAGGCTGGATGATCTTCCTTTAGATAACAGGCCAGCTATGTCACGCATATTTATTACTCCCACCCACATGAAGGAATGCACAAATTCGTGCCGCCACAACTTATAAATAGGCCAATTAAGTCTTATTACTGAAAATATACAAGAATGTCACCGTTTCAGCTACTGAAGGCTGCTGGCCTGGCTCCGGCGCGCCCAGCACGGTTTTAATGCCACTTTTCAAGAAATTCATTTTGTATCACACTATTCTTCTTTCAACTTTTGTCTAGGATTTCTTTTATTATAAAAACATAGCGGTTTTTTGGAAAAATCACAGCACAAAATAATGTAAAAGACACGTCAGTGACATTTTTTTACTTTTTCTTTTTTAAAAGTATGGTTTGAAGTTTGCGTTTAGGAATAAGAATCTGTTGTTGGAAAAAAAACAGGATTTTTAGGGGAAAAGATTTGGAAATCAAGGAAAATTGGAGGAGAAATTATATTAAAGATGATTTTATGCAATTTTGTGGATGTTGTATTAAAATAAATTTGGTTTAAGAAATAAGCACTATGGAAATGGTGAAGTGAATTTAAGGAATTAAATCACAGAGTACAATTAAATGAACGATTACGACTTACGTCAAAAATAATAACAACAACAATAGCAATTTTTTTTCAATTTTCAAGGAAAACTTGTCCGATTTTCTAATTATTTGCATAATTTACGCTGTACGCTGTACCTATCAAATAATAAATAGAAAATCTCAAATATGGCAACGGACTTAAGTGCCAGTTTTAACGAGCAATATATCAACATAAACACAAAACTAAAGAAGTAAGTTCTTTTAAAAATAATAAATCTAATAGTTTTTGCCGTTAAAGCTCATTTTATTTCACTTTCGGCAGACTGAACTTTATATCATCATCAGCATGATCAACCCATCGCCGGCTCACTGCAGAGCATGGGTCTCCTCTCAGAGTGAGAAGGGTTTTGGCCATAGTCTACCACACTAGCCATGTGCGGATTGGTTGAACATTATATACTTAATACTAGCTGATTCCCGCGACTGCGTGCATTCAGGTTTTAAAAATCACTTGGGAACTCTTTGATTTTTTGGGATAAAATGTAGCCTGTGTCATTCTCCAGGTCATTAACTATACCTATGCAAAAAATCACGTCGATCCGTTGAGACATGATTGAAGGACAAACAAACACACTTTCGTGGGTAGTGATAACTTTGTCCCTCTTCACCCAGTAAAAAATGTTAAAATAATCTTTGGGTGTTCATACAGAAGGTTTTTGCGCAAACCGAATATCTCTGAAGCAACAAACGAGTTCATAGCTCTAGCAATACAATGCGAGCATTCAGAGCAGCCTTCATTCGCTGGTCAGACGTACATAGGTGCTGCAAAGTGTGAGGCATCCGCTGGGAACTTTTTAGGCGAGGCTGAACAACATTTGGCTGCCGCTCGACAGTTTATGAAAGCAGAGAAGAAACTGGCTGCACTGAAATTTGATAGCCCTGATAGAGAGAATCTAGAGGTATGTAGAAATGGTTAAATTTAAGTATCTACCTGAGAGAATCTAGAGGTATGTAAAGTGGTTAAGTATAGTATCTAATTGACTCCTTTCCACATCAGTGTAGTCTGGTCTTGGGGTCTCATTATAAACACTACTATGGTCTGGATAATTTGATTGACCTTCGTATTGAACACATATGATTTTTTATTATTATTGTAATATTGATTGAGCAGTCATGAATGATTGAATGAGGCTGAAACACATGATCAAAATTTTAAAAATCCTGTAGGTGTTGTTTTACCCAAAGGAGAAGAACCAGTAGGGCAGTATCACCTAATATAAGTCCCGCAAATTGCTATTGCGCTGGAAACATATCTCATTAACATCGAAATGACGTCATTTGACTATATTTAAGTAAAAATATAGCTCGAAATTTCAGTCTAGTGCTGACGTCACTAAAATGGCGGCCATGCGCATTAGCAATTTGCGGGACTTATAACATGAAGTGTTCACTTTTTAAAATTAGTTTTTTTTAAAAAGAATAGCCACGTTAAATGACTAATATTCCCCTTTCCTCTCCAACTAAGCGTAAAGCTTGTGCTAGGAGTAGGTACGACAATAGTGCAACGGGCGGGGTTTGAACCGTCTACCTTTTGGTTTTCAGTCCACTCCTTTAGCAGTTGAGCTATTGAGGCTCTTTGAATGCATGAGCTTTGCATATCTGGGGTTTTATATCTTTAGTTCTGACATAAAAATGTTGCAGGCTGCAATAGGCTGCTACATGTGGGCCCTAGTCAAGTACCCTGAAAAGTCTCCTCTCCGCACATCCATACTACTAGAACTAGCTGAAGGCTTGGTGGATCTGAACTATAAGAACGAGGCGTTAGTTTACTATGAGGAGGCAGTTGACTCTATTGAGGATAAGACAATGAAGTTGATGTGTTTCAGGAATATGTTCAACTTGTTGTTGGATTGTGGTAAGTTGATTTTGCACTTCTATCCATCTATCCACCCATACTAATAAATGCGAAAGTGTGTCTGTCTGTTACTTTTTCACTGTCCACGAGAAATGAGAGATCCTTCTAAAGATGGGTATTTATCCTGGAAAATCAAAGAGTTCCCATGGAATTAAAAAAAAAACTAAATCCGCACCAATGAAGTCACAGGCATAATCTGGTACAGTTCTTGCAATTCACGGAGGCTACGGAACTTTACGTCGTTTACATGGTCATTGCGTAAGTGTGCGTGCATGTCGGACCAATCAGTTGCGAGCAAGCGCTGTCAAACGCACACATGTAGTGTACCTTACGTGTACCGATACGACTTAAACACAAGCATGAGTGAGTGGCCTTCGTGAAATGCAAGAACTATTATTTAAAAAAAAGAAACTGTCATATCAATCAGCGCAGCATTTCAATGCTGGATCTACAGACTTGAGATTTTGCATGTAGGTTCTCTATTTTCTCCCAATAAGAAAGGATTGTGTAATTCCAATAGTATTGAACTGTCAATATTGTTCCAGATAAATATGAACAAGCTTTGGATACAGCTAATCTAATCTGTGATTCCAATTTTCATATACCGGAGGGAGTACTGACAGAGTAAGTTTGCAATAACACTAATAAATTTGTTAACACGTTTTATTTATTTATCTAAAAAAAAAGACGATTCCGACGAATTGAGAACCTCCTCCTTTTTTTGAAGTCGGTTAAACAGAGAAATTGAATGAGAATTTTCATGTAGGTATCTGTATTCTGTACTCTCAATAAAGATAACTTTAGAAGAGGTAGAAACTTCTAGTACTTTGGTGGGAGGCTACGGCTGTGACTAGTTATCATCCTACCTGCATAGCAGTGGCGTGCAGGTCATAGAGGCATAAACGCACTGCTTACCCCAGTTGTAATAGCTCAATGCAAATTTTACATTATTACCTGCCAGTAAACAGGTTCCTACCTAACTAATGCCCGCCCTGGCTTCAAACCCTGTGCACGCCACTGCTGCATAGGTACCGCTAAGGGATTTAGTATTCCTGTACAATGCTGTGTGGAAACCGATAAGGTGTTTGGGCCTAATAAAACTGCCTTCATCACTTACCACCAGGTGAATAGTCAAGGGGTTACTTGTAATGGAATAAATTAAAATATGCTTAATAAATTAAAATTTAATTTGCAGAATACAGGTGTGCAGAATATTGTTGGTTCTGCTAGTCAACCCAGATGAGGACACCAAGTCAGAATCTCTGAAACTCCTGCTCCACCACTTGCTCAATGATGAACAAAGTGATTGTAAGTTATTACCTGCTCTTTATTACTGAATATTGTTGGTTCTGCTAGTCAACCCAGATGAGGACACCAAGTCAGAATCTCTGAAACTCCTGCTCCACCACTTGCTCAATGATGAACAAAGTTGATTGTAAGTTATTACCTGCTCTTTATTACTGAATTTTGTTGGTTCTGCTAGTCAAGCCAGATGAGGACACCAAGTCAGAATCTCTGAAACTCCTGCTCCACCACTTGCTCAATGATGAACAAAGTTATAGTAAGTCATTACCTACTCTTTATTACTAAATATTGTTGGTTCTGCTAGTCAACCCAGATGAGGACACCAAGTCAGAATCTCTGAAACTACTGCTGCACCACTTGCTTAATGATGAACAAAGTGATTGTAAGTTATTACCTACTCTTTATTAATAAATATTGTTGGTTCTGCTAGTCAAGCCAGATGAGGACACGAAGTCAGAATCTCTGAAACTCTTGCTCCACCACTTGCTCAATGATGAACAAAGTTGATTGTAAGTTATTACCTGCTCTTTATTACTGAATATTGTTGGTTCTGCTAGTCAACCCAGATGAGGACACCAAGTCAGAATCTCTGAAACTCCTGCTCCACCACTTGCTCAATGATGAACAAAGTTATAGTAAGTCATTACCTACTCTTTATTACTAAATATTGTTGGTTCTGCTAGTCAACCCAGATGAGGACATCAAGTCAGAATCTCTGAAACTTGCTCAATGATGAACAAAGTGATTGTAAGTTATTATCTACTCTTTATCTATACTAATAAATAAAATTGAAGTTCTGTCTGTAATTTCGAAATAACTACCTCATATTAAGCTCATATGGTTATTTGAACTGTACCTGATTTTTTAATAATAATAATCATCTTTATTTCAGATATTACATCCATTTTGTTAGTAATAAAATTGCTTATGACTATGTTAGTAAGTAGGGTATAGTTAAAGACCTGCAGAGTGACATAGGCTACTTTTTATCCCGGGAAATCAAAGATTTCTCACGGGATTTTTAAAAACATAAATCCACGCGTACGAAGTCGCGGGCATCATATTTTTCAGTATGTTGACATACATAAATTAATGTTGACCAGGAATTATTTTTTTATTCCAGCAATACCCTTCAACACAGACCTGCGCCTCAAGCTTCAATCCATCATAATATCCAGCAGTGCCCGAGACCAGCCAGCCCTCATCAGTGTAGCGGCAGACACCAAGCAACATCTCACTGTGCGCCAGAAAGATCTACTCCAAACACTTGTTTTACTAAATAAACCAGAGTGATGATTTATTTTCCAACTGGCTTTAGGGCTCTTCGTTCTAGCCCTCTTGAGCCTAACAGAGTAAAACAATTAGCGTCGTACTTACCTTCATGTATAAGTCCCGCAAATTGCTAATGCGCGTGGCCACCATTTTAGTGGCGTTAGCACTAGCCGATGTTAATGAGACATGGTTACAGCACTACAGCAATTTGCGGAACTTATACAGTACTGCCAGTTTTATAAGTTATGCCGATGTACCTGCGCAGAAATCTTATTTTTGAATAGCGCGAAAACATCATGTTTTTCTTTTTCAGACTTATAAAAAGGAGGTTCTCAATTTGGCCTCTTGTTTTTAGTATTTTTGTGCTGTTATTGGTTATATTATTAAGACTTTGTTGTTAATAATTTATTCTAAGTAAGAAATAAAACAATAACTATCCTCTCTCTTTTATTCTCCATAATAAACATGATAAATATCTATTTTTTTTTAGGTCACTTTTAATACCAACCAACTTTTTCTCTCATGTCACGTTTTACTAATAAACATATTTTTTTTCAATTTTTCAATATGCGTCTCTCTAAGACTTTTTATCAATACTACTACCACCTATATCCACATCATCCTTAGTTAGTGCAACATCAATTACATTCCCAAAGTTGACGTTGGTGTCAACTATGTCACTGTTGACAGCAAAGTCTTCACCTGTCTTGAATGTTAGCTCATTGCCAAAGTTTGGTGATGCATCAACAATTTGGTTCGGCTTGGCATGCTTCCACATTTCATCAAAGTCATCATCATCATCGTCACCACTGTTATTGCTTCTCCCCTTCTTGGTTTCATTGGATTTGTTCCAGCAATACTCAAACGGATAGCTGACATTGCGATTGTCATCGGGGGCTATCTCGAAGCGCGATGACAATGAGTTGTAAACAGTGTGAACACCTTCTAGCAAGTTGACGTCCACTTCTTCAAAGCCTGTGATTGATTTGAACAGATCCTCAGCGGTTGTGATGTCTGGCACGTCTTTCTTTTCAAAGAACTGTAAAGAAATATACATTCTGTTAGAGTAGCTAATGCTCACAACTTTGTTGGAATGGATTTAGGTTTTCTTAACAATCCAGTGGTAACTCTTTGAATTTGCTGGATTTTACAGCCTATGTCACTCTCCAGCTCTCTATATCCATGTAAAAATCGTTTTGATCTAATACTCTATTGCTGGGTGATTGAAGGACAAACACACTTGCACTTATATTAGTAGGATGGAATTTCCATCCTATTAATATAAATGCAAGTGTGTTTGTCCTCTGCGTATTCAACAATTTCCATCTTGGAAATATTTGAATATTCAGAGTGTTGATCTAAAAATTAACTAAGTACATATTCAACCATAGCACCATGATGAAATTTAATAGGACATACTTGAAATTCTTAAAATATTATAAGAAATTTTACTCTACAACAAAAGAAAAACAGCCAGACAGACAGTCAACAAAGTGATCCTATAAGGGTTCTTTTTTTCCTTTTAAGGTACGGAACCTTAATGATGTAAAATCACTACCAATAAAATCAAACTGAATATTTAGGGACAGCATTCAAGCAAATAAACTTTAGTATAAAATAAGCTCACATTGATGATATTACGGCAGTCCCTCAACAAGAACTCCAACCCATTGGGATGATCTGGCTGCACCGACTGGGAGACATCAATGAACCAGCACTTGTTCTCCCACCACAGAATATTGTACTCCGACAGATCAGCGTGAACCAGATGCCCAACATTGTACAACTTGTGCATGGCCTCCACTATCTCGTTGTACACACTCTGCCATTTCTCTGGCTTTAGAATAACATCTCGTAACTTCGGAGCGGATTTGTTATCCTTCCCGATGAATGACATAACAAGTATGTGCTTCTTCAAGCAAACCATTTCAGGACAGTTCAATCCAATCTTTTGCATCCGCATCATGTTATGCATTTCCTTCTCTGCCCACATATGAACAATCTTCCGAGGATTCTGCTTAGAAAACCGACTTTTGAACCTATAATCGGCTTCAATATACTTATCGCGAGTTTTGAACTCATTCAGTGTAGTTTTGAAAACTTTGATTGCACACTCCTTTGGCAATACAGCTTCTGGGTATGACGGATCACTATTAGCGTGTAGAACAACAGATTCTTTACCAGTTGATATAACTCCATTGATATCTTCTAAGAGACCATTATTTATGAGTTTAAAGAGTATAAGTCTTGTGGGTTCATCGAGACCCATTTCGGCAGTGGCATGACTCTCTTTCCTATCTAACATCTTGTGTTTGCGGGCTTGATTCCACCTGGTGTGTTCCTTTAATTGGTTGAACACTGAATTGGATAATTTCATGTCGAATCCTGCACCATCGCCTGTGCATACTTCAGGGGGGAACGCCATTACTTTGCAAGCATTTCTCCTTCCGTTTATGGTGCTGTCATGTTTCGTGACCATTTCACCCTCTTTCATTATAAATCCTCGTTTAGGAAGACTCGCGAACTCTTTCTCGTTAGTTTCGAAACGATCCCAGTCCTTTTTGTAAGCTAATTCGATGTCTTCGTCATCAGATTCGGAATCGTAGACGAGATGTTCGGGAACATTACGATAGTTATCAAACGATATAGATACCTTAGCGTCTCCGTTCACCTTCTTAGCTACTCTCTTTATTTCATCATCGTGTTCTCTATCGAACTGGCATTGCAACACTTTCGCAATAACCGCGTCCGAATCACAGTACTCTTTCACGTTGGACTCGTCAATTTTCTTGAGGATTTCAGGCGAGATATCACTAGACTCAGGCATTATAGTGTCTGATATCTCCTCGGCGAACCTCAGATTTTCTTTTACCTGAAGACCTTTCGCATATTCTTCAGACATGATGTCCGATAAGTTTCGAACGTCGGCCTCTGCTGATACTTTCTTCCACGGATTCGACATGTTTCTGAATAAGTTATAACTATATCACAGTTTTTAAAATTGTAAGTAAAATAAATATTCTCTAATGATTAAACAGTAAAAATTACGCTATTTCACAATAATAATATTGTGAATCAAAGATAACTAGATTTTTTTTGATCAATGACCATAGATAAAATGTGACGTTGACTTTTTAATAAAGTCTTATGGCTCTGAATTCGTCTTTTGAGCTTGATTTGTTACTACCTACTACAAAAATTAACCTAGGAAATTAATATTCTTGTCCACATTGACCCTAATTCGGAATTTAACCCTTAGATGCGAAAGTGTCTGTCTGCTAGACTTTTACGGCCCATCGTACAACAGATTTTGACGAAATTTAGTACAGCGATAGCTTGCATCCCGGGGAAGGACATAGGCTATTTTTTATCCCGAAAAATGAGTTCCCGCGGGTTTTTTAAAAACTTAAATCCACGCTTACGAAGTCGCGGGCATCATCTAGTATATGATAAAATCTAGCTTTTCACAGCCCATTTGTTTAACCAATAGGATTTTAAAAACCATAAATCTACACAGACAGAGTCACAGGCATAATCTAGTGTAACATAATTATACAAATACAAAATAAACACGAATGATTTTTGAATTATTTATTTACACCCTAATGTTCATTTTGCAGCCTTGACCTTGCCAGTCTTGCCAGTCGCTTGCTGTGCTTTGAGGACCTTCACAATCTTCTGTTCCTCGATGAGGAAAGCTCTGACAATGCGCTGTTTAACACACTTGTGGCAGAGGACACCTCCGTACACACGTTTCACTGTCTTTTTTCTGTAGCAGAGTCTGGAACGTTCAGCGGGCCTGGCAGGCTGGATGCCTCTGAGTTTGCTTTTGCACTGGCCACACCTCGGGATCTTCTTGGGCTTCTTGACATATTGATACACCAGACGGCCACCAGGAGTTCTTACTCTGAAAGTGATATTTGAAAATGTGTTAGGCAATTGTCAAGTACACAATATTATTATGGGACACAATAGGACAAATTAAATTTATTTTCTAATGAATAGCTGTGATAGCCTAGTGGTTAGGATGTCCAACTTCTAATCGGAGGTTGGGGTTCGAGGTTCGATTCCGGGCACGCAACTTTTCGGAGTTATGTGCGTTTTAATTAATAAAATATCACTTGCTTTAACGGTGAAGGAAAACATCGTGAGGAAACCTGCATGCCTGAGAGTTCTCCATAATGTTCTCAAAGTTGTGTGAAGTTTACCAATCCACACATGGCCAGCGTGGTAGACTATGACCATACCCGTCTCACTCTGAGAGGAGACCCGTGCTCTGTAGTGAGCCGGCGATGGGTTGATCATGATGATGATGAAGGAATGGATAAAATTGAGGGAATAAAATCTATAAATATAAACTTGAAAAATTTCCAACTCAAGTTCAAGTGAACAATATTTTACAAGACCTTTGGAATCTATAATTTTATTAAATTTTCCAATAACTAGTCCAAGTTCTATATAAAAACCACTTCTAGTATGTACTTGAATTGCGAAAGTGTGTATGTCTGTTAGCCTTCCACGGCCCCTTAACCGACTGACGAAATAAAGTGATAGTTTGCATCCTGGAGATGGACAATCTTTTATCCCGAAAATTCAGAATTTCTAGAATAAAAAGGTCTCATGAGAGATCTACGAGGACGAAGTCGCGGGCTTCACCTAGTCAATTATAATGAAAATTTCTATCTTTATTAAGTAAGTAATACAAAGGTATAAAATAAAAAGGTAAACAAGATATAAAATGTCAAAAATTAGTTCTTGCATTAGGAGAGAAACTTAGGAGTTTTCATAGTCATTGAGTCAAAATTGAGGCCTACCCAATAAAGGTGAGGAGTAACTTTAATATCAAAGGACTTAGGTTATTGCCCAAAATTAGGTTATGTTTTCATTCGATGAATAATATGATAAATACAAGAAATTGTTGGTGCGAGATTAAAATTATATTAAGTTTACACTTGGAAGTAAGCATAAACTGTAATTGATAAGAATATAACTCACATTCTCCTCTGGTTTGACTTGGTGTTGTACGACAGCCGTCGCCTAAATGTAAGACGCTGTACCATTTTTACAGCTGAAATATAAAACAAATTATTTGTAACAAGCACTAAACTCTTGAAATCACCACAAACCGCACAATATTTTCATTAATTTAAACACGATTTAATTTGATTCTCTTAAAATTGCACTTTATCCGTACCTTTTTGACAACTCTTGACAAGAAAAGAAAAACATTACTTTTCAAGTAGCAACATTTTTTTTCAGTCCATTCTCAATTACGAATTGCAGGATTAAATTAATATAGACGCAACGCCAACATAGTTTAACTTAAGACGACGCAAATGGTAACTATGGGAAATAATGATTTATTTAACTTATTTATTTTCCACATACCATAACCATATTTTACTGCTTTGACGATAGTGCAAAACTTTAATCTTGACAATCTGACAGAACATGAAATAGAAAACACACTATTTTGTTTTTTTTATGGTAACACTGCTTACAAGGTTAGTAAAATGGCCGCCGTTGTGTGATGATTTTGGTGTCTGTGTT
Source organism: Maniola hyperantus (assembly GCF_902806685.2). Taxonomy (NCBI): domain Eukaryota; kingdom Metazoa; phylum Arthropoda; class Insecta; order Lepidoptera; family Nymphalidae; genus Maniola; species Maniola hyperantus. The sequence goes on along the minus strand of NC_048554.1, from coordinate 1,134,343 downwards.
TAAAATTGGGATAAATCGTGTTTTTCAGTGAGATTCTACATAAAATGGGTAAGTAATAAACTAATTTTATGTCTTTATTATATCATGCAATTTCAAAACGATTTAAGATTAGTTTAATTAATCAGACATTCCAGAGTAGATAACAGATGATTCGATTCGATTTGTCTTTTTCAATCAAAACATGGAATCAATTAATTCAATAATTACCCTACATCAAGTCTACATGGAAAAAATACCTAACTAGTGCGTTGTCGTTAAGAGTATTTCTATTTTCTACCTCTTTCCGTGAAGCAAAACTCTGGTTTGTTTTATTACATCTATTCTACAATACCCTGATTGTAATTTTTCAATGTTTATAGTTACAGACTTATGAAGCCTGCTTTTCACTGAATCTCACTGAATACAATAAATAAATATGGATACTGAAGAGTCTTTATTCAAATAGTGTGTATTCAGTATAGTTTTGTAAATTGTAGATTTGTTGTAGCTGATTAGTTTGTGTTTCTGTACATAGATGTCCCTATTGTTAGCATTCATTGGAACTTGATTCTTCAGACTTTAGGCCTAATGCTAATATTATATTCTTCTTATATTCTTATTAGGTACCTACATGCAAGAAAGTATTAGAAATTAAATAACATATACTTGTAATTCTGTCTTGTAGTTTTTCAGTTAGTATTATCTTATTATTAGATTTTTTTCCAGTATACTTAGTTAGGTACTTGAGCCTGATCAAATGAAGATTTACACTTATAAAGCCTAGACTTGTCACTTGATGTACATTGTACAGAAACAAGTAACTTTGTGGAAGTCCATGATATACTATGTCCAATTTGCTATAATCTACTAAAACATGTGGATATAACATGTTTTAGCGGATTATAGCAAAAGAAGCTCTTGGTTCCTTGTATACACCCTGGACTTACCAAACGAGAAGAATAAAATATAGGTATGTAGTCACTTGTATTTACCCACTTTAGTTAGTTACTATAAATATCTTTTCGGTAATATACCCTAACCACTTTATATGATTACATTAAGTCTGCCAAATTCCTTTTAAATATACTTAGTAAACTTTAAGGCCAGCCACATAATATTAGTCTGTTAGAAATCTTTATGTCATCATGTTCACTTTGCAAGCATCCAAAGTGGCATATGATCCAGGAATATTTGGATAGTTCGAGAGTTCTAGTATAATATGTTGGAGCAGAGTGCCTTCAGCATTTGTCTAAATTTTTTCTGGCAGATAATTTCTTATATATGGCAAGTCTTATAGTTATAGTTTAAAAAATATATTAAAAATATGCTCCTGAAAAAAGCATATTACACAATTGAAGATTATCTAAATGATAAAAGAGCGTCGATTTGACCTGCAGCTCGTTCGAGCATCGCACAAGACTGCAAATACTATTTTATACATGGCTTCTTGTACCTATATCAAATATTTGAAAAGAGCAACCGCCGAGTTTCTTGCTGGTTCTTCTCGGTAGGAAAGGCGTTCCGAACCAGTGGTAGATGCATCCGACTATTCGTAAGTACTTGTAAAAGTTTATACGAATAAAAAAGATTTTTATTTTATTTTATTTTTTATAGTTAGTTGCAGTAGGTAGTTTACAGTAGTAATTTTGAAAAAAGTAACTGTTGCATAGAATCTGGTTTCTGAGTTGGTTTTAACTTGGTTTAATGGTGAAGGAAAACATCTTGAGAAAACCTTTGATGACCTCCCTGGCGCAGTGGTAAGCACTGTGGTATTATTAGTGGGAGGTCCCAGGTTGGATTCCTGGCAGGGATTTGGAATTTTATAATTTCTAAATTTCTGGTCTGGTCTGGTGGGAGGCTTCGGCCGTGGCTAGTTACCACCCTACTAAAGCCGTGCCGCCAAGCGATTTAGCGTTCCGGTACGATACTGTGCAGAAACCAAAGGGGTTTGGTTTATTAAAAACTGCCATACCCCTTCCAGGTTAGCCCGCTTCCATCTTAGATATACTGCATTGTCAATACCACCAGGTGAGATTGCAGTCAAGGGCTTTCTTGTATCTGAATAAAACAAAACAAACAAAAAGGTTCTTTCTTCATAATGTTCTCAAAGGTGTGTGAAGTCTGCCAACCTGCACTTAGCATTGTGGTAGACTGTGGCCAAACCCTTCTCATTTAAGAGGAGACCCATGCTCAATAACAAGCCAGCAATAGATTGAAGATGATGTTGATGAAAGGTCAATAATCCTTATCACTTCTATGTTGTGATTTGTGATAAGAATGAAACCTATTAGTCAAAAACCAAATTGTGAGGTCTAAATCTATATATATATATAAATGGAAAAGCTGACTGACTGACTGACTGGCTGATCTATCAACGCACAGCTCAAACTACTGGATGGATCGGGCTAAAATTTGGCATGCAGGTAGCTATTATGACTTAGACATTATAATATACATATATAATTTTTGAAACTTCAACCTCTAATATAGTCATATATTATTTTAGTTATTTCCTTATAAGGTATACTTACCTACTTAGTTATGTAACGTTAAATTTAAAGAAGTAACCTTTAATACGATTATACTCGTATTTTAATCCTCTCACATATAATTTAAATTGTCAGAACTAATTTGGAATTTAACTTTGAAGGAGCTTTTATTGCTCCTACAAAGATGCGCATACGCAATCGTTAACCGCCATGTTTCATCCAAGGTGTCAGAAATAAGCCTTTATAAAATGTTCAAAGGCGCTTAAGCTATATATTATAGCGGAGTGACCATACTTCATTGTGAATAAGAAAGTCCGGATATTGAAAAAAGTCTAGCGTGTCGTCGCGTTGACAGGCAATAGGTGCAATCTCCCAGTCTGACCAAAATCCATCCAATAAGGATGAGAGAATTGAGCTTAAGGTCCCTTAATTCTGATTGCTGTTCGATTGCGGTAGAATGACAGCTACAATGTCACGATCGCAATCACCTCTGATTGGTTGACGCTCGCTCACTATTGGCTACAATACATTGTTGCAACAATAATAGCACAAATTCAGCCAATCACAACAATTGAGATTGTAATAATGATTGATGCAGGTTTTACGAAATAGCCCTACTGTTCTGTTGACAGAACTATTCTGACGATCTGCACAACGACTGCAAAGTTGTAATTTGGGTTTTATTACGGCATGCACGGACAATTGACGGCATCGAAACCGTGGAGCTATGAATCAGCTTAGCTAATTAATAAATCAGAACTGTCGCGTTTCCGAATACCAGCCGTAACAGCTGCATCGAAACCGTCTATGACCTAGGTACGTACTCTGTGCGACACTCATGCTCATAGTCGTGAACACGCAAGAGCGTGTTGCATACCAAACCGCAATTTTGCTGATGATTTGCAGTTCAAATACAGACAGATTTTATTAATGGCAAAACTTAATAAAATCAATCTATCTGTAATCTATCGATACGTCACTTCACTGTTATTGTCGAAAATTGTAACCAAGCCAGAGAGAATCGTAGATACTAATCTTTAATCTGTGGTGTCGAGATTTCAGCCGTAACTGCACCAGAGCGCCAGATAGAAACAAGAAAATAGCAATCCAGAAGATCGATAACCTTGTCGAAAATTATTTTCAAAAGTAGGAATTTCACTAGAAAAAAAAACTTTTCCTAGATTATTCATTTAGCTGGTCAGCTTAAGTTAAGGCGAGGGAGGACTTGGTTCGGAGAATCGTTCGACATTGAGATGGGTCATTTTGTAATAACAATAGCAGGGTGGAACTAGGGTTGCCACATGAATGATTGTATAATTTGACTAGCTGATCCCCGCGGCTTTGCCCGCGTAGATTTAGGTTTTTAAAGATCCCGTATAGCCTATGTCACTCAGGAATAATGTAGCTTTCTACTGGTGAAAGAATTTTTAAAATCGGTTCAGTAGTTCTAAAGATTACCCCCTACAAACAAACTTAACGACATTACCTCTTTATATAATACAACGGGCCGTGCAGCAGAAATCGTAATATTTTAATTTCGCCATAACTTCAAAACCAAACGTCCAATTTTAATCATTCAAAGACCAAATATTATCTCCATAAACTGTTCTTAGTGATGAAATCATTTATTTTGATAAGGATAAATAGCATGAGTAAATAAACGCGTTTAAATGTAGTATAAGATCTACAATTAATTAGAACATTTTATGGTTCTATCTTTTATAGTTTAGGCAGCGTACGCAAAATAAGTAACTTTTCTGGTTGATTTTTTACACCTTGTGTCCGAAAAACCCAAATATCTTACGGACCCTATTTTTTCCAAAATAAAATATAGCCTATGTTACTCGTGGATAATGTAGCTTTCGAATGGTGAAAGAATTTTTAAAATCGGTCCAGTAGTTTTTGAGCCTATTCAGTACAAACAAACAAACAAACAAACAAAGTTTTCCTCTTATAATATTAGTGTAGACAACGGGCCGTGCAGCAGAAATCGTAATATTTTAATTTCGCCATAACTTCAAAACCAAACGTCCAATTTTAATCATTCAAAGACCAAATATTATCTCCATAAACTGTTCTTAGTGATGAAATCATTTATTTTGATAAGGATTAATAGCATGAGTAAAATAAACGCGTTTAAATGTAGTCCAAAAAAAATTCAAGATTTTTAAATAAAAAATGGTTGCTGTGCCTCACTCGACATAGATGGGTATAGTGTGTCGCGGACTTTTTTGTAGATATTTATAAGATCTACAATTAATTAGAACATTTTATGGTTCTATCTTTTATAGTTTAGGCAGCGTACGCAAAATAAGTAACTTTTCTGGTTGATTTTTTACACCTTGTGTCCGAAAAACCCAAATATCTTACGGAACCCTATTTTTTTCCAAAATAAAATATAGCCTATGTTACTCGTGGATAATGTAGCTTTCGAATGGTGAAAGAATTTTTAAAATCGGTCCAGTAGTTTTTGAGCCTATTCAGTACAAACAAACAAACAAAGTTTTCCTCTTTATAATATTAGTGTAGATTATATTTATGAGCAGAAAATCATTTAAAAAAATACTACATACCTAACCTGCCTGCCTGAGAGTTCTCCATAATGTTCTCAAAGGTGTGTGAAGTCTGCCAATCCGCACTTGGCCAGCGTTGTAGACTATGGCCAAAACCCTTCTCACTCTTTAACTTTAGTTTATTTTGTTTGTTACCTCAGATTGAGGATTGATCTCTAAAGCGTTCATTTCGCTGCAGCGATCAATCCTTAATCTGAGTATAAGTTTATAAGTTAGAATATAAGTTTACATATATAAGTACAATTTAATACGTAGATTATAGTTATTTTTAAGGAGCGCCAGCTCGCCAACAAACTGGCTCACCAGTTTGGCGAGAAAATAATAATGTAAATATTTGGTGTACCTACGCTTGTTATAAATAAAAAAAAAAAAAAAAAAAAAAACTCTGAGAGGAGACCCGTGCTCTGTAGTGAGCCGGCGATGGGTTGATCATGATGACATACCTAACTATCTATTTGTAAGAATTGAAGTACCCCTCGATAAACCTCAAAGACTCTAGCATTATCATGACTAGTTAGTTAAGGAAAAATCCGAAAACCGTGAATTTGTGGTTACATCATTTTAAAAAAAATGTATTCTTGAACAAATAATTAGTATTTTCAATTTCCAATGTAAGGTACCAAGTGGGATATCATAATATGAAAGAACTTTACTTGCTTCATTCTAAAACAGATTTTTATTTATTTTTATGCATTTGTATTTGTTTTTGATTTATCGTGCAAAATGTCTGGAAAAATACCCGGGTATGGACTACGGAACCCTCGATGCGCGAGCCTGACTCGCACTTGGCCGGTTAAAGAAAAATCTTTAATGAACTGTTTTTATATGCTGAGGGAACTTAGAAGCTAGTGCAGTTAGCAAATCACAAGTTAAACGCAACGTATGATGCAAACCATAAGTATTAATACTACCGGCTGTAAATAAATTTTAATGATAGTTTGCAAACATTGCAAACATCAGAAACAGATCAGTACACGGGGAAACATGGAAAATAATTTTACTATTCACCTTATGACACGCGACACTTAATTAGATCGTACCAACGCGAACGCTTAATTGAATATTATGTTCCACTTGAATCACGTCACGAACGTTTCCATTGAGCTTACGTTACCAATTGAGATTATTCCAACTCCGATTCCAACAAAACGGATATATTTCACTGGAATATGCCCAATGATTCATTGGGAAGTTTGTACTTTGTATCGCACTGAAATAGACTTGTGAATAAATACGCGTTGCCGTTTTAACTGAAATTAATTTAACGACAAATATTTATATCTGTCCTAAAATGTTATTACTAACATTTTGTTATTTTCTTGTGATTTATTATTAGAGCACACGGCAGTGCTTCGCCAAGACAAGCCAAACTAAAGGACGAGGCACTACGTACCTTTTCTCGAAGCGGCCTGGATGATGCTAAAAAGCTGAAATTTTCAGGATTTTATTATTTACTCGTAACTACATTGTTTGTTCGACTTTATCATAAGGTACTTAAGTATTGTTATAATGGTAGAGTCTAGATAGGGATCTACTATTAAGTAACGTCCCAAGGTTTTAGCATCAAGTGACTTAGCATCTAGGCTACATCTAAGTCTGTTTGTACAACTGTCGTTTCAGCTTCCGTAGACTGTATTTTTACTCATTGTCTGTCAATTTTTTTAAAGTTGTACATATGCGTTCGTCGTTATTACTAAAACTAAAAGTTCAAAAGTAACTTTTGAACTTTCAATTCTTCGTTGCCAACCCTAAACGTCTGTTCGCTTTCTTTTCGTTTTTCGTGTGGAGCGCAGGCCGACACCTCGCGACAATACGCAGACGCCCTTCGGCTCTGACTTGATCTTACTATTGTTCCACTCCTATACAATCCACTGTGAATGTATGTATTATGTACGAGTATGTATAAAGCCGTAATAGCCTAGTAGTTAGGACGTCCGCCTGCTATTCGCGAGGTCGAGGGTCCGATCCCGGACGTACCTCTAACTTTTCGGAAATATGTGCGAAATATTTATTACTCCTTGAATGGTGAAGGCGATTATAGTGAGCCGACGATGGGTCGATCATGATGATGTATATGCGGTGGTTAAATACATTAAGCTAATTTGTACTTATGCTTTGGCCAAGTTTTCCCATACTGACGTAATAAAACATGTCATATTTGTTGTGAGTAGTATTCACTGGATCCAAAACCAAAACTAATAAGGGTTTTTTTTTATAAAGAATATTAGCCAAGTTCATCATGATGACTAATATTCCCCTTTCCCCTCCAACTGAGCGTTAAGCTTGTGCTAGGAGTAGGTACGACAATAGTGCATGGGGTGGGGTTTGAACCGGCGACCTTTCAGATATTATATACTTATAAAAACTAACTATAATATGAAAAACTATAATAACTATAATATGATGAAAGTAAGTATAATATGTACCTGTGGCATTTACAGTTTACACACTTAAATTCTCCATAACACCTACGAAAGTACAATTCGCAATAGTTTCGTACCGCATTCAAATGACACCCACCGTATAGTCTATACAGCCTATATAGTTTGTACAGAATACACTACCGCGTAGGACGTCGATATATTATCCAGTCATCTCTTCCTACGCCCTGAAAAGCAACTAATGAGCTGTTTCTTAACTCTTTCCCATTATGTTGCGCCTTTACCATTTCCACGATCATGTGATGTAATCTTAGACCAATAATGGGCATTCATTAGGTCACCGTTACTTCCTACTGATGGATAACTGCAGTATACAGCAGAATACTGTGGGAATTCTTTGATTTTCCTGAATAAAAAGTAGCTTATGTCCGTCCCCGGGATGTAAGTTGACTCTGTACCAAATTTCATCAAAATCGGTTAAACTGTTGGGCCGTAAAAAGCTAGCAGACAGACAGACACACTTTCGCATTTATAATATTGAGTATGGATTAGTATGGATAAGTAGGTATGTAATTCCTAAAACCTGTGCCTAAAACGCTCTAGCTTGTCTCAATCGCAGACGTAATGGACATAAAATAATTTTTAATAACCAAAAAATTCCATAGCGTTTTTAAAGATTATTACTGACCTTTCAATTTCTTACGCATGCGTAATGTAACGTTTATTCTTTAAATAAAAATCATACAAAATGACCGCAAGGCAATCCAGCACGCAATTAGGATCGGGGTAGTATAAACCATTATCAATGGTCATTTACTTGTGCCGAGACGAATCGGAAACTGTCTATAATGTTGTTCATGTGATCACATTTCCTCAGTTCAGTTTCTTTGTCGACGTAGTTAGATATAATTCCCGTAACCTGCTAATGCGCGTGGCCGCCATTTTAGTGACGTCAGCACAAGAGTGAAGTTTCGAGCTGATGGTATTCTATCATACCTTGGAATGGAACCCCAACTTTTATCGGTTCTTCGAACAATGTGGCTCATTGCCATTTCAGCTTCGAAATACATCGCCGCTGGCTACTGCGGGCACAGCTAGGTCTCTTCCCAGAATGTGAAGAGTTTAGGTCATACTCCGCCACGCTGGTCAAGTTTGGATTGGCAGACTTCACACACTTTTTAAGAACTCTCAGGCATGCAGGTTTCCTCACGATGTTTTTCTTTACCGTGAAGGCAAGTGATAGTAACTCTGAAAAGTTAGAGGTGCGTGCCCGGAATCGAACTCCCGACCTCCCGAATAGGAGGCTGCACCGTTTTTTGTGACTATATTATTCTTATCGTGTAACTATAAAATAATTTAGATTTTATCAAAATAAATCTCTACTTAGATTTTATAGCTATACAGTTTAAACGTTTTAACTCAAAGGGTTTTCGGAGATCGTAATGATAGGTAAGTATGTAACTGAGATGGGTTTTCACCGATTAGGGATTCTTTTGTTGGACTGAAGTGCTCCTTAAGCGTCTTCTATTATCCAGAAGATCCTTTACCCTTTGAATATATAAACCAAATCATTACTGAGCTCTCAAAGCTTTTTACTATGTTTAGATCGGTGATAGTGATACACTAGCTTATGCTCGCGTGGACTACAAAATTTTCAAACCCCTATTTTACTCTGCTATAAGACCTACCTGCCTGCCAAATTTGATGATTCTACGTCAACGGGAAGTACCCTGTAGGTTTCTTGACAAACCGACAGACAGACAGACAGACAACAAAGTGCTCCTATTAGGGTTTCGTTTTTCCTTTTGAGGTACGAAAGCCTAAAAAAAATCGGTATGTGATAAAAATTTCTTTGATATACCTACATAGGTAGTTGTACGTCTTATTTATTTTCTTGCACATAATTTATAATTCTGAGCATAGGTTAGTATGTGTGTGCTAGCAAAATTTTGCAGTTTACTCCCACAGAAATAGCTCAAAAATTCGGCTCATTTCTGAATCATGTTTGTCACATATTAAAAATAGAAATTGTATAGTATTTTTGGAACTGGCAACTGTTAATTCCGACTGTTACGCTTGTTATACGACCTTTTTATTGCTATCATAAAAAATAATTACACATTCGTTTACAAATTATACAAAAATGTTGTGGCTTAGCTTTTAAAACAAAATGTTATGAGTTTATGACATAGGTAGTTTTGGTATTGTAATTTGTGAGCAGTTTTGATGAAAAAAATACACTATATTTGTAAGCTCATGAAGTTTTGGCAGTTTGAAATTATGATTATGGGTTTTATATTTGAGCGCAAGGCTGATCGCGAAAATAGCCGAATTATTGGAATGTCCACACCGATGCGTTTACGTCAGAAACGGTTACGACTCTGTAGTAACGTAAGTAACAAACGTACGAATTCACGTATGTTTAGTGTTTACGTGTCGATGACCCTTACAGAAAATACTAAGAACACATTGTTTCAAGTGTAACAAAGTTTACAATCTAGGGCGTTACCCCTCTAAAATGAGGTATTTCGAACAACAAAGCGTTTGGTCAGATTTATAAACATGGTATCGCATTCCTGTTGATTTCCTTGCGAATTTGTACAAACCGTTTAGTCACTCATGTTTTCATATTGAGCCTTTTGAAATAGGTACGATTACTCAACTCATACGTCAAGGATGTAAACTTTATCCCAAACAAAAACATTTCATATGAAATTTCATTTCATTTCATTTAAAAAAGTAATGTCCTAATAATTACACCGTAATTTGAAGCTCATTTGGTTTTCTTGTTTTCAACTTGGCAACATTATTAAAATTTAAACATTATCAAGTATTCAAAGGAGTACAAAAATGTTGCCAAAAAAAATAATTGCGTAAGTACAATATTTGTTTGCGAATATTATCGCGTGGTGTACGGAACCCTTTATACGCGAGTTCGACTCTTATTTGGCCAGTTGTATCTTTAATAAGACGTCTAAACGGCTACAAAAATCTAAAAGAGATAGGAAGGGAAACTTCCATAACAAGCACGGGTTTTTGAAAGTGGATAAGCAATCTAAGATAGAATATTACCGATGCTTATCTCGAAGATAATATTTTTATTTATGTCTTGAAAATTAGATATCATGATTGTAAAGTTGTTTTGATTATGTTTTCTTGTAAAACGTGTAATTCTAAGGTGGTATTATAACAGCAGTGAAGGTGTTATTTACAACACATTAAAGATTATTCTTGACTCCGTACAGAATTGATGTTATCGTACATGGTTTAAAATTATGTAGGTACTAGAGTGTTGAAGAGCCGTGTGATAGACTTTTTAGGGTTCCGTACCTCAAAAGAGAAAAAGGAACCCTTCTAGGATCACTTTGTCTTTATGTCTGTCTGTCTGTTTTAATCATATACAAGTTAGCCCTTCACCCGGTAGTGATGATGCAGTCTAAAATGGAAGCGGGCTAACTGGAAGGGATATTGCAGTTTTTATTAAATAGGTACATACCTTTTTGGTTTCTACACGGCATCGTATCAGAACGCTAAATCACTTGGCGGCATGCCAGGCCAGACCAGAGATAATTTAGAAATTTCCCCTTCCGGGAATCGAATCCTGGGCCTCCCAGTAGTAAGACCACATCGCCCACCACAGCGCCAGAGAGATATATGCCAAAAATAAAGTCGATTGGTTGCTTAGGGCGTGAAGGCCTTAAGGACACACACAAACACACTTTCGCATTTATAATCCATACTATCCATATTTCCATACTAAGTGTGCCTGTCTGTCTGTAGCTAGCTTTTCACGGCCCAACCGTTCAACCGATTTTGATTAAATTTGGTACAGAAATAGCTTGCATCCCGGGGAAGGACATAGGCTACTTTTTATCTCAGAAAATCAAAGAGTTCCCACGGGATTTTTAAAAACCTAAATCCACGCGGACGAAGTCGCGGGCATTACCTAGTATTATTATAGATGTGTCCCACTCCCTATCTCGTATGCTCGGGATCAAGGAGATGGTACGATAATCCTTATATTTATTCGTCCTCAGCGCACCTAATTAGACCGGCTCAAGCCAACCCAGCCTTCACTAATACGAACACATTTATCTGTATTTATTTAAGGATCTCTCATGAATACTTGCGAGTGGCGATGTTAAGAGGGAGACTCTCCGTCACTCGCTCCATACAAACGTAGTTTGGCTCTCAATACTAACCCATCAAACTCAATGAAAATTTGTAGATACGTTCTAGGAACTAATAATAAGTATCTATGTCAGAGTTTTTCCAGATTTCTGTTAAAATATTTAGTTTCAAAGTCAACCTTAAGAATTTACATACAAATCGTGTATTTCAAAACTTATTTTTACGGAAATCTGGCAAACCAGAGACATAGATATAAGATTTTTCAGCAAGTATCATTTAGAAAGTGTATTATAATAACATGCAAATAAATAAGTACATGTTTGTATGAACATGTCAAAAACCAAGCTTATGACAAATAGCACCAAGCGGAGGATAGAAGTGAGAGGGGACAGAATTGAATATGTCCAGGAATATATTTACCTTGGCCAAATAGTTTCTTTTCAGGCTCGCCAAGATAAAGAAATCACAAGGCGTATCGAAAATGCCTGGAGAAGCTTTTGGTCATTGAAAGAACTGTTAAAAGGCAACTTTCCATTACATCTTAAGCGAAAGCTCATGGACATGTGCATTCTGCCAACTCTCACGTATGGTGCTCAGACTTGGTCCCTGACAAACTCTCAAAAGTCCAAGCTCAAGGTTTGCCAAAGAGCCATGGAACGCAGCATACTAGGTATAAAACTAGCAGATCGCGTAAGGAATTCTGCTATACGTTCCAAAACGCGAGTAGCTGACGTTGGCCTTGGAGCCGCTTTACTCAAATGGGACTGGGCAGGTCATGTGTGCCGTATGCCAGATGAGTTATGGGCAAAATCTGCTTCTTTTTGGACGCCCCAGAATCATCAACGCCAGCGTGGTCGGCCGAGGCGACGTTGGCGTGATGAATTAGATAAATTTACAGTTACGTGGCCTGAAGAGGCACGAAATAGAAAATTGTGGAAGGATCGGAGGGAGGCTTTTGCCCAGACGTGGGACAGCACAGGCTGATTTAGATTTAGATTTAGATTTAGATTATAATAATACCCAATCTGAATAAATGATTTGAGTTTGAGCCGTGTTCGTTTGCCTAGTAAAATTAGTTTTGCGCTTGCGTCCATAACTCTGACAAGTTTCTGACATGACTTGTGACTTTGCTTCAAGTTTAAGCAACTGCGCATGCACGAATCACGCACATGCGTACAAGTAAAAGCAAATGAACATGGCTATTAGTTTCTAGAACATCAATATGATTCAAATTCGATCTAATCCCTGACATGAAATTACATCGAATTTGATTAATATTCAAATGAGAACCAAATTGCGTTTGTATGGTGCGACTGACGAAGAGACTGTCGTTAAGCCATGCTTAATGGCTTCTTTCCGTCGCTGGGCGTTTGAAGAGTTACAGCCCTGCGAAAACACCCAGTCTATAAATTGTTCTGTTTACGTTTGCTCTGATCCTTTTCATCATTTTCGTCTAATGGCCTGTAAATATGTGTAGCAAGTACTCAAGTGTATTCGGAATAGTTTTGACTAAAGATGGACCATTTCACAGATAAAGCATGTGAAAAATCACGTGAAAAGCCTTTTCATAATATGAAATGTGTCCTACCTGTGATGACGTATGAAGCGGAAACGTGGACACTGACAGTGGCCTCGTCCACAAACTAAAAGTCACTCAGCGCGCTATGGAGCGAGCTATGTTGGGTATCACTCTCAGGGATAAAATTCGGAACGAGGAAATTCGCAGAAGAACAAAAATTACCGACATAGCTCAAAGGATTAGCGGGCTGAAGTGGCAATGGGCAGGTCATGTCTGTCGCAGAACCGTCGGCCTATGGGGCAGAAGTGTTCTGGAGTGGAGACCCGGTACGGGTAATCTCATTGTGGGACGACCTGAAGAAGGTTGTCGGGAGTATTGTGACCGAAGTTTTTATGGAAAAACATGTAGATGCATAAATCTTATGCCCGCAAAACTCATTACCATAAGCCTTCGATGTATGATTAGTCTACTATTTTCGAAAAACTAACTTGAACTTTCGCGGCTGGATGTATCAAACCACTTTAAAAATAGCAATCATGTCCCTCGCTAGTTTTGAGGAATACCTCCTTTTATGTGTGCGTTAAACGCTCGCAGTTTAGAATTACCTATTGCATGGAGTTTATCTCGAACTGACACGTTGCTTCAAACGATTTTATATTGGTAACGTGCGTGCAGCGAATGTTAAGCAGTTTTTGCGGTCGAGTGCTGAATGAGTTGCCTATTGCCTGCAATTTGTCCGTACGTGCGAAGAGGGATTGCCTCTCCTAATTGTAGCCTGCGCACGCCGACAGTTCTGTACGCTTAGTATAACATTTTACGTCTTACTAACTTTGCTAGAATTCGAGAGTCGAAACACAATAACGTCAAAGTAAAATGGACCTAAAGAGCCTTGAATTGAAGTCAAAAATTCAATGCCACTGATTTTAATTTCGCCGCGTTTCCGCTTGGAGCGCTGGCTGTAGATGTGTAGACAAACTTGAGCTTTAAAACAAGGTATTTAAGATCCAGTTTACTGTAACGCGGAAGTGTGTCGACACTCGAATACTATCAACGTTGGTGAGACATAAAATCTCGTACTAAGCGTATTGTTTATATCGAACAATTTTCATTTTTTACCACGAATGTACTTCTCGGAAGTGTATGGTATTGGCACAGTATAAAGAGAGACAGTAGTGCGATGCGTTTGATCTCGTGGTAAAGGACGTCCGTGAAGACCGTCCCGTCAACAAAATGCCCAAACTACTTAGGGTAGTTCGAGTCGCTCCTTCGTCCCGCATTTAACCAATCAAATCAAATCCAAAATTATAAATATGAGATGAGAGAGAGATGGTAATCTTGACCTGTCGCGGACTATACTAATGTAATACCATATCCTTACTCTGTGGTATTGGCATTGGTTTGGTAATCTTACTTCGGTATGTTTGATTGTATGCAATCGGAGACTGCTCAGTGTTCATCCAGAATGGAATCCTGTAAATGTTTGAACAACTGGGCGACCGGTTTGGCAAGAACCTATTTAAGATTTTATTGAATCTTAATAATTCGACTTCCCAATATGGAAGTAAGTGCTCGTAGGAGTTAAAGGCACAAAAATAGTCGCCGACATCGCGGATTGACTCTGAATGGTGAATGCCGAGGCGTGCTCGGCTTTGGTTAACTCGATGGGGTACACGTCGTTTTTTGTTGGTCGGGCGTTGCAAACGAAATTATGCCTCGTCCGGCGCCGCGCGGCCGTATCCACTCCTCTTTTTACATCGTCCGCGTCGAATTTTATTATTTTTATTTAACACCTGCGCCCAGTAATCTGTATTCGGAGATCTCCCGAACGCTTAACTCTTTTTGGTCCCGTTTTTGTGTCGGGGCCGACCAATTTATTGCGGCGGAGTTTTGTCCACTAAAAAGTGTCGTTTAATTTTTCCCTGCTGCTTCGTTGACAATCGATTATGTTCGCCTTTGATTAAATTCCTGTTTGGGCTGAAAGAAAATTCTTAGATTTTTGTTCTTGGTGGGATTTTTTTTAATTCGTCGAACGAAAGAAGAGGAAGAAGATCACAGACAGACAACCACATAAAATGAAGCATTAGAGCTAGCGCGCACTACGGTAAATTTCAGTACTTTTTTCCGCAAAATCTGTGATCTATAGAACTACATAGAAGCACGCGCCCTGCGGAATTAATTCCGCAACGGATTTTCATACATTTAAATTAAAAGGAACTTTTACTAGATTCTCATAACTTGTCTTCTGGATGTGTAATGCCCGTGTCATATCATTCATTAATCGATATTTACATAATTAAATTGATCATTAATAGCAATGTTTATACCCGTTGATTAGCGCTGCGCGTGGAGTTGATTGCGAAGTTAATTGTCGTCAACTTTGGACATTGGGGCAGCGCCGGCGCCGGCTGACCTTGCGAGTCGCTCCAGATCTGTCTCGTGCCCACTTTGACTGACACTGCGAAAAAGATATCATTCAGATTCGTTTGGTGCCTAACTAATACCTATCAGATTTAATTAGAAGTTAGTGGGGTTGCAAAACTATAAAACGGATTTATGAATTTTATGAATTTACTTAAGTACTAAATAGTTATCTGTGAGATGCGATAGCCTAGTGGTTAGGACGTCCGCCTTTTAATCGGAGGTCGGGGGCTCGATCCCGGGCACGCACCTCTAACTTTTCGGAGCTATGTGCGTTTTAATTAATTAAATATCACTTACTTTAACGGTGAAGGAAAACATTGTGAGGCCTGAGACCTGCCTGAGAGTTCCCCATAATGTTCTCAAAGGTGTGTGAAGTCTACCAATCCGCACATGACCAGCGTGGTAGACTGTGGCCAAAACCCTGAGACCCGTGCTCTGTAGTGATGGGGATGGGTTGATCATGATGATGATAGAATAGTTAACACCCAGTTGCACCTGCTGTAAATAATGGAATGTAGCGAATGTAGTCCGCGACAGGTCGAGATGGCAGTTTGACTACGAGGCGGGGGGACGCCTCGCACACCCGCAGGTCACCCGCGCTATCCCGCACCTGGTAAGGGCGGCTAATTTTGTGATGTAATCACAAATACACGGTTTTCATATTTACTTGTGCTATATATAAGACCTACATACCTGCCAAATTTCATGATTCTAGGTCAACGGGAAGTACCCTATAGGTTTTCTTGGCAGATGCGACAGACAGACAGGCAAGAAAGTGATTCTATAAGGGTTTCTATATTTATTCTATAAAGAGGTACGGAACCCTAAAAATTAAGGAAAATATTACGCTACTGGTTTTTGTAAAGTCCAAAAATGTTATCAGCTTGTGCCTACATGATTAATAAGTAAGTATGATTAAAGTTCTAAGAATTTTCTTAACTAAATTATCGCATATTAATTACGGCTTTTCTAAAGTAGGCGTGACCTCAAGTCGTGTTATCAAGCGCCAATTTTAATTATATAGTTTTATTAATTCTTAGAATTTGGTGAATAAGCATAAGATGTGGACTAAAAGCCAGTGAGTGACAGACCTTCGCTATTTTATAAAAGCTGAAAGTTTCCCTGCCTCTTGTCTCTAACACTGGGAGGAACGTTTGTTTGAATCACGGTGGCTTCGTTAGATAACAAAATATAATAAAGGTGTAAAAAAAAGGCGGTCACTGAAAATCAGCGTTGGGGCGTCTGGTACCTTAGATGTTTGCTCTAGAGGTTTGTGTCTGAGGGGCCCGACGTCTCGACACAAGCTGAGTGGCCTACCTGTTCGAGGTGTTGCACTGCTGTACAGGACGATATTGCCTACACCATGTACCACCTACCTCGAATAAACATTATTCTATTCTATTCTATTCTAAAAAATCTTACGGTCAAAGTAGGCATAAAGTCTAATTTTTTTTATATTTTCTTCAGAATAATATTAGAAATCATGTCATGCATTGCCAGACACCATTAAAGTTTAAGGATTTCTGAGAAAATTATTAAGTCAATGGTTTGACTATAAACTCGTGATCACGGGGACTCCAAAGACCAGTTACATTAACAAACAAAAAAAAAACAGGGACAGATCTAAATGCGGCTGTTCCGATAAACGGGGAGCTACTGTTAAATTACAAAATTGCTGCGTCCGTCCGTCCGTCCCCGGATGACTGACCAAATCGCTCTAATGCGCAGGTATGATACAGTAATACGACCAATTTGATTCATAGAATACAAGCTGATGCCCGCGACTTCGTCCGCGTGGATTTAGGTTTCGAAAATTCCTGTGGAAACTCATTGATTTTTCGGGATAAAAAGTAGCCTATATGTCATTCTCCAGGTCATTAACTATACCCATGCAAAAAATTACGTCGATTTTTTGATCCGTTGCGCCGTGATTGAAGGACTAATCGATAAACCAACAAACAAACGCACTTTTGTATTTATAATATGGGTAGTAACTAGTTGATGCCCGCGACTTCGTCCGCGTGGATTTAGGTTTTTATAAATACCAAGGGAACTTTTTGATTTTTCCGGGATAAAAAGTAGCGTATGTTTTAAGCCAAGGTACAATCTATCTCCATTCCAAATTTCAGCTAAATCAGTCCAGTAGTTTTTGCGTGAAAGAGTAACAAACAAACATACAAACTTTCGCTTTTATAATATTAGTGTGATATTATAAGATGTGTATGATAATCTTACGCGTAGGTACGAGGCAGAAAATAATGTAAATCGGCCTTTAGAAAGACATTTCGGCTTTGTAGAGCGTTGTCTCTGTCACTCATACCTATATATGACGTTTTGTCGGTCTCAACAACATAGACGATGCTCTACAAATCCGCTATCTCCCTCTAAAGGTCGATGTACGTTATTTTCTGTCACGTACTGTACCTCCACAGCACATTTTGAAAGAAGAAAGGAAAAACCGGCCAAGTGCGAGTCAGGCTCGCGCAATGAGGGTTCCGTACTACAGTCGTATTTTTTCGACATTTTGCACGATAATTCAAAAACTATGATGCATAAAAATAAATAAAAATCTGTTTTAGAATTTACAGGTGAAGACCTTTAATATGATACCCCACTTGATAATATAGTCACTTACTTCGAAATTTGAAAATACTAATTATTAGTTCATGACCACAATTTAATTTTTTTTGTGTGATCTAAATTCTAAAACCCTAAATTCACGGTTTTCAGATTTTTCCCCAAATGTCAGCTATAAGATCTACCTACCTGCCAAATTTTATGATTCTAGGTCAACGGGAAGTACCCTGTAGGTTTCTTGACAGACAGACGGACAGACAGACAGACAGACAACAAAGTGATCCTATAAGGGTTCCGTTTTTCCTTTTGAGGTACGGAACCCTAAAAATACTTAATAATAAATTTAATTTAAAACGAGTTCTTGCATCCACTTGGCACAGGATGAAAATGGTCCCAGCTCAGCATTCATAGCTTCAGCATTTTAAAGATAAGCTATACAGACTTAATGTAAAAGCTTTAAAATCGTCTTTGTTTTGCTTAGTTTTATTAAACTTGTGTATGTGTAAAAAAGCAACAAAGATATATCGCGGAGACCTTTTTATCAAATTTTGTAAGTTATCGACTTGTTGGTGCTACTGGTTATACTCGCAGAAATTTAAGATCTCCAATTTGGTTAGAAGAATCAAACAGGAAATGATAAAAGATCAAATCGATGAACTAAATTGTCGTTCTTTAATACCAACTCATAATAGCGACGGGGAAAGGGAAACAAACCGGCCAAGTGCGAGTCAGACTCGCGCTCTGAGGGTTCCGTACTTCAATCTTATTTTATCGACATTTCGCACTATAAATCAAAAACAGCTATGCCTAAAAATAAATAAAAATCCGTTTTAAAAGTGTAGGTAAAGCCCTTTCATGTAAAACCCCACTTGGTATAGTTATGTTACTTGGAAAATTGAAAATACTAATTATTTGTTCATGAACACATTTTAATTTTTTTTTGTGATGTGACCACAAATTCACAGCTTTCGGATTTTTCCCCTCACTCCTGCTATAAGATCTACCTACCTGCCAAATTTCATGATTCTAGGTCAACGGGAAGTACCCTGTAGGTTTCTTGACAGAACACGATAGACAGACATGACAGCCAACGAAGTGATCCTATAAGGGTTCCTTTTTTTCTTTTGAGGTATGGGACCCTAAATGTGTATCTCGAGAACAGCTGAACCGATTTCGCTAATTCTTTTTTTTATAGTATTCCTTGAAGTACGAGGATGGTTCTTACGGAGAGAAAAAGTTAAAAAATTGCCTGAAAAAGAATCGACTGTTAGGCGGTACGAAGTTCGCCGGGGCAGCTAGTATTTGAATAAAAATATTTTGAGTCAGAGTCAGGCAGCTATTTAAATCTCGTGATTTATCATTTAATGCAGCTTCTGCGAATTTCCAATAACTAATAATAATAGACGCACAACTAATTTACGGCACTAGCTTCATAAAAGTGCCTATAAACCGACAGACATTGTAAGTTTTATTGCCTATTAAATATCACATTTTGAAATTCGACTCTACCTGTTGTAATCAAAAGCCGAGAGGCTCAACAATCGGTATTCTGACCCCATATCGAATTATAAAATGAAATAAATCACTTAGTGAAAAAACTCGAATTGTGGCGCCTATGGTTGGCCGTTCTTAAGGTAACCATGCGATTAGGTCTTTATGGATTTTTCTCATTAATCGTGACTAGCGATCGCCCGCGGATTAACTTCCATGGGGGATTTCAAAAAATCCAGCCTTATTCCTTGTCTACATTATAATTGGAATCTATATATATATATAAAATGAAAAGGTGACTGCCTGACTGACTGATCTATCAACGCACAGCTCAAACTACTGGACCTACGTCATAATACGAGTAGCTATCTGCATGTCAAATTTCAGCCCGATCCGTCCAGCAGTTTGAGCTGTGCGTTGATAGATCAGTCAGTCAGTTAGTCAGTCACCTTTTCTTTTTATATATTTAGACTAGTAATGGTACTGATTCCGAGCACAACCTAATTTTAGAGTATTCGCATACTCTTTATACTAATGTAATATGAAAAGGACAGACGCAGTTTGACAGTTTTAAATTTTATTTTTAGATGGTAAAACCCGTGATTTTTTTAGCATTGTTAAAAAGAAAAGGATGCAGATACTCTAAATTTAGTTTAGAGAAAGACAACGGAATCGGTGGCACTAGCTACTTAATTTTTGCTTAAAAATACTTATACATTATAGTTTAAACGTTTAAAAATATTATAAGTTACCGACAGTCAACTAATCTCATATGAACCCTACTCTCTACAAAGTTATTTCCTGCAACAACAATATTCCTTATTACCGCTTCATAAAGTTGATTTTAAAATTTTCATCTTACTAGATTATTGGTGGGCATAAATCAAATGTTCCGTCTATTTCTATAACCGTGTGTGTTTTTACACAAATGTACATCATCAACGGGAGATATAAATATAGTGTTTTACCAAAACAGCTGACAGCCAGACGTGACGGTAGAGTTTATGAAGAAAATTTCTTATGCCCACGACTTCGTCCGCGTGGACTACACAAATTTTAGAAGTTTGAAGGCTTCCCTTACACAGCCGCGTTATTATCGGTTGATAATATCGCATGCGTTATTGCGATATCTGTTTTCAGTACATTTTGTATTAGTATGGTCATGTAGTTACACACTGCTGCGATAATACGTCCTACTTCCATTGCGGGGTTATTATCGCAGCAGTGTGTAACTACATGACCATCCTAATACAAAATGTACTGAAAACAGATATCGCAATAACGCATGCGATATTATCGACCGATACTATCGCATGCCGGGCTGTGTGGGGGAGGCTATAGGGATTGAATTTTCAAACATCCTTTCAACAAGCGAATGTCAACGTCATAATTATAGCTATCTGTATACCAAATTTCAGTCCGATCCGTCCCAGTAGTGTAAGCTGTGCGTTGATAGATCAGTCAGTCAGTTAGCTTTTCACTCACCACTTGGGTGTCTGGTGCACTTCGATCACAGCGTTGTGCCAGATCCTTTTTTCCACGCACATGCGAACTGTGGAATCAACTCCCTTCAGCGGTGTTCCCATGAGATTACAACATGGGGTTATTCAAGGGGCGGACCAACAAATTCCTGAAAGGCTGGCAACGCATTGGTGGTCCTCTGGTACTGCAAATGTTTATGGGCTGCGGTAATCACTTAACATCAAGTGACCCGCCTACCCGTTAGCTTGCATTTTTACTAAAAAAATATCATCTCAAAGTTTGTGGGAGATTGATGCAAGCAAAAATATACATATCTAAACTATAATAAACAGTTGAGTTATTCAATAAATCATAACTTTTACGCACAATATATTATTATATCTACCAACTGAAATTTAAATCAACACCACAACTTTTTATAACTTTTAAACCAGTGGAGTAAACATTACTCTTACGATGTATGGTAATTTATTTCATAAACAACATAAACGCACGTTTTACCGCGCATAAAGATAAATTATGACAGCTTTGGAAACTAAATTAATACCTTCTGTGAGCATAGACAAATTTTAGTTTTTATCTTCTGCACGCTAACACAAATTAGTATCATTGGTTCAATCATAAATATTTTGCCTCTAATGCCCGCGTCGGCCCTGTCGGCATCGACAAACGATGTTTTTGACTTCTATTACATGGAATTGCCTTTTTTGTATCGCACCATCAATTATGCAAAACGTTTCGACGGTGTAATTAAAGAAGCTATTTAGAGCTAACTAAATTGCGTTTTTATTTATAAGTGCTACTGTCATTCTAACGATATTCGTACATCCATAGACAATAGAACCCAGCTTATACGTTTACAATAATTAGTGGAGTCCTAGTCAGTTCTATTTTTTTGCAGTTTTACTATCATGGACGGCTCACCTGCCTAAAATTGTTAGGTTAGATTAGGTACATTGTGACAGTGCGTGTTGCCAGAGATGATTCTACATGGATCCCAGACCTGGTCGCTAATTATTATGGGCATCATAAGAAAGCTTAGAGTCACTCAGGGCGTTGGAAAGAGCTATGCTTGGAGTTTCTCTAAGTGATCAAATCAGAAATGATGAGATCCGTTGGAGGACTAGAAAAACTGGCATGACATAGCTAAGCGTGTTGCGTAGCTGAAGTGGCAATGGACGCCGCACATAGTTTGAAAACACCGATAAAAGTTGGGATCTCAAGGTGCTAGACCTCACACCGGAAAGCACAGCGTTGGAAGACCCTCCACTAGGAGACGACAAATGAATAGCAGGGACCCGTTGGATTCAGTCGGCGCATGACCGTGGCGTGTGGAAATCCCTACAAGAGACGTATGTCCAGCGGTGGACATCTATCGGTTGATAATGATGATGATGCAATGTACCAAAAGGCCAGGGCTCTATTGAATGTTCTTGATATATTTTTCCTGTCTTGTGAAGTTCTGTCGTGATATAAATAAGATCCCAATGAAATTCTTACGAAAAGTTTGAATGAAAAAGTGGTCAAACTACACCGTCTATAATCTGTACAATCATGCCACGCCACGCTGTGCAAATCAGCCACCAACCAAAACAGTTATTGATAGAGTTAACTCGGAAATCGGAATGTTTGGCTACATAACTCCAGTTAATGGAGACGAGGCACGCTTTTTCTTTATCGACTCCGGAAATATAAATGGTGATCTGAATTTGACTGTCGAGCTTACATGGCATACAGTCGGGTAAAAAGAAAGCAGAGGTTACAAAAATGTACAACTGACTCTGTGATACTAATGGTACCTAAACGACGGAACTAACAAAAGTAGAAATGGTTCATTGTCCATGATGAATGCATAAGTTTGATTGACGTCCCAGCTGCTTCGTTAGATCTCTTCAAAAGGCTACGTGGGTTGCTCTTAATGCTTTACAAGTCGACCTGCGTCTCGATGTATCGAATGTTACCTATCGAGATCGTTTTATATCGATATGCCAGTGAACATTTGAGACCATTAAAATTGTCGGCCTAATGGACTCGGATGTCTTTTAGATTTTTGATATTATTTTTATCGCAGTTTAATTAAGCTGTTTATACGATTTTGTTTTGGTTTAAATTTAAATATTTTTATTTGTGAGGTTGATATGTAGATACTGTAAGTGTATAGTAAAATGGTGATAGCTTAGTGGGGTTCAATCCCGGACATCCCCGCTTAACTTTTCGAAGTCATGTGCGTTCTAACTCCATATTGGTAGTTATAAATATCACTTGCTTTAACGGTGAAGGACAACATCATGAGCAAACTTGCTTCTTGAAGAGTGTTCTCCATATAGTGATCTCAAAGGTATGTGAGGTTGCCAATCCGCATTTGGGCAGCGTGGTGGACTATGGCCAAACCCTTCTCATTCTGAGAGGAGACCCGTTCGTAGTAGTAGGCTGACGATGGGTTGATGATAATGATGAGACCTAATGGAAAACTGCTCTAGTAAGCTCAAGCATTTTACAGAGATTATCGTTTACCAGTATCTCCCATAATCTATATCTATATAGAAGGAAAAGCTGACTGACTGATTGACTGACTGACTGATCTATCAACGCACAGCTCAAACCAGTGGACTGGACGGATTGGGCTGAAATTTGGCATACATATAGCTACTATGACGTAGGCATCCGCTAAGAAAGGATTTTTGAAAATTCAACCCCTAAGGGAGTAAAACAGGGGTTTGAAATTTATGTAGTCCATGCGGGCAAAGTCGCGAGAATAGGCTAGTCTCCAATAAATAGCACGAGTTCAGAGAGAATAGATAGATTTGGCCAAGAGTAAAAATAAGAGTTGCAAACCTTGTAGGTACTTAATTCAGCAAAACTTTACAGACGGATCTTTACAACATTAGCTTTCATCGCACTTGTAATTTTTAAAATAAAATTAATCAAAACCTTATTAACTTATTTAAATTGCATTAATCAAGTCCAAAATTCAAGTCAAAATTGGAAGCTTTTTCGAGTTCCACGGCGGATGTTACGAAGGTGTTTGGAAATGAGCCCCCTGTCAAAATGATTGACAACAGGCGCCAGACCTCTGAGCTTACATGATACAACTTTAGGTCGACCAACGTTTTTTAGTTGGAAGTGAAACATATAATATAGCTAATAGATAGATAGATATAAGAATTGAGATAAGATAAAGTAGCTAATATGTAACCAAAGATCACGGTTTGCTATTTTCCTTCGTTTCCAACAAGAATCAACTGCTAAGTTTCAATCATTCAATCAATGATATTATTGCATAGTGGTAGGGGAGCCCAAGAGGGAATTTTGGGATTTACTCGAGCACGTCAGATTAAGACGATAAGTTAATTAGATGCAGAAAAGTGTGCATTTCACTGATGTAACTTTGTCTATGACTTCAAAATGACCAACGCAGTATACGATAGGTACTTAGTATATAAATAAGAAAATGTAAATGTCCATTCGTTGCGCCTAAAAAATTATTTCCCGTGTTGGCCGCGGGGGCGTCTGACAAAGGGTCTCATTAACCAAACCCAACCGCACCTAATCCTTTAGTTAGACCTCTATTGTGGCCTCTGAGATGTTCTCGCAGGCTCGGATGTTGAAAAAGTGCTGTTATTTATAATCACAATGCTTCATTTGTGGAGAGACACGAGATGTATGGTTCTGATTCCACGAACAGTGTTTGAAGCTTTTTATTTTATATCGATGTTAGGTTTATGGTACCTAAGCTTAGTTGTTTTTTTTCCTAGTTGCTCATCTTCAATGCAAATATCCCATTGATCATAATTATAGTATCAGAACAGGTCATAGATCATCTAGTACCTACTTAGACATTACAGTCAGATCGACCTTAATTTATTAGAATTGAGGGATGGCACAATTCTAATGAATTGCGATCATCAATGCTGTTTTATAGTACTCGTAGCATTTAAAAAGACAAGGCCACCTAAACGTTGTACGTTTTTAACTATACATAATGTAATTAGATATAGGCTTGCACTTGGCTGCAATCACACCAAATGCGCGCCTGTCTAAAAGGTGCTTATTCACTCTTCTTTTGTAGGTACGAATATTTTAGCTAGCGGGGAAAATGGAAGCTGGAAGGTTCCATTTTCCCCGCTAGCTATATATTCTAGCAGTGCAAATGAGGAAGCAAATGGCTTTGAGAGAGTACGTATTTTTAATTTTGACTGAGACTTTTGAAAACTGAGAAATTGTTAAAGAACTTAATGTTTCGACCATTTTAAATTAGGCAAAATAGAATTCTGACAAATCTAAATGGAATAGAAACAGACCAATTTAATCTAGCATACGAGCATCGGGTTGGGAAATCTGATACGTTGTCAGGCAATACAAGTTTGCAAATCGCGAATCACCGAGTGAGACAATAGGCACAATTGATACGAATGCTGGCTCTAATCAAAGCATGACACACATCGCTGGACAAATATTTGTTTTACGATCGTCCGCGATTGATACCGATGATCTCATTGTTGGGTGTTCTTTTTAAGGTTCCGTACCTCAAAAGGAAAAACCGGCCAAGTGCGTGGCGGGCCACGCGCAGTGTAGGGTTCCGTAGAACTCCTTAACCTATGAACCCTACTTAGCCATGATAGTTTTCCTTTAAAATTGATTATACATATATACTTACTACTGTTGTGAATTTTTTTCACGGTCCTATATACTACCATTTGGCTGATAGAGGGGGGGGAGGACGACACTTGACTCTAATAAAAATTAGCACTTTAAAACGTCATATTTTACAAACGGATCTAGAAATCGAAAAACGATATTCCCACACTCACAGTGTTTTAAAAGACCTATTCAACGATACCCCACACTATAGGGTAGACGAGAAAAAAAATTCATCCCCACTTTACATGTGTAGGGGAGCTACCCTAGAAAAAATATTTATCACAATTTTATTTCACCACTTTGTCGGCGTGAATAATATTTAATACCCATGCCAAGTTACAGATTTCTAGCACTAATATAGTCTCTGAGATTAACCGAGGACGGACGGACGGACAGACAGGCATGGCGAAACTATAAGGTTTCCTTGTTTACTACGAAACCCTAAAAAGTGAATAAAATGCGCCAAGTGGCACAGTTTCGTTTATCATTTTACTTAATAGTTGATACTTAAAAATGTCGCTTGAAGCAATTAAGTAATCCATTAAAGTTTCTTTAAAAGCAATTCAAGTTTTTAAAATTTCATCGCATGCTTTCTATCCAGTTGCTCGAGTTATTTATTAAAGTCGCTTTAATCTAAAACGGGCAATTAAAACCATTGCTCCCAAATTCTTTATATGATCTGATTACTTAGTGATCTTTTTGGGGAACATTCAATAAATTTGATCTTGCCTTAACAGGAGACTCTTCGTCACTCGCCCCATATAACCGTAGTTTGGTTCTAATTTGAATATTGTAATCAAATTAATTGTAGGCCTAGAAACTTAAATCTATCTACTAGCTGATGCCCGACACTTCGTCCGCGTGGGTTTAGATTTTTAAAGGTCCCGTGGGAACTCTTTGATATATAGCTATTGGACAGTCTATGTTTAATAGCGGAATTTCTTAATTTTCTTAGTTTTCAGGAATATCTTAGTTTTCGAGGGAAAGCAGAATACGCCGACAGTAACAGCAATTTTATCTAAATAAGTACATATATATTAAAAAAGAAAAGGTGACTGACTGACTGATCTATCAACGCCCAGCTTAAACTACTGGACGGATCGGGGTAAAATTTAGCATGCAGATAAGCTATAGCTAAATTCAATCCCTAAAAGTATAAAACGGGGGTTTAAAATTTGTGTAGTCCACTTAGGTAAATAAGCTAGTTGCTAATATTCTTCAAAAAAAACTACGTTAGGGCGTTTGTGCACACATCCGTATTCGGTTTGTATCCGTGATTTTTTAAAGTAGCCGTCATACAAATACGTACATTCGATTCGATTTTTTTACGGATTCGTAATTTCACGTACGAGTGCACAAACGTCCTTAGTATGGGGCGAATGACGAAGAGACCCCTCTTAATGTGATCTCGTAAGCGGCGAGCTCAAAGCCGGTTTATCTTTGGTTGACACTCAACAAAATCCTTTTAATTAGTTGGCTGCTTCGGACACGAGGTGGGGGTTTTGACCAGGTATTCGAGGTATGCGGGATTATTCCTATTTTAATTGTACCGTACCGTATTTGTGAGATTTATATAAGCTGTGGTAGCCTAGTGGTTAGGACGTCCGCCTTCCAATCGGAGGTCGGGGGTTCGATCCCGGGCACGCACCTCTAACTTTTCGGAGTTATGTGCGTTTTTAAGTAATTAAAATATCATTTGCTTTAACGGTGAAGGAAAACTTCGTGAGGAAACCTGCATGCCTGAGAGTTCTCCATAATGTTCTCAAAGGTGTTTGAAGTCTGCCAATCCGCACTTGGCCAGCGTGGTAGACTGTGGCCAAACCCCTTCTCACTCTGAGAGGAGACCTGTGCTCTGTAGTGAGCCGGTGATGGGTTGATCATGATGATGATGATGATATAAGTAAATAAAATAGCTATAACTGTAGACGTATTCTGTTCTCTCTTGAAAACTAAGATATTTTAGTAATTAAATATCACTTGCTTTGACCGTGAAGGAAAACATCGTGAGGAAATCTGCGCATCTTTAGAGATCTAAACGCACTTGGCCAAACCCGTTCTCATTCTAAGAGGAGAGCCCTATAGAGAGCTGGCAATGGGTTGATCATAATGATGATGAAGAATATTATTTTAAAAATGATATTGGCTACTTTTATAGTCGAATTAAAATGTCCCAAAACGATAAGTTCTTTTGGTATCCTACCTATGCAGCGTGCGTCGTGCACCTTCTGAATCCCACGCCAATAAAACTAGCTTCTTTACGTCGACTCTTATCTCGATCACCGTTTTGTTATCGAAGGTACCACTTAATTTAATCTGTGTGCAAAAATTGCCACCTTTTATTACATTGTTTTTGATTTAACTCATTTGTTGAAGTCGAGGTTATTACATAATTACTTAATGAATAAGTAATTAACTTACTAATTAAGGAAAAATTGTAACTAACATACTAACAATCTATGGATGGAAACGACTGAAATAAACGTTTATTTATTCATTTATTTATAAGTTTCACGAAAGCAATGAGCTTTGTATGCGTCTACCACAAGACGTGTAACATTTTAGCGTATAAACTATCGTGAGTGACTTCCATTACACATATATCACATCGGCTTTACTCACGTGTTTAGTCGATGTTAGCCCGACCAGTTTCGAACTTATTCGGGGTCCTTTTCCGAGACTCAGAGCTAAACCGCGACGCGTGCGCGATCTGAGTCCCTGTGAAAAAGGACCCCGGATGGGTTCGAAACTAGTCGGGCTAAAGTCGACTAAACACGCGAGTAAAGCCGGTGTGCGATACGTGTAACATTGATAAAACAACACAGTACGCGGTAGAAAATATTGTACATCGACTTTTAGAAAGAGATTGCGGTATCGTAGAGCGTTGTCTCTGTCGTTGAGTTCTACGACAAAACGACACATAGGTATGAGTGACAGAGACAACGCTTTACAAAACCGAAATCTCATTCTAAAGGTCGATGTACAATATTTCTTGCCGGCTACTGTATTATTGTGAAGAATTCTGTTTTTGAAAAGAGTATAACTTTAACTGCCGAGTTTATTGCCTAGTCACTAGACTAGACTCTAGTGGAATCAGCTTTAAGACTGCGGCCTAGGTAGGAGCGGGTGCGACCTGCGGGGCGGGCAGCGGGCGCGATCGGCGATACTCTCCATGCCACTCGGCACGCGTCCCGTCCGCCGTCCGCGCGTCATAAATAAATCATAAATCATAAATCCTTTATTTTGCTAGAATACATGTCACAATGGTAGTTAATTTTAAAGGTAAGTAAGAATCAATGTAATCGGCCATTTCTGGCATGCAAAATTTTTTCTATTATAACACAATTAATAAAATTCTAATAATTATTATCATAGTTAAATTCATTAAATTTTAATTATTTTTACAATCTAAGTCAAGTTTAATTCTATATATATATTATAAGAGTCAACTTAACCTACTGTGCTAACATTTCATTGATTGAATAAAAACATTTATCTATAAGCCACTTAAAAAGATCCTTCTTAAATCGTTGGAGGGGTAATACCCGTAATCCTGGAGGTAGTTTATTAAATATTTTTATACACATGATATAACTACATTTTCCGTAAGATGCACTGTAAAACCTATGTTCAATCACCAGTCTATCACCGTTTCTTGTATTCCTTGGATAAATATCTTTTGCTTTTGTAAATAGATCATCATGTTGTTTCACAAAGATACAGATTTCATATATATATACATACACGGAAGTGGGACACGTCTGTCTACCTTTCAATTTCTTGTAACAACTACGCTTCTTGTAACAACCCCGCAGGACGCTCCCGCTCCCACCTGGACCACAACCTTAGAACTGGTGATAATATGTAATTGGTAGATTTTTGATTTACAGACAACTTATGGGGTCGAATAAAAATGCTTCAAGATTATAGTTCTTGCGTTTGACGAAGGCCACTGACTCATGCTTGTGTTTAAGTCGTTTCGGTATTCGGCATACGTAAGGTACACTAAATGCCTGCGTTTGACAGCGCTTGCTCGCGACTGATTGGTCCGACATGCACGCACACTTACGCAATGACCATGTAAACGACGTTACCACAAGTAAAGTTCACTAGCCTTCGTCAATTGCAAGAACTGTACCTAATACCGTTTCTGAAGAAGTTGGGTTGTTGGAACTTCTGATACAAGAATAAAAATAACTCCAATTTCTCCCTAGGCTAATAGAAATTCTATGTAGATATCCTTCAGATCATATTCTCAGAAAGATTTATTAGTACTGTTAGTGTATTAAAATATGATCTTAGTTTTGAGTTTAGTCTGGTTTCAAGTAGATGTTGAAATATCAATCTGAATACAATGTGTTTTGCTTTGCCTAGGGTATTCTTCGCCAGTGTAGCAAGATCTCCCCCGCATCATTATTGAATCGTCTTATGATTTCAATAGGAACATTTGCAGAGCCCTTCGAAGATCTAGCAATGCTGGTAGTCTCCGTTATAGTTCTCTGAATGAGCGTAATCGGTGAACTCGTAAGGACTAGGGCTTGAGCTCCGGCATTCCGGATTTAGTTAACTCCGGAGTTTCGAAAGATAATAGGTTCGTCTGTAAGTCAGAGTGAGGAAACTCTCGGTTTGATCGTGATTCGACGATGTCATTATAGGCTATGGTGACGTTGAAACCTCGACATCTTGTTAGAAGGTCTCTAGCTGTCGTGAACAGTGCTGGAGTTGTCATGATAATTAACCGAAGTTTCGATTTTAAATTTTTTTGTACAAAAGTCGAGCTTTTTCAGCGGTTACATAATATATACGGTATGAAGTATTCATAAATTTTACATGTGAAATGTGGTAAAACTTATCCAATTTTATCGACTGACAACTTAATTTAAAAAAATCTTACTAATTAATTTCACCAGGTCGTAAAACAAAGTTTTTTTACTACACGTATTAATCACATTCAATTTTTTCAATGAAGCGTCGAAACTCCGGAACTCCGGACGTGGAACGCTGAGCATCGGAACCCGACTCCGGAGGCGAAAAAATAGTCCGATTTTCAAGCCCTAGGCCTTATCGGCTGCTCCCGTCGTAAAAGTCTGCATAAAGTTTATGTTGTGCGTATGAAAACGTCGGGTTATTTATATATTTGTGGATTTACTGGCGAGGAAGCCTACGGGCATCCGTCCGGACCGAAATACCCAGTCGCCCGCTAGATTCCGCGACGTCTCGCTGGGTCGACGAACTCCTGTATATATAAAAAGAAAAGCTGACTGACTGACTGACTGATCTATCAACACAAAGCTCAAACTACTGGACTGATCGGGCTGAAAATTGGCATGTAGGCTATTATGACGTAGACGTCCGCTATGAAAGGATTTTTGAAAATTCTATCCCTTATGGGGTAAAACAGGGGTTTGGTGTCTCCACTCGGACGAAGTCGCGAGCATACCTACGATAGTAATCTACACTAATATTATAAAGAGGAAAACTTTGTTTGTTTGTTTGTACTGAATAGGCTCAAAAACTACTGGACCGATTTTAAAAATTCTTTCACCATTCGAAAGCTACATTATCCACGAGTAACATAGGCTATATTTTATTTTGGAAAAAAATAGGGTTCCGTAAGATATTTGGGTTTTTCGGACACAAGGTGTAAAAAATCAACCAGAAAAGTTACTTATTTTGCGTACGCTGCCTAAACTATAAAAGATAGAACCATAAAATGTTCTAATTAATTGTAGATCTTATAAATATCTACAAAAAAGTCCGCGACACACTATACCCATCTATGTCGAGTGAGGCACAGCAACCATTTTTTTTATTTAAAAATCTTGAATTTTTTTTGGACTACATTTAAACGCGTTTATTTTACTCATGCTATTAATCCTCATCAAAATAAATGATTTCATCACTAAGAACAGTTTATGGAGATAATATTTGGTCTTTGAATGATTAAAATTGGACGTTTGGTTTTGAAGTTATGGCGAAATTAAAATATTACGATTTCTGCTGCACGGCCCGTTGTATTATATACTAGCTGATCCCCGCGGCTTCGCCCGCGTAGATTTAGGTTTTTAAAGATCCCGTATAGCCTATGTCACTCAGGAATAATGTAGCTTTCTACTGGTGAAAGAATTTTTAAAATCGGTTCAGTAGTTCTAAAGATTACCCCCTACAAACAAACTTAACGACATTACCTCTTTATATAATATAGCTGATCCCCGCGGCTTCGCCCGCGTAGATTTAGGTTTTTAAAGATCCCGTATAGCCTATGTCACTCAGGAATAATGTAGCTTTCTACTGGTGAAAGAATTTTTAAAATCGGTTCAGTAGTTCTAAAGATTACCCGCTACAAACAAACTTAACGACATTACCTCTTTATATAATACTAGCTGATCCCCGCGGCTTCGCCCGCGTAGATTTAGGTTTTTAAAGATCCCGTATAGCCTATGTCACTCAGGAATAATGTAGCTTTCTACTGGTGAAAGAATTTTTAAAATCGGTTCAGTAGTTCTAAAGATTACCCCCTACAAACAAACTTAACGACATTACCTCTTTATATAATATAGCTGATCCCCGCGGCTTCGCCCGCGTAGATTTAGGTTTTTAAAGATCCCGTATAGTCACTCAGGAATAATGTAGCTTTCTACTGGTGAAAGAATTTTTAAAATCGGTTCAGTAGTTCTAAAGATTACCCCCTACAAACAAACTTAACGACATTACCTCTTTATATAATACAACGGGCCGTGCAGCAGAAATCGTAATATTTTAATTTCGCCATAACTTCAAAACCAAACGTCCAATTTTAATCATTCAAAGACCAAATATTATCTCCATAAACTGTTCTTAGTGATGAAATCATTTATTTTGATAAGGATTAATAGCATGAGTAAAATAAACGCGTTTAAATGTAGTCCAAAAAAAATTCAAGATTTTTAAATAAAAAAATGGTTGCTGTGCCTCACTCGACATAGATGGGTATAGTGTGTCGCGGACTTTTTTGTAGATATTTATAAGATCTACAATTAATTAGAATATTTTATGGTTCTATCTTTTATAGTTTAGGCAGCGTACGCAAAATAAGTAACTTTTCTGGTTGATTTTTTACACCTTGTGTCCGAAAAACCCAAATATCTTACGGAACCCTATTTTTTTCCAAAATAAAATATAGCCTATGTTACTCGTGGATAATGTAGCTTTCGAATGGTGAAAGAATTTTTAAAATCGGTCCAGTAGTTTTTGAGCCTATTCAGTACAAACAAACAAACAAACAAACAAACAAACAAACAAACAAACAAACAAACAAACAAAGTTTTCCTCTTTATAATATTAGTGTAGACAACGGGCCGTGCAGCAGAAATCGTAATATTTTAATTTCGCCATAACTTCAAAACCAAACGTCCAATTTTAATCATTCAAAGACCAAATATTATCTCCATAAACTGTTCTTAGTGATGAAATCATTTATTTTGATAAGGATTAATAGCATGAGTAAAATAAACGCGTTTAAATGTAGTCCAAAAAAAATTCAAGATTTTTAAATAAAAAAATGGTTGCTGTGCCTCACTCGACATAGATGGGTATAGTGTGTCGCGGACTTTTTTGTAGATATTTATAAGATCTACAATTAATTAGAACATTTTATGGTTCTATCTTTTATAGTTTAGGCAGCGTACGCAAAATAAGTAACTTTTCTGGTTGATTTTTTACACCTTGTGTCCGAAAAACCCAAATATCTTACGGAACCCTATTTTTTTCCAAAATAAAATATAGCCTATGTTACTCGTGGATAATGTAGCTTTCGAATGGTGAAAGAATTTTTAAAATCGGTCCAGTAGTTTTTGAGCCTATTCAGTACAAACAAACAAACAAACAAACAAACAAACAAACAAACAAACAAACAAACAAACAAACAAACAAACAAAGTTTTCCTCTTTATAATATTAGTGTAGATAAAGAGGTAATGTCGTTAAGTTTGTTTGTAGGGGGTAATCTTTAGAACTACTGAACCGATTTTAAAAATTCTTTCACCAGTAGAAAGCTACATTATTCCTGAGTGACATAGGCTATACGGGATCTTTAAAAACCTAAATCTACGCGGGCGAAGCCGCGGGGATCAGCTAGTAATTAATACTTTTATGTAGATCACTGCAGGATAATGACGGCCTACGCCATCTATATGTGATTTAGTAAATTAATTTTTTCATGAACACTTAATTTTTTTTGTGATTTAACTACAAATTCCCGGTTTCGGATTTTATCTTTTACTTGTGTTATAGCTATCTGCCAAATTTCATTATTCTAGGTCAATGGGAAGTACCCTATAGGTTTTTTGACAGACACGACAGACAGACAACAAAGTGAGGGTTAAAGGGTTCCTTTTTTCCTTTTGAGGTACGGAACCCTAATACGAATTTCATTAATAGTACCTACTATACTAAAGATTTTTAGGTCGTCTTGACTGATTGTTAATATACAGCTCTATGATAGCGCGTAGGCAGTAGGCTTATTTCTTTGATTGATTAACAAAGAAATAGATACAGCTAGAGAATCATTAAATCAAATGATAGACATGGCTTTCGTTGCCATTAAAATAAATTATAATCTTTCTTATAAACTAAGTAGGTATGACTTAATGTAGATAACAGGTACATACGATTAATGGCGTTTTTAGTTGTCGATATCTCAACCCAATTGCACGGGTCGTGGTCACGACGGGACTGCGGTGCTGCGAGAGACGAAGTTCAAGCTATCCAGGGCAATAGTAGGCATGACTTAAAATCAGGTGACCCTGCTCCTGCCTGCTCGTTTGCTTGATATTTTTGTTTAAAAAAAATGTAATGTAGTGACCGTCCATTGTGCCAGATCCTGCTTTCCACGCACATGCAAACTGTGGAATCAACTCACATCGGCGGCGTTCTCTCTAGATTACAACATGAGGTTATTTATGGGTCGTACCAACAAATTCCTGAAAGGCCGGTAACGGATCATAAGTTCCTCTGGTGCTGCAAATGTTCATGGGCGGCGGTAATCACATAACATCAGGTGACCCGGACTGCTCGTTTGCTCGCTATCTCTATTTTTTTTTAAAAATCTGAGCGTGATTTAGAGTAGTAATAGCGTAGTATTCGGAAGGTTTCGGACATATGTGCGTTTTAAGCAATCAAAACTTTCTTTAACGGTAAAGAAAACATCTTTAGGAAATCTACATGCTTGGGTGATCTCAAAGGTGTGTGAAGTCTGCCAATTTGCATTGGGCCAGCGTGGCGGACTATGGCCTAAACCCTTCTCATTCTGAGAGGAGACGTGTGCTCAGTAGCCGGTAATGGGTCGATCATGATGATTACGTAATCAGCAACATATTCAAGTAGGTACCTAATGGTAGATTGAACCGTTTCGATTAGGATTAAACCTAACGAGTCGATCCTCGAATTCCATTCCTGTATCATTACCTTCATTTCGTTTGGATTCGAATAGTCAAAGCTCTGCATTCATTTTATTGTGATACAGTGACACTCATATTCGTTTCTCGCCCTCTCTGTTGTGCTTATCAGATGTTTTGGGAGCACGAGCGAGATGGGAGTAAGGGTGACCAATCAACATTGAGCTAGGCTGCGCTGTGCTATGCTATGATATATCGCTCCTCTTAGATACTAATGAAGATTATACAAACAAACTCTGTTGCGCTGCGCTTTGTACGGCCGTGCTGTGTTTGAAACATAGCAAAGTTCACGTGATACGTGCTGGCTCGCGAGCCATCGCACTGCCCATTTCGCTGTCTTCCGTCAATCTCAATTGCATTTGTGCGCATGCATTTTGCGCTGTCGCAGTCGAAACTAGCACAGAAGACCGCCACAGTTCCACGACAAACTTGTAACAAAACGTCGAAACTTCGGCGTCACTGGCAGGCGTCAAGCGTTAGTACATTTGACGCAGGTAGCCTTCATACTTTTCTTTGATTTCATGTCACCATACCCATAGCCTAACATTTATTGTCTGCCAATCCGCACTAATTGGTCAGCGTGGTAGACTATCTCCAAAGATAAAGTGTTTGCTGTTAACAATTACTAATCTAAGTACTATAACTAATAATAATTTTAATGACAGCATGTTGACATACTTTTTTCCACTTTTGATGTCTGTTTACATAATATTTATTAATTTTAATAATTGACATTTTGTAATCGCAATATTTTATTTTGTTTCGTACTCAATATTCTCCTTTAAATACTAATTATTGATGACTTATTTAAATTAGGTATATATTATTGACATTATTGTACTTAATAACATTGCACGCGATACTTGTTAATACACTGTTTCCAAAAAAATATTGTAACACCACTTCACGTATATTTTTTGCAATAAAAAATTATGAATTATGAATTATGAAAGACACCCGTGCTCTGTAGTGAGCCGGTGATGGGTTGCTCATGATGATGATGAACCTAATATTTGACATATAGTCGGTTCAGGATCAAATCGAGAGTTCCCTCACTCTAGTTCACTCTGACACCGCGCAAGAAAGCCACCACCACCACCAGAAAGTTAGCTTAGCTGAGCACGGCACAGCTCAGTGTTGATTGGTCACCCTAAGTGTTTGTAGAAATGGTGTGAAGTCCTGTGGCGTCCAATTATCCTGCCGGCGGTGGTCGGCGGGCAGGCGCCTCGCCCCCTATCGCGGCTCGCCATCGATAATGGAAACCGGTTCGCTTTTCGTTTATGGACCGGACCATCTCGACATACTTTAAGAGGCTTCGCCATAATAAAATCGAAAATTTTCTTCAAACGATTCAAAAGCAGCCGAGAAAAAGTTTGTTTACAAAAACCGGTCGAGTGCGACTCGGATTCGCACACGAAAGGTTCCGTACTTTTTAACTTTCATGGCGGCCATTTTGTAATTTTTATTATTCGTTGTTATAGCGGCAATGGAAATACACATTCTATGTGCAACTCTCTATCTGTTACGGTTTATGAGATATACATTACATCTCTTAAACATAAGTTATAATAAAAAGATTTTAACGTATAAACTATCGTGAGTGATTTCCATTATATATATAATATCTGTCACCGGCTGTACTGACGTATTTAGTCATTTAGTCAACGTTAGCCCGGCTAATTTCGAACCCATCCGGGGTCCTTTTTCAAGGGAGTCTGTTCGCGCACGCGTCGCGGTTGAGACTGCGAGCTGCGCGTGCCGCTGCCCGTAGAGCCCGTTGTTTTTAAAAGATCTTTATTTCAGCTAAAAACTTTATTATTTGGTCATCAACCAATCGCGTCACGAATCTTCCAGTTCAGTAGTCATTCAAATTCTCCGCCAGTACAGCCCGCTTATTGGCAGACTGGCAGACAGACGGACGGACGGACAGCGGAGGCTTAGTTAGGGGCCCTTCGGGTACGCAACCCTAAAAAGTCGCCAGTGCCACTACCTTGTATGACGATTTCAATTGCTGCGATTCAAGTCTGTTTTTACCATTGAGACGTTTGTCTAAGCACCCAATAAGAGTATGTAACTTTGTAAAAGACATTAATATTTATTATTCGAGTTCCGAATAAGGCGCTGGTCTTGTCATAGTGCATATTAAAATCATTTGAAGTTGGTAATTATGGGGCTCCACGTCCGTTCAAAGCTATTTATCAAACATGTGGAGATATAATTGGCGACTGAAATCAATCTCAACGCCTAATGACTGATTTTTTATACTTACCCTTTTGTCCATTGGCAACTATGAAATATATCTTTTATTTGGTTGGTGGTTTAAGGAGACGGCGTTGGTGCAGACGTGTTTATTGAGTGATGTCTTAAGATGTACAAACTTATGGACTAACAGTAATTAGAACGAAATCTTACATGCTATTGTTTTTTTAAGTATTTAATATCATCTTTTTATTTCAATACAAAAAAAAACAATATATACCTATTATATAAAACTTATCATTAAAAAAATATATTTACAAAAAATATACTATGCTAATATGCTATTGTTTTAATAATATTTCTTAATCTAACCTACATCATTTTACATCACCTTTCTTCTAATTTAATGCGTTTGCAACCTACATAATATATTACACCTTTCAATTTTGTTAGATTTAAGTCGTACCTAGTTTTAACTTTTAATATGCAATTGTTTACTGTCCCAAATAAAATAAAAATAAAAAATAAAAATAAAATAAAAATTTACAACTATGTGTGATTGAATTTTATTTCTTTTGTACCACGCAATCTTCTTCCTGTCCTTATCCCACGCTATGTGGGGTCGTCACAACATGTATTGTCTTCTTCTTCCACTCGCTTCTGTCATCCGTCAGTGTCCACCCCTTTTACATAATCCGTCCACCTTTTCTTTGGTCTTCCTCTACTCTTTTTTTTTTCCACATGCATATTTAACATTCTTCTAGTGATATGATTATTATCTTTCACCGCATTACATGCTTATATACGAAGCCAGTTTATTACCCTCATCTTTTCTACCACTGGCGCTACTTTCAAACTTCCCCTTATATGTATGTTCATTCTTTTCCTTATCCACTTTTGTCACACCACACATACCTACTTCATGTTATGTCTTACTGCCATACTCATAGTCGCTTAATCGCAGCTTAATCGTTATTTAAGTTTAGTTAAAACGATACAGAGCTATATCTCTCATATAAATCTGTGTCGTTTTAAATCAATCTTAAGTAACGATTAGCGACTCTGAGTGCGGCTGTTAGTTCGGCTGAGCCTCAAGCCAACACTCCAATTTCTTTGTATCACGCAATAAGAATGATAATATTTATTTCTCATACATAAGTCACGTGGCCAACTTTCCAGAATTTAA
Source organism: Maniola hyperantus (assembly GCF_902806685.2). NCBI lineage: Eukaryota > Metazoa > Arthropoda > Insecta > Lepidoptera > Nymphalidae > Maniola > Maniola hyperantus. Next base: position 1,095,844 of record NC_048554.1, on the reverse strand, counting down.
TATTTCTATTCAACAATGTTCTTTCATACGCAGGATTACTCATGGCTTGTTTGAACAATAATAACCTTCTGTTAATGAGTAATTGATACGAAGAAGGATTACGAAGTATTGTGGATATAATTATTGTTCGCTAAACATTCTGCCTCATTCCGAAAGAGTTTATGCCGTAATCTTGCAGCTTCCTCGGACACGCATACTTGTAATGCTTTTAGATTGAGACCTCGTTCACGGAGATGCGGGCGTTGCGCGGCGCGTTTTGCGGTTATTCCGTTAGTTGAAAAGTGGAAGGCGGCGGCGCCCACAGCGATACCCGCGGCGATGCATGCAGCGGCATACGAACAACCCTAGACCACAGGCATATTTTTCGTAGAAAAATTTGTCATGGATATTGCACTCGGGGAAACACGGAAGTTATGTCGGACTCTTACCGATTAAAACCCCACGGTGTCCCACGCATCGCCTGATGGCTGGACTGCGCACCAAACTCGTTCGCACAGCCCTTGGATATAGGCTCGAAAAATTACGGAATTTCATACAAACTGTAATCCCTTTGTGGGTGAAATTTCCAAAAATCGTAAAAAAGTTCAGGAAGACATGTAGACTACAGATAGACAAGTTTCATTGGGCCGCGCCACGCTACGCTCAACGCACCGCGCAACTCTCTGTGTCTTCCTAAACAGGGCCGAAGGTGTGCCGTTTGTGCGTCTAATATATATCTTTACATAAATAGCATAATTGCTACATGGTTTACCTTATCTTTATAATACCCGTTAACCAGTTTTTACACCGCGAGTGTGTGAGGAATTTGTTTCTCCGATGAACTCAGTAGATTTAAGTTGGAGCAGTTTTTAAGTCTGTTTATAATATCTATAATGATTCGGTCTCGCAATTTTTACATGAATAACACACAAAATAACAGACTAATTATTAAAAAAATATTATATAATAGTAGATACTTATCAGCCAGTGCCCGTAAGTCGTGTCTTCGTCCGCGTAGATTTAGGTTTTTAAAAAATTCTGTGGGAATTTTAATACTCCAGGATACAATGTATTCAATGACATTCACGTCTTTAACCACAAAAATAAGTCCGTTGTTCCGTTGCGGTGTGATTGATGGATAAACTAACAAACAAGCTTTCGAATTTATGGATAGGATATGTGATCATGTGTCCATACGCGCAGGCACGTCTCTTTAGTCGTGTTTTTCCTCCGTGCCTCTAAAAAGTTTATCATCTACATCGCACACGAGCGGAATGGATTCCGTGACTTTACGTGGAAATTATTTATTTTAGAATTGGTCGTTAACCGCAGAAGCGGTTTCGTTCCCACATGACCCCGTTTCGCGGCGTGAGATAATCGCGAGCGCTGGTATCCAAGCACGTACCAGCTTCAGGCAGCCAACTTATTAGTCGCGCAACTGCCTCGTTAGTCTTGTACCTGGGGAACTAGGACTAGGACATCATAAGGCCTGACCAGTCCCCCGATTGTGTAAGAAAAACGTATTCATCGTTATCGTAATCCTCCACAAAATCTGGCCTTTGATTGGCTGTGAAAACATGTAAACAGCGAATCAACCAATCAAAGGACAGAATTTTTTGACGATTACAATAACGATGCATACGTTTTTCTTACACAATCGGGGGCAGGAAGGATTCGAGTCCCAGGTCGGACCAAAAAGCTATTGGATTTTTCTGTCAAGAAATTCTCAATAACACCGCCAACTCCGAAAGCCTGCGTCGAAAAGCAGCATAGAGTCGTTGGACTTGATCTCATTCTGGCTGTTCCATCGAACTAGAGAGGCTTGCGAGACAATTTCTTTTCGATCGTTTCGAATCGCCATCGCATCGGACTATGAGAGACTTGCATCCGATCCGAGTCCGTGAAAATATTATGTTCCTTTTTGTTTTATATGGTAGCTTATGACATAATAATAATATGTCGTAGGTAGATATCTTTTATATCCATATTTTCATAGATTCGGATCGGATGAGTGCGTGATCGCTGTGAGGGTATACTTACCGCAGGGGAATTTGCACAACGCTTGTGGTAGTTGGTCAGTTACCGTTGATTGGGTGCCGGTGCTGAAATTCGGTAATAACTAATCATCATCATCATCATCGTGATAAACCTATCGCCGGCGGACTTTACCTGGATATTATTTATTCTAGAAGGGATCGTTAAGTGTAGAACCAATTTCGTTCCCAGATGACCCCGTTCCGGCCGTGAGATAATCTTGCACGGCAGTGTCCACGCACGTAGGTACCAGCTAGGCAGTCAGCTCCTTATTAGTCGCGCTACATTTTTTTCCACCTTCGTCCACTGAGAGTTGAGACGTCGCATCGGATCAAGCACGTATATGCACAGAGATATCAACACTAGAGGACTAAATTTCACGCAATTAACCTTCAAAAAATCGCTCCGTCAGAAAAAAATTAAAGTACTTATTCCTTTCACTCATCGTCGTATTTCTCATTGCTGTCGGTCGCGACCCCTTTCATTTCATCATGTAGTTTTCCTGTAATAATTGTGGTTATTCAAGTCTATTTTAATTTTTTTTTGAAATTTTTTCAATTAAGTTCTAAACGTATTTATCTATTTTATCTTGTTTAGCTATTGTAATCTGTCTCATTTGGACAGTGATTAATGATTATTTTAAAATACGGATCACAAGCATGTTAACGCCAATTCGCTTAATGCCAAAAAGCTCGACAGTCAGATGGAGGCGGTTTTGTGGGACTTTACAACCTCTAGTGAATGGCAACTCTCAGCGCATATGCATCATTGGAAATGTTTACTGAGAACTGTGTGCAAACCTCTTTGAATTTGTTTAAGTTTTCCGCTCAGTATGGAGTCACGTAGCTCTATCGTTTTTCTTTACTCTCAAGTCAACTGTGTTGGATACATCCTCGTGCAAGAAAAAAGGTTGGTTTATAAACCTTGGTAGATCTAGGTAGGTACAATGAGTACAATGACACCATTTCTCGCATGTATAAATAAATAATTATAACATGTTCTTTGAATAAACGAAGATTACATTTTTCTGCATTTACTTATTCTAAATTTACTCTTACTTGTACCAAATATTATACTTTAGACATGTAGACTTATTCATTTGACTATGTTTATACAGTAGTAGGTAGAAATTAGAAAGAGACACATTCAATTTTAGTGATTTTATTTTTGCATATCATAGCAATAGCAATTCATTCGAAACTAACGGAATACGAATAATGCTTCTCATAGAGAGTAAAGACACCTTAAAATTTAATTGCTGCGCAGCGGTGGCAGGCCCCCCTCTGGGTGGACAGACGACATCAAACGATTCGTACGGAGCTGCTGGATTCAGTCGGTGCAATACCGTGGCATGTGAACAAGAGACCTATGTCCAGCGGTGGACGTCTATATAGACAGTGATGATGAAAGTTTAATTGACGGGCCTTTTGTCCATACAACACCCGAGGGTCTAAATACCCTCATATTAATATCATTAATTTAAAGTGCCCTCTAGAACTTTGCTTGAATTGGGCATGTTCTATGTATAAGTCCTGCAAATTGCGGGTGGCCGTCATTTTAGTGTCGTCAGCACTAGACTGAAGTTTCGAGCTGATGGCATATTTTTATTTCGGCTGACGTCAAAATGACGTCATTTCGATGTTTATGAGACATGGTTCCAGCGCAATAGTAATTTGCGGGACTTATATTACAGACATTTTATTAAATTCCCGGTAAACTAAAGTATGACCATTCACGTATCTTAAACGAGAGTATCTACCTTATATCAAAGCACAAATCCGTGTGCGCTATCTCATTTCAATCTCTCTTTCCTTTTTTTGGGATGATTTGAATTTAAATTACTCGAAACTCGTATCCACTTATACAAGAACCCGCCTCGCCGTACTCTTGCGCCATAAACGTCAAGCGTGAGCGTTACTGAGATTTATGCTCGCGTTTACGTCTTGCAAAGGGACCAACAAAACCTAAGGCTCCGGCGCCAGTGAGCTGCCAAAGGACTTTTAAACAGGCTTAGTTTTTTACCATAGCCGGGTCTATGTGGGCTAACGTAATGGTCAATTTGTTACGTCGCACGTCAAGTATTCATGTCCTCTTTAATATTGTTTAGATTTTTAACTGGTTTAAAAAAGTTCGTGTTAAATATTTCAACTTTTCAGTCAAATCTGAACGTCTCCCCGCCTCATACCATGATTGCAATCTCAACCTGTCGCGGACTGTAGATTGTATAGGACACGTATAGAATAAAAACAATGTAGCACTTTCCATATTTCGTGGTACAATAAGTTAGTCAATGTCAGTGTCGATCGGGTAACATATTACTTACCGTCATTCGCCAGTCGCTACGCACTACGCGGATAATTTTTTTAAATTATTCCGCCGCACGTCAATGATTTAAACGACTTTAAATTAAAGCGATAAATTATAAAGCGGCCGTTTTAGGTATGCTATAAAGGCTGATATGGAGGCCCGGAAGCGTGGTACCCTCGCAAATCGGTCCGGTGCTAGGCCGGTGCCCATAGTGCCCCTTATGAATTATCCAAGTGCTGTGTCGCCGCCGTCCGCGCGGCGCCTGCGCAGCTCTAGCGAATGCAACTGTAAACACGGCCAGAGATAATGAGTGTTTGTTCACTCTAGTCTAGTGCCTCTCATCTGTCATTTTGCTACTTAAACTTATAAGAGCTTATCTGGTAAGATTTTTCCGGCTGAAAAATTGTGCACAGGCGTCACATAAATAGGAGCTTTACGTCTAGTCTCTACATAGTATATAGTAAAGTCGCTTCTCGCTGTCTGTATGTATGAACGCGTAGATCTTTTAAATTACGCAACGGATTTTAATGCGGTTTTCATCAATAGACAGAGTGATTCAAGAGGGAGGTTTATAGGTAGGTATAGTTCATTATTGGTTTGTGCTAATTGGTTGAAATATTATCTGTCCCGGCTTACTCACGTGTGTAGTCGACGTTAGCCCGACTAGTTTTGAACCCATACGGGGTCCTTTTTAAAAACTCCCTTGAAAAAGGACCCCGTATGGGTTCGAAACTAGTCGGGCTAACGTCGACTACACACGTGAGTAAAGCCGGGACAGATAATATTTAGAATGGAAATCACTCACGGTAGTTTAAACGCTAAAATGGTTGAAATATGACGATATTTGAACAAAATGTTGGAAGAAATCAAGCTTCCATCGAAAATTAACAAATACTTATTATGCGAAAAAAGTAAAACAAAAATGCATTGCACCCATGCGAAGCCGGGGCGGGTCGCTAGTTATGGATAAAGAAGGGCTTAAGAAAAAGATAGCTTTTACGAACTTTGTATTACGACAGTTGAGTCTCAGAGTCTCAATAGCTCAACGGTTAAAGAAGCGGGCCGAAATCAGAAAGATCGGCGGTTCAAATCCCACTCGTTGCACTATTGTTGTATTTACTCCTAGCACAAGCCTTTCGCTTAGTTGGAGGGGAGAGGGGAATATTAGTCATCCATACTAACATTATAAATGCGAAAGTGTGTCTGTCTGTCTGCTAGCTTTTCACGGCTCAACCTTTCAACCGATTTTGACGAAATTTGGTACAGAGATAGATTGCGTCCCGGGGAAGGACATGGGCTACTTTTTATCCCGGAAAATCAAAGAGTTCCCCCGGGATTTTTAAAAATCCTAATTCCACGCAGACGAAGTCGCGGGTATCAGCTAGTGATAAATATTTCTAAAAACAAAAATTACGATGACTATAATGCACGACATGTTAAAATGGCAATCGGGGAGGAAACGCCCCGCACACCCGCACAGCCGCACCCTTAGCCCGGTGCGGGCGAGCGCGTGTGATCTGCGGGGCGTCCCCGTGCCTCATACCCCGATTGCCATCTCGACCTGTCGCGTAAGGTATATTCGGTAGTTCAGGAGATGCTTTTGAGAGGTTCAATAGGCCCACAAAACAGAAGGTTAGAGATTGTAATTAAATTCTGTTTTATATTCGTTTAAATGATTAAAACGCTGATGAAATGAAATGATGATGAGTAATCATTATCATCATCATGATCAACCCATCGCCGGCTCACCACAGAGCACGGGTCTCCTCTCAGAGCGAGAAGGGTTTGGCCATAGTCTACCACGCTGGCAATGTGCGGATTGGTAGACTTCACACACCTTTGAGAACATTATGGAGAACTCTCAGGTATGCAGCTTTTCTCACGATGTTTTCCTTAAATCAAGTGATATTTAATTACTTAAAACGCACATAACTCCGAAAAGTTAGAGGTGCGTGCCCGGGATCGAACCCCCGACCTCCGATCAGAAGGCGGACGTCCTAGCCACTAGACTATCACACAAACGTTTACTACGTTAGATTTTTTTTTTAAATTCAGATACAAGTTAGCCCTTGACTGCAATCTCACCTGGTGGTAAGTGATGATGCAGTCTAAGATGATAGCGGGCTAACCTGGAAGGGGTATGGCAGTTTTTATTAAACCCATACCACTTTGGTTTCTACACGGTATCGTACCGGAACGCTAAATCGCTTGGCGGCACGGCTTTGCCGGTAGGGTGGTAACTAGCCACGGCCGAAGCCTCCCACCAGACCAGACCAGAAATTTAGGAATTATAAAATTCCAAACCTCTGCCAGGAATCGAACCCGGGACCTCCCACTATTAAGACCACAGCGCTCACCACTGCGCCAGGGAGGTCGTCAAAAGATTTATTCATAATTTAGTTATAATTCTGTACGAATTTAATTTGCTAGATTATCTAGATTGATGGTTGGTCTAATAAATTAGGGCTAAACGCTAAAGTGGGCACGAAGTAGGTAGTTAAAATTCTATCCACATAAATCCATTTGCGAGTTAATTACTACCAGTTAAGGTATGCCTGGGTATGTACTGTTCCATTTAGATTACACATACATATTATTATTTAAATGCTACATTTTTAGCCTTTCCGAAGACGAAAACAAGATAATTTTGTTGTATAAAAAATAATCAGTACCCTTATTATAAATGCGAAAGTCTGTTTGTTTGTTGGTTTGTCCTTCAATCACGTCGCGACAGTGCAACGGATTGACGTAATTTTTTGCATGGGTATAGATATAGACCTGGAGAGTGACATAGGCTACTTTTTATCCCAGGAAATCAATGAGTTTCAACGGGATTTTAAAAAACCTAAAACCACGCGTACGAAGTCGCGGGCATCAGCTAGTTAGAATAGAATAGAATAGAATAGAATAGAAATCCATTTTTTGGTTGATCCAACACACGATAAACACAAACACAAATATTTACAAAAAAAGTTAGGTATAAATGCGAAAGTGTTTCTGTCTGTCTGTCTGCAAGTTTTTCATGGCGTTCCTTTTAACCGATTTTGAAGGGTATACAGTTAGTTTACACAGGCTATGGTCCCGGAAAATTTAAGGATTCCATCGGAGGATCCAATGGATTTTTAGAAAACCTAAATCGTCTACCTACTTGATGCAGAGATAGATTGCATCCCGGAGGCAGATATAGGATACTTTTTATCCCAGAAAATCGAATCATTAGCTAGTTTCTTATAAAATAAAATCTTTAGAAAAGTACATTATATCTAATTATTACAAGATGATAATAGTTTAATAAATATGGTCATATATTTTTTCTTATAAAGAGACATGAAGGGCAAATGAAACGTTAACTTATTAACTAATTGTTCAATCACCGTAAAACATCGTCTGGAAACATCGAGAGAAAAACTATGATGTAAACCAGTCTTTGTTCACGACTCATTGGGTACTACCCTGTAGGTACTTTTCGGATCACTGCACATATGGGGTTCATAGAATTTTGAGTCTTATGAGTGTGGAATTGAGGTGAAACTTCTTCATCATCTGGTGGCATCTTCAATTTGAAGTTTGGCGGTCAGTATGTGAAAAGCAATCTATATAATTATATTGTAAAAGGAAAAGCTAACTGACTGACTGACTAATCTATCAACGCACAGCTCAAACTTTTGGACGAATTGGGCTGAAATTTGGCATGCAGAAAGCTATTTTGACGTTAACAATTTAACATCCGCTAAGATTTTTTTTTTGAAAATTCAACCCCTAAACGGGTTTTATTAGGGGATTAAAGTTTGTGTAGTATTAAGGGAATACCTAAGCCAGAACCTATCTAAATAGGCATCTTCTAGGCAAGCGCGCTCCGTCCTAGGCTGCATCATCACTTGTCACTAGGTCTGATTGCAGCCAAGCGCTAGTCTAATCTTTTACCATCTTTCGCATAATCATCATCATGAGAAACCCATCGCTGGCTCACAGCTGAGCACGGGTTTCCTCTCAGAATGAGAAGGGCATATAAGACCATATAGCCTGGTCTGCCACTATGGTCCAGTGCAGATTGGCATACTTCACACACTTTTGAGAACATTATGGAAAACTCTCAGGCATGCAGGTTTCATCACATGTTTTCCTTCACCGTTCAAGCAAGTTTTTTTTTATTCATTATAGGCGCACGCTTGACCACGATCACACCTGATGAGAAGTGATGATGTGGCCTAAGATGGGACGCGTTTGCCTAGAAGGTGCCTATTCATTCTTGTTTTAAAGATACCCGGATTATGATTGGCAGGAAACACTGATCTAGGCTATGTGCGTAATTTTAATTGTTAAAATTAAAACGCACATAGCTCCGAAAAGTTACAGGTATCGAACCCCCGACCTCCCGAATAGAAGGCTGACGTCTTAACCACTAAGCTCATCACCGCTTTAAAGCTTATATGGTAAGATTTTCGTCATAAACAACAAGAAGGCATATCAAAGATCTCATCTTGTCATCCGTACAGAAGCAATGTTACCGTAAACGGCTTGTATACAGCATGCAGGCCGGTTCTGCAGTAATTGTTCCTCGTAACAATGTCGCTTACGGCCATTACGTGACGCCGGGCTGCCGCGCCGTCAGGTGGACCATGCGACAGTTTATAGACTATCCCTCTAACAAATAAACCTGGAATAGCGGTGGAATAGGTATACTCTGTTTTGTCTTTCTCCGTCATCAGTAATTTGATATTTGAAGGAAAAAGACAAAACAGAGTAAAACTATTCCACCGCTATTCCAGGTTTATTTGTTAGAGGGTTTAAGTATTACCTTGGACTTCGACAGACTTCTCAAAAATATACTGAAAAATTGAATCAATCAAAAATGCCTTTACCATCTGCTGTCTGGTGCACTTCGACCGCCCGCTGTGCCAGATCTTTTTTCCACTCACATGCAAACTTTTTGTTCTTTTGTTTGTTTGTTTATCTATCCTTCCTTCACTCCCTAACGAAAACAACCAATCGACTTGATTTTTGGCATAGAGATAGTTGAAAGGACGGAGAGTAGCATAGGTTACTTTTTATCCCGGAAAATCGAAGAGTTCCCACAGGATTTTTAGAAACCTAAATCCACGCGGATGAAGACGCGGGCATCAGCTAGTGTACTATATTTTATGTAACAAAGCCTGTTGTTGGTACTGGTCGACGGTCGTCCTTATATGGATTACGACCAAGCAAGGGCATAAGCATAAATGCATCGCATTTTTATGAACTGGTTATGGCTCTGTGACAAGTTTAAATAAGAGTACGTAGAAAATGTATCATAATAACATGGAGAAGAAACTTTTTCAAGGGTTCCGTACCTCAAAAGATGAACAGCGTGGTATATTCCCCATAAAATATGATTTGCTCGAAGCGACAGTATAAGCACAGCGACGAGAGTTTTACAGCAAAACACCATGTAATATCCCGAACTCTGTCTTTACAACATATTTGTCTCTCTCGATGGCAGAATGCGAGCGTGTTCACGAAATAAATAGCGTTTTAACGCGTTTTTCGCTCGTATATATTTTAATACCGCCCAGATTCAGATTTAGATGCTCGTAAAAAGGTCTATTTTTCAGCCTCGCCCTCATTTTTATTTCTTGTCCAGACTTTATTGCAGTCCTAATGGTGATCTCTCTGAATATATTACATAACTGTGTCATATTTTTGATTGGAATTCTTGAAAAATAACGACGATTCCAAGCTTACTCCAAGACACGTTTCAGACAAATCATACTATGGTAAAGAAAGCAATATGTTTGTCTAAAGGTATGATTCCGAACCACGCTGCACGCAGCAGCATATAAGCTTATAGAGATTGTATGGGGACCAGTAGTGCCGCGACAGCACTGTTGCGGCAGCACTGCTGCGTGCAGCTTGGTTTGGAATCATACCTTAACAATCCTCAATCAAGAAAAGGTGACTGACTGACTGATCTATCAACGCACAGCTTAAAGTATTGGGTGTATCGTGCTGAAATTTGGCATGCAGATAGCTATTATAAAATGAAATAAAATAAAAATCTTTTTGTTCGTATAAACTTTTACAAGTACTTACGAATAGTCGGATGCATCTACCACTGGTTCGGAATGCCTTTCCTACCGAGAAGAACCAGCCCTATTCAATCCCTAAAGGGGTAAAGTTTTTGTAATCCACGCGGATGAAGTCGCGGGCATAAGCTAGTAATTAATATGATGGCAGTGAAACACCAGCCTGTATTTCGAAAATAGCCTGTGAGTTTTCAAAAAAATTTTTTTTTTAAATCTTGTTAGAACGGCAGTGCCACTTACACTAACTAGATGATTAATAATAAATTTAAATACAAATAAAGGTACAAGACTTATACGCGTTGAATATATAACTGAAATGTGTATAGTGTGTAAATTGTTATTAGTAACACAGCAAATAGACGTTGACATGTTTAAGGAAACATGAACTTTCATCTTGTGAGGAAACCCGTCCCTTTGATGTCCCGCCCTACAGCGTCTACAGCCCACAGCGTACGCGGATACGCGGCGCTGACGCTGAGTTTGTGCTATTGTCTGTCTGTTTATTGCCTTTATTGTGACTTTCATTACATACATAGCCGACTTCAATGGTTGTGCAACTTGCCGCGTGGTGTATCTATAGTACGCGACAGGTCGAGGTGGCAATCGGGGTGGGAACGCCCCGCACTCCCGCACAGCACCCACGCTAACTGGATAGCGCGGGATTGTGCGGTTATGCGTCCCCCCGCCTCATACCCCGATTGCCATCTCGATCTGTCGCGTATTATATGCACGTTGTTCTTCTGAGGTTTAGGCTGAAATCTTTAGAGCTTTGCTCAGACTTAAGACAGAATTAAAAAGACAGATTTATGTAGAGATCATTGACTTATATGTGCCTGTATTTATCATCATCATGACCATCCATCACCGGCTCACTACAGAGTACGCGTCTCCTCTCAGGATAAGAAGAAGTTTGGCCATAGTCTACCACGATTGGCAGTGCAAATGTTCTTAATTTCTTAGCAGCTTAACGCTTAGATGGTTCGGACCAATTCTTGACAACAATACTAGCCATGATTTGAAGAACCCAAGTATACTATAGTAACTTTAGTTATGACTTGAGTTAATTAATAAAAGTAAACTTTCTTTGTCGTCGTCTAAGAGGTTTTCTATCCTGCTATTATCTAATCTAAATTATCTAAGAAATTTCTAATATGGCATTGTTTGTTCCAGGTATGTACCTACTCGCATGTCCATCTTCTGTTCACCGAGAAAATACAGCAGGTTTGACTGTGTGTCCATAATTCTGTGTTTGCAGATCTTCGTCTTTCATACACTGGTTTCTATGCGATGTAGTTGACCGCGACGGTCAAAAAAGTAACAAAATACTTAACGTCTGTGTTTGTTAAAGAGAGAGTCCACCATCATGCAAGGGAAGCTCGCTTTCTTTGGACATTTACAGAGAGGAGCCCAATTCTTATTCCCAAGATTGGTGTGGGAAGGAAGAATTTGAAGGCAAAAGGGCTCCAGGTCGCCAAAGGCGTAAATGTTTGGACGATAAGGGAGTGAACTAGCCACTTACTTACCCAAAGTTAAAGGAGGCGGCTTTAGGTAGAGAAGCTTTTCGTATGATGACCGCAAAACTTCGTTTTGAAGAAAGCACTTGATGTTGATGATGTCTTTGAGATGTATCAGTACCCTTATTATAAATGCGAAAGTGTGTTTCTTTGTTGGTTTGTTCTTCAATCACGTCGCAACGGTGCAACGGATTGACGTAATTTTTTGCATGGGTTTAGATAAAGACCTGGAGAGTGACATGGCTACTTTTTATCCCGGAAAATCGAAGAGTTTCTACGGGATTTTTGATAACCTAATTCCACGCGGACGAAGTCGCGGGCATCAGCTAGTTTATAATAAGGGTACTGATAAATTGAAGAGTTTTGACATAAGTACCCAATGAATGAATGCCACTTATTATCTCGTTGATGTAATTGGAAAGTCTCTCCAGGCGTGTAATAATTTCAACTTATTTAAAGACTAATTAAAAGTACATCTAATTGAACGGCGTGGGCGTATTTGATTGCTGGAATTGCCTCTTGCCGTTTCTCCAAGCAATGGTCAGATACAACGCGTTACTGCAGCGACTTGTCATGCGACCACAACAATGCGACCACTAAAAGTTGTCATACAAGGAAGTGTTTAAATCATGTCATGTTGCAGCAGAGATGTATCGTGGCGCACGTCATTCACAGCGATCGCGTGCAGCGTTACGTTGAACAATGTTTTATACTAGTGACAAATCCAGCAAAATTGCTGGTACGTTATTGAGGAGGCCATATCTGTGCGGACAAGATGGAACGATAGATGGAAATCCAGCGCGAATTTTGCTAGATTTGTCACTGGCCTAATTCATATTATCCCTTGTTCATTATATTCTTATTATAACATTCATATTCATATTATAACTTCCGCGTCGTAGAATGTGTTGTTTTCAAGTAAACGTTAACTATGCGTAAATTTGTCATTCACCAATCCGTTTATATCTACTAAATGATAGATATAATCTTTAATGAGAACATTGAAAACAGTTCGAAAGTCACACTAGAACTTCTGTGGTGCTTTAGTTGTGATGCGTCGCTGCAGCAACGCGTTGTGTTTGACCAGGACTCAATCTACGTATGCAGTGATTACTATTGTAATGACACTCACTGGATAAAGTATTTTTTAATTGGCCTAGAGGACACATTTGAATTTGAAATCACTTGTTTAATTGCGCGACGATTGTTAATTAATTTATTTTATGCTTATTTTATTATTGTAATTAATTAGATTTAGCTGCCGGTTGGTTTTGAGCCGTGCTATCGTGTGAGACTGGCATTTCCAAGTATTCTATGACTTGTGTACTTGTATAAGCCCCGTAAATTGCTATTGCGCTGGAACCATCTCATTATCATCGAAATATATTTAAGTAAAATTATACCATCAGCTCGAAACTTCAGTCTAGTGCTGACGTCACTAAAATGGCGGCCACGCGCATTAGCAATTTGTGGGACTTATAACAGGGTCAGGATTATGTTAGTGTACCTATTACGTTCTAAAGACCTGGGCGCGTTTGGAACCCTCGTAGCTTTAGTTTTAAGTTTGCGTAATAATTATCACCACTATATATCTTACAAATCTAACACCATACTAGACAATCAATACGAGTAATTTATTACCTATTTTGAATAAATCATTTGACTTTGACTTTGACTTTGACTTTAAAAAGAAAATAGCAAACCGTGGAGGATTTGTAGATTTTATGACAAAGTTGCGTGGAAGCAACCGGCTGTGTTTTCAGTTGCGCACAATGTGGTGTAGTTGTACTTATTGTAGCCTGTGTAACTTTAAAGCTACACATTTTTACAGAAATTTAGCACTAGATTGCTATAGTATCGCACGGTCTGTCGGGAGGTACGTAGGCTAGCTAATTAGCAGGGTGCACGTAGCTTACGGAAACCAGGTCGCGTACAACTGCCGATTGTCTGTGATGCCTCCCACGGCTCGCGGCCGCAAGCGCTAGCCGGCGGAATTACAAATGCGCTACTGTACTGCGCCATTGTGGTTTGCCACCTTGTGCTTTGTTGAGCCGTTATTTACGGGAACTATGGGGTTATTTTAGAGAGTAAAAGTGGACAGGGAAGCACTGATCTCTATGAGAAATCTCTACCAGTGACCCTTGGCAGTGCAAGAGCTAGGAAAGGGAGTAGAATAGGTACAAGAAGAAGAAGAAGGAAAAAGTTATTATGGGAAAAGAGCGTGTTGACATATTATGAATCCGAGACATGGTCGCTAACTATGGGCCTCATAAGAAAGCTCAGAGTACTCAGCGAGCGATGTAGAAAGAGAGCTATGCTTGGAATTTCTCTATGTGGTCAAATCAGAAACGAGTAGATCCGTAGTCTAAACCAGAGTAACCGACGTAGCTCAACGGGTAGCGAAGTTGAAATGGCAATGGGTAGGGCACATAGTTCGAGACGATAGACGTCGGGATCCCAAGGGCACCGGAAAGCGCAGCGTTGGAAGACGTCCCTCTAGAGTCTAAGTAGACAGATGACATCAAAGAAATCGCAGGAAGCCGCTGGATTCAGGCGGCGCAAGTCTGGCGTGTGGAAGTACTTACTACTTAAGTACAAGAGACCTATGTCCATTAACAATGATGGGGTTTTTGGGGAAAAAACTAATGACCGTCTAAATTTTTAGCAACTAACATGGCTATGGAACCATGGGTGTTCTGACCAGTTTTCTGTAAACAAATTTTGCTAAAATTTTTATTTACAATCTAGCACGCGCTAGTATCATCAGATATAATCTTTGAGCGCAGTTCTCACCTACATTCAAGACAAAGTTCAAACACGATGATTTATGTTCATATTTAGGATGTCCCTTATCTCAAGCTATTTGCATTTCCCAATATAGCCAAAAACCAAGGTAGTGGCGATTCGGCGAGCTCAAAGGTATTATTTTGAATGCCAGCTATTGGTGTTGGCAGGTCAACATAGGTCACCCATTCAAGATTGGGCAGATGTGTCAGATTGCAGCCCAAAGGCTTTTTATTAACAACGGATTTATTGATTGTGTCTAAAACCTCTATCATTTACCTACTATATCTACTTCTCAAGATCATTATCACAAAATTATATTCGCAACCCATCGCCGGTACACTACTGACTCTGGGTCTCCTCTCACAATGTGAACGGTTGAGATCATACTTCCACCAATTTGGCCAAGAGCGGATTGGCAGACCACATCTTTTGATAACTTTGGAGAACTCTCAGACGAGCAAGTTTTCTCTCGACATTTTTCTTCACCGTTAAACCACCTAATATCCCGGCTCAAGTAATGTTTGTATACGCCTGATAAATTAATAAACTTCTGGTTTATGGTAATGGAAAACTGACATTAATCTTCGTGATAAATCGCTCTTGTGCTAACAAGTTTGGGGAGTTCACTCCCAACTGCCGAGGACTTGCGGTAATGTGATAAAGGATCAACCCCCTCCATTACTGAGATGAGTGATGATCTGCGAATTGTTGTTAGTATAAGATTTAATATATTATCAAACTAGATCATACCCCCGATTGATAGTCTATGTATTCAGGGTATAAGCCAGCTCTATTCCTTTCAGCCAAATCGGTCCAGTAGTTTTTGTGTGACAGAGTAACAGAGACACACACACACACACACACGCACGCACGCACACAAGCAAACAAACAAGCTTTCGCCTTTATAATTTTTTTAAATTTAAATCTTTATTTAAAGATCTTAGTCACTTATGCAACTACGTCGCTTTGTAAAGGTTACAAAATTTAGTGTGATTGCGACAAACTTTATTGTCATGAGTATTTATTGTTCTATGGTTGTTACATGATTTAACCAACAGTAGCATAGCTGAAGGAATTAACAAGCTGGAGTGGATACCGCGTACCAGCAAGCGTAGTTTGGGACGACTTCCAATCCGCTGGACTGACGAACTTAAGAAATTAGTAGGAGGTGGGTGGATGAGGAAGGTGGAGGACCATGTATGGTGGCACGCTGTCGGAAAGATTTATGTCCAGCAGTGGACGCAAACAGGCTGATTGACTGATTGAGAGAGACTGTCAACTATCTGTCAATTAGAGCCTCAATAGCTCAACCGGTATAGGAGTGGACTAAAAACCGAAAGGTCGACGGTTCAAACCCCGCCCGTTGCACTATTGTCGTACCTACTCCTAGCACAAGCCTGACGCTTAATTGGAGAGGAAAGGGGAATATTAGTCATTTAACATGGCTAATATTCTTAAAAAAAAAGAGGCGATTGCGATCGTCACACAACTAATACGGATGTGTAGTTATTTCTATCGTCTACAATATAAATATTCCGATGTCAGCAGTAAGCGGGCGCTTCGTCACACTTAATCTGTCGGTAGTTAGCAAATTGCACTTCTTGTCTCGGACACTTTCTTGATTGTGATCTATACGTCTCTGATGCCAACGTAATTTGTTAACAGTTATTTTTCAATATTGGTTTTAGGTTTTAATGATCCCTAAACTTCTTATCTTCTGTATATATAAAAGAAAAAGCTGACTGACTGACTCACTGATCTGTTAACGCACAGCTCAAACTAGGGGACGGATCGGGCTGAAATTTAGCATGCACATAGCGTTTATGAAGTAGACATCCGTTAAGAAAGGATTTTTGATAGTACAACGCCTAAGGGGGTAAAATAGGGATTTGAAATTTGTGTAGTCCACGCGGACGTAGTCGCGAACATAAGCTAGTAAAAATATATGAGTACATAACTAATTAATATGAAAATAATAATTTGTTACTTGTTCACATCTTCTGTTTAATAGACTGCGTTGCCGGCTAAAATAATTTAAACACTACGATTACCTACGATTGATGTGATATTACCCTAAATTTTCAAATATACACAGTTTACTCGTACTTTATAGAACAACTACCTACTACAAATTATGTTAACTGAGCAATCCGCTCACACCCTTCTAAAGCGCACTTATCCATACAATCCATCGGAACGGAATTATGCTAAAACCTACAAAGTAGTTGCAATATCGCCAATATCTTGCACCTGGTCCGTTTCGTATTATATGACCGCATTAATATTAATTTTGCATTAAAACAGATCCTGTTATCTGCAATTCCCACCCACAAATCATGTATTATATGACATTTTATATGCACTTTAAAGTTGGAAAAATATTCAATTTGTAAAAGGTTAGCCGTTAGTATTTACTTATTACAACGTTAAAGAATTTCCTGGCTTTTAAAACCTACTCTACTGGATCAATATATTACCTGGTTTCTAAGTTAACCTTTGCCAATGGGTGTGAGGAAAACATGCGTGATTTTTGAATTTCGTTACCACAAATGTATATTGGCTGAATAATTGATATTGTGGCTAATTCTACTGTAGGTCGACATCTCTAAATGTTGAATATCTATTTTCATATTACTCGTTGCAGTAAAGATAGCACCGGTTTAGGCCTATTACGCACAGTCGACTAGTGGGCCGCTGGGCGACTAGTCGACCGTGCGTAATGGGTATAGTTTGGATCTGTCAATTTAGTTTAATTTAGAAATACGATTTCTTATAATACTTGCTTACAATGCCTGATGCAAATCAGTGATATATGTTTAGGTAGATAAGTTTAGAAAGATGCTATTTTAGTACGAAAAAAAGCAACCGTGAGAATTTAGAATCGCAAAAGAGCGCTAGTAAAAAAGCTAGTAGATAGATAGTAGATACCTACTCATCATCACAAAAATATTATAATCCTGTGATTTAGGAAACCATAATTCATCTGATTTCATTTTTCTAATCACACAAATTTTGCAGAGATACCACAGAAACCGCCAAAATTATTGTGAAATGATATAAATTGACGATGATATATGATTTCCTAATGCTATTATATGCGTTTAGTTGAACATTTCCTTCTTGATTCGACGTGTAAGATGGCCGCCCGTGGGAACTGTCGAATTGAGTATAAATAAGATGCTCATTCGCAGATTATAACTGTCCAGTGGCGGTTTGACAGCCCCGAATCAGACTCAGGTGCTCAGGGTTGCCACCGCACCTAATCTATATCTATGTAAGGCTAATTAAACTAAACTTTACAGGTCTAACCGCGGTACTCAGAGTCGCTAATCGTTACTTAAGATTGAGTTTAAACGAGACAGATTTATGTGAGAGATATAGCTCTGTCTCGTTTTAACTAAACTTTAGTAACGATTAAGCGACTCTGAGTACGGCTGTAAATCTAGTGAAGCATTATCTAAATATTTAAATATTAAGTTATATCTTTAGTTCTACCCATGCAAAAATCACGTGGGCCCATTGTTTCGCTGCGACGTGATTAAAGGACAAACCAATAAACCCACAAACAAGCACGCTTTCGTATTTATAATATGGGTAGGGATAATAATTATAAGTGTACAGAGTTATCAGCCTGTGTATAGGTCTTTCCTAAAGAGCGCCACTACACCCTCGGCGTGATTACGTAAAACGTTGCAGTAGTGACAGCATCGCGACAGCAGTAGCAATGCGACAGTTTATTTGCTGTCTCTCTTTTTCTTCTTAATTTGCTTTGTGGCTCTTACTGTCTCTTTCTAGCCGGACGTTTGACAGCAATGATCGCGAGATTTCCGCCTGTCGCGAGATACGTAATCCCGCCGGTCCCCAGTCTTCCTCATCCAGCCACTTCCCGCCAGCCTCTTTTTACCGTCGCTCGATCCATCGTACTGGAGCGTACAGTGTTATAATGTTAAAAAATCTTGCAAAAACAGCTGGCAACCCTATTCGCGATGCTAACAAGTGAATCGGTGGCGAGTGTCGGTTAATTAGAGAGGTCCGTCTGATGTTTATTAGTTACGTGCTTCCGGTGTCGTAGCTGGTTTTAAAGAAAGCGCCGCCGTGGGCGAATGGAGAAGCACCGTGTGAGCTTTTCGTTGTGAGCTCTGTAAAGCAAATTCATATCCTATTTTTACCTACGCCATTTAAAGCAAAAATGATAATTAAATAGAAGTTTCAGTTAAAATTTTCTTCTTCCGTACCTTATCCCACGCTACCTGGGGTCGGCACAACATGTCATTTTCTTGCACTCACTTCTGTCATCCGTCAACGTACACCCTTTTTACACGCATATCCTCTTTCACGCAATTCATCTACCTTTTCTTTGGTCGTCCTCTCCTCTTTTTTAGGTTTAAAATATTAGGTATTATATAGCTGTGATAGCTTAGTGGTTAAGACGTTAGCCTCCTAGTTAGTTTCCGGTGGGGGGTTCTATCCCGGGCACGCACTTCTAACTTTTCGGAGGTAAAAATATATCACTTGCTTTAACTGTGAAAGAGAATATGTGAGTTTCTTTATTGCAGCTTAGTTTTTTAATGCCTTAACAGAATTGGATATATGAGATATCGTTAGAATCCTGAGTCCTTACACAATCCGAAGTGACACTGGCTGTAATTTTTTTGACAGAAATCAATATGGCGCCATTTTCAAACCTTGAAAAAGTCTTTAAAGTTTGTTCTAGTCAGGGCGTGTTTTTTTTTTAATTACGAGTTACGACTTATTATAGGAAGTAGTCTTGACCTTCAGCAATGAGAGATACAACCCAGATAGAGCAAGAATACCTTAATATCAGCCAATAACAAATACGTTCTACATTGTCCGTACCTGCAACATTTTACCTATACATCAACGTGTCCATTAATTAATTTGATTACACGTGACCAATTAAAACGTATCAAATAACAGGTATCGTTCACATTAACCAAGTTGCATCGCGTCAGTTACGAGCGGTGTGGGTACCTATAACCGCAGCATTCCGCCGTCAATAGCAATATTAGCCTTAATGACTGCCCGGTGTGATTAATATTAGAGAATCACGATACTTGTATGGTGTCTAATGATATGATTTTATAGAGATAAGTTTTTTTTACGATATTTCGATATTTATATGACGCAGCGGTTAAAGTGGAACGGTAGTATATAGTATTTAATAGTCGTAGATGTCGGTAGGTAGAAAATACAGCGATGACGACGACTTGGGCCACCGCACCGGTCCGGTTAGATATGTCCATATCTGCGCGTTTTATAGTTTGAATGTAGGCAAGTATTATTGTAAGTTTTCATACATAGCGGAGAGTAAGCGGCTTAGCGTAGGATATATAAGCAAAGAGAGCTTATTGGCTGCGGTATAACACCTTCATCCCTCTGTGTGCGATCTGTAGAGGATACGGATCGTGATGAGAAATCTACCCGCAATGCGTAAGCAAAATCACTAAATAGTATGAAAATGCAAGTGTTTTTTTGTACATAATATTTGTTACAAAATCAAAAAAAAAAAATGTGGTGTAGGTGTTGGAAAGAAGCAGTCCTAAGTCTACAGGTTGTAACCAGAGCGCTGGAAAAAACGAAGACAGGTGATAGTACTGATGATTACTGATATGTAACCACAAAAAAAAAACGCGAAATAATTTAAAAATCCTGTAATTTTGTAAAATTGCACGATATATTGCAAATAAAACATCTGACCAAATTTCATGATTCTAGGTCAACGGGAAGTACCCTGTAGAGGTTTCAGACAACAAAGTGATCCTATAAGGGTTCCGTTTTCCCTTTTGAGGTACGGAACCCTAAAAAGTAATCCGTACAGGTACGAGTACGTCGTTGAGCAAAAACTAGCCGCTACAATGTTTATTTAATCCGCTACGGTCCGCCGATGAGTAAGCGGACAGGTTTGACATGATTAGGCTTTACCACGGGTATCGCGTGGCGAAACACCGACCGCAGGTTTATCCTAAGTTTGAGTCTCCACACGTCAAGATTTTTGTGGACTTGGTCATTTTCAGGGTTCCGTACCTCAAAATATAGACATACCAGAAGTGAAGTTAAATATTCCACGACACTGCCACGACTTATCGAGAGTTTTACCTTTTATAGTAACCTGACAACAATATTAACTTAATTTGGCCACAGTTGCTATTGCAACCACTCAATCAAAATGGCGACCTAAACACAAAAAGCATTTAAGGGCCCCTCCCCTTAAATGCTTTTTGTGTTTAGGTCGCCATAGGAAAGGGGAATATTAGTCATTTAACATGGCTAATATTCTTTAAAAAAATGATTAAAAGCTCCCAAAAAAAGTCAGAAAAAAAAGTAAATTAACTAACTGATCGAACAAAGATAGCATAGTGAGAAATAAAAAGTTGAAGTTTTCCTACTTTCTAGTCTAGAATTTGCCTTTATAATATGGTAACCCTATTTAGCGCAGATGATTATATAGCGCTGGAGAAAGACTTATTTCTTCATTAGATGCGATTATGTCTTCGTAAATCCCGGTGACAATTTGATTCATCGTTACCGACAATTTTCTCGCGTTAGCTGGACAACTGCATTGGCAATCATCATCATCATCATGGTCAACCCATCGCCGGCTCACTACAGAGCACGGGTCTCCTCTCAGACTGAGAAGGGTTTTGGCCATAGTCTACCACGCTAGCCATGTGCAGAGACTTCACACACCTTTGAGAACATCGATCTTCTTCCGTTCTCGGAAAACGATAACAAAATTTTTGGTTTCGGGAATCGGAAAATTTTGTAAATTGGTTAGGATTGCTATATTTATCGCAGGGCACATAGTTCGTTGGGGTAACTCAAGGTGCTGGAATGGCGACCTCGCACCGGAAAACGCAGCGTTGGAAGACCCCCCACTAGGTGGACGGACGGCGCGGATTCACCGCTGGACTCAGGCGGCGGCGGAAGACCGTAGCGTGTGGAAGTCCCTACAAGAGACCTATGTCCAGCTGTGGACGTCTATCGGTTAATGATAATGATGATGATGAAATGTTTCTTTGATTTTACGTCATCCATAGCCTAATATTTGACACATCGATTGTCGATTCAGGATCAAACCGAGAGTTCCTTCACTCTGACAATACAGCCTAGGGAGGTCGTCAAAATGTTGATACCAATTCTCTCTGAGATAAAAGATAATGTTGCCACGGGTATTGTCTGTCTGTCAAAGTGTCGTGTGGCATACCAGCGAGCCTTGATTGTTATCGCTTAGACCGCGTACGACGTACGTGTTAAACGAATGGGATCAAATTGACACTCGCATTTCGTTTTATCTGCACTAACGAGTAGAACTGATTGAGGAGTTAGGTTGCTTCGTGAGAAACGGGTATAATCAGTACCCTTATTATAAATGCAAAAGTGTGTTTGTTTGTTGGTTTGTCCTTCAATCACGTCGCAACGGTGCAACAGATTGACGTGATTTTTTGCATGGGTATAGATAAAGCAACCTGTAGAGTAACATAGGCTACTTTTATCCCGGAAAATCAAAGAGTTCCCACGGGATTTTTAAAGAACCTAATTCTACGTAGACGAAGTCGCGGGCATCAGCTATTGCTATTATAATGCATACATTTTCAGAAAGGACTCGCCAATCACCGAATTAGCCTGCTTCCATATTAGACCTTATTTCTAGTGAGATCGTAGCGTAGATAGAGTAATAAAGGTAGATACCGGGGACGTTTGCTTTCTCATTCACACTAAAAAGAGAGCACAGATAAAGTTACTAATGTGATAAACAGAGACGCAGCTAACCTATTTTTTGTCCCTTATCGTGTAACTAGTTTTTTTTAACCGACTTCAAAAAAAGGAGGAGGTTCTCAATTCGTCGGAATCTTTTTTATTTTTTTTTTATTTTTTTTTTTTTTTATTTTTTATGTATGTTCCCCGATTACTCGAAAACGCCTGGACCGATTTTGAAAATTCTTTTTTTGTTTGAAAGGGTATACTTCAAAGTTGGTCCCATTTCAATTTGGTGAAGATCTGATGAACATCTTCGAAGATAGATACTGGAACTCCTCAACGGATAAGAGTAAATTGCTCGCGATCAGTGTAATAGCTTAGTAAACAGTAGATTTTTAACCAGTCATAGCATAATTCCATGGGGCCACTAAAAATTGTGAAATAAAAAATTTTTACAAAAAAAATAAAAACCGACTTCGTTACACAAACACTAAAAATTGAAAAATAATTTAATTTATTACCGATTATATTATGTATACAAGAGTTAATATAGTTCCATAACAATATTTTTTGGGGTCGGTGCCAATGAGGTGCCATTGTGGAGTCCCATAAAAATATGAAGTCTAGACGATTCGCGCAGCTAAAGCTAATTGGCACCGGCACCAAAAAGTATTGTTATGGAACTATATTAACTCTTGTATACATAATATAATCGGTAATAAATTAAATTATTTTTCAATTTTTAGTGTTTGTGTAACGAAGTCGGTTTTTATTTTTTTTGTAAAAATTTTTTTTCAAGAATACATACAACTTACATACAAGGCATGCAACTTTAGTTGCGAAACAAACTTTGAGAATTCGTGGCGTAATTGTATTTCTCATGAGTTATTTACTTGTTTTCACATAAAAAACGTTGAATACAAATATTGTTGATCGGTTAATACAAATATTGACTACTAAACAATGGTAATAATTGTCGTTTCATCGTTACGTCGTGCTATCGCTATCTCATACGCGGTTACACAGTACTTCAATCTACCTATTATTCTATCTACGGATCGTAGTCAAGGGCTAACTTGTAACAGAGTAAAAAAATGGAGAGTTGCAAGCATGCAGGTTTCCTCACGAAGTTTGACTTCACAGTTAAAGCAACAGCTATGTTGCCCAAAAATAGAATAGCCATCATATTATTGATTCAACGTGCTGAATGATAAAGTTTCATGTTTATCAATTCCGTTTGATCGCACCCACATTTTTGTAATGAATAAGATTATTATGTAAAACAACGTGGTCTTTTGCCGTTTAACATCTGACTCGAATGCCTCGTGATCAGTCCATTGAGTTGCAGGGCATAGAGATGTATTATGTATATATACCTCATTCATCACGCTTCAAAAACGCGCTACAACCTAATCATACAAAGATGAAATGGAACTTAATTTTTGTTAAAGTAAACGTAATACATTTATCTCAATTACTTGTTATACATTTTAAGAAATGTGTCTTAAAACTTGTGGGCCATCACAATATATACCTTTTAGTCATACTTTGAAAAGATGTTACCTACAATATAAATTAACACCATATTATACCGGTTTATCATATAGCTCATTTTTGCAAAATGTTCGTAAATTATACATTCATTGATAATCCTTCTTTCTATTGATGAAAATGATATGAAAATCTGTGTCAGTACTTTCTGAGAGTATCCCAAACAAACATGAACTCAGCATGGCGGGGGACTCCTATTTTATTTTATAATATTAATAGTGTATTTCTAAAATGGAATCAGAGCAGTTCTAGCGGCAATTTGCTGAAAGCGTGAAAGCGTGTCTAAGCGTGAGATCGTTCGAACTCAACTGTGTTTTGCGTGAATTAGTACCTCTAGTAGATATCTTTATGGCATCTCTCTGGCCCCATCGATACCGATCGAAATTGTAAATGAGAGGCGAAACTTGCCCATTACCCGAATTCCACGATTATTGACTGCGGTTTTATCGCTAAGGCCTCAGTCGTTTAGTGGGCGTGTCTCGATTGTGACCGAGTGCTCAGAGAAATTAATTGTCTAGAATTATATTGTGTACCCAATTGTAAGTGAATCTAAATATGTTTATAAAAGGAAAAGGTGACTGACTGGTTGACGGATCAGGCTGAAAGTTGACATGCAGATAACATAGACATCCGCTAACAAAGGGTTTTTGAAAATTCAACCCCTAAGAGGGTAAAATATGGTTTAGTTTGTAGAGTCCACGCGGACGAAGTCGCGGGCATAAGCTAGTACTTACCTATTGGATATTTTCGATTATAATCAGGCGTAACTTTTGGTTAAACTTAATAATTTGCTATAATCCGCCAAACTAGATAAATTTATAAAGCCTGCTGCTCTACATGAAATAAATAGATTCAAATTCAACCAAACGCGGTAGGGCTATTGTGTACAGTAGGGCGATTTCGTAAAACCTGCATCAATCATTATTACACACAACGAACCAAAAGCTTAATTTGCTATAATCAGCTGAAACAGGTCGAATCTGTATGGTGCAACATGCAGCATGCGAAATGCACCGCCCGTCCTTCCACTGCTAAACATGCAGGAAGAAGCAGCCTCCAGGCAAGCAATACGCACCACCACCACGCAGCACCACATATTTCGCATGCTGCATGTTGCACCATACAGATTCGACCTGTTTCAGCGGATTATAGCAAATTAAGCTTTTGGTTCATTGTATATCATGGACTTCCGCAAAGTAGGTAACGCCTGCTTCTAGGTATATAACAATCTCAGTTGTTGTGATTGGCTGAATTTGTGCTATTCTTGTTGCAACAATGCATTGTAGCCAATAGTGAGCGAGCATCAACCAATCAGAGGTGATTGCGATCATGACATTGTAGCTGTCACTCTACCGCAATCGCGCAGCTGGACCCTTTTTTATTTTTAATAAAGAATATTATCCATGTTAAATAAGTAATATTCTCCTTTCCTCTCCAACTAAGCGTCAAGCTTGTGCTAGGAGTAGGTACGACAATAGTGCAATGGGCGGGGTTTGAACCGTCGACCTTTTGGTTTTCAGTCCACTCCTTTACCCGTTGAGCTAATTGATGAAATGAGCCTTTAATTACTAGTTTCTGGCAAGCAACCATCCGCTGGCAGTTTGGCAGCATTTACGCGCTCGCTACGGGGCCAAATCGCATGGACATTAAATTTTAATTATCAATTGCCATTACTGTAAATCGCGAGATGGAGCATTGCGACTTACAAGGTTGCAGTCGTAAATCGTGCCCGAGGAATGGGGTCGATATTTGGCACGAGAATTGTTCAACAGTTTAGGACATTTTGCTTATTAATGAGATTTATGTGGCAAGTCTTTCGTCGATAGTACAGAGTCGCATATTAAAATTCTTCGGACACGTCTCCCGGCGTGAGAGTGACTCCATTGAGCGTCTTGTCGTGCAGGGCAAGGTGGAGGGCACCAGAGGGCGAGGAAGGTCACCCATGCGATGGACCGACCAAATTAAGTCTGCTGTGGGCGGTCCTTTGCACGAGTGTACCAGGCTGTCAGCCAGCAGGGAGAAATGGCGAATGCTCGTGAGGCATATAACATCTGCCCTCAAAGACGTTGCTTCGTGATGACCACGACCTATCTGCCAAGAGTGATACGACAAAGAAGAAGAGATGTGGCAAGTACCTCGCTACCACCTTCAAGATCGTTTGTTCAAATAAGCGCAGTCGGGTACGCGAAGATAAACGATCTGTATGTATCATCATGATGATAAACCCGTCGCCGGCTGCAAACACAGCACGGCGCGGGTTGATTACTTAAAGCGTTGCAGTAGCGACAGCAACGCGACAGCAGTAGCAATGCGACAGTTCATTTGCTGTCTCTCTTCTTCTTATTTTGCTTTGTGGCTATTGCTGTCTCTCTCTAGGCACTATTATGTGTGACATTTGACAGCAATGATCGCGAGATTTACGCCAGTCGCAAGCCTGTGTTTTGGCCAAAGTCTACCACGCTGGCCATGTGTGAATTAGTTGACTTCACACACCTTTGAGAACATAATGGAGAACTCACAGGCAAGCAGGTTTCCTCACGATGTTTTCCTTTTCCGACTATGGAAAATGTATCACAGTATGTACCACAATTTATCGTTACTAACATTTGGCAAAATAAAAATAATTTCATTTCATTTCATTTCAACATTTGTAATCAAATATCTCCCATACTCAATTCTGGAATTTTTGGAATAAGTTGTTCATAAACAAGTTTTCTCCTCGATAAAAATCACCAACCAAAAATTAATTTGTTTAATTAAAGTATGTCTACAGCCAGACAGCCTACTCTATAATTCATAACATAATAATCATATTCTAATTTAATTCAGCAATGTTACGCCTACGTTGTTTCTTAAACCACTGAATACATTTAAATAAATATCAAAAATTACTAGCTTCTGTGTAGCGTGGATTAATATGCCTTGAAAAATGTCGCACCAACTTTTCTTTTCTCGGGATAAATGTATCTTATAATGCATGCAAACTGTGGAACCAACTCCCTTCGACGGTGTTCCCACTGGATTTCAACATGGGGATATTCCAATTTTCAGGAATTTATTGATATGCCCTTATCAATAAATTCCTGAAAATTCGGCAACGTATTGGTGGTTCCTCTGGTGCTGCAAATGTTCATGGGCGGCGGTAATCACTTAACATTTGTTCGCTATTTTATTTAAAAAAACCGGCCAAGTGTGAGTCAGGCTCGCGCAACGACTACAGCCGTATTTTTTCGACATTTTGCACGATTATTCAAAAACTATGATGCATAAAAATAAATAAAAATCTGTTTTAGAATGCACAAGTGAAGACCTTTCATATGATACCAAACTTGATATAGTTATCTTACTTCGAAAATTGAAAATACTAATTATCAGTTCATGACCACAATTTAATTTTTATTGTGTGATATTGTTGTAATTACTTATTAGTCATACATTAGGCTAGATCGTAATATAATTGAGTAGCTAATTGGCACTCAACAATAAGGAAAAAAAAAAAAAAAAAAAAAAAGGATGTTGTTACCACAAATTCACGGTTTTCAGATTTTTCCCCGAATGTCTGCCATAAGACATGCCTACCTGCCAAATTTCATAATTCTAGGTCAACGGGAAGTACCCTGTAGGTTTCTTGGCAGACCGACAGACAGACAGACAGACAGATAGGCAGACAGACAGAGGTACGAAACCCTAAAAATATCTGACTCCAGAATGCAAGATTTCTCAGAGCCAAATGTTGAGAAGTATGTGATGTGTAAAGAAGTAAACAAACAAACAGACACGCTTTCTGATTTATAATACTAAATTACTAAAAACTAAGAAGACGTAGACAAGACAAATGTCCGTTTTTTGTCTTCTCCGTGGAATGCACAATTAAAGTAATCCTTCAAGACAAATGACTGGTGCATTCATCAATCTTAATTTAGTTACGCCTGCCTAACAATAAATTGTATTTCCTAACATTGTGGAATTACATGGGACTAACATATAAAACATTTTTAGAGTGCTTGTAACATGAAAAATGTTGACTCGAAGGAGTGTACCCTCGAGTATGACTTCGTTCAATATAGGCACTTATTGATAGATGGCTACATACCTCAGGACCTTTTTTTTCGGGTTGTGCCACACATGACATAGTTTATTCCGTCGCTTCTTCTGCTTGAGGTCTTTTGACTTTACTGCTCAAGTATTAGAGGCGCCGGGATAACCTAACCCCTAGGTATAACTGTTAATGTGTGGCACAGCTTTAAAAAATAAACGTCTTTCTTTCTTGCCGAGTTTCTTGCTGGTTCTTCTCGGTAGGAAAGGCATTCCGAACCAGTGGTAGATGCATCCGACTATTCGAAAGTACTTGTAAAAGCTTATTCGAATAAAAAAGATTTTTATTTATTTATTTATTTCTTTACCTATACAATTTTTCGAAATTCTCAATGCCTGAACAGCATTGTTTGGGGTATCTATCGTTACAATCTTTACATCACTACGAGTGACGCTGGCTATAAATTAAAATAAAAAAATCAGATGTGAAAAAGTCTTTTTAGTTCGTTTTTGGCAAGCAGTATGATTTGATTGATAAAGCAGCTTAAAAACTGCACTAATTAACAATTTATTTATTTATTTTTAGTCCATTCATTTTTACTCACCTACTAGCTTAGCTACGGAATTCTACTTTATGCGTCTTCTAAATTCTGATACGCAGTAAACCAGTAATTTTACTTGCCTTTGGCATATCCACAGTCCACACCCCACACATCTCTCCCAGGAAACAGCATAACAGCATTATACTTACTGCACATTAAATCTGATAGCCATATTATGTGAACACGCATTGATTTGCTCAAGTAACCATCACTTGCGGTACCTCCGCAATGACAGCCTCCGATACGTCATCAATCATCATTACCCACACCTGGCGAAACTGGAAACGAGCCAGATACATTTTTAGGGTTCCCTAGCAACACCAAGGAACCCTTATAGTCTCGTCCAGTCCGTCTGTCTGTCCGTCTACCTATGTCACAGCCATTTTAAAAATAAACTATGAGAACTGTAAGGTTAACTAGTAGTTATAGTACCTACTATCTTATGCCCGCGATTTCGTCCGCGTTGACTACACAAGTTTCAAACCCCTTTTTTACCCGCTCAGGGTTTGAATTTTCAAAAATCCTTTCTTAGCGGATGTCTACGTCATAATAACTATCTGCATGCCAAATTTCAGGCCGTTCCGTCCAGTAGTTTGAGCTGTGCATTGATAGATCAGTCAGTAGGGTTTTCATTTTACATATTTAGACTAGCTAATGCCCGCAACTTTGTACGCGTGGATTTAGTTGTTTAAAAACCCCGTGGGAACTCTTTGATTTTCCGGGCTAAAAAGTAACCTACGTCACTCTCCAGGTCTTAAACTATACCCAAGCAAAAAATCACGTCGATCCGTTGCTCCGCTGTGACCTGATTGAAGGACAAACCAACAAACAAACTTACTTTCACATTTATAATATGGGTCGTGATTACAGAGCGATATTTAAATTGTTTTGGACTGCCAACAGAAGTAAAACTTAAACACAGTTGACACTTCTTAAAAATTGAACCTTAATAGATTGCGTTAAGGAAGCTTATCATTAAGCGACCTTGAAGTTTTTCACATCCTGAAATCGTTAAAAAGTTTTTACTTCAATTAGGAAGACCAAGGGTTTTAGCAACCAGCATGGCTACGGAACCATACCTTATGTGTATGTCACGCACTTGACCAGTTGTTACTGTAAAATAATATAATTATGCAGTAAGATAAGGTTTCGTAATTTCTTGCGCGGGGAAATTG
This sequence comes from Maniola hyperantus, assembly GCF_902806685.2. Classification (NCBI taxonomy): domain Eukaryota; kingdom Metazoa; phylum Arthropoda; class Insecta; order Lepidoptera; family Nymphalidae; genus Maniola; species Maniola hyperantus. Next base: position 1,066,079 of record NC_048554.1, on the reverse strand, counting down.
ACGTGAAAGAACGTGACTCTGTGTCATACATTGGACGTGCAAATTGACTACTACTGCGCGAGCAGTGGAGAGAGCTATGCTTTCAGTTTCTCTACGTGATCAAAACAGAAATGAGGAGATCCGTAGGAGAACCAGAGTAACCGACGTAGCTCAACGGGTTGCGAAGCTGAAGTATCAATGAGCAGGGCTCATAGTTCGAAAAACCAGAGTGAAACACGCTTGTCTAGAAGATGCCTATTCACTCTTACCTTGAAGGTAAAAAGGCATGAGAACAGCTACATTGTAGATATCGTCAAACGATCCATTTTCCTCTTATCAAAGCGCTAAGCAATTGGAAGACGAGCGGAAATCTGCATGCCTGAAAGCTTGCGCTTAAAATCGCGTAGTAACTTTTTAATTTTCTGGTAAGTATCAATTGTCATGTCCAAAGTACGATTTTTGACTTTTGACATGATAGTGGGCACATAGAGCAAATATAGTGAGTCCTGTCTCAAAATTTATGCTCAGCCTATGTCACTCTCCAGGTTTTTAACTATACCTACCCTTGCAAAAAATTACGTCGAACAATCCAACAAACAAACACAATTTCGCATCTATACCTAATATGGCTACAACTTCAACACATGATAGAAATTTATTCAGGGAACAGCCACATTGGTACATATCGTCAAGCAATCAGATCAATTGGAGCCCATAATCTCGGCTCGTCCATTCATTGGGGCCCGCATTCGACAAGCGGTAAACAATTGGAAGATGGCCGGAAACCAATTTAGGACCCTCGGGGTGACTGCATCCGTCATCATCACGGGGACAAACTCAATTGATGGTAAATTGGTAACGTGATAACGTTTCATTGGTAATTGAATTGAACTGGGGAAATCTGGAGTTATAAGTAATTTATGACTTCGAAAAGAGGTCGGGGGTTTGGTGGGTACTACACAACTAAATTTTTGGAGTTATATGCATTCTAAGCAATTAAATATCACTTACTTTAATGGTAAAGGAAAACATCGTAAGGCAACCTACATGCCTGAGAGTTCTCCATAATTTTTTCAAAGGTTTGTGAAGTTTCACAGTTGGCCAGTGTGGTGTATTAAAACCTTATAATTCTGAGAGGAGACCTGTCCTCAGTGGGCAGGCGATGGGGTGTGATTAATGAAGCAATCCATACTAATATTATAAATGCGAAAGTGTGTCTGTCTGTCTGTCTGCTAGCTTTTCACGGCCCATCCGTGACGAAATTTGGAACAGAGATAGCTTGCATCCTAGGGAAGGACATTAGAGTTTCCATGGGAAAAACCTCAATCCACGCGGACGAAGTCGCGGGCATCATCTAGTTTCACATAACTTATGTAGTAGCTAAGCTACCTACGCAATATTTTTTAGAAGATAAAATAATTTATACTTGAAAAACTCTTATGTTCGTTTGGTTTAACAAAACGTTTATCACGCCAAAACGCAGTAACTTGGTCGATGACCCAAAAACGTGATGCGGCTGTGGTAAAGCGCTGTACAAAATCGTAATATATCTCAGCAGATCGCTGCGGTGGTGTTTCCGCCTCTTTAATAGTTCCTATGCACGCCACGTTCGCTGCGAAAGCTCCTGTACTAGATTTCCTGTCAAACATGTTTGCTAGTTAAATTATTGCTCCTGTACTACACGTGGTGTTTAGAGTGCCGATAAATATTTTTTCATTTTTATTGCAAAAAAGTTAATAAAAAATAAAAACTGACTTCAATTTAAGCAAAAACCGAAGAAAATACAGGTTTGATAGAATTATGGAATAACACAATCAAAAAAAATACGTGTCGAAAAGAACGTCCTCCTTTTTTAAAGTCGTTTAAAAATAGCAATTTTTGGTGACTATTTTTAACAGTTTAAAAACTTGCAGTAGCTTATAAAAGCTTTTCAAAGCTGTTAACAAAACGACAGTCCACCGGTATAGAAACATTCGTTTTAATAAAAAAGAAAGAGAACTTTTTATTTCATCTATTATTTTTAAGAGTAGGTAAGTATACAACGGCAAATAAACGAACAAGTTTTGCAAAATTTTTTGAAATGCAGATTATAAACATTATGCCTTTAAATATCAGAAGAATCTCAAACACACATCACACATACTAAGTTTATTTTTCTTTTTAGTACCAAGGCTGTGAAAATTCACACCATAGCTACATACAAATACCACAGAGATGATTTAGACCCATAAAAAAACACTCGCGTCCATGAACTTAAAATCGGGTAGAGGTGAGATACGACCCAATAAAAATCTTCTAAAAGACCCCAAAATCTCTGACAATAAAATTTTAAATCATATAATCCGATTTGAATGATCCTTCTAAATAAAACATCACCGTCATCCCGCGATATGGTTATTGTAGTCTTTAGAATTCTATTCGATTTATGACGAGGCCCATTCTCGATGCTTTACAATAAAAATATACAAAATAGCTTGCTTGGTGTTGGGTTCAGTCCAGGGCGCACTTCAATAAATCACGTTATAGGCATGCTACCATAATAGGTATACGGTTATCGATATTATTCGTATTCGATATTTTGATTAGAGGATTGCTTGCAACTATCATTTAATATTGAAATCAGTCAGTCAAAACTAAATCTATTGATTTTTGAAATGTAATAAATACTGAAAAAAAATTAAAACGAAAAATCAGTCGGCTTTAAATCTACACTCTCTAAAAATCGCGGTCAGCTATAGTACGCGACAGGTCGAGATAGCAATCGGGGTATGAGGCGAAGGGACGCTCCGTACACCCGCACGTCACCCGCGGTAGCCCGCACCGGGCTAGCGCGGGGTCTGTGCAGGTGTGCGGGGCGTCCCCTCCACGATGCCATCTCGACCTTTGTGTACTATATCTGTAGTGATTCTTCCAAGTGTCAACTATTAATGGAACTTGCAGAAGTGTACTCAGGCAAGTCACTTATCTATCTACTGCAAGTTTTATTGCTAGTGGACACTGCTTTAGATTATGATTATTATGAGACAATAATTGATGGTGCAAATTTACAGTTAGATAAGCGGCGTGAATATGGGAGATATTATTGTTTCATTGTGAAGCTAAGCTGCGTACTCAAACGGATGGATCTCTGAAGATCCTTTAAGATTGATACATATGTAAATATGAGGTACTAGCTGATCCCCGCGACTACGTTCGCGTGGATTTAAGTTTCTAAAAATCCCGTGGGAACTCTTTGATTTTCCGGGATAAAAAGTAGTCTATGTCGTTCTTCAGGTATTTGGCTATACCCATGCAATGCACGCAAATCACGTCGATCCGTTGCTCCGTTACGACGTGATTGAAGGACAAACCAATAAACAAACACTTTTGTTTTTTAATAAGAGTAGGGATTAATTTGAGTATCCATCGATATATCTCGCTAAACGAAACATCACTACACGTCGAATAAATCAGAAACACCTCTCCTCTTAAGGTCGTAGTTTCTTTCACCCGAGCTTGTTTGCCGTTGCGTTGGGGAAATAGCTATGCACCCTCCGTGTTGATAAATTGTAGTGCGACTAGTACCTGATGCCCGGTTGCGCTTGATTGACTGTTTATTTATGCTATCGATCGTTGATATACGAAAACAAGATATATGTATACAAGCACCTGCATTCTGCAATAACATACTTGAACTAGTGGCGTTCAAAAACTAAGTGTATCCTATTTTGAAATAAAAAAATTGAATTTTTGTACTTCTAACTTCTAATTTCTCGTAAAATTATGTCACGAAAATCCAGAATAGAATCTTAATATATAAAAGGAAAAGGTGACTGACTGATTAACTAACTGACTGACTGACCTATCAACTAAAAGCTCAAGCTAATGGACGGATCGGGCTGGGCATGCAGATAGCTATTATGACGTAGGCATCCGCTAAGAAAGGATTTTTGAAAATTCAACCCCTAAGGGGGTGATATAGGGGATTGAAATTTGTGTAGTCCACGCGGACAAAGTCGCGAGCATAAGCTAGTAGAATATATTTTTATTCAAGTAAACTTTTCCAAGCGTTTTTGAATCGTCAAAATAATTTACTTGGCAGACTTCACACACCTTTGAGAACATTATGTAACTATGGAGAACTCTCAGGCATACAGGTTTCCTCACGATGTTTTCCTTCACCATTAAAGCAAGTGATATATTTCACATTTCTCAAAAGAAATTCAATTTACATTCAATAAAAATCCCATCATGCCTAGGTAAGGCACACTCGTTTGAATTTCCAAGGAACCTGGGTATCTTCGTTTCTTTTCTTATATCAATGCTGTTTGGTTAAAAAACGTATACGCATCTTGGTTTTACCTTTTTGGGTAGCGCTGTAACTACTGTGACCATCTTTGGTAGTACAAGTTGTAGTTTCTTTTAGCTTTCTTAAGTTTTTAATATGTATATGTTATACGTTTATTTAATTCAATGGAATTATAAAAGTAATATTATAATTGTCTCAGGGACAAATAATCTCGCCTGAAGACCAAACAACAAAAGAAACAAACAAAAGAATAGTCTTAGGTTGGAGAAAGTACTTGTCATTAACGGAATTTTTTGAAAAACAAGGAACTGAGTCTGAAACTAAAGAAAAAAGTTTTCAACACCTGTAGCCTTCTGTGTTCCTTCCATGTATAACATGTGCCTGCGAAACCTGGGCACTAAACAAGGCCCATAGGGACAGTTTTAAAAGATGTCAGAGAGCAATGGAGCGCAGTATGGTGGGAGTGAAGAAAAAAGACCATCTCAAACGAGGACATTAGAGAAAGAACCAGGGTCACAGACACCTATATGCTCCGAGACACCCACGAAAAGTGGAGTACCCTAGTGACCCAGTGGTACCCAAGAGACGGGAAAAGAACCAAAGGTCGGCAGCAAAGACGTTGGGAGGACGAGCTGAAACTAACAGCTGGTCCATTCTGGAGAAGGGTGGCACAGGATCGGAAGCACTGGCGAGAGTTGGAGGAGGCCTTTGCCGCGAGCCACTCAGAGCTAAGAGACTTTTTGTAATGCAAACAACTGTAATATAATTTTAAAAAAATTGTACTCTGATAGAAGAGCTATTTTTATTTTATTTTATTTTTATAATTGTCTTAGCAAACCCTTATGTGCTATGACCCTTATGGACTAGTAGACCATGTCGGAAATACGTTCAAAATCCATATAAGCTTTCTGCGATACATTTATCGTATCATGGCAGGTCCTTATAGGTTTTCAGTTAAATACCACTTCAAGCCAGGAGCCGCGTGAGATAAAGCCATTTCTGGCTCACAATAGAACTCATTTTGTCCACCTGCATTTGATTTCATAACAGTGATTCGAAGACTAAGGAAAATAGATAGAGGGAACCAGCAACCAAAAAAAGGAAAAAAATAAAATGAAAGCACTACTGCAGTGTTGGCTTGGTTAGTATGTCCGTCTTGGGGTATGAAGTGGGGAGAACGACCCGCACACCCACACGTTACCCGCATTTGCCCGCACCGGGTTAGCGCGGGGGGTGTGCGGGACGACCCCACCCCGATTGCTATCTCGACCTGTCGGGTACTTTTTTTATAGTAAGAATATTAGTCATGTTAAATGACTTATATTTCCTTTACCTCTCCAACTAAGCGTCAGGCTTGTGCTAGGAGTAGGTACGACAATAGTGCAACGGGCGGGGTTTGAACCGTCGACCTTTCGGTTTTCAGTCCACTCCTTTACCGGTTAAACTATTGAGGCTCTAACTATATGTACATTGTACATACTTCATGTAAATAACTGAATCTAAATGGTCTTCTATAGATTTATGTGGTTTTTAAAAGAACTTTTTAGTTTGCGCTTTCAAAGAATATAGTATGTAACAGTAAATAGATAAACACAAAGCATCTAACCTATCATTCCAAACACAATTTATAGATACGATACATGTGTTTGTAGTGATAGGTGGTTGCTTGCTCTTCATTGTCATTAATTACTCTTGGATGACTACGTTCATGACTCGTTCAAACTGGCTTCACTTTTAGGAACCACTTGATTAGCGATCGCTCCGTCTATTTAGGCATTTCTTCTAGTCTATGGACGTTGACCATTTAAGCGTTGTTAAATGGCATCTATCGGTCTGTGTGTAAATCGGTTGTGATTTATAATTGCTTTTGATACAGGAATGTGGAAGTGTTTTGAAATGGCGCCGTAAAGTGAACAATTCTAGATACTGCTGTAATTGTTGTGGCATAATTGGTTGGTGTGTCTGTACTAGAAATAACTAAAATGTTATCACATCATATAAGTCTAAAAAAACATAGCACCTTGTGACGCACGAGAATGAGAAGTTTCTTATTTGATTATTTTATCTATTAAAGTTTAATACATTTTTTTCTTTATAGCTTATTAATTAAACTAGCTTATTTTTGCGACTTAGTCCGCGCGACGAAGTTGTGGAATCGAACGATTCTCTTGATTAAACAATGTAATTTAATTTTATTATTACTTTGTAACTACTATTTTGGTACATGAAAAATAAAAATAAATTGTACGGGAGCGGTGTGCAGGCTCGACCGTACCAAAGGGGAGATCTCCCACCGAGCGGTTGGTTGTGCTCGGTAGCGCCAGCTGGGCCGACGGTTATGTCTTGAAACTTCTATATATAGTCCAGATTGCAGAAAACTCCGTTAGTGCGATTACTATCGGCGGCACATTTGTTCGGGACTACGTCATCGATTGAACAGCGCCATCTAGTTTCTATTGTGGTAACCGCCACATCACTCTCCTCCGAGACGAACGTGTAGTGTGAAGCAGTGAAGAGAGGTGGCGTTGTAGCGTGAAGGCGTGTGAAGGGCAATGGCTGGTAACCATCCAGAGAAGCGGTAGACCAGGACGCTTGTAGCTGGTGATGGAGTGCAGAGCCATTGTGCCCCGAAGCTGTGGCTACATCCGTCTTACAGGCCTCGATGTGCTTGCTGTTGCTGCTTGTAGACTTGGAGTTGGAGGAGACGTCGGCTTGCGGTGTGTGATCCAAAGGTGTTGCGGTGTATGCGATCACCCTTGATCACGTTGAGTGCGCAGTGCGGAGTGCGGCGGTGTGCGGTTGATCTTCGACGTCGGCTGTTGTAGTGTGCGACCATTCTTGATTTCGTCGGTTGTTGAGGTGTGCGACCGTTCTTGATCACGTCGGGGTCACCAATGTACGGGAGCGGTGTGCAGGCTCGACCGTACCAAAGGGGAGATCTCCCACCGAGCGGTTGGTTGTGCTCGGTAGCGCCAGCTGGGCCGACGGTTATGTCTTGAAACTTCTATATATAGTCCAGATTGCAGAAAACTCCGTTAGTGCGATTACTATCGGCGGCACATTTGTTCGGGACTACGTCATCGATTGAACAGCGCCATCTAGTTTCTATTGTGGTAACCGCCACATCTAGTGTTATCCTTTTCCTCGAGCAACATTATGTATGGATTTAGACGTGTCATTTTAGTTTAGAGATTGTGTACAACAGAATTAGCCACATAGTAACAGTTTTTAACGCAACAAAAAGTTTAATAAACTGAGTCGTGAGCTAATACAGACAGACAAACTATGCTGCGTTCTATATTAGGCACGAATGGGCCAATATGTGGTGGACACCAACGTAAATAATCAACCTACATTTAGCCGCGGGTAGAGAGATCTACCTAAACCGCAGAGCGGCTATTGATTGAGACTAAATGTGTTAATTGTAAACTATTTCAATATTATCATTAATTCAGCCAAATTTTCATTGTAACCACAACTCTTTCATCCCAAGGGGTCAGGTCGTTTATTATAGATTCATTGAAGTTTTCCCATTCATGTTTTTCAAGGTGTTACTTGCAAACATGTGCCTTTTCCTTTAATTCTGCTGATATGATTTGACAGTATAATATTTTTATTTATTATACATTTACACATACACAACAATACAAACATAAAAAAGAGATTTATAAATAAAAGACACATAGCATAAACGTTAACGACTGGCTAGTACAAAAGATTTAGGTACAATGATGTTACAAAAGTTTAAAAGACAGTAAAGTAAGTTAAAATTATGACTGACAGTAGCACGAAGCGGTCGAAAACGGAAAAGTTGCATCAATCATTACAATCTCAATCGTTGTGATTGGCTAATTTTATGGTATTCTTGCTGCAACAATGCATTTCAGCTAATAGTGAGACAGTTATACTACAGCTGTCAAACTACGGCTGTAGGCCCCCGGAAGTATATAATCTTGACGCATGATATTTGACTGAGTTTGTTGTGGGCTCTTCTCAGACCTGGGCGCGTTTGGAACCCTCGTAGCTTTAGTTTTAAGTTTGCGTAATATAATTATCACCACTATATCTTACAAATGTAACACCATACCAGACCATCAATACGAGTAATTTATTACCTATTTTGAATAAATCTTTTGACTTTGACTTTGACTTTGACGCTTTGTCCTGTCTGTCACAAAAATATAGGTAGCATATCGTAGAGTCCGTTAAATTGCTTTGACCATTATTTATAGTAGAAATAGAGAGGACAATCGTGTCGCGCTCGTTTTGTATGGAAATGCGGCGTAAAGCGAGCACTTAATAAGGACGTGTCCGAGTCGCCGCCTGGTGTGTCCAACATTCTGACACGGGTTTGCTCTCCCACTAGGGTTGCTTGCTAACACCTCAATGGCTCGCCAAATTCAAGCCTCTATAGGAATATACCAGTTTCCATATAAACACAAACATACGTTTGCATAATATTGTCTTTCACTCGCACTTTCTTATCTGTATATATAAAATTCAAAGTCCTGACTGACTGACATATATATCAACGCACAGCGTAAACCGCTGGTCTTAGAGACATGAAATTTTGAGGGTGTGTTCTTTGTAAAGAGTAGGTATCACTAAGAAATCATTTTTCGAAATTCTACCCCTAAGTGGGTTAAATAGGGGATGAAAGTTTGTACGAAAGTACGTCATTTTTCAAGTTATTTGCATGAAAATTGGTATTTGGGTTTTCGGTCACAAATGAAGAAATACGTGTTCCAGGATTTTTGGAAATTCAACCCCCACCTCTATTTTCTAAATTCCACCCGAGCGAAGCCGGGGCGGGTCAGCTAGTGTTGTTATAAGACCAGATATCATGTGCATATACTCCTGTGAGGCCTCTTCCAGAACGGCTGGCAACCCTACAGTTGCTCGGCATTTTTGTGTGTTCTCCCCTTTTTCTCCAGCCGACATTTCCCACCTCGAGACTTGGGGAATTTAAACGAGCACTGATTTTCATCGGTTCTCCCGCGGTCGCGTCTGTGCGAGAAATATTTCGGCGCGCGAACAATTCCAGAAAACGAAGAACGTCTCCTAAAACCGCCGCGATGAGTCTGCGACGCTTCTTGTGTCGCATTTCTGTTCAGCAAAGTGGCAATAATGTAACAGCGTTTAACTATGTATGTAGCATTAGCTTGGGTAGATCTCTTTTTACATGACTGCCCAAAAAAAGGTGTGTAATGCTTTCAGCGTTCATGTATTGTGAGTTTTTCATCACACCATAACTTCTAAATGTCTAAACATATTTGGATAGGATAGGGTATCGTTAGAATCCTTACATTATCCCGAGTGACATTAACTTTTTGGAAAAAAAATGTGGCGGCTCTATGACGCCATTTTTAAATGTGATTGTTTTACTTTTAATTTGTTATTTGGCATGCCCGTCGGTGTTTAGCAGAAAAATTTTAAACATTTGAGACATGCATTTAAAACATTTGTGGCGTCCATAAAAGAAGAGCTTAAAAAGTTACAGATGACTTTCCTAGTGGTGTTCAACTGTAATTTATTAGACGCTGAAAGTAAATAACCATTCTAAATTTTTGTTGGATCCTTCGTCAAAATTGATGTTGTAACCAACCGTAAATTCATGATGATGTTTCAACAACAGCTTGATTACGGAAAAATGACGGCTACAGTGTGACAATGGCAATCACCTCTGATTGGTTGACACTCGTTCACTATTGGCTACTATGCATTGTTGCTACAAGAGTACCATAAATTCAGCCAATCACAACAATTGCGACTGTAATAGCCATTAATGCAAGTTTTCGACAAATGTCTACTCAAAAAACCTTACCTTGAGTTCAGTAAAAATTAAACAATTGTATACTTTAGGTGCTCGGGCAACATACGAAATGTAAAACGAAGAGCGATTTATTATAACCGCAGTCGCCGATGCCATTGTATCGGGACCGGTATCATAAATGTGTCCTTGCGTTTTTATGCCGATCGGCGGGTAGTTCGATTGTTCTTTTTGGACCAAAGAGCAACCCAGTCTGTCTATCGCGTGGGAGATGCTATGCACAACTTTCCTCTCTGCCAAAGTACCAGCCCACTTGAACCTAGAAACATTAATCAACAACAATAATCGGTGTGTGAAATGTGTTGTTATCTAATAGATTTTATTTGAAACGTATTTTACATTATTTCGTATGTGAATTTTTCTAAAGTTGCCCAACTGGGTTGATTTACGTATTTTTTATTTTGCTTGAGAAATGTACTCACCGTAGTTTTTGTGATTGGTTGGAGATGTTTTTAAATCTGTTAAAAGTATGATCCACTAGCTAACTAACCCAAGTCTATTATTTTATTTATTTTAAATTTGGAACTCGTCGTAGCGTGTTAGCTGGCACGTGTATGTCAGTGAGGTTCTCCTTTTGTACAATGGTATAATCTCTTTGTTCAAAGTGAGCGTTCAATTGCAATACCCCCTCACTCTTGCAGCATATTAATATTTTTTAATCTTACGAGAGCTTTATGTTTGGGACCTTGAAGCCGCGCTATTTTATTTCGGAAGAGAGCTCAATGTCCTCTCGTAAGCTGTGTAGCTCGATGTAGTGGACTGTTTGTGTGACCGCGAGCCGCGATGGACATCGGATTAAACAAGAGCGTCGGCGCCAGGCGGGGCGCGGGCGCCGGAATAGCAAATGACGCTTTGTGTGCGGCCCCTATCTGATGCTGCGGGGCTGCGCGTGCGCGGGCCTGCCGCACCGCGTTGGCATGGCGCTGAGCATATGCCACACGATCGTCGATCGAAAATGAATATATTATTGGCAGTGTTTTCTTAACAAAAAAAATATGTTTTTATGTATGGAGTAAGGACATGGACTATCAAAGCAAGAGAAAGGCAAATAATAAATGCGTTCGAAATGTGGTGCTGGAGGCGGATGCTACGGATTCGGTGGACTGCCAAGCGCACAAACGTGTCTATCCTTTCGCAACTCGGAATCACTGCTCGACTCTCCTCCATATGTTACCAACGACTGCTCTCATATTTCGGCCACATCATACGGCGGGTGGACGACAGTTTAGAAAAGCTAATAGTGACGGGCAACACTGAGGGCAAAAGAGCGAGAGGCCGCTCACCATCTAGGTGGCCAGACCAGTTAAAGGGATCCAGCAGGTGCAGATTTTATCACATAGTTGAAAAGGCCACTAACAGAAGCCGGTGGAAACAGATAATCCATTCGAGGGAAGTTTGCCAGGACCACGATCTTCAGCAATGAAGGAACGACCGAAGAGAGAGAGAGTTTCTTAACAAATCATTTTTCAGACCAAAATGTCCGTCTCTTTCAAGTTAAGTCAATGAAAGTTGGTAATTAAGCTTTTGGGGCAAAAATGAAGAAGTACCTATAGTGCGTGACAGGTCGAGATGTCAAAAGGGATGGAAACGCCCCGCACACCCGCACAGTCCCCCCGGTAACCCGTTGCGTACTAAATGTTTCAGGATTTTCTTAAATTCTATCCCCTAACCGGTAAAATACCACTCGAGCGAAACCGGAGCGGATCTGCTAGCAGGCTAAGAAAGTCCCTTTAGATGTGGTTCAAACCTAATGCCCCATAATTGAGATTACGATCGACAGTATAAGTACCTCAGAGATATGATATGATTTATAACCAATACCTACGCGTTAATTCGCGGGGCAGGTTAAAGCTGTCACCACAAAGCTGTTAGTTACCTTTTTAGTACCTAATTATTTCTCGGTAAGGCGCAGTAACCCTTTAGCTGCCATAAAGGGCCTGTGTAACATGCGCCTTACCTGGTCGCCGTTTATTATCGGGATAATATGGAGTTGGGCTTCCATGTGTGGCGCGGAATTGGTTACAGCGTGTATATACTGATACTGTCTCCATCCCGTGTTTTGACCCTGCTCTCTCTAGGTGTGATGATTTTTAAACATACTATAGCTGATACCCGCAACTTCGTTCACGTGGATTTAATTCAAAGAGTTCCCACGGGATTAAAATACCTAAATCCACGCGTACGAAGTTGCGGCCATCAGCTAGTCGCCAAATAAAAACATCAATTATTAATCGTGGTATGCACCCGTTATCTACATTAAAATATCTTGTTTAACCACGAAATAAGCTTAAAATCATTAACGAAAAAGTATTTCCAGAGCAGAGTGAAAGTTTTTTTTAAACAAACAAACAATGAAAGAAAGGCATCTAGCGTAAACCCCTAATACCAGCAACCTGCTAATTGACACACGCGGGGCGTTGTGCCTTCAAATTGTGTTCAAATATTGGCGCAACGACGCGAAGCGTACAGCAAACACGGCGTGTCCGTCTGTTTGCGCTGCCCAATGAGCTGAGCTGTTTGTCTGCCTTATCTACGTGATCTCCGTAACCAGCGCTCCTCAAACATTACATCCTGACACTGTAGATAAAATAGGGTCTTGGACTGCAGTAATAAAATAATGTGATTTTTTGTATAGTGATAGTTTATGGGGCTAGAATTTAATTATTAAAGAGAATAAGTAAAAAAACATGATTTTATTTATTTTTAACATAATTAATTGTTAACGTCCGCTGTACAAAAAGCGAATAATGATGTCATAATCCGTAAACGACAAATATTTTTAAATTTTTAAACAAAAGTGGAGCAATTTCTGCTTAAAAAATATATTTTATGTCAGCGTGACGTTAATAATTAATTATGTTAAAAATAAATAAAAATCATATATTCTTTTAATTTTCTAAATGAAAGCCCACCAAACTCGTTTGTCATTTGTTAGTTCTACATAGCTGCTTCGATGAGAGTAAAAACAATGTTCATAGCAAACCTTTAATGGATTAAAAATAAATGTCAAAAAGCTTGGTAGCTTTTATTCAGTGACGGTCCTGAGTAAGCGAATAACAAGTTCTTCTGTTCAAGTGTTGAGTTTTTTGCTGGTTCTTCTCGGTAGGAACGGCATTCCGAACCAGTGGTAAATTAAACTAGTTGACGATTCAAAAGCACTTGTAAAAGTTTACTTGAATAATAATCTATTCTATTCTATTCTATTCTACAAAATCTAGAGTCTAGGCGTATACTTTAAGAATCGCTGGTCTAGCCTCAGTTTGTTCTAACATTTCTTTGTCCACCTTTTAAGGCCGGAACAGGTTGACACGTCTTCCACCTTCCACTTTTAGAGGTACTGCTTTTTATCATAGACTTATAGACATAAGGGTCCTACCACACTATCCGATACGATTACTGAACTATACAGGATGACCAGTCAAAGGTTAATTTGGGAAGAGATGACCTATACAATTCTAAATAATATCCTATACAATAGCAAAGAATGGCGTAAGGGATTTATTCTGTAGATCATATCAAAGTTTATAAAGTACTAGATGGTTCCCGCTTGGATTTGGGTTAAATCCCTTTTAACTCTCCGTATAAAAAGTAGTCTATGTCCATTTCCGGGATGCAAACTGTCTCTGTACCTATGATCAAAATCGGTGAAACGGACGTGCCCTAAAGAGGAATAGATAGACAGTCGTACATTCGGAATTTATAAATTACTAGCTGATCCCCGCGGCTTCGCCCGCGTGTATATCCTAATATAGCCTATGTCACTCAGGAATAATGTAGCTTTCTATTGGTGAAAGAATTTTCAAAATCGGATCAGTAGTTCCAGAGATTACCCCCTACAAACAAACTTAACGACATTACCTCTTTATAATATTAGTATAGATAACATTATTATGGATTCTATGGATTCGGAATCGTAAACTCAAAGTCAAAGTCAAATAATTTATTCAAAATAGGTAATAAATTACACTTTTTGATGGTCGGTTGTTGGATTTGTAAGATTATAATTATAGTGGTGATAATTTTTACGCGAACTTAAAACTAAAGCTACGAGGAGTTCCAAACGCGCCCAGGTCTGAGAAGAGCCCACAGAAAACTCATCCGGTTATAACTAAGCGTACTAAGAAGCATCTGCGTTGTTGGCACTTTTAGTACATAGTCTATAACTTCAATGCGGGTAGTATGTCGGATCGTATCGGCCTCAGTTACCGATAAGAGATCGGATAATCTAAAAGGCTATAGGGCTCGGGGCGTTTAATAAGAAAGGGTTAGGTATGTTATAAGATAGTTGATTCATAGCTGTGGGAAAACTCTGAATACGAGTATAGAACATATTTTATTGCTAGACATTTATGTAGGGATCTTATTAGGTATTTCTGTTTTATTAATACCATATTAAGAGCGCACGTAATGAACGTGGTGGGATAGAAGAAAATGGTATAATTTGTTTTGACATAAATAAACTTATTTTAAATTCAGATGGGTAATAAAAAATTAATTTCGTTTGCTCATTTTATTTTTTAAACTTTAAGTGCAACCATTAGGGATCGTTGGGTTCAACTATTAACATAGTTATTATATATCTGTCTGTCTGTCTGTCAAGAAACCTACAGGGTACTTCCCGTTGACCTAGAATCATGAAATTTGGCAGGTAGGTAGATCTTATAGCTGACATTTGGGGAAAAATCTGAAAATCGTGATTTTAGGGTTAGATCACACGAATAAAATTAAATTGTGGTCATGAACTAATAATTAGTATTTTCAACTTTCGAAGTGAGTGACTATATGAAGTGGGATATCATATGAAAGGTCTTCATCTGTACATTCTAAAACAGATTTTTATTTCTTTTTATGCATCATAGTTTTCGAATTATCGTGCAAAATGTCGAAAAAATACGCCTGTAGTACGGAACCCTCATTGCGCGAGACTGACTCGCACTTGGCCGGTTTTTTATGTTCTCTAATTATTATATTTTTATTGTTTCAGGTATGTATCACCAGCTATAATAAAGTTAACGTATTGGCCGAATAAAAGTAACTCAGGTGATTCTGTTATTATTTATTCACTAGGTATGTACTACTATCTTTTTTCAAAATCCTGAAACATGTCCTTCATTTATGCCCGAAGGCCCAAATAGTTGGGTATAACTTGAAAAATGACGGGTTTTGATACAAGCTTCCATCCCCTATTATACCGCATTAGGGTTAGAGTTTCAAAAAAGCAGCATTGAAGCATTTTTAGCCTAAATATGTTTTTCGTAGATCATAAACTTGGCTTGAAAAATAGTGGACTTTTAGGCTTTTATCCCCTATTTAACCTCCTTGAGGGGGATAGCGGTATGACAAATGTTCTGTAGATAGGTATCACTATTTAATATCATTCTTATAGATACAATAAGAAGTTAATATTATAAGGAATGTTATTAAATAAATAAATAAATAAATAAAATATTTTTATTGAAAGCAACTATGGCTCGATTTGTTAGTAACTACTAATATAATTGTGGCAAAAAAACAGTTTTTTTTTTAAATTAATACAATTTATAGCGCAGTTTTTCAACTACAAAACGATACTGATTTTAAGTTACCTTTTGTCGTTAAAAAACGCACGATACCATCGCATCGCATTGCCAATACTTGCGCCGTGCTCGCCCGCGCCGCCTCGGCTTTGTACTTATTGTGATAATTTTGAGATTGCCTTGAATTATGGCACACGAATCATCGAACACACTGCATAAACAGTAGGTCGATTTCGTAAAACTTGCATCAATCATTATTAAAATCTCAATTGTTGTGATTGGCTGAATTTGTGCGATTCTTGTTGCAACAATGCATTGTAGCCAATAGTGAGCGAGCGTCAAACAATCATAGGTGATTGCGATCGTGATATTGTAGCTGTCATTCTACCGCAATCAAGCAGCTGCGCGATCGAAGGCCGAAGCAGCAGCTCGATTGTGGTAGAATTGCGTGTCACGATCGCAATCACCTCTGATTGGTTGCCGCTCGCTCACTATTAGCTACAATGCATTGTTGCAACAAGAATCGCACAAATTCAGCCAATCACAACAATTGAGATTGTAATAATGATTAATGCAGGTTTTATCGTTTAAACTACCGTGAGTGATTTCCATTATAAATACTATCTGTCCCGGCTTTACTCACGTGTGTAGTCGACGTTAGCCCGACTAGTTTCGAACCCATACGGGGTCCTTTTTCAAGGGAGTCCGTCCGCGCAGTCAAAACCGCGGCGCGTGCGCGGACGGACTCCCTTGAAAAAGGACCCCGTATGGGTTCGAAACTAGTCGGGCTAACGTCGACTACACACGTGAGTAAAGCCGGGACAGATAGTATTTATAATGCAGGTTTTACGAAATCGACGTACAGATCTAGAATATGTTTAATTCGACTTCTATACAAGCCTTGTGTTGATATTCCAGTTTCGATAATTACGCGAGTGCGTGTCGCCGGAGCCTCTAGAACCCTAGATGGTGTTGTGATAGGAGAAAATCTTTCAACGCAATGTTGGAATAAACATGGTTAACTAAGAGCTTGTTTTCTTTTAAGTAGGTAGAGATGATCTTGATTCTAGGAAATAAAACCGCACGTAGCTCTAAATTAAAACACTACTACTTTAGACTTATGTGGGGTACTTTAGACCGCCGGCCCACTACTGAGAACGGGTCAAATCTCAGAAAGAGAAGGGTTTAGACCATAGCCTACCAAGCTGGTCAAATGCGGAATGGTAGAATCGCTTACCACTGCGCCAGGGAGGTTATACTTAGGCCATTACTTACCGCTTATCTAACGCACATACCTATAGATTGCAAATGTAATATGTACTTACCTATATAACACATACAACATAACATAATTCAAGCAATGAAGCAAACAATTTTTTCAGTCTATCAACTCTCGGAATGGATTCCTATTGTGTAGAACAGAATAGCAAGTAGCGATGGGGCATTTGAATAGCATCCCATATAAGTAGAGCAAAAACTGCAAGCTCAGTGGGCCGTGTAGTTTAGCTACTTTAGAATGAGCATTGGTAATACGTTTACTTGTTTTATAATTGCTTTTCATTATTATATTCTTGGAAAAGTTACAAGTCTCGCAAATTACTATTTCGCTGGAACCATGCCTCATTAACATCGAAATGACATCATTTTGACGTCAGCCGACATAAAAATATACCATCAGCTCGAAACTTCAGTCTAGTGCTGACGTCACTAAAATACCGGCCACGCGCATTAGCAATTTACCGAACTTATAAACCGCTCTTGATTTCGAGATAAACCGATTTGCTTCAGAGTCTATCAATCAAAACACATCTTTCCTCTTTATAATATTAGTATAGATAGTATAGACTTATAGTTGAGCCAAATTGGTGATTGCTCTGCAGAGCTTTTTGAACTCATTCCACCCTCCTTTTCCTACAACCGCACCGCGCGCCACCGTAAGCATTTTCACCCTCACTTCGACCGTCCGTTGTGCCAGATCCTTCTCTCCACGCACATGCAAACTGTGGAATCAACTCCCATCGGCGGTGTTCCCACTAAATTACAACATAGAATTATTCAAGGGGTGGACCAACAAATTCCTGAAAGGCCGGCAACGCATCGGCAGTTCCTCTGGTGCTGCAAATGTTCATGGGTGGCGGTAATCACTTAACATCAGGTAATCCGACTGCTCGTTTGCTCGCTATCTCTATTTAAGAAAAAAGTAGAATTTTTTACTAATAAATTAAGCTTTTGGTTCCTCGTATGTCATGGACTTCCGCAAAGAAACGCTTGCTTCTATACAACAACCATTGGACACCGTATCAGGCGATAATGCGTGACGAGACCAACGACCCGTCCTCTCGTCCGCCTCGCTGGACACGCCGGAACCGACTAGCTCTATTAGCTGGATTACAACGTCAAAAACAATAAAGCTGTTGACGTGTGAGACGTCAAACCTCCGTAGTGTGTTTGATGTTTGCTTTTGTGTTGTTTCGGATTGACTATGCTGCGTAGGCCCTATTGGCCGCTACAGCGTCACCGGGGGGGTTGGCGA
The DNA here is from genome assembly GCF_902806685.2 of Maniola hyperantus. NCBI lineage: Eukaryota > Metazoa > Arthropoda > Insecta > Lepidoptera > Nymphalidae > Maniola > Maniola hyperantus. The sequence goes on along the minus strand of NC_048554.1, from coordinate 1,047,933 downwards.
GCGCGAAGCTCCGCCTGGGGGTGAGCCCTAGGGCTCGAAGAAATAATTCGAGAGGTCGGGGGGCAACGTCCTCCTAAGGGCGCCTCCTGTGAGGCTCGGACCACGGCTTAGGATGACGTTGGGATGGGTGGAGTTGTCGGTTTTGTTGGTTAGTACGTACGCCCCCGAGGCCGTGGCGTGAGCCCACGTCCGGGTGACGTTAGAAATCGGGGACCTCGTCTTCGCCGGCGAAGACGCTGTGATGAGGTTGAATTGTGTAGCCCTACGAGATAGGGTGCATTGTCGGTCATGATTTGATCGTCGGGGTCGTTAAGGACGTGCTTAGGGCGTCTTTTATCTGGGGGGGTCGTTTCGGTCAGGGGTGTAAGTCGCTGATGTTTGCGATGGCAAGCTTTGCGCTTGCGGCTTGACCGCATGTCCGCATCTTGGTTACTGTTTCTCTTTGACGATTTTTTTTAAATTTATTTATTAAACTCTAGCTGATGCCCGCCACTTCGTCCACGTGGATTTAGGGTTTTGAAAATTCCGTGGGGAACGCACAACAGACGGAAACGATTAAGTGCGGAAACCACCCCAGAGCGAAGAAGAATTCCGTGGGAACTCTTTGATTTTCCAGGATAAGAAGTAGCCTATGTCACTCTCGAAGTATTCTTCCTTGACAGACACGACGGACAGACAGACAGACAACGAAGTGTCCTTTTTTCTTTTGAGGTTCGGAACCCTAAAAAGGAACCGCAGATCGCTTTAAACTGAAGTAGTACAAGAATAGATGAACTTTGAATGGAATCGTTCCAACAATTAAAAGGCATTAGAATCTAGATATGTTCGGTTTTACGCCGAATCATGTCACGACCTGATAGCGTAAGAGTCCGCGGTGTCCAGTACAAGGCCGAAAGTAATGTAACGGCTTTGTAGAGCGTTGTCTTTGACACTGATATTATGATGATTTGTCGGTCTCAGCGACAGAGACAGTGCTCTACAAATCTGCTATCTCCTTCTAAAGGTCGATGTACATTACTTTCGGTCGCGTACTGTACGTTTGGGCATGTAGATAATATGTATTACAAGACTTTACATTGTTACATTTCGTCGGCTAACTGCTACCAAACAATACCACTCAACTATGGGATGATTTATATCAAGACGTGGCGGGCACGAGCCGTGCCACGTATGAGACGCGGACGAGGCACGGATTGAAAATATCACGAACATTTTATATGAAGCAGCTTATGCTTCGCCGTGCCGTGTCCGTGATGCGTCCGTATCTTCAAATAAATTCAAATAATTTATTTCAAATAACTTGAGTTTACAGTAGCTGTAGGAGGTTGGAGCCTTCTTTTAGGAGTAGGCGAACTACTCCTGTGTCAGAAGACACCGCTCTTCCTTAACAATATTTTCATCAGCGATATCAAGCAAACGTGTGTGAGTTAGTAAGATCTTGGACGTGGCTCGGCCATGCACGTTTATATTAAGTCTCTAGCTTACCCCATGGACTCTTGCACAATAGTACATTCCACGGTTGACGGTTTCCAGCGCTCGTGCGATCATCCAGTCCAGTTGTTTTTTGTCTCGCGATCTTTCCGAGAAGTTGTCCCCTAAAACCGCCCAAACAAAACCGTCGTCTGTAGAGGTGTGAATATAATTAATGGTGTATCAAAGGATCCGCCTCCACATCTCCTTGTCCGTTGCAACAGATTTGGACATCGAATCGTTAACTTTGACTCCCGAATTTCTGATTGCACACGCTTCGTGGGAGCGAATTTGGAATTATGTAGTTTGTAGGTTTATTTATAGCATATTACTCTTGGTGTTCTTATTAGTCTGGCACAGGACATCAATAATGAGTAATGTTCAGAAAAAAAAACCCGGTCAAGTGCCACTTGGATTCGCGAAGGGTTCCATACCATCGTAATAAATACCACTTTTCTTGTGATCCACAAATTCACGGTTTTCGGAGTTCCCCATTACTTGTGCTACAAGACATTGCTACCTGCCCATGATTCTAGGTCAACGGGAAGTATCTACCCATCTTGATTGCCTTGACAGGTCTTTATAGCGCGAACAGACAGACAACGAAGTGATCTTATAAGGGTTCCTTTTTTCTCTGGACGTAATAAACAACCCTAATGGCAGTTTTGAAAACAAGTAATAAAAAACCAGGATGGCGAATTTCAAAATGGCCGCTATAAAATTTATATTAGGTGTCTTGTACAGAATCCTTCGTGTGCGAGTCCGGATCGCACTTACCGGTTTTTAAATTAAATCATAGTTTTAGATGTCATTTGTCCAGTAGGGCGATTGTCTAAAACCTGCATCAATCATTATTACAATCTCAATTGTTCTGATTGGCTGAATTTGTACGATTCTTGTTGCAACAATGCATTGTGGCCAATAGTGAGCGAGCATTAACCAGAGATGATTGCGATCGTTACATTGTAGCTGTCAAACAACCGCGGTAGAGCCCCTGGTCTTCATCAGGCTTAGATCAAAGTGCCAGTTAGACAGTAACCGCAGAGTAATTAACATTTGCCACACGTTTATTAGAGGCGTAATAAATCTCTGGTGAGAACTGGGTTCTAATTCAGTCGGCGTTAGTTAGCAGTAACTCGTTAGCGACACCTCCGTACAGGTTGCATAACTTTTGTCTGTGCCGTCATGTGACGCCCGCCGGAGACAACCGCTTTTTGTTCGGGACCTTTTTTATATTCATTATAGGCAAACGCTTGACCACAATCACACCTGATGGGAAGTGATGATGCGGCCTAAGATGAGACGCGTTTACTTAGAAGATGCCTATCCACTCTTGTTTTAAAGATATCCGGGTTGTAGTTGGTAGGAAACACATATCGTGGAAGAGTATTCCAAACCTTAGCCATGCGTATGAGGAATGATGACGCAAAACGTTTCGTGCGTGTAGATGGGATGTCGACGACATAAGGATGGAAAGGACGTCTTGCGGTCAGACTTAATCAAATCAAATCAAATCATTCACTCAAAGTAGGTACTATTGTACACTTTTTGATAGTCAGTTGTTGGATTTATAATATGGTATAGTCACACCTGTAACTTTTTGAAGTACTGTGCGTTTTAAGCAAATAAATGTCACTTGCTTTAACGGTGAAGGAAAACATCGTGAGAAAATCTACATGCCTGAGAGTTTTCCATAATGCTCTCAAAGGTGTGTGGAGTCTGCCAATCCGCACTTGGCCGGCATGGTGGACCAAAATCCTTCTCATTCTGAGAGGAGACCCTTGCTCAGTAGTGGTCTGGTGATAGGTTGATGATGATGTTGTTTCTATTTCCGCCGATATTCGTCGGAGCGACTATTTATCGGTCGTTTGCGGTAGGCATAAGTCGTATGACCAGACAGCTAGACAGTTATTTCTGTAACAACTGTCGTCGAATCTGTCTGTTAAAGATTAATACAATAAGCTTCCATTTGTCATGTAGGTAGTGTTCGCTCGCAAATGCACTTTTTTAAAGAATATTTGGCTTCAACGGATGATTATCTGCATTTTCTGTCTCACTTTCCAATGCGAACTCTTGGTCGCACAGAGTGAAGTTTCCTTCTGATTTTATACTTTCAAAATAGAAACTTTTCTTTCGGGACTCTGCGGAATTCTCACCAGAAAGGAATATTTTTCTCTTTTTAAAGGTTTGGTTGGTCTTGAATTTACAAGAAAAAAAAACAGGAAGCTTTATTCGTAGCTATTATAATATCGTATCGTAACACCTTTCGGATTTTCAGTATATAGACAAACTAGCAGATGCCCGCGACTTCGTGCGCGTGGAATTAGATTTTTAAAAATCCCGTGGGAACTTTTTGATTTTCCTGGATGAAAAGTAGCCTAGCCTAGTAGTAGTGCAGGTCTTTATTTATACCCATGGAAAAAATCACGTCAATCCGTTGCACCGTTGCGATGTGATTGAATGACAAACCAACAAACCAAAAACAAACACACTATCGCATTTATAATAAGGGTACTGATTACTGTGTTAATGTTAAAATTACTGCATAGTGAAACACCTTTCGGGGTAGAAATTGGGGTAATTATTATGTTAATGAATACTGCAAAACAAATTGCAGAGCTGTTAACACTTTCAACATAATCAGACATTGTTAAAGATATGGGTGTACGGAGAAATCCACGGGTCAACGGCTTGCTTACGTCCAGGGTCTCTAATTACGAGACTCATTATGAGATACCGAGCCTGGGAAATGTGGGCTACGGTGTCGCCTCACGTACAAATTGCATGTGTCGTTTTAAACGCTGAGCTCGATTCTGCCGTTCACAGATCTACGATACGATATAGTTAAAGGTTAAATTTTTAAAGAATACTGGATAAAACGGAAAAACTACACTAAAAAGAGACAAACACGTATATCTATAAGGTTTACATTACAGTGTTTTCTATTACCAGCCCGGTCAATTGAGTTCAAAAAGGTAAGGTTACATTAATTCGGCTAGAGCTGAAAATTTGTACGAATGTGGGGATCCCATATTGACATTATATAATAATAATTATTGTTATAATTGTTCACTGAATTATGTAATAATATTGGAATGCATGTAATAAATAAATGACTGAATGTTCGGAACACCATTATAAATGAAATGTGAAAAGTCGCCATCGATACGACATTTGCAAAAAAATATTCAATGGCAAAATTACAAAAGTTTTGTAATCATAATGAGACTACGCGAAGCTAGCTACACGTGGAACAAAGCATTACATACCTACTACATACATTGAGACCCAGTGGCGGATTATCCCTAAGGCAAACTAGGCACGATAGGGGCGCGAGATTACGAAGGGGCGCATGCGATCGTGTAGAGTTGGATTTTTATGCAAAATCTTGAAAACGCCTCTTCTTTAATATAGCAAAATGTGAAGTCTTCACTCGTTCACTTAGTATAATCATCAACTACCAGCTTTACAATTTAATAGTACGTGACAAGACGAGATGGCAATCGTGGAGGAAACGCCCCCACACCCACACAGTCTTCGCGCTTACCTGGTGCGGCTGAGCGTGGGTAACGTGTGTGTGTGGGCGGGGCGTCCCCCCGTCACATACCCCGATTGACATCTCAACATGTCGTAGACTATACAGGATTCATCGTTCTTTCGAAGTTAGTAATTTTTTAAATATGGCTGCTAGAGGGGTGCCTATGAGATGCTTGCCCAAGTGTCATGAATACTGCACTATCCATTATAATCAAAACACTTCACAAAACAATTATTCAATATTTTCCTAACCCTCGTGTAGGTATCTACACTGCACAGGCGCACAGCCCCAACTTGCGATCACAAGTTTAAATTAAATAATGTCTCTGTGGACACAGACCAACAGTGTCAATAATATCAGTAAATATCGAATTGAAAGAGGCGTAGGATGTTTGATTCGATTGTTCGACAATGTCAATGATTCTCGATTACTTTTCATAATAATAATATAATCAATGGTTGAAAGTGAGACATCAAAAGTTAAGAGGCCAATCAAGAGTCAAATTAAGAGATGGAGTGTTGCCTAGTGTGTGTCTTGTCATCATCATCATCATCATCATCACCCTAGGTGGACGTCTTAACCACTAGGCTATCACCGCTTTTTTTACACCGCATAAACCATTTACATACAAACTCTCTAGTAGATTGAACTAGAAGTCTCTGATACCTTCGCATTGTAGGTATGTAGGTATATTGTGCACTTTTATAATTTATATCTAAATTTAATAGTAGCCTTGTATTGAAAATTGTTTATAACAAAGTTCATACATATAAGAAAAACTTTGCTGTTTTAGAGATTCAACTTAATATGTAAAATAAGAGACTAAATAAATACAATAATAACATAATTATTGTGTTTTTATTTTTTAACCCGGTAGCGCCTCCTGCCGGGTTAATTATTTATAATTGAAAGTAGAGTAACCATGCAATAAAAATAGTAATCAGTTTAATTGCGATCTAAATCAAAAACATAATTACAAACAACGGCCCAACTTAGGATAGATTTCTACAATCATAACTAAAGTAGTATGACACAATTGAATGAAAAAACGAGCAACAGGAAGCAGTAATTTATTTTAAGTAATCCCAAAGCCTATTTTGAATTCAACTAAGTATACCTCAAAGGAAATAATCCATAAATCATTCACCGAACGCTATTCGATACGGTACCGTGTGTTTGACACTCCACAATGATGTTCCCTCGTAAGTCGTAAAGCTATGGAGGTATCGGCCAGGTACTGCTTTGTGTTGAATCCAGGAATACTCGTATTTTGAACATCAATTCCACAAAACTCCATTGTTCGTGGCAACGACGCGCGACGACACCAAGTCTGCCAGATGCGAGCTGCTATTGTGTTTTTTATTTTATAAGTCTGCTCGTACACGGACCACTCGTGAAATGTACAAATAATGGTCAAAAGTTTTAATTTTTTTTATTGCGTGATAGACTTGTGCTTGACGACAATCATGATGATGAGGTCTCGATTGGAACGTGCTTGCCTAGAAGATTATACGATATACGTGGCTGAAAACACGGTCGCTGAAAGAGCATTCCACAGTTTAGCAGTATGAATGAAACGCTGAGCAAAAAAGTTTCGAGTGCGTAGATTGGATGCCGACCACTAAGAGATGTAGTTTGAGCTGTGCGTTGATACTCGTAGATCAGTCAGCCAGTCAGCTTTTCCTTTTATAATATTATATTTAGATAAAAGACCGATAAGTAAGCGACATTGCGTCGGTAGACACACCTAATGCAATAGGGTAGGCTGTACAGGATTTTTATAATAGCATGGCTAACCGTACCTGCTGTTAGAAAAACACAAGCAATATTTGTTTAATGTACTCCCACGACTTCGTCTGCGTCCCGCGGGAACTGTTTTTCTCGTGGATTTTCATAAAATTTCTTTCATACAAACCTTTTCCTGACAATTTATAAACACAACAAAAAAAGAATTAACCAAGTAGGTGCAGAGTTATACGCGATTTTGGCGATTTATTTCTATTAGAATAGATTTCATGAAAAAAAGTATGTAGTTCACAACTTGGTGGCCAATTACAACGCTGGCTCGTGTTAGAGTAGCCTAACTTTTGAAGATTATGTGAGCCAGCTTTCCAAGAATCCCTCGATTTGTGATGCACATGTGCATTTGAAATAGATTTTATACCTGTGCCTTTGGCTCGTAAAAACGTTTCTCTTTTGTTACATCTAAGGTTTGTTTGAAACTTGGGGCTGGTTTTTGGGACTTTTTGGGAATGTTGAATTTGATGCGTTTTCCTTTTACACGTTTTTTTTAACAACACGTGTTCAGGAATTTGTAAAGGAGTAACATTTACGTGGGGGTAAATCTTAATTATTTTGAAATTAATTATTTTGAAATGGATCTCTTTTCAAGTTATTTCAGCATTCACTTTACTAAACCTTTGGTACACTGCAATTCTAATACCCAGTTAAACTGAGCGTTATTCTTCCATATTTCTCAAATATTTGTAACTAGCTGATGATGATGATGATTTAGGTCTTTAAAAATCCCGTGTGAACTCTTTTATTTCCCGGGATTAAAAGTAGCCTATGTCCTTTTCCAGGTCTTTAACTATACCCATGCAAAAAATCACTTTGACGTGATTTCAATTCAGTGCCAAACCAACAAACAAACACTTTCACATTTATAATAGGAGTAGTGATTTAGGGAATTCATACTTTTGTTACGTTAGTTGTTATTTAAAACCTTAATAACATACAATAATAGGCACGTTAATCTTGGACTTCAGTTCAAAATAACGTAGGTCCAAACAGTCCACCCCCTAAATCGTGTTTAGGGTTCCGTAGCCGAATGGCAAAAAACGGAACCCTTATAGATTCGTCATGTCTGTCTGTCAGTCTGGATGTATGTAACAGCTACTTTTTTCCGAAACTATAAGTGGTTATTGTTTGTGTATAAAAATTTATTGTTTTTTTTTCTACTTATTTTTGTGTAAAAATCTTAATGCGGTTCACAGAATACATCTACTTACCAAGTTTCAACAGTATAGCTCTTATAGTTTCGGAAAAAAGTGGCTGTGACATACATCCAGACAGACAGACAGACATGACGAATCTATAAGGGTTCCGTTTTTTGTCATTCGGCTACGGAACCCTAAAAATGGCGTTTGCTGTTTTCACTTCAAGTTATCTTCAATTTTGTCTCATTCAATTGCGATTATTAATAAAGTCGGAGAAAGAAGTTTAAAATTAAACTGAACCAGTCAGTATGTCTTCGCACACTTCGTACCAGTGCTCTTACTAATTATTTTTGATATCAAACGTGATGCCAAGTCTGTCGTGTTATTCCTGCGCTCCGTCGCGCCGCCACGTCTGTCTGTCGACTACGGTCGTGTCCGTCGCTAATTGTCGACTCTACAATCTACCCTGACAGTGACTCAATTTAAATGCGGCTATAATGAAAATATAGACTACTAGCTTATGCACGCGACTTCGTCCGCGTGGACTACATAAATTTCAAACCCCTATTTCACCCCCTTAGGAGTCGAATTTTCAAAAATCCTTTCTTAGCGGACGCCTACGTCATAATAGCTATCTGCATGCCAAATTTCAGACCAATCCGTCCAGTAGTTTGAGCTGTGCGTTGATAGATCAGTCAGTCAGTCAGTCAGTCACCTTTTCCTTTTATATATTTAGATATATCAAAATAATGAGTTTGACGTGAGCTACTCACAAATTAGTCATTATTTTGACTAATTTCTTAAACTGGAACACTTTCAAGTAAAGATTTTTATATAAACCTGTGAAGATGATATTGCTGGGGGCGAAATTTAAATGCCATAAGTCTACTTTGTCGTATTAGTTTAAAAATTCTGAAAAACCAAATTAAATTTGAATTCTCGGGCAGACCCGTGACTTGGACTTTAACAGACGCTATTTTAAGCCTGTCTATGGAATATGGGGCAGTTGTGAAAGATTTGTCGGCTTTTATTTCGGTTAGTGAGAAAGTGCGGAGAGAAGTTCGATGGACGCTATTTGCGGACCGACTGTCTGGACGGGGCGATCGGCGGGACGGGTTCATTGTGAAACATTTTTTTTTAACTTTTTAATTGCTCTTGACCGTAATCACATGAAATAGTAAGTAATGTTGGCCTAAGGGCGTTTGTGCACTCATCCGTGATTTCACGGATCCGTCAAAAAAATACGAATCTAATGTACGTACAAATTTGTATAACAGCCTCTTCGAAGAATCTTGGATACAAACAGTACCCGTAGTACAAGATTTTTCGTCTCACCAAACCAAACCAAATTCGAGAGTCCAAATACTTCCGCGTTACAGTAAACTGGATCTTAAATGCCTTGTTTTAAAGCTCAAGTTTGTCTACACTTCTACAGCCAGCGCTCCAAGCGGAAACATTGCGAAATTAAAATCAGTGGCATTTAATATTTGACTTCAATTCAAGGCTGTTTAGGTCCATTTTACTGTAACGCGGAAGTATTTCGACTCTCGAATTTGGTTTCGTTTGATGAGACGTAAAATCTTGTACTACGGGTACTGAATACGGATGAGTGCACAAAGGCCCTCATTGCGCACGCCTGCCTCGAAGGTACCTATCTATGCACTTGACTTTTGACTTGACAAACTTAATTTCTGTAAAAAGCGTGCGTGCATTAAAAATAAGAGTTGTACTAATTTAGAAGGAATGCCTAATCTAATTTGGCAATAGCCAGAATAGCGATGGCAGAAGGTAACCTCTCGCGCACCGCCAACGTCCACCGACGTTATTATTAGCTCACCACTTCGATCAGTAAACAACTAGATATGCAATGCCATACAAAATTTGATTGAAATAGTGTCCGGTTAGAGTTTATACTTATACTTAGTTATTTTTAGGGTTCCGTACCTCAAAAGGAAAAACGAAAACCTTATAGGATCACTTTGTCGTCTGTCTGTCTGGCTGTCCGTCTGTCTGTCAAGAAACCTACAGGGTACTTCCCGTTGACCTAGATTCATGAAATTTGGCAGGAAGGTGGGTCTTATAGCTGACATTGGGGGAAAAAATCTGAAAACCGTGAATTTAGGGTTAGATCACACAAAAAAAATTAAATTGTGGTCATGAACTAATAATTAGTATTTTCAACTTTCGAAGTGAGTGACTATATCAAGTGGATTATCATATGAAAGGTCTTCACCTGTACATTCTAAAACAGATTTTTATTTATTTTTATGCATCATAGTTTTTGAATTATCGTGCAAAATGTCGAAAAAATACGACTGCAGTACGGAACCCTCATTGCGCGAGCCTGACTCGCACTTGGCCGGTTTTTTTTATTTTAAGAATAAGCCAAAGAAATACATTTTCGTCAATTTTCTTCAGATCTTATGCAACACACAACTTGTAATAGATCAGCTTCTTCGTGATAAGGGTTCATACTGACTGTTTTACAAGTAAAGTAAATTAAAAACTAGCTGATGCCCGCGGCTTCGCCCGTGTTGATTTCGGTTTTTAAAAACCCGTGGCAACTTTTGATTTTCCAGAACAAAAAGTAGCCTATCCGTATAGCCCGTCCTCGAGATCCACGATATTATCTCAGTACCCGTAAAAACATTGAAATGCATGATTCTTTAAAATCCCGTGGGATTCTTACAGAATCAGGGCTGAGGAGTTGAGTCCTCGAGTTCAAAAAGTCTTTATTTGGTAGGTACCTCTAATATCAATTTATAACTGGTAGTTTCTAAATCCCATCAATTTTTGTGGTCAGGTCCCGTACAGCATCAGGATTCAGGATTTGGAATCCAAATTTTTTATGGGACAATGTCGCAAAGTTTTACCTCTAGTAGTGAAGAAAAAAACAGTATGATGACCGAAAGCACATCTAGTTATTTAACGATCGAAGCTTCACGAACTTGTAATGGGAGAGATGACGCAATGCCGCGAAATCGTGTAGTAAACATACGTACGATCATTCACGGACCGGAAGCTCTGTGTGTGTGTGTGTGTGTGTGTCATACTTACACACGTGTCTATGTGTGCGGGTGAAATTATGAAGTCATTCCCATACTGATGATGTCCAGGTTTAACACGCTTGATGTTCATATCTTCCACGTGCTGCTGTGGATTTATTGTCTCTATCTCTAATGTAATGTTGCAATATCCATATTATTGATACTAATATTGTAAGAATGAGTCTGTCTGTCGGTTACCTTTTCACCTAAATCTACGCGAATGCAGTCGCGGAAATCATCTACCCGTGACAAGTCGAGTTAGTGATCGGGGAGGGAACGCCCCGCACACCATCCGCGTTAACCCGGTACGGGCGAGCGCGGATGTGCGGGGTGGCCCCCCCGCCTCATACCCAGACTGCCACCTCGACCTGTCGCGTACTATCTCAAATAGTAACTCAGTTCTCATTACGGCGGGCACAGAGATAGCTTGCATCCTGGAAACGGACGAAGAATACTTTTCAACTCGAAACTCAAAGAGTTTTCACTGGATTTTTAAAAACTCGCGGACGGAGGGCTCACGCTAGATGTCTATAAAATCATAACCCTTCTTTTAGCCTTTGCCGTAGTCTATATATATAAAAGGAAAAGGTGACTGACTGACTGACTGACTGACTGACTGACTGACTGACTGACTGACTGATCTATCAACGCACAGCTCAAACTACTGGACGGATCGGGCTGAAATTTGGCATGCAGATAGCTATTATGACGTAGACATCCGCTAAGAAAGGATTTTTGAAAATTCCACTCCTAAGGGGGTGACATAGGGGTTTGAAATTTTGTAGTCCACGCGGACGAAGTCGCGAGCATAAGCTAGTCGGGTAATAAAATTATATGGCAGCGTATTACCAAAGATAAGTAACTTGTTTTTTTTTTATAGGTAAATTTCTATACTAAAGTCTATATACAGTTTCGCGTCATTCACCGACCGAAACCTGTGCTTGTGTGTGTGTACGACACTTGCACCCTCACAGTACACAAGTGGTGATGTGTGCGGGAGAAATTATAAAGTCATTCCCATACTGATGATGTCCAGGTTAGACACACTTTGTGGAACGCGCGATGTTATGTCTTCCACGTGCTGATATGGATTCTTAGGACTTCATAGTCGCCATGATGTGGCACGCGTTATGTTGAAATTATGGTGATTTTGATACACTTCTACATCACTATATATACTACCAGTGGTAGATGCTGTTGACGATTCAAAAATACTTGTAAAAGTTTAATAGATTTTTTTATATACTAGCCATATCACTAGGTATCATCAGCATGATCAACCCATCGCCGGCTCATTACAGAGCACCGGTCTCCTCTCAGAGTGAGAAGGGTTTGGCCATAGTCTACCACGCTGGCCATGTGCGGATTGGCAGACTTCATACACCTTTGAGAACATTATGGAGAACTCTCAGGTATGCAGGTTTCCTCACGATGTTTTCCTTCACCGTTAAAGCAAGTGATATTTTATTACTTAAAACGCACATAACTCCGAAAAGTTAGAGGTGCGTGCCCGGGATCGAACCCCCGGCCTCCGTTTAGAAGGCGGACGTCCTAACCACTAGGCTATCACAGCTTATCTAGCATAGCAGCATCACTAGGTATCAGTGGCGGATCTAGGTAGACCAGTCTTGGCCGCCCTAGGCCCCAGGATTTCGTAAGTACCAGCCGCTCCTTTCTCAACACCCATTAATCATAGTCTAGTCTAGCTATGAGTTGATTGGGGAGGGGGGAGGGGGGGGATTAAAAATGTTTCTTTTGATTTGTCAGTAAAATACAATTCAATGATAAATAGGAGCGCAAGCGCAGCAGGCGCAATTTTTGTTGTTGTTAAAAAAAAGTGATTTTTGTCATGATTGGCCGCCTCTAATATCTAGCCGCCCTAGGCCCAGGCCTACTGGGCCTTAGGGCAAATCCGCCACTGTGGTATACGTATTATAAATGGGCAAGTGTGTTTGTTGGTTTGTCCTTCTATGTCACGCCTATATCAGGAGATGTCAGGCATCGATATAGAATCCAGTTCTTCATCGAAGATTTTAGGCAAATCAAAAACATCTATCTGGCACATTGACAAATGAATATTTAGTATATTTTATCGCGCTAGGAATAAATTAAATTGGTTTCTATCTCGTTTCTATTTATCTGCGATCTTGTTCGACTGACAGTCTGCTGACAAGTGAAGCTGATTCCGAGGACTCAATAAGGAATCTGGAAACGCGCTAAAAACTACTAAAGGCATGAATATACATAACGCGAAGCGGTAAGTAAGGAAAAAGTCGCAAACCGTGTGTTTGTGGTTAGATATTATGTCGGAGAATAAATGCTTAAAATATTCAAACAAGAACAAAGGGGACACTTGACGGCAACGTTAGTTCCGATTTTCGCCACGCGCCAAGGTAGCCTTGTCGCATTGTAGAGAGCTAGAAACCTGAGTGGTAAATTAAAAAGTTTAGCCCATATATAATAAATGTTTAGCTGTGGTAGCCTAGTGGTTAGGACGTCCGCCTTCCAATCGGAGGTCGGGGGTTCGATCCCGGGCACGCACCTCTAACTTTTCGGAGTTATGTGCGTTTTTAAGTAATTAAAATATCATTTGCTTTAACGGTGAAGGAAAACATCGTGAGGAAACCTGCATGCCTGAGAGTTCTCCATAATGTTCTCAAAGGTGTATGAAGTCTGCCAATCCGCACATGGCCAGCGTGGTAGACTATGGCCAAACCCTTCTCACTCTGAGAGGAGACCTGTGCTCTGTAGTGAGCCGGTGATGGGTTGATCATGATGATATATAAATGTGGTATATCGTATATAGTACGGAACCCTCGGTGCGCGAGTCTGACTCGCACTTGGCCAATTTTTTTAGTCTGCTAATTACCTGCGGGTTGTTTGTGATACGCTTCTGCCGTGGCGCGTCTGTCATCGCTTTGCAACTGTCCATGCCATAAGCCGTCTGTACGGTGCAGGCAATCTATCGTGTACAATTACTGTGATCGGATTAATGGCCACTCGATACTTTCTGTACACTTCAACGGCTAATGCTATTCATTGGACATGATGTACAAATTAACGGCCCAACGAATAAAGCTCGTTGTACTTCGGATTAGACTTAGCTTTAGACAAAATCATAAACGAAATGGCGATCTATATTCAAAACTTAAATTGATCGTAAATTATTATTTAACAAAGATAACATATAGTTTTAGTATAAAAAATTTTTTTACAAAAAAAATAAAAACCGACTTCGTTACATAAACACTAAAAATTGAAAAATAATTTAATTTATTACCGAATATATTATGTATACAAGAGTTAATATAGTTCCATAATAATACTTTTTGGTGCCGGTGCCAATTAGCTTTAGCTGCGCGAATCGTCTGGACTTCATATTTTTATGGGACTCCACAAAGGCACCTCATTGGCACCGACCCCAAAAAATATTATTATGGAACTATATTAACTCTTGTATACATAATATATTCGGTAATAAATTAAATTATTTTTCAATTTTTAGTGTTTATGTAACGAAGTCGGTTTTTATTTTTTTTGTAAAAAATTTTTATTTCACAATTTTTAGTGGCCCCATGGAATTATGCTATGATTGGTTAAAAATCTACTGTTTACTAAGCTATTACACTGATCGCGAGCAATTTACTCTTATCCGTTGAGGAGTTCCAGTATCTATCTTCGAAGATGTTCATCAGATCTTCACCAAATTGAAATGGGACCAACTTTGAAGTATACCCTTTCAAACAAAAAAAGAATTTTCAAAATCGGTCCAGGCGTTTTTGAGTAATCGGGGAACATACATAAAAAATAAAAATAAAAAAAAAAAAAAAAAAAAAAAGATTCCGACGAATTGAGAACCTCCTCCTTTTTTTGAAGTCGGTTAAAAAGAGATAGGATTCATGTATTTTAATTTTTAAGGGTTTTTATTTTTTATTCAGATACAAGTTAGCCCTTGACTTAAAATGATTATGCAGTCTAAGATGGAAGGTGGCTAACCTGGAAGGGGTATGGAATTTTTTACTAAACCCTTTGGTTTCTATTTCTACACGGCATCGTACCGGAACTCGTGTCCTCTCAGTATAAGAAGGGTTTGGTTTGGCTATAGTCCACCACGCTAGTGCGTATTGGCATACTTCATACACCGTTGAGAACATTATGGAGAACTCTCAGGCATGCAGGTTTCCTCACGACGTTTTCCTTCACCGTGAAAGCAAGTGATACCTATTTAATTGCTTAAAACGTACATAACTCCGAAAAGTTAGAGGTGCCCGACATCGAACCCCCGACCTCCCGGGCAGAAGGTGGACGTCTTAACCACTAGGCTATCACGGCTCTACCATACGGGTATAAACCATGAAGTTGCGATCTTAAAATTGATTAAATTTTTTGTATGGCGCGGTGTGCTGTAAGAAAAAAGGTAAAATGCGTCATTTCTTATTACAATAAATCGGTCAAGTGTGAGTCGGACTCGCACACAAAGGGTTCCGTACCATCGTATAAAAAAAATAACAATTTTTTTGTGATGTTTAAGCACAAATTCACGGTTTTTTTATTTTTCCCTTTACTTGCGCAATGTGTCAGGTATGTAAGTCTTCTACATATTATCTGACTTTCATCAGTGCCCTACAGGTTTCTTGACAGACAGACAGACAGACAACAATAAGGTGATCCTATGAGGTTCCTTTTTTCCTTTTGAGGCACGGAACTCTAAAAATTAAAAAAAAATTTAGTTAGTATGTTTTTTTACACTCTCTTCTACATCGTGCGTGAAACATCCGCCGTTTTTTCCGCGCTCACTCATCGTGTAGACATAAAACATTAAACCATCTCAACAAACATTACATATCCGATCAGTTCGTGTATTGAGGTCTCAAGAACACGCCTACCAAGTAGTTTGAGTTAATGAATGAAGATAGCCGAACTGCGTCAATTTATGCAAACGATCGGGTTCCATTGACGGCCGTCGAGTAACGGTTCATCGGACTTGTGCGGCTGCAACTCTCTGCTCGGCCCCGGTTAGGCAATTTCTGATAACGAGTTTTTTTTGCTGTTGAATATATTAAATTATTAATGGTGAAATAAAGAGCATATTCAGACAATTAGGCTGATATACCTACCTAATATTCTTGTAGATCTTCCTTCCTCCTAAAACCTTCCTCTTAAAATGTTCTGAATAACAATTGAATAAACCCGTATTGAATTGCACACTTGAGTTTAGACTTTAAGTACCATTTTTTTAACCGAAATCGAACCTGAGTGTCTTAAAAATATTTCTAAAACTACGCAAATCCGTTTTGCACTTCGCATATTTTTAATCATATTTTAAAAAATTCGCAAACACATTTTTACATTTAGTTTTTCTATCGCGTCCAGAAAGATACGAGGTGTTAAAATAAAAGGTTACTAGTATTGCGTAGGTACTAACACGCGGGCCTCGTTCAGGGAGTGTTGCGCGTAGCGTGCCGTGACCAAATATTTTTTTTTATAGCCAAAGTCGAAGCCTTTTAATTGTACCATTATTCACCCCCACAATGCCAGAATGTTTGTCTTCGGCCAGGTGGTCTTCTGCCGGCTATTTTCCCCTGAACTATGAGCTGAAGGAGGACGTTACTCACTGTTTTTCGTAATATGATCAATGTACTCCAACTTCCTTATCCCCGAGCTTTCTCATCATTCAAATAATCCTTTATATTGTCTGTCATATACGAGAGTTCATTCACACACGTAGTGCCGCACGCGCCAGCCGCGCTCTCTGAGGCCTGTGCAGGGTGCTTGTGGAGCGGAAAGGTTGTGGTGTGGGGTTGCTAGTGTGCCGCTGCAGGCGCCGCTGCGGGCATTGCTGCGGGTGACGCCACCTGCTTCTGCTTGAGCGGAATAACGCAAGACGCGCCGCTCAACGTTCGCGTCTGCCTGAACGAGGCCTTAGTCATCGGACATTTAATATCTATTATCTACATCATCCGCCAGATGATGCTTTGGATTATTAATAAGTCTTATTTAATATACTTATTCCAGAGATTAATGGTTTACTCTTTCCTGAAGTTAATTTCTTATAAATCATTGCAATTTTCTCACGATTGACTTCCTCTACGAAATTAGTCTCACCATCTCCGTTATATTATGATGAGAGCGCTATAGAGTATGTTTATTATACTTACCTACTGTATTTTTACAACTATTCATTTTCCATTTATTTTTTACAACTTACTCATTTATTCGTTTTATTTTTATTAATTTCATATTTATTCTGTACGGTAGTAGGTGATGTGCGCATAATGTGTTGTTATATCAGAGACCCTGCTGTCCCAATCCATGTATCTTGGAACGTGTTTATTATATGGTAGAGACATAAAAAACTTCAATAGCGCGAGTGAGAACTTACAGCGAGAGATTGAAGACCCTGTGGCGACATCTAGTTCGTTTGATGTAAGTTATACTTCGATCGTGCGATGCTTATAGAATCCTTCATAAACTTAATAAATACGAGTACCACCTCAAAAATTATACACCCATTGATACCAAAATTGATTATTGATTGACTGAGTGGAAGATAGGTAGCTGAACTAGGGCATGACCTCCCTGGCGCAGTGGTGAGCGCTGTGGTCTTAATAGTGGGAGGTCCCGGGTTCGATTCCTGGCAGGGGTTTGGAATTTTATAATTTCTAAATTTCTGGTCTGGTCTGGTGGGAGGCTTCGGCCGTGGCTAGTTACCACCCTACCGGCAAAGCCGTGCCGCCAAGCGATTTAGCGTTCCGGTACGATGCTGTGTAGAAACCAAAGGGGGTATGGGTTTAATAAAAACTGCCATACCCCTTCCAGGTTAGCCCTCATCTCAGACTGCATCATCACTTACCACCAGGTGAGATTGCAGTCAAGGGCTAACTTGTATCTGAAAAAAATTAAAAAAAATGACCTCTGTTAATAAGTGTCTACGTTGAAAACAAAAATGATTATTAAAATAGCTACATACCAAAATGATTTTGGCCGAGACCAATCTGCTTTAACGAGATTTTAGATTGTAGCCAAGTAAATAGCCTGTAAAATGTGTTAATGAGCGTGAGTCGGTTTTGATGGAAACGCCACGCTCCGCGGCCGTATTCATGAGACGGAACCGGTTCTCACGATAACACGAATTATCTTATTTCGCGATATATATTTTTTCGTGATATATATTTTAGCTTTTTTAGGGTTCCTTAATTGGTACGATAGTCTAGCAGTTAAGACTACGTTCTCTTATCGTCGTAGTCATCAACCATGTAACGTCCACAGCTGGACATATTATTATGGGCTCTTGTATGAACTTCCACACGCCACAGTCTAGCGCCGCCTGAATCCACTCTTTTTTTAATAGCGATAGCGAGCAAACGAGCTGGCGGGTCACCTGATGTTAAGTGATTACCGCCGCCCATGAACAACCGATTCTCCGATCGATTCTTTTGATATCCCACCCACCGCCCACCTAGATCCCCACCTCTTAACTTTTCGAATTGACGTGCGTTTTAAGGAATCAAATATTGCTTTAACGGTGAAGGAAAACGTCATGAGAAAACCTGCATTTTTTTATTTTTAGGGTTCCGTACCTCAAAAGGAAAAACGGAACCCTTATAGGATCACTTTGTTGTCTGTCTGTCTGTCTGTCAAGAAACCTACAGGGTGCTTCCCGTTGACCTAGAATCATGAAATTTGGCAGGTAGGTGGGTCTTATAGCTGGCTTTAGGGGAAAAATCTGAAAACCGTGAATTTAGGCTTAGATCACACAAAAAAATTAAATTGTGGTCATGAACTAATAATTAGTATTTTCAACTTCCAAATTAACAAAAAGTACGACTGTAGTACGGAACCCTCATTGTGCGAGCCTGACTCGCACTTGGCCAGTTTTTTTTATTACTCCGACACAAGTTAGCCCTTGACTGCAATTATCAAATTCCCGTTACTTACCTTATAATAATTGTTAAACCACGAAATAAGCTTAAAATCATTAACTATTTATGGTACGGAATCCTCTCAGCCGCCAATCCTGCTCGCGCTTGACTGCATTTATTTTTTAATAATATTTTACGTCTTGGCAGGTGTGCGGTGACTTGATCGTATTGACCTTTAAAATTAACACGTTCATTCAAGTTTTTTTTGGTTTTCATTTCGCTCGATTTTAAGCCCTAGAGTTTTATAAATACAAAATGGTGAACCACCACCACAGATATCTACTCGTGTGGTATTTGTATCTCGTTGTTACGAACTAAGAAAGAAAAGGACGGTCAAACTTATTTAAATTTAAAACTGTCAAACCTCATGAGTCTAGGTGCCGATATCACGCATAATTTTTTGTAGAGTAGCATTATTTAACTGTTAATTTAAAATTCAGTTCAGAAAAGGATTGACTTTTCTAGTAATTTAAAAAAAAATACAGATAAGTAGTCTAATTTAAGTTTAGATAAAGACATTTTTTTTTTGAAAGAATATTATTCCCCTTTCCTCTCCAATTAAGCGTCAGGCTTGTGCTAGGAGTAGGTACGACAATAGTGCAACGGGCGGGGTTTGAACCGTCGACCTTTCGGTTTTCAGTCCACTCCTATACCGGTTGAGCTATTGAGGCTCAAACATTTATCTACATTAGAAACGAGGAGAAATTATTTTTAATGCTAACAAGAAGAAGCGATGGCAAGCCTCTATTTATACATAAGAATTCAATTACACGAGATCGCCACATTTGAATACTTATCAAAACTGAATCTAACCTATAGAGACGTCATAACTTGTAACTCGAATGGGGAGTTTCGTCATACCGAAATTAAAATGATCAGAGCAATTTTACATCATCCGATTCGACATCGGGGCATTTAAAATGAATAAAACAGAACAAAAAATCTATATCTCTACATAGTATAAAAAAAATCGCTTCCCGCTGTCTGTATGTATGAACGCGTAGATCTTTTAAACTACGCAACGGATTTTAATGCGGTTTTC
The DNA here is from genome assembly GCF_902806685.2 of Maniola hyperantus. Lineage (NCBI taxonomy): Eukaryota > Metazoa > Arthropoda > Insecta > Lepidoptera > Nymphalidae > Maniola > Maniola hyperantus. The sequence continues at coordinate 1,027,975 of NC_048554.1, read as the reverse complement.
ATTAATAGATAGAGTGATTCAAGAGGAAGGTTTATATGTATAGTTTAATATTGGTTTCTGTAAATTTGATGAAATATGACGATATTTGAACAAAATATCTACATTGCACCCATGCGAAGCCTAGTAGGTAATATAAAAGGAAAAGATTTTAAACCACTATTTTAGCCCCTTGGGGTTGAACTTTGAAAAATCCTTTCTTAGCGGATGCCTACGTCATAATAGCTACCTGCATGCCTCAGCTCGATCCGTCCAGTAGTTTGAGCTGTGCGTTGATAGATCAGTCAGTCAGTCAGTCCGCTTTTCCTTTTATAGTATATTATATGACTAGATGATGCCCGTGACTTCGTCCGCGTCGTTTTAGGTTTTTTTTAATTCCCGTGGGAATTCTTTGATTTTCCGGTATAAAAGCCTATGTCCTTCCCCGGGAAGCTGACTCTGTACCAAATTTCATCAAAATCGGTTAAACTGTTGGGCCGTGAAAAGCTAGCAGACCGACACACTTTCGCATTTATAATATTAGTATGGTAGAATAAAAATAATATAGGCGCGTTCGGTAACGAATCGTATAGTATGACAAGTCTCCAACAAGGAATGTAGAATCGGATAGGTATACGTTATATCGTCTAATGTTGATTGTGTCGCCCACCTCTGACCCGGCACGCGTCTCCATACAGTTATCTCTCGAAATTTCCCCAAAACCGTGCCTTTCTAAATTGTCTAATCGTTCCGCCCAAAATGGCTTTGCTTTGTTACGAAATGTCGTTTGTCGTGACCCGAGACTAAAACGTTGATTATCGTTTTACGTAGGAAGCTATCAAGCTTGTTCCGTTATCATAATAAGTGGCGTATGACATTTATAATGTAAACGTGAAAAATTTCAGTTATAAAGTTTAAATAATGAGAAAGTCGTTGAAATTATATTAAAAGTCTTATTATGGATACAGTTCATTGTGACCATGTTAACCCACAGATTCTGTGATTTTAACCCATCACCATTCGCCGGCATTACCGGCGGCGTTACCGTGGTTAACGTGGTCTGTCTGTCCGTCTGTCTGTCAAGAAACCTACAGAGTACTTCCCGTTGACCTAGAATCATGAAATTTGGCTGGTAGCTAGATCTTATAGCTTACATTTGGGGAAAAATCTGAAAACCGTGAATTTAGGGTTGCATCATACAAAAAAAATTAAATTGTGGTCACGAACAAATAATTAGTATTTTCAACTTTCGAAGTGAGTGACTATATCAAGTGGGGTATCATATGAAAGGTCTTCACCTGTGCATTCTAAAACAGATTTATTTTTATTTTTATGTATCATAGTTTTTGAATTATCCTCAAAAATGTCGAAAAAATACGACTGTAGTACAGAACCCTCATTGCGCGAGCCTGACTCGCACTTGTTTCTTTTGAGGTACGAAACCCTAAAATGAGGTCTTCCGAGAAACCAAGACGCAAGAGTTTGTAGTTGCGTTTGAAATAATTCATGCGCGTGAAAAATGCCATAATAGCATGCAAACGCCGCCCGCCCCCGGCTGCTTGCTAATAGCCGCGTGTTCTTCTCCGCATCTCTCGCAATGATCATCCATTACAGGTAATACTGACTGCAGTCGAGTCACGAAGTGCAGTAAAGGGCCCTCATTATAATAATCCCTCTTTACACTAGCACGTGAATCCTCATCATCAACCAATAGACGTCCACTCCTGGACATATTCCTTGCCTCAATCCTGCGACTCCCTGCGACTCGTTTGATATGGTTGATCCATCTAGTGAGGGGTCTTCCAACGCTGCTCATTCCGGTGCTAGGTCGCCATTCTAGCACCTTGGGACACCAACGTCTGTCTGTTTTTCGAACATGAAGAATTGTGATTCGCAGCCTTGAAATTTTCAGGCAATTTGCCCGAAAACATGACCCACTACACTCTACACGATGTCGAATGAAATCCATATGGTTGCTCAACCATTGGATTACTTAGACTAGCATATGCTTTGAGCTTATTTGGGGGGAAGGGGAATTCAATCAATCATTCAGCCTGTTTGCGTCCACTGCCTTACCCAAGAGCGCGCCACCACGCCTCTCTCATCCACCCACTTCCCGCTACCTTCTTAAGTTCGTCAGTCCAGCGGGTTAGGGGTCGTCCCTTACCGATACGTGGTATCCACTCCAGAACACGTCTGCCCCAGCGGCCATCGGTTCTGCGCAGGTGTGGCCTGCCAACTGCCACTTCAGCTGGTTAGTTTGTTGAGCTGTGTCGGTAACTCTGGTGCTCCTACGGATTCCTCGTCACGGATTTTATCTCTCACATAGCCCGCTCTATTAGCACGCTGAGCGACTTTGAACTTGTGGACAAGGCCAACTGTCAGAGTCTACGTTTCAGCGCCGTTTCAGTCAAGCCAACGTTTCAAGCGGGAATTATTATACTAAAAACACCTATGATTATTATGCTAAAAATAAAATTAAACATTTTAAGGCAAATCGGTGATTTGAAAGCAGGTATTTCACCAAATTTTTAAATATCGGCAGTTAAATCGATTTAAAAGTATTTATGTTAATCGACATCGGCGCCAGTGCGACTTTAGGAGTCGTTAAACGATTGTTTTGTCAATATAGATATAGTTTATAGAAATTATATTAAAATATTATGATCGCCAATATTCATTTTATGGTATTAACCTAGAAAGTTAAACGAAAACAAAACATTTTTACGATTCTATTGGGAAGATTAACCAACGCTTGAATATATATTTTATCTTCTTCTTCATGCTTCCTAAAGTTCCTTTGTTTCCATTCTGACACATTCCAACATTCATCATCATCATCATCATCATCAGCCTGTGGACGTCCACTGTTGGACATAGGCCTGCCCTAAAGAGCGCCACCACACCCGGTCCTCAGCCAGCCACTTCCCGCCAGCCTCTTTACACCGTCGGTCCATTCCAACATTACTGAAGTAATATCATTAGTCAGTTTTCTAAACTTTTGCTCAATTTTTTTTAACTATTTTTATACCATTCCACTTCCTTATGTTTTAGGATAATTTTTTTTTATTGAAATTGGAGCCGATTCCCTTGTACACAATCTCTAAACTAAACTAAAATGACATGTCTAAATCTATTGCTATCAGTCATAATGTTGCTTGTGGAAATGGATAGCACTAGATTTAGACCTTTTAATTTAGTTTAGTTTAGAGATTGTGTACAAGAGAATCGGCCCCATTGTTACAATAAAACATAAGGCTACGCCTTATCGAATTACTGTACAAATGATACCCGCGTGGAATGGTGCCAAGACTACGGGCAGCATTTCCGCGATGGATCAGTCATGTTATGTAATTATTACTGGGCCCGCAAAATAGGCGCTGCAAGACCCGTGAGGCGTGAAAGTACCTAAAAGAGGACCATGTCTAGAAACGGACGTTCATCGGTTGATGACGATGACGAAATGGGATATGTACCTACAACTTTTTCCCCACATATTCTTTACACAGCTAACCATAATATTGACATTTTTAATAATAATTTGAACATATTTAAAAAACATATTTATCAACATTTTGCATCTTCTCCACTTTGAGTATATTTTTCATAGTTAATTTTCTTGTATTTCTTTTTTCTGTGTTTTTATAAATTGTATCTTATCAGTTAGTTAGTGCATTTATTTATTTAAGAATTGTTGTGTACACATATTAAGGGTTACCGCCCGTGGTTACCGCTTAGATCTTAATCTATTGTTTTTTATTTTTATTTGGACCATTTATAGCTGTAACCTGTTTTGTGTGCCTTTATAATAAAAAAAAAAAAAAAAAAAACATGTGTCACGTCATTCAGTATAATGGCGGTCACACCCAAATCAATCGTCAATAAAAACATGGATGCCATTTCGGAATCAACGGTAGCGTGGCGATCTTGGCTTAGGTGAGAGGTGCGTGGGTGTCTGACCTCTCGCGCGCGTGGGCAGATTCTAAGGCAATCCTCAGTCATATACAGCCAGTGAATAGGTTTCCCCACTAGCTTTTTAGGGTTCTGTACCTCAAAAGGAAAAAGGAACCCTTATAGCATCACTTCGTTCTTTATGATCCCTCGCCTAATAAATAGTTTAGATAATACTTTTAGGTCAGGACTAACCGAATTTAACTTTAAACACAAGTTAAAATCATACTTTCAAAACAAATATTAACAATTCCCATTTTTGAAAAATTAAATATAACAAATTATTATCATGTAACGCTCCCTAGTGCTTCTATACATAATGTATATATTATTTATGGAAGCACTATACCCAAAATCGATTAATGGACGGAATGATAAGCAACATACTAAACCTTAGTGGTTTTTTTGTTGTGTTAAAAGTATTTGTAAAATGTTCAATATTTGATAGTTAATAAAAAAAAAAATCTGTCTGTCGTATCTGTCAAAACAAGGGAATCGAAACCTATAGGGTACTTCCCGATTACCTGGAATCATGAAATTTAGCAGGTAGATACTATATATGTCTTAATAGCACTAATAAAAGAAAAAATCCGAAAACCGTGATTTTTTTATTTCATTGAAACGCACACAATATAGTTTGTAACTAAAAAATGTCCTAATTTAAAAACAATAGATCAAAATGTAACCAACAATTCGTAATAGGTGTATACAACAATACCTAAATAAATACATATACTTATGCATTAAACAAGATGACATGGAATTTATAAATAAAGAAATTTACAATAATTTGTTATATTAATTTGTGGATATGTCACAAAAAAAAGGTTAAAACGTTATTAAGTAGTTTGCTAAGTCTCATAATTAGATGGCGCTGTCCGTCCTTAATTTGCAGTGTTGCACATAAAAGTGTTATGTCTTGTACGATGGTACGGAACCCTTCGTGTGCGAGTCCGACTCGCACTTGACCGATTTTAGCGTTGGCGGAGATTATACGAATGAAAACGTATATTTCTCGCGTCGAAAGCTGTTAAAGCTGGTAAACTGTTCGAGGCGGTCGTAAAACGTCTTAAATTTCAAAATTTTAACGTCCGCCATTAATTTTGGCGTCGCATCTGTCTGTAAGGTGGTATATTCCGACAATAGCGCCTACTTTACTTCCGTAACATACTAGACTATCATTATGGCTTTAATTTTATATCCAACTGTTCAGCATCCTGAAGTCAGGAGTCATAAATCTTGGTCTCCTTATGACGTCATCATCATCATCAACCCATCGCCGGCCTACTACCGAGAACGGGTTTCCTCTCAGAATGAGAAGGATTTATGCCATAACCAGCTGCGTCGGCTGTGGGGTTTGGCAGACTTTACACACCTTTGAGAAAATTATGGAGAACTCTCACGCATACTGGTTTCCTCACGATGTTTTCCTTCACTGTTAAAGCAAATGAATTTTTTGAATTTTTGAAAACGCACATAACTGGGAAAAGTTAGAGTTGCGTTCGGAATCGAATAACCGAACCGCGATTATGAAAACGACGTCTTAATCACTAGGCTATATTACCTACTAAGAGTAACATCAGTAATCAACAGTATTTGTTAAAATGACAGTACAGACGATCGCGAAATCATCTCTGTTAGGCCGATACTTGCTCGCTATTGACTAAAACGCATTGTTGCAACAAAAATACCATAAATCCAGCCAATCGCAGATTGTTGTATTGACCATGTTGTTATTATTAAACATTCATCACCATCCATCGCATGATTTACTGAACGTTAGTCAGTATGTTTTAGTTTGTATACAGGTGTTGTAAAGTATGTATACGGATTGGTAACCCTCCAAATCCGTAACACGATATAAGGTAACCGAAAAGCGCATTCGATCCGGCTCGAAGGCTAAAAAAACATGGCCGGCACGTTGACTCGTGTTTCCTTTACAAATTCTTACTTTTTTTGTAAAGTGAAACAAAATCCTTTTAATTAACAGCTGATGCGATCAAGTTGAAGCAAACCTATCGGGTGACTAAACAAAAAGAAAATAATATAAAAGTGGAAAACGCATAAGCGATTTTACTTAAAATACTTTTACATCGGCACATTCATTTTTAGGGTTCCATACCTCAAAAGGAAAAAGGAACCGTCATAGGATCACTTCGTTGTCTGTCTGTCTGTCGTGTCTGTCAAGAAACCAACAGGGTACTTCCTGTTGACATAGAATCATGAAATTTGGCGGGTAGGTAGGTCTTATAGCAGATCAAAAAGTTTTTGAATCCATAGTTGCCTAGATTTAAGATGTAATTTTTTTAAATATTAATATGCTTATTAAATATGATTTTCTGATAAGGCAACTTAATACGCTGGGGAATAACATAATCTTTCCTTTGATATAAAATTCGATTAAAACAGATGACGCTTACTTATCTTTTTATACCTGGCAACCCCATTGTTGCGCAAAGGGGAACGTTGGCAATCGTTTTGTTTCAACTCCTTGGGTTATATTCTCTCAGCTGATGCTCGGCTTTCATAAATAACTAAATCAGGGAAGTTCATAGATTACATTTTTTTAAACTGTTTAACACCATCGGCACGTGATTTCGCTAGGCAACATATTCGCGATGTATCAATCTACACTAATGTGTCTAGCATATATTCATTTCACGATTAAATAACAGATGAGGGTAGATATTTCTAATGCGAGATCTTAGACCATTAGGTAGCCGATTTTGACGGGTACAGAAATATCTTGCATCCTGGAGAACGGTCAATATTTTATAGCCCGGAAAATCAAAGAATTTCTACGGGACTTTTAAAATACCTAAATCCACGTGGACGACACCACGGGCATCATGTGGGTAGTTATAAAACTTCCATAAGTTCTTTATCCTGTAAAAAAAATAAAGCAAACAAACAAACTGTCTTTCTGTAGGATTACATAATGTATACAAATGAATAAATTAACAGAGTAATAAGGAGGTTCCAGTTAATGCCGGAAGAACTTCATTGAAGTAGACCTAAAGTCACGTAAAATATGGTTATGCGACGCAATCGTCATTAAAATAATTATTTATATGAAATAGTGCTTCATTTAAAATTTTATGCGACCCAATAAATTTTATGTCATCGCCCATTAGATGGGTAATAAGTGTATTGGGATATAATAATTAAACTTTATAATGATTAGCCACTTCTTCGTAGAAATGTAGTACCTACCATTACAATTATGGTTTCAGTTTTCAATTTTAATGCATATTTGCGTTTAAACAATTTATTACTAGCTGCTCTGGTTTCGCTCGAGTGGAATTTTCGTAAATCGGTAAGGTGGTGAAATTCCCATAAATCCTGAGAAACATATTTTTTTATTTTAACCGAAAGCCCAAATATTATGCGGATTTTTATTTATTTATTTATTTTTATTTTTGCAACACTTACAGCTAGCTTTACAAGGCTTATTCCTAATACGCTAGTGTAACATAATAATTATGTACTTCTAAATTTTATATCTAATTGGATATAACTTGAAAAATGACGGACTTTACTAGAAACTTTGATCCACACACTGTCAGTGTCGAGTGCTGAGTATGGGTCTCTTCTCAGAATGAGAAGGATTTAGATAGCTGGTCAAGAGCGGGTTTGGATACTCACATGAGTCTGAAAAGTTGGAGGAGTGTACCTGATCGAACCCTAGACTCCGCGAAAAAGAAGCTGACGTAAGTATCATGATCATCATCACCAGCCGATACACGTCCACTGCTGAATATATAGGTATCTTGTAGGGATTTACACACGCCACGGTCTTGCGCTGCCGCCATCCAGCGGCTCGCTGCGACTCGTGTGCGCGCTTTGCGCGTTTCTGTGTGACGTTGCTATTCCAGCACCTTGGGACTATGTGCTCTGCCAATTGCCACTTTAGCTTTGCAACCTGCTGAGCTATGTCGGTTAATCTGGTTCTCCTATGGATCTCTTCATTTCTGATTTGATCACGTATATAAACTCCAAGCATAGCTCTCTCCATCGCCTACTTTGTGACTGAGCTTTCTGCAGCCCATAGTTAGTGACCATGTCTCAGATCCATTTAACATGTCATCACTGGCAATACATACTATTCAAAGACTTTGGTCTTCCAATATATAGGTATAGTTTACTTGTAAGATTTCTCAATGTGGACTCAGTGTCAGGAATTGCAAGTATAAGTAGCTTTTAAGTATAAACATTGTAATATAACAGTATCGTCGGTCATTTCTCCGTTGGGGGCGTCATGTGCCGGCCACTAATGACACGGAAGACGCCCACGACGCTGTAAAAACTAAAAAGTTTCATCCAAAACGGTGAAACGTTCTCTCGGAACGATTTGGTCACATTTCCCTTTATGGCATTTAATTTAAGTGGACTGTATTCAATATAGACCGCGCGTGGTGACCTTTTCGAGATCATTTTAATGATTATTAAAATATTTTAATTGGATATCCGCTCCGAATTTATGTACCCTTTTGTGATTTAAATTATGAATATTCTAAATAGTTTTTTGCTACTTTCTTCTGCGTAGGATTTTAATTTCCTTTACATAAAATTACAATTACTTGTCGCCTTTTTTGAAAGTTAGTCTGTTTTTCTGCTTCCCTGTATTTATAGTCCTCTTGCTAACCTATTATTGATTCTTGCGTTTAAATTAAATTTCGTTATGCATGTCTCTTCTGTTTCGCTCATAATTTTTTGTTTTGTTTAGCATTTTGGTATTAAAAGAACTCTCTTTTCTTGGCGATCGTTTTTTATTACGTTTATCTGTCTAAATTATTACAAAATTCTTTTAAAACGTCATTCTCTGCATTATTTTATTTTTGGACATAAGGAATTTTGTGATCTTGCCAGAAATTATTAAACTACACATTTTATAGAGTTCTCTGCGATCAAGTTTTCCACGTCCGGTCAAAAGTTCATCGTCCATGTCATCCTCCCACGCAATTCTGTATTGTGCGATGTCTCTAATAAACGGATCCGCATTTATAAACAGTAGGTTTAGTATAAGACTTTACGTGTACATCTCACTAACGTTGTAGTATTCGAGCATCGAAGCACTTCAGCGTTAAAGTAAAATGGACTTTAACTGCCTTGTTTTAATTCTCAAGTTTGCCCATAATATCTACAGCCAGCGCTCCAAGCGGAAACATTGCGAAATTAAATTAGGTGGTGCTAAATTTTTATTTTAAATCAAAGATCTTTAGGTCCATTTTAATTTGACGTTATTTTGTTTGGTTGTTCGAATTCTATCAAGTGTGATGTAAAATCTCATACTAAGCACACAGCTGTAACTTATACCCATTCGGTTCACAGCATTGACTTATATATTACTTCGTATGGACAGAGCCATTGAACAAACAAAATGGCACCGACTCATTAGTGCTTTAGCACCAATGCAACCTCAGTGACGTCTGGATTTCAAACGGGTCGTTCATTAGTATCTAAGAGGTGGCGCTGATTTATTTGGTTCCAAAACCGTGAAAAATTTTGTTCGCTTGGGCATATCTTGTCATTTATATCAATGGTTCACAGTTTTATTTGATGTCGTGACTACTTTTCCATTTGCATATAATAAAGATTCCGGCCCACTGCATCCGAAGACATCTATGGCATCTGCCTACTCTATTATTTTGACATCCACAACAGAGATACTTATTAAATGTATATCGACTGTCGACTGTCGATGATTTTAGATTTCAATGCGCTGCAGAGGTACAGAAATTGTTCAAACTACAGTCATATCGTCAAGCGATGACATGCCACTACTGGCTTGAAGTTTATTTTATTTTATTCCGATACCATTTAGCGCTTGACTGCGATCTCTGTAAGTAAGTTAGTAACTTGGAAGAAGTATGGCAGTTTCATTAAATCTCATCATATTCCCTGATACAGTTTAAAAAATATTTTTTAGTCAATCAGAACTGCCTGATCTGAACTGTATTAATCGTAATCGACAGCAAATTGTGTCCCTTGATTGGTTGAATTTGCTGTTCACATTTTGTCCACAGCCTATCAAGGGGCAGAATTTGCTACCGATTATGATTACGATAAATACGTTTTTCTTACACGTTAACTACCATATATACCACGGAACAGAAATACCCCCGATTGTGTACCAACTGGTACACAATCGGGAAGGCAGATCAGTAACAATGACGGCTGAACAAAAAAAATCTAAAGAATCTATGTCGAATTTATTAAGAAAATCTATAAAATAAAAATGTCATACGAGAGACTGATTGATTTTGCGAAAATATCCACGCAGTAAATATTTATGACACATCGACAGCTAATGATATATTTGCAGGGATGATAAAAAACTTATAATACTTGAAGGTTGAGTACTTTGAGTTTATTAGCTCCTATTTGAAGGGTTTTTGCGCTGTCAGTGCGGTGGGCCTATGAATTATTCCTTCGACACTGCATATTTATAGTATTTTTTACATGGCGTGTGACAAATCGTTTGGCAGGTGATTAAAAGTAGGCTTGCTTAAAACTGTATCATTGACTGTTTGAAATATATAGGTTTGAGATAAGTACCTTTTACAAAATTCCTACTATTTGAAGGGTTAAGGTTCACTATATTTTACACTAGCTGATGCCCGCGACTTCGTCCGCGTGGATTTACATTTTTACAAATCCCGCTTGAACTCTTTTATTTTCCGGGATAAAAAGTAGCCTATGTGTTAATCCAGGGTATAATCTATCTCCATTACAAATTTCAAACAAATCCGTTCAGCCGTTTTTGCGTGATTGAGTAACAAACATCCAAACATCCACACTTTCACATTTATAATATTATTTGATATTATAGGTAGTGAAGTTATTTGTTGTATGACTTAAAACAGTCGACAGAGATACCTTGCAAAAAGGACATGAAAAATTGCTTTATCGAGATTTTAATTGACTCTCCGTCTATAAAGATTATTCCTAACAAGCCACGCATCAATATTGAGGTTTTCTTCCTAAGACTTGTCTTAACTCTTAATTAATAACTGACTTAAAAAGTAAAGACACAATTACTTTAACGGCGCAACGCCTCGTTTTAAATCTACGTTCGTTCGACGTATATTTTATAATTTTTAATAAATTGTTTTGCTTTCTTAATATAAACGCATGTTATAGGTTAACATCAGTAGGTATTTTTCAGTTTCTATTTCCAATGTACTACATATAACCACATCGATATTTTAACAGTTAAGATCACGACCCGTGAAATGTTATTATAGATGAACCTACCATACCGATGAAAATTAATCTCCATAAGACGTCACCTTTCACGCCTGAGGCCTGTAATATTGAGTACCATCGTATGTATATGAAGCATGAACGTTAATTTCGTCACACAGCATATTAATTTAATAGTTTTTGTTATTTGTATTAGATTATATTCAAGCCATTAACCGTTGACCCCACACTGATCAAGCTATCGACACATTGATATACAAAATCAAAGATGTGAGTTACGTACCTACTCTAGCTAGTCGTACCAATCTTACCACAAAGTTAAAAAAAAAATCTAAATAGGCCTAAACAAAATGATCTAGGAAAACTGCTTTGAAATATCAAATAACAAAGCCGATTTCCTTATCACTTGAAAACTACAGAAACTTGTGAATGACACAACAGGCTATAATTATTTTAAGGAGCAATCCAAAAATGTGCTAAAATCGAATAAACGAATAATAAATATTTCATATGATATAGACAGTGGCGTGCAGGTCATAAAGGCATAAATGCAGTGCTTACCCCAGTTGTAATGGCTCAATGCTAATTTCATTATGACCTGCCAATAAACAGGTCCTCATCTAACTAATGCCTACCCTGGCTTCAAACCCTGTGCACGCCACTGGATATAGACCAACTTATTCGGAAAGCAGGTATTCCGGTAAGAAACTCAGCATAACTACTTTTGTCAACAGGCAACATGTTGCTATCGTTAGAATCCTTACATCATCCCAATTCCCAAGTGCTGTAAATTAAAAAAAAAAGTCAAAATGCATGGCGAGTTTTTTTTTACTTTTTAGTTCGTTTTTTGGCAGTCGTGTTTTTATTTTTATTACGACTTATTGTTGTGTGCAATAAAAATGTAGAAACGTTTCGGAATTACATTTCTGAGGTATGGTGTATCTTTGATTGTTTGATATCGTTGTATGAACCGCTTCAGGCTGTGCAGCTCTCGAGGCGATGGCGACTTTCTCGCTCGTGGACGTCACCTGTCGTGCTATACTGCTTTTACAAACATACTTTTACAACCAAAACAAGCAAAACCCAACATTAACTGATGATAACAAGGTGTAATGCGGTTGCAAAGAAGAATATGCCGTACGTCGCCCACGAACTGTTATATGCTAAATCTGGTCTAGCTATAGTGAGTGTATGGTATCGGGGTCGACGGAATAAGCTCATCGGTAAACATTACAATAGCTTTGAGTTATTATATTAATACGAAACAGCCGCTGGCTATGGGATATTAATTAAAACTGTGTGTGACCTCACTTAATTGATAGTTGTCAACTAAATTGGAATTTAACGCCGCTTATTAATTGTTTTAATTGAAAAGGATTAGAATAGAATAGAATAGAATAATTCTTTATTTGCATAATGTGGTACATAAGATGTTAAATCTAAGAAACAGTCCAGCACATTAGCCATGGCGGCATACAAATATAGTTAACAGTTGTGATTATTGAGTGTGACTAAATATTTGTTTATAAAATAATTGATATAAGTTTATTAATATTTGATTAGAAAAAGTTCGACGAATTCTTGTTACGAGCTCTCGGAATCTATGAAGTAAATACGAGTATAATACAGGGTGTAACCAGAACGCTAGTAAAAACTTAGCGTAATTGGTATACTAGCTCAACACAATCCAATAACCATTTGCCTCATTTTGTAGCTTTAGTGATTTCTAAATCTAATCTAAATAATTAGTATTTTTCAAACCCGCAGTGTATAGCGTTCAAAACTGGGGTCAATGCCCCACCTACGACGTGGCATTGACTTCGAACGGCCTACTTACGCAACGTTCGTTGCCCTGTAGCGTCAGTCAGATGTTTTATTTGCAACTAGCTTATGCTCGCGACTTCGTTCACGTGGACTACAAAATTTCAAAACCCTATTTCACCCCTTAGGAGTTGAATTTTCAAAAATCCTTTCTTAGCGGATGCCTACGTCCTAATAGCTATCTGCATGCCAAATTTCAGCCCGATCCGTCCAGTAGTTTGAGCTGTGTGTTGATAGATCAGTCAGTCAGTCAGTCAGTCAGTCATTCAGTCAGTCAGTCCGTCAGTCAGTCACCTTTTCCTTATATTTATATATAGATATATCGTGAATTTTTACATATCATAGGATTTATTTTTTTTCGCGTTTTTTTGGAGTATCATATCGATAAACATCATTACTATCACCTGTCCTCGTTTTTGCTAGCGTTCTGGTTACACCCTATATGTTTTCAAGCGAGTTAGCGTCCTGAATCCTGATAGAAATTGATTAAAAGATTAAGGATTATTCTTGTAGGATTAGCTCGCGTTCCACCAGGTGAGATCGCAGTCAAGGGCTAAAGTGTCATTGAATATAACTAAATTCGCACATTGAAAACAAAATAACGCTATCCAAAAATTAGCATTTGCAATATTTGCGAGAAAAAACACGTTCGTTCTAAAGATCCATGTCTCGCTTCTGTACGATCCTTTAAACCCCATTCCGGCATCAGTTTTCTCCTTCACTAGTAATATAAACAATTCAAGAGTGAATACATCTTCTAGGCTAGCGTGCTCCATCTTACGCTGCATCATCACTTGCCAGCGAGCCTGACTGCTGCCGAGCGCTAATCTATAAATCTGGTCTGGTGGGAGGCTTCGGCCGTGGCTAGTTACCACCCTACTGGCAAAGCCGTGCCGCCAAGCGATTTAGCGTTCCGGTACGATGCCGTGTAGAAACCAAACGGGTACGGATTTAATAAAAAAAAAAAACTGCCATATCCCTTCCAGGTTAGCCCGCTATCATCTTAGACTGCATCATCACTTACCATCAGGTGAGATTGCAGTCAAGGGCTAACTTGTATCTAAATTAAAAAATCTAAATATATAAAACAAAAATGTGGCTGCCTGACTGACTGACTGATCTATCAACGCACAGCTCAAACTACTGGACGGATCGGGCTGAAATTTGACATGCAGATAGCTATTATGACGTAAGCATCCGCTAAGGATTTTTGAAAATTCAACCCCTAAGGGGGTGAAATAGGGGTTTGAAATTTGAGTAGTCCACGTGGACGAAGTCGCGAGCATAATCTAGTATTTAATTTAAAAAAAAAATTGGTTCCTCCTTTCACGTCACGTCCGTAGAAAACGTTTGTCGTGGCGTTTTTTTTTTCAATTAAGACCATCAGTTTTTTTATAATCTATTCAAAATCTCTATCGCCTACAACGTTTTTGTCGTCTCATTTAAAAGCATTTGTCCATTGTCAGTCAACGGTTTAATATTCTGACGCGGATCAGTTTGACTGGCAGCCCCGGTATATTATCGCCCACTATCCACATTGTATCTGCGAGATTAATCTTTGCGTTCACCAGTTTAATGGTACGGCTCCTCTATTGGGATTCGCCAAATGATTCGAGTTCGGGCATACGATAGTTGGCGTTCCGCAATCCGCAAATCAACTGGCCACACTATTCGTGATACGGCGAACGTTTTGAAGTTGGCAAATTTTTAAAAAGTTTTGCAGCTGGCTGGCAGGGTGCGACATTATGTGACATCGAATATAGTCCTGCCTCTGTTATATATTAAATACTAGCTTATTCTCGCGACTTCGTCCGCGTGGACTATATAAATTTTAACCCCCTATTTTACTCCCTTAGGGGTTGAATTTTCTGTGTGAGCCTAGCCTGCTGTAATAGCCTAGTGGTTAGGACGTCCGCCTTCTAATCAGAGGTCGGGGGTTCAATGCCGGGCACGCACCTCTAACTTTTCGGAGTTATGTGCGTTTTCATTAATTAAATATCACTTTCTTTAACGGTGAAGGAAAACATCGTGAGGAAACCTGCATGCCTGAGAGTTTTCCATAATGTTCTCAAAGGTGTGAAGTCTGCCAATCCGCACATGGCCAGCGTGGTAGACTATGGCCAAACCCTTCTCACTCTGAGAGGAGACCCGTGCTCTGTAGTGAGCCGGTGATGGGTTGATCATGACGATCTTCAGTTACCATTTCGTAACTTTTGATTTAAAGTAAAAGTAAAAATCACTTTCAGTCACTCTCCAACTTGAATACATCACCAGCTTACCCTAGAGTCACAGTCAGCCCAACTTAGTTAATAAATGAAAAGCTGAAAAGGTATTTAAGTATGATCATTTGACATTTCATAATCCAAGTATAATCCATAAGATAAAACCGATATTTCAAGTGAATTACGTGTCTTTGTTCTATATCTACTGATTAGCTATCAGCTCTTCGGTTCAACTGCGCAGTTAGCCCTTGTATCTGTGCTCCTATTACCAAACTTTGTTACGATCATTGCGATAATCCTTGCAATGGATTGATTCTTTTGTCTCTTTCACTATTTGCTCAAATCTTATGTGTAAATCAAATCAAATCAAATGGTTTATTCAAAACTAGCTGATGCCCGCGCCTTCGTCCGCGTGGATTTACGTTTTTCAAAATCCCGCGGGAAATCTTTAATTTTCCGAGATAAAAAGTAGCCTGTGTGTTAATCCAGGGTATAATCTATCTTCATTCCAAATTTCAGCCAAATCCGTCCAGTAGTTTTTGTGTGAAGGAGTAACAAACATACACACACACACACACAAACACACACACACACACACAAACTATCGCCTTTATAATATTAATCGGGAGGTATAATAAATTACACTTTTTGAAAGTCAGTTGTTGAATTTGTAAGATGACTAGCTTATGTTCGCGACTTCGTCCGCGTGGACTACAAAATTTCAAAACCCTATTTCACCCCCTTAGGAGTTGAATTTTTAAAAATCCTTTCTTAGCGGATGCCTACGTCATAATAGCTATCTGCATGCCAAATTTCAGCCCGATCCGTCCAGTAGTTTGAGCTGTGCGTTGATAGATCAGTCAGTCAGTCAGTCAGTCAGTCAGTCAGTCAGTCACCTTTTCCTTTAATATATATAATATATATAGATAGATAGATTTAGTGGTGATAATTTTTACGCGCACTTAAAAACTAGCTACGAGGGTTCCAAACGCGTCCAGATCTGAGAAGAGCCCACAACAAACTCAGCCGGATGTTCTTTTTATTATCACAACTTTACAAGATCACGATTGTGTTTTCCCATGAATCGGTTGAGTGTTTGCCTATCATCAGCATTATTATTTGCACTATTTGTACAAATCTTGCTATGAAGGGATGCTTACCACTGCGCCAGCCCCCCTAGCATGAGCAGGAGACAAAAATTTTATCCCCCAGTTATATCGACTGACGAGGGATAAAATTTACTTGTCCACCTCTCAAAGCACGCCAACAGGGGAGAGGAGAAGTTTATCCCTAATTCGGGGACAATTTTATCCTCGACATTAGACGTGGGTTTAAGTTTATTCTCATAGAACTTAAAAAATCAAAACATGTCTCGCGGTACCTGTTGGGTTTAGGTTATGTTTGGGTTGTGTTTGGGTTATGTTTGGGTTATGTTTGTGTTATGTTTGGGTTGTGTTTGGGTTATGTTTGGAATATGGTTGGGAACCCCAACATAAACCCAACATAGGTCCCAAATACCAATTACCATTAACCCAATAAAGATAGATAGATAGATAGATAGAAATACTTTATTGCACACAAAAATATTACATAACTATTACAAAAAAACTAAAACTAAAAAATAATTGTATGCAAAGGTAAAGGAAAAGATCCAAAAACCGAAAAGTCCCCCGTTTTATTCACTGTGGATAATTATATCCACCCGTGAGCCCATGCTCGGAGAGTGGATAAAGCTGTCGGAGGGGATAAAGATTTTATCCTTTCCCCGGGGAGAAAATTATATCCCCGCCCATGCTAACCCTGCTGGGAGATCGCCGAGGCCATATTTATTGCACGAGGTGATTAGGCGCTCGTATTTTGTATTGTACTCACCAAATCAGTATCGCGGCGCGTGACATGTTCAACAGACTGTTATCACCACATTCGGGGCACCTGATAGGTTTGTAACGGGCGTGATAGCGGCCGCGCCCCTGCAATTAGGATTATCTGGACATTTGGCCGACACAAAC
The DNA here is from genome assembly GCF_902806685.2 of Maniola hyperantus. Classification (NCBI taxonomy): domain Eukaryota; kingdom Metazoa; phylum Arthropoda; class Insecta; order Lepidoptera; family Nymphalidae; genus Maniola; species Maniola hyperantus. Next base: position 1,010,790 of record NC_048554.1, on the reverse strand, counting down.
ACAACTGCGCATCGCTTTTGTTTGGCCTTCGATGGAATTTTTTGGAGGAATCTTATCATTTCTCACTCAAAATTTAATTTAATGTAAACAGTAATTCTCGATATATAAGTGAACTGTTGTGTTCTTTATTGAGAAATAAATGTCTTTAAACCGAATATGCGACTTTTTGTTTTTAAGCTCCTCATCTAATTATATATTAAAAAAAAGATTACGACGAATTGAGAACCTCCTCCTTTTTTGAAGTCGGTTAAAAAGGAAAAGGTAACTGACTGATCTATCAATGCACTGTAGGGCGATTGTCTAAAACCTGCATCAATCATTATTACAATCTCAATTGTTCAGATTGGCTGAATTTGTGCGATTCTCGTTGCAACAATGCATTGTAGCCAATTGTAGCTGTCAAACAACCGCGGTAGGGCCACAGTAGTTTGTGCAGCTGCGCGATTGCGGGAGAATGACAGCTACAATGTCACGATCGCAATCATCTCTGATTGGTTAATGCTCGCTCACTATTGGCCACAGTGAATTGTTGCAACAAGAATCGCACAAATTCAGCCAATCAGAACAATTGAGATTGTAATAATGATTGATGCAGGTTTTAGACAATCGCCCTGCGGGACGGATCGATCGGGCTGAAATTTGACATGCAGATAACATAGGTTACTTTTATACCGAAAAATCAAATAGTTCCCACGGGATTTTTAAAAGCTAAATTCACGCCTACAAAATGTGAATACAGAAAGTCCTATTCTAAGATTATATACCTAGTAGCCGATGCCCGCGACTTCGTCCGCGTGGATTTACATTTTTCAATATCCCGCGGGAGTTCTTTGATTTTCCGGGATAAAAAGTAGCCTATGTGTTAATTCAGGGTTTAATCTATCTCCATTCTAAATTTCATCCAAATGCGTTCAGCCGTTTTTGCGTGATTGAGTAACAAACATCCAAACATCCACACTTTCACATCTAATCGAAGAAAATGTTCGTACATAGTATTTAACTGGATTATGTTGATTTAAGTGGCCTAGTTTTTATCATATTTTTCCTCGGTAGGTTTGCTATGTAGAAGTCGAGTTGATAGGTTAATCTTGTTATAATTTATTAAGTTTGACGTTATCTTTCGGGGAAATTATTTTGGTTTATGGAATATTTTATGATTGTTTGTCTAGCCATGATGACTTTGTGCGTTCCATATACATAGATGTCAAAGGATTAATGTAAGACGTGAATCTAGTTTTGTAAACTCAATACTCCAAAAACTTAGCTGAGCGCGCTCGGTATCGAACCTAAAACCTGCCGAATAGAAGACTGAAGTATTCGATTGATTTTATAAATTCTTTATAAACAAACACTACTAAAAACACCGCCAGTTATAATATTGGGACTTTGAAAAGAAGAGTCAATAGGCATCTTCTAGCCAGGCGCGGTCCATCTTGGACTACATCATAACCTATTATTTGGTGTGTCAAGCGCATGCCTATATAATATGTATACCCTATCCACGGAAAGAAGTTAGTATAGCGCTCTCTCTGTTACGCAATCTCATACAAATGATAAAGGCAAAAATCTCAGGGGGCGCTAACCAAAGGTATTGCTATATAACACCTATCTATCTGCCGAATTTCATGATTCTAGGTACGAGATAGGCGGTCACAGGTTTCTCGACAGACAGACACACAATGGAGTGGTCCTATAAGGGTTCCTCCTTTCCTTTTGGAGTACGGAACCCTACAAAGTTGTTGTTCACTCTATTGTCATTCGTTATCAAGTCTATAACTCTCTCACATCTGTTTACCGTAAAACATAAGGCAGTGGTCCGACCGCCGACGATGAACGAGAAATGAGTAGAACTAGAAACTATAAACGAAGCGAGTGTGTAGTTTCAATAGTTTTGTCGCCGGGCTATAAGCGAGTGTGCAAGTGCGACGAGCGATTACTTGCACCATTCGCCCGCGGTCGCTCAGCTCAGTCCTGTGCAAACCTGCGCGCACGTTACACGTGTCCAAGCGAGCGAGCATCGCTGAACAAATATCGCTGAGCGAGATTATTTTTGGGCGCTCGTCGCTTAACGACAAAACTAGTAAAGTGAATCGTCGCCGGCAGTGTGAACAGTCAGAGAACAACTTTTGATATATGCATCTCTTTCGTTTAGACGGAATGTACTTTTATTGTGCGTTTCTTGAGAGAGAAACTCGCCGATAGTTAGTCGCCGGCGCGGCGGTCGGTCCACTGCCTTAACAAGACAAGTTGCAGTATTCTGGGAAACTAGTCGTGGCGCAGGACGGAAATGTCCAGTGACGCAACTGATATCTTAACATAATGCGTAAATGTCTTCCGTTTGAGAATTCCCATTTCAATTTTCATCCGATCCGATCCGATATTTGGGTCGGTTCGTTCGTCGAGCAACTTCTAGTCTAGACCCATTAAGCACGGTCGACTTCGGTCGACGCACGGTTGCAAGGACTTCCACAGTCCACACGCCACGGTCTTACGCCGCCTGAATCCAGCGACTCCCTGTGATTGGTCTGTCTTCTTCTTGAATACATAATACATAATAATAATAAATGCTAGTCTTTTCTGCTTCGTATCAATAGCCCTCATTTTTCTTTTCCGCCATTTTCCCTCTGTCTCCGAATTGTCTTTTTTTAGGGTTCAGTACCTCAAAACAAAAAACGGAACCCTATAAGGGTGAATTTGTGGTTACGTCACAAGAAAAAAATTAAAATGTGTTCATGATTATTGCTATTTTCAACTTTCAAAGTAAGATTACTACCTATACCAAATGGGGTATCATATAAAAGGGCTTTACTTGTGCACTCTAAAACAGATTTTTATTTATTTTAGGCTTAATAGTTTTTGATTTATCGTGCAAAATGTCGATAAAATACGATTGTAGTACGGAACTCTCAGTGCGCGAGTATGACTCGCACTAGGCCGTTTTTTTTTAATTTAACATTCAGCAAAGGCACAGGTGGTGGGAAGGAAGGCGGAGGGCCGTGTTTGGTGGCGCACCCTTGGGAGGGCCCATGTCCAGCAGTGGATGCAAACAGGCTGATGGATTGGATTGGAAAGGCAATGTCGCTAACAGACATATCGTATCGGATGGTACAGAGAATGTTGTTATCACTTATAGCAGTGGAGATCGTGATTTCTCACATACCAGGGTGCATTTGTTATTTCCCTGAGTACTTTGTTCTGGAATCTCTGTATCACTTGAACATTGGTCGGTTTAGTACACCCCCAGAGTTGTATACCATACGTCCATACAGGCATCAGAACTTGCTTGTATAGCATAAGTTTATTATGTAATGAGAGCGTGGAATGCCTTCCAAGCAGCCAATACATTTTTTTGTAGCGTAATTCTAACTCCTCACGTTTCTTTTTAACATGAGCTTTCCATCGAAGCTTTGCGTCAAGCGTCATACCCAAGTACTTCGCTGTATTTACGTAGGGAATAAGTTGCCGATTTAGATAAATTGGGTGATATTTTGGTAACTTATTGGTAAAATCTATATGCATAGATTTTGACTCGTTTAGCATAATTCGCCACTTTATAGTCCAATCGTTGACTTTATTTATGGCAGCTTGAACTTTTTCTACTGCTTCTTCGTGACTTTCTCCAGTTGCTATTATGGCAGTATCATCAGCGAATGTTGCAATAGTGTTATTTTCTAGTGCTGGAATATCACAGGTGTATAATAAGTACAGGACCGGACCTAAGACACTTCCTTGTGGTACCCCAGCTTTAATTTCCTTGAGTTCAGAATACGCATCTTCTTGACGAACTCTAAACCATCTATTTGAGATGTATGATACAAGAATATCTGCAAATGACTTTGGTAGCATATTTCTGAGTTTATAGATAAGCCCTTCGTGCCACACTTTATCGAAAGCTTGCGCTACGTCTAAAAAGACTGTAGAACACACTTTCTTATTTTCTAATGATTTCTCTATTATGTCAGTAATTCTGTGGACTTGATCTATCGTTGAGTGTTTTTCACGGAATCCAAATTGGTGATCTGGTATTAATTTTCTCTCCTCTAGTATAGGTTTTATTCTCTTGAGTAACAGTTTTTCAAATAATTTTGAAATAACTGGTAATAAAGAGATTGGTCTGTATGATGTTGTTTCATGGGGTGGTTTCCCCGGTTTAGCGATCATAATAACTTCAGCAACTTTCCATAACTCAGGTACATGTCTTAGTCTAAATGATGCATTTATGAGATTGGTAAGTTTCACTAAAGCTTTCCGAGGTAGGTTTTTTAAAATTTCTCCGGTAATGAGATCATATCCTGGAGATTTTTTTTTGCTTAAATTGAACTTTATTTCTTCAGATACTTCCTTTGGTGTCACAAGTCTGATATTTTGCAGATCACCTTGTCTTTCTTCATTCTCACTGAAATCAATTGTATGGCAGGGACCTTAAGATAGAGTTCGTAAACGAAATCATCCAAAAGTACGCAGAAGCTCACCAACATCGACTTCGCCATCATGTTAATTTGGAGGCTGTGAAGCTTCTAGATAACATGGATATCAAAAGGAGGCTCAAAAGAACCAAACCGTTCGAATTAGTGTTAAAAAGTACATAAGTGCAGCGTTTGTGTAATAGTGCTTGTGCTACTTTATTTTTCTAGGTCACAAGAACATAGTGAACTGTAAGTACGTGTTAGAATAAACTAAGGACAGTTATTGGACTGTAAATTAGATTTAAAAATTAATCATAAGTAGAAGTTTAAGCTAGAATAATATTACTTATTAGCCCATAGGCTAGATGGTAGTAGTAATAAAGCTGCCATTTTATAATGGTGCTTTATGGTAGAAAAAAAAAAAAAAAAAAAAAAAAAAAAAAAAAAAAAAAAAAAAAAAAAAAACTTATAGCAGTGGCGTGCACAGGGTTTGAAGCCAGGGTAGGCATTAGTTAGGCAGGAACCTGTTTAATGGCAGGTCATAATGAAAAATATGCATTGAGCTATTACAACTGGGGTAAGCAGTGCATTTATGCCTTCGACTTCATCCGCGTAATCCGGCTCGTTGGAAACCCTGGAGCACCGCAGAGACGTTAGCTCTCTATGCGTGTTCTATCGCCTGTATAATGGGGAGAGCTTTTTGACCTCATTCCACCCTCTTTTTTCTACAACCGCACCGCGCGCCACCGTAAGGAATTTCACCCTCACCATCTGGGTGTCTGGTGCACTTCGACCGTCCGCTGCGCCAGATCCTTCTTTCCACGCACGTGCAAACTGTGGAACCAACTCCCATCGGCGGTGTTCCCTCTAGATTATAACATTGGGGTTATTCAAGGGGCGAACCAACAAATTCCTAAAAGGCCGGCAACGCATCGGCGGCTCCTCTGGTGCTGCAAATGTTCATGGGCGGCGGTAATCACTTAACATCAGGTGACCCGCCTGCTCGTTTGCTCGCTATATCTATTTAAAAAAAAATCCGGTTTAGTGAACCGTGGGAACGATAATTTTCCGGAATAAAAAGTGTGGCTTATGTCACTCTCCAGCCACCAAACTCCCATTGGAGGTTTTCTACGAAAAATTATGTTATGTGCATTTATGCCTCTATGACCTGCACGCCACTGACTTATAGCTATTGTAGCTGCGAATAGTGAATGACGAGTCGCATCGTTATCGCCTCTTGTAATCGATTGCACTCGCCCATTCATTACTGATAATGCAACAGGCAATGATTTTATATAATTATATACACTAGCTTATGCTCGCGACTTTGTCCGCGTGGACTACACAAATTTCAAAGCTATTTCATCCCTTTAGGGGTTGAATTTTCAAAAATCCGTTCTTAGCGGATGTCTACGTCATAATAGCTATCTGCATGCCAAATTTCAGCCCGATCCGTCCATTAGTTTGAGCTATGCGTTGATAGATCAGTCAGTCAGTCAGTCACCTTTTCCTCTTACATATTTAACTAGCTTATGCTCGCGACTTCGTCCGCGTGGACTACACAAAATTCAAACCCCTATTTCACCCCCTTAGGGGTTGAATTTTTAAAAATCCTTTCTTAGCGGATGCCTACGTCATAATAGCTATCTGCAGGCCAAATTTCAGCCCGATCCGTCCAGTAGTTTGAGCTGTGCGTTGATAGATCAGTCAGTCAGTCAGTCAGTCAGTCAGTCAGTCAGTCAGTCACCTTTTCCTTTTATATATTTAGACTAGCTAATGCTCGCGACTTCGTCCGCGTGGACTACACAAAATTCAAACCCCTATTTCACCCCCTTAGGGGTTGAATTTTTAAAAATCCTTTCTTAGCGGATGCCTACGTCATAATAGCTATCTGCAGGCCAAATTTCAGCCCGATCCGTCCAGTAGTTTGAGCTGTAAGTTGATAGATCAGTCAGTCAGTCAGTCACCTTTTCCTCTTATATATTTAATGCTCGCGACTTCGTTCACGTGGATTTACGTTTTTGAAAATCTCGTAGGAACTCTTTAATTTTCCGTGATAAAAAGTAGCCATGTCACTGTCCAGGTCTTTAACTATACTCATGGCAAAAAATCACGTCGGTCCGTTGCTCTATTGCGACGTGATTGAAGGACAAACCAACAAACCAACAAACAAACACACTTTCGCATTTATAATAAGGGTACCTACTGATGAGTGTTACACTTTGCTCGTGAAATGATAAAAACTCGCATTAAAAGTTATTAAGTTAAGAAATTATGTGCAATACACAGACAAACGCGGATCGCATCTTTGTTTCATATGATTCAGAGAAACTAGAACACATTAAGATTAGTATTATTGTTTTATTGATACGTGTATACCTTATCTACTGTAATAGAGTTACAATTTGAAACATAAGTGTATATTTGGGGTATACAAATAAATCAGTAATCTTTAGGCACAACAGACATATTAGTGCCACAATTTATTGACTGTACAGTTAGGAAACAGTCATAATTATTGCAGGTACCAACTCCCATCGGCGGTGTTCCCACTAGATTATAACATGAGGTTATTCAAGGGGCGGACCAACAATTCCTAAAAGGCCGGCAACGCATCGGCGGCTCCTCTGGTGCTGCAAATGTTCATGGGCGGTGGTAATCACTTAACATCAGGTGACCCGCCTGCTCGTTTGCTCGCTATATCTATTAAAAAAAAAAAGTAGCATCTAACTAAAGGTACAAATAATAAATAAATAAAATAAATAAACTTTTATTTCAGGTGTAACATAACCCATAATTGTGTGTACAAAAACAAGTACTTAACCTATGTTAGTATAAATAAGCTGTGATAGCCTTGTGGTTAGGACGTCCGCCTTCTAATCGGAGGTCAGGGGTTCGATCCCGGGCACGCACCTCTAACTTTTCGTTATGTGCGTTTTAATTAATCAAATATCATTTGCTTTAACGGTGAAGGAAAACATCGTGAGGAAACCTGCATGCCTGAGAGTTCTCCATAATGTTCTCAAAGGTGTGTGAAGTCTACCAAACCGCACATGGCCAGCGTGGTAGACTATGGCCAAAAACCCTTCTCACTCTGAGAGGAGACCCGCGCTCTGTAGTGAGCCGGTGATGGGTTGATCATGATAGTATACGTCCCGCAAAGTGCTAATGCGCATGGCCGCCATTTTAGTGACGTCAGCACTAGACTGAAGTTTCGAACTGATGGTACATTTTTATTTCGGCTGACGTCAAAATGAAGTCATTTCGATGTTAATGAGACATGGTTCCAGCACATAGCAATTTGCGGGACTTATAACTACTTATTACTAGCTTAACTTAACAACTTATCCTACTAAATTAAAAACTAATCCTAATTCCTAACTATTCATAATACTCGTTATCCTACTTTTATAATTGTAATAATGATTGATGTAGTTTTCCAACAATCGAGCTGCCGTGTCACTCGCTCAAACGCTTACAGTACACGGCAGAAAGTAATGTACATCGGCCTTTAGAATGAATGACATTCGGCTTTGTAGAGCGTTATCTCTGTCACTCATACCTATATGACGTTTCGTCGGTCTCAACGACAGAGACAGAGCTTTATAATGCTTTATTATGTAGGTCCCTAACTGTACGATTGCTAGTCTGCAACACTTAGTGTTATCATATCAATGCAAGTATTTGCCTCGGCACATGTATTTGTTTACACATACATATTATATGTAAATGTATGTATTTATTTAATATTTATGACACTTAGAAAATGTTTATTCAATATGTTCAACATTTCTAAATAGTAATACAACATGTTAGTTACAAGCAATAACATTAATCAACCTTTTAGATAATGTAATGTATGTACAATCATATATGTTTTAAGTTAAGTTTTAATATATTATTAGCTGATGCCCGCGACTTCGTCCGCGTGGAATTCGACTTATTGAAAATCCCGTAGGAAGGATTTTCCGGAATATAAACTAAAATATCGCGCGTATATCACTCTCCAGGTTTTATCTATACCCATGCAAAAAATCACGTCAATCCGTTGCGACGTGATTGAAGGACAAGAACAAGAAGTTTAAGACATGGAAAATAACATAGGCTACAATTTATCCCTGAAAATCAACGAGTTCCCGCGGGATTTTTAAAAACGAAATCCACGCGGATGAAGTCGCGGCATCAGCTAGTATCCCATATTTTTTGCGAGTGACTCAAACTCAAAAACTACTTTTTGGGGTTAACCGCTTTTTAATGAAAGGACGGCAGCTATTGAACCAGTACCATTTACTTTAGAGTCTCCCTTACACAAAGCTTTGCGAAGTTGTGAACAAGCAAAATGCATTAGCTCGTACAATGGCCTGGACAATTAATTTGGATCTCGACTTCAATTATGATGGAAAGTAAACATTGAGAAACCAATAATAATTTTAAAAGCCTTAACCAATACAAATACGAGATTTGGAAATCTTTGCAATCTTTTTTAAAATATGATTATTTTTAAGACTCCAAAGAAGGGTCCGACTTCTAAAATGGACCATTTTGTTTTTTTTTCTATGAAATTAATTACTTTGAGATATTTTAATTATTTGTTATATTTCTGACTAGCTTATGCTCGCGACTTCGTCCGCGTCGACTACGCAAATTTCAAACCCCTACTTTACCCACTTAGGCGTTGAATTTTCAAAAAGCCTTTCTTAGCGGATGTCTACGTCGTTATAGCTATCTGAATGTCAAATTTCAGTCCGATCCGTCCAGTAGTTTGCGCTGTGCGTTGATAGATCAGTCAGTCAGTCAGTCAGTCAGTCAGTCGGTCGGTCGGTCGGTCAGTCAGTCAGCTTTTCCTTTTATATATCCTACTACTACTACTAGAGGATTCCCGCGACTCTGTCTCTAGTCTCTTTGATTTTCCAGGATGAAAATAGCTAATGTCCGTCTCCGAGATGCAAACGTCAAAATCAGTTTAACAGATAGGGCGGGCGTATAATATTAGCACGGATAATTGTTTTATTTTATTTTATCAAGAAAAATGTAGTTTACGATGGCATCTTAAAAGTTTTATTAGGATTATTAAAGAAGATTTTTATATCAAAGTCTAAACCTGTCATCAATAAAAACACGTAGGCCGTAGGTAGGCGCATAAAATACCACAGCTATGCCGAAGACGGAGAGCTATAATAAAACGCTCAAAACAATAAAATAGCTCGATGGGAAGGCACGTGCCACGGACTATAATCTATAGTCCATAGTCCATAGCAGGATTTGGATTATAGCTCGAATTAAATACCCGTATACTGCTGACAACTAATACATTATTCAATGACTCATCTCGATGCTAAACGGCATACGAATTTACTTTAACTATACTCAGCGTGAATAAAATTATCACACAAATGGTCGTTGATTAAGGCTTGTCATATCGAAGAATTTTGTTGGAAAAATAATTTTGACATTTGACACTTACTTAACTGTAGTCTACCTTTGGTAGCTATAATAATAATAATTTTATTACCAATGAACACCGGAGAAACATGGGTTTATGACTTGAATAAATATACAAAAAAACTCAGCGCAACAAAAATCAAAAATTATAAAAAACTAAGGTATTGTATTTGACTTCTGTTTCTGTTTATAGTATACTAATTAGTTAACTCCGACTTTTAACTTGGTCGATTATGTGTAGGATCTTCTAGTTTTGTGACATAGGTATATCTTTTTAGGGACTTCTAGACGCTATAGTCTTGCGTCGTGCCGACTGAATCGAGCGGCTCCCTAGTCTCTGCGACTCGTTTGATGTCGTCTGTACCCTGATGAAATTTCACCATTCTAGCACCTTATAATAGAATAGAATAATGTTTATTCGAGGTATCATAATATATGGTGTAGGCAATATCGTCCTGTGCAGCAGTGCAGGTGCAACAACTCGAGCAGGTAGGCCACTCAGCTTGTTTTGAGACGTCATCGGGCCCCTCAGACAAACCTCTATGGCAAATATATGAGGTACTAGACGTCTTTTTTTAAAATAAAAATAGTGAGCAAACGAGCAGGCGGGTCACATGATGTTGAGTGATTACTGCCGCCCATGAACATTTGCAGCACCATAGGAAACACCAATGCGTTGCCGGCCGTTCAAGAATTTGTTAATGCGCCCCTTGACCAAACCCCATGTTGAAATCTAGCGGGAGCACTGCTGAACATCTATCGGTTTTTCGAACTATGTGCCCTGTTCATTGTCACTCTCGCAACCCGCTGAGCTATGTCGGTTACTCTGGTTCTCGTACGGATCTCTTCATTTCTGATTTTGATCACGTAGAGAAACTACGTAACAAAGTACGCTCAATAGATCTCAACCCAAAACTTATCTACTCGTGCATAACATTGGCAAAGTTCATTGAATGCGGTGCAAATAGCCGACGTTATCACAATATTTACAAAATTCGCGTCCGACTGAACGGTTATCTACGTACCTGGCCTGTTCATAAATAATATTAATAATATATCCATTTATTTTTATATCTCTAAATATTTGTGTAGGTATATCGTACTCTAGATTTCGATGTTGTTTGTTATTGTATACGTTTCATTTTGTTACGATAGTGGTTGCACGGCATTCTGAACCAGTGGTAAATTATATGACGATTCAAATCAAATACACTTGTAAAAGTTTACTTGAATCAAAAAATACTTTACTAGCTTATGCTCGCGACTTCGTCCGCGTGGACCACACAAATTGCAAACCCATATCTTACCCCCCTTAGGGGTTCAATTTTCAAAAATCCTTTCTTAGCGGATGTCTTCGTCATAATAGCTATCTGCATTCCAAATTTCAGCCCGATTCGTCCAGTAGCTGTGCGTTGATTGTTCAGTCAGTCAGTCAGCTTTGCCTTTTATATATTTAGAATAGGGATATGTTTTCTGTATCTCTACAAACTCTACAAACTGTGTCAGGTATATCAATGCTTTTCCTATCTTTTATTGACCGTTTGATAACTATTAATAAACAAGTAATACCTAAATAAATTTTATTTATAGCTCGAGATAGGCTACATATAATTTGTCTTCGGATTAGGTTGGATATTATCGGCTACCGTTTCAGTGATAACTTGATAATGTTTTTTTTGAGACCTTAATATTTTTGTTGGTTGAGTCGTTCATTCAACTGATAGACTTGGGCTTATAGTCTCATGTAACTTTGATGGTGATACCACGTCAGAAACCTTCACACAAGTGCCGACAACACCTGTATAAAGTTTCAGCAAAATTAATTATTTATTATCTAAATATGTATATGCCAATCCGCACTTGGCCAGCGTGGTAGACTACGGCCAAAAGCCCTTCTCACTCTGAGAGGAGACCTGTGCTCTGTAGTGAGCCGGTGATGGGTTGATCATGATGATGATGATGTATATAAAAAAGTTACTGACTGGCTGATCTATGAAAGCACGCTACTGAACGGATCGGGCTGAAAGGCCAGACATCCGCTAAGAAAGGATTTTTTAAATTTCAACCTCTGAGCTAAAATAGAGGTTTCAAAGAGTAGTCCATGCGGAAGAAGTCGTGGGCATAAGCTAGTATACCTACAAGGTGTAACTAGAACGCTAGAAAAAACTTAGCGTTATTGTTATACTAGCTCAACACAATCCAATACCAATAACCATTTGCCTAATTTTGTATTTTTAGTTATTCAGTATTTACCAAACCCGCAATGTATAGCGTGCAAATCTCGTTTCAATGCCCCGCTTACGACGCGGCATTGACTCGCGAGTGACCTTCTAAGGTAACGTTCGTTGACCTCCGGCGTCAGTCAGATGTGTTATTTGCAAATTGCAATGTATCGTAAACTTTTACATAATAGAATATTTTCATTTCTTTTTTAGCGGTTTTTTATGGTATCATATCAGTAATCATCAGTAACTATCACCTGTCTTCGTTTTTGCCAGCGCGGCGTTCTGGTTACACCCTGTATTATAAGAAGTATAAAAAGAAATATGTAGACAAAAATTAATCCTACCTATTCGTCTTGTAGATCCTAGATTGCGCATTAACTGCTAATCACAGATTAGCCAACACGATCGAATATCAGCGTCGCCTCGTGGTGGGTCTCACGTACTACGTTATGAGGTTATTGTATAAGGCAGTGGTCCGACCGCCGCGCCGGCGAGAAAACGACTAACTATCGGCGATTTTCTCTCTCAATGAATGTTTCTTGAGAGAGATGAGCGCCGTGTAAACGTAAGAGATGCATATATCAAAAGTTGCTCTCTGACTGTTCACACTGCCGGTGACGACTCGCTTTACTAGGTTTGTCGCTGAGCGACTAGCATTCAATAATAAACTTGCTCAGCGATATTCGTTCAGCGATGCTGCTCGCTTGAACACGTGTAACGCGCGAGCAGGTTTGCACCGGACTGAGCGACCGCCGGCGAATGGTGCGAGTAATCGCTCGTCGCACTTGCACACTCGCTTATAGCTCGGCGACAAAACTATCGAAACTACACACTCGCTTCCCACTGATCGCCAACTCGTTTAAATTTCTCGTTCATCGTCGGCGGTCGGACCACTGCCTCAATATAGACTAGATACTGTTTGCCATCGATTATAATTGTTAGATAAGATAAAGACAAGAATTATTACTAGTTTACTACTATCCATACTAATCCCACAAAAAATCGGTTGAGTTAGGAATTAAAAATGTTTGGGATAAGACGTCCTTGGATGAATACGGAACAACCAGCCATACTAATATTATAAATGCGAAAGTGTGTCCTGTCTGTCTGTCTCTCTGTCTGTCTGCTAACTTTTCACGGCCCAACAGTTTAACCGATTTTGATGAAATTTGGTACAAAGTTAGCTTAGATCCCGGGGAAGGACGTAGACAATTTTAAGAGTTCCCACGGGATTTTTAAAAGTCTGAATTCACCAGGATGAAGTCGCAGGCATCCCTAGTGTGGAAGTCCCTACAGGAGACCTATGTCCAGTAGTGGACGCCTATCGGTTGATGATTATGATAAATAATAAATAAATAAAGTCGTTAAATCGACGTTATTTCAAAATTTGATAGTGCAGTGACTCGCTTGTTGCCTGTCGTGATGTCACGGAACGATAACGTGTGACTGACTGATAAGTGATAACACTGATATAGCAGGATTGAGCCGAAAGCCAGGCGACTCTGTAGTTAGCACAGGTAGTTAGTCTCTCTCGTCTCTACCGCTGCCTTTATAGCAAGCGATACAGAAGTAAATAAAACCAAATATATAAAAGGAAAAACTGACTGATCTATCAACGCACAGCTCAAACTATTAGACGGATCGGGCTGAAATTTTGCATGCAGATAGCAACTATGACGTAAGACATCCGCTAAGAAAGGATTTTTGAAAATTCGATCCCTAAAGAGGTAAAATAAATGAAATTTTTGTAGTCCACGCGGACGAAGTCGCGGGCATAAGCTAGTAAGCAATATTCTTATCGGTTTAATGATGATGGAAAAGAAATTGAGGTTATAATGTTGTCCAAGCTAACCTGAATTAAACTAGATTAATTATAATTTATAATATTAAAAAAACCGCCCAAGTGCGAGTCGGACTCGCTCACAAAGAGTTCCGTACCATCGTACAAGAATTTTTTTGTGATGTCACCACAAATTGATTTTTCCAAGATTTTTCCCGTGATTACCTCATTGTAAGACATTGCTACCTGCCAAATCCTTGCCACAAAAACCCTTTTGAACTTTATATTGATATGTCAGTCAGCCAGTATCTGCTTTTATATTTATACTAGCTGATGCCCACGACTTCGTCCGCGTGAAATTAGGGTTTTTAAAAATCCCGTGAGAACTCTTTAATTTTCCGGGATAAAAAGTAGCCTATGCCACTCTCCAGGTATTTATCTATACCCATGTAAAAAATCACGTCAATCCGTTGCACCGTTGCGACGTGATTGAAGGACAAACCAACAAACAAACACACTTTCGCATTTATAATAAGGGTACTGATAGATAAAAATTATTAACAATCCTGAAATAAAACCACATAACATAAACACCAGGGGAGCAACATGGTGGTTTAGCGTGATTGAGGGTGTGTAAAATCTATTACGTAAGCTGCGTTTAACCTGATACGGCCTAATCCTTGCCACAAAAAACTCTCGGATCCAGTTTTGGGAGCCGGGGGGGGGGGGGGGGGGGGGGGTGTGTAGGACAGGACGAGGAACGCGCCACTCTGCCGCCGAATAAATTATGGTCTTCGACCCTGAGCTAGGGTTGGCACTGTTTCAAAAATTAAATATCAATAAATCTGCATAATTTTGAATGCATATTAAAAATTGCGGAACCGGCAGGATTTTAACCCGCGTCGTTTCGTTATAAATGCGAAAGTGTGTTTGTTTGTTGGTTTATTGGTTTGTCCTTCAATCACGTCGCAATGGAATAACGGATTGACGTGATTTTTGCATGGGTATAAATCAAATCAAATCAAATCAAATCATTTATTTGCACGATTGCAGGTACAATGATGTCGTTACAGTGGTTTATTTACAGCTACAATCCGCCATACAGTGGCGCCATATAGTCAAAGACCTGAAGCGTGACCACGGGCTTTTTATCACGGAAAACCAAAGACTTCCCACGGGATTGTTAAAGACGTAAATCTACGCGGACGAAGTCGCGGGCTTTAGCCAGTATAGAATACTTTCGTAAAATATCGCCTGCTATCCAACATTTTTATAGTGTTTTCGGATCGTAAAGTAAAACCTCCCAATGGTTCGGAATACTCTTTATACCGAGTAGAACCAGCAAGAAACTCGGCGGTTGATATTTTCAAAAGTTCAACCATTCTTGATAAATAACAATTGCCAACCCTTATTTTTCCCCCTCCGGCCCTACTCGACCGATCCACTTCTTAGTTCTTATCGATCGAGTGAGATAATCCGAGAGGTCGCTAGATGGTCGAACGTCGACCGCATGCGACTGAGCTGCGACCCCCAACCCGAGCATGATCGAAATGAAATGCCATTTGCGACAGTCACGACTTCACGCCTCTACACATCAGACCAACTTTAAACCCCAACTCGAGATAAAGAATTGGTCTCCACTGCACTACGACGCAGTCCTCGACCAATCCTCCAACTATTTTTCCCAACGCATTTACTTTCTCGACGAGCAAGCAAGTTCTACCACAGAAAACTAGACATGTGTCCGCGCTATAGCATAACGTAACTGAAAACAGTTGCCGTGCTTATAGCGTACGGAATCGGTATTGTCGTAGCTAGCAACGGTTATCAGTTATCTATGTCGTACGAACCGCCTGACGATGATGCAACGCTACCAACTGGCCACTGACAGTGCGTTATTTGGTTTTTTGGTAACTTAAAACGCGAAATAATTATGCCTTCTCTTTCTTTCCCACACCCAAAGCTGAGAAAGAGCGAATTTTGGCTATCGGCAACTAAGAACATTTTACGAAGATTAATAAACCAAAGAAGACCTTATCTCTATTCCGCTAAGGCTTAACTGTACAAGTACTTGTCCATTACAATATCGGTATTGAAACTAAATAACGTTTGAATAACAGAAATACCTGATAACGCCCATCTCCTGTTATTCTTACCTCACAGGTACAACCTTTTTCTATCTTTTTCTATTTACTGTTACAACTTCCTGGTACCTGCCCCCCGATTGTGTAAGAAAAACGTATTCATCGTTATCGTAATCGTCAACAAATTCTGCCCTTTGATTGGTAGATTCGCTGTCAACACTGCTGGCAACGCTGTTTCACAGCCAATCAAAGGGCAAAATTTGTTGTCGATTACGATCACGATGAAATCGTTATTCTTACAAAATGGGGGGGGGGTTGGGCTGAAGTTCCAGCCAGTTCCGACTTTACTTTCGGTGGAAGTTGGCCCTGTGTGTAGGCCACGTGCACCGTTGTGTCGAGATAACGCGCGTGACACGCCGTGCCCCGTTTAATTACTATCTATATCCTTTGTTGTAGGAACTTCGATCGTACTTTAACATTGCAGTTTTAGAAACTTCTAACGTTATGTTAAGTAATTACAAGTTTAACTCAAGTTCAAAATACGGATAGACATAACAATACCTCGATCTCGATTAGCCATGGTCGCTATCTATGGGACTCATGAAGAACGAAGAAGTATCACCTGCCCACTGCTGCACATGAGTAAGAAGGGCTTAGGTCAGACTATAGTCTACCACACTGGCCAAGTGCTGATTGGCAGACCTCATACACCTTTCACAACTGGACAATTCTTAGGCATGCAGGTTTTCTTCATCGTTAAAGCAAGTGATAATTTATTGCTTTTAAACGTACAACTCCGAAGAGTTAACGATTGGGATCGACCCCCGTACCATCTGAATAGGAGACCGTCGTTTTAACCACTAAGTTATCACCGCACTCCATAGCAGATAGTTATATTATTTTAACTAGCTGACCCGGCGAACTTCGTAGTTCGTACCGCCTAACAGTCGATTCTTTTTTTTTAATATGTTCTCTCCGTAAGAACCTTCCTCGTACTCCATGGAATATTATAAAAAAAGAATTAGTGAAATCGGTTCAGCTGTTCTCGAGATTTGCGATCAGCAACACATTCAGCGATTCATTTTTATATGAGCGTAGCGAAACCAATAATGATTAATCTATGATAGAGATAATATAACCTTTATAAAACCGAATCTACACAATATTTTCTATTAAACGCTATAAGACCTTTCAAGACCATAATAACATCAAAAATAATAGGTATTTTACAATATCTTTAAATGACACACAAAATGACTTAAATGTTAATGCATTTATAATAGCAGCTCTCATAAAAGAAAACAATAAACATTTATAAAACGTTATCACTGAATACCTATCGCAAGTCGCAACTAATTATTCGAAACATTTACAATTGTAGCAGTAAAAGTTGAAAGTAAAATAATATGAATTTTCAAATTACCCATCGCCAAATTTTAAAATAATATGAATTTTCAAATTACCCATGGCCAAATTTTAAAATAATATGAATTTTCAAATTACCCATCGCCAAATTTTAAAATAATATGAATTTTCAAATTACCCATGGCCAAATTTTAAAAATTGAAAGAGAAATCCTTGAATGAATATAATTAAGGAGCTGGCGTACAAAACTTGTACCACGGTAATATTAGATAACATTGCCGTGCTTGTAGACTTCTTATCAAAATACTTTTTCTTTAATCCGGATGTTTTAGCCCATTGAATACAAATATGAACCTATTTCCAAGCAAATAATCTAAAACTGCACTGAAATTCAATTCATTGTTCATGACTAGCTTTTAATAAGTAAAGTTTCAACAGCTTTCTTTCAATTTTTTGCTCGTCCTGTAAAATTCTATTTCGTGCAATTACATGGTTTTATTCACCAGCTCCTCAATTAGTTATTTTGATTATGAAAGCATGCGCAAGCGCAAGTTTCATTTAGTGAGCAACACAGTTATTCGATAACTATATCGATTATATGATCGTGAAGGAACGAACCGCCGAGGGCTACCGATAAATCGATTCGTAATATAGATACGGGGTGGTGGAGTGTTCCATCGCGATTGTGGTGATGTATTGCAGCTCGCTCCGTCAGATTGAGGCCTGGTCAGACACGACGCGTGACGGAATAGCACGCAAGGACATCATACTCTAGTGTGACTGTAGCGACGCGAGATTTCGCGGCATGAGTTCCTGCGGACTGGTAATAAAAGCAACTGCACCAAAGTTTCAACTACTGTTTAATGAGTAATGACCTACCGAAAGAGTAATGTGATGAAAAATCCTTTGCTATATAAACTTATTATACCACTTCATTTTTCTGTATTGCGTGTAAGTACTATCCAACACACCTAGTTTCTCCTTTCACCAAAGGTTGCCTGGTAGAGATTGCTGTGAGCAATAAGGCCGCCTTTGCATACAATTATTTTTTAGTTTTAGTTTTTTTTTGTAATAGTTATGTAATATTTTTTGTGTGCAATAAAGTATTTCTATCTATCTATCTTATTCCATGAACAACAATCCTAATCCAATTAATATTATAAATGTGAAAGTGTCGATGTTTGGATGTTTGGATTTTTTAACCGTTGAACTATCGATGCTCAGATTGGATCAGAAACTGCAAGCATGCTCTCTCTATCGCCCGCTGAGTAACTCTAAGCACCCTAAGCTAATTCAGATGTTTGATTCGTTTCTATATTGCCGCTCTCTCCTATGTGCTATCTATCACAAAGCCATCACCGACACGATACGCTTGTACCTACTCGTAGATGTCACCACTCGCCAGTCCCCAGCCTTCCCACGGGAAAGTTCGTTACATTGTACACGATCTACTTAACTGCCCACTTTTTCATCGATAAAAATGACAATCTATGTATATGAAGAATGAAATTTATAAACCTTCGAAGGATTATAAACGAGAGATGAATTGTATTATTTTACGCTCACATTTTCGCAAATTTATCAATTTGCGACGTCTCGTGGTAAATTTATAAACTAACGGATATCCATTCGTAAGATTCTAAACGGATCGACCAATTACAGAAGAAGCTTTTAATTTTACGCTTCTTTAGAATACGGAAAGTAACACACTGCTTTCTAATTGGTCGATGTTGACAGTGGCTTAAGTACAATCAGACTTGCCAAATTTGAAATTTATCAGGATCCCTACTACTAAGTACTACAACTAAATCAAGAGAAGAAGCCACTATATAAAATTCAAAGTCCTGCCTGACTGACTGACTGATTTATATGTATATCAACGAACAGCCTTATTTAGGCTGGTCCTAGAGACATGAAATTTGGAGGGTGTGTTCTTTGTAAAGAGTAGGTATCCACTAAGAAAGAATTTATCGAAATTCCATCCCAAAGTGGCTTAAATGGGGTTTCGAAATTTATGTAGTCCAGGCGGAAAAGTCACATAAGCTAGTTTTGAAATAAAATTTTAGACGTTTTGCGTTCTTTGCCTTATTAAATTAATAGCATAATTCGTTCGCACTAATTTAGGTTTCTAAAAATTCCGTTGGAACTCTTCGATTTTTCGGGACACAAAGTACAGTACGCGGCAGAAAATAATGTACGTCGACCTTTAGAAAGAGGGTAGCCGTTTTGTAGAGAGCATTGTCTCTGTCGTTCAGACCGACAAAACGTCACATAGGTATGAGTGACAGAGACAACGCTCTGCAAAGCCGAAATGGCATTCTGAACCACTGGTAAATTAAACTAGTTAACGATTCAAAAGCACTTGTAAAAGTTTACTTAAATAAAAATATAGGTATTCTATTCTATTCTAATCCGTTGCACCGTTGCGACGTGATTGAAGGACAAACCAACAAACAAACACACTTTCGCATTTATAATAAGGGTACTGATATTAAAATCAGAATTAAACACCTGATGTAAAAGCTGATTTTGCTTTTTAAAAGTAATTGTATATTCGATAAGAATCAGATTTCGAGTCTATAACTAATACTAATTATTATTATAGAGAAAGTGCTTTAATCAGATAGGTAGCGCAGTTAATTCTCACTTCATTTTATCGCTAATCTAAACTTATCTCACGTTTTACATCTATTAATACTTTTATTTGGCTTGTACTTTGAATGTTAGGTTTGAGGAGTGACATAGGCGACTTTATATTATCTCGGTAAATTAGACAGTTCCCACGAGATTTTCAAAACCAATCCATGCGGACTAAGGGATGATTTATGCCAACAAGTGGCGGGCACGAGCCGTGCTACGTACGAGGCGTAGACGAACGGTAAATTTCCGTACGTGTTTTTTTTTCGAAAAATCTGTGGACTATAGAACTACATAGAAGCGCGCGCACTGCGGAATTAATTCCCCACCGGATTTTGATAGATTAAAATTAAAATTTACGGATTTTAAAACTGGATGATGATGGTCAATATGATGCAGCTAGTGATGCTCTCTTATCATGCTAAACTTCGATAAGGCAAATAGTCTCTCAGGGCTGTAACCAGATCAAAGTGGCTGCGGAATTGGCTCGGTAATCAATATGAGCAACAATCGACTGATACGGCGAATTTCATGCGCATCCTTGAGATGCATTAATGCCAATGATTTGGTATTGCTGTCAAGTCACACGTGCGACAAGATGCGCGACAAAATGTTGTTATAATCCGTTTCGAATGACGCCACTTGAAAGCGTACTGTAGCATAGCTATTAGCTACACACTATAGTCCGCGACGGGTTAAAATAGCAATCGCAGTATGAGGCGAGGAGACGCTCCGCACACCCGCGCTCGCTTACACCGGGTTAGCGCGGGGGCTGTGCGGGTGTGCGGGGCGTTCCATCCCCGATTGACATTTCGACTTGTCGCGTACTATAGCTGACATATTATTGATTAAAATACCTTCAGATACAGGGTAGGGTTCTTTCATTACAGTTTTTTTGCCCTTGTGACATTTTTGCATACGTCAGCCGATGTTTTCCTTCACCGTTGAAGCAAGTCATATATTTAATTGCTTAATACACACATAATTCTTAAAAGTTAGAGGAGCGTGTCCGGGATCGAACCCTCCGACGTCTTAACCACTCGGCTATCTTCGCCAAAAGTGTACCATGGTATAGTTCTTGCATTTCACGAAGGCCTTGTCCCCCCCTTCACCATTTTACCACCGAACCGCAAGACGTCGGGCGAGTTTCCATCCTTATGTCGTCGACATTCCATCTACACGCACGAAACGTTTTACGTCATCATTCCTCATACGTATGGCTAAGGTTTGGAATACTCTTCCGCGATATGTGTTTCCTACCAATTACAACCCGGATATCTTTAAAAAAAGAGTGAATAGGCATCTTCTAGGTAAACGCGTCCCATCTTAGGCCACATCATCACTTCCCATCAGGTGTGATTGTGGTCAAGCGTACACCTATAATGAATAAAAAAAGAAAAGAAAAAAAAAGGCCACTGACTCAGTCGTATTGGTATACGTAAGGCACACTAAATGTGTGCGTTTGACAGCGCTTGCTCGCGACTGATTGGTCCGACATGCACGCACACTTACGCAATGACCATGTACCTAAACGACGTTACCACAAGTAAACCTTCCAACCTTTTCAAGTAAGTAGCCTTCGTGAATTGCAAGAACTGTGCCTACCTATTTTGAATGAATGGCTTTGACTTTGAGTTTGACTTCTAGAAGGCATTGCAAGTGAGTTTGTCAGTAATAAGTCGCAAGTGTGAGATCATACTAACCGTTACTCATAGCAGCAATTGGCCGGCGGCGGAATGACGTCACACGCACGTGAGCACATTGCAGGCCGGCTTGCACGAGATAACAAGTGTCCGAATCTCTTGCCTCGATACCCGATGCTGATCTACCAACGCACAGCTCAAACTACTGGACGGATCGGGCTGAAGTTTGGCATGCAGATAGCTACTATGACGTAGACATCCGCGAAAAAAGGATTTTTGAAAATTCAACCCCTTGGTAAAATTGCGGTTTGAAATATGTGTAGTCCATGCGGACGAAATCGTATAGGCATAAGCTAGTAAACAAATATAATAAGTGAACATAACAACTCTAAGTTTCTTATGAGACCTATAGCAATCCTATAGGAAGTAAGTAGGTAGATATCGCCGGAGCCAAAAGCAAGGAAAAGCAATAAAACTAAACGATCAGCCAGTCGTAAAAGAATCTCTTTAATAGCTTCTTGATCAGCATCGCGCCATCATATTTATTGGATGATATATTATCGTTTAATGTATTTTCTCCTACAGCCTACAGGATGAATAAAACTTGGTTAAATAACCGGTCAAGTGCGTGTCGGGCCGCGCGCGTCCGGTTCCGTAGTTGATCGTCATCGTCACAATATAGGTTATATTAGCTGTTACTGCAACTAATAACTTCATCTAAATAATTTACAATGTTCCTACACGACTCTTAGTATATTTTATAAGTTGGTCGACTATTACTCGTAAACTTATAAAGTCTACTTAACTGTGACAGTTTTCCTTTTAACTCCATTATATACTAATTTAAACAAGCTGTGATAGCCTAGTGGTTAGGACGTCCGCCTTCTAATTGGAGGTCGGGGGTTCGATCCCGGGCACGCACCTCTAACTTTTCGGAGTTATGTGGATGTCACCTGCTTTAACGGTGAAGGAAAACATCGTGAGGAAACCTGCATGCCTGAGAGTTCTCCATAATGTTCTCAAAGGTGTGTGAAGTCTACCAATCCTCACATGGCCAGCGTGGTAGACTATGGCCAAAACTCTTCTCACCCTGAGAAGAGACTCGTCCTCTGTAGTGAGCCGGCGATGGGTTGACCATTATGATGAGTGGTGACATACTAATTATATTACTACTGTATCCAAAAACATCTTTTTTTTTCAAAAGTTTTACCATTTTGTACGCGTGGTTAATATTTATATTTTATACCCATGCTAAATTACAACTTTCTAGTACTAATAGTCTCTGAGCTAAGTCACAGACGGACATACTGAAATGGCGAAAGCGAAACTATAAGGGTTCCATGTTTATTGGGGAACCCTAAAAACGATTAAAACACGAGAATTTAACAGATGTACAACGATAAACTGGTCGCTAAAATTAGACAAAATTAGCCTTGTGTTTTTATCAAGAAACGACATTTGGAAAAAACGTCGTTGTACTCGAAAAGACGTACATTTTGTTTATCCACAAAATTACATTTACATTCGACGACCTCCCTGGCGCAGTGGTGAGCGCTGTGGTCTTATTAGTGGGAGGTCCTGGGTTCGATTCCTGGCAGGGGTTTGGAATTTTATAATTTCTAAATTTCTGGTCTGGTCTGGTAGGAGGCTTCGGCCGTGGCTAGTTACCACCCTACCGGCAAAGCCGTACCGCCAAGCGATTTAGCGTTCCGGTACGATGCCGTGTAGAAACCAAAGGGGTATGGGTTTAATAAAAACTGCCATACCCCTTCCAGGTTAGCCCGCTATCATCTTAGACTGCATCATCACGTACCATCAGGTGAGATTGCAGTCAAGGGCTAACTTGTATCTGAATAAAAAAAAAAAAAAACATATCTACTGTGAACTGGCTACCTCTATTTCAATTTTGACAACTTTACAGGAGGGAGGAAAAACTTGCTTCCTTCAGCTATTTTTGTGCCTGATCATGCGATCAGATGTTTCTTTTTTTTAAATTTATAGACATGCGCTTGGCTGCAATCAGACCTGGGTGGCAAGTGATGATGCAGCCGAAGATGGAGCGCGCTTGCCTAAAAGATGCCTATTCACTCTTGTCTTGAAGGTACCCATATTATAATTGGAGGGGAAAACTGATGCTGGAAGGGTGTTCCAAATGTATATGCTTTCTCTTTAGTCGACGGATCGCCTGCGGCATTGTCAACTGCATGACCAGGCGATTTGGTTGGCTAGCAACTAGCAAGTCTGGATTTGTAGTTGCAAAGTTGCAACTATGGCTATTTCTTCCTTTACTATGTTGATAGTTTCAACTAAATAAAGTTGCCTGCCAGTGTACGTGATGCGCGGCTAGTAAGTAACGTACTTTATAAAATTTTTGTACTAATCTCATAATATGAACAAACTCTGCGGAGAGCGAAATAGAATAAAGTGAAATCGTCAATAAAATTTGAGATAGTAGGACATGTTGCCGGTTTATAATTATCTTATTCTTGGTTTGCGAACAGACGTCTTCTTGTGCCTATCAAAGAGCAAAGTTATTTGAACTCCCCATATTTGGGGCCTTGGGGAGATAACGACAACGTTTCTGTTATTCCGCGCTGAGCTCGTGTCTTTTGATTATTTATTATTTGGCCGAATGCCGATCCTAATGTTTACGTGTCGTACAACGGTGGCATTATCGCGGCCGGCGTCAATGAATCGCGCTCGCCTCGCGTGCCCCGCATTGCTCCGTCCTGGCCCTTATCTTCCACCATGTGGAGTGGAGGCTGCATCGGTGCATAGTGCACGCAGAGAAGTGGAGGGGGGCGGGCCGAGGGGAAAGCCTCGCACCGCACCGCGACCGCTCATTCGCACCGCGAGCGTCGCTGGTGACGCACGCGTAAACAGTACACTCCACGCAGTTCGTCTTCCGTGAGACGGCGTGCGTTGTCACCATCCGCGCATAACATCGCCGGTATAAAAATAAAGCCGGCGACAGACGGTTGTGTCTCGGGTTAAATTTAAATGATATCGCGGACGCCGTTCCGGGCTCGTCTCGGACTCTCGCCGACATGAGAATAAGTATGCGACACCTTTGCCTCTATACTTTATTTAATTGCATAGCATAAAAGTTCGTCATCGCCCTCAGTGTTTACAATTTCGCTCGCGGTCTCCAGGAAGTAAATGTGTTTATGAAAATGTGTCACTTTTGATCTTCCCACTCCTTTGATGGTTTAGTGATCTTCGAGTGGTTTCAGTTTCCGTTTTCTATCGTTTTGGTTTTGTGTGGTATCCTGTTTGGTAACATAGGACGTTGTAAGTAGATCTAAAACATTTGAAGGTTAGTTTTCTTAGAATCGTTGTATTGTTCAGCTCGATGACTATGTAAGAATACTTAATTCAGTCGATCCGCTGTTTTTATCGTTGTAACCTTACGCTCTATCTCAAATGACATGTTCACAGGTGTTAATACTCTTTGCATTTCAAGTTTGTTTATTGGTTTTTCGTTTTTAGTTTTTTGTTACAACGTTTCGAATATCATGGAATAATCCGAGGGTCTTGTAGAATGGCCTCATCGGTTGGTGCGCTTTCGAAATAGTGTAGTTACAGGAGTTTATCGAACCCGCCCGCGTGATTTACTATACTCGAGATATCGTTACATTTATGCTTATTCTCCGTATGAATGAACTGTACGTATTTGTTACTCTGCTTATATAATTACATAACATTGCTCAACAAATTTAGAACATGTGTATTTTAACAGATAATTTTACTAACCGACTTACTCCAAAACAACCAAATCTGATGAAAATAATAGAAAAAATTAAGGAACCAAGCTTCTAAAATTAAGAAATAAGAAATTAAATTAAGAAAATTGATGCTGAGGAAAGTGCAATGTAGTACATATTGATAAATCAAAAGAATCAAATCTGTCTTAGATGGAAATTATAAATAAAGATAAAAGTGGAACAATGAAACTCTAAAATTAAAAACAAAATGTTTACTGAAAAAGATTCCTTTAATCTGTTGATTTATCAAAATTTCCAAATGTTTCCTAAATAAAATCGAAGGACATAACTTCTTAAATATTATGGAACCTTCTAAAATTTATAAAAGCTCTACTTGAGACGTTTAACTTAGACCGAATTGTTATAATTATCTAGAGCTTACATACCTATTAGAGTTAAAGAATACTAACTAATAGGATAACTAATTAACACAGAGGCTGGGAAATTGAGCAAATGACATGGCCAGACTAACACAGTTTTTTGTTAGCTCATAAAGACTGATTAGGTATGTTCTTATGAAAAACTAATGAGGTTTGAGATAGTTGTGAACATTGTGAATCATGTCTTACTTTATATGAAAACTGCCTTCACCGTCTATAAAAGAAGAATAATGCAAGAAGAACTTAATGTTCTTCTTGCAAGCGGATATAATATGCTTGTAGGCGGAATTTGGCTGTACCTTTTTTGTATTTTGGTGTGCACCCGAATTCGCAATAAAAAATTGAGTTCTTTAATTTCACTAACGACTCCCATAACAAAAACTTGTACAAGTTATACATTGGAATTAATCTCTATTATGATTATTATTCTCAGGCATCAGAAGTTTACCTGCCATGCTCTATTGTTGAGGCCTTTTATTGTTTATTCCGATCCTAAAGCGGGTCGAAGGGCTGTCAGGTACCTGTTGGATGAAAAAAACCATATAATATATTCTTAAGTTATAAAGTTTGCCTTCGCGGACGATTTCTTTGGAAATAAAAACTTTGTTAAAAGTCTTTTGTATCCAGAATACATTCGAAATAGGAATAGCATCAGTACCCTTATTATATAAATGCGAAAGTGTGTTTGTTTGTCCTTCAATCACGTCGCAACGGTGCAACAGATTGACGTGATTTTTTGCATGTGTATAGATAAAGACCTTTTTTACTTTAGAAGAAACTAAGAGTTTCTAATATCCTTTAAGGAAGAAAGATGTTAACAGTAAAAGATTGTACGTATTATGGTAACAAAAGTAAGGAAATTGTTATAAACACTGGTGCTGATTCTAAGCACAACCAAATTTTAGAGAGTTCGCATACTCTTCTTACTAATGTAATATGAAAAGGACAGACACAGTTTGACAGTTTTAAATTTAATTTTTAGATGTTAAAACCCGTGATTTTAGCGCACAGTCGCGAGCCTAATGTTTAAATTTGTAGCGCGCACTAAAATTTAGCGTCTTTAAATGTAAAGTTCATGTTATTTCCTTTTTTAGCATTGTTAAAAAGAAAAAGATACAGATACTCTAAATTTAATTTAGAGAAAGACAACGGATTCGGTGCCATTATATGTTTTAAAATTAGAAGATGATTTTAACAAGAAGAAACTATCTCTCAGAATACAAAATTAAAACACAGCAATACACAACAAAGCAACCAAGAATTCGCATGAGGTTAGTCTTCAGAAAGTTTAAATTATATTCGGAAAGCTAATTTTACTGTAGGAACCGTGAACATGCTATAAGTCTCACTAGAAAGGATGCAGGATGTCGGAAATCCTGTGGATCAATCCACAAATGGATCACAGCTGTGGAAACTGGAAAATGGAACGGAATATCATCGTCCTCTACTGACGCAAGGTTGCAATCGCAGTGACATTCATATTTCTTGTTATATCGATGTAATCTACGAGATCTTATCGACAATTACGGAGTTAATGCTATTTCCTTTAATTGATTGTAATGGTTATTCATACAAGTACAAGGAAATCGGTTATTAATAGGTACGAGTTTATTATAAATAAATAATAATAGATTATTAATTATTATAAAAACCTACTTCTAAGCTAGCTCAAAGTCTTCTGTTTACTGTTTACTTTTAAGTACTACTTAACCATAGCGCGGAGAAATTAAATTAATCTGTTGAGAAGTTCCGACATCCATTTCTGAATACTCTTTCAAATAAGAAAAAATCACCAACATAACTAGTTGGATCGGCATAGGTTAGATAAATGTAGTAGTTTTCGAAATTGGTTAAAACGAAAAACATCAGGTGCAGCTATTTCTACAGCTAATACATCTATTTTAGACGATTGAATATCTGACATAAAGATGATCTAAGATGTAAGTTATGTCGCTAGTTGTAAAGAAAAGCTTGTGGCGAAAGCCAGACATATTATTATGTTGATGAAAAGGAAGAAAGAAAATAAAAGCTAACTACTTAGGTACTTACTTAAACTAAATAAATAAGGAAGATGACTAAATAATTTCTTAGGAACCATGAAATAGAGGGTCTTCCGCCACTTGTAAAATCCACGCCCGCTGTCAGTTTTAAGTTTGCTAACCATTTTAAAATATATATCGATTTAACTAAAAAAGTACGTCAAATTACGTCAAACGTTTATGACGTCAAATCTATGTATTTTATACAAGCTCTTCTTATTTTATTTTGTGGCTTCATACAATCTCCTTTACTAAGCAAACGTTTTGATCTTTTAATAAGCAAGCGTTTTATGGTTTTGATGTTTGATAAAAAGTCGCTGATTTAACTAGTAGTCGTCATTCCTATTGGTGACAAAAAGGATCTCCCACTTTACATCATGCTACAGCAATCTATAGCAGGTTTTTAGTGGGAGCCTTAAATGGGTGAGAGAGGTAACTTCATCTATCATTTCATTACTTTTTTGAATTAATATTATGCGCGTGGCGTAATCTCAACAAGGTTGCAAGTATTTATCTCTACTATAAAGATATCGAAACGAATGGATAAGTAATGTTGAAAAACAATTCTGGAAACTGTGTTTAGAAGAGAAATATCAAACATTAATTTAAGAACTGAATCTGATCGTATACTCAGTTGTATTTGTTCCATCGTTATTTTGAAATTTAAGTTACGGGTATTGAAATTTGCTTCCCAATTTTGCACTATTAGCTAGGGAACTTATCTATTTTTCTTTTAAATCTTTCTTCTTTCCGAATGATTTCTGTAGTCAATCTCTATATATATAAAAATGAATCGCTAATTGTGTTGCTGATCGTAAATCGAACCTATTTCGCTAATTCTTTTTTTATAATATTCCTTGAAGTACAAGGATGGTTCTTACGGAGAGATTTAAAAAAATTGAATCGACTGTTAGGCGGCACGAAGTTCGCCGGGGCAGCTACAAATAATCTTTGCAATGTAAAATAACATATCGTGTTTGTAATAATAGTACGTTGGTATATTACCAATCTAGGTATTGATAAATAAGTTGATTGAAGTCGTAAACTGCGCCCACAGCGATCGGTTCGGATCGGTTCGATTTAAATGTTAAGTGGACAGGGTGGTGTCTAGAGTCGAGACGACCTAACTACGGTGGTTTCGTTTATTAACCCCTGAGAAACGTTCCTCTCGACTGAACCGAATTTCGGCCACTGCGGCTAATCTCCGGAGAGAGTGGCATATGGTGAATAGGCATCTTCTAGGCAAGCGCGGTCTATCATCATCACCTACTATTTGGTAAGAGAAGTATGCAGATTAAGTAGCAGGAGTATTTATCCTACTTCTGATATCTGCATTCGTCTCTTTTCTCTCGAAGTTTAGTTTTCTGAAAGTTTCACTTCTACCGCGTGTGAACTGTACACGTTTTGATTAACCCGCTTTGTTGTCGATCTGTTTGTTTGTTTGTCTGTCCGGCAGAAAATTTGCAATCGATTTGAAAATAACTTCCCGATGAGCTAGAAGCTTCATAAACACAGGTTGGAACTGGATGACAATGCAACAGTAACTCGTTTTCTTGTCTCTGTATTTTTTAGTTTGTTTGTTGGTCTGTATGTTCGGTACAAATTTGTAAACTAAATTCCCAATGAACTAGAGTCATAGATTGGCATGAAAGCGTCTCAAAAGCTGTTTTTTATCATGCTTATCATGTTGTATGTTGTGTTATGTTAAAAAGATCACTTAATATAAGACGCTCTAGCAATAAGAGAGATTTCTTTAATAGGCTGTGTGTATGATAATGCTGATATATGTATGTAATGTGAGTCCAGCATTTCATAAATTGATACGGCCAATGACGTCCTGAGAAATCAGACAAATTATGACAAGACCAACTGACGTCATCGGCTCCATTATAACGCTATTATTGTTATTAATATTACATTGAAATGAATAAGGATATATGCATGAATAAGTTGACATAAGAAAGAGTTATCATAAACCATTGTTAAACCCATAAATTATGTAACATAAAAGACTCGCTATGAACTAGAGTACGCGGCAGAAAATACTGTACATCGACCTTTAGAAAGAGATAGGTAGCGGTTTTGTAGAGCATTGTCTCTGTCGTTGAGACCGACAAAACGTCACATAGGTATGAGTGACAGAGACAACGCTCTGACTACGATTTGACTAGTAGTCAAATCAGCACATTAGTGAGCCACCGATGGGTGGAAAACATTGATGATGAGGTTGATTCTAGGATATGGAAAGAAGTCTTCAGGCGAAGATGAGATTTGTAAGACTATCCATTGGTTTGAAATTAGTTAAAGTACGCGGCAGAAATAATTTACATCGGCCTTAATGAAATTTCGGCTTTGTAGAACGTTGTATCTGTCACTCATATCTAATGACGTTTTGTCGGTCTCAACGACAGAGATGTACAGTATTTTCTGCCGCATACTGTACATAGTTGAGGCTTAAAGAAGGAACAAACCTACACACATACCTACTGTATAATGAATAATGATACACGGGAACGAAGTCACGGGCGGGCGCGCTAGTAGCTTATAAATTCGTTCTTACTCATGAGTATGAAGATACAAAACGCACAAGAGTAGAAGAGTTAGCTGATTACGTATGTGACCCAAAAGCCTTCAATTTAGACGCGTATGTAGTATGTAACGTCGCGTACTTATCTAAATATATCGTTCATTAAACCGTACTTTTGTATTGATGATGAAACTATAAAGTAACTCAAAAATGATGTCAGTAACACAATCGAACTCAATTATACATGCACATTGATTGCTGAACGTTAATTTGACATTATTTAAAAACAATGGATCAATTATAATTTCTATTAATTTGAGAATGTAGACAATGTGAGATGAGTTTTTCGAACTGTGACTTGCATCTTCTGTGTTGTCTTGGTTTTGCACTTCAATATATTATACGTACTGATATTATAAATGCGAAAGTGTGTCTGTCTGTCTGCTAGCTGTTCAAGGCCTGACAGTTTAACCGATTTTAAAGAAATTCGGTACAGAATCAGCTTACATCCCGGGAAAGTACTTTTTATCCAGGAAAATCAAAGAGTTCCCACTAAAATCCTAAATTCGGACGCACGCACGCGGACGAAGTCGCGGCATCCTTTAGTTCTGTATAAATATATTAAACTAGTTTTAGTTATTGCATACAATAACTAAAACTAGATTTGGTTATTACCTGTCTAAGAGCGATTTGTTATTCATATCTGTGTTTTTGTAGTAGGTAATGCTTTTAATTTTACCTGTTCTTGAGTATTAAATAAATTCATCCATTGATGATTTTTTCCTTTGAAGTAGTGCTAATTGCTGTATACCTAAGTAGATTAATCTGATACCTATACCTAGGTTAATTATTTTGTATTTTAAATTTGTATCTTGGTTTTTATATGCGTTTTTTGCAGTAATATTCTCTTGAGTTTACCTGGTCGTGAATCTTAGATACATCCATCCTTCGATGGTCTTTTCCTTACACTACCTATTTAATAATAGTATCTTGCATTGACTTATATAATATTACTTCGTATGGACAGGGCCATTGAACAAACAAAATAGCACCGACTCATTGGTGCTTTAACACCAATGCAACGTCAGTGACGTCTGGATTTCAAACGGGTCGTTCATTAGTATCTAAGAGGTGGCGCTGATTTATTTGGTTCCAAAACCGTGAAAAATTTTGTTCGCTTGGGCATATCTTGTCATTTATATATCGACTTATTTACGAATAACTTTTCATATTATATTTACCTACTAATTCTTTTAAAATAATTACCAAACTGTCTGAACTGTAAATTTTTATATGACTAGAAGGTTTGAATTCTAAATCTGATCAGCCATGCCTAATGTCGTCGTGATTTCCGAATGATATCTTTAATGGAGGAGTTTGCTATGAAGCTATTTGCATTTATAATGTTACTTGAATCAGGAATATGTAGGTGCTTCTTAGGCTTTGTGTTGCATCTTATAACTGGTCTACATCGTGCGCTTAGTATTCAGTCCGTGCAAAAATACCAAACTAGTTTTATATGTTTGCATGTACCGTGCAGCGTTGGTGTTGCATGCAAGTTTCTATTTTATTACTATTTCACAATGATCTTCTGACATCTGGCTGCATTTCCGCAGCCATGGCATTCGGCCAAGTTTGCCTAGGTCAAGTTACCTCACATCGTTACCTACGTTTTGCTTCCCACGGATAAAAATCTACGCACTATTCTATTGAAATTAAATTGTATGTCTTACTTAAGAAGTCAAGGTTAAGAAAATGTATTGTTTTGGTATCGATTATCTCGGATCCATCGCTCTGTAGATTCTTAAGATAATAATAATTATTGACCTGTTGTGTTGTACAAGACTGAAAAAATCTTCGTATGTCTGGACAAGTTTTTGAAAAAATAAAATATTTTTTTGCATTTGTTTGCTAAATCATATAATTTCGTCTATTCCAGGTCGGGGCATAGTGTGCGAGTGCTCGGGCGTGAGCGCGTGCCCCGACGGCTCTGCCAACAGCACGTGCACCACGCAGCCGGGCGGGTACTGCTTTGTCACCGTCGAAGAGGTGCTCGACGACAATGGCCTGGTCGTCCTCGAGCGCACCGCCGGCTGCCTGCCGCCGGACGAGTCTGGATTTATGCAGGTTGGTATCTCTGACAGATTTTTTATCTGCCAATCCGCACTTAGCTAGCGTGGTAGACTATACACGTAAACCGGCTACTGCTTAGTCTCACGGTCGAAGAAATACTCAACGGCAAAGGACTAATCGTCCTCCCGAGTCGAGATTTTGCTGGCTCGTTCTATTGGTGACTTATTATTTTGCCGCAAGTCGCAACCAGACAGCAAAAGTCGTCCAGTAGTAAAATCAAATTTGCAAAAATTGCAAAAACAAAGCAAAGTAAATATAAACAATAAAAAAATCGAAGAATTAGTCCAGTTTTCAAAATCTTGATGTTTTACGTAATTTTTAAATCTGGCAGCTAACTTTTCTCTTTTCGCTTTCCAGTGCAAGAGCTCGCAAGTGCCCCATCAGCATCCTAAAGTGATAGAATGCTGCGAGAAGGATTACTGCAACCGCCGCCTTCGGCCGCAGCTGCCCGAACCTCCGCCCGACGTCACCGAAACTCCCGGCCTCAGACCGACACCCACCGTTCCACATACCGCCTTAGTTGCCGCGGCATTGTGTGTGGCCTTACTAGCATTCCTCGGAGCGTTCTGGCTGCTCTTCAGAATGCGCAGAAAGGGATGTAAACGACCGCCTTCGCCCCCCGCCCCTGCGCATCACGCTGAAATCTCTTCAGGATCAGGATCAGGACTGCCCTTGTTAGTACAAAGAACGGTGGCGAAACAAATACAAATGGTCGAATCAATTGGCAAAGGACGCTACGGAGAAGTTTGGCTCGCACGCTGGCGCGGCGAAAAGGTAGCCGTCAAAGTCTTCTTCACAACTGAAGAAGCTTCCTGGTTCCGTGAAACAGAGATTTACCAAACTGTACTCATGCGACACGAGAATATCCTCGGATTTATCGCAGCAGATATAAAGGGAACGGGATCATGGACTCAGATGCTTTTAATCACGGATTACCACGAGAATGGATCGCTTCATGATTACTTACAAACGGTCGTACTTGACACGCACGGCTTGATGACCATGGCTTATTCTATTGTGAGTGGATTGGCTCATCTTCACATGGATATATTCGGGACCAAAGGCAAACCGGCGATCGCTCACAGAGATATAAAGAGCAAGAATATCCTCGTCAAAAGAAATGGCCAATGCGCGATTGCAGACTTTGGTCTCGCAGTCAGATATGTTGCGGAAAGGAACGAGGTAGATATAGCTCCGAATACCCGCGTGGGAACAAGACGGTATATGGCCCCCGAGGTTTTAGACGAGAAACTGGACGTGACAAATTTCGAAGCTTTCAAAATGGCTGATATGTATTCCCTCGGTTTGGTTCTTTGGGAGATGTGTAGAAGGTGCACTACTGGGGATAAAGCTCAGTATGTCGAAGCGTATGCGCTGCCGTATCACGAGTACGTGCCATCGGATCCTTCGTTCGACGATATGCATGCGGTAGTCGTCGGAAAGGGAATACGACCACCGCAACCGGCGCGATGGAAGTCATCCGCGACCCTTCAAGCGCTGGCATCGCTGATGGCCGAGTGTTGGCACCACAACCCTCCCGTGAGACTCACAGCTATACGCGTCAAGAAGACGCTGGCGAAATTCCGCGCGGAAAGCGCTGTAAAGCTCGTGTGACGCGCGCGAGACTGTTCCTGTAAATAGTTCGTGAGGCGCCGCCTCGAGTTCCTCCTATTTATTGCGTTGCGAATGGCGACGCTACTCGATCCATCAGTGCCCCCAACGACACAATTTCGACCACCGCCGTTTTATAAAATCTCAGTATTGTTAAGTTTATATCCTGCCAGTGATTTCGTATGAAAATATTTAGTCTAAAGCACGCCCACGAAATCTTTGGTTTGACAGATTTAAATTAAGTTTGCCTGTACTTTTCTTATTAGGTACCTTGGGAAGAAAAAGATGCGAACATTCTAAAATTTTGTTGCTATCGAATCAGTACCACAATTACAAGCTATCGAAATTATATAGCAGTCTCTTTCTTATAAATGACAGCGCTTCTGTGCAAGCGAGATAGCATTAAAAACGTGTGACCCAAGAAAAATCGACCAAATGTGAGTTGGATTGTCACATGAAGGATTCTGTTGCCATACAAGATAATAGATATAACAATTAAATTTCCATCCATCCATTGGATTGGATTGGGTTGTAACATGTCAAATTTAAAGATTTACTTATTATTATCATTATCATCATGATCAACCCATCGCCGGCCCACTACTGAGCAACTCTCTAGCGGGCTGTATCTCATGAATCGTAATAGGTACGGTTCATGAGATACAGCCCGCTGACATGTAGACAGACAGACGGACGGACAGCGTAGGCTTAGTAATATGGGTCCCGCTGGCATCCTTCGACAAAGCCTTAACAATGATGTGTTATTTTCATGACCTAAATGTATAGTTTTCGTGGGCGTACTTTCTTGCGCCGGAATCTCCTCAATATTGGGTTATTTAAAATTACCGTCTTATTATATTTTGTAATATTGTTATTATATGTGTTACGTTAGAGTTAAGGATGGTTTTTGTAATAGATGAAATTTGTCTTCCGTTTCGATAAGTGACTCGCTCGATGGCAGCTCGCGGGGACGACCGTGGACATGTGAATCATAATAATATGTACTCGGATAACTTCAGCTCCATGTCACCATCCCAGATCAGTGTGGTACGTACAGACTACAGAGGTGGTTACGAGGATGGAGCTGTATGCAATCTGAAAGATGAAATACGCGAAATGAATTATGATATTTCGACAATAAGAGAAGTTTTAATTTTAGTACAAATTCAAAATTATCGCGTACAAAGCGGCTAAACCGAGGGCTTCCTATCAACTTCATTATACTATCAGAGCAAAGTCTGTCTCTATAGTGTTTGAAACCTCGATGCAGTAAATAAATAATGTAATAATTGGGTATTTTCCTACTTTTGAATTTGATGAATTATTATTAATCTTTTATTACTTTATTGTAAACTAGCTTATGCTCGCGACTTCGTCCGCGTGGACTACACAAATTTCAAACCCCTTTTTCACCCCCTTAGGAGTTGAATTTTCAAAAATCCTTTCTTAGCGGATGCCTACGTCATAACAGCTATCTGCATGCCAAATTTCAGCCCGATCCGTCCAGTAGTTTGAGCTGTGCGTTGATAGATCAGTCAGTCAGTCAGTCAGTCAGTCAGTCAGTCAGTCACCTTTTCCTTTTATATATTTAGACTAGGATAAAAATAATGACGTAGGTACGCTGAAAAAAATATTAAAATTCAACAAAGATTTACAAAGTTACAGGCATTTTAATTTTGGTGTGAGAGGGTCTTCTATCCCCTTCTCGCAAAGCGAAAATTTGTATGTAACCGCCCGAAGCTACTTTAGTAAGGTGTGACGTCAAAATGCTATATCGCTATCTCTGTCTAATCAGAAATATTTAAATGCTTATAACTTTTTTGTTATATTGTGATCGATTTAATTAGTTTTTTCAGTTTACGTAATTATTTTTATCCTAGTTTATAATAAAGTAAAAAAAAAATGGGAGTCAAATACCCAATTATCATTCATTCCAGTTGGACTCGGGAATTAATCTCCAGCCACTGGGAAATATGTAAGACAGTTGATAGTAGCCTGGGGTCGACTTGCAACAACCTTTTCAAATATGCTCGATTTAATTTTTAATCCATGTCCTTTTCTTGTTAACCCTGGAATAAACTCAACAAAAAGTGACAGCATTACAAAATTTATCTAAACTAGATTAAGGGCCTGCGCAGACGAGGAACTATTTTCCGTAGAGGACAAAAACCCCTCATCTTTTACTACAGTGTTTCGCCGTACTATTAGTCCATCGCATTACGCATCGTGTGTTATGCGATGCAATTCTTAAGTGTTTCATTTTTGTCCTCCGTGGACAGTAAATAGTCCGACGTGTGTGCAGACCCTAAGCAGTTTGGTGCACGCGAGCCTTACTGAACTTAAAAATATTTTTTGTGGAATCGCGTATCTGTTCGGTTGTACTTAAAAGGTGAAAAAGACTATAATGTGAAAAGTATTAGCGATAGATGAAGATGGTCAAGCGCAGTGTCTTATGAGATGCCTTCGATTAGTATTAACATGTTTTTTGTATGACGCTTTTGCCTTGAAATTTGATCACCGCTAAACTATTGCCCTCGAAATAAAATTTAAGTGATTTGCACGTATATATCCTAAAATAGGTCAGCCATAAAAAAGTAGATTATATAAATATGACATTAAATTGGTCCTTCGAACCGGATTAAAAGTTTTCTTTTAATGTATGGGAAATAGGTAGGTATGTATCAAATTTCAAAGCGATGGTCTGCTAGCATTTAGTGTGCGTGCGCGCGCCGTGTACAGAGTTTTGTATATATAGTGATAGAGTAGAACCTAATACATGTTGCTAAGTAAGTTACAAATAAAATATTAATGGACATTCTATCAGCTTTTTATTTTCTCCCTTAAACGAGCGAAATTCATGCTGCGCTGTGATTGGAACTCACTTACAGCCCAAATAATCAATCCTTTCTGCAATCTGTTGAATGACTAGGTCGATTGACGACGAAAACTGCCAAAATATTCCCTCCAGTTTATGTAGCGTTTCTAGAGTGAGGGAACTCTCGGTTTGATCCTGAATCGACGGACGATCAGTCGAATCTATGGGCACTTAGAGAACTTTACAAAACGTCGAGGCTTCGACATCATTGGCAAGCGTCAAATGTAATCTTTTCTTTGATTTAACGTCACCATACCCCTAATATTTAACATATCGTCGATTCAGGATCAAACCCAGAGTTCCCCGACGGAACTTCCCACACTCTGCTATGGGTGGTGGCGTGCAATCAAAGAAACCTATTTATTTCATAGCCCAAGCGTCGAATGTAATGTAGGTAACATTTACGCCTGCGAGTTTTGTTAGGAGTTCCCCAACTGTCGTGAACTTTGGCGTTTCCATCTAAACTGCATGATGCATCAATATCAGTTGAGATTGCAATCAAATAAATAACCTATTCATTACCTACTCTTTTTTCTACGCAAACAGAACTGCATCGCATAACGCACGATGGAATAGTGCGGGCGATAAGGTCAAAGGTATACTTTTGTCCTCCGCGTACTGTCCCTCGACTGCGTAGGCGGGTCCCAATTAGTTCCATAGAGCTACATAGGTACTAGCATTTCACCTCGTAGGTACCTACTTGCTTTTCTTTGACGTCATAAAAAACTTTTCTTTTTTCATGGCGGAATGTCATCAGGATCATTCTTCCCGTGCGTTGGCACCCTTCGGGTACGGAACCCTGAATATAATCCTGATGATATTCTGCTACGAAAAAAGAAGTTTTTAACTTTGTTCTATAGTTAAAAGAAAAATCTCAATTGGTCATCTAGGGAACTTAGTATAAAATTATCTCATTTTGTCTGATGACGTCAAGTTCTGTATAACAAATGGGCCTTACCCGCGTAAGCCATTGAAATCGAATAAATAAAACAATATGTAAGTACTTAAAAATGAGATTTTATTATTAACCTATGTACACTCCATCAACTCCCATACACAATAACCTCAGTCATACAAAACTCTACCTATATAATGTGCAAATCAGTCATTTGCAGTCACATACTACATCGTCCACCATAGTACAGTCACAGTTTAGCAAACATACAGTTCTTGAGACACAGGTTAACGCCAGCCATCTTACAATAATAATAATTTAATTTCAGACAAAAATCCAGGAAGTACTTATACAATATACAGTGTAAACTCTATATTGCGAACTTCTGTTTAGCGAAAAATCCCTTCATCATCAGAGTAATCTGCTCTTTACTGTACGTACGCCAGCAATTCGCAACAGGACAGTAAATTGGAATTGCTGGACGGTTTCATACTGCTGACGAGTTTAAGTGTACTACACTTATTAATGTACATGAAAGCAAGCAAATAAATAAATCTAGTCTAATCTAACCCTCGGCGCGTGAGCCTGACTCACACTTGGCCGGTTTTTTTATTGTTTCTTCGCAAATAAAAAAAGTACTATACAAGAGTCGGCCAAATTAGCAATAAGCGACTTCCTTCAGTTCAACACTCACTCTCACTTGGGACGTCTTCGGTTTCGTGTCGTCCTTCTAATATTACTTGACCAGCAATCGCTTTATTTCCGGCCTGGACTGTAATGTACTATGTATTTCACTTATTTTTCAAACACCTATTCTTGTAGGATTTTTAACAACATAAATATGGGATTTGAATCATATAGATTGCGGTTAACAAAACAAAGAAGTATTTAGAACATTTAGAAAGTAAACTTATTTAATTTAGATACTAAAGTATAATTTAAAAATGAGAAAGCAGGTCATCTAATTTATAATGAACATGGATGCCATGATCTGCAGCACTAGAGGTACTGCCAATAGGTTGCCGGTTTCTGGAATACATTTGCCTATTCAAAAGCCATATTCGTTGTTCTGAGGTAAAAAAATTGAGCTTTCAAACACTATGATCATGAGTAAGTTTTGAAGTGATATTACCGCGGAGTGATTACGTATCTCGCGAGCATTGCTGTCAAACGTCACACGTGACAGCAGCTTCAGAGAGACAGCAATAGCCACAAAGCAAAATAAAAAGAAGAGAGACAGAAAATGAACTGTCGCATTGCTGTTGCTGTCGCTCGTTTTACTTAATCACCCCGCCGAACTGTATGGTTGCTAGGCGGCGGCACAGTGGGTTTAGTCAAGTAACGATCCACACCAGTCACAGTATAAATAATTCGTTATTAGTAAGGCGCGTATCTCCGGGACGGCGAGGGTCCACGCATCCCCGGCCTGGAAGTAACAAAACAATCATTTTAATCCTTATCCATACTTTGACGACCTCCCTGGCGCAGTTGTAAGCGCTGTGGTCTTAATAGTGGGAGGTCCCGGGTTCGATTCCTGGCAGGGGTTTGGAATTTTATAATTTTCTAAATTTCTGGTCTGGTCTGGTGGGAGGCTTCGGCCGTGGCTAGTTACCACCCTACCGGCAAAGCCGTGCCGCCAAGCGATTTAGCGTTCCGGTACGATGCCGTGTAGAAACCAAAGGGGTATGGGTTTAATAAAACTGTCATACCCCTTCCAGGTTAGCCCGCTATCATCTTAGACTGCATCATCACTTACCACCAGGTGAGATTGCAGTCAAGGGCTAACTTGTATCTGAATAAAAAAAAATAAAAAAAAAATACTAATAGTATAAATGCGAAAGTGTGTCTGTCTGTCTGCTAGCTTTTCACTGCCTAACAGTTTAACCGATTGATGAAATTTTGAAGTACAAAGTTAGCTTACATCCTGGGGAAGGACATAGGCTACTTTTTATCCCGGAAAATTAAAGAGTTCCTTTAAACCTAAATCCACGCGGA
The DNA here is from genome assembly GCF_902806685.2 of Maniola hyperantus. Classification (NCBI taxonomy): domain Eukaryota; kingdom Metazoa; phylum Arthropoda; class Insecta; order Lepidoptera; family Nymphalidae; genus Maniola; species Maniola hyperantus. Next base: position 970,989 of record NC_048554.1, on the reverse strand, counting down.
TGAAGTCGCGGGCATGATCTAGTTATAAATAAATAAAAATATTATAATATAAATAATTTAAGTTAACTTAGCTATCGCATTAGGTTAGCCTGTAATGATAGTTTTAAGTTGTCAAATAAATAAATAAAAAAAATACTCTAAAATTTAGGTGTGCTGAGAATCAGTACCAATATTTGTTTAAAATGCACATAGCTCAGAAAAGTTAGAGGTGCTTGCCCAGGATCAAACCCCGTGACCCCTCATAAAGGGGGCTGACTTCTTAACCACTACGTTATCACCAGCTCCAATTCTGTTTGCATGCGCTCCTCAAATATGCTTATTCTTTTGATTTTGCATATACCTATCTAAATTCCAATGGTAACTCTGTATTGGTTTAGAAAAAACAGACAGAAACTTCTAATAATAGATCTACTATAGTAGAGAATTGAATTATTTACCTCCTGTCATCAAAGGTGTCTCGGCTGAAGTCTTCATACATCCTGAAATTAGAATTACAATAATTAATATTTACTTCATTGCAGTATGTTGCGGAAATTATAGAAAAACTCAGTAAAATTTGTTTGGCTTAGCAACTAGTGTCTCGATTTTTTTTTAAAGAATATTAGCTAAGTTTATCCCTTTCTCTTCCAATTAAGCGTAACGCTTGTGCTAGGAGTAGGTACGACAATAGTGCAACGGGTGGGGTTTGAACCAGCGACCTTTCGGTTTTCAGTCCACTCTAACCGTTGAGCTATCGAGGCTTTATTCAAGTGGCAGGGGTTCTAATCTAGGGCAGGCACTTTAGCAGACTTTGTTATGAGATTCTTCCCAAATGGAGGTGAGTGCTGGTTTGAGGAGAATTATTGTTAAGAACACAATCAACAAATTAGGATTTTAGTTTTAAGTTGGTGAAAATAGATATCAACAAATTCAAAAAAACTTTAGTAAGTCTAAAATCTTCAAGCACAAAGTAATTTTAGGCTAGGTTATAAGATAGTACTGTTATTGTTAGGTTATATTCAATATTTGTTACAATGACATGAATAATAACTTCCACATAATAAATAAGGCATAAATAGAGTAAAAAATGATCTACTAAACTACATTTTACTAGAACAGTTACTTATTATTGGTGAAAGGAAAACCTACTATATTTCAACATATTATTAACTAATAAGTACTTACAAATCTTTTTTTAAAATTAAGATAAGGAATAAGTATTTAGTATTACATAAGTTTCTTTAACATTAAGTTTTAGGTTGGGGTTCTTTTTTATAGAGAAAAGGTCCAAATAAAAGCTTTTGCTACTTTAACTAGTCTACCACACAGGCAAGAAAATCAAGTGCCTACCCTCGGGACATCTGCGGTCCACGTGGGGGGCTTCGTCTACTATACATAGCATCATATGAGGACCTCATAGACCCCATGCTGCTTCGCATGGGGGGCAGGTTGGGCATCGGCGGCATGGGTTCCCGGCGCAGCGGCGGCGACGCGAAGTCTCCCCGCGCGCGCGAAGCCCCCATCTCTAGCCCCCGGGAAGCACCCACTGGGTAGCGCCGCTCGAACAAATCCCTTGGAGAGTCAAACCGCGCGCGGTCATAGTAGCCATCGTAAGGGTCCTGTTGAAGTAACTTGTTAATGCACACAGTTTATAGAAATAAATCAAAAGTAAATTCATTTTTGTATTTGGTTATGTGTCCGGATACATGTATTGTGGTTCGGCGAGCAGAGATCGGACTAGCTATCGGATGTGTGCTGTTATCGAGCCCGCAGCGAAAGTTACAACGCGAGAGAACCGGCGGCGTAAGTAAGAGAGCGCGTACCCCGAATCCTCCCATCATGCGGTCGCGGAGGAAGGGCGGCGGCGGCGGCGGGGGGTAGGGGTCGCGGCCGAAGCGCTCGCGGAAGCCGTTGCGCTCGGGCCCCAGCGCCTTGGGGCACTCCTTGGACCAGTGGCCGCCGCGCCCGCAGCGGTAGCACTGCTCGGGGTCGCCCATGCCCGGGCGCTGGCGCACGCGGCTGGTGCTGAGCTGCACCTTCATGGGCTGCCCGTCCACGTCCATGCCGTTGAGCTCCTTGATGGCCTCGTTCACGTCGCCCGTCGCGTCCAGGTGCACGAAGCCGTAGTTCCGAACGATATCGCACTCCACGACCGTGCCGAACTTCTGAAACAGCTCGCGGACCTCGGGCGCGCGCGTCTTGTCCGTGAGGTTACCGACGAAGATTTTAGTGGTCGGCGTCGACGGCGCCTTGCGGCTCTTGGCCGCCTCTATTTTGATCGCCTGCCCGTTCACGATCTCGCCGTTGAGGTTCTGAACGGCCTCGCGCCCGACTTGCTCGTTTTCCATGTGCACGAAACCGTAATTTCTGATGATATCGCATTCTACGACCGTACCGTACTTTTCGAACAGCGGTCTCAGATCGGCGTCCGTAGTTTTATCGGATAGGTTCCCGACGAAGATTTTGAAAGTACCGGCGCCCGGCATTTTAGGTTCTGAAACGCATACACAATTTGTCGAAATGAGTCAGCAGCGTTCATAGCAAAGTTTGTACTACCGACGGGATATTGCCGTGAAATATAAATTTATGTACGTACTTACCTGTGTTACGCTATTAAAGGAACACTACGTTACACACAATATAACTTAAAATTACTACTAATATCACAAAAACTCTTCTGCGCTGCACTTACTTTTTAATCAAGCACAAAATGGCGTCTCGAAAATTTTAATTGTCAATTTTGCAGCTTCCAAGCAAGCGGATATGACGTATCATTAAACCATAGAGAAAATACAAACTTTTCTTTTTAAATAGAAGCGGACGTACGAATGAGTAAAACTGTAGAGGTGGATAAGATTGGCGGCTTTGATGATATAATAACAGCAGTCACGGGTAACATTGTAGTTTTTACTAATAGTCCGAGCAAAGAAGAAGAATAGGTATTACTTTCTATATCGATGGATAGGAGTCGAGAGTCTATTCGATAGTCGAGAACTGCTGTTTGAATGGTTTGAAAAGGGTTTGAACTTGGGTTTGAACTTTGAACATTAACTTGGTCAAACCATAGACATTATGCGTATTTTATTTATTTTTATCAAAGAAGTAATTAAACTATTAATAAACTATAAAACTTAAAGTTAGCCTTATCTAATTACTATATAAATCATGACCGCGTGGAATGGTGCCAAGAATACTGGCTGCATTTCCGCGCTGGACAGCCAGGCTGATCCGTTGCGCAAAAAATGAGCCAGCCCTTCTGTCACCAGATGAACTTAAATCTAAAAAAAAAACAACATTAAATTAAAACTAAAATAAATTAAATTAAATCTAAAACCTCGTCGAGACCACCGCAGCGAGGCATTGTACCCAAGATGCTGGCAGCATTACCCCTTTGGATGGCCAAACTAATTCTTTGACCAAGGTAGCTGCCAGCTCTCGGGTCCCCGGTTGACTCGATAAATCTTTTCGCAATTTCTTCAAAAAGAGCTCGAGCCCCCGGGCCCCACGGCCCCAAGGTCTTCACACCAAAAGGCACGAATACGAAGCTCCCATCGAGGTTTTCATATTTGCGCCTCTTGGCCTGTTCGGCGCTGATGGCCGCTGCACCCGCCATAGAGGAGGTCGCCTGAATGTGGGATGCAGTGCAGCTAAAGTGTCTACACAAGTTGCATCCCAATATTGCATCCTAAAACCATAGACTAAACCTGTGGACTAAACTTGTTTCTAAACTGACACGAAACTGACTGAATATAGGGCAACAAAGAGTATGTACCACTTATGTACCACGTATGTAGGTACCTACCTATGTTACTAGAACCACTTTAATGGCACAGAGTACATTGAATATATTTTATGGCAACCCCAAAGAGTATTATAATATACAGGGGCAACCCTCACTAAATAAACGTCAAAAGCAAAAATCAAAATCCGACATTTCATAGGTATTTTGTGGACAAAAAATATTTTACTCGAAATAAAATAAGTGTTTTGTTACATTGTGTGTTCGTGATATATTGCTTAATATAACTTTCAAATCCGCGAACAGTTCTTGAAGTTACCGGTGAGTTATTTTTTATATTTTTTGCCACAATACATCCACTAAACACCGAAATGGATCAAATTTCGTATAAATTCTAGCATATTATCTTTTGAACAGCATTTAGTTTTGCTTATTGATCTGTAGAATGCGTGCCCTTTTGTATACGATTATACTATCTTAAATTCGCTAAAAGTATTTCGGTTGAAACGTTCCGATTGGCCGAACTTTCTGGGACGAAAATGGTTTTTTTCATGCTCTCCTGTGTAGATTGATTTATTGACTAGGACGACTAGGTGATACATAACCACTTTCACCGTTATTTTGTTGCTTATGTGTCATAATTTGTAGTACTTGCTACATTCACCTTAATCACTTAATTAAAGGCACCTAAATAACCTTAATTAGAGACACATCAATACTTCATATTATGTAAATAGTGTAGAATATACCTAAACTAGCAATTATGTACTTGATTCATTTCTTTCCAGTATTATGTACTTAGTTTAATGAATTTTAGTCTTACAGAACTGTTTTAGCCTTAACCCTGCAATGGCACCGATTCTGTTGTCTTTCTCTAATATAAATTTAGAGTATCTGCATCCTTTTCTTTTTAACAATGCTAAAAAGGGACAGGACATGAACTTTACATTAAAAGACTCTTAATTTTAGTGCACGCTACAAATTTAAACAGTAGGGTCGCGACTGTGCGCAAAATCACGGGTTTTACCATCTAAAAATTAAATTTGTCAAACTCTGTCTGTCCTTTTCATATTACATTAGTAAAGAAGAGTATGCAAATACTCTAAAATTAGGTTGTGCTCAGAATCAGTACCATTGTATAGACATTTGTCTGCATCAGAGATATCAGTGCTATTCAGGGTTCATCCATCCAATTTCTCACGATGGGATGGATTTTAATAGACTTCCAAAAATGGGAGGAGGTTCTTTCTCAACTTAATGCATATTGAATCAGTTTTAAGTGTGTTGGCAAGTTTACACATCTTATTCTACAATATTATTACAATATATATAGACTAGAGAGTCACTTTAAAGAGTCATGATCACCATGATAAACCGGCTCACTACAAAGCATAGGTCTCCTCTCAGTGTGAGAAGGGTTTTGGCCATAGTCTACCACGCTAGCCATGTGCGGATTGGTAGACTTCACACACCTTTGAGAACATTATGGAGAACTCTCAGGCATGCAGGTTTCCTCACGATGTTTTCCTTCACCGTTAAAGCAAGTAATATTTAATTACTTAAAATGCACATAAGTCTGAAAAGTTAGAGTTGCGTGCCCAGGATCGAACCCCCAACCTCCGATTAGAAGGCCGACGTCCTAACCACTAGGCTTTCACAGCTTAGCTAGTCTACTCCATATCCATTTTACCCTGACCTTGTAGCTCCTGTATGATCTACCTTTAATCCTTATTCTTCGTCTCTTAGGTCAACTTGACGACCTCCCTGGCGCAGTGGTAAGCGATGTGGTGATATTAGTGGGAGGTCCCAGGTTCGATTCCTGGCAGGGATTTGGAATTTTATAATTTCCAAATTTCTGGTCTGGTCTGGTGGGAGGCTTCGGCCGTGGCTATTTACCACCCTACCGGCAAAGCCGTGCCGCCATGCGATTTAGCGTTCCGGTACTTTGCCGTGTAGAAACCAAAAGGGGCATGGGTTTATTAAAAACTGCCAGGTTAGCCCGCTTCCATCTTAGACTGCATTGTCACTCACCACCAGGTGAGATTGCAGTCAAGGGCTAACTTGTATCTGAATAAAAAAAACTAAACTGCCAAATGGTAGCTTAAAATATATTAATTACTATTACAGGCAAGAATTCATTAAAGAATTTCACTGCTAAGAAAGAAAGAATCTCTGGGATAGAAGAAAGAACATCACATTCTCCTGTATATCCTATCCAGATCCTATCCTGTGTCATGAAGATTTTCCAAGATGTTGTGTTGTTATCAATCTTTGTTAGTCAAAATTAACGTGGATTCAACGCTCCTCATATCTACTTGAAGCAAATACCTACTTATTGCTATCCAGCTTTGACTGCTGAGCTACCAAATTATTAGGCAACTTTTTAAACCGACTCTCAAAAAAGGAGTTGTGTTTTCTACCTATACACTCCGAAATCTCCGAGATATCTGAACCTGATAAAGAAATTTTGCGACATTATTCCATAAAAAATTTGGATTCCAACTCCTCAATCCTGATGCTGTACAGAACCTGACCACCAAAACTGATGGGATTTAGAAACTGTTGGTTATAAATTGATATTGGAAGTACCTACTAAGTACCCGACTGAGTTTGTTGTGGGCTCTTCTCAGACCTGGGCGCGTTTGGAACCCTCGTAGCTTTAGTTTTAAGTTTGCGTAATAATTATCACCACTATATCTTACAAATCCAACAACTGACTATCGAAAAGAGTATTTTATTCCCTATTTTGAATAAATCATTTGACTTTGATTTGTACCAAGTAAAGACTTTTTGAACTCGAGGATCCAACTCCTCATGATGACCTGATGCTTTAAGGAAATTGCATTCCTAAATCGTGGTGATCCCACAGGGTTTCTAAAAGAATCATGTTTTAACGAAATTTGGTACTGCGATACCTTGCATCCCACAGACTGGCTTCCTACAACTAGGCTACTTTTGTTCTGGAAAACTGGGATTTTTAAAAACCTAAATCCACGCGGGCGAAGCCACGGGCATTAGCTAGTTTATAATATGGGTAGTGATTTTAGCATAGTATTTTAGTGATAGCATAATATTTTACATCTATTGAATTAGCCACAATTTGTGATAAGATATGCGGCCGGCCAAGTCCGCAACTTATTCTATGCCGATAGATAACATATTTCGACGTCACTTACTCAGGCCCTTGGTTCCGGCGCCTTCCCATTGTAACCTTTACATTACCGCTTCTCCTACAAAGCATGGGCAACGGTCTGACGTCAATACATTTTATCGTATGACGTACCAGATGTCATCGAAAATTATTCATATTCATTTTAATTTGTTTTTCTCTAACTTGCTCGGAAATTGCTTCATTATTAAAGAAAAAAATTAAATTAAAAGAAAAGACATTAGTCGGTTTTGATTTGTTTTTGTCAAGTATGTTGTTACCTACCTATCATTCTTATTTTCATGTGCGTGCTATACCCAATTGTTTAGTTGTAGACATACATAATTTTGTAGTGTGTTTTAGTGTTTTATATATTATGTACTAAGTATTTTTGTAATTGTAATTGTTTGTTTCCATAAAAGTAAATTAATTAAATTAAATTAAACTTAAATGACCACTGACGGGGTTCTTTAAATGCACACTGACATAAAGTAAACATAACATGAAATTTTGCCAATCAAACATATTAATATGGAAGTTTTCATAAGTTAGTACTTATGAAAACTTCCATATTATGTTTGTTAATACAATTTTTTAAGTCCTATTAAATATTATATATGCGAAAGTGTGTTTGTTTGTTGGTTTGGTCCTATAATCACGCCACAACAGATCGACGTGATTTTTTGCATGGGTATAGGTAGTTAAACACCTGAAGAGTGACATAGGCTACTGTTTATCCTGGAATCCCGGAAAATGAAAGATTTCTCACGAACCTAAATCCACGCGGACGAAGTCGCGGACAACAGCTAGTTTGGTAAAACTTTTTTTTTTTTTAAGAATATTAGCCATATTAAATGACTAATATTCCCCTTTCCTCTCCAACTAAGCGTCAGGCTTGTGCTAGGAGTAGGTACCACAATAGTGCAACGGGCGGGTTTTGAACCGTCGACCTTTCGGTTTTCAGTCCACTCCTTTACCGATTGAGCTATTGAGGCTCTATCTAAATTAGTACTTATGGGTATACAATTGGGTATTTTACTACTTTTGAATTTGATAAATATTATTACTTTAATATAAACTAGGATGAAAATAATGACGTACGCTGAAAAAAATATTCAAATCCAACAAAGATTTACAAAGTTACAGGCATTTTAATTTTGGAGTGGGAGGGTCTTCTATCCCTTTCTCGCAAAACGAAAATTTGTATGAAACCGCACGAAGCTACTATGGCATTTGTCAAAATGACGTCATAATTCTATATTGCTATCTCAGTCTACTCAGAAATATTTAAATGATTATAACTTTTTTATTATTTGATCGATTTAATTAGTTTTTTCAGTATACGTCATTATTTTTATCCTAGTTTATAATAAAGTAATAAAAAAATTGGAGTCAAATACCAATAATAATGTAAGTAATAATAATGGAGTAATGGAGGTTGGATGTGTGTATCGCTTTTTTCCATAGAATAAATGTTCTCCATTAGAACAAAGATTATATTTGTTATTGTAGGTACCACCGCGCCGCTTTACCTTAAGAATATTGTCGCTCGACAAAAAGTGATTAGTTCGTCGTGTCGCTAGTGTGACTTTGAGCTTAGGTATTCTACGTTTTTGCTACGTAGGCCGATCAGCGATGAATAGGGAACTCTGAAAAGACGTGTTCATGCCGGTGAGACAAGGACGGAGTGACGGGGGAGCGAGACGAGGTTGGCTCGATACGCCCGCGGCCCACGGAAGGGTCTGCCTACAGTTTATATAATTTACAATAGAATCACCCGCAAAATATAATTGGCTCGTACTAAAGCCTAAAATATACTTGACATTGTAGTATATATCTCATTCATACTAGCCGTACATACTCGTATTATCCATACTAATATTATAAATGCGAAAGTGTGTCTGTCTGGCTGTCTGATAGCTTTTCACGGCCCAACAGTTTCACCGATGTTGATGAAATTTGGTACAGAGTTAGCGTACGTGCCGGGGAAGGACATATTGCATACCTAGACTTTTTATCCTGGAAAATCAAAGAGTTCCCACGGGATTTTTAAAAACCTAATTCCACGCAGACGATGTCACGGGCATCAACTGGTACTAGATAATTCGCTTTAAGGCTCCCCCACACAGACGCGTTTTTATAGGTCGATAATACCGCATGCGTTATTGCGATATCTGTTTTCAGTACATTTTGTTTTAGGATGGTCATGTAGTTACACACTACTGCGATAATAACGCCGCAATGAAAGTAGGACGTATTTGACGACCTCACTGGCGCAGTGGTGAGCGCTGTGGTCTTAATAGTGGGAGGTCCCGGGTTCGATTCCTGGCAGGGGTTTGGAATTTTATAATTTCTAAATTTCTGGTCTGGTCTGGTGGGAGGCTTTGGCCGTGGCTAGTTACCACCATACCGGCAAAGCCGTGCCGCCAAGCGATTTAGCGTTCCGGTACGATGCCGTGTAGAAACCAAAGGGGTATGTATGGGTTTAATAAAAACTGCCATACCCCTTCCAGGTTAGCCCGCTATCATCTTAGACTGCATCATCACTTACCACCAGGTGAGATTGCAGTCAAGGGCTAACTTGTTTCTGAATAAAAAAATAAATAAAAAAATATCGCAGTAGTGTGTAACTACATGACCATCCTAATACAAAATGTACTGAAAACAGATATCGCAATAACGCATGCGATATTATCGACCTATAAAAACGCGTCTGTGTGGGGGAGCCTTTACCTTCTGGGTGACATTTCTAAAAAGATTTTTTTTAGTGAGGGTCTACATCATAGGAAAAATGTATGCAAAATTTTAATTTCGAGACCCAGAGCACAGAAGAGATAATAGTACTCCAGAGGTTAATATGTGAGTCAGTGACTTTCTCCTTCAAACACATTCTGCGAATTTTTTTTCTTAGTAACAGTACATATGTCATGTCGTAACGGTTTATCCTCAATGCCTTAACATTGGCTCTGATTCATCACATGTCTATCCGTTGGCACAATTTATCATCGTCATCATCATCAACTCATGATTTAACATAGTTGTGCATGATAGAAAAACCTATGTATTTATTATAGTTAGTAAGTTTTATGTTAAAATCGCTAGTAAACCATTTAATAAAAAAAAAAAAAACAACCCATCGCTGGCTCACTACTGAGCACGGCGCTCCTCTCAGGGTGAGATCTATAGAGCGCATTGACTTATATGCTACTTCGTATGGACAGGGCTATTGAACAAACAAAATGGCACCGACTCAGTGGTGCTTTACCACCAATGCAACCTCAGTGACGTCTGGATTTCAAATGGGTCGTTCATTAGTATCTAAGAGGTGGTGCTGATTTATTTGGTTTTAAAACCGTGAAAAATTTTGTTCGCTTGACCATATCTTGTCATTTATATCGATGATAGAGCGCACTCTGACTTAGCTTAGACTTAAGACAGAGTTAAAACGAGACAGAGATCTCTCACATAAATCTGTCTCGTTTTAACTTAATCTTGAGTCTGAGCAAAGTCAAAGTGCGCTCTATAGATGTCTCCCTAAGACAGAATGGTTTGGTCATAGACTACCACGCTGACCAAGTGCAGATTAGCGGACTTCACACATCTTTCAGAACATTGTAGAAAACTCTCAAACACGCAGGTTCCTTCACGGTGTTTTCCTTCGCAGTAAAAACAAGTGATTTGATTACTTAAAACGCTCGTTATTCATTAGAAAGTAGGAAGGGAAAGTTTGCAGTTACACATTGTATTGTTTAGTAATAACTAAAACTTATCATTAATAAATATTAATTAAGAATGAATGAATTAAGTAATATCAGCAATCAATCAATCATTTTATTGCTACGTACAGCAGTCTTATTCTAAACTAATAATAGGTAAGTTTTTTTGGCCCAAAAGTGCCCAGCGTATTCTTTTTGTGAAAAAAATAATAATAATATTCGTTCAAAATTTTTACGCTTTTAATACTTATGTATGGTACATGAATTTAAAACCATTTATCAAGTGAAAAAACCTTACTGTAGGTACTGATGCGTTCGTACAATTTAAAAATCAATCGTATGGAAAATAAAAAATAAAAATAATTTGTAACACTGAAACCCTCTCTTTTTTAAAATCCATATTTTTACCAATATATTCCATATAGCTTCATGTGTCATGTGTGTGTGTTCATGTGTAGCACCTTTGGGCCTAATTTACTATGGCCACCTGGCATTCCCCTTTCGCATCACGGTTTGCAATATTTTAAACTAAAATAAATTAAGCTTACAATAAATGAATAAATTATAATGTCAAGGAAGGGTTAATGGTTTTATCTAAATATATAAAAGGAAATGCTGACTGACTGACTGATCTATCAACGCACAGCTCAAACTATTGGACGGATCGGGCTGAAATTTGGCATGCAGATAGCTATTAGGGCGTAGGCATCCGCTAAGAAAAGATTTTTGAAAATTCAACCCCTAAGGGGGTGCAATAGGGGTTTGAAATTTGTGTAGTCCACGTGGACGAAGTCGCGAGCATAATTATAGCTATAGTGTGTCTCTGCTAGCTTTTCACGGCCCAACAGTCTGATCAATTTTGTTGAATCTGGGTACATAGTTTGATCATTATTCTTTTTAATATTTATTATTTTTCTTTTTGAGGTACGAAACCCTAAAACTGACCAAATAGGTACTTAGATAGTTCTTCTAGCGTGTGGGTACCTCTTAAATCTAAAGATTGCAATACATGCATAGCAAACTGACACCAATAAGCTTTAGCAGCAAAATTCCCGTCCGATTCCGTGATGCGAACACATTCCTTGCCGTCTTCGCCGTTCCACTGTGTCACAAACGTACAGTTGGGAAATAAGTTGGGCGATCAAGTAAGCGGCATCATTTTGAAATGGATAGACCGGTACAGTTTGTTTAGTGGTATTTGTAGCTATGTTAAGGATTTTAAGGGTTCCGTACCTCAAAAGGAAGAAAGGAACCCTTATAGGATCATTGTATTGTTTGTCTGTCAAGAAACCTGTTGGGTACTTCCCGTTGACCTAGAATCTAACTAATCTAAGTAATCTAACTTTGAAAGTTGAAAATAGCAATATTTGTTCTTGAACACATTTTAATTTTTTTCTTGTGATGTAACCACAAATTTTCCGGTTTTCAGATTTTTCCCCTCATGTCTGCTATAAGGACTACCTACCTGCCAATTCTAGGTTAACGGGAAGTACCCTGTAGGTTTCTTGTCAGACAGATAGACAGACAACAAAGTGCTCCTATAAGGGTTCCGTTTTTCCTTTTGAGGTAGGGAACCCTAAAACTATAAAACGTACTAACGGATACTGTACAGAACTGTATAATCGCTACGCCGTGCTCTACCTCCGCCATTGTGCGGAGGGGTGCGAGGGAGGGGTGCTGCCGACGTCAGTCCATTGATCGTGTGACGTCACTGCAGGAAGCGTGCCCTCAGCCTCAGCCAGGGACTTCGCCTTCGGGTGACTGTGACATTCTACCTTGCTTAGTATCTACCTTAGTACGTAGTACGTACTTGAAGAGAAAATCTATACTAGCTCGGGAAAATGGGCTATTAGGGCGTAGACATCCGGCAAGAAAGGATTTGTGAAAATTCAACCCCCTAAGGGGGTATTATAGGGGTTTGAAATTTGGGTCCACGCGGACGAAGTCGCGGGGATAAGCTAGTTATTATTATATAGCGTCGCTGTGGTGGCAAATTCCGTTGTGTGGAAATATTTTTAGGAGACTATTAAAGTCAATTTTTTTGAAATAATTTGCTTTACTTTAGAACAAAATCACATATATGGCTAAAAATGTTCTCTTGAACTAGCACAGCCGCTACGGAACGCGTTTCTACATTTATACGCGCAAAGAATTTTCAGTATTTACGCACAGTAAACGTTAAGGTGACGCAGTACACTCGACCGAGATTGGCGGCGCATGTGGGTAACCTGCCCCCCAATTGTGTAAGAATAACCATTTCATGGCTATCGTAATCGTCAAGAATTCTGCCCTTTGATTGGCTGTGAAAAAACGTATACAGCGAATCAACTAATCAAAGGGCAGAATTTCTTGACGATTGCGATAGCCATGAAATGGTTATTCTTACACAATTGGGGGGCTGGTTGGTTTTCACGTGACATTGTATGAAATAGGTGAGCAAGGCACGATGATTTTCACCGAAATCAAGCGCGATTACTTCAAGAGCATCCGATATCTACAGTACAGCCAGACGACCCTTTCTAAATTTATATGCGCCTTCCATTTTATACTACCAGGCACCAGCTACGTAAGGGCAAGTATACACAGGCGCTTTTCTCGCTTGCGTTTTAAAAAAACAATAGATACTTGTAACTTGCAATAATTTTTCTACCGCCTTCATCGGCCTTCCAATAATACTCGGCCAGTTAACTTTACTTTATTTCAGGCCTGGACTGTAATGTACTATTTTTAAAGGAATACGTGCATCGTCCACATAAACTCACGAGCATCGATATAAATGACAAGATATGGTCAAGCGAACAAATTTTTTCACAGTATTGGAACCAAATAAATCAGAGCCACCTCTTAGATACTAATGAACGACCCGTTTGAAATCCAGACGTCACTGAGGTTGCATTGGTGCTAAAGCACCACTGAGTCGGTGCCATTTTGTTTGTTCAATAGCCCTGTCCATACGAAGTAATATATAAGTCAATGCTCACAAGAGTTTAGGACGTGAAGTTGAAAAATGTAAAACCTAATTTTCAGTCTAAATAAAGATATGATAATCGCAGCGGTTATTTTCGACAGTGTACCCCCGCCTTACCCCGATCACTGATTACACGGACGCGCAAGGATAACTCGATAAAAACGTCGCTTGCCACCCCGACAGCTTTAATACGATATTGAGAACCTGGAATTTTTAATAGCTTTTCACTTTATATATCGGTGTAATTTTTAACCGACTGCCAAAAAGGAGGTGGTTCATCAATTTTTTCGAGGTTTCTGGTCCGATTTTGGTAGATTACACATAAAGCGAGTTTAAAGCTGCTAGCTGATGCCTGCGACTTCGTACGCGTCGATCTCTTTAGAGAAATATTCTTCCGGTATGGGCAGTGTGCTGTGATACTCTAGTCACTAGTGGTTAGGACGTCTAAGAATACCCGGCTGAGTTTGTTGTGGGCTCTTCTCAGACCTGGGCGCGTTTGGAACCGTCGCAGCTTTAGTTTTAAGTTATATCTTACAAATCCAACTATCAAAAAGAGTAATTTATTACCTATTTTGAATAAATCATTTGACTTTAACTCCACCTCCTCTTCGGGAGGTCGGGGCCGGAGTTCGATCCCCGGCACGCACCTCTAACTTTAGGAGCTATGTGCCTTTTAAGTAATTAAATATCATTCGCTTCAACGGTGAAGGAAATATCGTGAAGAAACCAGCATGCCCGAGTTCTCCATAATGTTCTCAATGGTGTGTGAAGTCTGCCAATCCGCATTTGGCAGACTTGGCCAAAACCCTTCTCACTCTGAGAGGAGACCCGTGCTCTGTAAATTTGTGTAGTCCACGCGAACGAATAGCTTAGTATATTAATTACTAGCGACCCGCCCCGGCTTCGCATGGGTGTAATGTAGCTACTAATGTGGTGTCAGTGAGGAGTGCTTAATAATCCATACCTACCTATCAGTTGAGTAGTTTTTGAGTTTAACCTACTTTTTTCTTATAATACTATTTGTTAATTTTCGATGGAAGCTTGATTTCTTCCGACATTTTGTTAAAATATCGTCATATTTCAACAAATTAACACAAACCAATATCAAACTATACCTATAAACCTTCCTCTTGAATCACTCTATCTATTGGTGAAAACCGCATTAAAATCCGTTGCGTAGTTTAAAAGATCTAGCATTCATACATACAGTACCCGTAGTACAAGATTTTACGTCTTACCAAACCAAACCAAATTCGAGAGTCGAAATACTTCCGCGTTACAGTAAACTGGATCTTAAATGCCTTGTTTTAAAGCTTAAGTTTGTCTACACTTCTACAGCCAGCGCTCCAAGCGGAAACATTGCGAAATTAAAATCAGTGGCATTGAATATTTGACTTCAATTCAAGGCTGTTTAGGTCCATTTTACTCTAACGCGGAAGTATTTCGACTCTCGAATTTGGTTTGGTTTGGTGAGACGTAAAATCTTGTACTATGGGTACAGACAGCGAGAAGCGACTTTATTTTATACTATGTAGAGATGCCTAATTATTATTATAATTATTAATTTTGAATATATGAATTAAACATAAATCAGTTGCCAACTTACTTTCAAAGGGATCCAATATTGCAACGGGATCAAAGTGTAATCTATAAATAATAAAAACAACATCAAAGCATCACGGGCGTCCGTTACATTTATTTATGAACTGCAATATGACCTGACCCGGGTTTGGAACTCCCTAATGGTTCCATAAATGGCACGTGGCGACTTAGGGGCTTACCTGTCTACGTTCGACTTTGTTTTTATTTTGACCAGCACTTTTTACTGTAGGGCCGGTAGGCTAGGTAGATACCGCCCTAGAAAAGGAGTGTACCTAATGTTTTCAAGATTTCATAGCGGCTATATTGAAAAATGCGGCCAAATGTAGAAAAAATAATCTTCAATTATTTTCACTTAATAAACAGAGTCCAGACCTGATGCTGTGCAAACCGCATTCAAGTTTTTCTAAAACTATTAAATTACATACTTGTTTTGTACTTAAGCTAGGTTAACGAATTTCGTTTACTTCTGTAGGTATTCATGGGTATAAATAAACATAACCTCTAATAGATAAGTAGGTACATAAAAGGTATGTAGGTTATGTTTTGACAAAATAAATGTAAACTCTATTTTCTAAAAGCAAATAAAAATACACGTGCAAGTCGCAAGGAAATGAGAAATCGTGTTTTCATTCATTTGTTAAGAGCCGGGAGACTTGTCGACACTTGTCGGTATAAAAATAGCGCACACTTATTTGGTTTCTGGTTTCATAAACATTATTTTTTAATGACCACCCATAATGGTTTTGTTAGGTACGACTTTTAGAACCAACCATTGTTTTACGGACTGAAAGAACGTTTTATTTCTAGTAAAATAATTGGAATGAAATAGATTATATTGTATAATGAATTATAAAATTCATTATATAACTTTACAAACTGAAATTAACATTTTTCGATTGCTTATTGCTTAGTCTTATTGGTCTCGCTTGGTGTAAAATACCGTATTGATTGGGATAAAGTTGGTATTCTGAGGTTGAGCTTGAGTTTATGATAAATTGCTACTAAAGTTTCAGCCTTTTTTCACGTCCCCCTTTTCCTATCTTGTGTTAACAAGGGGTGTCAAAAGTAATTAATTTACTTTTTTTAGCAAAAACAAACTGAAAGAGCATTTCTAATCGGAAATTAATTTAATCGAGCTGCCAAAGCATATAAGTCCTCGATAATAATTTAGTGGTTACGATAATATATATTACTAGCTGATGCCTGCGACTTCGTCCGCGTGGAATTAGGTTTTTAAAAATCCCATGGGAACTCTTTGATTTTCCGGGATAAAAAGTAGCCTATGTCACTCTCCAGGTCTTTTAAATTAAATTTAAATTAAATAGTTTATTTCAGATAACTTAAGTTTACTCTAGGAGGTTGGAGCCTTCTTTTAGGAGTAGGCGAACTATTCCTGTGTCAGAAGACACCGCTCTTCCTTAACAATATTATCATCAGCGATATCAAGCAAACGTGTGTCAGTTAGTAAAATCTTTATGTATACCCATGCAAAAAAGCACGTCAATCCGTTGCACCGTTGCGACGTGATTGAAGAACAAACCAACAAACAAACACACTTTCGCATTTATAATAAGGGTACTGATTCTATACATAATATAAAGTAAACGTTTTTCCTTGAAAGCGACCCTTATTTATATAATTCTGTCAGCAACATATCTGAGCCCAGTTTATTCTTCGTCGAGGGTCGGAACGGGGTTAGTTTTCCGCGCACACCACCGCGCAGGCACCGCGGCAGTCCGCGCGCGCCTCCCGCACCAATCACACGTAACCTGCCTTCTATTCTTATCTATAAAAAAATCGGACTCAAACCGTGTTTTATAGTGACAATAATTAACAGAAAGTGATTATTTGTGGCTGTGTACATCCAATTTCTAAGTCCAGGTGAGTTGGCGGTCCTATTGTGGAATGTAGTGTTTTAATTTGTCACTAGATGGCGTTGTTCTACCGCGTCCGTAATGCAGTCGTAATGGTTATGTGGGGTTTTTTGTAGGAAATAACTTTATTACGTAAGGTACTCTTTAAAATCACTTAAGACTTAAGTTACTATAGCTTATGCGTCTTTTAGTATTTTTGTAACTTACTTTCCATTTTTAAGCTATTGATTTAATTTTGCGTGATGCTGACTTATAATTTTTTGTATTAGCATCGAATTACATGGTCGCTCGAACAATTAGATTAGAGGAATTAAATCGATCATTTTCATATGTAGTAGTGTATTAGTAGGTAGGTAGTTAGGTGCATAATTGTAGCGTCATGTAAATAAATGATGGCGGTTAGTGCTTGGGCACGCGTTAGTTAAATATTTCAGCTCTACCTAGGGTTGCCACCTACTAATAAACTATTTTTTTTGTAAATGTAATAAGTATTTCATACTTCATTAAAAGACTACTATTATATAATACTAGCTGATGCCCGCGACTTTGTACGCGTGGATTTAGGTTTTTAAAAATCCCGTGGGAACTCTGATTTTCCCGAAGAATTATGTTTTATCCCGAAAAATCAAAGAGTTCGCACGGGGTTTTTAAAAACCGAAACTTACGCGGGCAAAGTCGCAGGCATCACCTAGTTTATAATATGTTATATCGTTAAACCATAAAACAAGCTTTTAATTATCACTCATTGGTTTAGGTTTTGTTAATAAGCATTTTTTTACGTAACTATTATTATTATGCTAAAATATTATTTTGACAACCCTGGTTTCATGAATTTGTTCAGAGGTATAAAAGAAGTCAGAAAGTGAAAATTGTGGACCAAATCCTCGACAAAATTAAAATTGGTAATGATTTATGTTATAAATTTATTTTTAGAACAAAATTCTTAACAAAATTTAAATTGGTAATGATTTATGTTATAGATTTATTTTTAGAATAAAATTCTCAACAAAATTCAAATTAGTAATGATTTATGTTATAGATTAGAGGAACAAGTAATTTATCTTATGGTGATAAGATCGTGGGTTTATTAGCAAAGTATTGTTATCCGATCCAAACAACACTCCCCTTTTCAGGGTTCCGTACCCAAAGGATGCCAATGGGACCCTATTACTAATCCTCCGCTGTCCATCCGTCCTTCCGTACGTCTGTCTGTCAGCGAGCTGTTTCTCGTAAACTGTAGTAGAGATTGAAAATCTTACGCAATGTGTATTTCTGTTGCCGCTATAACACCAAATAATAAAAGTTTCAAAATGGCCGCCTGGAAATTTAAAGAAAATTAACGTACGGAACCCTTCGTGTGCGAGTCCGACTCGCACTTGACCGATTCTTTATTCAAAATGGTGCCATTAACCTCTTTTGTGTCGCTCGACCTATAAAACCTAGTTAAACGTTTGTTCTTTCACCGGTAAACTTTGGTGGGGTGTTTTACTTAACTAAGAACGCTTAATAGGCTCACTTGATAGTCTTACGGCCGTACTCACAGCCGCACTCAGAGTCGCTAATCGTTACTTAAGATTGAGTTAAAACAAGACAGATTTATGTGAGTGATATAGAACGGGAATTTTATTCATTCACTGTGATGAATAAATAAAAATCACGATTTTTTAAATTACCTATTTTCTTTAATAATGAATTCTAACCCCATAAACTACCGCTATACAAAAATCACTTCATTTTATTACTACAGTCCAACACTTGCTTTAACGGTGAAGGAAATCATCATGAGGAAACCTGAATGCCTGAGAGTTCTCCATGATGTTCTCTAGCTAGTGTACATATGTGAGGTAGACTATGGCCAAACCCCTTCTTTCTCACTCTGAGAGGAGACCCGTGCTCTGTAGTCAGCCGGCGATGGGTTGATCATGATGATGGTGAAACTTTCAACATAGCGCAGACTAATAACTCAATATGAGGGTATAGGTACCTAAGCACATTGTGAATTCTAGTCCCCAAGTTTGGGCAAACACGACAACGGCAGGAAATTGCTACAGCCACTCAACTGTAATTGAGTTTGCATAATATGCGCTGTTTCTGTTGAACGATTTATATTGTCTGATAGCTAATGGCTGGCATGCTTGCAATGCCTCTCGCGCGTCACTGTTATATGTACCTTGAAATGAAATGAAATTCAATGAACCAAAAGCTTAATTTGCTATAATCAGCTGAAACAGGACGAATCTGTATGGTGCCACGTGCAGCATGCGAAATGCACTGCCCGCCCGAGCTTCGCATGCTGCATGTTGCACCATACAGATTCGACCGGTTTCAGCAAATTAAGCTTTTGGTTCATTGTATATCATGGACTTCCGCAAAGTAACGCCTGCTTCTATACAACATTTGCACTGAAATTATTAATTTGTATGAATATGGGAAGACAAGGTGTTTACAAACCATTAATGTCGGAGGTGGCAGTAGCCGAAAAATCAGTTACCAATTTCGACGCAATGACAACATACGAATAAGCCAAAGTTTAATATAAAGATGAACTATTTTGGAAATCATTGGGAAATCAGGGGGCACGGCAGTGCCCTCGCCAAGACGAGCCAAACTAAAGGACGGGGCATTACGTACCTTTTCTCGAAGCGTTTCGTCGTATTTTCGAGCAGTCATAGCTTCGGTCTGGATGACGCTGGAAAGCTGAAATTTTCAGAATAAGGTGTCCTCAGCAAATTATTAAAAATACTAAGTATCATATAACTTACTAATTGAGCAAAGTTAATGTAGAGCGGAGAAAGTCATTCTTGCAGAATATTGCTGCGTGGTTGATGTTTACAACCAGCTTTTCGGATTTCAGACTGCTCTTACACCGTGGAGCAATTCTCGCTTATCATTATGCCTTAATCTCGGATTAAATCCTAAGATGCTCAGCTTTAATTGTGAGCACTGCCATTACTCTGATGCTTATCGTTGATTAATATTCGCCTTAATTCGTTAACCTCTGCTGAAAATGTACGTGAGTTGAACATTTTCTTGTTGCCTAGATTTGACTTGAATAATTCAAATTGATTTTTTTATCTAAAAATATAAAAAGAAAAAGCGACTGACGACTGACTGGCTTCCTGAACTGACTGACTGACTTCCTGACTGACCGGCCTATCAACGCACAGCTCAAACTTATGAACGGTTCGGAAAGTTTGGCATGCAGATAGCTATTATGACCTAGACATCCGCTAAGGATTTTTGAAAATTCAATAAAATAGGGGTTTGAAATTTGTATAGTCCAAGCGGATGAAGTCGTGGCTATTAGCTTAATCAGGGAGTGGGCTGCGATCTAAAGTTAAGTTTAGACCAGCTGTTTATCCTTCTCATTACCTCCAACCCACTGGACTGACGACCTTAAGAAGGTAGCGGGAAGTGGGTGGATGAGGAAGGCGGTGGATCGTGTGTGGTGGCGTGCTCTTGGGAAGGTCTATGTCCAGCAGTGGACGCAAACAGGCTGATTGATTGATTGATTGATACTAATCATAGTTAGATTATAGATCCGCGGTTAGATCCCGGGCACGCGCCTCTTATCTTTTCCAAGTAATGTCCGTTGTTAGCTATTAAATATCACTTGGTTAACGATTAAGGAAAAAACGGTGAGGAATCCGCACTTGGCCCGCGTGATGGACTACGGCCTAAACTCTTTCTTATTCTGTAAGGATAACCGTGCTCAATAGTAAGCCGGCCATGGGTTGATGTGGGATTTCCCAAGTTTCCGTTTCGTAGCAGTTGTCTACGGCGTAGACGGTCTACAGCATCAGAGAAATGTAACAAAGTTTTAGTTTTTCTACAGCAAGTAACAATCAAACCATTACGCATTAATCATAGATTTAATATTTTTCAGGTACAGAGCTGATTTCGTTTGTCGGTAAGTACTTTGATGTGTTTCCATAATAAATATATAATATAATAGTATAATATCATAAATATAGTCTGTCTGTTACCTTTTTAAGGACTAAGCACTGAACAGATCTTGACGAAATGTAAGAGATTCCTACTACGGCATGAATTTACAATTCAAAATATTAAAATTAAAAATTACCTTGTGCTTTTTATTTTTTGGTATAAAAAAAAATAAAATATCGAGAGTTTCATTTTTGTTCCGTTTGCCGTGGAGACCCTGGGACGACGGAGTCAGTGCTAAAAAAAATTTACGAGACATTTCATTGATTTTTTTTATTGCTGGCTGGCTCATTTTTTGCGCAATGGATCAGCCTAGCAGTCCAGCGCTGAAATGCAGCCAGTATTCTTGGCACCATTCAACGCGGGCATGATTTGTATAGTAATTAGATAAGACTAGCTTTAAGTTTTATTGTAATATTTTCAATAAAATACCCATATTGACAATTGGATTCTTAATATTTGCATATTGTATTGTACATTATTCTTGAATAAAAGTATTTTTATACTACGAGTATGTTGCCCTCATCAAACTCTCATGACTTCATAAGATAAATTGTTCTTCCAGTAACTAAGTATTTCTAAAACTTACTCTCTAAATTATATTTATTAAAGTTTCAACTTTTAAGAGTCAAAGTTTTAAGAACGTTTTCTTAGTTCATGAAGTTTTCTAAAGAACTTTGTAGTTGTTATTTAATTTGCTGGATCTCTTTTGAGTTATTTTACTTTAGGATTAAGGAAAACTTCTTTGAAATAAGTTTTAGTTAGACCTTATAGATTAAATGATGAATAGTTACATATAGTCATAGTTAACGTAAGTAGATGGCATAATGTATGTCATTCTGGTTCTGGTACAATAGATACAACTAGCTAATTAATAAGTTTGAAATTATACAGACTAACCAGAACACTGGCAAAAACTTAGCATTATACTACCTTAACACAATCCAATACCAATAACCTATATAATTTAGAGCCTCAATAGCTCAACCGGTAAAGGAGTGGACTGAAAACCGAAAGTCGACGGTTCAAACCCCGCCCGTTGCACTATTGTCGTACCTACTCCTAGCACAAGCCTGACGCTTAGTTGGAGAGGAAAGGGGAAAATTAGTCATATAACATGGCTAATACTCTTTTAAAAAAAACCAATAACCATTTGCCTCATTTTGTAGTTTCAGTGATGTAGTATTTTTCAAACCCGCAATGTATATAGCGTGCAAAACTTGGGTCAATGCCCCGCCTTTCGAGTGGCCTACTTACGCAACGTTCGTTGACCTCTAGCGTCAGTCAGATGTTTTATTTGCAATATATCGTAAACTATTACAAAATTATTATGCCACACCCCGGGGAAATTAGTATTTATAGAATTTATCACTAAATTATTTATTAAGATCAAAATTTCAAGAACGAAAGTTTTAGGGGAGTTCGCGCGAATTCGCGAAGTTTCCACGTGGATAATGGGGCTCTTAGCTTTTATTTTTTATCCAATTTGTTCAACCTTTACCTTTACAGGAATTTCGGAAATCCTTTGAAGAAAACCTTGTTATTAGGCATAATTCAGTTCGTGCTTCTGTAAATAATGTAAACTAATAAATTTTAAGCGGTGATAGCGTAGTGGTTAAGACGTCGGGCTTCCTAGTCGGAGTTCGATTCCGGGCACCTCTAACTTTTCGGCGTTGTGTGCATCTTTAAGCAATTAAATATGCATGCTTGAGAGTTCTCCATAATATTCTTAAAGCTGTGTAAAGTCTGCTCATCCGCACTTGTCCAGCGTGATTATAGCCTAAACTCTTCATATTAATCTGTTATTTCCTTTTCCATTTAGTTCAAAATACTTTGTAAAGGCACTAAACTAAATCTACAATAGTTACACTATAGAGACAAAACTTTGCTACGCTTCACTCTTTCTTCCGTTTTTTTACTTTGAACTCAGCTCAGTTCCCCGCTGCGAACAACGGTTAAAAGCTTGCATCCCGGGAACTTAGTGAACAACTTAAATTAATTAACCTGCACACCTAAGTTTTGTTAGTCTACGCTTGCGTTTAATCTTAGGTGTTTTTAGTTTAAACTAGCTGATGCCCCCGTGGATTTAGGTTCTTAAAATCCCGTGGGAACTCTTTGATTTTCCGGGATAAAAAGTAGCCTATCTCTTAAACTATCCCCATGCAAAAATCACGTCGATCTGTTGATCCGTTGCAACGTGATTGAAGGACTAGCCAACAAATAAACATACTTTCGTATTTATAATATGGGTAGTGATAGATAGATAATAACTATAAGTCTAGGACTAGGCCTGACTAGGAACCATCATCTGCTTAGGCATGCCTTATTGATTGTTAAATAACTTACCAGCTCTGCCCAGCCAGGAGACGCCTACCATCATGACAGTATATTATGTAGAACTAGCTTATTCGCCGCGACCTCGTCCGCGTGGACTACACAAGTTTCAAACCCCTATTTTACCCACTTACAGGTTGAATTTTCAAAAATTCTTTCTTAGCACATGTCTACGGCATAATAGCTATCTGCATGCCAAATTTCAGTGAGCTATGCGTTGATAAGTCAGTCAGTCAGTCACCTTTTCATTTTATGTATATAGATTGGTAATGAGGTTGAGTTTAATGATATTATCTATGTTGATCGTTACGGTATGTAATTCTCAAATACCTAGGTATGCAATGGTTGCCTGCAAAGTACGCACGCCCCGTCATCGCCCGCAGGCTTCCGCGCTCAACTCACCAGCCTACGTAATGATGTCATCGACATCTATATACCACATACCTATGTCGTACTCATATGTAAATGTATGGATCTTCTATGTACGTCGTGTGTACGCATAATGTGAAAGGGGTGGCTCCACACCAGAGCGAGTCTACTTTAAAACTAAATTAAATGTTCTAATGAAAAATTGGCAAAAAAACAGACAGAAAACTTTAACTGTAGTATAAAACTTTAATGCAACTAACTAAATAGAATATAATCGTACAAACAAAAACAAAGACAGTTATTGTGCTAGAGTGCAAAGGTAGCCTTACCGCTTAGATCCCGTCGACATCCCATCTACACGCACGAAACGTTTTGAGTCATCATTCCTCATACGTATGGCTAAGGTTTGGAATACTCTTCCGCGATAATATGTGTTTCCTACCAATTACAACCCGGGTATTTTAAAAACAAGAATAGGCATCTTCTAGGTAAACGCGTCCCATTTTAGGCCACATCATCACTTTCTATCAGATGTGATTGTGGCCAATGGTTTGCCTATAATGAATTTTAAAAAAATCCTAAAACGTTACAAAAAAAACATTTAGTTTGTTTGATTAATATTCAAACAGAAATCAAACTTCGTTAGTATGGATCGGGCTATAAACATATTTTTCTTAAGCTTTAGACAAGTTGCAAATTCAAGAACAAAATATGTACAGATTAGGTAAAAAAATTAATGTTTCATATTTATCTGGCGCCAGATGTCTAGACATTAGCGATCACCTTGAGTCTATACTTAACGAAGATAGAGGGTGGAATTTTTCTGTTAATATTTTATCAAGCGTTGGTCTGGAATTTCGTCCCTGAGGAATCTTTCACAAGTTTTCTTTAAAAATTTTATCGAAAAGATTTAAAGAAATATTTTTTCTATTCAAGATTCTTTATTTGCAGAAACATTTTTTGCAATGAGATGTTATTACATATTGTCCAGTAGAAATGTTTCACCTTACATAATCAGTAATGCAAAATTAAAAGTAACACAATTTAATTCTAACCTATTCTTTAAAATTCAAAAATTCATCCATCATTTTACTTAAAAATGTGATTGTGAAAAAATTCCCCGCGAATCTGTCTTCATCATTATGAACCGATAGACACAGACTGCTGGACATAGGTCTGTGTTTTGTAAGGAATAAAACTGGGTATAAATATGGGTACCTTCAAGTCAAGAATGAATAGGCATCTTTTAGGCTATCGCGATCCATCTTAGACTGCATCATTTGCCACCAGGTCTGATTGCAGCCAAGCGCTAGTCTAAAAAAAATATGAAACTTTGTAGTCCATAAAAAGCGCTAGTCCATAAAAATTTAATTTTGTATGTAGCGCGCTCGAGACCACGTAAGGAGACTCCTCATTAGGTTCCAAGTAAATCTTAAAGTACAAATGATTCGACATCTACTTTAAATCCTATAAAATTTCCAGTTCGTGAATTGCATCCAAGTGTAGTCTACAGGTACCCAACTAAGAAAATCTCATTTCACATTAACAAGACACCTGTCTGCGACATGTCCTTGTTACTGGCAATTGGCGCATATTGGCCTCGGGACACGTTGCGGGTGTATCTCACCCTGATATACGTACGTCGTCTAGACCGAAATTTATTAAACAGAGCGAATCGCTTTGCTATATACATTTCATTTATTCATTCATTTGCATTCATGAATCTACTTACATAAGGATATTATACAGTTAGACTATAAATGAAACTCTGTTAGGGCATTCCAAAGCATATGGTCCGTACAAAATGACGTCTCACGCGCCATTTAAACTATTATACATACATATACTCAAGTGACGATGCAGACAGCAGGTCTGATTGCAGCCAAGCGCTAGTATATAAAAAAGTCGCATTTCACACCTGTCTGCGATATGTCCATCTAACAGGCAATACATGCAATCTGTTTTTGCCTCGGGACACGTTCCTGATGTATATCACCGCAGTATCCTAGACGTCTGCCGTCTAGACTTTAGACCGAACTTTTTAAAGCAGAGTGAATCGGTTTGCTATTTTTTCATTTTAGCGGTTGAGAATACACAGTATGAATTTCAAAGTGCTCTTTGCGGATTTGCCAGAAGAAATAACCCTGATACAAATATTGTTATCGCACTTTTAGTTGCTGCCTTTTGAAACGGATGTCACGTGATCTGTTTCGGGGAAGCCATCTTGAGTCGATTGTATAAATGCGGGTGGTTGGTTTTTAAGCGAGTCTCGTTACGACTCGAGACTCGACCGACTATTAAACGCTTTTTGTGTTTAGGTCGCCAGTTTGATTAGAGTGGTTGGAATAGCAATTATTGTGCCCTAATCAAGTTAATATTGCAATTAGGTATTTATAAAAGGTAAAACTCTCTATAAGCCTCTGCGCGTTGTGATTAATATTTAATTTCACTTCTGGTATGTTCATAATATTTATTTTATTTTATTTGTCAAAGAACCGCCCACAGAATAACACACTTAAAATAACGTAATATTATTCAGTAAAAGTTTTTGTCCTTAACCAAAGTTCAGACTAGTACATAACTTTATTTTTATTTTCAGATTCAAGCAATACTGTTTCAGTCCTAGAAATAAATATTTTTATTGTGGGAAAACCACAATTTGTAGGAAACTGTGTAGGTAACAACAACCTTTGAATTTCAGTCCGACACTCAAATCAATAAGCTGTAGAGGTTTTGAAATATCGCAAAAAGTAAAAGAAGCTAGACGAACAATAGAGCTTATCGTATATTCATAGAAAAATGGTGAATTTCAGTTTTCATGACCGTTTTACAAACATAAAACGTTAGGCGTCTCTGGAGATTCGCCCCAGACCGGCGGCTAATCAGTAATATATCACACGGCTGTCAGTTTCTCTTCGCGGCCCTAAACCGTGAAACACGGCGATCCCAGTTGAGCTTGCAGACCAGAATCACTAATATGGGGAAGTGAGTTATGATTTTATGAAGTGCTTTCATGCGTGCAATGGATATTCAACTATTTGTCTGCTACGAGACTCTACGAGAAATTTTATTTCTTATCTTTTAGTTTTTGTCACCTTTGCTGACTGTATTGGCAAGGCGACTAGACGGAGTAAAATCTATATGGGATTCTGTCGAGTCTTCTAAAAGTCTTCGCACACTACACAGACTTAACGCCGTCTCTACTCCGACTCGACTCACAGTAAAGCATGGAAAGTTGAACTTCATATCGTTTTCATCAAATCGTTTGCTATGAATAAGGTTGAAAACACAAATAGCTTCTGGCCCCTAAGACACGGGATTTCCTAGTTTAGGGGTCAGGATTCCAGAGAGTTGATTACTGTACTGAGTTGTTCAAATAAATAAATATTATTATTATATTATTCTACATCTCAAAATCGTAGATCTATAACTTAGCTGCGTTGCATTGTTATTTGTCAAAGAATGTATGGCCCTCTTTTGACAGCATCTAGCACCGTCGCTAAGTAACTTATCGACAGATTCCAGATATGTTTTTTTTAGGGTTCCGTACCTGAAAAGGAAAAACGTAACCCTTATAGGATCACTTTGTTGTCTGTCTGTCTGCCAGGGTGATCCTATAAGGGTTCCGTTTTTTCTTTTAATTTAAAATACCCTATTAGTACTGTTTTATCTTATCGACTCAGTAGCTTCTAAAACTGTATGGTAATCAGCCGTGAGACGTGCCACATTTCGGGCTGGCTGTTGCTATTCAGTGATTCAACCGCTCATTAATTACTTGCGCTCTACTTTCCTTTGAATGTACCCTCTTTGGTTGCGAGTGGGCTATAATACGGCACGGTTTAAAAACCACCCGGTTTTTATGACTTTTTAAAAGTCAGACAACGTCTCGCATTTGTCAGAGTTATGCTTAACAAACGTCGTATTTAATTAAAAATTCAAGCGGTCTTGTGCACAAGTGTGAAAGCTGGTCAAGTGTGAATCGGAGTTCCGTACCGAGAAATAACACTTGTTTTTTTTTTAAATATTCATGGTGTCCATTTCCAAAAATATCTATTATTTGTTTTACTAAAAAAGCTAATTATTTAGTGTGAAGCGGCTTTTTTTACAAAGAAAAGCCATGATAGCTTAGTGGTTTAGACGTCCGCCTCCTTTTCGAGAGGCCGGAGGTTTGATCCCCGTGCATGCACCTCATAACATTTCGGAGCTAGGTGCGGTTTCAACAACTAAATATCACTTGCTTTAACTGTGAAGGAAAACATCGTGAGGAAACCTGCATGCTATGCGAGTTCACCATAATATTCTCAAATAAAATGAAATAGAAATAATTTTATTCAAACTTTTACCTCCTCTGGTGCTGCAAATGTTCATGGGCGGCGGTAATCACTTAACATCAGGTGACCCACCTGCTCGTTTGCTCGCTATATCTATTTAAAAAAAACTTCTGAATCGTCAAATGTATCTCTACTTCGGAATACATTTCCTACCGAAAGGTGTGTGAAGTCTGACAATCCGCACAGCCGCCTGCGTGGCAGTTTATGGCCTAAACCCTTCTCATAGCTCATATCCGAGAGGAGACCTGTGCTCAGTAGTGGGCCAGCGAAGGGTTGATCATGATGATGATAAATAGAAACAGCGGTTTTACTTAATTTTTCGTTATATTAAAACAATTTCCTTGTACTTGTGCCGCCAAGTTTCAAGTTAAGGCTCGAGGCGTGTACGCCTACACTTGTGCCAGTTCTGTGTCGCCGCCTACTACGCTACAAGCGCTAAGTGAATGTCAAAAACTATAATAAGCTTCACTTTATACTTAGGTCTTATACTAAAATAGCTTATGCTCGCGATTTCGTCCGCGTGGACTTCACAAATTTCAAAACCCAATTTCACCCCCTTAGAGGTTGAATTTTCAAAAACCCTTTCTTAGCGGATGCCTACGTCATAATAGCTATCTGCATGCCAAATTTCAGCCCGATCTGTCCAGTAGCTTGAGCTGTGCGTTGATAGATCGGTCAGTCAGTCAGTCACCTTTTCCTTTTACATTTATTTAGATGAGAAACAAAAGCTCAGTGGAACAGTTTGCCGTAATTTATTAATAAAAATTAATATTATTGACATTTAAATTAATAAAATATATTTGAGAATGGTTAAAGCTCCTGTAAGTTTTGTTTTGTTATTTATGCAGGGAAAACTGTAATAGAGATAATAGATATATAAAATCTAAAATTAGAGCATGGAATTTTAGTTAACATCTCCTTTCTCTACCTATTTCGTTCTTGCAGAACACCGGCTAGGCTTTAAGATTTGAAAAGCAATTTTAATACCACTAATTGGGAAGCGTGGACGATGACTGTAAAACCGAAAAAACAAAGATTTTTGACTACGTTCCGCGAATTTAAGCCCCTTTAATTATGTCTGCTTTGAGGCATATTCAAATTAAGGGTGAATGAACTGAGTGAAAGGGTTTTTGTGTAAAGGTAAAATTTTTGATGTATCTGTCTAGTGGCTGGAATTTATATGCATTGATACTTCTAAAAAAGCCGTGAAAACCTAGCAAACAGACAAACATACACTAATTTTAGTATAGAGGTTTGGATATGGATAACTCTTGTAACGACGCAATAAAGTGGAATTCACCTCGCACAGCGCTAACGATTTATAATAAACATAATATGTATCTCATCCTGGCGCGTTAACACTTATATCTCTCTTTATCTGCTCCCCCCCTCTCTCCCTCTCATTCTTTCTCTTTTTTTCTCTCTCCGTCTCTCATAAGAGATAATAGCCGTTGAAAGTGTGCGCGTGCGTGTGTAGGTATATTTCTCGGGTCAAATGACCAAGTGCACCCATTCTGATAAAAACACCGTTAAAACACCCTCAACACAAGTACATCGTAATAAATCTTTCCCCAATGTGTTATGTGCCAACAAAAATAATGAAACGGCCACGGAACCCGCAGATGTGAAAACGAAGCCAATTAGAAGGTTCTCGAAATAGCAGTGTAGGCCTCGCGTGAAGAGAAATAGGGTTGGGGAATGGTATTGTTTTTTACGAGGCTGGTGTACGAAGTGGCCGCAATGAAATGTGTGTTTTTGTAGTTCACTCAGATGTAGGCCATGTCATGTTGTATTCCGTAGGCATATACGAACAAAGGGGCTTAGATTTTACGTAAATACATTCATCATCATAATCAACCGATAGACGCCCTACCTAATCTAAATGTATAAACGCACAGTTTAAACTACTGGACGGATCGGCCTTAAATTTGGCATGCAGATAGCTATTATGACGTAGGCATCTGCTAAGAAAGGATTTTTGAAAATCCAACCCCTAAGGTTGTGAAATAGGGAATTGAAATTTGTGTAGTCCACGCGGACGAAGTCGCGAGCATTAGCTAGTAAAAATAAAATCTTCATTTTCAAAAAGTTATAACAGTCGTTTGCTCGTGGTTCCTAAACTAGGTAACCTGTATCGCGGAGACCATACATGACTTTTATATGGCCAGTACACCAATTTCGATTTATCTCGAAGAATCTTGTCAAAATAAGCTCAAATTTTCAAGCATGTTTGAGAAAAATTATTATTAAAATCCCTTTGCACCTTCTACGATTTTTAGACTAATTGAATAACTTAGCTCTACATCGTAGATAGCTAGTATCTACGTCGTAGCTCTCTACTGTGTCTCTACGCTGTGGTACGTCTCGCTGTGTGTAGCCAGCTCAGATTGCGTTAAAGAGAGAGTTAATTCATTAACAAACAGAACAAGAGCGGACTATTCTGAGTGCTTGACGGGACAAAAACCTTTGTCAGCAAAAAAACATGGCATGAGCCTTCTAATCGTTATATCAATGTTTGTTAAGACGCTTATCTAGAGCTTGGTACTTCTATAGTCAAATTTTAAACTTTAGTTTGACTGTTGTTTTATTTTTTGAAAATAATGCCTTTTAAGTTTTTAAATTACATTGTATATAGACGGCTGGAGAATTTGTTTTAAATACACCACGAATCAGTACCCTTATTATAAATGCAAAAGTGTGTTTGTTTGTTGGTTTGTCCTTCGATCACGTTGCAACGGTGCAACGGATTGACGTGATTTTTGCATGGGTATAGATAAAGACCTAGAGAGTGACATAGGATACTTTTTATCCCGGAAAATCACAGAGCTCCCACGGGATTTCTAAAAAACCTAATTCCACGCGAACGAAGTCAGTTAGTAAGAAATAATTTCATAGCGGTTTTATAACAAAGTCAAACATCTCGAAACTCTAGTTAAATAAACAACAAAGTACACCAAGTTAAGATTGTAAAACTCTGTTAGACGTTAGGTTTTACCAACGATTATAGTATTTGACAGGGATAGAACGTCCGCCCAAGCTGTCCCTCCTTAATTGTAGTCATAAATTGTTAAGTCCACGGCGATCCCGCCCTTTGGCCTTAAACCAGTCGGACAGGGTAGATTGTTCCATAATTACAAAAGGTAGTTTACGTTCATTTTAATGAATGTAATTTAAATTTATTGTATGTAAGTAATTAATTTATTAGATGTTTAAACTAACGTGAGTGATTTCCATTATATATAGGATATTACATTAGTATGTTATGGCACAACGGTTGTTTGTTTGTTGATTTATTGGTTTTTAGGGTTCCGTACCTCAAAAGGAAAAACGGAACCCTTATAGGATCACTTCGTTAGTCGTCGTATTTTCACAGATTCGGATCGGATAAGTGCGTGATCGCTGTTAGGTTAGGTTAGGTTAGGTTAGTTCAGTTTTTAAAAATCTTTTCTTAGCGGATGTCTACGTCATAATAGCTATCCGCATGCCTCAGCCCGATCCGTCCAGTAGTTTGAGCTGAGCGTTGATAGATCAGTCAACTTTTCCTTTTCTAGGTATATTTAGATGATATGAGTAGGTAGTGATTGTGATTTTTTTATCAACTTTGAAAGCCTTAAAAATGTTTTGACAGAAGTGGCTATAAATACGTGTTTATATTGGAAATCATAGCTATTGTACTATTCAGTCGTTACACGTGTATCGGCATCTCCCTTAGATGTTTCTCGTTCAAGGACGTTCCAAGACGGGCCTCGCGGAAATATCGCACATACCTTCTCGTCGACCACATTTCTGTTTTCATGTATTGAAAACGCTAGAAAACGAATCCTTACTTGTGTGATATTAAAAGTGTGTCTGTCTGTGTGCTAGCTTTCCACGGCCCATCCGTTTAAACTGATTTAGTTAGCTAGAAGGACTTAGGCTACTTTTGTCCTATAAAATCAAAACGTTCCAACGGGTTTTTCAAAAAAAACCTTATTTCATGTAGATGATGTTGCAGACATCTGATAATCTGAGAGCTAGCTTGCATCCTCCGCAAAAGGACAGACTACTTCTTATCCCTGAAAATCAGTTCCCGCAGGATTTTGAAAAACTTAAAACCACGCGGACGAAGTCGCAAGAATCATCTAGTATTACAATATATTGATTGTTTAGTCCTTATTTTCCGTCCAGAATAAAAATATATTGATTGTTTAGTCCTTATTTTCCGTCCAGAATAAAAAAGGACTTTTAACAAACCCACAAAGGTATTTAAAACTGATTGTGGTTTTTGTGGCACTGAATGTAACTGCACAAAATCATTATACAACTTATACAAGGACTATGTATATATGTATAGCAGACTGTACCGATGAATCTCTTAACTAAAACAAAAGCTTAAAAAGAACAAAAACATCTACTTAACATTAAGAAAACTTATTGTTATGATCCCGTTAATTTGTAAGGCAACTCCAACTCTTTTCATAGCAGCAAACAAACATCGGCAAAGAAAACGAAAGGCAGGAATGAAGGAAAAGTCCATTCCATATTTTCCGAGTACTTAAATCCACGATTTCTCTTAATTAAAAATGCAAATCACACGGCGCAACTGAGGGAGAGGGCGCGATTTTATAGTTTTATCTCTGTCTCGCTGGAGGGTGGAAAGGGGTGCGTATTCAGAACAATAATGATGTGCCTTACCCGCGCAGTTAGGGTTGCCATCCATCCGGATTTCTCCAGTTTTGTTCTAGATAAGAGAATATCCGGGGAGCGTCCGTGCAAGGTTTTGCATGGTTTCAAATTTTTGCGCGCAATCCATTTAACGCAGTTTTTGAAGAAGGTTTAATTTTGAAATGAAATTGTTACCGACGATTAAGGTATATAAAAGGAAAAAAAAGGTGACTGACTGACTGACTGATCTATTAACGTACAGCTCGAACTACTGGACGGATCGGGCTGAAGTTATGACGTAAGAAGAAAAAGATTTTTTTTTTTAAAAACTAACCCCTAAGGGGTAAAATAGGGGTTTGAACTTTAGTCCACGCGGATGAAGTCGCGGGCATAAGGTAGTTGCTTTAGAAGTAAATAAATAAATAATAACAATTTATATTATTTGGATAATTTTAGATAAAAAAGGCATAATATAACGTTCGGAAATCGGGAGTTTTCGAGTGCCTTGTCCTAGGTTATTTTAAGATGGCAACCCTGGTCGCGCTCCCTGATGCGCCATGATAAGTGCCCATCTGCCTATCTCATCTCCCGCAGGAAAACTGTACAGGCATAGGCAATGAACTGAACATTTATTTGAAGCGTGAAATGGAATGCCTGTACGAGTCATATGCTGTGATTTCCGAGCTCAAACAGAACATTTATGTTTTTCAATACAGTTTATTTGAATAGATTCGTGAACGATATAACCGTTTGAGTTGTTGCCTAGCTAGAGGATTGCATATATTTGTGTCTAGTAATTATATATTCATAGGTAAGTATAGTTCGCGGCAGGTGACGTGCAGGTGTGCAGGGTGTCCCCCCGCCTCATACCCCGATTGCCATATCGACCTGTCGCGAACTATATCTAGATTAGTTTTGTCTACTTAATTATGTCCCGGCACGCCCTTATGCATAATTAACTTAAATTAGTAAGAACCGCAAACGAATTACCTACAAGGATTATTGTAATTTTAATTTTCCTTTTTTAATAGATAGGTAATGCTCGCTTTGTCCTTTGGACTTTCGTAACTCCGCGTAAGTTTCGGTTTTTTCCGTAGGAGTTCTTTAATTTTCTGGGATAAAAGTAGTCTATGTCCTTCTCGGAGATGCAAGCGAAATCTGTACCTCGTCAAAAACGGTTAAACAGATGGGCCGTGAAAAGCTAGCAGTCAGACATACCTTGTGTCTTCGTTCCTAATTCTAACTACTAAGATATGGAACGCCTTTCCGGCATCAGTTTTTCCCTCCGCTTTTAATATGGGTGCCTTAAAGTTAAGACTGAAGACTGAGGCTGATCAGTGATGATCACTGATTGTCAGCATGTCTGATTGAAATGAAATGAAATGAAATGAAATGAAATGAAATGAAATGAAATGAAATGAAATGATTTATTTGTTTTAAAAGGTCTTTTTAAAATTGTGCCAGGGACCCTAAAGTAAGTTTGCAAAACCTGTATCTCAGGGTCCCCGCTCTCCCTCCTCCATCATTAACAAATAAACACTTATACAAAACTAAATTTAGTGATATGATATGAATATGAAACTTAAAAATATGTGTGTGTGTGTGTGTGTATGAGTGTGTGTGTGTACATATGTGTATCAGTGTGTATTGTATGTGAGTGTGAGTGAGTGTATGTGTGTGTGTGTGTGTGTACATGTGTATATTTTTAATAACAAATAACAATTTTCAAATTTAACCTACCTATTTATATTCCTACAAGTAATTCTGTTTCGTCGTACGTTTTTTCTTGTAACCACTTAGACAATGTTTTTTTAATATCAAACTGTTTACTAGTGTGGAAATTGAGAATTTTGTTGATTTTATTGTAGAGATGTGCAGATTTTCTGGTGTACTGATTCCGAGAAAAAGACGTTTTTGCTGCAGCTATATTAATGACATTAAGTTTCCTTCTCCTTCGTACAATTAAAGGTTCAAATTTTGTGGATTTATGTACTTTCAGAATCGTTTGCAAAATATATAACTGTCTCACAGTTAATACCTGACTGGTTGAGTAAAGCTTGTGTGTAGGAAATCTATAAGGTTTCTGATACATGACCTTTAGTAAAGATCTTTGTATTACAGCCTAGCGCTAGTCTATAAATTAAAAAAGAGACACTTTGGCATTTATTACTTATATATTACTTGCTGATGCCCGCGACTTCGTACGCGTGGATTTAAGTTTTTAAAAATCTCGGGAGAACTCTTAGATTTTCCGGGATAAAAAGTAGCCTATGTCACTCTCCAGGTCTTAAACTCTTAAAAAGCGCGAGTCAGGCTCGCGCAACGAGGGTTCCGTACCACAGTCGTATTTTTTCGACATTTTGCGCGATAATTCAAAAACTATGATGCGTAAAAATAAATAAAAATCTGTTTTAGAATGTAAGTACAGGTGAAGACCTTTCATATGACACTTGATATAGTTATCTTACTTCGAAAGTTGAAAATACTAATTATTAGTTCATGACCACAATTTAATTTTTTTTTGTGTGATCTAACACTAAATTCACGGTTTTCAGATTTTTCCCCAAATGTCAGCTATAAGATCTACCTACCTTCCAAATTTCATGACTCTAGGTCAACGGGAAGTACCCTGTAGGTTTCTTGATAGACAGACAGACAGACGTTTTTCCTTTTGAGGTACGGAACCCTAAAAAGGGTTATTACCAACTTCTGACTTATTAAGTAGTAACAACATAAAGTCGCTAGTGTGGCCTCACTCTAAATAAATACACAGTGAATACTCGAGAGCTTCAGGCAACCGTGCCGTTGAATAATTCCCGCATCGTCGCCATCGTCGCGTGTATAACGCGAACGGTACCTACCTATTATAAAATCAAGCGGCTGCTAGTTTATAGTAGGAGACTACAGTATCATACTGTAGTCTCCTACTATAAACTAGTCTACTAGGTACTTAATAATACGATAGAGGATACTGTTAAGCACTTGAAAACTTTGTAAGAATGCCTTTTATTGACTGTTAAGTTATGAAAACTACATGATGAAATAACTGGTCACACGTAGGTATGTATTCGAAATCAAAAATTAAAACTTATATTTTATTTATTTCATTTAGGACAACAGTAGTATCGCTTTTTTTTCTTTTTTTAAATTGAAAATCTAAATATATAAAACGAAAAGGTTACTGACTGACTGATCTATCAACGCACAGGTCAAACTATTAAACAGATCGGGCTGAAATTTGGCATACAGATAGTTATTATGACGTAGGCATCCGCTAAGAAAGGATTTTTGGAAATTCAACCCCTAAGGGGGTGAATTATGGGTTTGAAATTTGTGTAGTCCACGCGGACGAAGTCGCGAGCATACGCTAGTATTAGTGTAATTTTTAAAATGGCTATGTCACATAGACAGATAGACACACTATATAACAGACGGACGGACGGACTGGACGAAACTATAAGGGCTCTTAGTTTGACTACGGACGCGTAAAAACGCAAATCAGCATAGTGAAGACTTACAAAACACGTCGTAAGTAACCGCACGTCGTCGTCCGTCAATCAGGGTGTAACGATATCCGCGAAACAAATCGTGTAGGCTTCCTGGGAGGACTTATCGCAATGGCTTACTTACACCGTGTATTCACTCTTGGCAGAGCCATCCCAAAGGTGAAAGCAGCACTCATACAGCATACATATAGCAGTACACATAAATTTTCCATGAATTCACTCATATGTTATCGCACTTATAATTTACTAGCTGATGCCCGCGAGTTCGTCCGCGTGGATTTAGGTTTTTTTAAATCCCGTGGGAATTCTTTAATTTTCCGGGATGGGACGGGAACGGTTGGACCGTGAAAAGCTAGCAGACAGACAGACACACTTTCGCATTTATAATCATCATCATCATCATCAGCCTGTGGACGTCCACTGTTGTACATAGGCCTTCCCTAAAGAGCGCCACCACACCCGGTCCTCAGCCTTCCTCATCCAGCCACTTCCCGCCAGCCTCTTTATATCGTCGGTCCATCGTGCTGGAGGGCGTCCCACACTACGCTTGCTTAAACGCGGTCTCCACTGAAGGACTTTCCGGCTCTACGGCATCGCCTCTACGACAGGCATGACCTGCCCACTGCCATTTCAGCTTGCTAATAGTTTGGGCTATGTCAGTGACCTTGGTTCTCCTGCGGATCTCCTCATATCGGATCTTGTCCCTCAAGGAAACTCCTAACATAGCCCTGTCCATAGCTCGCTGAGCGACTTTGAGTTTGTGGACAAGGCCGTTTGTTAGTGTCCACGTTTCAGCACCATAGGTGAGGACGGGAAGAACACACTGGTTAAAGACTTTCGTCTTGAGGCAC
Source organism: Maniola hyperantus (assembly GCF_902806685.2). Taxonomy (NCBI): domain Eukaryota; kingdom Metazoa; phylum Arthropoda; class Insecta; order Lepidoptera; family Nymphalidae; genus Maniola; species Maniola hyperantus. Next base: position 933,983 of record NC_048554.1, on the reverse strand, counting down.
TGAGGAATTGACGATGAGAAGACTTGACTCAATTTCCCAATAATTTATTTTATAATATTAGTATGGATTATCTGTGACAGAAGTCACGAGATCCGTTGCGTCAACATCTTATGTCGAAAGTATAAATACGGGTGGTTCATGGTTTTAAAGCCAGTCTCGCTCAGAGGTTGACTCATTCGACTACTAAATGCTTTGTGTTTAGGTCGCCATTTAATTGATTGGTTGTTATAGTTATTTTCTGCCCTGATCAGGTTAATCTTGTAGTTAGGTTAGTATAAAGATTAAACCTCTCAGTTAACCTCTACTCTTGTGATCAATGTCTGCGCACAAGTTTAACAAGAGAGGACATTCCAATAACCAATTCAAAAATAGCTTATAATACCCTGTCTTTCTGTCTGATTTTTAACTCACTTCTGGTATTCTTTATATACGTAACATACCGAGTAGTTTGTATCGAAAGTATACGTCAGTTTTATAGTGAACCTCGTCGCGAATAGATTCTATAGAGCGAACATTTTCATCAGCTCTCTCTAGTTGAAATTCTAGCAATTTGAACTAGTGAGAATTGATGAAAATGCTCGTACACAATCGATGCTTTTGGAGCAGACGTCATGGATCTAGTAAAGTAGATTACTGTGAATATACTCGTACCTAGTTAAGATACAGTCATTGGATTTTTGAGGTTCCGTATCTGCAGAAAAAGGAAGCCCCCACCTCTAACTTTTCAGAGTCACTTGCTTTAATGGTAAAGGAAAACATCGCAAGGAAATCTGAATGCCTGAGAGCTCATTGTAATGTTTTCAAAGGTGTGTCAAGCCTGCCAATCCGCATTTAGCCAGCGTGGTGAACTGTAGCCTAAGTCCTTCTTAATTTGAATGCTTAAGTAGTCTGTCTTATTTTATTTGCCGTAAAGTGCACTACACTTAAATCACATAGCCGGATCCAAGTAGTGGAATAGATCATAGTCCGGAGACTTATCTACTATTTGCCTTTCCTTTTGTGACTCTCCGTATAAATGAGTCGTCAAATAGGTCCTTAAAATCAAAGTCAAAGTCAAAGTCCAATGATTTATTCAAAATAGGTAATAAATTACTCTTATTGGTGGTCTGGTATCGATTACGGATATCGATTCTTTTGCATTCCTCTCTAATAAAAAAGGCAGTGATAGCCTAGTGGTTAAAGACTTCGACCTTGTATTCGGGGGTCCAGGTTTTAATTGCTTGAAACGCACCTAGCTCCGAAAAGATGAAGGTTGATAATGAACTTGCCTAGGATCGAACCTGCTGTCCCCCGAATAGGCGACAGCAGTCTTAACAACTAGGCTATCGATGCTTTTCTACATAACCGGATCCAATTAGTCGGATGGGCCAGTACTCTGGAACTATTTGCCTTTCCCTTTGTGACTCGGTATAAATTAATCGAGATGATGGATTCGCCGAGTGCAATCGATTCGGGATATCGATGCTTTTGATCGCTTTCGCATTCATTCGTGGGATGAAAGCACTGCATTTGCTTTTACCTACAATTGAATTTAATAATTTAAATGTTCGTACTTAATTGAATATGAAAACAACCAATGACTCGGTTCTTGACTGTAGTGTTTTTGAAACAATAGCTGTTACTCTTGTACTAGGTATGTATTAATTAGTAATTCCTACTTCCATGCCGTAACTCTAATAAGCAAATAATAGGTACAGTGCGACAAGGCTCTCTTGGCACTTGAATGACATTGACAGGGGGGCGCTGGTGGAGAACAAAGGCTTAGAATATTTAAACAAGTACAATGGGGACACTTGACGGCAACGTTAGTTTCGATTTTCGCCACGCGCCAAGATAGCCTTCTCGCACTGTATAGCCCACACAAAATGTCTTCTCACAGTACAGTACCCGTAGTACAAGATTTTACGTCTCATCAAACCAAATTCGAGAGTCGAAATACTTCCGCGTTACAGTAAAATGGACCTAAACAGCCTTGAATTGAAGTCAAATATTCAATCCCACTGATTTTAATTTCGCAATGTTTCCGCTTGGAGCGCTGGCTGTAGAAGTGTAGACAAACTTGAGCTTTAAAACAAGGCGTTTAAGATCCAGTTTACTGTAACGCGGAAGTATTTCGACTCTCGAATTTGGTTTGGTTTGGTGAGACGTAAAATCTTGTACTACGGGTACTGTTCACCTTCAAAATAAGGACTTAAATCGTACCTACTTTTGAAAAGACAATTGACACTATTAAAATGGCGCGTGAGAAGTCATTTTGTGCGCATGATATATTTATTCGACAATGATATTATAAAACCCCAGATACATAAAATATATAGTTCATAGAGAAAGACATGCAAAATGTCTGGTGCTAAACCCATTGATTTGAGCTGTACGTTGAAATGTACCCGAGCCTTTCTTAAAATCAATTAAAAATATATGACTGAATGTTCAAAGGTTTTCTTATATCAATGTTGACGTATTCTAGAAATGATATTATATTTTGTGAAGAAAACGAACGACTTCTCAGAATTTCATTCCGCCTCGCGAAATCAATAAAAAGTCCATTTGAGCAAACGTCTTCAAAGTTTTCAGAGGAGTCGTCATTTTTAAGGTGACGCAGTACGCTCGACCGAACCTATTTGCTTTTCACTTGACATTGTATGAGAAAGGTGAGAGGCATGATGATTTTCACCGAAATCAAGGGTTTAGGACAAATATTTTTGAGAAAAAACTACTGAGTTTATGTGATAAACGTGTGTTTTTGTTAATGTGTTTTTTCTCGTAATCAGCGATTACGAGAAAACGATATCGATGAAAACTTGAAGGTACTCGAAATCATTGATGTTGGAAGCCCCTGGGGCTTATATTCTAGGCTCGAAATAGCCGATTAGTATGGAAGAGATATCTCTTCTGCTTCAGAAGCAGAAGTGGTATAGCTTCTGCACGTCTAACATGCGCCCACGAGAAAATTTTGTCTACGCATTTACTCGTGTTATCTCTATGAATAACACGAGAAAATGCGTAGATACAATTTTTTCGTGGGCGCATGTTAGGGCCTCTGGTGTTAGAGGGCAAGATTCTCTTTGGGTCTCTCGAAAGAGACCACCAACAAAACCTTTACAATATAGGTAATTACGAAGTCTAACAAACAATGTTTTCTTTTGTTTCAGATACAGTTTTCTTCGTAGGACGTCAATTTGGTAAGTTTTCACACGAATTTTTATGTATTTTACACGACTGCTAGGAAAAAGGAGTGTAATGTTTTTAGTGTGCGTGAGTTTCTGTATTGCACCATAACTTCTGAATGCTTGAACAGATTTGGAAGTATTGGGCATTAGCTTAAAATTAGAATCCTTACGTTATCCCGTGACTATAAAGAAAAAGATTCAACATGGCAGTTGTAGGGCGCTATTTTCAAATGTGATTTTTTTTAACTTTCTTTTTGCAAGGCAGTCGAGTTTTATAATTTTTTTTCTACTCTACTCAATATTACTACTCAACATTTTCGTGTTTAATACAGACTCGCATAATGGATCAACTTCACAAAATAATATAATCTAATGTAATCCTTGGAACAACAGAGATTACCGGCAGCTCAACCGATTTCCCCCGGTATAATATCCGCAATTCAATGATACAAATCTCGCGGGCTGTTTTCCGAAATTACGGTCAACGACCTTTGATCGCAGTTGCCGAAACAGACGGAAACTCTTGTGTTAATAAACATTTCCTGTGCCTACAATATACACACATGCTACTTAGGTATTAGAGTTCAAAGTGCTGTACAGAATTCGAGCTAACTTCGCAAAACATAATTGAAGTTTCCGCGTCACTGGCAGTGTTGTAGGGTTTCCATATTACGCAAAAAATAGACAATTCCTGACAAAAAGCTTATCTATAACTGACTGACCTAATCGTTTCGCTAGAGTAGAATTTGTGCAAACCCTTTTTTGCTTCAGGGTCTATGTTAAATATATACAAATTACAAACACAAGTTTTCGACCTAGCGATTTAAGCTGTTACTAAACATTTTCTTTTCCTACAAATTGTGATTTAGTTTTTTTTTTTCCATGAAAATTATCTAATTACTATACAAATCATGTCCGCGTGGAATGGTGCCAAGAATACTGGCTGCATTTCCGCGCTGGACAGCCAGGCTGATCCGATGAATTTAGTTTGTTATTTAAAATCCTGACACTTCGAAAGTACAGACATGTCAGAACCAATTTTGACGTCTGGTCGCCCTAGTCGGGGATGGAATTGCTCGTGTGGAATCGAATGTGGGACTTCATTAAAGTTATCTCGGAATGAGTGGATTTGGTTCGTAAAACTGAGCAATAAGAGTTTGTGAGGACTCCAATTGAAAATTGTTATTGCATACCTACTTCTGACTGTTATTGGTACTTGGAACCAATGTAACTGGTACTGATTCTGAGCACAACCTAATTTTAGAGAATTCGCATCCTCTTCTTACTAATATAATATGAAAAGGACAGACGCAGTTTGACAGTTTTAAATTTAATTTTTTAGATGGTAAAACCCGTGATTTTAGCACACAGTCGCGAGCCTACTGTTTAAATTTGTAGTGTGCACTAAAATTTAGAGTCTTTAAATGTAAAGTTCATGTTCTGTCCCTTTTTAGCATTGTTAAAAAGAAAAGGATGCAGATACTCTAAATTTAGTTTAGAGAAAGACAACGGAATCGGTGCCGTGACTTAAAATTTTATAGAGAGAGCCAGCGCGTGCCAGACCTTCCTTATTTTATAAAAGCTGAAAGTTTCTCTGCGTATTGTCCCTAACACTGGGAGGAACGTTTGTTTGGGTGTGTGTTTCGATCATGGTGGCTTAGGGGCAGATAATAAAGGTGTAAAAAAGTCTTACGTCAAAGAATAAAGTCTAATCAGTACCCTTATTATAAATACGAAAGTGTGTTTGTTTGTTGGTTTATTGGTTTGTTTGTTGGTCCTTTAATCACGTCGCAACGGTGCAACGGATTGGCGTGAATTTTGCATGGGTATAGATAAAGACCTGGAGAGTGACATAGGCTACTTTTTATCCCGGAAAATCAAAGAGTTCCCACGGATTTCTTAAAAACCTAATTCCACGTTGATGAAGTCGCGGGCATCAGCTAGTTTTTCTATATTTTCTTCGGAGTAGTATTAGGAATTACGTCATGCATTGCCAGGCACTTGTACTTATATAATAGCACTATTTCACGCTGGCGCAAACATGCATAGTGACGTCACATTATTATCATTTCTCAAGCTCAGAGGCCCAGCTGCATCGCGTTGCGCAATCCTGACAGCAGGCGAAGTTACGTAAAGGCTTATTCAGACAATACACGGAGGAATAGGAGGAACTCTCGCGTTGTGATTGTTATTTCTGTGCTTGACGATGATTGACTTTTGACGAGTTATCTAGTGCAGCCGTTTCCTAATATTGGAATTCCAACCTTAGCACAAGCCTTTCTATCTCTAGTGTTACATTTTCACGGGCTTTCGTGTCATGATTCGCATACGAGTGAAGAGCAGGCATATTATTCTCGAGATGTGAAACTTTTCATGTAAGTGTCGCAAGAATAGGAGTCGGAAGATAAAAAAATATGACAATCGTAAAGATAAAAGGCCGGCAATGTGAGCAGGCGCGAGTTGCGAATGACGAACTTGCAGAGAAGCTCAACGCGTGAACCGGCGCGGAACTGCGCTGAGGTATAAAGGAAATGTCGCTTGTCACTAGAGAGCACACGTCCCAGTTTCCTACTGCTCAGTATTATAAGGATGCATTATTATGCAAAGCGAAAACTAAAGAGGTCTTTTTCGTCTATATATTTCGCTTAACAAGTGTTAAGCGAAATATTTTTGATTATAATGACTTATATTATATGGCTTACTAGCTTATGCTTGCGACTTCGTCCACGTGGACTACACAAATTTCAAACTCCTGTTTCACCCCCTTAGGGGTTGAATTTTTAAAAATCCTTTCTTAGCGGATGCCTGCGTCATAATAGCTATCTGCATGCCAAATTTCAGCCCAATCCGTCCAGTAGTTTAAGCTGTACGTTGATAGATCAGTCAGTCAGTCACCTTTTCCTTTTATATATTTAGATGTACAAGTAATGGGAAGTATTTGTGAGTACATCACAAAAAAATTAATATGGAACCCGTCGTGGACGAGTCCACTCACACTTGACCAATTTCCCTTTGAAGGTGCGGAACCCTAAAAAAATATACTCATTCATTCGCTTATCGAAAATAGACTCATATTTTCAGAACTCGGCCAAAACCTTTTAGAAATCAGGCTGTCAGTGCTTGAGATTCGGTTTCCGGAACGAAGGTTAAAAGCGGCTTGCACAATTAAGCGGCTTGTGAAGACGTAGCCTTCTGTAATCTCCAGCAATTTTCACTTCATGACGACGAGGCTGAAACAAGCACAACATGCTACGGCAATTGCGGCGAATACGATTTGTAGTACAGTGATAAGAAATGAGGAGATCACACACCCTTCACAAACCGAAAGACGTTGGGGTCCCTGGGGTCTCAAACGAAACCGAAAGCGCTCGAATGGCGACTTCTCATCGGAAAGCAAACCCCCCCTCCAAGTGTTCAGATTGGTTCACAAAAAACGTATAACAAATGATCATTTCACCAAAAAACCGGCCAAGTGCGAGTCAGGCTCGCGCAACGAGGTTTCCGTACTACAGTCGTATTTTTTCGACATTTTGCACGATAGGTAATTCAAAAACTATGCTATATAAAAATAAATAAAAATCTGTTTTAGAATGTACAGGTGAAGACCTTTCGTATAATACTTGATATAGTTATCTTACTTAGAAAGTTGAAAATACTAATTTTTTTTTTAAATTTAAAACACAATTTAATTTTTTTGTGTGATGTAACCACAAATTCACGGTTTTCAGATTTTTCCCCGAATGTCAGCTGTAAGATCTACCTACCTGCCAAATTTCATGATTCTAGGTCAACGGGAAGTACCCTGTAGGTTTCTTGACAGACCGACAGACAGACAGACAACAATGTGATTCTACAAGGTTTCCGTTTTTCCTTTTGAGATACGGAACCCTAAAAACGTTTCAAAAACTAATCAAATCACAAACGTCGTATTCCACCAGTGATGTGGTTATATAACTCTATGTATTCCACAAACATATCATTTTCCTAAAAAACATTGTCAAATATTATATTAACAAACTTTTTACTTACATAGATACTCTAGATTACTTGTTATGCGTGTGTTATATTACGATAAAATTGGATACATAATTAATATGCTAAAATTCATCTAATCATAAACTTGGGAGTCTGAAGTAAATGTTTGTTGTGATGTTTAAAACAGAATCGTTATTCCGTTTCCGGATACAATGTCAATGTTCCTAGTTTCTTACTGTCATTATACAATACAATAGTGTTAAACTATTATTGTTTATTCTTGTTTAATTTGGTATCTAGGAATATGAAAATATGAAAAATAATATTATATAAATTATCAATACATGTCACTAATTATTCATTGTAAATTAAATATTTTCAATATACTAAGAGTGACATTATACTAAGCTAATGTCAACATACAGTTGGCAATAGCTATTATGTGAAATAATAATGTTGTGTAAACTGACAATTTAAGTCGCTTATTATTATTGTAAATTATTAATACGTAGACCATCAATGTCACTGATTTTATTATTGTAAATTGGGTGTGTCAACATACCTTTTGTCAACAAACCTAAAATAAATAATGATTAATATTAAGATCATGTGATAGTCGATATCCGCCTTGTTTGCGATGGCAGTGTTATAAAAGTACCCTACCTCGACAGAGAGGGGACAGTCTTGTATCGACAGTCAATCTGTAAGGTTCCTCAGCCCAGAGCAAACACGGCGGACCTTACTAAAGTTAAGTATTCTTATATTTTATTATTATAATGTATCATTTGCCTTTTATAGCTTACTTGTTATAACTGTGTACCATCTGGTACACAGTACCACGTTTACGTACGTTTTAGGTGCTGTGTATGGAATCTGGTAATTGTAATGTTTTTAAAAGATGTGTGTTATGGAGTTTCTTTGCCCTTTCTTCTCCATGACTAAACACCTTAGCGAAATGGGTGGTAGATTCATTTTAATATAAATAGATCAATGCTGAACAAATATAATTCAGTTATTATTCGACTTGGTTGGTTTTACTTCTGTATTTATAACCTACCCTCGTTTGCTATTTATTTTATACATTGAGATAAAAGTAAACACTAGGTTGTTAGCTTCTAATTATTATAGAAGCCTGTTTAGATGATTAGGATTCTTACTTTGAAATAATACAGCAGATGCTTTGCTTGATTTTTAACTACTTAGTATTTGGCCTTACCTGACAAAATTTACAACTACCTTCATGTTCAAATAAATGATAGATGATAACTTTCATAAGTAATCATTAAATTTTATTAATCACCACTATTAAAGCCCACTGTCTTAACTTCTTTTTCTAAATCTCACACGTGCACTATACAGGAACTTTATGATTTAAATATCCGTTACCTTGCGACTTGAAAGTAGCGAAAGTCTTTTTCAGACACGAGTAACAAATGGCCGCCAAACAGTGCAGCTGTTTTGAGGCCGCCATGTTTTGTCGAGTTACTTTATTTGATTTTCCCAAGGCCCACTCTAATCTCATTGAGCTAGTGATTAGAAAACTCTTTAGTCCTTATCCATTTTATAGTACGAGAGTAGAAAGCTCTTTACCCAACACTAAAGCAATATAGGCCTTTATCAAATAATAATAATACTATTACTACTGACGGCAAAAACGCTTTAACCTTTTTGGGAAATACCGCATGCGGACTGTGTAGATACTATGGTTGGTTACTTTTGTATAAATTTTATATTAGCTTCGGGAAAATTGGTCGCGTTGGTCGACAGCGTGAAGTGTTAGTGCGAGCGAGCGAATTGCGTTGAAATAAAAATACGAAGGGTTTTGAGCTGAAATAGCTATTACGCTAAGTGATTTTTAGCTTTAGTATGTATTTTGCGCGCTGCGCTGTCGCATAGAAACTGATAAGCTCTCTTAACACGAAAGTCTTCCAAATATATAAAAGGAAAAGGTGAATTGACTGATCTATCAACGCGCAGCTCAAAGTAATGGACGGATCGGGCTGAATTTTAGCATGCAGATAACTATTATGACTTAGGCATCTGCTAAGAAAGGATTTTTGGAAATTCAACCCCTAAGGGGTGTAATAGGGGTTTGAAATTTGTGCAGTCCACGCGGACGAAGTAGCGAGCATAAGCTAGTTATTAATATAAATAAAATTGCTACACTTGCAGTTGTTGTGATTTAAAAAAAAATGTCTCCTCTCAGAATAAGAAGGGTTTTGACCCATAGTCTACCATGCTGGTCAAGTGCGGATTGGCAGACTTGACACACCTTTGAGAAAATAGAGAACTCTCAGGCATGCAGTGGTTTTTTTGGTTTTTTAACCGTGTAATATTTAATTGCATAAAACGCACATATCATGAGGTCCGGGATCGAACACCAGTGGCCCTACCGCAGTTGTTTGACAGCTACAATGTCACGATCGCAATCATCTCTGATAGGTTAATGCTCGCTCACTATTGCCACAATGCATTGTTGCAACAAGAATCGCACAAATTCAGCCAATCAGAACAATTGAGATTGAAATAATGATTGATGCAGGTTTTAGACAATCGCCCTACTAAACTCCCAAATAGGAGGCGGACGTCAAGCTATCATGATTTATGTATAAATTCCCTCTGTCACTGTGACCACTCGCTCCACGGTTAATATCAGAGTGGTGTCGTGTCACACATTGCATTTACCGCGCTGGTGGCCTATATAGCGACTGTGACATCAATCGAGAACAGAACAGTATTTACAACGCAACCACTGGCCAAATTGAAATTGCCGCAGTGAATAATGAAATCCAATAGCCTAAACAGGAATTCGAATTTGGTGACATGTTGCATAATATAACGCTTACTGTTGCGAGCGTACTCGGAACTAAATGTTAAATGTTAGTGATTACCAAGACTATTATACGCCTACACTTTGACGTATGCACGGTACGGTACACAGGCAATAAAAACTCGAGCACTCTCAAGCTAACTTACCCTGTACCGTCTAGAGCTCTCGTGTGATCCTTGTGGTCCTTTGAAGACGTTCACAAATCAGCTCTTATCTTAGCGATTACGTCACCGCCATCCAGTGATTCAGGTTAATGTGGGCTAGACAAAGGATGGTTCTTAGGGTTCCTTACCCGAATGATGCCAAGGACCCTATTACTTAGCCTTCACTGTGTGACCGTCTGTCAGCGGGCTTTATATCGTTAACCGTAATAGGTAGAGAGTTGAAATTTTCACAGAATGTGTATTTCTATTGCCGCTATAACAATTGTTCCCTTCGGGAACGGAACCCTAACAGTGCAACCTTTTAAAAAAATTAGCCTTTCAGCATCGATATAAATGACGATGCATTTCGGCGATTCATTTTCATTTATATAGATACAAGATAGATCACTATCTCGTTAGTAGGTACCTCTACCTGTGCCCAAGATGTTAAGGGCCTTGCAACGACTGTCAAGGGTTTGATAAGAGGGCTGGGGCTCAGTATATCGAATTGAGAGTTCTCCAATGCGCATTCGTTTGTTGATATCCATTTAAATGCAATTTTCACCTTTATTACCAAACTACTAAGAGTGAATTCTCAGTGCACATGCGTGTTAGGAGTCGTTATTAATATACTGTTATGAGGACATAAGTTGAGTATTCGAAGTGCCCCTCGTAGAGTAAGAATACGGGAATTATCAGGGGAGAACGTATATTTGATAGAAATAAAAGTATTTCTAGAGCTATACTTGCACCGTATGTCTGACGAAATGAAAGTATTTTTATAAAAAGTTCAATCGTACATAATCTTTGTTTTCAGGTTCCGTAGGCACTCAAGTTATTGCTAAGCCTCCTGTAAAATGAATTATAAAATTCAGTAGATAATTTTATAAACGAAAACTAACATTTTTCGATTGCTCATTGCTAATACTGTCTTGTTTATAGATTTTTAGACTTTTTCTCGCTTGATCTAAAATACCGTATTGCCCCACTTGGCTCGATACGCGGCGGTTCTGCACTCGCTGCACTTTGCACTCGTGACCTTGTTACAAGGTCGATGCACTGCACGGCTCGCGCTTGGCGTTTTTCTTACACCACTGAAATTCAAAGTCAAGATAGGGACTTCTTTAGGGGGCTATTCAGATGACATGTGTCATATTCACCTTTATTCAATGCACTAAAGTTGTATATTGAAATTTGTTTACTAACTAGCTTATGCTCGCGACTTCGTCCACGTGGACTACAAAAATTTGAAAGCCCTATTTCACCCCCTTAGGTGGTTGAATTTTCAAAACCCCTTTCTTAGTGGATGCCTACGTCATAATAGCTATCTGCATGCCAAATTTCAGCCCAAACCGTCCAGTAGTTTGAGCTGTGCGTTGATAGATCAGTCAGTCAGTCAGTCACCTTTTCTTTTTATGTATATAGATATCTCTCAACGGCTATACTCCTAACTACCTAAACTTGTTTAAAAACTCATTGTTTAGTAATGACAATCATTATCATCATCATGATAAACCCATCGCCGGCTCACTACAGAGCACGGGTCTCCTTTCAAAGTAAGGAGAACTCTCAGGCATGCTGGTTTCCTCACGATGTTTTCCTTCACCGTTAAAGCTAGTGATATTTAATTATTTAAAACGCACATAGCCCCGAGAAGTTAGAGGTGCGTGCCCGGGATCGAACCCCGACCTTCGATTAGAAGGCGGACGTCCTAACCACTAGGCTATCACAGCTATTGCACTCGTAATGACAATAAAAAGTGTTAAATCTTTTCCCATAATAGACACAGAAATCAACTGTAATGAACCGTCAAGCGTTGTAGCGCTTGCTGAAAAGCGTTTAAATGTTCAAGCGAGCGTTGGCCCGAGCGAAACAATGGCGGTTTCGATGAGTCTCCAGCGTTGTTATCGCTTAAAAGGTGTGATTGCAGTGCCTTTCATTCTCTTCACCAGGCCCTTCAGTCAGTCAGCTTTTTCGGTGAGAATTTGTGGAAATTGGAATATTCGCTGAAATAATGGTGATTCATCATCATCATCATCAACCGATAGACTTCCACAGCTGGACATAGGTCTCTTGTAGCGACTTCCACACGCCACGGTCTTGCGCCGCCTGAATCCATTGGCTCCCTGCGACTCGTCTGATGTCGTCCGTCCACCTAGTGGGGGGGGTCTTCCAACACTGCGTCACAACAATGGTGATTGACTAACGACAATTTATGCAGTATCTACTAGATAATGCTCGCGACTTCGTCCGCGTGAATTTACGTTTTTAAAATCCCTGTGTACCTAGTTTAAAATCAAGAAAGTGACATTTATCCCGGAAAATTAAAGAGTTTCAACGTGATTTTTTAAAACCTAAACCCACGCGGAAGATGAAGTCGCGGGCTTTAGCGTGATATAAATAGGACATAATATACTCGTTTGAAAACTCCCTCCGGTCATCGACCCCACAAAGGAAAGTAGTTTTCCTGAAACTCCATTAGAGCGTCGCATTGCAGCACGATTGCACTCGCATAGCGGCCTTTGCGTGCCGGCACGCATCTATACAGCACTGTTGCTGCAAATTATGCCGGATAGGCTATCACGGCTCTAGGTTTTATCCAGCCCATACCTACAGCCTTGTTAAACTTCGGGTCGGGGCTGAACCACGGACCTCCCAAATAGAAATTCAGGAGGTTCGTAGTTAAATCGCGTACATGCACTTCTAACTAACTTCTAAGACATGTGCACTTAAAGAAATTATTACTTGTTTTAACGCTAAAGGAAAGTATCGTGAAAGCTGCATTTCTGAGAGTTCCCCATGATGCCACACTTGCCCAGCGTGGTGCACCATGGCCTAAACTCTTCATTTCACTACCAGGAATTAAACATGGGACCTCCCACTTATAAAACTGCTGCGCTAAGTTGGTCTCTTACAAAGATTTCCATAGAACACGGTGTGGCGTCGCTCGTGTCTAGCAGGTCTCCTAATGCTAGGGTTTTCATACTACCAAATATTGAAACCTTAATAGAGCAACATTTAAGGTGGTATGATGGAACTAGATTGAAATCTGATCGGTCGTAGATTACACTTATTAATATATTAAATTCGACCCTGTTTGCGAAAATTAAAATAAATGCACAAAATTCGCGATTACTTTAACACCTCTTTCTTTAAGTCGGTTAAAATTACATAAGCACTTAAAATACCCATCTGCAAACTGTGACCTTTTCTGCCTTTGCAAGTATTTTGGGCTACGAAATACATATACATACATATATAGTTTTAAACATTCCGTAACTTTCGACCTCTACGTGAATTTCGTAGCACCGTAGCACATGTCTACGGAATGTGTGGTTGAACAAAATGTTATGCAATCTTAATAATCGTGTACCTACTGAGTTTCCAAGTCACTGAGGTGTGAAATGTTTAAAGGCTCGACAGCGAAGTAATTTACAGAGACAATTTATGCCAGGGCCACACCTGTGGTGAGCACGCGACGTCTACGATCATGGTCGAGTAGTAAACTTCTTCGTTATCATAAAGAATCGGCGCGAAGTTAATTTCTTACCGATCAATATTGAACACTGATCGCGCCCGGGCTCGTGTTTTAACGGCAGTCTAAACACGGTTCACGGAACTTCTAACAAAACGTCGAGGCTTCGACGTCATTGGCATGTCACTGACAGATGTCAAATGTACTGAACATTTGACGCAGGTACCTAGCCTGTATCTCATTTGTATCTAAATAAATAAAAGGTAGTCCTAAAGGTATGATTCCGAACCACGCTGCACGCAGCAGTGCTGCCGCAACAGTGCTGTCGCGGCACTACTGGTCCCCGTACAATCTCTATAAGCTTATATGAGCTTAATCATACCTTAATGTAGCCCTATTTTTCTTTGATTTTACGTCACCATTTTTACTATTATCTATTAGCTTATGCTCGCGACTTCGTCCGCGTGATCTACCCAAATTTCAAACCACTATTTAACCCCCTTAGGGATTGAATTTTCAAAAATCCTTTCTTAGCGGATGTCTATGATATAATAGCTGTCTGCCTGCATGCGTTTCAGCTCGATCCGTCCAGCTGTCCAGAGCTGTGCGTTGATAGATCAGTCAGCCAGTCACCTTTTCCTTTTATATATTTAGATTATAAAAACTAAAATAAAAAGTTTTTCATGGATAAAATTGAGGGCTAGTTTCTCTTAATTCTCATTCAATTTAATATTATGTGGGCTTTATGAACACTCATACTACAGATTAGTGATTGATGTGACTGCATCTTTACGGAACCGCTCTATATACGCGAACACTTAACGTAAATAGGTGGAGATGAAACAAAATGGCGGATGATCCCAGAGGGAGGTTTAACCTCATCCGTCTCGGAGCGAGATTATACTTTGTTACATTCACTATTTTTCCTCTCCAATTTCGTTGGTGTGAATTAAGGCATTTCTTTTATCTCTACGATGGTTTTCCATGACTGACTTGTAGAATAAATAATATGAAATGTTTATGTTTGTTAGTTTGTCCTTCTATCACGCCGCAACAGAGCATTGAATCGACGTGATTTTTACAGGCATACTAGATGATGCTCGCGACTTCATCCGCTTGGATTTAGGGCTTTCAAAAATCCCGTAGGGCCGCTTTAGTTTTTCGGAATAACAAGTAATCTATGTCCTTCCCCGAAATGTAAGCTAACTCTGTACCAAATTTCATGAAAATCGGCTAAACTGTTGGGTCGTGAAAAGCTAGCAGACAGACAGACAGACTGACACACTTTCGCATTTATAATATTAGTATGGATAGTTGAAAACCCTGGAGAGTACATAGGCTACTTTTCATTCCGAAAAATCAAAGAGTTCCCAAGGGATTTTTAAAAACGTAATTCACTAACGAATTCGCAGGCATCATGAAGTAAAAAATATATTAATGTTAGGGTTATAACAATAACACTCAACTTTAACTACGCGTACTTTGGTCGTTATAAATTATATTTGACGACGAACTCGCAGCAAGGCCCGCCTCATTAGCGCGTACAGCGAAATGCACTCAAGTCTACAATGCGCGTACTCTGCGATACAGTGCAAGAGCAAGGGAGTTACAACATAGCCAAGAATAACAATACAATGCAAGAACTGAAGCGCTGTAAACTGCTGTGCCGTTTATAGTTCGGGAGCTAGTGTAAGCTATGTGTAGAGTTATACTCTATCGATTTTAAGCTTATTTCGTGATTTAAAGACATATTTAAATGTAGATAACGTGTACATACCACGACTAATTTGATGTTTGTATTTGTCGATATTCCAACCCAATTGTACGGGTCGTGGTCACGACGGGACTGCGGTGCTGCGAGAGATGAAGTTCAAGCTGTCAAGGGCAGTAGTGAACGACACATAGTGTTATTTTAACAGCGTTACAGATATGTAGTGTTATTTTTACATTAAGACATAATACTAAAATAAGGCCAAATATGATTACAATTTCTCTCTTTCATACTAAGCGCCCGTTTTGACGTTTGGTAATTGCTGATTTGATTAGTTGGCAACATCGTTATTTCCACGTTTGGCATTTGGCACAAAGTTTAACCACTACGTGGTGTCTTAAGAAAAATAAAAGGTTCTCGCGAGTTGTTGAACCGCTATAAAAATTATGAAACCGCTCTTAGCCTACGATATGGATCATCGAGATTGAAATATCGGGTCCCTGCTGGATTCCAGCATTTTCAACTTATATTTTTCGAGATGAGAATAAAAATTTCGAGTAACAAATGTGCCCGAATAATGTCGCTGCATGAAATTGCTCTATTCTATAGAGTTTTGATACGAACAAACGGAAGCCTAGGATGTTATTATCCAAGCAGCCAGTTTAGGTTATATTTCGAAGAAACTCAATCTTATTTCATGATGTGAAAATAGTTAAAAAAACGGTGATAGCCTAGATAATGGTTAAGATGTTGGCATTCAAGTCGGTAGGTCGGGGGTTCGATTCCGGGCACGCACTTCTAGCCGGTAAAGGAAATGAGTATAACTTACAGGTGTATCCAAGGCCTTATAGTTTGACTATAATCTAAATATATAAAACGATGAGGTGACTGACTGACTGGCTCTATCAACTCACAGCTCAATCCCTCGGACGGATCGGGCTGAAATTTGGCATGCCGATAGCTATTATGACGTAGACATCCACTAAGAAAGGATTTTTGAAAATTTTACCCCTAAGAGGGTAATAAAAGGGTTTTGAAATTCGTGTAATCCACGCGAACGAAGTCGCGAGCATAAGCTATTACTCTTAATAAAAATCTTTTTAAAGTCAGTGTCTAAGTAGCTGCTAGATTGCAAGGAAGTGGCAGATAAGTATAATCCATACTACCACAAACATTCAAGAAATTACGATAAAAGAATTTTCCTCTTGCAAAGTATTTCACAAACGTAATATTGAGATTGTGTTCCCCCTGGCGAACAAATCTGGCAGCGCGGCACGTGTACAATTACGCATTCTCGCTACGCACTCTGCGGGTATCAAATTGTAAGCTTTTACACAGGAAGGATGCGTTTCCACTAAAGCGGAGTGGAGTGAGGATATGTTTGTTAGTTGATTTTTTTTGTATTGACAAAATCAAAGACTTCTCACGGGCCAGTCTGACTCGCACTTGGCCGGTTTTTTCTAACTGTACCGACCACGCCACATTGGATTAAATTATTATAGGTTTTTTTTTTTTTTTATTCAGATACAAGTTAGCCCTTGACTGCAATCTCACCTGATGGTAAGTGATGATGCAGTCTAAGATGATAGCGGGCTAACCTGGAAGGGATATGGCAGTTTTTATTAAACCCGTACCCCTTTGGTTTCTACACGGCATCGTGCCGGAACGCTAAATCGCTTCTCGGCACGGCTTTGCCGGTAGGGTGGTAACTAGCCACGGTCGAAGCCTCCCACCAGACCAGACCAGAAATTTAGAAATTATAAAATTCCAAACCCCTGCCAGGAATCGAACCCGGGACCTCCCACTAATAAGACCACAGCGCTCACGACTGCGCCAGGGAGGTCGTCAAAATAGGTACACTAGCTTATCCCCGCAACTTCGTCCGCGTGGGCTACATAAATTTCAAACCTCTATTTACCCCCTCAGGGGTTGAATTTTCAAAAATCCTTTCTTAGCGGATGTCTACGTCATAATAGCTATCTGCATGCCAAATTTCAACCCGAATGCGTCCAGTAGTTTGAGCTGAGCATTGATAGATCAGTCAGTCAGTCCGCTTTTCCTTTTATATGTGTAGATATTTTCACCTCCCGCGAAACCTGTTGTTTTATGCTACTATATCTTTTTCGAATTTTTGGCCGCCATTGTAGCGAAGTGCTGCCATTATTTATATCGCAGAAATTCGGCCTGATGCTTAATTCCGCTGAGTGATTTCGTAATCGTTGTTTATTGCGGAATGAAATTGGATAACACCTCGAAACTCGAAATTATTAATTTCTTTGTTCATTTCGTGTTATATTATGTAGATTTAGTTTTAAGTTCGTATTAATTATCACCACTATATCCTCATACAAATTAACAATTTTGACTATCAGAAAACGTAACATTTTACCTATTCTGAATAAATAAATTGAGTTTGAGTTTTATGCTGAGCCAGTGTGAAATTCGTTTTTTTTGCTCTAAGTACTGATTTTTTCTGGAAACTTGAAGCTAACATCCCATTTAGAGACGAGCTCAAAAACCTTCAATAGGGATGGTGGCCACTAGTCAAATCAGCTACTTTTTATCAAACGTCAAAACGCTTGCTTAGCAAGGGAGCTTGTATGAAATACATGATGTGACGTCATAAATGTTTGACGTAATTTGACGTACTTTTTTAGTTAAATCGATAATTTAAAATGGTTACCAAGGTTTGGTTACCAAACTTAAAACTAACAGCGGACGTGGATTTTGCGAATTTTGAAAGACGCTCTATTTAATAGTTCCTAATTAAATTAAATTAAATAATTTATTTATCATCTTTTGGTTTTCAATCCACTCCTTTAACCGTTGAGCTATCGAGGCTCCAAGCTTCGAGGAATAAACTTAAATTTTTCTCCCTACGTACTACAAATACTTTAATTTGAATAATGCTTGCATTTATATGAAACGGATTTTTCCTGGGGCTATGTGGAGCACGTAAATCAGTGAAAGTTAATTTTATGCATGAATTTGAGCTACCTTTAATACGTTTTATCCCCTTAGGGGCAGTATTTTCAAATGCTCCACCTAAGGCATGCATAATCCATACTATCCATACTAATATTATAAATACGAGATATGGATGTAGTATGGATAGTAGTCTGTCTATCTGCTAGCTTTTCACGGCTCAACAGTTTAACCGATTTTGATGAAATTTGGTACAGAGATAGCTTACATCCCGGCTAATTTTTATCCCGGAAAATTAAAGAGTTCCCACGGGTTTTTTAAAAAACTTTAATCCACGCGGACGAAGTCGCGGGCATCATCTAGTATCTACATATAAATACCTATCCTACCGAAAATTCAAATATTTTACTCCTGCACTCTATCTCATCACTCCTCATATTATAAATGAGAAAGTGTGCATGTTTGTTAGTTTATTGGTTTGTTGAGAGTGAGAGTAAAGACGGAGAGTGACTTAGGCAGCTTTCTATCCCGACAAATCAAAGAGTTCCCACTAGGTTTTATAACGGGAAAGATATCGCGGGCATTAGCTAGTAACCAAATAAAAACAATAAATTTTGATCGACTTATGTAACCGACCTATTTTCGGTTACATTTTCAAAGTTTTCCTATACTATTCAAACAAATCTAAACTCTATGTTACTATAATACGATTTCAATTCGTAAGCTACGTTTTTTCTTCTCCTAGTTATTATAAGGACATTAAATAGGCAGCCCTTGGCAAGCCTGTGCCGATAAATCCGAGTAGGCGAATGGAACGGCGCTGGTGTCGCCGATTAGATCGCAATCGGCGTAAATAATGCTCGATAGGCACGCCAGCCGCCAGCCACCGAGCCTTTCATAACGATGTCGGACAAAGTTTTTAAAGGACGGACGCTAGAGATATTTTACTCAGAAGAAAATAAGAATGGCTTAGATAAAATATGCCACGTTTGTGACAAGGTACGTACAGTCAAAGCCAAAACTCGTTTAGCACCTTGTTTGCACTGCACGACAAGGTTGTGCGCACATCTGTACCCGTAGTATAAGATTTTACGACACACCAAACGTTGCTAGAATTCGAGAGTCGAAACACTTCTGCGTTATAGTAAACTGTACCCGTAGTACAAGATTTTACGTCTCACCAAACGAAACCAAATTCGAGAGTCGAAATAATTCCGCGTTACAGTAAAATGGACCTAAACAGCCTTGAATTGAAGTCAAATATTCAATGCCACTGATTTTAATTTCGCAATGTTTCCGCTTGGAGCGCTGGCTGTAGAAGTGTAGACAAACTTGAGCTTTAAAACAAGGCATTTAAGATCCAGTTTACTGTAAAGCGGAAGTATTTCGACTCTCGAATTTGGTTTGGTTTGGTGAGACGTAAAATCTTGTACTACGGGTACTGGATCTTAAATGCCTTGTTTTAAAGCTCAAGTTTGTCTACACATCTACAGCCAGCGCTCCAAGCGGAAACGTTGCGAAATTAAAATCAGTGGCATTGAATTTTTGACTTCAATTCAAGGCTCTTTAGGTCTATTTTACTTTGATGTTATTGTTTCGATTCTTGAATTCTACCCACGTTTGGTGCGACGTAAAATATTATACTACGTACTTTTATATGTAAATAGTGAAACATGACAAAACATGTTCAGTTTCCACTCGCGTGTGTGACGCGTGTCGGCCTTGCCCGGGTATCGATCCCACGGCCATTCTTCAGCCAGGGCGCATTATGCCTCCGCACGCACGCACGCACCAATACATGATGATTTATTAAAGAAAGATATGAAGAAAAAGAGTTTATTTGGTGCCACAGAAACTACACACATTAAAAATAAAACCGGCCAAGTGCGTGGCGGGCCACGCGCAGTGTAGGGTTCCGTAGTCACAACTTAGCCATGATGGTTTTCCTTTAAAATTGATTATATATACTAGCGCTGTGATTTTTTCACGTTCCCATATACTACCATTTGGCTGATAAAGGGGCTGAAAATTCCTTGTTTACTACGGAACTCTAAAACACTCAAAATAAGATGCGTGGTGTGTGGTAGCAAAATGGACTCCACTCAGCATTTGCTGCGACTGTGGCGGGAACACAGGCGCAGCGCTGGTCTTCCGTGGAGCCAGAAGTTTCGGACAGTATAAAAAATCCATACTTATACACTTATTACTTACGAGATGATGGCCGCGACTTCGTCCGCGTGGATTTAGCTTTTTGAAAATCGCATGGGAACTCTTTGATTTTCCGGGATAAAAATGTAGTCTATGTCCTTCCCCGGGATGCAAGCTATATCTGTACCAAATTTTGTTGAAAATGCGTGAAAGGCTAGCAGACCGACAGACAGACACACTTTCGCATTAAAAATAATAGTATGGAAGTGGATATCCCATGTTCAGGCATTTAAGTTATGGTGGAATAAAGAAACTCGCGTACATACATAAATTCTGAAAACATTACCCTCCTTTTTTTGGACAGTGGAGTCTTGTAAAAATGTACTTCAATTTCAATTCAGAGCCTCCTAAACTCGTAAAAAAGTACAATTGAAACAAAAGATAGAAAGCTGTTATAAACACAAGTTGCCCCACTCGTACCTAGTTTCGGTTGTTCGCGAAATAAAACAAAAATATAAAAGTCAGTGAGGCGGAAACCGGGTAGTTCAGCCCTCGAATAAATTAGCATTCCGGGATGAAGGGAGTTTCACGAGTGGCTACTTGTCTTGTAAGTTTTAAGCGGACACAGTCAACAATGTGGTCGACTTTTTTTTTTTTTTATTCAGATACAAGCAAGCCCTTGACTGCAATCTCACCTGGTGGTAAGTGATGATGCAGTCTAAGATGATAGCGGGCTAACCTGGAAGGGGTATGGCAGTTTTTATTAAACCCATACCCCTTTGGTTTCTACACAGCATCGTACCGGAACGCTAAATCGCTTGGCGGCACGGCTTTGCCGGTAGGGTGGTAACTAGCCACGGCCGAAGCCTCCCACCAGACAGAATTTTGTGGTCGATTTTATCCATGCACACACACACAGTGAGTTTGTTGCCTCAATACTTGGGCGGGTTTTGTACCCTCGCAACTTTAGTTTTAAGTTTACGTGATTAATTATTGTTATCATCACCATTACATCATTATGTTACAAATCCAACAATTGATAATCAAAAATGTTCAATGGTACTTACACAGTACGCGGCAGAAAGTAATGTACATCGGCCTTTAGAATGTCATTTCAGATTTGTAGAGCGTTGTCTCTGTCACTCATACCTATGTATATGTCGTTTTGTCGGTCTCAACGACAGAGACAACGCTCTATACATCTGCTGTCTCCTAAGGCTAAGCGCGCACTGCGATGCGATTTTTTTCCGCATGTTCAATGCGAAATTTAATCGCAATGCGAATATTATTCCTACGCGCACCATGATTTAGTTTCGCACCACGAAAGATAGGGAGCCGAAATCAGTGAATACTGTACTAACAGGAACAAGACGTTAGACGAACATTTAATAAATTATATCAAATAGAGTGAACATCTAAATATGGATTCAAAAAAGAAAATATGCATAATTTCCTACTTAATATTACATAAAAGGATTGCGATTTTTTCCGCAGTGCGCGGGACTCAAGTATTTTTCCATATAACACAAAAATTCTTATGAATTCGCATCGCATCGCAATTGCGAATATTAATCGCATGTGATTTTTTTTGCAGTGCGTGGATGCTAATGTATTTTGATGGTTCACAGATTTGCGATTTTTTTTCGCAACGATTTATTTTCGTTGTGCGCGCTTAGCCTTATGGTCGATGTACATTACTTTCTGCCGCGTACTGTACCGAGTAGATGATTTTACTTTGAAGGTCTGCATTGACTTGAATTCAGTAAATCTATGAGGATGAAGTTGCGGTTGCTAGTATAAAAATAATACTTAGTAAAATATTGGTATATCCTTTTCCTGGTAACAAAGAGGTAATCCCATAAAGTGGAGCGGTTTACTTCAAAGAGCTCGTTCAGCTCATTGAATGTGCATGTTGGAGCTTACGCCAGTGTGCATGCCTTACTTGGAATTTTGTTTACATTTTAACGATCTATAGCGCTAATGTGAGTAAAACATCTCAGGTTCTAACTCTTTTTGAATTTCAAAAGGACTATAAAATGGTTTCCTATAATATAGGTATATATAAATGTTTATCTAAGTGTACATATAACAAGAAAAGACTGACTGATCTATCAACGCACAACTCAAACTACTGGACGGATCGGGCTGAAATTTGGCACGCAGTTAGCTATTATAACGTAAACATTCGCATAGAAAGAATTTTTGAAAATTCAATCCGTAAAGAGGTAAAATTGAGATTTGTGTTTTCAACTGAACGGCTACGAAAAAAGCATTTTGCAGGCCGGCCATCATCATCCGGCGTGTATAAAATCAATCATGTAAAAGCCGATATCAATAAGGAGCCCTGAACCCTTCGGCGCTCGGTTTCACATCCAATACACTGATGCTAATCCAACCGGTATAATTTCCGGATTACGGATGAACCGTTTTAGTTTTTGGACCGCCTAGCGGCGAGTAAATTGTATGAAAATGGTAAAAGGTAATTTAAAGAGAAGAAGAAGATATATGATATCCTCTTTCGTATGCAATAACACGGAAGTGGGAGACAGCCACTTATTTAGTACTAGCTTATGCTCGCGACTTCGTCCGCATGGACTACGCAAATTTCAAACCCCAATTTCACCCCCTTAGGGATTGAATTTTCCAAAATTCTTTCTTAGCGGATGCCTATGTCATAATAGCTATGGCTATAAAACCAACAAAGAAACACAATTTCGCAGCTATAGTAATATGGTTAGTGATATCAAGAATCCGACGGAGCTGGAAGGAACCCATGTTTAGTCTTGTACGCTACAAAAAATATACTTAAAAAATTCCAATAAAAAGTATAAGATTTGGCAATGAACCAACACGTAGGTTCGAATATAAGGTTAACGTGGCGTTTTATACCATCCAGATAAATAATATGAACATTTTTATTAGATTTCAGTTTGTATCGCGTACTTTGGCAGCTAAAAACGGGAGATAAAGGGAATCCTTTACAGATCGTCTCCGCCATGTCTCTTCTCGATTTTTTTGGCATTAAAACCTAGCTAGCTTTGTAGCTTTGCCAGAATTTGGCATTTTTAACAAAGTGAAAATAAAATAAAGTGTTCACGGCATTGGCATGATTTTAGAAACTATATTATACGGTTCAAAAGCGGTGGTTGGTAGTCTACTGGCCTAGTAGTTAAGACGACCACGACGGGGGGGGGGGGGGGGGGTTGGATTTTTAAATATCACTTGCTTTAGCGGTGAATGAAAACATCGTGACGAAACCAGCATGCCTGAGAGGCCTGCGTGGTGAACTATGGCCTAAACCCTTCTCATTCTGAGAGAAGACCTCAGTAGTGGGCCGGTAATGAGATGATGATGATGATGCCGCAATGTATATGTATCGGCGAGTACTTGAACGCTCAGCCTGAAATACCCACCAATGTAACGCTACAATCCGAGCTGAAAGAAAGAAAATAAATGTCAAATTAGTTTGATGACTTTCATTCAATTCAGTGATGATCAGTGAGTTAGTGAACTGCTGATAGAATTGAATATATTTTTATTCAAATAAATTTTTCGTGCTTTTAAATCGAGATAATGTACATATTTACCACTTCAACTGTTCGGAGTGCCGCTCCTACCGGGTTTGATTGGTTGAATTCGCTGTTCACATTTTTTCGCCGATCTATAGTCCGCGACAGGTCCGCGGGTTATGAGGTGGGGGGACGCCTCGCACATCCGCACGTCACCCGTGCTCGCACGCTGGGCTGTGCGGGTGTGCGTAGCGTTCCCTCCCCGATTGCCATTTCGACCTGTCACGAACTATAGGAGCAGAATTTGCTACCGATTACGTTTTAGTCAAAGTCAAATAATTTATTCAAAATAGGTAATAAATTACGCTTTTTGATGGTCGGTAGTTTTTTTTTTTTTTTAATAGACATAGTGAGCAAACGAGCAGGCGGGTCACCTGATGTTAAGTGATTACCGCCGCCCATGAACATTTGCAGCACCAGAGGAGCCGCCGATGCGTTGCCGGCCTTTTAGGAATTTGTTGGTCCGCCCCTTGAATAACCCCATGTTATAATCTAGTGGGAACACCGCCGATGGGAGTTGGTTCCACAGTTTGCACGTGCGTGGAAAGAAGGATCTGGCGCAGCGGACGGTCGAAGTGCACCAGACACCCAGATGGTGAGGGTGAAATTCCTTACGGTGGCGCGCGGTGCGGTTGTAGAAAAAAGTTGGATTTGTAAGATGATATAGTGGGTGATAATTTTTACGCGTACTTAAAACTAAAGCTACGAGGGTTCCAAACCCGCCCAGGGTCTTTCTTACACAATCGAGGGGCTGGTCAATACGAACTCTTACATTGACATCTAAAATCATAACCTTTACTTTCGCCGTAGGGGGGTAAACATATCGATATTATTGTTACAGATGGTGCGAGGCCGGGCGCGGGCCGAACGAGGGATTTTGTCACAAAATGGATGCGCGTAACTTATGGTGAGTACCTACCACCCACTACCTAAGGCCAAGGGTCCACTAGCAATAAAACTTGCAGAAATTATTTTCACTAGCATATACATCATACTAACATTTATATCACGATAACTGCAAAGTGTCGCTACTAGATGGCATTGACAGTCGCTTTAGTACTGAGTGAACATCAATCAATCAGCCTGTTTGCGTCCACTGCTGGACATTGGCCTTCCCTAGAGCGCGCCACCACACACGATCCTCCGCCTTCCTCATCCACCCACTTCCCGCTACCTTCTTAAGGTCGTCAGTCCAGCGGGTTGGAGGTCGTCCCACACTGCGCTTGCCGATACGCGGTCTCCACTCCAGAACACGTCTGCCCCAGCGGCCATCGGTTCTGCGGCAGACCTGGCCTGCCAACTGCCCACTGCCACTTCAGCTGTCTAATTCGTTGAGCTATGTCAGTCACTTTGGTTCTCCGACGGATTTCCTGCACAAGCTTGACGCTTAGTTGGAGGGGAAAGGGAAATATTAGTCATCATGATAAACTTGGCTAATCCATACTTCCATACTAATATTATAAATGCGAAAGTGTGTCTGTCTGTCTGTCTGCTAGCTTTTCACGGTCCAACTGTTCAACCGATTTTGATGAAATTTGGTACAGAGTTAGCTTATATCCCGGGGAAGGACATAGGCTACTTTTTATCCCGGAAAGTTGAAGAGTTCCCACGGGATTTCATAAAACCTAAATCCACGCGGACGAAGTCGCGGGCATCAACTAGTATTCTATAAAAAAAAAAACTTGTTTTTTTACACGACTGTAAAAAAAAGGAGTAATATTTTCAGTGTTCATGTATGTATGTAAATTTCTTTATTCGACGAGAATAAATTTTTTCTTCCAACACCCGTCTTCGTCTTCGTCGGCGTGGACTACACAAATTTCAAACCCCTTATATTTCTACTTAGGGGCTAAATTTTTTAAAAACCATGATACATGTTTTTTATCTTTATAACAATTAGTGTCACAATTTCACGATTCTAATTTTAAAACTGAGAGACTTTCACACAAATTTCAAACCCCTATTTTACCCCTTTAGGGGTTGAGTTTTGAAAAATCCTTTCTTAGCGAATGCCTACGTCATAATAGCTATCTGCATGCCAAATTTCAGCCCGATCCGTCCAGTAGATTGAGCTGTGCGTTGATTGATCATTCAGCAGTCAGTCAGTCACCTTTTTTCTTTTATATAATTAAAGATGTGGCTGAAAATACAATTATAAAACCATTTATTATTCCAACAGGACCCATTCATAATGTCATGTTATTTTTGGTCCTGTCCTGTCCAACCCGGGGGCAAGGGACGAAAATTGTCCTTAATTTGCAGCGGGGTGTTTTCTGCGCAAGAATTATCTACGAGTCACTTGTTTGCGGAAAGGTCAAACTAATTTTTAATTAATGACTCTTGTGTAAATAAAGAAGCAGAATTTTAATTGCAGACCCGAAATAGGGCGAGCTTTAATTTGTTCCATGTGATGTTCTTAAGGTGTCTTATTTTATACGAAACTAGTTTTTTTCGCGCGCAAGAGGGTTAGGTAAATACGTGTGAAAAATTGTATGAAAGCCTTATTTTTAGGGTTCCGTATCCAGAGGGTAAAAACGGAGCCGTATTGATGTCACTCTGCTGTGTTTCTGTCTGTCTGTCCGTATGTCACAGGTCTCTAGCTCGTAGACGAAATGAGTTACTCACAAAATTTTCGTATTTGGTACAGAATGTTGACCCAAAACTGAATATTGAATTAGAAATTCAATTACATTACTTTTCAGGGGGGCTCCTATACATAGAGCGAGCTCCCAAAAGGACCTGGTTTTTTTTTCTTATAGTTTAAGTGATATCTATGAAAATTGGTATTTGAGCATTAAATGAAGTACCTACGTGTTTAACCGCCGTACTCAGAGTCGCTAATCGTTACTTAAGATTGAGTTAAACCGAGACAGATTTATGTGAGAGATATACCTCTGTCTAGTTTTAACTAAACTTAAGTAACGATTAAGCGACTCTGAGTCCGGCAGTAAGAATTTACGAAAATTTAACTCCCGCACCGATTTTCAAAAATTCGATCCGAAAAAACTGGGGCGGGTCTGCTAGTCAGGTATAACCTTAGTGACGTAAGCAATTGTAAGAAACGAACTTAGAATTTTTCCTACGGAAAATAACAATATTTTGGAAGGAAACATAATATGTGGGTTCTAAATATGTTTTAAAAATAGAATAGAGTCCATCGTGGTAAGTTTTCCTTAAATAAAAATTTCCTTCATATTTTGAAGATATTTCGGTACATAGTAAAGTAAATGATCAAGATAAGTTGGGACGTCGGGTGTGGTCGACCGATTTATCCTCCTTATAAGCGCTCCTTCGCTCCACAGCGTTTTTTTTTTTTTTTTTATACAGCAGGGGGAAAATCCTCATGGACACCCGTAGGTAGAGCCGGACTCTTACCGGCTAAAAAACCCCTGCTGTCTTCTTGTTGACCGTGTACCCGCCTTGCAGCCTACAACACAGCATTCTTGTCTTTTACTCTTTTCCTCTCCTTTCCTATCACTAGCTGATGCCCGCGACTTTGTCCGCCTGGAATTAGGTTTTTTAGGTAAAAATTCCATGGGAACTCTTTGATTTTCCGGGATAAAAAGTATGTAAAAGCCTATGTCACTCTCCAGGTCTTTATCTATACCCATGCAAAAAATCATCTCAATCCGTTGCACCGTTGCGACGTAATTGAAGGACAAACCAGCAAACAAACACACTTCCGCATTTATAATAAGGGTACTGATTTATCAGGCAAGCAACCAAAAGCGGTGATAATCCTGTGGTTTAGACGTCGAATAGGAATTCGGGAGGTCGGGGGTTCGATCCCGGGCACGCATCTCTAATTTTTCGTTTTAAGCAATTCAATATCACTTGCTTTGACGGTGAAGGAAGACATCGTGAGGAAACCTGCATGCCTGTGAGCTCTCCATAATGTTTTCAAAGGTGTGTGAATTCTGCCAATCCGCTCTTCGTTGGTGTGGTGGACTATGGCCAAACCCTTCTCATTCTGAAAGGAGACTTGTGCTCAGTAGTAGGCCGGTGATCGTGATGTTTTTTTTAAATTTATATTGACTTTGACTTTGACTTTTTAATTTATATACTAGCGCTTGGCTGCAATCAGGCCTGGTGGCAAGTGTTTTTTTTTTTTTTGTAAAGAATATTAGCCATGTTAAATGACTAATATTCCCTTTTCCTCTCCAACTAAGCCTAAAGCTTGTGCTAGGAGTAGGTATGACAATAGTGCAACGGGCGGGGTTTGAACCGTCGACCTTTCGGTTTTCAGTCCACTACTCTACCCGTTGAGCTATTGAGGCTTAATTGATGATGCGGCCTAAGATGGAGCGCGCTTGCCTAGAAGATGCCTATTCACTCTTGACTTGAAGTTACGCATATTATATCTGGAGGGGAAAACTGATGCTGGAAGGGCATTCCAAATCCTAGCGGTTCGAATTAGAAGTAAAAAACTCTTTATTGTACACCAAAACCAAAACAATAGAAATAATATAACAAAGATGTTTGCATGTACAATAGGCGGCCTTATCGCTAAAATAGCGATCTCTTCCAGGCAACCTTAGGGTAGAGGATATTATAAAAATTAAAGAAAATTTGAGTGATGGTGACTTCCTTTTCTTTGAATTTTCCTCTATATTTCGCTACATAGTAAAAATGATCAAGATAAGTTCGCGTCGGGTGTGGTCGACCGATTTATCACACGGTCCTTCGCTCCACAGCGTTAGATCACTGTTTATTTGTATCATTTATCAGGATGAAGCACTGAGGCGCTATCTTGTACTTTTTTTTTTTTAAAGAATATAAGCCATGTTAAATGACTAATATTCCCCTTTCCTCTCCAACTAAGCGTCAGGCTTGTGCTAGGAGTAGGTACGACAATGTCAAAGTCAAAGTCAAAGTCAAATGATTTATTCAAAATAGGTAATAAATTACTCTTATTGATTGTCTGGTATAGTGTTAGATTTGTAAGATAATATAGTGGTGATAATTATAACGCAAACTTAAAACTAAAGCTACGAGGGTTCCAAACGCGCCCAGGTCTGAGAAGAGCCCACAACAAACTCAGCCGGGTATTCTTTTTATTATCACCACTTTACAAATTTATTGAAACTTATTAGAACTATCACAAAGTCGTTAAGCAACTCATTCCCAAGCTTGCTTATCATTTAAATAATCCTTTACATTGTAATAGGATTTTTCAATTAGTTTACGTTTTATGAAAACTTTGAACTTGTTGAGAGACATCTCCAATATGTCTTCTGGAAGCTTATTATAGAAACGTATGGAATTACGAGCAAATGAATTGCTAACTTTACTGAGCCTAGAGGCGGGAATTACAAGTTTATTTTTATTTCTAGTATTTATATTATGACAGTCACTTTTTTTTTTAAATTTATTTATGTTTTTATGTACGTACAGTACATATACAATAGTGCAACGGGCGGGGTTTGAACCGTCGGCCATTCGGTTTTCAGTCCACTCCTTTACCCGTTGAGCTATTGAGGCTCTACGTGCCTAGTTCCTTACGCTAAATGATGAACCTATAAATAGAACTTAGAAAGAGGAAAGTAAATAAATGGCTGTATAATTAAAACGTAGGAGAACTAAAGTAACCGACAAAGCTCAACGAGTTGCGAAGCTGAAGTGACAATGAGCAGGGCATATAGTTCGTACAACCGATAGACGTTGGGGTCCCAAGGTGCTGGAATGGCGACCTCGCACCGGAAGACGCAGCGTTGGAAGACCCCCCACTAGGTGGACGGACGACATCAGACGAGTCGCAGGGAGCCGCTGGATTCAGGCGGCGCAAGACCGTGGCGTGTGGAAGTCCCTACAAGAGACCTACGTCCAGCAGTGGACGTTTATTGGTTGATGATGATGATGATGGTGATTAAAAACTTATTTAATTAAAAATATTTCTATTCTATTCTAGTAGACATTTGCGGACTATTGAATGACTATTAGATAGCCTTTAAGGATTGGCCTTTGTATTATTAAGGTTTTTGTAAAAATCACTTCAATCACAATTGGGTATTTAACTTCAATTTTTTATTACTTTATTATAAACTAGAATAAAAATAATGACGTAAACCGAAAAAAACTAATTAAATCGATCAAATAACAAAAAAGTTATAAGCATTTAAATATTTCAGATTAGACAGAGATAGCGATACAGCAGTTTGACGTCACACCTACTAATGCCATAGTAGCTTCGTGCGGTTTCATACAAATTTTCGTTTTGCGAGAAAGGGATAGAAGACCCTCCCACTCCAAAATTAAAATGCCTGTAACTTTGTAAATCTCTGTTGGATTTTAATATTTTTTTCAGTGTACGTCATTATTTTTATCCTAGTTTATAATAAAGTAATAATATTTATCAAATTCAAAAGTAGGCAAATACCCAATTTGGTATGAAATGGGGCTCTTGAATAGTCTCGGTACATTTACTATGTCTAACCGACTAGACTGACACTGAGATAATTTTTCACATCGATTTTTTTACTTTTTATTTCACGTTACCAAATTTTTACTCAGTGGGCATGCAATCATCTGCGCTACAAAGAAGCCCGGTAAAAATCTAATTCAGCAAAAATCTTGCGGTTAAATCTTGTGTAAAAAGTTCGGCACACCGCATCGCACCCCAACCATTTACCATCCCTCAATGTTTGCCGCTCAGCCTAAGCCCAGCGCTAGTTGCACCATTGTCGGCTCCCCCTGCGGCTTACAAATTGATGCCTACCCCATACCCCGCCTATAGGTATTGCCTACCTACAAGTAAAACGTTCAACGTTCTAATTAACTTTCCTAAACAAAACAAATAGTAACTTCCGCAAAACAGGTGCGAAGTTTAATGTGATTTTTAGGAATCCGTATTTCAAAAGGAAAAAGGAACCCTTATAGGATCACTTCGCTGTCTTCTGTCTATCTGTCTGTCCGTCTGTCTGTCTGTCTGAAAACCTATAGGGTACTTTCCGTTGACCTAGAATCATGAAATTTGGCAGGCAGGTAGGTCTTGTAGCACAAGTAAAGGAAAAAATCCGAAAACTGAATTTGTGTTACATCACAAAGAAAATTAAAATACGTTTATGAACAAATAATTAGTGTTTTCAATTTTCAAAGTAAGGTATCTATACCAAGTGGGGTATCATATGAAAGGGCTTTACCTGTACATTCTAAAACGATTTTTACTTATTTTTATGAACAACAGTTTTTGATTTATCGTGCAAAATGTCGTTTTTTAGAAATTTAAAATACTAATAATTAGTAGTTCATGAACATATTTAAATTTTTTTTGTGATGTAACCACAAATTCACGGTTTTCGAAGTGATCCTATAAGGGTTCCTTTAAAATTTCCTTTTGAGGCACGGAACCTTAAAAACCAACGTAATCTTTAAAAAAACCGGCCAAGTGCGAGCCAGGCTCGCGCAATGAGGGTTCCGTACTACAGTCGTATTTTTTCGACATTTTGCACGATAATTCAAAAACTATGATGCATAAAAATAAATCAAAATCTGTTTTAGAATGTACAGGTGAAGACCTTTCATATGATACCCCACTTGATATAGTCACTCACTTCGAAAGTTGAAAATACTAATTATTAGTTCATGACCACAATTTAATTTTTTTTTGTGTGATCTAACCCTAAATTCAAGGTTTTCAGATTTTTCCCCAAATGTCAGCTATAAGATCTACCTACCTGCCAAATTTCATGATTCTAGGTCAACGGGAAGTACCCTGTAGGTTTCTTGACAGACAGACGGACAGACAGACAGACAGACAACAAAGTGATCCTATAAGGGTTCAGTTTTTCCTTTTGAGGTACGGAAACCTAAAAACTTAAATCTACGCGGATACAGTAGCTGGAATAAGCTTGTTATGAATAGAAGGAGAAGCATTGTAACTTGTAAGTGGCATTCAGTGCGGATAATTAACCATATTGTAGCGCCACGTGACCGCATCGATCGCTCCCATTCAGTTGAAGCGTCCGCCAGCCCGGCCAAAGTTGCCGTCCATGTATAACGATATATTTGTTATGAGTATAATAATGCTTGTCTATAGAGACGCGCCATTTCAAATATAGCATGTGTAAAGCAATAAGTATAAAAATAAAATTAGGTTGCTAAAAGGATTTTCAATTTTTAATAGTCCTAAAAATATTACATAAAAAAGAAAACAAAATGTCATCTTAAATGTTCATCAACACTATAAAAAATATTTTTAATTAAAAATTGGAATAACTTTTTTAAGGCTTTTTATTTTATTTATATTTACAAGTTCTCTTATTTTCAAAGGTAGTTTGTTTACAATTTTGACTGCCATAACGTTAAAAATGAGCGCGGCTTTATGTGATGGGAATCTTAACTTATGTTTTTGTCTTTTGTTATCAAATTCTGTAAACATATTTGTTGTCTGTCTGTCTGTCTGTCTGTCGGACTGTCAAGAAACCTACAGGGTACTTCCTGTTGACCTAGAATTATGAAATTTGGCATGTAGGTGGGTCTAATAGCTGGCATTAGGAGAAAAATCTGAAAACCGTGAATTTGTGGTTACATCACACAAAATAAATTAAATTGTGGTCATAAACTAATAATTAGTATTTTCAAATTTTTAAGTAAGATAACTATATCAAGAAAGGTTGCCTGGTAGAGATTGCTGTGAGTAATAAGGCCGCCTTTGCATACAATTATTATTTTTTAGTTTTAGTTTTTTTGTAATAATTATGTAATTTTTTTTGTGTGCAATAAAGTATTTCTATCTATCTATCTATCAAGTGGAGTATCATATAAAAGGTCTTCACCTGTGCATTCTAAAACAGATTTTTATTTATTTTTTATGCATCATAGTTTTTGATTTATCGTGCAAAATGCCGATAGAATACGATTGTAGTACAGAACCCTCAGTGCGCGAGTCTGACTCGCACTTGGCCTGTTTTTTATTATTATGCTTATGAAGTTAACTTGGTTATCTCTAAATGACGTACATGTATATCAAGCAGGCATCTAGTTTTATGCCGAGCAGGAGGCTGAGGCGGCGGTATCGATTTCCAAATTAGCATTCACGCGATGTGCCGGCGTTACGCGCGATGATAGCCCGGGGAGGCTATAAGTGATTACCCGGCTTCGTCTACGTGTAGGTTTACTGGGGTACTGTGTATGTGAAATGTATACTAATAGGGATAATAACTACTAGTCAAATCAGCGACTTTTTATCAAGCAAGGGAGCTTGTACAAAATACAAAGATATGAACGTTTGAAGTAATTGATAAAGTAAAGTAAAGTAAAATATGCTCTAGAACCTATTGGTTTGGCACGTAGCGATGGCAAGAGACCTGATGGTATGACGCTCGTACCGTGGAAGATGGGCAGGTCGCTTGTTTGGGATGCAACTTGTGTAGACACTTTAGCTGCATCCCACATTCAGGCGACCTCCTCTATGGCGGGTGCAGCGGCCATCAGCGCCGAACAGGCCAGAGGCGCAAATATGAAAACCTCGATGGGAGCTTCGTATTCGTGCCTTTTGGTGTGGAGACCTTGGGGCCGTGGGGCCCGGGGGCTCGAGCTCTTTTTGAAGAAATTGCGAAAAGAGTTATCGAGTCAACCGGGGACCCGAGAGCTGGCA
Source organism: Maniola hyperantus (assembly GCF_902806685.2). NCBI lineage: Eukaryota > Metazoa > Arthropoda > Insecta > Lepidoptera > Nymphalidae > Maniola > Maniola hyperantus. The sequence goes on along the minus strand of NC_048554.1, from coordinate 900,442 downwards.
GCTACCTTGGCCAAAGAATTAGTTTGGCCATCCAAAGGGGTAATGCTACCAGCATCTTGGGTACAATGCCTCGCTGCGGTGGTCTCGACGAGGTTTTAGATTTAATTTAATTTATTTTAGTTTTAATTTAATGTTTTTTTTAGATTTAAGTTTATTAATAGTTTATTTGTTAACCATAAATATGCTTTATTGTACACTAAAACAAAAACAATAGACATATAACAAAGATAGCATGTACAATAGGCGGCCTTATCGCTAAAATAGCGATCTCTTCCAGGCAACCTTAGGGTAGAGGATATTAGAATATATTGATGTAATTGATGTTTAAATTGATAATTTAAAATTGTTGGCAAACTTAAAACTAACAGCGCACGTGGATCTTATGAATTTGGGAAGACATTAAAATAGGGGTATGGAATTCGTGTCCACGCGCACCAAGTCACAGGCATAAGCTAGTCTTGCAATAAAAATCAGTATCCTCATTATAAATGCGAAAGTGTGTTTGTTTGTTGGTTTGTCCTTCTATCACGTCGCAACGGTGCAACGGATTGACGAGATTTTTTGCATGGATATAGATAAGGACCTGGAGAGTGACATAGGCATACTTTTTATCCCGGAAAATCAAAGAGTTCCCACGGGATTTTTAAAAATCTAATTCCACGCGGACGAAGTCGCGGGCATCAGCTATTAAAAAATAAAACGAAAGGAAAGCTCGCAATAAACTCTTACCCAAAAATTGAGTGTAACTTGAGCTGAACGTTTGTTATGCCTACAGCCAGCTACATCGAACTGTGTTTGGTAACTAAACACCTCCACTCTCCAGTACCCGTAGTACAAGATTTTACGTCTCACCAAACCAAACCAAATTCGAGAGTCGAAATACTTCCGCGTTACAGTAAAATGGACCTAAACAGCCTTGAATTGAAGTCAAATATTCAATGCCACTGATTTTAATTTCACAATGTTTCCGCTTGGAGCGCTGGCTGTAGAAGTGTAGACAAACTTGAGCTTTAAAACAAGGCATTTAAGATCCAGTTTACTGTAACGCGGAAGTATTTCAGTATAACATTACAACATATACTTTATATAAGTATTTCAGTATAACATTTTAGTATAACATTAGGTATAGTAGGTATTTTAGGTATATTAGGTATAGTAGTAGTACTACATTATATAAGTATTTCAGTATAACATTTTAGTATAACATTAGGTATAGTATTAGGTGAGGTATAATATTATGTTAGTTTTTAGGAAACTTGTAACTGCCTTTCTGCAACACAGGTTTTTTCCTAGTGCTGAGGGTAGGAAACTCGTTCTCTTACCTATAATTTTAGTATAATATTAGATATAATATATTAAGTCCTTAGTTTTTAAAAAAACTTGTAACTGCCTTCTGCAATACAGGGTTTTCCTAGTGCAGAGGGTAGGAAACTTGTTTCTTGTGCCTAAATTCTAAATTCAAAATAAATTATTCTTATTCTTATTCTTATTTCGACTCTCGAATTTGGTTTGGTTTGGTGAGACGTAAAATCTTGTACTACGGGTACTGAGGGTCACAATTTCAGCCATTTAGACAACAAAGAGCTGACAAAGATTAAGTTTACCTCCTTCCCTCCTGTCTCCTCCTTTTTATTACCCCATGGACTTGGAATAGCTAGACGCCGCATGTTCATTAAATAGTATGAAAACCAACCGTACCAACTTTCTCTTACCTACGATGACGTCACGCGAGTTATTTTAATGTTCCGTATCACCAGAGATATATTATAGGATCGCTTCGTTGTTTGTTTTTCTGGCTATTGTCTGTCAAGGGGATCAAAACCCTCGGCAATGGAGAGCGCTTGCCTAGAAGATGCCTATTCAAGGGAAAAGATACCTTTATTAAAATTGAAGGGGAAAACTAATGCCGAAAGGTTCAAATTAGAAACGAGGAGGCAAATCGCTTCGTACCTACGTATCCGTGAAATTTGGTATAATAATACCTACAGTAATAGTTCTTTTACATTCATCATCATCATCATCATCATCATCAACCAATAGAGGTCCACTGCTGGACATAGGTCTCTTGTAGGGTCTCTTGTACTTCTACACGCCACGGGCTTGCGCCGCCTGGATCCAGCGGCTCCCTGCGACTCGTCTGATGTCGTCTGTCCACCTAGTGGGAGGTCTTCCAACGCTGCGTCTTCCGGTGCGAGGTCGCCATTGCAGCACCTTAGGACCCGAACGTCTATCGGTTGTACGAACTATGTGCCCTGCCCTTTTACATTACATAAGTATATTTTCCAACAATTTGTACCAAAAAGTCAGTCAAATAGCAACGAAAATGGTACTCTCTTGTTCAAACACACAAATCCTAATCGTGATTGGATCCAATAATTCATCGACGACATTTATTCCAGTGACGATTCAAATCCCGGGAAATAAAATATTATTTTTCGTTGAACGGTGAAACATTTTCGTCTACTAAGGTGGAATTGTTGTTCACCAATCGCGATCGAGTACGATTATAGCTTGTTTTTGTAACAGTTTATTTATTGAGTTTCTTGCTTTGGTAAGAGTTGGTTGGAAGAAAGGAGGACGACTCTTTTTCGTCAATAAAAGCATCCGAACCGATCCAATAAATCTATTAGGAACCTACTTATCATAACAGTGCTCGACGATTCAGACTCAGTTTTTAAGCCAAAAGGCTGAGGTCTATAGAGCGTAGGTACTTTGACTTTGCTACAGAATTTAAATGAAACTTACTATCTCTATGAATGAAACAGATTTATTAGCCGCACTCAAGAGTCGCTTAATCGTTACTTAAGGCATTCCTTATCCATACTAATTCATGCCTAAGTAACGATTAAGCGACTCTGAGTGCGGCCGTAAGTCAAGAAACATAAGTAAACTCTGAGCTAAGTCAAAGCTAATCTATCATGTAATATTGAAAAGATAACTTAAAAATATAAAATGTACTAGAAGTATACTATGAAATACGTAAAAACCAGTACAAATTTTCATTTAGAAAACCTCGAAAAACCATGTTCAACTCCATGTTCAATAGAAACACTATTCCGATAGCGATTGTCGATTCACAATTACTCGCAAAAACAGAAATGGGATTTTGAAATTTAGCTGAGTCAACATTGTTCCGACGAAATGAAAGACGAAACAGGTCATGACCGACTATCTAATATTGTAAAATATAACACAAAAGTCTGAAAAATTTACTAGAAACATACTATGAAATCTAACGTAAAAACCAGCACAAATTTTCATTTGGAAAATGTCGACAAACCCAAACTCACGAATACCAACTCCGATAGCGATTGTCGGTTCACAATTACTCGCGAAAAAAGAAATGGGATTTTGGAATTTACCTGAACCAGCGTTGTTTCGGCGAAATAAAAGACGAAACAGGTCATGACCGACTATCTAATATTGTAAAATATAACACAAAAGTCTGAAAAATTTACTAGAAACATACTATGAAACCTAACGTAAAAACCAGCACAAATTTTAACATGGAAAACATCGAAAAAGCCTAACTCACGAATACCATCTCCGATAGCGATTGTCGGTTCACAGCTACAGGCAAAAATGAAAATGGGATTTTTTGGAATTTAGCTGAGTCAACGTCGTGCCGTTTATTTATGGCTCAGCCGCTTTTGCCCGCGGGTTTTCGGTTAAAAGGACTTTGAAAGCCTCATGTGATCGTCCTGGCTAACAATGTGTGTGGATTTTTTATGAATTCTCGGACCATTTTTTATATGACTTACGTACACGTGCATGTGAATATGAATACGAAATTTACTTTGCGTCGGAAGGCAATTGTATTGAATATTAATTCTATATTTTTTTACTCGATTACGGCGAATGAAAGGAAGAGAGCAAAGTTTAATAATACTCTAAAGCTTGTATTATTATTTCTAAAGATATAAAAGGATAAGGTAACTGACTGACTGACTGATCTATCAACGCACAACACTGTTTTTATGTCATCCTCATTTTAATATTTTAAACTATCTGATGCCCGCGACTTCGTCCACGCGGATTTATGTTTTAACAATCCCGTGGGAACTCATTGAATAAGGTCTCCAAGTCATCCATACTTCCATACTAATGTTATAAATGCGAAAGTGTGTCTGTCTGTCTGTCTGTCTGCTGGCCTTTCACGGCCCATCTGTTCAATCTATTTTGACGAAATTTGGTACAGATATAGCTTGCATCCCGGGGAAGGACGTAGGCTACTTTTTATCCCGGAAAATCAAAAAGTTCTCATGGGATTTTTAAAAATCTAAATCCACGTTGACGAAGTCGCGGCCATCATCTAGTTAACTATATTCCTGAAAAAAATTCACCTCGCTCCATTGCTCCGTTGCGGCATGATTGTAGGACAAACCAACAAAATAACACACTTTCGCATATATCACACGGGTATGCGAAAGTGTGTTCATTTGTCTCCATAGTGAGGTATAGTCTATCTTCTCTATAATATAAAAATGAATCACTAAATGTGTTGCTGATCGCAAATCTCGAGAACCGCTGAACCGATTTCGCTAATTCTTTTTTATAATATTCCTTGAAGTACGAGGATGGTTCTTACGGAGAGAAAAATAAAAAAAAATTGAATCGACTGTTAGGCGGTACGAAGTTCGCCGTGGCAGCTAGTTATAATTAAAATGTAGTCGGTAACTTTAGAACCAGGTAACCCAGCAAGTTGAAGTTGTATTTATGTACATTTAGTATTCATTTCCCAGGGAAGATACTCTAGATTTTAGAATACACTACTACAGCTGTTCTACTTACAAGTTACAACTACCTACTGAAGACAATTTACAAGACAATATTATACCAACTGGTTGTACACATTTTATTTTCTTTTTGGTACATTAATAGAAAATTTATAAAATAAGAATTAATTTCCAGCAATATAACTACTCTATAACTACCTACTCAGGTATTTCAAATTAAAGTTTCTTTGAAAAATAACTTAATAGAAGTAATAAATCCAAATACAGCATATATTATGGGAAAACTCCAAAAGTTACCTATATTTTACTTGTGCAAGGCCCCACACCATTGATATTAGATATATCTGTGCTCCACACTATATGTACACATAAAACAGCAATACTATTTCTGTAATCGGTATAAATTATAATAACGGCTCAACCTTTAAGAACGCGTCACACGCGCCTTCTAAATGTTCCCAAATCTAACTCAAATTATGCGCGAAATTCTATAATTCCACGCTTGGTACGTACTTATAACAATCAGTTCGCTGAGTTTGACTTATTTTACCTATCAAACAATAAATTTAAAAAGGAATTAAGAAACTATCATCGTAAAACAAAAAAAAAAGTAGCTAACATCTAAATATGCATGCAATCATACACTCCCATTTACACACACACACACATGCACACACGCTCACACATACTCATAAGCACACACTCACACACGCATACACACACACATACAATCATACACACACTGTTGTAATTTTATTTTATTATTGTATATACCTACATTTATTCTAACTCTATTCTGTTAAAATAGTTTAATTATAATTTTAAGTAATCTCTTTTGGCCTTCTGTTATACCTAGATTTAAATTTAAATAATAATTATGTATTTACGCTGTTGATTACTTTCAAATAAACAAAAAAAAAAAAAAAAAAAAAAAAAAAAAAAAAAAAAAAAAAAAAAAAAAAAAAAAAAAAAAAAAAAAAAAAAAAAAAAAAAAAAAAAAAAACAGAAACACTAAAGTATAATGCTACTTTTAAATGATAAAGCTTTTGAATGAGTTGCTTAACAGATTTGTGATAGTTCTAATAAGTTTAAGTGATTTTGTAAAGTGGTGATAGTAAAATCTTATAAATCTAACAAGACAAAATAATAATATATAAATCATTTAACTTTGACTTTGACTCTATTTTAATACTTAAACTAAAACTACAACAAACATGTAACGGTTTGAATTGAAATTAAAATCTTTCCTATTTTGCTGCGCGAAATAACACGTAATTGAGGCGACATTGGCTTGCCCGCCAGTTCCACTTATTCGAGAAACACTCGTGTAGACACTTCGCCGCAAATCGTTTCACTTTGCAGAAATATAAACACTTTGACAAACACTCATTTTCAATCATAATCGTTTATGATCCAAATAGCTTTAAATCCTCGCGACTTTGTTGAAATATCACAAAACTCTTTCTTAATGGGGTTCTACGTGCTACATGCCAAATCTCAAATTGCTAGAATCAGTCATCATCATCATCATCATCAACCAATAGACGTGCACTGCTGGACATAGGTCTCTTGTAGGGGCTAGAATCAGTAAGTCAAAGTCAAATGATTTATTCAAAATAGGTAATAAATTACTCTTATTGATTGTCTGGTATAGTGTTAGATTTGTAAGATATAGTGGTGATAATTATAACGCAAACTTAAAACTAAAGCTACGAGGGTTCCAAACGCGCGCCAAAGGTCTGTGAAGAGCCCACAACAAACTCAGCGGGGTATTCTTTTTATTATCACCACTTTACAAAATTATTGAAACTTATTAGAACTATCACAAAGTCTATTAAGCAACTCATTCCCAAGCTTGCTTATCATTTAAATAATCCTTTACATTGTAATAGGATTTTTCAATTAGTTTACGTTTTATGAAAACTTTGAACTTGTTGAGAGACATCTCCAATATGTCTTCTGGAAGCTTATTATAGAAACGTATGGAATTACGAGCAAATGAATTGCTAACTTTAGTAGTTTGAGTTATTGTACTTAACATTTCAATCAGTCAGTTTGTCTTATAAACTAAAAGCTACAATAGTCACAGCAAGTCTAATCCAAATTGAATTTGCTCGACGAAATGTCACGTAATTGAGACGACATTCGCTCGGTGGCCAATTCCACTGATTAGAGAAACACTCGTGTAGACACTTCGCCGCAAATAGTTTCACTTTGCAAAAATAGAAACACTTTTACATTCACTCATTTTCAATCTTAATCGTTTTTTTATTGAACTAGCTTTTAGCCGCGACTTTCTTAAAATGTCTTGAATTTCTTTAGCATTATTTTATAATTTTTATTGTGTTTTACCTACACTTCAAGGAAATTTCTAAATAAATTTAAATACATATCCATAGATATAGATCGCGCCCAGGAGACGCGGGTTCGATTCCGGTCGGTTCGCAATTTTTGATTTGTATTTTTTTTTTTAGCATTTATTAGTAAGGACACCCGTAGCTTGTTATACTGTAAACTAAGAACAATAGATAATCTGTCACTTAGGTAATTTTGCTTTGAGTGATGTGATGGTCAAACTAACCGTAACGTGTATTTCATCGGCTTTCATGCGACTGGCCCCCAGTCAGTTTATATTACTTTACTCTATGCCCCCAGTTCAATGAGCAGACGCCGCCGGATAGACGGACGGCGCGCGATGGCCCGGTTAGTCTGAAAACTAATAAACTGCACAACAGCTGCGCAGACTAGCTATTATTAAAGACTTTAAACGAAATCGTTTACTCTTAGATAGATTTACTTTTAGTTTGTTGAGACTATATTTTGATGCTCACGGTAGGTATATTAGGTTTTACTCGCAACTGTGTAGAGATAGCTAGAAAAAATTGTTTCTGAAATTAATTTTTTTTTTTTTTTATTAAGAATATTAGCCATATTAAATGACTAATATAATTTAATTAAATATTTATTTTAGAGAGTACCTATGTACCTAAGTAATTTATCGAATTAGTAGTAAATGTGGTATTTTAGTCTAAGGTCTATTTAACTTTTTTTAGGGTTCCGTACCTCAAAAGGAAAAACGGAACCCTTATAGGATCACTTTGTTGTCTGTCTGTCTGTCCGTCTGTCTGTCAAGAAACCTACAGGGTACTTCCCGTTGACCTAGAATCATGAAATTTGGCAGGTAGGTGGGTCTTATAGCTGGTATTAGGAGAAATATCTGAAAACCGTGAATTTGTGATTACATCACACAAAAAAAAAATTGTGGTCATAAACTAATAATAGTATTTTCAATTTTAGAAGTAAGATAACTATATCAAGTGGGGTAACATATGAAAGGACTTCACCTGTGCATTCTAAAACAGGTTTTTATTTATTTTTATGCATCATAGTTTTTGAGTTATACTGCAAAATGTCGAAAAAATACAACTGGAGTACGGAACCCTCGTTTTGCGAGCCTGACTCGCACTTGGCCGGTTTTTAACCATATAAATCCCTAAAGAAACTAACAAAGTAATACTAATCAACTAATTAGTCCTTATATTTCCTTGGCAGGCATTAAACCAAATTAAATCATAATAAACAGGTTTAAAAAGTGCAAGTCCTACTTAATATTATAAATGTGAAAGTGTGGATGTTTGTTACTCAATCACGCAAAAACGGCTGAACGGATTTGGATGAAATTTGGAATGGAGATATATTATACCCTTTATTAACACATAGGCTACTTTTTATCCCGGAAAATGAAAGAGTTCCCGCGGGATTTTGTAAACGTAAATCCACATGGATGAAATCGCGGGCATCAGCTATTAAATAAATAAAAATTTCATCCCACACAAGAACCACGTGAGTAATGATTTACAATTAAGTAAATATTGCGAATTTGTTTCATCCAATTGTGAATCCTATTCCGAATATGTAAAGTTTATAATCAAATAACAGCACATCTCCATGTTTTCTCACTCAAAATCCAGCGAATAACCCTTGACACCGATGCGATGCACTCCAAGCGATGAGCTATCTGGCAAAGCTGCAATATTCTATTTATTTTTCTCTTCTCTTTGAAAAATACGCTATTTAAATTGAAAATGAATGAAAGTATTTTCGCATCTGGAATTTATAGAGATTGATATGATTGCAAACCCGCCAAGTGGCTACTTCATCGTCATCCTGAAACACTTGACAGACGAACCAACTTCGTTGGCACTACCCACTACCCAACTTCGTTCAATTATGTTGTATAATTTTAATTTAATTTTAAATTGAAAAAAAAAAAACACAAGTCAGCCTGCATTATACCGGCTGGGATATTTCAATATTTCGTATTTTATGGATATGCGCACTTTTTGTAAAATATAAAATTGATTCCTTCAAATGCCGTTGTCATCTCTACGATAGGTATTTTCTTTTGAATAATATTATATGGAATTTATTTTTATTAATTTTAACCTATTCGGAATAAAATAATTAACCTTTTATGGGGGGACAAAAATAGGAGTGACCTCATTTAAATGTAGAGATTACTCTAGCTACATAAACTTAGGGCCCAGGAATAAATATTCTTGCCGGGATGACATTTTAATGCACAAGAAGACTTTAATTTGAGACCATCTTTAGTTTCACAAAGCAGTAAAATATAAGCCTACGTCATACGTGAATACCTCATCATATTTTAATCCTTCATTTCAAAATCAGCGGATGTGGCTCTGAGCGCTCGACCTTTCGTTATATGAACCTTACAAAATCTATGAATCGTGTGAATGCATGAATAAAATAAATGATGCCTATACACAAACGTTAAGTTGCATGTAATTATTTACGTAGAGAATATACTGTATGAAACGTTTCAAAGGACTGTATGAAACTAACCGGCTCGTTGGAAAGCCTGGAGCACCGCAGAGACGTTAGCTCCCTATGCGTGTTCTATCGCCTGTATAATGGGGAGTGCTCTGAGGAGCTTTTTGACCTCATTCCACCCTCTTTTTTCTACAACCGCACCGCGCGCCACCCTCCACCAAGGAATTTCACCCTCACCATCTGGGTGTCTGGTGCACTTCGACCGTCCGCTGCGCCAGATCCTTCTTTCGACGCACGTGCAAACTGTGGAACCAACTCCCATCGGCGGTGTTCCCACTAGATTATAACATGGGGTTATTCAAGGTGCGGACCAACAAATTCCTAAAAGGCCGGCAACACATCGGCGGCTCCTCTGGTGCTGCAAATGTTCATGGGCGGCGGTAATCACTTAACATCAGGTGACCCGCCTGCTCGTTTGCTCGCTATATCTATTAAAAAGGAAATAATTTCGGTATATTAGCGTTTAAACTACCGTGAGTGATTTCCATTCTAAATAATATCTGTCCCGGCTTTACTCACGTGCCGCGGTTTGAGTCAAAACCGCGGCACGTGCGCGAACGGACTCCCTTGAAAAAGGACCCCGTATGGGTTCGAAACTAGTCGGGCTAACGTCGACTACACACGTGAGTAAAGCCGAGACAGATATTATTTAGAATTTCGGTATATTTTATAAAATAAAAAGAAACAGTATGTACTTAGGTAAGTAAGTTTAAAGTTTTCATGTTTGATGTTTTAAATGTTTCATAAAAACTAATAGGAAATGTTTGTTTTGTTCTAAATATTTGTACCATTTTTTATACAAAGCGTATCCTAGATCTGTATACAAATGGTAGAAATCCCCAACCGTCCCAAGTTCCATAGACAATGAATATAAAGGATATCATTGTTCGAACTTACGTAACGACCGAAGAAAAATCGCCCCAGTTCACGGAAAGTTGTTATTACCATTGTATTTGTAAGGACAAGACATTCGTTTCAATTTCCACGGTGGCGAAGGATGAGAAAAATTTCCAGAAAAGGTCCCTTAGAAATATAATATCATTGCAGTGATAAATTCATTGGATTTTGTACGAAAGGAGAATGGGCGGTTTCGTCCCCAGTGGTGTATCAAGTTGTGATATATGTCATTTCAAAGGTCATGATAATAGCTTCATTTTATTGTATGACACCAACAATGTGTTGCGTGCAGGGAAAGAATTAGGAAGCATTTAATTTCATTAATCCAATGAAAGTCTGAATAAAATAAAAATATGTTTTATTCATTTAAACTCTTACAAGTACTTTTGAATCGTCATATGCATCTACCACTGGCTCGGAATGCCTTTACCACCGAGAAGAATCAGCAAGAAACTCGGCGGTTGCTCTTTTAAAGATTTGATATACAATATTATGCCATAATTATCGATATAAAAATTAATTGCAGTCCCGCTAAAACAGTGTTATACGTTTTTACATTTATTGCGTTTTTTCAACCAATATTTTTTCATATTTTTATTCATATTTTTATTTTATTCAGACTTTCATTGGATTAATGAAATTAAATGCTTCCTAATTCTTTCCCTGCACGCAACACATTGTTGGTGTCATACAATAAAATGAAGCTATTATCATGACCTTTAAAATGACATATATCACAACTTGATACACTCTGGGGACGCAACTCATACAAAAGTGCCCATTCTCCTTTTCAGATCATATTGTTTTAATATAAGCAGACAGACAACCTTGAAATTATAATTATAGTAATTATATTTTTTGTGTTTGAAGCTCGAAAAATAGTAATTTGAACCTCTCTGTCGGTGACACCTATAACGAAAAGATGTTTGTTTAGTGGGCTATGCCCTGTTATGAGTCCCGACACCTTCCTGAGTTTATCATAATCATCATAATATGTTGTTGTTTTTTGCGAAGCTTTTATCGATATTTCGTTTATATACAGTAAAGTACACGTTTTATTCCAATTCACAAACTCGTTTACCACGTCAACTTTTCAGCAAATGCAATTCTCTCGACTGTTTATTGTGCATGCAAATCGCTGAGACACTATACGGACTTATGCTAATGCCATGCAACGACCGAGCGCCGAGCAGAGAAACCTCCAAACTGCTACTGAAGGCTATAAACTGTACATATGACTTCAATAAACCCTTCATATACTGTCTGATGCAACTGTTTGCATTAATCTCCAATATACATATTCCTCGCTTGATATTGTAATTAATGAAGTAATCTGATATCGGATATATCGGAGCTAGAATATGGAATTCCCTTCCGGCTTAATCTCTGGAACTACTAAACTGATTTATAAAATTCTTTCACCAATAGAAAGCTACATTCTTCCTGACTCCTGAGTTAAGCCGGGGCGGGTCGCTAGTATACCATAAAAACGTAACGTCCATTGCTACGTGATCGTAGACATACTACGTCTATGAGATACGTGGTTATCTACGTGATTACATACGCTACGAGCGTAGCGCACTACGAGCGTAGCTGCGCTACGGGTGTAGCCATGCTACGATTTTTATATTGAACTCGTATCTCGTATATCATTGGCTACATTGGACTATTATTAACTATAACTATTAGCTTACTCGTATTAGTTTACTAAGCATTTAACTACATAGTTAACCATACAATCAAAGCATTAATGCTATCAAAGCTATTCCAGTAGACGTTAACGTGATTATTAATTTTATCACCTTAAGTACATACTCTACTACTCATCTATTTATAGCTAGATCACCAGATTATTACTGGATCATGCTCGCGACTTCATCGCGTGGATTTAGGTTTCCAAAAAATCCGTGCTAATTCTTTGATTTGAAAGAAAGAAAGAAAGAAAAGACGTTTATTTATGCAATTGTGCCACACATTACAACTTAAAGCTAAGAGCTGGTTATTCCGGCGCTTCTTCCACCTGAGAACAAGCAAAAGAAGCGCCGGAACAAACTGTCATATTGTGTGGCACAACCCGAAAAAAGGGTCCCAGCTCAGCATTATGCTGTATGCCTTGTTGCACAAGAACATACAGCGCTGATTTTCAGCTGGTACCCTGAACCGGATGACGCCACGGAATCATAAACTAATGATAACTAAACTAATGATAACTAATAAAATACACGGAAACAAAAAAATCACTAACTAACAATTACTATACTGATTTGATTGTGGTTGATGTGACTAAAAGTAGCCCATGTCCTACTTGACCTACCTACATTTACATTCTTTTACTACAGTACGCGGCAGAAAATAATGTACATCGATCTTAAGAAAGAGATAGCGGTTTTGTAGCGCATTGTCTTTGTCGTTGAGACCGATAAAACGTCACATAGGTATGAGAGACAGAGATAACGCTGTACAAAGCCGAAATCTCATTCTAAAGGTCGATGTACATTATTTTCTGCTGCGTACTGTACCTACCTATCTACGGACGTCACGGCAGTCAAGCGGTGCACCTAGGTATATAATAATTATACATATTTTATGTTAAGGTCTAATAGAGAATCCTTACCTAAACCGTCGCAAGCCTGGAGGCCTCAAATTGCCACTTGGAGATGCAAATTAGCAATTATACGCTCAGACCGAAATGAGCCCGCAAATTCTTCTATTAAATAAAATTTTAAAGGTCATTTTTATCATCTGATTGCCACCTGTGGGATCTCAAGCGTAATTTCCAAATTAATTTTGCAATGAATTTTAATCTAGAAATGTAATCAATGAAAAGTTTTACCGATGGGTTGAGAAATGGGTCTGTTAGCTTAGCCGAAGAAGTAATTTGGCGTAGTTATTTTTGTGTTGATTAGGACATTTTTGCTGTAATGAAAACTTTGCTCTCTGATTTTCCGGGATAAAAATAGCAAGTATCTGCCAAATAGATGATACACGCGTCTTTGTCAACGTGGATTTAGTATTTTGAGGATTTCGTACTGAGAATTCTTTGATTTTATGGAATAAAAAGTAGCCTTTGTCCTTCCCTGGGATGCAAACTATCTTTATACTACCTTATGCTCGCGACTTCGTCTGCGCGGACTATAGAAATTTCAAACCCCTATTTTACCCCCTTAGGGGTTGATTTTTCAAAAATCCTTTCTTAGCTTTGCATGGCAAATTTCAGACCGATCCGTACAGTAGTTTAAGCTGTGCGTTGATAGTCAGTCACCTTTCCTTTTATATTAACTATTGCGTCAAAAATGGTTAAATAGATCGTCGTAAAATACCTAATAAGTATATGGATGTAGGGGCGTCTCGCGTGGTATCTACATTTAATTAATTAATAATAAACATCCACTCGTACGATATTTTCGTCCATAATTGACTTACTCATAGAACGGCGTTTGAATGAAAACATTTCTGAGTCAAATGAAAGTTGACTAGCGACTAGCGATCAAAGGACGATGTCGTTAGACTCTTGATAGCTTTTTGTGTGTTGCGAGTAAATTGCGTTTCGTGAACCAATTTAGTTCTTACTTTTGTACTTAGGGGCTTAAGGAATATAATTAAAGATGTGTATTATATGTAAATGAAGAAAATAAACTTACTCGTGTCTTTTTCTACTGGGAACCGAACCTCAAGTCAAATGAAAGTTGACTAGCGATCAAAGGACGATGCCGTTAGACTCTTGATAGCTTTTTGTGTGTTGCGAGTGAATTGCGTTTCGTGAACCAATTTAGTTCTTACTTTTGTTCTTAGGGGCTTAAGGAATATAATTAAAGACATTGGTCCCGATTCTCTAGTCTCTCTCTAAACTAAATTTAGAGTATCTGCATCCTTTTCTTTTTACTAATGCTAAAAAAGGAACGGAACATGACTTTCACATTTAAAGACTCTAAATTTTAGTGCACAATACAAATTAAAACAGTAGGTAGGTAATATATGTAAATGAAGAAAGTAAACTTACTCGTGTCTTTACCTACTAGGAACCAAACCTGTTCCTACAGTGTAGATTTGATTCAATCCAACAATGCTCGGGACTGCAAAATGGGATATCTGATATGATTGTAAATTGATCATTTGAAAAGAGCAACCGCTGGGTTTCTTGCTGGTTCTCGGTAGACATTCCAAACCAGTGGTAGATTCTTTTGATGATTCAAAAGCACTTGTAAAAGTTTACTTGAATAAAAATCTCTCTATTTCTATTTCTTAAGGTAGCAAAGCTTTTGCGACAAGCAACCGCAACGCGCGACAGCGATACGTGATAATTTGTCGCGCATCGCAGTTGCTCATCTCAAATGCTCTTCAGCAGGGTTAGCATGGGCGGGGATATAATTTTCTCCCCGGGGAAAGGATAAAATCTTTATCCCCTCCGACAGCTTTATCCACTCTCCGAGCATGGGCTCACGGGTGGATATAATTATCCACAGTGAATAAAACGGGGGACTTTTCGGTTTTTGGATCTTTTCCTTTACCTTTATTGGGTTAATGGTAATTGGTATTTGGGACCTATGTTGGGTTTATGTTGGGGTTCCCAACCATATTCCAAACATAACCCAAACACAACCTAAACATAACACAAACACAACCCAAACATAACCCAAACACAACCCAAACATAACCTAAACCCAACAGGTACCGCGAGACATGTTTTGATTTTTTAAGTTCTATGAGAATAAACTTAAACCCACGTCTAATGTCGAGGATAAAATTGTCCCCGAATTAGGGATAAACTTCTCCTCTCCCCTGTTACCGTGCTTTGAGAGGTGGACAAGTAAATTTTATCCCTCGTCAGTGGATATAATTGGGGGATAAAATTTTTGTCTCCTGCCCATGCTAGGGGGGCAGTAGCTCGAAGTTTTCCTTTACAAGGCCCCGTGGTCACACAATTGACTTTTTCGTCGTGCCGGAAGCGTCGTCTTAAATCAAGAAATCTAGTCAAGATCTGGCTAGATCTTGCCGTCACCTTAAACTACACCTATGCCCAAACTATTCCACCCTTTAAGCGTCTTCAGGCATTATCTTTTTAGCCTTTGGTTTAACTAGATGTTTTTATTTCCAGACGTAACAATCGCATCAATAATCTTCCTCTGCTAAGACTGCCCGAGTGATCAGCAGCCACAGACAATAAACAGCGACTGCGCTTTATGGACCCCGGGGCTCCTTCTCTACGGACCTTCTTCTAAAGTAAGCCTATATATACGGTATTTTTGTCAGGGACTACTTTTTTTCTAAGCCTATTAGCCCGACTGCTAGTTTTTACACGAAAAGACTGCTATTTGATTGCGGCAATGGTAAAGTATTTACGAACGAGTACCTATAAGCATAGTTATTTCGATTTTCGACTCTTCATCGTTGCATATGTCATGGTCCTTGTGGTGAGAGGGTCCATGAGGGGCCTTCCAACATCAATGTTGTGGTGCAATCACAGACCCAGCTGTTAAATCCCGAAAAACCTTTATCAACCATTATTACAATCACAATCGGTGTGATTGGCTGAACTTATGGTATTCTTGTTCCAACAATGACTTGTATCCAATAGTTTTGACGACCTCCCTGGCGCAGTGGTGAGCGCTGTGGTCTTAATAGTGGGAGGTCCCGGGTTCGATTCCTGGCAGGGGTTTGGAATTTTATAATTTCTAAATTTCTGGTCCGGTCTGGTGAGAGGCTTCGGCCGTGGCTAGTTACCACCCTACCGGCAAAGCCGTGCCGCCAAGCGATTTAGCGTTCCGGTACGATGCCGTGTAGAAACCAAAGGGGTATGGGTTTAATAAAAGCTGCCATACCCCTTCCAGGTTAGCCCGCTATCATCTTAGACTGCGTCATCACTTACCACCAGGTGAGATTGCAGTCAAGGGCTAACTTGTATCTAAATAAATAAATAAAAAAAAATAAAAAAAAAAGTGAGCGTCAAACAATCAGAGGTGAATGCAATCGTGACATTGTAGCTATCATTTTACCGCAATCGCGCAGCAGAATAATAATAAGTTGAGTATATTCGGATGTAAACTTCACGTAGGATTCGGAGTGTCCAACAAAGGTACACCGAAATACATTAGCGCACTGTAGTATACAGCTAATGCCTATTGGTATGTTTGGTAAGTAAAAGTATGCTTGATTGTTACCTAACTTGTTTGTCATCCCCAGCTAGGGGTGGTCCATGCCCCACGCGGCGCCCGCTACCGCCATGTCGGCCCCGCCGCGCCACCCCCACTTCTACACGGTCGAGGTCGGCGACACGCGCTTTACCATCCTCAAGCGCTACCAGAACCTCAAGCCTATTGGCTCCGGCGCGCAGGGAATCGTGTGGTGAGTGCTTCTTTCCTCCTTTCTCATCCGCAGGGGTGGATCATGCCCATATCTTCAAACTACAAATAGAGGAGCACACTCTATAGATACTGGAAGATGCGCCGAGAATTTCGTTGTCATCATAGGAAGGCATATATTATTCACATCTTGTGTCACTACGCAGGATGATACCGGACCGCCAAATTGGGTATTTTCCTACTTTTGAATTTGATAAATATTATTACTTTACTATAAACTATGATAAAAATAATGACGTACGCTGAAAAAAATGTTAAAATCCAACAAAGATTTACAAAGTAACAGGCATTTTAATTTTAAAGTGGGAGGGTCTTCTATCCCTTTCTCGCAAAACGAAAATTTGTATGAAACCGCACGAAGCTACTATGGCATTAGTAGGTGTGACGTCAAACTGCTGTATCGCTATCCCTGTCTAATCAGAAATATTTAAATGCTTATAACTTTTTTGTTATTTGATCGATTTAATAAGTTTTTCAGTTTACGTCATTATTTTTATCTTAGTTTATAATAAAGTAATACAAAAATTGGAGTCAAATACCCAATTGCTAGACGATAAGGCCACAAGGCTTTGTTATTATGGTATGGTAACTGGCAGCAACTGAAGATTACCACCAAATCTGACCGATTTAGAAGATAGTCGGAATATTTAAAAATGTTGAGGTGTTTAGGAAGGAAGCTCTATTAAAATTGGTGTTTGTGATGTATTACTACTTATTTCCCTTAAAATACGTAAATTATTTTATAGATTGCTGTAATTTGTTTCTTTTATTGTATAATTTCTGTTAATTTTATATTATTGCATTTCACAAAAACTATTTTCTTTCAGCTTTGTATTATAATGGACTACAAACTGTATTGACGCTTGTATCCTAGTTTCTATGTCGAAATAAATTCACGATATTCTGCACGCAATTCATTTCTGGCATGCACTGTATTTGCACAGCTCTCCTAAATAGTTTCATATCGATGCCGATCTGTATCAATCGCTTATAATCCTGTCCGATGAATGACTAAAACATTTGAACTACGGTTGCATATTGCGTGATAAGGTCCTAATATTGGCTTGTTATCTCCAAATCTAATTTAGAACTTCATATAAATTTAATGTATTCTAAATCGATAGACTCTATTACTTCAAAATTCATCTTTTTCAAATCATATTCGAAATTAATTGGCCACTTTACCTCAAATCAATAACCCATTAACTCTGTTCATAAATGGGTCATTATGCTTTGATATTTTCTTTAACCATGTCACTCAAGTTTCCTATATACTTGTGTGTACTTTGAATATATCGTCATGAGCATGAAAATATGCATCAATTAACATGATCTACGCCGGAAAAGCTCAATGCAACGAGACCACTATAAAATGGTGTCCCTTCTCACAGCAAATTTCTTAGATCACTCCTCAGCCGAATCGGCTTTACCAATGAAATATAATTTTTCTTTGTTACCTTTAAGCTGATCACACATTTATACGTACTGAACGCATCGAACGTAACGAATTTGATAAGTGTCGCACATTTATCAGCACTTATTTAGTGAACGAAATGTGAATGTCATTGGTAGATCATTTTGATCACTGCAACGTAGTCGGATTAGCTATTTGTCTGCCACACCATTGCTAAACATGATGCCGAAGTTGACTTCCAACGCACCTACTATGCTGCGCATGCAATGCGGATGGATGTGCGAGGCATAGGATTTCGTGAAATCTGTATAGCAATTCTTTTTTTTTTTGCAAGAAAATTCGTTGCGAGTGTCGAAAATTCGTTCGTTGCTCGTTTGGCGTGTACAAGTGTGCGATCGGCTTTATTCTCTTTATAGCTGATCCAGTTAGTACGTTAGCCGGTAGACATGATTCAGTTTTACTCGGTCACACTCGGTGACACAGTGTTCACGATTCCGACGCGGTACACTGAGCTAGTGCGGCGCGGCGCCGGCGCGCAAGGCATGGTGTGGTAAGAACGATGGACATCGCACGCGCTTGGATGTGATACTCATACCGCTTTGGTTGACTAATCTCTCATTTGGGGCGTTCTTTGAGGTTCCGAATGGTGCTGCTCATAAAGTTAATAAATAACAACTTAATATCATTGGTACAACTGAAAAGTTAAGCACTAACGCTAGCAAAAATTATTCAGATTTCGAAGTCACTCGGAATATGTCACGGTTTATCTACGGCCAGTGGTAAATTAAATTAGTTGACGATTCATAATCACTTGTAAAAGTTTACTTGAATAAAATATATTCTATTCTATTCTACCTGACTAGCTCATAACATCAAAATAGAATCTTATAGTAGATCGTAATTGCCCATTAAACATGGTGTCTCTGAGGGTAGTACCCTATGCCCATAATTTTTTCTAGTCTATATAAATGACGTCTATTTACGTTTTCAACAATAGACAATCTTATTCTATGACTATATTCTCCATGACATGGAGGCTCCATTATGTCAAGATGCAAGTACGTCTTAATTACTCATTACACATGGGATCCCTCAAAGCAGTCCTCTTGGTCCACGATTAATTCTAGTCTATATTAATGGCTTACATATCCATTCGGAGCAAGGGATAATATTTTCTTATCCAGAGGATACAAGTCTACCTAAATACCTTGTTTGATTCGATCGCCATGCTCAAAAAGGCTTCGACATAACCCAAAAACAGATTAACCCCAATTTACTAAAATATTAACATACAATAATTTGTAACCACTTTAATGTAATCCTCATAGTGCTTTAGTTGATTAATCTCTCGTTAATTTTGGGGTTCATGACAATTATAAATTCATAACATTGGTACAAATTGCGACGGAAAATCCTCTAACTACTAAAAGTACTATTGCGATTTCATGCTTTATTCTATTCAAATAAGTAACTTAATTATTTAGATTGTCTTATCTGGCCAATAGGACAAGATGCAATCTTATACTATGTATACACATGGCGTCCTTCAGGGTAGTCTTCTTGGCTCTAAATTATTTCTAGTCTATAACGATAGTTTATATCTTAATTCTCGACGAGAGATGACATTTTCCAATTCAGACGATAGAGCTCTCGTATTTTCCTTAAACACTTGATCTGAAAATAAATAAAAATCATGAAAAACCGCTACTCATTTTGCTTTGTTTAGTGACTAATCTCTTATTTGGGCAACACTGACTATACATGGCCTATACTAATTTTCGTAAAATATGCATAAATAGTGTGTAAAATATTTTTTATTAGCAACCTAAAAAAAATATTAGTAAAGACGGGTTTTGGTTGTTTTGGGCTTTTTTTTGGGCAGTTTCAAAGGTTTGCGTTTATGATATTAAAAATTTAAAACAAGGTTTATGCCGGAAATGTAAATTCTTTCTACTCATACCTACTGGTTACTATCATTCAAATTATATAGACGACAATTAATAGGTCCAAAGCTAAAAAGGAACAAAATATAAGAAAAAGACAACGCAAATAATAATGCACCAAAGCCAAGATTCAAGAATTTAATCATGACATTTCAGCCCACAAACGAGTAGGTAGGTATAATGCTTAATTAGGTGGCATTAAAATTCTTTCAATGGGAAGGCAATTTTTTTTATATTCTAATGAATACCCGCCTACTTAAATCTCATCTTACACCTAAATTATAATATAGCGAAACCCACGTAAATTCAGACCTTTTACCAAAAAATAAGTGTCAATATTTTTTCTTTTTCTACCAGCCAAATAAATGATTATACTTATTTCTTTACGCCTCCACTGTAGAATTAGTAAGTAAATCTAGAATATTTTGGAATTCTAGAATCCCTGAATAAATTTTACCTAGTTGATTCGTAGGTTGTAAAATTTAAAACTCTTGTTACACTAATTAATTGTTATCTAATTAATTATTATTATTTATATCTACTGCAATAAATTTAACTTAAATATTAATTTACCTATTATATAAAAGCAATATTTATGTGTGTTTTTGCATGGCTTTTATAATAATGCCTCATTTTTGTTTTCATTAAAGGGTTAACTATTTTATAGAAATAAAAGGAAAAGCACTAACAGCTGGAAACGGATTCTGAACCAGTCATAAAAATTCTTTATCAACAAAGAGACCTTGGCGATTCGTAAAAGCTCATTTTGTTTTAGCCTGGGCCGTGGAATCATGCGGAAATAATAATTATTCTGAGGTGCTAAAAACCTACAACACACTTTCTCGTTATTACATTCAGCACTGATACTATTTCTATCAAAATTCTGTGGTATTATCTAATCTGTCCCTCGATTGTGTAAGAGAAACGCGTTAA
The DNA here is from genome assembly GCF_902806685.2 of Maniola hyperantus. Classification (NCBI taxonomy): domain Eukaryota; kingdom Metazoa; phylum Arthropoda; class Insecta; order Lepidoptera; family Nymphalidae; genus Maniola; species Maniola hyperantus. Next base: position 879,306 of record NC_048554.1, on the reverse strand, counting down.
TTGTAATCGGTAGCGAATTCTGCCCCTCGATTGGCTGTGAAAAAATGTAAACAGCGAATTCAACCAATCAAGGGACAGAATTTGATGTCGATTACTATGAATAAGTTTATAAGGGATCTTTTTTGGAAACGCGGTGCGTTGCGCGTCGCTTGGTGCGTCGTGCGTCGTACTACGGCATATTACAAGCAAACGCTTCTGCATAAACGCTGTCATACTTGACCATAAGTTTGAGCGCCGCGTCTCCAGAAAAGAACCGTACATTTATGGGTCAGCACTGCTCCTACGTTACTCGTGACGCGTATGATATTGAGTTGTGTTCGCAGTGCGGCGTACGACACGGTGACGCAGCAGAACGTAGCGATCAAGAAGCTGTCGCGGCCCTTCCAGAACGTGACGCACGCCAAACGGGCCTATCGCGAGTTCAAACTCATGAAGCTGGTCAACCATAAAAATGTGAGTAAACTACTAGCTGACATATCAAATGAAAGAGCTTTTTTTGCTTTAATTTTACTGGCTGCATTTCCACGCTGGGCAGCCAGGCTGATCCTTTGCCCACAAAATGAGCCAGCCCTTCTGTCATTAGATGAGGCTATTAACCACGGTGAAATGTCTCGTAATTTTTTTGTAACTATGACTCCATGGACCCAAACAAAAATGTAAATCTCGATAAGAGAGGCATACTTGCGCCGCATACCAGCTACATCCATCTTTTTGTTGAAATTCCCATGTGTTCAAATGGTTTAAACCTTTCCAGATAATCGGTCTGCTGAACGCCTTCACGCCGCAGAAGTGCCTGGAGGATTTTCAGGACGTGTACCTGGTGATGGAGCTGATGGACGCCAACCTGTGCCAGGTGATCCAGATGGACCTGGACCACGAGCGCATGAGCTACCTGCTGTACCAGATGCTGTGCGGCATCAAACATCTCCATCTTGCTGGAATTATACACCGGGTAACTCTTTGATTTTCCGGGATAAAAAGTCCCTCTCTCCAGGTCTTATCCATGCAAAAAATCACGTCGATCCGTTGCTCCGGTGCGACGTGATTGAAAGACAAACCAACAAACAAACACTTTCGCATTTATAATAGGGGTAGTGATTATGCTTTGTTTTCTTTTCCTTCAGGATCTAAAGCCGTCCAATATCGTGGTTAAGAGCGATTGCACGCTGAAGATCCTGGACTTCGGGCTGGCGCGCACGGCGGGCACCACCTTCATGATGACTCCGTACGTCGTCACCAGATACTACAGGGCTCCTGAGGTATGTCTCCACATCTTACACATTTTCAAAATTAGTTCGGGTTTACCTCTTTTTAATATTAGTGCAATAGGATGTTTTATGTCGGCAAAAAAAAATGTTCGTTTCAGGTGATACTTGGGATGGGCTACACGGAAAACGTGGACATCTGGTCAGTGGGCTGCATCATGGGCGAGATGATCCGCGGAGGCGTCTTGTTCCCCGGCACAGACCACATCGATCAGTGGAACAAAATTATTGGTTAGTATGTTTCCTAGTCTCGCCGTGTGACAAAATTTGATACAAACTCTATTAACCAATCTCCACAGGGCGATAGTTTGTATGCGTTGCCGCATCGCCCAGATTTAGTCGCATCCTACATCGTAGAACGAAATTGTAACCATCAATTCAAAACTTAAAAATAGACTTTTGCAAAGTTCCTTCCAAGCTTCTGTTTTCAATAACTTATCTATACATCCAATCTACTCGTACGAAATGTTTTGCTTAACGTTTCTGGTACAAACTGAAGTGCTGAAGAGCCTGGAGCTTCTTGCGTTTTCCGTACAAGTAGGGAATACTAGTGTGAGCACAGCGAGCGAGAAATTTCTGTTATAAACCGAACCGGTCTTTTTTGTTCGTATCTGGTTTGCTCCGGTCGAATCTGAACTAGACATGCTTGGCTCGATCCGGTCTGGTCTGGTTCAGTCCTGTTTAGTTTCATTGGAAGGTAACACTCCCTGTTCGCCCGCAGAGCAACTGGGCACGCCGTCGGCCGCGTTCATGGCGCGCCTGCAGCCCACGGTGCGCAACTACGTGGAGAACCGGCCGCGCTACGCCGGCTACAGCTTCGAGCGCCTGTTCCCCGACATCCTGTTCCCGTCCGACTCCAGCGAGCACAACCGCCTCAAGGCGTCGCAGGCGCGCGACCTGCTGTCGCGCATGCTGGTCGTGGACCCCGAGCGCCGCATCAGCGTGGACGAGGCGCTGCTGCACCCCTACATCAACGTGTGGTACGACGAGGGCGAGGTCAACGCGCCCGCGCCCGCCTCCTACGACCACTCGGTGGACGAGCGCGAGCACACCGTCGATCAGTGGAAGCAGCTCATCTACCAGGAGGTGGTGGAGTACGCCGCGCCGCCGCCCGCCGCGCACCCCGCGCCGCCGCCCGACCACTCGCAGCCCGCGCTCACCACATAGGTACGTCTGCACGCGCCTCCTGCGACGTGGGTGAGCTGCCCGACACCACGCCGCCCACGCAGCACTGCGTGCCGCCGCTCGCCCACGTACGCCACCTGCTAGCATTCTAATTACACTCTGTATTTAAACCTTGGTTAGTTGAGAGATTTTTTTTTTTTTTTTTTTTTATTCAGGTACAAGTTAAGCCCTTGACTGCAATCTCACCTGATGGTAAGTGATGATGCAGTCTAAGATGATAGCGGGCTAACCTGGAAGGGATATGGCAGTTTTTATTAAACCTGTACCCCTTTGGTTTCTACACGGCATCGTACCGGAACGCTAAATCGCTTGGCGGCACGGCTTTGCCGGTAGGGTGGTAACTAGCCACGGCCGAAGCCTCCCACCAGACAAAAAGATTGTGCACAACAAATTTCTTCTTTTTTTAATTGGCTGTACGGCTCTGGATTCTAGCCTACCGAATTATTTGCATTGTTTTCACGGACTGCTACTGTACGTATACTAAGTTCAAACATTTGGCATTGCAGGTTTCAGCCTCGCTGACCGCCGAGATATAATCTACACAGAGAATAGTGCAAAGACTATATTGGTTGCGCCAACGCGCTGGGCACTAGCCGGCCGGCGGTAAGGAGCCAACGCTGCGACCCAACGTTATACAATAAACTGATGTATATATTTATTGCGGTTTTATGTGCAATACGCGCCACGATGAGTGCAAATTACTCGTTCATTCTACTGTATGGTCTTGAAAGTGACTTTTTGCGTAAAAACTCTACACTGGAACTGTTGAGAAATGGACAGTTCAAATTCTCCCTCCAGCATTTAATTTTTTCGCTATAAAAATTGCAGTAAGATTCCGGGGTCTTTGTGTAGCTGTTAAAGTTTACGTTAACTTTGCGTATCATTTAGTAAGGGTGAAAATGGGACAGAAAAGCTTTCTATCTCTTTGCCGTCCATACTTAATGACATGTGCGTAAATCAGTCATTTAGTATAGATGGGAAACGGACGGAAAACTTTTCCGCCCCTTTTACATTCATACTAGGTGACAGATTTATGAAAATGTCATGTAGTAGGGATGGTAAAGGGGCAGAAAATTCTCCGTACCTTCCCGTCCATACTAAATGACAGATTTACGCACATGTCATTAAGTATGGACGGCAAAGAGATAGAAAGCTTTTCTGTCCCATATTCACCCTTACTAAATGATACGCACAGTTAACGTTAACTTTAACAGCTACACAGATTTAAGCAAAATATCATTCTAAAGGACAATGTACATTACTTTTTGCCGCGTACTGTACAAATAAGGTAAAAACTTCCATTTCTCCACAACTTCAGTGTCGAATTCTTACGCAAAACGTAACATTCTTGGATGAGAAAGAATGAACGTGTACAAATGACGTAAGGCAGTGTAACACTGCAGAGTGTTAGATGACGTGATTTCACTTGGAACCTGTTAACTTGTCTATTAATTGTAGTTTCTTCCTGTTTCTAACTATATGTAGGATAAGTTACTAGTAACGTTTGCGTTCGAGACACGTTCCTTTATGGTTTGAGCTCAACAGTGCACCTATTATTATTTGTGCGAATTTATCTGACTTAGACGATTATTTTAATGGAATATTTTGATTTACGCTAAAAGATTAAAAATCAGGATTGAAGTTAATATTAGAACTTTAATGGTGTCGATTCTTCTATTTAGATTCTTTAAACAAATTTAGGTTATCTGCATCTTTTTCGTTTTATTATATTTATTATAGAAGATGCCCGCCTTGATTTAGGGTTTTTAAAAATCTCGTGTGAACTCTTTAATTTTTCGGGATAAGAAGTAGCCTATGGCCTTCCTCAGGATGTAAGCTAACTTTGTACCAAATTTCATAAAAATCGGTTGAACTGTTGGGCCGTGAAAAGCTAGCAGACAGACAGACACACTTTCGCATTTATAATATTAGTAAGTACGGATTTTAATACTCCAAATAGGCAAAGCTCATGCAATTGTATTTAAAAAATGAAGACAAAGTATGCTTGTGTGTGTAGGACACATGAGCGTAGACTACTACATATAGTACGCGACAGGTTGAGATGGCAATCGGGGTATGAGGCGGAAATACACCCTGCACACCCACACGTCACCAGCGCTCGACCGTACTCTGTTAACGCGGGGGCTGTTTGATTGCCATCTCGACCTGTCGCCGACTATAGATAAATAAATACAAAAAATGTGTTTTTCAAAAAATGGGTTGTTAATAAATAAGAATCTTAAAAAAGGAAATGAAAGATATTAAATTAACAACTTACCTTTTTACATTGATTGGAAAAAGATGCAAATACTCTAAAATTATTGATTGGCCGAATCGGCGCGATATCATTGGTTAAAATAAAATAACAGTTGTATCAATAAGCCAATGAGAAATGTGTATTTAAATCTCGCTCACATAGCGCCATCTAGCGGACTTTGCTAAACATTTACCCCACGTTGATTTGCATAGAGGAGTGCCTTTCGCGATTTGCTAATACATATATTTTAAAAAAATTGGCGGTTTTACACAAATGCGGACTGAATTTGATACGTTTGGATATTTTTGTAAAATATTGCATTTGATCGAGTGTCGGTGGCGTTTCCCTTTTTGCGAAATTTTGTTTTTATTTAATATTAAAGGTTTAGTTTCTTAGAGTGGGTATACCGCTATCCTAGGAAACTAGAGCTATTAGTGCCTTTTCACACGGCGACTCTTACGTACGGCAGACGCGCGTTTTACTATCTTTATTTGTCTACGCATATTTAATTTGTAGGACCAACTCCCTTTGGCGGTGTTCCCACTAGATGTTATTCAAAGGTTGATATGAGGTTATTCAAAGGGCGAATCAACATTTTTCTGAAAAGCCAGCAACGCATTGGCGGTTCCTCTGGAGTTCATGGGCGGCGATAATTACTAGCTCGTTATTTATTATTAAAAATAGTTATCTGCTCTTTTTTTAACACGTTTTTATTAACTCACTTTCTTGTCTGTTCTTGATTGTTTGTCTGTCCGGAACAAATCTTGTAATCAATATTAAACTGACATCCCGATGGGCTTGAAATTTTAAGTTTAGCTTAGTTAAGAAATGTATTGAGATTTGTATACCTTTTTAAACTCATTAGCTGTATTAGTGTATCCCTTTTAGTTAGTAACAAAATACTTAATCACTATGTTAGTACTTAATAATAACTCCTTAGTGTTTAAGTATTAACATAGTTATTAAGTATTTATTGTTACTAACACATAATGGATCAATTGTTGTCCGATTTAATAAAGAAATTAAAATTAAATTGATTAGCAAATTTCCGACGCCTTGTAACTACCAACACTTGCTCTGTAAGTACCTATATGTTTGTAAACCATTCAAACTTGTGTTTGGCGCGTTTAACCGCGCGTTAAAAGTCCTCGTGTGAAAAGTCTTTAAGAGATGTTGAAGTTGAGCTTACATTTGTTGTATTTTTTTTAATGTGCAATCACTTTTTATAGTTTAATAGAATTATGGAATATATTGCAATATTGCTCGTGAAAATCTATTTTCTGATCCCGTTTTGCCAATACATAATGAATCAATTACATAATTAATTAATTGATGACTCTGTGCAGTCCATTCTGCGTCTTTACCATAGTACTTGTGTACTCTATTTTTTGTTATAGTCGACGCATTTTAAACTGAGTCGTCGAGTTATCTGTCTGTTTCGCTCGCATTTACAGGTCGTAGGTCAGTGCGAGCGAAACAGACAGATAACTCGACGACTCGGTTTAAAATGCGTCGATTATAGTGAGATTTTGCAAATGACGAAAATGCACATGGATACTTTTCCCCGGTTCGCTCTTTCTCCCGACTTCTCTCTCTTTCTTTCTTTCCCAATTTTGGAAAAGAATTGAGAAATAAGAATTGATGATATTTATGAAAGAATAAATTGGAACAAACGACAAATATTAGGTAGGTACCTACATATATATTTCAAATTAATTATTATATGAGACAAAATTAAAACTTTACTGTATTGTTGCCCGTGCTAAGGAATGCATGTATAAATGAGTGAATGAGTTTAGTGTTGCGTAGTTCTCTAAACAAGACGCAATGAAAACAAGTGACTATATTGATGAAAATGAGTGATTATATTGATGAAAACGAGTGATTATATCGATGAAAACGAGTGACTATATTGATGAAAACGAGTGATTATATTGATGAAAACGAGTGATTATATTGATGAAAACGAGTGATTATATAGATGAAAACAAATGACTATATTGATGAAAACGAGTGATTATATTGATGAAAACAAATGACTATATTGATGAAAACTAACGACCATATCGATGAAAACTAATGACTATATCGATGAAAACGAGTGATTATAGCGATGAAAACAAGCCAAGTGAGTTTATCCGTGGAAAAGTATAAATATGTGTTACCATGTAAGTATGCGCGCGTTCTACCCAAGTTAAAATACAACACGATTTGTTTTTTATTCACACATTTTGTCAGTTAGTCGGGATTTTTGTGAAGTTCATAGTTTTTCATAAGTAGCCCCTAGTTGCGTTGTTGACGATATTGTATTTGACTGTACGCGTAGATCGATAAGTACATTTTTACCTAAGTAGTATCTTAATAGATCCACCTCACACGTTGACGTTTTGACCGCAACTAAAATACGTAAAAGCTGTGAGTATTTAAATGAGAAATAGATGAATCGAGGCGATAGTACCTACAGTAGATTTTATTTATTAATGGCGGTTGATTATCTTTGTACGTATTTCGAATATTAAAAGCTTTGGCCGTTGTGCTAGATCATTTTTTCCCACGCACATGCAAACTATGTAACCAACTCCCTTCGGCGGTGTTCCCACTAGATTTCAACATTGGGATGTTCAAGGGCCGGATCAGCAAATTCCTGAAAGGTCAGCATTGGCAGTTCCTCTGGTGCTGCATAGGTCCAAGGGCGGCGGTAATCACTTAATATCAGGTGACCCGCTTGCACGTTTGCTCGCTATATTTATAAAAGAATGCCATAGGCACCATTAACAATAAATTTTTGGACCGCTGGAATACGTACAGTGAATTTGGAGAGTTGTGACCGAACGCCCGACGACCTCCCGAATAGGAGGCGGATGTCTTTACCACTAGGCTATCGCGGCCCTTGGGTATTAAATGATATCAAAATACAAAGATAATCGAGTGGCAGTAATTAAATACTGGTAGTACGTATATCGAGCAGCCATTTTGTACGATAGTCAAAATACTTTAAGTTATTATGTTAATATTGTACAGTTTTTATTATTATTACCACCCCTAGCATCTTATTTGTATTTCTTGTACTGTGGTGGTATACTGTAAAACCGTAGCCAGGTTCCTCGATGAAATGATAGATATTCATAATCCATTTAAACGTCTTTTCTTTCTTGTTCTTTCTTTCTTTCTTCTTTCATTTAATATAATATAACGTTTATTTCTCTCGAACACTATTAGTTATAAGTCTCGTAAATTGCTATTGCGCTGGAGCCACGTCTCATTAACATCGAAATGATGTCATTTTGACGTCATTTGATGTATAAGTCAAGTAAAAGTATACCATTAGCTCGAAACTTCAGTCTAGTGCTGACGTCACTAAAATTGCGGTCACGCGCATTAGCTATTTGCGGGACTTATATTTGTCGTGATTTTATTTCTTTGGTTCTTTTCATTCATTTTCAATAGGTACCTTACATGTGAAGGCTCTCTCCGCCATTAAGACGTTTAAATAAATAATGACAGTGGGCCACAGTGATAAGGACAAAAAAATAATCATTTTGTCACGTTCTAATAAGAGCTTAAATGCATTTAGCTATCTTGCTTTAACAGTGAGAGTCACATTAGGGCTACTTCTACAGGTATTTATTCCGAGATTGAGATACTGTGCTGGAAGTACATAGAGGTCCTTGATGGCCGCTCTAAGGTGCTAGGGGTGCGGTCGTGAAGCTCAACGTGTGAGGTAATATCGTAGGTTATTGTTTGAAACCTCACTAGGTGATATAATAATGATAAGTGTAACAAAGGATGTTGATAGACTTACAGCGTTTCATGTTATCCGATCCGATACCGAACCGACATTGTTCCGATATGACAAGAAAATCTATGAAAAATGTATCTATAGTGTTATACCTATATTTTACTTTAGCTGAGATAAAAGGTAAACAAACTTATTACAAACACGCGTTAGCGACGCTTTTTACACGGCGTTTAAAATACTCTTACGCGATGAAATTATTAAACAAGTGACAATTCTTCTGTGGTTTATTTTTTAATGCAGAAGAAAAAATACATAACATTATATTTTATAATATCAGTTTTACGCATTTACACTAATAGTTAACTTGATAAATTATACTAGGGCCTCCGATTATTATGCGAATAAAGCCACATGCACATTTCATATTTTAATACGTTCCGATATCGATTTGACGTCGGATCCGAAATTGGATCGGTTAGTGTGTAAGCGCTTTAATTGGGTGGTTTCAGTAAATAGCACAACTTATTAGCTATAGACGAAAGCTAGTCGGTAACGATTGTGAAATTAAGTCACCATTTACTAAACTATTGTATTACCTACTATCAAAGATGCTATAAAACTAGAAGTTCATAAATTCGTATTTAAACAAACGTATAATCGTGTGTGACACTACATGTGCGTAGCAGACATATAACATAAATATTAGTGTGGTGTTTACGCACCTTTGGGTAAAACGACTCCTACGAGTATATTATGTCAAAATATGTCGGCCCAGTACTAGTCTATATATATTCTTGGGCTCTTAAAAACCTAATTATATACTTAGCTGAATTTATATCACGATGCTTCTCTAATCATATAGTTTAGTCTGTGGTGGTCTTAAAAGCTTCAGTTTGTAATTGACTATAAATGATTATACGAAAGCAATAAATACACTTCTATATTTCCCTCCCAGAGCAAGTTGCCATCTTAAGCCACCTAGAGACGTGCCAAAAAAGCCGGCTTCGAGTTGGAACTTAGCAAGTTGGCATGTCTGTAGACGCTATTAACTTTATTTTGCAAATCAAACATATCAAAGACGTTTCGATAGATCTAGGTTAATTTTCTATATCAAAAACAAAAACTCGCTTGAATAATCTGCCGCTGTTTTTTTAGAAATGTTACTTTACTTTTGTTCCATAATATCGTAGGGAACGGCTTGCTATTTAAGAGCTGTACGAGCCAAAGAAATCATGCTAATTTTTAATTGACACTGCGAATCCTTGTATAGATTATGAATCCTTGTATGGAACGATTGGCCATAGGCGTCCTGAAAATCCCCAATCGATAACCCTAGCTGTAGACAAATCGCAAGACAAAAAATTTACATGTCTGCTTTGGCTTTAGGTAAGTTTTAAGAAGTTTCAGATTTGACAGAAATAATATTTTACTGGCGGGCCCTGATATCAAAATATATTTTCATAAAACCCCATCTAAATGATAATAGGATGATTTGGCGATATAATTTGTATGTGATGTGTGGCATCATCTTAGTATTTATTTGGGCGAGGTAATACACTAGGTATTTCCTTTGGTCTCAGATAGCTGATAAAGATGGCCATAGATTTATTTTTCAGCGATATTTAACCGTATATTTACATATTCGTCAGCGCGTGCCGGATTGCCACTTGCCGTTCAAGTCATCGATACCTATATAGTGCATAATCTCGGTAGGTACTACTCGATTGAGAAACGAGGTAGGAAACAACTTCGTCTCTTGTCGCGTCCTCTTGCGAATGTGTAAATGCACCTTAAAATAATAAATCTATGGCGCGCTTTGCAAGAAGGAAATGTATAAAGTAAGAATAAAATATGTAGGATAATAAATTAATATATTCTGTTTTCTATGTCATCTTTATCTGTTAAATGACCCAAAGGATATGTGAAGGAAATATACAAAATAATATACAGGCTGATATTAAAAAAATACCTGAATACTTTAAGCAATGAATTTATATATTTTATGATTATTTAATATATAATTTTTATATTTAATTATTTCGACTTTTCGAGCCTAGACTTTGGCGGTTTTTAGTGTAAGAATTTAATGGATTCTGATGGGGAAAGGAAAACTACTCATCCGCCATTTTGAGCTCAATTTCTAATGCGAAATGAATGTTGAGTCTGATGGTTGTCATGTCAAGCTTACAATATTTTCTATTGAACTGATAACATGAAAAGACATATTATTCTGTAAATTCACTGCTCAGAGCTTGTCAGGACTTTAAGAACCCTGTATATTTGATACTTACTTGCAAAAAATGGAATATGTAAAGATCAAAATATACAATTAATAAAAATATCGTGTAATGTAAGTAGGGATTTGTAAATATTAAAATAATATAATCTAAATGGAACGAAAGTGAAGCAAACATGCGCTATTCTAGGATCATCTGTTTATCGCTATAGTTCACAGACATAAGGAAAAAGATAGACGGAATCCTCGCGAACAAACGTTGAATTTTATAAACTGTCAAGATTGACATAATATTATTACATAGAGTTCATCAAACTTACCAATTAGCTGACTTAGCGGTAGTTCCGCTAAAACCATCTTAGTCAATAGTGGAAATGTTTTAGCCTATCGAAATAAACGATTATGGCATTTGTTGCAACAAAATTCAATCATTCTTTTTATTGCGTTTTTCGTCTATCTTCTACTCAGTCTGTGTAGTAAATAAAGAATTCACAACTGTACGTCCAAATTGTCCATTTATATGTTAATGTACCTAATGCAAATTACAATAATGTAATCTTTAGAATGTATTTTAGTACTTGGTAAAACAAGGTTTAAGGTAGTAGCAATGTTGAAAGGCCGAGCGGCTGTTAGTGGTAACATTTGGGTTTAAACACTTCGATGATTATCTAAAAACAACTTATTTTTACTGTACACGTAAGTTATTTCATATTTTAACTGAATAAATCGAAATGGTTATTATATATAGTGTTTTTTTTTAATACAGCATCACCCTGTATATATTATTTATTATTTTTAATTGAATTGAATTTTCAAAAATCTTTAGCGGATGCCTACGTCATAATAGCTTTCTGCAAGCTAAATATCAGCTCGATCCATCCCGTGATGGTTAGTTGATAGATCAGTCAGTCAGCCAGCCATTGACCTATATACAGCCAGCTTTTCCTTTTATGTAACATTTAGAGATCTAGAGATTAGAAATTCAAAGTTAGACTCAAATAGAACAGAATTTTTGGTTTGAAATTAACCTTCACACGCGCTGATTCACCGCGCACTCTAATTTATTTTAGATTGTTGATTAGGGGCTAGGGCACGTAAAAAATATCAGAGTTGTTGAGCAACGTCCGATGTCGAGGATAATGTACGTTCAGCTTTTTCTTAATTCTTTCGATTTAAAACCTAGAATCCAGAACTGAAAGACCAGTGATGAAAAAAATGTCTATTATTTGGTGTTTAGAAGATATAAAGAGCGATTCACGAATACCGCCACTAAACACACCAGAATAATATGATAGTACACCAAACAAATATTGATTTTTTACCTTAGAATCTAAATTTTAATTTAATTTTATATTTGACCTCTGTAATAATATGGGTACAATTTGCCTGAAATAAATAACATTATTATTATTATCTATGGCTACACCAACCTTGACAAATATGACATTTGATTTGAATTGACAGTGACACATCATTGACTATTTTGATTTGTGATTTTTAAATAAAAATTTGAAAAAACACGGAAATACAAATTATTATTTTAACCATTCTTTCAAAACGTAAATTAATGTTCGCTTACATATATTACCTTAAGTGCTAATATCCACAGCATTATACCAACAAAAATGTCCGAAAAGGACAAAGGAAAAGCCAATACACAAACCAAACATGTTCCAAAAGATGCACAAGTTATCATGTCGATTATGAAAGAAGTGGGCATCACTGACTACGAGCCTAGAGTCGTGAATCAGCTGCTAGAGTTCACGTACCGATATGTGACCTCAATATTGGACGACGCGCGGGTCTTCGCTAACCATTCGAAGAAGAAAGCTATTGATTTAGACGATGTGAGATTAGCAGTTCAAGTCCAAGTAGACAAGTCATTTACCAATCCGCCGCCTAGAGAAGTGCTTCTAGAGGTAGCTAGAGTGAAAAATGTTACTCCATTGCCTTTGATTAAGCCACACTGCGGGTTAAGGCTGCCACCAGATCGGTAAGTTTATAAAAGCATGAATACTATTTTTTATGAATAAACTAAAATTACTTATTCTTTAACAACTTAGTCCAATTGGAAATTCTGTGATTTTCAATGGGTAAGGAAAAAGTTATAGGTCCAATTTTATTATTACTAATAGCAGACTTGATTTTCGTACTTATTATAAATCCCCATAACTAAGAGTTTCAGGTGAAATAGCAACCTCTCCCTTTAAAAGCCTGCAGCCTGTAAAATTGTCCAGAGCACTTAACATCAAAATATGTAGGTTGGTTGTTAATTTGAAACAAGGTTTGAAATATTCTGTAGGAACTCTTTGATTTTCGGGATAAAGAGAAACCTATGTCTATTAATTATGTATTATAGAATGTCATCTATCTGTACCAAAATTCATCAAAATTGGTTAAAAGGCTGAGCCATGAAAGGTAACACACACTAAAGATAAAGGTAACACACACTTGCACTTATATATCAGTTATTATAAATGCGATAGTGTGTCTGTCTATATGCATACTGATGTATGATTGATATGGCTAAAATTGTATTTCAGTTACTGTTTGTCATCATGCAACTACCGTTTGAAACCGGCCACAAAGAAAGTGGTGCCAAAAACTATCCCCGCCACTCCCACCATCAAAACTATCACCTCCAAACCACCGATCAACCAGAATGTGGTGGTGAAGAGACCTCCAGGAGCCATCGTCAATGTGACGGCCAAGCCCACTGTTGTCCCTAAACCAGTGCTCAAGTTCACATCTAGTACTAAGGTAAGACTGTTTCATCATCATCAACTCAAACCTCGCTGCCCCACTACTAAACTTGTGCTTAGTAGTGGGGTCTTTTTTTCAGAATCAAAAGGTTAAGGTCATAATGTCAATGTCAAATCTGCCAATGTGCACTGGCTAGCTGCCAGTGCACATTGGCAGATTTCAGACACCATTGAAAAACCGCAGTACATAGAGCCATAGACAAGAAAAGAAGAAAGAAGAAGACACCTTTGACAACAGTCATCATTATGATCAGCCCATCGCCGGCTCACTACACACTGGCCATGTGCAGATTGGTAGACGTCAAACACCTTTGAGAACATTACGGAGAACTCTCATGCAGGTTTCCTCACGACGTTCTCCTTCACCGTAAGTGATATTTAATTACTTAAAATGAACATAACTCAGAAAAGTTAAAGTTGTCTGTCTATCTGTCTGTCCATCTGTATTTATTGTGCTAAATGTTGAAAAAATACGACTGTACTACAGAACCCTCGGTGCGTGAGCCTGACTCGCACTTGGCCAGTTTTTTGTGTTGGTTCGGACTTTTGCGAAATCTCTGGTAATACCAGAGATTCAGCAAATAAATAATTTGTGGTATCACGAATCGTATCATTCCATGTCTGCATTTGTACTACCCGGTAGGAGCAATATAATAAATCATAGGTTTTTGTGGCAAGTCTCTTTTAAATAATTTCCGAAATATTTTTGTTCCAGGTGGTGGCCAAACCTGCGGTGAGGGTGACAGCTGGCCCCTCCTCTGCTCTGCCTGTCAAGATGGAGATCGATGATGTGTCACAGAAGCGGAAACGCGAGGACGATGATTACGACATGTAGATTTTAACTTTGTATTATTTAAGTGTGAAATTATCTTTTAAGGGCCATTTAATTAAATATTATTTGTAAATATTTGTATTTGTATCTCTATAGTATCATCTTATTTCTCACTAGCTTATGCTCGCGACTTCGTCCGCGTAGTCTACACTTTCAAACCCCTATTTCACCCCCTTAGGTGTTGAATTTTCAATAATCCTTTCTTAGCCGATGCCTTCTAAGTTCTATCGTCATAATAGCTATCTGCATGCCAAAAAAAAAATTTTAAAAAAATCTCAGCCCGATCCGGCCAATAGCTGTGCGTTGATAGATCAGTTAGTCACCTTTTCCTTTTATATATTAACTAGCTTACGCTCGCGACTTCGGCCGCAGTCATAATAGCTATCTGCGTGCAAAATCTCAGTCCGATACGGCCAGTAGTTTAAGCGGTGTGTTGATCACTTTCTGTGATCTTGTTGTTCGATCGTGATGTTTCTTTCTGTTTTGATAGCCAACTTTAAGCCCAAAATAGATTTAATTGAAAGGAAACAGAAACAACCAGTTAAAAATATAAATACTTTAATATGAGTATCAGAAAATAGGTTTACACTTATGCAATACAAATAACAATAACAGCAACCAGTATAAATTCCATTATTTCCAAATATGCATAATATCTTAAAAACATAATCAAAACAATTTAGCAATCATAAAGTTGGGCAAGAGTAGGTACTTGTGCAGAGCAAGAAAGTGGGCTTTGTGCCCCATACGCCACAGTTTTCCTAAATGTCTGAAGTAGGATTTAAAAATACAAAGATGGTGATGGCAGCTGCCCACAAATCAATAGAAAGTGTTCCAACTATATGACTGAAACCATGTGATCAAAAGCAGCCTTATTTCTTCTCATATTTGTAAAATCCTTCACCAGTCTTGACTCCCAGTTTTCCTTCCGCTACCAATTTATCAACCATAGGAATAGGCTTGAAAAGTGTTTCCTGTGGATATTTCTTATGCCATCCATCCAGGATGAATTTTGTGGTGTCCAAACCAACATAGTCAGCGAGTTCCAAAGGACCCATGGGGTATCCAGCACCCAATTTCATTGCAATGTCGATGTCACGGGCAGACGCATCCCCTAAAACGAAATATTACTTTAATCAAAATCAAATCAGCATTTTTTTCCCTTTAATATGAGGTACGATTTTGGCCAAGTTAAACAAAAAACATTACCTTTCTAGTCAATTAGCATCTTACTTAAACAACATTGTTGGAAATAACATTAGGTACCAGGTATTAAGTGGATCCTTGTCATGCCCACATTCTTGCCTCAGTCCATAATAAATGAATATACTTTTATTTTATAGCACAAAAACAATAAGCATTACAAAGAAAGTATGTATGTATATTTTGGCGATCTTGTCGCTACCTAGCGATCTCTTCCAGGCAACCAATGTTGGTGTAAAGATGCAAAAATGGTGTAAAGATTTTGAATGTTTATGTCAGTCTTGCCCACAATTTTGCCTGGCTGTCCAACGCGGAAATGCAGCCAGTATTCTTGGCACCATTCTACGCGGGCATGATTTGTATAGTAATTAGATAAGGCTAGCTTTAATCTTTATTGTAATATTTAAAATAAAAATATTTTTTTTTTTTTTTTGCCTCTATGATAAAACTAATGAAAACAGATTTCTTTGATACTAACCTCTCTCAAACAGTCTCACAGCCTCAGCAATGTATGGTACAAGCAGCCTATTGACCACAAAGCCGGGGGTGTCCTTGCAGGTGATGCAAGTCTTGCCCACACTCTTGCCCCAATCCATCATAGTTTTATATGTAGCGTCAGAGGTCTCAGCACCACGGACAACTTCTAAGAGACGCATTACTGGTACTGGGTTGAAGAAGTGGAGGCCACCAAACCTTAGAAATAAAATTATTTAGATAATGGCAGTTTTGGCTGCGATACTGGTACAACCAGTTTAGCCCTGCGATGACCAACACGCCTGCCCAGCGCGGTCATTACGGGCAAAACTTTGTATGGGAGACGATAGGGATCCAGGTGGCGCAAGACCGTGGCGTGTGGAAGTCCCTACAAGAGACCTATGTCCAGACACAGTTATAATGTTGATGGATTAGAATACCCAATAAATTGGGTATATAATTGCCTAAAGGCAGTGGTCCGACCGCCGACGATGAACGAGAAACGAGTAGAACTAGAAACTTAAACGTGTTGGCGATCAGCGGCAAGCGAATGTGTAGTTTCGATAGTTTTGTCGCCGGGCTATAAGCGAGTGTGCAAGTGCGACGAGCGATTACTCGCGCCATTCGCCCGCGGTCGCTCAGTCCTGTGCAAACCTGCGCGCGCGTTACACGTGTTCAAGCGAACGAGCATCGCTGAACGAATATACGATAACGCTGAGCGAGTTTATTTTTGAAAGCTCGTCACTCAGCGACAAAACTAGTAAAGCGAGTCGTCGCCAGCAGTGTGAACAGTTAGCAACTTTTGATATATGCATCTCTTTCGTTTACACGGAATGTACATTTATTGTGCGTTTCTTGAGAGAGAAAATCGCCGATAGTTAGTCGTTTTCTCGCCGGCGTTCGGACCACTGCCTTATGCTGTGAATTTGAGGTATACAATTTAGGTTAACACCTTAATTAATCAATGTAAAAAATATTTCAAAAACTGGTTTTCTGATTTGACCTCATGCTTCTGTTTTTAAGTTACATCAGTCATAATAGTGGGAATGCCATTTTGTAACTAAACATAAATTCAATTAAAAATAAACTTACTTGTCCTTCCTCTTTACTACTGAGGCAATGTCATTTATGGAAAGAGATGAAGTGTTTGACGCCAATATAGTATGAGCTGGGGCTGCCTGAAAAAAAAGATTAACAAGTACAAAAACCTGAGTATTGGTACACAAATTGGAAAGCCAGGAGTAAGAAAGACAAAGAAGAGAGGATATTATAAGAAAGGATTGTGCCCAGTTCCCACTTCATCATAGACATATGTCCATCCCACTCTTGCTCCATCCCATCATAGAGTTGTTGTGAATCCCACACTCTTGCTCCACCCCATCATGGAGTTGCTTGAAGTTCCCACACACTTGCTGCACCCATCATAGTGTTGTATGTAGATCCCAGTCTTGCCCACACTCTTGACATAGTATATTTATTCACCCATTATTTTAAAAGAAAATGTAGGTAGATTAATAAAAATATTATTACCTCATCAACTCTCTAGAATAAAATCAAGAGTTTCCAAACTATATGACTGAAAGGAATTAGTTTATTATTTAAAAAAAAGAATATTAGCCAAGTTAATTGCTGACTGTTCCCCTTGCCCTTCCAATTAAGCGTAAAGCTTGTGCTAGGAGTAGGTACGACAATAGTGCAACGGGTGGGATTTGAACCAGCGACCTTTCAGTTTTCAGTCCGCTCCTTTAACCGTTGAGCTATCGAGGCTCAGAAATGTGGGTAGATTAATAAAAATATTGTTACCTCATCAAGTTTCTGGAACAGCTGATGTTTCACACTCAAGTTCTCCACAATAGCTTCCACCACTAGGTCAGCAGCAGCCACTGCTTTGACAGGGTCTGTGGCAGTCTTGATCCTCGCCAAGGACTCTGAGACAAACTTCTCCCCCTCTGCAGGCTTGTCTTTGTACACCTTCTTGGCCACTCGGCTCAGGTTGTTGCCGATGGACTTCTGGGCTTTAGCCAGGACATCCGAACTGACGTCCACTAGTGTCACATTCTGACCTGCTTGTGCGGCTACCTGCAAATACACATTTTTCTCTAAAAGAAAGCTGAACATATGCAAGTTGATTTAAAGACATTACCTGAGGTACCCTATTGCTAAAGTTTGGGCTTGTTTGTAAGTAAGAAATCTTTATTTTTATCTTTTCTGAAATGATTAAGTTAAGTACATATTACAAGTTTTTGCTGAAATAGTCAAAAATTATAGCAACCATATTGAGTAGGCATTTCTTCAGAAAATGTTTCTAATTTAATACCTAGTGAATATTAAATTAATTTCAATTTTCTATTATCCCGTTTTTTATTATTAGCTATTTATTATAGGTAATTTTGAACAGTTAATAAATATCAGTTTAACTGAAACTTAACATGCATAATCACAACTTATATCACCCCTATATTAAATACCTGGGCAATCCCTGATCCCATCAAGCCTCCTCCAATGACTGTAACATTCTTCACCGTGTTTTGTAATGCTGATGAACTTGAGAAGTTTCTTGCTAAAACTCTAAATTGGTTCATTGTTAAGTTAATTACTTATAGTTAATTAATTTCAGACTCCGATAAAAAGTACCGGTAGTGTTAAGCTATCGATAAAAAATTGAAAAAGGAATTCCAAAGTTCAATTTATATTTTTGTAAAATGAGAGATATGAATTCATAGACAAATAGTAGTATGCTACCAGCGTGGCTACCAACAAACATCGAGCGACCAGTGTTTCTTGGAACTGAATCATTAAGTTATTTTCTAAAATACTACCTAGGTACTGGATGTTCATTACCTAGCCTAGAAAAAGAAACATTACTTAAAAAAGCGAAAGTAACTTTGTACATTAATTTGTTTAAATATTATTTTCGAACTTTTGGCTTCTTGGTGTGTAGAAGTTACTTATTTTATGAAGACCAATGACCATAGACAATGCTGTGCAATGTGATGTGATTGGTCCATATTGGTCACAAAGTTGTTGTCAAGCTGATAGTGTAAATGTATTGTGCATGTGTGTCAATAGGTCAATGAACCATGACCTTGAGGTCGCTGAATAAGAAAATCCTTTCAACGCATGTTACGATGATTATGAATTGTAATTTGTAAATCATGAGCTTAAAACACAACCTCTATTGCTTGCCGAAGGCAAATTAAAACATTATATACTTAATAGGTACATACAATTATAACATAATATGCAAAGAAAAATGTATTTTAATGAACACAGCTTATTTTAATAAAATTGACATTTAGATTCTACCATTTCAATCGTAAATTAAACAGCGTTAAAAGAAACGTTTAAATTGTAACAAAAATAAATAAACGCATGCTAGAAGAGTTTTCTAAAATCTGATCATTTTTGTTTTGTGAAGTATTTATCTCCCAATCGCTGCTGATAAAAATGTGTTTTTCACGGCACCGTATCGCTGTATCTCCCAATGGCAGGTAAGTGGTACCTACCTACCTATAGTTAATTTTCGCGTTTATCATTTCCACACGAGCGGTTTACGACTTACGTACGAAGTTTAGGAATTTTTATATGCCTTGAACAGTGAACTTCGCACAAGTTATCAATTTTATGGAAGCTTGTTGAAGTGAAACGTTGCCGGTTTTTGCATTGTAAATTATAGCGACGAGCAAAGTACAATTTATAGAGAAAAATGAATAAATTATTTGGTTTATCGAGGAATTTCTCCAATTCTACGTCTTTAAATGCCATCAAAACCGTCACAGTGGTCGGCGGTGGGCTCATGGGATCCGGAATAGCCCAGGTAAGTTTGGATTCATGTGTAATATTTTTTATAAGTAAGTTACTAGTAACTAGGTATACACAAAGTTTTTACTAGTAACTAGGTATACCTACACAAAGTTTTTAAAAGTTGAGTTTACTTTTCAGAGTACCTACTTAATAAAAGACTATTTTAGTTTAGGTTAGAGATGGTACATACAACTTTACAAGAGAATCCCTGCTTCCGTTTTTGTTATCTTAATGGATGTTCAATGTACCTTGTGAGATGAGATGTTTTGAATGTACCTACTTCATATTTATTATAAAGTTGCTCATGATATTTACTTATTATTTCTTATATTTATTGTAAACATAAGAAAAAACCAGTTAACTTTCATCTTTTAATGTAATGTGACAAAAAACTAATATTTTGTAGTATACTGGCTTATGCCTGGCATGCATTAGAATTCAAATCGCACACCACAAATGTACATTGACAGTAACAGAAAAAAATATGTCAAAAACCTTCATGCAAGTGCCAACAAAAACTATAATGTTCTCAAAGGTTTGTGAAATAAAAATAAAATAAAAATATATTTTATTCAATTAAACTTTTACAAGTATCTTTGAATCGTCAGTAGTCAGTACCACTGGTTCGGAATGCCTTTCCTACCGAGAAGAACCAGCAAGAAACCTGGCGGTTGCTCTTTTTATAGATTTGATATAAGATTTGATATGCCATGTATAAGAAAAGTATTTGCAGTTCTGGCAGTCCTTGAAGTCTGGCAATCTACACTTGGCCAGCATGGATGACTATAGTCTAAATTATTCTCATTCTGAGAGGAGACTTGTGCTCAATAGTGGACCGGCGACGGTTTGAGATAATGATGAAAATGTATATGTACTTAGGTTGCAGCTCAAGCAGGTCAAAACGTGAACCTAATCGACCTTAAACCTGAGTTACTGGAGAAGGCTCAAAAGTCAATACAAAATAATCTGCATAGAGTGGCACGGAAGATTCACAAAGATGCTCCGGCCAAGATTGAGTCTTACGTCAAAGATGCATGTGAGAGGATCAAGGTGTCCACTAGTTTGGAGGACGGTGTTGATGCTGACCTGATCGTGGAAGCCATTGTTGAGAAGCTGGATGTGAAACAGGAGCTGTTTAATAAACTTGATCAGGTATAGAATAGAACAGAATATGTTTTATTCAAGTAAACTTTTTACAAGTGCTTATGAATCGTCAGGTAGTTTTAATTTACCACTGGTTCGGAATGCCGTTCCTACCAAGAAGAACCAGCAGGAAACTCGGCGGTTGCTCTTTTTAATTTATTATACCATACTATACAAGCCATTGCAGCCTCGTGCATTGCTGGAGCGAGTCAAATCCAAGCTTTTTTATCATTTACAAACTCTTACATACATACATAGTATGAATTATTTTATATAGAAGAAAGAGCCTATTTTTGTATTTTGAAAAAAGCATCTGTTGAGGACTGCTTAGTAGAATCTGCTTTCTGGATAAAAAAAAGCCATGAGTTTGGTCATCATGAAATAAATACATATTTTTGAATTTTATTATTTGGATTTTACAAACTTTAGATGTTTCTATTCACATTTTTAAGACTTTTCAAGGACTTATAGTCACTATACAACATACATACTGACATCAAAATGTTTTTTTTTTTAAAACTAAATCCAGTCGCGGGCGTCAGCTAGTAGTAACGAATGAATGAAATAAATGAATCTTTTCAGTTGTGCCCAGAACGTACAATCCTTGCGAGTAACACGTCATCAATTTCTATCAATGAAATTGGAGCTGAAATCAAAAGAAAAAACAAGTAAGTTGCCTACTACTGTTGGTGTCTAGTAAAAAGGGCTCTGATCTGGAATTGTTGATGGTTGGTAGGTGTTTACTGTGTACCAAATAGATTAATATAGCCCGCGAATTGCTAATGCGCGTGACCGCCATTTTAGTGACGTCAGCACTAGACTGAAGCTTCGAGCTGATAGTATATTTTTACTTAAATATACGTCAAATGACGTCATTTCGATGTTAATGAGACATAGTTCAAGTTGCAATCTTATTATTTTATCATCTCATATTGCATTATCATAATTTACCTTATATAGAGCACTGATGCCTATAACACGAGTGTACAACTTATTTTCGGCATCGGTGGCTTAACCTAATGGTTGTAATTTGAGTGAAACAATAAATTATTTATTATTACCATGATTTCACGCATTTTCAAGAAAAACTCGCGAATTGTTTCATACCTTATTCCATTAACAACACAAATTTCAATCCCTTATTTTACCTCCACGGCGTTTGTGCACTCATCCGTAATCGTATTCGTGATTCTAAGTGACCGTCATACAAATGCGTACTCATTCGATTCGTATTTTTACGGAATCCATGATTTCACAGATGAGTGCACAAATGCCCTTAGGAGTTGAATTTTCAAAAACCCTTTCTTAACATTTATGTCTATATCATAATAAGTTCCTGTGTGTAAAATTTCAGTCCGATCCATCTGGTAGGTTGATCAGTCAGTCAGTCGGTCACCTTTTACATTTATATATTTTAGATTTGGCGGTCTGCACTTCTTCAACCCAGTGCCCGTGATGCGTCTGCTGGAAGTCATCAAGAGCGAGCAGATGTCGGAGGAGACCTACCAGGCTATGATGGAGTGGGGCAAGGCGGTGGGCAAGACTTGCATCACGTGTAAAGATACCCCTGGGTTTGTGGTCAACAGGCTTCTTGGACCCTACAGTGCTGAAGCTTTGAGGATGTATGAGAGAGGTATGTAAATATTGGTTGTCTTTTTCTAAACTATATTTAGAATTTCTGCATCTTTTTAGGGTTCCGTACCTCAAAAGGAAAAACGGAACCCTTATAGGATCACTTTGTTGTCTGTCTGTCTGTCAGTCAAGAAACCTACAGGGTACTTCCCGTTGACCTAGAATCATGAAATTTGGCAGGTAGGTAGATCTTATAGCTGACATTTGGGGAAAAATCTGAAAACCGTGAATTTGTGGTTACATCACACACAAAAAAAATTAAATTGTGGTCATGAACTAACAATTAGTATTTTCAACTTTCTGTCTTTCTGAAGTGAGATAACTATATCAAGTGGGGTATCATATAAAAGGTCTTCACCCATACATTCTAAAACAGATTTTTATTTATTTTTATGCATCATAGTTTTTGAATTATCGTGCAAAATGTCGAAAAAACACGACTGTACTACGGAACCCTCGGTGAGCGAGCCTGACTCGCAATTGGCCGGTTTTTTTTATCGATTAAGGCACAGCACAGCTTTTTGAGGACAGTTAAAGTCAATGTGTTGAAACTTTATCACATGTACATTTTTAACTGGGTGCATGCAGCTGGTAATATTATTGTTATGTATTTATGCTGTGAGTATAAAAGGAATTATTATTTGTGTAATGTCGATAGCTAATTTCTTCTTAAAGCCCATCTAAAGAAAGCTTATAGTTATTATTTATTTAGCTAATTTAGAAACCTACGGCACCGCAAAAAATGTCATTTGATATTTTTAGGGTTCCAAACCTTCAGAGAAAAAAATCCCTTATAGGATCACTCTGTTGTCACTTGTCTGTCTGTCGTATCTGTCAAGGGAATCAAAACCTGTAGGGTACTTTCCGTTGACCTAGAGTCATGAAATTTGGAAGATAAGTCATTGCAACTTATCCATACTAATATTATAAATGCGAAAGTGTGTCTGTCTGTCTGTCTGCTAGCTTTTCACGGCTCAACCGTCCAACTGATTTTGACGAAATTTGGCACAGAGATAGCTTACTTCCTGGGAAAGGACATAGGCTACTTTTTATCCCGGAAAATTGAGTAGTTCCCACAGAATTTTTAATAACCTAAATCCACGCGGACGAAGTCGCGGGCATCAGGCACAATAATTAGTAAAGGGGAAAATTCGAAAACCGTGATATTTTGTTGGTAGATGTACCAAAAAAAAATAAAAAGTGTTATTTATTTTCTTTTACGATGGTACGGAACCCTTTTTGTTCGCGAGTCCGACTCGAACTGGACTGATTTTTAATTTGCCGCCATTTTTTATTTTTAGTTTTGAACTTAAAAAACTGCGGCATCGTGCACTGATATCGTTATGTTAATTCTACCTACCTAATAATTATTTTACACCTATCTTCAATGAAACCTATGGTTACTGTTTCAGGAGACGCTACAAAGGAAGACATAGACATAGGCATGAAGTTAGGCGCAAGTTACCCCATGGGCCCCCTGGAGCTCGCAGACTATACCGGTTTGGACACCAACAAGTTTGTTCTGAGCGTTCTTTACGAGAAAACGGGCGACCCCGTGTTCAGGCCAATACCGCTTTTGGATAAGATGGTAGCAGAAGGCAAACTTGGCATTAAAACTGGAGAGGGTTTCTATAAGTACAAGAAGTAACTTGTATAGGGCTATTTTTCTTAAATATGGTGGTGGGATGGGATTGAATGGCATAGGTTGAGTCTGTATGAAAAAAAATTACAAAATTTTTGGGGGCCTTTTAAGAAATATGCGAAAATGTCCATAGCAAATTGATATTATTAAATTAATGTTACGTGAATAATCTTTTATGATTGTAGAACACTTAAGGCCCCCTCTTGATTGGGGGCCTCAATGTATTTGCGGTAACGGAACTAGGGGTGGTATATTTTTGCCGTATAAATAATGACTTAAATAATAACACCTTTAATGTATTTTATTTAAAACACTGCGTGTTGGAATTATAAAAAATGTTAATATATTGTAGAAAAATATATTTTGTTACTTCTTATTTAAGTACATATTTGAAAATAAAAATATTTTTCTAATATCACGTGTATTTATTTAACTCTCCTGAATCCTGATACCCAACTTTTTAATTTATAGATAAAGCTTATATACAATTTTGTTTGAATTTTCTTTTGCGGTGTCCACCAAAGCGGATTGGAGCGGAGATATTTTTAGCAAACAAATCACGTCATCTATTAATAATCTGATTGATCTACATTTTGGTGAATACCAGGCCTAGTCAGTACCTACAATCAAAACAAATAGATAGGTCATATCCTTCGCCTTAACTACTGGTGGGAGGCTTCAGCCGTGGCTAGTTACCACCATACCGGCAACGCCGTGCCGCCAAGCGATTTAGTGTTCAAAACAAAGGGGTTTAATAAAAAGCTGCCATACCCCTTCCAGGTTAGCCCGTTTCCATCTTAGACTGCATCATCACTTACCACCAGGTGAGATTGCCAAGGGCTAACTTATATCTGAATTAATAAATAAATAACCAATTAAATTAGATTATTCACACCTTATCTGTGACGTGAAAAACGGTTTGCTTATTAAGAATTAGTTATTTTAATAGCTAACATTTATGTATACATATACTAGCTGATGCCCGCGACTTCGTACGCGTGGATTTAGGTTTTTAAAAATCCCGTGGGAACACTTTGATTTTCCGGGATAAAAAGTAGCCTATGTCCCTTTCCAGGTCTTAAACTATACCCATGCAAAAAATCACGTCGATCCGTTGCTCCAGACGTGATTGAAGGACAAACCAACAAACAAACACACTTTCACATTTATAATAGGGGTAGTGATATAATAGGTGTGAGACAATCGAAATTTTTTAAGTGTTCTAGATAAGACAAGCAGGGGAAGTACCTTTATCTTCAAATTATGTTTTATCTCTTTAGGGTTGCGTACCCGCGAATGGTGCCAACCTTATCCTATTAGAATATTACAACCTACACTGTCCGTCCGTTTCTCTGTCTGTCAGTGGGCTGTTCTCGTAAACTGTAATAATTAGTAAGGCAGTGAAATTTTCACAGAATGTGTATTTCTATTGCTGCTATCATAGCGTAACCAATAATAATTAATCTATGGCTGCTATATAACGACCAATAACGAAAATTTCAAAATGGCTGCCATGAAAAATTAAAAAGTGGTGTTTCAGGGTCGATTCCTGGCATGGTCAATTTGGGAAATTGTATTTTCTAAATTGGCACCGCTTTTCTAAATAAAAAGCCAGATTTACCAACAGCTGAGATCCCAGTCAATAAGGTAAAAAAAAACAAAAATAGCTTTAAAATCTACACGTTAAATTTTCTTTCAGGAGACGCATCAGCTAGTGACATAGATATAGCCATGAAGTTAGGCGCAGGCTATCCTATGGGCCCCTTAGAACTAGCTGACTTCACTGGCTTGGATCTTAAGAAGGCGATACTAGCTGTCATGTTGGAAAAGACTGGAAATCCTGTGTTCAGACCAATACCGCTGTTAGACAAGCTGGTCAGTGAGGGGAAGTTAGGGAGGAAAAGTGGGGAAGGGATTTTTAAGTATTAGGTTATGCCATAGATATAGAAGTAGGAGTTACAAAGATACACAGTGGTGTAATTATTGTTATAGGTACGAGCAAATTTCAACCATGCAAACTAATATCATTAGTTACGAATCAATTTTATACCACTAGAAAATGTAAATTTTCATGAAATTAATAAAATATGTAGGTATTGCAAATCGACTTTTTTTAATAAAGCCCTTACGTACTGTATTATAAATAGCTTAGAAAGAACATGACTAAGCGCAAGAGAAGCGAGCGTGGATTCGGTTTTTTTTTAATCCCAAAAAACTATTCTATTTTCCGGGATAAAAAGTAGCCCATACAATGCAAGATGTCTCTATATCAAATTGCGTCAAAATCTGTTAAACGGATGGGCTATGAAAAGCTATCAGACAGACAGACACACTCTCATCTATAATGGTAAGTAGGGGAATGTATTAAACTTGTTCCTTGTGTAAAGCCATTGACAGGTAGGTATTCCTGGCTCTTCTGCCGGAAGTTTTTACTAATTCAAAACAATTCATATCACTATCAATCGTTATCATTACCTATCGGAAATTTTCTTTTTATTGATATGCGAATGCGGGTAGGTACCTACCTACATATTGTAAAAGCGATAACAAGACGTCAAAGTTGATTTATTTGTCGATTAGATAAAAATATATAGTTATCACTCTGTCTGAACAATTTACTCAGTTTTTCAAAGCCACTTAATCGTATCAGATTTTCATCCGATTTATCCATCTTAAAAGGTATTAATTGATAAATTAGGCATTAATTATTTCCATTTCACTTGGTTGAGTTTAAGTGGTAGTAGGTAGGTACATTAGGTAATAAATATTTTTTAAGTTGCAGTTATTTATTTTCCTGATGTTCGGTAAAGTCCATTGTGATTCATAAAATATTATGCATGTTGTAGTGTTTGTTTTAAGTTATGAGTGTGTGACTTATGAGTGATTAATATTATTACTTTAGAAACCTTGGCTTAAGTAGGTAGGTACGTAATTTAGGTATACCATTGTTAAGTAATTGTTAGATATTTACCTATAAGGTCTCAGTGAATTGTATGTGAAATTAAAGAGCAGAAAGTTAAATAGTGAATTTAAAAAAAATAAGGAGCTAATGTAAAAGTTGTTGTAAGACTTACTTATTTTCTTCATTAACCGATTTCAAAGAAGGAGGAGGTTCTCAATTCGTCGGAATCTTTTTTTTTACGTTACAGTAAGTAAATTAAGTGCTTTATATTTTTGACCGACTTCCAAAAAGGAGGAGGTTCTCAATTCGTCGGAATCTTTTTTTACACTACATATTATACGTAAAATAGGTGTGTAGTCCACGAGGACTACACAAAGTCGCAAGCATTAGCTAGCCCAATATAAATATTATACGCCACCAGGAACGCAGCGATCGTATAGTTTTTCATATATTTCAAAATCTATTGTGGAGATTTCGGGCGGAATTTCGTAACTATTTTTAAGTAGGTAGGTACATAGGCTTACGCTTGACTGCAATCACACCGAACAGAAGACGATGCAGCCTAAGGTGGAGTGCGCCCAACCAGAAGGTGCTTATTCCTATTCATTCTTCGTTTGAAGGTACCAATATTAAGTATTCTCTATTCTAGCAGTGCATATTGAAAACGAGGAAGAAATTTCGTTTGAGTCCGTGGGATTTTGAGTATGTAGGGGTGCAGACCTGAGCTGCGATAGAGTGGCTAGGACGTCCGCCTTCTAATCGAAGGTCGGGGGTTCGATCCTGGGCACGCACCTCTAACTTTTCAGAGTTATATGCGTTTCAGAAATTAAATATCACTTGCTTTAACGGTGAAGGAAAACATCGTAAGGAAACTTGCATGTCTTTAATGTTCTCAAAGGTGTGTGAAGTCGACTAATCCGCACATGGCCAGAGTGGTGGACTATGCAAAAAACCCTCTCTGAGAGGAGACTCGCGGGGTGATTACGTACGTATCTCGCGACAGGCTTAAATCTCGCGATCATTGCTGTCAAACGTTGGGCTAGAGAGAGACAGCAATAGCCACAAAGCAAAATAAGATGAAGAAGAAGAGAGACAGCAAATGAACTGTCGCACTGCTGTTGCTGTCGCTACTGGAACGTTTTACGTAATCACCCCGCCGTGCTTTGTAGTGAGCCGGCGATGGGTTAATCGTGATGATGAGGGGTGCAGGCCTTGGCCATGCCTCGCGGTTCGATAGTACTTAGGTAAAATGGCGAGGGAGGAACGAGGTCGAATACTTCTTTAGCACACTCTCCGAAATATCACTACCACAATTATAAATGTGAAAGTGTGTTTGTTTGTTGGTTTGTCCTTCAATAGAATAGAATAGAATAGAATAGAATGTTTTTTTATTCATGTAAACTTTTTAAAAGTGCTTATGAATAGTCAGGTAGTTTTAATTTACCACTGGTTCGGAATGCCGTTCCTACCGAGAAGAACCAGCAAGAAACTCGGCGGTTGCTCTTTTTAATTTTTCAATTTACAATTTTATTATACCGTACTATACAAGCCATTGCAGCCCCGTGCATTGCTGGAGCGAGTCAAATCCAAGCTTTTTTATCGTTTACATAGTCTGCGACTGCATAATATGCTTTTTTTAGGAGCATACTTTTAACACATTTTTTAAACTTGTGTAAAGGCAAGTCTAAAATTGCTTGTGGAATTTTATTATAAAATATTACACGTCTTAAACTCAACATGCAAATCACGTCGTAACGGATCGACGTGATTTGCATGTTGAGTTTAAGACCTGGAAATAGGGGCATAGGCTACTTTTATCCTAGAAAATCAAAGAGTTCCCACGGGATTTTTAAAAACCTAAATCCACGCGGACGAAGTCGCGGGCATCAGCTAGTATCCTATAAAATGCCGACAGACAGACAACTGTTTACAAGAGCCAGTACATAGAGGGTGTTTCTGAAATTGTTGCAGGAGTGATACTAAATGAGTGATGTGGCGGACAGACCCAAGGAACGCAAGGCGCTGCGACGGCAGAGGTCCATATATCAGGTGACATTTACTTAGTACAGTCAGCAACAAAGCTAGGCCGCCCATAGTCGACCTAGCTATGTTGCTGACTGTGTATGCGCTCCACAGGTGCATTACAACCTCCGCAGGCAGGAAGAGGTGATGGCGAAGCCCCTGGCAATACCGTCCGCGCCGCTCGAGGTGCAAGCCTACGAGATGCAGGTTGCAGGGCATAGGAACGACAAGTCGGAGAAAAAGTTTCTAGGTAAGGTTCCATCTAGATTCTAGAACGACGTGATAGCCATGGCTGTAGGCCAATAAATTCCTGATTTTTCTATTCTTAGATAAAAGTTAAAAAAAGAAAGAAAGAAAATGAATTTATTCAAAAAAAATCGGTAGGTACCTAAAGTGCGAGCTGACTCTATTTTTATGTTTAAAAATTTGAAAATAGTTGACGTTTAAGCATTGTGACGTAATAGGCTACTTGACTCATATCTAATTTCGTCCAATAAATGATTATTTATTATAGTATTTTGCTTAAGACAAAGAAATATAACAATAACAATTATTAAAAACGCAGGATGGATATATAAATCCAATTTAAAAAAATACAGTTTTTATTTTTATTTGAAACTCAGAAAACGCTGTCAGCCATGATGTGAAGTCATTAAATATGTAAACAAAGAAATGTCATCCCTATTGACTAACGTAGTATCCATATATATAAAATTTCAAGTCCTGACTGACTTACATCAACGCACAGCCTAAACATCTAAACAGCTGGTCCTAGATACATGAAATTTGGTGGGTGTGTTCTTTGTAGGTAAAGAGAAGGTATCCACTAGGAAATTCCACTCCTGAGTGGGTTAAATGTGGGTTTGAAATTTATGAAGTCCACGCGGGCGAAGTCACGAGCATAAGCTAGTTTTTATATATTTCTAAAAACTCATAGTTAACGTAAAAAATTATCGTTTTCTCTTTATAAATTGAATAAGTTATTAAGTAAGACTTACAACAAAGTGATCTTTGCAAAAATAAATTTGGGTTGCAGTCGTTAGTGATATAGGATCCTTTTAAGCAAGTCTTCGCGTGTTACGTATATTTATTTCACTGGGCACTCTAATCCACAACTTTCCTGTGGTCTTTATCGATGCGTTTTTACATTCTCGGATGATACAATAACGATAATTACTATATTTTTCATGTAAACTAGCATAGAAGTCATGTTTTTTAAACTTTGGGAGGTTATGCTGTTGTTTACAAATGCATGACGTCAGAGCACAGACAATCTATCGGCCAAACATGGCCGACAGTTTTTTCACCTGTCTAAGAAAATTATATTTTTAAATTAAAGTTTTACGGTTTTTAGGGCGCAAAAAAATATAGTGTTCATTTTTTTGATCTAATAGGACAAATATTAACCATTTAAGACCTACTTAAAAAAAGTGTCAACTAGCCTATAAATTTTAAAAATAAATAAAATGCATGACTTTTTTAAAATTATTCTCTTTCATAATGAATTCTAGCCCCGTAAACTACCGCTTTACAAAATATCACATCATTTCATTACTAAAGTCCTATTAACTAGCTAGTTAAAATATTATATGTAAGTGCCCTTAAATGCCCATCTCACATTAACTTAAATTGGTAGATTTGGCTGGTGTGGCTTAATTACATTGTACAAAGATAGTTTAAATAGTTATTTTCCAGGCTTGCTCCAATGCAGCAACGGTAGAATCCTAAAGCCCATCCTGAAAGAGTCCCAGAAACGTGAAGTGGACTTCTACAACCGAGTGTCGGCGTCCACCAACCCCGAGCTGGTGGAGCTGAGGAAGTACGTGCCCAAGTACTACGGCTGTAAGAAGTTCACGTACAACGGGTTCGAGCAGGAGTACATCATGCTGGAAGATCTCTCTGAGAGGATGTTGGATCCTTGTATTATGGATGTTAAAATTGGTGAGTATCATTTTTTTTAATTACGGAAACGCATTGGGGATACGTTTCCTTTAGGGGGGGGGGGGGGGGGGCAGCGCACAGTCACGAGCCTACTGTTTTTTGTAGCGTGCACTAAAATTTAGAGTCTTTCAATGTAAAGTTTATGTTTTGTCCCTTTTTAGCATTGTTAAAAATAAATGGATGCAAATACTCTAAATTTAGTTTAAAGAAAGACAACGGAATCGGTGCCATTGTTTAGCAGAAGCCAGAAGCAGACCAAAGTATTTTACAGCCTTAAGTCAGTTATGAGACAAGTATTGTTTTTTATTTTTATTTAATTTATTTGTACCAGAAACATTGAAGAAAAATAAGATTACTCTTCTTTTCTCGTCTTACTTTTTCAGGCAAAAGAACATGGGACCCCCTCGCATCGCTGGATAAGATAAGGCGGGAGGAGAGCAAATACGCGCAGTGCAAAGAGGAGTTCAGCTTCTGCATCCCCGGCTACCAGGTCTACAAGCTGGCGACTGGCAAGCTGCAGAAGTACAACAAGGAGTACGGCAAAAAGTTGCATGGCTCCATGGTTAGAGCGGGTGAGTTATCTTACTATACAGGGTGTAACCAGAACACTAGCAAAAACGAAGACAAGTGATAGTACTGATGATTACTTTAGATTATGTAAAAGTTCACGATACTTTGCAAATAAAACATCTGACTGACGCTAGAGGCCAACGAACTTTGCGTAAGTAGGCCATTCGGAGTCAGTGCCACGTCGTAGGTGGGGCATTGACCCCAGTTTAGGACGCTATACATTGCGGGTTTGAAAAATACTAAACTACAAAATGAGGCAAATGGATAACCATTTGGACTCATTTTGTAGTTTTAGTATCTACCGTTTTCTAGTCTATATGTGAAGATTGCCACAATCTCTTTCTTAAGTTCGATATATAGTCTTTCTTGCCTGATATTGAACGTACTTTATATCTACAACTAGCTGATGCCCGCGACTTCGTCCGCATGGAATTAGGTTTCATAAAGATCTCGTGGGAACTCTTTCCGGTATAAAAAGTAGATTTTATTACTCTCCAGGTCTTTATCTATACCCGTGCAAAAAATCATGTCAATCCGTTGCACCGTTGCGACGCGATTAAAGGACAAACGAACTTGTATCCTTTTTCAGCAATTAAGAACTTCCTCAATGGCCTGGGTTCGAGCCTGTGTCGAGCTCTCATCCTGCAGTTCCTGTCGTCCCTGTGGAGCGTGCAGAAGTGGGCGGCGCGACAAACCGCCGTCACTCTCTACTCCACCTCCTTACTGCTGGTGTACGACGCCGCGAGGCTGAGGGACTGCTGCGGAGAGAACGATGTCCTCACGTGAGTATGAACTTCCTTAACAGTGACGTATGCAAGGTGTAACCAGAACGTTAGCAAAAACTTAGCGTTATTGTTATACTACCTAAACACAATCCGATAAAAATAACCATTTGCCTCGTTTTGTACTTTTACTGATTTAGAATTTTTCAAACCAGCAGTGTATAGCGTGCAAAACTCGGGTCAATGCCCCGCTTACGACGCAGCATTGACTCAGAGTTGCCTACTTTCACGACGTTCGTTGACCTCTAGCGTCAGTCAGATGTTTTATTTGCAATAATGGCAATTAATTGCATGGCCAGCGTGGTAGACTATAGCCAAAACCCTTCTCACTCTGAGAGGAGACCCGTGCTCTGTAGTGAGCCGGTGATGGGTTGATCATGATGATGATGATAGTGGCGAGTATTCCAGTGCGAGCTCGCTTCTTACCTTCGCAACCCGTTGAGCTGTCGGTTACTTTGGTTCTCCTATGGATCTCCACATATCTGATTTTGATAACATTAATTTTAATTTTTTACCATTTCTTCCAGGTCGGGACTCAAATGCCGCGTGCCTGCTGTACCTAGAAGAAAATCCATCCATTCCCTCCACAATCCAGCTTCTGGCTCAAACTTCAGTGGACAAATCTCTTCCAAAGGACCCGTCTATAGAAAAGTTAACTCCGTGCCCATTTCCTCCATGACCCTCGCCCAAAAAACCTTTTCCCCCCCTCCGGTTACTAAATCCCCTTGGAGCGAGGCATTAGAAAGATTCAACCATAACCACTCCTTCGAACACAACTATGAAGATAAGCTGTCAAAAATTAAGATGAACTATCGGGCTACTTTAGATCAGTTAGCGAGTGATAGCCCCTCTCCCAACCCGTGGGGGACGGTCAAAATAATAGACTTTGCGCACGCGTTCTTTAATGAAGAGGACAATATCCGTGTGGATACAAACTTTAGGGAAGGGATAGATAATGTTGTGGCTATGTTTGAGTCGCTGTTGAGAGAAACGGATGATCAGGTTTTCTGATCTTTTGGACGGTTTTGGTTTAATCTTCGATTGTTATTGTTAAGGGTGTAATAACATTGTCAGCATCGAATCGCATTTTATTTATTGAAAATGATTATTTTGTGTTATAAAATGATGTAATATTTGTTTAGCGGATAATTTAAAAAAACATGTTTTTTATATTTTTAGCATATTTAATTATTAACGTCACGCTGTAGGGAAAGCAAATAATGGCGTCAAAATGCGACAAATATTTTCAATTTTTAACCTAAAAATTCTATAATTCTGCTGGAAAATAAATTTTTGTTAAAAAAATTTGCCGTTTATGCATTGTGATTGTGTCGTTAATAAATTAATTTATGTTAAAATCAAATAAAAATCATGTTGTTAAAAAAAATCTTTTTTATAATTCTAGCCCCATAACTACCACTATAAGTACAAAAAAATCACATCATTTTATTACTACAGTCCAAGACCCAATACGGTATTTGACAACTAGTCAAATCAGTAACTTTTTATCAAACGTAATAGGCAGAATTTGGCTGTACCTTTTTTTTTTGTAACATCTCCACTGTTTACCCAGATTCGTAATAAAGAAATTTGTATTTGTATTTGAAACGTCAAAACGCGCGCTTAGTATGAGAGATTCTATGAAATACCAGTGTGTGACGTCACAATCACTTGACGTGCTTTTTTAGTTTAATCGATAATTCAAAATGGTTATTACACTTAAAACCAATAAAGGACGTGGATTTTACGTATTTTGGAAGACGCTCTATTTAATAGTCACTGAAAAATAATTTATTTCTGATGTTGTCAAATACCCAATTCTCCCTTCCTCAAATGCTGTAAGACATTGCTGCCTGCCCAAATTGAAGTTTATAATAAAAATAGCTTATGCTCGCGACTTTGTCCGCGTGGTCTACACAAATTTCAAACCCTTATTGTACCCCTTTAGGGGTTGAATTTTCAAAAATCCTTTCTTAGCGGATGCCTATGTCATAATAGCTATCTGCATGCCAAATTTCAGCCCGATCCGTCCAGAAGTTTGAGCTTTTCATTTTATATATTTAGACTAAGAAGTGCCAAATCTTAAGTTTTTTATCTCTGTTGTATTAAAATGTATTTTAATAAACAATTGTTACCAATAGAGGGTGGCCGTAAGGTATATATTATTGGGGGGTTGAACCCCATCTTAAAAATAGAAGCAGACTCGTAAAGTTATAAAATAAAATTTAGACTAAGAAGTGCCAAATCTTAAGTTTTTTATCTCTGTTGTATTAAAATGTATTTTAATAAACAATTATTGTTACCAATAGAGGGTGGCCGTAAGGTACATATTATTAGAGGGGTTGAACCCCATCTTAAAAATTGAAGCAGACTCGTAAAGTTATAAAATAAAATACTGAGATAAGTTTATCTGTAAGTAGCTCATTTATATTAATATAGTCCATCATCTTATTTTTAAGATAAAAAATTGTACTTATAGTTCAGTATTTGGACTCACTACCCCTCGGGGTAATTCATAAGATTTTAGAAAATATTCATATTTTACGGTTTAAGTTTTAATTTTCATGACATTTCATATAATTAATTTTACAACAACGGTTGTGTAAAGTTAAATATATCAATCAGTAGGTACTTAATAATGTAACTAATTAAGTTATTATTAATAAATTGTATTAATAAAAGATGTGATATCTCGCTTTCGGATTATAAATATTTATTTTCAAAATCAGCCAAAAACTATTTCCCAAATAAACGTATCTATAAACTTATAAATATACTGTCTACTGAGGAATCTATGCTCGCGCTTTCCTACGCTCAAAATATTGTAAAAAAGAACATTATTTTTATTTTACATGGGGGTTACAGTCAAAATTCCCTTTATAGCAATTATTTAGCAGTTAAATATAAATCCGATAAAGAATATCCAACAGTACATTGATCAAAATTAGTTTTAAAACAATCAATAGTAACAATTTTACGAACCCAGGGCCGTAACTAGGGACTGAATGTCGAGGGGTTAATGTGTTCAAAAATCATTTAAAAATTGATTATGACAGGTATTTCATCCTAATTTTTGATATTTCCCAAAGTTTTCGATAATAAGGCTTCGGTGGTACATTATTTATTTTTAAAAAACAGTAGAAAAAAATCACCAACTTGTATTGTATTTTTATTTAATTTTTTTAATGGGATTACAATTTTATTCATTAGTCGGTGAGATAGGAACTTCGGAGTTACTTCGTTAGGACATAAAGCCTCGTTTACATTGAAACAGTTCCTCCCGAGAAGTCTCAAGTCGCTTCGGGCTTTGAAATTAGGAACTCTCTTAATGTAAACAAGGCTTAAAAAGCTTGAAAAAATGATACACATTGTTGAGGCTATTGGTTTATGTTTCAAAACTTTTGTATATAAATCATTATTAATCTTTTAATAACAGGCAACTGTAAACACGGGAACATTTTTTGTAGTGTCAATACTATTTTTTTTCTTGATGAGGATGATATATCCAACTCTCAAACAAATGCGAAATTTCGGCTGTAACTTTGTATGATAATAAAAATTCTTTTGTCCACAAATTCTGTCAATTTTGTAGTAACAAAATCGCATACGATATCGTACAAAATGTACTAAGATATAGCAATCAAATTATCATAGCGAAAGTTTCGGTCGGAATTTCGCACCTATGTAAACAGTACAACTTTTAGCCGAAGACTTCGACCAAGCTACCTCCATTTTATACAAAAATAATTCCACTATTATTTAGGCAAAGCAAAAAAAAGATAAGTTTATAAATATACAATACAATGTACAAATATTTCTAGTAAAACATAAACCATGCGACAAATATATTTCAAAACCCTACAAAACGGACATTACTAATCAGACTGCGGGTTTCATTGGGCAACACACTCGATTGTGATTTTTTAAGCGATCATTGCGATAATTACAACCCCTCTTACTTAGGGTGAGATCTATAGACCGTACTTTGACTTTGTTCAGACTTAAGCTTCAGTTAAAACGAGACATATGTCAGCGATATATATCTCGTTTTAACAGACTTAAATCTGAGCGAAGTCGAAGTGCGAAACAACTCAAAACAAACGCAAAAAACTTCCGAAGACTTAGTACGCATTTGCGCATCTCGAAAACATTGATAGATTTCGAGTATCTATCATTCAATTCATGTATCGAAACGTCAAAATAAATATGATTTAACACTCCTTTTCGTCATAAATGTACAGTTACCCGGCAAGAACTTCAGAAAAAGATAATTGGCACCTTCGGTTTCGTAAAGCGTTGTCTTGTGTTCGTAAGAAACAATCGTAGGATTGTCTCTTTCTAAAGTTCGGTGTGTTTTCTTTCCTGCCGGGTACTATAATAAGTAGGCGCCCAACATTGTAAAACTAAAGGCAATCGTCTTATTGAAGACTAAAATAATATCGAGTGTCTTGCTCAATCAAATCAACCCCCTAGTAGATATAGGTAAAACATCACCAAAATATTTAATTAAATATGTATATTCAATTAGATCAATCTAAATTAATTAGAAGTTTAACACGTCAATTTCTATGACCAGAAACGCACTAATCACCGTGATGCGACGAAGTGGATCACGAGTTATAAGTATGATTCCACCTTAAAGAACCTATTTCGTTCATACGCACCAAGGAAAATGCATATTGCCATAGCAATTGACGTATTACACATAAACGATTATTCAGGCGAATTAAAACAAAACATGTGATAGTACAATGTACAATGATCAGGCACTATATATAGATTCCGACAATCGCTACATCGCATAGCGGGCGAACGTAAAATTATTACAACTCGCGCCAAACTTGATGATCGCTGCGAACTTGGTTGTGATGCGTACGCAGTTTACCCTACATACATCTTACACCATGGACTGCTCAAAACGATCGCAACTGCTTGAAGCGATCGCGACTGTTCGAACAGTCGCGTGTATGACAATGAAAGGAAGATTTTAGTTTGCTATGCAGTCGCAGTTTGAAACCATCAGTCATGACTGCTTCAAGCAAGAGAAAAGAACAGATCTATGGAGTGTACTTTGACTTTGCTCGGACTTTACTAAAGCTGAAATCTATAGAGCGCACTTACGGATTTGCTCAGACTTAAGACAAAATTAAAACGAGACAGGCTTATATCTCTGCATAAGTCTGTCTCGTATTAACTTTATAGAGAGTAAAACTAACCCTGAAAGAGTTAAAATGAGACAGATTTGTGCCTCTGCTATAAACCTGTCTCGTTTTAGCTTTAAGTCTGATGAAAGTCAAATTGCACTCAATAGAATATCTCAGCCTCAGGCTAAGATCTATAGTTTGACAATGCTCAGACTTAAGACAATGTTAAAATGAGACAGTGTTATATCGCTGACATAAATCTGTCTCGTTTTAACTGAAACTTAAGTCTGAGCAAAGTCAAAGGACGCTCTATAGATTTCAGCCTCAGAGCCAAATTCGGAGCGGTCATCAAGTCCGACACGCAAGCAATTACTCTAACATTACACGTAATATACAACGAACATAAGAAACCAGTGAACTAGCACGAACAAAGCACCTCTGCGATTAACTAAGGGCGAATACAGAGTATTTATAATAATTCCCTAAAACCCTGACTAATAAATTAGGCGAGAAATTTGATAAAGTAGTTACTTAAAACTTGGACTTGTACCCTAAAGATTATGGACCACAATATTATATCCATGGCTTATTTCACATATAATTGTCGATTTTACTGGAGAGCTGTTTAATGTTTAGATTATGACTAGCATAAAAAAGTAGATAATTTCAATACATTTTAGCAGCGGTATAACTATTCCACTAGGTGCTTATACTCCTGGTCCTGTCAATCGCAATTGTAGACGCAGTCAGCTACAGATGATAACAATCCCCTCTGATTGGCCAACACTCTTACACTAGTGGCTAAAATGCAGTTACAGCAAGATTACCCTAATTTAATCCAAACAAAACCATAGGCGGTTGTAGCAACGAATTAATCGAATCAAATATAGTTTTTTTTTAACTATAGGCATAACATAGGCATGCACTAGACTGCAATCACAACATATAGGCAATGATGGAGTCTAAGGTGGAGTGCGTCTGCCTAGAAGGTGCCTATTGATTCTTTTGAATATTTCATATAATATAGGCCAGGAGACAACTAACACTTTTTTTAAGCAAAAGTACAATTTAATTTTGGTCTTTTACCATAAAACTCTCCTAATTTACTTTTCGGAGATTTAGAACAATAACATTTATTATCTAGGTATTTATTATTATTACAATATATATAATTTTTTTTTGATAATTTTTTCCATCAATTAATTATTAATTAATTATTTTCATTACGAAAAAACACACATGCATGGCAGATGATTTTCAACATTTTAATCTTAATTTAGGTCAATTTATATCACAATTCGTTCACCTCACACGGACTCGCTAGAATTTTATTATTCGTTAAAATTGAGCGAGTGTCCGCCCCAAGACAACAAAGTTATGGTCTGAGAGCCGGTGCATTATTTTTCAAAGTAAAAAAAAGCCATTTTGTATTTATTTTAAAACTAGCTGCCGGATCCAACTTCGCCGGGGTTGACCATAAACATCTAAACATATAAAAGGAAAAGGTGACTGACTGACTGACCTATCAACGCACAGCTCAAACTACTGGACAGATCGGGCTGAAATTTGGCATGCTATTATGACGTAGACATCCGTTAAGTAAGCTTTTTGAAAATTCAACCCCTTGAGGGATAAAATAGAGGTTTGAAATTTGTGTAGTTCACGCGGACGATGTCGCGAGCATACGCTAGTAATATTATATAGCCTATGTACCTTTGTACCTTTCAAATGATGATTTCTTTTTTTAAATATACACGCACACACAAAATTTGCACTATTTTTGTATAGTATATCTATATATTACTTATATTAAAAACCGGAATTATGCCACGATTAAGAAGTCAATACGAAAAATAATCACAGTCTAATACTTAAAATTTTGAAAAGTAATTGCCTCTAAAAGGTTTTTAATTGTGTACATTAATTACTGTTAAATAATACGAAATTCGGCTATTATAAAATACTTTGAATAAATAATGCACCAGCTCCCGATCTATTAATGCAGGCATACTGAAGTGACATTCGACGGGACATCTAAAAAGTGCATTAAATCTAATTAAATTTATCTTTCCGTCCCAAAAAACAAAATGACATTGATATACGATAATATAATACGTAGTATACATTAGTTGCACAGTTGACTTGCATTGCTATAATTTTAGAGCCAAGATTGAAAGTTCCAAACTTTGTTAAAAGGTTCGATCTTGATTCAAAAAGTTATGGTTCTCTTCTCACTTCGGAGTTTGAACATAATATCATGTTTGTCTGTAGTCAGTGTGGATGGGATTGAATGGAATTACTAATAATTTAAAGTGGCAATTTTGGACAAGTATCCAATCAATATATCCAGTATCCTCCAACTATCAACAATGTACCGTCACATTACAGCAACAGGGCGCTCGTCGGAACTACAAGTAGACTTGGCCCCTATTGCCCCTGAGGTAAATACATCCCTGGTTGTATAGCTGGTGAAAGTTCCACACTGATTTGTCTCTTTATTGGCACACATTATAGGATAGGAATATTTTGATATTTGAACAAAATATGGAACTTTTTTTTGCGAAAATTGAAATAAAGACTCTTAAATTTTTCAGAAAGACTGTGCAACATTTATCTAATAATAACAAACCATTAGAGTTAAAAATGGAAATGATGAAACGTAAGCAAATCATAAGCGCGAGTAAGACACTTCACGTTAATATCATTATATCCATCAACTATCAACAATGTACCGTCCCATTCCACAATGGGGCACTCTCGTCGAAATTCCAAGTAGCCTTGACCCCTATTGCCCCTATTATACAAACAACTTTTTTTTACTACTATTCTTTTTGGACATAAAATGGTTTTAGTGAAAGTGCAAAATGTCGTGTACATTGTTAGTGCTTAGTAATTATAATTTTTGGACATTTTTTAATTCGATTAAAGTTAAAAAATTTACCATTTTAAGAACTTTCACCATAGACAAGATGGGGTGGGTCACATGTAGTTTATAATGAATACATTTTAAGTTCTCATACGCCATTTTTGCTTATGTGTCAACTGTTATTACAAAAATATGGTTTAACCTTAGATTAAGGACTAAAACCAATCTTACAGTTCTATAAGTTACCTGGAAGATACAAATTTCTTTACTGCGAATCTGGGTAAACAGTGGAGATGTTACAAGAACAAAAAGGTACAGACAAATTCTGCCTATTAGCATGCAATATGTTATGATATATAATTCCGTAAATTGCTAATGCGCGTGGCCGCCATTTTAGTGACGACAGCACTAGACTGAAGCTGATGGTATATTTTTACTTAAATATACGTCAAATGACGTCAAAATGACGTCATTTAGATGGTAATGAGACATGGTCCCAGCGCAATAGCAATTTGCGGAACTTATATCTGTCTACATAGTTTTGATAAAACTAGTCACATTAAAAAGTTGGTCACAAAAAAATAATAGTATTACAAATGTCAAAAAAAAGAGATCACTGGTAGTGATAAATAAGGTCGCCCTTTCTTTTTAAGCATATTCTGTATTTTTTGTCATAGTATTAAGCAATGAAGATGTTTTCAATTAAATTAAATTAATTAAAACTCGAGGATGCCCGCGACTTCCTTTGCGTGGATTTAGTTTTAAAAAATCCCGTGGGAACGCTTTGTTTTTCCAGGATAAAAAGTAGCATATTAGCATATGTCCTTCTCCGGGATGCAAGCTATCTCTGTACCAAATTTCGTCAAAATCGGTTCAATGGTTGAGCCGTGAAAAGCTAGCAGACAGACAGACACACTTGCGCATTTATAATATTGTACTTTTGACATGACAGTTGACACAGAGCAAATATGGCGAGTGAGTTCTCAAAACGACGAGTGAGTCGACAGTGTATCAACATTATACAGAAAATTTAGCTTCCACTTTGCACCGCAGTCCACATAACACTTTCACTAGGACTTTATAATATTGTACTTTTGACATGACAGTTGACACAGAGCAAATATGGCGAGTGAGTTCTCAAAATGACGAGTGAGTCGACAGTGTATCAACATTATACAGAAAATTTAGCTTCCACTTTGCACCGCAGTCCACATAACACTTTCACTAGGACTTTATAATATTGTACTTTTGACATGACAGTTGACACAGAGCAAATATGGCGAGTGAGTTCTCAAAATGACGAGTGAGTCGACAGTGTATCAACATTATACAGAAAATTTAGCTTCCACTTTGCACCGCAGTCCACAGAACACTTTCACTAGGACCAGCACGACCAGCACGCACACTTGCCACTGGTGCACAGTCTATATCTTGGGCAGCTTGGGCGCGCTGACCAGCGGGTTGGCCTGCTGCAGGTAGTGCAGCGCGTGCGCCTTGTAGTCGTACGCGCAGCCGTGCACCTCGGCGTAGCGATGCGGCGCGCAGAACTCCGCACCACATCTGCAGGGGGAAATAGGCTACTTGACTCATATCTAATTTCGTCCAATAAATGATTATTTATTATAGTATTTTGCGTAAGACAACGAAATATATCAATAACAATTATTAAAAACGCAGGATGGATATATAAATCCAATTAAAAAAAATACAGTTTTTATTTTTATTTGAAACGCAGAAAACGCTGTCAGCCATGATGTGACAATGTGTAAATATGTAAACAAAGAAATGTCATCCCTATGTAAACTAGTATAGAAGTCATGTTTATTAAACTTTGGGAAGTTATGCTGTTGTTTACAAATGCATGACGTCAGAGCACAGATAATCTATCGGCCAAACATGGCCGACAGTGTTTTCACCTGTCTAAGAAAAATATATTTTTAAATTAAAGTTTTACGGTTTTTAGGGCGCAAAAAAATATAGCGTTAATTTTTTTGATCTAATAGGACAAATATCAACCATTTAAGACCTACTTAAAAAAAGTGTCAACTAGCCTATACATTCATATCAAAGTGTTCATCCATCCATCCATACTAATATTATAAATGCGAAAGTGTGTATATCTATCTGTCTGTGTTCCGTATTTGTGATATCTCTATATATAAAAACTAGCTTATGCTCGCGACTTCGTCCGCGTGGACTACTAAATTTCAAAACCTATTTCACCCCCTTAGGAGTTGAATTTTCAAAAATCCTTTCTTAGCGGATGCCTACGTCATAATAGCTATGTGCATTCCAAACTACGTCATAATAGCTATGTGCATTACAAATTTCAGCCCGATCCGTCCAGTAGTTTGAGCTGTGCGTTGATAGATCAGTCAGTCAGTCAGTCAGTCAGTCAGTCAGTCAGTCAGTCAGTCAGTCAGTCAGTCAGTCAGTCACTCAGTCACCTTTTCCTTTTATATATATAGAAGATGAATCGCTGAATGTGTTGCTGATCGCAAATCTCGAGAACAGCTGAACCGGTTTCGCTAATTCTTTTTTTATAATATTCCTTGAAGTACGAGGATGGTTCTTACGGAGAGAAAATTTTTAAAAAAAATCGTGAAAAAGAATCGACTGTTAGGCGGTACGAAGTTCGCCGGGGCAGCTAGTCTTTAATAAGTCTAGCACAAAACAGCTCCACTTCTTTCCAAATTTTTAGTATATATAAATATTACAATCGGTCGGGGTTTAAAATGCGGCCACTTCTAAAACGGGATGGCTAATCAAAAGCGGCAACA
Source organism: Maniola hyperantus (assembly GCF_902806685.2). Taxonomy (NCBI): domain Eukaryota; kingdom Metazoa; phylum Arthropoda; class Insecta; order Lepidoptera; family Nymphalidae; genus Maniola; species Maniola hyperantus. Next base: position 836,125 of record NC_048554.1, on the reverse strand, counting down.
CATAACAGTGCTGTCAACTGCTGTCATGCGAATTTGACGCTTACAAGCCTCTAACGGCTCTCGGCACAAAAACCGCATTATAGACGCGGAGTTCAGCAATCTGGGACCAGAATCGGCAACCCTGAACCTTACCAGCGCAACTGGGGGTCCCCTACAACGGCGCGCGTATCTCATTCCTGGTAAGTGACTGCGACTAAAGAAGAACTGCGAAGAATACCCGGCTGAGTTTGTTGTGGGCTCTTCTCAGACCTGGGCGCGTTTGGAACCCTCGTAGCTTTAGTTTTAAGTTTGCGTAATAATTATCACCACTATATCTTACAAATGTAACACCATACCAGACCATCAATACGAGTAATTTATTACCTATTTTGAATAAATCATTTGACTTTGACTTTGACTTTGACTCGTGGCGGTAAGTGACACGAGGTACAGAGTACATACCTGATACCAGCAAAATGCAGGTCGAGAAGGTGAAGCTGGATGAAGGGATCGTCGCTGGCGTCGCTCGCTGCCCACTCGGACGGTGAGTAACACGTATAGAATACATACCGGCACTTGTGCACGGTGGCGATGCTGAGGCGCTTCTTGCAGAGGCCGCAGCGTATTCTGGCGATCTTCTTCTCGGGCTTCTGTTCGGGCTCCGGCTTGGGCTCGTCGAACGCCAGCAGCCTGGCGGCGTCGGTCTCCGCGATGTTGGAGATGCGTCGCTGGCGTCGCTCGCTGCCCACTCGGACGGTGAGTAACACGTATAGAATACATACCGGCACTTGTGCACGGTGGCGATGCTGAGGCCCTTCTTGCAGAGGCCGCAGCGTATTCTGGCGATCTTCTTCTCGGGCTTCTGTTCGGGCTCCGGCTTGGGCTCGTCGAACGCCAGCAGCCTGGCGGCGTCGGTCTCCGCGATGTTGGAGATGCGTCGCTGGCGTCGCTCGCTGCCCACTCGGACGGTGAGTAACACGTATAGAATACATACCGGCACTTGTGCACGGTGGCGATGCTGAGGCGCTTCTTGCAGAGGCCGCAGCGTATTCTGGCGATCTTCTTCTCGGGCTTCTGTTCGGGCTCCGGCTTGGGCTCGTCGAACGCCAGCAGCCTGGCGGCGTCGGTCTCCGCGATGTTGGAGATGCGTCGCTGGCGTCGCTCGCTGCCCACTCGGACGGTGAGTAACACGTATAGAATACATACCGGCACTTGTGCACGGTGGCGATGCTGAGGCGCTTCTTGCAGAGGCCGCAGCGTATTCTGGCGATCTTCTTCTCGGGCTTCTGTTCGGGCTCCGGCTTGGGCTCGTCGAACGCCAGCAGCCTGGCGGCGTCGGTCTCCGCGATGTTGGAGATGCGTCGCTGGCGTCGCTCGCTGCCCACTCGGACGGTGAGTAACACGTATAGAATACATACCGGCACTTGTGCACGGTGGCGATGCTGAGGCGCTTCTTGCAGAGGCCGCAGCGTATTCTGGCGATCTTCTTCTCGGGCTTCTGTTCGGGCTCCGGCTTGGGCTCGTCGAACGCCAGCAGCCTGGCGGCGTCGGTCTCCGCGATGTTGGAGATGCGTCGCTGGCGTCGCTCGCTGCCCACTCGGACGGTGAGTAACACGTATAGAATACATACCGGCACTTGTGCACGGTGGCGATGCTGAGGCGCTTCTTGCAGAGGCCGCAGCGTATTCTGGCGATCTTCTTCTCGGGCTTCTGTTCGGGCTCCGGCTTGGGCTCGTCGAACGCCAGCAGCCTGGCGGCGTCGGTCTCCGCGATGTTGGAGATGCGTCGCTGGCGTCGCTCGCTGCCCACTCGGACGGTGAGTAACACGTATAGAATACATACCGGCACTTGTGCACGGTGGCGATGCTGAGGCGCTTCTTGCAGAGGCCGCAGCGTATTCTGGCGATCTTCTTCTCGGGCTTCTGTTCGGGCTCCGGCTTGGGCTCGTCGAACGCCAGCAGCCTGGCGGCGTCGGTCTCCGCGATGTTGGAGATGCGTCGCTGGCGTCGCTCGCTGCCCACTCGGACGGTGAGTAACACGTATAGAATACATACCGGCACTTGTGCACGGTGGCGATGCTGAGGCGCTTCTTGCAGAGGCCGCAGCGTATTCTGGCGATCTTCTTCTCGGGCTTCTGTTCGGGCTCCGGCTTGGGCTCGTCGAACGCCAGCAGCCTGGCGGCGTCGGTCTCCGCGATGTTGGAGATGCGTCGCTGGCGTCGCTCGCTGCCCACTCGGACGGTGAGTAACACGTATAGAATACATACCGGCACTTGTGCACGGTGGCGATGCTGAGGCGCTTCTTGCAGAGGCCGCAGCGTATTCTGGCGATCTTCTTCTCGGGCTTCTGTTCGGGCTCCGGCTTGGGCTCGTCGAACGCCAGCAGCCTGGCGGCGTCGGTCTCCGCGATGTTGGAGATGCGTCGCTGGCGTCGCTCGCTGCCCACTCGGACGGTGAGTAACACGTATAGAATACATACCGGCACTTGTGCACGGTGGCGATGCTGAGGCGCTTCTTGCAGAGGCCGCAGCGTATTCTGGCGATCTTCTTCTCGGGCTTCTGTTCGGGCTCCGGCTTGGGCTCGTCGAACGCCAGCAGCCTGGCGGCGTCGGTCTCCGCGATGTTGGAGATGCGTCGCTGGCGTCGCTCGCTGCCCACTCGGACGGTGAGTAACACGTATAGAATACATACCGGCACTTGTGCACGGTGGCGATGCTGAGGCGCTTCTTGCAGAGGCCGCAGCGTATTCTGGCGATCTTCTTCTCGGGCTTCTGTTCGGGCTCCGGCTTGGGCTCGTCGAACGCCAGCAGCCTGGCGGCGTCGGTCTCCGCGATGTTGGAGATGCGTCGCTGGCGTCGCTCGCTGCCCACTCGGACGGTGAGTAACACGTATAGAATACATACCGGCACTTGTGCACGGTGGCGATGCTGAGGCGCTTCTTGCAGAGGCCGCAGCGTATTCTGGCGATCTTCTTCTCGGGCTTCTGTTCGGGCTCCGGCTTGGGCTCGTCGAACGCCAGCAGCCTGGCGGCGTCGGTCTCCGCGATGTTGGAGATGCGTCGCTGGCGTCGCTCGCTGCCCACTCGGACGGTGAGTAACACGTATAGAATACATACCGGCACTTGTGCACGGTGGCGATGCTGAGGCGCTTCTTGCAGAGGCCGCAGCGTATTCTGGCGATCTTCTTCTCGGGCTTCTGTTCGGGCTCCGGCTTGGGCTCGTCGAACGCCAGCAGCCTGGCGGCGTCGGTCTCCGCGATGTTGGAGATGCGTCGCTGGCGTCGCTCGCTGCCCACTCGGACGGTGAGTAACACGTATAGAATACATACCGGCACTTGTGCACGGTGGCGATGCTGAGGCGCTTCTTGCAGAGGCCGCAGCGTATTCTGGCGATCTTCTTCTCGGGCTTCTGTTCGGGCTCCGGCTTGGGCTCGTCGAACGCCAGCAGCCTGGCGGCGTCGGTCTCCGCGATGTTGGAGATGCGTCGCTGGCGTCGCTCGCTGCCCACTCGGACGGTGAGTAACACGTATAGAATACATACCGGCACTTGTGCACGGTGGCGATGCTGAGGCGCTTCTTGCAGAGGCCGCAGCGTATTCTGGCGATCTTCTTCTCGGGCTTCTGTTCGGGCTCCGGCTTGGGCTCGTCGAACGCCAGCAGCCTGGCGGCGTCGGTCTCCGCGATGTTGGAGATGCGTCGCTGGCGTCGCTCGCTGCCCACTCGGACGGTGAGTAACACGTATAGAATACATACCGGCACTTGTGCACGGTGGCGATGCTGAGGCGCTTCTTGCAGAGGCCGCAGCGTATTCTGGCGATCTTCTTCTCGGGCTTCTGTTCGGGCTCCGGCTTGGGCTCGTCGAACGCCAGCAGCCTGGCGGCGTCGGTCTCCGCGATGTTGGAGATGCGTCGCTGGCGTCGCTCGCTGCCCACTCGGACGGTGAGTAACACGTATAGAATACATACCGGCACTTGTGCACGGTGGCGATGCTGAGGCGCTTCTTGCAGAGGCCGCAGCGTATTCTGGCGATCTTCTTCTCGGGCTTCTGTTCGGGCTCCGGCTTGGGCTCGTCGAACGCCAGCAGCCTGGCGGCGTCGGTCTCCGCGATGTTGGAGATGCGTCGCTGGCGTCGCTCGCTGCCCACTCGGACGGTGAGTAACACGTATAGAATACATACCGGCACTTGTGCACGGTGGCGATGCTGAGGCGCTTCTTGCAGAGGCCGCAGCGTATTCTGGCGATCTTCTTCTCGGGCTTCTGTTCGGGCTCCGGCTTGGGCTCGTCGAACGCCAGCAGCCTGGCGGCGTCGGTCTCCGCGATGTTGGAGATGCGTCGCTGGCGTCGCTCGCTGCCCACTCGGACGGTGAGTAACACGTATAGAATACATACCGGCACTTGTGCACGGTGGCGATGCTGAGGCGCTTCTTGCAGAGGCCGCAGCGTATTCTGGCGATCTTCTTCTCGGGCTTCTGTTCGGGCTCCGGCTTGGGCTCGTCGAACGCCAGCAGCCTGGCGGCGTCGGTCTCCGCGATGTTGGAGATGCGTCGCTGGCGTCGCTCGCTGCCCACTCGGACGGTGAGTAACACGTATAGAATACATACCGGCACTTGTGCACGGTGGCGATGCTGAGGCGCTTCTTGCAGAGGCCGCAGCGTATTCTGGCGATCTTCTTCTCGGGCTTCTGTTCGGGCTCCGGCTTGGGCTCGTCGAACGCCAGCAGCCTGGCGGCGTCGGTCTCCGCGATGTTGGAGATGCGTCGCTGGCGTCGCTCGCTGCCCACTCGGACGGTGAGTAACACGTATAGAATACATACCGGCACTTGTGCACGGTGGCGATGCTGAGGCGCTTCTTGCAGAGGCCGCAGCGTATTCTGGCGATCTTCTTCTCGGGCTTCTGTTCGGGCTCCGGCTTGGGCTCGTCGAACGCCAGCAGCCTGGCGGCGTCGGTCTCCGCGATGTTGGAGATGCGTCGCTGGCGTCGCTCGCTGCCCACTCGGACGGTGAGTAACACGTATAGAATACATACCGGCACTTGTGCACGGTGGCGATGCTGAGGCGCTTCTTGCAGAGGCCGCAGCGTATTCTGGCGATCTTCTTCTCGGGCTTCTGTTCGGGCTCCGGCTTGGGCTCGTCGAACGCCAGCAGCCTGGCGGCGTCGGTCTCCGCGATGTTGGAGATGCGTCGCTGGCGTCGCTCGCTGCCCACTCGGACGGTGAGTAACACGTATAGAATACATACCGGCACTTGTGCACGGTGGCGATGCTGAGGCGCTTCTTGCAGAGGCCGCAGCGTATTCTGGCGATCTTCTTCTCGGGCTTCTGTTCGGGCTCCGGCTTGGGCTCGTCGAACGCCAGCAGCCTGGCGGCGTCGGTCTCCGCGATGTTGGAGATGCGTCGCTGGCGTCGCTCGCTGCCCACTCGGACGGTGAGTAACACGTATAGAATACATACCGGCACTTGTGCACGGTGGCGATGCTGAGGCGCTTCTTGCAGAGGCCGCAGCGTATTCTGGCGATCTTCTTCTCGGGCTTCTGTTCGGGCTCCGGCTTGGGCTCGTCGAACGCCAGCAGCCTGGCGGCGTCGGTCTCCGCGATGTTGGAGATGCGTCGCTGGCGTCGCTCGCTGCCCACTCGGACGGTGAGTAACACGTATAGAATACATACCGGCACTTGTGCACGGTGGCGATGCTGAGGCGCTTCTTGCAGAGGCCGCAGCGTATTCTGGCGATCTTCTTCTCGGGCTTCTGTTCGGGCTCCGGCTTGGGCTCGTCGAACGCCAGCAGCCTGGCGGCGTCGGTCTCCGCGATGTTGGAGATGCGTCGCTGGCGTCGCTCGCTGCCCACTCGGACGGTGAGTAACACGTATAGAATACATACCGGCACTTGTGCACGGTGGCGATGCTGAGGCGCTTCTTGCAGAGGCCGCAGCGTATTCTGGCGATCTTCTTCTCGGGCTTCTGTTCGGGCTCCGGCTTGGGCTCGTCGAACGCCAGCAGCCTGGCGGCGTCGGTCTCCGCGATGTTGGAGATGCGTCGCTGGCGTCGCTCGCTGCCCACTCGGACGGTGAGTAACACGTATAGAATACATACCGGCACTTGTGCACGGTGGCGATGCTGAGGCGCTTCTTGCAGAGGCCGCAGCGTATTCTGGCGATCTTCTTCTCGGGCTTCTGTTCGGGCTCCGGCTTGGGCTCGTCGAACGCCAGCAGCCTGGCGGCGTCGGTCTCCGCGATGTTGGAGATGCGTCGCTGGCGTCGCTCGCTGCCCACTCGGACGGTGAGTAACACGTATAGAATACATACCGGCACTTGTGCACGGTGGCGATGCTGAGGCGCTTCTTGCAGAGGCCGCAGCGTATTCTGGCGATCTTCTTCTCGGGCTTCTGTTCGGGCTCCGGCTTGGGCTCGTCGAACGCCAGCAGCCTGGCGGCGTCGGTCTCCGCGATGTTGGAGATGCGTCGCTGGCGTCGCTCGCTGCCCACTCGGACGGTGAGTAACACGTATAGAATACATACCGGCACTTGTGCACGGTGGCGATGCTGAGGCGCTTCTTGCAGAGGCCGCAGCGTATTCTGGCGATCTTCTTCTCGGGCTTCTGTTCGGGCTCCGGCTTGGGCTCGTCGAACGCCAGCAGCCTGGCGGCGTCGGTCTCCGCGATGTTGGAGATGCGTCGCTGGCGTCGCTCGCTGCCCACTCGGACGGTGAGTAACACGTATAGAATACATACCGGCACTTGTGCACGGTGGCGATGCTGAGGCGCTTCTTGCAGAGGCCGCAGCGTATTCTGGCGATCTTCTTCTCGGGCTTCTGTTCGGGCTCCGGCTTGGGCTCGTCGAACGCCAGCAGCCTGGCGGCGTCGGTCTCCGCGATGTTGGAGATGCGTCGCTGGCGTCGCTCGCTGCCCACTCGGACGGTGAGTAACACGTATAGAATACATACCGGCACTTGTGCACGGTGGCGATGCTGAGGCGCTTCTTGCAGAGGCCGCAGCGTATTCTGGCGATCTTCTTCTCGGGCTTCTGTTCGGGCTCCGGCTTGGGCTCGTCGAACGCCAGCAGCCTGGCGGCGTCGGTCTCCGCGATGTTGGAGATGCGTCGCTGGCGTCGCTCGCTGCCCACTCGGACGGTGAGTAACACGTATAGAATACATACCGGCACTTGTGCACGGTGGCGATGCTGAGGCGCTTCTTGCAGAGGCCGCAGCGTATTCTGGCGATCTTCTTCTCGGGCTTCTGTTCGGGCTCCGGCTTGGGCTCGTCGAACGCCAGCAGCCTGGCGGCGTCGGTCTCCGCGATGTTGGAGATGCGTCGCTGGCGTCGCTCGCTGCCCACTCGGACGGTGAGTAACACGTATAGAATACATACCGGCACTTGTGCACGGTGGCGATGCTGAGGCGCTTCTTGCAGAGGCCGCAGCGTATTCTGGCGATCTTCTTCTCGGGCTTCTGTTCGGGCTCCGGCTTGGGCTCGTCGAACGCCAGCAGCCTGGCGGCGTCGGTCTCCGCGATGTTGGAGATGCGTCGCTGGCGTCGCTCGCTGCCCACTCGGACGGTGAGTAACACGTATAGAATACATACCGGCACTTGTGCACGGTGGCGATGCTGAGGCGCTTCTTGCAGAGGCCGCAGCGTATTCTGGCGATCTTCTTCTCGGGCTTCTGTTCGGGCTCCGGCTTGGGCTCGTCGAACGCCAGCAGCCTGGCGGCGTCGGTCTCCGCGATGTTGGAGATGCGTCGCTGGCGTCGCTCGCTGCCCACTCGGACGGTGAGTAACACGTATAGAATACATACCGGCACTTGTGCACGGTGGCGATGCTGAGGCGCTTCTTGCAGAGGCCGCAGCGTATTCTGGCGATCTTCTTCTCGGGCTTCTGTTCGGGCTCCGGCTTGGGCTCGTCGAACGCCAGCAGCCTGGCGGCGTCGGTCTCCGCGATGTTGGAGATGCGTCGCTGGCGTCGCTCGCTGCCCACTCGGACGGTGAGTAACACGTATAGAATACATACCGGCACTTGTGCACGGTGGCGATGCTGAGGCGCTTCTTGCAGAGGCCGCAGCGTATTCTGGCGATCTTCTTCTCGGGCTTCTGTTCGGGCTCCGGCTTGGGCTCGTCGAACGCCAGCAGCCTGGCGGCGTCGGTCTCCGCGATGTTGGAGATGCGTCGCTGGCGTCGCTCGCTGCCCACCTCGCGGCTGCGCGGCGGCGAGTGACGCGAGAGGTCCAAGCCCTCGTCACTCAGGTGTAAGTGCTCCCGGTTGCGATGCCGACTCAGCGCTGGCAAGATCCTGGGGGAGTTTCAGGTTGACTTTTAAGGCTAGCTACAATGTTATCAGCAATAATGTGGACTAACTTATGCTCGCGACTTTGTCCGCGTGGGCTACACAAATTTCAAACTCCTATTTCATCCCCTTAGGGATTGAATTTTCAAAAATTCTTTCTTAGCGGACGCCTACGTCATAATAGCTATCTGCATGCCAAATTCCAGCCCGATCCGTCCAGTAGTTTGAGCTGTGCGTTGATAGATCAGTCAGTCAGTCAGTCACTTTTTTCTTTTATATATTTAGACTAGCTTATGCTCGCGACTTCGTCCGCGTGGACTACAAAATTTCAAACCCCTATTTAACCCCCTTAGGAGTTGAATTTTCAAAAATCCTTTCTTAGCGGATGCCTACGTCATAATAGCTATCTGCATGCCAAATTTCAGCCCGATCCGTCCAGTAGTTTGAGCTGTGCGTTGATAGATCAGTCAGTCAGTCAGTCAGTCAGTCAGTCATTCAGTCAGTCAGTCAGTCACCTTTTCCTTTTATTATATATTTAGATGAGCGCCAGATAATATAAGTCTTATAATGTTTTTCTTCCACTTGCGCGGAAATTTCTTTATTTAAAAAATAAACCTCAAATAATTTTTAAATTGATATCACCCATTGCAAAGTAAGATTTGGAGACTTGTTGTGACACCAACTGTCGCGTACATATGGATAAAGTACCAGGAGATCATAGGAGCATAAGAGATTCACAGTTGAGACTAGGCTCAGGCACTCTAGAAACTGTACAAACTGCAATGTAACTTTTTTCTCTCTAACTGTAACACTCTCTCTCTCTAAGTGGGTAACTCTTCAGTTTCTCCGCATCAGAGGTGAACGAGAGAGAGAGAGTGCAAGGGTGGAAACAGAGCGCTACCCAGCTCATATGACGTAATTCTTGGATTGGACTCAATTTGGCTAAAGACCCAGCCTGACCTAATTCGTGTACCATCATGTCTGAAGTTAATACATACCGGTTCCTCTTGAGTTTCTCCAGGTCGGAGGTGGAGGAGGAGAACAGCGCGTCGGAGAGCGGCGGCGCGCGCGGCGCGTGGCGTGCGGCGCGCACGGGCAGCGCAGAGGCGGAGCGCGGCGCGCTGCCCAGCTGCGTGCTGGAGCCGAAGCCGCGCGCCCGCCAGCCACCCGCCTCGCCACCCACTAGTGGACCTGTGGACAAAGACATCAAACAATAAACTGTGGAACCGACTCCCTTCAGCCGTGTCACAGTTCACGACAGTTCGGGAATTTTTACAAAACGTCGAAGCTTCCATGTAACTGGCAGGCGTCAAATGTTACTACATTTGACGCAGGTTTTCTTTGAGATTTCGTCACCCTAGCCTAATTTTTGACATATTATCCATTCAGGATCAAACCGAGTCTCCTATAGCTACTTCTTTTTCACCTTTCACTACAGAGCTCGGGTCTCCTCTCAGAATGATAAGAGTTTTGACCATAGTCTACTACTAGACCCCATAATAATATAATAATAGCTGCAAATGTTCATGCGCGACGGTAATCACTTAACATCAGGTGACCCGCCTGCTCGCTATTTCTATTTAAAAAAAAACTCAAACCAACTCACCATACTCAGCGGCGGGTATGGGCGCCAGGTTCTTGGCGGTGAGCGGCGGCGAGTCCTGCCGCAGACACTCCTCGCTGTCCAGACACTCCTCCAAGATGGCCGCCTCCTCGCCGCCCTCGCGAGCCTTCACCAGGATCGACCCGGCTAGGGCGTCTGACAGCTTCAACCTATCAAATAAATTAATAAATATTACCTTTTACTCGTAAAAAATGTATGGGGTAAGATTTTTGTGATTTCATTGTAACCAAATTAATGAATTAAACATACATTTAAAAAACAGTCGAAAAAACGGACCAAATTGAGAACCACGTCCTTTTTGGAAGTCGGTTAAAAACCAACATTCTCATAGGTATGTCATTAGTGAATCCTCTCACTCACATATAAGTAATCTGTGTTTAGTGTATGACTATGAGAGCTTTGTTTCCATTCGTCGACTGGGGGGAGAGGGAGAGGGGAGGAGGGGGAGGGAGAGGGAGAAAGAGAGAGCGAAGGGGGGAGGGGGAGATAGAAATGAGGAGGAAAGAAGGAAACGGGAAGAGGGAGAGCGGAAAAGCGAGAGCGAACGAGAGGAAGAGGGGGAGAGAGAGATAAAGAGGTTATACACTAAGAATTGGTCGCCTACCTCTCATCATGCACAGCATCTTGTATAGACTGATCTGAGTCAGTCCTCGTGCCAATGGGAGGCAACAGAGTGTACCGGTCCACGAAGGAGCAGTCATAGTCATATCTAGTGTAGTTGCCATCATAGAGAGGGGCAAACATGTCCTCTGCCTCACTGTACGGGTTGTATGTCTGGGTTGCAGAGAAAGATGGAGGGGCATGCAGGGACAGAGAGGAAGGGAGAATGATAGAAGGAGAGGGAGAGAAAAATTATGGCCTACCTTTCATCATGCACAGCATCAGATTAGATTTATAGAGAGAGTGAGAGAGAAAGAGAGAGAGGGAGAGAGAGAGAGAAAGAGAAGTTACACTCTAAAAAATGGTTGCTTACCTCTCATCATGCACAGCATCTTGTATAGACTGATCTGAGTCAGTCCTTGTGCCAATGGGGGGCAACAGAGTGTATCGGTCCGCGAAGGAGCAGTCATAGTCATATCTGGTGTAGTTGCCATCGTAGAGAGGGGCAAACATGTCCTCCGCCTCACTGTACGGGTTGTATGTCCGGGTCGCAAAGTCCGGCCCGTCGTCGAGCAGGCTGGGGACGGATAGGGTTTCCTCAGAACGTGTTTTCTGTATGTCGTGCTTTTCACCTGGAAATAAGGTTAGGTGTTGTTGAAATAGAGCTAGTACTAATGTACAGCAACTTTAGAGGCTAGAGCTACTTGAGTAGTACCCTAGCTACTGTACGTCGGCTATTTTTTTTTAAATAAATAAATAAATTTAAATTTTATTTCATAGAGTACACCGGCAGCTACGTATGTTTCTTTGATTTCACGTTATTTTTAATAGACTAAGCAGCTTTCGCTGATGCGTCTATATCTATCTAATTGTAACTGTTTGTCTCTACAAAATAAAATAAATTAAAAAATTAAATTCTAGTTTTCCAAATGTTTGTCCAATCTATTATTGAACTGGTTAACAGAACTTGACATAACCACATCCTTAGGCAATTTATTCCATATGTGCCCGGGATCGAACCCCGACCTCCCGAATGGGAGGCGGACGTCGTAACCACTAGGCTATTACGGCTAGAGCACTCTACTACAGTTATATTATAAACGTTATTCTAAGTATCTAGCTCACCAGGCCTGAGCGCGCGACGCTGTACGGACAGACTCTCCATGCGGCGCCGCAAGTCCAACATCTTGCCCATCGTGACGGCGTTCTCGTGCAGGGCGCCCGCCACCTCGTCCGCCTCCGCCTCCACCAGGTGACTGAGGGACGACGAGTCTGCAACACATTCCGAATTTAGATATTTCAATAAAAAAAACATTTTTTTCGACATTTTGCAGGATAATTCAAAAACTATGCTACATAAAAATAAATAAAAATCTGTTTTAGAATGCACAGGTGAAGACCTCTCATATGATACCCCACTTGATATAATTATCTTACTTAGAAAATTGAAAATACTAATTATTAGTTCACGACCACAATTTAAATTTTTTTGTGTGTTGTAAGCCTAAATTCACGGTTTTTAGATTATTCCCCCAATGTCAGCTATAAGATCTACCTACCTGCCAAATTTCATGATTTTAGGTCAATGGGACGTACCCTGTAGGTTTCTTGACAGACCGACAGACAGACAGACAGACAGACAACAAAGTGATCCTATAAGGGTTCCGTTTTCCTTTTGAGGTACAGAGCCCTAAAAACCAGCCAAGTGCGAGTTGGACTCGCGCACCGAGGGTTCTGTAGGCCACTATTACCCTGTTTAGCAAGTTTCAGCACTTCGATTGCGGTAAACTGACAGCTACAATGTCACTATTGCAATCACCTCTGATTGGCTGATGCTAGCTCAGTATTGGCTACAATACATTGTTGCAACAAGAATACCATAAAACAAGGAAGCCAGCACGTTTCGCGTGATCCTTGCTATGATTTAAACACAGCACAGCCGTACAAAGCGCAGTGCAGCATGTCTTGTTTGTATCTTCATCACAATCTAAGGAGAGCGATGGAGCATAGCACAGCTCAGTGTTGATTGGTCACCCAAAGCCTACAAGAATGCTCACATTTAGCGTGATCCAGCGGCGAGTATGTGCCGTCCTTGTTCTCGCGCACGCGCACCAGGTTGACCCGCTCCCCCTCGCGGAACACCAGCACCGTGGCCTTGCAGCCGCTACCGGACCCAGAACTACCCCACTCGCTCTCATCTCTGTGGACAACACAACTATTATTACATTTTTTGCCAATGAAAAATCTGTACGAGAGCGGTGTGCAGGCTCGACCGTACCCAAGGGAGATCTCCCACCGAGCGGTTGGACTTGCTCGGTAGCGCCAGCTTCAACGATATTTAGGAGATAACAGATTTGTAGAGCTTTGTCTCTGTCGTTGAGACCGACAAAACGTCGTATAGGTATGAATAACAGATATTTAGGAGATTTGTAGAGCATTGTCTCTGTCGTTGAGACTGACAAAACATCGTATAGATATGAATAACAGAGACATTTAGAAGGAGATAGCAGATTTGTAGTGTTGTCTCTGCCATTGAGACAGACAAAACGTTATATAGGTATGAGTGACAGAGACAATACTCTACAAAGCGAAAATGTCATTCTAAAGGCCGATGTGTATTACTTTCTGCCACATACTGTAGGTACCAGCGTCTAGCAGTCACTTTGTGGAACAACCTTTAGTATGACAGATCAATGATTTATAGGAAGGAAGGGGGTGGATGTTGCCCTATGGAGGTATGGATTGTGCGATGCTAAGAAAAATACTCACCTGTTGGAGTGCAGCAGACGCTCGATGTCCCGCCATGGCTCGGGCTGCGGCAGGCGGCGCGTGGCCACGGGCCCGCCGCGCAGCCCTAGCACGAGGCGCAGTCTCGCGCCGTCGCCTATGGCGTGGTCCTTTAGCGACAACGCGTCGTCCAGCTCACGCAGGTTGTATAGAAGGTGCTGTTGCGATACTGGGATACCTGAAAAAAAAGAGATGGCATTATATTAAAGAGCAACTGCAGAGTTTCTTGCTTCTTTTCGTTAGGAAAGCCATTCTAAACGCTGCCAGATGCATTTGATGATTCAAAAGTACTTGTGGAAATTTATTTGAATTAAAAAAACCTGCCAAGTGCGAGTCAGGCCCGCGCACCGAGGGTTCCGTACTGCAGCCGTATTTATTCAACATTTTGCACGATAATTCAAAAACTATGATGCATAAAAATAAATAAAAATCTGTTTTAGAATGTACAGGTGAAGCCCTTTCATATGATACCCCACTTGATATAGTTATCTTACTTAGAAAATTGAAAATACTAATTATTAGTTCATGACCACAATTTAATTTTTTTTGTGTGATGTAACCACAAATTCACGTATTTCAGATTTTTCCCCAAATGTCAGCTATAAGATCTACCTACCTGCCAAATTTCATGATTCTAGGTCAACGGGAAGTACCCTGTAGGTTTCTTGACAGACCGACAGACAGACAGACAGACAACAAAGTGATCCTATAGGGTTCGGTTTTTCCTTTTGAGGTACGGAACCCTAAAAACGTCTAAAATTCTAGATGTAGCAATCAAGAAAATGATGCAAGAACTAGACACATGTATGATCTCATACAAAGGTAACACTATTGTAGGTGGTGTAGGTATAAATAAAGATAATTTATTGGTCTATTTGATAGTCACATAGGATTGCTGCTGATGTTCAATTCAAATTGAATTTTGAATTGAATCATATGTTGGAGTGAAGCCAATGAGAAAACACCTTACTCTCACTTTAGTGTATTTTTAAATTTCTCTTTTTAACTGAATTGAAAAAGTTTGCTTAGTACAATAAGGATCTATCAAATCCCAATAAAATAAAATCAAAATATTTAATAAAATTAATGATGAATTAGTTACTTTATTTAACATTTTATTATGCTTTATTTAAACTTTAATACATAGTTATCTTACTTAGAAAATTGAAAATACTAATTGCTAGTTTTGAGTTAAGAGGTGTTGCAACTAAAGTGACAAGCCAATTTGGTTGTTTCCTTTTCAACTAGGTAAATTTAGTTTCCACAAAGTTGTACAACTGAAGACAGCTGTTTTGGCACACACTCAAGCTGGCAGTGATTTACTGAACACATTGACCTTAGCGTAAAATTAAAAACAGTGCATGACTGAAAAAACAGCTAGGATTTATTTCCTATCAATATTTTTAGCACAACTGTTTCTGAAACGTTTGCTAAATGGGACCAATCAAAAAACTGTTGATAAGTTGATAGTAATATGGTATTTGACTAGTCAAATCAGTAACTTTTTATCAAACGTCAAAACGCGCGCTTAGTATGCGAGATTCTATGAAATACCAGTGTGTGACGTCACAATCATTTGACGTGCTTTTTTAGTTTAATCGATAATTTAAAATGGTTAATTTACACTTAAAACCAACAAAGGACGTGGATTTTACGTATTTTGGAAGACCCTCTATTTAATAATCACTGAGAAATAATTTATTTTTGATGTAGTCAAATACCCAATTTAAACTGTTCATTACTGTATTATTATTAGTATGTTTTTAGGGTTCTGTAGGGGTCCAAGTTTCTCCAGAGAAAAAAACCGGCCAAGTGTGAGTCAGGTTCGCGCACCGAGGGTTCCATAGTACAGTCGCATTTTTTCGACATTTTGCACGATAAATCAAAAACCATGATGCATAAAAATAAATAAAAATCTGTTTTGGAATGCACAGGTACCCTATCATATGGTACCTCACTTGATAATATAGCTATCTTACTTGGCAAATTGAAAATACTAATTATTAGTTCAGGACCACAAATCAATTTTTTTTGTGTGCTTTAACCACAAATATATATGTATATAAATAAGACCTACCTACCTGCCAAATTTCATGATTCTAGGTTAACACGAAGTACCCTGTAGGTTTCTTGACAGACAGACAGACGACAAAGTGATCCTATAAGGGTTCTGTTTTTCCTTTTGAGGTATGTAACCCTAAAAAGAAACCCTCATAGGATCACTTGTTGTCTATCTGTCTGTCATGTCTGTTAAGACATGATTCACCTAGCAAGCAAGTGAAAAATCAGAAAACAGGGAATTTTTGGTTACATCATAGATAAAAAATAAAGTGTTAGTTCTTGTATGATGGTACTATGAGAGACAACTCACAATTCTCCAGTTTTTTGGTCTTTGGCTCTCTGCAAAATATGTGTCATGGCATCTCGTGTTGAAATTTAACTCATAAAAACAATAACAGCATTCCGAACCAGTGGTAAATAATTTTGATGATTCAAAAGCACTTGTAAAAGTTTACTTGAATAAAAATATATACTATTTAATTCTAATAACTTTGGTTGGACTTAGTATACTTTTTTAGAAACATCAGTTTTTCAAAATTTCCACATTTTTTGGTGATAATTTATACACCACTTTTTGAGGTTAGCCACATTTTAGCAAATGTCTATTTGCAGAATTTATAGTTCAACTAGTTTACGCCCGCAACTTCGTCCACGTGGACTACACAAATTTCAAACCCCTGTCACCCCCTTAGGGGTTGAACTTTCAAAAATTCTTTCTTAGCAGATGTCTATGTCATAATAGTTATCTGAATGCCAAATTTCAGCCCAATCCGTCCAGTAGTTTGAGCTGTGCGTTGATAGATCAGTCAGTCAGTCACTGTTCATTTGTGTTGCAGAGCAGTGGACGATGGCCTACACATTTCATTCTGAGAGAAGACCTGTGAGTAATAAGCCAGTGATGGATGAGATAGGGATGGATGAGATAGGGATGGATGATGATGAGTATGTCATGTTTTGAATACACAGTTATGGCTTTTTCAATGATAACCTCTAACCCACAAAACACTAACTCAGCCAGGCTAACTTCTTTTTATTACCAAACATCTCAGTCACTTAAAACTAGTTCTTATAGATCTAATCAGTAACTACTAACTATTGATTATTTCTCAAGTCTAGATAGTGTTTGATATTTAGATAATGCTGTAATGAATAAATTAAACAAATCATCACATACTTGAAGAGATCAGATTAGATACAGATCTCATTTTATTTTGTAAATTGCAAAAAACTTTCTAGATAATAAGGATATGCAAGAAACATTCCATCAAAGTCCAATGAACTAAAATGTCACATGTTAATTGAAAATGTGATTTGAGTAAACAAATATGTATTAATAAAAACCAACTGTTTGAATGGGAATGAAGTGATTTATGTGAATGTAGTGGACATAAAACTGATAACAGAGTCTAAATTAATACTATAAAGAGCAAATCAGTGATCATTAATTGAAATTGATGCCATAAATATTGTAATTTACGCAGCGCAGTGTATCCTTTGTCAAGTGACGCACAATAACACGTCGCGAACACGTCTAGCCACTTCCACGAGTTAAGGTTGTGTAATAATCGAAATGTTAAAACTCTAGGACCCACCTTCTACCCTGAATATCTTGGACTTGATCGCGAATATGGTGTCCGAAGGCGACACGGTCATTTCGAAAGCCGTGCCCGTGAGGGTCTCCACCAAAACTTCCATCGTGGGCTGGCTCGCACCATCCTCCTGGAACCCCTTCGATCTATTCGAAAGTCTTTCTGGACATCCATGTTGTGACATTTCACACGCGTTTATCACCCACTACCTACGCCACATCGCAATTCAAACGATTTAATATCACTTCGATTGTGATAAAATGGGTAGACTCGGACAGTCACTCAGTGACGACACCGAAAAGTTTTTGCACCACTCTCTAATCTGACATTGAACATTAAATCTACTAATAAAAACGTGCGAAAAAAGCTACACAATTAGAATTTCTACAAATCCAGCACTATTTAGCAACAAAAATAATATTACATACGACCATTGAACATTGAATGAAATAATTTTTTTAGTGAATCACAGAATAAAACAAAGGCAAAGGTGTCATTAAAAATTACCATAGAATTAAAACAAAACCTAGAATAAAACCAAAGTGATACCATAGATAGTATAGAAAAATGAATGAACGATAAGTCATTTACATTTTTACAGATTTTAGTTCATTTACCAAAAAATTATATCAAAACCTGTGTGAAAAAGGTACTTGATACTGCAAAGTAACAGCCATGAAAAAATGTTATCTTGCTTTAGCTTACAAAATATATTAATTCATTGAAATAAAAGTGGTTTGCAAAAAGAGATTTATCTATTACCGGAACTAGCTCTTCATTCATTCTTAATTGTCTCTGTCAAAAGTTTCTTTTCCGTCGTTCTTCGTAAATCGTATCGGAGGTTAGAAAATGGTGCGTACAGTTTTAATTGAATTTTCAGCGTTTTTCCCATAAAATATGTCTAATACAGTGCATAATTTCACCTGAAAATATTTATTCCATGTGTTTCTGTGTAAAAATTTGGAACAAACGAGTTAAATGTTGAAGCATGCATGTTGGTTGTCAAAGCGTAGAACATGTGGCTGAAACGGTGAAATGTGAATTATTTTTATTTTCAGACTCGCAAACGCCGTAACGGAGGACGAGCCAAGCACGGCCGTGGTCACGTGAAGGCCGTGAGATGCACAAATTGCGCGCGTTGCGTACCGAAAGACAAGGCAATCAAAAAGTTCGTGATCAGAAACATTGTTGAGGCCGCCGCTGTGAGAGATATCAACGAAGCCTCCGTATATGCCTGTGAGTAAATAAACTTCAAAACTATTTATATTGGTACTAAAATCTTTAGGAGCCTCTCCAGCATGATTTAACAGACACATTTCAATGGTGTTAGGGCTGACTTATTTGGAAGTGCCTGGATTTGATACCAGCTATTATCGTAACCTATTGTTATGTTCATATGTATACGCTGTGGTAGCCTAGTGGTCTTCTAATCGGAGGTCGGTGGTTCGATCCCGGGCACGCACCTCTAACTTTTCAGAGTTATGTGCGTTTTAGTTAATTAAATATCACTTGCTACGGTGAAGGAAAACATCGTGAGGAAACCTGCATGATTGAGATTCTCCATAATATTCTCAAAGGTGTGTGAAGTCTACCAATCCGCACATGGCTAGCGTGGTAGACGATGGCCAAACCCCCTCTCACTCTGAGAGCAGACCTGTGCTCTGTAGTGATTCGCCATGGGTTGATCATGATGATGAAATTATTTACTAAATGATGCCTGCGACTTTGTCCGTGTCTATTTAGGTTTTCTAAAAATCCCATGGGAAGTCTTTAATTTTCTGGGATAAAAAGTAGCCTGTCCTTCGCCGGGAGTAAGCTGTGTATCAAATTTCATAAAAATCAGTAAGTCTAAGCTAAGTCAGAGTGCCCTCTATAGATCTCACCCTGAGACTAACCTATTCTAGCTCATGTATACCCAAATTATTAACTAAAGCATTTTTGTTCCATTTCAGCATTCCAGCTCCCTAAACTGTACGCAAAGTTGCACTACTGTGTGTCATGTGCAATCCACAGCAAAGTGGTGCGCAACAGGTCTAAGAAGGACAGGCGTATCCGCACACCGCCCAAGAGCACGTTCGCCCGCGACATGCAGCGACCTCAGAATGTGCAGCGGAAGTAATTTTAGTTAATAAAATTATGTAAAAAAATCCAATTCTGTTGTTTAATATTGATATAACTTTTAGAAAATCACACTTAACATTTTATTTTATTTTATTCAGATGCAAGTTAGCCCTTGACTGCAATCTCACCTGGTGAGTATATGAAGTGAATAGTGATGATGCAGTCTAAGATGGTAGCAGGCTAACCTGGAAGGGGTATGGCAGTTTTTATTAAACCCATACCCCTTTGGTTTCTACACGGCATCATACCGGAACGCTAAATTGCTTGGCGGCACGGCTTTGCCGGTAGGGTGGTAACTAGCCACGGCCGAAGCCTCTCACCAGAACAAAAAGACTGATAGCCTAGTGCTTAAAACGTCTACCTCCGCTTCGGGAGGTCGCGGGTTCAATTACTGGGCATGCACCTCTAACTTTACAGTTATGTGCATTTTAAGCAATTAAATATCACTTGCTTTAACTGAAGGAAATCATCGTGAGGAATCTTGCATGTGAAATCTGCTGATCCGTACTTGAACCGCGTGACGGTTCACGACAGCAGGGAACTTCTAACAAAACGTCGAGGCTTCGAATGGCAGGCGTCAAATATTAATATGTAGCTCTAAAGTAGGGATACCAGCGGCTGCCCCACCGGTTTGTTTGGTGACGGACGAGGGAGATTTTGAGGATGGGGAACTGGGAGGGAATTGCTCTAACCCTCGGCGGGAGGACCTGCGGATGATGGACACGGGACAGTCCGTCGCTCAGTGTGGTCCTCGGGTTGGTTAGCGTGCTGTGGTTCCGGTTCCTCTAACGGTGTTTGGGGGCACGTAGTGTCCCAGTGGTGGGTCTGCTATGGCGGACATCCGCTGAGGTTGTTGGTCCTTAGCGGTGGGATGGAAATACGTGAGGTTTTTAGTCGGTAGGAGTCCGACATAACCACGGTGCTCCCCCGTGGCCGGTGGTGTCTATGATGGATTTTCCTCACGAGGAAAAAATAGTAGCTCTATTTTTCTATGATTTTACGTCGCCAGAGCCTAATGTGTCATATCGTCGATTCAGGATCAAACCGAATGTTCACTCACTCTGACGGCGTAGTGGTCTAAGCATCTCATTGTGACAGACCTGTACTCAGTAGTGGGCCGGCGATGGGTTGATGACGATGATGATGCCTTATCAGCTGTCTTGTAACATAACATTACTATATAGTGGGACTTGGAAATAGCAGGCAACTTAAAGGGATTGCAATCATTTGGAAAACGCATTCTGTGACAAAGTTATAGGGATCACGCACACATCCGATCCGAATCCGTGAAAATACGAATATAAAAAAATATCTACGACATAATGTCATAAGCTACCATACAAAACAAAAAGGAACGTATTTTCACAGACTGATTGGATGAGTGCGTCACCGCCGTAAGTCTGAAAGAGGTAAAAGTTAGTTTTGCTAATTAATTTGTCTCATAAAAATGATCCAGTACTTTTTGGAATAAGTAGGTACGGATTTTTTTTTCAACCTAACTGGTGACCACTGTTCAAAATACATTCAGTGTAAAGGGGGCTGCTTCCGACATCAATGGTGCAAAACAACCAATGTACTCTGTGGTGCAAAACTAGTCTTAATCTAAATTCTGAACACGAAGTATATGATTGTCTACTTGATTGATAATAATTTGATAATAATGTGTGTATGACATGTGCACACTGTCATGTTGCAACTTCAGACTGGACTACTTGTTTTGCGATCACTGTATAAAACACAGGTATAGAAGAAATATAAAAAATAAAATGCAGACGTAGATAGAGCAGTAATATAATTCAAATTTCAAATACAGGCTAAAACATTTTCTACAATACCTATTATAATAGAGAAAAGTGAAATTACATTTTTTATTATATTATAATGACTAATATAATATAACGCGTAAAATTTAACTGCTCACGCGCTATTTTAACTTTTTGTGTCCAATTTTATGTCAATAGTACGATTTTAATCCTAATTTTAAAGGTGAACCCATGTAGTACATAATTTTTTTTTGGGTGAACCATACTTTTGACATGACAGTTGACCCAGAGTAAAAATGTGAGGAGTCATTTTGTACGGACTATATTATATATGTTTATCTAAAGAAAAAACTCGTGTTTGCTGTTTAGAATAATTACAGAATAATAGCCAAAAAATATTAATATAGTACACTTTTTTAGCGTTTAAACTATCGTGATTTCTATTACATATAATATCTCTCACCCGGCGATACTCACGTGTTTAGTCGACGTCACAACGCAGTGTGCAACACAGGCTGTGCGGGCAGCGGCGCGCAGTCTTGACTGCCACGCGTGCGCGAATTGACTCCCTTTGAAAAAGGGCCCCGTATGAGTTCGAAACTAGTCGGGCTAACTAAGTACACTAAAACTAGTCGACTAAACACGTGAGTAAAGCCGTGTGAGATATTATACATAATATAGAACACTGCAAAAAGTTACACTTTTTCCTACAAAAAATTCAGAACTATCAAAGTTATTTCAAATTGCAAGTTTCCTAAGAGAGAAAAGTTCGCCAGTCTTTGTGTCAATATATTAAAATTTATTCTAAACAATTGGTGCTGATAGATAATATAAAAAAAGAAAACAAGCATTCCGTAAATACAGTGCGACAAGGCTCTCTTGGCACTTGAATGACATTGACAGAGGGGGCGCTGTTGGAGAACAAAGGGGACACTTGACGGCAACGTTAGTTCCGATTTTCGCCACGCGCCAAGATAGCCTTGTCATTGGAATTGTTCGTCAAATGAATGCAACATAATTATTACTGTAATACATTTACATAAAAGGCTACATACAGTACAAAAATCACAAGAGTTGAAATCAATTTCAATCCTGCACCATAATTTCAACTTTTATGAGACATATTTAGTGGCATCAGGTAAAAGGAGCTTAGGATTGCAATTGCTGTCCTAGCTTATATATTCTAAAGAGTTGCTACAAAACATATATTATCGCCAAAAAACCGGCCAAGTGCGAGTCAGACTCGTGCACTGAGGGTTCCGTACGACATTTTAACCTCTTTTTAGAAATAGAATGGCAATACTGCCTGGAACCAGAAGGTTGACATGGGAGTGTCACTCACTCTTCACTACATCTAAATATATAAAGGAAAAGGTGACTGACTGACTGACTGACTGACTGATCTATCAACACACAGCTCAAACTATTGGACGGATCGGGCTGAAATCTGGTATGCAGATAGCTATTATGACGTAGGCATCCGCTAAGAAAGGATTTTTGAAAATTCAACTCCTAAGGGGGTGAAATAGCGGTATGAAATTTATGCAGTCCACACAGTCGAAGTCGCATAAGCTAGTTCCAAGATAAATCACCCACTGCACAGGTTTAATTTCAGAGTTGTTTTTCCTGAAGCCACTACAACTTAGTAAGCATTGTATGCTTATCACGGGCCCGTAATCTTATAGATAGTTTGTGGGAACTTGGTGGCAGGCTTCTCCGAAGTCTCCAGAGCCTGCTTGAGGTTCTTCTCAAACACTTTCTTGGCATCACAGAAGCCTTGCTTTGTTTTGCCGAACGAATTTGGACCCGCCGATGTTGGTGTTTCCCTGGAAATTAAATAATATTCAAAACATGACTTTTTAAAATGAAACATTGGTAATAATAAGTATACTGAAAAGCATAACTTTTAATTAATTAATTTCTTTTCACAAACAAACACACTTCACATATAATATTAAATAGTGATTAGTTAGTGAATATACTGCCAAAAGTAAATAGTAATACAGATAATAATAATTGTAACACCTTTTCAACGTGAAAGAACATCAGCTTAGACTGATTTCTGATAACATTAAGTACCTAGTTCAAGATGTACATACTCCATGCAATTTTTATCTAGACTTTACATAATAGGTATTATTGGAAGGGAGGCATAAGAGATGAGGTGAACTCACCTTCCTATATTCCGCATCCTCATCTTAGCTTCTGCTGGCATTTCTTCTGGTTCGTCTTCATCATCACGGTTGAACACGGACGCCACAGTCGGTTTGGGCTTGGCCGACTTGGAACTTGCACCCAGGGTCATTTTGATCGGTGTTTTAGGTTTCGTGAAGCCCATGGTGATTTTGCTGATGCGAGGCGGGGGTGGCGGCGCCGGTACCTCCTCATCTGAACCCTCCCATTCTGCGGCATGTCTTATTTTATCTGAAAGAATTACATGTTTTGTGAATATAGCAAAACTAGCTGATGCTCATAGGCTCTAAGTTCATCTACATGGATTTGGGTTTTAAGAAAATTTATAGGATAGAAATTTAACCTATGTTTATCTCCAGGATCTCTGTACCTTTTGTCACAATCAGTAAGCAGATGACATGAAAAAGTAGTAGAAGAAATTATTGACTTATATATATAACAAACAAAATGGCACCGACTCATTGGTGCTTTAGCACCAATGCAACCTCAGTGACGTCTGGATTTCAAACGGGTCGTTGATTAGTATTTAAGAGGTGGCGCTAATTTATTTGGTTCCAAAACCGTGAATATTTTTTTTCGCTTGTCCATATTTTGTCATTAATATCGATGTTACAAATAGTATGGATGTAACATCCCAGTAATTAAAGTCTAGTTGGTCTAAATCCTAAGCAGTTCCTACATAATATTTTGATGAGGTCTTGTTAGTTTAATGTTCTACATTTTTCAGAGGTATAATATAGATATACATAAATGTCTTGGCATTAATGAAGCACACCAATCTTGTTTCATGGTCTGACAATGCAGCTGTTAACCTAACTTCTGTGTTGTTGGTAGGCTTATGAATTTTCTCATAAACTCTGTTTTCCTTTTTTACTAATCTATGCTGCAGTGTCTTATAAAATATGTAGACGTCTTGGGTTTGATTGCCGATAAAGTCATAAGCTAACATCAAACAAAACTAGGAGTCCAGTAAAAAACTTACCTCTCTGCTTACCTTGAATCTCTAAGTCCCTATCCCGACTCCTGCTCGGTTCCTCTCGAGCGTGTTTCTGTACAGTTGGTGAAGGCCGCTTCCGCCTCGGAGACCGCGACCGTGTCCTGGTCCGCCCTTCGCGCTCCCGGTGGCTTTTGTCCTTCCTATAATCATCACGCGACGATCGAGACGACCCTGCCAATGCGAAAACACTGGCAAAGATAAATAAAATATAAATTTGAGTAGATTTTATACTAAATGTTTTATGCCAGAGTCCCAGTGATGGTGAAAGATTATTGGACAAATGGTTAGAAATTAAAAAGATGTTAGAATAGTGTGCTATATTCGAATACCTTTGTGTTCTCTGTAGCGATCGCTCATTCTTGTGTAAACTTTTCAATCAATAGGTACTCATAAAATTCAATCATCCATGAAAATTTTCATGCATGCACAAAGAAAAGTCATTCGGCCATTTTTACCACAGATTTTTTACTTTTTCAGTTTCACGGCGTTTAGTTTTGTATTTGTTCGTGATTTGTTCCGGATCAGAAAATGTAAAAATATTCATGCCTACTGGGCTACAATAATCATTTAAATGTAGAAGCAGTTAATTTTTGATATCTTAAAATCTTTTTAAGCAGATGTTTTGAAATAAATCCAATTTTCTTGCGTTGTATTCTGAATAGTCCAGACACAAAGTTGTGGTATTGGTCTGTGATGTAAATTAGCAGAATCAAAACGCAAATCATAGACAAAGAGTTATTGTCAAAGTTTTGTATAAAAATATGTCAATTTTATTTTGAGGTTATGTTTATTAAAATATTGAATTTTTTATGCTAACCGAATTTAAGAAGTTCTTCTATACCTCCTAGTTAAGTTGAAAAATGTTTTTACAAAATATCAAGCGACTAATAAAATATGTCAACTATCCTCCACGTCAGTGTCGTTGTAAATCTGGTGCCGTGCTTGGTTCTATTAAAAACCGTATAAAACAAGGTCCTGGCTTGAAAGATTTTATTGTAGAATCAACAGGAACATCTGAAGTTATCACTCACCCGCCTCATATACCATATTTACCGGAAAAGTATGGGGATACTTCAAAAAGGAAAGTTTATTTCGATGTGTATGGTTGTCAGATGAATCTAAGTGATACAGAGATAGTATGGTCTATTTTGAAAACAGAGGGGTTTGAGAAGACTTTGAAAGAGGAAGAAGCCGATATATTCCTAGTCATGACGTGTGCTATCAGGGAAGGGGCAGAGAACAAGATTTGGAATAGACTGGATCACTTGAGAGGGTACAAGAAACGACGTTCGTTTTCTAAAAATCGCCACAAGCCGATAAAGATTGGTATTCTGGGTTGCATGGCTGAACGACTGAAGGAGAAGTTGATTGAAAAGGAAAAGGCTGTTGATGTTGGTATGGACAAGATGTTTTTAAAACTGAAGCTAGCTTACTCACACTAATATTATAAAGGCGAAAGTTCGTGTGTAATGTGTATTTTTGTGTAATGTGTGTATAAATGTTTGCTGTGTTATAAAAGAGATCTTCTCACCTACCAGTCCTAGACAGATGACCATGACAAATGGTCAATCTAAGATGAAACCAATTTCATTCAATGCCCCATTTGTATTCTTGTCCTGGAGATGGCCAGGATGCATGCTATCTCTGTACCAAATTTTGTTTAAACTAGGTAAAGGATGGGCCAATCAAAAATGTCATAAACAGACAGACACACTTTGTCCATGTGGACTACACAAATTTCAAACCCCTATTTCACCCCCTTAGGGGATAAATTTTCAAAAATTCTTTCTTAGCGGATGCCTATGTCATAATAGCTATCTGCATGTAAAATTTCAGTCTGATCCGTCCAGTAGTTTGAGCTGTGCGTTGATAGATCAGTCAGTCAGTCAGTCACCGGACTAGGCTGGCATGACTCTCATTACAGGTTATGTTGTATTCGTTATTTTGTATTTATAAATAAACAAGTTGGATTTCAGTGGCTGGTCCGGACAGTTACAGAGACCTGCCTCGCCTGCTGGCTCTGACGGAGAGTGGTCAGACGGCTGTCAATGTGCTGTTGTCGCTGGATGAGACCTACGCAGATGTGGTGCCTGTCCGGTTGAACCAGGACAGTGTGTCAGCTTTTATGTAAGACATTCTCATTCTGAGTGGAGGCCTGTGTTCAGTAGTGGACCGGCGATGGGTTGATTATGAAGAATTGCTTCCTCCCCAAATAAAATTAATCTAGTTACAGTATGTGGCTAATTCTCTTCTGGGAATTTCTAAGCTAAACTAAATTGGCAGGTCTAGATGTAGTGGTGACTGGTGTCCATTTCCGCAGGGAGCATTATGAAGTGGATAGCAATACAATAGAATACAATAGAATAGATTAGAAAAGAATTTATTTTTTATTCAAGTAGACTTATTACAAGTGCTTTTGCATCGTCAACTAGTTTAATTTACCACTGGTTCGGGATGCCATTCCTACAGAGAAGAACCAGCAAGAAATTTAGATTAGTTTAGAAATTGTGTAAAATAGAGAGCCACAATAATGATAACCTTTTTTTAGAATTTCTTGTCCACGTTATAGAGGGAACCTATGTGCATTTTAGCTTTCTTTCTAAGATTTTGGACTGGCAAGTCAGTAAGTCAGGACTTTTCTTTTTATATTTAGAGAGTATTATCAGTAATACTCTGATCTGATACTCAACCAATAGATGAACAAAACAATTTAAAAAATAAGACCGAAACTTACTTTGTAACCTCCATAGTGGATGAAGTGAAACATCTAGCGGACTGTTGTCAAGTTGAATTATAGTTTAATTACTTTCTTTATGTGAACAGCTCAATAATGCGCGGTTGTGACAACATGTGCACATATTGCATCGTGCCGTTCACGCGCGGGCGCGAGCGCTCGCGTCCCGTGGCCTCCATAGTGGACGAAGTGAAACATCTAGCAGACAGCGGCGTCAAGGAAGTCACTCTGTTGGGACAGAATGTCAATAGTTACAGAGATGTTTCTGAACGGACAGAGAAATATGACACACAGTTGGCTCAAGGTAAGAAGTCTAAATATATAAAAGGAAAAAGTGACTGACTGACTGACCCATCAACGCACAGCTCAAACTACTGGACGGATCGGGCTGAAATTTGGCATGCAGATAGCTATTATGACGTAGGCATCCGCTAAGAAAGGATTTTTGAAAATTCAACCCGTCAGGGGTTGAAATAGGGGTTTGAAATTTGTGTAGTCCACGCGGACGAAGTCGCGAGCATAAGCTAGTTAAGTATAAATTCCTTAGTAGTGTATTGTACCAGCAACAACTGATAATCTTGCCAGCTCTTCTCAGTAGATTCTGCATTCCGAACCGGTGGTAGAGTCATACTAGTTGAGCTACATGAAATGATAAACTTTGATTTTTGACATAGATTATGGAAGTAATGAAATTACGTCAAAAAAACTTTTCTTTTGGTTTTCTAGGTTTTAAAACAGTATACAAATCTAAAAAAGGTGGTCTCCGGTTTGCGGATCTGCTGGACAAAGTGTCTCTGGTAGACCCTGAAATGAGGATACGATTCACCGCCTCACATCCTAAAGATTTCCCTGATGAGGTAATTCAATTTTATTTCCGACTAGCTTATGCTCGCGACTTCGTCCGCGTGGACTACACAAATTTCAAACCCCTATTTCCCCCCCTTAAGGGTTGAATTTTCAAAAATCCTTTCTTAGCGGATGCCTACGTCATAATAGCTATCTGCATGCCAAATTTCAGCCCGATCCGTCCAGTAGTTTGAGCTGTGCGTTGATAGATCAGTCAGTCAGTCAGTCAGTCAGTCAGTCAGTCAGTCAGTCAGTCAGTCAGTCACCTTTTCCTTTTATATATTTAGACTAAAAAGAATTGGCAGTCAATGGGGACATTATAGCATTGAATTTTGAAAACGTTTGCAGGTGTTGCAAGTAATATCGGAAAGGCCGAACATCTGCAAGATGCTGCATCTCCCAGCGCAGTCCGGCTCTACTGCAGTGCTGGAGCGAATGCGGCGCGGCTATACGCGAGAGGCGTACCTGCAACTTGTGGAACACATCAGGCATGTTATACCGGGAGGTAAGAATTCTCAAACTGTTGACTTGCAGCTAATGTCGGAAATGCCGAACATCTGCAAGATGCTGCATGCTGTAGATTGAATTAGGCAGAATGCACAGTTACTGCAAAAATACCAAAAAAAAAGTCAAAAGTCAAATGATTTATTCAAAATAGGTACCTAATTAATAACTCTTTTTGAAGGTCAGATGTTGGATTTCTAAGATATAGTGGTGATAATTATTTCGCAAACTTAAAACTAAAGTTACGAGGGTTCCAAACGCGCCCAGGTCTGAGAAGAGCCCACAACAAACTCAGCCGCAAATCTAACCTAACAACTATGTATTAGATAATCACATCTACCGTACAAATCTAAGGCTTAGCTTTAGATAGAAAATAATTCGGGAACAGTAAAATATTCGGGAATTAAAAGAGGTTTTAAGAAATATGATTTAGCAGCACTGTCGCATAAAAATGTCTTAACTCTATCTCTCCCCCCTCCTACCCTCGCATGTCCGCTCTCCCCCTCCCCCTCTACCCCCTATTTCTCTCTTATGAGATGAGATAAGACATATGCGAGAGCCATCGAAGGGGACCGTAGATATATTTTTTAGGTCATATGACCAGGTATGAGCCCCGCAAATTGCTAATGCGCGTGGCCGCCATTTTAGTGACGCCAGCACTAGCTTCAGTCGAGCTGATGGAATATTTTTATTTCAGCTGACGTCAAAACGACGTCATTTTGACGTTAATGAGACACGGTTTCAGCTCAATAGCAATTTGCGGGACTTATACCAAGCCTGCTACAGTCTATAACAGAGTAATCAACAGTTTTGTCTGTCATAAACAGTGGGCCTGTCGACGGACATGATCTGCGGGTTCTGCGGGGAGACAGACGAGGAGTTCGAGGACACGATGACTTTGATGGACATCGTCGACTACAACGTGGCCTTCCTCTTCCCTTATAGCATGAGAGAAGTGAGCTTCCCTTTTTATTTTACGTTTTTTTTCAGAAATGTTTTGGTTAATTTTTTTTTAAATGATAATTTAATTTTTGACCTTAAATAAACTAAATTCTTTTATTTAAAGTAGAAAGTACACTAATCATAATGTAAAATAAAATAAAAATGTATAGGTTTGTATGAATGTTTTGTATAAATGGTTTGTATGAAAGGTTAACTAAAACCTAATAAGTAGGTACCTACCTACCTAAAATAATATCGTTTTCATATGCAATTCTTATTTACATCATGATCAACCCATCGCCGGCTCACTACAGAGAACGGGTCTCCTCTCAGAGTGAGAAGGGTTTTGGCCATAGTCTACCACGCTGGCCACGTGCGGATTGGCAGACTTCACACACCTTTGAGAACATTATGGAGAACTCTCAGGCATGCAGGTTTCCTCACGATGTTTTCCTTCACCGTTAAAGCAAGTGATATTTTAATTACTTATAAACGCACATAACTCCGAAAAGTTAGCGGTGCGTGCACGGGATCGAACCTCCGACCTTTGGAAGGCGGACGTCCTACCACTCTCTCTACGTCGTCACACGTCACACGTCTCTACCACTAGGCTACCAAAAATTCTTATTAACCGACTTCAAAAAAGGAGGAGGTTCTCAATTCGTTAGAATCTATTTTTTTTTTTTTTTACAGAAAACGACCGCCTATCGCCGCTATAAAGACGATGTACCAGAGGACGTAAAAAAGGAAAGACATTCTCGCATGATAGAGATATACCGCAGAAAGTGTCAGAAACTGCACGAATTAGAGATCGGAAACATTCATTTAGTCCTTGTAGAAGGATTTATCCCAAAAACTGGTCAAACTCTTGGTAGAAATGAATTATATATAAAAGTTATGTTTGATAATGTGGAAATACCTTGTGGGGAGGGCAAAAGGGGGGTGAAGCCAGGGGATTATGTAGGTGTTAGGATCGTTTCGGCCAAGTCGTCGGTTTTGAGCGGAGTTCCGTTGTACCATAGTAGTATTAGAGAGTTTTATATGGAGCACGGTTGGGCTGAACGAAATTTGCTGAGGTCTTAAACTATTAGATTGATTTATGAAAAACTAGCTGATGCCTGCGACTTCGGCTGTGTGGATTTAGGTTTTTAAAAATCCTATGGAAACTCTTTGATTTTCCGAGAAGAGTAGCCTATGTCACTCTCCAAAAATCACGTCAATCATGCGACGTGATTGAAGGACAAACCAACAAACAAAAACACTTTTGCATTTATAATATGGGTAGTGATTGTTTTTCAAAAAGCAAGCTGTATTTTTAATTAGGTGAGTATTTTGGTTGTAAATAGATTTTATGTTAATGTAAATTGTAAATAATGTAGGATTTAATCGAATAAATCTCAAGTACCTAGGTACTATGTTTGTTTTTTTTTGAAAATCCCCTCTTTAGGCGTGACTTGAGAGGTGAGAGTTAACTCGGATATTTTTTCTAGCGGAAGAAGTAACGTTCGTACGTCACCATCGCTGAAAATGGAAGCCAAACAGATAATTCTAGTACGAATTTCACATATCTACAGTCTTTAGTAATTGCGTCTTGAAAAGGTTTCCATATTCAGTAAAACAAAATATTATAGTTCACACTTCAAGTGCATTTATTAAAATCAAATCAGTACAAACCATACATACAGTATTACATATAAATATAAGTAAGTATATTACAAACACATGCTTACATTTGAGATATAAGTATATTACAAAAAATATGGGACTGATTGTACCGAGTATGAAAAATATTACGTATTTCGCAATTTATAATAATAATTAATGGTTCAGTCCCTAAAATATCTATAATTATATTATTTTTAACGTAAATTATTTGTGATACATGGCATCGATTAATTTCTAAATTAAATTTGTACTCTTAGTAAATTTTACGATTTGTAAATAATTTTAGAGGTGTTTTTTTCAATCAGTGCACTTACTAAGTAGTACCAAGAAGTGCGTTAACACAATACTATTAATTATACGAAAAATACTCTAGTTTTATCCTGAAGATTTATATTTAAATCTTATCAAGGTAGTGACGAATATACCTAAGTCACAAAAAGAGACATTTCCAATTTAAAAATCCATTGAGGAGGTTATTCGTAGCGCACTCCAAACAAAAGTACTTAGTTGGTATATGTCCCGCAAATTGCTATTGCGCTGGAACCTTGTTTCACTAACATCGAAATGACGTCATTTTGACGTCAGCCAAAATAAAAATATACCATCAGCACGAAACTTCAGTCTAGTGCTGACGTAACTAAAATGGCGGCCATGCGCATTAGCAATTGGCGGGACTTATAAGTAAGTGCAAGACATGAATGCAAATAAATAAAGAATAAAGAAAAGTGGGTTTTCATATGAATATTAACCAATCAAACTCAACGTTCTACAAAATGTTTCCCAGCACTTTCAGAAATCAATAAAATGTATGAAAATGAGGAATCATCGAACCTGTATACCTTGGCTCAGAGCAATCCTACAACTTTGGTGCCATATTAACTATTGCTCCAAATGACTAGTTCTAACAATACGTACCAATTTTTTTTGTTGGCCGGCACTCTCAGAAAAGGTCCAAAAATGTATGGAGCTAGAATGATCTCCTTTCTATTAAAATGTGTAGTTTTTTCAATTTACACGGGTTTAAAGATTTACATGCAAATCTTTGAATATTTGAAACTTTGAAACTATACAATTTCATGGATATAGGTATTTGTTTGTCGAACGTGTCGACGATTGTAAAATTTCATTGAATTTGATTGATTAATATGCAAAAGAGAACCAAACTACGTTTGTGTGGAGATTACTGGGAAAACTTCTCATAACGATCTAAAAAAAATTATGTTCATATTACCGTCGAAGAACCGCCAAAAAACTTTTTAAAACCTCTTTAGAAAATTTATAAATGAAAGTGCTTCAAATGAAAGCTGCTCATGCTACACTAAGCTCGACGCACCCATCTGTCCAGTAGCTTCTTTATTGTTGGATAGAATGTTGACCCTTTGCCCTGACAAATTATCATCCACATGACCTGACAGACTTGGAGACGGTCCTTGGGAACTCCCATAAACCTTTGTACTGTAACCTGAATCATTGTGAGACTCCCTGTCCGCTTGGCTCTGAGTTTCAGTCAAATGGGTGTTTATGGCTAGAGATTGGAGTCGACTGTGTAGCAAACTATGATCAGGTGTTGGTTTTCTTATGGCATGTGGATTTGGTCTAAAATTCGGGTACATTGGTGGACGGTTATCGTAGTACCCACCGCGAAAGTGATCGTTCTGATTCGCAATTTCAACTTCCGTATTCTGATCCAAATGGTCGCTATAGCAATGGGGTATTCTTTCTATTTCTCTTATCATGTGGTCTTGCATCATTGCGCTGAAAACCCCCGTTTCATGGTGGTGTATAGGATTTCTGTTACGGGCCTGAACTTGATTTTGAGGGAGACCAGACTCATTGTAATCTAATTGATTCTGACAAGGGTGGTGAGGGTATGGCAGACCGTTTTCCTGTCTATAAGGCATCTGATGATGCTGTCTGTTCGGTATATCGTGGAAGTATGCGTCTTTTGGAATAATTCTAATATCATGGGGGTAATT
Source organism: Maniola hyperantus (assembly GCF_902806685.2). Lineage (NCBI taxonomy): Eukaryota > Metazoa > Arthropoda > Insecta > Lepidoptera > Nymphalidae > Maniola > Maniola hyperantus. The sequence goes on along the minus strand of NC_048554.1, from coordinate 803,481 downwards.
CTGTGTTTGCACTTGAGGTGCTGGTGATTGCGACTTCATTGAAACCGACTCGTAGTTGGGTAAGGGTAGTGTTTGCAGTAAATTGGTGTTCCTCATTGGTCCAGGTTGATTTGTACTTCTTATAGGATTGTCTTCTTCGTCGCTACTCTCTGAATTGTTACCATTTTCCTTCGGCGGAGTATGAAAAGCTTTTCTCGTTGGGAACGGTATGAGGTTGTGTAAACTGAACCTTTTGGTTTTTGGAGGTTTTTCTTTCAATACTGGTGCAGGTCTCAAAGGCTGTTGAGGCATTTTTAGGACAGGATTCGGTTGTATTGGCATCGGTGTTTCTTTCTCAATTACTGTTCTCGGCAAAGGAATTCTTTCTGGTGAAACGTGCCTTTGTTGGTGCTCTACCTGAGCTACTAGTTCTTGTACTGATCTCCGAGGTTCTCTCTCTATATTACATTCTGCTCTATAATCTGGTTGTTTAGAAAATTTGATATACCCATCCTGAGAGATGTCCATAGATTTTGTGTTCATTGGCAATGCATCAGCCATTTCTTTTTCAAGCATCACTCTTTTCCGTATATCGTCAGCTGTTCTTTGCAACACTTGGCTTTTCCACATATGTTCATTTTGTTGTTCTAATTGACTATTTATTATTGTATGTTCTTCTGGGGCCTTAAAATCTGATTGTCGATTACTACTACTAGAGGATATGGCTGTAGAGTTTCTACATGGTGATATGTATCTTTCATTGTAGACAGGAACATCTGATGCCGGGGATTGTGATACGGAAACCTTATTAGCTTTAACGTGAATTTCAGCTGTGACGTTTGGAGAGGTACTTTGACTACAACTTGTATGATGTATTGTATGAGGAGATCTTGAACACCGACTAGGTCCCACATCTAGCTGATCGCTACTTCTCGAATTTTTCAGCACATGTTTTCGTCTTGTTGGGCTCCTAAGTGATCTATTGTCCAAATTCTCAGTGCTTTGGGATGTGGCTTTACCACTATACTCCAGGTCTTTGGCTATACTTTCACACTGCTCCACGTTTTCGTTAAAGCTCCTAATAATTCTGTTCACATCGTTCCATTCTTCGTTACCTCCATCCAAAATTTCGAGACTTCTCGTTCTTTTCATGGGTGGTATATCTAGCGATCCTTTTGGACTGAAGTCCAGTTTCTTCACTCTTTCTGATGCTCTGAACATCATGCCTCTTGTTAGCCATTGCTCTAAATGTTTATGCCTCTCTTTGCACAGAGCTCTCTCAGCCGCAACAAATCTCGTTAATTCTGATATTTGACCTTGAGTTTTCATTTCTAAATCTGTGACTTTCTGATCCAATTTCTCATGGGCTCTATCGATATGGCGTTTTAAATCTTTCTTGTCCTCATTGAGCTTTTCTTCCATGTGTTTGAAGAACGGAGCACAGTAGCATGTATATCCTGCTCCGATGGGACCCTTTTTTATATTTCCCGCTAAATCCAAATAGTACTGCTCGCCTTTTTTCAACGGTTCGGTGGGAAGCGAGTTTAACTTGGGTTTAGGGAAGTATTTTGGGTCTGGATAATAGTGGCACCCGTATGGTGACCACTGAACTGGAGGCGCGGCGGCGGGAGTTTCGAAATGAACATTCTTCTTCTTTTTGTCTTTGCTTTTGTCTCTTTTTTTAGCGTCGTCCGGTTCATCGATAGTTCTTTCTTTGCTCTTGTCTCGATGTTTGTCTTTCTTTTTTGATTGTTTGGCGACGGGTGTGTTGAGGATGCTGATTATTTCTTCTAAGCCCTTTCTGGTGGCGATGTCTCTTGCTGTTTCTCCCTGGTGGTTCTTGAGGGACTTGTCGCAGCCGGCTTCGAGGAGTATCCTCGTTAGCTTCCGGCGACCCATGGCGGCCGCTATGTGGAGTGCGGTGTCGCCGTTCTTGTTCTGCTCGGAGACGCGGCACTGCGCTGAGATGAGGATCCGCGTGACGCCCGCGTGGCCATAGCGCGCCGCAGTATGCAAGGATGTATCGCCATACTGAAATAGACAAGTCATTATTGAGTATACTTTTTCTTCTTTTGAATACCCTTCCAGCTTGTGTTTTTTCTGCCATCTTCAAGTTCAACGTAAATATATTATACCTTCAAGTGTCATTGCAACCATCGCTGGTTTTTAAAAGGGCTATTAAGGAGCATTTATTATGTTCTAAAATCTTATATCATCAATAATTATTCTTATCTTAACGTTTATGACAGAGGTCGTTAGGATGCTTGTATATAGCTGTAATAAAGAAGCTTTACGATTTAATTAACAGGTGGGTACTTAGTTAATCGAAATAGTTAATAGTTTATTGGGTAAGATACATACCTAGGTATTTTTTTAATAAGAAATTGATCAGCGCTTGGATGCACTTCATTAGGGTCGCTTCACTAGGTACGAACTTAGTTCTATGGATTTAAAGTATCCAAGTTTAATGTAAGACGCCATCTCCACGGATGAGAGAATCGCGGCGATAATTTGTACTTTGTATCGAATTTTGTCACACGGCGAGACTATCGCGCGATTCCTTCGCCCGTGGAGTGGAGATGGCGCCTAAGTCGACTTACGTTGTTCTGCAAGTCGGGCGGCGCGCCGGCGAGCAGTATCTCCCTCGCGGACTGGTTGTGTCCGTTCTGCGTCGCCAGGTGGAGCGGCGCGAAGCCGGCCGCGTTGCGCGCGCGCAGGTCGCAGCTGCGCGCCAGCGTGGCCACGGTGCGCGAGTAGCCTTTCCACGCTGCTTCGTGCGCTGCTGTGTTGCCGTGCTGGAATAGCAAAAAATTAATTGTTTTTGGATATGAGATGGCATCACTTATACCTAGTCTTACCAGTGTCGGCTGTGCCTATGGTGCAGGAATCAGGATGTGCAGTGTACACAAGCGCGGGGTCGTAGGGGACGCCGAGTGCCGCTTGCGATATCTCCGAAGAGCATGCTGTTATGGGCGACCATTTGCACCCTAATATATGCCATTTGCTTTCGAATTTCGATCTATTTTGCGATCACAGTTGCGCTTGCCTACGCTGGCACTTTGTTCACCTGAGTGATATCACACGCCACTAGCACTGGCAGAACAACGTAAGCGCGACTTGAGATCCCCAGCCTCACTCCATGAAGCCCTGGGCAACCTGGACGGTCTACTCGAGTTCTGGAGCGAGCTTGGATGGCTGGAGTGAAGACTTCAGCGGGAAGGGGCAATGCACGCACAACAGACGGAAACGTTTAAGTGCGGAAACCAGCCCACAGAGAAGAAAGAAAAAAGAAGATCACACGCCACTAATAATATAACCGCTCCCCCATCTCGACCTTGTGACCTCGCAGGATGGCTGTGTCTAGACGTTTCTGTCTAGACACAGACCATCCAGGCTGCGTTATTGGAGGATGCTTAGATTAATATACCTAATCTAAGGCTGAGATCTACGAGAGTGTACTCTGACTTTGCTCAGACACGAGACAGATTTATGGCAGCTAACGCTGTCTCTTTTTACCGATGTCTTAAGTTTGAGCAAAGTCAAAATCCGCTCAACCTAACGCCCCTTTCACACGGCAGTCCAGTTTTTTGCAAGATCCCGTTTTCTGCAGGACCCCGTTTGATGGCGAATGTGTTTGTATGCTAGCGTTCACACATTCGCCATCAAACGAGATCTTGCAGAAAACGGGATCCTGCAAAAAACTGGACGCCGTGTGAAAGGGCTGTTAGGGAGGGCGTCGTACGTACCACGAGGTCCTGCTTATTGGGGTCTGCGCCCTGCTCCAGCAGCACGCGCACCACGTCCACGTGCCCGTCGGCCGCCGCGCGCTGCAGGGCGCTGCAGCCATTCTGCAACAACAATATCATTTCCGTTACTTGAAGTATATAAGCCTCAATAGCTCAACCGGTAAAGGAGTGAACTGAAAATCGAAAGGTCGACGGTTCAAACCCCGCCCGTTGCACTATTGTCGTACCTACTCCCTTGTAGGATCACTTCGTTGTCTGTCTGTCTGTCGTGTCTGTCAAGAAACCTACAGGGTAGGTACTTCTCGTTGACTTGGAATCATGAAATTTGGCAGGTAGGTAGGTCTTATAGCAGACGTAAGGGGAAAAATCACGAAAAAAATTAAAATGTGTTCATGAAAAATTACTTAGGTAGGGAGTAGATTCAACTTTCAAAGTAAGATTACTATACCAAGTGAGGTATCATAAAAAGAGTTCATTCTACAACAGAGATTTTGATTTATCGTGCAAAATGTGCTTGAGTCTGACTCGCATTGGGCTGGTTTTTTTAGATTGTAATGTATTTCATTTAAAAAAATCACCTACTCGAAACCTTTCAATTAAAAGTTACATAACTTTCAACGAAGGTAAGCAGGAATGTACTTTCTAAACTAAAAATGTGTAGAAAAAAATAACTTCCCGACCAACTGTTTCATCAAAATTAGATACATGTACGTATATGGCGAATAAATAACTAAATAATGGGATATGAAATGAAATTTTTCCAGTCATTAGCTTTTTATGGTCCCGATATAACTGGAAACGCTTGTCAATACATACAATTACGTAACCAGCAGATATCTGTATAAGTTTATAACCACCTTGCGTAATTACCACATAGCGAAGGAAACGTTACGAAATGTCACACTTTTAACATGGTTGTAACTTGTAACATAGCCCGTACAAAATGACTTCTCACGCGCGATTTAAACTCTATATTATGGGTCAACTGTCATGTCAAAAGTACGGTTCACCTTTAAAATAAGGACTAAAGCCGTAGCTTCTAAATTCTTATGTAATAATAGAAATATTACCTATAGTATTGTAAAATGTTGTATGCCAGATATGGCTGGATGCATGCTGTGTTCACAAAAAAAAATGAAATTCGACACATAAAGTTAAAAGTGCGCGTGAGGAGTCATTTTTTATGCATTATAATATCTGATTAGATACGTTTTTATTATACCTATACAAATTTTTTATTATGTTTACATGTTTTAATCACCATGACAACAAGATCGAAGATAAACAAGCAATTTTACTACTTTTTATCTACTGATGTTTTCCGGTTGGTTTTGATAATAGGTACCAAGTGGTATCGTTGAAATGAACGTTAGGTAGAGAGTTGAAACACAGAGTGTGTATTTCTATTGACCCAACAGCAAATAATAAAAAATTCAAAATGGTCGCCCTCATCAACATCATCATCATGATCAACCTATAGCCGGCTAACTACAGAGCACGGGTCTCTTCTCAGAGTGAGAAGGGTTTTGGCCATAGTCTACCACGCTGGCCATGTGCGGATTTGTAGACTTCACACACCTTTGAGAACATTATGGAGAACTCTCAGGCATGCAGGTTTCCTCACGATGTTTTCCTTCACCGTCAAAGCAAGTGATATTAAATTACTTAAAACGCACATAACTCCGAAAGATAGAGGTGCGCGCCCGGGATCAAACCCCCGACCTCCGATTAGAAGGCGCACGTCCTAACCACTAGGCTATCACAGCTTATTTGTACGGTGTAGCAGCTAATCTTGTACGGTGCTACGGAACCTTTCGATAGTAGATAGTAGCTGTCATCATCATCATAATTATCAACCCATCGCCGGTTCACTACAGAGCACGGGTCTCCTCTCAGAGTGAGAAGGGTCTTGGCCATAGTCTAGGTAGCTGTAGAATGACAATGAAAACTGTTTCAGGCTACGAGAGGGTTTTGAGCTTATGAGATTGGGTGTCTATGTTCATTTGTGTGTTTGTCTGTCTGTCTGCCAGCGGGCTGTAGGTACCTATCTCATGAACCGTGATAGGTAGGTACTAGAGAGTTGAAATTTTCGCAGAGTGTATTTCTATTGCCGCTATGACAACAATAAAAACAAATGGCGAATTCCAAAATGGCCGCCATGCAATTTTTTTTATGATTAAGTATATGTTAAGTAGGTAGGTATATCTTGTACGATGGTACCTACGGAACACTTCCGGATGTGCGAGTCCGTCTCGCACTTGACCGGTTTTGTTTATTGAATTGTTAGGAATGGAATGCCTCCCAACTCCACCGTAGGTACTTCCTGCTTCATTTTATTCATTCATTCATCTTTTTATCTCATGCTAATAAATGTGGTAGCGGCCGAGGCTTTATTTTGTTTTAATGAGCTCTATGACCTCTGGTTAGAAATCTATAACACTCGTAAAATACTGAGTGTAACTAGAACGCTAGCAGAAACGTATCGGTATTGTTATACTACCTAAATACAATCCAATACCACTAACGATTTGCCTCATTTTGTAGTTTTAGTGATTCAGTATTATTTTTCAAACCCGCAATGTATAGCAAGCAAAACTGGGGTCTATGCCCCACCTACAACGCGGCAACGTTCGTTGACCTCTAGCGTCAGTCAGATGTTTTATCTCTACATGGTATAAAATAAAGTCGCTTCCCGCGTCTGTATGTATGTATGAACGCGTAGATCTTTTAAACTACGCAACGGATTTTAATGCGGTTTTCACCAATAAATAGAGTGATTCAAGAGGAAGGTTTATAGCTATAGTTTAATTCTCAAAAAATTAGAGATTCCTAGATAAATTGAAATAATGTGAATTAGGTCGGAAAAAAATCCCCTCATTTGAGAGTTTCCGAGGCAATGACACCACAATGACACTACATTAGTATCTACGTTGCACCCATGCGAAGCCGGGGCGGGTCGCTAGTTTACAATATATCGTGAACTTTTACAAAATATAGGATATATATTTTTTCACGTTTTTTCATATGGTACCTATCATATCAGTAATCATCAGTACTATCACCTGTCTTCGTTTTTGCTAGCGTTCTGGTTACACCCTGTATAGCCAAAGAGATAAACTTTACAGGGCAGCTGTAGAATGAAATAGAGTTGATAAGAAAATTGAAAACCATTTTCAGACTAAGATCACGTCCGATCATAACCATTTGACGGTTAGACGTATGATTGTTGAGATAGCCGTGTTGGTCCATGTGTTTGCCCGTTCATGGATGAACGTCTAGAACTTAGAATAAACTAAAACAAACGGAAGATTAATTTTTTGTGTAGATTCCATGAGAAACCATGCCCAACGTTGGGCAGATGAAATAGCTAGCTCGTATGATAATATTTTTAAGAGTGTAGAAATCAAGTGGGTACTGTAGGTAGTGAGCTTTAGATTTTATCTTTATTTATCTTTCAAAGATCATGTTTAATCTGCATCAAAGTCAATTAAACCCGTAATGACGGTTCACGTCATTTTTTAACGCGCTAAAACACGGCTCACCACGAGTTCGCGCCGCGTTAATTAAGGGTGCGAATAAAAAATATGGAATGTCACTTATAATGTCTTCCAACGAGCTTATTACACAGAGTCATTAAGGCCGGTCGCATACTACTTATCAGAAATTATCTGACTGAAAGCTGTTTTTTTTTTTTTTTTTTTTTTTTTTTTATTCAGATACAAGTTAGCCCTTGACTGCAATCTCACCTGGTGGTAAGTGATGATGCAATCTAAGATGATAGCGGGCTAACCTGGAAGGGGTATGGCAGTTTTTATTAAACCCATACCCCTTTGGTTTTTACACGGCATCGTACCGGAACGCTAAATCGCTTGGCGGCACGGCTTTACCGGTAGGGTTGTAACTAGCCACGGCCGAAGCCTCCCACCAGACCAAATGTACGTACCTGTCTAATGTACGCACGCTTAACCAGTGAACGACAAAGCATAGAAATATTCCGTACGCTCCATTATAGCGTGACGTAATCTCTACCGTGGTGGGTACTGCATAGTAGATAACATATTATATACTCTACCGCTTAAGTCTCCAGTTTGATTGTAACGCCAATCACGATAGCAACCAGTGTCGCATGATCGCATGACACATAGTGCGACCTTAAAGTGAGCATATTGCGATTTACATTAAGTATTGTAGCGTTTAAACTCACCTCAGCCACCCTCACAACGGGCTCTACGGGCAGCGGCACGCGCAGCTCGCCGTCTCAACCGCGACGCGTGCGCGAACTGACTCCCTTGAAAAAGGACCCCGGATGGGTTCGAAACTAGTCGGGCTAACGTCGACTAAATAGTAAATACGCGAGTACAGCCGGTGACAGATATTACATTAAGTAATTTAATTGCTTGAAGTTACGTGTTTAACTGCCGTGAGTTTGTGACGCCTGTTTTCGTATGTCAATAATTGTTAAAATCGCGGTTACTATGTTTTGACTTTCACTGCGCTGGACGACCGTCCTCGAACCCCACACATTACCAGAAATGTTGCTTTGGCGGATCTGAACTCAGTTCATAATTGGCTGCCAGCTGCGATTCATAAGCAGACTGTTCTGACAGAAATTATCATCAGAAAATTATCTTACCTACTTACTAAAATTTACTAGACCCCGCAGACTAAATTATCAGAAATATAGCCTCAATAGCTCAACGGTTAAGGAGCGGACTGAATTCCGAAAGGTCAAGGATCAAATCCCAACCGTTGCACTATTGTCGTACTCATTCCTAGCATAAGCTTTTCGCTTAGTATATGCGACAAAAAGATTTCTGTCAGAAAATTCTGATGATATGCGGCCGGTTTAGAAGACCTTCAATTCAAATTAGTTGTGAGCACCTTGAGAACCTGTAATGTGATTATTTTTATCGTAAAAACATATGAATGTGTATATGAATTAGTGCGGGGTTTGTTTTTATACTTTCGTAGTGAAGTCACTTTTTATTGTGCCTAGTGTGCATAAATAAACACTCACAGAAGAATGTTGGGAACAAACATAAGAATAATTTAAATAAAATATACTAAGGTAGTCCACAGTACTAAGCTAGTATATCAGGTGACCCGACCCGCCTACTTGTTTGCTCGCCATTTTTATTTAAAAAAAAAACTTAATAGCCAGTGTGCCTAATCCTGTTATGCCACAACTACTAAATTGACATGTCTAAATCTAGTCATCCTTTTCCGCAGGGAGCTAAATGATAGGTAAGTATAGCAATACATTTAGGTCTGTCATTTCAATTTAGTTTAGACTGTCCCATCTAGTGCAGTGTATACAGGTCGTTGGTTTTCATTGAAAACAACTCATTGAGAGCGAGAATATAACATTTTGCATGAAGTTAATTAATTTTAATTGACGTATAAAGTCTATATTTTAGAATATTATTAAGATGTCTAGAAGCGACTATGTTTTTGTTGAGGCATAGGTTGTAAATTGCAATATCAGTTCATATCTATGAACAAAAGATATAGGTTTTTTTTTAAATTAATTAATACTTGAAAACGCTTTTGCTAGTTGGGTATCAGAAGGTAGTAAGTATTTCATGCTTCTTTCATGCTCTTTCGGAAATGTGTCTACGTACGTTTCGCGACAGCGAAGTCTTTGGCTGTAGGTATACGGTATATTACACGGAGCGAGAAAAAAAAAGTAAAACAAGATTATATTAAGTATCAATAAGCAATAGAATATATTTTCATAATTTATTTTGAAGATTTCACTTTTTTATCAGCCTGGGGGCTGTGAAAAAATGTAAACAGCGAATCAACCAATCAAAGGGCAGAATCTTTTGACGATTACGATAACGTTGAATACGTTTTTCTTACACAATCGGGGGGAAGGGGTTGGGGGGGGGGGAATGGGGGGCTGTTCTACAAATATTCAAAACGCATGATAATAATATACCGCCATGTTAAATCCGACTGTGACGTCACATGGATTGAAGTTGCAATTTATTTCACTAAGAAACCACAGTTGTCTACCAATCCTTGTGACGTCATGACAGCTCATGAACCTAAAAAGATGGCGGGTAGCGTTTTTGCAGCGAAAATTGAAATCCATTATTGCACATATCGATAGTATCGATTGAATAATTTTTTTGTAAATCTTTTGGTAGTTTATTATCTCTTTAGGATCAAATTAAGACACTTTTCAAAAAAGGGTATAATCTAAATATTATATAAAAGGAAAAGGTGACTGACTGACTGATCTATCAACGCACAGCTCAAACTACTGGACGGAACAGGCTGAAATTTGGCATGCAGATAGCTATTATGACGTCGGCATCCGCTAAGAAAGGATTTTTGAAAATTCAACCCCTAAGGGGCTGAAATAGGGGTTTGAAGTTTGTGTAGTCCACGCGGACGAAGTCGCGAGCATAAGCTAGTACCTACTCTATATATAGTTACCTTCTACATACCTACTTATAAACTAATCTCTGCGCAGTGGGATACTAATTTTCTAATCTCATACCTACCTATAAGTAGTCAAACAATTTTTTACGTGTTAACAAGCAACAAATCACCGAAACCTCATTTCTTTAACGGTCGGAACACATTCACATGGTTATTATCCGAATTGAAACAAACCAATGTCTCGGATTAACGTTAGATTAGTAATTAACCAGGCGTGGTTACTATATTTATGGGTTAATATAAAAGTTGGTTTTATTAGAGCGGCCGAGACCAAATCAATTACTATAACACACATGTCTTCTGTTCCAATTTCTATGTAGACTACTTACCTACCCACGTAGGTACATATACTAGATAGGTATCTACGATTATTCTATGTTGTTTGGTGAAACCCACTGTACACTTGAGCATGAAATGTGAGTCGCGGACTTAGGGTGAGATGAGAGATCTATAGAGCGCACTCTGACTTTGCTTAGACTTAAGACAGAGTTAAAACGAGACAGAGCTATATCTCTCACATAAATCTGTCTTATTTCACCTCAAGCTTAAGTCTGAGCAAAGTCAAAGTGCGCTCTATACATGGATATCAGCCTTAGAGTTTAGACCGCATTTCGCGGGTGATTTCTGTGTTGAAAAAACCGGCCAAGTGCGAGTCAGGCTCGCGCAGCGAGGGTCCCGTACTACAGTCGTATTTTTTCGCCATTTTGCATGATAATTCAAAAACTATGGTACATAAAAATCTGTTTTAGAATGCACAGGTAAAGCCCTTTCATATGATACCCCACTTGATGTAGTTATCTTACTTCGAAAATTGAAAATACTAATTATTATTATTCCATGACCACAATTTAATTTTCAACTTTTAAAGTAAGATTACTATACCAAGTGGGGTATTGTGAAAGAGCTTTACCGATACATTGTAAAGCAGATTTTTATTTATTTTTATATGCATTAGTTTTATCGTAAAAAGGTCGAAAAAAATACGACTGCAGTACGGAACCATCGTTGCGCGAGCCTGACTCGCACTTGGCCGGTTTTATATTGTGAGATAGGCTTGCGCTTGACGACAATCATGCCTGAGATTGAGAAACAAATCAAATCAAATCAAATGGTTTATTCAAAATAGGTAATAAATTACACTTTTTGAAAGTCAGTTGCATTTGTAAGATGATTTTTTTTTCCTACCATAAAGCACCATTATAAAATGGCAGCTTTATTACTACTACCATCTAGCCTATGGGCTAATAAGTAATATTATTCTAGCTTAAACTTCTACTTATGATTAATTTTTAAATCTAATTTACAGTCCAATAACTGTCCTTAGTTTATTCTAACACGTACTTACAGTTCACTATGTTCTTGTGACCTAGAAAAATAAAGTAGCACAAGCACTATTACACAAACGCTGCACTTATGTACTTTTTAACACTAATTCGAACGGCTTGGTTCTTTTGAGCCTCCTTTTGATATCCATGTTATCTAGAAGCTTCACAGCCTCCAAATTAACATGATGGCGAAGTCGATGTTGGTGAGCTTCTGCGTATGATATAGTAGTGATAATTTTTACGCGAACTTAAAAACTAAAGCTACGAGGGTTCCAAACGCGCCCAGATCTGAGAAGATCCCACAACAAACAAAGCAATGATTACGTCTAAGGGCCGGTTGTTTCAAACCATTGGTCTTCGTAAGATACGTTCGTTAAAATTTAACAGACGTAGACGAACTTTAACATCTGTTAATTTATATGCGTTGCTTCAGTGTACAAAAAACTGTTCGTCATTGTTATTTTGGTTGCGAAACTAACCCTAAAAATTAACTTACTTCTCCGTATCCTTTTTTTATTTCATTTTGAAAGTATATTAACTTATATACATAGTTATTAATATTGCTACTTCGCATTTTAAACACTTTTTCTTTCTTACAAATTCTCTTTCATCTTCAAAAAACTACCATTAAAAGCATTGAATTAAATTGATTCCATTATAATTTTTAAATAAAATATTCCTTTTGTCGGAAGTATGAAGTTACGAACTGATTTGACGATCACCAATGGTGTCAGCACTGGTTAACGTAAACGTAACTTTTTAACGAACGTTAGCGCTAATAGATGCTGAATCAACGCTTTTTCTTTACTTACGTTCGTTAGCGCCATATTTAAAGGTTACGTGTCCGTCAAAATTTGTTGAAACAACCGGCCCTAACTCTAGGTTCGTAGCGCTCTTGCCTAGAAGATGCCTATTCACTCTTGCCTTGAAAGTATTCAATGTATCGAAGGCACACATTAAATCGGCTCCTGGTTGCATTAACCAACATTTTATGCCTCACTCTAGGTGTATTCCTCAACTTCGAACTATAATTTATTCGATACCCTTATCCATCTGTCATCTAGGCGCAACCAACACCATATCGAGAGAACCGGGATCATTAAAAAACTAGTTCGGATACTTCGACCGGTCTCTGTGTTGTTACGTTTTTTTTTCACGTATTGGACATTGGCTCTGCGTTATTGCCGACACGGAGTTTATGAACCATAGACAACATTTGTTTTTAAACTGTCAATACACTGGTTTGTTCTTCTGACGAGGAAATATAGAACAATATGAAATACAATAAAAAAATATACTTTGAAATTAACCCATAAATATAGTAACCACGCCTGGTTAATTACTACAATATTATTACAATATGAAAATATATTATAATAGTCCGCGCGGACTACACCAATTTCAATCCCCTATTTCACCTCCTTAGCGGTTAAATTTTCAAAAACCCTTTCTTATCGGATGCCTACGTAGCTATCTGCATGCCAAATTTCAGCCCGATCCGTCCAATAGTTATAGCTGCGCGTTGATAGATCAGTCAGTCAGTCAGTCAGTCAGTCAGTCACCTTTTGTATATTTAGATTATGGCTATTTGAACTGTACCACAACTTAATCACACCTTTCTAAAATTTTTGTCTGTCTGCCTGTCTTTTCGTCTGTCCGTCGTGTCTGTCAAGAAAATCTATAGGGTGGTAATGCGAGTTAAAAATATTCACTCGGACTTTCACTTTACAACAAAACACAGTCGTTAGCCAACTATGAGTTACGAGTATTGAAATAGCAGATCGCTGATTATCATGCAGACACATATTACACTCATTAGCCGTCTACTTATCGTTTTATGATAGACACTAACATTTGGATTGTTTCCGGCTTATTTACGCAACTGTTTATTTAAGCCGAACTGTTTATTTGAATAAGACAACTTGTAGGTACAATAAAAAGGTACGAAAGTATATTCCAAAGCTTATTCTAGATTCATGTAAAAGGTTATAATTTTTGACAAATCACAAAAATCAAAGTGAGACCACAGGCCACAGACTCTCAAACTTTTTTTTTTTACTTGATAAAACCGTATAACCGAACACTCTGAGTTCAAGCTTTTAAATTTAACACAGACTTAAATATCATTCATCTAGATCATAGAAATTTAGATAACAATTGGTTTATTTATCAGTTAAACCACCGAAAGTTTGTAAAATAGTCTTCTGAAAGGTCACACCCGAACACGAACTATCACTATATCCATATTATAAATGCGAAAGTGTGTTTGTTTGTTGGTTTATCCTTCAATCACGTTGTAACGGAGCAACTAATTGACGTGATTTTTTGCATGGGTATAATAGTTAAAGACCTGGAGAGTGACACAGACTACTTTTTATTTCGGAAAATCGAAGAGTTCCCATGGGATTTAAAAAAACCTGATTCCACGCGGATGAAGTCGCGGGCAAGTAAGTACTGTAAGTAGTCTATATAAATATTATTCTACCGGTTCTTTCTCTATGTTGTTATTCATCTTTGGCTAAAATATTTGGCTAAAAGTGGTTCTTTAATTAACATTTGCCGAAAGCAGATTTTTCCTATTAAAATAAATAAGTAATTATAAAGATTTGAGGCCAGACACAGTTAGATTAAAATACTAACCTACTAGCTGATGCCCGCGACCTCAGCCTCGTGGATTTGGGTTTTGTGGGAACCCTTTGATTTTCCGGGATAAACCCATCGCCGGCTCTCTACAGAGTATAACGGGTCTCCTCTCCTCTCAGAGTGAGAAGGGGGTTTTGGTCTACCACGCCGGCCATGTGTGGATTGGTAGACTTCACACACACTTTGAGAACATTATGGAGAACTCTCAGGCATGCAGGTTTCCTCACGATGTATTTAAATTATTTAAAACGCACATAACTCCGCAAAAGTTAGAGGTGCGTGCCCGGGATCGAACCCCCGACCTCCGATTAGAAGGCGGACGTCCTAACCACTAGGCTCTAGTAGCTACGTACATATTCAAAAAAATTGTGCAAAATAAAACCATCAAAAATGAATAGAAATCGTGCCGTTCCGGCCACTTTCTTAAAAACATTATTAATATCAATTCTCGTTACGGACGGATGTACCAAGTTATTATGAGTAAGTAATGTGTAAAAATGAACTTGTAACTTGTAACGACGCACGTGTGTCCGTTTGACATTAATTAGCTTTTCCCACTTCATTAGGTTATTACAGAGGCGACGCTTACTTTTACAATATTGATATTTTACCTTTTAATCGGAGGATACGCTAGGTATAAGTCCCGCAAATTGCTATTGCGCTGGAACCATGTCTCATTAACAACGAAATGACGTCATTTAAGTGAAATAAAATATACCATCTGCTCGAAACTTCAGTCTAGTGCTGACACCACGCGCATTAGATATTTGCGGGACTTATACCCCAAAACATTATTTTGAATTTTTGTCTGTCGAGAGACAGTGTCTGTCAGTGCACGCTTCACACTGAAACTATTGAACAGATTTGAACGTAACTCTAACTTGGCATACCGGCTTCGCACGGTTAGCTTATTACAATTTTCCTAGGGATCTCTAATTTTTGAGAATCAAATCGATTTTCATAATCTTTTCCTATGTAAAGATTTAATGAATAGTTTCGTAAATAGAGAATGGAACTCCTCAACGGGTAAAAGCAAATCAATCGCGATTAGATTAGTGTAATAGCTTAGCAAAAAGTACACACTTAACCATAATACACAATAGCACAAAATATAATGTCACTAGCTGATGTCCGCGACTTCGTTCGCGTGGAATTAGGTTTTTTAAAAATCCCGTGGGAACTCTTTGATTTTCCAGGATAAAAAGTAGCCTATGTCACTCTCCATATCTTAAACTATACTCATGCAAAAAATCACGTCAACCCGTTGCGCTGTTGCGACGTGATTGAATTTATAATAAGGGTACCTACTGATTTCTTCCTTATTAATAACAGAATGTATTATGGATTACTTGATGTTATCAATGATCCAAGCTTTTAAACTATTAATATATATAAATAGCACAAGTTAATTGCATACTAATCGTTGTGTAGATAATAACTAATAGCTCCGGTGACGTGGCGGCCATTTTCTCGAGCAGTTCTCGAGCGACCAATCATCAATCATCTCTGCGCGTCAACGCTCGCGCTGCGTCGATGTTGTACACAGATAGATCGTTTATATTCATAATGTATTCCGAGTATCGCGTATAAATTAAAATCAGCTTGACATGTCTGTCTGTTAAGTGTAGAGAGTTCAAGAGATCTGGGTTCATCCAGCAGTCATGGATCGATATGTATCTATACCTACCTAAAGAGTTGTTCTTTGCAGCGCACGTCTCTCTTTCGTCACTGAACTCTGATTTTCCGGGATAAATAGCCTTTATTGGTTATATTAGTTACTAGCTTAAACTCGCGACTTCGTCCACGTTAACTACACAAATTTCAAACTCCTATATTACCGCCTCAGGTCTTGAATTTTCAAAAATAAGTACTTTCTTTGCGGATGCCTACGTCATAATAGCTATCTGCATGCCAAATTTCAGCCCGATCCGTCCAGTAGTTTGAGCAGTGCGTTGATAGATCAGTCAGTCAGCTTTTCCTTTTATATATTATTTAGATTCATCTCTGGGATACCTTTGTACTAACTAAACAGACTTAGGCATTTTAAAAATTCCTTACCTACCCCGAACTCTGATTTTTCGGGATAAAAAGTTGCATATGTCCTTCTCTGGAATGCAAGCAAAAATTCCAAATTTTATCAAAATCAGTTGAACAGATGGGCCGTGAAAAGCTAGCAGACAGACAGACACACTTTCACGTTTTGTATAAGTATGGATAATGATTTGATAAATCGTTTTGCTTTCAACTTTTTGTTCATTTACAAATTCAGCCCCTTTGATAGATCGTTTGCGTAAGTCCACGGCTTGAGGAGTGTACATTGATGTATCGGCCTTCCGATTCCATCCGAGATGTAACTAATATCTTGTATCGTTTTATTATTCATCGATTTATCTTATGGTTGTAGGGCTCTCGGCGGAGGGAATGGATATGTACAGTACATATTTAGCATGTTACATTACGAAATGTATTCATTTGAATAGACTCTGAAAGGAAAGTAGGACTTAACTGCTCTGTTTTCTAAACCCATGCTTCTATATCCATACTAATTCCATACTAATATTATAATTTGCGAAAGTGTGTCTGTCTGCTAGTTTTTCACGGCCCATCTGTTGAACTGATTTTGACGAAATTTGGTACAGAGATAGCTTGCATACCGGGAAAGGACACAGGGTGCTTTTATCTCGGAAAATCAAAGTTCCTATGCGATTTTTAGTAACCGAAACTTACGCGGACGAACTGGCGGCCATCACCTAGTTCGCCTGTTCGCCATAAATTTGTTCACAGTTTAATGTTACGACTAGATTTTGCCTGGTGGGAGGCTTTGGCCGTGGCTAGTTACCACCCTACCGGCAAAGCCGTGCCGCCAAGCGATTTAGCGTTCCGGTACGATGCCGTGTAGAAACCAAAGGGGTATGGGTTTAATAAAAAAAAAAAACTGACATACCCCTTCCAGGTTAGCCCGCTATCATCTTAGACTGCATCATCATTTACCACCAGGTGAGATTGCAGTCAAAGGCTAACTTGTATCTGAATAAATAAAAAAAATAAAAAAAAATAGATAGGTACAATTTAAACGTACGAACGAACGTAATAATATTACAAACGAATAAGATTTACGACAAGGCGAGGATATCGAATACATTCGCCACGGGGCGCCTGCTCCTCTAATATGAATAGTGCTACCACATAATAGGTTTCGAGAGACCTGACAAAGCGGAATTTAATATAATATCTACTATCTACTTGTGTTATAATATGTTATTATATTAACATTGCACGTCTTGTTGTGGGAAAACAAGAAACCGTAATAAGCTTGCAAGACCTTGCAACTCCTATCTTCCGCCTCAGGAAAGTCCAAAAGTCATTTGTGGGTATGGATATAAATAAATAAATAAATGAATAAAAAAGCCTTTATTCTAATACGTTACAAATAATAAAAAATTTAAACAATCTTACATTTCATTTTCCTTGTTCCATTAGCAATCAAATAATAATAATAATAATCATTCATATTTTAAGTATAGTTTTATTCTTTTTTTCCTTCATAAATCATAAAATATAAATTAATATTAGTTAATTACGCAAATTACGAGTCAGATACAATGATTATTATTATTTAAATTAATTATGTGGGTTATTTTATTACAATAATACATTAATATTAACAAATTACTACAATTCTAAATCATGTCAATAATAATAGAGGTCAATTATATGTTTATTTGAAAGTAACAATTTTTATGTCATTCAACGATAAATAAAATAAAATAAAATTATAAAATTTAGCCTCGGATAATTTTGAATTTACGTATTAGGCGCCGCTACGGTGCAGGCCTGGGTAGGTATGGGTATAACCTTTTACAACAAAATCCCGCAACTATTTTGGACTTGCCTTTACACAAGTTTAAAAAATCTATTAAAAGTATGCTCCTGAAAAAGCATATTATTACACAATCGAAGATTATGTAAATGATAAAAGAGTTTAAATAGAGAAGCTTTTCGCATGATGACCTCCAAACTTCGTTCTGAAGAAGGTGATGATGATGAAAAGAGTTTGGATTTGAGCTGCAGCTCGTTCCAGCAATGCGCGGGGCTGCAATTACTTTTATATATAAGTACTAGCTTATGCTCACGACTTCGTCCGCGTGGACTACACAAATTTCTAATCCCTATTTCACCCCCTTAGGTGTCGAATTTTCAAAAATCCTTACTTAGCGGATGCCTCGTTATAATAGCTATCTGCATGCCAAATTTCAGCCCGATCCGTCCAGTAGTTTGAGCTGTGCGTTGATAGATCAGGCAGTCAGTCAGTCAGTCAGTCAGTCACCTTTCCCTTTTATATATTTAGATGACATAATGTTGAAAATCATCAATATCAAATCTTTGAAAAGAGCAACCGCCGAGTTTCTTGCTGGTTCTTCTCGGTAGGAAAGGCATTCCGAACGAGTGGTAGTGGCATTTGACGATTCAAAAATCAAAAGTACTTGTAAAAGTTTAATTGTATTTTTTTTTATATGGGAAGTAATTTGTTGATGATGATGATACCTGTTTGGTAAATAATTTGTCGAGCAAACAAAAAATAATTATTGACAATCATAAAATAATGTCGTACGTGTGTGCATTTAATAGCCTCACGACAGTTTGCTAAATGGACGCCATTTAAGGCTGTATCAACTTAAACCATCTATCAGAGTTTTAATACGTTTCCAATAAGAGTCATGTTAAATTATTCATGACAATAAAAAGCTTATGGGGTTAATTAATATAGTTGGACATACGCGTACGGACAGGGTGCTGAATGGATAATGTGGTTAACTTGGTAGAATGTTTTTCCTACTTACAATTTTTTTTTGAAAATTACTAGTGGTTGCCTACTATCGAAATTGGCACAAAATCGATTATAAAATTTGTACCGAACAAACAAAGAGAGAGACAAGAAAGCGAGTTAAGGGTTATTCCCGTTGAGTCACATTCCCGTGAGTAACACTGTTACTCAATGGGAATTTTCCTGAATTGTCCCGTTGAGTCACACCTACATAATATTGCGTGTGTAACGTTGACTGAATGTGCACTTTTCCGGGATGATGACATTCATTTTCAAATCCACGATGGCGGACATGAACTTATTACAAAAAATAGAAATGGGTGTCATTTTCAGGGTTTTTCAGGATTTATTTTCAAATCCAAGATGGTGGACATGGACTCCCTCGGTGCGCCATCCAGTCCGAATTACACTTTGACGGTTTTTTATTGCAAAATAGGATTGCTGTTGACGACAATCACGCTCGATCGATGGAGAGAAATTATGATGAACTAGCTTATTGCCGCAGCTACACAAATTTTAAACCCCTGTTTTACCCATTTAAGGGATCGAATTTTCAAAAATCCTTTCTTAGCGGATCTCTACTATGACGTAGACAGAAATCTGAAAAAGCTGGAATCGATAAATGCAAGTTAGATTCCAAACACAAGTAGGTAAGAAAATTTTGAAAAAGCGCAAAAGTTTACTTCGTCCGCGTGGACTATACAAATTTCAAACCCCTATTTCACCCTCCTAGGGCTTGAATTTTCAAACATCCTTACTTAGTGGGTGCCTACGTCATAATAGCTATCTGCATGTCAAATTTCAGGCCGTTCCGTCCAGTAGTTTGAGCTGTGCGTTGATAGATCAGTCAGTCAGCTTTACCTTATTAGATCTAGATTTACCTCGTCAGTGGCATCGACGGGCGCTCCAGCTCGGATCAAGATAGCCACGCGGCCTGCGTCACCCCGCGCCGCCGCCTCCAGCAGTGCGCCGCCTCCCATGCGCTCACACCATCTGTATCACTGCAACAAACACAAACCCATTCAAACTTTCATGTAACATAGCTTACTAGAGACATGCATGTCTGTAGCAAGCTGTCTTCTGCTGTCAAGTCTGTAGAACTTGGCTAAAACCACTATTCAATTACATTCATCTACTATTCAATCATATTCTTGTCTTTTTATAAATTCTTTTTTAAAGAAATACCTTTAAATTTTATTACAGTAGAAACTCGCTTATCCGGCCCTCGGTTATACGGATTCGCGATTATCCGGACTACCAACCGAAAATTGTTCGGCCAAGTGCGAGTCAGACTCGCGCACCGAGGGTTCCGTACTCGGGTATTTTTTCCGCCATTTTGTACGATAAACCAAAAACTATTATGCATAAAAATCTGTTTTAGAATGTACATTGTACAGGTATGATATCCCACTAGGTATAACTATATCTTACTTTGAAAGTTTAAAATACTATTAGTGAACTACATAATATGCACAAAACCCGCTTTTCTTCATACATTCGATTATCCGGATTTTCGATTATCCGAATCCCTAACGACAACAATTAGTCCGGTTAATCGAGTTTCCACTTACTAAAAGAAACACGGAATAATTATTACAGAACAAGAAAGGATTCATAAAGCCTTGCATGGTATGGTGACCACTGACCATAATAAATAAAAGCCAGCGCCAAGTTTCTATTCACTTCGAAACATTTAAGACAAGCTTTCCTAACAAATGAATATCAAATGCGAAACGCTTTCACGTACGACTTTATGATGGTACTACAGGCACTTTATACTGAGGTATGCAGACTTCAGACATCTGAGTTATGTTTATGAACTAGTAGAATACGCAATGTTGGAAAATCTTAAATAACTTAGTGGGAAGAATTTTACAAGTAGAGAAAACTGAAATACCCGGCTGAGTTTGTTGTGGGCTCTTCTCAGACCTGGGCGCGTTTGGAACCCTCGTAGCTTTAGTTTTAAGTGTGCGTAATAATTATCACCACTATATCTTAGAAATCCAACATCTGACCATCAAAAAGAGTTATTAATTACCTATTTTGAATAAATCATTTGACTTTGACTTTGATAATTGAAATATTTAAAAGACTTTAAAGAAAAACACACGCATAAAAAAATAGAAAAGTATTTTATTCAAATAAACTTGTACTATGTGCTTTCGAATCGTAAACTGAATCTACCACTACTCTAACTCAGTGTCTAACACTGAATGATATCCACCGAGCTCCATCCAATCCATTGAAGGTTTTCTGCAAAAAAAAATTGTATCATTCAGTGAAGCAGCAATGTAGAAGAAATTACTGTCAAATGAGCTCAGTGGCTATCATTCAGTAATGAACACTGAGTTAACGAATCACCCCGCTCGCTGCGCTGGTACAGAGTGCCCTTCCTACCGAAAAGAACTAGCAAGAATCTCGGCGGTTGTATTTCGACTGTCTAGTCTAGCCGCGTGTCTGCGTGGATGCTTTTCTGCTACATATAGTGAGATGGTAGAACCTTTTATTTACAGTGTAGACTGTGGAGCAAACACGATACACGCACGAGTTGTTTGCACGTGAACTAGCGACCGCCCGCGACTTCGTCTCAACTCATCGTGTTTGATACGTTTAATGTTTTGACACATGTTTGTCTATGTGCCTCTATCTTTATATTGATCTAAGTTATCTTTTGTATGTTTAAACTAGCTTATGCCCGCGACTTCATCCGCGTGGACAACACAAATTTCGAACCCCTATTTTATCCCCTTAGGGGTTGAATTTTCTTGGCGGATGTTTACGTCATAATAACAATCTGTATGCCAAATTTCAGCCCGATCCGTCCAGTAGTTTGAGCTGTGCGTTGATAGATCAGTCAGTCAATCAGTCAGTCAGTCAGTCACCTTTTCCTTTTATATTTATATAGATTATGGGTAGGTATGTCTTGTATTGAAATATTTCATAACGCTCTCACCGCGTTATTCAAGCCGTGGTAAATAAATTATATAAACGCATCAATCAAAATGTTGTATTTTATGAATAACATAAATCTTCTCGATCTAAATGGAACGTAGCAAATTGACTCTGCATTCATTTTCTACGCGATGAATAGAATTCTTTTTCATTTTATTAATGATGTTGCTTGCATTCAAGTTACTTTCAAGCAAGTAACAAAAGAGCAAAGTCGCATATGCATTGCAATAGTATTTACAGATATAGAATAACAAATAGATATATAACATTGCCAATATGAGGCCAAAATACTTGTAGGCTCGTCACCGCCAGAAGTATGTTATTATGATCGAGATTGAAGACTAAACCACCAAAAGTAACCTTAGGTAATGGTTAACCGGATACGTCAGGATTACAACCTTTAGATTAACCGAGCCTTCGTGGGCATACTAACATCATTCTTGCACACTACGAGAGATATCACAGACTACCCTCAACTATTAACCTACCGTCAATAATGAGTCATGATAACAACGTCTCTTATGAGACTAGACATCGCTAACTAACACTAGCTAAGTCCCTACCTAGCGACCGGCTCCAACCATCCCCATACCGGCCCCAGACCAACCAGCTAACCTAGCACACCACACTTAGTTCAATTAACCTCAACTACAACAATCACGTTCGTCTAATACAAATTGGAACGATACAAGAAGGACTTACCAGATAAACAGCTATTCAACACACACTATACCATCATTCACACAATCACGTCACTTTCCACAACCTAGTACTGAACCTTTAACAACTGAAACCACATTAGGTCACAACAACAATGATAATAATAAAACCTACAGTACGATACACATAGTATCCACTGAGAAGTGCCCTCGGCAAGAGCCACACGAATAATAATCTCCTCGTACCGCCGCATTCACTTTTATTGTCTCAAAATGACGGTGGGGCGACTACGTAATGTTCAATGAGCAAAGTGTTTACAATTAAAATGGCAGCGCGCCTGCATACTTATATTTTTTATTGTTATGCAATCTAAATATGTAAAAGGAAAAGGTGACTGACTGACTGACTGATTGATCTATCAACGCACAGCTCAAACTACTGGACGGATCGGGCTGAAATTGGGCATGCAGATAGCTATTATGACGTAGGCATCCACTAAGAAAGGATGTTTGAAAATTCAAGCCCTAGGAGGGTGAAATAGGGGTTTGAAATTTGTGTAGTCCACGCGGACGAAGTAAACTTTTGCGCTTTTTCAAAATTTTCTTACCCACTTGTGTTTGGAATCTAACTTGCTTTTCTCGATTCCAGCTTTTTCAGATTTCCAGCCTCAGAATAACAACTGATGGTAACTTTATTTTATAATTTTTATAGTGTTTTACTTTACCTACACTTCAAGTGATGGTAACTTATTTGCAAAAATAAAATGTACCTGTAGCAAGTTTTGTTATTTTTCATCGACAATTTCTTGTAATATTTTTTCGTTTCATTTCACATTTTTTTAGTAGTTTTGCCAATGTTGTTTCTTCATGTCTCCGGGTGAATAAAAAGAAAAACTGTAGTCTATGGCACAAAGGAACGTGAAACACTCGAAGACCGTAATCGCGCGCGCATCTCGATCGACACTGCCATTGTTTCGATTCGAATAACGTACTTATCGATTACGTTTCAGTATCATTAGGTTGCGGTTTGTTTTAGGAGATGTAGCGGTATTGCGTATTGAAAACCGTTGTTTACTTATAATTACATACATTATGGTCCCAGATTTAATGAATGCCTGTTGAAGGTATTGATAACAACTGTGGGTATTGGTTTGATATAATTATCAAACCAATACCCACAATTATACAAATATACAAACTTTCATCCCTATTTAATCGCCTAATTTAATTCTTTCATAGTGATTGCGCCGCACCTTCTGTAATTAATATTTTAACCCCAGCGGCTTAGGCTGTGGGTTGACAGATTATCAACTATCATCATCATGAAGCTGTGATAGCCTACTGGTTAGGGCGCCCGCCTCCTGATCGGAAGTCGGTGGTTCGATCCCGGGCACGCACGTCTAACTTTTCGGAATTAAATGCGACTTGTTTATGTTTGCGACTTCGTCCGCGTGGTCTACGCAAATTTCAAACCACTATTTATCCCCTTAGGGGTTGACTTTTCGAAAATCCTTTCTTAGCGGACGTCTACGTCATAATAGCTATCTGCATGCAAAATTTTAGCATGATCCGTCCAGTAGTTTGAGCTGTGCTTTGATAGATCAGTCAATCAGTCAGATAGACACCTTTTACTTTTAAATATTTAGAAGATTTAAGTAACCAAATATCACTTGCTTTATGGAGGACTCTAAGGCATGCAAGTTTCCTCATCATGTTTTTCTTCACCGTTGAAGCAAGTGATATTTAATTACTTAAAATATGACATCGATACTAGTCCATACTTATATTATAAATCCGAAAGTGTATCTGTCTGTCGGTCTGACGGCTAGCCTTTTACGCGGCCCCTCCGTTCAACCGATTTTGACAAAATTTGGTACAGATATACCTAGCTTGCATCCTGGGGAAGGACATAGGCTACTTTTTATCTCAGATAATCAAATAGTTCCCACGGGATTTCAAAAACAAAGCCAAGAGGAAGGGTTATGATTTTAGCAGTTTATGTATTTATGTTTATATGACTATGGAGCTTTATTATATTTGCTTCAAAAAATCATTGCCTTTGACTTAACTTCCCACCATAGTCCATGGTGAAACGGTGGTCCCTAACAATAATACACGCTTGAATAGAGACCATAAAGACTGGCAAGCCCTTCCGACGTTAGTATCCGTCACATAAAGTACGCTACATTATCACACGCTGAGATTCAGTACAATAAAGCTATTTAGCGTTCCGGTACGATGCTGCGTACCACAAAATATATTGTATCTTTATGATTTATAGGGCCGTAGTGGCCTAATAATCACAATGCTTATTAGATCATCACCAATAGGTCATGGCCCGCAAAAATCTAAATATATAAAAGGAAAAGGTGACTGACTGACTGACTGACTGAATGACTGACTGACTGACTGACTGATCTATTAACGCACAGCTCAAACTACTGAACGGATCGAGCTGAAATTTGGCATGCAGATAGCTATTATGACGTAGGCATCCGCTAAGAAAGGATTTTTGAAAATTCAAACTCTAAGGGGGTGAAATAGGGGTTTCAAATTTGTGTAGTCCACGCGGACGAAGTCGCGAGCATAAGCTAGTCGGATCTAAGAGTTTCTGTGTCTGGGTTTTATTTATTCTATAGCTATAGCGGGTGGATAACTTTGATTCGGGAGTTACTGAAGTACGCGGAGAGCATTGCATTTATTTCATTTATTATTCATGCATTCAAATATTGATAAATTTATTAAACAATTATATATGTTACTAGCTTATGCCCGCGACTTCGTCCGCGTGGACTACACAAATTTTAAACCCCTATTTTACTCCTTAAGGGGTTGCATTTTGAAAAATCCTTTCTTAGCGGATGCCTACGTCATAATAGCTATCTGCCTGCCAAATTTCAACGCGATCCGTCCAGTAGTTTGAGCTGTGCGTTGATAGATCAGTCAGTCAGTCAGTCAGTCACCTTTTCCTTTTATATATTTAGATTACAATTACAATATTGCATGAACTGGTCATTCAATGTTCTCAGCGTACATTCAAAATCCTTTCAGGTTTTATCATTTGTATTTTGTGTATTTTTGTGTTTGTATTTATCATTAAACATCTAGTTAGTGTAAGTGGCACTGCCGTTCCAATTAGTAAAGTAATTTAATATCACTTGTTTTAATGGTGAATTAAAAATTGTGAGGAAACCTGATAATTTTCTTACTTCTTAAAGGCACTTGGCCAGACCACCTGTGGCCAAACCCTTCTTATGGGTGGGTTGATCACGATGATGATGATTCTTGCTCTGACAATTATTGCGATCGTCACACTGCAAGTATAGCTATCAAACATCTAATATTAGGCACGGTCTATCGTATATAGGGTGACATAGAAACAAAATAGTTACATGACGAATCACAATTTTCTTTTTCGTTTTGATAAATTCTCAAAGCCTTATTAGTGTCAAAGATCGTCGAACTAGTTCTACGTTACCATGGAATCTGGACAAGTCTAACAAGATTATGTAAATGGTCATAAAACGGTATCATTATGTCTAGGTCTAGACATAGATAAAGATAAGCTATCCGTATTTAATATTATCTATAAGAATAGATAATAGTAAAATGTCAGTTCATTAGAAAACCATTTTCGACGTAGTTATATAAGTACTTACATATTAATTACATTTTAATAATAGTTTGATAGTTATATTACTAGGTAGCTGAAGTAGATAGGTACCTTATAATTAGTTTCTCTATTATCGTGCCGTTATTCTACCGTTAACTTTATATCTTGTTTGCTTTTTTTTCAGAAATTTAGAAACACGTTAGCCCTGGACTGCAATCTCACCTGTACCCGTAGTATAAGATTTTACGTCTCACCAAACCTTGCTAGAATTCGAGAGTCGAAACACAATAACATCAAAGTAAAATGGACCTAAAAAGCCTTGAATTGAAGTCAAATATTCAATGCCACTGATTTTAATTTCGCAATGTTTCCGCTTGGAGCGCTGGCTGTAGAAGTGTAGACAAACTTGAGCTTACAAGGCATTTAAGATTGAGTTTACTGTAACGCGGAAGTATTTCGACTCTCGAATTTGGTTTGGTTTGGTGAGACGTAAAATCTTGTACTACGGGTACTGTAGTTAAGTGATTAACGCCGCCCACAGATCTGAAAAACAATGTTATTAAGATTTATGTGCTGCCGCCCATGAAAACTTGCAGCACCAGAAGAACCGCCAATGCGTTGTCGGCTTTTCAAGAATTTGACCAATGACTAAGCATTGGTGGTCAGACGTCTCTAGGTTAAAGAACCTTGGTTACAGGAGTTATATCATTCGAGGGGATGGGAAGGTGGGAAACTCTCCAGCTCGTAGCCGGAAGCCGCACTGGAGTGAAACTCGGATAAGTAGATGGCAATCGGCTGCAATGGCTTGTATAGTACGGTATAATAACATTGTAAATTGAAAAATTAAAAAGAGCAACCGCCGAGTTTCTTGCTGGTTCTTCTCGGTAGGAACGGCATTCCGAACCAGTGGTAAATTAAAACTACCTGACTATTCATAAGCACTTTTTAAAAGTTTACATGAATAAAAAAACATTCTATTCTATTCTATTCTATAGGGGTATGAGGCGGGAGAGGACCCCACA
This sequence comes from Maniola hyperantus, assembly GCF_902806685.2. NCBI lineage: Eukaryota > Metazoa > Arthropoda > Insecta > Lepidoptera > Nymphalidae > Maniola > Maniola hyperantus. The sequence goes on along the minus strand of NC_048554.1, from coordinate 776,267 downwards.
CACCCACGTCACTCACACTAACCCGCACCGGGCCAGCGCAGGGGCTGTGCGGGTATGCGGGACGTCCCCAACCCGATCGCCATCTCGACCTGTCGCGTAGGTACTATAGGTACCTATATTCAGAGTTAATGATAAGCAAATGTGACATATCTAGATCAGCAATATAAAATCATCAAGTTGATTCTATAAAAACCCCATTCCGATGTGATCGTGTGTGCACTGTACAGGTAAAAAACCTCATTTAGATTCCGTTGGCGAGACACGCGGAAGGCTTTAGCTTTGATGACAGATAGTAGGTATGATAGTATGAAACAATGCGACGGATCACGAATGATCGCACAAGAATACTAATGTTTTGATTCTTGATGACCTTTTTAACACGCTCAGTGTTTCTAAGCCAAATAATACAAATACAAGTAAGCACGCGACGACGCACAAGCTGTGATAGCCTAGTGGTTAGGACGTCCGCCTTCTAAGCGGAGGTCGGGGGTTCGATCCCGGGCACGCACCTCTAACTTTTCGGGGTTATGTGCGTTTTAAGTAATTACGTATCATTTGCTTTGACGGTGAAGGAAAACATCGTGAGGAAACCTGCATGCCTGAGACTTCTCCATAATGTTCTCAAAGTTGTGTGAAGTCTACAAATCCGCACATGGCCAGCGTGGTAGACTATGGCCAAAACCCTTATCGCGCTGAGAGGAGACCCATGCTTTGTAGTTAGCCGGCGATGGGTTGATCATGATGAAGTACGCGAGAGGTCGAGATGGCAATCGAGGTGGGGACGCCCAGCACACCCGCACATCCCTCGCACGAACTCAGTGCGGGATAGCGTGGTTGACTTGTGGGTGTGCGGGGCGTCCCCCCGCCTCATACCCTGACATGCCCTTCGACCTGTTACTATAGGTATGTAGCTATTTTCGATTTCCAACCGTTTTCTTCATGATAAGGTTTTTAAAAAGAATATTAGCCAAGTTAATTGGTGACTAATATTCCCCTTTCCCCTCCAATTAAGCGTAAAGTTTGTGCTAAGAGTAGGTACGACAATAGTGCAACGGGTGGGGTTTGAACCAGCGACCTTTCGGTTTTCAGTCCGCTGCTTTAACCATTGAACTATCGAGGCTCTAAACGATTGTCAGCTGTCAGACATTCTCACAACGATGCCCTCACAATTTAGGGTTGATCATCATTATCATCATCTCAACCCATCGCCCGGTCCACTACTGAGCATGGCTCTCTCAGAATGAGAAAATTTTAAAGATTAGGCTATTGCCGCTATTGGCTATAGTGAACTATGGTTGCTCAAGTGCGACTTAGAATTTAGGATTACATAACAAAAGTTAATGAATTCTCGCATTAGAATAATATGTCGGCCATTATACTAGACTTACATTACTCCACAACTAACTGGCAGCTGTGTGTGGCTTTGTGAGTAAAACGCAGTGGGCGGAACGCCCATTTTGGACACATTATGAGAATCACTATCCATATTCTAAATTGACGACCTCCCTGGCGCAGTGGTAAGCGCTGTGGTCTTATTAGTGGGAGGTCCCGGGTTCGATTCCTGGCAGGGATTTGGAATTTTATAATTTCTAAATTTCTGGTCTGGTCTGGTGGGAGGCTTCGGCCGTGGCTAGCTACCACCCTACCGGCAAAGCCGTGCCGCCAAGCGATTTAGCGTTCCGGTACGATGCCGTGTAGAAACCAAAGGGGCATGGGTTTATTAAAAAAAAAACTGTCATATACCCCTTCCAGGTTAGCCCGCTTTTATCTTAGACTGTATCGTCACTTACCACCAGGTAAGGGCTAACTTGTATCTGAATGAAAAAAAACTAAATACGGAAGTGTGTTTGTTAGTTGGTTTATTGGTTTGTTGGTTTGTCCTTCAATCACGCCGCAGCGGAGCAACGGATTAACCTGATTTTTTCACATCAATATAGTTGAAGACCTGGAGAGTGAAATAGGCTACTTTTTATCCCGGAAAATCAAAGAGTTCCCACGGGATTTTTAAAAACCTAATTCCACGCGGACGAAGTCGCGGGCATCAGCTAGTACTTTGTATAAATAATACCTTAAAAATACCTTTATGCCTTAATACCTTATAAAATAAGGCAAATGCATTTCAATAAGGAAGTCCACCAGCAAGACACTTGTAACTTCTAACTTAGGTAAGTATATTTTTCATGTTCTTTAGGTTAGGTTATTAATTTATTGTACGACTTGTTTTTCAATGCTAGTTGTGATTGCCCGTAAATTGAATTACACGAGACCTATAGAACTCAAAAACATAATTATTATGTAATTCTGTGAGGCGGTTCTGTGGCAAATAAAACAAAAAAATCTTCATAAATTCATAAACTAGTCTAGGTAGGCTACCCTGTCAATGGCCTTCTCATTGAAACTCATAATACTTACTATTGAACAAAACCTAAGTCCTCTTGCTTGCGAATGAATAGGTACTTCACACGAAAAGGTTACAACATTTAAATTAATGTAAACATCTATGTCGTCGTAAAAAGACGTAACCAAAAAATTATGAGTTCATAATTGGCTTAAGTTATTATTATAGCATATTCAGCGAATAAGAGAAAAAAAAAGTGGTCATAAAAAGATAAGGTCTTAATTTGGTCGATAATGTTATATTATGTAATATGGATTTATGTATAGTTGCATCACAGGCAGTTAAAGTAGAGTACTGTTATTGTTTTTTTTAATTTATAGACTAGCGCTTGGCTGCAATCAGACCTGGTGGCAAGTGATGATGCAGCTTATGGAGCGAGCTTACCTAGAAGATGCCTATCCACTCTTAACATATGTCCTATTTATGTATCTACCTAAATAGATAGCAATAACGACAGCCTAAGGTCGTAGTTAATGACGTAAACCGCTAAAGTGTAATAAAAATCGAGTTGTTATTCTAAGAATAAAAAATAACCTCAGAGTAAAAGTAGGTATAAGGTAGACTCCTTTAAAAATGAATGGGCTCTATGAGTGTTTGGTTTATTCACAGGGTTTATTACCCCTATTGTTTACGTTCAAGTGGAAACACGCCAGCTTATTTTGAATGCACTATACTCTTATATGTAGGTAATATCTCTCAACGGCTATACTCGACGAGTCGTATTTAGTCGACGACGTTAGCACTATACTGTGGATTATTATAAGCTGTCTCGTACCACATCTCATATCTGCGCGCTAATGAGGATTGCTATCTGATGGTAGGTGTGCTTCTGGCTTAACGACTCTCACGAAATAGCGAAGCTAAATGCCGCGATGTTTCATATGAACCCAGGGAAAAAGTTAGTTAAAACACCAAAATTGTGTCGTACAAATATCACCTTATTAAAACATTAATAGTAGATTATTCAACATGGGGGTAATGACGATAATGTATTATGTAATCTAAATATATAAAGGAGAAATACCACTCACTCACTGACTGACTGACTGACTGACTGACTGACTGACTAATCACGAAATCTCAGAAACTATAAATCCTACAAACTTGAAATTTGGAAGGTAGGTTCTTTCTAGGACGTAGGTATCAGCTAAGAAACGGTTTGGAAAAATTCCCCCCTTAAAGGTGTGAAAGGGGGGGTCGAAGGTTGTATGAAAGTCCTATGTTTTTGGAGTTAGAGACGTGAAAATTGACATTTAGGTTACTAACTTTAAATAATAAAAATCGGTATAATTCAATTTGGGAAATTCCCCCCTTAAGGGTAGTAAAATGGGGGGAAAAGTTTTTATATAAAAGTTTTAACTATTGCTATTTTTACTTGAAATTTGGAAGGTAGGTTCTTTCTAGGAGGTAGGTATCAGATAAGAAAGGATCTAACTAAATTCCCCCCCCCCCCCCCCTAAGGGAGTAAAATGGGGGTGGAAGGGTTATAGGAAAATCATGAGAAACCAGAAATTTTACGCGGACGAAGTCGCGGGCATCTGCTAGTGTCTTATATTTCAGTTACTTAGGTTAGTTTAAAGACTAAAACTCTCGATAAGCCTCTACACGTTGTGATCCATATCCGCGCGCAATTTTAATATGAGACGACACTTTAACTAATGAAATTAACTATCTAAAAAATATCCAATAATTCGCCTGCTTTTCTGACTGACTCTTTTACATGCCTCTACAATACCTACGAGTATCTACAAAAAATCTAGTGATCTGAAGTTTTTACTCTTCTAAGAACTTCTGGGACTTCACGACATGTAGAAATTAATGAGTAGAGATGCATTGGGAACCACATTTATCACCCCATGACGTTTCGTTAACAAGTTAATAACCAATTTAATTACTATCTAACCATAAATATCCCACGAGTCGTCGCTACACCATGGGTTCACCATACCCAGGAGTCCTAGAGTTGATTATATAAGTAAGTTATATGGCTAGCGACGCCTATAAAAGGTCTCCTTTAGCTTCAAATAACTTAGAACTTGTTATCGATGTGACTAGAATAACTTAACGCTTGAATGCTTCTCGGATTTCCTATACTTGTTACCTTACTTTTTAGGTTCCGTACCTCAAAAGCAAAAAAGGTACCCTTGTAGGATCAGTTCGTTGTGTGTCTGTCGTGTCTGTCAAGAAACCTACAGGGTACTTCTCGTTGACTTAGAATCAAGAGTGATTTTTTTTATTTTTTTTTTATTTTTTTATTACAATAAAACTTAAAGCTAGCCTTATCTAATTACTATATAAATCATGACCGCGTGGAATGGTTCCAAGAATACTGGCTGCATTTCCGCGCTGGACAGCCAGGCTGATCCGTTGCGCAAATTTTATAAGAGTGATTTTGTAAAGTGGTGATAATAAAAAACAATACCCGGCTGAGTTTCTTGTGGGCTCTTCTCAGAGCTGGGTGCGTTTGGAACCTTCGTAGCTTTAGTTTTAAGTTCGCGTAATAATTTTATTATCACCTCCCATCTCACAAATCCAACAACCGACCGAAAGTGTGTCTGTCTGTCTGTCTGCTAGCCTTTCACGGTCCAACCGTTCAAACGATTTTGACGAAATTTGGTAGCTAATAAGATAGCTTGCATCCCGGGGAAGGACATAGGCTACTTTTTATCCCGGAAAATCACAGAGTTCCCACAGGATTTTCAAAAACTTAAATCCACGCGAACGAAGTCGCGGGCATCATCTAGTTTTGAATAAATTATTTGACTTTGACTTTGACTTTAAGAATAGGCTAGTTGACCCTTTTTTAAGTAGGTCTTAAATGGTTAATATTTGTCCTATTAGATCAAAAAAATTAACACTATATTTTTTTGCGCCCTAAAAACCGTAAAACTTTAATTTAAAAATATATTTTTCTTAGACAGGTGAAAACACTGTCGGCCATGTTTGGCCGATAGATTATCTGTGTTCTGACGTCATGCATTTGTAAACAACAGCACAACCTCCCAAAGTTTAATAAACATGACTTCTATACTAGTTTACATGAAAAATATAGTAATTATCGTTATTGTATCATCCGAGAATGTAAAAAAGTAGATAATTTAAAGTCCTGACAAACTTTTACGGACTTTAAATTTTATATATATGGATACTACGTTAGTCCACGCGTGACATAGGGATGACATTTCTTTGTTTACATATTTAATGACGTCACATCATGGCTGACAGCGTTTTCTGCGTTTCAAATAAAAATAAAAATTGTATTTTTTTAAATTGGATTTATATATCCATCCTGCGTTTTTAATAATTGTTATTGATATATTTCGTTGTCTTAAGCAAAATACTATAATAAATAATCATTTATTGGACGAAATTAGATATGAGTCAAGTAGCCTATTGCTTATATAATGCTCAATTTTACTTAATGGCTATGCCAGTTATGTCTATCCAACGATGATCTTTAAATCTCTGCAAGTGAATATTTCAAAATGGCCGTCAAGAATTGAAATTATCACGGGAAATAATTCCTATTGTATGGATTTATCGTGAAGAAAGACTGCAATTACGAAGAACGGGGCGATTACGACGGATTTTAGAGGTGTATAATTACTATTGTACTGTAATTACGACTTTGGCTGAAGAGGTTTCGACGTTGCTAAACGAATCTTTTGAATATTATATTAGAATAATTGGAGAAAGATCTCTAAATAATGATGGATAAAAAATCTTAGTGGTAACTACCTATATCAATCAAGCAATCGTATCTTGAGTGATTGAAACCTTAATTGATCAATTTGGTACCTAATATACCCATCAATCAATCAATCAATCAATCAATAAAAGTAATTTCTACAGCTGTTTGTAGATTTAGGTATTTTATTCGGGAGATCGATCTCGAGCACGCACCTCTAACTTTTCTTAATGTGTGTTTTAAGAAAAGTATCACTTGCTTCAATAATGAAGGACAACATCGTGAAGAAACCTGTAGTTGGTGGAATAGAATAGAATAGAATTTATTTTTATTCAAGTAGACTTATTACAAGTTCTTATGAATCGTTAACTAGTTTAATTTACCAGTTTTTAAAGGTGTGTAAAATCTGCCAATCCGCACTTGACCAGCATGGTGGATTAGAGCCTAAACCCTCTTCATTCTGAAAAGAGAGCCGTGCTCAGTAGTGGGCCAGAGATAGGTTGAAATGAATGTTAATGAATTTCGGCACCTCGTGCAGATCAAAACTCTTTCAGAAATAAAGAATTTATATGATAACTAGCTTATGCCCGCGACTTCACCCACGTGGACTACACAAATTTCAAGCCCCAATTTTATCCCTTTAGGGGTTGAATTTTGAAAAATCCTTTTTTAGCGAATGCCTACGTCATAATAACTATCTGCATGCCAAATTTCAGCCCGATCCGTCCAGTAGTTTGAGCTGTGCGTTGATAGCTCAATCAGTCACCTTTTCCTTTAATATATTTAGATAGATTTCAAAAATTAAATAAGTTTGCGCCAGGAAACTCCTTTGAAAAGTCGTATTTTTTATATTTCCTAGTCTACCTTGACCAAGTTTAGCGCATTATATTACAAACATAGGTCCATTATTAAAACACGTTGACCTTGGATCATAATCATCCTAAAATTTAAGTAACCGTAGCGTGGTAGTGTATTATTGTATCAATTGACCTTAACCACAATGGTAACTTATCACTAGGGTTACCACATCACATGCCATGAGTTTGTTGTGGGCTCTTCTCAGACCTGGGCGCGTTTAGAACCCTCGTAGCTTTAGTTTTAAGTTTGCGAAATAATTATCACCACTATATCTTAGAAATCCAACATCTGACTTTCAAACAGAGTTATTAATTACCTATTTTGAATAAATCATTTGACTTTGACTTTGACATGTTTTTCAGAGAAAAAGCTTGTACTGCAAAAATATAACTTTGAATACTTAGTACCTACATTAAAATTAACACTTAAGTCTGCTAATCCGCACCTGGCTAGCGTGGTGGACTTTGCCCAAACCCTTCTCATAGTGAGAGGAGACCCGTGCTCTGTAGTGAGTCGGTGGTGGGTTGAGCATGATGATGAAAAGCTTACACACCAAAAAATAAATATGTAAATTAAATGAATAATCAGAAATTTGACTGACAGGCTTAAGAGTTCTTAAGATTTCGTAGAATCCATACTACGAGTAAGTAAGTAATATTATAAATGCGAAAATGTGTTTGTATGCCTGATCTTGGCGACATTTGGTACAGCTTGCATCCAGGGGCTGGACCTAGGCCATTTTATATCCTGGAAAATCAAATAGTTTCCACGCGTGAACAGATTTTCAATGATCTTGCAATTAGTGTTGATAAACTCTACTAAAGAGCTCCAAACTCCAAATAATGAAAAAAGAATATGGCGCCCACTAGACGGAATTGAAACAATCCCACCCATATTGGAACAATTAAAAAAATATGTTGAGGGACCACAGAAAATGGGGTGTCATTCACCCCATTAAAAATCAGAATCAGTTTTCCTGTATCATTTTTCCTTTTAGATTTAACATTTCAGAATCTTCATATTTCGACACCAGCCATGATGCTGCGCAGACCGCAGTCGGATTTATTTGAAAACTTTTGAAATTATTTATTCTATTTATCAGCACGTAAGTTAGGTACAATAATTCTCTGTAGCTGAAAAATTCCTTAAAAACTCATAAAAATAGAGTGACTTTAAAAATAAAATGTCCTAGAAGCGTCCCAATCCTGGTCACCGCAGTCCACGCACCCAACCAAGTGATCTTTAAGTTTCTTCGCCGTATTTGGACAACACGCAATGTTTCAAGGATACCAGTATTTATCATCTCTTTCACTTGCAAAGAAAGCGAAAGAGACGGCCTGTGTCTGCCGATCAAACCCGTTTGAGAATTTAAGTAGGTAAGTACCGGCTCGATCTCGATGAAAGATTTCCACTTTTAAATGTACATTTGTTTCTGATAAAACTAATGAAATTAATCGTCTTGACTTAAATTAAGTCCGGTTATCCAAAAAAGAAATGTTGTCACCCTTATAATTAAAAGTGAGCGTCCGTCCGTGAGTTTTAATTACTTAGGTTTTTTTTTATTCCTTAGGTAAGGTTAGGCAAACGCTTGACCACAATCACACCTGATGGAAAGTGATAATGCAGCCTAAGATGGGACGCGTTTACCTAAAAGATTACCTACTCTATTTTTTTTTTACATAATAAAATGATTTGAGATATATACACTATTATTTATTTACATAATAATATATTTGAGTTAGGTATCGCTGACACGGCGAAGAAGTAAAACATTTGAATTTGAAATGGCTTAGCCCTGAGCATTACATATTTAGTTAACTATATAACATAGGTCTGAAAAAATAAAATGTAAATATCCACATACGTTTTCTATCCATAATAATAATGATTGTTTTACGCACAGGTTTCGTAAACATGAAAATTTCATATTGTAATATCTCAACAGCAAAGACAAAAAAATGTGTCGGTCCCATTTTTCCTAAAACAGTTTTTCAAGATTTTATTTGAATTATCACTTAGTATATAAGTAGGTATTATTGCCATTTCTAGTTCTAATAGTCTCTAACTAAGCTAAGCTGATAGACAGACAGACGGACATGGCGAAACTATAAGGGTTTCTTGTTTGCTACGGAACCCTTAAAAGCAAATAAAAAGCAATTTTTTAAATTTGAATTATTTTTATTAATTTTTAACACATGTCGGGTAATAACTAATAACAAGATTCCCAACATTAGCTCCGTGATTTTAGTGGCATAAAATTACCTAATAAAATTATGTTGATACTTGATTCTCGACTGCTAAGTAATATAAACACGGGGGCTAACTGTCATTTGCGGCTGTAAAATTATCACTTTAATGCCAAAGCGGCATGAGGTTAGCATAAAGTACAAGTAATTCAGGTATTTAAGTGCCAAGAAATTGCCACTCCGTTTATGTTTGCGGAATGAATTGCTTTATGTGGCATTCCTTTTGGAATTTCATTTTATTTGATTGCTATCGAAACAGGATTACCTAGCATTTTTTTGCAGTTAATTGCCTATCATGGCTACCGCTTGGATGCGTTTGGTTTGATGTTTGGTAATTTATAATGCAGTTTATAGTTTCTTTGGGATGATGGGACTTCTGTATTAGGTAGGTAAGTAATACTACCTAGCTGTCCCTTTGCTCGTGAGAAAAATAATATTTAAAAAATTAGCCAAGTGCGAGTCAGACTCGCGCATCGAAGGTTCCCTATCACAGTCGTATTTTTACCCCACTTAGTATAGCAATCTTACTTTGACAGATGAAAATACTAATTACTTGTTCATGAACATATTTTCATGTTTTTTTCGTGATGTAACCACAAATTCACAGTTTTCGGATTTTTTCCCCTTATGTATGCTATAAGACCTACTTACCTGCCAAATTTCATGATTCTAGGTCAACGGGAAGTACCCTCGAGGTTTCGTGACAGACAGAAAGACAACGAAGTAATCCTTATATTCCGTTATTCCTTTTGTACCTCAATCCCTAACACCCTAACGGAACCTTAAAAATAATAGTTGAAAATGTTATGTTAACTATATGCCTAGTAAAAGTATAGGTGCTGAGAAGTATTATATTCGATTTAAAGTCCAGATTCTACAGAAAAGGTACCGTCGTGACTTTGTAGTTACCTATATGTTAGTAAGACTTTGTAGTTACTAAGACGTAATTTGTTAATTCAACAGATCTTGGAGTCTTGAAGCATTTCATTTAAATAAAATACCTAGCGTTACGATACCACAATAATATACCCATAAACATGTCCCCCGTAAAAGGAACTCCCACGTTTATGGGCGTCAAAACAATACGTTTCCATAACAATAACATGTTTTATGTTTACGAGTCAATGTGGAGCCCACACGACTTGTGTTTATGGCCAGAAAGCCTTAATAGCTAGCTCGGTAAAGGGGAGGTAAAGGTCTCTACTTAAAGAGGAATTAATCACGTTTCTTCATCAATCCATGTCGCCAGTTCACTATTGAACACGGGTATCCTCTTAATGGTCGCTAAAGGCGCTTGAATACTTATTAAAAGTTTTTAATTTTTAAGTTACTCTTAAACCATTTACTGCATCTGGTTATGTTTTTAATATGTTTAAGTACATTTCTCGTACATTGCTACGATCGCGATAGTCATTTCACATTTAGATAGTTAGTCGTTTGCTTATAGATTTAGAATACACCCGCCATTCTGATATCAGGCTGGCGTGGCTGGCGGCTCACTTACTTTTTATAATAACTGTGGTTTTAAAATAGTACATTGCCTCAAATTTTACGTACATTCAATACATTGCTCGTACATTGCTCTCATGTACAAAGCATAGCTGTTTGTAAACATACACCCGCCATCTTGATGCACATTGCACACCAAATATCGTCACATTTCAACAAATGAACACAAACCAATCTACATCTACACTATTAATATTATAAAGAGGAAAACTTTGTTTGTTTGTTTGTTTGTTTGTACTGAATAGGCTCAAAAACTACTGGACCGATTTTAAAAATTCTTTCACCATTCGAAAGCTACATTATCCACGAGTAACATAGGCTATATTTTATTTTGGAAAAAAATAGGGTTCCGTAAGATATTTGGGTTTTTCGGACACAAGGTGTAAAAAATCAACCAGAAAAGTTACTTATTTTGCGTACGCTGCCTAAACTATAAAAGATAGAACCATAAAATGTTCTAATTAATTGTAGATCTTATAAATATCTACAAAAAAGTCCGCGACACACTATACCCATCTATGTCGAGTGAGGCACAGCAACCATTTTTTTATTTAAAAATCTTGAATTTTTTTTGGACTACATTTAAACGCGTTTATTTTACTCATGCTATTAATCCTTATCAAAATAAATGATTTCATCACTAAGAACAGTTTATGGAGATAATATTTGGTCTTTGAATGATTAAAATTGGACGTTTGGTTTTGAAGTTATGGCGAAATTAAATATTACGATTTCTGCTGCACGGCCCGTTGTATTATATAAAGAGGTAATGTCGTTAAGTTTGTTTGTAGGGGGTAATCTTTAGAACTACTGAACCGATTTTAAAAATTCTTTCACCAGTAGAAAGCTACATTATTCCTGAGTGACATAGGCTATACGGGATCTTTAAAAACCTAAATCTACGCGGGCGAAGCCGCGGGGATCAGCTAGTATTAATCTTAATTTATTAAAATTAATTACTCTACTCACTCTATCTATTCAATCCGTTCAATCATTAAAATTCGTTCCGTAGTTTAAAAGATCTACTCGTTCATACATTTATTTTATACTATGTAGAGATTATAAAGCTCAGTAGACATTTACAGGAGTGCAAATCGCTATCCGGAAATACATCATCGCACAAGTGGAATAAAATTGCCTAGCAATTTATTGCCACCCGCCAGTGGACGCAATCTGCATAATATTCCCACTTCCTAGCTAGAGGTTACCTAACTACTATCTATTTTATTGCGTTCACGTTTGTTGCAAAAAGCTTAACGTTTTGTAAAAATATCCATACTAATATTATAAATGCGAAAGTGTGTCTGTCTATCTGCTAGCTTTTCACGGCCCTGCAGTTTAACCGATGTTGATGAAATTTGGTACAGAGTTAGCTTACGTCCCTGGAAAGGACATAGGCTACTTTTTATCCCGGAATATCAAAGATTTCGCATAGGGTTTTTAAAACCTAAATCCACGCGGACAAGTCGCGGTTCTCTAGTAAGTCATGTATCAAGGAATAAGAAATTTTATTTTATTTTATTTTATTTGGAACACATACAATACATAAATTTTACATATACTACGTCACTTATATAAAAACACAGGCTGATAAATGTATCAATAATATTACACATATTACACAAGAAATAGAAAGATTTCTCTTCTTCTTCGTCGTAACACTCTTGGCAGAGTGGTCGTGGTAATCACGAAGTGACGTTTTCGGGGGCAGATGTTATACGCCTCACAAGCATGCACCAATTCTCCCTGCTGGCCTGGAAACTTCGCGACTTCGTCCGATCCGTCCAGTAGTTTTTACAGGACGGATCGGGCTGAAATTTGGCATGCAGATAACTATTATGACGTAGACATCCGCTAAGAAAGGATTTTTGAAAATTCAATCCCTAAATGGGTGAAATAGGGGTTTGAAATTTGTGTAGTCCACGCGGACGAAGTCGCGAGCGTAAGCTAGTATAATATAGATGGATGAATAAAGAAACTCACGTATTATGGAACCCTGGAAACATTACACTCCATTTTTTGGGCAGTCGTGTAAAAAGACGGATTTAAAACTTAATAGTTTTTATGTGACTGATGAATATATTATGTACAAAAAGTATCCGATTAGAATATCTATAAATGTCTCACTAGATTTATTTCTTAATCGTACAGCTCAAGTTTTATAATATTTGTACGTTTTATGTTACTAAGCTCCCAGGTAAAGTCTGGCTAACGATAGAAGAGACTGGAAAAGCGCGGCAAATTACAAAAATATCAGTATGGCAGCACCAAAATTAGTATGATTGACCTGGAATAACCTGATTTGATACTTTAGGATTACTTATTTATATTTCTGTTCATATAATCATCATGATCAACCCATCACCGGCTCACTACAGAACACAGGTCTCCACTCAGAGTGAGAATGGTTTTTGGCCATAGTCTACCACGCTGGCCAAGTGCGGATTGGTAGACTTCACACACCTTTGAAAACATTATCGAGAATTCTCAGGCATGCAGGTTTCCTCACGGTGTTTTCCTTCACCGTTAAAGCAAGTGATATTTAATTAATTAAAACGCACATAACTCCGAAAAGTCAGATGTGCGTGCCCGGGCTCGAACCCCCGACCTCCGATTAGAAGGCGGACGTCCTAACCACTAGGCTATCACAGCTTCTTTCACACTTTAGGATTACATATTTTTATTTCTGTTCTATCAATTAAGGTTATTCGGTCTGTCTGTCATACTAACTTGAGAGCTGCAATACGTGCCATACAGAAATGTTTTAAATTTGCCTTGCTTTTCCAGTGTGTTCTTTCGTTAGTCAGACCTATACAGGTATATTTGTGACAAAATGACAAAAATAGCTTGAGAAATTAAAAAATACTTATTGCGTTAAATCATTCCTAGAATATTTCTAATTTCTATTTATGATAATTTATAACCAACGGTCATAAATATTAATGAAAATGTCATGTATTTTAATTTTTAATGAATTTAAATATATGCGGCGCTAATAAAATTAATATATTTTTAAACAATTCTCTAAAATTATACTTTTACAGCAGCAGAAAAATTCGAATTTCTTACTTTATTTAAATTTCATGTCGTAGTTATCTATAAGTTTTCTATTTTTAGTGTTCCGCACCCAAAAGGTACACCCTATTACTAAGCCTCCGCTGTTCGTCCATCCGTCCGTCCGTCCATCCGTCTGTCCGACCGTCTGTCTGTCAGCGGGCTTTATTTCGTGAACCGTAATAAATAGTTTCAAGGAAGTCAGTTCGCGCACGCGTTGCGGATGTGACTGACTCCCTTGAAAATGGACCCCGCATGGGTTCGAAACTAGTCGGGCTAACGTCGACTAAACACGTGAGTAAAGCCGGGACAGATATTATTAGTTCATGACCACAATTTAATTTTTTTTGTGTGATGTGAGCCTAAATTCACGGTTTTCAGATTTTTCCCCAAATGTCAGCTATAAGATCTACCTACCTGCCAAATTTCATGATTCTAGGTCAACGGGAAGTACCCTGTAGGTTTCTTGACAGGCCGACAGACAGACAGACAGACAACAAATTGATCCTAAAAGGGTTCCGTTTTCCCTTTTGAGGTACGGGACCCTAAAAATAACCACCTATTCTGATGGAAGTCGTACGAATCATCTGACAACGATAAGTTATTATTAAGGGCCAGCCGGTATGTAATTAATAGGTCAGGATATTGAAGTTGGAGAGCTATGTTAATGTGAGAATGATGAGGCAACTTCCATCATGACTTGAATATTTCTTTGGATATCATTTAAATTACGTCGATAGAAGCTGGTATTATACGACAAGAGATTTAAATTATGCATTTTAAGTACCAAATGGATCATCATCATGATCAACCCATCGCTGGCTCGCAGAGCACGGGTCTCATCTCAAAGTGAATAGGGTTTTGGCCGTAGTCTACTACGCTGGCCATGTGAGGATTGGCAGAATTCCACACATTGGCAACTACCTATCTGTATGTGAAATTTCAGCCCGATCTGTCCAGTAGTTTAGAATAGAATAGAATAGAATAGAATAGAATAGAATAGAATGTTTTTTATTCATGTAAACTTTTTACAAGTACTTATGAATAGTCAGGTAGTTTTAATTTACCACTGGTTCGGAATGCCGTTCCTACCGAGAAGAACCAGCAAGAAACTCGGCGGTTGCTCTTTTTAATTTTTCAATTTACAATGTTATTATACCGTACTATGCGTTTGAGCTGTGCGTTGATAGATCAGTCAGTCAATCAGTCAATGAGCTTTCCCTCTTTATATATAGGTATACCTAGATAGTATGGATGAATGAATAGAGCTTTATAAATTGGAAAAGCTCCAAACCATGAATGAATAGATTGATAGTAAAAGCTTTCTGTTGGAACTATCGATTAGCTCATTTAGCTAGCCCAGCTTAGCGCAGTTCAAACATTTAGTACTTTCATTCACAGCTTGAGTGGAGTGCAGTTTAGCGTGCATTAGTGCTGATCCCGTTAGAATAATGGCGCATTCACACTGCCAGCGTGACGCGGCGTTTTTTTAAATATATAAACTAGCTGATGCCCGCGACTTCGCCCGCGTGAAATTAGTTTTTTAACCAACAAAAAGACACTTTCGCATTTATAATAAGGGTACTGATGTGAAAGTGTGTGTTGTTTGTAGGTTTGTCCTTTAATCACGTCGCAACGGAGCAACGGATAGACGTGATTTTTTGCATGGATATAGTTTAAGACCTGGAGAGTGACATAGGCTACCTTTTATCCCGGAAAATCAAAGAGTTCTCACGGGATTTGTAAAAACCTAAGTCCACGCGTACAAAGTTTTGGGCATCAGCTAGTTTTGAAATAATATTTACTAGCTATTTGTTGTTATAGTGGCAATAAAAATACACATTCTATGAAAATTTCAACTCTACCTATTACGATTCACGAGATACAGCCCGCTGACAGACGGACGGACAGCGGCGAAGGCTTAGTAATAAGGTCCCGTTCGCACCCTTCGGGTACGGAGCCCTAAAGACGCGTGCTGTAAGTTGCGACGCCGCGCCGGGTTGTTTCGAGTGTGAGTAGACTCTTTAACAGGCTGTACCCAAGTAGTTGATCACGTGGGTGGTGCCGACCAGTTAGCTGGACCGTGTATTAAAAGCATTAAAGCCAATAAAGCTAAGTTTTACTACCTTTAATTACTATATTTGATTGTTTTTAAACTAATTATTCTATAGTTTCACGTTTAATCAACACTGACTAAGATAAAAGCGTTTTTTAAATTACCTTGAAATTCATCAATTTGATTGAGCAGAAATTCTTTTTGATAAATAATTAATGGAGCATATTTTTTGGGTTCCTTTCCGTATTCCAAAAAGATTAATGGAACCCTTCGCTGTACGTCTGTCTGTCAAGATCCTTTTCTCGAAACCTCGTGGAGGTATCAAGTCGAAATTATAATCCATACTAATATGTATTATAAATGCGAAACTGTGTCTGTCTGTCTATCTGCTAGCCTTTCACGGCATATCCGTTCAACCGATTTTGATGAAATTTGATATTAAATTGTGATCATGAACTAATTATTAGTATTTTCAATTTTCGAATTAAGATAACTAAGTATATCAAGTGGGTTCGTAAGTATCATACGAAAGGGCTTTACCTGTGCATTCAAAAATTGATTTTTATTTATTTTTATTCTTGATAGTTTTTAAACTATCGTGCAAAATGCAAAATGTTGAAAAAAACTACTGTAGTACGGAACCCTTGTTGCGCGAGCAAGACTCGCACTTGGCCGGTTTTTTTTTTTTCAAAATGGAGTCTCTATAACCCCAGCCCAGTGGTAATCAAAGCCTTTGTTGTTTAGTAACGGAGAACAAAATCGCCGCGGGCTTTTACTCATGTTAATTAAAACGCAAGGCTAGAAAAAAAGTGTATTAAGTTTCTTGACAACTGATTTATTAGGGCTATCCATTGTTTTTGGTATAATCGAAAATTAAATACCACATGCTATGAAAAACCAGCCAAGTGCGGGTCGAACTCGCGCACCAAAAATTCCGTACTCGGGTATTTATTTTGACTTTTTGCACGATAAATCAAATGCAATGCATTAAAATAAATTAAAATCAACTTATGTCTAGGGTGCAAGTTGGAGCAGTATTAGTAAGTTACATTTATTCATTTATTATTCATGCATTCCAATATTGATTATATAAATTATTAAACAACTATTTTTATAATTACGATATTGAAACCCCTTTCGTCTCAATAGGTTCAATGTTTTCCAGTTATGCTCGCACAAATAAACAGGCAAACTATACAAACTATTGATATTGTAGAACATTAACCGATATAGCCGGAACACATTTCTAAAACAATTTACTTTTTGCGTGGGAACTTTTTCATTTACTTCCCATGTCGAAGTTTATTTACACTTGTCAGTGTTTTGTAAACTGAAACTTACCTAACTAGTAGTAAACTCACTCATTTCAAAACTACTTATCAGTCATGAATGGACAAAGTAAAGTGAACGTTTTGTGAATTACAAAACTCTAAAATATAAGAATTATTTACAAAATGTTTTAAAATAATTTTTTGCTTAGTACTGAGTCATACATATCACAAATTTCGTCACTGGCAGTCAGCGAAACCGTGGCCTAGCGGTCAAAGGCGTCGGGCGCGATACCCAGAAGACGCAGGTTCGAATTCTGCCGGTTCCGCAATTTTTGATATGTATTTAAAATTATTTACAAATTTCCTTGAAGTGTAGGTAAAAATAGGGTAAAACACTATAATAAAAATTACAAAAAAATAATGTTTTAAAATAACTATTTACTTAATACGATTTGAGACAAAGTTATCATGAAAGTGCGGAAAGTGCCTCAGCAACTTGCCATTGAAGATGTTTTTCATTGAAATGAAATGAAGATGTTTTTCATTATACAAAGAGTTATGATATTTCTGATTATATTTCTGCACGGTAAGTGGCGTTGGGTTCTACATCATAAGAGTGGTCGTAGTAGGTACAGTACGCAGCAGAAAATAATGTACATCGACCTTTAGAAAGAGATAGCGGTTTTGTGGAGCATTGTCTCTGTCGTTCAGACCGACACAACGTCTGATAGGTATGAGTGACAGAGATAACGCTCTACAAAGCCGAAACCTGTTTCTAAAAGTCGATGTACATTATTTTCTGTCGCGTACTGTAGGTACATATCATAACGCTGAACCTCTGGGCTCTACCGACTTTATCGGAACAAGTCTTCGCTATTCCCGGTTGAGCGATAGTTTGACAGTGAAGAAAAACACCGTGAGGAAACTAGCATGCCAAGTTCTCCATAATGTTCTCAAAGGTGTGTGAAGTCGGCCAGATTATGATTTATTATTATTATTATTATATTATTATTATTATTTATTTATTATTTAATTAGAACGGCCATAAAGCCAATTACACTAATTAAACTACGAGTACAAACTAACATAAACATACTTACAAAAATTGTTAAAATTATAAATTTTAAAAAGCAAAATTATAAATTTTCACAAAAGTGCAAGATCTGACCCATGAGGTCAGCCCATTTGTCAGCAAATATGTCACAGCGAGGGGACTCCTTCAGCAGTGCGTTGTGCGCAGCCAAAGTGCGCGGTATGGGTGATCTGGAGCGCGCTACCGTGCGACTAAACGGACTTACGAAAAATTTGGAGCGGTGGCGGAGATAGCTGTAATTAGAGGGTGCATAAACGCAGCAGAGCTTGTTGTGTAGTTCAGAGCAGTCGATCACACCCCTAAGAATCTTGCAAATTGTACCAATTTGGTCGCAGTCTCTTCGGGTTTTGAGCGAGTGGAAACCCAAGTGCCCTTGGAGAAATTTTGTGGGATACATAAATGGGTAATACCCATGCAATTTTTTATATAAATACCTTAGAAAGGCTTTTTGAACCTTTTCAAGTAGCAAGGTGTAAGTGCTTTCATATGGATTCCAAATACAAGCGCTGGTTTCTAGCTTGGCACGAACCAAAGCGTCAACTAGCAGTTTTATCGTGTAACAATTTTGAAAATCTCGAGTATTACGCAAAACAAACCCCAACCGCTGGAATGATTCGGAGGCGAGTGTAGAAATATGGTTATGGAATGTCAGTTTATGGTCAAATATTACTCCCAAGTCCTTTACATTAGTTTGTCTGGGCAATTGAACTCCGTTCATTTTATACGGGAAGAAAACTGGACACCTTCCGCGTCCAAAAGTCCTATGTTTTGTCTGTGTTGTTGCAAGGGGCTCGAAGCGGCGTGCGCTGGGAGAACCTGCGCTGCGCCACCGACGCAGAGCAGAGAGTTCCGGAGGGCAAAGTACCAGACATCGGCCGGTTCTCGTGGTTTGGCCTGCTGCAGTATACGTTCTGTAATGCTCTTGTTATTCTACCACCATTTCATTTGCCGAAAGAAATAGCAGGTTTGGCGACAGGCGGTGCGCAGCCCGGCGGGGTGATTACGTAAAACGTTGCAGTAGCGACAGCAACGCGCGCGAGTAGCAACAGTTTATTTTTACAGGACAACATTAAGCGACATGTAAATAGATAGCTGATAATTTTATTAAATGTGTAGTTCGATGGATTAGTTATATAGATAGGTAGAAAGATAAATAGATAGGTGAGTAGTTAGATAGAAAGACATAATAGATATAAATGTAAAATATTCAATAGAATAGATTAAATAGATAGAGATCTGATTCGTTAAAGCCTAGATATATGTATTGGGTTGAAATTGCTTTACCTACTACCAAAAGAGCACCAGCAAGTAACTCGGCATGTGTCAATATAAATTAGGCACGGGATGTTCGCGCTCCCGATCGGCCCGTGATATCACTGGGGGCCATGCCTGAAAATCAGCGCTGCAGTCGACCGACTGTAGCAATAAGCTGAGGCAGCGCCCCGTTCGGCCAAGATAGACACTAAGCTAGTTTTAAGAAGTGGGTGCCTGGGTCTTGGGGAACCAGGGAGCATGGACACTGGTCGGCTCCTTGGTTCCCCAGGGACTACGACACCCTACCTGTTTCTACCTATTTGTAAATTTGGCTGAATAAAAGGTTTTTATTATTATTATTATTATTATTATTTGCTGTCTCTCTTCTTCTTCTTATTTTGCTTTGTGGCTATTGCTGTCTCTCTCTAGTTTAAATATTTTTGAACGAAACGTTTTGCAGATTTGGGCGGCAAGACAAGATTCGCAGTGACTCACGGTGTTCTGGTGCACCCCTCGTATGTGATCGCTGCAGCGGAAGACATTGCGAGGATACGGCCACAAGCGATAGCGTGAGATTTTTTTAAAATTCATTTACACATTAGCGCCTGGTGGTAAGTGATGATACACTCTAAGAAATGATTTACTTATGCTAGACCGTGCCGGGGCCGAGCCGTGCATATATAGAGAATAGAATAGAATATATTTTTATTCATAAAAACTTTTAAAAGTGCTTTTGAATCGTCAAAATTATTTACCACTGGTTCGGAATGCCGTTCTTACCGAGAAGAACTAGGCACCAGGAAGAAACTCAGCGGTTGCTCTTTTCAAGTATTCAATTTAAATAACAATACTAGCTGATGCCCGCGACTTCGTACGCGTGGATTAAGGTTTTTAAAATCCCGTGGGAACTCTTTGATTTTCCGGGAAAAAAGTAGCCTATGTCCCTCTCCAGGTCTTTAACCATCGCCATCAACTTCGTATTCCATTCCATCGCACTGCCGCATTTAGAGGTTCATTTACGTACTCCGCCACTAAATGTTGGAATAATATCCCCCCTCCAATAAGGAATTTAAAAAGTAAATTTTCATTCAAAACTAAATTGAAAAAATTCCTTTTGGAGAAACAGGTAGAATTTCAGGATCATGTGGCGGAGTACTCCTTTTTGTAACAAGATTTAGGTTACATCATAGCCATACCTTATACATGTGCATAGATGTGTCCAATTATATATATAAGTAAGTATAATATGTGTGAATTTGTATATATTATTAACATATAGAATAGATAGATTAGAATATAAGTACAATTGAAATAATTCCGTGGCGCCACCCGAATCAGGGTTCCTACTGAAAACCAGCGCTGTATGTTTTTGTACTTGTGCAAGACATATGGCATTTATGCTGAGTAGGGACCTTTTTTTTCGGGTTGTGCCACACATGACATGGTTTATTCCGGCGCTTCTTCTACTTGAGGTCTTTTGACTTTACTACTCAAGTATAAGAGGCGCCGGGATAACCTAACCTAATAATGGTAATGTGTGGTACAGCCTTAAAAAATAAACGTTTTTCTTTCTTTCTTTCTTTTCTTTCTTTAACTATACCCATGCAAAAAATTACGTCGATCCGTGCGTTGCGACGTGATTGAAGGCTAAATCAACAAGCAAACACACTTTCACATTTACAACGTATTGCGCGGGCATGCGGTACTTATCACATGCTGACGGACGGACGGACAGACAAACAGAGTGACATTAATAGGGCTCTTACCCTTTTGGTACGGAATCCTATAAAGGACGGCTCAGTACTGCGCCTTCAGGTGTAAGGTGTAACAGGCATTTACAGGAACAACACGAAGTTCATCATATGGCGCAGTGGAACCCTCAAGCACTCGATGGACGTCGACTCCTACTACCTACCCCCCGAGTACACGGATGGAGTGACGCTGGCCAGCCTGGCATTGCTGCACATCGCCGACTACCATGGGGAAGAATCTTCTAGAGGTACATTACAAAATAATCACCATCATCACCATGATCAACCAATGTCTCACGACAGAGCACGGGTCCCTCTCAGAGTGAGAAGGGTTTTGGCCATAGTCTATCACGCTGGCCATATAGAACTCTGAGGCATGCAGGTTTCCTCACGATGTTTTCCTTCACCGTTAAAGCAAGTGATATTTAATTACTCAAAACACAAATCATAACTCAGAAAAGTTAGAGATGCGTGCCCGGGATCGAACCCCCGACCTCCGATTAGGAGGCATTGCTACACATTGCCGACTACCATGTGGAAGAATCTTTTAGACTTTAGAGGTATATCATCATCGCATTCGTGATTTCTGAGGATCGTGACCACTTTCCATTATTCGCAGGTACGATAGGAGTTTCGATGACCTCCCTGGCGCAGTGATAAGTGGGAGGTCCCGGGTTTGATTCCCGGAAGGGGTTTTTGGACCCCATGTTGGACTTACTTTAATTCAAAATATTATTATTTTAGCCCCAGTGCCTCCAATCTGCTTACCATTCAAAGGCGGTGGATTGTTCGATGACTTGTATGCCGTGAAGATGACCGATGGTAAATTCACTATGTTCTTCTTTGAAATTAAAATGTATCTTTCTTTAAATTAATTTAAACTAGATGATGCCCGCGACTTCGTCCGCGTGGATTTAGGTTTCTAAAAATCCTGTGGGAACTCATTTTTCCGGGATAAAAAGTAGCCTATGTCCTTCCCCGGGATGCAAGCTATATTTGTACCAAATTTCGTCAAAATCGGTTAAACGGTTAAACGTGAAAAGCTAGCAGACAGACATACAGACAGACAGACAGACACACTTTCGCATTTATAATATTAGTATGGATGGATTATTTATTCAACTTAGAAAATTTTTCACAGTACAAAAACTCCTTAAATCTAGTGCACAGAAAAGTTAGACACAATCTGAATGGAGTGTTTGGCATCCGTACTAG
This sequence comes from Maniola hyperantus, assembly GCF_902806685.2. Classification (NCBI taxonomy): domain Eukaryota; kingdom Metazoa; phylum Arthropoda; class Insecta; order Lepidoptera; family Nymphalidae; genus Maniola; species Maniola hyperantus. The sequence goes on along the minus strand of NC_048554.1, from coordinate 753,874 downwards.
GAAAGAGAGAGGAGAAGGAGGAGAGAGAGATTCTATTATGCTCGCGACTTCGTCCGCGTGGACTACACAAATTTCAAACCCCTATTTCACCCCTTTAGGGGTAGAATCTTTAAAAATCCTTTCTTAGCGGATGCCTTCGTCATAATAACTATCTGCATGCCAAATTTCAGCCCGATCCGTCCAGTATTTTGAGCTGTGCGTTGATAGATCAGTCAGTCAGTCAGTCACTTTTTTCTTTTATATATTTAGAAGACTAATAATTAGAGAAATCTATTTTACGTGTTACCTATTCTATTTAGAACGGCACATCTAATTTGCCTAATTAGAATAATATTGACATTATTTTAAAAGTTTTACTTACTACTACAAATTACAGAAACCGGTGAAGTGGAGAAGGAAATGTATAAGATGAACTACGTGGAAGGTCAGGACTGTGAAGAGTTCTATTATACGCACAAGGTTAACAACGATATATCTATAATATAAAAACGAATCACTAAATGTGTTGGTCATCGCAAATCTCGAGAACAGCTGAACCGATTTCGCTAATTCTTTTTTTTATAATATTCCTTGAAGTACGAGGATGGTTCTTACGGAGAGAAATTTTTTTAAAATTTTAATCGGCTGTTAGGCGGAACGAAGTTCGGGGCAGCTACATATAATGATGTTTATTTTACACTTCACAATTGATATGTTATGTACAATACAGACGGGCTCGCGAGCTTTATATAATACAATGGTAGAAGATGTTGACGTGACGAGCGGATGATAGGGAATGTGGAATCTTGTAACGTGCGTGACCAGGAGGATTCCCCACTGCGTTCCAAATTTGAATATTGTTGTGTGGCAGCTGCGAAGTTTTCCTAATAGCTGCCAGCCAAGTAACGGTAGAGGTTGCACCTCTACAGTATTATATAATTAATTCTTTTCATATTTTTACTGCTAACTTTTGTTAATTATGCTAACTAACTAATACACTGGATAATCACTACTCATATTATACTTAATTGTTTTATAATTTGTTTGTTAGTTTGTCTTTCAATCATTTCGCAACGGTGCAAGAAACGAAAGCATAGAGAACATCGTAGTTTTGATTCCAGTTGAACCACAAGGTGATGTCGCCTGTGAGCCCGTTGTGCGCGGTGTGCGCCAACCAGCACGAGCCGTGCGTGTGGGACGGCGGGGTCGCCCTCATATCCAGGCAAAACTGGGGGTTCTGGAAACTTGTACGTACCTATCAAAGATAATATATACAAGTAAGATCGCTAACGTCATACATTCATTTAAAGCTTGCGTAAAACTCCTTTAAGTCGCCGGTACCTTGTAGGTCAACTCCTTATAGTGTGATGGCATTATTGTGCAAGCTAAAATGTGAGTTATCGAATTTATTTATTTTCAAGTAACAAGTCATTTTGTTACGCCATCTACTGGAATTTTGTAATACTACTTCAGCTATCCAAAGCAAAATGCTATGGATATCGTAAAGTTCAATGAGTCAATAATTAAAATTAAGAATTAGCTTTTTCCGGTGGTGATGTTGTGAAAATTTTGTATTTTGTTACTAAATATAAATAAATTTGATGAACCAGACAAGTAAAATATGATATTTCGTCAAATCCATAAAAAATATATTTCATACGAACCAAGTGACGCCATCTAGTAATAGTCTTGAACTAGTTACAATTTTAAATAGAGAGTGAGCGATCTGTACTTGTTTAATATATTATCTTTGGTACCTATCCAGTGAACGACGAAGCCTAGAAATATTCCTTACGCTGCATTATAGTGTAGGTTTAGTAGGTTAGTGTTTGACGACCTCCCTGGCGCAGTGGTGAGCGCTGTGGTCTTATTAGTGGGAGGTCCCGGGTTCGATTCCTGGCAGGGGTTTGGAATTTTATAATTTCTAAATTTCTGGTCTGGTCTGGTGGGAGGCTTCGGCCGTGGCTAGTTACCACCCTACCGGCAAAGCCGTGCCGCCAAGCGATTTAGCGTTCCGGTACGATGCCGTGTAGAAACCAAAGGGGTATGTATGGGTTTAATAAAAACTGCCATACCCCTTCCAGGTTAGCCCGCTATCATCTTAGACTGCATCATCACTTACCATCAGGTGAGATTGCAGTCAAGGGCTAACTTGTAACTGAATAAAAAAAAAAAAAAAAAAGGTACCAAAAACGTGGTAGGCGGTGCATATTTTTATTTTTTTATTTTATTTTATTATAAAGGCACACAAAACAGGTTTCAGCTATAAATGGTCCAAATAAAAATAAAAAACAATAGATCAAAATCTAAGCGGTAACCCTAAATATGTGTACACAACAATTCTTAAATAAATATATGCACTAACTAACTGATAAGATACAATTTATAAAAACACAGAAAAAAGAAATACAAGAAAATTAACTATGAAAAATATACTTATAATAAATATACTTAATAAGTGGAGAAGATGCAAAATGTTGATTAATATGTTTTTTAAATGTGTTCAAATTATTATTAAAAATGTCAATATTACGGTTAGCTGTGAAAAGATCATTATACAGGCGACACATATTATATACTTCAATTCGATTTTAACTCCAGAACTGGCATTTTGAGGTGCTTTGATTATCAATCATATCAGTCACCAGTGTCACACGACACACAGTAAATAATCATGACTCCATGAGCATCATCAAGGGTATTGTTCTGATTCCATTGGTCAAATTATCTCAAACGTCAGTCTATGTTCCCTATTTTCGAATGACATAGCAAAGAAACACGGTTCCTATGCTATGTCATTCACTGGGTGGAATCACTTTTCTTCCACATTCGTTTAGGTTTAATTTCTAAATCTATTGAAGTTACTTTTCTAAGGTAAGTATTTTTTTTAAAGTTTAGCATACGTACGTACACTTTTTTGGAATTAATGATGAATATCGCGCAAAGCAAGCGCTATAATTGCTAATTGATATTGCAACCACTCAATCAAAATAGCGACCTAAACACAAAAAGCATTTATTTATTAGTCGGTCGAGTCTCGAGTCGGAACGAGACAGGCTTAAACACCATCAACCACCCGTATCAATACAATCGACTCAAGATGGCTGCTCCTCAACAGATCACGTGACTGCCATTTCAAAAGACGGCAACCACAAATGCGATAACATTATTAATTTTTTTTTTTTTTTTAATTTTTTTTTAATTTAGATACAAGTTAGCCCTTGACTGCAATCTCACCTGGTGGTAAGTGATGATGCAATCTAAGATGATAGCGGGTTAACCTGGAAGGGGTATGGCAGTTTTTATTAAACCCATACCCCTTTGGTTTCTACACGGCAACGTACCGGAACGCTAAATCGCTTGGCGGCACGGCTTTGCTGGTAGGGTGGTAACTAGCCACGGCCGAAGCCTCCCACCAGACCAGACCAGAAATTTAGAAATTATAAAATTCCAAACCCCTGCCAGGAATCGAACCCGGGACCTCCCACTATTAAGACCACAGCACTCACCACTGCGCCAGGGAGTATCGCGAAAAGCAAGCGCTATAATAGTGACTTGAGTATCATGCAAATTGCATTGCCTATATTTTTTAAAAATTTTATGACAGTGTTTTTACCTACACTTCAAGGCTAAATAATTTTAAATACATATCAATCATTGCGTAACCGGCAGGATTCGAATTTGCGTCTTCTGGGTTCGCGCCCGACGCCTTGACCGCTAGGCCACGGTTGCGCTTACTGCCAGTGACGAAGTTTGAGATAATATGTATGTTAGAATATGTATGTTGACGCAGGTTCGAACCCTGCCACTTCCGCAATTTCTGCTATGTATTTAAAATTGCATTGCCTAATTTCAAGCTCACTTCCCTACTCACTTCGGCTGAATATTAATGGGGTATTAATCTATCCAGATAGGCTTCAGCGTCCGCGGGCCCGGCTGCGGCGCCCCGACTCGCTTCCTCTACATCCACGACTATCTGCTGTGGATCGACAAGGTCATCTCCCGCTCACCGGACAGCCTCCGCGAGCAAGACACGGCGATCATATTCAGACGAGTATCACCTATCAAGCTCGTCATGTACAGCGGTACGTCATAGGGTTCCGTACCCTAAGAATGCCAAATTCGACCCTATTATCACAGTTTTACGATACTAAGCCTTCACTATCCGTCCATCTGTTTGTCCGTTGTCCACCTATCAGTACCCGTAGTACAAGATTTTACGTCTCACCAAACCAAACCAAATTCGAGAGTCGAAATACTTCCGCGTTACAGTAAAATGGACCTGAACAGCCTTGAATTAAAGTCAAATATTCAATGCCACTGATTTTAATTTCGCAATGTTTCCGCTTGGAGCGCTGGCTGTAGAAGTGTAGACAAACTTGAGCTTTAAAACAAGACATTTAAGATCCAGTTTACTGTAACGCGGAAGTATTTCGACTCTCGAATTTGGTTTGGTTTGGTGAGACGTAAAATCTTGTACTACGGGTACTGTAAGCGGGCTGTATCTTAGGCAGTGAGTTGAAATTTTCACAGGATGTGTATTTCTATTGCCGATATAACAACAAATAATAAAAATATTTTTTAAATACATATAACAAAAATTGCCGACCGGCAGCAAGCGAACCGGGGCTTAAGCAGTCAGAGTGTCGGGCGCAATCCCAGGAGACGCGGGTTCGAATCCTGCCGGTTCGCAATTTTTGATATGTAATTAAAAGTTATTTAGAACTTTCCTCGCAGTGCACGTAAAACACTTATATAATAAAAATCCATATCCATACTAATATTATAAATGCGAAAGTGTGTCTGTCTGTCTCTGTCTGTCTGTCTGCTAGCTTTTCACGGCCCAACCGTTCAACCGATTTTGATGAAATTTGGTACAGAGTTAGCTTATATCCCGGGAAAGGACATAGGAAAATTGATGAGTTCCTACAGGATTTTTAAAAACCTAAATCCACGCGTACGAAGTTGCGGGCATCAGCTAGTTATAAATAGAATTCCAAAATAGCCGCCTTAATGGCGGCAATACACATGATGTTAAGTGATTACCGCCGCTCATGAACATTTGCAGCACCAGAAGAACCGCCAATGCGTTGCCAGCTTTTCAATTATAAGTCAATGCTTTTCAAGTATTTGTTGATCCGCCCCTTGAATAACCCCATGTTGAAATCTAGTGGGAACATCACAGAAGGGAGTTGGTTCCACAGTTATATGTTCCACAGTGGACGTCCTCAGGCAGATGTGATGATGCTGATGATGATGATGATGAAATGCTTGTTTCAGCTAAAGTTCGTCAGCCGAAGGAGATGGGGCAGTGCGAGCGCAGAACAAGAGGAGGTATAATGTACAAGGATACCACTGAACTGCTTGTTAGCAAGAACTTCGCGCAAGGGTTCTTCTTCGTAAGCTATCTCTGTTATCTAAATATATAAAAGGAAAAGGTGACTGACTGACTGACTGATCTATCAACGCACAGCTCAAACTACTAGGATCGGTCTGAAATTTGGCATGCAGATAGCTATTATGACGAAGGCATCCGCTAAGAAAGGATTTTTGAAAATTCAACCCCCAAGAGGGTAAAATAGGGGTTTGAAATTTGTGTAGTCCACGCGGACGAAGTCGCGAGCATAATTTAGTTTCTATCATAAAATTATTTGTTACTAGCTGTTTTACTTCTTCTGTAGTACGGAACCCTCGGTGCGCTAGTCTGACTCGCACTTGGGCGTTTTTTAAGGCTCCTTATCTCTAGAGAAAAAAGGAATCCTTATAGGATCACTTCGTTGTCTGTCTGTCTGTCTGTCTGTTGTGTTTGTCAAGAATCGTCAAGGGAATCAAAACTTTATAGGGTACTTCCCGTTGACCGGATGATGAAATTTGGCAGAAAGCAATATCTTACAGGACAAGTAAAGGGAAAAATCCGAACACCGTGAATTCCTACATCACAAAAAAATAAAAAGTGTTATTTCTTGTACGATTCTACAGAACTCTTCGTGTGCAAAACCGACTCGCATTTGAGCGGATTTTAGTATAGGTACATCGGAAAATCTTTAACTTCAAAAAAGTTTATTTTAACAGTTATTAGAATATGATGTTTTCTTTTACCTATATATTTTATATTTAAAATTGTTCTCATGTAAGTGAACTTTTGTTCTTTTTTGAGGAAATAAAGTCTTTAAACCTATCAGTTATCCGTGGCTCAAGTGGCCCAGATGAACTGCGCTGTGGTGCTGCTGGATGTGAACGCGCGCACCAACGCCGCCGTGTGGGTGGAGCACCACTGCCACGGCGACCTGATGGGGGACCATCGCGCCAAGATCTTCCGCGACCACGCCCAGTCAGTATCACTGTCCAAACTATACTTGAATTTGCCAGCTATCCTAAGCTTCTAGAATGGTGACCTTGCACTGGAAAGCGCAGCGTTGGAAGACCCCCCTTTAGATGGTCAAACGAGTCGCAGGGAGTCACTGGATGGCGCGGGCGGTGGCGCATGGCGTATGGAAGCTCCTACAATATTTACTACTGATGATTATGAAAATGATTGCCAGCTATCCGTGGCTCCAGTGGCCCAGATTAACTGCACGCTGTGTGTGGATTGACTATGCTGCGTAGGCTCTACTGGCCGCTACAGCGTCACGGGGGGGGGGGGGGGGGCGCGAAGCTCCGCCTGGGGGTGATCGTAAACTGCACGCTCCAACGCCACCGAATATATGCAGCGGGATCTTCCAATATTCTACTACCAATTCTACTTCCAAGCTTCTACTATTTCGTTTATTATGATACTTTGAGTGTTGAGTGTTGACTATTGAGTAACTTCTATCACCTGTCTATTTGAAATACAGCGCAGCAGGGTTTACATTTTTATCGTTCTGGTACGATAACGTGGCGAAATCGCTAAGAAAGCTTTAATAAAACTGCCATACCCCTTCCAATTTAGCTTCTAGACTACATTATCACTTACCACCAGGCACAGATAGCAGTCAAGGGCTAACTGATAATGGAATAAAAATAGGTTTAAAAAACATTTCCTTTGTATTCATTTCAGAAAGGATTGTTTCGTTTACTTCAAGAGCGTCGCATTCGTCGAATTCCGCTTCTATTTTTCATTCAAGGCCACCCTAGAAGTGGCGTTATATGGTAGTGAAGAGGACCCGAAGGTCATCCCCAACCCGTTCCACGTGACGCAGGCCACGTACTCGTGGTGGCCCACCTACGACAAACTGCGCGGTTGGAACTGGATGCCGCATTATGCGTGGTGGTGGTACATGTAAGGGCTTCCCTACTGACGACGTCACGTGTTCCATGTGACACAACCACAGACACAACGCACGACCGGGTGCCACATTATGCGTGATAGTGGATATTACTCGGCCGGCAATAGCTTTATTTCCGGTCTGGACAGTAATGCACTATTAATGTACAATACAATACAATACAATAAAAACTTCTTTATTGCGCATATGGGTAAACAGTGGAGATGTTACAAAACAAAAAGGTACAGCGAAATTCTGCCTATTAGCATGCAATATGTTATGATATACCTAACAACGTGTACGAGTCTTGATAAAATTAGTCACATGCTATTATATATTATTATTATATGCTATATTCACACATGTAGCAGAGACAACTAATAGACAAGAGACGAATTTTCAAAGTCATTCTTATAATATCTGTCAAGTGTCAATGTCATTCACTTTACCACTTGTGAAATCAGTGGCTCTACCGCGGTTGTTTGACAGCTACAATGTCACGATCGCAATCATCTCTGATTGGTTAACGCTCGCTCACTATTGGCCACAATGCGTTGTTGCAACAAGAATCGCACAAATTCAGCCAATCAGAACAATTGAGATTGTAATAATGATTGATGCAGGTTTTAGACAATCGCCCTACAGTGTACGCGTGTACGCTAAGCTCCCTTGTTGTAATTAATTACTAAGTTAAGCCAAGTGTTAAATACTTACTACAATAAACCCTAAAGACCCCAGTATTGCATTTTATAATACATTACAATTAACACACTCACACACTTTGGTTCTGTCTGTAATTATATGTGGTCAATAAAGATTGTATTATTGAAATGAAATGAAATGAAAATCTTCGAAATGAAATGAAATGAAAATCTTTTTTATTCGTATAAACTTTTACAAGTGCTTACGAATAGTCGGATGCATCTACCACTGGTTCGGAATGCCTTTCCTGCCGAGAAGAACCAGCAAGAAACTCGGCGGTTGCTCTTTTCAAATATTTGATATAGGTACAAGATTATGCCATGTATAAAATAGTATTTGCAGTCTTGTGCGTTGCTGGAACGAGCTGCAGGTCAAATCCACGCTCTTTTATCATTTAGATAATCTTCAATTGTGTAATATGCTTTTTTCAGGAGCATATTTTTAATAGATTTTTTAAACTTGTGCAAAGGTAAGTCCAAAATAGTTTGCGGGATTTTATTATAAAAGGTAATACCCATACCCACAAATGACTTTTGGACTTTCCTGAGGCGGAAGGCAGGAGCTGCAAGTTTGTCTCTGTTTCTAGTTAGCCTATTGTGTAGATCACCAATTTTCTTGTAACTAAGAATATTTTGTCTTACAAAAATTATGTTATTATAAATATATTGAGAGGCTACAGTAAGGATATCTATTTCCTTAAATTTCTCTCGAAGGGAATCGCGTGGTCTTAAGTTATAAATTACGCGTATTGATGAATGATTGTACTTATTAGCTGATGCCCATGGACAGGTTTTTGTCTGCGTGGATTTTTTAAAATTCCTTGGGAACCCATTGATTTTCCAGGATAAAAAGTAGCTTATGTCACGCTCGATCTCGATCGATTGCTCCGTTTTAACGTGATAGAAGGACAAACCAACAAATTATTAAACCAACAAACACACTTTCGCATTTATAATATAGGTAGTGATTTATTTCTATATTTACTACGAGCATGCTACGGCATTAAAAGGTTATATGGTCAAGCTGTTCACAGGTGTCATGGTGTCAAGTGATAGGTGCAGGTATTATGGCAATAAACAAGTTGCTAGCTAATTAATGTGATATTTGTAGGGTTTACTATGTCATACAACTTGCTCTTTTATGTAGTAGATATATCTTAATTGTGACATGCCATTCTCTTTATTATACCTACTACTTCGCTTTGTTCGCGTGGAATTAGGTTTTTATAAATCCCTTGGGAACTCTTTGATTTTTCGGGATAAAGCCTATGTCTCTCTCCAGGTCTTAAACTATACCCATGCAAAAAATCACGTCAATCCGTTGCTCCGTTGCGACGTGATTGAAGGACAAACCAACAAACCAACACACTTTCGCATTTATAATAGGGGTAGTGAATAGTGGTAGGGCCCACAAACAGAAATGAAGAAATTTTCTGACTTCGGAACCATAAAAGAGAAGCATACGTATTCCGGAATTTGTAATTTTAAAACTGTACATGGCAACCCTGTACGTTGGAGAATGTTGTCGAACAGACAGACAAAAAGTTGTTGGGGTCAACGACCTGGCGGCGAGTGAAATGGTATTAATTGATACTTGCCTTTATCATGCCTTACCGAACCTATACTATATACTTACCTTATATAAACTGATTGGTTTTTTTTTTTTTTTTCGAAGATAGGAATCTAAACGCTTACAGTTTCGTTTGTGATTGGTTGGTGACTCAAAATGGTCAGCGCCCACTGAAATTTTTGTCTCTATCAGTTGTATGGAATCATTCTCTATCATTCAATCTCTATCATTTGTAACAGAGAGAGCGCTATTCTAATTGCTCTTTCATAGTGGGGTATCATATTTATTTTTATACATCATAGTTTTTGAATGATCGTGCAAAATGTCGAAAAAATACGACGGTAGCACGGAACCCTCGATGCGCGAGCCTGACTCGTACATGGCCAGTTTTTCTATCTCATTTTTCTTTCTTGAAAAAAAGAGTTTGTATTCATTCTGTAGCTAACAATTTTTGGAACATTAGAATAGAATAGAATAGAATAAAATGTTTTTTTATTCATGTACACTTTTTACAAGTACTTATGAATAGTCAGGTAGTTTTAATTTACCACTGGTTCGATTAGTTACAGTACGCGGCCGAAAGTAATGTACATCGACCTTTAGACGGAGATAGCAGATTAATTGTAGAGCGTTGTTCCTGTCATTAGACCGACAGAACGTCATACGGGTACGAATGACAGAGACAACGCTCTACAAAGCAGAAATGTCATTCTAAAGACCGATGTACATCACTTTCGGCCGCGCACTCTATTTATATTTGTATCAGAAAATATGTAGTCTGATTTATTTCTGAGAAAAATTCACTGGTCTAACTGAGCTCACGAAGTACACACAAATATCGATTTCTCACAAGTTTCCATGGCAAAATATCACCACGATTTTACTACTAGACGTTCTCACTATACTGTTATCGCCAGCCACAATCTACACCATTCCAAAACCGACAATAAATAAAGGCCATTAAGTTTCAAATTTCATTGCGCATAACATCAAATCGAATACCTCAAGGCTTCAGTTTAAATTATGTAAAACATTTTGAACTCTATTCGCTTGCAATAAAGGTGTCGTTATCAAATGATATGAGAGCGCATATTTTAGTATGTTAATGCGTTTTATCGATGTTTGTGACATTTTCATGTCTTCATATAGATTTCGGAGTAAAAGAGAATTTTTGTATGAATAAAAGACACGACCAACTTAGTTAGATACGTATGTAAATGTAATATTCTAGTACATAAGCTTCGTCACCTGTCGAACATTTTTGTAGTATTTCTCAAGGAAACAACAACACACAACAAGTGTTGGGTTAGTTGGGTACAACTACTTAAAATGCAGTGCTAATTTATAACGTACAGTAGGTACCTACGCGGCAGAATGTAGAGCATATCGACCTTTAGAAGTAAATTTAGAGGTAAATTAAAACTACCTGACTATTCATAAACACTTGTAAAAAGTTTACATGAATAAAAAAAAACATTCTCTTCTATTCTATTCTAAATAGATTTGTAGAGCGTTATGTTTTTTTTTTTAAAATAAATATAGCGAGCAAACGAGCAGGCGGGTCACCTGATGTTAAGTGATTACCGCCGCCCACGAACGCGCAGCACGTGCGTGGAAAGAAGAATCTGGCGCAGCGGACGGTCGAAGTGCACCAGACACCCAGATGGTGAGGGTGAAATTCCTTACGGTGGCGCGCGGTGCGGTTGTAGAAAAAAGAGGGTGGAATGAGGTCAAAAAGCTCTTCAGAGCACTCCCCATTATACAGGCGATAGAACACGCATGTCTCACTCAATAATATATTTTTATTACAAGAAGCCTTCTTGCAATAAAAATATATTATTAAAAATTATCATGCGCTTGACGACAATCGTACGTAAGAAAAAGAAATGATGATTTCCAGCTTGGAGCGCACTTGCCTAGAAGATGCCCAGTCATTCAAATAAAGTCAAATAGGTAAATAAAGAAATAAAACATTTTCACTTCAAATAAATGCTTACTGAAGAAAATATCAATTCTACCTGCATATATGATTAAATATAGTTATAAACAAAAATAAAATAAAATACATATATAGGTAATTAATTATTCGTTCATATTATTATAATCTTTCCATATAAATATAGCATTTTTCTTTTGCGTAGTAAACTCGCGCGCGTTGATGTCTTTTCTAATATAGCATCTAAGACGTAGGCCTACGAGATGACTCCGCCGATATAATAAGCATTATACTCGGCGGCATCTAGGATTTTTTCTTATAAATTCTGATCTTTATTGTTAACTATCTGATGCCCACGACTTCGTCTGCGTGGATTTAGTTTTGTTTAATCCCGTGAAATCCTTTGTTTTCATGAGATAAAAAGTGATATCTATCGCCAGGATGCAAGTTATCAAATTTATATTTGCTTAAGAATCCTATGGGAACTGTTTGGTTTTCTGGGACAAAAAGTAGGTTATATCCATGCCCAGAAAGTAAGTAACCTCTGTACCTGATGAAAGTTGAATGGTTTCCGATTCCGAGATAGACGACGGAACACCCCAAGAATAAGATTAGATTACATAATTAGTTTTAATGCTCAACGGTGACCAAATAAAAGTTTTCTTTCTTTCTCAACGGGTACCTAAAAGCAAAACTAAGGTTATTTTTAGGGTTCCGTACGTCAAAAGGAAAAAAGGAACCCTTATACGATCACTTCGTTGTCTATCTATGTCTGTCAAGAAAACTACAGTGTAGTTCCCGTTCATCAAGAATCATGAAATTAGGCAGGTAGGTAGGTCTTGGTCTAGGTAGGAAAATGTGAAAACCGTGAATTTGTGGTTACATTATGCAACGAAAATATTAAAATGTGTTCATGAACAAGTAAGCAGTATTTTCAACTTTTAAAGTAAGGTTACTATATCAAGTGAGTTCGAATGAAAGGGCTTTACTTAGACATTCTAAAATAGATTTTATTTATTTTTATGCATAATAGGATTTATCGTGCAAAATGTCAAAAAAATACGAAACCCTCGGTGCGCTAGTCTGACTCGCACTTGACCGGTTTTTTATTTCGTCTGACTCTACCTTAACTGCTAAATCTAAAAAGAAAACTTATACCTAGGTAATTGGATACAGAAAATGTTCTAAAATACAAAAGACGATTTTTTGGGAACAATCGAAATCTATAGACGAGTCTTTGATAAACGGGTTTCGTACAATAATAGACTACTAAAATGTAAATTGCTTAAGTATATTTCGTAAAGCTATATCAATTTGTTTTTAGGGTTCCGTACCCGAAGGATGCTAACGAGATTCTATTACTAAGCCTCCACTGTCCATTTGTCTGTTCGTCTTTCTGTCAGCGGGCTGTACCTACCTATCTCATGAACCTTAATAGGTAGAGAGTAGAAATTGTCACAGAGTGTGTATTTCTATTGTTGCTATAACAACAAATAATAAACTTACATGGCCATAAACTAATGATTTTAAGCTTATTTCATGGTTTAACGACATATTTTAACGTAGGTAGGTACATACCACGATTAATTTGGCATTTTTATCGTTTAGTTTGGCGTGTAGTGGTGAAATATCGGCAAATAAAAACGCCAAATTAATCTAAATATATAAAATGAAAACTGACTGACTGATCTATCAACGCACAGCTCAAACCACTGGACGGATCGGGCTGAAATTTGGCATGCAGATAGCTATTTCGACGTAGGCATCCGCTAAGAAAGGATTTTTGAAAATTCAACCCCTAAAAAGGTGAAATAGGGGTTTGAAGTTTATGTAGTCCACGCGGACGAAGTCGCGGGGATAAGCTAGTCGTGGTATATACCCGTTATCTACATTAAAATATAACATAGCCATTTTAAAACTGGCTGCCATGTAAAACAAAAAGTGCATACTTAGTGTTACAATATGTCATAGGTACCATATTATGGTACGGAACCCTTTGTGTGCGAGTCCGACACGGACTTGATCGGTTTTTTACCGATGATATTTGTAATAAAGATGAAGAAAGACAGAATGCACAAACCTGAAATGTAAGGCAGGTGCTTAAAATTTTAGCCATAATTGAGTTTTTATACAGCATCGGACCAGATCGTGAAATCGTGGACAAAACTGTCTATTTAGTAAGCTTCTCTCTCTTGTCCCTTCCTCATTTGTGAAGGTCTTATCCCTTTCCATTACTTGATGATGCTTGCGAATTCATCCGCGTGGATTTAGGTTTTTAAAATCCCAAGGGAACTCTTCGATTTTCCGAAATAAATAGTAGCCCATATCCGCATACGGGATTCAAGCTATTTCTGTAATAGATGATGCCCGTGACTGCATCCCATTGAATTAGTTTTTTAATCCCGTGGGAACTTTTAATAAAGTAGCCTATGTCCATCATTGGGATGTTGGGATGCAAGCTACTCTATACCAAATTTCGTCAAAATCTGTTAAACAGATGGCCCGTGAACATCTAGTAGACAGACAGACACACTTTCGCATGATATAATACTAAGTATAGAAGTATAGATCAGGAATTTACGAGGAATAATAAAGCAGTGAGTCCTAGATCCTTCCGCAAATAAATAGATTTTGGTCAAATAAAACTAAATATATACCAACCGTAGTCAGAATGATTGACCAAATATAAATATTTAAGTGGTAGCTTACCAGTACTTCCTACAAACATCCTCCCATTCTCCAACAGAAGCAATTCCTTCAAAAGTGACAATCACAGACACTTCACTTGTTATACATCTTTGCACTTTTCGTCACTTTTCACTGTACACACTTTTCAAAACACACGCATAAAACTTTTACGTTTCGTTTAAAAACACAACCTTTTCCACCAAGAGAGTGGTGTAGACTAAAATGGCGCTACAACCGTATTGGAAATATTACTGCCTCGCTCGTAAGTATTAGTTTCCTGTGTATATAAAAGAGATACAGCATTAAGGTTGCTTCAGTCTTCAGTGAGTAATTTTTCACCAAAAAAAGCTGCCAAGGGACATCGCAATGTTAAAGTACAATGTACTGCAATATGTGAGAAAGAAGGCTCTGTACTTTCTTATAAGTAAGTAGTAAAGGTGGCTTTTAATGTGACATAACTTTGGAATAAAACACGTAAAAACTAAATAATTCACTTTATTTCTTTTAAACAGGTTTTCCTCGCACCTTTTGTTCCTTAAATTTATAGTTTTTGAGGTGTTTTATTTGTCGTTTCGTTTTGTTGAGATAACGTTTTGTTGACTTTAAATTAAATATAAAGTATCCAACTCCAATTTGTGGCTTATTCAAGTCGAGCTTTTAAAGTTATGTTAGGATACTTACAAATAAATAACTTAATCTACAATTTTCCTGAGAAATATTACCTATGTAGGTTCGATATTGATGGTAGAGACACCACAACAACAAAAAGAGGGTTTTACTTTTAACCACTGACATCTATTGTACCTACCGCCTATATTCGCCGGCGAGGACGAGGCCACACGAGTAGATATATAGCAGAGGGGAAGCTTCATACTAGCGGCTGGCTGTAGGTTCACTCACTCTAGCGCAGCTCACGCACACCACGACGTGTCACGGACGCTCCGTTTGCCGCCAAACTGGGGGCACGGGGCGTCCGTGGCACGTCGCTCGTGGTGTGCGTGAGCTAGTGTGAAGCTTCCCCTCTGGTCTATAATATCTACTCGTGTGACGAGGCCCTCGATCTCTTACGTCACCCGGCCGTGGGCCCTCACTACTTACTAGAAATAAAACCATATAAATTTCACTCATAAACATATATAAATTTCGGGGGCGTACAGACAAATCATCTCACTCGTCATAACGTCATCCTAAGCCGAGGTCCGAGTCTCACAGGAGGTGCCCTTACGACGTTACCCTCTGATGTCGTAACTTCAAGCAAGCGACCAGTGTCGCTGTAACGGCCAGTAAGGCCAACAGCATAGCAGTCTGAAAGTCCGAGCGAAAAAAAAAACCAGTGACGGGTTGAGACGTTGATGATGATGACGATAGGTTCAAATCCCAACGTATCTTACAGTACGTGGCAGAGTAATGTTCATCAACCTTTAGCAGGAGAAAGAAGATTTGTAGAGTATTGTCTCAGTCGTTGAGACCGACAAAACTTCTAATAGGTGTGAGTGACAGAGACAACGCTCTACAAAACCGAAATGTCATTCTAAAGGCCGATGTACATTGCTTTCTGTCGCGTACTGTACCAGCTACCAAGTTGTACAATACAGAAAACCGAGTACAATAGTAATAAAAAAATCAAAGCGATAGCATCCAGAACTCCATACAAGTATCATACAATATGCATTACTGTATACGCCAGTGTATGTAAATGCATGGTTCTATGAGTATGGGATATAAAATGGCGAGTCGTTCGCGCGAATTACGGCTCCCTGGGAAAGTGGGAACCGAAGTGCGAGTGACGAGTTCTGTTTGTCGGCCGACATTTACTACGCTAGCAGGTATAGTGCATTCAAAATAAACTGGCGTGTTTCCACTTGAGACCGTCATTAACAATAATTACAATAGGATTAAGGCGTGGTGGGTGAATTCAAAAGTATCAACACTATGAGGTTGAACCGGCTCCTTTAAAAATGAATGGGCTCTATGAGTGTTTGGTTTATTACCCCTATTGTTTCCGTGGCATGTTGAATTATATTGTTATTGCTAACGACGGTCTCAAGTGGAATCACGCCAGTGTATTTTGAATGCACTATACATCTCTATGTACTGTTAGGTATTAATTAACCGCTTACTTACTTCATCACTTTTGACGACCCCCCCCCCTGGCGCAGTGGTAAGCGCTGTGGTCTTATTAGTGAGAGGTCCCGGGTTCGATGGCTGGCCAAGTGCGGATTGGCAGACTTCATCTTTAGAAGAAGAAGAAAGAAAGAAAAACGTTTATTTTTTAAGGCTGTACCACACATTACCAGCTAGACCTGGTTAGGTTATCCCGGCGCCTCTTATACTTGAGTAGTAAAGGCAAAAGACCTCAAGTAGAAGAAGCGCCGGAATAAACCATGTCATGTGTGGCACAACCCGAAAAAAAAGGTCCCTACTCAGCATAAATGCCATATGTCTTGCACAACGAACGTCTTTGGGAACGTCATGGAGAACTCTCAAGTATGCACTATGCAGGTCTCCTCAAAACTTCCTTCACTGTTAAAGCAAGTGATATGCGTGACCGGGATCGAACCCCAGACCTTTCAAATAGATGGCTGACGACGCATCGCTATGCAGTTGAACTGTTAGACTAATTAACTGCGCTAGGAGGCTTCGAGCACCGAACGCTAAAAACGTGTTAAAATATCAACTTCCCTTTGTAATTAACATAACAACAAAAGCCGCAATGGAATCAAAGGACGTTATTATAAAATGCGAAAGGATATCCTTTTGAGCGCTCAAAGGTTCAAAATTTCAAACGTAAATCAATGCTTCAAACCCATTCAGTCATCGTTCACTCGTTCAGTCATTCACCGCGCGTCTGGAACGTGATCGAGAGGCTGCTTGGGGAATGGGGGAGTTAACATCTTGACTGAATGGGCTTTGTCGAGTGTTGAGGCAATATGTTTATTGCTCACAAAACGATATGTTTATAATTATGGACTAGCTGACCCACCCGGGCTTCGCTCGTGTAGAATTTTTGAAATTAATCGATAGAGTCAACTGTTGAGGTCTCTTGTATTGACTTCCTTATGACACGTCATGGTCTTACGCCGCCTGAATCCAGCGGTTTCCTGCGACTCCTTTGGTAGCGCTTGGCTGCAATCAGACTTGCTGCGCGATTGCGGGAGATTGACAGCTACAATGTCACGATCGCAATCATCTCTGATTGGTTAACGCTCGCTCACTATTGGCTACAATACAATTGCAACAAGAATCGCACAAATTCAGCCAATCAGGTTTTTGACAATCGCCCTTCTGGTGGCAAGTGATGATGCAGCCTAAGATGGAGCGCGCCTGTCCTGGATGGATGTCTGTCTGTCTTTCACTGTTTTCACGCTTTGCCTATCTTATATATTCGTATGTGTACCTATAGTAGTAGCTTTAACTTACTGCAGAGTAAACAAAGCTAATAAATAAAATAAAATAAAGCAATTAGCAGTGTCACGTACACCCTCATTAAAGCTGTAGTCTTTACATCCGTCTCAGCGCGCGGCCCACCGTCGAGATAACACACACATACACAGAACACACCAGTAGCTCGATTTCGTAATACCTCCATCAATCATTATTACAATCTCAATTGTTGTGATTGGCTGAATTTGTGGGATTCTTGTTGCATTAATGCATTGTAGCCAATAGTGAGCGAGCGTCAACCAATCAGAGGTGATTGCGATACGATACCAAATTTCATGATTCTAGGTCAACGGAAAGTATTTTCTTGACACACGACGGCCAGACGGACAGACAGAGAGACAACAAAGTGATCCTATAAGGATTCCTTTTTACCTTTTGAGGCACGGAACCCTAAAACTCTCTTGGGGTGTATGAATGTAGATGTAAAAACTATTTTTAAAGTAGTTTTTAATATTTGTATCGCGATTCTCTACTCGGGTGGTCTGAATCGTCACAAATGCAAGATGTTCTCAAGTTACCAAATTCGGATGCTTCCGTATCACAAAACCGACAGCAGCCGAGGTCCGAGGTACCGTGCGTTGTAATCTTTCCGATCATTTACTGCCCAATGATGCATTATTTTGTTATAGTTTTTAGTAATTGTTTTTTTTTTTTAATTCATTATAGGTGTACGCTTGACCACAGTCACACCTGATGGGAAGTGATGATGTGGCCTAAGATGGGACGCGTTTACCTAGAAGATGCCTATTCACTCTTGTTTTAAAGATACCCGGGTTGTAATTGTTAGGAAACACATATCGCGGAAGAGTATTCCAAACCTTAGCCATACGTATGAGGAATGATGACGCAAAACGTTTCGTGCGTGTAGATGGAATGTCGACGACATAAGGATGGAAACTCGCCCGACGTCTTGAGGTTCGGTGGTAAAATGGTGAAGGGGGGACAAGATTGAAAAGTTCCTGAGCACACTCACCGAAATATATCCTATAAAACACTGATAAGCCGGCGACCTTGCGGCGGTGATCGAGACTTTGTAGTTTCGCCAGTAAAGGGGAGTCTTCGCCTATCAGTCTCCTAGCTCGACGATCAACAGCATCCAGAGCCGCTAGTTGGTACTTGGCGGAGCCATCGAAGAGGTGACTGCAGTACTCCATGCACGACCTGACCTGTTTTACTTTGTTGTCCCGTCACCGATAAGCGTCAAAAATGTTAGCATCGAAATTGTTTCACAATACAATTAATTACCTTGGCCAAATAATTCAATTAGGTAGAAGCAATTTCGACGAGGAAATTGAGCCAAGTCTTCTCATCGTCAATTCCTCAGTACCTGAAAACGAAAACCTTTAACCAGTGTGTTCTTCCCGTCTTGACCTATAGTGCTGAAACGTGGACTGACAAACGGCTGAAACTAGCTTTTGCTTATATGTATACTTACCTACTTTGATGCATTCAGCTATATCTACTCTTGTGAAAGACGCGGTAGATCTTGTACAAAAATCATACCCTTTTAAATCCAGAGCATCTTTTTAAAAGTTATAAAATAAAAAGCACATAACTAATTTGTTTTTCGTTTATTAGAATTTTTAATCTCATCCAATTAGCAGAAGTTAATTAGATCCCATCATTCATTCAAAATAAAGCACCTAACTTTATTTTATTTACTTTTATTCCGTATTCTTTAGTACAAGTTTAAACATCTCGATAACGTTGATAGAGTTCAAGGATTGTGCGCGCAATACAACTAGTCCAATCTGAACACGAGGCGTAAAATTGTGCATTGTGCAAAACCACCGGCAAAATCTCAGCCTGGCATGTGTATTGTGTATGTCGTAGACCTACCCATAAACCGCCACATTTTAACTTCAGATTTGACTACTTGTATTGCGCGCACTATATCTACCTACCTAGCGAAACACTAATGACTAGAACAAAATAGTCTATGGTAGAGATTTCTTAGAGATATATTTGCTTCCCTGTCCACTTCTCATCTTTTTCTTTTCACTGTTACAATAAAAAAGATGGGCTTAGAACCCATTGTTTTTAAGGCTTGTTAATCATCTTGTTTTTAAAACAAAGATTCCAACGAATTGAGAGCCTCCTCCTTTTTTAAGTGGGTTAAAAATACAAAAACACAAGGTTAGTATGAGATTTTTTCATTTTAGTTTAATGACAGTGAATAACAAAACTAACCGTACTCTTTTACTATTGCATTGGCATGAATTCACAGTTGCAACAATGGATACCATAAAGTTAAACCAATCATAACAATGACGACTAGTTTTTAGCAATGTGGTAATCATAGCTTTCGTGCTAAAAGGCTGAAAGCTACTACATATTATATAGCTTTGATATTCGAAATCTATAATCGTTATCGAGACGTGAGAACTCGTACTAAGCTGTAAGCGATCGTAAGACGCGATCTCTCGCGTGGCATGAGATAAAATATCTTCAAGTCAAAGTCTCTTTTGTTTTTGTATGAATGCTTTAGGACGTCGAATAAGATAGGTATTCCTAAATCGCTTATTATACTGATAACAGATCTAAATAAATACTTAATTAAGTAGTCTAAATACATAAAAGGAAAAGGTGACTGACTGACTGATCTATCAACGCACAGCTCAAACTACTGGATGGATCGGGCTGAAATTTGGCATGTTGGCTGTTATGTCGTAGGTATCCGCTAAGAAAGGATTTTTTAAAAATTCAACCTATAAGGGGGTGAAATAGGGGTTTGAAATTTGTGTAGTTCACGCGGATGAAGTCGCGAGCATGAGCTAGTTTATAAATAAAGGCAAGTGTTTCATTGGAGGATATTCCTTAACAAACTCGGTCCACTACTGAGCACGAGTCTCATCTCAGAAAGAGAAGTATAGTCCACCACGCTAGCCAAGTGGGGAATGGCGGATATCGCACTAAATAAAATTTTATAGGAGGAACAAAAAACCGAATGAAAGATGTTGAAACTGTACTTCAATTGTACTTATAACCTACTTACGTATGTTTTAATAAAAATCACGAAATTTGAACCCGATTTTAGCGTAGTTTTAGGCCTATTGGCTTTAAAATGCGTTTAAGTTTGTATTCAGTGATCGAAATCATGAATTTTGACTCATTTCTTGGTAGGAGAGACATTCCGATTTCCGAACCACTGCAGAGGTACCTTTACAAGGTACCTACTTGTAAAAGTTTATTTGTATAAAAAATATTTCTACTATTCAATTTTAAATTTTTGAACAGATTTAGGCCGTTTCGCTTGTAAATGTGTTCAGATTTCAATCCAGTCTAAAAAATGGAGATCAAAGAAAAAAGCATTTTGATCAGAAAGTGTTGTTCGACAGCTCCTCAATATAATTACTCGAGTGTCAAATTCCAGCAATTTATACCTAACTGTATAAATCCCACATGCATTATGTGCAACTATAGATAGCTGTGCAAATGTGCATTCCGGCCATTGTAAGCAAAGTGGCTGAGAGCACGGTCGTCGAACCTGGGACCTCTGGGATCGCAGCTTGACCTATCGTGCGCCCAGGGCGAGAGCGTTATGCCTTTAAACACGTACACTAGTTATCTCTAGCGCGATGGGAGTAATGAGCGTGTGAAAACATCTTTATTGTGCGAAATTGTGCGTTATGGGGTATTGGGACCACTAAACTGATGATCAAGTGACTATAGTCTATAGTGTATCAGTACCTACCCTTATCAGTATAATTTATCCCAATCACTACCCCTATTATAGTGAGTGTATTTGTTTGTTGGTTTGTCCTTCAATCACGTCGCAACAGTGCAACGGATTGACGTGATTTTTTGCATGGGTATAGATAAAAACCTGGAGAGTGACATAGGCTACTTTTTATGCGGGAAAATCAAAGAGTTCCCACGGGATTTTTGAAAAACCTAATTCCACGCGGACGAAGTCGCGGGCATCAGCTAGTCATAGATAAAAGAAGTAATTCTGTAATCTGTGGTGAAAATAATATGGTGCAACCAGTGGCGTGTACAGGGTTTGAAGTCAGGGTAGGCATTAGTTAGGTAGGAACCTGTTTAATGGCAGGTCTTAATGAAAAATATGCATTGAGCTTACAACTAAGTGCTAAGTAAGGTTAGCCTGGCGATCCTGAAAGAAGAATATCATAACATAAAGCACCTAACATGTAAAGAGAGAAACAGAAAGCTGCGCATCTTACCAAACTACAAGAAGTTTAAATTACCTAAGAATAATAATAAGTATGGAACTAGAACATGTTCATATATCTTAGCAAATACAATGAATAACTTACCTTTAACTCTGCAAAATACCGACAGTAAAAGAGTGATTTTTATAAGAAATTGTAAGAGGCACTTCCTGGATCTAGGTGCCTCTTTGGATGCCTAGTCTAGGTCTAGGAAGTGTTTCATGGAACGATATTTTATATGTACAAATATGCACTACTTAACAGCTTTTAATTTTTATAACAGTTTTTTACCTAGATTTTATTAAATTTGTATAACGCGAACTCGCCATCCTCACATAAACTTTAACAGTTTCTAGAGGATGGCGAACTGTTTATTTTAAAATGTATTATTGAAAAAAAAAAAAAAAAAACTGGGGTAAGCAGTGCATTTATGCCTCTATGACCTGCACGCTACTGGGTGCAACATTTTCGGCCCCGCATCATAGCGATCGCCCTGAGCGCCGCGCTGGTGACAGGAGCTCATACAACTGTCAGCTGCTTCATTTGGCTTCCGTGTGGTCGCGCGGATCACTGGAGAGCGCCCTTTCTAAATACATATCCATATTAATATTATAAACTAGCTGCCCCGGCGAACTTCGTACCGTCTAACAGTCGATTCTATTTCAGGCAATTTTTTTAAATTTTTCTCTGCATAAGAACCATCCTCGTACTTCAAGGAATATTATAAAAAAAGAATTAGCGAAATCGGTTCAGCTGTTCTCGTGATTTGCTATCAGCAACACATTCAGCGATTCATTTTTATATATAGAGATGCGAAAGTGTGTCTGTCTGTCCGTCTGTCTGTCTGCTAGCCTTTCACGGCCCATCCGTTCAACAAACTTTAACGAAATTTGGTACAGCGATAGCTTGCATCTAGGGAAAGAACATATAGGCTACTTTTTGTCTCTGAAAATCAAAGAGTTCCCACGCGGACAAAGTCGCGGGCATTCATCTAGTTCTTTAAAAAACAAGTAAATAATTTAAAAACTTTTCAAAAAACCCTGACTGCGGTTCGGACTGTAACTTTTTCAAGCCTGTAGTAAGACCACTTGTACTAAACGTACTAAGAATTCTTCCAAATTGGAGATAATAATTTGTGAATTGGTAACGCTTTCCGATCCGTCAAAATGACCAAATCCATCAAATTGGTTAAACGAGTAAAGCTGCGGCCACACCTGCGCGTCCTGAACGCGGGATGCGGGGGCGTCCACGACGACCAACGCGAATACGCACATCTACACACTACAATGAGAATCGTGAATCTCATATTTTGTAGTGCATTGTTGCTGATCACTAGACGGTGCGTTCCACACTGACAAGGTCAAATCTCGTCAAATAGTCGCGTAGATGTTCATGGCGCCTGAGGTGGAACTTCTTACGCGCTTCTCCATACAAACGTATTATACTATTCTTCGTTTTTAGATCTATAACCAAGCAACTCTTGCCAAAAATAGGTGTAATTACAAACGTCAATTTGCAAATTTTCACTTTGCCATTTTTGACTAAAAACCTTGCATCTCAAGCAAAATTCATTACCCAGCCTCTCTCGCGGTGAGGTGCGGTTAGATGGAACGGATGACACGTACAGATGACGTTGAACTTTCCATCATCTGTGGAAACAGCACTATTTTAGGCTACACCCGCCAACCAGCTGACGCTTCGGTGAAGCGGGCTCTACAAAACGACGACCGCTGCGCCGCGCGTCAGCCGTTCCCGCTTCGTAGTCGCTTTGATGGCGCAGGTTTGGATGATGCTTAACATAGCGGTGTTCACCACAGTTCATCAGTCTTTAGTAAACAACTTGAAGGTAGGAACGTATTTAATCGGGCGTGGAATAGCGTTATTTAATTGACGCGCCAGCACTTTGTGCTTGTAATTGAGCACACAAATTGCCAATTTGGCTAAATTACATTTTTAAATATTTTTAAATTACCTAAATCTTTCATTTTGTAGGTTCCGTGACTCCAGTGAAAAAAGGGACCGTTATAAGATCGCTTCGCTGTCTGTTTATCAAGATTCAAGACTCTCGTGTAGGTATAGTCCGCGCCAGTTTGAGATGGCAATCGTATGGGGCGGGGGGACGCAGACACATTGCACACCCGCACGCCACATGCGCTCGCTCGCACATGGTTAGCGCGGTGGCTGTGCGGGTGTGCGGGGCGTTCCCTCCCCGATTACCATCTCAACCTGTCGCGTCCTATACTTCTGCTATGAGACATTGCTACCATGAAATTCATGGTTCTAGGCAAGTGAACAAAATTTTTCACGGTTTTGGAATCAAATAAATCAGCGCCACCTCTTAGATACTAATGAACGACCCATTTGAAATCCAGACGTTTTGGTTGAATTGGTCCTAAAGCACCACTGAATCGGTGCCATTTTGTTTGTTCAATAGCCCTGTCCATACGAAGTAATATATAAGTCAATGGTTCTCTAGGTCAACGGAAAGTAGGTACCTACCCTATAGGTTTTGATTTCCTTGACGGGTCCTGACTCCTGACAGATAGGTAGACAACTATGTGATTCTATAAGGGTTCCTTTTTCTTGGAGATACGGAACCCTAAAAAGCACAAAGATCCTTTCACTTCCAAAACAAACAAACCATAACAATGCATATAATCCCAACAAAACCCCCATATTGTTCCCACTTCAGAGCCGCAGGAGTCACGAAAGTTCAATTTCATTTGAATACCAAGTAATTCAAAAAGAATTTTATTTTATTCGTTATAAGGTTGAATATCGTAAGTCACTTTACCTAAGCGATATTTAAATCCCTCGCCTTGACAACTCTATAGGCTATATGGTATTATAGCGCTTTATGGTTTTCTTTGAATGTTTTCCATAGATTCTGTTTCGATACCCGCTCGATGTTATTTTCGCTCACGACAAAAATGTTTCGCAAGTTTAGATTTAGTTGTACAATGCTCTGCGATTCTAATCACATTCCAGCAAAATTATACAACAGATTTTCAGCAGACATAGGCAAGTATAGTCAGTGTCAATTAAATAATCGTTCTTGAAGTCAACCGCAAGACGTGTCGCAACAGCATTGACAGTGGGGCGCGCGACGTGAAGCAGAGCAACACACCAGCTCGCGCGCCGCACCGCACCCCGCGTTCACCATCTGCATTAGTGTGAGTGCTACATTCGTACACAGTAGGTAGGTGTACACGAGCGCGTGGAACAATACCTGCGCGAGCTCGCACTTGTATCATAGGTCAGATGCGACTATTTAACTGCCGGGAACTATATCTTTAGAACGTGACAGGTCGAGATGGCAATCGGCAGACATCATCATCATCATTAACTCCTTTGCTTGCTATCTCTATTTAAAAAAAAAACAATTACACACTGTTGCGTGAAAGTGATTCCCAGATTTAGAACCAGGCGGGGTGATTCGCTAACCCGGTGTCTAACATTAAATGATAGCCACCGAGCTCATTTGACATTGGTAATTGGTATACATTGCTGCTTCACTGAGTGACATTAAAAGAATTTTTCGTAGAAGACCTTCAATTGTTTAAAAATAACTGTCGAATGAGCTCGATGGCTATCATTCTGTGTTAGACCCCGAATAGATATAGTTAGAATCAGCCCGCCCAAGAATTCTGGAGTCTTAATTCTAAAGTCAAACTTAGCTTTAGCCTTCTAACGACCACGGCCCTGATTCCCCTTGGGAAGCACTAAACAACTCACAAAGCCGCTCACAGCTGTAATGGGCTCATTGTGGATTCGTTCACTCACTCACCAAACAAAGGCCTCGGAGACCTAAGGGCGGTGATTTCAAAGCGCAGGCGGTGCCTTTGCAGCTTGCCTCCTTGCTAATGAATTAGCTTTAGAATCACCGATCAATTTACTCGATTAAGACCAATCGAGGATTATGATTTGAATCAGTACCCGTAGTACAAGATTTTACGTCTCACCAAACCAAACCAAATTCGAGAGTCGAAATACTTCCGCGTTACAGTAAACTGGATCTTAAATGCCTTGTTTTAAAGCTCAAGTTTGTCTACACTTCTACAGCCAGCGCTCCAAGCGGAAACATTGCGAAATTAAAATTAGTAGCATTGAATATTTGACTTCAATTCAAGGCTGTTTAGGTCCATTTTACTGTAACGCGGAAGTATTTCGACTCTCGAATTTGGTTTGGTTTGGTGAGACGTAAAATCTTGTTTTACGGGTACTGATGTTAGTTTGTTAGTTCCAGGGGCATTGACTTCGCCATTCATGTAAATCATTCGCTAAAGTTAAAAAGAAAAAAATATTATTATGTTTGTATAGCTTAGATTAGATTTTATGACAATTTAATGAAGAACTTATTTAATTAAGATTTTTATTTAGAAGGTCCGAATAACTAAATAAACTAAGTACCTAATAACAAAATCTTTTAAAGCATTTAGCTACATCAAAACTTGTGTTAGGTAATAAATTCTGATGTTATCTTTAATTGGCCATTTAACCAGAAACATGATGGTATATTCTCAGTAATCGCCGCTTATCATAATAGGTGTGCCGTGTTGTACCATTTTGTAAATTAATTTAGGTACTTAAGTAGGTATTTAATTATTTTCAAAAAATAGCGCGGATACGGCGATCTTTACATTTTGTTATTTTCATAAAAAAATTTATTAAAAAACGACTTCCAAAACCACTACAAAGTAAAAATTAACTTTTGTTTCTAGTTTCTACACGTGTAGGTATATATGTTGAAGTCGGGCGAGCATAAAAGAAACTAGAAATCAAAGGGTCCAGCTTGCTTGGAAGTCTGTTTTTTTAAAAAGGCCCATACGTTTAACCAATGCATGGTGCAAAAGTAGCTTGCGTCCCGGAAAATGGCATAGGCACTTTTTATCCCGGAAAAGCAGAGTTTCCACGGGATTAAAAAAAAACCTAAATCCACGCGGACGAAGTTGTGGGCATCAGCTAGTATACTTAAGCCTATAATAAGATTATACAATGGCCGCCCTGCTTCACCATAATCCGCACAACAAATTCTGATGTATAAAGTGACAGTTCAAATCCAGATGTATGTCTTTAGTTTCACTTGCGGTGGCTATGCCCTGGAACAGGTTTACCAGCCATAGAACAAAGGACAATAGGTAGACAGAATTTAGCCCGCTTCCATCTTAGACTGTATCATCTCTTACCGTCAGGTGAGGTCGCAGTCAAGAGCTAACTTATATCAAAATTTAAAAAAATCACAGGTTGGTTGGTGTGGTGTGGTGGTCTGTGTTCTGGTGAGTGTTTTTGGTCTGTGTTGTTTAAAAAGGAAGCCACTCGATGCTGGACCCACGGCAAATATCGGTAAATATTACGCTGACCTGGCGATGTGTTTATTTCCTGTGTGTGTGTATGTTTGATCTCCCCGCTTGAAAATATGAAAAAAGCTCATACCTACATTGTATGTTTTTGTGTACAAAGTACACGTAAACGAAAAAGCGCGTGTGAATTTTTTTCCCGTCTAATTATTACAGAACATAAACAGAGACCGAGTATTGCTCTGTCTGTTTGTCCAAAGGAAATTTGACAGAGTGGAAAATTAGTAAGCATTCGCCCGCTTGGTCAATCCCATGTCAATCCACATTCATACTGTAGCGGAATTCGTGTAAGGAAATCCGTCAGATTTGTTCCTAGTTTTAAACGCGTGCTCAATGCAACGCTATTGTGCGCAACAACGTTCACATTTTACGAAAATGCTTAAATTATGTTTGTTCGCGAGCTCTCCATCCATCTTTTTCTTTAGTCTGTGTTCTAATCATTGATTTTCTAATATAGTATAGTTATCCATCTTTCTGTCGAGTCCAATTATCCGGTAAATTAAAATTTATTATGATACATGGTGGTAATAGAACGATAATTCTCGTTATGCTTTTATAAATGTTATTTTATAAAGTTATTAATATTTTTTTATTGGATGGTTCCACGATATTTAGTTATTAATAACATTATGTAAAAAGTGCGATGGATTTTTTTTTAATGAAAAAATTACAATAAAACTTAAAGCTAGCCTTATCTACCGTAGTGGCACCAATAATCGACAAGGACCCATAATCGACACTTTTTTTCTTTAACCGTCGAAAATAAGGACAGACAACGAGTTTTTTAATTTGGCAACACTGAATCATAGGCAATGTACTTCCTACTGTCATCCAGTAAAATGTCACGGAAATCCGCCATTTTATTTAAAAATGTCGAATTAAAAACTAAGTGGAGACCGATCGTCTGTACAAAAATCAAGATTTGTTAAAGAAATCGTTAAGAGGGTGAGTCCAAACTTTTGACAATTGTTTTAATACTATGAAAGTTAGTTGAATGAAACTTTATTTTATGGATTTCTATAGATATCCTTTTAATGATTGTGTAGATAAACTATTTGAGGTCATAATAATTTTGTCAAAACAGCCGGTGTCGAACACTAGTTCCTGTAA
Source organism: Maniola hyperantus (assembly GCF_902806685.2). Classification (NCBI taxonomy): domain Eukaryota; kingdom Metazoa; phylum Arthropoda; class Insecta; order Lepidoptera; family Nymphalidae; genus Maniola; species Maniola hyperantus. The sequence goes on along the minus strand of NC_048554.1, from coordinate 725,670 downwards.
ACTACCTTTCTCCAATAATCGACATATGTCGATAATAATTATTTTTGAGGTATATTTAATTGTTAATGCAATCTAGCTCTTTTTTCTTTCCTTGTTGATTTCATATTTGAAAGCAATTGATTAGTGTTTAACTACCAGTAATCGACAAAGTGTCGATGACTGGATATAAATGTGTCGATAATTGGTTTCACAGATGGCCTCGAGAAAAGATTACACCTGCTGATAGAAAAGGCGATTGAGGCACATACCTATAAAAAACAGAAGAGGATATATTAATGACTTGGTTAACAGCATTATCTGAAAGACATTCCAATGACAAAAGACAATTAATTGGACAGTGTGCAGAAAGCAAAGCGTGGAAACAATATTATGAAAAAAAGAAGAGAAAGAATGGATAAAAAGAAAATCCAGGAGGAAAAAAGAGAGATCTAAGCAGAGAATTGCTAAAAAGGAAAATATAAGACTAAATTATTGAAGATAAGAAAAACAAATATAAATATAAATCCCAAGGAAAAAAAGAACTCGAGAAGAATTGACATCTGAAGTCACTAATTTGGCAGATGATGAAGGATCAGAAATAGAGAATTTAACAAAAGAAATACGTCTAGAAAAATCCAGCTACAAACCACAATCACCGCTATTTGACTATAAAACGGATAATTTACCTAAAAACAAACAGTTTTCTTTGCAAACCAGGGGATTGAAGAAAAGAAAGAATTTACTTCCAGGAAAGAGTTCGTAATAGTAAAGTACGAAGGTGAATATTTTCCAGGGAAAGTGGAAGATGTGCAAAAAGATAAATATGAAGTAAGTACAATAATTCTGACAAAAGGAAATACATTTCGATGGCCTAATTAACACCCCAAATAAAATATTGTACAGTCGTGAAGAGATCATTGAAATAGTAAGCCTGTATGTCTCAACAAAAGAGGTTTTTACAGAATGGATAAAATTATATTTGCCCGATATGTATACATAATACGATCTTTAAAATATTATAATTAATAAATACACTTACCTACCCAAATATATTTTAATTTTTTTCACGATAACTTCGGGATACGTAAAATTATAAAATAAATAAATTAAAAAGTAAGTAGTTAATCGAAGTACCTAACATTAATCCAATGATCCGATGGAAGAAGCGGATGTCGATTATTAGGTGTCGTTTACTGGTGACTGTCGATTACTGGGTGTCGACTACTGGAACTTCGATGTCGATAACTGGAGATTTTTAATATGTTTGATTATTTGGCTTTTTCTTTTAATCTATAGCTTTTCAGTTAATAAAAAGCTAATATATATTTTCTTAAAGATATATTTCATTATTTGCACTCCTAGTTATTGCTCTAAGTGTAAACATTTATTTTTAAATTGTGATGAAAATACACAACCTCCTTAAAGTGTCGATTATTGGTGCCACTACGGTAATTACTATACAAATCATATTTTATTGATGGAATTAGGATGGAATACTTACAAATAAACGCAGGTGAATGTGTATGACAAAAGCGATAACTGATCAGTTAAATAATAAAGATCAGATAAACTCGAGTTTATGACATTTATGTATAAAAAAATGTTAGATTTATAATGTTGATGTAAGTAGGTACAAGTAACTTTCGTAGTCATTGAGTTATATATTACTTCGTATGGACAGGGTTATTGTACAAACAAAATGGCATCGACTTATTGGTGCTTATGCACCAATGCAGCCTCAGTGACGTCTGGATTTCAATAACGGGTCGTTCATTAGTATCTAAGAAGTGGCGCTGATTTATTTGGTTTCTAAACCGTGAAAAATTTTGTTCGCTTGACCATATCTTGTCATTTATATGGATATTCGTAGCAGATCAATAGTTTCGAGGATACTAAGTCCGTAACGCGCTGCCTAGAGAGCACTGTCGCACTGTCACAGTACGCACTGTCCAAAGGTCAAGAAAATGCTACTCAACAAGCTTATAATAACCCTAGCAGCTCCCGATTACACGGCTACTACAGAGGATTTTAGGGTACAAAAATGAAAAGAAAACACTTCAGATAACCGTTATGCTATTTAACATAACATAACAGCTGCCCTGCAGCACAGAGAAAGTCATTTGTACACACACCAATCACAGTTTCACGCTAGCGATTAGACGACTCGCACCGATGTTATCTGTGTGTGAATTATCACTTGCTCTGTTTACTGCTGCCCTCGTGGATCCAATCCCATTATTGTACCTTCATTCATCTAATGTGGATAATATAAAAAATGAGTTTCACAAGCCTTTGACTTGTTAGATTTTGAAACGCTAAAATCACATGGGTAGATCTAAAATCACATAAGTAGTATCTTGAAACGGCTAGGTATTTATTTTTGTTAAACAGCTACCCTTTTTTTAAACGTTGGGAAAATGCGTTGCGAACCTAAATCAAGCGGGCGAAGCCGCGGGGATCAGCTAGTTACCTATACGGAGATAGTGGTAGGTTCCTCGTAGGTAGTGGTAGATTCCTCCCAAGTAGGTAGATCATTACTGTAATAATAGATCCAGTCCCGCCCCAGTCTTCCCGCCCGTCTTAGGCCACGTCATCTCTCTCCATCGGGTGTAATTGTAGTCAATAAATTAATAATGAATAAAAAAAAGATCATTATCCTTTTCTAAGAGCAACACTTTTATATGCAATAACAACACAATACAAAAACGTCATATCTACAAAATAGCATTTAGCTTTATCCCAAAATCTCCATTAGTAGATTAGCATCGCGCTGCGTTGAGAGAGCGGTGCGTGCGCAATATCATAGGCTTGAAGCCTCGGGCTGAGATAACATAGAGTGTACTTGATGTGGGCGTTAGGTCTTTAAGCTAGCTTATTTTGATCCTTCAGACTAGCTATAAATACGCGACAGGTCAATATGGCAATCGGGGTGGGGACGCCTCACACACCCACACAGCCCCCGCGCTAACCCGGTGCGGGATAGCGTGGGTGACGTGCGTACTATAGATTTGGGGATTTTGCATGGTGATGAAGAGAACTAAGTTTGTAGTTTCTCTAAGAGGAGATCCGTAAGAGAACCAAAGTAACGATTAAGTTTACCGTCAAGTTTGAAGCGGACTTGAAGCGGTGTATGGTCATGATGTCGTGCACACTGAAAGCCATACACCGTCATATTTACTGGACGCGCGCCGTTCAAGTCCGCTGCCAACTTGATCGGTTATGGCCAACTGGCCAGCACCTTACAGGTAGTTATTATACTGTTATTGTATCTATCTATTCAGTGGAGATTCTGTTTTGTAAATTCAAGACATAAATACATACTTACTGTTTTATTAATTACAACAATTCATAAAGAATGTTCAATCAAACGTTACCCCAGTTTCCGTTGTTGCGAGAACCAACTACCAAAGCAAATAATTCCCATATTAAAGCGCATGACTTAACATTAAATATTAAAGTTTGGATTTATTTTAGCCTTTATTAGCAGATGTTATGAAACCGAATTTTAAGCCGTTCATTATTAAAGCTACGTGCGAACAATGAGCGGGGATTAAAGCGGGGGTTATTTTATACCATTACATTTGCATTAGGTATACTATACCCCCATAATCTAATCTCCAATTAAATGCAATTTCAATATTTATCTTCAACTAGCTTATGCTCGCGACTTCATTCGCGTACACTACACAAATTTCAAACTCCTTTTTCACCCCCTTAGGGGTTGAATTTTCAAAAATCCTTTCTTAGCGCATGCCAACGTCATAACAGCTATCTGCATGCCTTTCAACCCGATCCATCCATTAGTTTGAGCTGTTCGTTGATAGTTCAGTCAGTCTGTCAGTCACCTTTTCCTTTTATATATTTTAGATAAGTAATCTCATTTCGGTGAACGTTGAAGGAAAACATCGTGAGGAAACCTGCATGCCTGAGAGTTCTCCATAATGTTCTCAAATGACTAACAACAACTAAGTATGTTTTGAATATTCCAAAGATAATAATTTCTTCCAAACTTTTTAGAATTACTTATCATATTTTCGGTAATCTTTCGGACTTCCAAAACCACTACAAAGTAAAAAATAACTTTTGTTATATATGTGATGTATGTCGAAATCGGGCGAGCTTCACGCTTTGATTTCTAGTTTATTTTATGCTCGCCCGACTTCATACCTACAACTTAAATTTTCCTCAAAGAAATGAATGAAAAATTAAATCCGCTCTTGGTTCAACTAAACCTTTAACATTGCTATCTCAAAGTAGACATTAGGGGGCCCATGATTAGGGGTCCGACGGCGCATGGAGTTGTTATAGCTCTACACTTTAATTCAGCCGTTTCTCGATATAGCCTTGTTAAATATTCAACGAAAGTGAAACCAACGCATTTTAAAGCCTTCTTGGCAATGTTTATTTGAGCTTTTTATTAGATACCAGCTGAAGCTCGCGACTTCGTCCGCGTGGATTTAAGTTTTTAAAAATCCCGTGGAAACTCTGCTTGTCTGGGATAAAAGTAGCCTATGTCACTCTCCAGTCTCCGGTCTTTAACTATATCCATGCAAAATATTCACGTCGATCCGTTGCACCCTTTGCGCCTCTCTCTCTAATCTCTATCCGCCTTCTCCACTCCTGTCCTGCTGTAAAATAACATACCCATTTCAAACCCCAATGCAAATAGGAATGTTTAGTAGGATTTGGAAGCAAGCAGCATCGCGTTGGTTTTGTCGTTCCTTTTTCTAACCGACTTAGTAGGCCAGTAATTAAATCATCTCGATTTAGGAATGCAATTCCTTACAGCATCAGGGTTGAGGAGTGGCTCCTCAAGTTCAACGATAGTCTTTACTTGATAGGTACCTCCAAACCAAAATAACCAACAGTTTCTAAATCCCATCAGTTTAGGTAATCAGGTCCCCTGCAGCATCAGGATTTAGGAGTTGGAATTCGTCCGCGTGGATTTAGGTTTTTAAATTTGGTTTGGTTTTAATTTTATCCGGTGGGATGCTTCAGCCGTGGCTAGTTACCACGCGATTTGGCGTTCCGGTACGATGCCGCAAAGGGGCATGGGCTTAATAAAATCTGCCATGCCCCTTCCAAGTTTGCCCGCTCCCATCTTAGACTCCATCATCACTTACCACCAGGTGAGATTGCAGACAACTTGTATCTGAATTTAAAAAATGCTGTGGGACCTGGGAACCCTTTCGTTTAAATAAGAATCCACGTTTTCTATACCTTAGGCTTACAGAACAAGTTAATCCGCGAATATCTACATTATATAACCCATGTTTCTCACGTACCAAGGCAAAGTTTTCGTGCGAATAATTTTCTCCTCATTAATTAGAAGATTCCCTGGATACTCCCGCAAATGATTCGCCTTAACAGAATAATAACGATGTAGTCGCGACGTGAAATGCAACTAATATGGCTATGGGCGCCTAGAAACTACATCTTGTACATTGATTGGACCAGATAAGTACCATCCCATCGTGTTCCCATAAATTGATTTAACTGTAGATAAATTTATGATAAATGCAAAACCCGCAAAACCATGAAAAGGAGGAAGTACTTAGTAGTAGAAGTAAGTATAAAGCTTTGCTTGCGTTGATATTCCAGCAAAACAGTATTACCCGTTGGGAGAGACCTTATATGTCTAGCAGTGGACTGTTATATGCTATTGATGATGATGATGATGATGAATCAGGATAAAGAGACCTATGGAATAACAATAAAATCTTCGAAAGTAAAAAAGATAGGGTACACAAAAAGTTCAACTCCAGGTTTTGATTAGTCTAATATTATAGGATGCACTAATGGTTTTTAGGGTTCCGTACCTCAAAAGGAAAAACGGATCACTTTGTTGTCTGTCTGTCAAGAAACCTACAGGGTACTTACCGTTGACCTAGAATAACGAAATTTGGCAGGTAGATAGGTTTTATAGCAGACATAAGGGAAAAAAACTGAAAACTATGAATTTGTGGTTACATCACATAAAAAAATGTGGTCATGAACTAATAATTAGTGTTTTCAATTTTCAAAGTAAGTAAATTTCAAACTATATCGAGTGGGGTATCATATGAAAGCGCTTAGACTGTGCATTCTAAGAGAGATTTTTATTTATTTTTATGCATCATAGTTTTTGATTTATCGTGCAAAATGTCGAAATAATACGACTGTTGTACGGAACCTTCAGTGCCTGACTCGCATTTGGCCGGTTTCTTTTATAGGCCAGCACCTGGCGGCAAGCCTAAGATGGAGCGCGCTTGCCTAGAAGCTTTAGATCCTGAACGAGGTATTTATTAGGCAAAAGTCAAAAAAGTTTATTCAGAATAGGTAATAAATTACACTTTTTGATAGTCGGTTGTCGCATTTGTAAGATGATATAGTGGTGATGATTTTTACGCGAACTTAAAACTAAAGCTACGAGGGTTCCAAACGCGCCCAGGTCCGAGAAGAGCCCACAACAAACTCAGCCGGGTAGCAGCAGCATCTAGGCATACCTTTTGTTGGTTCCTGCATATCACCATACAGGAACTTTCTTGCTATAGTCTAAGCGTTACTAAAACTAGTTTAGATAAGATATACGATTTTATTTGTAGCGGGAGGATCATTATACAACGAGAGGTGCTGTCTCACTAAGTTACCGGTATGATGTCTAACATGTGTCGACGTCAGCCACGCCTCTGACTGATCTAGAAACCTGTTCCAAATATCTAGTACTAATTATAGAGTAAGAGACGGTGCCTAAGTAAGTAGGTACTTAGTTTCTTTATGTAGATAGATAGGCAATTAATCTATCCAAAAAAACACAAAACCCATCAAAATCATTTTGTATTATGAAAACAATATTTTCTAGCAAAATATACACACGACCATAATACACGGAACAGCGTGAATTGATAGATCAGTCAGTCAGTCAGTCAGTTAGTCACCTTTTCCTTTTATATATAAATATAACGGCAGAGCTCTAGGATCGTCTTGTTTCCTTCTATTGGGCGTTTATCTGTAGGGCAATTATATTGGCTAACTGAGTTGGAACGCGGAATACGATTCTACGCAAATCTTTTCTCAGCCCTTGTTACCATATTCAAACCATATTGTTTTTCTTCGTCTCCTTGGTAACCCAGATTGTGTCATAATGCGCACAGACTCCATCAACGTCGCTAGACGTTTGTGTTCCGATTACTCATTACTGCCTAGTTAACCCGACGTATGTTGTATTATAGATAAATTATAAACTTTTTTTATCCAAATCAATAGATCTCAACACTCTGTTCAAAACTTCGTTCAAAACCACTCCGCTAGGATTGGTTTTGAACGATTTTCAAAAGAACGGTCATCTCCGTGACTATATAAGTATAACTTGTTCTAAGAAAAAGTGGAGTAATATTATTATCCCTTTCCCAGTGTTGGGACAGTTGCCAGAGTATCCACGCTACGTGCTCCGCGCGTGATTGCGACCCGAGTAACGGTGCTGTACGGCATTATTAGCCAATGGTGTTATTATGAATCTAGTTTTTTAGGATTCCGTACCCAAAGGGTAAAACGGGATCCTATTGCTAAGACTCCGCTGTCTGTCCGTCTGTCTGGGTCTCCGTTGTCCATCCGTCTCTGCGTCCGTCATGTAAGTCAGTCAGCGGGCTGTACCTCATCTAAGAACAAAAATCGTGATCAACCCATCGCCGGCTCACTACAGAGCACGGGTCTCCTCTCAGTGTAAGAAGGGTTTTGGCCATAGTCTATCACGCTGGCCAAGTGCGGATTGGCAGACTTAACACACCTTTGAGAACATTTTGGAGAACTCTCAGGCATGCAGGTTTCCTCACGATGTTTTCCTTCACCGTTAAAGCAAGTGATATTTTAATTACTTAAAAACGCACATAACTCTGAAAAGTTAGAGGTGCGTGCCCGGGATCGAACCCCCGACCTCCGATTGGAAGGCGGACGTCCTAACCACTAGGCTACCACAGCTTCCAAGAACAAAAATAAATAATAAAAATTTCAAAATTGCCGCAATGAAAATTAAAAATCTGTCTAGTGTGAGTCGGACTTGCACACAAAGGGATCCGTACCATTTTACAAGAAATAACACTTAATTTTTTTTAATTTTCGTGGCAGCCATTTTGAAATTTATTATTTGTTGCAAGTTGCAGCGGCAATAGGTTTCTGTGAAAATTTCTACCCTCTACCCATTACGCTTCAGCTCGCTGGACGCTGACAGACCGAAAGAAGGACGGACAGACGGACGGACAGGGCGGAGGCTTATAATAATAGGCTCTAGTGAGGCCCTTCGGGTACGGAACCCAGAAAAGTAGGTTTTTCCTCATCAAAAAGCTTTAACGTTGCCTTTAAGCTTACACGTTGTAATATCTCATCTCTATTAGAATGGAGATATAAATAAAACAACGAGTGGTCGCCAACTGACGGCTAAGGAAGGGGTACACAATAATCACATTCCTCCTCCTCTCCCACCCCGTCCCCCTCCACCTCCCGCCCGTGTCCATCGGCAAATATCTTTGGAACGGACCTAATGGGCTATTATTGATAGCTCCAAGTTATAGGAAATCGTTATTTTTATCTCCATCTTATCTCGTGATTATGATGCAGTTTTTAATTGAAGGGCAATGATCTTTGGTGAAAAATTAGTAATAATAATTACACTAGCGGCACGCTATGATGGCCGGTTTGACACATTACAATAGTGATGTGGAATGTCAATTTATTCTCGAACAAAAAACAATTAAGTTTTGTTTTTGTACCTGATTAAATAGGTTTAATAAAACAAAAATGTATATGTTTATTTAATTTATTTGAACGAACTGAATATTTGAACGAAAATGAATATACATACTTTATATGCACACAAGAAACATATGAATACAAAAGATACCGAAAAAGGTGCCACAAAAGGCCATAATTAATCAGATTCGTCCATACTACTATTTTCACTGTCGTCACTGCTATCATCACATACATTAATAATTATATGTTCGTTTTCTATAATATTATCTATTTTCACATCTCTTTCATAATCTTCCCTTATTAATTTAACAGTTCTATTCACAACCTTTTCCCAGTCTCCTTTAGTCACATGTTCACAAGCTTCTTCTAATAATTTTAGCATTTTTTTTGTGGTAAATGGGGGTTCTGTATTGTGTCTTGCAGCATATCCCTTAATTTGAGCCCACACCAACTCAATCGCATTATACTCACAATGGTAAGGCGGTAACCGTATAACTCTGTGCCCATGTTCTAATGCTATTTCGTCAATGACGTATCGGATCTTGGTTGGTTTGTTTTCTTTTAAAAGACGTACTAATTCCGCTTTTAACATATTCATGTTTGCATCTACGCCATTTTTACGAAGCCATGCGACGATATCAGCTTTCTTTTGGGATTGGGCAGGTGGCTTGTCAATTTGCATCGAGTGGTATGGGGCGTTGTCCATAATTATAATAGATGGTTCAGGGAGGCTACACAACATTGAGGTAAACCATTCAGTAAACTTTTCTCCATTCATGTCTTCATGATAGTCTCCAGTGGTTTTTGACGCAAAAGCCATGAGAGAACCTTCGACAAACCCGTTGATGGTTCCGGCGTGACAAATTATAAGTCGCGATCCTTTTCCTACAGGAACTTTGGAAGTAGATGCTGCTGTGTCATCGTTCCAAGAACGGCCTACAGTATGGTTAGCATTAAGCCATGTTTCATCCAAGAACACAACATTTTGCCAATTTTTGATTTCTTTCACTTGCCGTAAAAAAGTATACCTTGCCATCGCTATATCAAATCTTTCCATCAATATTTTGCGTTTGTTACATTTTTTGTATCGAAATCCAATGGTCTTCAAAATCTTCGTTAAAGAACTTTCCCCACCGAAGAATAATCCAGCTTCCTTCAGTGAATGCACCAACTTTTTTCTTGTTGGATACTCCTTCTGTAAATAGTAGCCGTAAACATGTCTTCGGATAGCATCGGCATCAAAGCTATCGATGCCTACGACTGGTTTTGCTCGTTTTCTCTTTTTTGGTGTGTGAAGTTTATTTTCTTCTGTGCCAGTCTCGCCATATTTTTTTTTAGTTATCCGTCTAACAGTTCGTTGTCCAATATTAAGCGCATCAGCTACGCGTTCAACCACTGACGTTATAGGTAAAATTGGCCCTCCATTTTGAGCTTCACGATCGAAATAGTTACGAAGGCGTATTAGGAACTCACGTGTCTGACTATTTAGAACAGTTCTCTGCGTACGTTCGGTCATATCGACGAAATCCACAACAAAGGGCTTGAACAGAGTCCAAATTAACGAGCAAGGGTCAACAGTAATGCAGTATCAATATTTGAAATCCAAAGCCAGGTCAAAACTATATCACAATCGCATTGCACTGACAGTTTATACTTTTCGAAGCAACGTCAATTCGAAACTGCTTTGTTTTGCATTGAGCATTGACGCGAGTTTGCCGGAGGTAGTAGTTGTGCTAGCCAGCGATCCTATGTGACGATCGTATTAGATTCCATTTTTAAAAATTTATTGATATTTTTTTGCGATTTCAGAGGTTTGTCCACATAGTGAAAATTGTTCATATTCACAAGTACATTCACCCCTTAAATGGTGCAAACTGATTTTTCTACACTTGTATACATTTAAGAAATCAATTTAATAAATAAATTTTGAGTCCTAAACCTAAAACTACATTCGATAAAATTTATGAATCTCTGCACATCACTATCGTCAATAAAGTAATACAATTATTTCCTTCAAAGTCGTTATCAATTAATACGGAACTTCATGAGCGGACAAACGTCAAACCGGCCATCATAGCGTGCCGCTAGTTTAGTAATAGGTAAAATTGCGACTTACCTATATCGTCATTCATCAATCTTACCTCCTATTTGTCAGTGCCTGAAGCACATGTGTAGATACTGAAGACCACTGTGGCCAATAGTGAGCAAGCGTCAACCAATCAGAGGTAATTGCGATTGTGACATTGTAGCTGTCATTCTACAAGCAATCGAGCAGCAGTGGCCCTACCGCGGTTGTTTGACAGCTACAATGTCACGATCGCAATCATCTCTGATTGGTTAATGCTCGCTCACTATTGGCCACAATGCATTGTTGCAACAAGAATCGCACAAATTCAGCCAATCAGAACAATTGAGATTGTAATAATGATTGATGCAGGTTTTAGACAATCGCCCTACAGTTTTCGAATAGTGTGCGTTGCTAGATATAGCTATGTCCAACCCCTCCCACTAGTTGGACGAGTGACGACGTCAAATGAAAAGCACGAAGCTGCTGGATTCAGGCGGCGCAAGACTTTTAATAGACTAGAGAGGATGTCTATCGGTTAGTAACGAGTAGATAAAGTAAAGTACGCGACAGTTCGAGTGGTTGCCATCTCAACCTGTCGCATACCTACCTACACCGCTGAAAGCTTATTACATGTGCCGTCTGCATTCTGTTCGCCGGCTGAAGCCAAGAAAGCTCGCCGCAGGCTGCCTTACACCACTTCATTCCTTACTTATTTTTAACTTTAAGTTCCAACTTCCAATTACCTGTTATCGTTGTAACTCGAATTACATCGGTACTATGTGTTTGCACTTTGCAGTGACAAATCGGTTTTATTCATCTGGCAATTGATGTTTCTATCTCTGAATGCGAGACAGCTTGCTTTAACAGGGGACTATCCGTTGTTCGCTCCTTATACAAACGTCGTTTGGCTTTCGTTTGGTAAATTCTTGAGACCGCGCACCTACTTATAAATTAATAGATTATGCTCGCGACTTCGTCCGCGTGGACTACACATAAACCCCAATTTCACCCCCTTGGGGGTTGAATTTGCAAAAATTATTTTTTAGCGGATGCCTACGTCATAATAGCCATGCCAGATCTAAGCCCGATTCGCCCAGAAGTTTGAGCTGTGCGTGGATAGATCAGTCAGTCAGTCACTCAGTCACCTTTTCCTTTTATTATTTAGATTTTAATTGAAATCTGGAAAACTACAGCTAGATATTAGTTCTTAGAAGAACTAATATAGAAAATTTCACTGAGTTTGATTGGTTAATATTCAAATATTTAAGAGTCAAGCTATAAGGTACGTTTGTTTGGAGCGCACTACGAATTAACCCCCCTTTAACCGGTTCAATAAGTAGAGTACATGCCTCTATAATTTACTTTTTTATTTAACTTTTCCCGTTAAATTAAAATGTGTATCACTTGAGACGATCACACAGCATCCGCTGAGGGCCACATTTAAACACTTTGTCTGCTCTACAAAGCTCACGCACTCGTAAATATACGAGATCATCGTATTAATATTACGATTTAAAAACATATTTTTTTTCAGAAAGAAGTGACTGCAGTCACAGAATTATTTGAAATTCCTAGTATTTGCCTAGATGATGTGTAGTAAAACATCATTACAATACGTGTTACTGTAAAACAGAAGTCTCTGCAAAGCAATTTATTATATAATTTCACGAAAACTATCAAAGTTTTCGGATCAGCAAAACTATTATTCTGTGGTAGATATGCATTGTGTATCAGCTGATGCCTGACCCGTTCAGGCTCGCTTACTTCTGGTGGAATTTCAGAAAATGCTTTCTGTAGTGGATCTACGATCAAAGGCGGATTATCCTGGCAAACTAGGCACGTGCCTAGGGGCGCGAGGTTACGAAGGGGCGCAGGTGATCATGTAGATTTCCATTACCTGACCTACCTAATTATCCCTACTATGTAATATTATCTTAGAGTGACCGAAACTCTTCTTTAACATAACAAAGTGTCATGACATGATGTTCTTCACTCGCTCACATAAATAAATATAATCACCAACTATCAGCTATGCAATGAGACGATTCCCCGTTCTTTCGAAATTGGTTGGTAATTTTTTTAATGTGGCTGTTAGAGGGGGGCCTATAAGCTGCTTGCCTAGGGCGCTCTTAAGTCTTAACATTTAATCCGCCTCTGTCTACGATATAGTATGTTTATCTTTTATTATGTACTACCTATTGCATAACCATTAAGTTTAAAGCCTGTCTGGTAGTGCAGCATTGAGGCCTGGACGACACGTTCATTTTACTTATTGCTTCCATGAAATATGGCTTCGAGTTTTTCAACATTGTAATTACACTTGAAAACTACTTAGGTACTTAGGTACTTTGTAATGAAAAGACGCTGAGCTGTTAAAATAATTTTATTTCCTTTTTGTTAACAAATAAGTTTGTTGAGAAAAGTAAAATATTGTTATCTCGGGTACGTTAATTGAATACGGTATTTGACAACTAGTCAAATCAGTAACTTTTTATCAAACGTCAAGATTCGCACTTAGTATGCATTTAGTATGCGATATTATATGAAATACTGGAATGTGACGTCACATCATAATGACGTACTTTTTTAGTTTAATCGATAAATTAAAATGGTTGTTACACTTAAAACTAACGAATGACGTGGATTTTACGTAATTTGGAAGACCCTCTTTTTAATATTTACTGAGAAATAGTTTATTTTTGATGTACTCAAATACCCAATTAAGTTCCCTGCATGCCTGAGAGTTATCCATAATTTTCTCAAAGGTGTGTGAAGTCTGCCACTGCACTTGGCCAGCGTGGTGTAGGTACCTCCTATGGCCAATATGCTTTTCATTCTGAGAGGAGACCCGTGCTCAGTAGTGGATCGGCGATGATGGATTGATACGATGATAATGATTAAGTACTTAAATGTCTTTGATGTCAGCCTACCTCAAAGACATTTAAGTAGATCTGTAGGTACCTACAGCCTACAGTGCGACAAGGCTACCTTGGCGCGTGGCGAAAATCGGAACTAACGTTGTCGTCAAGTGTCCCCTTTGTTCTTGTTTGAATATTCTAAGCCTTTGTTCACCAACAGCGCCCCCCTGTCAATAGCGGGGTCTAGCCCCCAAGGGGGGAGAGTGAGCATAAGGGACAAGGAAGAGATAAAATAATTTGTAAGGAGTGAAGAAAGCGCCCCGGGAAAATGCCAAGAGCAAGTACCGAACGGGCGCCCTCCCGCGATTCGGCCCATATAACCGAGAGGTTGGTGGGGCCATGGGAGGGCCTTGCCCCCCTGTCAATGTCATTCAAGTGGCAAGAGACTCAGAGAGCCTTGTTGCACTGTGTCTCGAATATTATAATAGGTATCCTAATTCCTACCTACTATTTAATGAAGTCCTCGAGTCCAGAGATTGTTACTGTTAGATATGTCAAAGCAGGTCGCATCTTGTGGCATGACGCCATAATTAAGTGGCCATACAGAATGGCACACGGCATGCCAACTATGCGAGGCAAGAAACATTTCAATGGGCTCGGGGCCCGGGGCGACGACCTGCGATTCGTCGCCGATGCAACTAGGTACCTTGCTATAGACATAATAATTATGGTTTCGGCATGGGTGTGTATGGTGTGGAACTGTACTTTTGGAGAAATGGAAAACTATCACTTGCCGGTTTGATTGGTGTAGTTTTATCCCAATAAAATCTCAGAAAATCCATACTATACTAATATGAAATATATTATATATATAAATGTGAAAGTGTGTCTGTCTGTCCATCTGTTAGCTTTTCACGGCCCAGCCGTTTAACCGATTTCAATGAAAGGTACAGAGATAGCTTGCATCCCGGGGAAGGACATATTAGGATACTTTTGACACGGGATTTCTAACAACCTAAGGCAACGCTAACGAAGTCGCGGGCATCATCTAGTAAGAAATAAGTTAAGCAGGAGGATCAAACTTGGAAATTCGAATAGAGGTCTAACACTGAAATGCATAGGCAAGACAGGGGCTTCTGTAGAGGACCAATTAGACGGCGGCACGACTTTAGCCGGTAGGGTGGTAACTAGCCACGGCCGAAGTCTACCATACCAGACTATACCAGAAATTTAGCAATTAAAAAATTCCAAACCCCTGCCAGGAATCGAACCCGGGAACTCCCTTTAATAAGACCACAGTGCTTACCACTGCGCCAGGGAGGTCATCGATGACATACTCGTAAGTAAATGACTATATAAATGATAAGAAAGCTTGGAATTGACTCGCTCCAGCAATGCACGGGGCTGCAATTGCTTGTACAGTATGGTATAATAATATTGTAAATAGATCTCTTGAAAAGAGCAACCGCCGGGCGCCGAGTTTCTGGCTGGTTCTTCTCGGTAGGAACGGCATTCTGAACCAGTGGTTAATTAAACTAGTTAACGATTCAAAAGCACTTGTAAGTTGTAAGAAGTCTACTTGAATAAAAATATATTCTATTCTATTCTATATTCTTAGTTTACTATTCGTTGAAGCAAATTAGACTAGGCGATAAGCCATGGTAAAGGAGACTGTGTTTTATACACGGCTGACAAATTACTTGCATCCAAGTTCCCTTACAAGGAGTTTCCCTTTCCTCAATAAATTAATTAAATGATAAGATTTAATAATAATTACTCGCACTTGAAACAGCAAATTGATTAAGGCGATGGGAATATCTCACTCGATTAATTGCTTAATCGTCGAGTCGAGTTGTTAATTAGTTCATTTGTACCTTTCGTTTAGATTGCGCTTCGTAGGACAACATATTATACTTAGGTATAGTACGCGACAGGTCGAGATGGCAATCGGGGAGGATCTCAACCTGTCGAGGACTGTGTTTCGTTAGCACGTAGTTTAATATGTATCTTCACATTATAGTCATTACTTTCACGCCGTATAAGTTAAGTATTCTTCTTTAATTCTATAGAAGAATTGATTAGATTTTTCAATAAACTAAGCCTTTTAGAAGATAAAGGTTAAAAAAAAAGGATTCTTATAGCAATGTGTTTTATTTTACCAAGGACCTTCATTCTAAAGAACAACTTTTTTGAAACTTATACTTTTTTGAAAATATTACATCAGTAGCTACCCTTATTATAAATGCGAAAGTGTGTTTGTTTGTGTGTTTGTCCTTCAATCACGTCGCAACGGTGCAACGGATTGACGTGATTTTTTGCATGGGTATAGATAAAGACCTGGAGAGTGACATAGGCTACTTTTTATCCCGGAAAAGCAAAGAGTTCCTACGGGATTTTTAAAAAACCTAACGAAGTCGCGGGCATCAGCTAGTATTACAATAAAACTTAAAGCTAGCCTTATCTAGTTACTACACAAATCATGCCCGCGTGGAATGGTGCAAAGAATACTGACTGCATTTCCGCGCTGGACAGCCAGGCTGATCCGTTCCGCATAAAATGAGCAAGCCCTTCTGTTACCAGATGAGGCTAGTATTACCTCATTTGGTGACAGAAGGGTGGTAATCACGGTGAAATGTCTCGTAAAAAATTTTTAGCACTAAGACTCCATGGCTCCCTGGGCCTCCACGGCAAACGGAACAAAAATGTAACTCTCGGTAAGCGGCATACTTGCGCCGCTTGCCGTTTTCAGCTGTTTCTGATGTTGTTGATGCTGTCTCCCCGATATGACACGGGGCCAATGTGTCAACGCAAGTTGCGTCCCACATTAGCGCCCGTCCCCGTTCCCAGGGAACCAGCGTCAAGAACAACTTAAAATAACTACTTGCTAACTAACTTAACACGTAGTTCTATTACTATTTGCTTTTTAACTTTCCCCTCAGCCGCTTGTTATAGTTGTAACGAGACCCTTGAAGCCTTAAAACGCCCAAATCCATCAAATCCATACAATAGAGTCGCGCCAACTCCAAGCTAGAGCCAAGTTAGGATTACAACCCTCTTCAACTGATATCATATTCAGACTATGGCTTCATAGCAAGTGCCTACTTAGGCGCAACTGGGAGAGTCCAGTCTTTTTTTATTTTAATAAATATTAGCCATGGCCCTTGACTAACATTCCTCTTTCCCCTCCAATTAAGCGTGAAGCTTGTGCTAGGAGTAGGTACGACAATAGTGCAACGGGTGGGGTTTGAACCGGCAATCTTTCAGATTTCAGTCCGTACCTTCAATCGTTGAGCTATTGAGGCTCAAATATATAAAAGGAAAAGCATGACTGACTGACTGATCTTTCAACGCACAGCTTAAACTGCTGGACGGATTGGGCTGAATGCAGATAACAATTATGACGTAGATATCCGCTGAGAAAGGATTTTTGAAAATTTAACTCCCGAAGGGGTGTTAAATAGGGGTTTGGTGTTGGTCTACGCGGACGTAGACGCGAGCATAAGCTAGTAATAACAAGAATTTATTGATGAGAAGACAGTGACATTCTTGTGTTCAATCTAGCAGACCGAGCTCATATTTGACATTGGTTGGTTATACATTGCTGCTTCACTGAGTGACATTAAAATATTTTTTGGTAGAAAACCTTCAATGGATTAAAAATAAATATCAGATGAGATCGGTGGCTATATCATTCAAACACCTGCGGGGTGATTCGCTAACTCAGTGTCTAACACTGACTGATATCCACCGAGCTCATTTGATATTAATTTTTAATCCATTGAAGGTTTTCTATTTTTTTTTTTTTTTTTTTAATAAGAATATTAGCCATATTAAATGACTAATATTCCCCTTTCCTCTCCAATTAAGCGTCAGGCTTGTGCTAGGAGTAGGTACGACAATAGTGCAACGGGCGGGGTTTGAACCGTCGACCTTACGGTTTTCAGTCCACTCCTATACCGGTTGAGCTATTGAGGCTCAAATTTCTACCAAAAAAATATTTTAATCTCACTCAGTGAAGCAGCATTGTTCTGCATTGCTGCTGTACGAAAATTTTTGAGAAAATCAAAAGAAGAATAGTACATCTAATGTGCCACTTTTAATTGTTACATAGTAAAACCTCGGGGTACGGGTTCAACACCCGCGCAGATCACGTTGCCGTAAAAGGCGCATCACGAGCGATCGATCGGTTCGCCGATTAGCCGTAAATCGATATTTATTTATCGATATCACATTTATCTCGCTGAGTTATTGGACAATACTACTAGAGTTATTAACTTTCTTTGCGAAAACGATTAAAGTAAACAATAGACCGTACTGCCTAGTGCCTAAATGCCTAAATGCCTTTCACAATGAGAAGGGTCATAGTCCACCACGCTACACTGACAAGTGTGAATTAGCAGGCTTCACACATCTTTAAGAACATTGTGGAGAACTCACAAGCATGCAGGTTTCTTCACGATATTTTCCTTCATCGTTAGAGAAATAATAACTTAAAACGCACATAACTCAAACGCTAGACATACTTAGTGCCCGTCGTGAAGTCCTCCATCAGATCATCATCATCATCATCATCAATATATATAGCTAGCCTACTTTTTAGCATGTATTTCCTCTCAGAAATCATAGTTCACCACTTTGGCCAAGTTGAGACCCGTTCTCAGTAGTGGACCGGCGCTGAATAAAAATGATGAAATGGATTGGTTTCACTGACAATTCCAAAATTATAGTTAAGTACATACTATACTTATAGAACGCCACAGCAGGTCGAGATGGCAATCGGGGTCCCCGCGCTAACCCGGTGCGGGTGACGTGCGGGTGTTCGAGGGTCCCCCCACCTCATACCCTGATTGCCATCTCGACCTGTCGCGTACTATACGTCTTAATATGGTGCAGTCATAAATAAAAATAATAAATAGGCTAATCAGAAAATTTAACAAAAGTAACTACATGTAGTGGGATGGTTCCAACCTCCCATATAACACCGGCTTCTATTACGAGCTTATTTGATTTCGTAATCAAAACCAGGTAAGTAGGTAATTTACCGAAGACCCGAGGCATCACGTGCAAAGCTCCAATAAATTGTCACACGCGAGGGGACGTCGCAGCGTGGCGTGACCGACACACATTACAGCTCTATTTGTTTGTACACACAACACTACACATCCTATGACTTGCATCTTGATCTCTCTTGTACTATATTCCTCATTTCTGAGAGTCAGTATCCTTCCATTAATCACATATTGATGGAAGGTTTTTGAAAATAATATTATGGTTGGCTCTCTAATCCTTCAGATGTTAAAAATTAAAATATACTTAGGCCAAATTCGGGCCTTAGATAAGTGTATATGTCACGGGTAATGCTAGAAGATGTAGTAAACCTAGGTTAACTTAGTATTACCCAAACGTTTTGGGTAAAGTTCGAATGATAAGTAAAATAAATTTTAATTCGGAATTTACCCATTCACCTAGGTCTACCCAACCCTGGCTGGATAATGTTAGGTTGGACAAAGTTTATGTTCTTAGACCTATTGTGTCCTTTTCGGGTTTTAAGAAATGCATCGCTCCATTGCATAGTGGGGTACTCTTTCTTCCCCCCGTTTCCACTATCGAGAGCGAGCGAAGCGAGCTCAGGACTTAGGGCACTCGGACTCGGATGGGTTAGGTTAGAAGGGGATGGCGCGGTCTGTAAGACCCCGCCATCCCCTTCTCGTCGTCAAAATTATGGGTGCACTTATGCCTGAAATAAAAGTTTATTTATTTATTTAAAATCGGTTGAACGGATGGACCGAACTTTGTCAAAATCGGTTGAACGGATGGACTGTGAAAGGTTAGGAGACAGACAGACAGACAGATAGACAGGACACACTTTCGCATTTATAATATTAGTATGGATACAGGCCACAGGTACCCACTCCTCATGTACGCGACTTCTTACTGGAATACTAAATCGCTTGGCATCACGTCTTCGATGCTGGTAGGGTGGTAGATACATGACATAGACCGAAGCCTGCCACCAAAGTTTTTAAGAGAATACGTCCTTTACTTGGTAGAAAATTTGTCTCATTCATTGGTAAATGATGATGCAGTTTAAAATGGATTGCGATAAAACTTGATCTTTCTCTCAGTTGCAAAAAAAACCAGCAGGTATTAAGAATGCAGGTGGTATAAATGAAATCAGGTTCGCAAAGTATCGATAGCGACCGCGCGAAAGCAACTCGATACAGCCAATACGATTATGTGTATCATATCGGGATTATAGCAGCTCAGGAGCGTTCACTTGATTGCTGTTGACTTACTTATTATTCTATTATGTAGATACCTATTTAATGAAATATCGAATGTATAGATTGTAAAGGGAATCTGAGAGGAGTGCTCATTTAATGGGTCGGCGGTGGGTTAATTATGATGATGGTGATGAGAGGATGATGTCTGTTGTGTTTGTGTCGTAGATCTAATAGCGAGATCTACATAATATGTAGTAACCCTGTAAGGCAATAACAGTTTTTTTTTGATAGAGATAGCGAGCAAACAAGCAGGCGGGTCACCTAATGTTAAGTGATTACCGCCGCCGATGAACATTTGCAGCACCAGAGGAACCATCGATTCGTTGCCGGCCTTTCAGGAATTTGTTGGTCCGCCCCTTGAATAACCCCATGTTGTAATCTAGTGGGAACACCGCCGAAGTTGATTCCACACTTTGCATGTGCGTGGAAAAAAGGATCTGGCACAGCGGGTGGTCGAAGTACTCCAGAAACCCAGGTGGTGAGGGTGGAATTGATTGCGGTGGCGTGCGGTGCGGTTGTAGAAAAAGGAGGGTGGAATGAGATCATACAACTCTTAGGAACACTCTCCATTATAGAGGCGATAGAACACGCAAAGAGAGCTTATACGTCTCTGCGGTGTTCCAGGCTTTCCAACGAGCCGGTTATGTTTGGGAGTTATCTAAATAACTCAGGCAAATTGATGCATGTAGCAGGCTCGCCGCGATGATGTGTGCAGTGTGCACGCCCGCAGGCGCTTTGCGGCGGGGTCTCGGATAGATACAACGTTATCGTCACGATCCAATCCGACCCGCTGGCTTTTGTCACGAACTCTTTGTTGTTATGCTGTGTTACCCTGTGTTATGCTGATAGGTAGCTAGATATCTGATGCAACCAAGTTGTTGAACCAACAGAAACGAATACCTAGGTATAGGTATATCTGAAGATTCTACGACTAACTTCTTGCCGCGGATAGGGTATATGAGTAAACTCCCCCCCCCCCCCCCCCCCCCCAGATGAAAGGCGCCCTAAGCACGTCCTTAAAGATCCCGACGATGAAATCATGACCGATAATGCTCCCTCTCTCGGATGGCTACACAATTACAGCGTCTTCGCCGCCGAAGACGAGGTCCCCGATTTCTAACGTCACCCGGAGGTAGGGCTCACGCCACGGCCTCGGAGCGAAACAGCACGCAAACAAGCGACGAGGTTCCAAACGTGCCGGTCTGGTTAAAGTAATATTATGGTCTGTGACATCTACTTCCTTTGTTCTTTGTAAATATTTGTTACCGAGAGGTTTTTGCTTTTCTTATCTCGAAATAGATAGAGCGAAGAGATTGTGCTAAAAGCCTAGGCAGGTTAGGGCATAAAGCGTCCCAGATTACTGATAACGATGCACGCTGCCACCACATTGTAGCGATACGACAACTTATGCATCGATATAAATGACAAGATATGGTCAAGCGAACAAAAATTTTCACGGTTTACAAACCAAATAAATCTGCGCCACCTCTTAGATACTGATGAACGACCCGTTTGAAATTCAGTCGTCACTGAGGTTGCATTGGTGCATAAGCACCAATGAGTCGGTGCCATTTTGTATGTTCAATAACCCTGTCTATACGAAGTAACATGTAAGTCAATGCAACTTATGTGTAACTATTCAGGCTCAGTAGGTAGTCAGCTGTGATAGCCTAGTGGTTGAGACGTCCGCCTCCTAATCGGAGGTCGGGGGTTCGACCCCAGGCACGCACCTCTAACTTTTCGGAGTTAGTAAGCACTTGCTTGCTTTGTGAGGAAACCTGCATGCCTGAGTTCTCCATAATGTTCTCAAAGGTGTGTGTCTACTTATACTCTGAGAGGACAGTCTCTGCAGTGAGCCCGCGATGGGTTTATCATGATGATGATAATGATGAGGTATTCAGTAGGTCGACTTCGTAAAACCTGCATTAATCATTATTACAATCTCAATTGTTGTGATTGGCTGAATTTGTGCGATTATTGTTGCAATTGCATTGTAGCCAATAGTGAGCGAGCGTCAACCAATTAGAGGTGATTGCGATTGGCATTGTAGCTGTCATTCTACCGCAATCGAGCAGCTGCTCTGCACTCGAAATTCACTTCGACCGCTTTTCTTTTCCACGCACATGCAAACTGTAAAACCAACTCCCTTCGGCGATGTTCCCACTAGATTTAAACACTCCCCCCATTCTTCAAGGGACGGATCAACAACCTTAAAATCCGGCAACGCATTGGCGGTTCCTCTGGTCCTGCAAATGGTACGGCGGTAATCACTTCACTTAACATCAGGTGACCCGTTTACAAGGAAGCAGTTAAAAATTAAAATACAAATGTGCCCGCGGCATAAGAAACATCGTTGACGAATAAATCACAGTCGAAGTTCACTCTAAAACACATTAAATTAACTTTCGTTTAAGATAACTGCCTACCGAGGCACTAACTAGCAGAGTTAACTAAGCGGTTATCTACATCTAACATTGTGAGCATTCGAGTTCAAACGTTTCTAACGACTTTAATTGCTTTTACGATAACCTACTGACGAATAAATGAGATACTCATAATTAAAAGTACAACTTTTAGGAAATTCAAACATAAATTATTATAAAAAATTACCAACTTTAATGTTCGTGCGTTTCGTTCGTTACCTATGCGATCGCGCATCGTTTATCTAATGAGCTGAGTTATACAGTTGTTGTCGGAGCTTTCGGGAGGGTTATGACATATATACCTACCATCAACGTATGAAACAGCCTCAACATAACAGCTAGGTTGAGGTACTTTAGACCCCTGAGCTTCTCCCGAGCATCTCGATGGAAGCCCAAGCCCAAGCATCAAAATCAAAGAAACGCATTTGTTGGAGCGAGCTGAGAGTCAAATCCACGCTCTTCTAATAAGTATCATTTACACATTAAGTACCTATTCTTTATCTTCAATTAATTATTATTCTGAATATGCTTTTTTCGGGAGAATACTTTTAATAAATAGATTTTTTAAACTTGTGTAAATGGAAGTGATTGCGGAATTTTACACTCAATTCCCAAACGATTTCCTGACTTTCTTGAGGCAGAGCGCAGGAGTCGCAAGCCTACCTACTCGTAGGTTAGGTTAGGATTTCTAGTTTGTCTATTCCTGTAGACAATCAATTTAATCAAAGATTTCTATGAATGTAGGTAGATCACTAAGAATATTTTGCCTTATAAATTCTTAGTTATAAGACAATTATTACGCATCATGGAACTCGTACCACAAAATAACGCTACTTTGATTCGTGGGCACTTCGTGGGATATATAATATCCCACGATTGACCATTTTGTTACGTGAATTAACCATTCTATCGGTTTCGAATTTATCATCACAATGCACGCAACCTTACATTAAAAGATCTTTTATGGGTTAACAAAGAATTACGATTTCAAAGCCAATTCAGTACCTAAAGGTCAAGGGTTGGGTAAACTGAATAGGGAGTAGGTACAATAGATTGCATGGACAACCATAGTGACGTCATAATCAATTCAACATGGCTTCCGTCATTGGTCACAGGTACAGTGCGACAAGGCTCTCTTGGCACTTGAATGACATTGACAGTGGGGCGCTGTTGGAGAACAACGGCTTAGAATATTCAGGAATATTCAAACAAGAACAAAGGGGACACTTGACGGCAACGTTAGTTCCGATTTTCGCCACGCGCCATGATAGTCTTGTCGCACTGTAGTGACTGCCAATTTCAAACATGATAGGATAGGATTTTTATTGTTTTGACCGATAGGACTAAATAATATGATTAGTTGAAGCTCGCGACTTCGTCCGCGTGGATTTAGGTTTCAAAAATCCCGTGGGAACTCTTTGATTTTCCGGGATAAAAGTCAAAGTCAAGTCAAATGATTTATTCAAAATAGGTAATAAATTACTCTTATTGATTGTCTGGTATAGTGTTAGATTTGTAAGATAATATAGTGGTGATAATTATAACGCAAACTTAAAACTAAAGCTACGTACCTAAAGTAAAGTACCCTATATGTCACTCTTATCCCCTTTAACTGTATTCCTTATACATAATTTTAATATTAGCCATATCCCATACAGTATGGAGTAGTAATCAAACAGCAAAATTAATATAAAAGAAACATTTATTATATTAATGTAAAATATACCTAGGTAACTTATTTTTACATTTTTTTTAGAATACAGAGTATGTTAACTAGTATATGTCCGTACCAAATTTTTAAGTTCACTTATTAACCTATCTTCACCTGTGACAATGTCTTTAGAAAGTACTTGACTGTTTAACATTACAGAATTATTTAACAGTACCGCTTGATGAATAAATTTAACACTTTCCCAACTTTTTAATCGTTCACTACATTTGGCCACTACATTCAAAATTTGTTTCTTACTTAAAAACTTAATCCATCTTTTCGTTATTAAATTATATAATTTCACGTATGAAACTACGTCTTCAACATTTAATAATTCAATATGGGGTAACAATTCGTAAACTGTACTCAATATCTCATATTCGATATCGCTCTTTACTTTAAAGTCAGTCAAACCATCAATTTTTAAATTACTTTCAGAATAAAATTTCCCGCAATGTCGCGCGAACAAATGTAGAGCCATACTATATATCATGTTTTCTATGAAAACGAATGTACCCTTTAAAATAGCCGTGTTACCTTTCTCTATATTACGTACAACGAAATGTAACCACGGCATTATCCCGTATCCTTCGACTAGGATTTCAAAAGCTCTCGGTATGGCGACCATTGAATTTAACGCTCCTAGAATTTTTAATTTAGTTTTTTTGTCAGCGATAGTCGTGTTATAGAAATCCATTATCATCTTTATGCACATAGTTTTAAAGACTACGTTTACGTCTGTCATAGTTTTGGTACCGTCTTTTATTATATCCAGGATCCAGAGTCTCCTTTCTAACGATTCGACGTCACTATCGTGGAAGAGACTTAGGAAATCTGGGACTACTGTTAAATCCACGAACTGTTTTGCTATTAAAAAGTTATTGACGGGTTTATAAAGAGGTTCGGTGGGGGATGTTGAGACCATAAGGGCTCTAGCTAAGTATAAAGCTCCGATTGCGGGTAGTTTTGGATTTTTTAATTCGTTTAGTTCGCCTTCTGCTGGGCTGTTCATGGCGGAGGATAGACTTTGGCGCAGCGTTGTTATGAAGTCCGTGAGCAAGAGTTTGTCGTTCTTGTGTCTCCTGAAACAAAAACAAAATGTTTATTTTAGTAACATTTTTTTTTACAAATTGTTAAGAAAATAGAGTATGTTTGTATTTGTATTTGTGTTGTACACAAATACTACAGATTAATCCATACTAATATTTTAAAATGCGAGGGTGTCTTTCTGTCTTTCTGCTAGCTTTTCACGACCCATCTGTTTAACCGATTTTGATGAAATTTGGTACAGAGGTAGCTTGCATCCCGGGGAAGGACATAAGCATGCACTTTTGATCCCGGAAAATCAAAAACTTCCTACAGGAATTTATAAAATCTTATTCCATACGAAATTGCGAACATCATCTACTTGGTACAGAGAGAGCTTTCATCCTGGAGATTGACATAGATTATATTTTATCTCAGAAAATCAAAGAGTTCCCACAGGATTTTTACAAAACCAAAATCCTCGTGAACGAAGTCGCGAAGTTTGAAAGTCAAAAAGTAAGGCTTGACTTTGCTTTGAGTTAAAACGAGACTGAGTTATAGTGTTTGAAATAAATCTGTTGAGACAAATCTTTTAAAAAGTCTGAGCAGTTAAACCACGCTTTGCAAATATCAGCCTTTAGAGTTAAAACGAGACAGATTTATGTAAGATCACCATGCACAATTTGACGTCATAAATCTGTCTCGTTGTAAATCTGAGGCAAGTCAAAGTACATTCTATAGATCTCTGCCTAAATGATATATTATTACTCACGTTTCAGTCTCCAGCAGCAAGTGAAATCTATGCAGTACATGATAGGCGGCTGCGCGCATCATCCCACACTGCGAACTGAGACCCATCACCGGGACAGACAGCAGACCACATCGCAGCAGCTTGAACGAAGAAGCCACTGACCCTGGAGCCAAAAGATGGCTCAAGAGCGGAAAAATAAACGCTGGATCATAAATATCGTTATCTTCTTCAACGTGAGCCTCCGCTACTACATCTTTTTCTCGCATCAAAGCCAAAACGTGACCAACTTCATCCCTTGAAACTAAATTGTTTATCGCTTCTTCCACATCCTTGGAATTTTTTGCTTTACGATCATGCACTATTCTATCCAAAAAATTCTTCACTGATGTTTCATTAAAACAAGCGTTAGATACTTGAAAATTGTAATCTAATTTTTGATTAACAGGAAAGTATTTTATAGTTTTCTCAATTGTTTCCTTGTCGAATAGACTCATGACTTGGTTTGGTGTCGGATGGCCCCATAGTGTCGATGTTCGGGATTTACGAACTGCGTAATGGTTGGCTGCCGAATCGCCCCATATGTAAGGTTTGTATTCGTTTACTGGCAAATCATTGGCTTCGTAAAACTGGAGTATCGATAAAATTAATCGATCGCAACGACTTCTCGTGGCATGATAACCGCTCAGGTATACTGGTATATGCTGTGTTTTCATCACAGATTTGTTTGTCGAAATGAGGGTAAAAAGAAATTCTAAAAGACGCAATTTGATATCCTGACTGTGATGGCTGAGCATTACGTTTAAAAACTCCGAATGAGATGTTACCATGTCGAAAAGATTGACGATATCTTCGTGATCGTATGGGTAAAACATCTTTACTAAACACGATAGTAGACATAGAAGTTTTGGTTCAGTTACATTCTCATTATGAAGAGTTCGTACTTTTAAAGAATCTTTCAGGACACATTTACAAAAGTTCTGCCAAATACCACTCTCTGTTACTTTTTTGAAATCCTGCTTTTCATTCACTTGAAAAACATTTATCGCTTTAGATATTTGGAGTACAATGATCATATTTTTGGATAACGCGTCCAAAATGTGTGTTTTACTTTCATTTTCAGATTTCATAGCTATCACGGCCATATTCAGCATGGATAAAAAGTAGTTTATCAAATATTCTTTTTTCTGATACTCTTCAGAGAGGCAAAACTTCAAAAATACAACTTGCAAAAGTTCTATGTGACTTAATTCGGCTGTTTCAAATTTATTGTTTTTAGAAAATATCTTTTCGCAGTCTTGAACGTCCATACATTCTATGACTAGCTTTGTAAGGAATCTAGAAGAATTGATGTATACTTGACCAGCTTTGTGAGGCTTCTCTAAGAACTTTTTAATATTGGATTTGTATTCTTCGTATATTGTTTTTAGAATATCTTTGTCATCTACAAGGAATTGGTTGTGGTTGATTAAAGCGTTACCTAACGGCAATGTTACTTCCCTTTGACTGAGAACTTCAGGTCTATTGATTTCTTCTTTGAATATATTACAAAATTTGATGTTATACTTCAGCAAGACCAGTGCAAGTTGGGATGTTGTCTTTCTCACAGTGTTAGCATAAAAGAACTTCTTAAAATCTGCTTCGCTTATTTGTATTGCTTGATGAGGTTTATTTTCAAAATACTTTATCAATGACTCTTCTATGTTCGTCAAATTTGGAGTTATGTCTTGGTAGGTGAGTAAAGTAAAATACAAAGTCAAGCATTTTTTCAGTGTATCATTAGGTATTTCCCGTGTAACAGATTTAGCATACTTTTCTAATAGTACTCTTAACAAATCAAAAACTAGAGAGGGTTCTCTGTCTTTAGAACATAAAACTTCAATATCAATACCCAATAAAGCCTCAAATACTATAAGATCTTCTTCATTGGATAGCCCTATCGTATTCAGAACTTTAAGTATAAGATCACTGCTTACATGCTTCTTTTTATTAACTTTAATAAATGCTTTAGTAATTTCTTTAGAAGTCTTCTGTTGATACGACCTCAGAACTGAATACTTCTTGTTAAGATAATTAACGATGTCTTTATTCTGTTCTATGATTTGCAACATAAACTCTGTTGCCAGTATGTTTGATGGACTTTTACCGAAATCGACAGGTTGATATACTCCCAGAAAGTGCGAATTTCTAAACAAATTCAGAATTATGTCTCTGCAGATATTTACCATGTGATTCTCTTTTGCTAAAGCAATAATGATTTCAAAGTAAGTGAGGATTTTCTTCTGTTGATCAACTGTATACAGCCCTAGTTGTGTTAATCTCACTACACAAAACATTAGATATTTTGCCCAAATAAATAAATCTGTGCTATTTATAGGTTTAGTCATATCTATTTCATAAGGAACATCCAATAGTTTCAAATCAGTTTTTTCTGATGATTCTATTAAAGGGAAAATTGTTGTTAAAGGTATGTCCTCATTTTCGATAATAGATTTGGAAATATTTTTTAGAGTCTCATCAATGCCGATAGCGTCGGGTATAGCAGTGGGTTTTGTTGTCCAATCGGCGAGGTAGCTTCTCACATCTAGTTTACAGTCACCGATCATGACTTCAGTGAGATCGGGTGAGTAATTGTGGTGTAGCAAGTTGGCTACATACAGATTTAAAAACCCTTTTAAAGTCTTCTTTGCACCCTTGTCAGAATCGATAAAATGTATGCATCTCATGATAAATTGCGAAGGTATTTTTGTAGCTAAAAATACACTACCTACATTATTTTTGTTGCGCATTAAATCATCAAACAACGCATCTAGATTCGACTGAGTGCCTTCTTCTGAATCCTGTAATCCAAAATCCATTTTGCTTTCTGAAACATGATCCACCACTTCTGCTATTATAGATATAGGGTCTATTTTGGTGTTCCTCAAGGCATACAACATTAAATATACTTCATCTTCATCACTTTCATACAGATCAGTGCTTTTGAAGAACAGCTGCATCGTATCTTTAGCTTCTATCCATGTGTCATCTTCATCACTGGTATAGACTTCGAGAATCATAAAAAATAAGTACTTAAACATTGGATTATCAGACGATAGACTGCATAGTATTTGACACAGACAGATCGCCTTGTATTTCAAAATTGTACTACCAGTGGACATACAGGAATCAACAATCAATTTCATTTCAGCAGACTCTTCCAGAGCTTCACAGGATGCTGGATTTATATAATAATTTAAGAGCAAAACTTCTAAAAGTGAAAGTAAAGAATCAGCATTTGTTATTTTTGGTAGTCTATAATCATTTGTTACTTCCATTTCTTCTTGTTTTTTAATAATGTCTGTCATCAATGAGACTATAGTATCCTGAGCAGGCATATGTTTAGGTAGAAAATTTTCCAATTTATTTTTTAGTTCCAAAATTTTAGCAGGTGAATCTTCCTGTTCTAGCAGTTGCATATACCGCTTTAGACTTTGCAACATTTTCACTAGAACTTTCATGCAATACAGTGAAATCGTTTGATCTATTCCTATTCCTGTATTGATAAGTTTTAACAGCGGCACAGGCATGGTTATAAATCTTATGAAGTTTGCAGTTTGAGCAGGATTGAGGTTTGTCAATTTGGTCACCATATTTTCAGGTTTTAATTTTTCTAATAAGCTTATGACAAATTCTATCGTCTTTTCCCACATAGGTGAATGTTGTGGTTGAAAACTTTGCTCGATAACATTTATTATCGCTCTGTGGAGATCCGGGCATCTATAAACAATTTCAAGGACAATTTCCCCTTGATGTTTATTCTCCCAGGGTCTTTTTAATGTCTGCAAGGCTTTGTATAGATTCTGGTTTTTATTAGCATCAGTAGTGCCTAAGGAATGATCCAGAAAATACAGTCCAAGCTTGTGAGAGGTAAACAAAGTAAGGATGATATCTGACAGTAATGTCATTATTTCTTCACGAGCTTCAGGTGTCTGCTCATTATTTGACTCGGGTGGTCCCTTCCATGTAAATAATTTAAACATATTATGCAGCACTTGGTGGCTGAAGGTCTTTAACTTCAATGTTTTTGATATCAGAGTGTTATCAATAACATTCTTTTTTAATGTGTTTAGAAACATCAATACCGCAAAGGCCTCATCATGAACTAAACCAGGGATGACTAATGATAGTAAACCTTGCTTTTCAAGTAAAGCTTTTATCAGAGGTAAGTGTCCATCAACAAGAAAAGATGTCATGAAATGGACAAATGAAGTCCGAACGTTGTCTTTCTCTTTATAATTTGGCTTCTCAACGATATGTTGTAAGCTTTTAGGCGTTAACGGCACTTGGTTGAGGACTTCTACTCCTAAATCTGGACTTAACGTCACCATCGACATGAGGAGGCTTAGGATAATTTTTCTATGCCTTGGTCCAGAATTTTCACTTATCATTATTTCAACCGTCGGTATGAAAGTGTTAAGGAAATAACGACAAGCTTCTTCCGTTATGACTATCATGTGGGGAAGTGAGGATTGCACCTTAAGTATAATCAAGTGGAACAAGTGGAAAGCTGGTGTGGCTAACGAAAGATTCTTCTTATTGTCGGGAGAGATCTGTCGCAAGATCTCGTGAGAGTTGCCTCCGACCTTCAAATACTCTAACATATAGTCCACGTCGCTATCTGGGTTCAGGCACACTTGCAGAAACTGAGTTAATGCTGAAATGAAAAAATTATACACTATGGAATTTGTTTTAATGATCTGTAAAATAGTAACCAAAAAGCATATTAGAGCACAATGTTTGTGCTCTAATATAAAATATCATTTGCTTTAACGATGAAGGAAAGCATCGTGAGGAAGCCCGCATAGGTACCTAAGAATGCTCCACAATGTTACTAAAGATGTGTGAAGGCTGCCAATCTGCACTTGGTCACCATGGGGAATGGCCTAAGGCCTTCTCATTTGGAGAGGGGACCCGAGCTCAGTAGTTGACCGGCGACGGGTTGAATAAATGAAATTTTACTCTACTTTCAAGGTTGTAATTACAGTTGATAAGGTGGTAATCAGTACCCTTATTATCCATGCGAAAGTGTGTTTGTTTGTTGGTTTGTAATTCAATCACGTCGCAACGGTGCACCACATTGACGTGATTTTTTGCCTATAGATAAAGACCTGGAGAGTGACATAAGCTACTTTTTATCCCGGAAAATCAAAGAGTTCCCACGGGATTTTTAAACAACCTAATTCCACGCAGACGAAGTCGCGGGCATCAGCTAGTGGTTAATAAGCACTAGATAAATTTCTTAACTCACCCATCGTTTGTCCCTGTTTCCCCGCTAGCTCCTTTCGAAAATGTTTTATATCAAATAAGGTGGGTTTTGGTGCTTTAATTTTAGCAGTTTCATCATTTTGGGGTTGTTCTGCAACCGCTTCGTAATTTTCAGAATGTTTTGTAATGCTTTCACTTCTGTTTCTTTTAGAACTGTCTTTCGACTCGCCATCGTACTTTCTTTTACCCATTTTTATTATATTCCTTTAAACTAGCATTATAAAACGTTAAAAACTGCAACCACCGACCAGAAACTGCAACAAACACTAGATCTCTGCACTAGATCGCACGTGCACGGTGGTTTCCATATGTAAAAAGTACTCTGTGGGTGCAATTGACATTTAATTTCGTTTAATTTTTGTTTAGACAAGTGACATTTTAATTTTTTTTTAATCATAGATGTAAGATATTTTAATTCCACCTCAAACAAATTCCCTACAGTGAAGAATGGACTATTCAAAAACTATGTACTCTACACTAGATACGGGTAACATTGGTGAATTCTTTACATAGGAAGTTATAGTATCCTGTCTACTTTTGTCTATGATTCCTCCTCCGGCCTTCCGATGGAACCAGCGCCAAGGCTGCCCAATGCTCATACCTACCTCACGAATCTATATAGGCCTACCCATAGGGCCTACCTATAGATGAAAGGCCGATTTAAAACCAATGATGTTTCCAGGCTACGTTCGAGAAAATTTTCATAGATGGCGCTGAATACTGCCACCACTAAAGATAAAAAATAATAGTTACCTAATAGTTTAGTTCAGAGATTGTGTACAAGAGAATCGGCCCCAGTGACTTGTGAGTTGTGACCCTTAACATGCACTTTTTGGCACAACTAGAGCTACAGTCAGACTAAAAATTACTAACAACAAAAAAGGCAAGCATAACATCATTTTGCACTTCAGTGCATTAAAAAAAACAATTATTTTAAAGTTCAATCACTTTATTTTTATATTAACAACTATTCCGTAGGTATATGCCTTTACAAAAATACAAATTTAATAAAATTTTCGCATACAAATTGTTTTTTTTATAAACATAAAATATAGTAGCTCCTATTTAATACAATCTAAAATTGACATAATGTATCTAAAAGAATGCTATACTTGTCAAAATATTCTCTTCAGAAAGGTTAAGAAAGTTTTAGAAAGATAGCACTATAGGCATAGCTCATAACTGAGTAGGCTCCTGCAGTAGTGGGGCGGCGCGGGAGGGGTGACGGTTGTCACAAGTTGGCGAATCATGAGTTCTCGCGTGACGTCATCACACCCCTCCCGCACTGCTCCACTACCGCAGGAACCTACTCACTAAGCGTTAAGTGCCCCGTAAAAGGTCAAACATGTTTTTCAAACACGTCGTCTATCAAATTTGCAAAACACGTAGTCTGTTTGACAAACACAGCTGTACACCTTCAAGCATGTTTGACAAACAAATTTGAAAAACACGTAGTTTGCTTGACAAACGCATTAAACACGACCGCAGACGTTCAAATAATTTGACAAACATGTTTGACCGTTTACGGGGCACTTTATGCCTATATAATTTTAGACTATTATTTTAGATTGTTTTACAACAGACAAATCAAAATGTAAGCATATCTACTTATTTTAAAATTAAGGCGTTTGGTCCTCATAATTTACTTATTTCGTAATTTATATTTGGTATAATTTAGTATAAAATACCTACTTAAATTATACTTAACGCTAACATTTATCTCTTTTCCTGTAAGTTTCGCTTTGATTATAAATAATATTGTGGCTAATTCCGTTGTACACAATCTCTAAACTAAACTAAAATGGCATGTCTAAATATATTGCTATTCCTTTCATAATGTTGCTCGCGGAAAAGGATAGCACTAGATTTAGACTTGTTAATTTAGTTTAGTTTAGAAATTGTGTACAATAGAATATTATTACTCTAAACTATTTTGAGAAACTTAAAATGAAATGACACAATAATTTTGATTACAAATATATGATAAAATAAAATGTGAATTTTTTTAAATTTCTTATACATAGTTAAAAATGCAATAGACAGTCGTAATAAACATCTAAAATCCAACAGCTAATTATATATAAAAAATTATAATCAGTCTCCACATCGCTATCAGTGCTATAATCCTCCCGCAAATCACACCCCATGAGTTGTCTCAGTCAAACTCTAAGTATACATATTTTTTAATTAAGTATGTAAATTAATATTTATCTTATATCAGGAAGTAAAACAAACAAACAAAGATACAAATTTAAATATAGGCATTTGCTTAACTGCAATCACACCTAAATCAGACTGAGTTTAATAAACCCCTTTTTTTAGTCATATATTTTGAGCATATTTTAAAATAGAACTGTCTGTCACATTATGTGTCTTCAAAGCATAGAGATATAAAGAGTTGCCCTAATGTCCTATAGAAAATAGCGGATCGGAAACTAGCTCAAGCTTATCGATATTTTCATAAGTGTGTAAGAGACAACACTACATTTCAACATAACTATAAAAACAGTGTTTCGGCACAATCCGCCATTTGCTGTGCCAGAGTAAGTACTTGTTTTTCTTGTAAATAAATAACCTAATCTTTTGTTATGACAGCTGATTAGCTGATACTATGAACAAGCGCCGCCATTTTCTGTGCCAAAAAATACACGGTAAAACCGTAGGTATTTTCTCTCTATTAGTTTAAATACTCTTAGCTTTAAAGCTATAATAAAATATGTATACACACACACACACACACACACAATAAAAACGAACCGCACGCAACTTCAGCTGCTATCAGTATTACAGGTAGGTAAATTTTTGACTTTAAACATTTTTTACAACAAAAAAAATGGAATGGGTTTGATAAAACTATAACAACACAATGTTGATAAGATACGATAAAATCAATTAATTATAAACGTCATTTTATGACGTTGCATAATATCACAATTCAAAATTGTCATATTTTAAAAAAAATTAGGCGTCGAGGGACGCCTGACAGAAGCGAAGCTTCTACGGATTTGTCGGCGAAAGTAATTTTAAATTTTGAAAGTAACCAGATCGGTCCAATATGGTCTAATCCGGTTCGGTCTAGTCCAGTCCAGTCAACTCAAATATAGTAAGTCGCTATAAAAAAAGATACAGTGACATTTTACTGCCCGAATGCGGAGCCCAACGTCCGTAAAAGCTTCACTTCAAAAAGTATAAAAAGAAAACTAGAAAAACTAAACTAAAAATTCAAAAAATAAAATAAAAACCGACTACAATGACCACAAGTTTGTGGTTAAAAATTTAAAAATAATTAATTGATTATAAGTCCCGCAAATTGTTTTTTCTGCTGGAACCATGTCTCATTAACATCGAAATGACGTCAATTTAAGTAAAAATATACCATCAGCTCGAAACTTCAGTCTCGTGCTGACGTCACTATAATGGCGGCCACGCGCATTAGTAATTTTCTCCTTTTATGATGTCGGTTAAAAATAAAAAATTGTCATTCTTAGCTTTATTAATGAACAAAAAATTGTACTAAAACCATGACATAACTAAATTAAAAGAACTAAATACCACGCCATCTTTTTCTGTAAGTTACGTTATGAGAAGGAAAGCACCAATTTAAGTCCTATTTTTTTTAATTAAATAGAGCCCTTGACTGCAATCTCACCTGGCGGTAAGTGATGATGCAGTCTTAAGATGGAAGTTGGCTAACCTGTAAGGGGTATGGCAGTTTTTATTAAACCCATCCATCCCCCTTTGGTTTTAATACAGTTTAGTTAAGTTTCAGTGTACAACACAGTAAAATGTCAAACAAATGTAAAAATGTCAAACAATCAAAATAAAACAGAATAATATCAAAAGAAATCAAAACATAAAATAACTATAAAAATAGTTCGCTTGAACTATTTTTGACTAAAAATTTGACTTGAACTAAAAACTAATAAAAGTAAAACTTGTCATTCCCTCTTCATGATCATATTTTCAAAATCGGGCTCCAACTCTCGGATCTTGTCTAACAGTATGTCGGCCAAATTTTGATTTTTGTCAAGATCTGGAAACAAAATAGTTCAAGTCAATATTAATTAATTTTATAATATAAAATTAATTTTGTTTTTCAATTCAAGTTCAATTTGGGAAATTCCCCCATTAAGGGTGGTAAAATAGGGGGGGGGGGGGGGGGGGGGGGAAGATTTTATAGAAAGTTTTAACTATTGTTATTTTTACTTGTTTGAAACGAAGGTTCTTTCTAGGTATCAGATAAGAAAGGGTCCAACTAAATTCTCCCCCTAAGGGGGTGAAATGGGGGTTGAAATGTTATATGAAAATCCTGTGTTTTTTAAGTTAGAGATATGAAAACTGGCATTTAGGTATTCTGGGTACCGTGCCTTAAGGTGAGCTTGATTGAGTAGGTAAGTGAGGCCTATTGCAGCGGTAAATTTTCAGATCTCATGAGAAACCAGAAATTTTACGCGGACGAAGTCGCGGGCAACTGCTAGTTTTAATATATACAAACTTATGCTCCCGACTTCGTCCGCGTGGACTACACAAATTTCAAACCCCTCACCCCTCACCCCCTTAAATAAAATAAATAAAATAAAAAAAATAAAAAAGCCTTTATTGTCTAATACGTTAATTCCAATTATATCTCCTATTACAATAATTTATTTATTTTTACATCATTTTGATCATAAATTCATCGTATTCGAAACCATATCAATTCATAAAAATATATCAGTTCATTCATCGTCATAATAAAATTAGTTTCTAATGTCAAAATTTATGTTTATATGTTATATTTAAGTCCCTTATATATAGTAATATATTCAGTCACGCATTAGTCGCCTCAATGGCGTAGGCCTCCCCCAAATCTCTCCAAAGCTCCCTATCTCGAGCTTTCCTCATCCAGTCCGGTCCTACAATTTGGGCAAAAATATCCCGCCATCTCTTTCTTTGTCGTCCTCTTTTCCTTTTTCTGTTTCTCGGAACCCACTCAGTCACCTTTTTTGTCCATCTCATCTTATCCAACCTACAAATATGTCCAGCCCATTTCCATTTTAATTTTATAATAATTTTCCTTACATCTGTCAGTTTGGTCATCCTCCGAATCATTTTATTTCTTACTCTATCTTTAATCTTTAGTCCCAACATACTTCTCTCCATTTTCCTTTGACATATTGCTAGTTTCTCTTCCTCTTCCTTCCTTAGAGCCCACGTTTGACATCCATATGTCAAACATGGTAATATCGCGACCTCAAATAGTTTCTTTTTTATATGGACTTTTATTTCCCTGTTTTTCATTATCTCCTTATAGCTCCAAATTTTTTTTTTTTTTTTTTTTTTTTTTTTTTTTTTTTTTTTTTTTTTTTTTTTTTTTTTTTTTTTTTCACCCCCTTAGGGGTTGAATTTTCGAAAATCCTTTCTTAGCAGATGCCTACGTCATAATAGCTATCTGCATCGAATACTTAGCACTAGCACCGGTTCGGAAAGCAATTTCTAGTGAGTTGAGTCAGTAAATGGAATAGTTACCATCGTAAAACACGAGTTCGCACTTGTCGCGACTCTCGGGGTTCTTGTGGACGATGGAGCGCAGCGTGCTGCAGAAGTCGCGCACCAACGCCGTCGGCTCCACGTCCACCAGCTCTGTCAATGAATAACACCGGTCAAGTGCAAGTCGGGCTCGCACACCAAGTGTTCCGTACCGACGTACAAGAAATAGCACTTTTTAAATATTCATGGCGAACATTTTCTATTATTATTAAATTTTGCTTTGTAAAAATCTTTACTTGAAAGTGTCCAGAAATTAGTCAAAATAATGAGTTTGAAGGCTGTGATAGCCTAGTGGTTAGGACGTCCACCTTCTAAACGGATGTCGGGGGTTCGATCCCGGGCACGCACTTCTAACTTTTCGGAGTTATGTGTGTTTTAATTCATTAAATATCACTTGCTTTAACGGTGAAGGAAAACATCGTGAGGAAACCTGCATGCCTGAGAGTTCTCCATAATGTTCTCAAAGTTGTGTGAAGTCTACCAATCCGCACATGGCCAGCGTGGTAGACTAAGGCCAAAACCCTTCTCACTCTGAGAGGAGACCCGTGCTCTGTAGTGAGCCGGTGATGGGTTGATCATGATGATGGTGATGATGATGATGATGATGATGAATGAGTTTGACGTGAGCTACTCACAAATTAGCCCTTCTCACTCTGAGAGGAGACCCGTGCTCTGTAGTGAGCCGGTGATGGGTTGATCATGATGATGATGATGATGATGATGATGATGATGAATGAGTTTGACGTGAGCTACTCACAAATTAGTTATTATTTTGACTACTTTCTTAAACTGGACACTTTCAAGTAAACATTTTTATATAAACCTGTGAAGATGATATTGCTAGGGGCGAAATTTGAATGCCATAAGTCTACTTTGTCGCATTAGTTTGCAAATGGTGATAAACCAATTTTTTTTTACATATTAGCCATGTTAAATGACTAATATTCCCCTTTCCTCTCCAACTAAGCATCAAGCTTGTGCTAGGAGTAGGTACGACAATAGTGCAACGGGCGGGGTTTGAACCGTCGACCTTTCGGTTTTCAGTCCACTCCTTTACCCGTTGAGCTATTGAGGCTCTAATTAAATTTGAATTTCGCGGGCAGACCCGCGTCTTGGGCCTGAAAGGGGGGTTATAACTGACCTTCGTAAACAGTCTTCTTCTGAAGCACCCTGTATAGCGTGTGAAGAGGCGTCGCACACTCGGCCGCGAGGTATACAGGGCGCTTGTGTTTGCGGTAGATGACGTATGCCGAGTTGCGGTAGGTGCGGTTTTTGACACCTGCCACGTCCTTTTCCACCTCCTTTAGCGACTAAATCAAAATTAAAATTAAAAAATAAAAACTGACTTCGATACACAAACACTAAAAATTGAAAAATAATTTAATTTATTACCGAATATATAATGTATACAAGAGTTAATATAGTTCCATAATAATACTTTTTGGTGCCGGTGCCAATTAGCTTTAGCTGCGCGAATCGTCTAGACTTCATATTTTTATGAGACTCCACAATGGCACCTCATTGGCACCGACCCCAAAAAATATTATTATGGAACTATATTAACTCTTGTATACATAATATATTCGGTAATAAATTAAATTATTTTTCAATTTTTAGTGTTTGTGTATCGAAGTCGGTTTTTATTTTTTTTGTACAAATTTTTTATTTCACAATTTTTAGTGGCCCCATGGAATTATGCTATGACTGGTTAAAAATCTACTGTTTACTAAGCTATTACACTGATCGCGAGCAATTTACTCTTATCCGTTGAGGAGTTCCAGTATCTATCTTCGAAGATGTTCATCAGATCTTCACCAAATTGAAATGGGACCAACTTTGAACTATACTCTTTCAAACAAAAAATTTTCTCGTTTCTACCTAATTGGGTATTTGACTACCTATATCAAAAATAAATTATTTCTCAGTGATTATTAAATAGAGGGTCTTCCAAAATACGTAAAATCCACGTCCTTTGTTAATTTTAAGTGTAATAAACATTTTAAATTATCGATTAAACTAAAAAAAATACGTCATTATGATGTGACGTCACATTCTATTATTTCATAGAATACGCATACTGTGCGCGTTTTGACGTTTAATAAAAAGTTACTGATTTGACTAGTTGTCAAATATCGTATTCGAACCGCTAGAATACGGAACGCCATCCCGGCATCAGTTTTCCCCTCCAATTATAATATGGGTACCTTCAAGTCAAGAGTGAATAGGCATCTTCTAGGAGAGTATGCTCCATCTTAGGCTGCATCATTTCTTGCCAGCAGGTCTGTGGCCCTACCGCGGTTGTTTGACAGCTACAATGTCACGATCGCAATCATCTCTGATTGGTTAATGCTCGCTCACTATTGGCCACAATGCATTGTTGCAACAAGAATCGCACAAATTCAGCCAATCAGAACAATTGAGATTGTAATAATGATTGATGCAGGTTTTAGACAATCGCCCTGCAGATTGCAGCCAAGCACTGGTGTATAAATTTTAAAAAAACTTTACCATGGAAGGAAGTATTAAGAATTCTGACGATCGCCTTAAGAATATTCCTGAAAGAAACTACAACTGACCTGCTCACTAACCTGGCACGCCTCTAAGTACGGCAGGTCGGGGTTGGTCTTGTTGAAGTGCTTCAAGTCCGGGGGACAGTACAGCGACTTGGTGATGACCAGGAACAGTCTCTTCACCGGGAACACGACGCCCTGGTTAGCCTCGAAGATATTGATGTTCTCCTATAACCAAAAAAACCGTCTAAGTGCGAGTCAGGCTCGCACACTGAGGGTTCCGTACTACAGTCGTATTTTTTCGACATTTTGCACGATACTTCAAAAACTATCATGCATAAAAATATATAAAAATCTGTTTTAGAATGTACAGGTAAAGACCTTTCATATGATACCCCACTTGATATAGTTATCTTACTTCGAATATTGAAAATACTAATTATTAGTTCATGACCACAATTTAATTTTTTTGGTGTGACCTAACCCTAAATTCAGTTTCAACGGGAAGTACCCTGTAGGTTTCTTGACAGACAGACAGACAGACAACAAAGTGATCCTGGGTTCCGTTTTTCCTTTTGAGGTACGGAACCCCAAAAATCATGTAAGAAAACTACGTCTGTGACACTACTGGTTCGGAATGAAGATTCTACAGAGTAGAGCCGGCAAGAAACTCAGCAGTTAGGTAGGCTTTTCAAATTGTAAAAAGTTACAATATTATACTGCAAAAATACAACTGGTAATTACATTATCATGACTGAAAACACAATTGTCTTTGCCATTTTAATTTGAACACAACCTAGCCCTTCTCACCTGGAAGCCCACGAATTTCTCAGTCCCATCGCTGGGCATGATGTGCGCTAAGTAGCCCTCGTAGAAGCTGTACGCCATCCCCATGCCGTAGTTGATGGTGGGGTACGTTTGCTCCTGAAACATGGAGATGACTCTCAACAAGTTCAAAGTTTTCATAAAACGTAAACAAATTGAAAAATCCTATTACAATGTAAACGATTATTTAAATGATAAGCAAGCTTGGGAATGAGTTGCTTAACGACTTTGTGATAGTTCTAATAAGTGATCTTGTAAAGTGGTAATAGTAAAAAGAATACACGGTTGAGTTTGTTGTGTGCTCTTCTCAGACCTGGGCGCGTTTGGAACCCTTGTAGCTTAAGTTTTAAGTTTGCGTAATAATTATCACCACTGAGTATCTTACAAATCCAACATCTGGCTATCAAAAAGAACAATTTATTACCTATTTTGAATAAATCATTTGTCTTTTACTTTGACGTTGACAACGTTTCCGCTTGGAGCGCTGGCTGTAGATGTGAACACAAACATGAGCTTTAAAACAAGGCAGTTAAGATCCAGTTTACTATAACGCGAAAGTGTTTCAACACTCGAATACTATCAACGTTGGTGAGACATAAAATCTCGTACTAAGCGTACTGAGTATGATTTATGACTTAGTTCGCACGTTCATAACGGCTGAACCATAAGTATACGTACCAATTCTGGGTATTTAGTGAGCAGGTGCGCAATGAACATAAACAGGAAGTCCTCGCGCAGCACTCTCTGCCTGAAGTGCAGCAGACACGCGAGCGCGGCCGCCAGCAGCAGCACGTACGACTTGCAGCGCCGCCATAACGTGCTGAGGCTGGGCTTCTCCTTCGTTTGGACGATGCTGACGCTTAGCGAGCATCCCGCGTGGAAGCCTTTTATGAGTAGGATGTAAGCTGTGTAGCGAGCTGGAATGAAAAATCGGTCAAGTGCGAGTCAAGCTCGCGCAACGAGGGTTCCATACTGCAGTCATATTGCACGATAATACAAAAACTATGATGCATAAAAATAAATAAAAATCTGTTTAAGAATGCTGTACATTCTAAAACAGATTTTTATTTATTTTTAGAGACCTTTCATATGATACCCCACTTGATATAGTTATCTTACTTCAAAAATTGAAAATACTAATTATTAGTTCATGACCACAATTAAATTTTTTTCGTGTGATGTAACCACAAATTCACGGTTATCAGATTTTTCCCTTCATGTCTGTTATAAGACCTACCTACCTGCTAAATTTCATGATTCTAGGTCAACGGGAAGTACCCTGTAGGTTTCTTGACAGACAGACAGACAGACAACAAAGTGATCCTATAAGGGTTCCGTTTTTCCTTTTGAGGTACGGTACAATAAAAATCGGTCAAGTGCGAGTCGGACTCGTACACGAAGGGTTCCGTACCATCGTACAAGAAATAACACGTTTTTAATTTTTTTTAATTTTTACGGGGATCATTTTAAAATTTTTATTATTTGCTGTTATAGCGGCAATAGAAATACACATTCTGTGAAAATTTCAACTCTCTACCTATAAGTACGCGACAGGTCAAGATGGCAATCGGGGTGGGGACGCCCCGCACAGCCGCACATCCCCTGCACTAACCCAGCGTGCAGGTGCGGGTGTCCCTCGCCTCGTATCCCGATTGCCATCTCGAACTGTCGCGTACTATGTTATAGTTCACGAGATACAGCCCACTGACAGACAGACTAGGGTGAAATCTATAGAACGCCCTTAGCCTTTGCTTAGACTTAACCTTCAGTTAAAACGAGACAGATTTATATCGGCGATATAACGCTGTCTCATTTTAACAGTGTCTGAGCAAAGTCAAAGTGCGCTGTTTAGATCTTACACTTAATATAAGTCCCGGAAATTGCTAATGCGCGTGGCCGCCATTTTACTGATGTCAGCACTAGAATGAAGTTTCGAGCTGATGATATACTTTTATTTCGGCTGACGTCAAAATGACGTCATTTCGATGTTAATGAGACATGGTTCCAGCGCAATAGCAATTTGAAAACTTATAATAGGGTTGGGTACGGGACCCTAAAAAATACAATAAAGTCACTTACCAACAACCACGGCCCATTCCATATTCTCCAAATGCAAGCTCTGCGACCCTAGAATCAAAAATCATACCACTCGCGTCACCATCACGCACTCCAACCCCCAACCAAACCGCTCAGAATCGAAACCTTCCATACTCGCCAACTAAACTACTGTAACTAATAACTAACTAACTATTATAGCTGGGTGACGTTCATTATAAATTATAACAATGACATCTTTGTTTATACCAACAACGGGAGGAAACCAAAAAGCAATGCAGACCTTAACCTCGAAGGGGGAGGTGTAAGACAACTTCCTGTCTGTCAATGTACTGGACCACTGGGTCCAAATAAAAATACAGTGTTTGGTTTACCTAGGAATATATTGCTAGTATTGATTCAAATGTAACTATACGATTACGAACGGCTTTCTAACGGCAAAAATTAATAATAATAAGTAATCGATCCTATCTGTAAACCGTCGATAAGTTACTTGCCAACGTTGTTATTTGTCACAAATTGTATGGTCTTTTTGGACAAGTAACATTAATTTATCGACTGATTAAAGATAGATTTCAACCATAAATATATAAAAATAAGTCTTTTTTTAGGGTTCCGTACCTCAAAAGGAAAAATGGAACCCTTATAGGATCACTTTGTTGTCTGTCTGTCTGTCCGTCAAGAAACCTACAGGGTACTTCCCGTTGACCAGAATCATGAAATTTGGCAGGTAGGTAGATCTTATAGCTGACATTTGGGGAAAAATCTGAAAACAGTGAATTTGTGGTTACATCACACAAAAAAAATTACATTGTGGTCATGAACTAATAATAAGCATTTTCAATTTTCTAAATAAGATAACTATATCAAGTGGGGTATCATATTATGAAAGGCCTTTAACTGTGCATTCTAAAACAGATTTTTAGTTATTATTATTGATCATAGTTTTTGAATTATCCTGCAAAATGTCGAAAAAATACGACTGTAGTACGGAACCCTCACTGCGCGAGCCTGACTCGCACTTGGCCGGTTTTTTTTTTTGGGTCGGAATGACCCGTCTACTGCGTAGTACATAAAGATCGTTGGGTGCTTAATTATCTTAGTTGAACTAATTAATTGATAGGTTTAAAAGTAGTGGTATTGTCTTCCTCAAGAAACATTGTGGAAAGGATAGTTCTGTTTGAGAACCCGTTAGTTTCATTTTGTTTGACTATTTGTAAGCAATTTGACGAAAGTGGTATATGTATGTCTTCTCCTTAACATGGTGCTTAATAGCTAGGAACAGCTAATTTTAATATACAACGCGATAAAAAATTAGCACGACGTGGCATTCCTTAACAAAGACCATTGCTATTTTAAACCAACGGCCAAACTTCAAAATTTATTTTAGGCATTGCCTTATATATTATTTCGTATGGACAGGGCTATTGAACAAACAAAATGGCACCGACTCAGTGGTGCTTTAGCACCAATGCAACCTCAGTAA
Source organism: Maniola hyperantus (assembly GCF_902806685.2). NCBI lineage: Eukaryota > Metazoa > Arthropoda > Insecta > Lepidoptera > Nymphalidae > Maniola > Maniola hyperantus. Next base: position 682,134 of record NC_048554.1, on the reverse strand, counting down.
CGTCTGGATTTCAAACGGGTCGTTCATTAGTATCTAAGAGGTGGCGCTAATTTATTTGGTTCCCGAAACCGTGAAAAATTTTGTTCGCCTGACCAAATCTTGTCCAAATCGGCTCCTGGCTTTTGTTTGGATATTAATTCTGAAAATCCTTACTTTTATTGGGGGATCCACATAATACAGAAAGCCTACAAGCAAAATTTCGTTTCTAGACTATGTTCTAGATCCAATAGTTTTAGGTGTACGCTGTCAGTACATGTCCAGTCAGTATTAAAAACTCCGTTTTACAATCGTGGTTTTTCAACATTTTGCACGATAAATCAAAAACTATTATGCATAAAATATATTTTATATAAAAATCTGTTTTAGAATGAACAAGTACCCTTTCATATGATACCCCACTTGATATAGTTATCTTACTTTGACAATTGAAAATACTAATTATTAGTAAACCACAATTTTTTTTTTGTGTGATTTGACCACAAATTCACGGTTTTCAGATTTTTCCCCAAACGTCTGCTATAAGACCTACCTACCTAGTACCTACCAAATTTCATGATTCTATGTCAACAGGAAGTTATACCCTATAAGTTTTCTCGACAGACACGACGGACAGACGGACAGACAGACAACAAAGTGATCCTATAAGGGTTCCTTTTTTCCTTTTAAGGTACCCTAAAAATATCTACGTCATATGTCATAGGCTACCATACAAATATGTAGTTCTATGACTACTTCGGAACGTATTTTCACGGACTCGGATCGGATGAGTGCGTAACCGCCCTTAGTATAGAAGTTATATTACTAACTAACCGTATTACTAATTTCTTATTTCCTAATATTTAATTATCCTATCCTATATAATTTATTCTAAAAATTGGTAACACCAGCAATTTACAGATCAGGTTGTCCTCTTTGGACATAGGCCTCCTCTAGACTTCTCCATTTTTTCCTGTCTAACGCCAATCCGCGCCAACCCTTTGGCAGGTCGTGGGAGGACGACCTTTTATATATACAGAAGAAGATATGGGTTGCGAAGCTGAAGTGGTAATGGGCATAGTTCGAAAAAGCGATAGATGTTGGGGTCTCAGGTGCTAGTAATGGCGACCTGGCACTCAAAAGCGCAGCGTTAGAAGACCCCTTAACTTAATTTACTTGTTTTGTGAATTGTGATCAGGGGTGTTACGAATATTCGCTTCGCATTAATTCAGACATCCGCATCGCGTGCCTCGCGCGTGTTTGCTAGTTGATATCTTCCTTCGCTAAAATCCAACCAACCACCGACCATCAAACCAACCACCAACCATCCAACCGACCAATCAAAAAGGTGTACAATGGTACCCAAAAGAGGTGTTAGGAATATTCACATCCGCATCCGCAAATGCGGACCATTCGCATTAAATCAGACATCCGCACTTGTCAAAAAATTGGCATCTGCAACAACCCTGATTGTTGATCACTTATATCATAAGACAGAATTACGATTTTCTAACTTACCCAAAGATATTCCAATCGCAAAAAGAATTTCTATGCCATAGATAAATATTTTATTATTATTTTTTACCATTCTGAAACAAATAGGTATTAAATTATAACAATATGCTGATTGCACAAAGTAGATAACAGGCTGTGGCTGATTGATAGTAAAATACCAAAAAAATCGTGAGTTTGAGTAGCTCTTAAAAGGTTCCATGCCATCCATGTTGGTTTGTCCTTCAATCACGTCGCAACGTAGCAACGGATCGGAGTGATTTTTTGCATGGATATAGGTAGTCAATGTACTCAGTGGATAGTGGCATAGGCTAGGTACCTACTTATCCTGAAAAATAAAAAAAAATGCTACGGGATTTCAATAACCTCAATCTACGGGAATGACGTCACGGGCATCAGCTAGGTAATCCTAATCCTAATCTTACTTAATATTATAAATGTGAAAGTGTGAATGTTTGGATGTTTGTTACCCAATCACGCAAAAACTACTGGACGGATTTGGCTGAAATTTGGAACGGAGATAGATATTGAAAAACGTAAATCTACACGGACGAAGTCGCGCATCAGCTAGTTTATAAAATAAGGCCTTTAAAAGATCGCCTCACGATCCGACCGGCCGGGTCATTAAAAATAAATAAATTCGTCTTTTGCCGCTTTTTATTTTATCGAAGTGTATAGCACGGCGTGGCCTGCTAGAACTAATCATAATAATTAATAATTATAAATAGTTTACTAATTATTCTTTAACGTTTAACATTTGTGTATTATATTGTGAGTAGCAACCATTAGCAAATTTTTATAAAATTGGAAACTAAAGGTAGGTACCTACTTAGACATCGATGTACTACTTAGGGAAAAAATTCAAGAAAATGATTATACATACTTTTCTGTGCAATTATTATTTTCCTAATTTATTGTTTTCAGTTTTATTTCTTCACAACTTGCGATTTAACTTAAAGGTATCATTTAAAAAGGGGAAATAGAACTCTTAATTTAGGTTGTTTATTTTTGCTAAACTTTTTTGCTTTTGTTTTCACAGACCAATAACATATAGGATATTTGTTTTGTTGTGAATTTTTTCTGTTGACCACAGATCAACTACAGATTTTGCATCTGTTCTCTTGGTTGTTCTCAGAGTTCTCACTATTTATCATAGTCATGTTTTTAAGTTAAGTGAGTGGAAGAAGTCTGTTGTGCCGACCCCACGTACAATGGGATAAGGTAAGGACGTAGACAGAGTAATAAAGGTAAATTGAAGTACTGTGTAACCGCGTATGAGATAGCGATATCACGACGTAACGATGAATAACACGACAATTTATTACCATTGTTTAGTAGTCAATATTTGTATTAACCGATCAACAATATTTGTATTAAACGTTTTTTATGTGAAAACAAGTAAATAACTAATGAGAAATACAATTACGCCACGAATTCTCAAAGTTTGTTTTGCAACTAAAGTTGCATTCTTTGTATGTATTCTTGAAAAAAACCAGTTACACGATAAGGGACAAAAAAAAGGTTAGCTGCGTCTCTGTTTATCACATTAGTAACTTTATCTGTGCTCTCTTTTTTGTGAATGAGAAAGCAAACGTTCCTGTATCTACCTTTATTACTCTATCTACGGGTAAGGAAGAAGAAGATTTTTTTAAGGCTGCTTCGCTGAGTTTCCCGTATATTCTGGGACTGTTAGAAGTAGCCCTATTGTGACACTTACTGGTAGAGCGAGATAGTTAAATGCATTTAAGCTCTTGTTAGAACGTGACAAAATGATTATGTTTTGTCCTTATCACCGTGGCCACTTTTTTTTGTTTGTCAAAATGTATTTGTACGTGAGTATTTGACAAACAACGTGAAGTGTAGAAGGAATGACATTTCACAAGTAAGAAAATCTGCTTGAGCGAGAGGGACTGAGGGGGGCCACGCCGCTAGTTGCAAATCTGACATATCTGTGCGTATATTCAATGTACTGTACTGTGCTGAGTTCTAACTAGCTTTGCATTCCAAAGCCAAAGTGTCTCTGTTGATTATAAAAATTCTTTGATTATAGCATATTATTATGATTGTGCTGTGGGTCAAAGACATAATAGACATTTGTCATGGATTAGGCTCAAAAGGGCTAGAGCCGTAAAACCAATTAATAATTTTTTGTCGTGGATTTTATTTTCTGGTGATTATATTATACTCTTTGGTTTTCTGTCAGTGATTTGTGATTTTATTTTTAGAATAATATTTAGTTATAAGCAATTTTGTATTTTTAGAATTTGTAAATTTTTGAAAGGCCTTAAAGGACTGTTATCCAGGGCCGTAAAATAAATTAAAAAAAAAAAAAAAAAAAAGATTTGTGATTTTAATAAAAACAATCGTTTTTAACCTACAGTAATTAACGCAGTTTAGCTAATATTTTGGGAAATGAAACGCTGATTTGTTTTTAAACGCCTATTTTTGTGTTTTAACTTTTAATCTAGACAGTCTAGACTAGGTATGTGAAAATGGCAGTTTGTAAATTTTTCCAACAAGGCAATTGCCGTTATGGGCATGGTTGCAGATTTGAACATATTTATGGTACAAAATATTCCTATCGAGGTAAGGATTTAAACGGATTTTAACATTTTACATTAAAGTCATAGATTAATAATTATTATTAGTCTCGCTCCATGATTAAAGTGTTGGTGACAGAAGGGTTGGCTCATTTTTCGCGCAATGGATCAGCCTGGAATCTGGATGTCCAGCGCGGAAATACAGCAAGCATTCTTGGCACCATTCCACGCGGGCATGATTTGTATAGTAGGTAGTTAGATAAGAGCTTTAAGTTTTATTATACCTGCCTAGATTAGTTATTGGTCTCGTTATGGGTACTTAAATAGATGTAAATAATATACCTAATAACTTCGTACCTATCTCTTAGAATATGGTTCCTATTATTCCATAGTGAGAACTTTTTCATTTCCTTTCCAAAGTTGTAAAACCTACCTTAAGTCAAAAACACTATGTTCTTACTGATAAGTCATAACTTATCAGTGAGAACTGAGAACATAGTGTCAATTGTAATGTCTAACCAGTAATTAAAAACATTGAAATGGTTTTTTATTTTAACAGCCATAAGTTATTAAAAAAAACTTATCTTTGCTATTTAATTTCAGCACCTCAAGTGGAGTCAACTAGAAGTAGCCAGCACGTCTACAATACCAACACATCTCGACAAGCCAGTTCAGCATCATCATTATTTCGGAGCGCAGTACAAAATACCTCTACATATTTTGACAATTCATCATCACATACATTTGCACAGGCTCAACCCACCAGACCGTCAGTCTTTGACAGATTAGGCCCACAGCCAGGCGATGTATTTAGCAACCAAAATAACCAAGCCAACCAGGCAAGGTCAATTTTTGCTCAAGCAAATCAAAGTGTGTTTGGGCAAACACATTCAACTCCTAATGTTTTCCAATCACATAACCAAACACCCAGTGTGTTCCAAACTCAAATACAACCTCCAAATGTGTTCCATACACAAAACCATACTTCAAATGTGTTCCAAACACAAAACCAAGATCCAAATGTATTCCAAACACAAAACCAAACTCCAAACGTATTCCAAACACAAAACCAATCAAGTGCTAAATCCCTATTTGCACAAGCCACCCAAAGCATGTTTGGCGAAAACCAACCAACTAATTCAGGTTTTGTTAATGAACAGAATAGATTATTAGCTAGTAATACAAACACAAACAACAGAGATGTATTTCAAATATCAAATAAACCCACATCCAATGTATTTGGTGTAAATGTGGTTCAAGTAAGTCAATTTAATGATGATGATATTTATAGTAAAATAGAGGAGTTGTCTAAAAGTGATATTGAAGCGTTTGAGAGTGAAGACTTTATATTAGGCTTTATACCAGAGTTACCACCACCTAGAGCTCTTTGTGTTATGTAGTCTGTTCACTTAGAAATATAATTTGCTTTAGAATGTGCCTTTTGGTCTTCCTGACCCATACTGCTGTGGTAATCGAAAGGGCAATAAGTCGATTTTTCGGTTTTTTTTTAAATCATAAATATCAATAGCTGGGTAGGTTATAATTATATAGAATGTTTGTCACACGATTTTGCTTTCTATGTGGCGTTTATGCCTCTATGTATCATAAAAATCGAGTTTAGTTTTTTCACCAACACAAAATATTGGCTGTTTTATTGAAACTGCTTTTCTGACTTCCCAACATCTCAATTACCATGACAGCATAGTTGAGTATTTCTATTTGAACATCATCATCATCAACCGAAAGACGTCTACTGCTGGACATAGGTCTCTCGTAGGAGTCACACTTGCCAAGGTTTTGTACTGCCAGGTTTGATGTGGTTTGTCCACATAATGGGTGTTCTTTGAACATACCTTAGTTATAATTGGACAGCATTGTAGGTTGTCCGAAACTTCTAGTACACTTACCGCCGTACCCAGAGTCGCTAATCGTTACTTAAGATTGAGTTAAAACGAGATAGATTTATGTGAGATATAGCTCTGTCTCGTTTCAACTAAACTTAAGTAACGATTAAGCGACTCTGAGTCTGGCTGTTAAAACTACTGGTTGTTTAGAAAGCAAACTAAACTAATGAAACAAATAATTTGTTTGCAAAAAAGGATACAATACCAACATTTAAGCATAAGTTTAGTTTGTTTTTGCACAACTAATTTCTGTACATTTAAAAACAAGTAAAAGCTCTCAAGTGATCTTTTTGTTTGGGACAACCTGTAACTAGCAATTTTAAGTTGTAAATGATTGTATTATAATAAATTATGTTTTAAATATTAATTAAGAAGTGTTATTTATACATTTCTCCCAATGTGGGTGTTTCTATAAACAAATGTATATAATAAAGGTGTGATCCTCCTCACCTCTAACTTTTCGGAGTTATGTGCGTTTTAAGCAATTAAATATCACTTTTACGGTGGTGGAAAACATCGTAAGGAAATCTACTGTACGCCTGAAACTTCACCATAATGTGTTCAAAGGTCTGTAAAGTGCAAATCCGCACAGTATAATGAAGTGCGTTTCAATATACTAACGCCATCTGCTGTGGCATTTGAAATTTAAAAAGTCGTATCAGATTTCCATTTGAAAATTCGCGTCCTTCAACTGGTAGGTTTTGGGTATTTATTTACTATGGGGTGTATAATAATATAATTAATGGAGTGAGATTTAATATACTTCTAACGCCATCTCTTTCGGCATTTGAAATTAAAAACGTCAAATCCGGTTATGTTCATAGTACGTCTTCCAACTGGAGGGTTTTGTTATTTTTTTAAATGATGGGGTTCATAATAAAATTGTGCCATATTTAGTAGTAAAAAGTTTAATTATCAATTTCGCCCAAGTATATCTGCTTGTCGCTGGACGCGGAGAGCACGACGGGCTCCGCGCGGTGGAAGTGCACGTCGTTGACGGAGCCGTTGTGGCCGGGCAGCTTGTACAGCACGCGCCGCGACGTCGTGTCCCAGATGTAGAGGAAACGGTCCGAAGAACCGGCGGCGACCTGGAAAACATAATATTATAGAAGTCCCGCAAATTGCTAATGCGCGTGGCCGCAATTTCAGTGACGTTAGATAGATAGATAGATAGATAGATAGAAATACTTTATTGCACACAAAAAAATTTACATAACTATTACAAAAAAAACTAAAACTAAAAAAAAATACGTTAGCACTAGACTGAAGTTTCGAGATGATGGTATATTTTTATTTCGGCTGACGTCAAAATGACGTCATTTCGATGTTAATGAGGGTGAGATCTATAGAGCGCTTGGTATGAGAAGAAGCCCACAACAATGTTTCATCACTGAAACATCACAGGCGGGATAGGAATATTGTCGTAAAGAAACTACCATTTTCCAAGTTAGTCCATTTCTATATTAGACTGTATCATCACTTACCACAGCGTGAGATTGCAGTCAAGAACCAACTTGTAATGGAATTTAAAAAAATATTACCTTAGAGCCATCTGGTGACCAGGCGCAGCGTAGCAGGTTCTTTTCGAAATTGTGTTGGTGCCCAGACATTAGTTTAACACATCTCTCTGATGGAGCGAAGGGTCTGACGTCCCATATCCTTAATGTGTTGTCCATTGAGTTAGATAGTAGGTACGAGCCGTCGTACGAGAGAGACATGCCTGGAATTCGTACATAATGATATAAGTACCGCAAATTGCTAATGGCGTGGCCGCCATTTTAGTGACGTCAGCACTAGACTGAAGTTTCGAGCTGATGGTATATTTTTACTTAAATACACGTCAAAATGACGTCATTTCGATGTTAATGAGACATGGTTCCAGCGCAATAGCCATTTGCGGGACTTTTACATGTCACTAAGCAGTCCATTAATGCACAGTACTACCACTTTCGCATAAGTCTCATCGGCAAAATACCGAATGTATACCAATGCAATACAGTACGCTTAGTACGAGATTTTATATCTCACTAACGTTGATACTTTGTATTCGAGTGTCGAAATATTATAGTAAACTGGATTTAAATTGCCTTATTTTAAAGCTCAAGTTTATCTACACATCTACAGCGAGCGCTCCAAGCGGAAACATTGCGAAATTAAAATCTTGACTTCAACTCAAGGCTCTTTAGGTCCATTTTACGTTGACGGTATTGTGTTTCGACTCTCGAATTCTAGCAACGTTTGATGAGACGTAAAATCTTATACTAAGCGTACTGACCTTATTGGCATTGCTTGACGTTAGGATTTTAAAGACAAGAACAAAAGAGACTCGTGCTATCTCGCTCATAATTCACGCGTACAAGTGGCGCGTAGGGAACAACCAATAAGTTTTTTCAAACTTTTTATTAACGATTGAAAAACTAAAACAATCGAATAAAAATCGACAATCGATTGTTTGATTAATTCGATTGTTCAAACTCCATTCAAAAGATTTTCCTCACCAGTGATAGTGTCTGTGTGTCCTTTAATCTTATAAGATATTTGATTATTCCTAATGTCCCACACTTTGATGATGTTGTCAATGCCTCCGGATATGATCTTCTCTGCGGTATCATTGAACAGCACAGATGTGACTGGGTAGCCGCTGTCGAAGGAGGCTACGGGGTTTCTCTTTCTAGCGTCCCATAATTTGATGGTGTTGTCGTCTGATGCTGATACTATTAGTTCTGGGCCTCTTCTTGCACCTGAAATGTTATATGTGTATACAACGTTAGGTTCGCAATACGCAATAGTATACGCAAAACCTGAAAGTAGTTTGTTCAGAATCAGTAACAGAATCGATTGCAATCATTTTTAGTATGGATTATATTTTGACTACAAAATACTTTTAGTCAACGATCTTATAACTTCGTAAATTTTCACTAAATTATTTTGAAATTTTGTATATTAAGTAAGTAAGTAAGTCCCGCAAATTGCTATTGTGCTGAAACCTCATTAACATCGAAATGACGTCATTTTGGCGTCAGCCGAAATAAAAATATACCATCAGCTCGAAACTTCAGTCTAGTGCTGACGTCACTAAAATGGCGGCCACGCGCATTAGCAATTTGCGGGACTTATAGTTAGTTAATGAAAGTTTTTAAGTTACCTGAAACAGAATTAACGAAATTGGCGTGCCCCTTCAGTTTCTTGATCCTCAGTCCGGTGGGCACGTCCCACACCGCCACCGTGTGGTCCGTCGCGCCCGTGTACATGTGGGCGCCGTCCGGGGAGAAACAGAGCTCCATGATGGCGCCAGTGTGGCCCTTCATTACCATTATGTTTTCACATTGCCCGTACACTGTCCAGAGAACTGGAAAAAATATCATCTACAATGAACCAAAAGCTTAATCAGTACCCTTATTATAAATGCGAAAGTGTGTTTGTTTGTTGGTTTGTCCTTCAATCACGTCGCAACGTTGCAACGGATTGACGTGAATTTTGCATGGGTATAGACTATAAATAAATACCTGGAGAATAATGTAGGCTACTTTTTATCCCGGAAAATCAAAGAGTTCCCACAGGATTTTTAAAAACCAAAGTATTTATTAAACCCATACCCCTTTGGTTACTACATGGCATCGTACCGGAATGCTAAATCGCTTGGCGGCATGGCTTTGCCAGTAGGATGGTAACTTACCACGACCTTACCAAGCCTCCCACCAGACCAGAATTTTAGAAATTATAAAATTCCAAACCACTGCCGGGAATCGAACCCGCGACCTCCCACTAACAAGACCACAGTGATTGACACTGGGCCAGGTAGGTTTTTATGTGGATGTCCACTGCTGGATGTCCACATGACATAACACATCATTCATCATCATTATCCATCAATTAACGTGCATCCCGGGGAAGGAGTCTTTTTGTCCTAGAAAATCAGACTTTTCACAGAGTTCTTATAAACACATTGGTGAAATGGCAAGCATCATCTTTTTGGTACAGAGATAGCTTGCATCCTGGACCTGGACATGGGTCTAGGCTACTTTTTATCCTGGAAAATGTTTTTGTAAACTAACACACATGTTAAAGAATGGGTTTCTTCACATGCACCTTTTAAAACTAAACAAAATGACATCAAAAACGAATATCCAAAAAAATTACTTAGCTGATTTTGCATGTACAGCGATGGTATGTTATGAATATTTGAGTAACTTAAACTCACGTATCTGCCTGTCAAAGCCAGCCGAGGCTAAATGTTTCCCTTCAGGGTGGAACTTGGCTGTGAAGATCTCACCCTGATGCCCTTCTAGTAACATTATAGGAGCATAGAGACTCGATGTTCTTGGCACCTGAAATATTTTTTCTTAAATAAAAAAACTTGACTAAGCATTTATGTGTGGGTAGGTAACCAAATCATTTATTTAAGCAAGTCTAGTGTAGGGCGCCCTCCAGCACGATGGACCGAAGTTATACAGAGACTGGCGGAAAGTGGCTGGATGAGGAAGGCGTCGGGTGTGGTCAGTGGTGGCGCTCTTTAGAGAAGGCCTATGTCCTACAGTGGACGTCCACAGGCTGATGATGATGTAGCATTTATATAAGTACCTACAGTTGTCATTAAAAACTAGCACAGGATTTTCAGCCGAAACAACAAAGCTGGTCATTATTAAAAACTATGCAACAGCATATAAAACCGAGTTTGTGTATGGAATTTAAATTAAGTGAAATTGTTAAAATAAGTATTTGTTTACACTTACCGAAGAGGTTACCACAGCTTTTTCTCTCGTTCCGATAACCGATATTTCATGTCGGGTTTTCTTCGCGGGCACGACCGAATATTCATCTCCTCTTCTTTTGATTTCCATTTCGGGCATTATCAGCTTTTATTTTATCTAAAAATTCCACCACTTGTAAGTCACTTCAGCATCAGCAAATAATTTACAAAACAAATTGTTTTGACTTTTTACTTTTTAAAAGACTGAACACAGACCAATAACATACAGGACTGAAAACAGCAGATTGGACATGGATTCTAGGAATTTAAAAATCATAGAGAAAAAGATAATAGTCCGAATAATCAACCATGGTGCAACACTAAAAATTGGTTTCAAACGTCACTCAGCGATTGTTCGTCTATGGTCTAAAATTCAAAATTTAAATGTCAACAAAATGAAAATATTTCAAATGTGAATTTCCATTAAAAACTTTAAAAATATGAGTTCAATAATTAATAGCTTAATGCCTTACATTTCAATAATCTAAAAATGCCAAAACTCCAACTAACACTGGCTATCATAAAGCCACACGCAGTCAAGAACCCGGTCGCTCTCTCATACATAAGAAATGTTATTAAGGATAACTTTATCGTTATTAAAACTAAAAGAATGATTTTAGACACTGAGGCAGCGGGGAACTTTTACAAGGAACACGTTGAGAAGTTCTTTTACAACCGTTTAGTTACATTTATGGCAAGGTTAGTATATTTTTGGTTATATCTTGGACCTCATACCTCAAGCATAATAACAGCTTAGCAGTGTTAAAATTACATAACTCTGTAGCCAAAAATCGCCAATACGAATCCCCAGCAGTAGCTACTGACCACCGCTCGATTTATTTAAAATAAGTACCTAATCATATAAAAACTCTTAAATACAACCTGTAAACAATCTTCTAAATATATAAAAGGAAAAGGTGACTGACTGACTGATCTATCAACGCACAGCTCAAACTTCTGGACGGATCGGGCTGAAATTTGGTATGCAGATAGCTATTATGACGTAGGCATCAGCTAAGAAAGAATTTTTGAAAATTCAACCCGTAAGGGGGTGAAATAGGGGTTTAAAATTTGTATAATCCATGCGGATGAAGTCGCGGGCATAAGCTAGTTTTTTTATAATTCCAGTGGCAGCATAGATCTGCATGTAATGGGGCACACACAGGCAGTGGAGGTGTGGCGACGGATGCTAGGACCAACTAAAGTGTACAGGGCACAATTCCAAGAGCCCTACTGTCTGAGAGGCTTGTTTGGAATTTCTGATACAAGGAATGTTGCTCATGGCTCAGGTAAAACATTTTTCTTTATATCCAATGATATTGTCATCATGATCAACCCATCACTGGCCCACTACTTTACTGAGCACAGTTCACAGGTTTCCTCTCAGAATGAAAGGGTAAACCTGCATGAGGTTTCCTCACGATGTTTTCCTTCACATTAAAGCAAATGTTATTTAATCCTAATAATATTATAAATGTGAAAGTGTGGATGTTTGGATGTTTGTTACTCAATCACGCAAAACTACTGGACGGATTTGGCGGAAATTTGGAATGGAGACAGATTATACCCTGGATTAACCGCCAAACTAGGATTCTCTGTGCTATGGGAAGCTATTTATATGCTTAAAACACACATAACTCCAGAAAGTTGGTGTTCCCAGGATCAAACCCCAGACCCCCCTTACCCACTCCCCGAATAGAAGGCAGATGTCTTAACCACTGGGCTATCACTGCTTACATATCATTATTTCTGTTACAGATTCTGAATCATCAGCAGAAAGAGAGATAAAGTTCTTTTTTCCAGAGTTTTCCTTCTATAACTGGCACACCAACGATGAGGTCCGATATAGAAAAGGCCCCATTGTATTCAACAATCATCTGTTCCAACACGTCAGAAAATTGTAGTCACCTATGTACCTTCCAAGCTTGAATATAGTAGCCGTTAGGAAATATTGTACATTGACCTTTAGAAAGAGATTTCGGCTTTGTAGACTGTTGTCCCTGTCACTCATACTTATGTAACGTTTTGTCTGTCTGAATGACAGAGACAATGATCTACCAAACCACTATTTCTTTTTAAAAGTTGATGTACAATATTTCCTGCCGAGTACTGTACTTGGCAATGCTTATTAAATCTAAGTAGCTCCTTAACTTTAAATTATTGTAATGTTCACTAATTTATGGTTTCTAGTACGGTTCGTGAGATACAGCCCGCTAACAGACGGATTGGCAGACAGTCAGACAGCAGAGGCTTAGTAATAGGGTCGGATTGGCACCCTTCGTGTACAGAACCCTAAAAAGGACGTTTTACCCATCGACTCGTATCGTTACCTTTTGTTATGGTTATTATTATTATAGATAGTAGTTACAATTTTATTAAGATTTACGGAATAAATGAATATTAAATTATTTTAGTGCATTTTATTATGATTAAAAAAAATTGTTAGAACCTAAACATCCTAACTCATATTTATTTTGGTAATTTAGGATTTCTATTTCATTCAAAAATTTATTCAAATCACAAAATGACAAAGGGGCCTTACCTTAGGGCCTTGTGTTAAGGCCCCCTATTTTTTCTCATTAGTTCATATTACAGTAAATAATAATTCAGCTTTCTAGCATGTTCCAGACCGTCGACTGCTCGAAAATACGACGAAACGCTTCGAGATGTTTAGTTTTGCTCGTCTTGGCAGCTGATTATGCTATTATTAGTTACCAGTACACTGCTTATGTTATGTACCTATTAGTTGCCCATAACTATTTGAATGTCCAGTAAATCTATCTACGATTTTGTGATTGCAATATTCTAAAAATCAAATTAATGAGAAAATCAAATTAATAGCACATGTATTTAAATCCAAAAGTAAGTAATAAATACAATCACTGTAAATCATACAAATACATATATTATTACAAGGACCATACAATAATATTACAATATGTACTAAATTACAATAATAATTAACTCACCATTGAATTATGGTAGGTACCTATCACAATGATATTATTGTCATAGTAACTAGAAATTAAATTTTAGATACATGACGAAAACAAACACTAAGAAACACTTTTTAAATGAAAACTCAAGTAATTTCACAGTTTAAGAAAAACATTGAAATAATGTTATATTTCATACATTGAAACAAAATTAATACTGGCTTATTTACAAAAATTAAGTAGGTACATAGTTACATACTTCACTAATATCTATATCCCGCAAATTGCTATTGTACCAACCATGTCACATTAACATCGAAATGATGACATTTTGACATCAGCCGAAATAAAAATATACTATCTCGAAACTTCAGCCTAGTGCTGACATCACTAAAATGGCGGCCACGCGCATTAGCAATTTACGGGACTTATAAATAATATAATTTTGATATTATTCATAGGAAACATACTTAACACTAGCAATTTTCAATCTCCCAAGTATTTCAGATATAAAACTCCAGTCATTCTCCTATCTTAACAAACACTTTGGGTCTAGAAAACACTTTAATGCCCTCTTCTAGTTTGGCTAACTGCTTTTCTAGCTCCATTTTTCGGTTCCTCATTCTAAGCGTGTCAGTTTTAACTGGCATTTTGTTTAATTCACTTACTAACTCGGCAAAACCTGGAAGCATTCAAATTTTTTATTAAATACAATAACCCCCAGAAAGTTTCTCTCTAGCTTTTCACAGCTTATCTGTTTGACAGATTTTGCATTTCTTAGATAAACATAGGTTACTTTTTATCCTGGAAAATCACAAGAAGAAGACTATATCCATCTCTGGGATGCAAGCTATTTCTGTATCAGAATGGGCTCTGAAAGAACAGACATATTATGTTCGCATTTATAATAATATAGTATAGACCAGGCTGGCAAGTGTCAATGTGACTTGCGTGCCACCTATTGTATGTTGATTACAATTTGTCAGAAATTTTCCCGCAAGTTCTAACAACAACTGTACACAACTAATACTCACTATTCCTAAGCATGCGCAGTGTCTCCTTCCTCTCCACATCAGGCAGGGGGACGTGTCCCTCAGGACAGTCTGCATGCACCTCACTTGCATCCTCTCCTACCTTGTCTTTGGCTATTTCCTTCCGCTCGCGCAGGTACTTTGGTAACACCCCTTTTTGATATCCTGGGTAAAAAATGCGATATCATTAGGTTCCACACCTCAAAAAAATCCACAGAGGTTTTTAGATTTTACCCCTTACATGTGCTATAAGACCTGCCAAATTTCATGATTCTAGATTGAGGGGAAGTACCCTGTAGGTTTCTTGACAGACAGACAACAAAGTGATCCTATAAGGGTTCCGTTTTTCCTTTTGAGGTACGGAACCCTAAAAAGGTATTTTTCAGCTTTAGTCATCATTATCATAATCAATATAATCCTCACCAGAAGGTACGTATGGATCCTTATCCTTCCTTTCTAAGATAGCATTTAGCCGACTACGGTTCTTCTCCTCCATAATATCATCTGCCATTCGTCTCGGAGAGTGTTGTCTAGACCGTGAAGAGCTATGCCCCACGGAGTCCCCACTGGCCTTCAGCTTCTCATGGTCACTCTCCCTTGAGGGGTACAGTACTGTCAACTTTGTGTTTTCAGTCAGTTTCTGAGATAAATTGGACTCTACAGTTTGACAACCTATATCTCTTAACCGTCCAGAAGAATGGGATGATTCAGCATCGTCATACACTAGTTCTTCCTGCTGTTGTGATCGCAACTCTTTCCTCTTCAAAAATTCTGCCATATCACCCTTTTTTATTCGTACATCAGTGTATTTTTTCCGTAAATTTGTCGAGTTCGATTTGCCAGTGTTTAAAGCAGCTTTGCCGCTCTTATTCGATGGTGCAGACTTCACCTGATCTAAGTTGGTGGTAGCGTCGATCTGGGCGCCAAATCTCGGTGGATTCGCTGATTTCAAAGTAAATTTAGACTCTTTGGGCGATTTCCCCTGAATTAATTTGAGTTGCTTCATGTTTTCTCTTATAAAATTCTTTTTTTGCTCCTTTTCTGAAAGCAAAAAGTAAATAGTATATATGTTTAGGTATCACTCAACACTATTTAGGTACTCTGCATTAATTGTCTAGCTAATCCAATGACTTCTGTGTATACATATAAGTCATTGAGCTAATCGGTAAAACTGGCCAATGAAGATTTCTGAAATGGCAACAAACCTACATAAATTCTGCTTGCTGCAGTTTTATTGTTTACTGTCCTCAATAACATAATTATTATGTGCTTCTAATTACATTTTTAAATGTAACGCAAAAGCTCACTTACTTGGTTCAGGAAATATACCCTTCAAAGTATACATTTTAACTGATAACAACAAACACTGAGTTCAAAAAATTTACACTCATCATTTAGCGTCTATTATAAAGTATACACTTTTCTAAACAATATTATATTTTCCTCATGTTGCACTGTGAATATTTTAAGAAATTAAGATCGGCTATATTTTCCTTTAAATTTCGTTCCGTTTTTGTCACTTTTATTTTTCAAATAACTGTCAAATAGCTGGCCCATAGACAAAGTTCTATCTGGCCACTTTTGTTTTCAATTACAGTTTTAAACAACTTGCAAGCTGTTGTAAGTTGCAGCAGAAAAGTTTTCCATTTGAATCAATTTTGTCTAATTTAATTTGCTTTGGACTACTGGTTGCTGCTAACTTTTCACATTACGCAATAATGACGTAGTCATCGCCTAGGTGATTAATCCATAAACTTATTAACTTGCTAGCGTGGTCGCTGATAAACGGATGATAAACTTATATCGAAGTTATTAATTAAAATCTCTTCCACAGGTTATCACTTTTTGAATTGGGATAATTTGACTGCCTACCTCTATTGTTTCCAAGCTAAAAATGTACCTATTACATAAACGCAATATGTCCAATGTTAGTGAGTCTAATGTTACCCACTTTGACTGTAATGGGATGAAGGTGGTGTTTCTCGAAAACTAAAAAAACCTTATTGGTTTCTTTTCTTGTACATTTTCAAAGACAGTTTGTGTGCAGTTTGTAAACAATGACATTTTTGAAAAAAAAAAGTACAAATTGCTGAAAGCTACTGAAAATTTTCTAAATTTTTTTGAATTTTTAACAATTAAATGAATAATTAATTAATATCATGACTAGTTTACGAGAATCTCTGGGGAAATTTAGATTGTCGCGACGAGGAAAGAAACTGCAGTTGTCTGACGACCAAAGAACATTGATAGCATTGCCAAAGGACGTTCCTGAACGCACGTGGTAAGTGCAAAACGTTGCATAAACGTAAGTGGACGTGGACCTGGACGTGGTGCAAGCAAAATCTACGTGCTTGACCATCTCGAAACCTTTTTAGAAATAATTCATTTTTGACATAGGCTTCATGCCAATTTCTTGATTAAAAAACTATAATTTTTGTACTGACCCGGGAATCGAACTCGGAATCTTACATCATGATTACCTGAATAAACTAGGCACTAGATTAACGAGGCAATGACGTCATAATATTTCCTAGGGCAGAGATTCTACAGAAGGAAGACAGCGACCTGTTTATCTTCGACATTCGTGAGGACATATTGGACGAGGCGTTCAAAATTTGCTACCGGAAGTACATGACCAAGCAAAGTACATTGTTTACGGTGTACTGTGCTTCTGAAGCGTGGCTCAAGCTTGTGAACTGGTATAATAGCTTAATATAAATAGGTATAAACAGCCGAATCCAACTCGGTTGGGCAGCGTTCAGGAAGCTTCGAGATGTCTTCTTGTCCAAAATTCCTCAGTGCTTGAAGACCAAAGTCTTCGAACAGTGTGTGTTGCCACTTGCCAGTGATAACATATGGATCCGTCATCCGAGACATGGTCGCTAACTATGGGCCTCGTAAGAAATGGAATGAGAAGATCCGTAGGACAACTAGAGTAACCGAATAGCTCAACGGGTTGCGAAGCTGAAGTGACAATGGGCAGGGCACATAGTTCGTAAAACCGATAGACGTTGGGGTCTCAAGGTGTTGGAATGGCGACCTCGAACCGGAAAACGCAGCGTTGGAAGACCCCTCACTAAGTGGACGGACGACATCAGACGAGTCGCAGGGAGTCGCTGGATTCAGGCGGCGCAAGACCGTAGCATGTCAAGAGACCTATGTCCAGCAGTGGACGTCTATCGGTTGATGATGATAATGATGATAACTAGCTTATGCTCGTGACCAAGTCAATACACGTAGTTTAAAAAAATGTAAGACGTTTGGATCCCAAAGGCTAAATATAAAGATATAATGTCAATAAAGAGGTTACACACCGGAAATACACGCTTTATGTTCTCAAATACGTTAAATACTTGGTGAGCTTGATATTCGGCCAAAAAGCGTATTAAAACTTTGTAATTCACTTCACAAGCATTTTGAGAATCGTACTATTGTTTTTGTAATTTGGTAGTTATCCCACAAATAAACTAGTGAATTTTTAACCCATCTAAATCAACAAAATGTTTTATCTTTAACAGAACTGACATTAATTTTAAGATTGCTCTTTAAAATATTTTAGTTCCAAAATATTTAATTTCAACTCTAAACGATCGCACTGTAACTATATTTCAAAAGAAACCTCTTCAACTAGGTACTTCTTCCGCCATGACCCAGGCGATGATCCAAGCGCCTACCCCCCGTGTTACATCCCTAAGCGTGTGGAGTCGTGGGTACCGGACGAGCTGCCGGACCCGTCGCCCAAGGACTCGTGGTGCCACCAGGAGCTCAGCGTGCTGGAAGAGTGTCCGGAGGAAGGGTTGAGAAAGTGGCCTAGCAGTTCCTCTGTTGACATGCCCGTCGTTGAAAGTATACCTGAAGAATACTGGTGATTATTACTTTTTACTCGACTATGAGCAGTGGTAGCCTAGTGGTTAGGACGTCCGCCTTCTAATCGGAGGTCGGGGGTTCGATCTCGGGCACGAACCTCTAACTTTTGGGAGTTATGTGCGTTTTAATTAATTAAATATCACTTGCTTTAACGGTGAAGGAAAACATCGTGAGGAAACCTGCATGCCTGAGAGTTCTCCATAATGTTCTCAAACGTATGTGCAGTCTACCAATCCGCACATGGTCAGCGTGTTGATGGGTTTCTAAATAATTTTAAATACCTAAGTCATATCAAAAATTGCGGACTGGCAGGAATCGAACCTGCGTCTCCTGGGATCGCGCCCGACGCTCTGACCACTAAGCTAAGGTACGCTTGCTGCCAGTAACGAAATTTGTTAAAAGTATTTGTATGTTCACTCAGTACTGAAGTGTTTTTAGGTTCCCCGGCAAAGTAAACCTGCCTAAAGAATACAGCACTGAATCTTTGGAGGGTACGGCTAATACGATCTCATACGTTAGTTTTATTCCTATTAAAAGATTTTTATTGAAAACTAGCTTATGCTCGCGCCTTTGTCCGCGTGGACTACACAAATTTCAAACCCCTATCTCACCCCCTTAGGGGTTGAATTTTCAAAAATCGTTTCTTAGCGGATGCCTACGTCACAATAGCTATCTGCATGCCCAGCCCGATCCGTCCAGTAGTTTGAGCTGTGCGTTGATAGATTAGTTAGTAAGTCAATCAGTCAGTCAGTCACCCACCTTTTCCTTTTATATATTTAAATATCTTAATTTAGCCCTTGGATTAGAATAGACTTTTACTGTAATGTGTTCTTGCAGGAGGAGTCTGTATCTGACAACCTTTGTGCTGAAAGTGAAATGCTGCAGCATATCACGGACTATAGCACCTCGGAAGACGTTTCTACTAAGGTCGGTCACTTAATAGAGTTTTTATAGGCTCAAAACGGCTAGAACCCAGAGCCGTAAACCCAGATAAAAAAAAATAGAATATTTATTTACCTACCAGTGCTGAGTTTCTTGATGGTTCTTTGCGATAGGAAGGGGCGGGCATTCCGAACCATTGGTAGATTCCTAGATTCACTTGAACATTCAATAACTCAAGTAAACGCTTACTTGAATAAAACAAATCATCTTTCTATTTCTAAGGGATAATAAGACTTTGATGGATTTCAGTTTGTCTTAATACTTACTTAAAATATTATTTATCCATATTTATTACTAGTTGATGACCGTGACTTCGTACGCGTGGATTTAGGTTTTTAAAAATCCCGTGGGAAATCTTAGACTTTCCGGGATAAAAAGAAGCCTTTGTCACTCTCCAGGTCTTTGATTATATCCATGCAAAAATCACGTCAATCCGTTGCTCCGTTGCGACGTGATTGAAGGACAAACCAACAAACAAGAGACCTATGTCCAGTTGTGGACGTCTATCGGTTGATGCAGACTGCAGAGGCGGATTATCCCTAAGGCAAACTAGGCACGTGCCACGTGCGCGAGGTTACGAAGAGGCGCGCGCGATCATGTACCTAGAGTTAAATTACGGCCTACCTAATTATCCCTACTAATATTATATCTTGGAGTGACCGAAATTGCCTCTTCTTTAATATAGCAAAGTGTCATGACGCGATGTTCTTTGCTCGTTCATATAAATATTATAATCACCAACTACCAGCTATGCAATGAGACGATTCCTTGTTCTTTAGAATTTAGTAAATTTTTTAATATGGCTGTTAGAGGGGCGCCTTTGAGGTGCTTGCCTAGGGCGCTCTCGACATTTAATCCGCCTCTGGTTGACGTCGACGATATAGTTTGTGGTGGTATACTGTAGGAGTCCACAATCAGCGTTGTGAAGAACACAACCCCCGTGCCCAGCTCGCTGCAGGGCGCGGGCGACTCGGCCGGCGGCGGCGGGCGCTTCAAGACCAGACAAAGGAGCGAGAAGAGCAAGCTGTTTAGCAGCAAACCTAGGTATATGCGTCTATTCTGAGAACATGAATGAATTTCCGCCATAATATGTTGACGTTGCGGGCGCTGGAGAGAGCTATGCTTGGAGTTTCTCTACGTGATCAAAACAGAAATGAGGAGATCCGTAGGAGAACTAGAGTAACTGACATAGCTCAACGGGTTGCGACGCTGAAGTGGCAATGGGCAGGGCACATAGTTCGTACAACCGATAGACGTTGGGATCCCAAGGTGCTGGAATGGCGACCTCGCTCCAGAAGACGCAGCGTTGGAAAACCTCCCACTAGGTGGACGGACGACATCGACGAGTCGCAGGGAGCCGCTGGATGGCGGCGGCGTAAGACCGTGGCGTGTGGAAGTCTCTACAAAAGACCTATGTCCAGCAGCTGACGTCTATTGGTTGATGATGATGATGTTGACGTCTTTCTTGTGAAAGAAAGAAAGCTAGGCATTCTTGTGAATTTTGTGATCTTTCAGCGTGGGCGGCAGATCGAAGGGGCGCCTGCCGCCGCTGGACGGTGACTCCAGGTCAAGGATCAGCACCATCTCCGACTGCCGACTCCGGAACCTGAGGTACTCACATCGTTTCAATTTATTTTTCAAACATTCGCCCGAAAATTTCATTTTGATATTTCATCGCAGTTATCAAGACAGAATATTCGCATCCGCATCCGCAAATGCGGAACATTCGCATCAATTAATGCGGAGCTTTTACGGATGCGGATTCATATTTGCAACAACAAGCGACCTGCAAAGAAAGAGGGCGGGACCAGAGTGGCGCGTGCCTCGCGCGTGTTTGCTAGTTCACATCTTCGTTCGCTAACTAACCAATCAAAACTTAAACTAACCGCATCCGCAAGTGCGGAACATTCGCATTAATTTAGACATTCGCATCCGCAGATGTGAACCTCTAATAATCCGCATCCGCAACAACGCTTAATTCAAAACCATAAAGTAGGTTTTTATTTTGATTTGTACTTGGGTGACAAAATATTACTACTGGCTATTGTCATGAAGAGGAAGTTATATAATCTTAGTAAATAATTTTAAATTTTTAAATTTTAATTTTTGAAGTGTAGGTAAAAACACAATAAAAATTATAAAAAAGAATTTTCAAAATCGGTCCAGGCGTCTTCGAGTAATCCGGTAACATATCTACATTAAAAAAAAAGGTTCCGACGAATTGAGAACCTCCTCCTTTTTTTGAAGTCGGTTAAAAATGAAGTTAATTTAGCCGCATACCTACCTATTATCAAAACAAGATTATGCCTACGACTTCGTTCCAGCGGAGTAAGGTTTTTGAAGGAATGGAAACTCTTTGATTTGATGCCGAGCTAAAAAGTGGCATGTGTCAAGTGTCCCAGGTCTAAAGGGTATTTACTTACTAGTTATAACCATGAAAAAAATCACATTAATCCGTTGCTCCGGTGCAGCGTGAGTGAAGGACAAACCAACGAACAAACCCACTTAAACAAGCACAATATTAATAATGGGTAGTGCCATCTTATATAGGTACCAAGATAGACGCGTTTTATTACACTAAAATAACTTTTAAAGAAGAGAGAAATCCCAAACGGAACGTAAATTGACGTAGATGAAGCCGCGAGGTTAAGCTAGTAGGTAAGTACCTACGTAAAATTCAACAAAGGATTTACAGAGGTTCAGGAGGATTTACTGAATGGAACATGAAACTTATAAAAAACTCTGTGGGAAACGGGCATATTGAAATAGCGCACGTGCGTAACACAACCGACAAAAGAAAAGTTCCGTCCAAAGAAACGACTTGTTAGGTTCACGAGTGCGACGACCTCACCTCACCTATGCAGTAATCATATGAAAAGGTAATCGGGGGGAGGTAAAAAACTCGTATTTTATCAATACGCTGTATTGTATTATCCCTTGGATGCATTTGATGTGGACACTTGGGAATTATTGGTTAGGGCTGCCACTATGAACATATCTTATAACATTTTTTTTGATTTCTTAAAAAAGTATATTAACCAAGTTAAATGACTAATATTCCCCTTTCCTCTACAACTAAGCATCGAGCTTGTGCTAGTAGGTTTTTTTTTAATTCATCATAGGCAAACGCTTGACCACAATCACACCTGATGGAAAGTGATGATGCGGCCTAACATGGGCCGCGTTTACCTAGAAGATGCCTATTCACTCTTGTTTTTAAGATACCCGGGTTGTAATTGGTAGGAAACACATAATGTCGTGGAAGAGTATTCCAAACCTTAGCCATGCGTATGAGGAATAATGACGCAAAACGTTTCGTGTAAAAAGAGATGTAAGGTGATGTTGACACCCCTAGGTTGTGTACCCCAGGTGCGCGAGTTCGATGCCCGGGGACAGTCCGCAGTCCACAGCGTCGGCTACTAGGGAACCAGATGACAAACGTTTCCCCTGGAACGTTCCAGGGATAACAAGTTACTTACATGAATGCACATAATGTACCATTGACCCCTGAATACTGAACTGCATCTTAAAAATTAGAATCTGAGCGGATACAAGTGATAAGATACCTAACACCATGTTATGTAGGCTTGTACTTTTAATTTTTTTGCAATGCGGCCATTTTGTTTTTTATTATTATTTGGTGTTAGAGCGACACTAGAAAATGAAATACACAATGAAATTTCAACTCTCTATTTATTATGGTTCATGAGATATAGCCTGCTTACAAACAGATGGTAGATGCATCCGACTATTCGAAAGTACTTGTCGAATTAAAAAGATTTTTATTTTAATATTATATTTAAATAAACAGCCAGACGGACAGCGGAGGCTTGCTAATAGGGCCCAGCGGGGTGATTCGCTAACTCAGTGTCTAACACTGAATGATAGCCACCGAGCTCATTTTTTAATCCATTGAAGGTTTTATATGAAAAAATATTTTAATATCACCCAGTGAAGCAGCAATGTAGAACCAACCAACCTCGGCAGCTATCATTCAGTGTTTATAGACACTGAGTTAGCGAATCATTAGAGTATTATTAGAAGGTCGACGCGAAGCCGAGGACTTCTCAAGTTATTTTGAAAGGAAGAGACGCCAGCCGAGTTCGGAATTGAATGAAATTGAAATGGCAATCAGCCCCTGCGCTGACCCCGTGCGGGCGAGCGCGGGTGACGTGCGGGTGTGTGGGGTGTCCCCTCGCCTCATACCCCGTTTGCCATCTCAACCTGATTACAACATGGGGTTATTCAAGGGGAGGACCAACAAATTCCTAAAAGGCCGGCAACGCATCGGCAGTTCCTCTGGTGCTGCAAATGTTCATGGGCGGCGGTAATCACTTAACATCAGGTGACCCGCCTGCTCGTTTGCTCGCTATCTCTATTAAAAAAACCTGTCGTGGACTATACTTAGCACATTTTTCGATTCTTTCCATACACCACTATAGAGTAGGTATAGAAATATCAACCCTTGTTTGCCGACGCCCACCCGAAGGCGCGAGATCGTCGCGCGGCCCTTTGTTGTACCGCTAAAAGCTTTTGTTCATATCTTGATGAATGGCTCGCGAATTACGGGCCACGTTTTCATTTACAAAAGTGTTTGTACAACCTCAAGGTGCCATGTTATTGGCATTAGATATAATAGATGGCAGGAAATGGTGACATTAGCGGCGGCCGGCGGGGAATCGTGGCCTTATTTGTTTTGATGTTTTTCGTCTAGCTAGTTACGTAAGCGGCAACCAGAAGGATTTTTGAAGGAAACGAAGATAGGTACTTAGACTTTTACTAAATTTATTATTAAATCGTTACATTTTAACCTAATCCAACGTCCGCACTCTGCACCAAGGTTAGATGCAGAGTTTCACATTGTGACGACCTAAATCTAGTCTAATCTAACCTAACTATAGAGACTGCGTCGAGGTGTGACGACAGAATGCCCCTCTTCACATCTCTCATTTGGTTTAAATACCTTAATACTAAAATATAAATAAATCCCAATTAATTGAAGTGCGAGTCAGGCTCGCGCAACGAGGGTTCCGTACTTCAGTCGTATTTTTTCGACATTTTGCATGATAATTCAAAAACTATGATGTATAAAAATAAATAAAAATCTGTTAGAATGTACAGGTGAAGACCTTTCAAATGATACCCCACTTGATATAGTTATCTTACTTCAAAAATTGAAAATACTAATTATTAGTTTATGACCACACTTTAACTGTTTTTGTATGATGTAACAACAAATTCACGGTTTCCAGATTTTTTCCCGAGTGTCTGCTATAAGACCTACCTACCTGCCAAATTTCATGATTCTAGGTCAACGGGAAGTACCCTGTAGGTTTCTTGACAGATCGACAGACAGACAGACAGACAACAAAGTGATCCTATAAGGGTTCTGTTTTTCCTTTTAAGGTACGGAACCCTAGAAATAGCAAAAACATAATAGAGTCAATATTTCAAACCTCTTAGATGCCAGAAAATACATTAGTAAATTGATAGTTTTCATTAGAATTTCATATCGTTTTTCGTATGAAAAACTCCGAGGAAAATGAAAAGCATTTTCATTAAATTTTCCTCTTTGATGTTAGATCTTGAAAGGTTTCCCCTGTTACCGAAAATTTACGGTAAGAAGAGCGCACCGTACGCACTTCGCAATGGTCAATACGTTGTGGACATGGAGGGTTGAATTGAACGAGCTACGCATGCATACGACGCGCCTCTTTCCCACTGGGCACTCTGGGCACGTGCCCAGGGCCCACGATCGATAGGGGGCCACTAATCGCTACCACCAAATCGCCAAACTATAAACGACCGACCGATATTTTATTATCGAAAAACCTATTTAATATTTATTTCTATAAAATCAAAGGTCAAAAAGGCCCTTTCAAACATAGGCCAATAGATATTGTTAACCAGTCAAGACTGACTTATAACCGAGCTTTCTTGTTTTACCTACTCTGTCAAGATCATAGGGGCCCCGTTATTCTAATGTGCCCAATAGGTTAAAGACGGCTCTGGACGTTGGGGTACGAGAGACCACTAAATTAGATGCTTGTTCAATACGATAACCCTCAATTCAATCGCCTCACGGACTACAAATGCGTCGTAATCAAAAAGGAACTATGGGTGGGACAAAGAGTCCCCCTGACAGAGTATTCACACTGCCCTAATTTCTAACTACCTACATCTACTTGCACGCGCTTTAAGCTCTATGGCCACAGTTTTACGGGTTAAAATTACGTTTTTGAACTGTAAATTTAAGTTATTTTCAGCAATTACGTGCGTAGGCAATGTGATCGTTTAGTTTGAAAGCCTCTTTGTTAGTAGGTAGTTAGGTACATACATTTGTACATAATATGTAGATGTTCTAACAAAGAGATTACAGTGTATATTTTTTTAACTGTGATAGTATTGGGAAATTAAAAACCACAGGAGATACAGGGGACACCTTCAGGACTTTTTTGTGAAAACAATTTTGGCATAGTCTTTTTAGGGTTCCGTACCTCAAAAGTAAAACCGGAACCCTTATAGGATCACTTTGTTGTCTGTCGGTCTGTCAAGAAACCTACAGGGTACTTTCCGTTGATCTAGAATCATGAAATTTGGCAGGTAGGTAGGTCTTATAGTATAGCAGACATAAGGGGAAAAATCTGAAAACTGTGAATTTGTGGTTACATCACACACAAAAAATTAAATTGTGGTCATGAACTAATAATTAATAATATTTCCCATTTTCGAAGTAAGATAACTATATCAAGTGGGGTATGAAAGGGCTTCACCTGTGCATTTTTTTATTTTTATGCATCATAGTTTTTGAATTATCATGCAAAATGTCAAAAATACGACTGTAGTACGGAACCCTCGGTGCCCGAGCCCGACTCGCACTTGGCCGGTTTTTTTTGGTCAAACGTGAGTTGTCCATAAAAATAAATCGACTAATTTTTTTTAATGTCCATTGACTCATGTAAGGATCATTTTATTTTATAGAAAGAAAAAATCGGACCTTATTATTTATTTTATAATTAAGTAGGAATAGAACTAAAGGTTTCCTAAGACATCCTGGTAATTTCTATGGTTTTGGATTTCCCCATACTATCCCAGTTAAAAAGAACACACTGTATATATTATATAGTAGGTAACATTATAATTGAGGTTATTCAGAAGGAGTTCGTATATGTAAAGTTCATATATTTGAGAAAGTTGGGAACGCACGCTGAATGGGGTATTCAGTAATATATCACATTAATTTAATTTAATTGATGAAAGTTCTTGTTTGATGTAAGGGTAACTTGGAAGATCGTTTCTCAGATCTGGGTAACATTTAACTCTAATTGAAACTCAAAAATTTCTTTGTTAAAGGAGGCCCCTTACAAGTTGTTTTGAATTTGAATCGTCAACTCTTGTTTGTTGCGAGTTGCGATTCTATCGAATTCGGAGGTTTGTTTCTATGAAGAGAATTACTTAACTTGTTGTTAAAAACCGGCCAAGTGCGAGTAAGGTTCGCGCAACGAGGGTTCCGTACTATAGTCGTATTTTTTTGACATTTTGCACGATAATTCAAAAACTATAATGCATAAAAATAAAAACAAACTGTTTTAGAATGTACAGGTCAAGACCTTTCATATGATACCCCACTTGATATAGTTATCTTTAGTTCATGACCACAATTTAATTTTTTTTGTGTGATGTAACCACAAATTCACGGTTTTCAGATTTTTCCCCGAATGATTGCTCTAAGACCTACCTACCTGCCAAATTTCATGGTTCTAGGTCAACGGGAAGTACCCTGTAGGTTTCTTGACAGACCGACAGACAGACAACAAAGTGATCCTGTAAGGGTTCCGTTTTTCCTTTTGAGGTACGGAACCCTAAAAATAAGTTAACTATGTATATAGTACGTGACAGATCGAGATGGTGATCGGGTTGGGGACGCGTTAATTATGTACATCGACCTTTAGAAGGAGATAGCGGATTTGTAGAGCATTGTCTCTGTCGTTGAGACCGACAAAACGTCATATAGGTATGAGTGACAGAAAGAATGCTCTACAAAGCCGAAATGTTATTCTAAAGGCCGATGTACATTACTTTCTGCGCGTGCTGTGCATAAATACTGAGACCGACAAAACGTCATATAGGTATGAGTGACAGAGAGAATGCTCTACAAAGCCGAAATGTTATTCTAAAGGCCGATGTACATTACTTTCTGCGCGTGCTGTGCATAAATACTGAGACCGACAAAACGTCATATAGGTATGAGTGACAGAGAGAATGCTCTACAAAGCCGAAATGTTATTCTAAAGGCCGATGTACATTACTTTCTGCGCGTACTGTGCATACATACATCTTACGACGGTACTACTTCCAGCATCATTCTGTGACGTCAGCATGACACGGCCGAGTCCAGCTCCCAGTCAATGCCACCAGGTGAACGTCCTCTCACCTCACCCTCGTGGGTTCGATTCCCGACGTGAACTGTATAATTTCACACCCATTATACAAACGTGGGCAAGAGAGGTAAAATTAAGCAGGACCTCGGAATTCCTAATACATTTTGGGTGGTGACTAAATTTCAATTTTTACACGAGTGCTACTGCCCAAAAAAAACCGGCCAAGTGCGAGTCAGGCTCGCTTAATGAGGGTTCCGTACTAAGTCGTATTTTTTCGACATTTTGAACGATAATTCAAAAACTATGATGCATAAAAATAAATAAAAATCTGTTTTAGAATGTACAGGTGAAGACCTTTCATATGATACCCCACTTGATATAGTCAGTCACTTCGAAAGTTGAAAATACTAATTATTAGTACATGACCACAATTTAATTTTTTTTTTGTGTGATCTAAACCCTAAATTCACGGTTTTCAGATTTTTCCCCAAATGTCAGCTATAAGATCTACCTACCTGCCAAATTTCATGATTCTAGGTCAACGGGAAGTACCCTGTAGGTTTCTTGACAGACCGACAAACAGACAGACATCAAAGGGATCCTATATAAGAGTTCCGTTTTTCCTTTTGAGGTACGGAACCTTAAAAAGGTGCGGTGTACCTAAGATTGTGACGAAGATGACGTATGTGTGTTTGTTCCACCATTACTACTAAATGCGTTATTTCATTTTTTAGCAGGTAGTTCTGTTTTAATCTATTTAAATTACGACTTTTGAGTCTCGGCTGTTCCCACTAGATTCCAACATGGGGTTATTCATGGGGGGGATCAACAAATTCCTAAAGGCCGGCAATGCATTGGCGGTTCCTCTGGTGCTGCAATGTTCATGCGAATTACGTCTTACGTTTTCCATCTTTCTCATAATAGGTAGCTAAGTACTGTGAGCTTCAGAAAGTAATGTACATTGGCCTTTAGAATGACATTTCGGCTTTGTAGAGCGTTTAGTCTCTGTCACTCATATCTATATACCTTTTGTCGGTATTTATACGTTTTGTCGGTCTCAACGACCGAGACAATGCTCTACAAATCTGTTATCTCCTTCTAAAGGTCAATGTACATTACTTTCTGTCACGTATTGTATATTAGCTGGTGTAGGCGTGGAAACCTGTTAAAAGGCCGCTGGATACAGACAGTGTAAGACCGTGGAAGTCTCTAGACCTAAGTCCAACAGTAGACGTCTATCGGTTGACGACGACGACGAAACGTTTCTATTTTCCGTAGGTAGACATATAGAGTTACCTTCCAAGACGTCCCTAGAAACATTGTGTGGACAATCGATTCAGCTTGCGCGGGAAATGAGCCTATTGCCTATCAATGAGTGGCTCGAGCGCGCATTATGCATGCCTGCCATCTACAAGTCACCTTCGAATTTCCCGGTCACCAACCGCGCCTCTGGGCAGGCTTCCCATTAAACGGAAAAATACGAGCATAGGGATGGTGCCTACTAGTCAAATCAGCAACTTTAGATGAAGGAAAATGTCGTGGGGCCCTGACAGTTTTCAATAATGTTCTCAAAGATGTGTGAAGTCTACGGGCTATTGTGAGAAGAGAGCCGTGCTCAGTAGTGGGCCGGCGATGGGTTTATCATAAATTCTCTTAGGTTGCTTAGCGTTTAATCCCTGGAGGTTAGACGGACTTGCGATCGACTAAAAATTATGTGTCGAATTTTGCGACGAGGTGTCAATGCTTCAGACCTTCATGACCAACTGTGTCGTATATACGTCTCCCTAAATCTGACAGTCATCTTCGTCCACGAAAGAATAAACTTTTCGTGGTCCCACATTTGTTAGAGTTGCTAGAGAGTTTGCTAGAGCACTGTTGCTAGAGCTATGTCACCTATACCGCGTTCATTGGCATCGTTCAACGCGCTTTTGGATAATAATGCTCAATGGGACCCCTTCAATGACGAGTGTATAATTTTGATTCGGGAGTTACTGAAGTACGCGGAGTCCGGAGAGCATTGCATGAATATTTCATTCAATGTTCTCAGCGTACCTACATTCAAAATCCTTCAATATTATATCATTTTTTATTTTGTGTCTTTTTTGTACCTTTATTTGTATTTAAAATTATCATTCTAGTTAGTGTAAGTGGCACTGCCGTTCCCACTAGATATAAAATAAATAAATGATGATGATGCTCAGGACTTCATCCTCGTGGATTTAAGTTTTTTTTAAACCAGTAGGAACTCATCAGATAAAGGATCTTAAGAATCAAAAGTCTGGCACGCTTATTGAGCGTGGTACGGCATAAGCCTGCTGGTCCAGATGATATGAAACGTCCACCGCTGGGCAGTCGCCATGTACATGCGCGATGTTAGCAATTGTAATAGCGCCAAGGCTCTGTCGGTGTGTCAACGATCGACAAACTAATTCGATGCTTACATTACCACCTTATGCCCATAGCGATTTGGAATTTAGATGCTGAAAAAATACCATCTTGCTACTTAAATATGTTGTTGACAGGAAAATCCAAGGTGGTCCCAGTCCGGTGTCCACCATACCGGAGATGGCTGGAGCTGTATATAGCAGACCAGGCAGATTATATCTACGAGGACAAAGTCGTGGATTTAGAGTTTTAAAAACCCGTGGGAACTCTTTAATTTTCTGGTCTTTAACTGCTTATTAATTTAATTTTTGTAGAGGTTCCCCTTATAATGTAGACAAGGAAAAGGCCCAATTTTTTGAAATTCCCACAGGATTGGTAGGGAATAAAGTGGATTTTCTTGGTATGAGCAGTGCCACAGTTCACGGCAGTTAGGAAACTTTTAATGAAACACCGAGGCATGTTATAGTCAACGCATTTTAAACTGAGTCGTCGAGTTATCTGTCTGTTTCGCTCGCACCTGTAAATAAAAATATAAATAAATAAATAATAAATTTATTCATAAGTGCGAGTGAAACAGATAGATAACTCGACGACTCAGTTTAAAATGCGTCGACTATAGTACATTTGGCGCATCTGAGCCAGATACCCCTATTTTTCCATGATTTCACGTCACCATAACCTAATATTTGACATATCGTCGATTCAGGATCAAACCGAGAGTTGCCTCACTAGTTCACTCTGGCAGTGACCTCTCAGATCCATACTAATACCTATTATAAATGCGAAAGTGTGTCTAACCGTCCGTTCTGCTAGCTTTTCACACTCCATCTGTTTAACCGATTGTGATGTTATTTAGTGCACAGATAGCTTACATTTTTTCTATCAATAAGACTAATTTATTACCTATGGATTTTGAATAAATCATTTGACTTTGACCTTGACTCATCCCGAATAACATAGGTTACTATTTATACCGAAAAATAAAAGAGTTCCCAGGGGATTTACAAAAACATAAATTTACTCGGACGAACTCGCAAGCTTTTATAAACAAAAGGGCTCATCTTTTTTTGCCATTTTATTGAACCATAAACACAAATTGCTCATTTATGATAATTGAAGCCCAAGTCCTCAATTAGATGCACTACCAAAACATCGATTATCTTATCGATAAGTGATAAATTACAACGTTGTTCACAGATTGGACACGCAGTACGAGATAACTTCGGAGAAAATCGATACACCGCCCTGCGGCGGGGCGCTCAAACGGAAATGAAGATACCTATAATACGCGACAGGTGGAGATGGCTATCGGGGTATGAGGCGGGGAGACGCCCCGCACACTCGCACAGCGCCCGCAGCGGGTTGGCGCGGGGCTGTGCGACATCTCGACCAGTCGCGTATTTATACCTACCTGCTGTTACACTTTATATCAACCTAATCTAAAAATAAAAGTTTTGACTCGTTGGACAGCAGCAAACTTGAATTTTTTCTTTGTTTTTATCATCATCATCATCATCAGTATTATAAATGCGAAAGTGTGTTTGTTTGTTGGTTTATTGATTTGTTGGTTTGTTGGTTTGTCCTTCAATCACGTCGTAACAGTGCAACGGATTGACGTGATTTTTTGCATGGGTATAGATAAAGACCTGGAGAGCGACATGGGCTACTTTTTATCCCGGAAAATCAAACAGTTCACACGGGATTTAAAAAAAATCTAAATTCACGCGTACGAAGTCGCGGGAATCATCTAGTAATCTAGTAATACAAATAACTTTAACTTTAACTTTGGTAAGTGACGATGTAGTCTAAGATGGAAGCGAGCTAACCTGGAAGCGGTATGGCTGTTTTTAATAAGCCCTTGCCACTTTGGTTTCGACACGGCATCGTACCGAAATCGCTTGGCGGCACGGCTTTGCCGGTAGAGTGGTAACTAGCCACGGCTGAAGCCTCCCACCAGACCAGGCCAGAAAGGAGATCGCCCGTGAACGGGCCCTCTTTTGTGGCGTCGTGTCATAACTTAAATTAATTTTTTTTTAAATGTGTTATTTTTTTACGATTATGTTTTATAACGACTTTTTTTCACTCTATTATTGAAAATATCCTCAATTACAGTTAGAATCGTAAACATGCATTTATTTTGAAGAAGTATTAATTAAATATAACCTCAATATCAGCAATATAAAAAATAAGATTTCTTAATAACCAGGGTGAATAAATAGAAATCGTTTGCAGAATATAAAGAGTGAATTATTTGTCTACAAAATAAAATTAAAACCATGGTGACATAACAATTATATTAGGGGGGGCCCAAAGCTCCTAAGAAAATGGGCAATCTCTTTTATTATAAAATTCAAACCCCTACCCGGGACCTCCCACTAGTAAGACCACAGCGCTTGCCACTGCGCCAGGGAGGTCGTCATCTTTAGCTGCCTCAGTAGGCGGGTAAGCGATGGCCACCATAACAGTATAATATCGCAGTTGATGGTGCTTCGGATGCGCATAATCATGCAAATTGCGCGGCTTTCATCATGTTATAAGTTTTTACGATTTTTCCAGCTTTTATATTCGGTCGGATAAAAGACAATGGCTTCATAAAGCGGTATACTGATAGCTATTTCGTGTCTAAAGTCTGCATCAACGAAACACTAATGTAGGCACCAACGACTTATGGCCACCATATTTATGGTCCAAGATCCCGCTAGAGCTAGACGTGCCATATTTTCTGAGTAACAAAATGTGCAAACACTACTAATGATGACACTAGTAATAATAGTAGGCTATATTGACGCTTCTCTACCATAGAGTACGGAATATCGTGGGAACTGAAAAATAATTCGGAAGATATCATAGAATTAATAGTTATGCGAATATACTTAATGTAATTTTTTTATTCTAGTTTAATTTAAAATAAAATACAACATATTTAAGTACCTACATACTCTATCCCACACATTACTCAAAATATAAGACACGTCTGGCTCTACCGGGATCTTGCTCTATTGGAAGCATGCTCGTAACATGTCATGGTAGACCTAAGGCTATGCTAGACCTACCAAAGAAACACCGATCGATGCCGAGTAGATACCGATAAGGGATATGGGTTTAATAAAACTGCCCATTTGAATAAAAACCCTTCAAAGTTTGCTTCCATCTTAAAGACTGCATCATCACTTACCACCAGGTGAGATCGCAGTCGGGCGCACACCCGCACAGCCCCCGCGCTAACCCTGTGCGGGATAGCGCAGGTGACGTGCGTGTGTGCCATCTCGACGTGTCGCGTAGGTAGGTACTATACAAATCGGTAGGCAGGAGGAATGAGATATGAAATGATAGTGCACGAGCTCACGTGCAGTTGATGGCGTTACATGACGTCATCACGCCGCCGCCCGGTGGGTGCGGTAGGGTGCGCACCCTGTTAGAAAAGGATTAAGAGATTGGTATTACAGACTTCACAAAGCCTGGGAGCCAAATGCACCCTGCCAGACACCCTTAAACTTTACTTTAAGGGACAGGGGGTTGCCACGACATTAAGTGTGTGGAGTGCTCTGAAGAGCTTTTTGACCTCATTCCACCTTCCTTTTTCTACATCCGCACCGCGCGCCACCGTAAGCAATTTTACCCTCACCACCTGGTGCATTTCGATCGTCCGTTGTGCCAGATCCTTCTTGCCACGCACACGCAAACTGTGGAATCAACTCCCATCGGCGGTGTTCCCACTAGATTACAACATGGGGTTATTCAAGGGGCGGACCAACAAATTCCTGAAAGGTCGGCAACGCATCGGCGGCGGTTCCTCTGGTGCTGCAAATGTTCATGGGCGGTAATCACTTAACATCAAGTGACCCACCTGCTCGTTTCCTCGCTATCTCTATTAAAAAAAAGTGTGTAGGTATCCACTAAGAAAAGATTTTTCGAAAATCCACCCCTAAGGGGTGTAAATAGGGGATGAAAGTTTGTTCGAAAGTCCGTCATTTTTCAAATCATTTCCGTGAAAATTGATATTTGGGTTTTCGGTTACAAAATAAAAAATACGTAGGTAGGTACCAATTTGAGGATTTTTGAAAATTCTACCACCACGCCGATTTACTAAATTCCACCCGAGCGAAGCCGGGGCGGGTCAGCTAGTTAAATATGATTTACTGAACTTGCTCTGTTACAGTTTTGATGCATGAGTCTCACTTTAGAGGTCCAGTAGCAGGACAAATGTCCACAAATTCCTGGTCACCGTACAGCGATCCCGGCAAAATACCAAGATACCTGGACACGTAGCTCCCAGCCTCGCATATTCCTCCATGCCGCTCAAATAACACCCGAGCGCCGACTATTTGCACACGTTGCCTTTATTTCATACCGTTTCATACAGGCCGGTTCATATTACTCCAGTCTGTACACGCTAAAATTTTAACGGTTGTTATCCCGAAGCGAAATGATTTTGTCGTGGTGTTACAATTAATTTGTAAATAAAAAAATACTAGAGTCAAAAATGTCAAAAGAGATTGCCCATTTTCTTAGGAGCTTTGGGGCCCCCCTAATATAATTGTTGTGTCACCATGGTTTTAATTTTATTTTGTAGACAAATAATCTCTCTTTATATTCTGCAAACGATTTCTATTTATTCACCCTGGTTATAAAGAAATCTTATTTTTTATATTGCTGATATTGAGGTTATATTTAATTAATACTTCTTCAAAATAAATGCATGTTTACGATTCTAACTGTAATTGTGGATATTTTCAATAATAGAGTGAAAAAAAGTCGTTATAAAACATAATCGTAAAAAAATAACATTAAAAAAAAAAAATTAAGTTTTGACACGACGCTACAAAAGAGGGCCCGTTCACGGGCGATCTCCTTTACAATCGAGAAATCAAAAGTCGAATAAGAGCTCGAACCAATAGTAATACCGCGTGCTACAGGCTAGTTTATGCCGTATCACTACGCGCGAGAGCTTGTTTAGCTCTAATCCTTTTTACTTTATTGGCAGCGTGGTTCAAGTAGATGTACCTACCTACAAGTCACGTTACTATTGTTTCTCACACTTTCGAGTTGATGATTTTTTGTTAAATTATTTCAAACAAAAACATTTTTACTTTTTAAGTTTAACTCTTAATTTTAATAGTACTGCTGAGGGCAAATCGTTCTGCCGCGGGAAGACAAACACACTTTCAGCGTGTATATTTTCCAAAAAGTATATACTCTATCCGCGGAAAGATGTTTGTATAGCGCTCTATCTCTCTGTTACGTAATCCCATACAAATGATAGAGACTAAAATCTCAGTGGGGGCTAACCATAACTTGAGTCCAACCACGAACAAAACTATCACTACCCTTATTATCAGTACCCTTATTATAAATGCGAAATTGTGTTTGTTTGTTGGTTTGTCCTCCAATCACGTTGCAACGGAGCAACGGATCGACGTAATTTTTTGCAAGGGTAAAGTTTAAGACCAGGAGAGTGACGTTAGTTTTATTCCTATTAAAAGATTTTTATTGAAAACTAGCTTATGCTCGCACCTTCGTCCGCGTGGACTACACAAATTTCAACCCCCTATTTCACCCCCTTAGGGGTTGAATTTTCAAACATCCTTTCTTAGCGGATGCCTACGTCGTAATAGCTATCTGCATGCTAAATTTCAGCCCGATCCGAGTAGTTTGAGTTGTGCGTTGATAGATCAGTCAGTCAGTCAGTCAGTCAGTCACCTTTTCCTTTTATATATTAAGATTTCAAATGTTTTTGAAAACATTTTCGAATTGAATTTCGGATGTTTTTTGAAAACATGTTT
Source organism: Maniola hyperantus (assembly GCF_902806685.2). Taxonomy (NCBI): domain Eukaryota; kingdom Metazoa; phylum Arthropoda; class Insecta; order Lepidoptera; family Nymphalidae; genus Maniola; species Maniola hyperantus. The sequence goes on along the minus strand of NC_048554.1, from coordinate 646,127 downwards.
GTGATGTTTGTCTCTACGAGTATCATTAACTGGAATGCCACTGGAATAATGTATACAGGCGCTAATTATTTCTTCCGTCTGAGGAGAATTTTTATGAAGGCTAGGTTTGAGAAAGGCATTAAATTCAGCACACGTATCAATAGATTTCAGATTATTTTTAGACGCAAAGTGAATGATTTTCTTTCTTCACAAAAACACCACACAATTTAGATGCAATCTAAAAGAGTTGTAGCTCACGAACAGAAAAGAGTTGAGCTGAGAGGAGACCCGTGCTCTGTAGTGAGCCGGCGATGGGTTGCTCATGATGAGGTACAAGTTACATAAAAGCTAACTGTAAGTATGATGAAAGGCGAACAATCCACCATCCACGATCTATGCATTATATATTATTGAAGCGGCGATCTGCATGATTATGTGCATTCAGAGCGCCATACAGTGGGGATCATACAATATCACGATGAGGCCATCGCTTCACTAAGCAACGTACGCTCACATTTTAAAGTGGATAGGTACGGGATAATGGAAGCTTATAGAACCATGTCGCGTTTCCACTTTCCATGCAATTCTATTTTTTTATTTATTTTATTTTATTTATTAGGAACACACACAATACATTAATTTAACACAAACTACGACACTTATAGACAAACACAGGCTGATAAATGTATCTATAAAATGTGTACACAGCATTTGCAAAATATCTAGACAAATAAAAAGAACTTAACTAACTACTTAACTAAACAATTAATAATTAAGTTACTTAGGAGATGAACCCACCGTAAAATGATAAGAGCTTTTTTTCGAATGTAGTAGCTGAATCATGAAATGTGTCGATGCCAGGTATCTTTTTTGATATTTCGTTAAATTTTGCACATATACGCATAATTGGAGCTTGATTTCCTAGATGAGATTTGGTGAAAGGTATATGGAAGATTTTTGGGGAGATAAAACTGCGGGAGTGTCTATGTGGAACAGATAAGGATATTCGATTGAGAAGGTTACTACATTTAACTTTATTTCGTAAAATTTTATGTAGAAAGCACATTCTATGGTTACCAACGACCTATTATATAGTTCTATTCTAGCACAGAACAGGAAGCGACATTTTAAACGAAAAAATTGCGGACTGTAACTCGTTTTTGCTTAGAAAGAAAGAAAGAAAGAAAAGACGTTTATTTTACAAACTGTGCCACAGATCACATCTTATAACTAAGAGCTGGTTATTCCGGCGCTACTACCTGAGCATAAGCCCAACGCGCTTCAAGCAAAAGAAGCGCCGGAACAAACTGTCATGTGTGGCAACTGGCACAACCCGAAAAAGGGTCCCACCTCAGCATTATGCTGTATGCCTTAGAATTTGATGTCATAATAACACTGCAATTCATAGCCAAGATAGGGGCTTCTTTAGGGGACCATTCAGATGACGCCATGTGTCATATTCAACTGTATTCAACCTTTATCATACAATGTATTAAGGTTGTACATCTGAATGGTCCCATAAAGAAGCCTCTCTCTTGACTATGAATTCCAGGGTAAAACAGCTTTTAGTCCAGACTTTGTTTTGGATTGGGTGGATCATACTATTGTATTAGCCGACATCAAACGAGTCCAGGGAGCCGCTGGATGGCAGCGGCGCAAAACTTGGTTGAAGGTCGGACAGCTGCCTAAATGAAAAACGTTCTCATATTTTTATAGATAGCATTTATTTATCATTTACAAATAAACGCAAGCGTCCGTAAAAAATGGCGATAATTTTAACGAAAAATCGCAAGAACGCGACGAGTGTTCCTCGTTAAGGGAAAAAGGGACCGTTTTGGAGATTGATAAAGGGCTTCAAAAAGGCCGGGGAAAAGGGCCAGCTCGGAAATAGCCCGGGGCAACCTGCCCGGGAAAAGGAATCTATTTGATAAGAAGATTCTTTCGATAAATTCACTTCCTCATTGAGTTATGTCGAGTTGTCGAATATTTTGAGATTATAAATGAGAATTGTTTTGAACTCAAGGTAAACATGATGTTGTTTATAATGAACACGGAATCAGCTTTATTAAAAAATAGAAGTGAATGCAAGCCTCTGTTAAGAGTCCTCTTCATGGTCACTTCAAGTCGAGCCTGGAAGCATGCTATTGCAATCAAAATTTACGATCGGGACATACTCAAGAGAGCACGCGATGTGTGATGTGTGAAAAACTATTTTTTTTTTAAATAATTAACGTTTTTAACAAACTAAAGATCAACATCATCAACTCATCGCCAGTTCACTACAGACCACGGCTCTCCTCTCAGAGTGCGAAGGGTTTTGGCCATAGTCTACCACGCTGGTCGAGTGCGGATTGGCAGACTTCACTCGTTCTTCACGAAGAACATTATGGAGAACTCTCAGGCATGTCCTGTCGATGTTTTCCTTCACCGTTAAAGCAAGTGATATTTAATTAATTACTTAAAACGCACATAACTCCGAAAAGTTAGAGGTGCGTGCCCGGGATCGAACCCCCGAACTCCGATTAGGACAATGGTATATTGACTTGACGACCTCCCTGGCGCAGTCGTGAGCGCTGTGGTCTTATTAGTGGGAGGTCCCGGGTTCGATTCCTGGCAGGGGTTTGGAATTTTATAATTTCTAAATTTCTGGTCTGGTCTGGTGGGACGGTTCGGCCGTGGCTAGTTACCACCCTACCGGCAAAGCCGTGCCGCCAAGCGATTTAGCGTTCCGGTACGATGCCGTGTAGAAACCAAAGGGGTACGGGTTTAATAAAAACTGCCATATCCCTTCCAGGTTAGCCCGCTATCATCTTAGACTGCATCATCACTTACCATCAGGTGAGATTGCAGTCAAGGGCTAACTTGTATCTGAATTAAAAAAAAAAAAAGGAGGCAGAGCTCCTAACCACTATGCTATCAGTATCACAGCTGAACTAAAGACATTTTGAATTTCGCAATTTTATAGTTTCTTTTCTTTGTAGAAATTTAGGTAGATAGGTACCTAAAGGTGTTCAGAGTTATGGAAAATACCTACTCAAAATATTTGGTCAATTTAAACTTTTACATAATCATATCCGAGCTTTAACGTACGCAGCTCAGCACAATGGTAATTAGTTTGCAGTTTGAAAGGTCACATTACGCGAGAGATGAAGCGGGCAGAGGGGCCTCGGGGGGCCCTAGCATTAAGCAGAATTGCGTTTCGGCCCCCAAATAAATTACATATCACGCGAGATTGCTTCCACTTGTGTGAGCGACCGTTGCTTATTTAATTTCAACATGATCCATCTCATATCTGCTTATCCTGCTATCTGCTAGTTCTAGATAAGTACCTAGGTATACAAAAAGAAATTCCTGACTCATCAACGTCGTAGCTAAGCCCTTGGACCTAGAAAACTGAAATTTTGCAATCTCCTCTAAGAATAAGAAGGGTTTGGGTGTAGTCTACCACGCTGGTCAAGTGCAGATCGGCAAACTTCACACACCTTTGTCAACATTATGGAGAATTCTCAGGCATGCAGGTTTACTTACGATGTGTTCCTTCATCGTTAAAGCAAGTGAAGTGATGCTTTATTGCTTAAAACGCATATAGCTCCGAAAAATTAGAGGCCCTCTAATAAAGAGTATAATAATAAAGAGCAACCGCCGAGTTTCTTGCTGGTTCTTCTCGGTAGGAACGGCATTCCGAAACAGTGGTAAATTAAACTAGTTGACGATTCAAAAGCACTTTTAAAAGTTTATTTGAATAACAATCTATTCTATTCTATTCTATTCTATTTATCAATCACTAGGCTAACACCGCTTTTTTGTTTTCGTAGGCAGCGGGCGATAGACATCTACAAAGTTATGCCTGTCCTATTTCATTTATCTTGATAATCTATCAGGAGTCAGGACATTTAAAAACCAGCCAAGTGCGAGTCAGGCTCGCGCACTGAGGGTTCCGTACTACAGTCGTATTTTTTCGACATTTTGCACGATAATTCAAAAACTATGATGCATAAAAATAAATAAAAATCTGTTTTAGAATGTACAGGTGAAGCCCTTTCATATGACACCCCACTTGATAATTGAAAAAAACTTGTTGAAAATATTAATATTATTAGTTCGTGACCACAATTTAATTTTTTTTGATCCTATAGGGGTTCCGTTTTTCCTTTCGAGGTACGGAACCCTAAAAAGGATACAATTACAAGTATTTATTACAACCATTACAGCACTAATGACATTACAAGCATTCAGAACGAATTAACTAAGTACTTAAATGTAAAGAGAAACATTCCTCAACAAAAGTGCCCATGATAGATGTCCGGGCGGGCGGGCGGGAGGGCGGGTGCGGGCTCGGGTCGTCGATTAATTTGCGCGGTGGACTCAAACCCTTTCAGCTTTATTGAATAATTGATGTCGGAATGGGGGTACTGTGTGATGCGATGCCATGGGAATCGACTTTTGGTTAACTATATCTATGTCACATTGGTCTGCACCCCTACATATTCGAAATTCCACGGACTCCTACGGCTTTAGGTATATCAATATTATGGAGTGAACAGACATCTTCTAGACGTGTCATCCGAATGGGATGTCTAATGAAAGACATTCTGATTCCATTTTTTAGGATTCCATAAATATAACTAGATAAGTACATTATTAAAATATATCAAGAGGCAGAAAAACAATTTTACTAAGTGGTATAATATATTTCAGCGTTTACGAAGAGGAATAGTCGGGTTTTAGCTTTGAACTGACTAGCTGAGCCCCACGACTTTCTGTCATGAAACCTATAGGGTACTTCCCGTTGACCTAGAATCATGAAATTTGGCAGGTAGGTAGGTCTTATAGCAGACATTCGCGGTAAAATCTCAAAACCGTGAATTTGTGCTTAAGTAGGTACATCACACAAAAAAATTTAAATTTTCGAAGTAAGATAACTATATCAAGTGGGGGTATCATAATATGAAAGGTCTTCACCTGTGGATTCTAAAATCTATTTTTAATTTTTATGCATCATAGTTTTTGAACTATCTTGAAAATGTCGAAAAAATACGACTGTAGTATGGAATCCTCGTTGCGCGAGCCTGACTCGCACTTGGCCGGTTTTTTATAGTCAAATCGGTTTACCTTTGGGTAGATATATAGGTAGATTGTATGTAAGCTCTCTAGTTACCCAAGTGATAAAATCGTCTCCGACGTCTCGAATTGGATAGCCTAATAAAGATATTCTAATGAAATTCCTTCGGCGTTCTTCGTTCAAGGCTGAAAAACAAATAAAGCGATGCGATACCAAACGCGCTGATAATCCCTTGTTTGCGTTAGGTACCTAGTACGGTTTTTAGTCACGCTTCAATTAGGACACGGCAACACCTAGAGACGAACCATTTCACAAGTAGCATGGGTAAAATCATGTGAAAATAACTTTTATCACATTATGTATGTTACTCTTGCTATGGACATTAGTCTCTTACAAGTGAGTCGAAATATCGGCATTCGGCAGATATAAATAAAACCGGCCAAGTGCGAGTCGGACTCGCGCACTGAGGGTTATCGTATTTTATCGACATTTTGCACGATTAATCAAAAACTACTTACTAGATCTCGTTCAAACTAATTTTCGGTGAAAGTTTAAATGGTAATGTACATCATATTATATTTTTTTTAGTTTTAGTTTTATCATTCACATGTCTATCAGACACATATTTTACCACTTTGGAAGTGTCTCTCGCGCAAACTATTCAGTTTAGAAAAAAGTGATATTAGAAATCGCAATATTATTTTTGAAGACCGATCCATAAATATGGATATCCATACGTATGGGTTTAATGAAAAAAAATTTTTTGAGTTTCAGTATGGGGTTACCCAAAATTTACTGGTTTTTCTATTTTTGTGTGAAAATCTTAATGCGGTTCACAAAATACCTACTTACATCTACTTACCAAATTTCAACAGTACAGCTCTTATAGTTTCAGAAAAAAGTGGCTGTGAGTTGTGACATACGGACGGACAGACAGACAGATATGACGAATCTATAAGGGCTCCGTCTTTTGCTATTTGGCTACGGAACCCTAAAAAATACCAAATTAGTCGTGGTATGTAGGTACCCGTTATCTACAATATATGTATAGTAAAATCGATATGTAGATTGTAAGTGAGAAAATTGAAAAATCACTTTCCGTGAAATACTCATGTGAATTAGTAGTGTTATTGATCTTGATCATAATTCCTAGTAGAAAATCATGTAAGCGTGATAAGTGAAAAATCACTGTGAAAAAAAACTCACCAAATGAAATGATTCCAAAGTAGCAATAATTGGCCGTCTCTAGTCACACCCAATCTAAAGTTGCAGCGATTCTATCATTCTTCATGATCTTGATGATGATTGAAGATCGTGCACAAGCAGAACGGAGCTAGGGCGTGGGGAATCTGATTGAAAAGGGCTCTAAGCTATGGAAATGAAGAAATTTCTTGTACAAAAACATGTTTTTAGGGTTTCGTATCTATCCAGAGAAAAAGGGGAACCCTTATAGGACCTCTTCATTGTCTGTCATGTCTGTCAAGACCCATCAAGGGAATCAATACCTTTAGGATCCCGTTGACCTTAAATCATGAATCGGCATTTAAAAATCGCCTAATTAATCGTGGTATGAATATACCCGTTTTATACAATACTATGTCGTTAAACCACGAAATAAGCTTAAAATCCTTAGTTAAATCATGAAATTTGGCAGGTAGCAATGTCTTATAGCACAAGTACCTAAAGGGATAATTTGAAAACCGTGAATTTGTGGTTGACGAAGATTAGTGTGGTATTGTGTGTGTGTGTGTATTGCTTGTTTTTCCTGCAGTTATAGGGAAAGAGGGGACGGTGTACGAGCTCAATTATTGCTCTTTCACATTGTAACACGAGTCACTATTTATTTAAATGTCGTTGCGGAGTGACCCATCTGTACCTGTAAGTACTATTAAGTATTCTGTGGTAATAGGAAGGTACGTTATCTGTGGTAGGTACCCTACATTGAAGCATTAGATATCGTTCCTTAACACCTCAGCAAAGTATGCCGTAAATCAACAATATTCGCCGTAAACACAGAAGCGACAATACTTACAATGTACATTTATACATCGTAAAACAACACCGCCTCACAGAGGGAGCATATTCCTTTCATAGTTAACGTTTTCGGGGCATATTTGCCTACGCTTCTGTGTTCCCGTGTTTGGTAAATTACCCGGTTTTTAGGCAAAATTACCCTAGTTTGTGCAGATGAAAAAGATAAATATTTAATGCGAAATGGGATCACAAATGCGAAATATATGGAAAGTCTGGGCCGCCCGAGCGCAAATTAGCCCGCTTCCCTTTTAGACTGCGTCATCACTTACCACCATGCTAATGATTCGCTAATTCAATGTCTAACGCTGAATGATACCCATCAAGCTCATTCGACTTTTACTATTAATACATTGAAGGTTTTCTACGAAAAAATATTTTATTATCACTCAGCGAAGCAGCAATGTAGGACCAAACATGTCAAATGAGCTCGGTGGCTATCGTTCAGTGTTAGACACTACGTTAGCGAATCACCCCACGGTGGAGATCGCAGTCAAGGGCTTCCTTGTATCTGAAAAAATATATACTCCTTTTTTGGGCAGTCGTGTAAAAATAAAAGACAACCGCAGCTTTCTAGAGAGGGTTGGTACCTGAAATAAATTAGAACGTCAAGCAACGAAATATGGCCTATTGGAACATATTTTTTTCTTTAATTTTTAGTATAATTTTGATTCCAAAAAATATGGGGTTCTCGAGATATTAATTTTTAAATAACCATGAAAATTGTATATTTTTGACTTTCGACGACCATATTTATTCTGTTCGAGTTGAATTGTCACTGTTTAGTCTTCATGTGACAACTGCTTAGGTATTTACTACTACTAATAGAGAGAAAATATCCGTTTACCGTGTATTTTTTAACACAGAAAATGGCGGCGCTTGTTCATAGTATCAGCTAATCAGCTGTCATAACAAAAGATTAGCTTATTTTTTTACAAGAAAAACAAGTACTTACTCTGGCACAGCAAATGGCGGATTGTGCCGAAACCCTGTTTTTATAGTTGAAATGTAGTGTTGTCTCTTACACACTTATGAAAACTTCGATAAGCTTAAGCTAGTTTCCGATCCGCTATTTTCTATAGGACATTAGGGCAACTCTTTATTATATCTCTATGCAATGTTATCACGTCAGTGTCAGGTGTCAACTGTTATCCCCTGCCTTTACTTGTCATGTTGGTACTATTGCGTAGTCTGCTTTATTCTTCAGAACATTTTTGCGGTTGTCTTTTGTGGGGAAGTAGAAACATGCTAGCTGGCAGCACAGCTACGTAGCCCCGCAATATGGGGGACGATAAAATCCTAATATTATTCCTATATTTCAGTTCGCTAGTGGGCCGGCAGTAATTGCGCATTCTCTGTTAGACGTGATATAGTTTTATGGTTATTTTTGAGCGTAAAAGGGGTTCGCTGTAAAACGACGTCATAGGAAGTAATAGCGTGTGGCTTCAGCGATATCCAAAATGGCTTCTGGAGTTCTGGATCATATTCTTTTTTAGATTTTTTTTTAGATATTTTTACGATCATAGAGAAGCTTAGGGCAACTTTTTTATTCCAAAGGGACATTTAGAAAATGATAGGCAGTATTCTTTATCCATACTACCTATGCGAAAGTGTGTCTGTCTGTCTGCTAGCTTTTTACACCCCAGCCGTTTATACAACGATTTTTACGATTTTAACGGACGGTACAGAGATAGCCTGAATCTTGGGGAAGGACATTCGTTCTTAAAAACCCAAAAATCTAAATCCACATGGAAGTTGCAGGCAATTTGATACAGATATGTAGCTTACACCCTGGAGACGGCTCAGAACTTATAAAGCTCACATTTTCATGGTTTACAGTGAGTCTTCCATATCCCTGGTGGAGTGGTACCATCGAACACCTCGTGGTACAAGCTCGAGTGGAGGGCACACGTCCACGTGGGCGTTCCCCAACTAGGTGGACGGACGTAACAAACACGCCGTCTCCGTGTGTGCACATAATGCCATCAACAGAAGTCGCTGGAGGGAGATCGCACGAGCAGCAGTGAAGAGTTCATAGCCACGACCACCCTGTCAAGAGTGAACGATTGAGAAGAAGAATAAGAAGCCCTTCCAAGTTAGCCCGCTTCTACCTTAGGCGGCATCATATCACCAGATAAGATCGCACTCAAGGGCTAAACTAGTAATGGAATTTAAAAAGGTGGAGTCGGCATTGAGTCTATGTAATGTGCGAAGACTTTTATATAATCGTAGTCAAAGTTAAGTTAAATATAAGGCCGTTAACATTTGAACTTGCGTGCATTAACCCATTGTGTGGAGTTAATTTACTCGGAACAGTAAAACTGGGAAACTGTGCCCCATCACGCGACGCCACCCCGTCCTGGCCCGGTAAAGTAACCATGCAAATGTTTTAATACTCTTTTATTATACCTTTTCACCTTTTTAACTACGAGAGAGGTGTATTTTGTCATATTTATGGTAACGCTAGTGTTAGGTACTACGTCTATTATGTTATCATGGACGCGAAGTAGCCATAGCATTAGCAGAGTGAGCTAGAGTCAGGGAACTCTCGGTTTGATCCTGAATCGACGATATATCAAAATATATGGTGACGTGAAATCAAGGAAAAATAGGGCAACCTAGTGTTAAATGTACTGAAATTTTGACGCCTGACTGACGTCGCGTTTTGTTAGAAGTTCCCTAAGTTCGTGAACTGTGATTAGGGTGCGTTTCAAAAAATCACTACCCCTATAATAAATTGTGAAAGTGTGTTTGTTTGTTGGTTTGTCCTTCAATCACGTCGCAACGGAGCAACGGATCGACGTGATTTTTTGGCATGGGTATAGTTTGAGAACTGGAGAGGGACATAGGCTACTTTTTATCTCGGAAAATCAAAGAGATCCCACGGGATTTTTAAAAACCTAATAAGCTAAACAGGGAACTTGTAACAAAACGTCGAGACTGCGACGTCACTGGCAGATGTCAAATTTTACCTACATTTATGCTCAAAGAACTTCCATATACTACTACGTAGCCTATGAATCGTCTATTTAAGCCTATTTTTCTTCGATTTCACGTCATCCATAGCCTAATATTTGACATTGTGTCGATAGGGGAGCAAACCCAGAGTTCCACAGATTTCCCTCACTCTAGTTTACTCTGGCTAAACTCTAAAGACGACTATTTTTGGTAGGTATCTACGGCCGTTATCGCATCTTGTTGTAACGCCAATCCTTCATGTATTTATTCACACACGTTTCTAAGCAATATTCTACGTGACGTATCTCCTAAATTCACCCTTTACGTGAATGTATCTTATTTTCAGGAAAATTCAAAGAGCTCTATGGCGCAACGGCGTGAATTTCAGCCTCGAAACTTAAAAATCCCAAGTTTGGTTCTTTGTTTTGTTATCTGCTTTCTGTAATCCGTCACTCCAAATCTGTCTCAATCTTGTCTCAATTTTCATAACGCGTCAACTGTAAGTGTTTCCTACCTTGTTATGTGTCCAGATAACCTAGGTCAAATCCCTTCTACTACCTCACGCACTAGGTCATGAGTCCAGCGCACTGTCAGCAAGATATTACCTCGTTGCCATACGTGACTCCAACTAATTGGGAAGTCAAAGTCAAAGTCAAAGTCAAATGATTTATTCAAAATAGGTAATAAATTACGCTTATTGATGGTCTGGTATGGCGTTAGATTTGTAAGATATAGTGGTGATAATTATAACGCAAACTTAAAACTAAAGCTACGAGGGTTCCAAACGCGCCCAGGTCTAAGAAGAGCCCACAACAAACTCAGCCGGGTATTCTTTTTATTATCACCACTTTACAAAATTATTGAAACTTATTAGAACTATCACAATTATTTTAGCTTTTAGGATTTAGCTACATTTTAATATTAAGGAATTTAAACCAAGTAACAGATGTGAAGAGGTGCATTCTGTCGTCACTCGTCAAACCTCAACGCAGTCTCTTAGTTAGGTTAGATTAGATTAGATTTCATCATCATCATCATCATCATCTTTACCATGGAAAGGCATAGATGATAATACACCTATTTGCAACGTATCCACGCCCAGAGGCAATAAGAGACAAGCGACAAAGTCACCCGCGGAGATTCAGCGCAGCGTGCCTCTTACAAGGGAAGATATTAGTGACATCGTCCGGAGCACTATGCAAGCTAAGTTTGATGATATGTTGTCAAAGCTGAATAACACTCTCGTTAATGCATTGAATGACAAATTTAAACCAATGCAGAACGAAATGGTAGAGATAATAAAGTCAATGGAACACATGAATGAACAATTCGAGGAAGTACTCATGGAACATAAAACTACCCAAGAAACTATGCACGCACTCAAAATTGAAAATGACAATTTAAAATCAACAGTTTCTGAGCTTAATATTAGACTTATCCAATTAGAACAACATTCTCGAGCCAAAAACATAGAAATACAATGTGTACCAGAAAAGAAGCACGAGAATTTAGTTAATGTCGTCACCGAGATCGGAAAGGTCATAAATTGTAACGTCAGTAAGGAGCAAATACTGACCTGCACCAGAGTTGCCAAATTACAACGTGATACAAATCGCCCACGTTCGATTATAGTGGAATTGGTCACTCCAAGGTTGCGTGATGAAATGTTAGCTGCCGTTATAAAATACAATAAGGCCAACCCGAATGACAAATTAAACAGCAACCTGATTGGAATTCATGGATTTAAATCGCAAATATATGTCACTGAGCACCTCTCCCCTGCTAATAAAGCTCTACACGCTGCTGTGAGAATTAAGGCTAAACAGATGAAATACAAATTCGCTTGGGTTAGAGGCGGCCGCATATTTGTACGCAAGGATGAGGAATCAGCATATATTTGGATTAAGGATACTTGCTCTTTAGACAAAATTATTTAATTGTAAAGAATTTAATATCTATAACATTGCATGTAATGGTTGTTAATTTTATAAAATACGCGAAGTTAAAAGTTTACTACCAAAATGTCCGTGGCTTGCGTACTAAAACTCACAATTTTTATACTCAAATTTGTTGTAATAACTATGATATTGTAATACTTGTAGAAACTTGGCTGAACGATAACATCTCTACACATGAATTATTTGATAACAGGTATGTAGTGTATAGAAGAGACCGTAAGATTACAAATTATCACAACAAGAAAGATGGTGGAGGAGTTTTGATAGCTATTAAAAATAAATATGTGTCTAAACGTATGTATAACTGGGAAAGTGATTGCGAAGATGTGTGGGTAATTGTCGATGATTGTGCTAGTAAAAATCATAAATATCCAAAGCAAATAGCTCTATGCGCCATCTACCTACCTCCTCCAGTAAGTCAGAGCATGCTTGATCAATACTTAGATAAATGCAACTCTGTGTTCGAGCAAAACTTTCGTACTTGTATAATCGGAGATTTTAATATGAGTTATATAAATTGGGCTTTACTTAATGATAATAATGATAGCTATGTAATATCTGGAATAGGAACACATTTAGTTGACTTTTTAAACCTATATAAACTTCGCCAAGCTAACAATATTCCTAATAAATCGAACCGAATATTGGATTTAGTGCTTACAAACATTGCCTGTGAAGTTCTCACACCATGTAATCCTCTTAGTGTCATTGACCTTTTGCATCCACCTTTGGAAGTTGTCTTGTTTATTACAGAAAATATTAAACTCCCCTATAATATAAATATCCTTATGCCAAATTTTTATAAAGCTGATTATGATGCTATTTGTAAATACTTGCAAGGTCAGGATTGGGAAAATATATTTCATGGATCTAATGACGTTGATTCTATGCTAGACGTGTTTTATGATATTTTACATGAAGCTATTCAAAAGCTTGTCCCACTTACTACTAAGGGTAAACAAAAAAAAATTCCTCCTTGGTTTGACCGTAATCTAAGAAGAACTCTAAATGAGAAGAATGCTTTGAGATGGCGTTATAAACTTTACAAAAATCCTATGGACGAAATTTCTCTTAAATTAGTTAGTGATAGGGCTTCTCGTCTTGCGACAATTAAGTATAATCAATATGTTAAAGACATTGAACATGGTATCATTAATAATCCTAAACTATTCTGGACATTTATAAAAGGTAAGAAGGGTGGCAAAGGAAAATATCCGGCTAATATGAGTAATGGGGAAACTGAAACAGCTGATGGCACTACTATATGCAACTTATTTGCCGAACAATTTTTGCAATCGTTTAACGCTAACTGTATAAACTCAATAGGAAATGAATCCACCATAGGCTTACAACATATACACAATTATGGCCTTTCAATAACAATACCTACAATATCATTCGAAAACGTGTTAAAATCCCTAAAAAGCGTAGATCGTGGAAAAGGTGCTGGTCCTGATGGCATACCGCCTATGTTCATAGCATCGTGTGCTTCAGCTTTGGCTACGCCACTGTGTACTATTTTTAACAAATCGTTAACCACTGGTATATTTCCAAAAGCATGGAAGTCAGCAAAGGTCGTCCCCATTTATAAATCAGAAAAAGATACCCTAGTCCAAAATTATAGGCCTATTTCAATTCTTTCCACTTTTGCTAAAATATTTGAATGCATGGTTTGCCCTCTCATACAAAACCACCTCAAACATTTTCTTACTATCAACCAGCATGGATTTATTAGTTCCAGATCCACTAGCACAAACCTAGTAACTTTTACTGAAACTCTCGTCAATGCAATTGACAACAATAGTCAAATTGACGTTATATACACGGATTTCAGTAAGGCGTTTGACAGTGTCCCACATGAGATTCTTGTTTCAAAATTAAAGGCATATGGTTTTACTGGAAATTTCCTTGATTGGCTAAAATCTTATTTACAAGATCGCACATTCTTCGTAGTCGTTAATGGATACCAATCCAAAGTTTGTAAGATTTCTTCCGGTGTACCCCAGGGTTCACACATTGGTCCTATATTATTCAATGTGTTTATCAATGACATCTCTAATTGCTTTCAATATTCATCTCCATTTCTGTATGCTGATGATTTGAAATTTACCAGAAAGATTAATGCTGCTGATGACTGCATGCTTTTACAAAAAGACCTTGATGCGTTGATTATGTGGTGCTGTGACAATAAAATGATGTTAAATAAAAAGAAATGCTTTTATATCAAATATACAAGGAAATTAAAATCTGTTAACTTTGACTACCACATAGACGGGCATAAATTAGACGAATTGGAGACTATAAGAGATTTGGGAGTAGTATATGACCAAAAGTTGACATTTGTCCCACATATTGAATATATTACTAAACGAGCGTCGAGGATGCTTGGTTTTGTTATTAGAAATGCTAAAGTATTTAAAAATATTCGCACAAAAAAGCTTCTCTACAATAACTTAGTCAGGAGTATCGTGGAATATGGTTCAGTGGTCTGGAGACCTCACTATGCAACACATATTTTGAGACTTGAACGCATCCAAAAAAGATTCCTTTGGCACCTAGCTACTAGTGTTGGAAAAGGTAGTAGAAATTTTGCATATAAAGAAAGATTGTCTTATTTCCAAATGTATTCGTTAGAAAAACGTAGGGAACTTTTAGATCTGCAATTCTTGTATAAAATTTTTAATGCTAAGATCGACTGTCCTCAACTATTGAGCAGGTTCAAATTTAAGGTTCCTGTCCATTATCCACGTAAACCCATTACACCACTTTGTCCACCGTTGTGTAGAACTGTCCTTGGCGCCAATTCTCCTGTCTCTAGATTATGTAAAACTCTTAACCACCACAGCTCTGTCATTGACATTAATTCTGACTCTTTATATAAGTTTCGGGAAAAGATCTTTGCATATTGGACGTCTTGAGTAGGAAGTATTATCTTTAATTTTATTGATGTTTGTTTTTTATTTTGTCACATATGTTTGTAAATGTTGTATTAACTTATAATTGGCGACTGCACTTAGTAAGTAATATTTTCAGAATTAAGTTTTTTTTAAAATGTATTAGTGTAAGTAGCCGTTAGTTAATTTAACAAATAAAATAAAATAAAAAATAAAATCATCATCAATCCGCACATGGCCAGCGTGGTAGACTATGGCCAAAACTGTTCTCACTCTGAGAGGAGACCCGTGCTCTGTAGTGAGCCGGCGATGGGTTGATCATGATGATGATGATGGTGATGAAACGTTACAGGATATTTTCTGGTATATTTGATGACGCAAACACCCCATTCCCCTCGACTCACACCATGTTTAATCTTTTATGCATTAAGACACAAGCATCCCTTCAGCCTTTACCCGTCCCATCCCATCACACACTTTATTATGCTTTTGAGGGATGAAAAAATATAAAAATGTAAGAAAAATGTTATTATAGGAAAACGTCAAGACAATTTCACGGGCCGCGCCTTGCTGCCGGCTATGTGCCTCCAACGATTGGAAATGGCAAACTATTTAAAACTAACTTGGCGATAAGTTATTATGTTGGTAGTATTATTGTTAGTAGTTGATAGTCTATGACTTCGTGGCGTCGCCCGGTTCAGGGTACTAGCTGAAAATCTGCGCGGACAAGGCTACCTTGGCCCGTGGCGAAAATCAGAACTAACGTTGCCGTCAAGTGTACCCTTTGTTCTTGTTTGAATATTCTAAGCCTTTGTTCTCCAACAGCGCCCCCCTGTCATTGTCATTCAAGTACCAAGAGAGCCTTAGAATAGAATAGAATAATTCTTTATTTGCATAATGTGGTACATAAGATGTTAAATCTAAGAAACAGTCCAGCACATTAGCCATGGCGGCGTACAAATATAGTTAACAGTTGTGATTATTGAGTGTGACTAAATATTTGTTTATAAAATACAGGCAAATCATAAAATTAAACTTAAACTAAAATGTCAAAACCAAGCGAATATAGGCACTGTAATAAGCTTTTTTTTTTTAAATAATGTCCAACAATAGAATGTCAAAAACGCTTTATATCATGTTGGAAGAATTCTTCTAAGGCTTCATTTTTTAAGGCTAAATGAAAAATGTCTAGCTGTGAGTGTTTTTATGTCAGATGGTAATTTATTAAAAAAAATTATTGCCATGGCGTGACAGTTTTTGTTGAAGAGTGTTGTTTTTGGTAGTGTTGTAAAAACTAGTTTATCTGGATTTCTCATTGAACGCAGTTGCTTTGTGTCCCGCATGGCTGTGAAATTGTGCATATTCATTTTTACGAATTTCGAGATTGCCGCACTATGTTTTTGTGCGTCAAGGCATACAGCATAATGCTGAGCTGGGACCCATTTTCGGGTTGTGCCTCACATGACAGTTTGTTCCGGCGCTTCATTAGCTTGAAGCGCGTTGGGCTTATGCTCAGGTGGAAGAAGCGCCAGAATAACCAGATCTTAGTTTTAAATAAGATGTGATGTATGGCACAGTTTGGAATATAAACGTCTTTTCTTTCTTTCAAATATAGTTCTTGTTATTTGTTCTTGAAATTTTCATTATTTGCTGTTATTATATATATATATAGATATAGAAATACACATCCCGTGAAAATTTCAACTCTCTACCTACTACGGGTCACGAGATACAGCCCGCTGACAGACAGACGGACGGACGGACAGCGGAGTAGATTAGGGTCCCGTTGGCACCCTTGGGGTAAGAAACCCTGAAAAGGTTTATTTATTACTAGCTTATACTCGCGACTTCGTCCGCGTGGACTACACAAAGTTCAAACCCCTATTTCGCCGCCTTAGGGGTTGAATTTTCAAAAATCCTTACTTAGCGGACGCCAACGTCATAATAGCTACCTGCATGTCAAATTTCAGCCTGATCCGTCCAGTAGTTTGAGCTGTGCGTTGATAGATCAGTCAATCAGTCAGTCAGTCAGTCACCTTTTCCTTTTATATAGTTAGGTAACAATTGGGGAAGTATCTAAATAACCAGGCTATGTAGTATTTTTTAATTATTTACCCATAAATATTTAATGTACCGCTTGGAGCAAAACAAAATTTCATAAATAATTCATATCCAAATCTTCCCAAAGATCCTGAGGCGCGCCCACTAGCGCTGTTATCAAAACAATTGTTCCTAAAATATAATGACCACATTCCTACTTGTAATTACTTATCATTGCAAATTTTGACGAAATTTGGCAGGTATAGATTTTTCGAAATTCAACCCCCAAGTGGGTTAAATAGGTGATGAAAGTGTGTATGAAATTCCGTCATTTTTCAAGTTATTTGCATCAAAATTTGCAAAAAAAAAAAAAAAAAAAAAAAAAAAAAAAAAAAAAAAAAAAAAAAAAAAAAAAAAAAAAAAAAAAAAAAAAAAAAAAAAAAAAAAAAAAAAAAAAAAAAAAAAAAAAAAATTGGTATTTGGGTTTTCGGTCACAAATAAAGAAATACGTGTTCCAGGATTTTTGGAAACTCGATTTTCTAAATTTCACCCGAGCCACGCCGGGGCGGGTCAGCTAGTCTTTTTATACAAGTCCGACATTTTTCATTTTTTTTACATGATAATAAGTAGGTACCTAAAATTGTTATTTGGGTTTTCGGTTAAAAATGAAGATACTGTATTCCAGGATTTTTGGGAAGCCGACGCGGATCAGCTAGGCTACCATAATATTATTATTATGGTAAATCAAATACGGCCTAACATGATTCTAATAGCAATCTTGAAATTAAATTCATTTGCATTAATGAATGTGCCTTGTTATAGTGTTTTTTTTTTAAATAGTAATCTTAGTGAATAGCCACTTCTGAAAAATGTGAACACGTTGTGTTTAAGATATATGAAGTCCTTACTTTTTCAATCTCTTGGCTTTTGACAGCTTTTCTCAGTTGAATCTGATGGCTTAGCTAAATAATAATATCGAATGCTATATAATATATTATATCGATACTGTGATAGCCTAGTGGTTAGGACGTCCACCTCCTAATCGGAGGTCGGCGGTTCGATTCCGGGCACGCACCTCTATTTTTTCGGAATTATGTGCGTTTTAAGTAATTAAAATATCACTTGCTTTAACGGTAAAGGAAAACATCGTGAGAAAACTTGCATGCCTGAGAGTTCTCCATAATGTTCTCAAAAGACGTGTGAAGTCTAGGACTCCGGATCCGGACTTGGCCAGCGTGTTAGACTATGGCCAAAACCCTTATCACTCTGACAGTACCAGTAATTGATTTCTTTAATGTTTGTCTTATCCAATTAATTTGCATCTAAAAATTTGTAATTTTGAAGAGCTACGTAGGTAACTTTAAAGACGCCAAGTCGACCAACTGGTCGTGAAAGGGTCGGTTGACCCTACCTTCTTAAACTTTTGACAATGGTATTCTATCAAAGGTTCAAAAGATATTATATTACAACGCTAGAAGCTTATTTTGAATAACCACTTTTCTATTAATATTGACCTACTTGACATAATGAATGGATGTTTTGTGAAGGCTGCGTCACATAAACAGCACTGTCATTTGTACAAGTCGGGTAACAGCTGATAGGCGCCACAGATAAAGCTATCAGCCAGAGGCGTGGGTAACAAATGAGGTTAGCTCATTTCCATACACTTTGCTACAAATTATAATAAACTATGTTATATCGGACGCCTGTTGCACCGAAATACAAATCAGAAACAATTATTGATTGTAGTCATTAACTATTATAAATGCGAAAGTGGACTTTGTTTGTTTTTGAGGTCCCTAAACTCATCATCTGTCTGTACGCACCTGAGCTGCGCGGCGCGTCACTGCAGGGCGCGGCACAGAGTGTCAAAATATTATTTCTATCATTTTGTATGGCGCATATCGCACTCGAGCGGCGCTGAACAGCAGGGCGATTGTCTAAAACCTGCATCAATCATTATTACAATCTCAATTGTTCTGATTGCCTGAATTTGTGCGATTCTTGTTGCAACAATGCATTGTGGCCAATAGTGAGCGAGCATTAACCAATCAGAGATGATTGCGATCGTGACATTTTAGCTGTCAAACAACCGCGGTAGGGCCACTGCGCTTCATCACGCGTTGCCGCGCGTCGCGGCTGGGAGAATATTGTTAAGCGCAGCGCAGTAACACTCTGTGCAGCGACGCTAGTGCGACTACCCAGCGGCGCGTCGCGTCGTTTCAGCGTACAGCGCTCGGATAAGATTCACGCGCATTGAGTTAAGTATTTAATGTACAGCCGTGATAGACCTTAAAATAAATAACGTAGTTTTAATTTTTGGCACATGACGGGCTCTTAGAAGTATATCCTCTAAATTCCCAACCCCTAGGATGTCGGCTTCCACCCTTTCCCTCTTCACTGTCGCTCATCTTGCGACGTTGTTGCTCGTACGCGAACGGGTATAGAAGTGACGCGCAAGTGACGCGAGCTGCCGCGTACTGCAGTTGTAGTGCGGTAGGGTACCGTGAGCGGCCAAGTGACGCTTTCTGCAGTCGGACTGCAGTGACGCGCAGTGCAGCTCAGGTGCGTACGCAGCTTTATATTTATTTAGAAAAGCTCTATTTTCATTTAGCTAGGCTAATTTAGTTCAGTTGTTCACCCAGAGCCGATAAAATGTAAATCCCCACGCAGGTGTGCGCGTAAGACAGGTGGCGGTCTGATTTGCGACCGATTTCTATCTAGCCGATCAACCTGCTCGGTATAGGCGGGATAGCTATGGATTTTGAGGTCCCTAGACTCTGATGTTACCAAACTACATCGGAAAACGTAGCATTGATAGACCCATTTTATTACCATACAAGCGAACTGATTTAATTACTACGCGTAAAATTTAACTCCTCACGCGCCATTACGTGTCAAATTGGATGTCAGAAGTTTTTTTTAATTAACCGTACTTTTGATATGACAGTTGACCCATAAAGTTTAAAATGGCGTGTGAGGAGTCATTTTGTATGGACTATACCTATAAGTACTGCTACTAAAAAGCTCCACTTTTATTTAGCTAGGCTAGTTTAGTTCAGTTGTTCACCCAGAGCCGATAAAATGCAAATCCCCACGCAGGTGTGCGCGTAAGACAGGTGGCGATCCGATTTGCGACCGATTTCTATTTAGCCGATGCAAGCGATAACGCCACTGCGCTTGTTCAGAATGATTTATAGACTTGCTAGCGAATTGAAAGTCATTTTGCCCTGTATTATTTTGGATATTATTTTAATAGGTATTTTGTCTTTGTAGAATTAATTAAAAGCTGTGATAGCCTAGAGGTTAGGACGTCCGCCTTCTAATCAGAGGTCGGGGGTTCGATCCTGGGCACGCACCTCTAACTTTTCGGAGTTATGTGCGTTTTAATTAATTAGGCCAACACTTGCTTTAACGGTGAAGGAAAACATCGTGAGGAAACCTGCATGTCTGAGAGTTCTCCATAATGTTCTCAAAGGTGTGTGAAGTCTACCAATCAGCACATGGCCAGCGTGGTAGACTATGGCCAAAACCCTTCTCCCGCTGAGAGGAGACCCGTGCTCTGTAGTGAGCCGGCGATGGGTTGATCATGATGATGATGATATTAAAAGAGACAGGTGTTTTGAAAGCCGATGACTTCGTTACGACGGTCGACGATTAGTTGGAGGTCCCGGGTTCGATTTCCGACAGGGGTTCGGAATTTTATAATTTCTAAATTTCTGGTCTGGTCTGTTGGGACGCTTCGGCCGTGGCTAGTTACCACCCTATCGGCAAAACTTCGCCGCCAAGCGATGTAATCCGGTACGATGCCGTGTAGAAACCAAAGGGGTGTGTTTTTAATAAAAAATGCCATACCCCTTCCAGGTTAGCCCGCTTCTATCTTAGACTGCTCTTTATCAACGAGAAATAGAAAGATCTTTAGGTAATTCAAATAAACTTCAGAAGTAGTTACCTAAGTTGATACTATTGAATTGTCAAATGCATCTACCACTGGGTAGGAGTGCCTTTTCTACCGAGAATAACCAACAAGAAACTCGGCGGTTGCTCTTTTCAAAGTACCTTGTGATACGATTCTGCATTGATATTTCTGAACGCGCTCTATCGAGTTTTGAATGTCAA
Source organism: Maniola hyperantus (assembly GCF_902806685.2). Classification (NCBI taxonomy): domain Eukaryota; kingdom Metazoa; phylum Arthropoda; class Insecta; order Lepidoptera; family Nymphalidae; genus Maniola; species Maniola hyperantus. The sequence continues at coordinate 625,086 of NC_048554.1, read as the reverse complement.
ACTCAAACTCAACAAACTCTAATTATTTATTCAGAATAGGTAAAAATTTACGTTTCCTGATTGTCAAATTTTTTATTTGTAAGATGATAATATAGTGGTGTTAATTAATACGTACTTAAAACTAATATGTTTCTCATACTATCGTCTATCTCAAGTCAAGGTAAGCTGTTCACGTCACTGATTACGGAGTTGTAACTTGGTATGGTAGGTACTGGTAGTTGGCTGAGTTTGTTGTGGGCTCTTCTCAGACCTGGGCGCGTTTGGAACCCTCGTAGCTTTAGTTTTAAGTTTGCGAAATAATTATCACCACTATATCTTAGAAATCCAACATCTGACTTTCAAAAAGAGTTATTAATTACCTATTTTGAATAAATCATTTGACTTTGACTTTGACTTAGTGGAGGCAACGCCGCGGGGCGGCGCCAGTGCTCGTAACTCAGCCTCGCTACAACCTTTCTAATGATTCTGTGGCGCCGTGAAGAAAGTGCGACTGGCATAGAACGTAATGTGGTTTATATCACTAGTCACTACCTAGTACCCATATTATAAATGCGAAAGTGTGTTTGTTTGTAGGTTTATTGGTTTGTTAGTTTGTTCTTCAATCACGTCGCTACGGAGCAACAGATCGACGTGATTTTTTGCATGGGCGTAGACGTTAGATCTAAACGTAATTTTATTTTTATTTCCAGACTAGCTGATGCTCACAGACAGACCCACACAGACATGCAGATGACTTCATCTGCGTGGATTTAGGTCTTTAAAAATCCCGTGGGAACACCTTGATTTTCCGGGATAAAAAGTAGGTATAATTAAAGACCTAAAGAGTTACATAGGCTACTTTTTATCCCGGAAAATCAAAGAGTTCCCACGGGATTTTTATACACCTAAATCTATTTATAATAATTGTCAAGACAAGGTTTGTATGAAAACAAAATTTTTTTTTTGGAAAATCTACGAGAAAAGACAGTTATTGTGAGACGCGGACGAAGCCGCGGGCAACAGCTAGTCTTACATAAAACTGACACTAAGTAAGTTACCTTCTATTTCTCTGACCTTTCTAGGCTCCGGTTCTTACGCTACAGTTAGGCACTACACACATAATAGACCCGTAAACACCACTACTCTGCACTTGATTTCAAACCCTAGTTAATACTTAATAGATTTCACTCTTGAAAATCATAAATTCGGGGTATGATCTTTTGTAAAGTTTAGTTTTGAGTTGAGGTTTCCGCGCGCCCTGAGGCTGCCCTTTGTGATCAAAAATTCTAGTGAGTTTTTGATTGGTATAGTGATTAGAATATTGTAACCTCTGTTTTTTTTTTAAAATTAATGACACGCGACTATAGTCAATGAAATTAGGTTTTGTAATCGAATTGTTTTTACCCGACTGCGGTAAAGCCAACCAAAAGGATGGGTTATGATTTTAGGGATTTTTAGTACTTGGATATACACATGTATGTGTAGCCATATAGAGATAGACTATAGTGAGAGAATACTCGCCATTTTTGCTTTAAAATACATTATACCTGTCAATCATCGCTGTATGTCAATAGCAAAAATTACCTATAATAATAATATGTTTACAAAATAATTACTAATCTCTGAAAATGATTTAATCCGAATGTACAGTACGCAGCAGAAAGTAATGTAAATCGGCCTTTAGAATGACATTTCGGCTTTGTAGAGCGGTGTCTTTGTCACTCATACCTATATCACATTTTGTCGGTCTCAATGACAGGGACAACGCTCTACAAACCTGCTATCCCCTTCTAAATGTCGATGTACCTACATTACTTTCTACCGCGTACTGTACTAGCTCTTGTTACTTAGATAATGTTAAAATTAACAAAATTGTTTTTGACTAGATGATGCCCGCGATCTCGTCCGCGTGGATTTAGGATTTTAAAAATTCCATGGGAATTCTTTAATTTTTCGGGATAAAAAGTAGCCTATGTCCTTCCCCGGGATGCAAGCTATCTCTGTACCAAATTTCGTCAAAATCGGTTGAACGGTTGGGCCGTGAAAGGCTAGCAGACAGACAAACACACTTTCGCATTTATAATATTAGTATGGAGTATGGAGTTTCATTTTCATTGTCTTTAATAATTGCAGTGGTGCCTACACTGTCTGCACCATTCGCAGATCCCCGCAAATTGCTAATGCGCGTGGCCGCCATTTTAGTGACGTCAGCACTAGACTATAGTTTCGAGCTGATGGTATATTTTTATTTCGACTGACGTCAAAATGACGTCATTTGAATGTTAATGACATGGTTCCAGCGCAATAGCAATTTGCGGGACTTATACCTAAAGTTATTACATGTTCATCTTCATCAGAACTGCTTTTCCCTGAAAAATAGAACATCCAGGACTTAATAAGAATCGAGTATTAGCTAGCTAGTAGTGAATAAAAAAAACCAGCCAAGTGCGAGTCGGCCTCGCTCTTTTAGGGTTCCGTACATAGTTTTGGGTGTGAAATATTTCATTTCTGAACTAGACATCGCAACAAACTAAAATAAAAACCCAAAAAATGATCATTTATTTTGGTCACAGCTTACAAACTACTTTATGAATTCTTGTTTACACTCCTATATGGTACATAATATACCGAAATTTCATATTTCTAACTAGTTTAGTTTTTGAGATAGACCCCGTCACAAAAATAGTCTAGAACTGAAAACATTGACGGCCCCCCATTTCTTTATTTTTAAGATAAAAATATAAGTATTTGTACCTACTCTACTCAATGGGCTCTAGACAAATAATACCTTACCAGGATTAGATATCTTGGATATCGATCGGGTATGGATCCTACGCCACGATAAGAAAAATGTATTTTTATGGAAAAAATATATTTTTCTTATCGTAGCGTATGGAAGCCTCGCTGAAAAATGAATTTCTAACTCAATATTCGGTTTTAACTTTTGAGTCAACATTTCGTCTACAAGTTAGAGACTTGTGACACGCGGGCACTCAGACAGACAGATAGACAAAAGAGTGACATTAATAGAGCTCCGTTTTTATCCTTCGGGCACGCGGAACCCTAACAATAGATTCGTCATTCGGGCCCCATTAATGTCAAGGTGGGAACATGAAAGGGTTCTAAATAACACGTTACCCGTTACTATGAATGAGTTAACGCAAATGCGTTCTTTGATCTTGTGTAGTGTTTATGAGACGCGGGGAACACGGGCACAGATAAACTAACATATCCGTTGTTTAAATTATGGTAACAGAAAAGAAGGTGAAGGAAAACCCAGTTTGTTATATGGGTTACGTATTATTTGCGGTTTGAGCATCGATATAAATGACAAGATATGGTCAAGCGAATAATATTTTTCACGGTTTTGGAACCAAATAAATCAGCATCAATCAATCAATCAGCCTGTTTGCGTCCACTGCTGGACATAGGCCTTCCCAAGAGCACGCCACCACACACGATCCTCCGCCTTCCTCATCCACCCACTTCCCGCTATCGGGAATAGCAGGGCGACTGGGAACTGGGGGCCTTTGTGTGTTGGCGTTGTTCATTGGGAGTATTGCCCATATACTGACCACGCTGGGCACACGGGTTGGTCAGCGCAGGGCTAGGCTTTTCGCATCAAAGACGCTGCTGCCCGTCCCCGATCTGTGCTATTTAAACCCTAACTGTTTGGTGTGGATATACCGCCATTCTTCGGTCGTCATAATATGGCCCTGTCCATACGAAGTAATATATAAGTCAGTGGGTTTGAGGCTGAATTTCAAACGCCACTCGAATTTTCAAACACATTCTTTCAAGATGGCGTTCTCGCAATAAATGAAATGAATTGATTTTATTTACTTATTTCATAATAGCTGATATCCGCACGCGACGTCCGCGTCGATCTAAGTTGTATAAAAATCCCGTGGGAACTCTTGGGATTTTCCGGCATAAAAAGTAGCCTATGTTACTCCTATGTCTTTAACTATACCCAGGCAAAATTGAAGGACAAACCAACAAACCATGCATTTTTGCATGGGTAGGTATAGTGAAAGACCTGGGAAATGACAATAAGAAACAATGCAACCGATGTGTCCCAAAACGGTTTCATTAGAAAGGCAATAATGCGAAGATGATTTTAGAGAACTAGAACAATGCATTAGGCACACTTTTTTAGCGTAATCTGGTCTAGCGTGCTGGAATGGTTGGTAGGTGCTAGAATGGCGACCTCGCACCGACAGACGAGTCGCAGGCGGCGCAAGACCGTGGCGTGTGGAAGTCCCTACAAGAGACCTATGTCCAGCTGTGGACGTCTATTGGTTGATGCTGATGATGATGATGATGTCTAGCGTAGTTTTTTAGCGTAGGCTAGCACACGACGCCGGCCGGGTATCCGCTAGTCTAGATTATAAATCAAATGGACAAAATAACTAGATCGTAAATATGTTATTGGGTCGAATGTCATTCGTTTGTCATTAAGTAGGTATTTATTCTCGCCGGTGCAGTGGGCGTAAATACACCATAAATAATGGTATATTATCATAGAGTGTCGTTTTTAGGGTTCCGTACCTCAAAAGGAAAAACGGAATCCTTATATGATCACTTTGTTGTCTGTCTGACGTCGGTCTGTCTGTATGTCTGTCTGTCAAGAAATCTACAGGGTACCTACTTCCCGTTGACCTAGAATCATGAAATTTGGCAGGTAGGTAGGTCTTATAGCAGACATTAGGGGAAAAATCGGAAAACCGTGAATTTGTGGTTACATCACACACAAAAAATTAAATCGTGTTCATGAACTAATAATTACTTAGTATTTTCAATTTTCTAAGTAAGATAGCTATATCAAGTGGGATATAATATGAAAGGGCTTCCTTCACCTGTGCATTCTAAAACAGATTTTTATGCATCATAGTTCTTTAATTATCGTGCAACGTGTCGAAAAAATACGACTGTAGTACGGAACTCTCGTTGCGCGAGCCTGACTCGCACTTGGCCGGTTTTTTGTAACAAACAACAGAAAATTATGAGCGATATGTTCCTATACCTACTCTACTACATGGAGGTTGGAGCCTTGTTGGAACCCGAACATAAATTCTTGATGTCATAATCAAGATGTTATTTTTTACGATTATAGCGGATGTGTTTATTGAATTCGAAAGCAGCGGTTATTTTATTGTTTGCTACAGCCCACGGGTTTGCTTCAGCCCATGGGTTTGCTTCAGCCCACGGTTTTGCTCGTGTAGCCCATGATCTTAGAGCCTAATCGTCACCATCAACCCATGGCCTACTTTTTTTTATAAAAATAGCGAGCAAACGAGCAGGCCTCCTGATGTTAATTGATTACCGCCGCCCATAAACATTTGCAGTACCAGAGGAACCACCAATGCGTTGCCGGCCTTTCAGGAATTTGTTGGTCCGCCCCTTGAAGAACCCCATGTTGTAATTCTTACTATACCTACAGAGCAGAAATTTCCTCTTAGAATGAGAAGGGTTTGGCCATAGTCTACTTGCCTACCACTACGATGGCCAAGTGCGGTTTTGCAGACTTTACACACATTTGAGAACATTATGGAGAATTCTCAGGCAAGCCGATTTCCACACGACGTTTTTCTTCACAATTAAAGCAAGTGATATATTTTACATAACTAAAATTAGAGGTACGTTTACGTGCCCGGAATTGAACCCCGATCTTCCGAATAGGATGCGCACGTCGTAACCACTAGGCTATCACGGCTGAAGTGCTGATTTCCTGTGTAGTTGGCTAGTATCCGTTATGTTTGGCTGCCGGGGCCGAAATTCGGTCATGAGAACAAAGTATCAGTCGAAGTCGCGACCAAATACACAAATTTCAACCCCCTGTTTTACCCTTTTACCTAGGGATGGAATTTTCAAAAATCCTATCTTAGCGGATGGGTCATAAGAGCTAGGCATGCAGCCAACATGTGAAATAGCCCGATCCGTTCAGTGGTTTGAACTGTGTGTTGACAGATCAGACAGTCAGTTAGTTTTTCGCTATGTAAATTTAGATTTAGTGGAAGAAGGAAGATGATAATCGGCGTAGATCCGGAGTCGGCCCGTTAACGCGCCGTGACCGGAGCCGCTTCCAAATCACGTATGAAGCTTTATTTATTTTGTGCGCCATAAAAAGATTTTCATAGGCGCGTCGTCCGACCAACTCGGAGTGGCGTCGCGCAAGAAAGCGCTTAGAGATAAAAAACTGTTTTAGTAGTACATTACTTACAAAAAACATTAATTACAAAAAACTGTTTTAGTAGTTCAATGTTTCACACACCGCATACGCATACCAATTTTCGTAGAAACTCGTTTATGCTTAGATCTGCCTCATCGTTTAATAAAATTTGTAAAAATGACAATAATTTGGACCTATTCTGCATCACTGGTACCACTATTCGGAAAGTTCTGGCCAATGAATTCTTTAACGCTCATACTTCAGTTAAATAATTCGTTGGGTATCTCGTTTTTTATTACTTTTCCCTGAATTGTCTCTCCCCCAGTCGAGTTTTTTTTTGTTATTCTTATGTTTATTCTATCTGTGAAAACTTGTCATTAGCTTTAATCTTCTTTTGTTTTTACCTATTAATTTTTTCATATTAGCTGTAAGTTTTCCTGTTAAATAAAATAAAATATTATTTTTCCGTACCCGAAGAGTGCCATCGGGACCCTATTACTAAACCTCCGTTGTCCGTCCGTCCGTCTGTCAGCGGGCTGTATCTCATGAACCGTATTAGGTAGACAGTTCAAATTTTCACAAACTATTGCCGAGCGGCAACAAAAATACACATAAAATACACAAATATACATAAATAAACACGTTCCGTTTAAATTTGTCAAACTCACAAAGGGTTCCGTACCATTGTACAAGAAATAAAACTTTTTGATTTTCATGGCGGCCATTTTAATTTTTTTAATTATTTGTTATTATAACGGCAACAGAAACGGTACCCGAAGGGAGCCAACAGGACCCTATTATTAAGCCTCCGCTGTGGCCCCGTCCGTCCGTCTGTCCGTCTGTCTGTCAGCAGGCTGTATCTCGTGAACCGTAATAGGTAGAGAGTTGAAAATTGAACAGAATGTGTATTTCTATTGCCACTATAACAACAAATACTAAAACTTTCAAAATAATCGCAAGGAAAAAATAAAAAAATAAAAGTGTTATTTCTTGTATGATGGTACGGAACTGCTTCGTATGTGAGTCTAACTTGCATTCGACCGGTTTTTTGAGAATAATATTATCACCTTATGTGCTGACAGTACCGCGTGTAGGCGCGCCACGTGTCGCTATAATTCTACACGCCGCGCGCCGCGCCCGCCCACGGCTACAATTACACACGCGCATGCATGCATGCCGAGGATGCATGCATGCTGCATGTTTGTAGCTAAACATCCAAAATGTTTTATTTTCGGACTAATTTTATTATTATGACAAAGTTATATGGAAGCAAGCGGCTTAGCATTTAGCTGCTACAAGATAAAAGTGATATACCTAGTACGCGACAGGTCGAGATCGTCCCGCACACCCGCACAGCCCCCGCGCTTACCCGTTGGTTGACTTTGCGAACTCATCAAATGATGTACCTAGATCCTAGGTCCTAGTTTAGTCAATATAAATAGACAGGGAGTCACGTGTAAATGTGTGTGCTCGATAAACTGCACAATTCATCACACTCGATGTGGCGTTGTTTAGTCATTCAGAATTGCGATAAGGAAATATAATTTAATACCACTATAATATTATTATTAGCCAAAATAAACATATTATTGTTATTACCTAATCAAGTAGGTATACGACCTATATAATTATCTAAATATAGATACAGAAAAAAATCCTGATTCATCAACACGAGAATAATTATTATGTTATCCATACTAATAAGTAGTTAATCACTATCCATATTATAAATGCGAAAGTGTGTTTGTTTGTTGGTTTGTTGGTTTGTTGGTTTGCCCTTCAATCACGTCGCAACGGGGCAACAGATTGACGTGATTTTTTGCATGGGAATAGTTAAAGATCTGGAGTGTGACATAGGCTACTTTTTTATCCCGGGAATCAATGAGTTCCCACGGGGTTCTAAAAAACCTAAATGAATGCGTACGAAGTCGCGTGCATCAGCTAGTAACATCCTAATTCTGTGCTAATATTATTAGCTAGCTGATTTCCGCGACTTCGTCCGCGTGGATTTAGGTTTTCAAAAACCTCGCGGAAACTCTTTGATTTTCGGGATAAAAGTAGCGTATGTATTTCCCGCGGTTGCAATCTATTTCTGTGCTAAAAAGCTAGCAGACAGACAGACAGACATAATTAACAATTCACCTACTTAAAACCGTAATATCCTTGAAATTATCTGCTCACAGTTTACGATGCAAAAAGGTATAAGCGCTGTTAAACGGATGAGCAGACAGACAGACAGACAGACATAGTTTCGCCTTTATAATATCGGTAAGTAAGTATGGAAAAGCTGTGATAGCCTAGTGGTTAGGACGTCCGCCTTCTAATCGGAGGTCGGGGGTTCGATCCCGGGCACGCACCTCTAACTTTCCCGAGTTATGTGCGTTTTATGTAATAAAATATCACTTACTTTAACGGTGAAGGAAAACATCGTGAGGAAACCTGCATGCCTGAGAGTTCTCCATAATGTTCTCAAAGGTGTGTGAAGTCTGCCAATCCGCACATGGCCAGCGTGGTAGACTATGGCCACGGCCAAAACCCGTCTCACTCTGAGAGGAGTCCCGCGCTCTGTAGTGAGCCGGCCGGCGATGGGTTGATCATGATGATGAAGTCCGTCTGACCTCCAGGAATTTGTAGGAATTTGTAGAATTTGTAGGGAGTCAAGAAGGCGCCCTGGGAAAGAGCCACCGAGCAAGTACCGAACGGGCGCCCTCCCGCGTTTCGGCCCATATAACCGCGAGGTTGGTGGGGCCATGGGAGGTGGTGGGGTGGGTGGGGTGGGGGGTTATTACAATTATTATTATTATTTATAATATTGGTAAGTAAGTATAGAAGTATGGATTAGAATCCAAATCACTTGCCATCAAGTGCGATGTGATCGCGATCACACCATCGATCAAACAATAGGTATGATGTGTCAACTGTCAGCCAATAGAATAGATCACATACTAGTATGTATTTACCTATACCAGAGATAATATATTAACAAATATAATATATTATCGCTGCCTGTACACACTATTTATGGCATACAAAGTAATCGTTGGTATTGTTTACAAGTAGCTGTGAACAAATACCTAACAAGTATGCTAATAACAGTTCCACGTGTCAGAAGCTGCTAAATGACTAGTAAATACACTAACTCCTAGACATTGTGGCTAATTCTATTGTGCACAATCTCTAGACTAAACTAAAATGACATGTCTATACCTTTATTATTGCTATATCTTTCATTGTAAAATTGTTTTTAAATAGTTACACCTAGTAAATGAATAACTATTCATATCTTATGTTTGGCACACAGGATTCCAGAGAGTTGAGTACTGTACTGAGTTGTTTAAATAAATAAATATTATTATTATTATTGCTTGTTGCGAAAAAGCATTTTTCTACATTTGGACTGGTAAAATTAAATTTAGTTTAGTTCAGTAGTTGTAGGTACACAACAGAATCTGCCAATCTGTAATAGACTACCGACTTCGTCCGCGCGGACTACGCAAATTTCAAACCCCTATTTTACCACCTTAGGGGTTGAATTTTCAAAAATCCTTTCTTAGCGGATGCCTACGCCATAATAGCTATCTTCATGCCAAATTTCAGCCCGATCCGTCCAGTAGTTTGAGCTGTGCGTTGATAAATCGGTCAGTCACCTTTTCCTTTTATATATTTAGATACGTACTAATAAATAAAACTTACGTGTCTGTCTGTAATTTCGAAAGAACTACCTCATATGAAGCTCATATTGTGGTTATTTGCACTGTACCGTATCCGTTTTTAAAATTTTTGCCCATCTGTCTGTCTATCTGTTTCAACGGGCTAATCTTCGGAATGGCTGAACCTATTATGATGGGACTTTCACAGACAAGTAGAGGATTAACCGAGGAGTAACATATAGACTATGGCGTGTTTTGTTCGCCAGTTCCTTTACAGATGTGCAGGTTGTACTTAAGCGCATCACAAAATATGATGGAGAGGCTGCAAGAGAGTGCGTTATTGCATGCGTCACAGGGTTTTATGCCGGCGTTATTCAGTACACTCGTCTGTTAAAACCATCGATGGTTTTTTTTTAAATAGAGATAGCGAGCAAACGAGCAAGCGGGTCACCTGATGTGCTGATGTGTTTCATCTTGTGCCAAGTGTGCAAGAACTAATTTTAGATTAAATTAATTATTAAATACTTCTTATTATCTACTAACTACTACCTACTAACCATTAATTTTAAGTTTGTTTGTACCTACCTTAGGCATAAGATGAATAAACTAGTTTTCTTTCTTCTTTCTTTCTTTCTGATGTTAAGTGATTACCGCCGCCCATGAACATTTGCAGCACCAGAGGACGCGCCGATGCGTTGCCGTTTTAGGTTTTAACGCAAGTTGAAAGCGCGCCAGTTTAGTTTGACCTTACCATCATATTCCTGTTTTATACTACCTACTTCAGTTAAATAATTCGTTGGCCAGATCTCGTTTTTTATTACTTTTCCCTGAATTTTCTCTCCCCCAGTCGAGTTTCTTTTTTGTTATTCTTATGTTTATTCTATCTGTGAAAACTTGTCATTAGCTTTAATCTTCTTTTGTTTTTACCTATTCATTTTTTCATATTAGCTGTAAGTTTTCCTGTTAAATAAAATAAAAATAAAAATAAATAAATACAGAGGTGTTATGTACAGTTTATCGTTGATACGTAATTACACATACAGGCATCCCCGCGAAGGTCACACGTGTGCTTTATTGTTTTGTGGGCTATATGGGTGCGATTGTTTGTTTCATTCGATTACAGCGTGTAGAAACTGTAGATGCTCATTTTACGCGCTGTTAATTATAAAATTACTAGCTTATGCTCCCGACTTCGTCCGCGTGGACTACACAAATTTCAAACCCCTATTTCACTCCCTTAGGGGTTAAATTTTTAAAAATACTTTCTTAGCGGATGCCTGCGTCATAATAGCTATCTGCATGCCGAATTTCAGCCCGAACCGTCCAGTAATTTGAGCTGTGCGTTGATAGATCAGTCAGTCAGTCAGTCACCTTTTCCTTTTATATATTTAGATACTTTATTACTACCTGACTAGCTGATGCCCACGACTGCAAGTGCAATCTTTGTTTTAACACAAAAAATTCAAAGCGATATAAGGAAACGAGCTCGGCCATAACTTTGTATGTTTTTAATGAAAAAAGTAGAGTGAGATGAAATCTTTATCTATGTATGTGGTACTATAAATGCAAAAGTTTTGATCAGATCTGTTATCTTTTCACATTCCATATTCTAATCAAAATTTGGTACTATTCAGAGATAGTTTGCACTTGGAAACGACATTTTATTTCCAAAAATTAAAGAGTTCCCACGGGATTTTTAAAACCCCCCTTCAAAGCTCCACCATGGCTACGGCCATGATGGTGATGTAAAATCAAAGAAAATAGGGCTACCTGCGTCAAATGTCATCATGAGCAACCCATCGCTGACTCACTATAGAGCACGGGTCTCCTCTCAGAGTGAGAAGGGTTTTGGCCATAGTCTACCACGCTGGCCATGTGCGGATTGGTAGACTTCACACACCTTTCATAATCATAATCATAATCATTTATTTATTTTGCTCAGATATGGTAGGTATTATGTATATTGTATACTTTGAGAACATTATGGAGAACTGTCAGGCATGCAGGTTTCCTCACGATGTTTTCCTTCCCCGTTAAAGCAAGTGATATTTAATTAATTAAAACGCACATAACTCCGAAAAGTTAGAGGTGCGTGCCCGGGATCGAACCCCCGACCTCCGATTAGAAGGCGGACGTCCTAACCACTAGGCTATCACAGCTTCCACAAGGCTATGACAGCTTTGCGTCAAATGTACTAACTATAACATTAGACGCCTGCCAGTGACGTCGAAGCGTCAACGTTTTGTGAAGTACCCTAACCGACGTGAACTGTGGTACAGGTCAGTGGAGTGAACCCATCAATAGGATCCCGACATCTTCATAGCATTATTATGTTTCCATGTCCTTCTCGAAAGTTCGCTGCGAACTTGATTGTACATGGATTTATCGGTGATGGATAAACTGTATACATAATACGATGCACCGCTTTATTAAAGCATTTATAAACGTACCAACTAGTCAGCTTAGTTGAATGACTTTAAAAAAAAACACAAATTAAAAAAAAAATTATTTGTGATCAAATTGGAGACCATTAATCGTGGATATTTTTGTTAGTTATATTTTGTTAAGTATATCTATATTTTTCTTTAAATTTAAACTCCTGTACATATTTAACTATTTTATTTTTTACCTACTGTTAATCTGTCAAGTTACTCTGTACGTTATTAAGTCTGTCTGTTATTAAGTTAATCTATACTCTTAATCTGTTAAGTTAGTGCATGTTAGTTTACAAGTAAAGTCTCACCTGTAATTGACGACCATACTGTTTATTGTATATATTTAAATGTGCGGTCTTTTATGTATGGAAGTTGTCGGTGTTAAATAAATTAATAAAAAAAATAATGACAAGTTGGGTCGACATGCACACTCCAACTGAAAATTGCTATTCTAATAGTCCAGTGATGACATACATCTCTGAGATAATAATAATATGTTAACTATGTAATAAGAAAGCACAGTCCTTCTGCGGGTTGGCTGAAAATGGCACTGATTCTGTTGTTTTTCGCTAAACTAAATAAATTTAGTTTATCGAAAAACTGAGTATCTGCATCCTCTTCTTTTTAATATAGCTAATAAAGGACGGAACATGATTTTTACATTTAAAGACGCTAAATTTTAGTGCACGCTACAAATTTAAACGATACGCTCGCGACTCGCGTCACGAGGTTTGACGGCTCTAATTATCAAACTTAAAACTGTCAAACTATGTCTGTCCTTTTCATATTATATTAGTAAGAAGAGGATGCGAATGCTCTAAAATTTAGTTGTGCTCAGAATCAATACCAAGGTGCCTGATAATAAAAGCTCAGAGTCACTCAGCGGGGGATGGAGAGAGATATGCTTGGAGTACCTCTACGTGATCAAACCAGTAATCAGGAGATCCGGTAGAGCAGCCAAAGATAGCTCAACGTGTAGTGAAGCTGAAGTGACAATGGGCGAAACGCATAGAAGAATCTGATCCGTATGGTATATTTTTATTTCGGCTGACGTAAAAATGACGTTATTTCGATGTTAATGAGACATGGCTCCAGCGCATTAGCAATTTGCGGGACTTATACCTGGGGATAACCGACCGAAATCGGTAGGCGATGCTGTCGACCATGACCCTGATTAGTCCTAAAATAGATCACCCCCCCCCCGTACAAAAAAAAAACCCCGTAAAAAGGTACTTAATGCTGTTTAAGTTGGACCTCTTGGTTGGAACTTGGAAGTCGGCGCGCGTGTAGATGCCATTATACATTATACACATAAAGTTGTATATACAGACCGCGGTCCCTACAAGGCCGCACGTGTATAGTTGCGCAACCCGCGATCAGACCGACACGAGCTGATATTGTATATTTATATTATTTAGGTACATGAAACATTGTATGAATGTAAGTTTGTCTGTGGTAAATAACTGATGATCCACTTTGTGACAGTATGATATTATAACTATTTTATATTTGTTCTTGTCTTGTGTTTGAACGTGGTGGTATTTTAAGATTTGTCTTAACTTTGTATTTAAATTGTGGATTTTATTATTATTATAATAGACTAGCTGATGCCCGCGATTTCGTCCGCGCGGATTTAGGTTTTTAAAAATTCCGTGGGAACTCTTTGATTTTCCGGGATAAAAAGTACTACCTTATGCTAGTACTAGCTTATGCTCGCGACTTCGTCCGCGTGGACTACACAAATTTCAAACCCCTATTTCACCCCTAAGGGGTTAAATTTTCAAAAATCTTTTCTTAGCGGATGCCTACGTCATAATAGCTATCTGCATGTCAAATTTCAGCCCGGGCCGTCCAGTAGTTTGAGCTGTGCGTTGATAGATCAGTCAGTCAGTCACCTTTTCCTTTTATATATTTAAGATTTATCCACGAAAAATAATAATAATATGATAGATCTATTTTAATACAAACTTTGACATTGTTTGGAAACATAATTTATTTATAATTCATGTTTAATTATGCGCTTCGCAAACTTTTTAATTATAGCCATCCTGCTTTCAAGAAAGTTAAGCAATTTGGCGATGTGGCATCAAGCGTCACGTCTAGAAGAAGTCTTCGCACTTATACGAGACAAGAACCTCAAGAGCTCAACGCTTGAGAGGGCATACGGAAATTGGAATGGGTGCAGTTTTCTTATTATTATTATTACATACTGATTGTTTTTCAGACAATTCGCACTTGACGAGCGTGGTGGACTATAGCTAAATTCTTCTCAGTCTGAGAGGGGATCTCCTTGCTTAGTAGTAAGTCGGCAATGGCTTGATGGTGATGATGCTTGCTGTTCAAAAACCTTGTTCAAGGAGAACAAGTTAGGAAGGCGTGTGTGGTTAAAGACAGGGTAGATTCCTCTTGATTTCCTATTTAAAATTATAAAAATCCGGCCTTATTCCTAGTCTACATTACAGGAATGAGAACTGTTCTTTACTTACTTATTTAAAAAGATCTTTCACTAAAATTCAATTCATACACAGAATGTCAAATATAAATTTTCTAAACAAGTCAATACAGTTGTTATTAATCTATTGAATCATGACATTTGTCCATCCATATAAATTGGTAGAAGTTTGACCATTTGGTACGATACATTGGCAGAGAAAACTTTGCATAAAGCGTCTCCCCTTTAAAGGGGGGTGCCGAGACTATTTGGATGGAACAATAAATTTTAAGATTGTATGAAGGAAAGCCTTTCTAACCGCTGTCGCTTCCTCTAAACTCGTTGCTTCTTCAAGGATAAAGGGTACCAGTTCACTGCTTCAGCGTAGCTATAAATAAATAAATAAGAGTTTATTCGGCTCACAAAACAAGAAACAATAACAAAACATATTAAACAACAAAAAATTAAAACTAGGTAAACTTAAAACTATAATATTTTCATTATTCTAGCCATCGATATAAATGACAAGATATGGTCTAGCGAACAAAATTTTTCACGGTTTAGCAACCAAATAAATCAGCGCCACCTCTTAGATACTAATAAATAAATAAAATAATTTATTTTTATTTCAGGCAATGAAAATACAACCCATAACAATATAAGTACACACAATATGAAGCGGATTAAATTAATATTAAAATTGAATAGAATAAGAATATAAATGTAAAAAAAAATTTAGCTAACAATTTAAAAAACTAACCTAAGTAAAGGTGTTATTGTCGCACCGATGCCGGTTGGAGCAATGTTTTGTAAAAGGATTACTAAGATCCTCTACAACAGCACGCAAGATAGCGTTTGTACTGTGTGTCAGTCTTTTCCAGAAGGATGCCGTCCTTGCTCGGAGTATGGCGAAGAAGTCAGGGACTCTTGCAGCAGCAAACATAGCATTAACACTGCAGAAACGCGGGTGCTTCATTAAGATGCGGAAGGCGTTGTTATATTGTACCCTAAGTGCATTATAACTGCGCTTGGTAAACTTTGTCCACAGCACTAATGAACGACACGTTTAAAATCCAGACGACGTCACTGAGGTTGCATTGGTGCTAAATAAACATTTTAGGACCAATGAGTCGGTGCCATTTTGCTTGTTCAATGTCCCTGTCCTTACGAAGTAATATATAAGTCAATGGTAATCACATATCCTGCCAAACATGGCGTGCAAAATTAATTGAATCCAGCATCTCATTTCACCTTCTTAAAATATTATTACGTCATCATGTAAAAGTTATTACTAATTCAAATATCTATCCAGAAGACTTCAAACCGATAGCATCGCTTCGAGTGGCTTTATATCTTTTGTAACCAGCAAGCTGCCTTATTATAAGTTTGTTTATTAAACTTTCCACTTTGCGCGAGTCTTTGAATTAATTAATACAGACACGCCCCTCCAGTGGACAGTCAGTTAGTTCCACAAGACAAACTTGGGGCCTTAATTAACCAGTTGGTTATTATAAGTCCCGCAAATTGAGCCTCGATAGCTCAACGGTTAAAGGAGCGGACTAAAAACCGAAAGGTCGCCGGTTCAATTCCACCCGTTGCACTATTGTCGTACCTACTCCAAGCACAAGCTTAACGCTTAATTGGAGGGGAAAGGGGGAATATTAGGTAGCAACTTGGCTAATATTCTTTTAAAAAAATCAGTACCCTTATTATAAATGCGAAAGTGTGATTGTTTGTTGGTTTGTTGGTTTGTCCTTCAATCACGTCGCAAAGGTGCAACGGATTGATTTGATTTTTTGCATGAGTATAGATAAAGACCTGGAGAGTGACATAGACTACTTTTATCCCGGATAATCAAAAAGTTCCCACGGGATTTTTAAAAACCTAATTCCACGCAGACAAAGTCGCGGGCATCAGCTAGTAAATAAATAAATTGCTAATACGCGTGGCCGCCATTTTAGTGACGTCAGCACTGGACTGAAGTTTCGAGTTAATGGTATATTTTTGTTTCGGTTGACCTCAAAATGATGTCATTTTCATGCTAATGAGACATGGTTCTAGCGCAATAGCAATTTGCGGGATTTATACCTACCGACTTCACTCTTTTTAACCGACTTCAAAAAAAGGAGGAGGTTCTCAATTCGTCGGAATCTTTTTAATAACGGCAAGCAGCTGTGGCCTGCGAGTGTTAATATCCTCCCCTGGCAGGATAAAGGCGATGTTTCACATTATAAATCCTTCACAAGTTGATGTGAGACGTAAACACAATCCGATCAACAAACTTCGCGCCCTGTACGCTTAGTATAAGATTTTACGTCTCACCAGACGTTGCTAGAATTCGAGAATCGAAACACAACAATGTCAAAGTAAAATGGACCTAAAGAGCCTTGAATTGAAGTAAAAAATTCAATGCCACTGATTTTAATTTCGCAACGTCCCCGCTTGGAACGCTGGCTGTAGATGTGTAGACAAACTTGAGCTTAAAAACAAGGCGGTTAAGATCCATCATCGTCATGATCAACCCATCACCGGCTCACTACAGAGCACAGGTCTCCTCTCAGAGTGAGAAGGGTTTTGGTCATAGTCTACCACGCTGGCCAAGTGCGGATTGGCAGACCTGGATGCTGGATGCGGATTGGCAGTTAAGATCTAGTTTAGTATAATGCTGAAGGTTTTCGACACTCGAATACTTTCAATGTTGGTGAGCATTGACTTGTATATTACTTCGTATGGACAGGGTTGTTGAACTAACATAATGGCACCACCTCATTGGTGCTTATGTACCAATGCAACCTCAGTGACGTCTGGATTTCAAACGGGTCGTTGAGGTGGCGCTGATTTATTTGGTAAAACCGTGAAAAATTTTGTTCGTTTGACATATCTTGTCATTTATATCGATGGTTGGTGAGACATAAAATCTCGTACTAAGCACGGTTCACATGCTGCGTGTGAAAATATTACGATGTTTGTTGTTGTACCAACCTCTGGCCTTTGTTACTACAAGGCCATTATCATATGAGGAACAGCTTCCTATCCTCCTGTTTTTAGGGTTCTGTACCTCAAAAGGAAAAAAGGAACCCTTATAGGATCACTTTGTTGTCTGTCTGTACGTTTGTCCGTTGTGTCTGTCAAGAAAACCTATAGGGTACTTCCCGTTGACCTAGAATCATGAAATTTGGTAGGTACGCGTAGGTAGGTCTTATAGCACAAGTTTAGTAAAGGAATAAATCCGAAAACCATGAATTTGTGGTTACATCACAGAGAAAAAATTTAAATGTGTTCATGAACAAATATTAGTATTTTCAATTTTCAAAGTTAGATAGATAACTATACCAAGCGGGGTATTATAATATGAAAGGCCTTTTACATATACATTAAAAAAATATTTTTTATGCATAACAGTTTTTTATTCATCGTGTAAAATGTCGAAAAATTTCGAAATACAGAACCATCGTTGCGCGAGTCTAACTCGCACTTGGCCGGTTTTTTTATCTGGAGATACGGAAGCTTAAAAATAAGTAAAATTAACTCATTAGGTAACACTTATGCAAATTTTTCGATATCTACTTTCGGAATGTATTCTTATTTCTTAGGAGCGAGCTTTCCACTGAAACGTTATGGCTCGTTAAAGTTCTATAGATCGCGACAGGTCGAGATGGCACTCGGGGTATGAGGCGGGAGGACGCCCCGCACACCCGCATGTCACCCGCGCTCGCCCGCACTGGGTTAGCGCGGGTGCTGTGCGGGTGTACGGGGCGTTTCCAACCCTATCGCCATCTCAGCCTGTCGCGTATATCTCTTGTGATTTTATTACTTTTAAAACGACGCGGGCTGCGACGACGGTTCTATCAGGTTCTATCGCATACTAATGTCTGCTCCCTTCTTTATTCTGCATTTTATGGGCTTTAAAATTCTATTGTGAGTACTCCTCTTAAAGCCGTAGAGGCTTAAACTTAACCAAAAAGACAATTTTTTTGTTTTTTTAAAGAATATTAGCCGTGTTAAATGACTAATATTCCCCTTTCCTCTCCAACTAAGCGTCAGGCTTGTGCTAGGAGTAGGTACGACAATAGTGCAACGGGCGGGGTTTGAACCGTCGACCTTTCGGTTTTCAGTCCACTCCTTTACCCGTTGAGCTATTGAGGCTCTAATTAAGAACCGATAAAGAACATGTATTTTTATGAAATTCGATTATCGGGGCATATTTGCCTACGCTTCTGTGTTCCTGTGTTTGGAAAATTACCCGGGTTTTAGGGAAATTTCTCTAGTTTGTGCAGATGTAAAAGATATATATTTATTTGATTTCTTTCATGATAAAACTACATCTCTAAACAACTGTGCGAAGCCAGGGTTGGTCGCTAGGTTAATAATAATCTGACACAGGTTCTAACTTCATAATACTCGTATGACATCAAAACTTACGCACCTAAATCCTTACACTTATTTTTTACCTATTGATCATTAACATAATACCTACTTATTTAAAAAACATAAAAATTAAAAAGCACATACATCTGCTTCTACATATTTTTGATTGCGCAAAAATTAAACACCTTTAACTAATAATATCGGAATGTTGTAATCAAAGTTTTTTTTTCATTAATAACACTTATCGGCCCATAATGTTTCATATCAACAGGTATCTATCAGTTCAGCCATCAAGGATAAAATGTGTTCTGTACACCTGCTGAAATATTTTTCCGAAGATAATAAATAATTATTACCTCATTTCCGCACAACGCTTTATATTATTTTGATAAATCAGCCGATATTTTAATATTATGATAAATCTATGATCATTACATTAAATTAGAGTTTACAATGGATAATAGGTACTGAATATTATAATTTTCCGAACTGGTAGAGTCTTGATATAATATTACAACTTTGCAAGTGACGTGTGCTCTATAAAATATAAAATATATATAAAAGGAAAAGGTGACTGACTGACTGATCTATCAACACACAGCTCAAACCACTGGACAGATCGGGCTGAAATTTGGCATGCAGATAGCTAATATGACGTAGGCATGTTTTCCTTCACAGTTAAAGCAAGTAATATTCAATGGCTTAAACTTTACGTAACTTCGAAAACCTAGAGGTGTGTGCCTAGGATCGAACACCCGACCCTCTAAATAGGAGACAGACGTCTTAACCACTAGGCTCTTTGCAAATCTAAATCCACATACCTAATCAAAAACATTATATTTAATATTTGTCACAGATGTTGGCCCACACCAGTCGGCAGGGTTTTATAGGCGATAAAGTAACCGCGACAAATGTTCTGCTATTTCCACACTAGACGAGCCGGCTCCGGCCCGGAAGACCACCGGCTGTCAGCCGGCTTGTTTATACCACTTTTATACTCCTCTTAGAAGTGATGAAGTTTTAATTAGGGCGTCGTAGTTTCTGTTAGGAGGGTATTTTTAGTGGTTCCGTGAAGCAACCCAAAACCAACTGCAGTAGAATAACACATCGAATAAAGGAATAACACCAGAACTAAAACACATCGCTTACTTACTTAAAGTTTCCTGAAACACGCAAAGTTGCCGTAAGTTACGGCACGTCATAACAGACGAAACTTTAGCAAGATCATCATAAGTTCCGCGCCACTCGTACGAGAGGGAAGCTCTGAGAAGTTGCCGCTTGACTTGAAGGCAGTTTTACTTTGGCGCCAGATGGGAGCTTTTATAATGAGCTGCTTAGTGATTAGCTACTTTTTAGGGTTCCGCAATCAAAGGGTACAAATGGAACCCTCTATTAAACTCAAATCATTTATTCAGATTGGGTATTATTGTATACACTTTCTGATGGTCAGTTGCTGAATTTACAATACAATGATGTACCTAGTGGTGATAATTATTAATTACGTAAACTTAGGACTAAGACCCAATTTCACCAAGCATTTAATCACCATTTTTTTCTTTGATTTTCCCCATAGCCTAATTGACATAATATTTGAGATATCCTCGATTCAGAATCAAACCGAGAGTTCCGTGGTTCCATCACTCTAGTTCACTCTGCATATGTCCAGTGGTCGTAGGATTCTAACCCACGACTCTTTGGCCAATATCCTCACTCTAACCACTTAGCTATCGGACCACAACAACAATAAATAAATAAATAAATAAAATAAAATAAAAATCTTTTTTTATTCGTATAAACTTTTACAAGTACTTACGAATAGTCGGATGCATCTACCACTGGTTCGGAATGCCTTTCCTACCGAGAAGAACCAGCAAGAAACTCGACGGTTGCTCTTTTCAAATATTTGATATAGGTACAAGATTATGCCATGTATAAAATAGTATTTGCAGTGTTGTGCGTTGCTGGAACGAGCTGCAGGTCAAATCCACGCTCTTTTATCATTTAGATAATCTTCAATTGTGTAATATGCTTTTTTCAGGAGCATATTTTTAATAGATTTAATGCATATTTTTAATAAAATGAAGGTAGGTATTCATTTAGTCATAAATTGGTTTTCACGCATCGCGGCACTAAAGAATCTATTGTGCCACCAAAGCATCGTCAATCAGCCACCAAACGACAACCACAGACCATTTACGGCTGAATATAAATCGAGTGTGACCATAGAAACAAAACCTTGCATACCATTGATATACCTACCAAAAAACTACAAAGATATAGTATGCAACAGAAAATAATGTACATCGACCTTTCGGCTTACTCATACCTATGTGACATTCAACGACAGAGACAACGCTCTACAAAACCGCTATCTCTTTCTAAAGGTCGATGTACAGGAAAACATCATCACGATTTTACCCTGTTAGGGGTTGTATTTTCAATAAAATCCTTTCTTAGCGTATGTCTACGTTATAATAACTATCTGCATGCCAAAAGCCCCTTCCGTCCAGTAGTTTAAACTAGGCGTTGCTATAAGATCAGTCAGTCAGCTTTTTCTTTGATATACCTAGTACCCACACAATGTATAGTTTACTAGATGATGCCCGCGACTTCGTCCTCGTGGATTTAGGTTTTTTAAAATTCCCGTGGGTACTCTTTAATTTTCCGGGATGAAAAGTAGCCTATGTCCTTCCCCGGGATGTTACCTAACTCTGTACCAAACTTCATTAAAATCGGTTGAACTGTTGGGCCGTGAAAAGCTAGCAGACAGACACACTTTCGCATTTATAATATTAGTATAGAAGTATGGATATGGATAACATGGGGGTTTTTACTACCGTCGGTAATGTTTGTTCAAGAAAATGGAAAACTTTTAGTAGTTTACTACCTACTACATGACGTATCTTAGTTTATTATATCGACGCTTGGCTATAAAGTCATGTTCGAATGGCGCCAAAAAACCATTATCATATAAATGAGCTTAAACGATCTTTAACTTGTATGATACGGGCTCACGGTGTAGAGTTGCATTCAGATAGAATTTTAAAATACCTTATTATTTTATTTTTATTATTTCCACAAAAAAAAATAGTTTATTATGCAAGACTGTAAAGTTGTTATTTTGTCGCGAGAGTTTCCTCCTTACCTTAGAATCCTTCGCTGGCTCGGAATTCAATACAAACTGTCGCGACAAATTAACAATTTTGCAGCCTTGCAACATAACAAATAGCTAAAGTTTATAATGCGCTTCCTTATGTCGTCAAATCTTCATCTACGCGCACGAAACGCTTTGCGTCATCATTCCTTATACGCATGGCTATGGTTTGGAATACTCTTCCGAGATCAGTATTTCCTACCAATAATTGTAATCCGGGTATCTTTAAAACAACAGTAAATAGCTCGATAAATATTTTTGGGTCTATTTTTTTTTTAGTTTATAGACTTGTGTTTGGCAATTAGACCTGGTGGCAAGTGCCAATGCAGCCTAGCACTCGAATATTTCTTTGTAAATATTTTTTTTTTACATTTTTGAAAACCTGTGCGCGCTCTCCCCCCCAGTGAAAGAGGTTACATCATTTTTCTTTTTAGCACCTAATCTTCACAATCCACTAGGTCCCCACGTCGCTCGAGTAAATCCCTATTTAGCCTCTTGTACTCGTAATATGCGTACTTTAGTTTTCTTCAGCTGATTTAAAAGATAAACAAATCGCAGAAAGCTTCTCGGAGAAACGCGTAAGCGACACGTGGTCGGGCGCGTAAGACTTTTTGGACTTAGATTTTCACTCATCATGATTTTCATTCAGTCAGTTGACTCGCGGTAACTATAGCTCTATGCGCCTCTCACCTTATCTTAGCGAGATGTTACTACTTGTATAAATCAGTTAAATAAATAAATAAATAAAAGTTTATTCAGCTCACAAAACAAGAAAAGACAAAAAAAAAAGCAAAACATACAAACCAAATGTTACAAATTAAAAAAATTAAAACTAGGTAAGCTTAAAACTACGAGCTCGACAGTACTAAAAAGAAAAATGATGTCTTGTTTGAGCTGAAAAGGCTACTGCCTCAGCATGATGCTGCAGTATTTGACTGCTGCAGCGCTGATTTTCAGGCAGAGCCCTAATGTCACGACCCGACAAGTTAAGGAAAAGTCCACCTGGGTGTCTGGTGCACTTCGACCGTCCGCTGTGCCAGATCCTTCTTTCCACGCACGTGCCAACTGTGGAACCAACTCCCATCGGCGGTGTTCCCACTAGATTACAGCATGGGGTTATTCAAGGGGCGGACCAACAAATTCCTAAAAGGCCGGCAGCGCATCGGCGGTTCCTCTGGTGCGGCAAATGTTCATGGGCGGCGGTAACTACTTAACATCAGGTGACCCGCCTGCTCGTTTGCTCGCTATCTCTATAAAAAAAGTGGATTATACAGTAAACTATGATATACATACTGACTATATAATGCTGAATGGTAGTGTTTATATCGCCTATCGCTTACTGAGTCGCTTATGAAGCGACGGAGCACGCTCGTAAAGTGGGATGGGCCATTTGTATAATTGACTGCGCAGTCCGGCGCCATGGACTCCATTACGTCTGTTTACTACAAAAAGCTGTGGTAGCCTAGTGGTTAGGACGTCCGCCTTCCAATCGGAGGTCGGGGGTGCGATCCCGGGCACGCACCTCTAACTTTTCAAAGTTGTGTGCGTTTTTAAGTAATTAAAATATCCGGTGAAGGAAAACATCGTGAGGAAACCTGCATGCCTGAGAGTTCTCCATAATGTTCTCAAAGGTGTGTGAAGTCTGCCAATCCGTACTTGGCCAGCGTGGTAGACTATGGCCAAAACCCTTCTCACTCTGAGAGGAGACCCGTGCTCTGTAGTGAGCCGGCGATGGGTCGATCATGATGATGATGATGACTATGACTAAACTATGCTTACAATTATACTCTATCCACAGAAACAAGTTACTATAGGGATCTCTGTTACGTCATCATCATCAACAGATAGAAGCCCACTGCTGGACATAGATCTCTTGTAGGGACTTCTACACGCCACGGTCATGCGCCGCCTGAATTCAGCTGCTGCTTGCGACTCGTCTGATGTAGTCCGTCCACTTAGTAGGGGGTCTTCCAACGCTGCGTCTTCTGGTGCGAGGTCGCCATTCCAGTACCTTGGGACCCCAATGTTACGTTACGAAATCCCATACAAATGACAAACACGAAGAATTCAGTGGGCGTTAACAATTTTGAGTGATCAACCAATCACAAACGAATCTATTTCAAATTGAATTTCGAGTGTTTTTTGAAAACAAAGGTTCTCTAATAGAGTAGTACCCAAAGAAGTTAAAAGTACTACTATTCAGGATCAAACAGAGAGTTCCATCACTCTAGTTCTCTCTGGTAGTAGGGAAACAGATGTTAGTTTGTGATTGGGTACTCAAAATGTGCTAGAAAGGTCATATTTTTTCAACATTAATTCGAGAGGTTTTCTGTAACTCAATAAAAATGAACGTTAATAGAATATCGGGACTATTTAAGTTTGGAGGGCGCGCGCCCTTAAGACTTGGCAAGTTAATCGATTTGCGCCGGGACTGCGACATGAGTTCCCGGGAATTCATTAAAACGTATTCCAGTGCTATATTATATTGGAAAATATTTGGACTTTATAGAAAGCCGTGATAGCCTAGTGGAGATCTCTGCTTTCTAATCAGGAGGTCGAAGGTTTCAATCCCAGGCAAGCACCTCTAACGTTTAAAGCTATTAAATATCATTACTGCTCAAATGTTGCCCATGCAAAAAAAAAGGTGTGTGAAGTCTGCCACATTTATTCGAGAGGTTTTTCTGTAACCCCAATAAAAATAAACGTTAATGGAATATCGGGACTAATTGAGTTTGGAGGGCGCGCGCCCTTAGAACTTGGCAAGTTAATCTATTTGGGCCGGGACTGCGACGGCGAGCCCTTCCGCTAAATGAGTCCATTTCATGAGTTCCCGGGAATTCATTAAAACTTATTTCAATAGCATTTCATTGGAAAATAGAGAGAGTTTATAGAAAGCCGTGGTAGCCTAGTGGTTAAAGACGTCCGCCTCTAAATCGGGTGGTCGTGGGTTCAATACCGGACACGCACAGGGGTAGTGGTACTGTATCGAATGGAGAACGAGCAGCAGCGCCCTCTGTGCCACTACTACCATCTGCTGCGATCACCAACCCGTCTGCCCAGCATGGTGAGAGGCCTTTTGTCCAGCAGTGGACTGGTTAGGCTATTGATGATGATAGATATTAGATATAGTATATATAGTATATGTAGATATGGGCCTCTGATGTCAATATTATAAACCAACTAGCTGATGCCCGCGACTTCGTACGCGTGGATTTAAATAAATAAATAAAAATAGCTTTATTTTCTCCTTACAATATTTTCCTTATTACTAATACAGTGCATAATTAACAAAAAATAAAAATAAAAGAATTATTAGTAGGTTAGTAAACTATGTTTCTTATTCTTAAATAACTATGTTAGTATAATGGGTTTCATTGTAAGGACTTAGGTTTTAGTCCTAACGCGTGGATTTAGGTTTTTTAAAATCCCGTGGGAACTCTTTGATTTCCCGGGATAAAAAGTAGCCTATGTCACTCTCCAGGTCTTTAACTATACCCATGCAAAAAATCATGTCGATCCGTTGCTCCGTTGCGACGTGATTGAAGGACAAACCAACAAACAAACACACTTTCGCATTTATAATAGGGGTAGTGATATTGACATGACAAATCTGACAGCCGCAGTCAGAGTCGCTAATCGTTACTTAGGATTGAGTTAAAGCGTGACAGATTTATGTGAGAGATATAGCTCTGTCTCGTTTTAACTAAACTTAAGTAACGATTAAGCGACTCTAAGTACGGCAGTGAGACTTCTAGACTAGTTGAACTAAAAAATGCTTATTATTGCGTCAGATCGTGTTTGTCGTTCTAAAGTGGTACCACTTATAGGTGGTACGTATTTAAAATGCATATAAAACCCCATGATGTACAGGTTGGCATTTTAAAAACATCCTTTTCTGAGCTTTAGGTCCTCAAAAACAGGTATTTTGAGTATAAATCCGTTATTTATTTTAAAGATACACATTTGTAATGTAACTGGTCTGTAGTGACCAGTTCTTCAAACTTGTATATTTTAACGAGCCACAAAAATAGAGAATGACGACATAAACATTTTTTTATTATCATGATATTTTGAATTTATATCTTTCTGTGCCCATTCTGAGTTCTAAATGTGTACAATTTACTACCTGGAAGTATATAATATTATAATAATGTATATTTAAAAATATATATTTAAGATACTTTTTTTGTTTTTCCGACATTTTGCGCGATAAATCAAAAACTGTTATGTATAAAAATAAATAAAAATCTGTTTTAGAATATACAGGTAAAGCCCTTTCATATCATACCCCACATGGTATACTTAGTTATCAAACTTTGAAAATTGAAAATACTAATAGCACTAGACTGAAGTTTGGAGCTGATGGTATATTTTTACTTAAATATAGTCAAATGACGTCAAAATGACGTCATTTCGATGTTAATGAGACATGGTTCCAGCGTAATAGCAATTTGTGGGACTTTATAACAGCTTTGTTTTGGCCCATTTAATTACTGCTTAATGGTTTTCACATTTGATACGCAAACCCGTTTAACGTTCGCTAATTGACGTCAGTGCTTAGCTTCCAATAAAGATGATTGGAAATGGAAAACAAAAAACGTTTCCGTAATTAGTCCAACTATAAAAAAACCGGCCAAGTGCGAGTCAGGCTCGCGCAATGAGGGTTCCGTACTACAGTCGTATTTTTTCGACATTTTGCACGATAATTCAAAAACTATGATGCATAAAAATAAATAAAAATCTGTTTTAGAATGTACAGGTGAAGACCTTTCATATGATACCCCACTTGATATAGTCACTCACTTCGAAAGTTGAAAATACTAATTATTAGTTCATGACCACAATTTAATTTTTTTTGTGTGATCTAACCCTAAATTCATGGTTTTCAGATTTTCCCCCTCATGCCTGCTATAAGACCTACCTACCTGCCAAATTTCATGATTCTAGGTCAACGGGAAGTACCCTACAGGTTTCTTGACTGACACGACAGACAGACAACAAAGTGACCCTAAAAGACGTTTCCTTCGTGACAAAGTTGCGCACAAGAGGCTGTAGTGGATTGTTACATATTATTGTAACTTTTTATGCTTTGAAAAGAGCAACTGTTGAGTTTCTTGCCGGCTCTTCTCACTTGAATTTGCATTCTGCACCGGTGGTAGAGTCACAGACGTAGCATAAGAGACACTAGGTTGTCATACGTGAAATAAATACATTTTAACTATGATTTTCTTATATATTTTTTGGCAACGGAACCCTAAAAGCCTTGAAAAACACCAGCGCCGCCTACGTATCACCATCAAATAAATTGAAAATCAACTTGTTTTCCAATTTTTTCCCTTGAAAAGCATGTGTCATTTGTACACCTTTATATATCGATCCTGGTATTACACCTGCTAGCTAGCCTAAACTTGATTTTGAATTGCGTATTTTTTTTTATTAACAACTAGAAATGATGCCCACCACTTTGTCCGCGTGGATTTAGGTTTTTAAAAATCCCGTGGGAATTCTTTGATTTTCTGGGATAAAAAGTAGCCTATGTCCTTCCCCGGGATGCAAACTATATCTGTACCAAATTTCGTTAAAATCAGTTGAACGGTGGGCCGTGTAAAGCTGGTTTTCTACCAGCTTTTCACGGCCCACCGTTACAAACAGATACACTTTAATTTGGCATGCAGATAGCTATTTTATGGCGTAGGCATCCGCTAAGAAAGGATTTTTAAAAATTCATACCCTAAGGGGTGGTTTAAAATTTAATGATAGTGGTTTAAAATTTGTGTAGTCCACGCGAAGTCGCGAGCATAAGCTATAAAATGCATTAAGACTTAAGAGTCACCTGTTCAGTGTCTCGCAGACGAGCAGTAAAAGTCGCGTATCGTTTTCACGTCGTATTTTTGAGTTTTATAACCTTTTGGCCAATAAAAGTGTCGTAGGGGCCGACCAATGTGTCAGGGTATTTCGGTTCCGACATCGTACTGAACGCGTTAACCATGTGAGAAACAGCTTGTTAAGAATTGTAAGATGATTCTTGTTACAGCCACAGCTTCCGAACCTTTAGTCGAATTCATAAAGGGTGGTTATAGAGGACTAGCTGACCCGTCCCGGTTTCGCTCGGGTGGAATTTAAAAAATCGAGCTGGGGGTTGAATTTCCAAAAATTCTGGAACACGTACCTATTTCTTCATTTGTGACCGAAACCCCAAATACCAATTTTCATGCAAATAGCTTGAAAAATGACGGACTTTCATACAAACTTTCATCCCCTATACCCACCCACTTAGGGGTGGAATTTCGAAAAATCCTTTCTTATTGGATACCTACCTACTCTTTACAAAGAACACACCCTTAAAATTTCATGTCTCTAGGACAAGTGATTTAGGCTGTGCGTTAATATATACTTAAGTCAGTCAGTCAGTCTATCACTGCTTTTTAGGGTTCCGTACCTCAAAAGGAAAAACGGAACCCTTATAGGATCACTTTGTTGTCTGTCTGTCTGTCAAGAAACCTACAGGGTACTTCCCGTTGACCTAGAATTATGAAATTTGGCAGGTAGGTGGGTCTTATAGCTGGCTTTAGGGGAAAAATCTGAAAACCGTGAATTTAGGGTTAGATCACACAAAAAAAAAATTGTGGTCATGAACTAGTAATTAGTATTTTCAATATTCGAAGTAAGATAACTATATTAAGTGGGGTATCATATGAAAGGGCTTTTACCTGTGCATTCTAAAACAGATTTTTATTTATTTTTATGCATCATAGTTTTTGAATTATCGTGTAAAATGTCGAAAAAATACGACTGTAGTACGGAACCCTCAGTGTGCGAGCGTGACTCGCACTTGGCCGGTTTTTTAACCTGTCTACGGTTCATGAAATACAGCCCGCTGTCAGACGGACGGACGACGACGTAGACAGGCCGAACGGCGACGGACAGGTACACACTGCACATGCACTGCACGGACAGCGCAAGCTTACTAATGGGGCTCAGTTGGCACCCTTCGGATACGGAACACTGAAAAGAAAAGCTCATAGGTAAATATATGATTAAAAATAATTTATTAATGTATGATAATCAATAATCATGTATGTGACACAAACAAACGTCAAATGATCGGCACTCGGCAGTCAGTCGCGCGCCCCTCGCCCCTCGCCCCTCGCCCCTCGCCCCTCGCCCCTCGCCCCTCGCCCCTCGCCCCTCGCCCCGCGCCCCTCGCCCCTCGCCCCTCGCCGCGGCGTCGCGCATACACTATGTCATTGCGCATACATTAACAATCATAATTTGTGTTAATCCGACAAATATTAATCTGTTTATATTCGGTACACGGCTCGCGGTGTCGTAAAATAGACTCGGCTAGTCTAGGAGTGGTGGCAGAATGTCACAGCCATTGAAACATGTAGAAAATCATCATAATATTGTAACAAAAAATCAGTCAAGTGCGAGTCGCATTTGCACACGAAGGGTTCCGTACCATCATACAAAAAATATACCTGTTTTTAATTTTCATTAATACTATTTTGATATTTTACCGTTCCTTCAAACTATCGTGAGTGGTTTCAATTATATAAAATATCTCTCACCCGGCTATACTCACGTGTTTAGTCGACGCTAGCCCGACTAGTTTCAAACCCATCCGAGGTCCTTTTTCAAAGGGAGTCAGTTCGCGCAAGCGTCGAGGTTAAGACATATTTTACATTTTGATATTATTATTATTATTATTATATGTTATACCGGCAATAGAAATACCTACTTTCACATTCTGTGAAAATTTCAGTTCTCTAACGATTACTGTTCACGAGATACAGCCCGCTGACCGACAGATGGACGGCGACCGCGCAACGGAAAGCGCAGTGTCGTTGGAAGACTAGTTGGACCTCACTAGATGGACTTAAAACGACACACACACAGTTTCAGCAAAAGACCGTGACGTGTGGAAGTCCCTACAAGACGTCTATCATTTGATAATAATAATCGTTTGATAAACTCATTAAATTTTTTTTAATCCGACTCATGTTTTTTTTTCTTTCACAAACTGTTAGTTCTAAGTTCTTTCGCACGACTTTTCCATCTAAATTTGCTTGATGTAGCCGCCTATAATTTTATTTGAATCACATGTAACTTAGCACCTAGGATTCGAATTTCGAATAATATAATATTTTTTTGTATGAATCTGTTGGTGGTTCAATAAAAAAAACTACTCGTAAATGTTGGCAGCATAGGTACATGTTTCTTTTCTATAATATTCAGTCCAACGGCGCCTGGACTACGTTGGCGTTATTCAAGAGGTGTCGTGGCGCAGAGCAGTAAACAATGCTGCATCAATATTCACCGCTGCAGCATGGAAAGCGAACATTGTGCTGTATTTAGCCGCTTGCAGCAATATGGTGTTATGACGACATGAAGCGTTTTCAATTTTTCAGCCTCAGTTTCAGTCAGAAAAAACCGGCCAAGTGCGAGTCAGACTCGCGCACCGAGGGTGCCCTACTACACTACAGTCGTATTTTTTCGACATTTTGCACGATAAATGATAATCATTTATTTATTTTGCTCAGATATGGTACATGTACCTATACATATAATTTACATGCGTCTTAAAAATCAAAAATAGTTGCATAAAAATAAATAAAAATCTGTTTTAGAATGCAAAGGTAAAGCCCCTTCATATGATATCCCCCTTGGAATAGTTATCGTACTTTGAAAATTGACAATAGGTAGGTACTAATTATTTGTTCATGAACACAATTTAATTTTTTTTTTGTGATGTAACCACAAATTCAAGGTTTTCGGATTTATTCCTTTACTTGTGCTATAAGACCTACCTCATGATTCTAGGTCAACGGGAAGTACCCTATAGGTTTTTTTGGCAGACAGACAGACAGACAACAAAGTGATCCTATAAAGGGTTCCGTTTTTCTTTTTGAGGTACGGAACCCTATGAGAAGAGCTGATTTGATTTCTCGGTAAGAAAGGCATTATATAAAAATATCCTTTCCCGAGATTCAAGCTATATCTATATTAAATTTCGTCAAAATCGGTTGAACGGATGGGCCGTGAAAGGCTAGCAGACAGACAGACAGACACACTTTCGCATTTATAATATTAATATGGATTTATTTATTTTCATTTTTAATATTAATTTATTTCTGTCTACGTTTAAGTGCTAGAGGTAGTCCGCCGATGATATTTTGAATGAGGATGGATTTGGGATCGATGCGTGGTTTCCGGATGGAGCTGCGGGAGGGCGCCACTGTTAACTTGCTCAAAATGGTGGCCACTCCTGCCATCGACTGCATGATGCCCATGCGCTCGCCTGAAAAATATATTTATCCATTTTAAATTTTACTCATACCTACTTAACTATAATCTTCTAAATATATAAAAGGAAAAAGTGACTGAATGATCTATCAACGCACAGCTCAAACTACTGGACGGATCGGGCTGAAATTTGGTATGCACATAGCTATTATGACGTAGGCATCCGCTAAGAAAGAATTTTTGAAAATTCAACGCCAACAAAGGGGGTGAAATAGGAGTTTGAAATTTGTGTAGTCCACGCGGACGAAATCGTAAGTATAAGCTAGTTATGTATAAATCATGTACCTAATTTTAATTAGTAATGGCGATATAGCGTAAAAACCTTGTCTCACCTATACAAGATCTCGGTCCCACCCCAAACGGCATATAAGTGCATTTCTTAATATTCCCAATGTTGTCAGGGTGGAATCTCTCAGGTCTGAACTCTTCAGGATCCTCAAAGTATTCCTCGTCATGACTCAGGCATTCTATTGATACTATAATGATTGTACCTTCGTCTAGTGTCACTTGGGAGTCTGGTATGGTATACTTAGATACGGTTCTTCTGATAAGAAACCCTGGAGATGGTAGATAACGTATGCTTTCTCTGAAAAATGAGTTAAATAACTTGAAACAATGAAACCATATTCATGCATCAACTTCCTGCTGAAACGGCCAAAGCCAGGATTTAAAATGGATGCAGTCAATAAAAAAACCCGAAACCGGCCAAGTGCGAGTCAGGCTCGCGCAACGAGGGTTCCGTACTACAGTCGTAAAACTATGATGCATAAAAAAAATCAAAAATCTGTTTTAGAATGCACACGTAAAGCCCTATCATATTATGATAGCCCACTTGATATAGTTGTCTTACTTAGAAAATTTAAAATACTAATTATTAGAAAGAGGACACACCTGAATTTAACAAAAAGAAAAAAAATAATTTAGAAATAATAGTATATTTACTTGAAAGCCATTTCCAAGTATTTCATGTCCCTGACGGCATCGAAGCAAAGTTTGCCATCATACTTCGCCAGAACCTCATCTACTTCCTTCTGGCATCGTTCCTGAACATCAGGATGATACGCCAGCATATGGAGAAGAAAACTGCTGGCCGATGAAGAGGTTTCGTAGCCGGCAGCGAAGAATACAAAGACCTGTGCCGCAAGCAATTCATCATCTAGTTCGAGTTCTACAATCGCTGGAGAACCATCAGGATTCTGTCGCTCGATAGATTCCCCCACTATTTTGCCTTTCTGTCTGAGCTCCAAAAGAATGTCCATAAAGTCATTTCTGCCTGAAGGTTTGTAGTCCCTCTGCGCCATGATCTGTCTGACGATTGAAATAGTTTTGTTCTCGACCTCAGGCGGGAAGAATCGGGCATGTTTAAAGGGTCCCGGACAAAGCCTCTTCATCACGTTGAAGAATAGATCCCGATATGTTAAATTGAAGATACGTTTGCCAAGCTTACGGAAATCTGAGTTTTCCTCGTTCAAAGCATTCGAGTCGATACCGAAACCGCATGCTCCAATAAAATCCGTCGTGTACCTCGCCATTAACTCCCGTACGTCGATTTCATCTTTTGAAGACGCTTCTTCTGCTAGCTTCGCCAACTTCTCTGTCCTTTCAACAATAAGTGGAAACATGGCTTTTAGTTTACCACTTGAGAACGCTGGCGTTAACTTCTGTCTCATCAGTTTCCACAGATCCCCCTCTATAGTAAACAAATTCCTCATTAAAGGTTCCGTGAACTCCGTAAGGGGTATCAACCCTCTGTGATGTATATGACGGAAATCTGTCAGCCATACCTGCTTTATTAGTTCCGGATCTCTCACCAGGACTGCCGGGGTGTTCCCTTCGAAGAATCCAACAAACCTTTCTTCTGGAAACGCTCGGTGAAGGTTGGCAAAACGTTCGGAAACACTCACTCTATCAATATGCTGTCTTAGCCATCCCCCGAAAAAAACTACCGGTTCCTCATACTTGATTCCTCTCTTTTTCCAGTAATCAAAGTTCCTGGTGCCGTAAAAATACAACGTAATTACAAATAATCCTATTAAAAGGAAAAACATTTTAGAAATGCACTTTATTGAGCTAATTTACGTATGCTCATGAAATCAGTTGCAAAACTAAAGGATTTACTTATCTGTTGATTAGATTTAATTACGTCTTTTAGCTTGCCGATAAAGTGTGGTCCCAAATTATGCGATTGAAATCAAATTGAGGTCGGTCAACGATACGATGCGATGTGCGATACGATGTGTGATACGATGTGTGTACGATGTACGTAGAACTAATAACATATTTTTATGGTTTTAATGGAGTGTTAGATATTCTATATCGGATCGGATAATGTAAAAACAGGCAAGATAAGATATTAATCAATAATTTATTATTGATTGATAAAAATTGGATATAATATAGGTTAGTTAAAAAGCATTTCGTTAGATATAAGGGCCTACAGGCCTAATAATAGACATAAATAATAATAACTAATTGGGCAATTATATCTTATTGTCAATGTGCAAGTAATTACAATAATCAAGGCAATAATGAAATTGAAAATATTGTTGCACGTTATTAGATCGCTGATAGTTAGAAATCGAAGTGATACCAACATAGCTCTGGTTTATAACTGGGCGTGTCTGTCGTAGAACCGACGGCTGACAGCAGACGTGTTCAAAGCAGTGTATGACGACCTTTACGGCATTCCGAACCAGTGGTAAATTAAACTAGTTAACGATTCAAAAGCACTCGTAATAAGTCTACTTGAGTAAAATAAATTCTATTCTATTCTATTCTTTAGCCTGCTGAATGGTCTTGAAGAAGGTGGCGGGAAGCGAGTGGGTGATGAAGGCAGAGGATTCGGTGGCGCGCTTGCGAAACGTCCCATGCCCAGTAGTGGATACATACTGACTTATGTCAGTCAAAGGTCTGTTGTAGGGGCTTTCACACGCCACGGTTTTGCGCCGCCTGAATCCAGCGGTTCCCTGCGATTCACTTGATGTCATCTGTCCATCGCCCGCTGAGTGACTATGAGCTTTCTTGTGAGGCCCATATGTGCCCATAGTTAGCGACCATGTCTCGGATCCATATGTCATCACTGGCAACACGCACTGTACGAAGACTTTGGCCTTCAAGCATTGAGGACTGATCAGCAAGCAATCAGGCTGATGATAGATAAATAAAGATAATTTGATGAAATTTGAACCTGTTAGACAAATGCAAATTAGAAGTGATTATAACTGTTTTATTTTTATTTAAATTTTTTTTTTTTTTTTTTTTAATACAATAAAACTTAAGGCTAGCCTTATCTAATTACTATATAAATCATGACCGCGTGGAATGGTGCCAAGAATACTGGCTGCATTTCCGCGCTGGACAGCCAGGCTGATCCGCTGCGCAAAAAATGAGCCAGCCCTTCTGTCACCAGTTGAGGCTATTAATCGCGGTGAAATGTCTCGTATAACTGTTTTATATTTGCAGTTTGCATAGGTACATACCAAAATCTTATAACTTGGCTTCTATAGCGTAGTATAGGATATACATATATTCTAGAAACTGGTTAGGTATAGTTGGATATAGTATGAGTATATATACGGTATATCTATCGTGTTAGCAGTGGATGTAAACAAAGCAGTTAGCATACGTAATGGCGTCTTATTGTTATTTTTGTTCGGACCGGTTTAGTATAGGTACTATATAGGGAGCTACTTAAGGATATTATATACAGAATGGCTTTAGGTAGACTTTATTAAATAGTAGCTGATGCGACTTTGTCCGTGTGAAATTAGGTTTTTTAAAAATCCCGTGCGAACTCTTTGATTTTCCCGATAAAAAGTAACCTATGTCACTCTCCAGGTCTTTATCTATACTCATGCCAAAAATCACGTCAATCCGTTGTACCGTTGCGACGTGATTGAAAGACAGACCAACAAACCAACAAACCAGCAAACCAATACACCAACAAACAAACACACTTTCGCATTTATAATAAGGGTACTGATAAATACCAGGCAAACGAGTAGGCGGGGCACGTGATTGAACCGAAGATTAGCCCGTCCAAACAGACATACAGACAGACAAAAAATTTAAAAACGTGGGATTCAGTTATGGTACAGTTCAAATAACTTTATAAATTAAGCTGATATACCTTAATTTGTGGTAGTTATTTCGAAAGACAGACACTTCAATTTTATTTATTAGTAGGTATATAGATAGATTTGAATTTGTGTCGTGTCGTGTCGCGTGGTGTATCCGTCACGTCGCCGTCACGCCGCGTCAGCAGCGACCGTCGAGCTACTTTCCAAACCACCTCCAGTTCTGTTTATTTTGGTGTTACAAATTAACAGTGCCTCTTACACCAAAGCGTAACGTTTTATTTGTATCAAGCTTATACCTACCCGCGACTTCATCCGCGAGGAGAACACAAAACTCGAACCCCTATTTTACACCCCTAGGGGTTACATTTTTCCTTACCGTTTACAAATCTTTTCTTACCGGATTAGACATCCGGTAAGAAAAGATAATCCGGTAAGTCATAACTCATAATAGCTAACTGCATGCCTTTCAGCCTACAATTTGGCTGAAATTTGGCTGTGCGTTAATAGATCAGTCAATCAGTCACTTTTTTCTTTTATATATATTTAGACTAGATGATGCCCGCGACTTCGTCCGCGTGGAATTTGGTTTAAATATCCCATGGGAGGTCTTTGTTTTTCAAGACAAAAGTAACCTATGTCCGTCTTCGGGTAAGAATCTTTTTATCACACGTTACAATCGGTTCAGCAGTTAGCCCTTGAAAAGTCTGACACACTTTCACATTAATTATTTTCTTAGAATGGAGTGGTGATTTTAATTACTTTATTTGCCAGAATCCAGCACGCCAGCTTGAGTTTTACCAGCAGTTTTTCGTAAGTACAGATCTATAATAAACTAGTACATAGGTACCTTATAGTAAAATAGAGTTTACTGACACAAAAATTGCGTAGCTGGCCCACCTCTCAGAATAAGAAAGCCATAGTCTACCACGCTGGCCAAGTGCTTTTGAGAATATTATGTAGAACTCTTACCCATGCAGGTTTCTTTTGAATACGACATCAGGTCAAGATCAGTGTGGTTACTCGCTCAGTGATCATCACTGAAGAAGCAATGTAGAACCAACCAATGTCAAATGAGTTTGATGGTTTTTATTTAGCGATGATCACTGAGTTTGCGCATAACCCTGGAGAATATAATTACGAAAGTGCATGTAAAGTTTGCGTTATTAATATAACTAAATTGATGAATGTAATTTGTTACATCACGGTGTGAGAGGCGGCCTCGACAGTCGCCTAACGAGACTCCCATATTTTCGGTAGTTGTGGACGTTAATAGGCAGATTTATTTCTATTTATGTTTCCTCATCGTATCGACTATTAGCTACGAGCATACGGTATATGGTACCGCATTACCTACCTGATTGGTGGACTGGTTTAGGAACATTTTATACAAATCTTAGAATTAAGAATCATCATCATGATCATCATCATCATCATCAACCGATAGACGTCCACTGCTGGACTTTTAGTTGAAGTAGTTCGGAATTCGGAGGGTACGAAGCACCAAACTGTCAATACCTTTTAGTGGCAAAAGTTATATTACTTCATCATCATCATTATCATCAACCACTGCTGGACATAGGTGATAGGTCTCTTGTTAGGACTTGCGCCGCCTGAATCCAGTGGCTCCCTGCGACTTGTCTGATGTCGTATGTCCACCTATAGTGGAGGGTCTTCCAATGCTGTGCCTTTCGGTGCGAGGTCGCCATTCCAGTACCTTGGGACCCCATATAGGTGTGAAAGAAACGGTAATAGCCTGATGATTAAAACGTCGAAGATTAGTCCAGTTATTGAGAGTTGAGCTATTGGGGCCGATTCTCTTTTACACATTCTTTAAACTAAACTAAATGAACAGGTCTAAATCTAGTGCTATCCTTTTCCGCAAGCAACATTATGAAAGAGATAGCAATAGATTTAGACGTGCCATTTTAGAGATTGTGTACAACGGACTTAGTCTTAGGCCCCGATTCTCTAGTCTCTCTCTAAACTAAATTTAGAGTATCTGCATATGACTTTCACATTTAAAGACTCTAAATTTTAGTGCACAATACAAATTTAAACAGTAGGTTCGCGAGTGCGTGCTAAAATCACGGGTTTTACCATCTAAAAATTAAATTTAGAAATGTCAAACTGCTTCTGTCCTTTTCATATTACAATAGTAAGAAGAGGGTGCGAATACTCTAAAATTAGGTTGTGCTTAGAATCGGAGGTTCTAAAAATGTTTTAATTAAAAAAAGAAATGATCGCAATGATCACATAAAAGCATTGGCAATAAATCTGCAACATGACTGCATCGCTTACATAAAGTTTTCAACAAAGTTAAAATGCTTTAATATTTTTATTTTTTTTGGCCCAAAATCAGCCAGTACCATCCCGTGGAAAGGCATTCGCCCTGAGCCCTGAGCGACATTTATAGATCGAGTTTAAAACTACCAACTTTTACGAGACGTTTACGATCCAAAAGATATATTTCACTTTCAAGTTTTACTATTAACTACTACTAAAATAGAATGAAACTGAAAACGCGATTTTAATACAGGAAAAAACCGGCCAAATACGAGTCAGGCTCACGCAACGAGAGTTCCGTACTACATTCGTATTTTTTCGTCATTTTACACGATAATTCAAAAACTATCACGCATAAAACTAAATAAAAATCTGTTTTAGAATGTACAGGGGAAGCCCTTTCATATGATACCCCACTTGATATAGTTATCTTACCACGCAAATTGAAAATACAAATTTTTAGTTCATGACCGCAATTTTTTTTTTTTTGTGTGATGTGACCACAAATTCACGGATTTCAGATTTTACCCCTAATGTCCACTATAAGACCTACCTGCCTTTCATGATTCTAGGTCAACGAAAGTACCCTGTAGGTTTCTTGACACACCGACAGACAGACAACAAAGTCCTATAAGGGTCCCGTTTTTCCTTTTGAGGTACGGAACCCTAAAAAGCTAAAATGTGCAAATATCTTGTACGATGATACGGAACCTTTCATGTGCGAGTCCGACTCGCACTTGGCCAATTTTTTATTTAGATACAGATATATAACAATATTATATTCAGCTATATTCAGCCTAAATCCCACATGGTATCATTGTTATCAAAGCACGGCCTTGAGTGAACGAAAAACAAGATAAAAATAATATAACGAGGACCCATTCAGTTGGATTTGTTTGAACTAAATACTCTGAGAGATCGTGCATGTTTTATATGAGGCCATTGTGACTCGATTGCGGTAAAATGACAGCTACATGTCACAATCGCAATCACCTCGGTAGGGCGATTTCGTAAAATCTGCATCAATCATTATTACAACCTCAATTGTTGTGATTGGCTGAATTTGTGCTATTCTTGTTGCAACAATGCATTGTAGCCAATAGTGAGCGAGCGTCAACCAATCAGGGGCGATCGAGACATTGTAGCTCTGTCATTCTACCGCAATCGCGTAGTTACAGTACGACAAGCTCAGACTAAATACCTGTAGAAGTAGCCCTAATGTGACCCTTACTGTTAAAGCGAGATAGCTAAAATGCATTTAAGATCTTATTACACAGGTCATAGGGTCACAGCTGAAAATCAGCGTCCTGCATCTTATGTCTGCAGGAGTGTGTTAACGCAAAATATGATGCAAGACATTATGTTGACTGTTGAGCTGTACACCCATGTGGGGTGGTGTCACAGATGAAAATGTTACATTTGTACTTTGTTTTTATCTGTGACACCAACAACAAATAATGCATTGTCTTTCTTTCTTCTTATAAGAACGTGACAAAATTACCTATTATTTTTTGTGCTGATCACCGGATCGAACCTCGGAACTGCAGGATAGGAAGCCCGCGTTTTAACCACTAAGCTATCGCCGCTTTTCAAATATTTTACCTTCATACCTATACAGGGTGTAACTAGAACGCTACCAAAAAAGAAGACTGGATAATACTGATGATTACTGATATTATGATACCTACCACAAAAAAACGCAAAAAATAATAATAATAAAAAATCCTATATTTTGTAAAAGTTTACGATATATTGCGAATAAAACATCTGACTGACGCTAGAGGTCAACGAACGTTGCGTAAGTAGGCCACTCGGAGTCAACGCCGCGCGTCATATGTGGGGCACTGACCCCAGTTTTGCACGCTATTCATTGCGGGTTTGAATAATAACAATAACGCTAAGTTTTGCTAGCGTTCTGGTATACCAAGTATGCGACAGGTCGAGATGGTAATCGGGGTATTAGGCGGGGGGAAACCCCGCACACCCGCACGTCACCCGTGCGTAGGCTGTGCGGGTGTGCGGGGCGTTCAGTCCCCGATAGCCATCGCGACACATACAACATTTTCAAATTACATATTGTAAATCATAACTACTGATGATTTTACAATCAGTACCCTTATTATAAATGCGAAAGTGTGTTTGTTTGTTGATTTATTGGTTTGTTGGTTTGTCCTTCAATCACGTGGCAACGGAGCAACAGATTGACGTGATATTTTGTAAGGGTATAGTAAAGACGGAGAGTGACGTAGGCTACTTTTTATCCCGGAAAACCAAAGATTTCTCATGGGATTTTTAAAGACCTAAATCCACGCGGACGAGCTCGTATTATATAACTTCTGGATCTGTATAACAACACTGTATAAATAATTCAGTAGCTCCCTGTCTAAAATAATTGTATATTACCATTTATATATCTAAAATTGTGTACATTTAAACCATCTAATAAAACGTGCACGGAATTATAGCCTCTGTGCCGTTTCACTGAGTGTTATATTTGCTTGCATGTTTATTGTAATGTTAGGACCACACTGATGTAAACAAGGCACATTGTATGGAATCACAAGGCCGTTAATTAGCATACTGAGTACAATTAGCTAGTGTGGGCGCAGCACGCAAACCCAACTGGGTAATATGGTTATAATTAAAATATTGTTCAAATTAATTATGTGTTTATGCTTTAAGATAATCAGTACCCTTATTATAAATGCGAAAGTGTGTTGGTTTGTCCTTCAACCACGTCGCAACGGTGCAACGGATTGACGTGATTTTTTGCATGGGTATAGATAAAGACCTGGAGAGTGACATAGGCTACTTTTAATCTCGAAAAATCAAAGAGTTTCCCCGGGATTTTTAAAAACCTAATTCCACGCGGACGAAGTCGCGGGCATCTGCTAGTTATATACCTGCCTACTGAAGTACAATGATAGATAGAGTAACATAATATCACAATTAATTAACTTCAGTTACTAACTGATACTAATTAATAATTACTATGTTATTTACTGTGATAGCCTAGTGGTTAGGACGTCCGCCTTCTAATCGGAGGTCGGGGGTTCGATCCCGGGCACGCACCTCTAACTTTTCGAAGTTATGTGCGTTTTAATTAATTAAATATCACTTACTTTAACGGTGAAGGAAAACATCGTGAGGAAACCTGCACGCCTGAGAGTTCTCCATAATATTCTCAAAGGTGTGTGAAGTCTACCAATCTTCACATGGCCAGCGAGACTATGGCCAAAACCCTTCTCACTGTGAGAGGAGACCCGTGCTCTGTAGTGAGCCGGTGATGGGTTGATCATGATGATGATGATAGTAAAGAATAGAATAGGGCATGTAGTACACAGGTCACTACCCCCATTACCTATACCGTGTTGTAACCTTTCTTACCGAAAACAGCTCGCCATACAAACTAGCGGCCGGCTATTTCCACACACCCGCACACACAGAACCTGTGCACGGACACACAGTGTGTGTGTGTACAGTGTATGCACACTGGCATTTAGTATCTATTCGCTATCACCACTAGATAAAGGCCGCGGCTTCGTCCGCGAGGATATTTTGACGATCTCCCTGGCGCAGTGGTAAGCATCATCAACAACCGATAGACGTCCACAGCTGGACATAGGACTTTTGTAGGGACTTCCATATGCCACGGTCTTGTGCCGCCGCCATCCAGCGGCTCCCTGCGTCTTCTGGTGCGAGGTTGACGCAGGTAGCCCTAAAGTAGCCCTATTTTTCTTTGATTTTACGTCACCATATCCGAGACATGGTCGATAGATGTTGGGGCCCCAAGGTGCTGGAATGGCGACCCCGCACCGGAAGACGCAGTGTTGGAAGACCCCCCACTAAGAGGACGGACGACATCAGACAAGTCGCAGGGAGCCGCTGGATTCAGGCGGCTCAAGACCGTGGCGTGTGAAAGTTCCTACAAGAGACCTATGTCCAGCAGTGGACGTCTATCGGTTGATAATGATGAGGATGATAGCTTAATATTTGACATCGCCAATTCAGAATCAAACCGAAAGTTCCCTCTAGTTCACTCTGCTTTCTTACTGAGAAAATCCAATAACTTCTGGGTCAACTCGGGACTCGAATCCAAGAACTCATGATCCCCAGCCGACCAACTTAACCTCTGGACTTAGAAAGTAAGCGAAATATCAGTTTTCGAGCGTGTACGTTGGCTCTACGCACACACGTGCAACTTCGTGTTAGATGCGTGTGTGTGCGTGTTGCACCTCTCAGCTGCTGTGCGTGTGTGCTGTAGCCTCGCCGTGCGGTCGATGACTTGGCCACAGATTATGTGAGGAGATGTGCCGGTTTGAGACACTTTCTACCTATATCTAAATATATAAGGAGCAACCGCCGAGTTTCTTGCTGGTTCTTCTCGGCAGGAAAGGCATTCCGAACCAGTGGTAGATGCATCCGACTATTCGTAAGCACTTGTAAAAGTGTAAAAAAGATTTTCATTTCATTTCATTTCATTTCATTTCATATAAAAGGAAAAGGTGACTGACTGATCTATCAACGCACAACTCAAACTACTGGACGGATCGGGCTGAAATTTGGCATGCAGATAGCTATTATGATGTAGGCATCCGTTACGAAAGGATTTTTGAAAGTTCAACCCCTAAGGGGGTGAAATAGGGGTTTGACATTTGTGTAGTCCACGCGGACGAAGTCGCGAGCATAACCTAGATTTTTTATAATTTTTTAGTGTTTTACCTACACTTCAAGCTTCAACAACAGCAACAGTCGCTTCAGTACTGAGAGAACATACGTATCACAAATTTCGTCACTGGCGGTAAGCGAAACCGTGGCCGAGTTGGTCAAGGCATCGGGCGCGAACCCAGAAGATGCAGGTTCGATTCCTGCCGGTTACGCAATTTTTGATATGTATTTAAAATTATTTAGTACTTTCTACCTAATGTAGGTTTTGATGATGAGATTATCACTACACCTATTATAAATGCGAAAGTGTGTTTGTTTGTTGGTTTGTCCTTCAAGGTAGGGTTCAATACCTCAAAAGGAAAAACGGAACCCTTAATTCTAGACTAAGTACCTACTTAGTTTTGAAACTTAGATAAGACAGTACAGAATAAAGTTAGTTAGTAAAAAGCCTTCGTTTCCCTTTATCCACCCTGGAACGCTGCAGCTTACGTAATTAGTGACTTTGACTATCTCCTCTCTATCTATTAGCTAATAGGTAAAACAGAAAATGTAGGTTACCCTTGTCTCATCTGCGTTCATAATCTTTGTACCCTAGCAACAGTGTAGTTCGGTAGTCGAGCGGAGCGGTTGCGCAAGCGGGTTCGATTCCAGTCAAGGCTCGATCAAACAAACAGGCTCGCTGTGTTCACACTACACGACTACGACACGATACGCAGTTACAGTACGCAGCAAAAAGTTTTTTTTTTTTAATAGAGATAACGAGCAAATGAGCAGGCGGGTCACCTGATGTTAAGTGATTACCGCCGTCCATGAACATTTGCAGCACCAGCGGAACCGCCGATACGTTGCCGGCCTTTTAGGAATTTGTTGGTCCGCCCCTTGAATAACCCCATGTTGTAATCTAGTGGGAACACCGCCGATGGGAGTTGGTTCCACAGTTTGCATGTGCGTGGAAAAAAGGATCTGGCATATCGGGTGGTCGAAGTGCTCCAGAAACCCAGGTGGTGAGGGTGGAATTGAATGCGGTGGCGTGCGATGCGGTTGTAGAAATAGGAGGTTGTAGAAAAATGTACTTTTAGAAGGAGATAGCAGATTTGTCACTGTCGCTGAGACCGACAAAACGTTATATAGGTATGAGTGACAGAGACAACGCTCTACAAAGCCTAAATGTCATTCTATAGGCCGATGTTCATCACTTTCGGCCGCGTACTGCATATATAAATTACTATACATATATTGATGTATGAGACTGCGTTCGTGTCGATTTGGGTTTTAGAAATCAACTCTTTAATTTTCCGGGATAAAAAGTAATATTATGTCCTAAGTCCTTCCCTGGGATGCAAGCTCTGTACCAGTCGAAATCGGTTAAACGGATGGACCGTGAAAAACTGACAGACAGACATTTCATCATTTCCATCCATACTAATATTATCCATACAATCCATTACATTATTATAAATTCGAAAGTGTGTCTGTCTGTCTGCTAGCTTTTCACAGCCCAACAGTTTAAGCGATTTTGATGAAATTTAGTACAGAGTTAGCTTATATCCCGGGGAAGATACACGAAGACACACGCCACGGTCTTGTGCCGCCTGAATCCAGCGGCTCCCTGCGACTCCTTTAGATGTCGCCTATCCACCTAGTGGGGGTCTTCCAACGTTGCGCTTTCTGATGCAAGGTTGCCGATCTAGCACCTTGGGAACCCAACGTCTATTGGTTATCCGAACTATGTGCCCCTGCCATTTTATTAGCTTCGTAACCCGTAGCTATGTCGGTTACTCTGGTTCTCCTACGGATCTGCTCATGTCAGATTTGATCACGTAGAAAGACTAAGCAATAGCTCTCTCCATCGCCCGCCGAGTGACTCTGAGCTTTCTTATGAGCCCCATAGTTAGCGATGTCTCAGATCAATAGAAAAGAAGTCTAATTCGAACCTCAAAAATCGTTCACCCATGCAGTT
This sequence comes from Maniola hyperantus, assembly GCF_902806685.2. Classification (NCBI taxonomy): domain Eukaryota; kingdom Metazoa; phylum Arthropoda; class Insecta; order Lepidoptera; family Nymphalidae; genus Maniola; species Maniola hyperantus. Next base: position 580,601 of record NC_048554.1, on the reverse strand, counting down.
ACCGAGTTTTTTGTTAACTCTAACGCTGAGCTAGAAAACGTCGTGTCGAAGTCGTATCGCAGTCGTGTGTCGTAAACGAACTATTGTTGTTTACGAGGCTAAGCCAGATAGTATTAGAGATAACCTCACAGTGAATTATTATAGTATATTGTATTTAAAATGTTATATATCGTAACGGCGCGCGGCGCTTTGGCGTAAGGTTTCAAAAGAATTACTGAGGAGATCTGTTTCTATAGATTTTCTCTTTTATTTTCAACTCATCGCCGGCCCATTACAGGGGACGGGTCTTCACTTAAAATGGGACGATGTTTAGGCCATAGTCCGTCACGTTGGCCATGTGCACCATTGAGGTAATATCATCAAGAACTCTCAAGCATGCAGGTTTCCTCGCAGTTTTGTTCTTTACAGTTCAAAACATGTTTGTATATATTGTGTTTTTTTAGATTTATCAAGTCATCATCATCATGATCAACCCATAGCCAACTGGATGGACGACTAAGTATGGATCTCCTCACACCTTGCAACCCCATTAACATCTATCGTGTTTCGGACTATGTGCCCATGCACATTGCCACTTCATGCTTCGCAACCTCAATTTAAACCTGGACCCCCTAAATAGGAGGCCAAATCTTTCGATTTCAGATTCGACCCCGGGTCTAACGGAGTTCGACGCACTTTTATGAAATTATGTGCGTTTTAAGAAGAAGAAAAACATCGCGAAGAAACTGCAAGCCTGAGGGCCTGAGAGTTCTCCATACTGTTTTCAAAGGTGTGTGAAGTCTGCCAATCCGCACATGGCTTGCGTATAGGGTTGCCAGGTCGCCAAACCTAATAGCCGGACAGACCAGCCAGTTTGGCCGGACATTTGGGTAGAAAGGCCGGACAGCCTACATTATTGAGGATTTTGTGTCTTAGTATTAATAGGTACGACAAAAGAATTGGATGTAAAATCAAGCTTTTTTTTATTACTGTCATAAATCTTGTTATGAGGCGCCACTGTCGCCTGCGGGAGCGACCGACAGTCGACTCGCAACCCTACTTGCGTGGTAGACTATGGCCAAACCCCTTCTCACTCTGAGAGGAGACCCGTGCTCTGTAGTGAGCCGGCGACGGGTTGCTGGTGATGATGATGATGATATACAGTAAGTCCACAGATGTTACGCGCAGTGCAGTGCACTCTATTATCTATGCGCGGCGTGCAGTACCCTCCACACCACACGTGACGCGAGCTGCATATATCAATAGGCGATAAGCATGACCTGGGTATCAAACCTGGGACCTTCTCTGCTGTGCTTACCAATTGCATATACATCGTTTTATTTACATCATCTATGTGAAGTTTATATTGCCACTAGATGACGCCCGTGACTTAGTACGCGTGTATATAGGTTTTTAACAATCCCGTGGGAACTCTTTGGTTTTCCGGGATACAAAGAAGCCTATGTCACTCTCCAGGTCTTTATCTATACCCTTGCAAAAAATCACGTCTATTCGTTGCACCGTTGCAACTTGATTGAAGGACAAAGCAACAAACAAACACTATAATAAGGGTTAGGTACTGATTGCATACCTATAGATATTTTAACTGCAAGCCAATTTGCTCAGAATCCATAGATCCATACTAATATTATAAATATGAAAGTGCATCTGTCTGTCTGTCTGTCTGCTAGCTTTTCACGGCCCAACAGTTTCCGTGCTGGAGAGCCAGGCTGATTCGTTGCGCAAAAAATGAGCTAGCTCTTCTGTCACCAGATGAGGCTATCAATCGCGGTGAAATGTCTCGTAAATTTTTTTTCAACAAAAAAACAATCTTAGTTTTAAGATATTGTGATGTGTGGCACAGTTTTCTAAATAAACGTCTTTTCTTTCTTCTTTCTTTCTTGCCCCGTGCCCAGTAGTGAATCTAGTAATGTGGTAGAGGGCCGGCGGCGATGGGTGGAGTTATTTTGAGTTATTTCAGTTTCCAGTAATATCGAGGTTGGTGGCAGTCAACTGCGTCCAAAACAAATAAAACATCTAATTAAAAGTTTCTCCGTGAAGCCAACAGGCAAGGCAACATCGCGCGGTGTTGGCGCTAACGGCTAACACTATAATATTATTCATAGTTTACTAAATTTCGACACGCACCACCTCCATTTGTATGCAAAACAGTTTTAGGATATTAATTGGAAACTACTCTCTGGCCGATGTTTTGCCGATTACAACTTGAAACCATGATTTTTAGGGTTCCGTGCCTCAAAAGGAAAAAGGGAACCCTTATAGGATCACTTTGTTGTCTGTCTGTCTGTCTGTCTGTCCGTCTATCTGTCAAGAAACCTACAGGGTACTTCCCGTTGACCTAGAATCATTTGGCAGGGAGGTAGATCTTATAGCTGACATTTGGGGAAAAATCTAAAAACCGTGAATTTAGGGTTGCATCATACAAAAAAAATTAAATTGTGGTCATAAACTAATAATTAGTATATTCAATTTTCTAAGTAAGATAACTATATCAAGTGGGGTATCATATGAAAGGTCTTCACCTGTGCATTCTAAAACAGCATTTTTATTTATTTTTATGTATCATAGTTTTTAAATTATCCTGCAAAATGTCGAAAAAATACGACTGTAGTACGGAACCCTCATTGCGCGAGCCTGACTCGCACTTGGCCGGTTTTTAAATATAATATTACTAGCTGACGCTCGCGACTTCGTCCGCGTGGATTTACTTAATTGAATATCCCGTGGGAACTCTTTGATTTTCCGGGATAAAAAGTAGCCTATATCACTCTCCAGGTCTTTATCTATACCTATGCAAAAAATCACGTCAATCCGTTGCAACGTTGCGACGTGATTGAAGGACAAACCGATAAACCAACAAACACACTTTCGCATTTCTAAAATGGGTAGTGATTATCAAAAAAATGCGGAACCAGCAGAGTTCGAGACATACACATAGACGGCTAAAATCATAACCCTTCATTTTGGTTTTGCCGTAGTCCCATGAAAACACAAATATCGTTCTGAAAAACCTTTCACATTCATAGCAAAATAATCCGTTGTTAAACAAATAACGTAACTGACGCAAATACCGTTATGGAGGTTATAACGAAACGTTACGGGCGCGTAACGACGCCTGTGCGTGTTCGTCGCCTCGTACAGAGTAGAGACATAACGCATTATAGAGAGAGAGCCAGCGCTTGCCAGATCTTCGTTATTTTATAAAAGCTAAACACTCTTCGAGCATCAGTTTTCCCCTCCAATTATAATATGGGTACCTTCAAGTCTAGGGTGAATAGACATCTTCTAGGCAAGCGCGCTCGTTCTTAGGCTGCATCATCACTTGCCACCAGGTCTGATTGCAGCCAAGCGCTAGTCTATAGATTAAAAAAAAAAAGGTTTTTGCGTTTAAACTATCGTGAGTGATTTCCATTATACACGTATGACAAATCGGCTATACTCACGTATTTAGTCGATGTTAGCCCGACTAGTTTTGAACCCATCCGGGGTTTTTTTCACTGGGAACGGAAATACTCGAGTAAAACTGGTTTGTCATGTAGCTGAAAGTTTCTCTGCGTATTGTCGCCAACACAGGGAGGAACGATCAGCGACTATTATTGATCACGGTGGCTTTGGGAGATAACAGGTAACAAAGGTGTAAAAAAATTACGTCAAATTATAAAGTCTAATTTTTTTATGGTTTTTTCGGAAAAGTGTTAGAAATGACGCATTCATCATTCATCATTCATTCACACGATCATTGCAAGATACATATGTGACACACACAGACATTAGTGTCATGGCAACCCCCTACCACCCTGCCAGACAGACACTCCTAAACTTTAAGGTGACGCAGGACGCTCGACCAAACCTATTTGCTTTTCACTTGACATTGTATGAGAAAGGTGAGAGGCACGATGATTTTCACCGAAATCAAGGGTTTAGGAAAAGTATTTTTGAGAAAAAACTACTGAGTTTATGTTTGCAAAGTATAGTTATTTCAACTAATGAATAAATAAACTATGTCTAATGTTAAATTTCTTTAGAATTTTCATACTCCTAATCTTACTTATTTACGCCCAAAGTTGTCATAAATTTAGTGTTAAAATATGAATCTCTTGAGGCTCGTAATTTTAAAATCAATATTATTTTCAATGTTTCATATATCAATAAACCTAGATAATGACGAGATAAATCGATATAATACTTAGTTTTGAGCGTACAATATCAAATAATGTAGTAATTACCCTCCTACGTTTGTATGAAGAAAGCTCCGTCCTGAGCCCTCTTAAGGTTGTCTGGCAGGGGGCTTGGGGTCTCCCAAAGCCACCATGATGCAAACTTCATATTCGCTGATCGTTCCTCCCTGTGTTGGGGACAATACGCAGAGAAACTTTCAGCTTTTCTAAAATAACTAGGTGATGCCCGCGACTTTTTAAATTCCGTGGAAACTCATTGATTTCCCGGGGTAAAAAGTAGCCAGTCACTCTCCAGGTCTTTAAATAGACCCTACCCATGCAAAAAATCACGTCGATCCGTTGCACCGTTGCGACGTTATTGAAGGACAAAACAACAAACTAACAAACTTAAAAATTGTATATATTATATACAAACTTAAGTAGTTACCTGGTGTTAACATTTATATTAAGTTAATATTTATATACCTATAATATAATTATGTAGGTGTGCTTAGTCTTTGTTTGACTATTATTAGATATTGAAATATGTATGGTGCTAAATAACTAAGTAAGTAACTAGTTTATGATTCCGTGGCGTCACCCGGTTCAAGGTACCAGCTGAAAATCAGCGCTGTATGTTCTAGTGCAACAAGGCATACAGCATAATGCTGAGCTGGGAACCTTTTTTCGGGTTGTGCCACACATGACAGTTTGTTCCGGCGCTTCTTTTGCTTGTTCTCAGGTGGAAGAAGCGCCGGAATAACCAGCTCTTAGCTTTAAGTTGTGATGTGTGGCACAGTTGTGTAAATAAACGTCTTTTCTTTCTTTCTTTCTTCTTTCAAACCAACAAACCAATAAATCAACAAACAAACACACTTTCGCATTTACAATAGGTAAGGGTACCTACATGGTTAGTGATATGGGTAGTCATAAGGAAGGTCTGGCACGCGCTGGCTCTTAGTCCATAAAGCCAGTATTTATTGTTATCGTCCCTGTTATAGGTTTCGGTAGGGCAGCAGGGCGCCGGAGTACTACCGCCTACACGCCCTTAACTGGTTGCGGGTAAACAAAAACAATACTACGTTATGTCTCTATTGATTATTTGTTACGAGTTATTTACTTAAATATTGGGTAATATTTTGAGTAAATAATACAATACGTATCGCATACTTTTTATAGAGTAAAAACCGGCCAAGTGCGAGTCAGACTCGCGCACCGAGGGTTCCGTATTACATTCGTATTTTTTCGACATTTTGCACGATAAATCAAAAACTATTAGGTATTCATAAAAATAAATAAAATCTGTTTTAGTTAGAATTTACAAGTAAAGTACCCTTTCATACTATACCCCATTTGGTATAGTTACCTAACTTTGAAAATTGAAAATACTAATATTTGTTCATGAACGTATTTTAATTTTATTGTCTGTGATGTAACCAATGATGTAACTATAAATTCACGGTTTTCGGATTTATTCCTTTACTTGTGTTATAAGTCATCTAACTACCAAACTAATCCTACCTACCTAATACCTAATCTACCAAATTTCAGATTTCTAGGTCAACGGGATGTACCCTATAGGTTTTCTTGATGATGCTTTTCAGTACGACCGATCCAGTAGTTTGAGCTGTGCATTGATAGATGTGCAGTCTTGAGCCTTGATAGCTCAACCGGTATAGGAGTGGACCGAAAATCGAAAGGTCGACGGTTCAAACCCCGCCCGTTGCACTATTGTCGTACCTACTCCTAGCACAAGCCTGACGCTTAATTGGAGAGGAAAAGGGAATATTAGTCATTTGACATGGCTAATATTCTTTAAAAAAAAAAAACAGCTTTTCCTAATACATATTATAATCAGATTACACTAATTCCTACAAGACTTTCCGGCTTTCCTAAGGCGGATCGTAGGAGCCGCAAGCCTATTACGATTTCTAGTTTGCCTGTGTTGAGTCCCGATAGTGGAGTGGTACCACTTCCGCGTGGCGACGCGACGCATACATTAGTAGTGCGAGTGGAACTGGGTTACAACATGCAGTTTGATGTCGTGCCAATTCTCTGATCGTATGGCTTGTTTAGATTCACTTACAGAAATCATATTCGAAGCTTTGCGACTAAACATGCGAGGGACACAATATATCGACGGATTGGTTGCTTTGAAACAAAGAAAGAAATAAATAAATTTCTTTATTTCAGGCCGTGGCCCATGTGGTGTTAGTAAATAGGTACACAATATTTAAAAACTTAAGAACTATGTTAGTACGTACAGCTTATGATATTTATCTTCAACTATTCGTAGGTAAAATACTCGCTTGCAAATTACTCCTCTGTAGATTACTTTCTTGTAGATTCCCACACATCTCGGTTTTCCTATTAAATATGACAAACTTGCGATATAAAATTCTTATTTGCGATATAAATAAGAAAGAAAAAAATGTTTACTTATTTACATCTAGGTGGTATTTTACGTTAGTGCCCCTTTGCAAAAAAAACAGGCCAAGTGCGAGTCAGACTTTAACGGGAAGTATCCTATAGGTTTTCTTGACAGACACGACAGACAGACGGACAGACAGACAATAAAGTGATCCTATTAGGGTTCCTTTTTTCCTTAGGTACGGAACCCTAAAAACGGGTGGTTTTGATTTTTCGCTTCATCATCATCACCGTCATCATCTGATCAACCCATCGTCGCTCGATACTGAGTTTCCTCTCAGAATTAGAAGGGTTTTGGCCATAGTCTACCACACTAGCCAAGTACGGATTGGCAGACTTGAACACACTTTTGAAAACATTATGTAGAACTCTCAGGCATGCAGATTTTCTCACGGTGTTTTCCTTCACCCTTAAAGCAAGTGATATTTATGCCTAATTTCACCAAACAAATTAATCATGGTTTAGTTAACATTGTTTGTATGATTGTATCTCTCCTTTTTGAAAATCGCGTATATGTCATCTGCCAAAAATTGATAGCATTACAATATTGTTTAACTAAACGCGGGTTAAATGCTTGGTGAAATTGGGTCCCTAAAAGTTAGATGTGCGTACCCGGGATTGAGCTCCGAACCCCCGACTAAGAGGCAGACGTCTTAACCACTAGGCTATCACGGTTCAGTAGCTAGTAGGTATGTTATGTAATCTATGTATACCAGTATCAATATTGGTTCCACTAAATGAGTCAAGGACGCGCGTGTTGGTATGCGCCATAACACACCACATCTGCTTACCGTCAAGTGGATCATTTGACTTCATAGAATAAACTACATTTTGTAGACGTGACACTAACTGCTGTACTCAGAGTCGCTAAACGTTACCTACTTAAGATTGAGTTCAAACGAGAAAGATTTATGTGAGAGATATAGCTCTCTCTCGTTTTATCTAAACTTACACGACGAGGTAATGATTAAGCGACTCTGAGTACGGCAGTAAGTCACTGAGGGTGAGATCTATAGAGCGCACTCTGACTCAGCTTAGACTTAAGACTGAGTTAAAACGAGACAGAGCTATATCTCTCACATAAATCTGTCTCGTTTTAACTCAATCTTAAGTCTGAGTAAAGTCAAAGTGCGCTCTATAGATCTCAGCCTAAGGGCCTGATGCGCAACCTCCAGATAAACTTTATGTAACGAATTTTGATATTATTATGACAGATTTTTTTAATGCAAAAATACAATAAAACTTAAAGCTAGCCTTATCTTATTACTTTACAAATCATGCCGGCGTGTAATGGTGCCAAGAATATGGCTGCATTTCCGCGCTGGACAGCCAGGCTGATCCGTGGCGCAAAAAATGAGCCAGCCCTTCTGTCACCAGGCTAGTAATCGCGGTGAAATGTCTCGTAAATTTTTTTGCACTAAGACTCCATGGCCCCAGGGTCTCCACCGGAACAAAAATATAACTCTTGATAAGAGAGGCATACTTGCGCCGCTTGCCGTTTTCAGCTGTTTCTGCTTGATGCTGTCTCCCTAGTCCCTGATATGACACGGGGCCAATGTGTCAACGCACGTTGCGTCCCACATTAGCGCCCGTACCCGTTCCCAGGGAACCAGCGTCAACCCATCAAGTCTCTAGCCATCAACTGTTTTGTTGCTGTTGTAGGATAGTCTTCTAAATATATAAAAGAAAAAGGTGACTGACTGACTGACTGACTGACTGACTGACTGATCTATCAACGCACAGCTCAAACTACTGGACGGATCGGGCTGAAATTTGGCATGCAGATAGCTATTATGACGTAGGCATCCGCTAAGAAAGGATTTTTGAAAATTCAACTCCTAAGGGGGTGCAATAGGGGTTTGAAATTTGTGTAGTCTACGCGGACGAAGTCGCGAGCATAAGCTAGTTATTTATATTTTATGATAACTAAATTTTTTTTAATTATTATTGACATCGACATGCGTTTTTAATGTAATAGAACAATTTGCACACTAAGTTATTGGTTGAATGTGTTAGAACTAAATAGATTTAAGACCAAATTGTACCACATTCTAGCAAATAAACACTATTTCTATTTCTATTTCTATCATTCCGACTAATCCCTGCCGGCTCAAAAATAATCATTTCCTAAAATAATTTGTTATCACTATCAAACTATACAAGGTCATCTCCAGGTATTATTATTCCAGGAAAACCGTCACCATTTTAATTTTTTACCACTACGATTAATGGACGGGGCACGACGCTCAAGAATGTACAAGCACGGGTGTAGGCACAAATTCAACTAGGTATAGAACATCTGCGATATCTACTCAACTCTATGTTAAGTCACTCTGACCAAGTGTACAAATTATTATGTAAATGTTATGTATGTACAAGCGTTATGTATTCCTATAATATTTATCTTTAAATTACTTTTCGTGAATATTAATTAGAGGCTTCTAGAAATAAACTTTACTTGTATATGCTTGTATCAGTACCCTTATTATAAATGCGAAAGTGTGTGTGTTTGTTGGTTTGTCCTTCAATCACGTCGTAACGGAGCAACCGGTTGACGTGATTCCTTGCATGGGTATTTAAAGACCTGGAGAGTGACATAGGCTACTTTTCATCCCGGAAAATCAATCGTTCCGGTACGATGCCGTGTAGAAACCAAAATGGGTATGGGTTTATTAAAAACTGCCATACCTCTTCCAGGTTAGCCCGCATCCATCTTAGATTGCATCATCACTTACCACCAGGTGAGATTGCAGTCAAGGGCTAACTTGTATCTGAATAAAAAAAAACTTCAGAGAAACATTGAGGGATAGAAACTCCGGTTCGAACAACCCTAATTAGGGTACCGCACGATGATGGTGTAATCCAAGTATCGATATTATTAACTCTGTATAGTTCTTGCATTTCACGAAGGCCACTGACTCATGCTTGTGTTTAAGTCGTATCGGTATACCTACGTAAGGTACACTAAGTAATGCGTTTGACAGGGCTTGCTCGCGACTGATTGGTCCGACATACACGCACACTTACGCAATGGCCATGTAAACGACGACGTTACTACAAGTAGAGTTCACTAGCCTTCGTGAATTATAAGAACTGTAACAGTGTGAAGGATGGGACAATAAAACGGGTGTCTATCAAACTTGGTAATTATTTATAAGCACCAGACACCCCCCACCTAACATTGGACTTAACATTGGTCCTAACATTGGTCCTAACATTGGACCTACCATTGGAAAACAAATAGTTTTTATTAAAAAATTTAAAAATATAAGTGTATGGACGTATGGTATACAACTCTGGGGGTGTACTAAACCGACCAATGTTCAAGTAATACAGAGATTCCAGAACAAAGTACTCAGGGAAATAACAAATGCACCCTGGTATGTAAGAAATCACGATCTCCACAGGGACCTTAAGATAGAGTTCGTAAACAAAATCATCCAAAAGTACGCAGAAGCTCACCAACATCGACTTCGCCATCATGTTAATTTGGAGGCTGTGAAGCTTCTAGATAACATGGACATCAAAAGGAGGCTCAAAAGAACCAAGCCGTTTGAATTAGTGTTAAAAAGTACATAAGTGCAGCGTTTGTGTAATAGTGCTTGTGCTACTTTATTTTTCTAGGTCACAAGAACATAGTGAACTGTAAGTACGTGTTAGAATAAACTAAGGACAGTTACTGGACTGTAAATTAGATTTAAAAATTAATCATAAGTAGAAGTTTAAGCTAGAATAATATTACTTATTAGCCCATAGGCTAGATGGTAGTAGCAATAAAGCTACCATTTTATAATGGTGCTTTATGGTAGAAAAAAAATATATATATATATATATATATAAGTAATCGATGTTGACACTATTATTGAGTTTCGACATAATTATGAATTTATTAATAACCTTGCCTGTTGCATTTTAATGAAGTTATAAGCTTCGGATCGTGCCCAAAAACTTTAAATATCGTCATAACATAAATTTGTCATAAAAAATGGAAAAATTATACGGTCATTATGTGCTACTAGATGATGCCCGCGACTTCGTCCGCGTAGATTTAGGTTTTTAAAAATCCCGTGGGAACTCTTTGATTTTCCGGGATAAATAGTAGCCTATGTCCTGCCCGGGATGTAAGCTAACTCTGTACCAAATTTCGTCAAAATCGGTTGAACGGATAGGCCGTGAAAGGTTAGCAAACAGACAGACGGACAGACAGATGGACAAACACACTTTCGCATTTATAATATTAGTATGGAAGTATGGAAAGTATCTTACAAATGCAAACCGACTATTAAAAAGCGTAATTTTTTTACCTACTTTGAATAAACCTTTTGACTTTGACTTTGACTTTGAAAAATGTATTTGGAACTGGTGGTATGAAATTTTAAAGTTACAGCATTGTTTCATATTTTTATATATTTTTGGAAAACTCCCTAACTGCTGATTTCCTTGTCGGCTCTTCGCAGTAGAATTTGCTTTCCAAACCATTGTAGAGATAAATGTGATAAATGAAGTCGCGGGCATAAGTTAGTGTTTCATACTTGTCACAACGTTAATGGAAAAATATTTAATTAAGTAAATTCCCAATCTAATAAATATATAAAAGGAAAAGGTGACTTAGTGATATATATCAACGCACAGCTCAAACTACTGGACGGATCAGACTGAAATTTGACATGCAGATTATGATGTATCTAGGCATCCGCTAAGAAAATATTTTTAAGAATTCAACCCCTAAGTAACAGCCTTTAATGTATAAATGCGTAAGTGTGTCTGTCTGTCTGTCTGCTAGCTTTTCACGGCCCAACAGTTCAACCGATTTTGATGAAATTTGGTACAAAGTTACATCCCGGGGAAGGACATACTTAGGCTACTTTTTATCCCGGAAAATCAAAGAGTTCCCACGGGATTCTTAAAGGACCATCCGTTTAACCGATTTGTTTGAAACTAGATGATGCCCGCGACTTCGTCCGCGTGGATTTAGTTTTTATAAAATCCCGTAAGAACTCCTTGATTTTTCGAAATCAAAAGTAGCCTTCCCCGGGATGTGAGCTATCTTTGTACCAAATTTCATCGAAATCGGTTAAACAGATGGACCGTGAAAAGCTAACCAGACAGACAGAAACACTTTCACATCTATATTAAGTATTAGTATGGATTTGGAACAGAAGTAACTTGCATCCCGGAAATTATTGACACAGGCAACTTTTTATCCCGGAAAATCCCACGGGATTTAAAGAAGCTAAATCTACATCTAAAGTCGGGGGCATCATCTAGTTTTGAATAAGTCTTTTGGCATATTTTCGGCATCAGTAGGTAACATTATTCAAATATTATATACTTCTATTTCTTCCAAAGCAAACGTGAAATTCACCGTTATAACAGTCTTTCATCCATGTATTGTTTTGGGCGTAGGTACTTTTCCATACAACTTACAAGTTTTCAACATCGGCGTTGAATGGAGCGCCGCACAAAGGGCGGCCCTGAGCTATCAGCAACAAACAACAGTAGGTACGCTTAGTATAAGATTTTACGTCTCACCAAACGTTGCTAGAATTCGAGAGTCGAAACACAATACCGTCAAAGTGAAATGCACCTAAAGAGCCTTGAATTGAAGTCAAAAATTCAATGCCACTTTTATTTAATTTCGCAACGTTTCCGCTTGGAGCGTTGGCTGTAGATGTGTAGACAAACTTGAGCTTTAAACAAGGCTAATAAGATCCAGTTTACTATGATGCGGAAGGTTTTCTACCCTCAAATACCACCGAATACCCAACGTTGGTGAGACATAAAATCTCGTATTAAGCGTACTGAGCAAGGCCGCCCAATAATACCTACGACGAAACTCGGCCAACAGAGCAAGGGCCCTTTGAGAGCTAGGTGTTATAAAATTATCCCAGAAAGGATGCTATTCAACAGAAGATAAAAAAGAGAAAGGAAAAACAAATTTTATTTTTTATCCGAAATTAGCTGACCCGCCCCAGCTTCTCTCTGGTGTTGTCCGTCAATGCGCACTTGGCCAGCCAGCGTGGACTATGGCCAAAACCCTTCTCAAATGTGTGTAGTCTGGCGATCCGCACTTGGCCAGCGTGGATTATGGCCAAAACCCTTCTCAAATGTGTGTAGTCTGTCAATCCGCACTTGGCCATCGTGGACTGTGGCCAAAACCCTTCTCAAAAGTGTGTGTAGTCTGTCAATCCGCACTTAGCCATCGTGGACTGTGGCCAAAACCCTTCTCAAATGTGTGTAGTCTGGCGATCCGCACTTGGCCAGCGTGGATTATGGCCAAAACCCTTCTCAAATGTGTGTAGTCTGTCAATCCGCACTTGGCCAGCGAGGACTATGGCCAAAACCCTTCTCAAATGTGTGTAGTCTGTCAATCCGCACTTGGCCATCGTAGACTATGGCCTGCCTTCTCACTCTGAGAGGAGACTCGTACTCGGTAGTGAGCCGGCGATGGGATCATGAGGATCTCTCGCATAAGACCAGCCATGGAAGTGTATTTCTGTATCGAGTCTAAAGTGAAGCAATTGAGATGTTTATTGATCTATAAATTCAGAGAAGCGCCTGCGCTAATTTTACGCGCAGCAATAATAATTAATATATAAAAGGAAAGGGTGACTGACTGACTGACTGACTGACTGACTGATCTATCAACGCACAGCTCAAACTACTGGACGAATCGGGCTGAAATTTGGCATGCAGATAGCTATTATGACGTAGGCATCCGCTAAGAAAGGATTTTTGAAAATTCAACCTCTAAGGGGGTGAAATAGGGGTTTGAAATTTGTGTAGTCCACGCGGACAAAGTCGCGGGCATAAGCTAGTAATTAACTATGATGTAAACGAGTTACTAGCCGCTAGCGGTTAGTGATACTGCTAACTATAACCACAGAGTAATGGTACCTACCTATGTTTATTAACTAGTATATACGCGACAGGTTGAAATGGCAAGATTTGCGTATTGCAGTACCGGGGAAGGACGGCCAGCGAAGGGAGGAGGTTTTAGTCCGTAGGTCGCTGAGTAAGCCTCAGTGAAGTCGGGCATGCCAATTGGTATCCATGAGGATTTCCTCCTACCCAATTTTAAGAGCCTCAATAGCTCAACGGGTAAGGGAGTGGACTGAGAGCCGAAAGGTCGACGGTTCAAACCCCGCCCGTTGCACTATTGTCGTACCTACTCCTAGCACAAGCTTGACGCTTAGTTGGAGTGGAAAGGGGAATATTAGTCATTTAACATAGCTAATGTTCTTAAAAAAAAAAAAAAAAAAGTTGAAATGGCAAAGCACGTACATGTCGGACCAATCAGTCGCGAGCAAGCGCTCGCAAACGCATACATTTATTGTACCTTACTTATACCGATACGACTTAAACACAAGCATGAGCCACTCGCCTTCGTGAATTGCAAGAACTGTAATAGCATCGATAAAAATATTTAAATATAGAAAACAAAAAAGCTGTGACAGCCTAGTGGCTAGGACGTCCGCCTTCTAATCGGAGGTCGGGAGTTCGATCCCGGGCATGCACCTCTAACTGTTCGGAGTTATGTGCGTTTTTTAATTAATTAAATATCACTTGCTCTACCGTTGAAGGAAAACATCGTGAGGAAACCTGCATGCCTGAGAGTTCTCCATAATGTTCTCAAGGTGTGTGAAGTCTACCAATCCGCACATGGTAGTCTATGGCCAAAACCCTTCTCATTCTGAGGGGAGACCCGTGCTCTGTAGTGAGCCAGCGATGGGTTGATCATGATGATGATGATGATAGAAAACAAAAAGTTTTTCCGCGACATTTAGGTAAGTAGGTAGTATAAGTTCCTTTATTCAAGTCATACAATGGGGCTGATTCTCTTGTACACAATCTCTAAACTAAACTAAATTAGAAGGTCTAAATCTAGTGCTATCCTTTTCCGCAAGCAAAATTATGATAGGGATAGCAATAGGTTTAGACGTGCCATTTTAGTTTAGTACCTATTTCCTCTAAAATATTTCACAATAATATTTACGCTCCAAAGCGGAAGTGCAGAGGCCCTCTAGGTACTATTTGTATGAAAAAACGTTAGAGGTCAACGAGAGGCCCCGGAGACCTCTAAATCTCTCGCCCGCTGCTCTATAGGGCCTCTGAGAGCTGTTCATATTAATAGAATTTATTTAAGGTCTGTACATACAACATGTACCCTACTTCATTTTTATTTATTTACTTACTAGCTTATGCTCGCGACTTCGTCCGCGTGGACTACACAAATTTCAAACCCCTATTTCACCCCCTTAGGGGTTGAATTATCAAAAATCCTTTCTTAGCGGATGCCTACGTCATAATAGCTATCTGCATGCCAAATTTCAGCCGGATCCGTCCAGTAGTTTGAGCTGTGCGTTGATAGATCAGTCAGTCATTCGGTCAGTCAGTCAGTCAATCAGTCAGTCAGTCACCTTTTCCTTTTATATATTTAGATTAGCTGACGCCCGCGACTTCGTCCGCGTGGATTTAGGTTTTTAACAATCCCGTGGGAATTCTTTGGTTTTCCAGGATAAAAAGTAGCCTATGTCACTCTCCAGGTCTTTGACTATACCCCATGCAAAAATCACGTCAATCCGTTGCCCCGTTGCGACGTGATTGAAGGACAAACAACACGAACAAACCAACAAACACACTTTCGCATTTATAATAAGGGTACCTACTGATTCATGTACTAATTACTTAAAACTAAGAGTACCTACAGTACAGTACGCAGCCGAAAGTAATGTACATCGACCTTTAGAAGGAGATAGCAGATTTGTAGAGCGTTGTCCCTGTGTTTGAGACCGACAAAACGTCATATAGGTATGAGTGACAGAGACAACGCTCTACAAACCTGAAATGTCATTCTAAAGGCCGCCGCGTAATGTACGCGACAGGGCGAGATGGCAATGTGACCCGCACGTCACCGCACCGGCTTAGCGCGGGGACTGTACGGACGTGCGGGGCGTCTCTAGCTCGATGTCATATCGACCTGTTGCGTACTATAATATAATAATAATAAATTGTTGATATATTTGACGACCTCCCTGGCGCAGTGGTGAGCGCTGTGGTCTTATTAGTGGGAGGTCCCGGGTTCGATTCCTGGCAGGGGTTTGGAATTTTATAATTTCTAAAAAATTCTGGTCTGGTCTGGTGGGAGGCTTCGGCCGTGGCTAGTTACCACCCTACCGGCAAAGCCGTGCCGCCAAGCCATTTAGCGTTCCGGTACGATGCTGTGTAGAAACCAAAGGGGTATGGATTTAATAAAAACTGCCATACCCCTTCCAGGTTAGCCCGCTCCCACCTCAGACTGCATCATCACTTACCACCAGGTGAGATTGCAGTCAAGGGCTAACTTGTACCTGAATTAAAAAAAAATTATTGATCAAAAACTTAGGCACAATTATACATACTTACATAACATACCAATTTGTTAAGTAGGTATACAGAAATACCGACTGTCCCTAAGCTAGGTATACACCTGTGTTTTAGGCAAGAGCACTCTCCTTAAAATAACTTCCTAGTTCCTACTTAAAAAGACATCAAATGTTATCCTTTTACAAATGTCAATAGTCATTAACCCAGATACGACTAAAGAGCTTCAGAATCGCTTTATGTCCCCATCGCACTTCATTCATTCATTCATTCATTTACACGGAGCGTGCATGTGGTCGCTATTCACTGCTATTCACTAGAGACGGGCTATTTCACAGGTAGCATGTGAAAAATCATGTGAAAAGCTTTTTTCATATGTAACACTTCAACATCAACCAATAGACGTCAACTGATGGACATATAGGTCTCCTGTAGGGACCACACGCCACGGTTTTGCGCCACCGCCATCCAGCGGCTCCCTGCGACTCGTCTGATGTCGACCGTCCACCTAGTGGGAGGTCTTCCAACACTGCGTTTTCCGGTGCGAAGTCGCCATTCCAGCACCTTGGACGAACTATGTGCCCTGCCCATTGCCACTTCAGCTTCGCAACCCGTTGAGCTATGTCGGTTACTCCAGTTCTCCTACGGATCTCCTCATTTCTGATTTGATCACGTAGAGAAACTCCAACTATAAAGGAGATCGCCCGTGAACGTGCCCTCTTTTGTAGCGTCGTCGTGTCAAAACTTAATTTTTTTGTTAATGTGTTATTTTTTTACGATTATGTTTTATTACGACTTTTTTCACTCTATTATTAAAAATATCCACAATTACAGTTAGAATCGTAGACATCCGTTTATTAATGAAATATAACCTCAATATCAGCAATATAAAAAAAAAGATTTCTTTATAACCAGGGTGAATAAATCACGGAACAGTTCTGTTCCGTGGAATAAATAGAAATCGTTTGCAGAATATAAAGAGTTAATTATATTTTGTCTACAAAATAAAATGAAAACCATGGTGACATAACAATTATATTAGGGGAGGGGCCCAAAGCTCCTAAGAAAATGGGCAATCCCTTTTGACGTAAGATTTTTTCAGACGTCACTGAGGTTGCATTGGTGCTAAAGCACTACTGAGTTGGTGCCATTTTGTTTGTTCAATAGCTCTGTCCGTACGAAATAATTATATAAGTCAATGCTTTCCTTGAAAAGTTTCCTGTGAAATCGCTGTGAAAAAAAATCATAATTTCACCAAATGAAAATTTTTAGCAGTAGGTAATGTCTATCGCTACTATTCGGCCTCTACACAGCTTCTATTCAGCCTCGTTCGTAAATAAAACTTGTCCTTAATATTTTAATCTGCTCAAGGACCCCTACAGTCGGCACGTAAGCTTTATGGAACTCCAAGCACTTGTGTAAATTTAATCACGGCTTTAAATAGCTTTTAAACGTCCACGCTGGGAGATATTAAGCTAGACATCCAGTGTTAGACGTGCTGCAGCTATAACACACGAGTAGATTAATTCTCAGTTCTTATTCATAAAATAAGCTATGATAGCCTAGTGGTTAGGACGTCCGCCTTCTAATCGGTGGTCGGAGGCTGGATCCCAGGCACGCACCTCTAACTTTTCGGAGTTATGGGCGTTTTAATTAATTAAATATCACTTGCTTTACCGGTGAAGGAAAACGTCGTGAGGAAACCTGCATGCCTGAGAGTTCTCCATAATGTTCTCAAAGGTGTGTGAGGTCTACCAATCCGCACATGGCCAGCGTGGTAGACTATAGCCAAAACCCTTCTCAATCTGAGGAGACCCGTGCTCTGTAGTGAGCCGGCGATGGGTTGATCATGATGATGATGATTCATACAATGGTACTGATCCTAAGCACAACTAAATTTAAGTGTGTTTGAATCCTCTTCTTACTAATGTAATATGAAAAGGACAGACACAGTTTGACAATTTTAAATTTAATTTAGAGCTGTCAAACCTCGTGACTTAAGCTGCCAGTCGCGAGGTAGCACGCTCTAAAATTTAGAATCTTTAAATGTAAAATTCATGTTTCGTCCTTTAAGACCTTTTTAGGGTTCCGTACCTCAAAAGGAAAAACGAAACCCTTATAGGATCACTTTGTTGTCTGTCTGTCTGTATGTCTGTCTGTCAAGAAACCTACAGGGTACTTCCCGTTGACCTAGAATCATGAAATTTGGCAGGTAGGTAGGTCTTATAGCAGATATTAGGGGAAAAATCTGAAACCCGTGAATTTGTGGTTATCTCACACAAAAAAATTAAATTGTGGTCACAAACTAAAAATTAGGATTTTCAATTTTCGAAGTAAGATACTATATCAAGCCCTTTCATATTATGATACCCATCATATGAAAGGTCTTCACCTGTGCATTCTAAAACAGATTTTTATTTATTTTTATGCGTCATAGTTTTTGAATTATCGTGCAAAATGTCGAAAAAATACGAGTGTAGTACGGAACCCTCGTTGCGCGAGTCTGACTCGCACTTGACCAGTTTTTATTTCGTTGTAAGACAACAGAATCGGCGCCAATATCGACTTCTCGTACTTTTACAATGTTGATTCAATAGGGCTGTTTAAAATTATTATTCAAGGCTTTACCTCTGAAGTCTGAACCTACCTTGATTTTGGGACAAAATAATATATTCTAAAGACCATGCTTGCATTACAAGCTGATGCCTGTGACTTCGTTCTTGTTGATTTACGTTTTTATAAATCCCGTGGGAACTCTGATTTTCGCCCCATGTCACTCTCCAAGTGTTAACTGTGGGCATATAACCATGCAAACATATATCACACCCATCCGTTGCTCCGTTGCAGAGTGGTTGAAGGACAAACCAACAAACAAACACTTTCGCATTTAATATAATACTAGCTGATGCCCGCGACTTCGTCCGCGTGGAATTAGGTTTTTTTTAAATCCCGTGGGAACTCTTTGATTTTCCGGGATCAAAAGTAGCCTATGTCACTCTCCAGTACCCGTAGTATAAGATTTTACGTCTCACCAAACGTTGCTAGAATTCGAGAGTCGAAACACAATAACATCAAAGTAAAACTGACCTAAAGAGCCTTGAATTGAAGTCAAATATTCAATGCCACTGATTTTAATTCCGCAATGTTTCCGCTTGGAGCGCAGGTTGTAGAAGTGTAGACAAACTTGAGCTTTAAAACAAGGCATTTAAGATCCAGTTTACTGTAACGCGGAAGTATTTCGACTCTCGAATTTGGTTTGGTTTGGTGAGACGTAAAATCTTGTACTACGGGTACTGGTCTTTGTCTATACCCATGCAAAAAATTACGTCAATCCGTTGCACCGTTGCGACGTGATTGAAGGATAAACCAACAAACCAACAAACAAACACACTTTCGCATTTATAATAAGGGTACTGATGGGTCGGAATCTACATAATATCGCTTAAGACCGTTTAGCTTGCACCGGAAAACGCCCCGGCACATTTCCCTCGCCGGGAAATCTGCTCCGTTTCGTTTAATTAGTGAAATATGCTAAACAGCCCTCCCCACCACTCGCCTTAAGATTTCATCTCACGGAAATAAAAAGCCTACAGCCTCCAATGTTCAAGTGGTTCCGTTGAGAGGCTGACAGACTGACAGACGCACTGGCTGTTTATGCATGGAAAAACAAAAATGGCTTTGACTTTTTCTTTTCCGATTTTTGTTTGGGTGGACATTGAATTCTATAGAAATCCATTGGAGATGGACCATTTAACAGATATACAGATGTAACAGATAGATATAATTAATTTAGGAGATCCTAGGCCTCGTTGGAAAGCCTGGAGCACCGCAGAGACGTTAGCTCTCTATGCGTGTTCTATCGCCTGTATAATGGGGAGTGCTCTGAAGAGCTTTTTGACCTCATTCCACCCTCTTTTTTCTACAACCGCACCGCGCGCCACCGTAAGGAATTTCACCCTCACCATCTGGGTGTCTGGTGCACTTCGACCGTCCGCTGCGCCAGATCCTTCTTTCCACGCACGTGCAAACTGTGGAACCAACTCCCATCGGCGGTGTTCCCACTAGATTATAACATGGGGTTATTCAAGGGGCGGACCAACAAATTCCTAAAAGGCCGGCAACGCATCGGCGGCTCCTCTGGTGCTGCAAATGTTCATGGGCGGCGGTAATCACTTAACATCAGGTGACCCGCCTGCTCGCTTGCTCGCTATATCTATTAAAAAAAAAAAAAAAAAAAAAAAAAAAGGAGATGTACTTAGCATGTGACAAAATCACTTTCACTGATGAATAAATCGCATCGGCATCAAGCGATAGACGCCCACTGCTGGACATAGGTCTCTTGTAGGGACTTCCACACGCCACGGTCTTTCGCCGCCGCCATCCAGCGGTTCCCTGCGACCCGTTTGATGTCACCTGTCCATCTAGTGAGGAGTCTGCCACCATGCGAGGTCGCCATTCTAGCATATATAACATAGCATAGCATATATCAGCAGCATAGCAGCATAGCAACCCTTCGAGCTATGTCGGTTACTCAGCACCTCGATTGCGGTAGAATGACAGCTACAATGTCACGATCGCAATCTCCTCTGATTGGTTGACGCTCGCTCATTGTTGGCTACGATGCATTGTTGTAACAAGAATCCCACAAGTTCAGGCAATCCTGCAATCCAACAATTGAGGTTGTGATAATGATAAATGCAGGTTTGGCGAAATCTACCTAATGGTTCTCCTACGGATCTCCACATTTCCGAATTGATCACGTTCCCTTGTTATTTGGAAAACATTCTCTTATAATATAGGGCATATTAAAACATTGGGGCTAATTCTGAGCACAACCTAATTTTAGAGTATTCGCATGCTCTTCTTACTAATGTAATATGAAAAGGACAGACACAGTTTGACAGTTTTAAATTTAATTTTTAGATGGTAAAACCCGTGATTTTAGCACGCACTCGCGAACCTACTGTTTAAATTTGTATTGTGCACTAAAATTTAGAGTCTTTAAATGTGAAAGTCATGTTCCGTTCTTTTTTTAGCATTAGTAAAAAGAAAAGGATGCAGATACTCTAAATTTAGTTTAGAGTGAGACTAGAGAATCGGGGCCATGTCGAACAACATCTGACGTAGCCGACCGGCGTACTGCAATTGGGTTTTTTTTTTTTTAATCTGTTATTTTGTAAGGGGCTTTTACAGATAATCTATATGCCAGCCCCATCGTTACAAACTAAATTAAAATCAAACTACATAATTAAACCTAAAACTATATCAATTTGAGAGAATCACTAACAAATTTATACACTTTCATTGCCGAAATGCTCGAAGGTTTGTTCAATTGGGTATTTGACTGTACATCAAAAATAAATTATTTCTCAGTGATTATTAAATAGAGGGTCTTCCAAAATACGGAAAATCCACGTCCATTGTTGGTTTTAAGTGTAATAACCATTGTAAATTATCAATTAAACTAAAAAAGCACGTCAAATGATTGTGACGTCACACACCGGTATTTCATAGAATCTCGCATAGCGCGCGTTTGACGTTTGATAAAATGTTATGGTTTTAAGTGTAATAACCATTTTAAATTATCGATTAAACTAAAAAAAAACGTCAAATGATTGTGACGTCACACACCGGTATTTCATAGAATCTCGCATAGCGCGCGTTTTGACGTTTGATAAAATGTTACTGATTTGACTAGTTGCCAAATACCGTATTGTATCTAATAATAATAAACAACACGTTAGGTTGCTTTTCATCTTTCCTGACTACATTAATTTTTCGCTCCCGACGCGGCCTGGGAGCAGTGGCGTGCACAGGAGTTCAAACCAGGGTATGCATTTAGGTATAAACTTATTTTACGGCAGGTTATAATGAAAAATAAGCATTGATTTACTACAACGAGGGTAAGCAGTGCGTTTATGCCTCTATAAGCTGCACGCCACTGCTGGGAAGCGTATCTCTACCTAACTACCTACCGCATACCTACATTGAAAACAAAAATAGGTACAAAAATTGTAGGTCATGCATTCTTATTCGAACCACTGCCGATTATTCCTATTTATTGTACAGTGATCATCAGTACATGCTGAAACTTGGCAAAGATTAAAATAATTTGGCAGAGTAGACACCTATTGTCGAAATTTAAGTAGGTAGGTACATATTTTACCTGTTAGGTGGTAGCCTAGTGGTTAGGACGTCCGCCTTCCAATCGGAGGTCGGGGGTTCGATCCCGGGCACCTCTAACTTTTCGGAGTTATGTGCGTTTTTTAAGTAATTAAAATATCACTTGCTTTAACGGTGAAGGAAAACATCATGAGGAAATCTGCATGCCTGAAGGTTGTCCATAATGTTCTCAAAGGTGTGTGAAGTCTGCCAATCCGCACTTGGCCAGCGTGGTAGACTATGGCCAAAACCCTTCTCGCTCTGAGAGGAGACCCGTGCTCTGTAGTGAGCCGGCGATGGGTTGATCATGATGATGATGATATTTTCCCTTATTGATAGAATGGAGAGAAAGTTAAGAAAACGTTTCAATTCAAATTCATCCCTTGAGAACTACACTCAAACACTGTGCGGGATGTAACATTCCCAAGGATGCAAGCCTTAAAAACCCTGACAGATAAGCACACTTTCGCATTTATGATATTTAGTGTAGACTAGCTTATGGTCGCGACTTCGTCCGCGTGGGCCACACAAATTTGAAACCCCTATTTCAACGCCTTAGGGGTTGAATTTTCAAAAACCCTTTCTTAGCGGATGCCTACGTCACAATAGCTATCTGCATGCCAAATTTCAGCCCGATCCGTCCAGTAGTTTGAGCTGTGCGTTGATAGATCAGTCAGTCAGTCAGTAAGTCAGTCAGTCAGTCAGTCACCTTTTCCTTTTATAAATTTAGAAATTATGGATTAGTATTTCTAGCTATTAAGTAATGATTAGTTGAGACCCACGACTTCATTCGCGTGAAAAAAGTTTTAAAAATCCCATGGGTGCTTTTACCAGGATAAAAAGTAGCGGCTAGTAAAAGGCTACTTTTTATCCCGGAAAATCAAAAAGTTCCCACGAGATTTTAAAAACCTAAAACATAGTCGCGGGCATCCGCTAGTTTTGAATAAATCTAATATTAAGAACTATAAGGGTTATAAATAATTTTGAAAGGCGTTTTCTATCAGATAAAACGCAGTTATCTAGATTTGAGGCGATTATAGTTGCAACAGGAAGAGCTTCAATGCGAACAGGAAATGATTACATTGGCCAGCAGCCATTTTGTTCTTCCTACCGTTTTCTAGGCATATAATTAATTCTAAACTGCCTACGGTCTTATACTTGCAAATTTGCAATCTACTAACTGCATGTATCAGTACCCCTATTATAAATGCGAAAGTATGTTTGTTTGTTGGTTTGTTGGTTTGTTGGTTTGTCCTTCAATCACGTCGCAACGGTGCAACGGATTGACGTGATTTTTGCATGGGTATAGATAAAGACCTGGAGAGTGACATAGGCTACTTATTATCCCGGAAAATCAAAGAGTTCCCGTCGATCGTCGACGTCAATCCGTTGCTCCGTTGCGACGTGATTGAAGGACAAACCAACAAACAATCACCCTTTCGCATTTATAATATGGGTAGTGATATAATTGTCATCGTATCTACTAGTAAATAACATAGAGTTAGTATAACGTTTCCTCGTATCACAAATTAGAATTAGAATTAGAATTTGTTTATTAATTACTTGGTACACAATCAATTAATTTACAAAACCACTATAATAATTAATAATCAGTAAAATAATATGTGTAAACAAAAACAACACAATCGATAGAACTGCATTAGTGAAACACTGCGTCGCAATTGAAATAATTAAGGGATTAAATTAAAAGAGTTGCGTGTCTATTTCCTTAATCTTTGCGATGATCTAGTCCAGACCATACGTACATAAGTAGGTCGACCAATCATGCGCCCACGCTCCTATATTATCAGAGTTATCATCGCCCCACTTGGACGCGGTCTCAGGAAGAAATCGTGTTTTTATAGCGGCGACCAATCAAATGTACTCAAAACATACCCATGCAAAAAATCACGTCGATCCGTTGCTCCGTTGCGACGTGATTGAAGGACAAACCAACAAACAAACACCCTTTCGTATTTATAATATGGGTAGTGATATAATTGTCATCGATCTCCTAGTAAATAATATAGAGTTATTATAACGTTCCATCGTATCACAAATTAAAAGAGTTGCGTGTCTATTTCCTTAATCGTTGCGATGATCTAGTACAGACCATACGTAGGTATATAAGTAGGTCGGCCAATCATGCGCCCACGCTCCTATATTATCAGAATAATCATCGCCCCACTTGGACGCGGTGAAAGAAATCGCGTTTTTATAGCGGCGACCAATCAAATGTACTCAAAACATACCCATGCAAAAAATCACGTCGATCCGTTGCTCCGTTGCGACGTGATTGAAGGACAAACCAACAAACAAACACCCTTTCGTATTTATAATATGGGTAGTGATATAATTGTCATCGTATCTACTAGTAAATAACATAGAGTTAGTATAACGTTTCCTCGTATCACAAATTAGAATTAGAATTAGAATTTGTTTATTAATTACTTGGTACACAATCAATTAATTTACAAAACCACTATAATAATTAATAATCAGTAAAATAATATGTGTAAACAAATACAACACAATCGATAGAACTGCATTAGTGAAACACTGCGTCGCAATTGAAATAATTAAGGGATTAAATTAAAAGAGTTGCGTGTCTATTTCCTTAATCTTTGCGATGATCTAGTCCAGACCATACGTACATAAGTAGGTCGACCAATCATGCGCCCACGCTCCTATATTATCAGAATAATCATCGCCCCACTTGGACGCGGTGAAAGAAATCGCGTTTTTATAGCGGCGACCAATCAAATGTACTCAAAACATACCCATGCAAAAAATCACGTCGATCTGTTGCTCCGTTATGACGTGATTAAAGGACAAACCAACAAACAAACACCCTTTCGAATTTATAATATGGGTAGTGATATATATAATTGTCATCGATCTACTAGTAAATAACATAGAGTTAGTATAACGTTTCCTCGTATCACAAATTAGAATTAGAATTAGAATTTGTTTATTAATTACTTGGTACACAATCAATTAATTTACAAAACCACTATAATAATTAATAATCAGTAAAATAATATGTGTAAACAAAAACAACACAATCGATAGAACTGCATTAGTGAAACACTGCGTCGCAATTGAAATAATTAAGGGATTAAATTAAAAGAGTTGCGTGTCTATTTCCTTAATTTTTGCGATGATCTAGTCCAGACCATACGTACATAAGTAGGTCGGCCAATCATGCGCCCACGCTCCTATATTATCAGAGTTATCATCGCCCCACTTGGACGCGGTCTCAGGAAGAAATCGCGTTTTTATAGCGGCGACCAATCAAATGGACTCAAAACTGGTTTAATTTGGTAGCTAATGACGTGTTTTACGGCACCGGTTAATCTATGTTTTTATTGTGACAGCAGGAATCGCTATGTTACGACTCCACTATCGAGATTCGGCTGACGATATGTGATATCGCGGGCGAATCTTCCCACATTGTCCCTGTCTGGAAGGTACCCATATTATAATTGGGGGGGAAAACTGATGCCTTTCTAGTCTAAGCCTTTGTTCTCCAACAGCACCCCCTGTCAATGTCATTCAAGTGTCAAAAGAGTCTTGTCGCAGTAGTTCACTTAAAAAGTTTGACGACCTCCCTGGCGCAGTGGTGAGCGCTGTGGTCTTAATAGTGGGAGGTCCCGGGTTCGATTCCTGGCAGGGGTTTGGAATTTTATAATTTCTAAATTTCTGGTCTGATCTGGTGGGAGGCTTCGGCCGTGGCTAGTTACCACCCTACCGGCAAAGCCGTGCCGCCAAGCGATTTAGCGTTCCGGTACGATGCCGTGTAGAAACCAAAGGGGTATGGGTTTAACAAAAACTGCCATACCCCTTCCAGGTTAGCCCGCTATCATCTTAGACTGCATCATCACTTACCACCAGATGAGATTGCAGTCAAGGGCTAACTTGTATCTGAATAAAAAAAAAAAAAACTGCCACAATTGCATAATGCAACGATGCTTGTCTCCAACTCCAACTGAATTCCTACATCTCAGTAGTTATTTTATTTATTAGTCGAACAGAAAGATCCGCTCGAACAAACGGACAAAGATGATTATTAAATAGGATTTACGACAAGTGCCACAGATATTTCCTGATTGCACTGGGTGAGCTAGAACTTGAAAATAAACCGGGACATTATGTTGTCGTTGACGAAATGTTTATTGTCTTTTTTTCGCGATACATTTCAGTTGATGATGGTCATTAAATATTTTATGTTGATGTCCACAAAGCAATAAAATAAAAAGTAAAAGAATTTATTTTTGATTGGCTCTTCGTCTATTTCTTCAAGAACTAGGCGACTTATGACCGTTTTTCAATCTACATACTACTCAATATTCTAAAGAGGTAAAGTTTGTAAGTTTGTTTGTAGGAAGCTGGAACTACTGAACCGATTTTGCAAATTCTTTCACCATAGAAAGCTGCATCATTCCTGAGTAACATAGGCTATATTTTCTTTTCAAAAAAATTAAATATCTACGAAAATTGTATTAAGCTACCCGTGCGAAGCCGGGGCGGGTCTTCGTATAAACTCTTATAAACTTTATTTGACGAATATCATTTTGACCCAATACAAAAACTGTCAAAATGCAAAATTTTTGTAACGTGTCTGCAAAATTACATTTTTTTTTTCAGATACAAGTTAGCCCTTGACTGCAATCTCACCTGATGGTAAGTGATGAATTGATGCAGTCTAAGATGATAGCGGGCTAACCTGGAAGGCGTATGGCAGTTTTTATTAAACCCATACCCCTTTGGTTTCTACACGGCATCGTACCGGAACGCTAAATCGCTTGCTTTGCTGGTAGGGTGGTAACTAGCCACGGCCGAAGCCTTCCACCACACAATGAGTTATTGAAATGAAAACCAAACTATATTTGAATGGAGCGACCACCGATATATTCTTGTGTAAATGGGCCTTAATTATCATTAAAGAAGAGTTCATTATATTTGTGAAATAGGCTAAAAATAAAATCTAATTTAAAGCAGAAATCTAATTCACACGTCATAATTATTATATTTCACACAACTATTAGACACGATACATAATAAATAATAATTTAATTAATTAAATTGGAAAGAACTGTATTATGTATACCGATCATATAAACAGGTCCCGCGCCGGGAGAGACCAAATATCATATTCGCACGGTACATAACGAAACCAACAGGAAGTTTCTTGTTTCTCATACAAAACCGGATATTGCGTTTCGAATAAACAAGATATAGTCTAATAGCTGGCGGGGGTTTGAAGGTGGTCATTTTATAAAGCGGTGGTAGCCTGGTGGTTAGGACGTCCGCCACGTCCGCCACCTAATCGGAGGTCGGAGGTTTCCGGGCACGCACCTCTAACTTTTCAGAGCTATGTGCATTTTAAGTAATTAAATATCACTCAATGTGGCTAATTCCTTTGTACACAATCTCTAAACTAAACTAAAATATCACGTCTAAATCTATTGCTATCCCTTTCATAATGTTGCTTGCGGAAAAAGAAAGCACTAGACTTAAACCTGTTAATTTAGTTTAGTTTAGAGATTGTGTACTAGAGAATCGGCCCCATTATACCGTTAAAGCAAGTGATACTTGATTGCTTCAAACGCACAAGGGTAATGTAAATCCTAAACGTTAGAGGTCCGGGATAGAAATACAGGTCTCCCGGATGAAAGACCGACGTCTTAACCACTAAGCTACCTATATCTATAGATAGACTAGCTTATGCTCGCAACTTCGTCCGCGTGGACTACGTTAATTTCAAACCCCTATTTCACCCACTTAGGGGCTTTTTTCAAAAATCCTTTCTTAACAGATGTCTATTTCATAATAGCTATCTGCATGCCAAATTTCAGCCCGATCCGTTCAGTAATTTGAGCTGTGCGTTGATAGATCAGTCAGTCAGTCAGTCAGTCAGTCAGTCAGTCAGTCAGTCAGTCACCTTTTCCTTTTTGTATTTGACTAGCTAATGCCCGCGACTTCGTCCGCGTGGACTACACAAATTTAAAACCCCTATGTCACTCCTTTAGAAAGAAAAGAAAGAAAGAAAGAAAAACATTTATTTTTTAAGGCTGTACCACACATTACCAGCTAGACCTGGTTAGGTTATCCCGGCGCCTCTAATACTTGAGTAGTAAAGTCGAAAGACCTCAAGTAGAAGAAGCGCCGGAATAAACTATGTTATGTGTGGCACAACCCGAAAAAAAAGGGGTTTAATTTTCAAAAATCCTTTCTTAGCGGATGCCTACGTCATAATAGCTATCTGCATGCCCAGCCCGATCCGTCTAGTAGTTTGAGCTGTGCGTTGATAGATCAGTCAGTCAGTCACTTTTTCCTTTTTAGATTTCAGGTAGGCATATCGAGAACCTGCCAAAATTTTCCACGAGCTCTTAAACAGAGATATGAGTTTTAGATATTAATTTGGGAGTTTTATGTCCTTTTGATTTACGGCACCAGCTCTGAACACTTTCTAGTGACTTTTATGTCAGTTTTACTGTCCCCGGCGTGTTATAGTTCAAAAGGGTAATGTAACCTGCCGATTTTACGGTTTTACGAATCGTAAATATTATTTTACAACTACAAGTGGGGTGCCGTGACTTCTCTCGCGTAGAATTCATGACGGGCAATACGAATACGATCCCACTGAAGACAAAATTAACACTATTCAAAATCTCGATTTTTAGGGTTCTTAGGCTACGCTATCCGTCCGTCTGTCTGTCCGTCCTACAGGTCGATGCACATTATTTTCTGCCGCGTACGTTACAGAAACTTTGTACAGTAGCCGGCAGGAAATATTGTACATCGACTTTTATAAAGAGGTTTCAGCTTTGTAGACTGTTGTCTCTGTCACTCATACCTATATGACGTTTAGTCGGTCTCAACGACAGAGACAATGCTTTACAAATCCGCTATCTCCTTCTTAAGGTCGATGTACATTATTTTCTGCCGCGTACTGTACAAGAACTTTGTACAGTAGCCGGCAGGAAATATTGTACATCGACCTTTAGAAAGAGGTTTCGGCTTTGTAGAGCGTTGTCTCTGTCACTCATACCTATATGACGTTTTGTCGGTCTGAACAACAGAGACAATGCTTTACAAATCCGCTATCTCCTTCTAAAGGTCGATGTACTTTATTTTCTGCCGCGTACTGTACAGTGGGCGAGAAATGATTAAGACATTACTGAGATCTATTATCTACAATCAAAATAAAGAGGTCGATGACTTTACAATTAGATATTTAACGTAGGTACACTTAGTGACAAAAGTCATTAAAGTTTTGCATTTTTTATTTATTTATGTAAATTGATTTGGTTTTTAAATTATTTTTAATTTTACACTGCGACATCAACTCATCAGGTCTTATCACTATAAGATGGATAGATATGACGCACGACAGTAGCAGCACGTCAGAACCAGTGGTGTGCACCTACACAAAGGTGGTAAGGTAAACCACTGCTTCACCATCATCGACCCATCGCCGGCTGTCAACGAGCACAAGAAGCTTCTCTCTCTCAGAACGATAAAAATTTGGCCATAGTCCACCCTGGTAAAGTGTGGATCGGCAAACTTCAACACCTTTGAGAACATTATGGAGAACTCTCCTGCATGCAGGTTTCCTCACGATGTTTCCTTCACCGTTACAGCAAGTGATATTTAATTGCTTAAAACGCACATAAATCCGAAAAGTTACAGTTGTAACGGATCGAACCTGATCTCATTTTTTTTTTAATTCAGATGCAATCTCACCTGGTGGTAAGTGATGATGCAGTCTAAGATGGAAGCGGGCTAACCTAGAACGGGTATGGCCGTTGGTGTCTACACGTCATCGTACCGGAACGCTAAATCGATTGGCAGCACGGCCTAACCTATGTCACTTTCCATCTCTTTAACTATATTCATCAAAAAATCACGTCAATTCGTGCTCTGTCATGGCGTGATTGTAGGGCAAACCAACATACTTTCGCATTAACTATTATTATAATATGCAGCCAAACTTAACGCTCAAACGTTCTATTCCTTAACGAAAAACATTATTAATAATAATATTTATTAATAATAACAATATTTAATGTCTGCAATTAATTTATTATTAATTATAAAATTAATTAATAATAACAGCAATCTAATTTAGTTACCGACATAGTTAATAAGGTCCACTGTTGCTACCACTTTATGGATGAAATATATGAAAATAAATGTTTATTATTATTATTAATCCGTAGAAATCCTTGGTGACAAATAAGTAAGTTAGTAGTTGTGGCAGTGAGTGTACTCTAACGACTATCAAAATAGACAAAATGACGTACAGTATGACCTGCCCACTTGTTATATTAATTTATTCACCTCCGTATGCCACTTGGCTGCAATTTTTTGTTTAACAGTAGACCGGACATAAGATAAAGACATAATGAGTTGCCCACAAATGCAAAGTGTTAGAAGTTTTTATTAAGGACTCCTTCGCTAACTGAATATAGTGAAGTTAATATACTTATATCTACGAGTAGGTCCATAGTATAAAATAAAGTCGGTTGCCGCTGTATGTATGTTTGAACGCGTAGATCTCTTAAACTACGCAACGGATTATAATGCGGTTTTCACCAATAGATAGAGTGGTTCAAGAGGAAGGTTTATAGGTATAGTTTGATTGCACCCATGCGAAGCCGGGGCGGGTCGCTAGTATATAATAATAGTTAATCCATTATGAGCGCAAGCTCGCCGATAAACTGATGTGCAGTTTGGCGAGATATAAATTGTTATATGAAGTGTGCATTATAATTTAAAAAAAAAGGAATATGGAGTACAGTACGCGCCAGAAAATAATATGCATCTACCTTTAGAAGGGAGATAGCGGATTTGTTTACCTGTCAGTTAAAGAAAAATAGATTATAGCAGTACCCAGCTATCCCGGCACGTTGTAACCTTTCGCTAGGTTAGCTAAAATTAAAATTTAGCGCTTAAAAATAAAATGTAAAATTTTACTGACAGAAAATTTATTTGATTTGTAGCAGATGGGCCATTACTACAAATCAAAATAAAATAAATAATACGTGCTTTTGGGTTATTTATTGCGGCGATTTCGTAAAAAGGGAATCGCCGTTGATATGAACAACGGAGATCTGCCCAATGTGATACCAGCTTATAACCTTACCGAAAATATAATTAATGCCGTTATTTAATCTTAAAAGGCAAGTTGCAGACTATCAATCTTTTCATGTACTCGTATATACCATGAAAATGAAAGACTTTCATACAAACGTTTATCTGCTATTTAACTCCCTTATTGGTGGGATTTCCAAAAAATCTTTCGTTAGTATGACCCGTCTAGTGCGCACAGCGGTATAAAAATATAATTAGGTATATAAATTAATATAAAAGGTGGGTATAAATTAGTTGTAAAAACACTACAAAAAAAAATTATACTACAAAAAAGTCGTTGTTAAAAGTTATGTCCGTTCGTGCTTTTGGCATCGCGTGTCGTATCTTTTTGGGGCTTGATATCAATGAGCGAATGTAATGAAATATATTCGTGGACATATAAAATGGGAATAATTACGAAACGACCGCTTCCGGCCGCGCGCGTGGCAGCCGGGATTTATATTCGGAGCCTGGGCGGAATATTGGACGAAATATTGGGCGGAATATTGGACGGAATATTGGACGGAATATTGGACGGAATATTGGATGGAATTAAAGGTTTGATCAGAGACAACGCGGGATAGTAGGTACTGTTCGGCGCGGGCATCAGCTAGTAATAAAATAAGGGCAGATTTTTTTTATTTTTTTTTTAAAAGAATATTAGCCATTTTTTTAATGACTAATATTCCCCTTTCCTCTCCAACTAAGCGTCAAGCTTGTGCTAGGAGTAGGTACGACAATAGTGCAACGGGCGGGGTTTGAACCGTCGACCTTTCGGTTTTCAATCCACTCCTATACCGGTTGAGCTGAAATTACCACGGGATGAGGTATAAAGATTTAGGTAAATATGTTAAATTTACGCCAAGCAAAGCCACGGGTGGTTCATAGTAATTAAATAATTGTTGTATAGAAGCAGGCCTACTTTGCCGAAGTCCATGATATACAATGAACCAAAAGCTTAATTTGCTATAATCCGCTGAAACAGGTTGAATCTGTATGATGCAACATGCAGCATGCGAAATGCACCGCCCGCCCTCCCACTGCTTTTTTTGCGTTTTTTTTAATTCTATATTTTTAATATCCCGCGGGAACTCTTTGATTTTTCGGGATTGTTGTCGTTGCTTGGTACCTACAATATGAATTCACTATTAACACTTCCTGAATCTTGATAACACAGGCGGGCAGTAACCCTGCAGCATCAGGATTAAGAAGCTGAATCCAGAATTTTTTATGTGACCACGACGTAAACTTTTTTGTTGAGCAAATCGGCACAGAAACCTCGAAAAAATCGATGTAGAAAAAAGAACCACCTCCTTTTTAACAGTCGGTTAAAAACCGATGGATGACCTTGAAATATTTACGGAACAATCTTTAAAATATCCCCTTTCTAACAAAAAAAGAATGAATGAAATCGGACTACGCGTTAATGACTTACAACTCTGTATACATTTTAAATTTCATCCCCTCTCCTACGGGAACCATGCTGAATTTCGGGATAAAAAGTATCCTATATTCTTCCTCATAGTATGACCTCAAATCGTACCAAGTTTCATTGGAATCCATTCAGTAGTTTCAGCGTGATGCGCGGCCGTGATACAGACAGACAGACAGACAGACAGACAAAAATGAACAAAATTAGTTTTGGGTTCAGTATCGATTATAGAGTGCCCTCGAAAAAAAAATTTCAAAATATCTTCAATGTACAGAATTTGACCTGTTACAGTTTTATTATAAGTATATAAGTATATATATATATATATATATATTCTTAGGCCCACCAGCCTGATTCTCTGCAATTTGCGTCACCACCCGACCGAACCGGTATAAATACAGCCGTTGCCACATGATTTGTGCTTTTCTCTGGCAAATGTCGAGCGGTAAGGTCGTTTTGGTGATCGGTGCAATTTGCAGTAAGTCTTTCCATTATTTTAATGTTTTATTTGATTTGATTACTTTGATGTTTTACTTTTAAAGTCATAAGAAGGTAAATCTCTGTTTGTTGATTCGATATTTCTGTTTTCATTCATTTGTGTTTAAAAGCATAACCTAATTGTAAATAAATCATTTATTTTGATAAAATGACTGTTATTTTTAATAAAATCCGCTTCTGGTTCCTAAAATCAGAAGTGGGGATGTACTTGTGCCCACATACAGCTTTTTGTTTTGCGAAAAACACAGAGTTTAACCTTCTTACTTGTAGTTCAATAACTTGTGATGACATCATAATTTTGCTATTGTGAAATGTCATGTGAGTCGCCATGCCGTATGGCAAAGCGTACTTGTACTCAAAGCAGATTGCACCGACACCATAGACCGACACCATCATAGAACACGTTCGCGTTCGCGCTGTGATAGAAATGGCTTGAGATCACGTCGCGATAAGAGTTGCTTGCGTTTGCTTCATACTAAACATCACTCATATTATAAGAACAGCTATTCTGGTGTACAAAATAGGTCTAGATCTCGTACTGTTCATTCCCGTCAGCGCCGGATTAGATAGCAGTCCTACCCTCAACATAAAATGACAACAGATCCATAAAATGTCACGACTTACCGCGGTTGAGGAAAGTTCTGCTGGTGTTTGACTTTATACCTAGCTAAGCACGATGTATCCAGTTCAAATATTTTTGTCCAAATTAAATTGTTGTCCGTGTAAAATCCTTAGAAAATTGACATCTACCCTACTTGTTTTTAATAATGCAGTTGTCTAAATCAAGTGGTCGATCTAAGCATAAAACAAAGTTTTGTAAATCACGTGATCATCTTTTAGACACTAGCAGCCCAGAATTTCGACAAATACTCGATGTTATTCAAAACTGCCTCAGTGAGATAGAGGATAAGCGTAGTCTAGTCAAATAATAATAAAAGACGGGCTAGTCGATCTCTGTCCCATTCACTAACGCCGGCGGCCTCGCCGCGGCGAACTGCACCCTTCTCGCCTGGACCGCCGCTTTCTCAGCAGCGAGTTCAAACGCCATCATCGCTGTCTAAGTGGGCTCAGACGCTGCAGCGCCACAACACTGCCAGGTCTGGGGAGTCCTCGCCACTTGTTTGGTATTTTTAGGACGGAGAGAATAGTGAGTGCAATTGGTGGAATAAACCAGGTGAGATCCAACCTTCTTTACTTCTAATTTTGATGCCGCTTTTAATGACATTAATGCATGGCGTAAAGAAATTGATCATGTTCTTAACCTCAATCGATGGCATAACCGTGAAATAGTTTCGCGTATTTGTAATTGTTTAAAAGATTTTGTTGTGCAAAAGTATGTTTAAACGAATGGGCCACAAATTATTGGTCTTGGGCCAATTTTAAAACGAAGCTTATTCCGTTGTGCCCGCAAAAGGATGATATTGGTAACATCCTTATTGAGGTTATAACCAAATCTACGTAAAATTACTGTTAAACATTAGTTACGGAGCATCTCGCCGAGATACCCGCAATTCAAAATCGCAGTTTAAGACTAGAAAGCGTAGTTTTAGTTGTAGTGCTTCCTAATCATGTTTATTTCTATGTGGAAATTATAATCACAAAGTATAAGGTACAAAAAGCTAAAGCCTAATGAAAGATCTAGTACAGCGAACGAAAATAGTAATTTTCAGACTACCCGAAAATCTCAGCCAGTTGTTATAAAAACAAATTTTGGCTGAATTCAGTGTTCTTTTGTAAAAGAGGAAATCATAATTTGTAGACGTTGATTTATTATTTTTGCCAGTAAAGTCAGTGTTAATTATTGTACTGCAGTTCTACAGCGGGTACCTGTAGATATTTTGATTAACAGTGGATTGAACTTATCTCGAGTCGATTGCTAAACACTTTCAGTGTACTCGAATTGTTTTGCACATTACGTGGCATTGACAGCCAAGTGGTAGAATCAAATTATTTTAAGAGTTTTCTGATATAACATTAGAAATCAATTTTCATGTTGTGTTAGATCGTTGTATGAATATGTAAACCTGTCGTACTAAGGACAGGCGTAATTAACCGACTAGGAGCTACTTACATTTGGACACTGTGCTCACATTTATTTTATCTTTCTTTTTCCGAAATTTCTGGCACAATGCTGCGCACTTGGCTGCGGGTTTTGGCGTTCCGCACGAGTGCGAAGCTTGCCATGCTCTGGCGTGAGTGTGGAGGTGCGACCCGCGCACACTGCTCCGAGCTTCGGCGCTCTCCGCGAGCGCAACGGTGCGCTAGTATGGCGGCGCCATGCCGCGCATGCTGCTCCGAGTTTCGGCGCTCTCCGCGAGCGCAACGGCGCGCTAGTGTGGTGGCGCCATGCTGCGCCGCTGCCACATCTTTCTGCGCTCATGGCGAGCAAAACGGCTGGTGTTGCTGTGCCGTGCCACGCTGCTGCCGCGCCTTTTTGCGCTCTTGCCGAGCGAGATGGCGCACTGGTGTTGCTGCGCAATGCCGCGCACGCCACTCAAGCTCCTGCGCCCTTGGCGGGCGTAACAGCTCGCTGGTCCTGCTGCGCGATGGCGCGCACGCCACTCGAGCTCCTGCGCCCTTGGCGGGTGTAACAGGTCCAGCTGCGCGATGCCGCGCACACCGCTACGTGCTTCTGCTCTCTTCGCGAGGTGACAACCTTTGTTCGCGATGATTGGTGAGAGCGTTCCGTTTTATTAAAGTTAGTGTTCGTGATTTTGATACGTGTTCCAGTAAAGTACTTCCTTTGAATCATTGAGAATTCAGAAAGCAAATACCTTGCTCCAGCTTTGCTCACTTGTCTTTGTGATAAAATTACCTGATATGACATGCAAGCCAATGACGCAGTGTATTGGTGCGTTTATAGTTAAAGGTGGGTAGATTCAGTGCTTTAGATAAACCTGATTACGCTCGTTATCAGTTAAACATTCTTACCGTTTCGATTTTACAAAGAACTTTTGCTTGTTTACATATGTAAGCAGTACTTGAGCACATGTAAACCTTTACCGACAGTTTTCTATTGCGTTAATCCAATTTTAATGGAAAGGACTATTTTGATAAAAACATTTGCTAAGGCCAGCTAGGCCGAGCGGTTTTGATAAGGTCAAACAGACTGATATAGTTTTGTTGGTGAAATATACCTACCTGCCACCTATTTACAGAATTTAGATAGCACTCCTGCAGGGTTAGCATGTGCTAAGACATTTTCTCTCCGGGGAAAGGATAAAATGTTATCCCTTCCGACAGTTCTGTCCACTCTCCGAGCATATGAGCACAAGTGTGGACTGTGGATATTACCCACAGTGGCTAAGATGGAGAAAGACTTTTCGGTTTTTGGAAAACACAACCCTAACACAACTCTAACACAACTCTAACACAACCCTAACACAACCCTAACACAACCCCAAACACAACCCCAAACACAACCCTAAAACAACCCTAACACAACCCCAAACACAACCCCAAACACAACCCCAAACACAACCCCAAACACAACCCCAAACACAACCCCAAACACAACCCCAAACACAACCCCAAACACAACCCCAAACACAACCCCAAACACAAACCCAAACACAAACCCAAACACAAACCCAAACACAACCCGAACACAACAGAAAGCTCGAGACGTAAATTTTGGATTTTTTTATTTTAATAATTGAGTTTTGTCTCTTGTCCAAGCTAGAGAGGGGCAACAGTTTCAATTAGAAAGGTGTTGTTTTTCTACCCTCAGGGGTAGAAAATTTATTTTCATTTGACCGACGATTCGGTACTGGCTTAATTAATTGATGTAATTGATCATAAGTTACCTACGAAATTGAAATACCAAAGTAATGTCAAGTCACTTTTGGTAGCAGTATTTTACCTCGGTGGTAGATTTACATGCAAGATTTTTAAACAAGATTCGTATGTGGACCTTTGTTGACATTAGACTCCCAGGCTGAGGAAAAATTTGAATTCAGGCGTCCAGATAGTGGTGTCTCCAAAGTTGCACTAATTCTCCTGAAAGTAAGTGGGACGTTTTTAATGTGTTTTATGTTTACAGTTGCTCAGATGTGTAAATGTGTGCCTTTATACACGTGAGAGTGAGATGAGCAGCTGAGGCGGTCCACTGGCGATGCGTTGCACTGAGCACGCGACACGGGAGCCCGTGCAGACGCATTGTTGTATGCGTATGGGCTCCGGCCTTGCAGACGTGTTGTTGTACACGTATTGGGCTTCAGCCTTGCAGAAGCATTGTTGTATGCATATGGGCTTCGGCCCGTGTAAACACATTGTTGTATGCATATAGGCTTCTGCCTTGCAGACGCATTGTTGTATGCGTGTGGGCTTCGGCCTTGCAGATGTGTTGTTGTACACATATTGGGCTCCAGCCTTGCAGAGGCATTGTTGTATGCATTGGCCTTCGGCCCGTGTAGACACATTGTTATATGCATATGGGCTTCTGCCTTGCAGACGCATTGTTGTATGCGTATGGGCTTCTGCCTTGCAGACGCATTGTTGTATGCGTATGGGTTTCGGCCTTGCAGACGTGTTGTTATACACGTATGGGCTTCGGCCTTGCAGACGCATTGTCATATGCGTTGGGGGCTTCGGCCTTGCAAACGCGTTTTTGTACGCGTAGGGGCTTTTGCCCTCCAGACACATTTCTAACATGTAGACTTGATAGACGTGTGAGAATGAATGAGACACGTGCCTGAAGATGTATGTCGTTAGTAGAAGTGTGTGTGAAGGATTAATGCGATAAGTAGCCAAGTGTGTACCAGTGAATGAGGGCCTTGGATGTGTGATGGATGAAATAATAGGCAACTACTGGATTTTCTTACATCTACTTTAACCTTTATGTCCGTTCAACAGATTTTGACAACGATCACCATGATGAAAGCGCAGGTCTTTAGTCACCTTGTGCGCCAGCTGTGGATGCTTCCAACGAAGACGCTCAATGAGGGCGCGGCCGAGGACGTCGCGCACGCAGGAGTGGCCGTCTTAGGCCCACCAGCCTGATTCTCTGCAATTTGCGTCACCACCCGACCGAACCGGTATAAATACAGCCGTTGCCACATGATTTGTGCTTTTCTCTGGCAAATGTCGAGCGGTAAGGTCGTTTTGGTGATCGGTGCAATTTGCAGTAAGTCTTTCCATTATTTTAATGTTTTATTTGATTTGATTACTTTGATGTTTTACTTTTAAAGTCATAAGAAGGTAAATCTCTGTTTGTTGATTCGATATTTCTGTTTTCATTCATTTGTGTTTAAAAGCATAACCTAATTGTAAATAAATCATTTATTTTGATAAAATGACTGTTATTTTTAATAAAATCCGCTTCTGGTTCCTAAAAATATATATATATATATATATATATATATATATATATATTGATGATTGATGATGATGATTATTTGGGGCTTTTCTGTAATATAGTATTTTATTAGGGTACATTTAGACGCGCCGAAACAGAGAATTCAATTTCCCGGGAGGCCTAATTACAAAGAGTATTCTGTCAGCCCGTTCGTCTGTCGGTCCCGCGCATAAATCCCCGGTTTGGGAGATAATTCGATACAAGCCGGGAGAAATATACATGTAATTACGGCGGCCATAAATCCCTGCGCCCCGCATTTGGCGCTCGCTGATTAAAAATGACGAATAAGGCTACCTGAACACATGAGACAATATGGCAATATGGATCTCTAAACCAAAATTTATGTATTTCATGTTTACAAGAGTCCAATGTTAATCATCATCATCATCATCATCATCATCATCATCATCATCATCAGCCTGTGGACGTCCACCGTTGGTCTTCCCTAAAGAGCGCACGCGGTGTGCGCTCAAGATGAGGAAGCCTCAGCCTTCCTCATCTTGCCACTTCCCGCCAGCCTCTTTATATCGTCGTAGTGTGGCACGCCCTCCAGCAAGATGGATCAATGTTAATAAACCTTACTATTTAACTACGCCGCCAAAAAGTCCGCCCCTGGTTGCTCCTGGGCTAAAGGTGCCCATCAAAATCGCACTATTAGAATAGAATAGAATGTTTTTTTATTCATGTAAACTTTTTAAAAGTGCTTATGAATAGTCAAGTAGTTTTAATTTACCACTGGTTCGGAATGCCGTTCCTACCGAGAAGAACCAGCAAGAAACTCGGCGGTTGCTCTTGCCATGCTCAATAGCAATGGACAATCTTTGGACCAGGTGGGCTCCAGTGCGCGGATCGGAACCTCTTTCCCTTAGGCGACGACCGATGTCACGCACAAAACCCTTCGCTTCCTCGCTCCAGCAGCCCAGCGTCTCCGCCGCTAGTATAGAGTATCTAAATCTATATATATAAAAAGAAAAGGTGACTGGAGACTGACTGACTGACTGACTGACTGACTGACTGACTGACTGACTGACTGACTGACTGACTGACTGACTGACTGACTGATCTATCAACGCACAGCTCAAACTACTGGACGGATCGGGCTGAAATTTGGCATGCAGATAGCTATTATGACGTAGGCGTCCGCTAAGAAAGGATTTTAGAAAATTCTACTCCTAAGGGGGTGAAATAGGGGTTTGAAATTTGTGTAGTCCACGCGGACGAAGTCGCGAGCATAAGCTAGTATGTATATAAAAGTAAAAGTAGACTGACTGACTGACTGATCTATTAAAGCACAGTTCAAATTACTGAACGTATCGGGCTGAAATTTGGCATGCAGATAGCTATTATGACGTAGGCGTCCGCTAACTATTTTGTTACAAGTTATATAACTGTGGTGAACTATGACGCAAGTCTGTAGTCCCCCTTATTTCCGGCGAGGTGTTGCCATATTACGTATACTGGCGCTTTCTGATAACAAATTACAAAGCGAAATAGATGTCGCGCAAGATTATACCAATAAATCATCAAAATGTATGTGAACGAAAACGTGGGGAAATCAAAGCAAACGTGGGCCCTTTGAAGTGTTTTTAGAGCAAATTGAAAAAATATCGTTTTTCATTTCGTTTCATTTTCACGGATAAACATTTTCAGATGTTTATAAGTAAAAACTGAATAGTTTATAATTTCTAAAATCCTTTTTATTGCGAGGATTTTAATGCGGTAATAAATAAAACTATAAATCAAAACTATTATGCATAAAAATAAATAAAAATCTGTTTTTAGAATTTACAAGTAAAGCCCTTTCCCGCTTGGTATAGTTACCTTACTATGAAAATTGAATATTTGTTTATGAACACATTTTAATTTTTTTTTCTATGATGTAACCACAAATTCACGGTTTTCGGATTTATTCCTTTACTTGTGCTATTTATAAGACTACCTACCTACCAAAAGCTACCAAATTTCATGTTTCTAGGTCAACAGGAAGCACTCTACTATAGGTCTTCTTGGCATTCACGGACGGACAGACGGATAGACAGACAGACAGATAACAAAGTGATCCTATAAGGGTTCCTTTTTTCCTTTTGAGGTACGGAACCCTAAATAGAAGGATATAAGGTTTTTTAATTTTAACTTGGGCATGTAGAGTAAAATAAAATGATCATGACATTTGCTCGTAAATCAAAAGCCTACTATTTATGTAGCACTTCTGTTAATTACACACACATGCCCCGTCTATGGGGTTTATGGTGTAACTATAGCGTTAATAATGTGTGATATGTATGACAATTGGGGAGTGGTTTGTAATTCACTCCAAATTACCATTGTGACCGACTTCGCGCTACACTTATACGAGGGGTTTCAGATTCTTGCTCACTATATATAAATAAATAAAAGGAAAAGGTGACTGACTGACTGACTGACTGATCTATCAACGCACAGCTCAAACTACTGGACGGATTGGGTTGAAATTTGGCATGTAGATAGATAATGGTACCGATTCTAAGCACAACCTAATTTTAGAGTATTCGCACCCTCTACTTACTATTGTAATATGAAAAGGACAGAAGCAGTTTGACATTTCTAAATTTAATTTTTAGATGGTAAACCCGTGATTTTAGCACGCACTCGCGAACCTACTGTTTAAATTTGTATTGTGCACTAAAATTTAGAGTCTTTAAATGTGAAAGTCATATTCCGTTCCTTTTTTAACATTAGTAAAAAGAAAAGGATGCAGATACTCTAAATTTAGTTTAGAGAGAGACTAGAGAATCGGGTTATAACGTAGGCATCCGCTAAGAAATGATTTTTGAAAATTCAACCCCTAAAGGGGTGAAATAGGGGTTCGAAATTTGTGTAGTCCACGCGGACGAAGTCGCGAGCATAAGCTAGTCATGCATAGATTGCTAAAATTTGGTTTATAATAAGGGTACTGAAGTAACATGGTATTAGAAGATATTACATACACTGGACAACAGTAAATTAGCTAAACATGTCAGTTACTCCATAAACCTCCATTCAGGCCCCATGTGTAGCAATTAACAGAAGTGCTACATAAACACTGAGCTTATGATTTACGCGAATGGCCGC
The DNA here is from genome assembly GCF_902806685.2 of Maniola hyperantus. Lineage (NCBI taxonomy): Eukaryota > Metazoa > Arthropoda > Insecta > Lepidoptera > Nymphalidae > Maniola > Maniola hyperantus. The sequence goes on along the minus strand of NC_048554.1, from coordinate 538,975 downwards.
CATTACGATGAAAGGGAAAGGTGTGGTTGTTAGGTACCGATGTTAATGATCATCCGTTAAATAATTAGATCGGTTTTTTGTAGTGAAAACTTCTTCAGTACCTACCTACCTACCGTTGTGATTTGAAACCAGACGTAACGAAAAAAACCAGCCAAGTGCGAGTCAGGCTCGCGCAATGAGGGTTCCGTACTACAGTCGTATTTTTTCGACATATTTTAGCAACAGAATTAAAAAACTATGATGCATAAAAATAAATAAAAGTCTGTTTTAGAATGTACAGATGAAGACCTTTCATATGATACAACATTTGATATAGTTATCTCACTTCGAAAGTTGAAAATACTAATTATTAGTTTATTCAAAATTCTTTGATCTTTTATCGTTTTGTATTTTATGTCTTTTTTCTTGTACCTTTATTTGTATTTAAATTTATTATTAATCATCTAGTTAGTGTAAGTGGCACTGCCGTTCTAATAAGATGTAAAATAAATAAAATAAAAAAAATAAAAAAAATGATCACAATTTAATTTTTTTTGTGTGATATAACCCTTAATTCACGGTTCCCAGATTTTTCCCCAAATTCAGCTATAAGATCTACCTACCTGCCAAATTGACAGACAGACAGACAGACAGACAACAAAGTGATCCTATAAGGGTTCCGTTTTTCTTTTTGAGGTACGGAACCCTAAAAATGATAGGTACTAAAAAGAGACCAACAAATACATCGATAGGATTTACCTTGCGAGAGAACGAAATAGAATACATTATACAGTCTTTCTTATTATGTCATACTTTAGTTATCATAAGCCTCTCGTGGTATCCACTGTTACCACCACCCACTGCGCAAGTTCAAGGTCAGAGACCTTTTAACGTGACGCCTCACGCCAACTATAGCTTACATGGATAAAGTACCAGGAGAGCATAGTAGCATTAGAGAAATTTCAGTGTAACAATTAACAGAATAAGCTGTGATAGCCTAGTGGTTAGGACGTCTGCCTTCTAATCGAAGGTCGGGGGTTCGATCCGGGCACGTACCTCTAACTTTTCGGAGTTATGTGCGTTTTAATTAATTGTAATATCACTCGCTTTAACGGTGAAGGAAAACATCGTGAGGAAACCTGCATACCTGAGAGTTCTCCAAAATGTTCTCAAAGGTGTGTGAAGTCTACCAATCCGCACATGGCCAGCGTGGTAGACTATGGCCAAAACCCTTCTCACTCTGAGAGGAGACCCGTGCTCTGTAGTGTGCCGGTGATGGGTTGATCATGATCATGATGAATTAACAGAAGTGCTACATAAACACTGAGCCTATGAATTACGCGAATGGCCGCCATTACGCTGAAAGGGAAAGGTGCGGTACACGCTGTTTAATTTAATGAACGTCCGTTAAATAATTAGATAGGTAATTTTAGGATTCCGTAAGAAGTAAAGGAACTCTTATAGTTACGTCCAGTCTTATTGTGAAGTAAGTAACGGGTAGATACCACGATTGATATGATGATTTTGATTTATCGATATTTCGAACCCGTTGCATGAGTCGTGGTCACGGCGGGACCACAGGGACCACGTACGTACACATTACTTATTATATATATCGGCAGAGAGCTCTAGGATCGTCTTATTTCCTTCTATTGGGCGTTTATCTACAGGGTTATTATGTTGGCTTAATAGGAACGCGGGATACGATTCTACACAAGTACACAAGTCGTTTCTCTTACCATCTTCAAACCATATTGTTTTTCTTACGTGTCCATGGAAACCCAGATTGTGTCATAATGCGTAGACTCGATCAACGCCACTAGACAACGTTTGCGTCCCGATTACTGCCGAGTATCTCCGACACGCCTGTCCTTAGCAGCACACGCCCTCGTGTGAAGTACATCAGCTGCAGTTACTCTGAGAAGAAATAAAACAACCAAAGAGTAGCTATTTAAACACTTACCGACGAGTACTTGATTCCTCGGCCAATTCTGACCTCAACTTCCATAAAGAAAATCTTAGAATCATTAAAATCATTATCGCCAGTTATTTCAAATATCTAGAAACCATTTAACTGAGCTACAGTTTATTTCGCATTATTGTTCATAAACAAAACAAATAGGTTCTCAATCATTTTTTTTTACCACAGCCATGTATCAGTCGTTTACTTTAAAAATCTAAAACACTCGAGTCAATACTCCTATCGGCCCGGCTCCCACAGCCAACGAGCAATTGTAATTGCCCACGCACATCCATCCCCCGTGGATTGCGGTTTCACTCTCACATCCATAACAGTGGATCATCCGTGTGCATCTCCCATACACACGCGCACCTGTCTGCGCTACGGTCTCTCAAGACCCCGACCTCCACCAGAGCTAAACGCGCATCGCGCGCCCACGGACTCTCAAGTTGCCCCAAGAGACACCGATTTCTACCGGGCTGCGACTACGTAATAACTACTGGCACGGTCAAACTTCATATGGCCGATAGAGTTTCTACTCGAGCTGTTACTGATCACCTTACTCATCATCATGATCATCAATTACATTGTTTACGTCACTTCGAGTGGTACATGACCTACTGGCATTTTTTTAAATTTATCATGTGCATATTTTGTAACTTCTATTTAAATTTAGAGCTTTTAACGTATAACGGTCACGTACACAACATAAAATCCATTCCGTAGGTACTGAACACTCGTGTTTGACCAATAGCAGCCACAGAAACCACATTATTAACACATTCAGCGTTAAACTTGAATGTAAAACTTTATTTAAATAACGAGCACTCAACACAGGAATCTTAAGAAAATGCATTTACATCACCTTTATGTTCCAATATGCCTAAAATTGGTTGTACGACGCAGACATCTACGTGTCGCTCACCAGCTGCCCTCGTCGCGCTCGTCCCGCAAAGGAATATTAGTTGTAAACGCCATAGCTCGGATCCTCGTAGTTTGAATAAATTATTTTGATTTTGATTTCATACGTCATAATCGTTCGTCGTGCATGATCTTGAATCCGTGCCTGGTTATCAGGTAATCAAACTCGGGTAAATCTCCACGGTAATTTGGTTTAGGCTATTGTAAGGTGACAATCCGTTCACGCATGTTTTCGTTCTGTTGTTCAAACAGTGTACGCCAATTATCATTACCGTTCCCGTTGTTCCCGGTCTGTGCCAACACTGATCCCGCTTCTGATATCGGCAGAGAGCTCTAGGATCGTCTTATTTCCTTCTATTGGGCGTTTATCTACAGGGTTATTATGTTGGCTTAATAGGAACGCGGGATACGATTCTACACAAGTACACAAGTCGCTTCTCTTACCATCTTCAAACCATATTGTTTTTCTTACGTGTCCATGGAAACCCAGATTGTGTCATAATGCGTAGACTCGATCAACGCCACTAGACAACGTTTGCGTCCCGATTACTGCCGAGTATCTCCGACATATATATATAAAATTCAAAGTCCTGGCTGACTGACTGACTGACATATATATCAACGCCCAGCCTAAACCGCTGGTCCTAAAGACATGAAATTTGGAGGGTATATTCTTTGTAAAGAGTAGGTATCCAGTAAGAAAGGATTTTTCGAAATTCCACCCCTAAGTGGGTTAAATGGGGGATGGAAGTTTGTATGAAAGTCGGTCATTTTTCAAGTTATTTGCATGAAAATTGGTATTTGGGTTTTTGGTCACAATTGAAGAAGTACGTGTTTCAGGATGGAAGGTTATATGTGTTATTGTGTTATTCAGTGCTGTTCAGAGTGCGCGTCCTGATGTTATGTTTGTTTCTGAAAAAAAAATGCCATTTGTTATAATGTTTGTTTCTGAAAATACATAAAAAAAAAAAAAAAAAAAAAAGATTCCGACGAATTGAGAACCTCCTCCTTTTTTTGAAGTCGGTTAAAAAAGGGCCACGCGGGCGAAGCGGCGCGCAGAAGCTAGTTTACATTATAATACTATACTAGCTGCCCCGGCGAACTTCGTACCGCCTAACAGTCGATTCTTTTTCAGGAAATTTTAAGTGAAGTTTGAATGTTTATTTACTTTTTGTTCGTCTATTATCTGGCAAGGACAAGGACAGCGACGAGCTCGTGAAGGCGACACGTGTGCTAATGAGTGCGGTGTCGTGTAGAGACAAGACACTTTTTGTGCTGACTTTAGAGGATTCACGACACATTATAAAGTGTAGCGGTAACATAAGCGACAGCGATTTTTGTCTTACTTTTGAGCAAATCAAAAATAAATACTTACCGAACTTATTTTTTCACATGAAACTAGCTTATGCTCGCGACTTCGTCCGCGTAGACTACACAAATTTCAAACCCCTATTTCACCCCCTTAAGGGTTTAATTTTCAAAAATCCTTTTTTAGCGGATGCCTACGTCATAACATAATAGCTATCTGCATGCCAAATTTCAGCCCAATCCGTCCAGTAGTTTCAGCTGTGCGTTGATCGATCAATCAGTCAGTCAGTCACCTTTTCTTTTACTTCTTTACGTAACAGAGAGACCGCTATACTAACTTCTGATAGAGACTGGTACAGAGTCTGTACCAGTGTTATATGTACGTTAAGGTCTGGCCCAGGGTCGTGGGGTTTTTGTACCGTTTAACAATGTTCAATGAAGCTAAACGTGTCTAGAACGCTTCAATGCCCACATTATTTGGTTCACACCGCTCACAGCTACATATACCAACCCACCTATTATAATATAGCGCCTTTCTTTGTTTTGAATTATGGTGCTTGCATACCTAATCTGCGGAATAGATAAATAATATCAATATTCAATTGAGAAGAAAAACACAGAGTGGAAGCGCATGTCTGAGGTTTTCAAAGGTGTGTAAAGTATGAGAATCCACACTTCACCAGCGCGGTGGACTATGCCCTTAACCGTTCTCATTCTGAGACGAGACTCGTGCTCAGTTGTGACCGATGGGTTGAGACGATGGTGAGGATTATCATATTATACTCTATTCCATTATTACAATATTATGTTGCTTTAAAAAAAATATTAGCTTAGGCCCGCGACTTCCGCGTTGACTAAATATACTTTCAAACCAAATTTCATAACAAAAGCAAAATATGTTATCTGTATTTTTACTATTCATAAAAAATAGCGGTTTACGAATTTATTGTACCTAAATATCACCTTTTTTACCCAACTACGACAAAGCCAAAAGGAAAGGTTATGTTTTAGCAGTCTATATATGTATGTATTTATGTTTGTATCTATGTGTGTTCCACCGTAGCGCCTAAACTACTGGGCCGATTTTGATGAGGTGTCAATTGAATCGTTGTTATGGTCCGGGTGACATAGGCTACATTTTATACAAACAAAATCTACCTGACGGGATGTTACATCCAAAAATTAGGGGTCTCCAAATTTTTTTTTTCTTTTTATAACAACGAATACTAAAAAATAATAAAAATCACGAATGTACTGCCATATCGAATTTTTTCAAAAAAATTATAACCACTGTCTCTACGGATGATCTAAGGATTCTAACGATTCCTCAAACATCCAAATCTGTCCAGGCATTTAGAAGTTATGGTGGGATAAAAAAACTCATATACATATACATTAACCCTGAAAACATTACACACCTTTTTTGGGCAGCCGTGTAGTAAGATTCTCATTTCTCCCTTGACTAGATCAAATCTTAAATGTTTCTTATAAAAAGTCCACGCAACGGTAGTTCAGTTTATAAACTCGCTTGAACTCGCGTCTCCACTCTCCACCGAGGGTTGCCATCCGTCCCCGGTTCCCCCGGATTTGTTCTAGATTGGAGGGCTTCCGGGGAGCGTCTAGGTTGAATTTTGCATATTGTCCGGGTTTCAAATTTATTTCGCGTTTGCCATCCGGCGCATTAGGGACTAGGGGAATTGTTTGATTTTTATCCCAACCTAACCCACCTTTTAACAATGTTAAATTATTTTATTTTTTATTAGTTAATAAAATAGAGCTAAGGTCACCTTGCCTTCGCTCTAGTAGAATTTTTGAAAATGGATGAGGTGGAATTTTCTAAATTACTTACCTACTTCATTTTTGACAATTAGGTACCAGTTTTCGTGTAGGTATATAAGTTTCCTAATTCTTTTCTAATTTTTAACCGACAGCCTAACTAACCCCCAATTCATCATCATCATCATCATCAACCGATAGACGTCCACAGCTGGACATAGGTCTTTTTAGGGACTTCTAAATCCAGCGACTCCCTGCGACTCGTCTGATGTCGTACGTCCTAGTGGGGGATCTTCTAACGTTATTTTCGGTGCGAGGTCGCCATTCCAGCACCTTGGGACCCCAACGTCTATCGGTTGTACGAACTATGTGCCCTGCCCATTGCCACTTCAGCTTCGCAACCCGTTGAGCTATGTCGGTTACTTTAGTTCTCCTACGGATCTCCTCATTTCTGATTTGATCACGTAAAGAAAACCCTAATTTACACAGATTAAAAAAAATCCGATTTACGTGGTTTAAATTAATCACTAATAGACATATTTTCGGCTTTTACGCTCGAAAATCCAGAGTTTCAAGCTCCTGATTCTAATTTATAGATTGTACAGCTGGCAAGTGAGGCAACCCTATATTCACGTGAGGCAACGAGGCTAGTGCTGACGGTTTTAGCTCGCGTGGCAACAAGCGCTAACTAGGCCGGGTCGACGACCGCCGCTTATCTCACTACTGATAAGATTGCGCGATTGGGATGATAGGGTTAAGTGTACCTACTTGGCATGTTTGGTGTACGAATTGTTGGGCAATTCTCAGGTTATACAGCGTGTTCAATAAATCGTAATATCACACTATTCAACCATATATACTACTAGCTTATGCTCGCGACTTTGTACGCGTGGACTACAAAATTTCAAAACCCTATTTCACCCCCTTAGGAGTTGAATTTTCAAAAATCCTTTCTTAGCGGATGCCTTCGTCATAATAGCTATCTGCATGCCAAATTTCAGCCCGATCCGTCCAGTAGTTTGAGCTGTGCGTTGATAGATCAGTCAGTCAGTCAGTCATTCAGTCAGTCAGTCAGTCAGTCACCTTTTCCTTTTATATATATAGAAGACAGAAGAAGACTAGCTCATGCTCGCGACTTCGTCCGCGTGGACTACACAAATTTCAACCCCCTATTTCACCGCCTTAAGGGTTGAATTTTCAAAAATCCTTTCTTATCGTATCGTATATCGTATCTATACGTCATAATAGCTATGCCAAACAGCCCGATCCGTCCAGTAGTTTGCGCTGTGCGTTGATAGACCACTCAGTCAGTGAGTCAGTCACCTTTTCCTTTTATATATTTAGATTATATATTTTAGATTATTATCAATGCGAAAGTGTGTTTGTTTGTTGGTTTATTGATCTGTTGGTTTGTTGATTTATTGGTTTGTTCTTTAGTCACATCGCAACAGAGCAACGGATTGTCGTGATTTTTTGAATGGGTAGGTCAAATACAGGACCTTATAGTCAAAGACTTCTTATATGTGTGTGTGTGTGTTTGTGTGTACAATGGCAATAAAAAGCTAATGTACGCTGTAAGTACATGTATATTGTACAATGCATATTGCATACATAGACAAGTTAAATTGTGAATCTCCTTGTTTTGAAGTCGGTTAAAAATGTGGTTGGAATAGCCAAAAACGCGTGCAAAGTAGGCAGTTGCGTAGAGAATCAACTTTCTTATATAACACGCGCATTGTCGGTCTGTACCCGTAGTACAAGATTTTACGTCTCACCAAACGAAACCAAATTCGAGAGTCGAAATACTTCCGCGTTACAGCAAAATGGACCTAAACACCCTTGAATTGAAGTCAAATATTCAATGCCACTGATTTTAATTTCGCAATGTTACCGCTTGGAGCGCTGACTGTAGAAGTGTAGACAAACTTGAGCTTTAAAACAAGGCATTTAAGATCCAGTTTACTGTAACGCGGAAGCATTTCGACTCTCGAATTTGGTTTGATTTGGTGAGACGTAAAATGTTGTACTACGGGTACTGTATAATTAAGTTTTGTGGCGCCACGGACGCCGCCGACTCGCTTTCTAATATTGACTATTATTATATGTACAGGCGAGAGGAAAAACATAAGCCCAAACCATAATTAGTAAGTTGAGAAATAGTAAAAAAATCAGAAATATACGAAAGGCTATTTTTGTCTGTCAGTTACGCTGCAACGAAGCAACGGATAGACGTGATCTTTAGGGTTCCGTACCTCAAAAGGAAAAAGGAACCCTTATAGGATCACTTTGTTGTCTGTCTGTCTGTCAAGAAACTTATAAACACTTTCCGTTGACCTAGAATCATGAAATTTGGCAGATAGGTAGGTCTTATAGCACAAGTAAAGGGGAAAATCCGAAAATTGTGAATTTGTAGTTACTTCACAAAAAAAAAAAAAATGTACATAAGCTTCGCAGGACTTATCCGTCTTTCGCATGCTGTAGCCGCCTATGATTTTGATAATGTAATTTTTTTGTTTGATTCTGTTGTGGTTCAATAAAATAACATGAATAAATAATTAGTATTTTCAACTTTCAAAGTAAGATTAATATACCAAGTGGGATATCATATGAAAGGGCTTTACATGTACATTTTAAAACATATTTTCATTTATTTTATGCGTGATAGTTTTAAATTTTTCGTGCAAAATGTCAAAAAAATACAACTGTACAACGGAACTCTCGGTGGGCGAGTCTAATTCGCACTTGGCCGGTTTTTTTGCATGGATTTTTATAGTTAAAGACCTGGAGAGTGAAATAGGCTACTTTTCATCTTGGTGTGTCTGTTTACCAGTAACAACCGATTGACTGATTTTCCCGAAAGGTGCAGTGCATCCCGGAAACGGACATAGCCGAAAAATTAAAGGATTTTCACGGAAATTTTATAAGATTCTACGTGGACGAAGTCGCGAGTTTCATTTTATAAAATTAACTTATTGTTTGAAAGACATAAGTAATTATACGCTGTAGCATCATAGTGTAGCTATCACAACTTATTTGACACATTTTTTTTATGTGATGTAATCACAAATTCACGGTTTTCAGATATTTCCCCTAATGTCTGCTATAAGACCTACCTACCTGCCAAATTTCATGATTCTACGGGAAGTACCCTATAGGTTGTCTTGACAGACCGACAGACAGACAACAAAGTGATCCTATAAGGGTTCCGTTTTTCCTTTTGAGGTACGGAACCCTAAAAATCATTACATAAATGCCAAAGTGTGTTTATATTTATTCCACTAACACAATCCTACAGTCATGTCGCAACTAAGCGGCTCGATGTGACTTTTAGAGTTCCGTACCTCAAAAGGTTTTTCCTTATAGGATCACTTTGTTGTCTGTCTGTCCGTCGTGTCACTGAAGAAAACAATGTCACTCTCTAGATCTTTAGCATGCAAAAAATCACATCGATCTGACGAAACGATCAGATTAAACGTTTAGAACAGACCGACAGACAGACAGACAACAAAGTGATCCTATAAGGGTTCCGTTTTTCTTTTGAGGTACGGAACCCTAAAAAGCCATAATAATATGTCTGTCGTTGATGTCAGCTCGCCTGCGGCAATGCTGCCTGCCTTTTATAGCTCATAGCTTAATTTTACGACACTCGTAAATATCCAAACATGATTTATGCGCTAAGTTCGTGTTACAACAATTTTGAGGTGTGTTTTAACTTTTACCTGGGTAGATATTTCCAAAAGTTACGGAAAAAACCGGCCAAGTGTGAATCGGACTCGCACACGAAGGGCTCCTTACTATAGTCTGTATATACAGGGCTTGCAGGATATGATAGGGGAGCTAAAATGCAACAAATTTTGTCCTATACACTGAGCGGAAATCGATAATCTTCGAGATATTTGAACATTAACGTTTTTTCATGAACCACCCAGAATTTGAGATTTAAGTCCAAAATTAAACAAAACTATTAATTGAATTGATTTTATTTAAATTTATTTTCGTAGTTGATACTTTATCAAATTCAAAGTCCTGATTGACTGACTGACTGATATATCAACGCACAGCCTATTCGCTGCTCCTAGAGACATGAAATTTGGAGGGTGCGTTCTTTGTAAAGAGTAGTTACCCAGTAAGAAGGATTTTTCGAAATTCTACCCCTAAGTGGGTTAAATGGGGTTTTGAAATTTATGTAGTCCACGCGGACGAAGCCGCGAGCGTAGGTAAGCTAGTACAAGCAAGGACTATATACTTTTTAAGTGTTTTTAGTTTGCCTGGCAGCCATTTTGAAATTCGCCATAAATATTGGTTTTTAGGGTTCCGTACCTCAAAAGGAAAAACGGAACCCTTATAGGATCACTTTGTTGTCTGTCTGTCTGTCCGTCTGTCTGTCAAGAAACCTACAGGGTACTTCCCGTTGACCTAGAATCATGAAATTTGGCAGGTAGGTAGATCTTATAGCTGACATTTGGGGAAATATCTGAAAACCGTGAATTTAGGGTTAGATCACACAAAAAAAATTAAATTGTGGTCATGAACTAATAATTAGTATTTTGGACTTTCGAAGTGAGTGATTATATCAAGTGGGGTATCATATGAAAGGTACATTCTAAAACAGATTTTTATTTGTTTTTATGCATCATAGTTTTTGAATTATCGTGCAAAATGTCGAAAAAATACGACTGTAGTACGGAACCCTCATTGCGCGAGCCTGACTCGCACTTGGCCGGTTTTTTATAATTTGTTGTTATAGCGGCTATAGGAGTTATACTACACGGAACCATTCAGAACATTAATTCTTCTCGTTCTGAGAGGAGACCTGCAGCTGGGTTGATCATGACGATGATCATGAATACGCTATACATTACATTTTTTTTTAATGAAAATATTACAATAAAACTAAAGCTAGTCACAAATCATGCCCGCGTGGAATGGTTCCAAGAATGCTACCTGCATTTCCGCGCTGGACAGCCAGGCTGATCCGTTGCGCAAAAAATGAGCCCGCCCTTCTGTCACCAGATGAGGCTATTAATCGCGGTGAAATGTCTCGTAGAATTTTTTTTGCACTAAGACTCTATGGCTCCAGGGTCTCCACGGCAAACGGAACAAAAATGTAACTCTCGATAAGAGAGGCATTCTTGCGCCGCTTGCCGTTTTCAGCTGTTTCTGCTTCGGCTCCCGGTCTTGATTCTGTCTCCCTAGTCCCTGATATGACACGGGGCCAATGTGTCAACGCAAGTTGCGTCCCACATTAGCGTCCGTCCCCGTTCCCAGGGAACCAGCGTCAATCCATCAGGTTGACGCTGGACATGACGTGTCATTATGGTTTTGAGGGACAGCCGACTGTGACCGAAACATGGCAATCTTAAAAAAATCTCATAATGATCTAAACTTTTGTGAAAGTATTCATTATTCAACTTCCAATGGTTCGCCTCCACTATCGGGATTCAGCAAATGATTCGAGTTCAGACTACGATAGTTCGGCATTCGGCAAATCAACTGGGATTCGGCGAATGTTTTGTGTTTGGCGAATTTTTAAATAAGTTTGGCAAATCAGGCAGCTGGCAGACGTGACATTCCAGAACCATTGAGCGTACTGTAGTGCAGGGCAAGGTGGAGGGCGAGGAAGGTCACCTACACGATGGACCGATCAAATGTGGGCGGTCCCGTGCACGAACGTACCAGACAATCGGTCAGCAGGGAGAAGTGGCGAATGCTCGTGAGGCGTATAACATCTGCCTTCGAAAACGTCACTTCGTAATGACCACCGCTCTATCAAGAGTGCTACGACGAAGAAGAAGAAGAAGAACCACCGACATTTTGTGACAATCAATACAGAACACAGGGAGGACCCCTGTGGTTTATTAATTATATCCAGAAAAAATTAGCAAATTCCGCGGGATTTAAAAAAACCTACATTCGAGCTAGATTAGCGTTGGAAGACAGAATAGACGGCTCCAGCAGGACGATACGCCGAATTTCCCCGAATGTCTGCTATGAGACCTACCTACCTGCCAAATTTCATGATTTTAGGTCAACGGAAAGTATCCTGTAGGTTTCTTGACAGACAGACAGACAGACAGAAAGACAGACAGACAGACAGGCAGACAGACAGACAGACAGACAGACAGATAGACAGATAGACAGACAGACAGACAACAAAGTGATCCTATAAGGGTTCCGTTTTTCCTTTTGAGGTACGGAACCCTAAAAAAGGCCACACAATTCGCGATATCACGAATCATTAGCCGAATTCCCGATAGTGGAGCCGTACCTTATATATTCTGTGCCATAAGTAAATATCTAAGGGCATTCTTATCATTTTGTTTAAACTTTAAATATGGAAAGTCGGTGACGTAACTTCCGCTTTTTATAATCCAACAACAAAACAAAATGGCCGCTGGATTGCTACACTTAACTCATATTTTTCATATTGAGGTAGGTTCGAGATACGGGTCGATGACTCTACGCACACTGTTGCAAGCGAAAACAATTGCAAACTTTTATTTTACATTCGCAAATTTAGCTACAACCTTTATTCGGTTAAACATATGGTTGGTTTTCAAGTGATTTTTAGTTTTGTAGGTGCAAAATCAAATTGCTTTTATCCATTAATGTTAGTGTTGTGCAAGTTGCGAAAACGTTGAATTTTCACGTAAACACATGAGGTATTATGCAATTATATCACTGCCTATAATATGCGACAGCTAGAGATGGCAATCGGGGTGGGGACTCCCCGCACACCCACGCAGCCCCCCCGCTAACCCGGTGCGGGATAGCGCGGGATGACGTGCAGGTGTGCGGGACATCCCTCCCCGCCTCATACCCCGATTGCCATATCGACTTGTCGCGTACCATACATCTGCGAAGGAAATAGTTAGATATTTTCTATTGTAGGTATGTCTAATGCTTATATGTATGTTTACAATATGTTAATTTATTTGCGTTAGTCTAATGCTACACAGAAATTACTTTGGGATGCAATTAATTTTAATTATAATAGTTATTATGTTCAATAATGTATTTAAATTTTAAATAATACATTAGGTATGTTAATTAAATAGATATAATGTAAATTGTATTGATTATGCTTTTAGACTTTGATGTGACTTGTACTTACCGTTTATTTGTAATTATAATTGATGCCCGCGACTTCGCCCGCGTGGATTTAGGTTTTTTTAAAATCCCGTGGGAGTTCCTTAATTTTCCGGGATGAAAAGTAGCCTATGTCCTTCACTGGAATGGAAGCTATATCTGTGCCAAATTTCATCAAAATCGGTTGAATGGATAGACCGTGAAAGGCTAGCAGACAGACAGAGAGACAGACAGGCAGACAGACACACTTTCGCATTTATAATATTAGTATGGATGGTATTCGAGGCGATCTTGTTACAATACACAGTGACTGACTTGTAACTTGTAACGTGTACTAATGTATTGTATCATTCGAGTTCTTAGCTCAAGTGTTCTCGCAACCTGCATTGACTTGTAATGTAGCTCGAAGGGAATTCGCAAAAACCCGACAGTTGAGTGGAGCACGCGGCGCCGCGAATGATACGTTACAAGTCAGTCTTTAGTTTGAGTTACAAAAACTCGATAGTCGATACATTACACCAAAATGTTGTCTCCAGCTTTAGGTTTTTAAGTCATTTTAACTTAAACGATAAGTATGTTTATTTTCCTCAAGTTTGTTCAGTGGTTGAGCCGATGAGATAAGAGACAAACGGACAGATAAGACTCGAATTAATTATATTAGTATGGATAGTGCATGCTGCGTAAATTGCAGGTAGGTACATAGCTCAATATATCGATATTTGACATAATCGACATCGATAAATCAAGCTGTAACATCGGACGCATCACTCACACATTCATAACATTCGCCTAGCAACCGAAGTGAAGGCAGAAAGATCTACTGTAAGGGCTCCCACCACCGCACCGGCGTTCTATTTTCCACGACTAACTAAAAATAAACTTTACTATCCATTGCGGAGTTTATTAAACAAACATATTAAAGTGGAAAGGAGAAACGGCAATGTATAATGAAAAGGAAAAGCGTTCGTTTAGTGATATAGTAGATGATTTTGTTGATACAAGTTCATAGAATCGCGGGTTTCTAGGTTATTTAGCAGTTTACACTGAGAACCGGTGGTCTATTTTGTACAATGTTTTTTTATTGATTTACACAAAAACTTTTGTTTATTGCTTTACACAAAGTCGTTTTATTGCTTTACTTGGCAAATTACATCCTAAAACATCTCTTGTAGTTTTTAGTGGTTAAGTAGGGCATCGTTATCATCTTGAAAATCGGTTGAGGTGAACAGGTGACTTAATTATCTGCCCTCGCCTTCGGCTCGGCTAAAATGACTTGTTTTATGCCCTTGTTGTACAATCTACTATTTTATATCGTTCAGTGAAGCATCAATGTAAAACCAACCAATGTCAAAATGAGTTTGATGAATTTCATTTAGTGATGATCACTGAGTTATAGTGAATCACCCCAAATTAGTGAAATACACAGACATTCAGTGGTCTGTAAAAGTAAACCGTACCGTACCAGATAAGTACCGGTACGATGCCGTGTACCTTAACGTACGTATACCAAAGGGATATATTATATGGGTTTGATAAAAACTGCCATACCTCTTCCAGGTTAGCCTGCTACCATCTTAGACTGCATCATCACCTACCACCAGGTGAGATTGCAGTCAAGGGCTAACTTGTAGGTATCTGAATAAAATAAAATAATAAATCAAATATAAATAGAGCACAGGTTTTTCGATAGTAGCACGATATTTTCCTGCTTTTGAATTTGATAAATATTATTACTTTATTATAAAGTATGATAAAAATAATGACGTACGCTGAAAAAATATTAAAATCCAACAAAGATTTACAAAGTTACAGAGGCATTTAAATTTTGGAGTGGGAGGGTCTTCTACCCCTTTCTCGCAAAACGAAAATTTGTATGCAACCGCACGAAGCTACTATGGCATTAGTGAGGTGTGACGTCAAAATGCTATATCGCTATCTCTGTCTAATCAGAAATATTTAAATGCGTATAACTTTTTTGTTATTTGATCGATTTAATTAGTTTTTTCAGTTTACGTCATTATTTTTATCCTAGTCTAAATATATTAAATGAAAAGGTGACTGACTGACTGATTGACTGACTGATCTATCAACGCACAGCTCAAACTACTGGACGGATCAGGCTGAAATTTGGCATGCAGATAGCTATTATGACGTAGGAGTCCGCTAAGAAAGAATTTTTGAAAATTCAACCCCTAAGAGAGTGAAATAAGGGTTTGAAATTTGTGTAGTCCACGCGGATGAAGTCGCGAGCATTAGCTAGTTTATAATAAAGTACTAAAAAAATTGGAGTCAAATACCCAATTCGTGTGCAGTAAACCGTAGACTATCTCTCGGAGTATGTCGGCACTCGGCAGACACGTAAAAAGCAGTTGGCACATGGAGCTACATTTAAACGCTAGATGCGCCTTGTGGGACGAGAGTAGGTAGGTTTTCTAAAACGGTCTAGGAATGCATTCTTAATGCTAGCTACCACATATAAGTCATTGTAGCTACCTACTCTTTTACTGCATGTCGTATTTTAGTTAGAGTACCTAACTGAATTTTAAAGGGACCAATTAGGTAAATTGTTAAGTACCTACCTAAGTTAAGAGCCTTAATAGCTCAACGGACTTGAAGACAGAGAAGCGGACTGAAATCCGAAAGGTAGCCGGTTCAAATCCCACCCGTTGCACTATTGGCGTACCTGCTCCTAGAGAGGAAAGGGGAATATTAGTCATCATTAGGAAAAAAAGTGAGTTAATTGTATTTAGGCTAGAAGGCTAGAAAATGCGATCAAAATAGAGTCTTCTCTATTTTGATCGCATTTTCTAGTGCTATAAATATTATCTTAAATCCATACTAATTCTTTCTTCTTCTTTAAAATCCCGCTACCATCTTAGACTGCATCGTCACTTACCACCAGGTGAGTGGCGGCACGGCTTTGCCGGTAGGGTGGTAACTAGCCACGGCCGAAGCCTGCCACCAGACCAGACCAGAAATTTAGAAATTATAAAATTCCAAATCCCTGCCAATAGAACTCTATTGGTCATCAGGCCGGAGTTCACACAAAAATGTTAAATGCCCATGGTCCTTTCATCATCATCATGACCCATCGCCGGTCCACTACACTTAGCACAGTTCTCCTCTCAGAATGAGAAGGGTTTAGGCCACAGTCCACTACACTCACTACTTGCGGATTGACTAACTTCATACACCTTTGAGAACAATGGAGAACTTGGAAAATGGATGTTTTCCTTCACCGTCAAAGCAAAGCGTGATATTATTTAATTACTAAAAATGCATACACAGAATGTAACCAGAACGCTGGCAAAAACGAAGACAGGTGAAAACGGCACTGATGATTACTGATTATACTTACCACGAAAAAAAACGCGAAGAAAAATTAAAAAAAACCCCTATATTTTGTAAAAGTTCACGATATTTTGCAAATAAAACAGACGAACCTTGCGCAAGTAGGCCACTCGGAGTCAATGCCGCGTCGTAAGTGGGGCATTGACCTGAGTTTTGCACGCTATACATTGCTGGTTTGAAAAATACTAAATCACTAAGACTCAAAATGAGGCTAAAGGTTATTGGTATTGGATTGTGTTTAAGTAAGTGTATATTAACAATAACGCTAAGTTTTTGCTAGCGTTCTGGTTATATAACCACGAAAAAAGGCGTGTGGCCAGCATCGAACCCCGGACTCAGCGAATTAATCACTAGGCTACCACCGGTTTTATTTAAATTTCAATGAAGACTAATTATATTTAATCTATTCTTTCGGTACCTACTCAAATACATTGAAAGAGGATTACATTTCTATAGAAGTAACTAGACGACACGACATCGTGTCTAGCGAACAATATCGTCTGCCAGTCTAATGAATTCTAGTCTAGGCTCAAAATAGCATTGTCTCTATAATGCTAGACTGCCTGACGAGGCTGCCAGTTGCGGCCGAAAGGTGATACATATTGAAATAGAATACACCGGGGTATTATTGCCTATACATAATCATTTAGAATAGAATAGAATAGAATGTTTTTTTATTCATGTAAACTTTTTAAAAGTGCTTATGAATAGTCAGGTAGTTTTAATTTACCACTTGTATTGTTACTTATTTTAATAACACTTTTTGTATCACAAATTCAATGTTCATTTACCTATTTGTTTACTAGCTTATGCTCGCGACTTCGTCCGCGTGGACTACACAAATTTCAATCCCCTTTTTCACCCCCTTAGGGGTTGAATTTTCAAAAATCCTTTCTTAGCGGATGCCTACGTCATAATAGCTATCTGCATGCCAAATTTCAGCCCGATGACCGATCTGTCCATTAGTGAGCAGTGCGTTGATAGATCAGTCAGTCAGTCAGTCACCTTTTCCTTTTATATATTTAGAAGAAGAAGAAGACTAGCTTCCTGTCCACGAATTTTGCGTGTAATTAATTAGGTTCTTAAAAATTCCGTGTACTATAGATTCACTTCTTGTATAATGGTAGTCCCGCTTTTCCCCTCCCCTTTCCCTTAGAGTTTCTCACACTTTCGACTTGATAATTTTCTTTATTATTATTTCAAAGCAAAAACATTTTCACAACCAACAAACAAACATGTGTTTGTCCTGTCCTGTCCTTCAATCACGTCGCAACGCTGCAACGGATTAACGTGACTTTTTCCATGGGTATAGATAAAAACCTGGAGAGTGACATAGGCTACTTTTTATCCCGGAAAATCAAAGAGTTCCCACGGGATTTTTAAAAAACCTAATTCCACGCGGACGAAGTCGCTAGAAATCAGCTAGTAATAACATAAATAAAAAAACTGCAGTTACGAGGTAGGAAACGCGAGCAGAGCTGACCGCCTTTTTAGAAATGGCTGCAATTATTGTACGTACGTACGCGTATGTCTGTCCGTCTGTTACGCAACACGTCATTACCGATTTAGACATCGGGATCGAGTTTCGAAGGAGTTAGCTTTTTATAATAATATTATATGTGTCTAGGTATTACAGCGTTTCCCACTTTGAGCTAATAGACTGATACCTATATGTAACTGTTTGAGATTGATCGCTCATTTATACAACTACTAGAGGATGCCCGCGACTTCATCCGCGTTGATTTAATAGACGTCCACTGCTGGACATAGGTCTCTTGTAGGGTCCACATGCCACGGTCTTGCGCGACCTGGATCCAGCGGCTCCCTGCGACGCGTCTGATGTCGTCCGTCCACCTAGTAGGGGGTCTTCCAACGCTGCGTCTTCCGGTACGAGGTCGAAATTCCAGCACCTTGGGACCCCAACATCTATCGGTTGTACGAACTATGTGCCCTGCCCATTGCCACTTCAGCTTCGCAACCCGTTGAGCTATGACTCTTACTCGCGTTGATTTAGGTTTTTAAAAATCCCGTGGGAACTCTTTGATTTTCCGGGATAAAAAGTAGCCCATTTCCTTCCCCGGGATGCAAGCCATCGCTGTACCAAATTTCGTCAAAATCGTTTGAACGGATGGGTCGTGAAAGGCTAGCTATTCCATAGATCCATACTAATAGTATAAATGCGAAAGTGTGTTTGTCTGTCTGTCTGTCTGTCCGTCTGTCTGTCTGTTTGTCTGTCTGTCTGTCAATAAACCTACAGGGTACTTCCCGTTGACCTGGAATCATGAAAGGCAGGTAGGTAGATCTTATAGCTGACATTCGGGGAAAAATCTGAAAACCGTGAATTTGTGGTTACATTACACAAAAAAAAATCTAATTATGGTCATGAGCCAATAATTAGAATTTTTAATTTCTGAAGTAAGATAACTATATCAAGTGGGGTATCATATTATGAAAGGTCTTCACCTGTGCATTCTAAAACAGATTTTTATTTATTTTTATGCATCATAGTTTTTGAATTAATGGGGAATAGTCGAAAAAGTGTTACGGAACCCTCGTAGCGCGAGCCTGACTCGCACTTGGCCGGTTTTTAACCGACTTCAAAAAAAGGAGGAGGTTCTCAATTCGTCGGAATCTTTTTAGTTATTAGAAAGTGCTAGCAATAAGTTTAGATTAGTCTCCAATTACTGCCCAGTTGACGGTAACTGCGCGTCAGTTTGCAGTTGGCACTGAGTGCGCGAAATGGGGGTCATGACTCATGACTAACTGAAATGTGACCGCCGTGTCACGTTTTGATTGCGACATAATTAATTCAGTTGCAGGAAGCAGGGGAGGTTTCGAGTAGCGTACACTAAGTATGTATTGGCACCGATTCTAAGCACAACCTAATTTTAGAGTATTCGCACCCTCTTCTTACTAATGTAATATGAAAAGGACAGAAGCAGTTTGACATTTCTAAATAAAATTTTTAGATGGTAAAACCCGTGTTTTAGCACGCACTCGCGAACCTACTGTTTAAATTTGTATTGTGGCTAATTCCGTTGTACACAATGGCCCCGATTCTCTAGTCTCTCTCTAAACTAAATTTAGAGTATCTGCATCCTTTTCTTTTTACTAATGCTAAAAAAGGAAAGGAACATAACTTTCACATTTAAAGAGTCTAAATTTTAGTGCACAATACAAATTTAAACAGTAGGTTCGCGAGTGCGTGCTAAAATCACGGGTTTTACTATCTAAAAATTAAATTTAGAAATGTCAAACTGCTTCTGTCCTTTTCATATTACAATAGTAAGAAGAGGGTGCGAATATTCTAAAATTAGGTTGTGCTTAGAATCGGTGCCAATATCTAAACTAAACTAAAATGGCACGTCTAAATCTATTGCTATCCCTTTCATAATTTTGCTTGCAGAAAGGGATAGCACTAGATTTAGACCTGTTAATTTAGTTTAGTTTAGAGATTGTGTACAAGAGAATCGGCCCCAATGTGCACTAAAATTTAGAGTCTTTAAATGTGAAAGTCATGTTCCGTTTCTTTTTTAGCATTAGTAAAAAGAAAAGGATGCAGATACTCTAAATTTAGTTTAGAGAGAGACTAGAGAATCGGGGCCATTCAAATTAGAAATGAGGCCATCCTTAGAAGAATCAAAGTGACCGTCAAAGCTCAACGGATTGCGAAGCTGAAGTGGCAATGGCACATTTTTTTAGATCACTACCCCTATTAGAGAGAGCTATGCTTGGAGTTTCTCTACGTGATCAAATCAGAAATGAGGAGATCCGTAGGAGAACTAGATTCCAGCACCCAAGGTGCTGGAATGGCGACCTCGCACCGGAAGACGCAGCGTTGGAAGACCCCCCCCTCCACTAGGTGGACGGACGACATCAGACGACGCGCAGGGAGCCGCTGGATCCAGGCGGCGAAAGACCGTGGCGTGTGGAAGTCCCTACAAGAGACATATGTCCAGCAGTGGAGTCTATTAGTTGATGATGATGATGATGACCCCTATTATATATGTGAAAGTGTCTTTGTTTGTTGGTTTGCTGGTTTGTCCTTCAATCACGTCGGAACGGGGATGGATGTGATTTTTTGCATGGGTATAGTTTAAGACCAGGAGAGTGACATAGGCTACTTTTTATCCCGGAAAATCAAAGAGTTCCCAAGGGATTTTTAAAAACGTAATTCCACGCGGACGCTAGTCTTCTATAATCCAAAACTCTTATTTTAAAAGTTATCTCGTCTTTTTCTGTGTCAAAATTACGTTTCGCCTCACTGATTGCTTTTAAAATCTTACCCCGAATAAGTACATGACTGTTTATTAAATTGCTGCGGAATTATAAATTTTTAAACGGCTTTAACGTTGCGGTTGGTCATGGTTTTTGTGTCACGTTTTCCATACATAATCATTATCGATAAGGATTCTAGCTTCACGCGAAAATAATCCCAGAAAACTTTGTGAGATAAGGTGAAAAATCGCGTGCACGTTTCGAAATAAACAAAGCAGTATAATAATCGTCTGAAAGCAAGATAAAAAGGCTGTTTAATAAAAAAAACAAGTTGCAAGTAGAAGTGCTATTTGTTCTAACACACGATATGTCCAATTAGGTATCGATTTCACGGTGTTCGGAATGTGAATAGATGTTACGCTTTCTGTATGGATTTTGTTTTTTATTTGTACAACCGATAATTTAAATTAAACTTGCGCCACGCATTCCTTAAGTTTTTTCTCTTATTAACAATGATATGAGTAGGTAAGTATATGTAGGTGCCTACACTTAGTTTTGAAATATACTAAGCTATTGTAAATTTAAAACGTGGATACTGACAGTTGGCCTTGTCCACAAGTTCAAAGTCGCTCAGCGTGCTATGGAGCGGGCTATGTTGGGTATCTCTCTGAGGGACAAAATCCGTAACGAGGAAATCCGTAGGAGAACCAGAGTGACCGACATAGCCCAACGAATTAGCCAGCTGAAGTGGCAGTGGGCAGGCCACGTCTGCCGCAGAACCGATGGCCGCTGAGGCAGACGTGTTCTGGAGTGGAGACTGCGTATCAGCAAGCGCAGTGTGGGACGACCGCCAACTCGCTGGACTGACGACCTTAAGAAGATAGCGGGAAGTGGGTGGATGAGGAAGGCGGAGGATCGTGTGTGGTGGCGTGCTCTTGGGAAGGCCAATGTCCAGCAGTAAACGCAAACAGGCTGCTTGATTGATTGTTAATTAGTTTAGGTTTCATTAATAATATGGAAAAATACTAAAACTTGCTCATTGAGTTTCTTATTCACTCTAAGCCACTGACCGATTCGATCGCAATAAAGAACAAACCGTTTTCTCTTTCTCCTCGGTGGTTTTCTCCCACGAGTCCCACGTCTCTCTCTTTCTCTCTCTCCGCATTGTATTCCTCATTGTTGAGAGTCGTGACCACATTCCATTATTCATACTATAATGGTAGAAGTTTTCTTGGCATAATAATGCGGCGGTTTCCCAGATTCTTTTTTTATTTATTCAGATACAAGTCAGACCTTGCGAATTATTATGAATGCGAAAGTGTGTTTGTTTGTTGGTTTGTCCTTCAATCACGGTGCAACGGTGCAACGGATCGACGTGATTTTTTGCATGGGTATAGTTTAAGACCTGGACCAGTGACATAGGCTACTTTTTATCCCGGAAAATCAAAGAGTTCCCACGAAATTTTCAAAACTTAAATCCGTGGGTATCACCTAGTTTCAATACATTTCCTCTAATATTTAAATTGTCCATTGACTTATATATTACTTCGTATGGACAGGGCCATTGAACAAACAAAATGGCACCGATTCATTGATGCTTTAGCACCAATGCAACCTCAGTGACGTCTGGATTTCAAACGGGTCGTTCATTAGTATCTAAGAGGTGGCGCTGATTTATTTGGTTCCAAAACCGTGAACATTTTTGTTCGCTTGACCATATCTTGCCATTTATATCGATGGAACTGTCTAATTTCCCAATGCACTTGGGCTTGGCAAACTAAACAATAACGCAAGACAATAAAAATAATTACTAGAGTCGTAAAACCTTCCGTACGTGATGGTAACTAAAACACTGCTGTATAACTGACCTTCCTCTATTTACTAACTGCTTGCCCACTGTTTACGTGTTCCCGACCTATATGTAAAGTAATTAACTGAATGAATGCTTGTTTACATAATGACTTCATGCTAAGAACAACCGAAACAAGTCATAATTACAATTGGAATAAAGAAACTCGTAAAATACGTCATGAATCATAATAATGATGTAGCTACTCCCGACCAGAGATTAGCCTGTGCGGGAGATATTATAATGCACAAGTGTGTGCACAAACACAGGTGCACTCTATTACCTCACTCTCATAGCCTGATCATAGCCAAATCTGATACGACCGGAAAGAGATCAGACGCTGTGCTGATGGCTTTACGCGCTCTCCGAGGGACGAGGGTGAAACTCAGTCTGTCCCTATGTACGCTTACATCTTTTAAACTACGCAACGGATTTTATAGCGGTTTTCATCAATAGACAAGGTGATTCAAGGGAAAGGTTTATTTATATACGTATAGTTTAATATTGGCACCGATTCCGTTGTCTTTGTCTAAATTTAGAGTATCTGCATCCTTTTCTTTTTTCTGACAGAACATGCGGGTCGCTAGTCTAAATATATAAAAGGAAAAGGTGACTGACTGACTGACTGACTGACTGATCTATCAACGCACAGCTCAAATTACTGGACGGATCGGGCTGAAATTTGGCATGCAGATAGCTATTATGGCGTAGGTATCCGCTAAGAAAGGGTTTTTGTAAATTCAACCCCTAAGGTCGTAAAATAGGGGTTTGAAATTTGTGTAGTCCACGCGGACGAAGTCGCGAGCATAAGCTAGTAACTTATAATATAACTTATAATTATATAGGTCGATGAACTTTGTCAGCCCTAGCACAGACTACGGTCTATTTGGGCTGCAAACTGCCAACACCAGTCTCGGCTTTTTATCTAGTGCTTTGGTCTAAGTGTGGTGTAAATTGTTCACTTTTCGTTTTGTCTAAATAAAAATAAAAAACTTATATAATATGGCAAGATTGTCTTCACATGGCAGTGAACGAGGTAATGTAAGTATGTATTTGTGTGCTCAGCTCCTGACCTAAATTTTCAGTAAACGTTCAGTATTTATTAAATGGATAATGTTATTGTTAAGAACATACTCGTTTTATGACGCATGTGATTGTTATGTTGTTTTCGTGGTAATTTTGACGCCAAGACCAGTTAACTTTGTAATAGATGTGGTTTCTTTGTAACTAATCTTTCTTTGTAATTAAAAACCTCAATAGCTCAACTGGTAAAGGAGTGGACTGAAAACCGAAAGGTCGACGGTTCAAACCCCGCCCGTTGCACTATTGTCGTACCTACTCCTAGCACAAGCCTGGCGCTTAGTTGGAGAGGAAAGGGGAATATTAGTCATTTAACAGGGCTAATATTCTTAAAAAAAAAAAAAACAGTTACTAAGTAGTTTAATGAGTATTGAGTGGTGACTTACCGAAGGACTGTGTATTTCAGTATATATAGTTCTGAAGTCATGTCATCATGTAATAAACTACTTCCGACAGCTACCTTGACCTATCACAAGCGAGCTTGTACGTAGTAAGTAATAGAGAAAGAGCCTGTGAGGGCCAGACCTTCGTTATTTTATAAAAGCTGAAAGTTTCTCTGGATCATGATAGCTTTGGCAGAAAACAGGTACCTCCCTGTCATAGCTGTAAAAATTCTTACTGACGTCAAAACATAAAGTGTACTTAATCTAAATATCTAAAAGGAAAGGGTGACTTACTGACTGATTGATCTATCAACGCACAGCTCAAACTACTGGACGGATCGGGCTGAAATTTGGCAAGCAGAGCTGTTATGGCGTAGACATCCGCTAAGAAAGGATTTTTGAAAGTTCAATTCAACCCCTAAGGGGGTGAAATAGGGGTTTGAAATTTGTGTAGTCCACGCGGACGAAGTCGCGAGCATAAGCTTGTTATTTTATAAAAGCTGAAAGTTTCTCTACGTATTGCCCGATCCGCGACTATGAAGTTTGGATCATGTTGGCTTTGGATGAAATTTGGTACAGAGTGTGCTTACATCCCGGGGACGGACATAACATACTTTTTATCCCGGAAAATCAAAGAGTTCCCACGGGATTTATAAAGGTCCATCTGCTTAACCGATTTATATGAAACTAGCTTATGCTCGCGACTTCGTCCGCGTGGACAACACAAATTTCAAACCCCTATTTCACCCCCTTAGGGGTTGAATTTTCCAAAATCGTTTCTTAGCGGACGCCTACGTCATAATAGCTATCTGCATGCCAAATTTCAGCCCGATCCGTCCAGTAGTTTGAGCTGTGCGTTGATAGATCAGTCAGTCAGTCAGTCAGTCAGTCAGTCAGTCAGGGTAGCTAACGTCCCGGATATTGACATAGGTAATTTTAAATCGCAGAACAGCAAAGAGTTCCCATGGGATTTTTGAAATTAAAAACCTAAATCCACGCGGACGAAGTCGAGGGTATCGTCTAGTTAATAATATGTAGTTAATTATTTGAAAAAATAAATTCTTCTACTTATCAGATATTTTTCCTTAAAGTTTGCTTTGCCAACGTGCCCAACGTCCAACCTTCTTTTCGGTAGATTTGCCTTCCAAAGTTGAACATTCAGATCACCATAATATTACAAAGTAAATGAACTGTGAGGAGGTGCGTGCATTGGTAAAGGCCTGGACAGATATACGGCGGAGCGGCAAAACAATTGCAATCCCTCTTCTGAAAAACGGCTCATTGCAAAAGTCATTTAATTCGTGAGCTATCGTTAAAAATGTGGGAATTCATTTAAAAACATACAATCAAAAAACTGGTGTTACTATAAAAGTTTGCAACGTAGTAGGATTAAACTAAAAACACTAATTAAGTAACTTGGTCCAAAACCTTAAGAAACATCCGTTTTGGAAAATTTACATGTTTTTTGGCGATAAGTGAAAAGCTACTTTTTGCAGATAAAATTACGGCCAACAGTATACATGCTGGCAAGTCAAGGCAGAATGAGGCATGGACTTTTGCAATGACATTTACAGGCAAGTTCACAGTTTTAAGGGCAAACCCTTAACTGCAATCTCACCTAGTAGGTAAGTCATAGAATGAAAAAGTGAGTGACTGCATCCAGCAGCACGGCTTCCATAACTTAACGATTTCATGCAGTTCTTTGAGAAACTTTTCTAGGAGCAAGTTATCGCTGCGCGTCGTGTGTGCCCAAGGCTTTAATCAGTATAAGTGGAGATAGATGAGCAGTCACGAGGAGTGAGGCGAGCGACGCACGTGCGGCGTAAAGTGTGCCGAGTGAATTATACATACGCTGCTGTTTAGGGCAACGCACGCCAGTGCCAAATGTGCGTCATTGTCCTAGTATCACTTAGCATATTAGCTGAGACTGTATACATCATTATCAGCCTGTAGACATCCACTGTTGGACATAGGGCTTCCCAAAGAGCGCCACCACACCCGGTCCTCAGCTTTCCGCAATCAACCACTTCCCGCCAGCCTCTCTATACAGGGTGTACCTAACCAGAACGTTAGCAAAAACTTAGCGTTATTGTTATACTACCTAAACATAATCCAATACCAATAACCATTCGCCTCAATTTGTAGTTTTAGTGGTTTAGTATTTTTCAAACCAGCAATGTATAGCGTGTAAAACTCGGGTCAATGCTCCACCTACGATGTGACATTTACTCCGAATGGCTTACTTACGCAACGTTCGTTGACTTCTAGCATAGATGTTTTATTTGCAATATATCGTGAACTTTTACAAAATATAGGTTATTATATAATTTTTTTAAATATTTTCCCCGTTTTTTGTTTTGTGGTATCATACCAGTAATCATCAGTAACCTGCCTTCATTCATCTTCATTTTTTCAGTGAGAAATTTTAATAGTTGTTTCCATGCGAGACATTTAAACATGAAATTCTTTTTTTTATTTTTTATTCAGATACAAGTTAGCCCTTGACTGCAATCTCACCTGGTGGTAAGTGACGATGCAGTCTACGATGGAAGCGGGCTAATCTGGAAGGGGTATGGCAGTTTTTTTAATAAACCCATGCCCCTTTGGTTTCTACACGGCATCGTACCGGAACGCTAAATCGATTGGCGGCACGGCTTTGCCGGCAGGGTGGTAACTAGCCACGGCCGAAGCCTCCCACCAGACCAGACCAGAAATTTAGAAATTATAAAATTTCAAATCCCTGCCAGGAATCGAACCCGGGACCTCTCACTAATAAGACCACAGCGCTTACCACTGCGCCAGGGAGGTCGTCGTCGTCTTTATTTCATGTAGGACAACTTAACAGGAGGATTTGTGCCTCTTGCACTTGTTCGGAGAACACAGTCTACTGGGAAGAGCCGGCAAGAAACTCAGCAGTTCCTCTTTCCAAAACGCAAAATGTTACATAGAACCTACGCACAATGCAAAATATGTCACCTCGAGAAAGTAATCTTTTACGTGGTTGCGTGTTTGTAAGCCTCTAGGGTTGCCACGCATACCCTGAATTAAGAGTTCTATGCTCTATAGTCTATTAGATGTAGGTGTACCTCATACTGTATTACGGTCATGAATGCGAAATGGTGGGAAGAGAGGAGTCGAGCTTCTTTAGAATCGATACAAAACAAGTAATCTATTTGAAGTTAGACATTCTAATAAGTCTAACAGAGGAAGCATTTTAAAAATAATAATTACAGGTTTTCAGACAATTTCTGGAAAAACCTATCGTCATAATATTATAGTGACCGTAACCATGCTAGCTTCCGTGTGTAAAGTCTGCCAAGTGCGTATTGGCAGCGTGGTAGACTATGGCCAAACTTTTCTCATTCTGAGAAAAGTTTGGCCATAGTCTATAATAATTAATAATTATCATCATGATCAACCCATCACCGGCTCACTATAGAGCACGGGTCTCCTCTCAGAATGAGAAAGGTTTGGCCGTAGTATACCACGCTGGTCATGTGCGGATTGGTAGACTTCACACACCTTTGAGAACATTATGGAGAACTCTCAGGCATGTAGGTTTCCTCACGATGTTTTCCTTTACCGTTAAAGCAAGTGATATTTAATTTAATTTATTTTAGTTTTAATTTAATGTTGTTTTTTTTTTAGATTTAAGTTTATTAATAGTTTATTTGTTAACCATTGATAATAAATCTACCATCTTATTAATGAAAACACACATAACTCCGAAAAGTTAGAGGTGCGTGTCCGGGATCGAACCCCCGACCTCCTATTAGAAGGCGGACGTCCTAACCACTAGGCTATCACAGCTTCCAGTTTTTTAATAGTATCTATGTCTTTTTAAATCAGATACACTTTACTATTTCAATAAAACAGTTGTCAACCCTACAAACCCCCTTTATTTGGCGATGGGAGCTCATCAATAACACCACGAAGAAAACAGTCTGCAAGAACAACTCTATGAGAGTTAAAAGATGAAACTTGCCAAATTTTAACGATGATTAATGATACGGTAGAATAATTGTGGGTATAGTACGCGACAGGTCGAGATGGCAATCCGGGTATGAGGCGGGTGAACGTCACGCACACCCGCACGTGTTAGCTCGGGCGCTGTGCGGGTGTGCGGGGCGTGGCCACCCCGATTGTCATCTCAACCTGTCGCGAACTATACATGTAAGTAATAAATTAAACTAAATAATTGTCAACACTGAAAAAATTATGATTATGTTAAAGCATATAGTCTGAAAAAATATGGCACTTGTTTTTTACTGTCACCTATTTAAAAAGATTTGTATACTTACATCTTAAAAAAGAGCAGCGACAGCCTAGAGGTTAAGACCCCGTGCTCCTTTTGGGGAGGTCGGGGGTTCGATCCCGGGTAAACTGTAAAAGAAACCTCGTAATGGTTTAAAAAAACCTATTCATTGAGGTCCCACTCAAGGGGGTTACGGAAAAATTTAAAAAATGGCCAATTGCGAGTTGATCTATTAGGGTTCCGCAAAAGAAAAAAAAGTTTTAATTTGTCGCTTTGTGAAATTTTTGCATCATGCAAATCATGCAAATTAAATAGTAGGTACATAATGCTGTACATGGTAAGGAACCCTTCATGTGTGAGCCTGACTTGCATTTATAATATATATATAATAACAGTAACATATATTTATAATAACATAATTTTTGTAAGACAAAATATTCTTAGTTACAAGAAAATTGGTGATCTACACAATAGGCTAACTAGAAACAGAGACAAACTTGCAGCTCCTGCCTTCCGCCTCAGGAAAGTCCAAAAGTCATTTGTGGGTATTGGTATTACCTTTTATAATAAAATCCCGCAAACTATTTTGGACTTACCTTTGCACAAGTTTAAAAAGGCTATTAAAAATATGCTCCTGAAAAAAGCATATTACACAATTGAAGATTATCTAAATGATAAAAGAGCGTGGATATGACCTGCAGCTCGTTCCAGCAACGCACAAGACTGCAAATACTATTTTATACATGGCATAATCTTGTACCTATATCAAATATATGAATAGAGCAACCGCCGAGTTTCTTGTTGGTTCTTCTCGGCAGGAAAGGCATTCCGAACCAGTGGTAGATGCATTTAACTATTCGTAAGCACTTGTAAAAGTTTATACGAATAAAAAAGATTTTCATTTTCATTTTCATTTTCATTTGACCAGTTTTATTCACCTAATTCTATAATTTTACCATAAAATTCTACTTAAATCCGCATCACACTGGATCAAAGCGGTTCAATCCGGATTGAAACCTGCGCGCGCGCGGCTCACGTGCATATAGTTCCTTGCACCCGTTTTTATTTGCAAATGGCGTCGCATCTATACAACAGTTTGTGAAGCCCAGTTTTAATATTCAATCGCCTCTAGCAGCGCCTCCATTATGCATGAGCTTGAATAGATGCTCGGGACTAAAGGACTTTCACTGGAAGTCATTGGATTCATTACTTAGATAACAAATAGATATTGACTATTCGTACACCGCTCAGAGAGTGCAGGAGTTAATGCGTGTTTCACAAATATTTTAAGCAGGATACTCACCTAGCCGTGTAGCATGTAACGTATCGTATCTGATACTGTATCAAGTGAGTGCGTAGGCGAGAGCTCGTGGACCCAAAGACGTTTCGTGGAGCGCAGTAAGTTCGCACGATTCGCCGATTGGCGGTATCACTGCGAACACAAAGTCGGCTCGCGCCTCGCAGTGTGCGCGACGCGCGTGGACGGCAACACGTAGCTCGTAGCTGGATGCGCGAGCCGTACCCACTTGCAGGTTGATACAGTATCAGATACGTTACATACTACACGGCTAGTGAGTACCCTGTTTAAAATATTTGAGGGGGAACCCTTCCCCCTTAAATATTTGTTTTATTATGGGGTTTTTATAGATGTACGGAACCATTAGTGCGCGAGTCTGACTCGCATTTGGCCGCTTATTTTACTTATGACCAACAGTAGACATCTAATGATTACGTTGTGGATACAACGACATAGGTGAAACTATATTATATCTAAATATATATATATAATAACTATATATATCAAAGAGAAATACCACTCACTCACTGACTAATCACGAAATCTCAGGAACTATAAAGCCTAAAAACTTGAAATTTGAAAGGTAGATTCTTTCTGGGACGTAGGTGTCAGCTAAGAAACGGTTTTGAAAATCCCCCCCCCCCCCTAAGGGTGCGAAAGGGGGGATCGAAGGTTGTATGAAAGTCCAATGTTTTTGAAGTGAGAGACATGAAAATCGACATTTAGGTTATAAGCTTTAAATAATTAAAATCTGTATAGAATAAACTAAATTCTCCCCCTAAGGAGGTGAAATGGGGGTTGAATAGTTATATGAAAATCCTATGTTTTTGAAGTTAGAGATATGAAAATTGCCATTTAGGTATTAGGTAGGTAAGTGAGGCCTTTTGCAGCGGGAAAATTTCAGATCTCATGAGAAACCAGAAATTTTACGCGGACGAAGTCGCGGGCAATTGCTAGTCTGTATATATAAAAGGAAAAGCTGACTGACTGATCTATCAACCCACAGCTCGAACTACTGGACGGATTGAGAGATAGCTATTATGACGTAGGCATCCGCTAATAAAGGGTTTTTGAAAATTCAATCCCTAAGGCGGTGAAATAGGGGTTGGATGTAGTCCACGTGGACGCAGTCGCGAGCATAAGCTAGTCTACATATATTTCTTTTGTGGATGCCATTTTGAACGATTGAGAGGGACTGAGAAGGTAGTCAAAACTGGAAATAAGTAAGTAAGTAACCTCCAAAAGATTTTTTTTCTATTTCTGTGTAGGGTGGTACCTACGGATGAGGAAAACGGAACCAAAATACGAAACCGTGAAAAGTATAATGTAAAATGTAATATTCTGAGAAACACCTTCTTAGCAATTCCTACACCACCTTGGTTCCGTGGAAACGGAATTTTCGCTCGGAAAAATTAAATTCATAATTTGAAAGTCAATGCTTCTGTATCGACTTACAATCGGACATTGAGGTATACACCTACTTACCGTAGAGCAGCAAATCTCATACATAATAATAAATACTCTCATTTTATTATTATTATCTGTCTGTTTTTGGTTTAAAATCGTTTTCATTTTAATTATAATCAACATACATATCAGTTATAGCAATTGGAGCGACATGTCTAATATCACAGACTAAGTATTCTATCTCCTTTAGTTTTCCTTACTTTAGTTGCAAGATAAACAAGTAACTAGCTTATCTCTGAAGTGCGTAAGTGACCCATACGACCTTGTTATCGCGAACTGACAATGAAACCAAGATACAGGTGAAAAACCTAACTCCAGAAGTTCTAAAGCATCGGGCAAATCGCGTCGCTTACGCATTTCTCTGAGGTTTCTGCGACTTGTATATCTTTTGAACAAACTATAGGGAAAAATAAAGTATTTGTAATAATATATTGTAACAGTGCTAACCACAGAGTTTGACAGTACATGATATTATATACAGAGGTTCGACGAAGTGCGGATCAAGCCGTCGTTGTTAGGGCCCTATATTGAAGCGTCGTCGTGGTCGGCACTGGTCATTTACCACGAGATCAAAGGCTTTGGACTACTGTGTCTCTCTCTATACTGTGGTGTTAGCATTCTGACCAGAAGCTCAGAATAGTCATAATCAAAAGCACGACTGGTGAACTTGTAAACTAGTTAGACTGAGTACATTTCGGAATAGATTTAGACGTGTCATGTTAGTTTAGTTAAGAGTTTGTGTACAACGAAAATAGCCACAATTGCTGCTCTAGATTTTAGTAATAGGTACGACAACTCTCTGCCATCTTGTATTATTATCGATTATTAATTCAGTGGAAAACAAAATCTTTTTAATATTTATTTATGCGACGGGAATTCTGCAAAGACTAAATAACTATCTCTTCAAAGAAAAATATGGAAGTTTCCGTGTTGACAATAATCTAAATAATATAAAAGGAAAAGGTGACTGACTAACTGATCTATTAACGCAAAGCTCAAACTATTGGACGGATCTGGCTGAAATTTGGGATGCAGACAGCTATTATGACGTAGACATCAGCCAAGAAAGGAGTTTTGAAAATGCAACTCATGGATTGGTAGACTTCACACACCCTTGAGAACATTATGCAGAACTTTCAGGCATGCAGGTTTCCTCACGATGTTTTCCTTCACCGTTTTAAAGCGATTGATATTTAATTTCGTAAAACGCACATAACTCCGAAAAGTTAGAGGTGCGTGCCCAGGATCGAACCCCCGACCTCCGATTAGAAGTCGGACGTCCTAACCACTAGGCTATCACAGCTTGTCACATATATTAAGATTACGTCGTCATAAATCATTAATTAGTTAATTTCCGGCTGTCATAATGTAAGCTATATAGTTGCGTAATAAATTGTTCCAGGCGTAGACTGATTAAAAAAGCTAGACTAAAGTACTGTGTAACCGCGTCTGAGATAGCGATAGCACGACGTAACGATGAATAACACGACAAATTATCATTGTTTAGTAGTCAATATTTGTATAAACCGCTCAACAAATTTTGTATTAAGCGTTTTTTATGTGAAAATAAGTAAATAACTAATGAGAAATACAATGACGCCACGAATTCTCAAGTTTGTTTTGCAACTAAAGTTGTAGTCCTTGAAAAAAATTGGTTACACGATAAGGGACAAAAAATGGTTAGCTGCGTCTCTGTTTATCACATTAGTAACTTTATCTGTGCTCTCTTTTTAGTGTGAATGAGAAGCCAAACGTTCCTTTGTCTAAATTTTTTACTCAGTCTACGGTTCCAGGTGACGCGATCTGTCACATCTCGCGCGTATACGGACGTCAAAATGGCCGCCACGTGGCGGGAAGCGGGAAGATAACACGTGCGTATCGAATTAGCCACTCTATCTATTAGCGGACTAAATCATTGTTTTGCCAGTAGGTAGGTATGTGTGCCAGGAATGCTTTCGGTTTTTTTAGAGTTTCGCGTTACGTATGTGGAACCAGACGCGAGACCAAATTGCTCTATAGTACGCGACATGTCGTGTTGGCGTATGAGGTGGGGGGACACCCATTGCCATTGCCGTCAACTACTTTTATTTCAAAAAAAATATTTTCCAGCAGAAATTACGTATTTTAAGTTACAAACTTGAATATATTTGTTGTTTACGGATTGTGACGTCATTATTCGCTTTTCGTACAGCAGCGTGACATTAATAATTTATTATGTTAAAAAATAAATAAAAATCATGACTTTTTATAATAGCTCTTTATAATCGCAGGGAGCCGCTGGATTCAGGCGGCGCAAGACCGTGCCGTGTGGAAGTCCCTACAAGAGACCTATGTCCAGCAGTGGAGTCTATCGGTTGATGATGATGATGATGATGATGATTAGGACGGAACCCTCTGACTGTAACCCGACAGTCACTCTCCACATTTTTGTACCATAGATCCGTCATAAACAAAATTGCTTTGTTTATCAGATAGAGCGATGCCAAGAAGCTTTCGTGAATTATTTATGATACGGCTTGTTATTACATTACACTTTGTTATTGCCAATTGCATATGTATGGTGTGATGCAATATTTACTGCGGGCCCATCAGATGACGACAGTTCAACTATGTGAAATATCTATTATGGGAAACAATGCTGATCTATTAATACGGGTGCTAAGATAAAGGTCGTTATCGTTTTCGTCAACCGATAGACGTCCACTGCACTTAGGACTGGACATAGGTCTCTTGTAGCGGCTTCTACAGTCTACACAAATCAAATCAAATCAAATCATAAATTTTATTGCCTTTAAGTAGCTGAGTGCTGACATAAATTATATATAAGGAAAACAGAAAAATATTAATAATACAAATAAAGAACAATTAAGTAGACCTAGGTCTAGGACTAGGACTAGGCCTGACTTGTTAGTCATCACCTGACTAGGCTTGCCCCATTTTATTTTTGAAAATCTTAATCCACGCGAACAGAGTCGTGAGCATCAGCAAGTAATATAATTTACCTCAGTGTTTTTAATTTAATTTAATTTTTACCAGAGATTTTATCATCAATTTAATAAAATATATAAGTAATTAGCAATGATTACTTCGTAAGGACAGGGCCATTGAACAAACAAAATGGCACCGACTCAGTGGTGCTTTAGCACCAATGCAACGTCAGTGACGACGAAGACAGGGTCTTCTCCGGTTGGCCGAAGGCCAAGCGGGGGTACGGGCCTCCTTACCCGGGCAAGGCGCGGGGTATTCAATTACCCCGGTGTTGGTCTTCTAGCCGGAATTTCACCGGCTAGGGCCCGCCATCTTGGCTTGGGGCCTCGTGGCTGGTTGTGTTCCCCGCGCTGCGGGCGATAGAGTCGCCGTCGCGCGCGGGGGTGGTGTCTGCTCCGGTCGTGATCTCCGCGTTGCGGACGATAGGCTGGCCATCGCGCGCGGAGATAGTGTCAAATCCGGTGGGTCTCGCGTCGTCATCATCATCGCTAGGATCGCCTGCGTGCCACGCTAGTGGTGGAGGAGATCGTAGGAGTTCCCGAGGCAGAGGACGCCCGGTCGGTGGTCGAATGGTCAGCGGAGCGATGCCGTGAAGGTGTGTGTAAGGTCCGTTGTCGTGTACGGACGTACTCCTCCACGGTGGGCGTCTTGAGGTCGCGATGAATGACATCATTCCTCACGTACCTCGGCGCTCCTACGATCATGCGTAGGCACTTGTTCTGCTGGACTTGTAAGCGGCTCTTCTGGTGTTCTGAACAGAGAGCATACCAGACATAGGCTCCGTAAATCCGGAGCTTGGTCTTCAGTGAGAGGCTTGAGGTGAGGATCTGGTACAGCATCGACGTGGCAGCCTTGGCATGATCCACGGCGTGGTTCACAGTGGGGATCATGCTCAGGCTATTGTCGATGCGACACCCCAAGTAGCACACCGAAGTCTGCCACTCTATGCCCTGCCCTCGCAGTTGGAGCTGACGTAAAGGCTTCCGGATGCCGAACAGGATCGCGGCAGTCTTCCCCACGTTGACTGCCATTCTCCACTTATCCAGCCAATCCGGAAGCAAATCCAGCAGACGTTGCATGCGATTGGTAGCGATGATCTGATGGTATGACGACGCGAGATACGCGCTGTCGTCAGCATAAAGCGACTACAGAACGTCTTCCTCCCCCTCGCGCAAATGTTCGGCGAGGGTAGGGATGTCGTCTGTGTGCACCGCATACACCTCAGTGACGTCTGGATTTCAAACGGGTCGTTCATTAGTATCTAAGAGGTGGCGCTGATTTATTTGGTTCCAAAACCGTGAAAAATTTTGTTCGCTTGGTCATTCATATCGATTTTCGAGATTTCGAATCTTGTCATTTATATCATTATATGGTAATTAGTTAAACAAATAACACGCGCTCAAAGATTTGTATGTAATCTTTTGAGCCCTAGTAACATTTTCACAGAAATCTGAAAAACTACAGACATAGATATTCATTTGTACATCAAATAAACTCTTAAATTAGTATGTAAGAGAGAGATTAATATTGATACTTACACATTATGACGTTGTGATATGACGCAACAATGTCGGGAACAACAATTGTCGCCATCTCTCAAACGCTTAATGACCCATACGCCTTCCATCATCATTAGACGAAGTTTTATCTTACCGAGGTGATATTAATTTCCCTTAACTCTTCCTGGATGAGTGACGCAAATAAAAGCCGATAAGGCAGACTTTGAGTTACGCGACCTCGATGCGTGAGGGCGGCAATTGGTATGCGATACAAATCTGGTTTGTATAAATATGATACACATTACTTCTCGTCCAAAATTCCTTAGTGCTTGAAGACCAAAGTCTTCGAACAAGGCGTGTTGCTGTAAGGGTGGTAAATCGGGCGGAATAGAAATATACCCGGATACGGAATAATCTACCACCTTACAAAGATTAGAGAAAAAAAATAATTTACTTTACTTGATCTATCTACCTAGTAAAGAATAGAAGCTAGCCGTCGACTCCCTTGTAATGTATAGGAGGTGTTATAAATGAAATTTGCTAGATGTTAGGCAAAATTGTTTTTAATGTAACTTTTACCGGGGTCGCTTAATACATAGTGATGGCTAATAATGCTTAGTTATTCTAGCTTAATGCCAAGACTTAATTTAGATACATTAGAATGCCTTAGGTAGATAGTACATAAAACTATGTTTTAAATTTAAGATGCCATTGGCATGGAATAGACAATGACACAGTAAAATTCATAAAATTGTTTCAAAATAAAAGCTCAGTAGTAAAGACAGGGTTCTTACTGTACACATACACTAAGAAGGTTCACTAAACTGTTGCAGGATACAAACATTTGCTTACTTGTAGGTGCGAAGACTGCAAGGTAGCTGGACGGCATCGGCCAAGATCCAAAACTCAATTTATTTGATTCTTCACAACCGAAATGTTTCATTACAAAGATTTTCACCAAGTCTTATCCATAGCAATTAAGTTGTCAACGTGAATGTGCAAAAGAAATAAATACGAAAACCGTAAAACGTAAACGTAAACGTAAACGTAAACGTAAAACTAAAACGTAAAACTGAAGCTAAACGTAAAACGTAAACGTAAAATTAAAAACGTAAACGTAAACCCTGTAACAAAGAAAAACAAGATTATAATTTGTGCTGTGTGAAAATTTCGACACGTGGAATTTTCCCGATCAAACACAACTCACCTATTGAACTCCTGGCCACCAATGGTTTTCAGAAGTCCACCCACAACCCATTATCCTCATTTATTTGGGAAGTTAAAATAACTGGAACTGAAAGAAATCATGAGATTAGGATTTTCTCTAACCAAACCGCCATTTTGTCGAATCCACATTACTTGATTTTTCACTCACCATAACTGATGAAACATTGAAAATACGTTAGGATGACTAAAATTTATGACTATTGTATTTTTCCAGGCGAAGCCATGGGCGAAAAGAAGTGAGATTTTCCTGGAACGAAAAAAATTCGTCTTCACATGTTGACTCCAGGAAAATTCTAAATCTCAGCAATCGGTGTTGCCAGACGCAACCCGAGTGTGGCCGCTCTCATTTAGTTTGATCATGAAGCCAATTCATTTTTGAATATTTGCGGAACCTAAGGATATATTATAAGAACCGTTTTGTTAATGACTTAACAATAAACAAATGATATTATGGTTTTATTTAATTATTTTGTTTTATTATTACGACAATTGACAACGAAGCAAACGCCATCTATTGTGGCTCGAATGAACTCTGAACATCGACCCACGCGTAGTTCTGCACCTTGATGCTAGGTGGCACCAACATACTTTGAACAAAATAGATTTTAATTAAAAGCGAAACGCTAATTAGTAGTTCAAAATTTACAACGTCACAATACTTCCCCTCCTACGAAAAGGTTCAACAGGTTGAACCACGCTGCCCTCAGCGTCATTCAACAACTACTAACAATTTGCCTGAAACAAACAAAAAAAAACACAGAAGTTACGCGTGAACGCACATCTACTACTAACAAGGAAAATTGTCTAACAAAATAAATATACTGAAAACAGTGTAAGGTTTTATACATTATACTTAACTACACAACCCTAACTTCTAAAAAGAATATATACAAAAAAAAAAACTTCATGGTGTCTAAGACACTTGAGTGGAAACATCTTGGCATCATTCTTCAGCTGACTGATAGAATGCGTCTAGGCCTACGGTGGTTCACTCTTTTAAACTACCATCTTAATATTTGTTACTCAACAAATACGGAAAAACTGGTTGTGGACGGGTCCATCTTATATGGCAACCGTTCTCTATCCCATTCGGAAAAATAAAACCGAATCAAAATCGGAATATGAGAAAAAAAAAAACGAAATAACTCTCCTAGAAAATAGATCTCAGAACAGAATCGGAAAAATAACAGAAATGATCCATTATCTAGAAGGAAAACGAAAACAAAACACAAAACCCCCCCTTTTCGTTATCCCCAAAGTACGATATTTGCATTTTTACTTTCTCAACCGGTTGGTCTACCACAAGCATTCCCATCATCACATATTCATCCCTACATACATCCACTACATTCATCCTCAACTGAACCATGGTAATGTAACTGTTAACTCAGAACATCACTACACTCATTCAAATTCCTAATTGAATATTGATAACTTAAATATTCAAACAGTTTAGACCAAACTAAGTAATGGCAAATATCTACTTCTTAATATCCTTAATATGCCAAGTGCCTATTGGGTGGTTGTCAGCTACTCTAACTAGTTCGTAAACCAAAGGTGACAAAACCTTGACAACCCTGCACTTTTCATACTTAGGTGCCAGCTTAGCTGCGAAAAAATTTGTAGCGTCGCTTTGTGGATAGGTCTTTTTCCACACTATATCCCCAACAGAATAGCTTGCAGACCTACGCCTTAAGTTGTAATGCGTTGCATACTCTGCATGAGCCTGAAACAAATTTCTCCTAACCTGACCAAATATGTCCTCCAAAGTTCCAAACTTTCCTGCGTATTCCTCCCTTGGAATTCCGGCCTCGTACTCCTTATCCGTGTCCTTATAGAAGGAACCATTTAAAACCGGTTCTCTAGCGTGGACAAGGAAGAACGGGGAGAATCCAGTGGATTCATTAACCGCACTGTTTATGGCGAACTGGACCTTGTACAGGTTTTCGTCCCAGGACCTGTGGTTATCTTTCACAAAAGCGGCTACAGCAGTCATAACAACCTTATTGTACCTCTCAACAAGGTTAACTTGCGGAGTGTACAGTGGTGTGTAGTGTAATTTCGGAATATTATAACGCTTAATGAGATTACGGAATTCAGATCCTGTAAATTGGGACCCATTGTCCACAATCACAGTCTCTGGAACACTATGGTTCAAAAATACAAAATTCTCTAGCGCTTTAACAACAGCGGCACCTGTGGCACGCCGTAACGGAAACAACATTGTATATTTCGAAAAACAACACGTCACCACAAAAAGAAATGTAAATCCTGATTTAGACCTAGGCAAAGGTCCGACTAAATCAGCCGAAATGACCTGAAAAGGTCTCTCGCAGACTTTAGGCTTCCCAAGCAGACCTGGAGTGGCTGATGTCGTGTGTTTATACGCAGAGCAAGTATCACAATTCTTAACGTACTCAACCACGTCCTTATACATACCACGCCAAAAATATCTGAGGGATAATCTGCGATGAGTTTTGAACACACCAAAATGACCTGCAGTTGCATCTGCATGGTTTTGTTGCATAATTCTAAGGATGTCGTTCTTGTGGACTACCTCTTTCCAGTCGAACTCACTGAGAAGCTGGTATTTACATTTACTGTAACGATATAGTTTATCGTTCAAAATACAAAAATTCGGAAAATTTGCTGGATTGATTTTACAGCCATTAAATGTTTTGTCATACCAGTCATCTACCAAAACTTGTTGACTAGAGTTATCATTACGATCCCCAACTACATCTACGTGTATGAGTCTCGACAAGGTATCCGGAACTACATTATCACAACCCTTCCTATGTTCGATAACAAAATTATACTGTGATAATCTACAACCCCATCTGGCGAGACGTCCTGAGGGATTTTCTAAATTTAAGAACCACTTTAGGGATGCATGGTCTGTGATAATTGTGACTGGCTTGGAACCAAAATAAGCCTGAAATTTCTCCACTGCAAAAATCACAGCTAGAGCCTCGCGTTCCGTCGCGCTGTAATTCCTTTCGTTTTTATTTAGGCTCCTACTGACATACGCAATGGGATGATCGCAACCATCGGTTTCTTGCGTTAGCATACCGCCAACACCATATGCAGAAGCATCACAATGTATTTTGAATGGTTTTTCAAAATTCGGTACCGCAAGAACAGGTGCGGTTACCAACGCATTCTTCAATGTATTAAATGCTACCTCTGCCTGTTCGCTCCACTCAAATTTAGGTGCGTTCTTTCCTTTACTCGTTAGTCTATTGAGTGGTGCAGCGATGGTTGAAAAATTCCTAATAAAGCGCCTGTACCAAGAACAAGTGCCTAGGAAAATCTTTACCTCCTGTGCAGTTTTTGGGGTCGGAAAGTTCAAAACTGCGGCAACTTTTCCAGGATCTGTGCGTAAACCAAATTCATCCACTATATACCCTAAATATTTCAAAGAGTTTCGAAAAAAATTACATTTATCAAAATTTATGGATAGTTGAGCCATTTTTAGTTTATCCAGAACTCTGTTTAATAAAATTAAATGGGTTTCAAAATCAGCAGAACAAATAACAATATCATCTATATAACAAAATACTATTCCATTTTCAATATCACTACAAAAATTTTGATTAAATAACTGGTCCATTAACCTCTGCTGTCGTGCTGGTGCACCGCATAGGCCAAACGGCATGACTTTAAATTTGAATAACCCTCTACCAGGAACTGTAAAACTGGTTTTTTTCCTGAGAGTCGTTAGCTAATGGAATTTGCCAGAAACTTGAACTTAAATCAATCGATGATAAAAACCTTGCCTCTTTCAAGCTATCTAGAATTTGTGGAATGTACGGTATTGAGTATGAATCCCCCTTTGTCACTGAATTTAATTTCCTGCAATCTAGGCAAAATCTCCAGTCTCCATTTGCCTTTTTCACTAAA
This sequence comes from Maniola hyperantus, assembly GCF_902806685.2. Classification (NCBI taxonomy): domain Eukaryota; kingdom Metazoa; phylum Arthropoda; class Insecta; order Lepidoptera; family Nymphalidae; genus Maniola; species Maniola hyperantus. The sequence continues at coordinate 498,425 of NC_048554.1, read as the reverse complement.
ATTGCTGGGTTATTCCAAGGGCTTTCACTCGGAGTAACTACGTCCATTTCCAGCATCCTATCTAACTCTTTACTTAAAGCTTCCTTCTTTTCGGGAGAAAGTGGATATTGTTTTATTTTTATTGGCAAAGCATCACCGGTGTCAATAACATGTTCAATTAATTTTGTTCTACCCAATCCAATTTTCGTTGAAGAAATATCTAAAAATTTATTTACTACAGACTGGGCTAATTCTTTCTGTTGAGATGATAAGTTTTCAAAAGAAGTGATGGTATGAATTTGTTTATTATCAATCGCACAAATATTGTAAAATTGAGAAGGTGCCTTAATTAATTCTAAATTATCAAAAATGCCAGGGGCTAACTGAAATGTTTTCCAAAAGTCACAGCCAAAAATAACATCCGCTATTATAGAGGGTACTACAAAAAATTTTATTATGTGAGTTACGGAATTATAAGTAATCGGAATAAACATATAACCCATGCAATCAAGTTTGTCTCCATTTGCCACTGAAAATGTGGTATCAATACTGCTATGCAATTTATAACCGAATTTCAAAAAAACCTTGTGCGCCTGGTTACCCAAAATTGACGCGCAAGCACCGGAATCTAGTAAACCTGTAATCTCAAAACCGTCAACAAAAACCTTTAAATGTGGCCTAAAGTCTCGTTTATCCACTGAATACAGAACTGTGTCAGGTAAAAGGGATGTTTTGTTGTTAATGACCAAGTTATTTACTTGTGTCTCTGCACAGTTCTTACTAATTAGTTTTTTGAATTTTTGTCCGGAGCGGGTTTACTAATCGCCTTTTTACTACAACTTGGACATGTCTTTACTGTAAAGTTCTGACGTCCACACGAAAAACATCTAATAAATTTCGGAACTGTCCTGCAAAATTTAAAGGAATGGTTACCCTTGCCGCACTTGTAACATAGTTGTTTATTTGTTTTCGAAAAATCAGTGCCTTTACTTGTATCAACCTTAGGTGCAGGTGTGACTGAAAGTGTGTTTATCTGTTTTGTCACTTGTTTGTAAGCAAACTCTGAACTTAAAGTTGCCTTACTGTTAGTAGGCTCAGAAAATAAGGCGGAACGCTGCCTCGCAGCCTCTAGTTTGCGACACTTTTCCTTCAACATTGCGACAGACTTAATGTCAACAAGAGCTAATTGTTCTGAGTAAAAAGGGCGAATATTATGTAATAAAATTTGTAACTTTTGTTCTTCGGAAAGTGGTGTTGACAACCTTGAAAACATGCAAAACATTATAGCGAAATAGATAGACACAGGTTCTTCAGAGCCTTGTGTTCTTGCTCGAATTTCACCTAGCAACCTGTAGTCATAATCTACTGCATCAAATTCCTCTAAAAATAAAGTTTTCAATTCTGACCAAGACGAAACTTGACATTTGTTGCCTCTGTACCATAACAATGCTCGGCCTGTAAAAAGATGAAATGCAGAAACAAATAATTTTCCATCTGAAACGCCATAAGATCTTTTATATTCCTCAACGCGTTCGATGAAACTGCGCGGATCACCCTGTCCGTTGAAATGTAACTTCCACTTGGCAACATTTTTATCACCAGTGCAGTCAACGGCGGTACTCTCGGAATCCAGTGATTCGTCGTGAGACGACTCATTGTCAGCATCTAATCTGGAAATCAAACTCTGCAACTTTGTATGTAATTCACTCTTCCTACTTATTAAGCTGAGTTCGGAACACTGTATTCTCAAAATTCTAAAGTACAAATGTGAAGCTAAAGCTTTAGACCTACAGAGGGCATGTCTATCTTTAGTGTCAGAACACTTTTTTAATAAATCTTCTAAGTCTTGAAGTTTTTTAGTAATAACCCCTAACTCACTTTCAGAAGAGAAATCTGTCTCTAAAATTGATTCAGAAGGAATTTCCTGAATTAATTGTTTTAACTGTTTCTTTAAACCTAGCACTGTAGGTGCTGGAGTTTCGGAACGAATGGATACCTCATAACACAATTCGTCCTTCAAAAGTGAATGAAACTGGGCAAAAGTCTGTTCCATTGTGTTAAGTCAAAACACATTTAACAAAATATCGAGCTTGTGTAACTGTCTATGTTTAGCCTTATACAAATTGGTTAAACACAAACACAAAAGAAGTTATTTAAACTATTAAATATACACAAGCAAAATACACAACAAAAACAATATTCTTAAGTCTATCCTAACTATTTTATCAATTATGTTCCAATTCCAAAATATTGTTAATAATACAAGCACATATTATTACTATAGTAAACAAAATATAACAAAATAAACTTCCCAAAATTGAATAAATGATTGTAAGGTGCAGTATCACCTTTATGAGTACACAGTGTGTTACAACCTTTACAATTACAAAAGTAAACAGGCAACAAAGTTGCAATGAACTCTGACTAGCATATTATCTTTCAAAAAAAACAAAGAGATTGTGCAATGGTTTGATGACTGTTACTTTACACTTTTAACACATAACCTAAAATACAACAAAATCTGTTTCTAAATGTCACTTTAAACTACCAGCATTCAATTAAACTTAACATGTTTTGTGTGTGAAGTAGCTTTTATCATAACCTTAACACAGCTCTAAACAAAATTTCAACAAAATAATGAAGTATCAAGTCACTGAAAAAAAAAATTGTTCATAACTTCATACTTGAACTTAATGTAATCTCTGAATATAGTTTATATATTTAGTTTCACAAGTTGTAACTCTTAGTATTTATAAATGTATGTGTGTAACTAGTTAACAGCACATAGCGTTTCAAAACTTTAATTATACTAAGTTACCGGAATTTTCAAACATAAGATGTACTTACTATTGAAAGCAATACCCAACAACAACTCAGTTAAGCAATGTTTATTACTAAACTGAAGGCAAACATTCACTTATACACCTCCAAGGTAAGTCGATAACATAATTAAACGGCATAAGCACCATTTATAAAGTGTTGATTAAGTAAGAAAAAAAATGTTGGACTATACTCAGAAAATTACTTAAACTATCAAACAAAATTTCTAACTATTAGTTATTATTTAGTTAGTTAACCATAAAAACAGCTTAGTGCTCTTTGCAATGTGTCACTACTTAGAAAATTGTACAATCAGCGGAGTACATTTCATAAAATTCACAAAATTTTTCAAAATATACAGAAATAACTATATAAAAAAAACGTTCGGGCGCCATTTGTAAGGGTGGTAAATCGGGCGGAATAGAAATATACCCGGATACGGAATAATCTACCACCTTACAAAGATTAGAGAAAAAAAATAATTTACTTTACTTGATCTATCTACCTAGTAAAGAATAGAAGCTAGCCGTCGACTCCCTTGTAATGTATAGGAGGTGTTATAAATGAAATTTGCTAGATGTTAGGCAAAATTGTTTTTAATGTAACTTTTACCGGGGTCGCTTAATACATAGTGATGGCTAATAATGCTTAGTTATTCTAGCTTAATGCCAAGACTTAATTTAGATACATTAGAATGCCTTAGGTAGATAGTACATAAAACTATGTTTTAAATTTAAGATGCCATTGGCATGGAATAGACAATGACACAGTAAAATTCATAAAATTGTTTCAAAATAAAAGCTCAGTAGTAAAGACAGGGTTCTTACTGTACACATACACTAAGAAGGTTCACTAAACTGTTGCAGGATACAAACATTTGCTTACTTGTAGGTGCGAAGACTGCAAGGTAGCTGGACGGCATCGGCCAAGATCCAAAACTCAATTTATTTGATTCTTCACAACCGAAATGTTTCATTACAAAGATTTTCACCAAGTCTTATCCATAGCAATTAAGTTGTCAACGTGAATGTGCAAAAGAAATAAATACGAAAACCGTAAAACGTAAACGTAAACGTAAACGTAAACGTAAAACTAAAACGTAAAACTGAAGCTAAACGTAAAACGTAAACGTAAAATTAAAAACGTAAACGTAAACCCTGTAACAAAGAAAAACAAGATTATAATTTGTGCTGTGTGAAAATTTCGACACGTGGAATTTTCCCGATCAAACACAACTCACCTATTGAACTCCTGGCCACCAATGGTTTTCAGAAGTCCACCCACAACCCATTATCCTCATTTATTTGGGAAGTTAAAATAACTGGAACTGAAAGAAATCATGAGATTAGGATTTTCTCTAACCAAACCGCCATTTTGTCGAATCCACATTACTTGATTTTTCACTCACCATAACTGATGAAACATTGAAAATACGTTAGGATGACTAAAATTTATGACTATTGTATTTTTCCAGGCGAAGCCATGGGCGAAAAGAAGTGAGATTTTCCTGGAACGAAAAAAATTCGTCTTCACATGTTGACTCCAGGAAAATTCTAAATCTCAGCAATCGGTGTTGCCAGACGCAACCCGAGTGTGGCCGCTCTCATTTAGTTTGATCATGAAGCCAATTCATTTTTGAATATTTGCGGAACCTAAGGATATATTATAAGAACCGTTTTGTTAATGACTTAACAATAAACAAATGATATTATGGTTTTATTTAATTATTTTGTTTTATTATTACGACAATTGACAACGAAGCAAACGCCATCTATTGTGGCTCGAATGAACTCTGAACATCGACCCACGCGTAGTTCTGCACCTTGATGCTAGGTGGCACCAACATACTTTGAACAAAATAGATTTTAATTAAAAGCGAAACGCTAATTAGTAGTTCAAAATTTACAACGTCACATTGCCAGTGATGACATATGGATCCGAGACATGGTCGCTAACTATGGGCCTCATAAGAAAGCTCAGAGTCACTCAGCGGGCGATGGAGAGAGCTATGCTCGGAGTGTCTCTACGTGATCAGAAATGAGGAGATTTGTATAGGAGAACTAACTAGGAGAGTTAACCGACGTGGCTCAGCGGGTTGCGAAGCTGAAGTGGCAATGGGCAGGCAACGCATACCGCAAAGCCTGCCTTTAGAGAAATCAAATCTTTTGCGCATGTTTTGCGTAAATAACTTTGTAAAGTATATTTTGACATTTTCAAGGTTGTTTTCATTGGACCCCGTTCAAATTATTTGACAGTAACAGGTAGGTAAAAATACATCTGCTATGGCAGATAAGGTCACGAACAGAGTTTCTCTGGACAAAAAAATCTTATACGAAAAAATTGTGAAGGTCTGTCTGTTTATACACAACGCTTAAATAAAATATCCCTAAATGAAACGTGATTAAATTAGAAATGAGAAGATCTGTGAGAACAGAGTGGCCGACATAGATCAAGAAATTCTAGTCATCATTCTCATAATATAATAATATATGTATAAGCATGCAAATGAATAATATTTAATATCTAGTAATGATAATTTTAATAATTTTAATCCTATTCGTATTGTATCTTTAATATTTACCATTTTATTGTACCTAAAATTGTATTTGCAATACCCTGACAGGGTCTCATGTATTTAGCTTTTAGCTTTAAGCACCCACCATCAATAAATGTAAATGTACATGAAAGCAAATAAATAAATCTGAATCTGAATCTGAATCAACGGGTGGCAAAACTTCAGCTTCGCAAACCGTTGACTTTTAAACCATGATAACCACATAGAAACCGATATGGTCTCAAATCTCAACATGCTATGGTGACAGCGAAAGCGCAACGTAAAACTTAAAAGACCGCCCAGTCTAGGTGGGCAGACGACATCAATATACTTTTTTATGGAATTTTATACTTTTTATGAATAGTTTTTTGTGAAAAAATAAAATAAATAATTTATTTATTTATTTTTATATATTTTTTTATTTTTTGTTGTTGTATAGTCTTTCGAGACAACTTATCGATACATTAGGAATAGATTGATTTTATGAATTTAGGTCGTTAACCAATTATCAAGTAATCAGTGGTTTAAAGTTTTAATTAAAGACCAACATCAATAGGGCTTCGCTATAGATAACTTAAGCCGCGATATAAATTTAATCCACGCTTAATCAAGGGAAAGTCATGGACAAAAGGTAGTTTCAAAATTCCTGATGTCGTACGACAGTAAAATATATTTGCAAAGATAAGTGTGCGACATTCAAAAAAGTGAAAACTTCGGACTTTGCGACATTAATCAAGAGAATAAGATTAATTCCGAAATTTTATTTGCATTCTAAACAATTTAGTATGTTTTGCGCCTTGATTAATGATCACGATCAACCAAATATTTCGTAGAAAGCTGCATTTAGTTTATTATCTAAACCAGCTTATTCTCGCGACTTCGTCCGCATGGTCTACACAAATTTCAAACCCCTATTATCCCCTCAAGGGTTGAATTTTCGAAAATCCTTTCTTAGCGCATGCCTACGTTATAATAGCTATCTGCATGCCAAATTTCAGCCCGATCCGTCCAGTAGTTTGAACTGTGCGTTGATAGATCAGTCAGTCAGACAGTCAGTCACCAACTCTACACCAGTAGGTACTTTGTCATGTCATGTCATGCAAAATAGGTTCAAATTTTTGTCATTTTTACAAATTTTATTAAATGATGAGGCAGATCTAAGCATAAACGAATTTCTACGAAAATTGGAGATACCCAACAAAATAACTTAAGTACTTAATACTTTCACCGCGATTAATAGCCTCAACTGGTGACAGAAGGGCTGGCTCATTTTTTGCGCAGCGGATCAGCCTGGCTGTCCAGCGCGGAAATGCAGCCAGTATTCTTGGCACCATTCCACGCGGTCATGATTTATATAGTAATAAGATAAGGCTAGCTTTAAGTTTTATTGTATTAAAATTGTTACTTAATGTTATTATCATGGTGCGCTAAAATCAACAGGAACTGAAGCCATCAAAATAATACCGCAACCTCGATGCACACATCATCGTTGTATACACATATTTCATTACTACCGGTATCTACATCATCCATTCTCTAAACAGGAACTACAGTTTTAAAAATAACACCTCAGCCTCGCAACAGTTTACGTTAGCTTATCCATTCACCAGATTCCAGAGCGGAGTTTTCCACGAGCTTAGAAAAAAACAAAAAACAAGTTAATTCAAGAACACGTGGATCGCAAATTAATTTACCATTATCGGCTCGTAAATCCTCGCCGGTTGCTGAGTTCGAGATAAAAATACTCGTTGTGGAAGCTGCGATGGAGGCAAAACAGTACATAGTTGGAGAGTTGGTGGGAATTATTTAGGGTGTGCTTGAACTGCCTGATAAAAGTCAAATTATTATTATTTTCATTTATTTATTCAACACCTTATATGGTGCGGCCGAGTAGTGGCACAGCTAAACGAGATGCTGGATCAACTCCCAGATGCCGACGTGTTTTACCAAAAAGAAGCAGCTTTCATAAAAGCCATTTTTTTCTATTTAAATAGATTATATAGTTAAGTTCTTTTGTGTGTTAAGTGATTTTTTAAGAATGTAATTACGTATTAACTTTTAATAACTTTGCATGTACACGTTTTGGTTTAGACTGTTAGTGGGGCCGATTCTCTTGTACAGAATCTCTAAACTAAACTAAATTAACAGGTCTAAATCTAGTGCTAACCTTTTCCGCAAGCAAAATTATAAAAGGGATAGCAACAGATTTAGACGTGCCATTTTAGTTTAGTTTAGAGATTGTGTACAACGGAATTAGCCACAATGTATACCTATAGTTTAAAATGAAATAAAAATAAAAATAAAATAATATAAAAAATATCTAGCATTACAGGAAATTGACTTAATTCAGTAGACTAAGCCTTTTACATTAGTTGCAAGTTTGTCATGTGATTTCTCTGCGATTCTTGTGTTTGGTAAACTAGACTTGTATGTTATATTATATTGTGGAAATATAAGACTATAAAAAGGAAAAGAACTTAGTTTAAGTCGTAATACATAATACAAAACACACACACACGTATTACAAAATAGCAGCTGATATCCGCGACTAGTGGATTTAAGTGTCTTAAAAGCTTAGGAGAACTCTTTGATTTTCCGAGATAAACGTAATACAAAGTCTTTTTTCCAGAATGCAAGCTATCTCCGTGCCAAATTTCATCCAGTTTAGCGGCTGAGTCGTAAAATAGAGGAAACATGTGGAAGGAATAAACCATGGTCATGACTTCACTGGCTACCAGGTACATATAATAGACCATATCCAGAAAATTTACGCCCGGAAAAAAGCTCTGGAAGAAAGTTCCGGAAAAAATCCCTCGGAAGTAAATTCTTGCGGGAGCTTCATTGAGTTTAACATGATGGTGGCTCATTTGTGTATTGAGAAGCACTTAAAATAAGTTAAAAAGAGCTTCTATTATACTCCATTTTATAGAAAGAACTGTATGGAAAGACGAATAAGGTGCATAACTTTTAAAAACATCATTTTTAGCATTTAGCCAGCTTGTTTATTTATTCAGCTTTGTTCAAGCACCCCATAATAATCCTCCACCGGCTCTCGGATAACATTGGCACCTCGCCAAGGTGCATTTTGTGTCCATCCAACAGCTTGCAGCGCTGAAATGGGTGATCCCGATGCCAGAATTAGACATCTATTGCTTACAGTTTAGTGTAGACTAGCTTATGCTCGCGACTTCGTCCGCGTGGACTATACAAACTTCAAACCCTTATTTCATCCCCTTAGAGGTTGAATTTTCAAAAATTCTTTCTTAGCGGATGCCTACGTCATAATAGCTATCTGCATGCCCGCATGCATGCAATTTCAACCCGATCCGTCCAGTAGTTTGAGCTGTGCGTTGATAGATCAGTCAGTCAGTCAGTCAGTCACCTCTTCCTTTTATATATTTAGATATGCGATACAAACTGTGAAGCGTTTGCATCTAATTTTTACATCATGAGGCTGTGATTGATTGGTGTCATTTAAATACTTAAACTCACTTGCAGGATTTGGTTGAAGGATTTAACATCGTGAGGAAACCTGCATGCCTGAGAGTTCTCCATAATGTTCTCAAAGGTCAGTGAAGTCTACCAATCCGCACATGGCCAGCGTGGTAGTGCCAAACCCGTAAAGAGACCCGTACTCAGTAGTGAACCGATGATGGTTTGATATTGATGATGATTGATGAATAATTTTATTCTTTCTATCAATAAAAAAGTTACATTGATTAAACAAAGACACCTCACGCGGTATAAGACGAGAATAACTCTTATGAGTTTATTACCGAAGCTCGCAACAAAGGAGCTACTTTGTCACCATGTTCCGACATGCTGACGTCACAGCTGCGTGCGTGACGTCAGAGCTCCGAGTGCATTACAGTCAGTGTTGGAGCTCAGCCAATTTGTGCTGAAGACAACTGATGGCTGTTACTCAGAGTCAGAGAGTATGTTTAGAATTTGAACTGTTCTTTTGTTTCATTGTTTCTAGATCTAGCTTTACTTTCGCCAGATGCTAAGAGCTATTCATCATCATCATTATTCTGGAATAAATCTATCAAAGCTGTGATAGCCTAGTGGTTAGGACGTCCGCCTTCTAATCGGAGATCGAAGGTTCGATCCCGGGCACCAATGGCGTAGCAGTGACCAGTAGCTAGGTAACCAAGGGCCCTGGGGCAAATCAAAAAATGGGGCCCCACTGCTATCGAAACTGGTTAGGTTTTATCAAGTAAAAATATTAAATATACAAATACAAATACATTCACAGAAAGAATTTAGGGGAATTCCTTAGTAACTTTCGAATTTCTCTCAACTGAGTTGCCATGATTTGCAACCTGTCATATTTATTTTGAAAATGGGAGAAATTTTTAAAAGTTTAGTTCGATCGAGATTTTCTGGTAAGGATTCGAGGGCCCCCTCAGCTTTAGGGCCCCGGGGTACTGCCCCGCCTTGCCCCTAGGTAACTACGCCACTGCGGGCACGCACTTCTAACTTTTCGGAGCTATGTGCGTTACAAGTAATTAAATATCACTTGCTTTAACGGTGAAGGAAAACATCGTGAGGAAACCTGCATGCCTGAGAGTTCTCTAAAATGTTCTCAGCGGTGTGTGATCCCCAGCATGCACGCTTTTCGCAGTTATGTTATTTAAGGAACTAGCTTATGCTCGTGGCTTCGTCCGCGTGGACTACACAAATTTCAAACCCCTATTTCACCCCCTTTGGGGGTGAATTTTCAAAAAACCTTTCTTAGCGGATGCCTACCTCATAATAGCTATCTGCATGCCAAATTTCAGCCCGATCCATCCAGTAGTTTGAGCTGTGCGTTGATAGATCAGTCAGTCAGTCAGTCAGTCAGTCACCTTTTCCTTTTATATATTTAGATTAAAATATCTCACTCAAAATTGAGCTTTAATGATGCTTTAATGGTAAAGGAAAACATCGCGAGGAAACCTAGACATGCCTGAGACTCTTCTATTATGTTCTCAAAGGTGTGTAAAGTCTGCTAATCCACACTTGGCTAGCGTGGCGGACTATTATGTTACATCCTGTAGGTATAGGCGAACATAACAAAAGTGTACCTCAAATGAAACTCTCCACATCAATGAACACAAGAATTTCGCTCGTCAGAAGGGGAAATAGAAAAATGGGAAAGACGCATGAAAGACGCGCCCCCATCTGTTAGTCTGTCAATCTGTCATATCTGTCAAGGAACACTTATTGCGCAGGGCCGCGCCAATCTCCCGTATTACTTGTATCGGGGGCTGAATATTACTCTTTCGTGTTTGGGCTATACCGTTTTCTATTTCCCAATAGATTTCCCTGCTTACTGTTATCATCATGATCAACCCATCGCCGGCTCATTACAGAGCACGGGTCTCCTCTCAGAGTGAGAAGGGTTTTGGCCATAGTCTACCGCGCTGGCTAAGTGCGGATTGGCAGACTTCACACACCTTTGAGAGCATTATGGAGAACTCTCAGGCATGCAGGTTTCCTCACGATGTTTTCCTTCACCGTTAAAGCAAGTGATATTTTAATTACTTAAAAACGCACATAACTCCGAAAAGTTAGAGGTGCGTGCCCGGGATCGAACCCCCGACCTCCAATTGGAAGGCGGACGTCCTAACCACTAGGCTACCGTTATAATAACGTTAATTCTTCAGTTGTTTTTCTTGTTTAAAGGATTACTTCTGAACTCAAACTTCTGCCTTGATCTAAATCACTACCAAAAGTAAGTTTGTTTGTTGGTTTGTCCTTCAATTACGTCGCAACCGATCGCGCAAGTTTTATAGGTAGTTTATCGAGAAGACGGACTAACAGGGTAGTTATAGTTTCTTTGCTGTAAATCACTCTAACACCCTGCCGGGGCATTACCCCACTTTAACTTGGCGAAGTGAGGTTTTTCAGGAAAAACAACTGAAATTGCTTACAGAAGGTAAACGAAAAACTTTCCTTTCCTAGGAAAAGTTTTTTGTTTACTTTCATACTTCTTTTTGTTTTAGAAAGGTAAGGGATATAATCATTGAGTTTGTATCATAGACTAGTTGACACGCCCCGTTTGTTTCAGTGGGTTTTTAAAAATCAGTTGGTATGGTATCAAAAAATCCTGAAAAACGTAGGAAGGTAGGTACTCTATGATTTTTGACCGAAAACTCAAATAACAATTTTTCTTGGACATAACTTTAAAAATGACTTTAATACAAATTTTCATCCCTTATTTAACCGCCAGCGGTAATTAAATCGAAGGTAGCCTACTTGTTCGGACGTCTTCTTTTCAGGAGACCTTGGGTTCGATCCCGGGCACGCACTTCGACCTTTTCGGAGTTGTGTGTGTTTTAAGTATTTAATTATCGCTTGTTATAACGGTGAAGGGAAACACCGTGAGGAAACCTGTATGTCTGAGACTTGGAAGTTCTAAGGCGTTGGAAGACTCCCCACTAGGTAGACAGATGACATCAAACGAGTCGAAGTCCGAAAACTGTATCTGACGTTTTGTCGGTCTCAACGACAGAAACATCGCTCTAACAAACCGCTATCTCTTTCTAAAGGTCGATGTACATTATTTTCTACCGGGTACTGTAACGTTGTTTTTCACCGATTTTGTACACTTTTGGAGCTATAATTAAAGCGAATTGAGTAGCTATAATCCTGCAAGTAAACAGCGCAGTATGTGGGGCATCGCGTCCTTTGCCAAAGCCCCCGAGCGCGCGCGGCGCCACGTCACAGCGACTACGTAGGTGCCATGTCGTTGCATACATTACCCAACTGGGAAGGGTTCTTGTTTTAGCACTAAAGGGCTAGACTACTGCGACTTTCATCTTCGTCATTTCTTTCCATTCATGTGGCCGTCCGCCTTCTAATCGGAGGTCGGGGGTTCGATCCCGGGCACGCACCCCTAACTTTTCGGAGTTATGTGCGTTTTATGTAATTAAATATCACTTGCTTTAACGGTGAAGGAAAACATCGTGAGGAAACCTGCATGCCTGAGAGTTCTCCATAATGTTCTCAAAGGTGTGTGAAGTCTACCAATCCGTACATGGCCAGCGTGGTAGACTATGGCCAAAACCCTTCTCTCTGAGAGGAGACCCGTGCTCTGTAGTGAGCCGGCGATGGGTTGTCATGATGATGATGATGATGTGGCGACCTCCCTGGCGCAGTGGTAAGCACTGTGGTCATATTAGTAGGAGGTCGATTCCTGGCAGAGGTTTGGAATTTTATAATTTCTGAATTTAGAGTTTTAGAATGTACAGGTAAAGACCTTTCATATGATACCCCACTTGATATAGTTCTCACTTCGAAAGCTGAAAATACTAATTATTAGTTCATGACCACAATTTAATTTTTTTTGTGTGATCTAACCCTAAATTCACGGTTTTCAGATTTTTCCGCAAATGTCAGATATAAGATCTACCTACCTACCAAATTTCATGATTCTAGGTCAACGGGAAGTACCCTGTAGGTTTCTTGACAGACAGACGGACAGACAGACAACAAAGTGATCCTATAAGGGTTCCGTTTTTCCTTTTGAGGTACGGAACCCTAAAAAGTTAGTTTTGAAGAGCAGTAGGTATCATTTTTACAACCTTGAAACCAACCGCTTCGCCATGGCAACCAATTAAAGGAAAACGCATTAATTAGCGCTAAAATGTTTATTTTCACGCAATCTTCATATAAACTGTGGAGTAGGTATCTGATGCAATTTCATATTTATTTTCGTCATAATGGTTTGCTGTAATATTTGCCGTTTTTAGGGTTCCGAGTCAAAGTCAAATAATTTATTCAAAATAGGTAATAAATTACACTAATTTTTGATGGTCGGTTGTTGAATTTGCAAAAGGATATAGTTTTTAGACTTTCATATCGTGGTTTAAATAATCCTTTACATTGTAATAGGATTTTTCAATAAGTTTACCTGAAGTTACCACGGGACCCTTTTACTAAGTCTCCACTGTCCGTCCGTCCGTCTATCCGTCTGTCTGTCAGTCTGTATCTTGTGAACCGTAATAGGTAGAGAGTAGAGATTTTCACAAAATGTGAATTTCTTTCTAGTTCCGCCATACAAATATCTAATACAATAATTAATGACGATTTTTTTTGTAATTAACTCTACAATTCGAAATTACTAGACTATTGTATTGAATTCCGTAGTGAATGTACAGTTATATATATTAAAAAGCTAGTGGCTGTGCCTATAATACGCGACGGCTCGTGATGGCGTGCGGCGTGGGAATGCCCCGCACACCCACACAGCCCCCGCGCTAACCCGGTGCGGGATAGCGCGGGTGACGTGCGGGTGTGCCGGGCGTCCCTCCTCCTCATACCCCGATTGCCATCTAGACCTGTCGCGTATTATACATAGTTTCGCTTTATTTGCTCGCCCGGGGCGAATTCCGCTGGTAGTCGTCGTCGCATTACACTGTAGGCCACAATAAGTGCAACCCTTGAGTATTTTTTCAATGCATTCATTTACACATTAGTCATCACATCAGAGAGTCAAAAGGGCTTTGAAGCCACACATAAAGCCTATATTATCAATCAATAGCTAGCATCAATACAAACAAGTATTAAACAAAAATAAATCCAAAGTGTCAAGTTACCGAGATATACCTAAGCTATCAAAGTTATATTACCTGTACCTAGTCTAAATTCCACGGATACGTACGAAGCGATTTTCCTCCTCATTTCTAATCCGAACCGCTAAGATTTGGAACACCCTTCCAGCATCAGTTTTCCCTTCCAAATATAATATGAGTACCTTCAAGTCGAGAGTGAATAGGCATCTTCTAGGCAAGTGCACTCTATCTTAGACTACATCATCACTTGCCACCAGGTCTGATTGCAGCCAAGCGCTAGGCTAAAAATTAAAAAAAAATGGGTGGCGCCATCACTACAACATCTAGCCAATAATTATTACCTATGGCACATTAATTGACATATAGAGCAAATATAGCGAGTGATTTCTCAAAACTTAAGTATAATACTGCACTATACTTAAGTTTAATTTGTAGCTTTGTTAGCTTAGTAGATGTCTAAATTAAAAAGATTCACTAGATCCACTTTAAAAAAATATATATTTGTTAAAAATATATAAAGTTAATTGTTGACTAATATTCCCATTTCCCCTCCAATTAAGCGTAAAGCTTGTGCTAGGAATAGGTAGGTACGACAACAGTGCAACAGGTGGGGTTTGAACCGGCGACCTTTCGGTTTTCAGTCCGCTTTTTAACCATTGAGCTATCGAGGCTCGAGAGGTTGTACAGTTATTATCACATGTTAGACTTAGTAATAATAACAGCTTAACGTGCTCTTGAGACACGGAGGAGACGAAAAGGCCAAATTTGACCCCTCCAAAATCGGTCACCCATTTAGTTATCGACTTGGGTCAATGTTGCTTAACAATCGTAATCGATTGATATGCGTTGTCAGAACTAGGCCACCCATCGCTCATTCTCATAGATAAGTTCAAGTTAGTTTAAACTAATTAACGCTAGGTACACAACTAAAGCATAAAAACATTATGTAAATATACATCTAATTTACATTCATTCAAATGCACCTGCGCTATCCTTATCTCAATTAAATTAGTCAGTATTATTAAACATCAGAAACAAAATTAAAAAACCCCAGTCAAGTACGAGTCGTATTCGCACACGAAGGGCTCCGTACAATCGTACAATACAAGATATAAAATTATTTACTTTTTAAAGTTGTTCAATTTGCATGGCGGCCCAAAACGCTAGTCAATTTTATGCTATTGAAAGTGAACTTCTTTAAATAAATGTATGGTGCAGTGAAATGGACAGGAAGACTGTCAATCTTTCTGGGCACGGAACCCTAAGAAAATCGTCACGCAATGCTTCCCAATTTACACTTTTTAACACTCTTTTAAAAACGAAGTGGATACGGTCAACGGAAATTAGGCAGCTTATCTGAGGAACAATAAATACAGATTGGTGTACACTTTATTTGTCCGGCGGTGTACCGTGGCAGCTTTATGGTTATACCGACCAAACACGCGATAAATGAAAACTGTAGGAATATTTTTTTTGTATTCAGCCAGAAACTTCCGTGTGGTCATTAATTCTTTTAAACAAAAGTTGGAATTTTTTTAAAAATTTAAATTTATAAATAATTTGTAATTTTTATGTTCTAGAATAAGTTTGGTATTTTTGTTTTTTGTATTTTCATTTGCAATAAAAAATAATTATTTTTATATTAAACTAGCTTATGCTCGCGACTTCGTCCGCGTGGACTACAAAATTTCAAAACCCTATTTCACCCCCTTAGGAGTTGAATTTTCAAAAATCCTTTCTTAGCGGATGCCTACGTCATAATAGCTATCTGCATGCCAAATTTCAGCCCGATCCGTCCAGTAGTTTGAGCTGTGCGTTGATAGATCAGTCAGTCAGTCAGTCAGTCAGTCAGTCACCTTTTCCTTTTATATATTTAGATGAACTTTGAAAACACCAGGTAATTTAAAAAATAAATAATTCATTTTTATAAATTTTTAAATATTTTTCTAATGGCTTTTTATTCTCGCTTAAATATTAAAAACCGACCAAGTGCGAATCAGACTCGCGCACTGACGGTTCCGTACTACAATCGTATTTTATAGACATTCTGCACGATAAATCAAAAACTACTTACTAGATCTCGTTCTAACCAATTTTCGGTGCGTGGTAATGTAGGCACAGATGTAGGTACATCATATTATATTTTTTTTAGTTTTATCATTCTCTTATTTTAGAAGTTACAGGGGGGGGGGGGGGCGCACATTTTACCACTTTGGAAGTGTCTCTCGCGCAAACTATTCAGTTTAGAAAAAAATTATATTAGAAACCTCAATGTCATATTTGAAGCCCCATCCATTGATACCCCACACGTATGGGTTTGATGAAAAAAAATATTTTGAGTTTCAATTTTAAGTATGGGGAACCCCGAGAATTTTAATATTATAAATGCAATAGTGTGTATGTCTGTTTGTCTGTCTGCTAGCCTTTCACTTTCAACACTTTCAACCGATTTTGATGAAATTTGGTGCAAAGATAGCTTGGATCCCGGAGAAGGACATAGGCTGCATTTTTTTTACTTTTTATTCCAGAAAATCAAAGAGTTCCCTTCCATCCATGGGATTTTTAAGAACAATCCACGCGGACGAAGTCGCGGGCATCATCTAGTACCTAATAAACGATAAAATAAAAATAGACTCGTTGTTTTTGTTCTAGATCAAGCAGAGTTTTTCTAATGGCATAATTGCATCTAATTATTTCCATTAAGATAGAATCTTGCCAAGCGACCCTCTGTTATAAATAATCAAACATAATTGTCTTGAGTCCTATGTTATCTAAAGGTTAAACGAATCGGGGAAATATCACCTGATGGTACGATGCTATCTTGAAGACTTTTCAGTGATTAAAGAACCGGCCAAGTGCGAGTCAGACTCGCGCACAGAGAGTTCCGTACATTTTGCGCGATAAATCAAAAACTATGATGTAAAAAATAAACAAAAATCTGTTTTGTGTTCACAAGTGAAGCATTTTCATATGATACCCCACTTGATATACCTAGTTATCTTACTTTGAAAATTGAAAACACTAATTATTAGTTCAAGACCACAATTAATTTTTTTTTGTGATACAACCACAAATTCACGGTTTTCAGATTTTTCCTTGTAAATGTCTACTATAAGACCTACCTACCTGCCAAATTTCATGATTCTAGATCAACGGGAAGTACCCTGTAGGTTTCTTGACAGACAGACAGAATAGAATAGAATAGAATGTTTTTTTTATTCATGTAAACTTTTTAAAAGTGCTTATGAATAGTCAGGTAGTTTTAATTTACCACTGGTTCGGAATGCCGTTCCTACCGAGAAGAACCAGCAAGAAACTCGGCGGTTGCTCTTTTTAATTTTTCAATTTACAATGTTATTATACCGTACTATACAAGCCATTGCAGCCCCGTGCATTGCTGGAGCGAGTCAAATCCAAGCTTTTTTATCGTTTACAATTTACATAGTCTGCGACTGTATAATATGCTTTTTTTAGGAGCATACTTTTAACACATTTTTTAAACTTGTGTAAAGGCAAGTCTAAAATTGGTTGTGGAATTTTATTATAAAATATTACACTCATTCCCACAAATGACTTTCGCACCTTCCAGAGGCGGAGCGCAGGAGTAGCAGGAGCTTATTTCTGTTTCTAGTGTGACAGTTCAGACAACAAAGTGATCCTATAAGATGTTCTGTTTTTCCTTTTGAGAGGTACGGAATCCTAAAAAGTAGCCTAATGGTAGTGGAGCCGGCGATGGTTGATCATAATGATGATATAGTCAGTAAAGTAAAAACATGATATCTGTAATTCCGCTGCTCGTGTGCACTAAAGAGCGATCAACATCATTGTTTCAGCTTGTTTGTAAATTACGGCTGTAATTGATGCGAAATCGCAGCAATTGTGGGCTTCCAACTAACATGTAATAAATCGTTACCAAGCGGTTATAGACACCACACAAGTTACAGGCGGTAGCGGGTTAAATTAACGGGAAACCAGCGCGAGTTGATTCGCTAACTCAGTGTTCAACACCACCTAACTGATAGCCATCAAACTCATTTTAGTGTACATTGCTACTCACTGAGTGATACAAAAATATTTTTTCGTAGAAAATGTGTAATGGATTAAAAGTACATGTCAAATGAGCTTGGTAGAACTATTATTCAGTTACACAGGGAGTTCACAGGTGACTTAGAGGATTAGGCTGGTACCTAGATGTGCGTCACAGGTTTGTGTCTGTTGAGTGACCCCGCGTCCTAACATTTGGCTGAATGGAATTTGACGTGTTGCGCTGCTGTATACTATCTTATCCTTTGAAGAAATTCCTAATAATATCAAGGTCCAAATATGATTGCAGTAGGAGCGAAGGCCGCTGGACCTGGAACTGGAAAGTTCTAGAGGGCATTAATTAATTAGTTTGTAGATTATAAGATACAAAAAGGTTTATCCAATAAAATATATTCAGTTTTTCTCCAGCATATGGTGTTTCACCTATCCAATAACCCAACTTACTACTCTTCTGGAATCCAAAACGGGTCACCTTACACATTCAAGTGACTGGATGAGAAAGGCTGACTGACTGTAACTAGCTGTGACAGCGCTTTTTGGGAAAGGCCTATTTTCAGCGATGGATATGGAGCCTGAAAGATGACTGCCGTACAAGACAGCTTTTGGACATGAGTGCCATGTGGGGTGGGTTGGTATGTTATAAGTTGTATTTCTGGTATAAAGAATGATTTCTAGGTAATTTGGAGTTACTTTTATTAATCGCTTATAACTTGTAACTTGCCAAGTAAATCTATCAATAGGTATATAAGTATCAGTTGTCATGCAAGTTCAATGCATTGTGTTAACCCGCCAGCCTCTCAGCTCGTTGCTAGGCGGTACTGAACACCGGCGCAAGCACAACCAGTGCGACAAAAGTCTCTCGCACCTTTTGTAAATCTCTCTTTGCTTGGAGGTCCAGGGCACGAAATAGTGTCCGGGGTTCGATGTCCTAGCCACGTGCCGTGTGACTTAAATGTCAATTGCTTTAACGTTGAAGGAAAACTTCGCGAGAAAACCTGTAAGTATACCTCACTGTTCGCTATAATGTTTTCAAAGGTATATGAAGTCTGCCAATCCACACTTGGATAACGTGGTGTACCTACTATGGCCTAAACCCTTCTCATTCTGAAAGGGGATCCGTGCATTTACGGATTTTGTACGACAAAATATTTTTTATCCACTTGTTCAATAGGGAATGATATACCGAGCACTTACCCTTTGCGCCAGCTGCAGCATAACACCCTGGGACCAGGTCTTCTGTGTCGATAGCACCCTATTTTTCACATATATATTGTCTTGAAAATAAAGTGGTCACTGGTTTCAGTTAAATCACAATCACAACACGTCGATTGAGTCCAGATTCCAGAAATTAATTTGTTTTGCACTGGAACGCGTGCTTATCGATTATTGCAGTCGATCTGAGATATGATGGCGCCGAATCGCCAATCAGAAGGACGCATTGGCATGCGTTGCATCGGCGCTAGGGGGCGCTCGACAAACCAACCCAATGAACAATTACGAAAATAAATATGAGATAAATTTTCTAGAAAAAATCCTCCAAATTATGTTGACTTTAAAATATTATATTCTGTTCCAGTACGGAACACCACTCAATGTAGCAGCAATGTAGAACAAACCAATGTCAAATGAGTTCGGTGGCTATCATTCAGTGTTAGATACTGAGTTAGCGAATCACCAAGCAGGTCAACAGCAGCCAGGGCAATCGACTGTCGCAACTAAACCACACGTCACTCAAACCTATATCGATATTACGACGGTCGATGTAAAATCCGCGAGAGAGAGATATCGCATCGATTATGCTTGGGCTGTTGGGGAAACAATAGGCCTGAGTCCGGGTTAAAGAGACACAAAAACCGTTGAGTAACATAAATAATTGACGATTGTTATGGCGTTGTAATTAACTATTTAGTGCAGAGGGAACGGGTTTTAGTTTTTAGTTTTTACCCAACTACACTAACCGTAAACTTTAGTATTGACTAGTGATATGTTATAATTGCTAATGCGCGTGGCCGCCATTTTAGTGACGTCAGCACTAGACTGAAGTTTCGAGCTGATGGTATATTTTTATTTTGGCTAACGTCAAAATGACGTCATTTCGATGTTAATGAGACTCTAATTTGAAATTCCAAAATCCGATACTACGATTGAAACGTAAAACCACTTTGATATATTATTTTAAAAAGCTTTTATTCAACTGCCCACATCATCCCTCTCCTAAGCGTTACCAGAGAGTGTAGAGTCTACCCAAACCATAGACTTTTGGAGAATGTCAGATGGTGCTAGGCCGGCACAGACTCCCAGCCTGTCACGAATGCGGTGCTCCATCCGATACGGCACAGCACACCCTGATGGAATGCGCAGCCTGGGCGCCGCAGAGGCATCTATTGTCGTTCACCTTGGGCAGTGATCTATCGCTCCCAAGCGTGATAAGCGCAATGATCACAAGCGAGACTTGTTGGACGGCAGTAGTGTCTTTCTGCGAGCAAGTGCTCGCATTAAAGGAGGCGGCTGAACAAGAAAGAGAGCTGGATCCCAACGCTCATCCCATACGCCGTAAACGCCAAGGGCAAAGGAGGCGCCGATATGCTCACTACCTCGGGCCGTAAACCCGTGAAGGAAGGCAGGGGCATCCTGTAGGGAAGCCCTGTGAGTTATCTGTACCGCTGAGACGGCATAGTAGTATGCAAACTGCGTTCCTGTGCCGCCTCATCATGGCGCTGACGGGTCCGCTGGGTTTTAGTGGGTATTCTGGGTTACAGTGAGTCCCACATACCTCCCCGGAAGAAACGTGGTTCAGCTGCGTTTCTTCCGGGGAGGATGCGTAAAAGCATTTCCCAGCGAAAAAAAAAAAAAAAAAAAAAAAGGCCGGCACAGACTATAAGTCCCGCAAATTGCTAATGCGCGTGGTTGCCATTTTTGTGATGTCAGCACTAGACTGAAGTTTAGAGCGGATGGTACCCGCTCCATCCGGGATATGGTTCCAGCGCAATAGCAATTTGCGGGACTTTTACTAATTCAAATTTAGTTCAACGGGCAAAATAACCGTAACCTTATATAAATCATATTCCCTATACACGAGTCAGAATCAAGGTCGAAGTACAAGTAACAAATTCAACGTTTCAATTTTTGACAATGTAGCTAATTCCGTTGTACACAATCTCTAAACTAAACTAAAATGAGACGTCTAAATCTATTGCTATCTCTTTCATAATTTTGCCTGCAGAACAGCCCCCCAATTGTGTAAGAATAACCATTTCATGGCTATCGCAATCGTCAAGAAATTCTGCCATTTGATTGGTTGATTCGCTGTTTACATTTTTTCACAGCCAATCAAAGGACAGAATTCTTGACGATTGCAATAGCCATGAAATGGTTATTCTTACACAATTGGGGGGCAGGATAGCACTACATTTAGACCTGTTAATTTAGTTTAGTTTAGTGATCGGAACCGAAAGAATCGGCCCCAATGGCTGTTTTGTGCGTCGCGTGCTCGCAGGCAATATGTCATAGTTGAAGGCCACAATATTTACGTTTCCATTTCTATGGGAATGCCATAAAACGTCAGCCGTTGGATTCACTGGGTAGCTGCTAGTAGCTACTTCTATTCTATAATCAATTACTTATTCAAACTGCTTTATTTATGCGAGTATGTTGTAACGATGTTGTTTTTGCTGAGATGTAATTATTGTAGATCATTGTTTTACAATTTATTGATGTTTAATTCATTTTTATACAACAGAAACATAGTAGATAATATAATACGTTTAAGTAATAGTAAAAAGCCAACAAACACAAATAGCACCCTATACTTTTAAACTTTTAAATAATCTACTCAATTCTCAACCTATCGTTGGCCCACTTATTGAGCACGGGTCTCCTCTCAGAATGAAAGTTTGGTCATAATCCGCCACGCTGGCCAAGTGCAGATCGGCAGACTTCACACACCTTTGAGAACATTATGGAGAACTCTCAGGCGTGCAGATTTCCTCACGACATTTTGCTTCACCTTAGCAGTTAAGAAAAACATCGCGAAGAATAAAGTGATAGGTATTTAATTGCTAAATAACTTCGTATTAAGTTAAAGGTAACCCGGGATCGAATGATGCGGGCTGGTGAAATATAACAGTCATTAATCTGAATGCAAAGTGAAAAAAAAAAAAAAGATTCCGACGAATTGAGAACCTCCTCCTTTTTTTGAAGTCGGTTAAAATAGGGTCTTGGACTGTAGGTAGTAATGAAATGTGATTTTTTGTATAGCAGTAGTTTATGGGGCTAGAATTCATTATTAAAGAGAACAATTTGAAAAAATCACCATTTTTATTTATTTTTAACGTGAATATCACGCTGTACGGATGGTGATTAATGACGTTATAATCCACAAACGACAAAAAAAAACAATTTTTAACATAATTTCTGCAGGAAAATATTTTTACGAACGATACGAACCGAATATGGATGAGTGCACAAGCACCCTAAAGAGGAAAAATAGGGGTTTGAAACTTGTGTAGTCCATGTGGAGTTTCGGGCATAAGCTAGTCTATTATAAAAGAGTCCACGCAAAGTCAAATAATACGTACATTATAATCGCCCCATATACCATACAAGCGGGCGAACAAGCGTATAATAAATAACATGCATCGTCAATAAATCTCTAAAACAATAGCGCCAGAGAGCCCGTAAATCGCGGCCATTGTTTCACGAACATCCTCCGTCTCTTTCCCACGCGTGGGCACATGTATAACTGTCCTCTTCGCTAAAATTTACGGCTTCCCCGCTTTTGTGATGACAAAAAATCGGTGAAGAGCGGAGTTGAGTTGAAAATGTGGTTCTGCAGGCTTTTTTTTTTTTAAAGAATATTAGTCATGTTAAATGACTAATATTCGCCTTTCCTCTCCAACTAAGCGCCAAGCTTGTGCTAAGAGTAGGTACGACAATAGTGCAACGGGCGGGGTTTGACCCGTTCGGTCGACCTTTCGGTTTTCAGTCCACTCCTTTACCCGTTGAGCTATTGAGGCTCTAGAATATAATATATACATATATAGATAGCTTTACTCAATAGGATTTGCTTTCCGAATCGTTGTGGTGATAGAGAATCGAGTATATCATCATCATCATGATCAACCCATCGAAGGCTCACTGCTGAGCACGGGTCTCCTCTCAGAATGAGAAGAATTTGTCCATATTCTACGACACTGGACAAGTGCGGATTGGCAGACTTCACGTACCTTTGAGAACATTATGGAGAACTCTCAGGCATGCAGGTTTCTTCGCGATGTTTTCTTCACCTTCTAAGAGAGACTTCCCTAAAAACCTTCAATACCCCCGTATTTATACAAATTCACTCTAGTTGGCCTCCTAGCAACCGATCGTATGACATCGAATGATGAAAAATATCGATTTTATTAAACTACCTTCATTAGATAAATTGATAATTTTATATTGTTTCTTACGATTCAAATTAATCGTTAAAAATAACCTTTCAATTCACACATGAATCCTGAAAACATTACACTCCTTTTTCTGGACAGTCGTGTAAAAACAGATTTCTGTGTAGCAAGTCAAAAGAAAAAATTGCAGTATAACCGTTTTTAGCCTGTGACATTGCCTCTACGGAACCCAAGCTATAGAAACGAGTCGATTATAATATTATTCGCAATCTGTAAAAAGTATCGGATTGTGAGAGACTCGTCTAACTGGTTAACTTAAATATAGCCATTGTGTTAGTTTTTCGTGCTATTATACGCTGAGTGAGAGCGAACGCAGACGACCGCTTTTTGTCTTAGACTGAATTTATACGACAACAGCGGTTTTTTCGCGTATTCAACACGAGCTGCATCGATCATGACATTAGATGATAAATTATTATTATTCGTTTGTAACTGCATTGGCTGTGGCATGACTGACGGAAAAATGTCGCTTAATGAATGCCTAATTTACTAGTTTCTACTCAGATGACTCAGTGATCAATAATACTGAATGATAGCCACCGAGCTTATTTGATACTGGTTGGTTCTACATTGCTGCTTCACCAAATGATTTTAAAATAGTTTTTCGTAGAAAACCTTCAGTGGATCAAAAATAACTGTCAAAAGTGGAGCCCGGTGACTATTATCCAGTGTTGATCACTGAGTTAGCGAATCATCGCAGTCGTAGCTTTACCTCAACCATGTACATGAAAGCGAATGAATAAATGATGATGATGATGATGACGATGCTAAACGAAATGAAGTTAAATGAACCATACTAAGGGCCAGTTGCATCATACATGACCAATGGTTAAAGTTACGTTACAGTTAGCGTTAAAACCACCAACAAAAGTCAAAGTGAGTTTCAGAGTTAGGTAGTATTCATGTCCAGTATTCAGGTCCAACTATTTTGTGCAACCCATTATGTTTTTATAGATGGTCAAGGTTTAATAACAGTAACGTAATCTAATCGCCTATCGTAGAACTGCCCCCCAATTGTGTAAGAATAACCATTTCATGGCTATCGCAATCGTCAAGAATTCTGCCCTTTGATTGGCTGTGAAAAAATGTAAACAGCGAATCAACCAATCAAATGGCAGAATTTCTTGACGATTGCGATAGCCATGAAATGGTTATTCTTACACAATAGGGACTCTGAACTTAAGATAACTTACGTATGGTACCTAATATAATATGTTTTTATTTTATTTTCGCCGAATTTCATAGGAGCAACTGTTATCAATATCGGACGTGTGCGGACGGGATTAAAGTTGTTTTAATTAATGTGTTATAATAACATGGCATAAAATGGCGCCAGAAAACTTTTACTGTTTTTGTCCTCCTTCGGCTCAGCGGTGAGATCGCTGTGTGCGTCGAACAAAAAGGTCACAAGTTTGATTTCCGGTTCAGTCAACTTAGACAGCCTTACTTTCTTAATTAGCTTATGTGATACGTCTAGACATTTCTTTTAATAAAAAGAGAAGAGTAGGAATACTAATAATACTAATAACTGAATAATAATAATCTCTGTTCCCATCACCGATCATATTGAAGTCCTAGGTCTAGACTCTAGACGTTTCGGCCAATATCAACTTCGGAAGGTCTTTCGAAGCTAAAGCCAAGCCTGCTGCCAAAAACTTGGTATTCTTAACCAGTTCAAGCAGTACTTCACGCCGCACCAACTGGTAACCTTATATCAGGCCAAACAGAGGCGTCTTACCTAAACACGGGCGCCGGGTCGAAGGGGGCGCCGAGCGCCCTCTTGCGACACCTACAAAGATGCGGCGATGCCGGCGCTCTCAAAAACCCTGCGCTCGTGTTATAGCCGATGCCGTCATCATTTAAAATCATCAATTAGAATATATATATACTAGCCCATTCCCATTTTACTGTCAGATGAAATCGCAGTCAAAAGCAAACTTATCATCGAATAAAAAAATCAAGTCAACGAGTTCTTTATCAGGTTCTTTTACAAAGTAGGGTAATGTTGGAATAGCTTTAGCCCGCCCTGATAAGCGTTGTCCACGGGTCCCGCGTTATCGCGGTGCCGACCCTAAAGCGGAATGGCGGCCGACCCTATCTCTACACGCGTACCTTTGTTTGTGATAGCCATCGAACGTGCGTAGCTCCATTGTCATACACGCAAAAAAGATTTTTAACCACAGACGCCAACGGGGAGTGCCACACGATGCGTTGCGGCGGCGCGCGGTGCGGCGCCGGAGCGGTGTCGCTGCGTCGTCTTACATAGAAATATCTGTGGCATGTCACACGATGCGCGAACGCCAGTACGGCGCCGCTGCGACATAACAACGTTGCGGCGCCGCGCCGCACCGCTCTTGTCTGATACGGTGAAATCTTTGCGGTGCGGCGCCGCAACGCATCGTGTGCCCCCAGTATTATTAGTGGTGCCGCTGCGTCATCCTATAGAAATCGCTGTACCATGCCACACGATCCGTTAGGGCGAGCCGCGTTACGAGTATGCATAAGTACCTACTAATTAAAGTTTTTTAAATAAAATTAACCAATTTCCGAGCGATTGGGAGAAAAAGATTTTCTTTCTTATCTTTCTTTCTATCATCGGTGTCAAATATAATATATAATGCAGGTTGACCCTGAGGTTTTAAAATCGTGTCGTGCCGTGTGGGTCAATGGGACCGCGGTAAGTAGGAGATACAGTCGGCTGGCCGCTTTCCACCTTAGCGGTCCTTTGTGCAGAGCTACTGGCTCGGGAAATTTCATCAGTGCCATTAACTTCAATTACTGGCAGGAAGTACTTTCTGTTTTACCATTCTAATGTTAATTGTTATTAACATTAGCTTTTAGAGTAAACGAGGTTTTATCATCATCATCATAGTCAAAAGATGGACGTCGACAGCTGGAAATAGGTCTCTTGAAGGGATTCCTACACGCCACGGTCTTGCGCCGCCTGAATCCAGCGGCTCCCTGCGGCTAAATGATGTCTGTGCAAGTAATGGAAGGTCTAAGTACCAACATTGCGACTTTCTATGAGAGATTGCCATTCCAGGACCTAAAAAGGTCCTTTACTAAGAGCACCTTCACATGAAAGGCATTAAGAGCCCAATATCCTAAATACACGGGGCGATAGGGCCCGCATCCACAGATTTACGACGCAGATAAGTAAGTAATAAACAGTTAGCACTAATATCTCTCTTAAGATGCCTCGCCTCGCCCCGCCCCGGCCTTTACGAGCTTACCAAAATTATTTAAAAGTGTCTTCAGACTACACTTGGTTCAAGCCGAGTTTTTGCCAAGATAAATACTTATAAAAGTTAGGTTTTAAGATTAATATAAAAGTAAGTTTTTGCCAAGATAAATATAAAAAGGAGATATAAGCTTTTCAACGATGCTAGATTTAAGTAAGTGTCTTAGTACGCTTAGATTTAGGCCCTAAGTAAGATTTTGAAATTCCCGTGGGAACTCTTTGATTTATTGGGATAAAAAGTAACCTGTCATTCATTTTTAAAAAAATCATCGTAGGTATGTCAAGTATTATGATTTAAATAATTATAATCAATTAAACAATAAATTAAAAATGTTTCAATTTAAAAAGTAATTTCAAGAGTATTGGAAATAATATAATGTTTTTTGTACAGTACGCGGCCGAAAGTAATGTACATCGGCCTTTAGAATGACATTTCGGCTTTGTAGAGCGTTGTCACTGTCACTCATACCTATAATATGACGTTTCATCGGTCTCAACGACGGAGACAATGCTCTACAAATTCCTCTAAAATCTCCTTCTAAAGGTCGATTACATTACTTTCTGCCGCGTACTGTACGACTTTTGTTATCAATGCACGTTGTGACTGCCCGTAAATGAGTGAGTTACATGAGACCTATAATAATAAATAAAATTGTCTTGTACAACATTTTCTTTGAATAAATAAAATATTATTAAATAAAATATATAAAAATCTCAAGAAATGATATAAGTAATTTATTTAAGCGTGTAGTTCTGTGGGGGGTTCCATAACAAATTAAAAAATATATATCTTTGCAGGAATTCAATCAAATCCAATCCATCAGCCTGTTTGCGTCTACTGTTGGACAGACCTTTCCAAGAGCGCGCCACCAAACACGGTCCTTCGCTTTCCTCATCCATCACTTCCCCACCACTTCTTCCATCGGCCCAGCGAAAGTATTGGTTTATTTTTGATGGCCATTGGAAATAGAGCGTTTTATTTACCGCAGCGGTTGTAGAGTTCACCTGAACGGGCTCTTATCTCGCGGGCAGATAAAGAGCAATAATCGTAAAACGTGATGGGTACATATACAGCGAGTATGCGCTATTTTCTCCTCGTCTACTTGTCTACTGCCTATAAATGTTATATGAGATAGAGATGATTTCTTGTAAGACATAGAGATGTTTGCTTTTAGTTACCTAAGACTGGGGGCACACGATGCGTTGCGGCGTCGAACCGCAAAGATTTCACCGTATCAGCGGGCACACGAGCGCAGCGGTGCGGCGCGCCGCAACGTTGTTATGACGCAGCGGCGCCGTAGCGGCGTTGGACAGTATGTTAATAAAAACATCTGAGCGGTGCCGTTCCGACGTCGCAACGCATTCACCCCTCCCCGCCTCGTCTCGCTGGTTGCAAGTCCGGTGCGGCGCCGGAGCGCATCGTGTGACATGCCGCAGATAATATTTCTATAATATAGGACGACGCATCACGCAGCGATACCGCTACGGCGCCGCACCGCATGGTGTGCCCCCGCTCTAAGGTAGGTAATCTACTGCCTACTCTGTCAAAACATTTGTACGTCAGGGTTACCTGATCTCTCTATTGTAAACACCTTGTCTTCCCATATTCATACAAATAAATTATTTATTAATTCAATTCCATACTAATCCATACTAATATTATGAATGCGAAAGTGTGTGTTTGCCTCATTTTGATTAAATTTGATACAGAATTAGTTTACATCCCGGGGAGGGACATAGGCTACTCTTATCCCGGAAAATCAAAGAATTCCCACGAGATTCTTAAAGGCCCAACCGTTTGACGGTAACCGATTTGTATGTAATTTGGTACAGCTTGCATCCCGGAAATTGATGTAGCAAACTTTTATCCCGGAAAAAGAGTTCCCACGGGATTTTTATAAACCTAAATGCACGCAAACGAAGTCGCGAGCATCGTCTAGTATTGTGATATTATATTCGGAGGCGACGCGCGACGCAAGACCGTGGAGTGTGGAAGTCCGTACAATAGGTGATGATGATGATGATGATGAATAAACACAAGATGAACATGGTTAGTAATAAAAGCAATTTCTGAGAGGAGACCCGTGCTCAGTAGTGGGCCGGCAATCGGTTGATGATGGTGATGAAATGATGTTAAGCCGAGTATCATGTACTAATGACAAAAGTACCTGCACTAGGCACAAAGTTTTCCAAAGTTCACTTATTGTTCTCCCTTTCACTCGTGCAAGAGTTGCGTAAGTTGGAAAAAGACGAGCGATCGTTATCCGAGCCCCTAATGACTATGCCATTTAAGCAAGATAATGGTTTGGCAATTTTGTGTGCTACGAGTAAAACTAAAATGATTGCAAAACACTTTCAAATATATAAAACACTAGCTCATGCCCGAGACTTCGTCCGCGTAGAATTTGGTTTTTTGAAAAATCCCGTGTGAACTCTTTGATTTTCGGGATAAAAGTAGCCTATGTCACTCTCCAGGTCTTCATCTATAACCATGCAAAAAATATACATAATATCAAGTGGGGTAGTTATCATAATATGGAAAGGACTTTAGCAGTACATTCTAAAACAGATTTTTATTTGTTTTTATTGGTTTTTGATTTATCGTGAAAAATGTGGAAGAAGACGGAACCCTTTGTGCGCGAGTATAACTCGCACTTGGCCGGTTTTTTTGCATGCAAATTGCAAATGCAACGAGCAATCCTGGCACCTTTCCATGCGGGTATGATTAGTACGTCCGCCTTCTAATCGGAGGTCGGGGGTTCGATCCCGGGCACGCACCTCTAACTTTTCGGAGTTATGTGCGTTTTAAATAATTAAATATCACTTGCTTTAACGGTGAAGGAAAAACATCGTGAGGAAACCTGCATGCCTGAGAGTTCTCCATAATGTTCTCAAAGGTGTGTGAAGTCTACCAATCCGCACATGGCCAGCGCGGTAGACTATGGCCAAAACCCTTCTCATTCTGAGAGGAGACCCGTGCTCTGTAGTGAGCCGGCGATGGGTTGATCATGATGATGATGATTATTACAGCAAGAAGTTTTATCGCAACGAAATAAAATAAATAACTACTGCAATAATTTCACGCTTGTTTGCGAGCGCATCTACCAACTCAGAGTTTATTAATAACATCAAAATGATAGGTGTGGGAACGCATCTCATCTCAATCTGTGTTCTAATGAAGTATTTGACACAGCATCTGCAGCATCTTGCGATGATACGAAACAGATGAGT
Source organism: Maniola hyperantus (assembly GCF_902806685.2). Classification (NCBI taxonomy): domain Eukaryota; kingdom Metazoa; phylum Arthropoda; class Insecta; order Lepidoptera; family Nymphalidae; genus Maniola; species Maniola hyperantus. Next base: position 468,551 of record NC_048554.1, on the reverse strand, counting down.
TATCTCGTTAGTTAATGCTCTGACCCGGTTAGATTAATCATTAAATGTGTTTGGATAAACGGGCACTTTATATAAACACATAGTTTGTGGAGCTAGCGAACTAAACTGTGGAATATTGGTACAGTTCTTGCAATTCACGAAGGCTAGTGAACTTTGCTTGTGGTAACGTCGTCGTTTACATGGGCATTGCGTAAGTGTGCGTGCATGTCGGACCAATCAGTCGCGAGCAAGCGCTGTCAAACGCACACATTTAGTGTAGGTACCTTACGTATACCGATACGACTTAAACACAAGCATGAGTCAGTGGCCTTCGTGAAATGCAAGAACTATACCTTCAATTCACGAGTGAATAGGCATCTTATACGTGAACGCGTTCCATCTTAGACTGCATCGTCACTTGCCAGTAGGTCTGATCTGATTGCAGCCAAGCACTAAGTAGGTACTCATTTCCAAGCAAAACAGCCTAAAAACCTGTGCTAAAATTGACAAAGTGCATGATTATAATCAATCCATAAATCAGCAAAAAACACACCCTCCAAGTTTCATGTCTCTCGGACCAGCGGTTTAGGCTGTGCGTTGATATATATAAATCAGTCAGTCAGTTAGGACTTTGAATTTAATATGTACAGATTATCACCATATCACCTTACAAATTAACAATTTTGACTATCAGTAAGCGTAACATGTTACCTATTCTGAATAAACAATTTGACTTTGACTTTGATTTAGATCTCAGCCGTAGTTCCGTTGATATTACAGTTTAGTTATAATCATAATATCTTGTTAAATAATTTAGTGTTTATTTAGTAAAGGCGTTCAGAGAGCTAACATTTAAATGGCGCCCATCAGCCGAAAGCAAGTGAAGTAAATCAATGGCGTGGCACTTCTACTGTACCCTATCGCCGTTCGCCGTACCCTTGACGATGGTGTTGTGTTCTAATTGGTTAACCTAAAAATAATGGTCTTTTTCTTGAAATCTGAATAAATCACCCGGAGAGTCACTCCAATTTCATAATAAATGTAGTGTAAATGGTACAGTACCCGTAGTACAAGATTTTACGTCTCACCAAACGAAACCAAATTCGAGAGTCGAAATACTTCCGCGTTACAGTAAAATGGACCTAAACAGCCTTGAATTGAAGTCAAATATTCAATGCCACTGATTTTAATTTCGCAATGTTTCCGCTTGGAGCGCTGGCTGTAGAAGTGTAGACAAACTGGAGCTTTAAAACAAGGCATTTAAGATCAAGTTTACTGTAACGCGGAAGTATTTCGACTCTCGAATTTGGTTTGGTTTGGTGAGACGTAAAATCTTGTACTACGGGTACAGTTCGCACTGGTCCTAAGAATAAGAAATAGATTTATTTGTCAAAGTCGGGTCCAAAGAGGCACGTAGCTGTTCGCCTTATAATAAATGTAGTGTAAATAGTACAGGAGGCGAACAAGATGAATGGCGCAGCGGGAAGGAGCCTCCGCCTGGCGGCGGCTTGCGCAACGCAAAGTTCAGGCCCTTTGCAAATGTCGCCCAGTGGCCTAGATACAAAGTTTCTTTCTTCTCTGAGTTCTTCAGGTGATGGTGTGTAGTTCCACTTTGACAGAATATGAATAAAGAATAGGCACAGAGTAAGGATATGATATACAGAAGTTCGTAGTGCGAGCAATCGTGATGTAAGTGCGGGAACAAAGAGCGACCAAAGCTTACCTACGTAATTACTAGTTAGATCCCTATGTTGAAGAGTTGGACTACTGTGTCTTCTCTTTTTGGTATGGAATAGTTTTAGTTACCAAAGCCTGGTCCCAAGAGGCACGTAGCTGTTCGCCTTATAATAAATGTAGTGTAAATAGTACAGGAGGCGAACAAGATGAATGGCGCAGCGGGAAGGAGCCTCCGCCTGCGCCGCGGCTTGCGCAACGCAAAGTTCAGGCCCTTTGCAAATGTCGCCCAGTGGCCTAGATACAAAGTTTCGCTAAATTGCGGGGTTAAAGGCTTTAGGCGGGTTAGTTTTTACTGCTCCACGAACTGAGTTTTAGGCTAACCGCACATTTTGATTCTATGCGGTGAATGTTAACGCACGGTGCATCATAATAAGAATTTAATCTTCTTAAAAACCTATATGTATAAAAGGAAAAGGTGACTGACTGACTGATCAATCAACGCACAGATCAAACTACTGAATGTTGGCATCCAGATAGCTATTATGACGTAGGCATCTGCTAAGAAAGGATTTTTGAAAATTCAACCCCTGTGGGGGTGAAATAGGGGTTTGAGATTAGTCCACGCGAACGAAGTTGCGAGCATAAGCTAGTGTAAGTAATAAGTATGTAGGTACGGCGAGTTCGATGTGATCTTAACGAATGTAAGATGTTCACTAATCACCTCTAACGGTGAAGGAAAACATCGTGAGATGAAAAAACATTATTGGTGGCATACCATGCACAGGTAGCTTCAATTCTTCGCTATGGCATAATCTTCTGGGGAAACACAAGTGAGATCAATCACGTATTTATTGCCCAAAAAAGGTGCATAAGAGCGATATGTAAGATAAAAAAAGGGATAGTTGCAAGCCTTACTTTAAAAAACTCAATGTTCTCACTGTATCATCGCTATATATATTTGAACTAGCTCTATTTTTGAGAAATAACGAAAATTTGTTTGTTCGAATTAACCGAGAACGCTGTAAAGACAGATTTCGGTTTCCCACTCACAAAACCTCATTCCTTAACAAAAGTGTTTGTGTCATGGCGGTAAAGATATATAATAAGATACCAGGGGAGATAAGGAAATGTAATAATATAAATAAATTTAAGAATAAATTGCATGATTTTTTAATAGACAAGACATTATATAACATTAACGAATTTTTTTCAACTTAGACATTTTTAAATTTTGAATTTTAACATAGACAAAGACACCGTGCGTCAAATTACTTATAGTTATTGTTTTACTAGGTTTACTAATTGTTTTGCATGCCTAATTTAAGGCGAAACATTTCTACTGGACAATTTTATGTAATAACATCTCGTTGTAAAATGTTTCCGCAAATAAAGAATCTTTGAATCTTTGAATCTTTGAATCTTTGAGAACTGCATGCCTGAGAGTTCGCTATACCTAATGCGCATTTGGCCAGTGTGGTGGACTATGGCCAAACCCTTCTCAACACTGCAACGATCACCGCTTAGGCAAGTCTTCTAATATGAAGGAGTACTAAAATTAGAGAGCAAATGATTATGAAATGTCAGTTATATTGCTTATTGCATACTACTAATGATAGCCTGAGCGTTGAGTCACTTAAGGGTGTGACCACATTTATCTGCTTCTATCTATCTAACCGGGAGTGCAATAAACTGTCTGTCTATCTGCTAGCTTTTCATGACAAAACAGTTTAAATGATAGAGATCTTACATCCCGGCGAAGGACAAAGCCTACTATTTATCCCGGAAAATTAGAGTTCCCACGGGATTTTTAAAAAACCTAAATGCACGCGGACGAAGTCGCGGGCGTCATCTAGTATTTTTAATATTTTCTTCGGAATAGTACTTATTAGAAATCACGTCACGCATTGCCAGGCACTTAGTACCTACAGTGGCAACCCCCTGGCAGACATTTATTAAACTTTATGGTCTTGGTTGGTAGAGCCTCAATAGCTCAACCGGTAAAGGAGTGGACTGAAAACCGAAAGGTCGACGGTTCAAACCCCGCCCGTTGCACTATTGTCGTACCTACTCCTAGCACAAGCCTGACGCTTAGTTGGAGAGGAAAGGAGGATATTTGTCATTTAACATGGCTAATATTCTTAAAAAAAAAAAGCCTGCAGAACCACATTTTCAACTCATTTTCAAAAAAAAAAAATCTCTGGCGTGCGCTGGCTCTCTCTCTATAAGTTTACCTCTCTGTAAGTAAGCTGTGATAGCCTAGTGGAGTAAGCTGTGATAGCCTAGTGGTTTAGTGGTTAGGACATCCGCCTTCTAATCGGAGGTCGGGGGTTCGATCCCGGGCACGCACCTCTAACTTTTACGCCGACATCGGCCGTCGCCTAAGGGAAAGAGGTTATGATCCGCGCTATGGGGCCTGCCTGGTCCAAAGGTTGTCCATCGCCATTCAGCGTGGCAATGGTGCCAGCTTAATGGGCACCTTTGGCTCAGGGGCAACCAGGGGCGGACTTTTTGACGACGTTTAATTTTAAGTTAGTAAGGTTTATTTAAGTTTCATTGTTTTAATTTAATATTTTTTAAGTATTGTTCAATTATATTTTGAGTATTATGAAAAAAAACCGGCCAAGTGCGAGTCAGGCTCGCGCAATGAGGGTTCCGTACCACAGTCGTATTTTTTCGACATTTTGCTTGATAATTCAAAAACCATTATGCATAAAAATAAATAAAAATCTGTTTTAGAATGTACAGGTAAAGACCTTTCATATGATACCCCACTTGCTATAGTTATCTCACTTCGAAAGTTGAAAATACTAATTATTAGTTTATGATCACAATTTAATTTTTTTTGTGTGATCTAACCGTAAATTCATGGTTTTCAGATTTTTCCCCAAATGTCACCTATAAGATCTACCTACCTGCCGAGTTTCATGATTCTAGGTCAACGGGAAGTACCCTGTAGGTTTCTTGACAGACAGACGGAGAGACGGACAGACAGACAGACAAACAACAAAGTGATCCTATAAGGGTTCCGTTTTTCCTTTTGAGGTACGGAACCCTAAAAACAGTTATCTCTGTAAGTAAATATCTTTCTATTTCTATTACAATAGGCTACTTGACTCTTTTTTTAAGTTGGTCTTAAATGGTTAATATTTGTCCTATTATATCAAAAAAATTAACACTATATTTTTTTGCGCCCTAATAACCGTAAAACTTTAATTTAAAAATATATTTTTCTTAGACAGGTGAAAACACTGGTCGGCCATGTTTGGCCGATAGATTATCTGTGCTCTGACGTCATGCATTTGTAAACAACAGCATAACCTCCCAAAGTTTAATAAACATGACTTCTATACTAGTTTACATGAAAAATATAGTAATTATCGTTATTGTATCATCCGAGAAAGTAAAAAACGCATCGATAAAGACCACAGGGAAGTTGTGGATTAGAGTGCCCAGTGAAATAAATATACGTAACACGCAAAGACTTGCTTAAAGGGATCCTATATGACTAACGACTTCAACTCAAATTTATTTTTGCAAAGATCACTTTGTTGTAAGTCTTACTTAATAACTTATTCAATTTATAAAGAGAAAACGATATTTTTTTACGTTTACTATGAGTTTTTAGAAATATATAAAAACTAGCTTATGCACGTGACTTCGCCCGCGTGGACTTCATAAATTTCAAACCTCCATTTAACCCACTCAGGGGTGGAATTTCAAAAAATCCTTTCCTAGTGGATACCTTCTCTTTACCTACAAAGAACACACCCACCAAATTTCATGTATCTAGGACCAGCTGTTTAGGCTGTGCGTTGATATATAAGTTAGTCAGAACTCTAAATTTTATATATATGGATACTACGTTAGTCCCCGCGTGACATAGGGATGACATTTCTTTGTTTACATATTTTAATGACGTCACATCATGGCTGACAGCGTTTTCTGCGTTTCAAATAAAAATAAAAACTGTATTTTTTTTAATTGGATTTATATATCCATCCTGCGTTTTTAATAATTGTTATTGATATATTTCGTTGTCTTAAGCAAAATACTATAATAAATAATCATTTATTGGACGAAATTAGATATGAGTCAAGTAGCCTATTAGAAAACTGCGCATGTGGGGCGACCCTAACCCGTAGAACAGGAAAGCGAGTGAAAGTGCCACTGACTATAGTGACTACTGTTAATTGCAGTGTAATTATATCCAGCCTTTACCGGTTAGTGGTAAGTGGTCACACCACCGACCTTTGCCGACAGCTCTGATTGACACCAGCACTAGCTTCAACTTGTCTAATTAGCTTATACAAAATGTTTTTGAATATCAACTTGTTTTAGTTTTAATCCTGATATAAAATTTGCTTTTTAAAATTTATAATTTTAACAATTTTTGTAAGTATGTTTATGTTAGTTTGTACTCGTAGTTTAATTAGTGTAATTGGCTTTATGGCCGTTCTAATTAAATAATAAATAAATAATAATAATTCAATTCAATTCCCAATTATTGGCTTTTAGGTGTGCCAGCTGGGCACAGAGTGTTTCGCCAAATAATAATAATAATGATAATATAAGCAAGTTGCTAACCGTAATTTTCCTAATAGGAGAGTTGACAGATAGAGCAAGTATGGCGAGTCTTTTGTTACTCATAATAACATCATCATCATCATCATCATGATCAACCTATCGCTGGTGCACTACAGAGCACGGATCTGACGTGAGAAGGGTTTTGCGGATTTAGGTGTTATTAAAATCCCGTGGGAACTCTTTAATTTTCCACTTTCCAGAATAAAAAAAGCCTATGTCCTTCCCCGGGATGTAAACTAAATCTGTATCAAATTTCATCAATATCGGTTAAGCCGTGCCTCATGACAGGCAGACATACTTTCGCATTTATAATATTAATAGCAGTATAGATATTTACCTATAAGCTTTATTAAGGGATTTGTTAACATCAGTGCGTCATATTATTATAATACCCAAGCTATAATGATGTCTCCCTGCGACTTGTTTACGGCTTAATCCGGAACACAGAACCAATATTTTATCAATCGCCTGCCATCTTTGTATTAAAAATGCGACCTTATCAATTTATGCATCAGTTTTGTTTACCTTGGGTTCCGTATCTACCCAATTATAATTTAATACTACTTAGATGATGCCCGCGACTTCGTCCGCACACAGTACCTATTTTCTAAATCCCAACATAGGTTTTAAACGTGTAAAATTTAACACCTCACGCGCCATTTTAACTTTTTGTGTCAAAAGAGATTGCCCATTTTCTTAGGAGCTTTGGGCCCCCCCTAATATAATTGTTATGTCACCATGGTTTTAATTTTATTTTGTAGACAAATAATTAACTTTTTATATTCTGCAAACGATTTATATTTATTCACCCTGGTTATAAAGAAATCTTATTTTAAATATTGCTGATATTGAGGTTATATTTAATTAATACTTCTTCAAAATAAATGCATGTTTACGATTCTAACTGTAATTGTGGATACTTTCAATAATAGAGTGAAAAAAAGTCGTTATAAAACATAATCGTAAAAAATAACACATTTTAAAAAAAAAAAATTTAAGTTTTGACACGATGCCACAAAAGAGGGCCCGTTCACGGGCGATCTCCTTTCATGTTAAAAGTACCATTTTAGTCCTTACTTTAAAGGTGAACCGTACTTTTGAAATGACAGTTGATCCATAGAGTTGAAATGGCGCGTGAGATGTCATTTTTTATGGACTATACCTACCTAGATTACAAATGACTTTTAACAAGTAAGAAAAAAAAAAAACAGGTGTTTGTTTGTTTGTTTGCTTGACCTTCCTTCATACACTGACTAAGCAACAAATTTGACTTGATTTTTGGCATAAAGAGAGTTGAAAGTGTGGAGAATGACATAGGCATACTTTTTAAACCCGGAAAATCAAAGAGTTCCCACGGGATTTTTAAAGACCCAAATCCACGCGGACTAAGTTGCGGGCATCAGCTTGTATCAAAATCATAATCATCACCGATAGACGTCTACTGCTGGACAATAGGTATCTTGTAGGGACGTCTATCGGTTGTACGAACTATGTGCCCTACCCATTGCCACTTCAGCCTCGCAACCCGTTGAGCTATGTCGTGAGCGTTTAGTATCAAAATAATTACAAGTTATTCCGTTTACTGCTTTCAACTGCAGATCTCTAAAAAAGTTAAAAAAAAAAACAAGCAATGCCTTTAACGTCAGTGCAACCGAGGAATCGTGACGATAAACCATAATAAAGGTAATAAATTCACAAATTATCGTCTTTCTAAAGAGATTCACTTTCTTAATATCAGAGCGGCTATTAGGAAGGTAATTTTACCGATCTATAGAAGAGGGAGTAAGCTGTGATAGCCTAGTGGTTAGGACGTCCGCCTTCTAATCGGAGGTCGGGGTTTCTGCACGCACCTCTAACTTTTCGGAGTTATGTGCGTTTTCATTAATTAAATATCACTTGCTTTAACGGTAAAGGAAAACATCGTGAGGAAACCTGCATGCCTGAGAGTTCTCCATAATGTTCTCAAAGGTGTGTGAAGTCTACCAATCTGCACATGGTCAGCGTGGTAGACTATAGTCAAACCTTTCTCACTCTGAGAGGAGACCCGTGCTCTGTAGTGAGCCGGCGATGGGTTGATCATGATGATTATAGAAGAGAGATATATTCCTTAAAAGACATGCGGCTGAATACTGAAAAGTCACTTAACGAGTACTTTTTTTATTAGGTCAGTTGCACTTGCACCAACCCGTTAATTGCGCTATCCCGTGCCGGGTTAGCGCAAGGATTGTGCGGATGTGCAGGGCGTCCCCACCCCGATTGCATTCTCGGCCTGTCGCGTACTATAGTCTATACCTATGTCTTTTTCTTGTCAAAAAGTGACACTATTATTACAAAATTGAACTAAACTGACCTAAGCAGTTTGATGCATGACTATGAAGGGCCTATGTGAGTGAACTAGAATTGAATGCATGTAAATAATGAATCGCAACCTTTTTTCGCTCTTTACTATTGGCAAATGCAGTACAATTATAATGTAAGCAAATTAAATGTATTTGTTTAATGTAGGACGACGTCCCAAATAATTAAAATACCAGCAATCATTGCTATATAAGTGCATGTATTATGTAGCACAATATTTTGGCAGTATAGTGGCAGATGTACTACGGCGAATGGAGACAAAAAGTTGCCAAATGGCTTCTATTTCTTAATGTATTGTTATTTTATCCTATCTATTATAGCCACTGTAACGTTTAAATATCTTCACCTTCAATAAAGTTGTAAATATTGAAGGAAATTTCCTTTTCACGTTTTTATCTTTATGTTGACGTTTCATTTTTAGTGTTTTGTTTTTATGCAACACCGTTAATAATAAATGTATAGTACGCGACAGGTCGAGATGGCAATCGGGGAAGGAACGACCCGCATACCCGCACAGCCCCCGCGCTAACCCAGTGCGGGCGAGCGCGGGTGACTTGCGGGTGTGCGGGGCGTCTCCCTGTTTCATACCCCGATTGCCATCTCGACCCGTCGCGGACTATAGTTATGCAACTATAAACGCGATGATAGCCTAGTGGTTAAGACATTGGCCTTCTATTCGGGAGATCGGGGGTTCGATCCCGGGCACGCACCTCTAACTTTTTGAAGTTATGTGTCTTTTAAGCAATTAAATATTAGCTGCAGAGCTTTTTGACCTCATTCCACCCTCCTTTTTCTACAACCGCACCGCGCGCCACCGTAAGCAATTTCACCCTCACCACCTGGGTGTCTGGTGCACTTCGACCGTCCGCTGTGCCAGATCCTCTTTTCCACGCACGTGCAAACTGTGGAACCAACTCCCATCGGCGGTGTTCCCACTAGATTACAGCATGGGGTTATTTAAGGGGCGGACCAACAAATTCCTAAAAGGCCGGCAACGCATCGGCGGTTCCTCTGGTGCTGCAAATGTTCATGGGTGTCGGTAATCACTTAACGTCAGGTGAAAAAAAACAAAAATTTTGATATATTAAATGCAGATAGTCCTAATGTAGCCTTATTTTTCTATGATTTTATGTCACCATAGCCTAATATTTGTCGATTCAGGATCAAACCGAGAGTTATCTCACTCTGTAAATAATAAAATCAGGCAATATTAGGGTCATGTATTGTTTACTTCAGCACTACACCGACACTGTGTACAGTCACCTTGAAAAGGATGTTGATTCGACTTTATTTGCTGAGCTTGCTGCTGACCGTGCGTGGTTGCGTAACTCGATACATAGTCTATAGTCCATGAGCAGGGGGCCACAACTTGCTCTCACAGTGAACGAAAACATCGTGGAAACCTGTAGGGCGATTGTCTAAAACCTGCATCAATCATTATTACAATCTCAATTGTTCTGATTGGCTGAATTTGTGCGATTCTTGTTGCAACAATGCATTGTAGCCAATAGTGAGCGAGCATTAACCAATCAGAGATGATTGCGATCGTGACATTGTAGCTGTCAAACAACCGCGGTAGGGCCACAGCATGCGTGACAGTTCTTCATTATACATTCGAGCCTCAATAGCTCAACCGGTATAGGAGTGGACTGAAAACCGAAAGGTCGACGGTTCAAACCCCGCCCGTTGCACTATTGTCGTACCTACTCCTAGCACAAGCTTGACGCTTAATTGGAGAGGAAAGGGGAATATTAGTCATTTAACATGGCTAATATTCTTAATAAAAAACTAGGTCAACGGGAAGTACCCTGTAAGTTTCTTGACAGACAGACAGACAGATAGACAGACAGACAACAAAGTGATCCTATAAGGGTTCCGTTTTTCCTTTTGAGGTACGGAACCCTAAAAATTTCTGGTCTGGTCTGGTGGGAGGCTTCGGCCGTGGCTAGTTACCACCCTACCGGCAAAGCCGTGCCGCCAAGCGATTTAGCGTTCCGGTACGATGCCGTGTAGAAACCAAAGGGGTACGGGTTTAATAAAAACTGCCATATCCCTTCCAGGTTAGCCCGCTATCATCTTAAACTGAATCATCACTTACCATCAGGTGAGATTGCAGTCAAGGGCTAACTTGTATCTGAATAAAAATAAAAAATAAAATAAAAAAAGGTGGGTAAAGTTTGTCAATCCGCACTTGGCCTGCGTGGTGGACTATGTCCTAAACTCTTCTCATTCTAAGATGATAACATGAGGAGAGCTATTGACCAAGTCCGGATTAACAGATTTTACAGACCTTTGAGAACATTATGGAGAACTCTCAGGCGTCGGTTTTCTCACGATGTTTTCCTTCGCCGTTAAAGCAAGTGATATTTGATTGCTTAAAACGCACTTTTTATTTATTTATTCAGATATCTACAAGTTAGCCCGCTTCCATTTTAGACTGCATCATCACTTACCACCAAGTGAGATTGCAGTCAATGGCTATCTTGTATCTGAATTTAAAAAAAACTACCCATATTATATTTGTGTTTGTTTATTGGTTTTTCCTTTAATCACGCCACAACGGAACAACGCCGATCGACGTGATTTTTAGTGAAATAGAGGTTACTTTTTATCCCGTAAAATACTGTGTCTCTTTCTAGGAGAACAATTATGTCAATCAGTGAGTGAGTGAGTCAGTGGTAATTGAGCTATATATAGTATAACTAGTATTTTGCTCGCCGCTCGAGCTGCTAAAGCAGCTCTCGAGGTCTATAATCGCCATTTTGAATAAATAAAAAAAGTTTTAAATTTTGTATGAAAAAATAAATTCCGCCATTTTGAATTTTTTTTTAAGTCATCAAATAGACCTTTAGGTGGTGATCATCTTTTGTCAAGAAACCACTCTTCCATCTTTTATACCCTCCGAGATGGACGCCGATGAAATTTGTATGGCGGCCATCTTTTTTTCACAATTTTGAATTTTTTTTCAAATTTTTGGCAATTGGACGAGGTTACTGTGAAAACCTATTATTAGCTCCTAGTTACCTAATTTTAAGATTATAAAGATAATTTTAAGCTGTTGGTTTTCAAAAAAAAAATTAAATTACAAAAATAAAATAAAAATTACTGAGTTACTACGGGATTTTTAGGGTTCCGTACCTCAAAAGGAAAAAACGGAACCCTTATAGAATCACTTTGTTGTCTGTCTGTCTGTCTGTCAAGAAACCTACAGGGTACTTCCCATTGACCTAGAATCATAAAATTTGGCAGGTAGGTAGATCTTACAGCTGACATTCGGAGAAAAATCTGAAAACCGTGAATTTGTAGTTACGTCCAAAAATTAAATTGTGGTCATGAACTAATAATTAGTGTTTTCAATTTTCGAAGTAAGATAACTTATGTCAAGTGGGGTATCATATAAAAGGGCTTCACCTGTACATTCTAGAACAGATTTTACTTATTTTTATGCATTATAAGTCTTTGATTTATCGTGCAAAATGTCGAAAAATTACGACTGTAGTACGGAACCCTCGGTGCGTGAGCCTGACTCGCACTTGGCCGGTTTTTTAAAAACCTTAATCCCCACGGATGAAGTCACAGGCACCACCTAGACATGTGTATAAACGCATTGAGCAAATTATTGTCCACCTGCTCTCAGCCTAGGGGAGTGACACGCATTGCATAATAGGCATTAGTTGCGCAAGCGCAGACAGTAAGGCTTTGACATAGTATGATGGATGGTGGGGTTCATGGCGTGATGTCACCATGTATTATTATTATTTTCTAATTAAGTAACTTTTAAAATTACCTGACACTTTATTCGCATGCGGTGATTAGGTACCTTTAATTAGCTCGTCATTTTATCTAAGAACTTTTGTATTGGTTAAATTTGTATTTGATGTAGATGATTAGCTGTTGGTGATCCTAATAAATGAAAAAAAAAAAAAAAATGTAACGGACACGTGACGTGTCACCACAGACAAGATACCAAATCACGTTTTTTGATCGGCGGTATCGTTTTGCCAAATGGATATAAGTTTTTTTAGCGTTTAAACTATCGTGAGTGATTTATTTTATACATATATAGTATATTTCTACGGCTGTACGGGCAGCGGCACGCGCGGCGCGCAGTCTTAAACACGACGCGTGCGCGAACTGACCCCTTGATAAAGGACCCCGGATGGGTTCGAAACTAGTCGGGCTAACGTCGACTGGGTACGTGAGTATAGCCGTAGAAATATACTATATATAAAATGACAATAATGCTCAATGGGACCCATTTAATGATGGGTCTATAATACTGGTTCGGGAGTTACTGAAGTACGCTGAGAGCATTGCATGAATATGTCATTCAATGTTCTCAGCGTACATATTCAAAATTCTTTGATCTTTTATCGTTTTGTATTTTATGTCTTTTTTCTTGTACCTTTATTTGTATTTAAATATATTATTAATCATCTAGTTAGTGTAAGTGGCACTGCCGTTCTAATTAGATATAAAATAAGTAAAATAAAATAAAAATAATAAATAATGGATAACAGTTATATGGTTAAAATAAAATTAAACACCACTTATCATTATTATCATCATCAACAAGCGATAGACGTCCACTGTTGGACATAGGTCTCTTATAAGGACTTCCACACGCCACGGTCTTGCGCCGCCTGAATCCAGCGGCTCCCTGCGACTCGTCTGATGTCGTCCGTCCACCTAGTGGGGGTCTTCCAGTGCGAGGTCGCCATTCCAGCACCTTGGGACCCCAACGTCTATCGGTTGTACGAACTATGTGCCCCGCCCATACCACTAAACACCACTGCCCTGGCAAGAAACGAACTAAAAAGTAAAAAAAACGGACCGAATTGAGAACCACCTCCTTTTTGCAAATTGGTTAAAAATTGTATTTAAAAATGGCGAAAATTAGTGGGTGGTCCTGGATTCGATTCCCGGCAAGGGTTTTGAAATTTTGCAATTTCTAAATCTCTGGTATGCTCTGGTAGGAGGCTTCGGCCGTGGCTAGTTACCGCTCTACCAGCAAAGTCGTGCCGCCAAGCGATTTAGCGTTCCGGGACGATGCCGTGTAGAACCAAAATGGGTTTATTTTTTGCATGGGTATAGTTTAAGACCTGGAGAGCGACATAGGCTACTTTTATCCCGGAAAATCAAAGAGTTGCCACGGGGTTTTAAAAACCTAAATCCACGCGGAAGTCTAGTATATATCATAATATAAGACGGCATCATCTACATAGTATATAATATGGCTAAAGTCCCTAATCTTGGGGATCTTAAAATAATCGACTTATTTGGTCTTATAATGATAGTTAGGTACCCACAATTCAGCGGGTGGGTGATATCAATATATGGGCAATAAATCGCGATCCCCCCCCCCCCCCCCCCCCCCGCAGCAATAAGCCGCCGGGCCACGGCGGTACGTTACCCGCGACAACGTGTAATTTATTGGTTCACGCGTCACCGCCCGATTACATTGAGCCCAGTGTTTGCGGGATTCTGGATGTATGGGGGATTGGGACAACCCTCCACCTCCCATGGCCCCACCAACCTCTCGGTTATATGGGCCGAATCGCGGGAGGGCCCCCGTTCGGTACTTGCTCTTGGCATTTTCCCGGGGCGCCTTCTTCACTCCCTACAAATTATTTTGTCTCTACTTTTTTATGCTCACTCTCCCCGCTTGGGGGCTAGACGTCATTAGCACAGCTGAGATCCCAGCTGCTGCTCCTCCGTGGTGCCGGCCTGGCACCTGTATGCTCCGAGCAGCTTCGCCTCTTATGCCAATGGTGCGCGAATTCCCGTAGCCGGTTGTAATTCCCCGTCTGATTACACCGAAGCGTTAGTCTGTAAATGAAAAAAAAACTAGCTATTTATCACATTAGGTAGGAACGACAGACAAAAACATAATATAAAGAACCCTTTTCCTTTCAATTACGTCATACTTTGATGTTTTTAAAAAGATAACACTTCCCAACTGCCCCCGAGCGTAACGGCAAAAGTTTAATTTCCGTATTTTTGGAAAAAAACTAGGTCAGTGTAACGAATGATATGAATAATTATTTTAATGTATTATTTTTGTAGTCCCTTAACAGTTTTAACGTAAAAATGCTAATTTTTAGGGTTGCGTATCTCAAAAGGAAAAAGGGACCGTTATAGGGTCACTTTGTTGTCTGTCTGTTGTGTCTGTCAAGAAAACCTATAGGGTACTTCCCGTTGACCTAGAATCATGAAATTTGACAGGTAGGTAGGTTTTATAGCACACGTAAGGGGAAAAATCCAAAAACCGTGAATTTGTGGTTATGTTACGAAAAAAATTAAAATGTGTTCATAAACAAATAATTAGTTATTTCAGCTTTCATAGTAAGATTACTATACGAAATGGGGTATCGTATGAAAGAACTTTACTTGTAGATTCTAAAACAGATTTTTATTTATTTTTATGCTAAAGAGTTTTTGGTTTATCGTAATGAATGACGAAAAAATACGACTGTACTACAGAACCCTCGAGTCTGACTCGCACTTGGCTGGTTTTTTAAATATAAATTATCTAGTATCAGCTTTTGTATAAGTAGCCATAAAATTATTCCGTTCCAAACTGACTGACAAACAACAAGATAAAAACTTAAATAAACATTTAGTAAGTTGGTATATAGCTAAGTAAATATTTTACCTTTTGAGGGCTTTCAGGTGATTATATTAATAAAATTGACTAATAATAATAAAATTTATTCGTGAAAAAAAGTATAAGGAATGCCATATCTTTAATAAACTTGTATTTATTTATTTATTTTTATCTATGGAAAACATTTAGTTACATTCTTCTCTTTCTCCGTCTCCGCATATTTCTCATTGCTGAGGGTCGTCATCTTAGATAATTTTTATTTAGCGGAATTTTCAAATACTGTTAAACATTAAGTTTCTTTATTTAATCGGGGCGTTCCCTCCCCGATGGCCATCTCGGCCTGTCGCGTACTATAGGTATGATATCGGTCGATTCCGCTAGGTAATGTGGACGAAGTCACGTGTGGAAAGTAGCTCACACAATACACCGGATACGATTCGAGTATGGCCTGACATGGGCCTGGCTGTTAATTAAAAACAAAAATATGTTTGGCCTATTTTCGATATTTTCGACAAACACGTTGTTTTCGCTTCAGCCTGTATATGTTTTACACATATGTGGCAGAACTGAAGAGGTACTATGGCGTGTTCATACTGATTAAAATATTCATTGTGATAAATGATAGCGAGTATTTAAAATAACTGATCAAGTCCGTGTCAGAATTCAGAAGTCTTAGATTTACTATTTCTCTACTAGGTAATAGGTATATAGTAGAGTTTAGTAACCATGCTAGTAGCTATGAATTCCGTAGCCATGCTAGTAACTAAAAAAGCCGTAGCCATGCTATTTGCTATAAATTCCGTAGCTATGCTTGTTGCTATAAATTCCGTAGCGATGCTTGTTGCTATAAATTCCGTAGCGATGCTTGTTGCTATAAATTCCGTAGCGATGCTTGTTGCTATAAATTCCGTAGCTATGCTTGTTGCTATAAATTCCGTAGCGATGCTAGTTGCTAAGAATTAAGTA
Organism: Maniola hyperantus; assembly: GCF_902806685.2. Lineage (NCBI taxonomy): Eukaryota > Metazoa > Arthropoda > Insecta > Lepidoptera > Nymphalidae > Maniola > Maniola hyperantus. The sequence continues at coordinate 452,380 of NC_048554.1, read as the reverse complement.
GCCATGCTAGTTGCTAAAACTTCCATAGCCATGCTAGTTGCTATAAATTTCGTAGCCATGCTGTTTCTAAAAATTTCGTCGCCAAGCTTGTTGCTAATAAATCCGTAACCATGCTAGATGTAAAAAATTCTGAAGCGATGCTAGTACTGAAAATTCCGTAGCCATGCTAGTTGCTGAAAATTCCGTAGCCATGCTAGTTGCTGAAAATTCCGTAGCCATGCTAGTTGCTGAAAAAAATTGACAGTCATTATTCTTTAAACAGCACTTAGTTTTGGTTTTCAAAAACTGTCTAAGTAACTTAAGTAATAATGATTTTAAAATACTTATTCAATGAAACCAAATTTTTTTTTTTACTCAGTTACCGTACTTAGCAGAGGTCAAAATAGGGGCTGAAAGTTCGTGATTTTTCAAGTTTTTTTGAATGAAAATTGGTATTTGGGCTTTCACTTAAAAATTAAGAAATACATGTTTCAGGATTTTTGGGAATTCCACCCACTTATTTTGAAAAATCAACTCAAACGAAGCCGGGTGGCTCAACTAATATTATCCATACTAATATTTATCAACACAATTTCACGTGTGCACACGGCCTTATTCTCGCATATAATAAACAGCTAAAAACAAACACTGAAGTTTTAAACACTGCCGCAGAACAATCGACCTTGTGTCTATGCAAATAGGAACTAAAATTGTTTACTTTTCATCTCGAATTTACATATCGCTGTTCACGGGAAGGCCTTTTCAGTGGAAACATTTTTGAATTTATCCAAGAGGTATTGTTTTTAAGTAAGGGAATAAAACGTGATATTGTATACGAGTTACAGTCAAAATGCAAAACTAGGAGAATCTACAAAATGCCAAGGAATCTTTTCAGATTACTTATATTAACCCACTTTATGTTACAGCACCTCAGAGAATCAACTGCAAACATAAATAAAGAAAGTATTTTTATTATTTTCTCAAGATATTGCCTAAAATGCGCGCATGTGGATTGTTTATAGTTTATACACTAGGTACCATACGTAAGACAATGATGCAAGATTTCTCTATTAATTAAAAACAATTACGCAAATCAGTTCAGAAATCTCGGATATTTTGGTGTTCATAGGTAGAAGAACACAAAGCTACTCCTTTTTTGAAAGTCGGTTAAAAAGTAGCCTATGTTAAACTATCTATTAACAATAAAGTTATTTTAAATTAAATTAAATTAAATTATGTTACTCCTTGTTCAATTCTCTACTCATCTGTGAAAGTCCCGTCAAAATAGGTTCAGCTGCTCGTTCATAGATAATAGAGAAATAAATATATAATCTGCCTCAGTTTTAGATCTAGAAAGAACAACAAAAACATTGAATAATAGGCGTAATGCGTTTTAATAGACAAGCGAGTAAGAGGTTAACCTGCTACGTAAAGTGCGTTGGTGGTTGCCACTATGAAAGTGTATATGACATTTTATAGGATAGCCAGTATGTCTATAAAAGGTCTGATTACGCACATTGCAAGCAGCATAATATGCAAAAGTTGTCGGCTTTCTCTTATTTCGCAATTATTTATCATGCAGTTGCATTTACAAACAAAGAATATTTCCACTGTTTTTGTGTTATTTATGAAATATCTACAGTTTTTGTAACTTTAGGCAACAGTGCGTTCACCTTATCGTAATTATGCTAGATGATGTTCGTGACTTCGTCGGTGTAGATTTAGTTTTTACCACCCTATTACGTAGACTCCGCTGTCCGTCTCTCCGTCCGTCTGTCTGTCTATCCTCGTGAACCGTAATTGGTATAGATAGCTGAAATTTTAACAGAATGTGTATTTCTATTACCTCTATAGGAACAAATAATAAAAATTTAAAAATGGTTGCCACGAAAATTGAAAAAATATAATATATTTACACTATGTACTTGACCGATTTGGAATTCTCTGATTTCCCGGGATAAAAGTACCTATGCCTGTCTCCAGGATGCAAGCTATCTCTATACCAAGTATACGATATTAGCTGATGCCCGCGACTTCGTCCGCTTGGATTTAGGTTTTAGAAAACTCCGTGGGAACTCTTTGATTTTCCGGTATAAAACGTAGCCAATCAGGCCGATTCTCTTGTACGCAATCTCTAAACTGAACTAAAATGGCACATCTAAATTTATTGCTATCCCTTTCATAATGTTGCTTGCGGAAAAGGATAGCACTAGTTTCAGACTTGTTAATTTAGTTTAGTTTAGAGATTGTGTACAAGAGAATCGGCCCCATTGTCACTCTCCAGGTCTTAAACCTGTAACCTTAAAGCCGTACGTACCTATTAGTTAACTATTTGTAATCTTTTTTTTTTGTCTTCATGCTTTGTTTTTTTGTTGTGTTTTTTATTTGTTTTGTTTATGTACGTTTGTCTGGTGTTGTTGTGTTTTGTACTGTGCGCTATGGTCCCAAATAAAAGGTTATATTTTATTTTATTTATTTATTTAAACTATACTTATGAAAAAAATCACATCAATCCTTTGCTTCGTTGCGCGTGATTAAAGGACAATCCAACAAACAAACACACTTTCGCATTTATAATAATTATGGGAATGATTGAAAATCCGCAAATTAGCAATAGCCCCCTCCTGTATAATATGGGTACCTTCGAGTCAAGAGTGAAAAAGCATCTTCTAGGCAAGCGCGCTCCATCTTAGGCTGCATCATCACTTGCCACCAGCTTGTCTGATTGCAGCCAAGCGCTAGTCTATAAATTAAAAAAAAAAGTTAAGCTATCTAGAGCCTTCGATGTGTTTACGGGCGCAGTGGATTGGTAGGGGGAGGGGGGGGGGGGGGGGGGGGGGGGGGGGGAGGGGGAGATTAGTGCTAATTAATTTGTGTTTACGCGGCTACCGCCTTCCGGCCATACGTGATACCGGCACAAGTAGGCCAAACACATGCGGAGTGCGGACGTGGTGACCATGGGTTTTGAAAAGATAGACTAGTACTTAAGACATTGGCTTCCATGTCGGGTGAACAGAGATTCAAGCTGTAACTTTTCCGAGTAACTTGTATTAAAAAGTAAAACAAAAAATATGAGTGCAGTTCACAAACTTTATTTGAAACTAACTTATGCTCGTGACCAGTGGCGTGCAGGTCATAAAGGCATAAATGCACTGCTTACCCCAGTTGTAATAGCTCAATGCATATTTTTAATTTTGAACTGCCAATAAACAGGTTCCTAGCTAACTAGTGCCTACCCTGGCTTCAAACCTGTGCACGGCACTGCTCGTGACTACACAAATTTCAAACTCCTATTTTACCACTGATCCTATTTTATCATCGATGGATTGAATTTTCAAAAATCCTTTCTTAGCGGTTGCCTGTCTCAATAGCTATCTGCAATCTGGGTTCTGGTATCCGGAAGTGGGTCTACAAAATAGCATAAATATGTATTTCTTTATTTTTGTGTAGTTTAAAGTTTTTCTATGTAACCTGTTAATTGTCCTTTTAAATTAAAAAAAATAGTGTATTTCTATTGCCGCTATAACAAAAAACTACAAAAATTTAAATGGCCATCGTGCAAATGAAAAAAATAATAAAAAGTGTACCTATAGTGGTATCTTGCACGATGGTACGGAACCTGCGCGAATCCGACTCGCGCTTGACTGGTTGTCTTTAACTAACCTTCAATTTTAATTTTGATCCGAGACTTTCCCACCAGAAATCATGGTGGTCATAGCGAAAACAACACCGAGTAGGTACACGTCGCTAATTATATCGGAGTTCGCTTTATTATTGCGATTGGAACAACCATTAAGTACATCATTATCGCCCCAATCCCCATCTATCTCCCCTCCAATCTCCCCCCCCCCCCCCCCCCCTCCCCCTCCCTTTCTGACCGTTTCCGTTTAGCTCGCCATGGGCTATTTATTTATTTTATTATCTAACCATAATCGTAATTTTAATGCGTTTAAAATTATATTGTGTTACTTTGTGTGGCGCTCGAAATGTTTAACGCTTTGTTATTCTAATAAATTGTGTAGTTTTTATATGAATAAACAAACGATGGCGCCGATTCTCTTGTCTTTCTCTAAACTAAATTAAATTATTTAAATAAATTTAATTAACTGCATCTTTTTCTTTTTAATATTGCTAAAAAAGGACGGAACATGAATTTTTAGTGCACGCTACGAATTTAAACAATAGGCTCGTGCACAGATTAGAGAAGTAAAGGCAGCAGACTAGGCTGTTTAAGTGACTTCATGAAAAGGAGGTCATGTAATTTATTCCATTTCTTGCCGGCTCTACTCAGTAGAATTTGCTTCCCAAACCGTTGGCAGAGTCTTGACATAAGGTGGTAAATGCTGTACCTACGTGAAATAAATATATACTTTCATTTTTATTAGTTACCTAATACTACTACATATAGTAGGTATACAATGAACCAAAAGCTTAATTTGCTACGTACAACGGGCAACGTGTTGCTTGCCTGGTTGTTGGTTTTTCCTGCATGTTTAGCAGTGGGAGGGCGGGCGGTGCATGTCGCATGCTGCATGTTGCACCATACAGATTGGATCTGTTTCAGCAGATTATAGCAAATTAAGCTTTTGGTTCATTGTATATCATGGATTTCCGCAAAGTAACGCCTGCTTCTATACAACTACTATAGGAGGTACATATGAGAATAAACACTTGAATCGTAATTTAAATTAGCGGCTATTATATGCCCAGATGGTAATGATAGCTATCGGAGCTGGCCGCTCAGCTCGCTCGGAGCACTTAGGGAACCTCTTAACCTCCAAAGAGGAGCTAAAAGCCTTTGTTACTGTTTGGAACGACCGCTAAAGCTATTCACATGCGTTTAACTACCGCATCAACCTACATGCGTTGAACGATCTAACTTGAACTTAGTTTTTAGGGTTTCCTACATCAAAAGGAAAAAGGGACCCTTTTAACTCAAACTCAAGTCAAACTCAAATTATTTATTCAGAATAGGTAAAATTTTATGCTTACTAATGGTCAAAATTTTAATTTGTAAGATGATAATAATGATATCCACAAGCAATTTTAGACTTGCCTTTACACAAGTTTAAAAAATGTGTTAAAAGTATGCTCCTAAAAAAAGCATATTATACAGTCGCAGACTATGTAAACGATAAAAAAGCTTGGATTTGACTCGCTCCAGCAATGCACGGGGCTGCAATGGCTTGTATAGTACGGTATAATAACATTGTATATTGAAAAATTAAAAAGAGCAACCGCCGAGTTTCTTGCTGGTTCTTCTCGGTAGGAACGGCATTCCGAACCAGTGGTAAATTAAAACTACCTGACTTTTCATAAGCACTTTTAAAAAGTTTACATGAATAAAAAAACATTATATTCTATTCTATTCTATTCTATATAGTGGTGATAATTAATACGTACGTACGTTTAGGATCATTTAGGATCACTGACGAGATCCGTAGGAGAACTAGAGGAACCGACATAGCTCGACGGGTTGTGAATCTGATATGGCAAAGGGCAGGGCACATAGTTCGTAAAGCCGATAGATGTTAGGGTCCCAAGGTGCTGGAATAGCGACCTCGCAAAAGACGCAGTGTTGGAAGACCCCCAACTAGGTGGATGGACGACATCAGACGAGTTGCAGAGAGTCGCTGGATTCAGGCAACGCAAGACCGTGGCGTGTGGTAGTCCCTACAAGAGCAGTGGACGTCTCGGTTGATGTATGTATGTATGTATGTATATACTTTATTGCACCACAGAAACACAAATGACAGGTTACAAAAAGAAATCTTAATAAGTAGGTACAAAAAGGCGGTCTTATCGCTAAATAGCGATCTCTTCCAGACAACCTTAACGCTAGGGAAAAAACGAACAAATGGACAATGGGAGGTGGTGTAAAATAAACCTAAATACCAATAGCTAAATAAACTAAACCATATAATAAGAATATAAAATACATACAAATAAAGTATAATAGACATACATAAGACTACATAGATATATATACACATATAGATTTAAATAATAAACTATGCCGTTACTGATGATAGCAAAGAGATAGGTAATGATCTTTGACGTCAATTTTAAATTTGTTAAGGGATTCAGCACGATGGATCTGCGAGGGAAGCTCGTTCCATAAACAGATAGCAGTTTTTTTTTTTTTTTTTTTTTGTCGTAAAGCACTGTCACCAGTACTTTACTACCATTACAATCTAGCCTATGAAAGAGGCTAATAAGCAATATTATATTAACCTAAACTTATAAACGTACTTATACCTAAGAATCTGTCCATTGACTTAGCTTAGTTTATAGTTAAGATACCTTATTGGAAGACACTTTGTTCTTGTGTTCTTTAAATTGCACTAGCACTATGCTTTCACTTTGTTCGTGTGATCTTTGATTTGCACTAGCACTACACTTTCACTATAACTACACTAGCTCAAAAGGCTTAGTCCTCTTAAGTCTACGTATTAGGTCTGTGTTGTCGAGGAGCTGGATAGCCTCGACGTTAACATGTTCATGGAGCCTGCGTTCGTGGGATTTAGCGTGTTTGCTAATAGCTGTGTCCACGAAGCCCATTTGGAGATCGCGATGAATGTCTACATTCCTGACGTACCAGGGTGCATTGACGATACCCCTAAGCACTTTATTTTGGAATCGCTGAATTATTAGTAAATTGGTCTTTCTGGTACAGCCCCACAACTGGATACCATAAGTCCACACTGGCATTAGGACTTGTTTGTATAATAGTATCTTATTTTTAGTTGACAGTGATGAGTTTCTGCCTATGAGCCAGTACAATTTTTTGTACCGTAACTCTAGCTCTTCTTTTTTCTTCTTGACATGTGCTTTCCAGCGTAGCTTACTGTCAAGAGTCATTCCAAGATATTTTGCCGTGTTAGCATAGGGTATCTTTTGTTGGTCAATATAAATGGGATAATATTTTGGTATTTTATTAGTAAAATCAATATGGGCAGACTTGGAATCGTTAAGTCTTATTCTCCATTTTTTCGTCCATTTATGTAGTTCATTTAGAGCTATTTGAACTTTGCCCGATGCCTCCTGGTGAGTATTACCCACAGCTATGATAGCAGTATCATCGGCAAAAGTAGCGATGGTATTGTGATCGGGTTGTGGAAGATCACACGTGTACAGGAGATAAAGGACAGGACCCAGAACGCTTCCTTGAGGTACTCCAGCTTTGATCACCTTGAGTTTGGAGTAAGCTTCCTCTTGCCTCACTCGAAATACTCTATCAGATATATATGATTCTAATATGTTTGCAAATGGTTGAGGAAGTAATACTTTAAGTTTCTGAACAAGACCTTCATGCCAGACTTTATCAAAGGCTTGTGCTACATCAAGAAATACGGTTGAACAGACTTTCTTTTCTTCTAGTGTTCTTTCAATTATATTTGTTATTCTGTGTACTTGATCGATTGTCGAGTGCTTTTCCCTGAATCCAAACTGATGGTCAGGAATCAGATTTTTCTCATCTAATATAGGTTTCAATCTGCTGAGCAGTAGCTTCTCAAAAAGTTTTGAGATAATTGGTAGCAGAGAAATTGGTCTGTATGATGTAACCTCATTTGGTGGTTTGCCTGGTTTGGCGATCATAATTACTTCTGCAACTTTCCACAAATCAGGGACGTGCTTAATTCTAAATGCTGCATTAATCAGCGTCGTTAATTTTACGATTCCTTTTTTTGGAAGGTTTCGCAGGATTTCTGTAGTAATAAGATCATATCCTGGAGTTTTTTTTAAGTTCAGTTTATTAATCATACTGAGTATTTCCTTAGGCGTTACTAGTTTAATGGGAGAGTTTTCTTGATTTGTTTCCATCGTAGAAAAATCAATGTGCTCTCCTTCGTTTTGTTGAAATATTTTTTCGAGATGTTCTGCAAATCTTTTAGCTTTTTGCTCACTATTTCTTGCCCACATTCCATTTTCTTCTTTAATTGGAGGAATATGCATACATGGTCTTTTTAAATTCCTAGTTGCTTTCCAAAGTGAATAGTCGGTACTCCTTTCACTCGTGAGGCTTTGGAGATAACTGTAGGTTGACGAATCATTAAAGTTTTTGATTTGTTTCTTTAGTGCCTTGGTCAAGTAATTCAGCAACCTTTTATCAAGTGGAGATCTCGAATGATGCCACTTTTTTCTTTGCCTTCTCTTTTCAATGATGAGTTCAAGGATATTTTTGGGATAAGCAACCACTCCTTGGGGCTTTTTCCTAAGCTTTGGTGTATTATTCCAAGCAGCCAGCTGAATATCTAATACAAATTTTCTTACTTCTTCGTTCAGTTGTTCCGAGTTTTTAAGCGGCACATTTAAGTTAATATTGTTAGTCAAATCCATTTTGAAGCTGTCCCAGTCTGTATTTTTGTTTACAAGACCAGGATAGGTTTCTTTATATATGATTGTGTCACTTAGCGTTAAGAGAATAGGAGAATGATCTGAATTCATGTCGAACATTTCATCAATGTCTAGATATTTTGTTGATATGTTTTTATAAATAAAAAAGTCAATTAGGTCTGGTATTTTCTTCGTATCTGTAGGCCAGTAGGTAGGCTTACCTGTACTTATTACATCGCATTTTAAATCTTTAATGGCACTTAAGAGTTCTCTACCTTTTGTAGTAGTCAATCTGGAGCCCCAAAAGGTATTTTTCGCGTTAAAGTCACCTCCAATAATAAATCTATGTCCAATTTTCTCGAGGAAGTTCACATAATATTCTTTTGAAATTGAATGCCTTGGGGGACTATATATAGCTACTACCGAAAATTCGTATTTTGTAGTTTTGACCTTCACAGCTACTGCCTGAATCTCCTGTTCCTCATATTGGAATTCTTGATAATGGTACAAATTTTCTTTAATTAAGATGGCACTGCCGCCTCTTGCTGTATTATTTGGGTGTATGGCATGGTACACTTTATAACTGTTAAATTTAATAAACGATTGCTTAGTAAAATGTGTCTCAGATATTAGACAAATATCAATCTTTAGTGTATCAAGGACTACTTGTAGCTCTTGTTGATGTTGTAGTAGTCCGTTTGAGTTCCATGCAAATATTTTAAGCTTATTATTCATTTTTTCGGCTTATTGGTAGCCTTATTAGCGCCACTTTCAAGTTTTTGCAATCTTTCGTCAAACGAGGACATGTATTTGAGAATTTCATCTAGTTTGCTCTCCATATTTCCCTGGGGCAGTTTTGTGCTTGGCAAATTTCTAGAGACTTTTTGAGCATAAGTTTGATGTTCACTTTTGTTCGTGTCTTCATTAGTTTTATTTATATGGGAATTAGTAGATTTCTCAGGTTTCGATGAACGCTGAGGATAAGATGAGGATGATTTTGATGATTTTTTAAGATTCTTATTTTTTAGGATCTGCATTTCTTTGGCAACCATGCAACCCCGATAGTTAGCAGGGTGCGCTTCACCGCAGTGTAAGCATTTGGGTTTTTCTTCTGCTGGCTTAGTGCAGTCTCGAGTCAGATGTTTTCCTGTACATTTTACACACCTGGCCTCTCTGGCACAGTATTTCTGCGTGTGACCATATGCTTGGCATTTTTTACACTGAGGTACCAGTTTTGATGTTTTGATAGGGTGAATTTCAACTTTACACCCTAGAATGTGTTTAATGTCATAAATTTTATTTATATCTTCTACATTATTAAATGTTAGAGTAAACATATTAAGCGGCTCTTTATTCTGCCATCTTAGTTTGTTCACTGCATTTTCTATTTTATAACCCTTGCTTTGAAGGTCTTCAATTATTCTTTTGGGCTGGCATGAGGCAGGCAATTTTTTAGCCATAACACGAATAGGTCTTTCTTGTTTATTCTCATAGGAATGCCACAGAAATTGATTTTGAGTTAAGATTTTCGTCAAGGATCGGTAGGTGTCCTCATTGGTAACGTTTATTTTGACATTCTTTGCGTTCATCATTTTTAATGTAAAATCTGATGAGGCTTTGGGAAGATTTCCTGACAGTAAGTCAAAAAATGTTTGATAGTTTTCCACACCGGACACCATTATAGGCGGGGGTAGTGGTACTTTCTTAGTTTTCTTTTTTTCATTTTTACGCGTTTCTGTGTTTGACGTTTCGAATTCTCTACTCTGTGACAGAATGGGTGACGTGCTTAGTTTCCTTTTTTTCCGAAACAGATAGCAGTGACCGTGAAGGAATTCCTAAAGTATTTTGTCCGATGTGTAGGTGGCGCTAGAATGAGGTTGATGATGATGATAGGATCACTTCGTTGTCTGTTTGTCGTGGCTGTCATGAAAAGGGAATTCAATCCTATAGGATAATTCCCGTTAACCTAGAATTATGAAATTTGGCAGGTAGGTAGGTCTTATAGCACAAGTAAAGATAAAATCCGAAAACCGTGAATTTGAGGTTACATTACAAATAAAAAAATTTGTTCATGATTAAATAATTAGTTTACTAAATCACATGAGATGGCGCTGTTCGTCATTAACTTGCAATCTATATATATAAAATTCAAAGTCCTGACTGACAGACTGACTGACTGACTGACATATATTATATCAACGCACAGCCTAAACCACTGGCCCTAAAAACATGAAATTTGGAGGGTCTATTCTTTGTAAAGCGTAGGTATCCACTAAGAAAGGATTTTTTGAAATTCCACCCTTAAGTGGGTTAAATGGGGGATAGAAGTTTGTATGAAAGTCGGTCATTTTTCAACTTATTTGCATGAAAATTGGTATTTAGGTTTTCGGTCACAAATGAAGAAAATATGTGTTTCAGGGTTTTTGGAAAATTCGCCCATAAGGGTGGTAAAATAGGGGATGAAAGAGTGTATGAAAAAATATCAAAAAATGGGAAATCATTTTTATGAACAAAAATCTATAAAGGCACCGTCATAAGCGCCGCGTGCCACTGGCGACTGGCGTGCCACTGGCGACTGGCGTGCCACTGGCGACTGGCGTGGCGTTAGGGAGACGAATGACGTTGGAGTGATTTGCACAAATTCAAAATGGAGTCAGTTTTCCAACCCATTATTCCTAAAGACGGTTTATGCTGAAGATTGTAGATATCTTTTTATATATAAAAGGAAAAGCTGACTGACTGACTGACTGAGTGACTAATCTATCAACGCACAGCTTAAACTACTGGACGGACGTGAACGAAGTCGTGGGCATCATCTAGTTGGTAATAAATTACACTTTTTGATGGTCGGTTGTTGGATTTGTAAAATTATATTATAGTGACAAATTATATTAAACCTATTTTCATTCCGAATTTAACACGTAGGTATTTTCTATTGCTGTTTAGAGAAATGTATAGAATGCCTAGTTATAAAAATGAAATAAAAAATATTTTATTCATTACCTGAATCTTTTAGGTATTCACGATAAAAATTAATAGTAATTAGCAACAATTACCAATAATTATACGTTTTGCTCTAACCTTAATCTAGGCTGCACTTATTTAATAGAGATTTCAGATTACTCGTCGGGCGAAACGCGAACAAATCACACGAAAATTGCGAATGATGGTAGTAAGGTATATAAACGTGAGTGCACACCTGTAAGAACCGTACGTACCGCAAAACTAGAACGATCTCACATATCTGTTAACTAGCTTATGCTCGCGACTTCATCCGTGTGGACTACACCAAACCTCTATTTCACAGGGGTTGAATTTTCAAAAATCCTTTCTTAGCGGATGCCTACGTCTTAATAGCTATTAGCCTGCCAAGTTTCTGTCCGATCCGTCCAGTAGTTTGAGCTGTGCGTTGATAGATCAGTCAGTCAGTCACCTTTTCCTTTTATATATTTAGACTACCTTATGCTCGCGACTTTGTCCGCGTGGACTTCACATAATATTTCAAACCTCTATCTCACCTCCTTAGGGGTTGAATTTTCAAAAATCCTTTCTTAGCGGATGCTTACGTCATAATAACTATCTGCATGCCAAATTAATTAATGAAGAACCCTAGGAAAGATTTTAAAAAAATTTCGTTTGTTGCGTGCGGTTCGTGCGGTAGGTACCTAAGTAATGTGCGATGAACTTAAATTAGAAATAATAGTAGACAATGTAAATAGATATGCAAATAATAATAATTGTAAATCAACTAATTATTATCGTAAGCAATCTGCGTGCTACCAGCTACTAGCTACAACATCACAAGTGCAATGAACTGCGGTCACTGACCTACCGCAAGGATCAGCTGACCCAGATATCCAATCCCATCGCTGCACTTCAAAATACACCTTATTATGTTGATATTAGAGTTTATTTTCGTTATTATGCTGTGCATGTACACATTTAAAATCAGAATTAGTTACGTTGCTAGTATATTAGTTCGCTATCAGTTAATTAAACCGGTCAAGTGCGAGTCGGACTCGTTCACGAAGGGTTCCGTACCATCCAGTGGCGTGCACAGGGTTTGAAGTCAGGGTAGGCATTAGTTAGGTGAAAACCTGTTTACTGGCAGGTCATAATGAAAAATATGCATTGAGCCATTACAATTGGGGTAAGCACTGCATTTATGCCTTTATGACCTGCACTCCACTGGTACCATCGTACAAGTAAAGTAAAGTAAAATATTCTTTATTGTGCACCAAAACCAAAACAAAAGAAATATAACAAAGATAGAGCAAGTACAACAGGCGGCCTTATCGCTCAAATAGCGATCTCTTCCAGCCAACCTTAGGGTAGACGATACAAGATATAACACTATGCATATTTTCATGGCGGCCTTTTTGAAATTCGCCATCTTGGCTTTTTATTTTTTGTTCAGCGGCAATAGACACACAGAAAATTTCAACTCTCTATACAGCCCGCTGACAGACAAACATACAGGCATAACGCATAGCTGAGTATAGAGACCAAAAAATGTGGGGGTTGGTGATAATGATAGAAATGATAACTGATAATGTATTACGTACACTGATACTGATATATTTTTGAAAATGTCAATGATACAACTTCACCAAAGTCACTGATTACAACCCTCGAAAATTACGAGGTCCCGCCCAAGAACGGTAGGCTCGATGGACCAAAAAATCCTACTTCAGATCAGGGGTGGATTTCAACGACCTCCCTGGCGCAGTGGTACCTAAGCGCTGTGGTCTTATTAGTGGGAGGTCCCGGGTTCTATTCCTGGCAGGAGCCTGGCAAGGATTTGCAATTTTATAATTTCTACATTTTTGGTCTGGTGGGAGGCTTCGGCCGTGTCTAGTTACCACCCTACCGGCAAAGCCGTGCCACCAAGCGATTTAGCATTCCGGTACGATGCCGTGTAGAAACCAAAGGGGCGGTTTAATAAAATCTAGGCCATACCCCTTCCAGGTTAGTTCGCTTCCATCTTAGACTGCATGGTCACTTACCACCAGGTGAGAGTGCAGTCAAGGGCTAACCTGTATATCTGAATAAAAATGTAAAAAAAAGGATTCATCTGTGGTTTCTACGGTAATAGAGCAACGCGGGAAGGGTGTGCTGACTCTGATTTTTTTTATAGAGATAGCGAACAAACGAGCAGGCGGGTCACCTGATGTTAAGTGATTACCGCCGCCCATGAACATTTGTAGCACCAGAGGAACCGCCGATGCGTTGCCGGCCTTTTAGGAATTTGTTGGTCCGCCCCTTGAATAACCCCATGTTGTAATCTAGTGGGAACACCGCCGATGGGAGTTGGTTCCACAGTTCGTCACACACACACACACACACACACCACGTCCACATGGATTAATCAACTTGTGACAACTGTCACCCCCCCCGCACCGCCCCACTACCGCAGGAGCCTCCTCAGTTATGCGCTATACCTATAACAGGGTCCCGTTGGCTCCCTTCAGTACGGAACCCTAAAAATGGCAGCCATAAATTGATTTTGAAGTTATTATGTATTGTGAAATAAGTACAATATTGATAAACTTTGATAAAATTAATGTTATTGTACTGAAGGTTGGGTAGGTTAGTATTGAATCTAGAAAATTTTACAATTTTCATGCAAATCGTTAGGAATATTAAAAATGCGAAATTTTTTCTGCCTGTTTCAAAATGACAAGGCTATAAATTTTAGGATATCAGACGTCTTCACACACGTTTGACAAAATTATGGAGAACTCTCAGGCATGCAGGTTTTAACACGATGTTTCCCTTCACCGTTAAAGCAAGTTATATTCAATTGCTTGAAACGCACTGTTCGAGTTAAAGCACAGAATATATAATAATACTAGCTTATGCTCGCGACTTCGTTCGCGTGGACTACAAAATTTCAAAACCCTATTTCACCCCCTTAGGAGTTGAATTTTCAAAAATCCTTTCTTAGCGGATGCCTACGTCATAATAGCTATCTGCATGCCGAATTTCAGCCCGATCCGTCCAGTAGTTTGAGCTGTGCGTTGATAGATCAGTCAGTCAGTCAGTCAGTCACCTTTCCCTTTTATATATTATATAGAAGACTAAAGAGCGAGTTCGGGACCGAACCGAATCCCCGACCTCCCGAATAGGAAGTGGTCAGCCACTAGGCTATCACCGCTCTAAAATGACATACCTACCTAATATACTTATCAAATCTTTGAAAAGAGCAACCGCCGAATTTCTTGCTGGTTCTTTCCGGTAGGAAAGGCATTTCAAATCCGTGGTAGATGCAATTGACGATTGAAAAGTTTAATTGAATAAAATAATATTTTCATTTGATCTGATTTGATTCAAAAAGCGGACCTAGACGAAATGATATCTAAATATATCTGTAAAAGGATTGACTGACTGACTGATCTATCAACGCACAGCTCAAACTACTGGACGGATCGGGCTGAAAGGCATGCAGATAGTTATTTTTTTGTAAATAAAGAATATTAGCCATGTTAAATGACTAATATTCCCCTTTCCTCTCCAACTAAGCGTCAAGCTTGTGCTAGGAGTAGGTACGACAAATAGTGCAACGGGCGGGGTTTGAAGACGACCTTTCGGTTTTCAGTCCACTCCTATACCGGTTGAGCTAATGAGGCTCAAAATGCTATTATGACGTAGGCATCCGCTGAGAAAGGATTTTTGAAAATTCAATCCCTAAGGGGGTGAAATAGGGGTTTTAAATTTGTGGAGTCCACGCGGACGAAGTCGCGAGCATAAGCTAGTTTAAATTAATAGTTCTTGTAGTTGATTGAACTGGTCCTCCGATTAGGTATCAGCAATTAAACATTACACCAAAATGACACCTCCTGTGCACTTTGCAACAGCTCGCGCGAGGTCACAACTTACAGCGAACGCTGACCCCTAACTAGGTGAGGGGCGCATTCGTTGCTCTGTGCCATGTTCGACACGGCTCTATCGCTATCACTTATCGAACCGTTTGACGACCTCCCTGGCGCATTGGTCCCGGGATCGATTCCTGACAGGGGTTTGGAATTTTGTAATTTCTAAATTATGGGCTGGTTTGGTGGGAGGCTTCAGCCGTGGCTAGTTACCACCCTACCGGCAAAGCCGTCCCGCCAAGCGATTGAACGTTCCGGTACGATGCCGTGTAGAAACCAAAGGGGTATGGGTTTAATAAAAACTGCCATACCCCTTCCAAGTTAGGCCGCTATCATCTTAGACTGCATCATCACTTACCATCAGGTGAGATTGCAGCTTCTTCTTCTTAAAAATCCTTTCTTAGCTGATGTCTACGTCATAATAGCTATCTGCATGTCAAATTTCAGCCCGATCCATTCAGTAGTTTCAGCTGTAGATCAGTCAGTCAGTCAATCAGTCAGCTTCTTTTATATATCATCATTCATCATCATCATCATCATCATCATGATCAACACATGACTGGCTCTCTACAGAGCACGGGTCTCCTCTCAGAATGAGAATTAAAGCCATAGTCCGCCACACTGGTCAAGTGCATATTGGCAAATTTCAAACGTCTTGAGAAGATTATGAAAAACTCTCAAGCATGCAGGTTTCCTCACGATGTTATCCTTCACCGTTAAAGCAAACGATTTTTCATAAATAATTGCCTAAAAAGCACAGAACTCCGAAAAGTTAAAGCTGCGTGCCCGGGATCGAACCCCCGACCTACCGAGTAGGAGGCGGACATCTTAACCACTAGGAAATTACGGCTCTTGTTTTATTTACACAGCGTAAGTTTGTATAATTATTATTTATCGCCATTACTTACAAAGTCAACAATTGACAATCGAAGTGATAGTAGGTATAAGTCCCGCAAATTGCTATTGCGCTGGAACCATGTCTCATTAACATCGCGTTCACGATCGCAATCACCTCTGATTGGTTGACGCTCGATCACTATTGGCTACAATGCATTGTTGCAACATGAATCGCACAAATTCAGCCTATCAGAACAATTGAGATTGTAATAATGATTTATTTATTTCATTTTATTTTTATTTTTCATGTACCAAAATTGTAGTGACAAAGTAATCTAAATATATAAAACGAAAAGGTGACTGACTGACTGACTGACTGATCTATCAACGCACAGGTCAAACTACTGGACCGATCGGGCTGAAATTTGGCATGAAAATAGCTATTATGACGTAGACATCCGCTAAGAAAGGATTTTTGAAAATTTAACCCCTAAGGGGGTGAAATAGGGGCTTGAAATTTGTGTAGTCCACGCGGACGAAGTCGCGAGCATAAGCTAGTAGTAAATTAAGTTACATTGGAAACTAGCTGCCCTGGCGAACTTAGTTCCGCCTAACAGTCGATTGAAATTTTTTAAATTTTTCTCTCCGTAAGAACCATCCTCGTACTTCAAGGAATATTATAAAAAAAGAATTAGCGAAATCGGTTCAGCTGTTCTCGAGATTTGCGATGATTTAGTGATTCATTTTTATATTATAGATTGATGCAGGTTTTACGAAATCGACCTACGGTTTTAGATTAATTAATGTAAAGAGCTTGCAAAATATTTTGTGTTTGAATTTAGATAATACCACAATGTTGGACTTCGGTCCTAAACAGTAATTATTATATTTTGCATAAACAGAGCTGCTAATTATAATCTATTCGCTATTATAATTGTTAATTATTATATTATTTTATTGTTATCAGAAAATGCGATAGGCAGTCAGTCAGTGGTAAACATATTTTATCCCGTGCTCACGTGTCAGTCAGTATGAAATACATACTCGTAAATACAAAACAAGTAGGCCTATCTGAAGTTGCAACAAGCTAGTCTTTTTTAGGGTTCGGTACCTCAAAAGGAAAAACGGAACCCTTATAGGATCACTTTGTTGTCTGTCTGTCTGTCCGTCTGTCTGTCAAGAAACCTACAGGGTACTTCCCGTTGACCTAGAATCATGAAATTTGGCAGGTAGGTAGATCTTATAGCTGACATTTGGAGAAAAATCTGAAAACCGTGAATTTAGGGTTAGATCACACAAAAAAAATTAAATTGTGGTCATGAACTAATATAATTAGTATTTTCAACTTTCGAAGTGAGATAACTATATCAAGTGGGGTATCATATGAAAGGTCTTCACCTGTGCATTCTAAAACAGATCTATTTATTTTTATGCATCATAGTTTTTGAATTATCGTGCAAAATGTCGAAAAAAAACGACTGTAGTAGGTACGGAACCCTCATTGCGCAAGCCCGATTCGCACTTGGCCGGTTTTTTATTTTATATTATTCAGATACAAGCTTGCCCTTGACTGCAATCTCACCTGGTGGTAAGTGATGAATGATGATGCAATCTAAGATGGAAGCGGGCTAACCTCGAAACGAGTAATGCAGTTTTTACTAAACACATACCCATGTACACGGTATCGTACCGGAACGCTAAATCACTTGGCAGCACGGCTTTGCCGGTAGGGGTGTAACTAGTCACGGCGAAGCTGAAGTTACAACGAGGAGCGCACATATTGCGAAAACCCGCCTATGGGGTCTTCTTCTTCTTAGCTCTGGGCTGGTTTCCGCACTTAAGGTGACGCAGTACGATCGACCGAACCTGTTTGCTTTTCACTTGACATTGTATGAGAAAGGTGAGAGGCACGATGATTTTCACCGAAATCAAGGGTTTAGGAAAAGTATTTTTGAGAAAAAACTACTAGCTTTATGTTTACAAAGTATAGTTATTTCAACTAATGAATAAATAAACTATGTCTAATGTTAAATTCCTTTACAATTTTCATACCCCTAATCTTATTTATTAACGCCCAAAGTAGTCATAAATTTTGTGTTAAAATAGGAATCTTTTGAGGCTCGTAACTTTAAAACATATAATAATTCTTTTAATGTTTCATATATCAATAAACCTAGATAATGACGAGATTAATCGATATAATACTTAGTTTTGAGCATACAATATCAAATAATGTAGTAATTACCCTCCTACGTTTGTATGAAGAAAGCACCGAACTGAGCCCACTTAAACGTTTCCGTCTGTTGTGCGTCCGCCTATGGGGTTTCAAGGTGCTGGAATGACGACCTCGTACCAAAAAACGTTGCGTTGGAACACCCCCAATAGGTGGACGGACAGCATTAAATGAGTCGCAGGAAGCCGCTGGATGGCAGCGGCGCAAGACCGTGGCGTGTGAAAGTCCCTACAAGAGACCTATGTCCAGCTGTGGACGTCTATCTGATGATGATGACAAACCTAATATTTTTCAAATCGGTCAAAAAGGAAAACAGAAATCAGAATGAGTAATGATACTAATTTTATCCAGCGTTTAACAAATGATCAAACGTGGAGGTTGTAATTAAATTGCCTTAACTTAAACTCACGGTTATTTATTAAATTAATGGTTTAACTCTTACTCAGTTAAGACCTGACGGAAACAACTGATTTTTATTTGACTAGACGATTTTAGACGGTGAGAAGCTGTGTCTGATTTTAGATGGAATCGCCGAATTTTTTCGCTATTTTTTGTATATTCACCAGTCATAATATTAAGTTGTGGAAATGGACCAAATTATTATCATCATCCATTGGATATTTTACTAAGCAGTCTAATGAGTCTCCTTTCAGAATAAGAAGTCTTAGACTTAAAGCCAGGCTGAGCTGGTCAATTGGTTTGATTGGCAGACTACTCCGGACTGCTCCGACACCGCAGCATCCTCAGGAGATGTAGACCTTACAATGCTCTGCAATTGTGCATTGTAAGGTCTACATCTCCTGAGGATGCTGCGGTGTCGGGGCGAAACGTGCGTCGATTGTGTTTGGGATTTGTGTGGTGCTGCGTGGTGGTGGTGCGTATTGCTTGCCTGGTGGCTGCTTCTTCCTGTATGTTTAGCAGTGGGAGGGCGGGCGGTGCATTTCGCATGCTGCATGTTGCACCATACAGATACGACCTGTTTCAGCGGATTACAGCAAATTAAGCTTTTGGTTCATTTTTTATTTATTTTTATACATAATAGTTTTTGATTTATCGTGCGAAATGTCGATTAAATACGACTGTACTACGGAACCCTCAGTGCGCGAGTCTGACTCGCACTTGGCCGGTTTATCTTCATCTGATACGTAATAATATGTATGATTTTAATGGCTTAAAATATATTAGTCTAGTATTTTATTCTTGTCTGCAAATGGGCTCAGGTAGACTTTTGTGGGACCAACTAAGTAATTGGTCGTCTACGGTTACCCTAAAACAAACAGCCTTAGGCAAAAACTAGTTATATCTAGTTGTGCCTATGTGCGCTAATTTGTAGCGCCTATACAAGTTAGTATTCAAGTCGAACGCCTGAGCTGGGTCTGTGACCTAACCCAATGCTATCTGCACAGTGCACGCACCAGACACACACACATGCACAGATTTATCTATGCATTTGAACACTATCATGCTAACAAAGCTTCTCAAACTTTATTTTATTAATGGAAAATTAAGCGATTTTATAGGTAGACCATCAGTCTTAAAATTAATGTCTGCCTGTCTGTTCGTTACCTATCATCATCATCATCATCATCATCATCATCATCATCATCATCATCATCATCATCAACATCATCATCATCATCATCATCATCATCATCATCATCATCATCATCATCATCATCATCATCATCATCAACCAATAGACGTCCACTGCTGGACATAGGTCTCTTGTAGGGACTTCCACACGCCACGGTCTTGCGCCGCCTGGATCCAGCAGCTCCCTGCGACTCGTCTAATGTCTAATGCTTATGTCCGGCCCCACCCAGTAATCGTTGAGAGCTCTGCACTCGAAATTGTAGACGAGTAGGTATATATACCTAGGACACACAATCCAGTTGGATAGGTCCAATTTCGAGAAAGAGGTCAACCGCCGATTCCAACTCGGTTGGGCAGCGTTCAGGAAGCTTCGAGATGTCTTCTTGTCCAAAATTCCTCAGTGCTTGAAGACCAAAGTCTTCGAACAGTGCGTGTGTGACATATGGATCCGAGACATGGTCGCTAACTATGGGCCTCATATGAAAGCTCAGAGTCACTCAGCGGGCGATGGAGAGAGCTATGTGCGGAGTTTCTCGACGTGATCAAATCAGGAATGAGGAGATCCGTAGGAGAACTAGAGTAACCGACATAGCTCAACGGGTTGCGAAGTTGAAAAGGCAATGGGCAGGGCACATAGTTCGTACAACCGATAGACGTTTGGGTTCCAAGGTGTTGGAATGGCGACCTCGCACCGGAAGACGCAGCGTTGGAAGACCCCCCACTAGGTGGACGGACGACATCAGACGAGTCGCAGGGAGCCGCTGGATCCGAAAGCTAGTGTATATATTTAAAAATAACTGTATTACTTTGACCTCGCATGACCCGGTCGGAGAGATCTACAATTTGGGAAGCACTGTTCTAATGATTTACTCGGCGCAAGCGCATTTAAGCGTTCTCAATAATTTTGCAGTTTCGATACTATAGAGTGGAAGTCAATTTGTTTGTTTTGCATCCAACGTTGTAAATAATATGATATTGTCGTGACGTAGAGATATTGTATCAAGTTTATATGTCTACTAGCTGATGCCCGCGACTTCGTCCGCGTGGAATTAGGTTTTTAAAAATCCCGTGGGAACTCTTTGATTTTCCGCGATAAAAAGTAGCCTATGTCACTCTCCAGGTCTTTATCTATACCCATGCAAAAAAAACCGGCCAAGTGCGACGTCTCGCGCAACGAGGGTTCCGTAATTCAGTCGTATTTTTTCGACATTTTGCATGATAATTAAAAACTATGATGCGTAAAAATTAATAAAAATCAGTTTTAGAATGCACAGGTAAAGACCTTTTATATGATACCCCACTTGATATCTATCACTTTTTATCTTACTTAGAAAATTTAAAATTTAGTTCATGACCACAATTTAATTTTTGGGCGTAACTACAAATTCACGGTTTTCAGATTTTTCTCCGTATGTCAGCTGTAAGATCTACCTACCTGCCAAATTTCATGATTCTAGGTCAACGGGAAGTACCCTGTAGGTTTCTTGACAGACCGACAGACAGACAGACAACAAAGTGATCCGTTTTTCCTTTTGAGGTACGGAACGGAAAAATCACGTCAATCCGTTGCAGCGTTGCGACGTGATTGAAGGACAAACCAACAAACCAACAAACAAACACACTTTCGCATTTATATAGGGTAGGTACTGATAATTTATATTTGTTAATCTGCTGACAGTCATAAAAGTGATATATAGGTACTTATAATGTTATTAATACTGGTTTTATCTGCTATATAAATTAAGGTAAACATCTGTTTATAATAGGTACCTACCTATTTAATTATGCTCGTGTAAAACAAGTTGAAAAGTAAAATAAAAGATTTTGTAATGTACTAAACAAGTAATGGGGCCAATTCTCTTGTACTCAATCTCTAAACTAAACTAAATTAATATATTATTATTGCTATCCTTTTCCGCAAGCAACATTATGAAAGGGATAGCAATAGATTTAGACGTGTCATTTTAGTTTGGTTTAGAGTTTGTGTACAATGGAATTAGCCACAATTGACAAAAATAATAGTGTAAGCATGAGGTTTTGGATTTAATTTAATTTATTTTAGTTTTAATTTAATGTCGTTTTATTTTACTTTTAATTTAGATTTAAGTTTTTTTAATACTAGCTTATGCTCGCGACTTCGTCCGCGTGGACTACACAAATTTCAAACCGCTACTTCACCCCCTTAGGGCTGAATTTTCTAAAATCCTTTCTTAGCGGATACCAACGTCATAATGACCTATTTGCATGCCAAATTTCAGCCCGATCCGTCCAGTAGTTTGAGCTGTGCGTTGATAGATCAGTCAGTCAGTTGCCTTTTCCTTTTATATATTTAGATTAAAGATAAAGATTATATAATTAATTGTCTATCCCTTTTTAAATCGAAAATAGGTAATAAATTTACTTACGTGGAAAACCATATACAAGCATTTATTTACGGAATTACGTACTATGCCTACATTGATATAATATATACATTATTATTTAAATAAATATATAAATAATTTGGCACTGGTATACTTGTTTTTTTTTCTTTTCTCCATTTTCCATTTAGTTTGGTTTGAGCACCTAGTTAGTAGCACCTACGTAATCAGTAGGTACTGTAAAACTCGTCCGCGCCTCGTACTTGGGTAAGGGATGATTTATGCTAACACCACGTGTTAGCATATATCATCCCTTAGTATGCAGGTGTGCTTTTCGCCTAATCGTCCTGTGTGCCTTGGCTCTAAGCATTACCATTAGACTGAAAGGTGTTATAAAAACATGAGTCAATATCTATTTTAGTATCAAAACACTCAATAGTCATAAACATGCCATTACTTGTCTGTTGAATGCCGAACATACTTCCATGCTTGCAATATCCATACTAATATTATGAATGCAAAAGTGTGTCTGTCTGTCTGCTAGCTTTTCACGGCCCAACAGTTCAGCCGATTTTGATGAAATTTGGTACAAAGTTAACTTGCATCCCGGGAAAGGACATAGGCTACTTTTTATCCCAAAAAATCATAGAGTTTAACGGTATTTTTAAAAAACCTTATTCCACGCGGACGACTTCAGCTAGTACAAAAATATTTGTCGTAAATGTGGGTCACGCCCGGTCGTTAATCGATTGAGCTTTGTTTGGATTGAACGTCCTCACAAAGTATTACTTTACAGCTGAGCTAACTTAACCAAGTGTTGAAAGGTGTTATTTACCGTTAAAAAATGTTTCAACCATCTATCTATCTTCTATACTAATCAATACAATTATAATCATATCATAATTGACGATCCGCAATTCAAAGTTAATTTTGCGATGAAAAATTTTCTTCTTTTTTTACAAAGAAAATTTTGACAAGGGGTAAGTTTACTACTTAACAGTGGCAGTGCAAGTTAACCATCATCATCGTCATTATCAACCGATAGATATCCATAGCTGGACATAGGTCTCTTGTAGAGACTACCACACGTCACGGTCTTGCACCGCCGCGCCGTCATCCAGCGGCTCTCTCGTCGACTTTTTGATGTCATCCGTCCACTCAGTGAGGGTCAACAGGTCTTCCAACGCTGCGCTTTCCGGTGTGAGGTCGCCATTATTGCACCTTGGACCCCGACATCTATCGGTTTTTCAATAGCTTAGCAACTAAAATTTTTAAAGCTCCATTCTTTACAATAGTATTAATGAGCGAGAAGGCTGTTGTTTATAGGTAAAGGACGCCACAGACCATGTACCTACGATGACACATAGGTACGGTATTATGTACACAGATGTTTCAGCACTACATAATAGACTCTTTGTTACGATTCTCCATTCTAGAATGTGCTAAGGTCATTCATGTTATATATACACTAGCTTATGCTCGCGACTTCGTCCGCGTGGACTACAAAATTTCAAAACCCTATTTCACCCCCTTAGGAGTTGAATTTTCAAAAATCCTTTCTTAGCGGATGCCTACGTCATAATAGCTATCTGCATGCCAAATTTCAGCCTGATCCGTTCAGTAGTTTGAGCTGTGCGTTGATAGATCAGTCAGTCATTCAGTCAGTCAGTCAGTCAGTCACCTTTTCCTTTTATATATATATATATATATATATATATATATATATATATAGATAGATTACTAGATGATGCCCGCGACTTCGTCCGCGTGGATTTAGCTTTTTAAAAATCCTGTGGACACTTCAATTTTCCGGGATAAAAAGTAGCCTATGTCCTTCCCCGGTATGTAAGCTATCTCTGTACATCGGTTAAACGGTTGAGCCGTGAAAAGCTAGCAGACAGACAGACAGACACACTTTCGCATTTATAATATTAGTATGGAGGATATATTATAAGGAGCTGTTATACAGGGTGTAACCAGAACGCTAATAAAACTTAAATTGTTATACTACCTAAACACAATCCAATACCAATAACCATTTGCCTCATTTTGTAGTTTTAGCACTTTTAGTATTTTTCAAACCCGCATAGAGAGTTGAGATTATTAAGTATAAATATTTTTTATAAAATACAGGCAAATCATAAAATTAAATTTAGTAAGTACGAGTAATATATAAAAGAATGAGGTTATTCAAGGTGCGGACCAACAAATTCCTAAAAGGCCGGCAGCGCATCGGCGGTTCCTCTGGTGCTGCAAATGTTCATGACCCGCCTGCTCGTTTGCTCGCTATCTTCATTAAAGAAAAAAAAAAGAATTTTCTTAAAAATGTATCCAAGTGAAGCCGGATGGCATAACTAGTCAAGGAATAACAAAGAATTGATATTTTCTGTGAACAACGCAATATATTGGAAGATTTTTAAGCAACCAGTGCCCTGCGGGTTATGAAAATAAATGATGCAACACCGCAACTAATTTTCTTATTTTGTATATATAATCACGTAGAGAGTTCTGTAGGCACTACAATCACGTAGAGAGTTCTGTAGGCTCTACAATCACGTAGAGAGTTCTGTAGGCACTACAATCACGTAGAGAGTTCTGTAGGCACTACAATCACGTAGAGAGTTCTGTAGGCACTACAATCACGTAGAGAGTTCTGTAGGCACTACAATCACGTAGAGAGTTCTGTAGGCACTACAATCACGTAGAGAGTTCTGTAGGCACTACAATCACGTAGAGAGTTCTGTAGGCACTACAATCGCGTAGACAGTTCTGTAGGCACTACAATCACGTGTCTTTGACCTTGTTTATATAAAACATTCCGATAAATTTGGGCGTAGTTGAAAACAAGTAAATTACGCGCCCACGCGAAAATACAATCGATGTAGACGCTAACAGCGAGGATAAACACTCTCCAACAAATAGAACGAGATTTTACGGAAATCCGCGCATCAAATTAGTTAATGAAGATCTACATGATTTTACGGCTTACGTCATTTCTGTGGTAGAATATGTTTTTGTTTTAGTTTTTGTCAGAAGCGGATTATCCCTAAGGCAAACTAGGCACGTGCCTAGGGGCGCGAGGTTACGAAGGGGCGCAGGTGATCATGTAGAGTTCCATTATCTGGCCTACATAATTATCCCTAACTCAGTAATATTATCTTGGAGTGACCGAAACTGCCTCTTCTTTAATATAGCAAAGTGTCATGACGTGATGTTCTTCACTCGTTCACATAAAATATAATCAGTAACTATTTACCAGCTATGTAATGAAACGATTCCTCGATCTTTCGAACTTTTAATATGGCTGTTAGAGGGGCGCCTATGAGGTGCTTGCGCCTAGGGCGCTCTTGACGTTAAATCCGTCTCTGGTTTTGTACCCGACTAATTTTGATGTAAGAGACGTAAATGGCCCGCTTTTGACAACGCTACAGTACACGACAGTTCTAACAAAACGTCGGGGCTTCCATGTCACTGGCAGGCGTCAAATTTAAGTGCGTAAAACCGACCAAGTGCGAGTCAGACTCGCGCATCGAGGGTTCCGCACTACAGTCGTATTTTTTCGACCATTTGCACGATAAATCAAAAACTTATATTATGCTTAAAATTAAGTAGTACAGAGATAGCTTGCATCCCGGAGAAGGGCATAGGCTACGTTTGATCCCGGAAAATCCACGCGGACGAAGTCGCGGGCATCATCTAGTATTGTAATAGTTATCTAATTAATGTGTACTTAGTTACTTACCTATGTGTACACAAGGTATCTAATCTGATTCAATAAATATCCAAAGCCTTTACCCAGTGATATTGTCTGTCGGTGTATCACTGAGATCTTTATCTGTCTCCATACGGAACCCGTGATAACACCTTATAAATACTGTCACAAGGTCGTTTTGTTATTACATCCATGTAGGGATACCACACGAATTGGTTTTGGAGGGACATGGTACTGCTTCTGAGCGCAACTAAAGGAGACTGACCATCTGCCATACATCGTTGGGCCAAGAAATTAATGAACCGTTACCGTACCGTAAGTTCCAAATTAGTGTGAATTGTTACATGAGAATATCTCCTTTAGACTGCTTTAGTTTCAGTTTGAGTGAAAATTGCATATTCAAAATACATATATATGGGCTCAAATCCATGATTAGGTTGTGTTAGATAATGATTGTAAAAATAATAATTAGACGACTAGTGAACTGTTTAGATTGGTTTCCTATCTAGATAAAATTATCCAACATAAAATAATAACAAATCCTACTGTACACCATCCCACTATACAATGATTACAGCAATAATCTCGACAAAAACACACAACACAACACAACACAATTTCTGTTAATGTTTTCTATACTATCTTTATATTTAGTAACTATGACATCAAATATTTTTTTGTGATGTTGGTTTATCAAAAAATAAAGGATTTTTCCAATATTTTTTTCTATAACAAGACTGTGCCCAAGACTGGGTTCAAAACTGGTCGGTCTCCTTTAGAATATTCGCTTCTTTTTCTTACCAATGTAATAAGAAAAGGACAGACAAACCAAATTTAGTGCAGACTTGTGAAACCTCGTGACTTTAGCAGTCAGTCACCTTTTGATTTTATATAATATTTAGATTTAGATATCATAGTCACACTACTCCTAAGTAAGTTTAATATAAAAACATTCCAGTCATTCAACCTTCTTCCTTATTTTATTTTCGATAAGATTTATATTCCTCGATTCCTAATTTTCAAATATTTAGTCTTCTTGTATTTGCTTACGTTTATATAGACGATAATTATGAATTATGAAAATAAGTCTAAATAAAGATAAGTGCTATAATATCAGTAATACTGGTATTTTCATGAATAAGGAAAAACTTCTGACGTTATAATCTTTCCGCCTAGATTTAGATCTAGAACTTTCGTAACAACTGATAACAGATCTTATAGGGATTTTAAAAGGCTTTGATTATCATCAATTTCCTGGGAATAAGTTACATCATCATCATCATTAGCAACCGATAGACATTTAGATAGACGTTTAGTAGTACATACAAGGAACTCTTAGTCAAGGACAAAGCCATCCTGTTTTGTGATAAATTGCCTAAAAAACTCAAGCTACTTAAGTCACTTGATTCCTCAGTAGGATAATTATGATGTCTGGCTCCAGTTGTACGTAGCTATATTGTATTTTAGATAATTTGACTTAGTTTTCTACTGCAGATACTCTAAATTTAGTTTAGAGAATAACAACAGAATCAGCGCCAATCTTCTCTATATATAAAAACAAGCTTATTCCAGCGACTTTGTCCGCGTGGACTACACAAATTTCAAACCTCTATTTTACCCCCTTAGGCGTTGAATTTTCGAAAATCCTTTCTTGGCGGACGCCAACGTCATAATAGCTATCTGCATACCAAATTTCAGCTCGATCCGTCCAGTGGTTTGATCTGTGCGTTGATAGATCAGTCAGTCAGTCAGTCACCTTTTCCTTTTATTCATTTAGATGAATCGCTGAATGTGTTGCTGATCGCAAATCTCGAGAACAGCTGAACCGATTTCGCCAATACTGTTTTAATAATATTCCTTGAAGTATGAGGATGGTTCTTACGGAGAGAAAAAATTTTAAAAAAATCGTCGACTGTTAGGCGGTACGAAGTTCGCCGGGGCAGCTAGTTGAGAGATAAAAACTGAGCGATTTTAATATAAAACGTACTGTGTAGATTTGAACAGAATGATTGTTGTAACTCTATACCACCCGATCCATCCTATACGGAACACGTAAACAGCCGTAATCGGAGCCCCGTAATTGGGCCGGCGATTAGCGGGGTTATCAAAACACAGCCCAATTCTCTTGTAATACTGCGTAATACCGTGTAATACCGTGTAATACCTTGTAATTCTTGTAATACCACGCTTACTTTAGCTATTAAATTCATTACGGCTTGTTAAGCTCCAGCTCTATTGAAAGTTTAGGTAAGTAATTTTTAAGAAAGTGGGTGGATGAGGAAGGCAGAGGATCGTGTGTGGTGGCGCCCTCTAGGGAAGGCCTCCAGCCCACTGGACTGATGACCTGAAGAAGGTGGTTGGGAGCGGATGGATGAGGTGTTTGGTGGCACGCTCTTGGAATTGTATCTCGGCCTATGTCCAGCAGTGGACGCAAACAGGCTGATGGATTGGATTTGATTGGAACCCCTTAAGGGGGCAAAATAGGGGTTTATTTCAAACCCGATCAATGAAATTGTTGGCGTATTCAAATTTAGTAGGTAAGTACATAGGTTTAATGAGTTTTATAGTTGCAGATATTGTGTAGTCATGAATTTTTATATCTTATCTAAATATATAAAAGGAAAAGGTGACTGACTGACTGACTGACTGACTGATCTATCAACGTACAGCTCAAACTACTGGACGGATCGGACTGAAATTTGGCATGCAGATACCTTTGATGACGTAGGCATCCGCTGAGAAAGGATTTTTGAAAATTCAACCCCTAAAGGCATGAAATAGGGGCTTGAAATTTGTGTAGTCCACGCGGACGAAGTCGCGAGCGTAAGCTAGTGTTTAATAAAGTTTACACGATTATTAATATTACTTTGTAGTAGCCCTAAAATAAATTGACAGATAGATAAAGTTGGTAATGCAAAATAGAGGTCGTCGAAACCGAATGTTATCGCAAGTGGCGGCCGTTGTAGTTGTATAATGTATTAATATCTTTTACTATGTATATCCGCATATATATGAGGCTGGCGGCTATGTTAATATATTATATCTACCTACGTAACTAATGTATAACTCTTTTCAAGTTTTGCAATTCACGAAGGCTAGTGAACTTTACTTGTGGTAACGTCGTTTACATGGGCATTGCGTAAGTGTGCGTGCATGTCGGACCAATCAGTCGCGAGCAAACGCTGTCAAACGCACACATTTAGTGTACCTTACTTTTATCGATACGACTTAAACACAAGCATGAGCCACTCGCCTTCGTGAAATGCAAAAACTGTAATATGAACACAATAAACATAGCTACATAAACATTAATGCAACAAAGACAATAAGCGGCAATTAAATGAAAGAAAAAAAGAAAACGGGGACATATCTGCCGACACTCCTCGCTCAACAAAGGAAAGAACAAGAAACAAAACGCACCCGTACGTGAAGACAAAGCACTGTGCTTAGTATGAGATACTACATCCCACCCAACGTTCATAGAATTCGATATCGAAATAACGTCACGTGACTTTCTCTACGTGATCAAATCAGAAATGAGGAGGTACGTAGGAAACTAGAGTAATAGAAAGAAAGAAAGAAAGAAAAGACGTTTATTTATGCAATTGTGCCACACATTACAACTTAAAGCTAAGAGCTGGTTATTCCGGCGCTTCTTCCACCTGAGAACAAGCAAAAGAAGCGCAAAAGATAATAGACATAGCTCAACGGGTTGCGAATCTGAAGTGGCAATGGGCAAAGCATATTGTTCGAAAAACATGTAGAGGTTTGGGTCCCAAGGTGCTAGAATTGCGACGTCGCACGTCAAAGCGCAGCGTTGGAAGACCCGCCTAGGTGAACAGACGACATCAAACAAATCGCAAGAAACTGCTGGATTTAGGCGGCGCGGCACGTGACAAGAACGTGGCGTGTGGAAGTCCCTACAAGAGACCGATGTCCAGGTCATCTAATAATGATGATGATGAAATGGATTTACCTCTCCTTGATTTAAAGTCAAAAAGTCAGTACTACTAAATTTTATGTTGCAACTTTCCCGCTTGGAGCGCTGGCTTCAGATGTATGGGCAAACTTGAGCTTTAAAACAAGGCTATTAAGGTCAATTTTACTTAAACGCTGAAATGCTTCGATGCTCGAAATCTATCAATGTTGGTGAGAAGTAAAATCTCATACTAAGGCTAAAGTTGTCGACATCATGTAGGAGCGGTCACTCGTCACGTTACGTAACGAACGCAAACGAACTAACGTTCGTTAGAGTAAGGACTTGGGCAGACAAACCGCGTGACGGCAGGATCCCGAACACTATGTCTTTGCATGCAATTATTTTTAGTTTTAGATTAATTTAGTAGTCCTTGTGTTTTTTCTTATTTTTGTGCAATATAGGCTTTCTATCTATCTATCACTACTTTAGTTTTTCTTAGCTGACTTTTAATGTAAGCAAATTTAAAAAAAAACTCCAAGAAGTACGAAAGCGACTCAATTTTCCCGTCGCTTTAGACCTTCTGGAGTTAGGTTTTAACTGGTGTCATGATTGTATTGTAAGATTGAGGTAACAAGGTCGTATGGGCACAATATAGTGCGCCTTTTACGCATTTGTATGTTTAGCTGGCAACCCTCCGACATGGTTATCGGAGACTTTGTATAGCTACTACTTTGTTAATCAACTTGTTTAAGTCAGGGAAAAATAGATTATGCTAGCTTTTCACGGCCTAACAGATTAACCGATTTTGATGAAATTTAGGACAGAGTTAGCTTATACAGGCTACTTTCTATCCCGAAAAATTAAAGAGTTCCCACGCAATTTTCGAAAAACCTAAATACACGCAGACGAAGTCGCGGGCATCATCTAGTCCTATATACGTAAGCACCTCGAATCACGCGTAGCAAGCACTTCAACTGTGTTGTAGGGTTACTAAAATCGTGTATTACGTTTTGTCTAACGTCCTGCTATGTCGCAGCCGCCACGCGTCGTATCCGCCCAAGGCTTTATGCAAAGAAATGATAAAGGCGCCATGTTATCTCTGGGCAAACGTGACTGAGCGCAGATACGTTGCAGAATGGCCGTGGCGTAGCTAATTACTTTATTTGTTCCTCTCCACGATACATTATAAGCAGAATGTTGTTCATCTTATTGCCTAAAACGTGTAATGTACAGTACGCGGTAGAAAGTAATGTTCATCGGCCTTTAGAATGACATTTCAGCTTCGTAGAGCGTTGTCTCCGTCACTCATACCTACATGACGTTTATGGTCTCAGGGACAACTTGAGGACAACGCTCTACAAATCTGCTATCTCCTTCTAAATGTCAATAGTCAATAGTCAAATAATTTATTAAAAATAGAACAAAAGTTCACTCGCCTTCGTGAATTGCAAGAACTGTAATGTAGCAAGTGCTACATATGAAAAGGCTTTTCATATGCTGCCTCTGAAATAGTCCATGTCTACTTATAATGTACCTACCTATGACTATTTAACACAATAATAAAAACAACTGCACACGTCCACACAACACTAAATTAATTCACACAAACCGGTTTAATGTGGGTTAATTAAACCATTTTGAATCGGCAAAACAAACTAATAAACAATAAACAACTTTAACTATCGTCGATTGACCTTAATAACTGTAACTATTTATACAAACTAGAATTCGCCTTTTTTATCCGACTGTGCGATGCAAAGGAGTGGTTGTGTTCATCAGTCTTAATACGTGTTTGTTTGTTAGTGGCGCTCTAGAAACTAAATGCGATTTTAATGACTCTTGCAACAATCCAAATTTACAATGAACCAAAAGCTTAATTTGGTATAATCCGCTGAAACAGGTCGAATCTGTATGGTGCAACATGCAGCATGCGACATGCACCGCCCGCCCTCCCACTGCTAAACATGCAGGAAGAAGCAGCCACCAGCATCACACAAATCCCAAAACACACTCGACGCACGTTTTAAATTAAATTAACATAGCATGATTAGTATTGCAGAATTATTGTTAGTTTATGATTCCGTGGCGTCACTCGGTTCAGGGTACCAGCTGAAAATCAGCGCTGTATGTTCTTGAAAATTCTTCTTGAAAAATTAAAAAGAGCAACCGCCGAGTTTCTTGCTGGTTCTTCTCGGTAGGAACGGCATTCCGAACCAGTGGTAAATTAAAACTACCTGACTATTCATAAGCACTTTTAAAAAGTTTACATGAATAAAAAAACATTCTATTCTATTCTATTCTATTCTTGTGCAACAAGGCATACAGCATAATGCTGAGCTGGGATCCATTTTCGGGTTGTGCCACACATGACAGTTTGTTCTGGCTTCTTTTGCTTGAAGCGCGTTGGGCTTATGCTCAGGTGGAAGAAGCGCCGGAATAACCAGCTCTTAGTTTTAAGATGTGATGTGTGGCACAGTTTGGTAAATAAACGTCTTTTCTTTCCTTCGCCCCGACACCGAAGCATCCTCAGGAGATGTAGACCTCCTGAGGATGATTTAAGGTCTACATCTCATAAAACTGTAAGCTGTATAAAACTTCTCTTATCAGGCTACACGGTCGTTATCAAGAAATAACCCGAGTGGATATTGTTATAACTTAGAATGTTATATCAGCCCGCACAAGTAGAGACGTTGCTATCTCTGTTCCTTCATATATTAACCTAATTATGCTAAGTACTTACCCCAAACTTAAGCGATAAGAAGCAGGTATTATGACGTAAGTTATTAAAATTATCACAAAATTATAACACTTTAATGAGAACATCCATTACCGAATAAAAAATAAACGTATTCGTATTTTTCATAAACAATGGCGTCGATTCTGATGTTTTTCTCTAAACCGCCGCCATATTGATTTTTTTTTTTCAAAAAAAAAAAACCAACATTTTTTGAGATGACGTAAGGATTCTAACGATATTCAACACAAGGAAAGAATAATTAAAACTTACATAAATACGAACCGTGAAACATAACACTCCTTTTTATAACAATATCTGAAACATACCAGTTCAATATCGATACAGTAGGCGGCAAAAAGTAATGTACCTACATCGGCCTTTATGCTGGCTCTACACGCTCGCCGAGTGAAGGCGAGCGGCGGAGAGTGCGAGCATGAAGAGGGCCCGCTCGGGTTGACTCGGGTTGTTGTCGTCAATTCGAGCATTACAATGACATTTCGGCTTTGTAGAGCGTTGTCTCTGTCACTCATACCCATATGACGTTTTGTCGGTCTCAACTACAGGGGCAACGCTGTACAAATCTGCTATCTCCTTCTAAAGGTCGATGTACATTACTTTCGGCCGCGTACTGTTGCAGTTGTTCTAGAAGCGAGGTGGAATGCCACCAGGCGGTAGTGAACCCGCGCCCACCATTGTATGCTAACCACCACTGAGTCACTGTGCAACGTCACTAATGTACAACAATGTTTACATGCATAGGTGTTCAAACTTGCAGGACTATACTTAAAGTATTTTTTGGTCAAAATATAAACCGTAGTTAAAATGATTGCAACCGATTCTGTTGCTGATTCTGAACAAACTACTTTCAGCTTTAATAATAATTTTTATTATTTATATATTTTAAGTCTGGTGAAATTAGGGTTACCTCTGTCTGCTTGAACCACTGGTGTTATATTATAATGTTAATTATGATGTCGTATTTCAGCACAGAGCCAGTTTCTTGAGAGAGTTCTGAGTTGAAACAGATCAGGAGTCAGAAATTAAATCCATACTTTATATATTATAAATGCGAAAGTGTGTCTGTCTGTCTGTCTGTCCGTCCGTCTGTCTGTCTGTCTGTCTGCTAGCTTTTCACAGCCCATCCTTTAAATCGATTTTGACGTTTGGTGCAGAGATAGCTTGCATCTCTGGGAAGGACATAGGCTATTTTTATCCCGGAAAATCAAAGAAAAACTTACGCAAACGAAGTCGCGGGCATCACCTAGTAATATATAACAATATAATAAAGGATTTTTTTTTTAATTTATTCTAATAAACTTTTCATAGTAATTACTTTTGAATCGTCTAATTTGATTATCACCAAGATCAATCATCCTAAAAGCTTTATCTAAAGCCGATTCTATTAACTTGGGGGCGACCTAATCGCAATGCGATAATGCCCCGGCAAAAAAAATTAAGATTTAAAAAAAAACTTTGGGTAACTAAGCCCTGTCTGTAATGTCGTGTCGTATTGTAGTCGTGGTCGTGTTATGCAAAGCAGCGCAGTCGACATCGTGTGGAGACAATCCGTCGCCCAGTGATAAGGCACTGATAACAGAGTTGGCAAGTGGTTGATGCGTTCGACGGTTCGACATTACACTTACTCGCTTGCTCGTGCTCTCGGAGGAAGTCACTGCCGACTCAGCCAGTGCGGTTTCTTTTTCTATAAATACCTAACTACTTTTACCGATATAGCTAAACGGGTTGCAAAGCAAATTTAGCGAATAGATACAATATCTCACCCAACGTTGATAGAATTCGAGATCGAAACGAAAAACCTGCCAAGTGCGAGTCAGGCTCACGCACCGAGGCCGAGGGTTCCGTACTACAGTCGTAATTTTGCGACATTTTGCCCGATAAATCAAAGACTATAATGCATAAAAATAAGTAAAATCTGTTCTAGAATGCACAGGTGAAGCCCTTTTATATGATACCCCACTTGACATAAGTTATCTTACTTCGAAAATTGAACACACTAATTATTAGTTCATGACCACAATTTTTTTTTGTGAGGTAACCACAAATTCACGGTTTTCAGATTTTTCTCCTTATGTCTGCTAGAAGACCTACCTACCTGCCAAATTTCATGATTCTAGGTCAACGGGAAGTACCCTGTAGGTTTCTTGACAGACAGACAACAAAGTGATCCTATAAGGGTTTATTTTTTTCCTTTTTAGGTACGGAACCTTAAAAAATAAAGTCAGAATAAAATGGACTTTCTTTTACGTAATATAATCAGAAATGAGGAGATATTTAGGAGAACCTCAACGGGTTACGAGTAAAGTGGCAATGGGCTGGGCACATATAGTTTGATAGACGACTATCAAAACTTTACAAAATCGATCCCAATTACGTCCTTTAACTTTTCAGTTATGTGCGTTTTAAGCAATAATTAATTAGCAGTGAAGGAAAATATCGTGAGGAAATCTGCAAGCCTTTAGAGTTCTCCATAATATTCTCAAACGTGTATAAAGTCTGCTAATCCGCACTTGGCCAGCGTGGCGTACCTACTATGGTCTGAACCATACTCGTTCTGAGAGGAGACCTGTGCTCAGTAGTGGGCCGGCGACGGGTTGATCGTGATGATGATGATGATATACTTTCACTATCAGTTTTCTTTGAGAAAAATCTAATGTAATGAATAAACACCTCTCCAATCTAGGTATAAAAACAACGACAGTATTTTATAATGTATGTTCGTGTTCGTGCCCGGAATCGAACCCTCGACCCCTCGATTAGGAGGCAGTGCTTAGCCACTAGGCTATCACCACTTTGATAATAAAAATATCTACTTAATTAGTTATGTGAAAAATAATTTTGCCTCCGTAATTAAGTGTAATAAAAGTTTTATCTTCAAATGTAATAATTTACTCTTATCTACTTATTATTCTTTTGTTAGTCATATTTAGATAATAATTATAATTATTATACTTACAAGTTACAATATTATAATTCATATTCTTTAGTTGATAATTTTAAGGAGTTATTATTTATTTCTAGTTTCTTGAATATTTTAATTTTTTATTTGAAGTGGAAAACGACTGTCCTGCCAAAAACTAACAAAGTAAAAGTTTCAAAAAACACTCCTTTTTTCTGGCAATCGTGTGAGTAGAAACTTTTTCTGGCAATCGTGCGAGTAGAAGCTTGTCTGGCAATCGTGTGAGTAGAAACTTTTTCTGGCAATCGTGTGAGTAGAAGCTTGTCTGGCAATCGTGTGAGTAGAAACTTTTCCGGGACGTTTGTCTGGATGTTCATCGACAAGTTACAACAGCCACGAGAGATATGTCGTAATGATTGCGCTCGGACTGCTTTGTCCACAACAAATAAATCTACGTTAGTGGTATCCGAGAATAGCCGCAGATTACGCGCTATCTTGTTTTGCCCAAACGACATCGACCTGTTTAGTGTTTAGTGTTTAGTGTCTATCTGCCAACACGCGTCATTAGCGGAGCTACGTGCTCCTAACGCGTAAACACACATTAGCTTTACCCCCGATATCACCCGCTCGGGGTTATCTATCTTCTATCTTCTTCGTGAGAGTGACTCCATTGAGCGTCTTGTAGTGCAGGGTAGTAGGGTCTTGGACTGTAGTAATAAAATCATGTGGTTTTTTTTATAGCGTTAGTTTATGGCTAGAATTCATTATTAAAGAGAATAATCAAAAAAAAATAGTTCGTTTTTTTTAAACATAATAATTAATTATTAACGTCACGCTGTACGGGAGGCGATTTATGACGTCACAAAGCGTAAACGACAATTTATTTTAAATTTTTTAACATGAAAAATACTTTTTCGCTGAAATTACCTACTCTTTTTTATGTTAACAGTTAGAAAGTTTTTGTCGTTTATGGATTGTGACGTCACATTTTATTACTACAGTCCAAGACCCTATTATACTAGACTATCGGCCAGTAGAGAGAAGTGGCGAATTTTTTTCGAACTATGTGCCCTGTCAATTGCCACTTCAGCTTCGCAACCCGTTGAGCTATGTCGTTTACTCTGGTTCTCCTACGGATCTCCTCATTTCTGATTTGATCACGTAGATAATCTCCAAGCATAGCTATCTCCATCGCCCATTGAGTGACTCTGAGTTTGCTTATGAGGCCCATAGCACAGAATATAATAGTACTACCATAGTAATAGTGTTTATTACATCCCATTTCTAAATAATATCTTTTGCCACCATAGTATAGAACACGGAACTCAACTTAATTCGAATCATTGATAGCTCTTATCGTAAGGCAAAAAAAAAAGTCAACTTCTCGTTGTAAACATGTTTACGTAGGTACCTATACTTTTCGATTATGTACGAAAACCAATTTAAATATACCGTTTAGATTTTCCTATTTCAGTACAGTAAGGTTGCGTGTTGTTTGTGTTTGTGGTTTCGTTTCGTGGTATATATGAAGTATCAAGGTTATTTAGTGTGAAGTGGTGTTATTTTCGTTCTAAGACAACCAACCACACTCAGCTTTCTGTCTCATTGAAGCGTTTAAGATTTAATTTAGTTTTATTTTTAAAAAATAGATTTAAGTTTATTTTATAGAATTTTTAATTAGTATAATACTTAAATATTTGATAAGATCATAATAAACACAATAAGTACATTGAGGTGTATTCCAAGTGGGGTGTCATATGAAACAGCTTTATCTGCACGTTCTAAAACAGATTTTTATTTATTTCTATGCATAATATTTTTGATTTATCGTGCAAAATATCGAAAAAATACGACTGTAGTGTAGATGTACGGAGCTCTTGGTGCGCGAATCTGACTCGCAGTTGGCAGGGTTTTTTGAAAAAAATCAAAATGGTGGCTTCTTTATGACGCCATTTTTAAATGTGAAAAAATATTTTGTTCTGGTCAGTCTGGTCATTTTTTTTTATTTTTTATTAATTAATTAATTAATTATTGCTGTAAGTAGCAAACTACTTTTTGTAGTTGGCCACTTCTTAGAAAAAGTCGACATTGTGCAGTGTTACCAAGGTGCTATGTAAATTCTTGCTTTGTATATTGTATATACAATCTTCAATATACATGAAGTGTATTTATTATTCAAATTAGGTAATTATCTAAATATAATATATAATTTATTGCGGAAAATTGTTTTTGGAAATGTAAAATAAACGAATTCCTATGTTTTTGTGCATCTTTATGTTGGCAATAGTCATAAATCATAATAATATGAGCATTTTAATTTTATTTATATTTGGATTATTTAATAGGTACGTAAATAACCGTTTTTATTTAATGTCAGTTAGAAGCATGCGCAAAAGCCATAAATTTCGTTTTTAGAGCCATAATATGTTTTCAAGATCTTGATCGAAAAAAACAAAAATTAATACAAACTGTAACCCAACTACTGAAAAATAGAAAAAAATAAAAAATTGTAACTTTATTATACCTACTATACTAGCTGATGCCCGCAACTTCGTTTGCGTGGAATTAAGTTTTTAAAAATCCCGTGGGAACTCTTTGATTTTCCGGGATAAAAAGTAGCCTATGTCACTCTCCAGGTCTTTATCTATACCCATGCAAAAAATCACATCAATCCGTTGCACCGTTGTGACATGATTGAAGGACAAACCAACAAACAAACACACTTTCGCATTTATAATAAGAGTACTGAATATTTTAAAGCACGTGTTCTAATTTTTTATCTACCTACATACCAAATATTATGTATAGTAATCTCTATAAATAAGTCAATGTATCTGACAAAATAAAACCATTATTACAGTTATTTAGATAATTATCTTTCCTTATATATTATCTTTTTCAGTATCGCACCGAATGATGGAAATTTTTTCTACTGTTTTCATTTCGCGCTCACGTCACCTCGGCGGCTTTCCATCTGTTAAGATAAAAACAAACTTTGAGAAACAAATCAAATAATAGTCTTTTCTACTAGTTCTGTTTGTCCTTATTTCTAAAATTAGTACCCGTACATTAATTACTTAATAATTTATAATATTAATTAATTAGTTTTCTTGATATAATAAGCGGGTGGGTTTCCATAGTTCTCATACGGGGTGTAACCAGAACGCTGGCAAAAACGAGGATAAGTGATAGTACTGATGATTACTGATATGATAACACGAAAAAAAACATTAAAAAAATCCTATAAATAATATAAAGAAATCCTATAAATATATACCGCAAAAAAACAATACAAGAAATCCTAAAAAGTAAATGTTTATTATATATTGCAAATATAACATCTGACTGACGCTAGAGGTCAACGCCGCATCGTAGGTGGGGCATTGACCCGATTTTTGCACGCTATATATTGCGGGTTTGAAAAATACTAAATCACTAAAACTACGATGAGTAACTAAATGAGGCAAATAGTTATTGATATTGGATTGTGTTGAGGTAGTATAACAATAACGCTAAGTTTTTGCTAGCGTTCTGCTTACACCTGTAAATGTAAATAACTCGACTCTTAGGTTCGTCATCATCATAAGCCCATCGATGGCTCACTACTAAGCACAGGTCTCTTCTCAGAATGAGAACGGTTTGGCCATAGTCTACCACGCTGGCCAAGTGCGGATTGGCAGACTTCACACACCTTTGCGAACATTTTGGAGAACTCTCAAGCATGCAGGTTTCCTCAGGATTTTTTTTTCTGAACGATGCGTTGTATTATAACGTCTCTTTGCGCGCTAGCTATTGTAAACTGATACCTAGTAATATATCAGGAACCTTCACACAAGTGCTAACAACAAATGTACAAAGTTTTAACTCAATCTGTAGAACGATCCACGAATCCATAGGTAACGAACAGACGGACAAACATTAATCTTTATGTACTTATTATACGATTGATGTATTATTTAGTTACGAATGTACAAACGATGTAGGTAATAGGTGTTATCATTATATAATAATTGTATTCATGAATATAAATGAATTAGATAACGCTACAATAACAATACCTCCGCAAAACATAACACTGGTATCAGCTTATCGGGCTTCGGCCAAAACAAGCTGTTTTGCTAACTTTATACTGACAATTCGACGCGAATATTACATTCGTAGTTCATCATCATCGTCATCATCAACAACCGATAGACGATGACATATGGATCCGAGACATGGTCGCTAACTATGGGCCTCATAAGAAAGCTCAGAGTAACTCAGCTAGGAGAGAGCTTCCTAAACGACGAACATAAAAATAAATAATAATATCGGTCTCCCTACCAAGGTCTAAGGACCAAATTGCGACACCCAAACTGGGTATCCATAATACCTTATACATGCTTAATATGATGTAATGAGTTATGGAAATGCAATAAATAAAATTGAAAATTGAAATTGAAAATTGAGCTATGTGCGGAGTTTCTCTCAGGCAGGGCACATAGTTCGTAAAACAGATAGACGTTGTGGTCTCAAGGTGCTGGAATGGCGACCTCGCACCGGAAGACGCAGTGTTGGAAGACCCCCCACTAGGTGGACGGACGACATCAGACGAGTCGCAGGGAGCCATTTCTACTGGACAATTTTATGTAATAACATCTCGTTGTAAAATGTTTCCGCAAATAAAGAATCTTTGAATCTTTGAAGCCGCTGGATGGCAGTGCAAGTCCCGGCAATGGACCTATGGACGTCCAGCAGTGGACGTCCAGAGTTTGACGCCGATGAGGACGATAGAATGTGTCGATCGTATCGCAAATGGCACGTTTCGGGCGGCCTGCCAGCTCTCGCGATACCGTCGGGTCAATACCCACTACATATTTGTACGACTCGTTTTGTCGTTGAAATTTTGATCATATCTAACACGTGGTTGTATATTTAAACTGGCGTCGATTCTGATGAATTTACCCGACTACGGCGAAGCCAAAAGGAAGGGTTATGATTTCAGCAATCTATGTATGTATGTATTCTAATCGGAGGTCGGGGGTTCGATGATCGATCCCGGATCACCTCTAACTTTTCGGAGTTATGTGCGTTTTAGTTAATTAAAATATATCACTTGCTTTAACGGTGAAGGAAAACATCATGAGGAAACCTGCACGCCTGAGAGTTCTCCATAATGTTCTCAAAGGTGTGTGAAGTCTACCAATCCGCACATGGCCAGCGTGGTAGAGTATGGCCAAAACCCTTCTCACTCTGAGAGGAGACCTGTGCTCTGTAGTGAGCCGGCGATGGGTTGATCATGATGATGACGATGTATGTAAGTACGTATGTTTGTATCTATGAGTGTTCCACTGTAGCGGCTAAACTACTGAGCCGATTTTGATGAATGAGGTGTCAATTGATTCGTTGTTGTTAATTTTTGACATTTGTAATATTATTATTTAAATTTGTATTTTTTTGTGACTAAGTATTTAATGTGACTAATTTTATCATAACTATGTACACGTTGTTAGCTATATCATAACTATGTACACGTTGTTAGCTATATCATAACTATGTACACGTTGTTAGCTATATCATAACATATTGCATGCTAAAAGGCAGAATTTGGCTGTAGCTTTTTGTTTTGTAATATCTGCACCGTTTACCCATATTCGCAATAAAGAAATTTGAATTTTTTTTTTCCAAATTAACATCTGTAATATATTATTAAATTACAAAAAACAAAAATACCAAACTTATTCTAGAACAAAAATTACAAATCGAAAATATCATCTAAACCACCGCAACGAGGCAGGGTTTGATTTTGAATTGAATTGTTATGGTCCGGGTGACAAAGGCTACATTTTATACGAGGAAATTCTACCTGACGGATTTTACATCCAAAAAAGTTGGGGGGGGGGTCTTCAAAAAATTTGTTTGCTATTGTGTAGAGTTGGATATCAAATGAAAGAAGTAAAAATAATGAGTTCATAAATATAAATATAGTATACCTACTTTAAAATATACTAAGCGACAGAAACCCAATTTTATTATAATACTTGCTTATGCTCGCGACTTCGTCCGCGTGGACTACACAAATTTCAAACCCCTATTTCACCCCCTTAGAAGTTGAATTTTCAAAAATCCTTTCTTAGCGGATGCCTACGTCATAATAGCTATCTGCATGCCAAATTTCAGCCCGATCCGTCCGATCCGAGTAGTTTGAGCTTTGATAGATCAGTCAGTCAGTCAGTCACCTTTTCCTTTTATATATTTAGATTTCAGCGCTTATTAAGACGATCGTAGTTGGGTTTTAGTTTTCAGCTTTATGTTGTTTAATTGCTAAAAAAGAACGGAAAATGAATTTTAAAAAAAGGACTCTAATTAATAGTGTTATGTTACGCTGCAAAACATACCAACTATGCTCAAGACTGGCACCTAAAGTCACGAAGTTTAGCAGTTTTAATTTTTTTTCTTCAGTAAAAAATTACATTTTACTGTTATTTTATTTGTCTAAACATCTACATCCAGAGCTCCAAGCGGAAACTTTGCGAAATTAAAATCAGTGGCATTGAATTTTTTAATTTAATTCAAGGCTCTTTAGGTCCATTTTACTTTGACGTTATTGTGTTTCAACTCTCGAATTCTAGCAACGTTGGTGAGACGTAAAATCTTATAATATTTATTTATTTAATATATTTTATATACTTATATGTTACTTTTATATTTACATTTATTTTTACTGCTATTTTTTAGATTTTGTTCTTTTTTATGTCACTGTTTTGGTTTAGTTTATACAAAGTTTTATTGATCAATGAAGAGATAACGCAACGGGCGCGGTGCGTTTTTATTAATCAATATAAATTATGGCGCAAACTGAAAACCAGCGCCGAGCATTGTGAGCAGTGCTCGGCTATGCTGAGTTTGCGACCTTTTGTTTATTGTTAGTTTTTAGTTTAGATAATATATTAGATATAACATTGTAAATACTAGTTACTAGCAATAATGTAAACAATAAAGCATATTTATTATTATTATTATTATTAATAAGCTTACTGGAGAGTGACATAGGCTACTTTTTATCCCGGAAAACTAAAGAGTTCCCATGGGATTTTTGTAAAACTAGCTACGCGCACGAAGTCACGGGCATCAGCTAGTATATATATACTACACACAATACAAATAGCGTTTTCTAAATCTATTTCAAGCTCCTTGGAAGATTATTACGCTCAAATATTTTTCTGTCCATCGCCACAAGTCGTGGTCGGTCGAGGAGCTTAATAAAAATAAGCCTATAACTCTTTACTCTTATCATACGATACAAACACACACACACACACATATATAAAAGAGCCGAAATCAAGCACTCACACATACAGACGGGTCATTCACATAGAACCTTGACACCAATAGGTGGCTAATAAAGTGTGCACCTACGCACACATAGACATCCTATACGTAGTATTATGTATATACCTAGGACTAATGCCACGTCGGTGTAGTACGCGACAGGTTGAGATGGCAATCGGGGTGGGGACACACGCCACAGCCCCCGCGCTAACTTGGTGCTGCGCAGGTGACGTGCGGGTGTGGGAGGCGTCCCCCCGCCTCTTACCCCGATTGCCATCTCAACCTGTCGCGGACTATACATAGGAGTCTATGATTAAAAATCTGTTTATTTATATTCGTATATCTAAATAAATAATATACCTAAGTAATATAATATGAGCCACGATAGCCAAGTGATTTCAAAACGTCCTAATCGGGAGGTCGGGGGTTCGATCCCGGGCACGCACCTCTAACTTTTCAGAGTACCTAATGTATGTTTTAATTTAAAGCAATAAAATATCAAAACACCGTGAGGAAATCTGCATGTCTGAGAGTTCTTCACTATATTCTCAAAGATGTGTGAAATGTGCCAGCGTGGCAGACTATGGCCTAAGCCCTTTTGATTCAGAGAGGAGACCCGTGCTCAGTAGTGAGCCATCGATGGGCTAAAATAATCCCAGCTCAATGTTTCATTTTGCGATGATAATTTACATTTACTATGAATACCCATTTAATGCAACACTGGTTTACAGAATAAGCGATAACAAAATAGAAACATACTTAATATAATCTACGTAGAAACATCAAAAAAACAACAACAACAATTTAATTTGAATTTAAAATGAAACGATCGCGTCGCGCCGGTTGCAGAATTAATTTAAATTTTTAAATATAGCAAGTAACAACACGTGTTAAGCAAAATATTATGGTAACTAAACATAAATCTTTTTATAACGAAAAATTAATTCATCCATTGACCCATTTCTTTGTTTCTATTCATACATGAACGGTACTGAACAAGCAATGTATGTTACGTGATGTATAAATTTCTGTGTTGTTGCAATGGAAATGTTGTGATGGTAGAGGCAGATCTCATGTAGATAAATTGGTCCAATTGTCTCAGCAAATGGTCGTAGATTGGCTAATTGAAGGATTATTTTTAAAACGCGGAACTCGTATAAATTGAATTAAGGTATAGGACCATTTTATATTACGTGACTTAATGTCATCATCTCATTTTTAGGGTTCCGTAGTAAACAAGGAACCCTTATAGTTTCGCCATGTCCGTCCGTCCGTCCGCGGTTAATCTCAGAGACTATTAGTGCTAGAAATCTGTAATTTGGTATGGGTATAAATATTAATCAGGCCGACAAAGTGGTGAAATAAAATTGTGATAAATATTTTTTTTAGGGTAGCTCCCCTACATGTAAAGTGGGGATGAATTTTTTTTTCTCGTCTACCCCATAGTGTGGGGTATCGTTGAATAGGTCTTTTAAAAATACTGTGGGTGTGGAACATCATTTTTCGATTTCTAGATCCGTTTGTGAAATATGATGTTTTAAAGTGCTAATTTTTATTAGAGTCAAGTGTCAAGTAGTAGTGAGCTGGCAATGGATTGATCATGATGATGATGACAGCCCTTTGAGAACATTATAGAGAACTCCCAGGCATGCAGGTTTCCTCACGATGTTTTCCTTCCTTCATAACTCCAAAAAGTTAGAGGTGCATGCCCAGGACCGAACCCCCGATACTCCGAGTAGGAGGCCTACGTCTTAACCACTGGGCTATCACCGCTTTCAGTAGTTGCACAATGAGGATTCCTTTTTGATACGGAACCCTAAGAACAGTTCTTCCTAGAATCTACGTATTTTCAATTATCTAGGACCCAGATAATTGAAAATGCGTTAACAACATTTTAACTCCTATAAATAGTTAA
This sequence comes from Maniola hyperantus, assembly GCF_902806685.2. Classification (NCBI taxonomy): domain Eukaryota; kingdom Metazoa; phylum Arthropoda; class Insecta; order Lepidoptera; family Nymphalidae; genus Maniola; species Maniola hyperantus. Next base: position 407,658 of record NC_048554.1, on the reverse strand, counting down.
AACAAAATACAAACATGCTTTAAGTATACTTATACAAGTTTAATATTATAATATCTATCCAGAAATTATGCGCATCGAGATTTCTAGGTAATAAAACTTTGCCTAAACTTGTTTTTCTCTTGTTTTTAGAACTAGGGTATCAGATGTAGGTTTTCTTTTATACAATAGAAGAATTTTCCACTTGTCATATAGGTGTCGGGAACGTAAAGGCGAAGACAAAGTATCGGACGCGGCTGACCGCAAGACCTATGGCTATTTGCATAATAAAATGTACATTGACCTGCAAACTATCGGATGTAAGTAGCGGATGTAATCTTGATCCGTCCTTTAGCGCTTAGACGTCCGATATAATACTGGTCCGCTGGATGTTTTTGCTATCCGTAAACGCTCGGATGAGTCCACAAACCACGTCCCAAACGACGACGGTGCACACCCAATCTGTCGCGGGTGCCAGCCGCGGGTTATGGATACGGACACTTCCTATAGTTTGTGTCCGCCTTTAGGTAAGTAGACAAATCAATCAGTAAGCAATGAATAGATGAATTGAATAACATACAAAACTGATCCAAAATGCGAAAATGTGTCAGTCTGTCTGTCATCTTTTCACGGCCGATTCGTTATTGTAGTCAGGGATAAACATAGGATAAAATAGTGTTTAATAAGACTGATAAAATTTGATCAAAATCAAGAATGGCGAATGGCTAAAAAAACCTAACCTAACCAAAAATTCACGGTTTTCAGATTTTTTACTTATGTCTGCTATAAGACCTACCTACCTGCCAAATTTCATGATTCTAAGACAACGGGAAGTAGGTACCCTGTAGGTTTCTTGACAGACCGACAGACAGACAGACATACAGACAACAAAGTGATCCTATAAGGGTTCCGCTTTTCCTTTTGAGGTACGGGACCCTAAAAAGAGAAAACACTATACTAGTTAGTACTACTAAAATACTATAATAAAGTAATTAGTGCACAATACTATTTTATTTACACATAAAATCATTAGAGTTCATTCATGTAAATATAGCAGGTACCTACAATATTAAAATATACGTACCTACCTAGTGACAGCAAAACAATAATCTCTATATGTATAAAAGGAAAAGGTGACTGACTGACTGACTGACTGAATGACTGACTGACTGACTGACTGAATGACTGACTGACTGACTGACTGATCTATCAACGCACAGCTCAAACTACTGGACGGATCGGGCTGAAATTTGGCATGCAGATAGCTATTATGACGTAGGCATCCGCTAAGAAAGGATTTTTGAAAATTCAACTCCTAAGGGAGTGAAATAGGGTTTTGAAATTTTGCAGTCCACGCGGACGAAGTCGCGAGCATAAGCTAGTTTTATTATAAGTATTTGAAAGTTTATTAGGAGGAGTAGGTACTTACAGTACTCAGTTGGTTTTTAGTTTTGAACATAATATCATGCTCAAATTTTTGTCCTTGTTTGTTTTATCGTGTGCAATATAAAGTAATTAGGTATACGTACCTACATGCAAAAATATACTCGTGAATAATATTAAATTGAGTATATAGATTATAGGCTCGATTATTTAAATGTCGCACTTGTATAAAACCGCAAAGCACTGATAAGGTAGGTAGGTATATAATAATATGTAAACAAAGATGGCCGCCAGCTGGAACCGGTTGGCTTCCTTTATCTGCTCGTTGCCCTATTTGTGAATTGTGCACGATTACGAATCGTCTGTGTACAATCACTGCTGTAGGTATTTTGTTTTGAGACGTTATTTTGGTATAAATTATAATATTACTAGCCTCGACATTGTAGGTACGCGTGGATTTAGGTTTTTAAAATCCTGAGGGAACTTTTTGATTTTCCGGGATAAAAAGTACCGTAGGGATCAAAAGTTAAGTAGTAAGTAAAAAGTAAGTTTTTGTCCCGTCCTGTCAAACCGATGCACCGTTGCGGCGTGATTGAAGGACAAACCAACAAACCAACAAACCAAAAAACCAACAAACAAACACTTTCACATTTATAATAAGGGACACAATTCTTTGTTATAACTACACTACCTATTTTTCCACGTGTTACAACTTACAATACAACAAAAGCAAAGAAAAGAAAAAGAAAATTCCCAAAGAAGGCGAGTGTTGGCGCATAGCAACGGGATGAAACGAACGTTTCCACCTCACGAGTCACGACTACAGCACAACAAAGAGCGGCTTCATACACGTGCTACACACACACATAGGTACACACCAAGCTTAGGGTTGTCTATTTCATTTTATCCATCACTATAAGTCCCCCAAATACGGTATTTGACAACTAGTCAAATCAGTAACTTCTAATCAAACGTTTTGAACGCGCGCAGTATGCGAGATTCTATGAAATACCGTTGTGTGACGTCACAATCATTTGACGTGCTTTTTTTAGTTTAATCGATAATTTAAAATGGTTATTACAACCAAAACCAACAAAGGACGTGGATTTTACGTATTTTGGAAGACCCTCTAAATAGAGGGAAATAAATTATTTCTCAGTGATTATTAAATAATAATCACTGAGAAATAATTTATTTTTGATGTAGTCAAATACCCAATTGGGCGTGGCCGCCATTTTAGTACTTTTACTTAAATATACGTCAAATGACGTCATTTCGATGTTAATGAGACATGGTTCCAACGCAATAGCAATTTGTAGGACTTATACCCATATTATCACTACCCATAATAATAATTTAAATATTTTTAATTGTGTTACCTTTCTTTCTTTCCCTGCGAGTGATCAGGCCAAGTTATTATATAAGCTAGTTAAAAATTATTTTAAGATTAGAGGGTAAGATTTTGGTGATTATGTGTTAATTGTTTACCTTACGAAGCGACATAGTCACTAAGTGACTAAGCTTCCAAATAAAGAGAAAAAAAAAAAAACTACCCATAATATAAATGCGAATGTGTAACGTATTTGTTTGTTAAAAAAAACTTAAATGTTTAAATAATGTAGACCTTACAATCATTGTAAGGTCTACATCTCCTGTGGGAGGGCGGGCGGTGCATGTCGCAATCCTGCATGTTGCACCATACAGATTCGACCTGTTTCAGCGGACTATAGCAAATTAAGCTTTTAGTTCATTGTATCCCGGAAAATCAAAGAGTTCTCAAGGGATTTTTATAGACCTAATTCCATGCGGACGAATTCGCGGGCATCAGCTACTTTATAATAAGGGTGCAAATTACCTAGTCTAAATAAATATCGTAGACAACCCTATTGTGGCCACAGTGTCTGTGTGTAGAGTCAGTTGTGTATGAAAGACTAGCAATTGATGCTGGGGCCCTAATTGTGTTGTTTACTGAGCATCAGAAAATCTGGATTTGTTCGTCGCGCAACCACGGTCCCCTGCTAACTAACGATTTTATATGAACTACATACATTACTCCTTTTCAGGGCTGGCTTATTAAGGGGGCTCAAGACGGTGCTTTCTTCATACAAACATAGGAGAGTAATTACTACATTACTTAATACTGTACGTTCAAAACTAAGTATTATATCGATTAATCTCGTCATTATCTAGGTTTACTGATATATTATGAAACATGGAAAAAAATATTGATTTTAAAGTTACGAGGCTCAAAAGATTCCGATTTTAACACTTAATTTATGACAACTTTGGGCGTAAATAAATAAGATTAGGGGTATGAAAATTCTAAAGAAATTCTACATTAGACATAGTTTATTTATTCATTAGTTGAAATAGCTATACTTTGCAAACATAAACTCAGAAGTTTTTTCTCTAAAATACTTTTCCTAAACCCTTGATTTCGGTGAAAATCATTGTGCCTCTCACCTTTCTCATACAATGTCAAGTGAAAAGCAAACAGGTTCGGTCGGGCGTACTGCGTCACCTTAAGCATATTCGGCGCCAGGGTGCGAAAGTTAGCACCCCCAAAATTAAATCTAGGCACTCAGAAATTGATAGCGAAGTTTTGTACAATACTGCCCATGGGAGGCACATGTTTTTTTACTTTTCGCCCCCCGCTCCCCACGAATTTTTCTTTTGGCCCGGGCCTTGAGGGCTGTGGGCCCTTTGGTCCATTGGGTCATTATGCTCGGCTTGTCACTCTATTGTTACGCCACTGGCTGTGCCCGCAGCTCCACTCGCGTGGGTGTTCGCCTTGCGCCCCCTAGGACGCTGCGCCCGGGTGCATTGCAGTCTGCACCCCTTGAACCCCCGAGTAAAGACGGCCCTGCTTCTTTCGCTGCACAAGTTTCTGCATTGCCTCGCTAGACGTTGGTACAGTGGGCTTATTTACATCCAGATTCAGACCAAAAAAATGTTATTGGGTTTTCTATCAATAAATTGTCAGTAAGCCCGGAGTTGAGCAATCGGTGCAGACGTAAGCAATTTCACCCTCACCACCTGCGCGTCTGGCGCACTTCGACCGTCCGTTGTGCCAGATCCTTCTTTCCACGCACGTGCAAACTGTGGAATCAATGTATATGCATAGCTAATATAAATTCAGCAATGTATGTTGTGCTAACAAAAGATGTTACTTTTTGATGGTAACAGAATTAGTAGTAAAGGTTTAGCATTGGTTGGCTATACAATATACATATACAAGATAATATGCCCAAGCGAACTAAATTTTTCATGGTTTTGGAACCAAATCAATCAGCGCCACCACTAAGATAGATACTAATGAACGATCCGTTTGAAATCCAGACGTCACTGAGGTTGCATTGGTGCTAAATAAAAATTTTAGGACCAATGAGTCGGGGCCATTTTGCTTGTTCAATGGCCCTGTCCTTACGAAGTAATTTATAAGTCTACGTATACATTACAATGTTTGATGTTGAATTGATATGACACCACAAAAAAATGCGAAAAAAATATATCTACTTAAAAAAATGTTATAATTTTGTAAAAGTTTACGATTTATATTGCAAATAAAACATCTGACAGACGCTAGAGGTCAACGAACGTTGCGTAAGTATGCCACTCGAGTCAATGCCGTGTCGTAGGCGGGGCATTGACCCGAGTTTTGCTAAGTTTTTGCCAGCGTTCTGGTTACACCCTGTATAATATAAACAAATCGCATCATTTAGATCCCCAGAGTGATTAAGGCCATGAATATAATTTAGCGGGCGCAGTTAAACTCGCATTAAAATACAATAACACGATCGAGATCTCCACCTAGCTACTAGATCTTTCCATAAGTATACTACCTACTTATCCTAATCCATATTTGAGCTAAACGATCGTGCTTAGCTAGGGGGCGAAATTAAAATATTTTATCCTATCCGTAATCTGTCGATAGGTTACTTAACAACGGTCTTATATTTACAAGCCCAGCGGTTTTAAGAGTAATTTCGGCGGGAAAATATTTTTGTTAAAATAATTATAAATTTAGGTTTACGCCTTGTGACGTCATTAATCACCTTCCGTACAGCGTGACGTTACTCTTAATCCTAATATCCTAATCCTAATCTATATATATAAAAAGAAAAGGTGACTGACTGACTGACTGACTGACTGACTGACTGACTGATCTATCAACGCACAGCTCAAACTACTGGACGGATCGGGCTGAAATTTGGCATGCAAATAGCTATTATGATGTAGGCATCCGCTAAGAAAGGATTTTTGAAAATTCAACTCCTAGGGGGGTGAAATAGGGATTTGAAATTTTGTAGTCCACGCGGACGAAGTCGCGAGCATAAGCTAGTCCATACTAATATTATAAATGCTAAAGTATATCTGTCTGTCTGTCTGTCTGTCTGCTAGCTTTTCACGGCTCAACCGTTCAACCGATTTTGACGAAATTTGGTACAGAGCTAGTTTGCAACCCGGGGAAGGACATAGGCTACTTTTTATCCCGGAAAATTTAAGAGTTCCCACAGGATTTTTAACGTTAGGTTTACGAAGTCGCGGGCATCAGCTAGTAAGGAATAATGACCATGACCTACGATAGTTTATAAAAACTATCATGTCTACAGAACCCTAGCTTATTCGTGTTCTGACTGGCACTTGACGAGTAAATTTAAGATAATTAATTAATTATTAATTATTATTAATTGCACAGAACAAAAACTTTATCCAAACTTCAGTTATTTCCTAATTTCGGATTGTATATTACAAATTCCGGTAAAGTTAGCTGATGACCAGCAAACCCCAAACTTGGGGTCTCGATAACTCCGATCCACAAATGTGAAGGATTTGAAGTGATCCAAACTTTTGGGTCCGCTCTAATTTGAGACCCGAAAGGCGCAGCGACTGCTATGAATTCAGAATTTTGCTGACGTCATATTGTTTCATGTTGTCGTAAAAGTTATATGTACCCTGTTGATGTTGATGCTGTGATAGCCTAGTGGTTAGGACGTCCGCCTCCTTTGAGCCTCAATAGCTCAACGGTAAAGGAGTGGACTGAAAACCGAAAGGTCGACGGTTCAAACCCCGCCCGTTGCACTAATGTCGTACCTACTGCTAGCACAAGCTTGACGCTAAGTTGGAGAGGAAAGGAGAATATTAGTCATTCAACATGGCTAATATTCTTTAAAAAAAAATCGGTTGGGGGCTCGATCCCGGGCACGCACCTCTAACTTTTTGGAGTTATGTGCGTTTTGGTAGGTCGCCCTATGTTTTTAGCATATCCTGTTTTTTTAGGGTTCCGTACCTCACAAGAAAAACGAACCCTTATAGGATCACTTTGTTGCCTGTCTGTGAAGAAACCTACAGGGTACTTCCCGTTGACCTAGAATCATGAAATTTGGCAGATAGGTAGGTCTTATTAAAATCTGAAAACCGTGAATTTGTGGTTACATCATACAAAAAAAATGTGGTCATTATATTTTCAATTATTAAAGTAAGATAGCTATATCAAGTGGGGTATCATATGAAAGGGCTTCACCTGTGGATTCTAAAACAGTTTTTTTTATATGTCATAGTTTTTGATTTATCATGCAAAATGTCGAAAAAATACGACTTTACTACGGAACCATCGGTGCGCGAGCCTGACTTGCACTTTGCCGGTTTTTTTTTATTCTTTGTCATAGTATTAAGCAATAAAGATGTTTTAAATTAAATTAAATTAATTTAAATTAAATTAAAGCGTTCTCCGCTATGTTCTCAAAGGTGTGTGATAATCAGAAATTTGGATAATTCTCTGCTCCATCAGTTAAATTCATCACTCATGATTGACGGAATAGACTGATGCAATACCTATAGTCTATGTTGTCAAGCGCAAACCTGTCAAAAATAACAAATTATTTACAGTCAACAAACAAAGTCAAATTACGACAGTGCAATCACCTGCTGATAAGACGTTATCAGTTATCACTATATCATCCGGCTACAATCTAGATGATAACAAATGCTACATCAAATGCTTAAACAACAACGACCTCTTTGGTGCAATGGTGAGCTTTCTGGTCTTATAAGTGAGAGGTCCCAGGTTCGATTCCCGGCAGGGGCAATTGGGAAAATTTACAAAAATATTAAAAAACCGAATTCCAAAACCACTAAGTACAAAGTAAAAATAGCTTTTGTTTCCACACGTGTATATGTATCTTGAAGTCGGGCGGGCTTCACGCTTTGAGTTCGTGGTTCTAGTTCCTTTTATAATGCTCGCCCGACTTCATATATAGACATACACGTGTAGAAACAAAAGTTATTTTTTACTTAGTAGTGGTTTTAGAAGTCGTTTTTTTAAATATATTTTTTATTTTAAGCTTTTTAGTGTAAGAAGTCATTGCTTGGTACCTAGAATATCGATTCACCAGCAAAACTTTCCAAATCCACACGGCTTAGGAGTTCAGTACCTTGTAGCATCAGGATTAAAGAGTTGGGACTTGGAATTCAATAACAAAGTCTATGTTCGGCATTTACAATATTATTTCACCAGGAACAGTTCCTGAATGTCTATAGTTTAGGTGTGCTGTACCATGCATCATCAGGTTTGAGGAGCTTGGACTTGACTATGTATACCAAGTGGGGTATCAGACGACAGGGCTTTACTCGTACATTCTAAAACATATTTTTATTTATATTTAAACATAATAGTTTTTGATTTATCGTGCAAAATGTCAAAAAAAACTGTAGTACAGAACCCTCGGTGCGCGAGCCTGACTCGCACTTGGCAGGTTTTTATCATTAGGTATGATACCCTGTCCTAAGTAGGTATTTACGTACCTAAACAAGAATTATTATAATGCAAAAAATAAAGACAATAGGTACAAAACAAAGTACCTAACTGCCATAAAATTTTACCTTAGGGTACATAATTATTTTTATGGTTTTTATGTAATTTTTTTGCTACTAAAAACTTTTAATGTTCATTAAGTAAATTGTTTGAAACAATTTAATTATGCAAGAATTTTAAATCTACAAAAATATTTATTTTATTTCTCTTCATATATATTTATTTCTCTTCATATACATACCTACCTATTTACTTATTTTTATTTTTAAGGTTCCGTACCTCGAAAGGGAAAAAGGGACCCTTACAGGATCACTTCGTTGTCCGTCTGACCGTCTGTACGCGACAGATTGAGATGGGAATCGGTGTATGAGGCGGGGAGACGCCCCGAACACCCGCACGTCACCCGCGCTCGCCCGCACCGGGTCCCCGCCTCCGCAATTGCCATCTCGACCTGTCGCGTACTATACACTATCTAGCCCTTTTGTAAGGTTCCCTTGCAAATATCACTTTCTTTAGATCTAAGATAATGGACCTATTTATTCTAAATCCTTAATAATAATATCATTATTATTTTAAATCATTAATAATAAATACCAGCCAAGTGCGAGCCAGACTCGCGCACCGAGGGTTCCGTACTATACAGTTAACCATAAAGTCACGGTTTTCGGATTTATTCCTTTATTTGTGCTATAAGACCTACCTACCTACCAAATTTCATGATTCTAGGTCAAAGGGAAGTACCCTATAGTCGTTCTTGACAGACACGACGGACAGACAGACAGACAACAAAGTGATCCTGTAAGGCTCTCTTTTTCCCTTTCGAGGTACGGAACCCTAAAAAAAAATATAAGTAAATAGGTAGGTATGTATATGAAGAGAAATAAATATATATGAAGAGAAATAAAATAAATATTTTTTGTAGATTTAAAATTCTTGCATAATTAAATTGTTTCAAACAATTTACTTTGTGAACATTAAAAGTTTTTATTATAAGGTTAAGTATAAGGTTTCCTTTTTCCTTTTGAGGGAACCCTAAAATTAGAAATAAAACGAGATCTATATTTTGTCTATATCTGGCATGATAAAAGACACAAAGAGATTTATTATTTCTGAAGATAAACAACCTACTTACGGAAACCTATTTTGTAAACAGATAATGTTGAGCGATCACCAGTGTAATCAAACCTGAGCAATGAGTGATTAAACTTTTACAATTCATGATATCAATAAAACTGTTTTGAAATCAAAAACGTAAGGCTGCCAGCTGTTATTGTTATTGATGACTTTGCGCTTGAGTGCGATCATATTTGATGATAAGTGACGATGCACTCTGCGGCTCTAAAAGGTATATCTGTAATAATATAATCAACCATTATAATATGGAAGCCTACCGAATTTATTTCGTCATCTCAATTTTCAACCCATCACCGGCACACTACTGAGCACGGGTCCCCTGTCAGAATGAGAAGGATTTATAGGCTACTAGCTTATGAAAAAATAAAGCTATTTTTATTTATTTATTTATTTATTTATTTCGCTTATGCTCGCGACCTCGTCCGCGTGGACTACACAAATTTCAAACCCCTATTTTACCCCCGGATGTCTACGTCATAATAGCTATCTGCATGCCAAATTTCAGCCCGATCCGTCCAGTAGTTTGAGTTGTGCGTTGATAGATCAGTCAGTCAGTCACCTTTTCCTTTAATATAATTTGGATAATCCAAGAGCGTTACTTTAAGATCATAGACTTCTTAGGTTTTCCTGTGGTCTATAAAGAACAATTTGATGTAGGTATGTTTTGCTTTTCTCATAAGTGAAGAGAGGTCAATTTTCTTAAATAACTAGCATAGGTACAACGTTTACAACTAAGTTGGCTGTAGCCTGGTGGCTGTAACAGACGGACAGACGGGACACTACTACGAGTGATCATAGTAAGAGTTTCGTGTTTTCATTCAGATGTAGGTACATAACCCTAAAATCAAAGTAATATTTTGGGCTCGAACCTGGGACCTCATGATCCGCTGCGCTGGCGAATAAGCTAACTACTACGCCAACGAGGTAAGTTTCGTTTATTAAAAGTAGGTAAGCCATTTTAGTTGTATCTTGTAAACAAGGGCGTGTACGTGACGCGCATCGTACGATTGTTTAACAGGTGCGCCGATAGATGGCGTTGGTAGTCGCGTTCCTACAAACTAGGTGAAAGAAAAGTGCATGGCAACAGCGGTTCGTACTTCATAATTTACAAGCTTGTTTACTTCGCGAGTGCTTTTATAGCAGTTAAAAGCTGTATAAAGTCGGATTTCCACCGAGCAGAGAAGAATGGTTTTGTCTTTGGTTTGTTTTACTACCTATGTTGAAACAATGATAGGTAAGTTATTATTTACTTAGTAAGTACCTACAATAAAATTATATTATATTATACCTAAGTAGTAGACCATATCACAGAATATATAATAGTACTAACCATATGCATAGTAGATAATATGAGTGATTTTCTTCAACTACCTAACATATTAAAACTTGTTATTTACTTACTTGTTTTCGTTTTTATCCAAGTTGATACTTCTAGTTCTAAGTTCTAGTACTTACTAGATAATTATTAATTAGATCGCTAAATGATTGCCCAAAAACGTGTGTAGGTAATATTTTCAGGATTCATATTATATTGTTTATGTGAGTTTCTTTATTCCACCATAACTTCTAAATGCCTAAGCAGATTTGGGGCAAAAGAACCAATCTTCACGGCATTTAAATTTTTTGCGAAATACCACCACCCAGAAATACCTATTATTACACTCCTTTTTAGGACAGTTGTGTAAAATGTAAGAATGCAGTTATTTAAGAAATTTCTAGTACACTTATTCGGATTTGAGTTTGGTGGAAATCTGGCTGTAGATGGATATTTAACATTCATAAGTAAAATAGACTATTGATAAACAATGATAACTGTGTCTATTTACTATATTTAATCGTCTGGAGATAAAGTTGTCTATGTTTTCATAGAAGATAACATTTATATACCTACTACCTATGCTAAACATACTGTTTTAAGTAATTACCTACCTAAGTACTATATGTATTGTATCTAAGTGGGTATTTTTAGTTCTATGTTAATATTAATTGTAAACCTTTTATCTAGTTACCTAATAAAATTATAATTATCAAAACAAGTTATAGAACTGCAAATCGGGGCACATCGATTGGATGGTTTCAAAGTCTATAACGGACACGGGCAGCGGGCGGACTAGTTTATAATATAGCCGCTCTCAAGCTCACAGTATTTATCTGCGCGTAATCATGATGGCAATCATCATCTCGTTGCGGTTAGAAAGTGAGATATCCCTTCGCGTACAAATTGCCTATTGTGTAGGTATTGTGTAAGGCAAGGGCTGGCCTGTGCTAGGTTATTCCTCTGCCTATTGTGTAGGTATTGTGTAAGGCAAGGGCTGGCCTGTGCTAGGTTATTCCTCTGCCTATTGTGTAGGTATTGTGTAAGGCAAGGGCTGGCCTATGCTAGGTTATTCCTCTGCCTATTGTGTAGGTATTGTGTAAGGCAAGGGCTGGCCTGTGCTAGGTTATTCCTCTGCCTATTGTGTAGATATTGTGTAAGGCAAGGGCTGGCCTGTGCTAGATTATTCCTCTGCCTATTGTGTAGGTATTGTGTAAGGCAAGGGCTGGCCTATGCTAGGTTATTCCTCTGCCTATTGTGTAGGTATTGTGTAAGGCAAGGGCTGGCCTGTGCTAGGTTATTCCTCTGCCTATTGTGTAGGTATTGTGTAAGGCAAGGGCTGGCCTGTGCTAGGTTATTCCTCTTCCTATTGTGTAGATATTGTGTAAGGCAAGGGCTGGCCTGTGCTAGGTTATTCCTCTGCCTATTGTGTAGATATTGTGTAAGGCAAGGGCTGGCCTGTGCTAGGTTATTCCTCTGCCTATTGTGTAGGTATGTATTGTGTAAGGCAAGGGCTGGCCTGTGCTAGGTTATTCCTCTGCCTATTGCTGTAGGTATTGTGTAAGGCAAGGGCTGGCCTGTGCTAGGTTATTCCTCTGCCTATTGTGTAGGTATTGTGTAAGGCAAGGGCTGGCCTGTGCTAGGTTATTCCTCTGCCTATTGTGTAGGTATTGTGTAAGGCAAGGGCTGGCCTGTGCTAGGTTATTCCTCTGCCTATTGTGTAGGTATTGTGTAAGGCAAGGGCTGGCCTGTGCTAGGTTATTCCTCTGCCTATTGTGTAGGTATTGTGTAAGGCAAGGGCTGGCCTGTGCTAGGTTATTCCTCTGCCTATTGTGTAGGTATTGTGTAAGGCAAGGCTGGCCTGTGCTAGGTTATTCCTCTGCCTATTGTGTAGGTATAGTGTAAGGCAAAGGCTGGCCTGTGCTAGGTTATTCCTCTGCCTATTGTGTAGGTAAAGTGTAAGGCAAAGGCTGGCCTGTGCTAGGTTATTCCTCTGCCTATTGTGTAGGTATTGTGTAAGGCAAGGGCTGGCCTGTGCTAGGTTATTCCTCTGCCTATTGTGTATGTATTGTGTAAGGCAAAGGTTGGCCTGTGCTAGGTTATTCCTCTGCCTATTGTGTATGTATTGTGTAAGGCAAAGGCTGGCCTGTGCTAGGTTATTCCTCTGCCTATTGTGAATGTATTGTGTAAGGCAAAGGCTGGCCTGTGCTAGGTTATTCCTCTGCCTATTGTGAATGTATTGTGTAAGGAAAGGCTGGCCTGTGCTAGGTTATTCCTCTGCCTATTGTGTAAGGCAAAGGCTGGCCTGTGCTCGGTTATTCCTATTCCTATTATATTTCCTATTATAGGTGTCAAAAAGCCGGGGTTTTAGGATCACTTTGTTGTCAATTTAATTCAATTCAAATAATTTATTCAAAATAGGTAATAAATCACAGTTTTTTATGGTCGGTTGTTGGATTTGTAACATATAGTGGTGATTGATAATTATTACGAAAATTTAAAAGCTGTTAAGCAAGTAATTCCCAAGCTATCTTATCATTTAAATAATCCTTTACATTGTAATAGGATTTTTCAATAAGTTTACGTTTTATGAAAACTTTTAACTTGTTAAGAGGCATCTCCAATATGTCTTATGGAAGCTTATTATAAAAACGTATAGAAGTACCAACAAATGAATTGCTAACTTTACTTAGCCTAGAGGCGGGAATTACAAGTGTATTTTTATTTCTAGTATATTTACATTATGATAGCCATTTTTTTTCATTTTCAATGTTTTTATGAACGTACAATCCTAATAATATTATAAACAATCTTAATTAATATTATAAATATCTAAGTGTGGATGATTGGATGTTTGGATGTTTGTTACTCAATCACGGAAAAACGGCTGAACGGATTTGAATGAAATTGGGAATGGAGATAGATCATACCCTGGATTAACACATAGACTACTTTTTATCCCGGAAAATCAAACAGTTCCCGCGGGATTTTGAAAAATGTAAATCCTCGCGGACAAAGTCGCGGGCATCAGCTAATAAATTTATAAAAATGTACTGTCTGTCTATATGACTATCAAAATAGTTTGTAGGACTATCAAAAAGAGTAGGTACATAGGTAAAATAATTAGTCATCGTATTAGTAGTACATTTGAATAAATAATTTGAATTTTGAATTTTTGTCACACCTGTGATGTCATACTGCCGATCTCCAGCGTGGCTGGCTCTCCGTTGAGATTTGTTGCCACTTGCCGTGGCCGAAACCCGGCCAGGACATCGTTAAGGGCTAGATAACCGAAAATACACTGTTCTCAGTTCTATGTGACCTAGTTTCTGATTACAGTGTGGGTGTTTTCCTGTTTTTGTCTCGCAAATGTAACGAGAAAATTAACTTCCGCTGTTACTGATAGGTATATTTATTTATTTTGTTTTTGTCTTGAATTTAGTTTAACGTCCGACTATAATGTCTTAAAATATCCGTAAACTTATTGAAAAATCCTATTACAATGTAATAAAAGATTATTTAAATGATAAGAAAGCCAGCTTTGTTCTAACAGTAAAGTGGTGATAATAAAAAGATACCCTGAATATACTGAATTTGTTGTGGTCCTTTCTCGGACTTGGGCGCATTTGGAACCCTCGTAGCTTTAGTTTTAAGTAATTAATTATCACCACTATATCATCTTACAAATTAACAATTTTGACCATCACTAAGCGTAACATGTTATAATATTTTTTTATTTGGAATAATTTGACTTTGACTTTGACTTCACTTAAACACTGACATTGTGATGAAACTTAGATCTCTCCACATTGTATTCCTCATTGCAGAGGGTCAAGACTCTACCACCATGACTGTGATGAATTTCATAAAGGCAAGAGTTTTCTTAACATATTACATTATGCAGTGCTCTTCCTAATAAAATTAAAATATCTTTAAGTCAAAACCTCAATTCCCGTTCAAACTTCGGAACTTTTAGTATTTTTGCTAATAAAACATCTATGCTTGGTTGCATATGCATAAATATTTAAGGTAATTTTCAGTACTTTTTTGTTCAGTTTCGTAATGTTTTCATGCATAATGCATCTTTGTTCTACAGATACTTACATAATAATCAAAATAATATTTAAAATAAAAATATAACATGATTTTTAATATAATAAATGGTTAAGAAAACAACTTGTTTTTTCCTGCTGATGAAATCTTGAAATTCTATTACGAATGCAATGCGAATTACTTAATTAAAGCATTTTAACGGCTATATTATGGTAAAATTTTAATTATTACAAAAACTCGGACTATATTACCTTCTTATGGACGTACAAGTTTTCAGGAAAACAACAAAAGAATAACTTTACTGTAATGGAGCTAAACTCAAATGTTAATGTGAATTTTCAGTCGACTTAGCATAGGGCTGCCATACGTCCCGGCACACCGGGACATGTCCCGGTCTGAAGCGTTGTGTCCCGGTATCCCGGTCAGTAAGTT
The DNA here is from genome assembly GCF_902806685.2 of Maniola hyperantus. Lineage (NCBI taxonomy): Eukaryota > Metazoa > Arthropoda > Insecta > Lepidoptera > Nymphalidae > Maniola > Maniola hyperantus. The sequence goes on along the minus strand of NC_048554.1, from coordinate 392,551 downwards.
AGTTGTCCCGGTTTGGCAGTTAGGGCGTTTGTCCACCGGCGCCGTCAACGAAAAACGAGATTATGTTGGACAGAGTTCGGAATGACGTTCTTCTTCACTCTGGGCTGGTTTCCGCACTTAAACGTTTCCGTCTGTTGTGCGTGCATCACCCCTTCCCGCTGAAGTCTTCACTCCAGCCATCCAAGCTCGCTCCAGAAGCCGAGTAGACCGCCCAGGTTGCCGAGGGCTTCATGGAATGAGGTCGGGGGCGTTCGCGTTGTTCTGCTACGCCCGTGCACTCTAGGAGTACGTTCGTCGGTGTTTCATCGATCTCCATGGAGGCCCTGCACAGGGGACTGTCGGTGACACCTATAAAGAAAAGGTGTTCGTTTAGTGGGCTATGCCCTGTTATGAGTCCCACCGCCTTCCTGAGTTTACCTCTGTCCAGGCGGAGTAGTTTGTTAGTTTGCCGTTTGTCTATGTCTTATTAACAACAAACAAACTGTAACAAACAGACATACTGACAATTTACAGTATCAGTATGCATATGGATGGATGTCCCAGTCGTCCTTTCAGTAATTATGGCAGCCCTACCTTAGCACGAAGTTGGTAGATTAGGAGTTCACCCGTGCGTCCTGTTCCACGTTATTTATAATACAAGTTTCACGACAGCAGGGGTCCAAAATGCCATTTGATATACCTAACAATTGATTAAATTAAGACCATTTTTTTTCGACGAAAACTTAGCTATTGTTTGCATATGTTTGTGATTTCACCTTAATGTTGATGTACCTACTGTTAGGTAGACACATTATAATCGGTGATAGCCTTGTGGTTAGAACGTCGGCCACCTATTCGAGAGGTCGAGGGTTTGATCCCAGGCAGGCACCTCCAACTTTTCGGAGTTATGTAGGTACCTTTTCACTTTTAAGCAAGAAATATCGCTTGATTAAGCGGGAAGGAAAACATTGAGAGGAAATCTGCATGTATTATTCTAAAATTGTATTTGTTTTTTGGTTTGTCCTTCAATCACGCCGTAAACGAGCAGCAGATCGACGTGATTTTTTGCATGAATATATTATGTACATATAGTTAGAGACTTGGAAAATTACAGGCTACTTTTTATCCCGGGAAACCCAACTGTTCCCGCGGGGTTTTCAAAAACCTAAATACATGCATGTAGTTTTTATTACTAACTACTAGCTACTAACTATTCAATATTAGTTTGTTTGTTTGTACTTCAGGCACAAGATGAATAAACTAGTTTTCTTTCTTTCTAAAGTCACGGATGTCATCTAGTAAATTTTATTGTTTGCTTTTATTATAATACTTTAAAAATATAGTCTAAAGTTTTTATTAACTGTCGTAAAAACAAGGCAAGTATTCATTTTGCAGATTCTATGTAAGAACACTAAGAACCTTCGATGATTCAAAAGAACTTTTAAAGAATTAAGTATATTTCAATAAAGAATTTAGTATTGTAGTTCAAATTCAAATAGAGACATTCTAGCCTTGCAGACTTCTATTTTTTATCCATTGTAGATGTCCGACATGGATAATAAACAAGCAAATCAAAGTCAAAGGTAATAATCAAAAATAGCACTGAAAATAGGTACCTCTCTAGTATTTATGCACTTTTTTATTGTCAGTTTGCCAAACATGTTAGGTAATTTAGGTAATCATATAATAATTATCAACTCATCGCCGGCTCACTGCAGAACACGGGTCTCCTCTCAGACACGCTGGCCATGTGCGGATTAGTAGACTTCACACACATTTTAGAACATTATGGAGAACTCTCAGGCAGTGGCGTGCACTGGAGCTCAAGCCAGGGTATGCATTTTGGTATGACCTAATTTTACGGCAGGTTATAATGAAAAATAAGCATTGATTTATTACAATGAGGGTAAGCAGTGCGTGTATGCCTCTATGAGCTGCACGCCACTGCTCTCAGGCATGCAGGTTTCCTCACGATGTTTTTCTTCACCGTCAAAACAAGTGATATTTAATTACTTAAAACGCACATAACTCCGAAAAGTTAGAGATGCGTACCCGGGATCGAACCCCCGGGCCCGACCTCTGATGAGAAGGCGGATGTCCTGACCACAAGGCTATCACAGCTTCGTAAGTAGTAGTTAGCTTCGTACTTAGGTAATGGTGTATAATTATAATTAACTAGCTTATGCTCGCGACTTCGTCCGCGTGGACTACACAAATTTTCAAACCCCTATTTCACCCCTTTAGGGGTGTCAGTCAGTCAGTCAGTCACCTTTTCCTTTTATATATTTAGATTAGGTACATAAACTTAAAACTAAAGATACGAGGGTCGCAAACGCGCCTTGGTCTGAGAAGAGCCCACAACAAACTCAGCCGGGGATTATTTATGCATACCTAAGTAATAACTATAAGGTATAGGTACATAGATCGCTGATATACTCGTAGCCATTATCCGAATCGCAAGTTGTTCCATAGACGTACAGATTTTAGCGTTTAAACTACCGTGAGTGATTTCCATTCTAAATAATATCCCGGATGGGTTCGAAACTAGTCGGGCTAACGTCGACTAAACACGTGAGTACAGCCGGGACAGATATTATTTAGGTACAGATTTATAGATATCGCAACTCGAGTTAATACACTAGTGCTGCGCCACGATTTTAGCGTGCAATCATATCGATGAAATGTCGTGGCCGAGCTATCATTACCCGTATTATAAATGCGAAAGTGTGTTTATTTCTCTTCAATCACGTCGGCAGAGCAACGGATCAGCGTGATTTTTTGTATGGTTATTGTTTAAAAACTTGGTGAGTGCCGTCTTTACTAATCATTGAGTTCCTACGAGATTAAAAAAAATCTAGTCTTATACCATACATATTAAAGATGCGAATGTGTGTTTGTTGTTTTGTCCTTCAAGAACGTCGCAACGGATTGACGAGATTTTTGTACGGGTACAGTTAAGGATCTTGAGTGTGAAATTGGCTATTTTTCACCCGGAAAATCAAAGAGATGTTACGGGATTTTTAAAAACTAAACCTAAGCTGTCGAAATGCGGGCATCATAATATTTTAGTAGCTTATATTATACTATATACTATACTTATACTACGAGTAGGTATATGCTATACTTACTATACTCCATTTTAGTATTATAAATGTGAAACTCTGTTTGTTTGTCCTTCAATCACGTCGTAACTGAGTACCGGAAGGCCTGGAGAGTGATATTTGGCTACTTTTTATCCCGGAAAATCAGACTTCCCACGAGATGTTTAAAAACCTAAATCTAAGCGGTCGGGCCGGAAGGCGGGCATCATATTCTAGTAGCTTATATTTGCTCTAAGGAATAAATGGTCTTTCAACAAAAAACAAAGGATACATGAGAGCTCTAGGTAGGAACCGGTCCCGATGGCCGACTCGTATCCCCGGCCCGACCGGATTCACCGGTTTCTTCAAATCTATTGCCCATCTCCTTCGATCAATAAAATACAAGAAATACAGTCTCATACAATAACAAATCTAATTGAAAAAGTCTCCGCTTCGAGTTTATACAACTGCTAGCTGAACCGCCCCAGCTTCGCTCGGATGGAATTTAGAAAATCGAGGTTGTGGTTGAATTTCCAAAAATACTGAAACACGTATTTCTTCATTTGTGACCGAAAACCCAAAAACCAATTTTCATTTTACAAACTTTCATCTACTATTTAACCGCCTTAGGGGTGGAATTTCGAAAAATCCTTTCGTAGTGGATACTTACTTTTTACAAAGAGCTCACCCTCAATATTTCATGTCTTTAGGACCAGCGGTTTAGGCTGTGCGTTGATATACAAGTCAGTCAGTCAGGACTTTGAATTTTATATATAAAGATAAGTTACATTGTTATAGCAGAATCAAAAGAAATTTAAGTATATGAAAGTAAATTAAATTTTTCTTCAAACTACTTTAAACCCTTTTCATAACTGCGGCATCATGAGAATTAGCTCACATCATTCATTGGCTTTCTAGAAAACTATCGAAAATACGTGCGCAGAGGTAAGTTAGATGAGCTTAATTTTAGAGACACTTTTTGGTAACCAACGGCATTTCTTATATTTTAATGACCAAAGTCCCTCTCAGATTGTTTACATTTTATGTAAATAATCGTAGTTTTCTTTTTCTTTTATGAATTTTATGACTCGACCATCTTGTAAGTACCTATTCTTTATGTTAAACTCAAATTGGGAAGGTGGTAAACAAAAAACAGGTTTTCCATTATTTGAAACTATGTATTTTTTAATAATTTCTACATTCTCTTTTTACTGTCTATGAAATAAATATCAATTATAAACAATTGATACATTTATTATTATTGTTAGTTTTGTATAATGTCGACATTTCAAGTTTAGAAGTATTTTTTTTACAATTTTTTAAAACATTTTTTGATGAAAGTGAATCTAGTACTATGATATTGTGCGTTTTAGAACACTGGACCCTACAAACATTTAGATTTCGTTTAAAAACTGTGTCTATTGATATATATTTAATTTACACTGGATGAAGAAAATGCATCGGATTTCTCTCAATATAAGTAACAACTCGTCAACAAAAGGTACCGTTAGTTCGTCTCCCACTGGACTATAGAACGCATATTGCGATAGAAAACAATCTTACAAAAAGTACATTATTATATTAACTTAAATAACTTAATACTTGTTATAACTATAATAATATATAAACCTGAGATCTTTGCAGTATATTACAGCGCGGAACTGCGCCTCCCCTTATTGCTCCGCTTGCGCGGCCAGATAGATACGACTCTCTATAACTCTGCGTGCTCGCTTACATTACATCATTAAAGTATATTTCTCATTTAAATTTTATACATTACAAAAGTAGTATCACAAACAAATGTACGAACTAGTACAATTACAAAAAACGTACACATATCTGATCTCCGGAGAGATCGCCTCTAATAAATACAATTACGATACATGTAATATACGAACTCTACACAACTTCAGAATAGAATCGAACTCGAAACATAAAATAATACGTAACACTAAGTCATCATCATCATCAGGGCATCATATCACACGCGCGGCGGCGGCTGAGATCATGGTGCGCACCTAACGCCGCCGCGCCACTCACGCAGCAACCAGCAACAGACATCCGTCCTCATCCGACATAGAATACGAACTGATTAACACAGCGAGGCGCGCGGGGCGAGCGCGCGGTGGCGGGGGAAGGGGTGGGGAGGTCGCCCGCCCGCGCGCCCTCGCTCGCGCGCCGCGGCCGCTCGCGCGACGGAACATCGACACTTTGTCGACAAAGCGCAGTTCGCGTCCCTACCCTCCCGGCGAGGCGGCAGCGACGCGGGACTATTGACGCTTACTCTACTTCTATACATTACATATCACGCTGTGCTTTTTTTCTCTTATTAAAAATATAATATACATAATATAATATTGATATTTAAAATAACGATACGTAGATATCGAGGAGGGCAATCAGTCGGCTCGCTCGCATCACGCGCTATCACTCCATCACGCGTTATCACGCCTATCACGCTCATCACACCGTCACTCACTCCGCTTGACTCCGGAAGAGCTTTTTCTTTTCTATCGTGAACTGGGGGCTGATGATGATGGTGCCACCTCTCGTCAAATTTCTGTAAAGAAGGAAAGCGTTAGTACTCTCATTATATCACTCACTTAATTATCTAACTACTTTCTATGATTGCATAATGGCTGATACCTAATCAATGTTGAATTTCACAAAAAGATTTTTAACAAGTTCCAAAACAACAGAAAAAAGTAAGTCATACTTTTTTAAAAGTCGCATCACTAAAATTCAACTAGGTATCAAAAATTATGGCAGTGAGTACGAAAAGTTTAAATGCCGAAAAAAAGTTGACTTAATTTAAAATTATTTTTTTCTAAAATCAAAATGAAAATTAATTTAACTGTCAAAATTATGGCAATATATGGAAAAAATTTAGATGCCAAAAAAATTAATTTAAAATTATTTCTGCTCTAAAATTCAAATGAAAAAAGTTTGTAATATTAAAATGAAACTCACTTTAAGAATTGCGGCAGCAGGCTAGTCCAGTTCGTGGCGTCATGTTCGAGGTGTAAGTGTATTTCGTGCGTCGTGAGCGTGTTGGGGTCAATCTTGAACGCGGCGAGCCTCCGCCCGGCCACGTCGACGATGACGGCGGCGCCCCGAGAACCGCAGGGCTCGCCCTCCGCCAGCGCTAGCGTCTGACGAGCGGCCCTCGACAGCAGCTCCGCAGGGACCAAGACCTCCGCCGTCGCTAGCTCGCTGGCCCCCTTCGCCGCGCGGAGCTCCCTCTCGAGCCGCTGAGCCAGCGCCGCTTCCGTCGGCACCGGCATCGGCGCGTCCCGCCATGTTGGCCCATTCCATGCTATAACAATAGAGACTATTTGTAAGCAAAATTATTTTTATTAATGTTTGCTGAAATTGGGTTCAAAAAATTCGTTGGAAAGGTACGAATTAAATTTTATTTTTATTAACACTAAAATCTTATAAGAAAATCAATGCACCGAAACAGCGAGAAATCTGCAGTGATTGAAGGCAGCGGAGTGTTTAGATGCGACAGCAGAACAGCTGGTGTGTCAGCTGAGCGCGACGCCGGGTCCCGGCTTGCGCCGCGGCTTTACGCGTCTCGTCGCCGAGTGCCGGTATCGCTCGAGGTATTGCAATGTGCCGACGTGTGAGGCGAAGCTGTTTCGTCAGCCGCGGCAGTGCGCGCGCCGCCTAGCAACAGCTGACAGCCGCCGCCGGTTAGAAAGTCGAACTTCCCTCTCTACTCGCCGAAGAATAGAAAGTGTAGACTCACCTTTTTCACTACTGAATCCGACGTTAAACTGACTCGTAACCGGCAGGATCTCCATGTTTTCCAAATTTTTACTTATATTGTACACTTTTTAACGCGAAAAAACTAAAACGTTCCGTTTCGGAACCTAAAAAACTAGAAAAATATCACAAGTCTCTTTTGTACTGCGAATGCGCACTGAACAACCGGCTTCACGACCGGCGACTAGTTATCGTGAAGAGATCGATGGGAAGTTGTAACGTCCGAGGTTAACACGACTGCTGCATCAGATCTGATCTCGTAACCTTAGGGCTTCGTAATTTGCCCTTGGCTCACCGTTCGACCCACCCGACCCTGTCGCTTTCTGTGACGGACTGACGATGCCGGCAAGAGAGCGCGGTATTTATAGAAGGCCGCGGCCGGGGGTGCGAGGGGTCGCTCCGCGGGAGACCGCGGGGGCCCCGCACGCCAGTCGTGCTCGCTCGCGGGACGTGTCGCACGTCTCTGTGCCGCCGCGCACCGGCCGCCGGTAAACGCCGGCCGGCTTCTTTGTTCTAGTTCCACCGGTGGAACCTGAAAGTTCGTTCACATCAAAAAGCGTTCTAAATTTAAGATACAAGTGTTTTTCTCGAATATTAGCGTGTTTAGAACATAATATATGTATTTCACAAAAATATATCAGTTTTAGTTATAATGGTTGTTAGCAAATAAGAGTCGGATTAGATTTAGTAATAAGTTTTTATATCGTTTCTTTGTTCTCTTATCTTAGTGTTAAGCAATATTGTAAAATTATTGTATAAAATTAAGATTATCATTAATCGCAGGCTTAAGCGAGTTGTTATCGGCCAGTCGCTTAGAATGTTTTAAAAATCTAGATTAAGTTTTTGAATTGTATCTGGATTATGATCGTAAAAAAATACTGTATACTATACAGTACCTATTATACAATTGAAAAATAACAAGGTAAGAGATTAGTTCACTTATACAATATGTTTTTATGACCCATTTAATTGGAAGTCAAAGTGTTACAAAATGTAATTTGAAAAAGGAAACAAGTTCGGTTGTCAGAGTAGGTATTTATTTTAGCACGGATAGCCATTGTTTCTAAAAACGTCCGATTCGCCTAACAATGGCTTTTGTTTTAGCACTTTTGTCATCTATAGACTTGGGAACTAAGTGCACTTAGCAACAGTTTTAAGTGATGTAAGATGAAAGATAATGGGAATTGAACGTACAAAAACTATCGAATTGTACCTACCTATCAGGTAATTGGTAACTACTGACTATAATGGTAGTTATTATTATTAACACTTTCGATATTGCGTCAGTGCTTGAACTTTCGAGAATTTCTTTTGATGGATTGAAAAGCCGTTAAAAGATTTGGTGAGGATAACAATTTATTTTAATTTTTTGCATAGGCAAAAACTATTTGACTATTTAACTATTTGAAAAACCATAGGTACCTAAAACCTAGTCATTATTTTTGAGAATATAGATAGTTAAGTTTTTTAGATTCGTAAAATTTCCAAGTGTATATCCAATGCTTGTGCGGACTTTAATAATTAGACAATAATGCATAGATATATAAATTATAATTTCATCTGTCCAGATTAAAATTAACACAAGTCTTAGGAAAAACCTGAGCTTCCTTTTTTAAAATTACTTAGGGTAAGCGTTATATAACCGAACTGAATTTAGTTAGATTTCCTTCCACTGAAAAATAATTAGGCAACTGAAAAAAACAGGCCCTTAAAAATCTTAATAGGTAAGTAGGAACATAGGTACCTACTGCTTGTATGTATATTATGTAAAAACCATCGATACAATTAAAGATCTCTTTTTTAATTTTATTTTTTCTACTAAAACCGTTACTAAATATTAACTTTTGAATTTCGGTGTGATGATGTATAAAAGCAGTTTTTTTGCAATGTTAGTTGGTAGGTATGTAATATTATATTATATTTCATGGTGATAATGTACCACCACCACGAAACCAAAAAAATGTCAAAGAAAAAATAAATAAAGTACCTACTTACTAATTTTTTTTTTTCAAAAATAAATTTATCTTCAATAGATCTGTAATTACCTACCAACTATAATTGATAGATATAATTGGATAGGAAATCATAAAACTACACGCACAAAATTACCCACACTCAAAATTATCTGATTAGGTGGGTACGTTGTCAGTAATAATTGCGATCAAACTTTTTTGCCGCAGTAGGTAACTGCCATGGCAACTAATCCAATCTTTGAAACAGTTATCGTGATGATCATAAAAACAATTGATTCGAGAGCTGATGGGCAATTTTAAAGAGTTGCTTTGTGAAATATATTTATAATATGATTCCTCTATAAGCTAGACTTACGAGGCAGTTGTAGAATAGAATAGAATAGAATGTTTTTTTATTCATGTAAACTTTTTAAAAGTGCTTATGAATAGTCAGGTTTAATTTACCACTGGTATTTTTTTAAAGTAAGTAGGTACTTTGAAAAAGCTAAAAATTACCAGGACTATTAATTCAAAGGCTGGTCAGTTAGCAGATCCTAGCAGCTTTTAGGTACAGCAAAAATTACTCTCAACCTACGACAAACCAACTGGCAGATCTAATTTGCTCATAATATGAATAACATTATTATAGGAATAGAGATAGAAAGAGAATCTAATAACAAATAATTAAACATTTATATTTCTGTAAGCGACAACTAAAATAGAACTCCAAATTTTCATTGAACACACTGTAATAACTAATAACTCAATGTCACTCTATCGCACATATTATTTTCACACATTGCCTACAATAAGTAGGTACAACTTTTTTTATAGACTCTCTCGCGCTATTCATAAACCAATACCATCTTTTTCTTTGCCTTTTCACATCCGAAATTAAAAAATCTTTTAAACATACCAAAAGTCTTTTTCCGATACTTTTCTGTTTTTAAATAATTCATATTAAATCTCTGGATTTTAACATTTTGGTCTGCCACTAATAAAACTTCTGTTATTGATCATAATGTACATTTCCAAAGGAATTATCTTTTAAAAAAAATTAAACATCGAGCAAGGCAATGTGGCTAATTCCGTTGTACACAATCTCTAAACTAAACTAAAATGGCACGTGTAAATCTATTGCTATCCCTTTCATAATGTTGCTTGCGGAGAAGGATAGCACTAGATTTAGACCTGTTAATTTAGTTTACTATAGAGATTGTGTACTAGAGAATCGGCCCCAATATCGCTGCTAATATTTCTAGTTCTAACAAGTACTTCAGTAAAATTGGCCACCAGTTCTCAGTCCATAAAAACAATTGAACAAAAAAGAGAAAAGGAAAGGCGGTCGGTACTTGGTTGCTACGGGGAGCCGGCCGGCGTGCTGGCCTTGAGGCGGACATGACTCACTCAAACGATGCACAGCAGCGAAACGAATCGAAAAACACGCTTACATCGTTAAATTTCGTGATCGTTGTATTATTACCGTTTTTTATGTCGAAAACTAGAAGAACTTCTCTAAAAAATTGTTGTTTCTCCATCTCTAAATCTCAACTGAAAATGCATCTAGTTCGTCGCTTATTTTCTTATTTACTTTGATACGATGTTTAGAAACATGCAATTTCTATAACTTAGCAAAATCTTGCTCAAAAATGTAATTCTTTGTAATATTCCAAATTTTGATGACTTTTGTATTTCTTCTTGAATAATATCTTTAAGTTGCACCTACTTACCTAATAAAACCAGCTCAATTGGTTGATGCATTATAACTTTTATGAAACTAGAAAATTCAATTTAAATTCATTATTTTCCATGTTTCCCAGAACTAAAAAGAAAAGTCGCTACTCTCAGATGTGCCATCAAATTTGTAATTGATGATAATGAATAACAATTTCTTTGTTAATAATATCAAATACTCCAAAACTTTCTTAAATGTGAAATCATTTTATTATCTGAGTTATGAAAGGAAATGTCATTTTAAATTTGGATGAAGTAAGCATTTCTGATAAATTTTCGTGTTTTTATAGGATTTATAATATACCAGTTTCAAACAAAACAGATTTAGCTATCTTATCTAGATTCCTCAGCATATTTTTATCAAAGAGCGAATTTATATTTAAATACGTTTAATATGATAAAGTGAATTCAGCAGCAAAAATACCTACCTACCTCGCTGTAATAACAACGATAAGAATCCGCAATTGTTTTCGAAAACATCAATGCGTTTAGCATTTTGCGTTATGCATGCAATGTAACTGAGTCCGATGATTAAATCTTATTGAGTCTTACATCGGGTGAATAAACCTTACGCAAAAAAATTGAAAAGTTGATGAGAACTTGTTTTAGACCAATCGCTAAAATTCAAAACTTGCTTGAATTTTTTGTCTCTAGATTATTTGAAGTGTCGAAGTAATTTAAGATGATAAGACTTTTTCTAAATAATTAGAAGCCAAAATTGTTACCTGGCCAGATAATATAACGAGTTTCTCGGATAGAAAAAAAGAAACTATAACCAGTTTAAAGAGACGTATAGTTCGATCCCGCAAGCGATCGCGTGTCCCGACATGTCCCAACCTGTTTCCAACTTGTCTACAACTGTCACCAACTTGTACCGTAATGGTGGACTAAATTTCTAACTTCGTAAGAATCGGTAAGTTGATTGAAAAGTATCTTCTTTTATCGAAATAGGAAGTTACATTAACTTCCCAAATTGAGTAAACACTTAGTTAATGATAAAACCTTGTTGTTTTTCTTTGTTAATTTACACACGCGATTTATTAGAATAATAAACGATATTAAGCACTAAACAAGACTTATCTACTTAGAAGTTAGAACTAACTAAAACTCGGTTATGAACATTTTAAAACTACATAAGTGTTGTCAACAATAAAACTATACAGCACATTCCTAAGAATCTTCATGATGTGTTGTAGATACATACATAAAGTCTCTCAGCAAAACACATTTGTATCCATAAAACGAGTAAGCACTTATAAATCGATCTCTAAGTGTGGAACATTAAATTTTAATTAGCTCACTCCATTATGCATTAGATTGCCTCATACTCTGTTATTTACCTACCTAATCATCTATGATATCTAGTTGTATGTAACAAAGATTTGAATATGCTTATTACTCGTGGACCCGACAAAGTAAAGTAGGTATTAAACTCCCATTGAAATGTATATACGATGGCTTCATTTCACTTGGTTGGGTATTCAACTCATTTGTATGGCTAATATTTGTCGTAATCAGTATTCAGGGATCGTAATAATGTTGTGCCAAGTTTAGGCAACTGCTCATTAGCAATTTTAAACTCGCTTTGTTTGTGTCGAGTTTCTTAGCAGGGACACGTGTGTGCTTCTATTGTATTTGTTATGTTATTGTTACTTAGATTTTTATATGAGCACTTTAATTTATAAATGTACTATTCGACCTTGTTTAGCGATTAAAGTAACCACCAGCCAAAGCGTTATCATGAGCGATCACGTTCCGAGATTTTTCATATATCTCACTAAAATAACTTATTCTTAATATAACTTCAAGTTCATTTGAATAAGAATCACTGACAATGTTATCAGTGTTAGCTTTAATTTGCGTATAGTGTTTAGGAACAATGCAGTTCTTTTATTCTTTGTAATAAATGTTTTTTATGTACCTGTTCATGGAAAAGAGAAATAAAATGATTTTATATTATAACGTATTTCATTTCTTATATTATACCAAATACAACATACCTACGAGCAAATATATTATTATTAGATTTATGAATTCATATTAGCCACAATTTTTAGGTTAATGTGATCCAAATCAATAAATAATCTGAATGGAGGTTATCATGTGTATAACAGTTATCGTACGACTACATGAATACGTGCTTATTTATCAATACATAAATATACCTTCAGAACAAAGATAGCAATTATTATTAAAGAGAACCTAGTTTGAACTGATTTCATTTCCTTATCAGCTCCAACATAATTGCTCTTTCTGCAATCGGTAATATAATTTAAAATTACTTTATATTATCCTCACTTTAATAAATGTGGATTATTAATGAAATGTTCAACTTCCTTGCAAGTTGCGTTATCACTGTCGATATATTATTTTAAGTATATCTACTTTCTAATATAGTCAGTCACTGCTTTAGGCTAAAGATATTTTTGGCAAAATTGTTTTATCTCTAGAAGTATTAAACAGATTTTTTAAGCTTTATTTATAAATGTTATGTTTTAGAAAAAGTTTCAATATAAATACACCGTGAAAAGCCGAGGAATATCAGGTAGTATTGATATAGTCACTTCAGACTTCTTCGCAGCACCAAGTCGACACTTAGACGATAAAAAGTCTTATCAGTTTCCTCGTGTCTGCTTATATCAGTGGTAATTATATAACAATGAGTAGGTAATGAGATTAAAAGCATATTGATATAACTAAATTAATTCATATTTCAACAGGAAATGGTAAGTAATATTATTAGAAAAGAGAAATAACTATATGACATTTCAAGTACAGCTTATCCCGATGGTTCTAGAAATTTTAGTAGGTTTTCTTTGTAGTGTAGACACAAGCTGAACCAAGTCGAGGAGCGTCAGCTAGTATTATAAAAGCTGTTTAGCAAAGTCACACCTTTCTGACCACAATATTAGTAGTTATATGTACTTATTATTAAATAGAGACAAAGGTATACAATAGAATTGTTGCAAGTTGATTGTTTACATTAATAGGTTGACAATACAATTAAACTTTAACAAGACTGCGTTATAATATGAATTTCTATATAAGAAACATTTTTAGAAATGAAATTTTACTACTAAACAAAAATACGATAGTTGATGTAAGTACTTAACTACTTAGTAATCATAAATTCATAAATTAAGCTTATTTCAGTAGCAATATTATTTTCTCTCGGGAAATAGATTGGTACTTGCTACTTGGTATGAATTGATTAATTAGTTAATACAATATGAGATGCAACGTGTATGGGATATTAGATAGTTGTACAAAACACACCTAAACAAAAATCTTATTAACTTGGCAAGAAGAACAATCTACTATTCATTTACCATCTATTTGATGGAGCGCAGTAAATGTCGCATCCTTTTACTGCTAAATTAATATTTTCATTTCTGCGTCATGCCTATTGTCTTTTATCTTTTCAGCATCACAGTGAGCAACTATGAAACGTTCATGTTTTATTCAAACACTCGCCATAAAGCCTCTACAGACAGGACCAACTTCAGTAGGACATCTTGAATAAGTAGCATGGAAAACAAAACAATATTTAAATGTTATATTAAACTAATAATATTTGTAATAGTTATATATAAGAAAATAAGAATATGGTGAGAGCCAGCTAATTTTATATGATATTTTAATACTTTTATGTTATTATATTGAAAGAATACAATCAAAAAATATATTAATCTATGTTCTATAATACAATCAATATTGTAATCCACAACTATTATACAAATACAATTTATTTTTTACGAAAATGGTGGCATAGAAATGTTTCGTTTTGAGAATTAGGCATGATTTTATAATAATTATAAATCACTATTGCAAGTATGACGTATTGCCCAAATATAACATTTTAACAACAAAAAACTTTATTTTACAATATTTATGTGCAAAGTGTATAAACCGAACTGTTCGAATTTGGATGTAAGTTAGAGTACAAAGTTGGTACTGTCTGTAGTGGCTTATAAACATTGGGTTTCCTCGACCCTTTTTTTCCATATCACTGAGTTCCTTTTGGCAAGGTTTGATGGTATATTTTTATTTTCGTGTCGTAAAATAAGGAATTCTCCCCGGGAACATGTGGATTGTGTATTAACCAGCGAACTTCTTGCGAAATATTATATTGCACACACACGAAGAAAGAGTTGTACGCGTTTTATTTGTGTTTTATCGTATTACTTTACATATATTACATATACTTACTAGGGAACGATTTATTAATATTTTAAAATGGTTGTGCGTTGTGGCATATAAAAAATAACGGTTGCTCCATTCATCTAAATACGCTATAGGAAATTTTCTGGCTAGCTCATTTCCATATTTGATTAAGAACCTGACTTTACGATTTCTAGGTATCTTTTGAAACCCTAGTAGCTTTAGTTTTTTTAAAGTACTTAATTACCTATCACCATTACATCAATTTATTTACCAAAATAAAGCATGCGTTGCTCAAGTTCTTAACAGCTGGGTGGTTTTTAGCATTTCGAAGCCATTCACCAGATAATACTCTAGAGACGCGTCGTTCCAGCCAGTCATGAACAAGAAAACATTCAACAGAAACTCTTAAAATAAATTAAAAGGTAACGTAACCATAAAACAACCCAAACCTCTGGAAATAACAAGTTTTTTCGCTTTCCTGTAAAGTTGCTAATTTTAACTTAGGTACGTGGTACTAAGCGGCGAATTGGCAATCAGAAAGTGTACAGTGGTACCCATTTTTACTTTGACTTGTGAGCTCAGTCATAAAAAAAAACTTTTATCGCTCTACTTTGCACATACTGTCAATATATTTAAAGAGCATGAGTCATCGAAGTGAAAACTCGTGCAAGTATAAAATGTTTTAATAGACATTAACTTTTAAAGTAGTTTTTTGCATGTTTACTGTAATTTTAATGTAATGAGTCACTCGGAGGTGCCTGATAATAGTTCAAAGTCAAAATGAATAATATGAATAATTCAGGAACACTTAAAAGTTTTGATAGGTAAAAAAATTACCTAATAGTTTTTCGTTCAGTGTCAAATAGGTTATATCTATTGTATAAGAGATAGATAAAAGATATTTAGTTATTATCAAATAGATTTGGATTTTGGACTACCTGTATTACCTAGTGTAAATTTTAGAGTCTAAAGTCGTAGGCTGAGATCTATAGAGCGCACTTTAACTTAGCACTGACTTATGACATTGTTAAAAAGAGAAAGATTTATGTCAGCTAAGTATATAAAAGCTGTGATAGCCAAAAGCTGTGGTAGCCTAGTGGTTAGGACGTCCGCCTTCTAATCGGAGGTCAGGGGTTCGATGCCGGGCACGCACCTCTAACTTTTCGGAGTTACGTGCGTTTTAAGTAATTATATCACTTGCTTTAACGGTGAAGGAAAACATCGCGCAGTACGTATGCATATGACATAGGCATCGGCTAAGAAAGGATTTTTGAAAATTCAACCCCAAGGGGGTGAAATAGGGGTTTGAAATTTGTGTAGTCCACGCGGACGAAGTCGCGAGCATAAGTCAGTAAATAATAAAAAATCAAAATGCCAACATGCAAATTTGAAAAATCAAAAAGTAAGTCCATAATGATCTTGAACGATGCAATTGTAGTTTGACGGATTCGCACTTGGCCGGTTTTTTTTCATTACCTTCCCATTACAAACTTACAACCAAAATGCTAATCTGAAAGGTAATTATATCCGAGCGTGGGCACAAAATCACCGATATTTTGGGCTATTTCTTTGATTTATTATGTACCCTGCTACTGTTGTACGCTTAGCAGAATACCTACTCACTTACAATCCAAATTCAACCTTATTTTCATCTACCATAAAATCGATTTTACCTTAAATACCTTAACAGCTACCTTGATTATAGTTGTCATGGGAATAAAGACTTTTATGGGGAGGTATAAGTTTGATATTTGAATGGATGGGGTACAATAGTGGCTTAGTGCCGTTCATATATTGTAACAGCGCTGTTGCGCTTCAAATTGATAAATGGTGTTGTCCGAACAGGTTCTGCTTTTGGTTGGGATTAGGGCTGCCAAAACTGAAAAAAATAAAATTATGAAAAAAACAATTATTTTTTAAAAGGCTCGCAAATGTTTGCTGGCGAACCAATAGCGTGGCAGCGTATACAACCTTTCCATCGCACTTCACTTCGTTTCATGCCTACCAGAAAGCAGATCAATTTTACCTGAATGACGCCAACTGTAAGCAGGTATCTACTTGTAAAATATTATCAGCAGCGAATATAAGCGAATAACTTATTAGCAGCACAGTGAAGGAGCATCTTCTTGGCAAACGCGTTACGCGTCTCATCTTTGGCCACATCATCACTTTCCATCAAATATGATACGGTCATTCGTGTGCCTATGTAAATAAAAAAGAAAAGCCAGTTATTATTAGAATTGCTAAGAATTAAATCCAATAAAATTCTAGGTATATCACTAGCTCAGGCGAAATTGTTTCGGTCTTCTATTTTAAGTTTACCTAGTTTTAATTTTTTAATTTTTATCATTTGATTTATATATGTTTCTCTTGTTTTGTGAGCTGAATAAAATTTAATTTATTAATTATTTATTTATTTAATTGCCTTGGGACTTGTGACAGACAGCCCTGTGTTGGAATCGTAAGCGCTTAAATTAATGATTCTACACCATTATTGAATTTATGTTAGCGTCGTCCATGGTAGGCACATGGTAGGTAGGCACATGGTAGGTAGGCACATGGTAGGTAGGCACATGGTAGGTAGGCACATGGTAGGTAGGCACATGGTAGGTAGGCACATGGTAGGTAGGCACATGGTAGGTAGGCACATGGTAGGTAGGCACATGGTAGGTAGGCACATGGTAGGTAGGCACATGATAGGTAGGCACATGGTAGGTAGGCACATGGTAGGTAGGCACATGGTAGGTAGGCACATGGTAGGTAGGCACATGGTAGGTAGGCACATGGTAGGTAGGCACATGATAGGTAGGCACATGGTAGGTAGGCACATGGTAGGTAGGCACATGGTAGGTAGGCACATGGTAGGTAGGCACATGGTAGGTAGGCACATGGTAGGTAGGCACATGATAGGTAGGCACATGGTAGGTAGGCACATGGTAGGTAGGCACATGGTAGGTAGGCACATGGTAGGTTGGCACATGGTAGGTAGGCACATGGTAGGTAGGCACATGGTAGGTAGGCACATGGTAGGTAGGCACATGGTAGGTTGGCACATGGTAGGTAGGCACATGGTAGGTAGGCACATGGTAGGTAGGCACATGGTAGGTAGGCACATGGTAGGTTGGCACATGGTAGGTAGGCACATGGTAGGTAGGCACATGGTAGGTAGGCACATGGTAGGTAGGCACATGGTAGGTAGGCACATGGTAGGCTGGCACATGGTAGGTAGACACATGGTAGGTAGGCACATGGTATGTAGGCACATACCATGGTAGGTAATAAAATAATTTGGATGCATCTCTCATTTCTACTGCCTTATCTACATGCTACCTGTACTGCTTTACAAATACATAAAACCTATACAAATAAGCTGTGATAGCCTAGTGGTTAGAACGTCCGCATTCTAATCGGAGGTAGGGGGTTCGATCCCGGGCACGCAACTCTAACTTTTCAGAGTTATGTGCGTTTTAAGTAATTAAATAATTATCACTTGCTTTAACGGTGAAGGAAAACATTGCGAGGAAACCTGCATGCCTAAAAGTTCTCCATCATGGTCTCAAAGGTGTGTGTCTACTAATTCGCACATGGCCAGCGTGGTAGACTATGGCCAAAACCTTTCTCACTCTGAGGGGAGACCCGTGCCTTGTAGTGAGCCGGCGGTGATGGGTTGATCATGATGATGATTATTCAAATAAATAAAATTGAAGTGTCTGTTTGTAATGTCAAAATAAAATTGTTGTCTCTCTGTGTTTGCTCCGGCTAATTTCCGAAACGGCAGGACTGATTTTGACGAGATTTTCACTGGCAGATAGCTGATGTTATAAGGAGTAACTTTGGCAACTTTTTTTATTTTAGAAAAATATTAGGGTTCCATGTAAAAAAAACGCATGAAATCCAATATAGGTACCTACTTACCAACTAATTTATTATACCTACTCAACGGAGCAAGGGAACCAAGTGGAGTGTCATATTATGAAAGAGCCTTACCTGTACATTCTAAAACAGATTTTTATTTCTTTTTATGCATAATAGTTTTTGATTTATCGTGCAATATGTCGAAAATATACCACTGCGATGCGCGAGTCTGTTTCGCACTCGGCCGGTTTTTAGGGTTCCGTAGCCGAATGCCAAAAAACGGAACCCTTATAGATTCGTCATGTCTGTCTGTCTGTCTGTGTGTATGTCACAGCCACTTTTTTCCGGAACTATAAGAGCTATACTGTTGAAACTTGGTAAGTAGATGTATTCTGTGAACCGCATTAAGATTTTTACACAAAAATACAAAAAAAACCAATAAATTTTGGGGTTCCCCATACTTAGAACTGAAACTAAAAAAAATTTTTTTTTTCATCAAACCCATATGTGTGGGTGGGGTATTTATGGATAGGTCTTCAAAAATGATATTGAGATATCTTATATATTTTTTTCTAAACTGAATAGTTTGCGCAAAGTGGAAAATGTCCCCCCCCCCCCCCCCCCCCCTGTAACTTCTAAAATAAGAGAGTGATAAAACTAAAAAAAATATATGATGTATATTAATTACAATTCAAACTTCCACCGAAAATTAGTTTGAACGAGATCTAGTAAGTAGTTTTTGATTTATCGTTGCAAAATGTCGATAAAATACGATTGTACTACGCGAGTACAGCTCAGTGCGCGAGTCTGATTCGCACTTGGTCGGTTTTTTTAGGACTTTGGATAGCTTTTACCCGGCTAAGTTAGCGAATAGGTAGGTATGTAGGTAGGTACAAGCCTAAAATTAAATTCGAACTTCGAAGGTAAGCAATAATTCACGAAATTTCAAAGCGTTTCCAAACTTTAATTCTTCAAAATTTTAATCACATTGTAATTACTTGCCCCTTTAAGGTAACATAAAAGAAAACTCCAATTGTTATAAATTATAATTCAACTCGAAACATAAAGGCTCATACCATTCCTTTGTTACATTTTCGAAAATACTCATCCATTATTATTTCAAACCGTTAATTGAATATTGAATTCTAATCCAATATTCTCTAAGTAACAATTCTAATAAAAAATGTACTGACTATACGCCTTTTTTCAACGGAGAATACTTTATCGCTTATCGTAAACAATTTGTATTGAATTTTGAGCTTAACTGAATACACAATACAGATTGTATTAGATCGACTTTAATGCACTTATATGGCTCCGCAGAGGTTTATCGAAAGTTATTGCTTATTGAAATATGAACTTATACGCTTTCACACACGGTTGAGTTTTGATTGACGTATAAATGGAGTTGCTTCGCGTGGGGAGAAAGGGGTGAAATTGAAAAGTGCGTTATCAGAACGAGCTTTGGAAGTTGGAACTTGGTGTTGGTTGTTGGAAGTCGGTAAGTTGGTTCAGTTGCAGTCACGCTCTTTTGGCGTAGGGTTGCCACATTCCATTTAGCCCATAAATTATGAAAAGATAATAATTACCGCGAGTTATTGAATTTAAAATAAAAGATTTATTTTTTTATACACGTATTTTAATCCTAATATCCTATCCATACTAATATTATAAATGCGAAAGATTGGATGATTGGATGTTTGTAACTCAATCACGCAAAAACGGCTCAACGGATTTGGATGAAATTTGGAATGGAGATAGATTATACCCTGAATTAACACATAGGCTACTTTTTATCCCGGAAAATCAAAGAGTTCCCGCCGGATTTAAAAAAATGTAAATCCACGCGGACGAAGTCGCGGGCATCAGCTAGTATAAAATAATTATCATTGTCATTGCACATCTGGGAAGAGACTGACCCCCATGACACGGGATAACCTAGTTTGGGGGTCGAGGGTAATTTTAAGTAAAATTGTATTTGATTTTATTTTGGAACAAAATACAGATTATAAATACTATCTGTCCCGGCTTACTCACGTGTGTAGTCGACGTTAGCCCGACTAGTTTCGAACCCATCCCATCCCATTATAATGGAAATCACTCACGGTAGTTTAAACGCTAAAATACAGATTATTATTTTATTTTTATTTTTCACAAAAGTGTCAACCCTACGTCAGCCTACAATCGCAAGCGAGCTAATTGCCGTCCGCGTCGGTACTCAGTAGGGTTGCTACGCGCTACTGTTAGTTAGATCCGCACGATGGTACTTAGATGCGCTAGATAGGGTACCTAGTACCTACACTATCTAGCACCTACTGCTTCACTTTCACACTAAAAGCAATTGGGCTTTTTAAAGCCCTTTAAAAATAAATAAAGATATTTTTAAAAAAAATCTGTAGCAAAACAAATATACTTGTAAGAAGCAAATATGTAAAAATAAATATGTAAATAACATAGACCTTCCTAAATTAGCAATTAAGGATATCTAGCCAAAAACTGCCTAATTATACACTAGTCGGCTTTGGTTTGTTTTTTATTCTATAAGTTGTAACCTAAGTACCTATGATTCTTGTTTTCATGCGCGTGCTATAGGCACCTATAGGTAGGTACCCAATTATTTAGTTGTAGACATAGTAGGTAATTTTATAATAAGTAGATATTAATTTTTCATTGGAGACTGTTCAGGTTTAAGTGTTTTATATAATGTGTTTTGTATAACTATTCATGTACATGTTAATGTTTGTTTCCAAAATTTAAAAAAAAAAACGTGATTTCGACCGAAAAAATTGGCTTTTAGAATAACAAAGGTAGGTCTTTGTAATTTGCCAATTTTTTCAGTTTTGTACACATTAAAAAAGGCATTCCGAACCAGTGGTAGATGCATCCGACTATTCGAAAGTACTTTTAAAAGTTTATTCGAATAAAAAAGATTTTTATTTTATTTATTTATTTATTTATTTGGTGTGATAATTCACACCTTTTGTATCCACGAAGCAACGGTCAAAACTCAAACAGTTACCCCTTCAATTATCTCCACAGTCAGTGATTTTGACGTTTTTGAATCACAATCACGATCTAGCACCTTTTGATACAGCTGTTGCTAGACCCCTAGACCCCCAATGGCCCCCGCTGTTGCTATGTGGTGGCGACCTTGAAATTTGTGTTGCCATGGAGATTGTAACAACCCTTGATAGGGTAACCACAATTTTTCGATTATCGGTACTTCGTTTGTTGCCAGCTAGCTCTTGTTAGTAAAATCTGCTTTCTGACGCGGTGGTGGTAGCCATCGGTTCAGAAAGCAGGCAGAGGCCTACATCTTAAATATATAAAAGGAAAAGGTGACTGACTGACTGACTGGTTGACTGATCTATCAACGCAGAGCTCAAACTACTGCATGGATCAGGCTGAAATTTGGCATGCA
The DNA here is from genome assembly GCF_902806685.2 of Maniola hyperantus. Lineage (NCBI taxonomy): Eukaryota > Metazoa > Arthropoda > Insecta > Lepidoptera > Nymphalidae > Maniola > Maniola hyperantus. The sequence continues at coordinate 370,598 of NC_048554.1, read as the reverse complement.
GATAGCTATTATAACGTAGGCATCCGCTCAGAAAGGATTTTTGAAAATTCAACCCCTAAAGGGGTGAAATAGGGGTTTAAAATTAGCGTAGTCCTCGCGGACGAAGTCGCGAGCATAAGCTAGTAAAATAATAAATCCGAATCGAGTAACACGTCATTTTTGGAAGTCTGTTACAAATGTCCTGACTCAATAATTTAAGAGATGGTTAACCTAACCTGCCCTAATGACGTGCCTAATGCCAGATTGCGAGGAAAATAAATCGACGGCCAATTTGACGGTTTCCATATAATTACCGAAAGTTGGTCCAAATAGGTCCAAATGTGGGAAACGCTCTCCGAATTACTTACAATGAAGAGTAAATGTACAATTTGTACGAATTAAAAAAGCTCATTTTGTTAAATGCAGCTATTTTGATGTTAATTTGATTCATTATTTCAACTTTCAACTTTTGGGTCGCTTTGTATTTTCTCAAAGACCTCTTACCCATATTATCTACCTATAAATGCGAAAGCGTGTATGTTAGTTGGTTTGTCCTTCAATTATGCCGCTATGGTGCAACGGATCGCCGTCATTTTTTGCATGGATAGAATATATGGATCTAGAGAGTGACATATTGCTAATTCTTAATCCGAAAAATAAAGTTGGTCCCACGAGATTTAAAAAAACCTAAATCTAATCATAGTTACATAATAATATGAGCTTTTTTTGGAAAATTGATGCACTTTCTTCGGAAATTAATACAGTCCGGGTATTTTAATTTTTAAAAAATATTATAATTAATTAATAATGTCCTTCATAATAATAATGCCTACTATTTGTGTTCATTAAATATCAATACGAATCAATCATTCAATAATAAAATATTGACTTTAGTTCGCTTGTTCCTATGCCCAATGTTTCCCTTCCAGCGATCCGCTTACAAGTCAAACTAATGTGGGTGTATGTTTGTTTGTACGTAGTTTTAGAGCGTTACCGCCAACTGTGCAGCCCGTTAATTATACACATGGGGGAACATCGTGGGAAAGACTTTCTTTGGACCCTAGCATTAGCCATAAGATAGGTAAAGTATATATTTTTTAGGGTTCCGTACCTCAAAAAGAAAAAAGGAAACCTTATAGGATCACTTTGTCTGCCCTGCCCATAGCCCATTGCCACTTCAGCTTCGCAACCCGTTGAGCTATGTAGTTAACTCTGGTTCTCCTACGGATCTCCTCATTTTTGATTTGATCACGTAGAGAAACTCCGCACATAGCTCTCTCCATCGCCCGCTGAGTGACTCTGAGCTTTCTTATGAGGCCCATAGTTCATGTCTCGGATCCACACGTACCTGTCATCACTATCACCATCATGATCAACCCATCGCCGGCTCACTACAGAGCACGGGTCTCCTTTCGGAATGAGAAGAGTTTTGGCCATATTATATGCCACGCTGACCAAGTGCGGATTGACAGACTTGTTATTCAGTGGGCACATAATATATTATATTAGTCATTATCGTAATAAGTAACGGCGGAATCGTCTGATGCAACTTCGTACGTGCGTCAACTCATCGGCAGTAACTGACTGACTCACTGTTGCCAAGCGAAGCGAATCTTAACACCTATTGTGAAATTTTTCTTTACATCACAGTTTCACCGGTTGTGTGTGTGTGTGTATTTTTAAAACTCAAATAATTGTATTCTGAGTACAAAATTATATCTAGAATTAATTTATAAAAATTTAGAAGTTAGGATGGAATAAAGAAACCCACAAACATACATAAGTACTCACTCCTGAAAACATTACACTTCTTTTTTCGGGCAGTCGTCTAAAAATGCTTTTGGCTCTACGAAATACGAACTCAAATATCTAAGTACGAACTCAACTTATTGCTCATAAAACTATCACTTGAGCGAGTAGGTATATTGGGAATATATAAAAATGAATCGCTGAATGTGTTGCTGATCGCAAATCTCGAGACCAGCTGAACCGATTTCGCTAATTCTTAATATTCTAAATATTCCTTGAAGTACGAGGATGGTTCTTACAGAGAAAAAATTTAAAAATTGTAAGTAGGTATTTAAAAAAATTAAATCGAGTGTTAGGCGGTACGAAGTTCGCTGGGGCAGCTAGTTGAGAATAAAAGAGAATATCTGACAAAAAGTTACATCAATTTTATTTGTCAGTTAAAACAAACTTGAAGATTGAAAATCATCTGTCAATAATGCCTTTTCTACCCGTGTACCTACCCACTGTGTATGCACGCCACTTTCTGTATCTATCGCGTGACTCACTGTTGCTAGGCGACGCTAATCTTGATATCTGTTGTGAAATTTTATTTTATTACTCATTTAATAAAACTGAGGTTTACAGTTTAATCTATTAGGTACGTCACAGTTTCCTATACCTACATAGGTATATGACTTTTTTGACGACCTCCCTGGCGCAGTGATAGGCAATGTGGTCTTATTAGTGGGAGGTACCGGGTTCGATTCCCGGCATGATTTTTTTAAATCTAAATTTCTGGTCCGTTTTCTGGATCTTCTAAGCAAGCACGCTCCATTTTCGGCTGCATCACTTGCCAGCTGGTCTGATTGCAGCCAAGCGCTAGTCAATAAATTTAAAAAAAATTGAGAATTCTTCACTTCACATTCCTTTGAGAACATTATGGAGAACTCTCAGGCAAGCAGGTTTCCTCACGAAGTTTTCTTCCACCGTTAAAGCAAGTGATATGTAATTGCTTAAAACGCACATTACTCTGAAAAGGTAGTGGTTGGAGGTGCGTGCCCGGGATCGAACCCCCGACCTCCGATTAGCAGGCGGACGTCCTAACCACCAGGATATTACAGCAGTGGGTATACTTACGTATCGTAATACGTAAGTACGTAAGTAATACGAGCCTAATAACGTAAGTACAACGTTAATACTAATGTGGTGCGGAAAATAATTCCTCCTCATTTCCTCCTCTGGCTAAAAGGGCAGCATATAATTTATTAAATCGCACAATTTTCTCCCATTTAAGGTCCGTTTTTATGACTGAGAGTTTCATTGCTTTCGCTTTCATTTTTATCTGCAACCGCGTGGATTAAAGTTTTTGAAATGCTGTAGCAACTCTTTAAATTTTTGGGATAAAAAGTACGTTGCTCCGTTGCTCCGTTGCGACGTGATTGAAGGACATACCAATTACCAACAAACAAACACACTTTCACATTTATAGTCGGGGTAGTGATTAAGCTTTTAGTTCATAGTATATCATTGGATTTCCGCAAAGTAACGCCTGCTTCTATACAAAATTATAGCTGTCTCAGTTGTCGCTGTTGCAAAGTCGTCTCACCGAAACTCACCTTTAAATAGCAACATTAAAGAACATGCAGTAACTGCTTAATATAACTTTCTATTTGATTGCGAGCGCCGAGCAAAATTAGAGCTCAAAAAACTAGTTCGACAGGACGGCTTTCTCACGAGCTGGCTTATATGAATTTATACTTGCATATAATACAAAACTAATACTTACGTACTATTATATGGTAAACTAGCTTATGCTCGCGACTTCGTCCGCGTGGAATACACAAATTTCAAATACCGATTTTACCCCCTTAGGGGTTAAATTTTCATAAATCCTTTCTTAACGGATGCCTACGTCATACTAGCTATCTGCATGCCAATTTTCAGCCCGATCCGTCCAGTAGTTTGAGCTGTGCGGAGATAGATCAGTCAGTAAATCACGTTTTCCTTTTAGACTAGCTTATGCCCGCGACTTCGTCCGCATGGAATTCAAGCCTAGATGTTGAATTTTCAAAAACCCTTTCGTAGGCTCTTAGCAGATATTTACGTCATAGTAGCTATCTGGATGCTAGGTTTCAACCTGATCCGTCTAATAGTTTGAGCTGTGCGTTGATAGATCAGTCAGTCAGTCAGCTTTTCCTTTCATGAGATGTTTATTTGTATCAATTTTACAATCGCAATCTTGACATTGACCCAATATCGTGTAACGTGTACCTCAGTGACAGTGACACAGCTAACCGAGTTCGCGCAAAACTGGTTCAGTGTTTGTCACAATAATTACATTGTCGAGAATCGAACCTGTTCCCGCGCTGATTCTCGGAAGTCGGTTTGTTTCGTCATCCATTCACGAGGTGTATTGCTTTGTTGCTAAGGGACGGGTTTACGGAAAGGATTACCTAACTTGTATAAGCTTGACCCTACGTAGGATTGCGATGAAGGCAATGAAATGATGCTACCATGTTACTCATAAATAATCACTTTAATCATTCTCTTAGTTTTACTATAATAACTGCTAACAACACTATTCTCACAGCTTGCACTTATAAACAACACAGGATCTCTCTCGGGAGTGTCCGCTAAAACCAACGAACCCTCTCGTCCAGCTTCCAACCGTCAGGGTGGGAGAAACCCAACCTCATTGGTCCCACCGCTCTGCGCCAACCGGCGTCAACCAATGACAAAATAGTATTTGAAAATTAGAATTGCCAACGTGACAATTAAGAATCTGATTGGTTTCCGCCGTTTTACGCCAACTAGCGTCAAAACTCCAGAATGACAACTGATAGTCTATTTAAAAATAAAGTTGCCAATGTAAAAATAAAAATATAATGCAATTTTGAAGCTAATTAAATTACGATCCTAACACTTGTATGGATATGGAACCTAACATCATCGACCAGTGGTGTGTACAGCGTTTGAAGCCAGGGTAGGCGTTAGCTAGGAAAGGTGCCTGTTCACTGGCAGGTCATAATGAAAAATAGGCATTGAGCTATTGCGACTGGGCTAAGCAGTGCATTAATTAGAAAAAAAAACCGGCCAAGTGCGAGTAAGACTCGCGCACTGAGGGTTCCGTACTACAATTGTATTTTATCGACATTTTGCACGATAAATCAAAAACTGTTATGCCTAAAATTAAATAGAAATCTGTTTTAGAATGTTCAAGTAAAGCCCTTTCATGTGATACCCCACTTGGTATAGTTACCTTGCTTCGAAAACTGAAAATAATAATTATTTGTTCATGAACACATTTTAATTTTTTTTGTGATGTAACCACAAGTTTTCGTATTTATTCCGTTACGTGTGATGTAAGTAAAGGAATAACCTACCTGCCAAATTCCATGATTCTAGAATCTAGGTCAACGGGAAGTACCCTATAGGTTTCCTTGACACATACGACATAGAAATTGTTAATTATATTTTGGTCCTAACCCCATCGATTTCGAAGTCATTAGCGATGAAGGGAACTAAAACAATAGTGTATATGTCCCTCATACCCTTAAGGAAGTTATATAGTCATAGTTTAGCTTCGTCACTGAGCTAGTTAGTTAGTATTTAGTAACTGCTGACGGAAATTACTCACACTTTTGTTGTATCATCATTGCGTCTAATTCGCTGTTAGCGGAAATTAAATTAATAGCTTTTGCTGAGTTTTATTTATGTTTGTAACAATTTATTATGACACATAATCTCAATCTGACTGACTGACTGGTCCATCAACACACAGCTCAAACTACTGGACGGATTGGGCTGAAATTTTTTTTTTTAAATAATATGCAGATAACTATTATGACATACTTATACATACGCTAAGAAAGGATTTTTGAAAATTTAACCCCTGGGAGATAAACGCAGTGCACTCATCCGATCCGAGGCCGTGAAAATATGTTTCGAAGTAGTCATACAACTATTTGTATGGTGCTTATGTCTACTCGTGTGCTTATGTCATACAACTATTTGTATGGTGCTTATGTCTACTCGTGTGCTTATGTCTACTCGTGTGCTTATGTCATACATAATATTATGACGTAGATATTTTTTATACCCGTATTTTCACGGATTCGGATCGGATAAGTGCGTGATCGCTCTAATGGGGTAAAATAGAGTGTTGAAATTTGCGTGGTTCACGCAGGCGAAGTCTTCATCTAGTAACTAATATAATCTGTGAAGTAAAGGAGGGATTTTCCCCGTCGAAACTAGCCAGTATGTAAACTGTACAGTCATGCAAAATGATTACCCAAGTGGGATGATGAAATTGGTTTAAATTTTACAGGCATTCCTATCTCTACCACAGATAATAAGTATAACACTTGAAACTGGAATTATTCGCCACAAACTTCTTGTCACTTGAGTGAGGATGTTTCACTAAATAAATTAATAAATAATCATTTATTTGCAAGAATGTTTGTACAAGAAAGATGGAAACGTTACCTACTTACTTATTATTTTATTATTCAGCTAAGATGTAGGACTTGTGGATGATCCCAAACTAACCGGCTCGTTGGAAAGCCTGGAGCACCGCAGAGACGTTAGCTCTCTATGCGTGTTCTATCACCTTTCTAATGGGGAGTGCTCTGAAGAGCTTTTTGACCTCAGTCCACCCTCATTTTTCTACAACCGCACCGCGCGCCACCGTAAGGAATTTCACCCTCACCATCTGGACATTCGACCGTCCGTTGTGCCAGATCCTTCTTTCCACTCACATGCAAACTGTGGAACCAACTCCCATTGGCGGTGTTCCCAATAGATTACAACATGGGGTTATTCAAGGGGCGGACCAACAAATTCCTAAAAGGCCGTTCCTAAAAGTTCCTCTGGTGCTGCAAATGTTCATGGGCGGAGGTAATCACTTAACATCAAGTGACCCCTGCTCGTTTGCTCGCTATCTCTATTTAAAAAAAAAAGGTAGTAGGTATGGCTTTTAGGTATTTGTTAATTAACTTTGTTTTAGTTTTAAATTTTAGTTAAGTTTATTGATTTGTGTCCTACAGTATGAAATACGTACGTAGTAGTCTTTTTAACAAAGAAAAGACCAATAATAGGTAAGAAGCAGGCAACTGACAGCAGTCATGCGTCAGTTATCGCAGTATTGTGCACCACAGCACAATGCACCGAGAGGTATACCGTATACGTCACAGTTCTCAGTCAGGTCTGAACACGTCTTAACACATCTGCTTAGCAACCATGCTTACTGGTTATTGGTCACGTAGTATCCTACGTAGAAACGTCTCATCGGCTTATTTTATGTAGTAGAATGTTTTTTTTTTTTTAATACAATAAAACTTAAAGCTAGCCTTATCTAATTACTATATAAATCATGACCGCGTGGAATGGTGCCAAGAATACTGGCTGCATTTCCGCGCTGGACAGCCAGGCTGATCCGTTGCGCAAAAAATGAGCCAGCCCTTCTGTCACCAGTTGAGGCTATTAATCGCGGTGAAATGTCTCGTAAATTTTTTTTAGCACTAAGACTCCATGGCCCCAGGGTCTCCACGGCAAACGGCACAAAAATGTAACTCTCTATAAGAGAGGCATACTTGCGCCGCTTGTCGTTTTCAGCTGTTTCTGCTGCGGCTCCCGGTCTTGATGCTGTCTTCCTGATATGACACGGAGCCAATGTGTCAACGCAAGTTGCGTCCCACATTAGCGCCCGTCCCCGTAGAATGTTGATAGATCGTCATCATGATACTCACCCAGGTATCCTCTCAAAATGACAAGGGTTTAGTTAGACCAGTTAGACCATAATAGTCCGCCACGCTGGCCAAGTGCGGATTGCAAAACGACGTTTATCCAGTTAATCTAACGCACCAACAAATAATGTATTTTTTATGTGCGACGTACTATGATAGGAAATATCAATAGAATCATTTCTAAATTATTGATTTAATTCTAAATTACTGAATAATTCAGAATCATTTCTAAATTATTGATTTAATTAATGGGGCGGACATACTCATAGAACCAGGAAGATTTAGTTGAAGGTTTCTCCGTTATTTCTACCCAACAGAAGCAATCCATTGCCAACTAGTTACCTACACCTACTACCTAGTTACAAACTGCCAAGTAATCTAGTAGGTACTCGGCAGTAATCTAATAGCGCAATTACTATAATAGCTAAACTCATTAACGCCAGCAGGCGACGTGGAAGCTACGTGACCTGAGTCCTGACTACCGGACAGATTCTAGAATACCTATCATATTAAACTAATTCTATACTAATTACATTGAAGCTAATTGCAACTCGGAACAGGTGGAGTGGTTCGATATAAATGGAAAAGTTTGTAGGAAACTTTGTCTGTGATTTAGGGTTGTCGGGCTTTAGCCGAATTGGTTTGGTGTTACTCTAAAAGAAAGGAGTAATTAGGTAGTTTGCACCAATGAAAAAATCCCTTGAGCAATTTCTAAAATATAATCTGGGGGCGAAGCGCTGCTAGCTTGCAACGGTAAGTATAAGGGCGTTCGTGCACTCATCAGCAGGGTAAAAAAAAAGAGAGAAGAGAGATTGTTAGTAGAATGGGAGACTTAACAGTAGAAAATCTAATAGAAAAAATGTGAGGAAAACTGGACAGCTATAACAGACTTTGCTGAAAGAATAATGAAGGAAAAGGAAGAAGAGAAAAGGAGAAGAAAAAAGTGATGGACATCTGATACTGTATCAACCTGCAAGTGGGTACGGCTCGCGCATCCAGCTACGAGCTACGTGTTGCCGTCCACGCGCGTCGCGCACACTGCGAGGCGCGAGCCGCCTTTGTGTTACTGCGCTCCACGCGCGAGCGGCTCGCAGCCTCGTGCCTACGTACTCACTTGATACAGTATCAGATACGATATCATTGTTAATTAATTATTGTTAATAATTATTATTTATTATTATTGTTTATTTTTTATTATTATTGTTAGTAATTTAATATATAAATATTTAATATATATATATATTATTTATTATTATTGTTAGTAATTTAATATATAAATATCCGTATTCGGTTCGTTTCGGTGATTCTTCCAAGTGGCCGTCATACAAATACGTACTCATTCGATTCGTATTTTTATGGAATTGTATGAGTGCAAAAACACCCTAATAATGGAAATCATCATCATCATCCTAATCGATCACCGGCCCACTACTGAGCACGGAACTACTTTCAGAATGAAAAGAGTTTGCTTAGCTGACCGAGTGCGAATTGGCAGACTTCGCACACCTTCGAGAACATTATGTAGAAGACTTTATATAATATATTCTGACTTTGTGTTTCAGGCAACATATAAGTAAATAGGTAATACAAAGGAATTGCTCGAGCGCTATTAAAACAGCAATGATTCATAGTTTCATTGGAAAGGTCACGTGATGCACGAACAGGCGCTACCGGTTTTTTTTAAAAAGAATATTAGCCAAGTTAATTGCTGACTAATATTCCCCTTTCCCCTCCAATTAAGCGTAAAGCTTGTGCTAGGAGTAGGTACAACAATAGTGCAACGGGTGGGATTTGAACCGGCGACCTTTCGGTTTTCAGTACGCTCTTTTAACCGTTGAGCTATCGAGGCTCTCAACTGGTTCTTGTTTTTACAGAACTTTTATTGTTCTTCAAGAGAGGATAAAATGTTACTCTATTTATACGTAATTTTCATACATTATATTGATAAGACAAAGTAGCAGGGAAACAACCGGCTTAGCTTTCTGTTGCCCACAACATAGTATGTAACATACATTAATTGTATGGTATGTATATTTAATATTGTATGTATATTCTTTACTAGAAGATGCTAGTGTAGAAACATACATATTATGTAAACTTCAGTCGGGGCACTATCATTATCTTATCACACAAAATCGGGTGATGTGTCGTTAACAGTTAATGTGATATCTTTTCCACGTAAGTGAATCACACTTCGGAAAAAGTTATGTAAAGATCCTTACCGTCCGTCCGTCCGTCCGTCCGTCCGTCCGTCCGTAGCAAATGATTCCTCACGCGCCATTTTAACTTTGTGTCTACATTGGCCCCCAGCACTTTTCATACCTACCTGATTTAAACTGAAAGATACCTATTTTTAGGGTTCCGTACCTCAAAAGGAAAAACGGAACCCTTATAGGATCACTTTGTTATCTGTCTGTCTCTCAAGAAACCTACAGGGTATTTCCCGTTGACCTAGAATCATGAAATTTGGCAGGTAGGTAGGTCTTATAGCAGACATTCGGGGAAAAATCTGAAACCCGTGAATTTGTGGTGACATCACACAAAAAAAATTAAATTGTGGTCATGAACTAATAATCAGTGTTTTCGATTTTCAAAGTAAGATAAATTTATCAAGTGGGGTATCATATGAAAGGGCTTTACCTGTGCATTTCAAAACTGTTTTTTATTTATTTTTATGCATCGTAGTTTTTGAATTATCGTGCAAAATGTCGAAAAAATACGACTATAGTACGGAACCCTCGTTGCGCGAGCCTGACTCGCACTTGGCCGGTTTTTTTTCTTTTAATATCTACCTACCTACTTGAATAGGTACTTAGTAAATTTACAACTGAAATAATCCATATCCATACTATCCATACGTCCATCCATCCATACTGATATATACGATACGAAAAATGAAAAAGTGTGTCTGTCTGTCTGTCCTGTCTGTCTGCTAGCTTTTCACGGCTCAACCGTTCAACCGATTTTGATGAAAGGTACAGAGACAGCTTGCATCCCGGGAAGGACATAGAGTAGGTACCTACTTACTTTTTGTCCCGGAAAATCGAAGAGTTCCTACGGGATTTTAAAAACCTTAATCCACGCGGGCGAAGCTGCGGGCATCATCTAGTTTGTAATAAGCAGGTTCCGTACACAGTATTATGTTCGTAAACATTTCCTCGTGTCATTAAGTACTTAATAATTAATTGGGATTTTACTAATTAGTGGTATCACCAATTCATAAGTAATATGGCGTAAGAAAATTAAAATGAAATGATGAAATGCGTTATCAATAGCTGTTATCAGCGAATGTCAGGCTGCACTCCCCACCCAGCTGACGACAAGCGACGTTTCAACTCGCACGTAAGTAGGTACGTACTACTTAGGTAGATACGAAAAAAGTTATTTAGGTACATACGTAAAAAACAACTCATACTTTGAAATATAATCACGACTGCCTTGCCAATAAAACCGGCCAAGTGCGAGTCAGACTCGCGCACCGAGGGTTCCGTACTACAGTCGTATTTTTTCGACGTTTTGCACGATAAATCAAAAACCATTATGAATAAAAATAATTCTAGTAACAAGTAACTAGGTCAACGGGAAGCACAGTATAGGTTTTCTTGACGGACAGACGGACAGTTACACGGACTGAAGAGTTAGGTTTGAACCCAGGATCGAACCCCGGACTTCTAAATTAATCTAAGGAGGACGAGCGACGTCTTTGCCACTAGGCTAGCTATCACTGCTTACTCATCATTAGTCAGTTAGTTTCTCGATTACCTACTTATAGTATAGACTAGACTAGCTTATGCCCGCGACTTCGTCCGCGTGGACTACACAAATTTTAAACCCCTATTTACACCCTTAGGTTTGATTTTTAGCTATGAGATTTTAACATAGGCTTAATAAAATATGTTATACTGCTAATTGCAAAAATATTAACTACAAAACTTCTTTATCGACACTTCAAAACTGACTGACTTTCATACAAACTTCAAACCCCTATTTTACCCCTGTAGGGGTTGAATTTTGAAAAATCCTTTCTTAGCGGACGCCTACGTTATAATAGCTATCTGCATGCCGAGTTTCAGCGTGATTCGTCCAGTAGTTTGAACTGTGCGTTGATAGATCAGTCAGTCAGTCAGTCAGTCAGTCAGTCAGTCACCTTTTCCTTTTATATATATAGATTTATCAGATAGAATAACTAGGTACCTACCTACTAAAAATAAAGTCATCGAGTTGTGTAGGTAACCCGATATAAAGTATCGATGAAATCTAAAGTATGAATCGATCAAGTATGTCTAGTGCGCGACAGGTCAAGATGGCAATCGGGGAGGGAATGCCTAGCACACCCGCAAAGTCCCCGCGCTAACCAGGTGCGGGCGAGCGCGGGCGCTGTGCGGGTGTGCAGGGCGTCCCCCCGCCTCATATCCCGATTGCCATCTCAACCTGTCGCGAAGTTATCACGATGTACTCAGGTGTTATTTAGAATTGCAGCAGTATATTCGAGAAGTACTTGAGTTATCAGCGGTGTTCTTATCAGTTATCAGTTTATCAGCTGAGTGTGTGATAAACGGGCGAGGCAGACAGATAGGCACCTGGGCTTGCATTGGGTATAAGGTCTGTGGGTATAAGGGACCCCTTTGTTGGGTAATATGGGGAGTTTACTGTGTGTTCAGCGTGGTAGACTATGGCCAAAACCTCTCTCACTCTGAGACGTGCTCTGTAGTGAGCCGGTAATGGGTTGATTTTACAATAACTTGCTGGCTACACGTACACAATGGCATTTCGAAATTGCAGTAAGCTTTTAGCTTATATCAACGATAGCTTATTCCCGCGACTTCGTCCGCGTGGACTACACCGATTTCGAACCCCTATTTTACCCCTTAGGGGTTGAATTTTCAAAAATTCTTTCTTATCGGATATCTACGTCATAATAGCTACCTGCATGCCAAATTTCAGCCTGATCCGTCGACTAATTTTAGATGTGCGTTGACAGACCACTAGTCAGTCAGCTTTTTCTTTTATATAGGTACTTATTCAGATGTAGATATATCATCATCATGATCAACCCATCGCCGGCTCTCTGCAGTCTGCACGGGTCCGGCAAAATAAACTAGGTAGGTAGGTACATGTTATTGTGATTAAGAATTTGAAACGCTATCATTGTCGAGGGCTATCATGTATCATCATGCCTTATCACGCGTGTATCACACATCAGTGCTATATCGAGTCGATACTTGACACTTGATAGCCAAGGAGTAGTGTTACTATGAGATTTTTAAGTCCAAGACAATCCTGAAAATCTGGAAATTTCAATCAAAAGCAAATTAAATTAATTAAAAATTAAATTAAAAAATTATCATGTTTCTGTAACTAATTTTACTTAGTACTGTCACAGAATAATATAATAGTATTGGGATACTGTAATATTGTATGAGGAGGGCGATGATCACTGCAACACAGTTCATTTGGGATACTGTAATATTGTATGAGGAGGGCGATGATCACTGCAACACAGTTCATTTGGGATACTGTAATATTGTATGAGGAGGGCGATGATCACTGCAACACAGTTCATTTGGAATACTGTAATATTGTATGAGGAGGGCGATGATCACTGCAACACAGTTCATTTGGAATACTGTAATATTGTATGAGGAGGGCGATGATCACTGCAACACAGTTCATTTGGAATACTGTAATATTGTATGAGGAGGGCGATGATCACTGCAACACAGTTCATTTGGAATACTGTAATATTGTATGAGGAAGGCGATGATCACTGCAACACAGTTCATTTGGGATACTGTAATATTGTATGAGGAGGGCGATGATCACTGCAACACAGTTCATTTGGAATACTGTAATATTGTATGAGGAGGGCGATGATCACTGCAACACAGTTCATTTGGGATACTGTAATATTGTATGAGGAGGGCGATGATCACTGCAACACAGTTCATTTGGGGTACTGTAGTATTGTATGGACCGACCAAATTAAGTCTGCTGTGGGCGGTCCTTTGCACGAGTGTACCAGGCTGTCAGCCAGCAGGGAGAAATGGCGAATGCTCGTGAGGCATATAACATCTGCCCTCAAAGACGTTGCTTCGTGATGACCACGACCGCTCTGCCAAGAGTGATACGACAAAGAAGAAAGAAGAAGAAGTATTGTATGAGGAGGGCGATGATCACTGCAACACAGTTCATTCTTCTGCAGGACCATCGTTCCTATTTGTTACTTGTTTGTTAACATAAGTTCATAATATGAAGTAAATAAGTTTGTTATAAGTTATTCATGTAAAATGAATGTGTGAAAATAAAGATTATTTATTTATTTATTACTCAGGTATTAGATGATTTTCAGAAAGGATTTATCCTGAGAAGTTGGTCCGCCTGGTGACCGTAGCCACGTGTAGGCCAGACGTATCGGCACCTGGAGTGACAAGGCGTCTTTGTGCTGAGCAGACACTTCCTGTCACAATTAGCTCATTGTAGTCTCAAGTACCTACCTAGTACTCACTGCTTACAATGCAACTAAAAAGTGTGTTTCACAATATACCTAAGTAGATAATAATATAAGTAGGTATAGTGTGTCAACTGATTTTTTTTTTTTTAGAAAGAATATTAGCCATATAAAATGACTAATATTCCCCTTTTCCTCTCCAATTAAACGTCAGGCTTGTGCTAGGAGTTGGTACGACAATAGTGCAACGGGCGGGATTTGAACCGTCGACCTTTCGGTTTTCAGTCCACTCCTATACCGGTTGAGCTATTGAGGCTCTTCTCGTATTTATTTATTTAATAAACTCACTTATGCTCGTGACTTTGTCTTTCAAACCCTTATTTTTATCCGATTTCCCCGATTTCAGCCCGATCCGTCCAGTAAATTGATCTGTGCGTTGATTGATCAGTCAGTCAGTCCTTTCCCTTTTATATATACAATTATACATATATAGATGCTTATGCTCACGACTTCGTCCGCGTGGGCTAAACAAATTTCAACCCCCTATTTTACCCCTTTAGGGGTTGAATTTTCCAGAATCCTTTCTTAGCGGATGTCTACGTCATAATAGCTATCTGCATGCCAAACTTCAGCCCGATCCGTGTGCGTTTGAGCTGTGCGTTGATAAATCAGTCAGTCAGTCACCTTTTCCTTTTATATATTTAGACTGATTATGATTGCTAAGCTATCGAGGCTTTTGGGTACAATTAGCATGTTGGTAACCACATTAACTCACGCGTTTCACCATGCTTTGTCTATCGCTAGCCATTAGCCAAGCGGTTTCTGCATAACTACAATGCTAATAGTTATTATAATTTAGCCCATTGTTAACCACAACAAAGTCGCAATAATAAGTAGACTAAGAGATGAATTTGCATGCAGTACCCATATTATAAATGCGAAAGTGTGTTTGTTTGTTTGTTTGTTTGTTGGTTTGTCCTTCAATCACGTCGCAACGGTGCAACGGATTGACGTGATTTTTTGCATGAGTATAGATAAAGATCTGAAGAGTGACATAGGCTACTTTTTATCCCGGAAAATCAAAGAGTTCCCACGGGATTTTTAAATACCTAATTCCACGCGGACGAAGTCGCGGGCATCAGCTAGTAAAAATATACTTCTGTTTCCTTAGCTAAAAGATTTAAAAAATATCTACGTCACTCTCCAGGTCTTTATCTATACCCATGCAAAAAATCACGTCAATCCGTTGCACCGTTGCGACGTGATTGAAGGACAAACCAACAAACAAACACACTTTCACATTTAAGGGTACGGAAAGTAGATAGGGCAAATCTCACATCGCGGCTACTGGGGACCCTTGCAATAATTTACATTACCTGCCGGCTGCCATTGGGTCTCGACTCATATTTCTCAAGATACTGCACGAAAACACGAACGACCAAAAAAATCGGTCAAGTGCGAGTTGGACTCGCGGAAGGGTTCCGTACCGTCGTACAAGAAATAACTCTTTTTTTTACTTTCATGGCGGTAATTTTGAAATTTTTAGTTTTAGTCGTAATAGAAAATATAGTGAAAATGTCAGATATATTATGGTTCACGAGATACGAGCCCGCTAACCAGCCAAGTGCGAGTGAGATTCGCGCACCGAGGGTTCCGTGTTACGTCGTATTTTTTTTCGTCATTTTACTCGATAAATCAAAAACTATTAGTCATAAAAATAAATAAAAATCTGTTTTAGAACGTACAGGTAAAGCCCTTTCATATGATACCCCACTTTTGAAAATACTAATTATTTGTTCATGAACACATTTTTTTGTGATGTATCTTCACAGTTTTCGGATTTTTTCTTTTACTTGTGCTATTACACTTAACTACCTGCCAAATTTCATGATTCTAGGTCAACGGACAGTATAGGTTTTCTTGACAGACACGACGGACAGACAGACAGACAGACAACAAAGTGATCAAACGTTTCCTCTTTTTCTTTTGAGGTACGGAACCCTAAAAAAGAGCAGAAGCGTGACGTACAATAGCAAATAACAACACTACGTATAGACGGGGGCCGAGCGTTTATCGTATCGAAGGGTCGAAAGATCGTGTCTCGAAACTCGTCACGGCACGGGGTACGACGTTCGTCACGACTCACGACCACCACGACCGTCGCCACTCGTCACTCGCCAGTCAGGCGTGCTCACGCCAGCCGCGTAGACGTCTCCACGCTCGTCGAAATTATAATATACTGTTTTATTTTCGAATCGTCGCGGTCGTCTTTTTATAACGTAAAAAGGTCTTATTATAATCTAGAAAACGGGTAGGTACCTACATAGGCACATACAACGATTAATTTGTAGATTTTATTTGTTGATACTGAGTCGTGAGCAAATATCAACAAATTAATCGTGGTATGTACCCGTTATCTACATTATAAAATGTCGTTAAACCACGAAATAAGTAAAAAGTCTACTCTGCAACGTGGGAATTTTGCAAGAATAGCGACAGAATATGATTTTGTATCGTGCGTGTCCAGAAATCCGTCCACTCAAGGCCCAGTTTTCACCTAAGCGGAGCGGGTAGATGTGTTCAGTCAACCAATCGGATTCTTAATAGATGACGTGAAGATTCTCACGTCATCTTTTAAAAATGTGATTGGTCGATTGAACATTTCTCATTTCCGCTCCGCTTAGGTGGAGACCGGCCAGAGGGGTTACTGATCGATGCGTTTTACAGTGCAATGCCGCCATTTTAAGCAATTTGGATTTTGGAACCTCAAACATTTTGGATTTTGGAACCTCAAGCATTTTGGATTTTGGAACCTCAAACATTTTGGATTTTGGAACCTCAAGGATTACGTTCTAGTAAGGGATCTCCTAACGCTGCGAGGTCGCCGATTTCCAAGCACTTTGGAAATTGGAACTTCAACGATTACCTAATACCTGCATTATATCCTAAGAGATCTTCAGACGCTGCGCTCTCCAGTACAAGGACCTTGAAAGAAATATGGAACTCCGCCAGAACTCCATTCTCCGCATAAGCGACGAAAAAACCATGGAGCTAGTCAACTTGTATGAGAAAGAGGGATGTCTCTGGAACACGGACTTGGAAGGGTACAAGCACCGACACACGCGCCACGCAGCGGCGGAAAGAATCGCTAAGAAGTTGGACATCAAACACTTCACGTCCCGTTATGTGGTGATCAAGTTCAAGAACCTGAGGAACTCGTATTGCCAAGAGCTGAAGAAGGTGGCCAACAGCGAGAAGGCGGGGGACGACCCCGTGTACAAGCCGAAGGTGTTTTGGTTCAACAAAATGGATTCCTTTTTGCGACCCCATCTACACCATTTTAACAAGGAGCGTGTATGTATAATATTTATCTATCTACTAGATGATGCCCGCGACTTCGTCTGCGTGGATTTAGGTTTTCAAAAATCCCGTGGGAACTCTTTGATTTTCGGGGATAAAAACTAGCCAAAGAAACCAAATTTCGTCAAAATCGGTTGAACGTATGGGCAGTGAAAGGCTAGCAGACAGACAGACACACTTTCACATTTGTAATATTAGTATGGAAAGTATGGATCTATTATAAACTAGATAGCTTATGCCCGCGACTTCATCTGTGTGGACTATACAAATTTCAAACCCCTATCTTACTCCCTTAGGGGTTGAATTTTCAAAAATCCTTCCTTCGAGGATGCCTCCGTCATAATAGCTACCTGCATGAAACATTTCAGCCCGATCCGTCCAGTAGGTCTAGCTGTGCGTTGATAGATCAGTCAGTCAATCAGTCAGTCAGCTTTTCCTTTTATATATTTGCACGCGTCTTGTTCCGCTTGGATTTAGGTTTTCGAAAATCCCGTGGGAACTCTTTGATTTGCCGGAATAAAAAGGTAGCATATTTCACTCTCCAAGTCTTTAACTATATCCTTGCAAAAAAATCACGTCGATCCGTTGCGGCGTGATTGAAGAACAAACCAACAAACATACTCACTTTCGCATTTATAATATGAGTGATGTGATGATCCCGAATTTCCACGCAAGCGAAGTCGCGAGCAAAAGCAAGTTAGGTTAGGTATTGCCTTGAAGCCAGTCTAACCTTGACTTTGACATGACCATGAGGCATGAGTCTACTTAGCATAAATTAAAATACCTACTGCTTATGTAACTACTAACTTATCTACCTACCGTGCGGCTTTTTATAATCTCGGATGTTGATTGACAACCTCCCTGGCGCAGTGGTGATAAGTGGGACTTCCCGGGTTCAGTTCCCGGCAGGGGCAATTTGGGAATTTATGGTTTCTAAAATGTGTCTGGTCTGTCTGAACCGTTGGAACCCTAAAAAGGAGGTGGTTCTCAATACCGTGTGTATTTTTTTATTGAACCATGTGACCCTGTAAAATATGTTGCACTAGCTTATGCTCGCGACTTCGTCCGCGTGGACTACAAAATTTCAAAACCCTATTTCACCCCCTTAGGAGTTGAATTTTCAAAAATCCTTTCTTAGCGGATGTCTACGTCATAATAGCTATTTGAATGCCAAATTTCAGCCCGATCCGTCGAGTAGTTTGAGCTGTGCGTTGATAGATCAGTCAGTCAGTCAGTCAGTCAGTCAGTCAGTCACCTTCTCCTTTTATATATATAGACTATAATGCTCTGGCGTATATGAAGCTTAAAACTTAAAACTCCTTACTTAGTAAAATATTAGTTAAAGTGCCTAAGTACACTTTACATAATATTCAAATTTGCAAACCAATTTTGAGAGTCAACACAAAAGATTATAACAGTGAATTTTAATAACAATATTGTCTATAGCTGAATGTGCAAAAAGGAAATTGCAATAATAAAATAGCTTGCCTAAGATTTTTAGCAACTTTACAATAATCCAAATCCAACAACTGATAATCAAAAGGTGTAAATGTTTTATTACCTACAAGCTGTTGCCCGCGACTTCGTCCGCGTAAAATTTTTGATTTCTCATGAGATCTGAAATTTTCCCGCTGCAATAGGCCTCACTTATCTACTCACTCAGTCTCACCTTAAGGCACGGAACCCGGAATACCTAAATGCCAATTTTCATATCTCTAACTTCAAAAACATAGGATTTTCATATAACTTTTTAACCGCCATTTCACCTCCTTACGCAGAAAATTAGATCCTTTCTTTCTCTGATTCGTTTCAAATTTCAAGTAAAAATAACAATAGTTAAAACTTTTCTATAAAAACTTTTCCCCCTTATTTTACACCACCCTTAAGGGGGGAATTTCCCAAACTGACTTATACAATTTTTTATCATTTAAAGGTAATAACCTAAATCCAACTTCAAAAACAGGACTTTCATACAACCTTCGACCCCCCTTTTCACCCCCTTAGGGGGGGATGTTCTCAAAACCATTTCTTAGCTGACACCTACATCCTAGAAGGAACCTGCCTTCCAAATTCCAAGTTTGTAGGCTTTATAGTTTCTGAGATTTCGTGATTAGTCAGTGAGTGAGTGAGTGAGTGAGTGACTAGTATTTCTCTTTTATATATTTAGATTTTGAATAAATCATTTGATTTTACAATGTCCTCATTCCTCAAATAATCCACAAAATTGTTTTTGCCCATTACGTATTATGAAAAATTTTAGACAATAGTTTTTGATTTAATCGTGCATAATGTCGATAAAATACGATTGTAGTACGGAACCCCCAGTGCGCGAGTCTGACTCGCACTTGGCCGGTTTATTTAATTATGACTTGTTTCAGAAATTCAATTACGAGATCTCAGTGAAACCAGAACCGACGGAGGCCGAAGAGATCGTCCAGGTCTCCAACCCAGGAGACGTCGTGTTCGTCGAGGAGACAAATTACTACAGCGACAGTGAGGAGGAGGGTGACGAGTTCGAGGAAGAGGAACTTTCCCAAAAACGTTCCCGAAACTCCTCTACCACATCGAAACGGCCGAGATTCGAGGAGTCCCAAGGTGACTTGGCGCGAATGATGAAGGACATAGCCTCGTACTTGCACGTCATGACCAATCAGAGTCAAGATTGCTATGACAGTTTCGGCAAGTACGTGTCGGCCATGTTGAGGAGCATGCCGGCACATCGGGCGATGCAGGTTCAGCCTCAGATTGTCAATTTGCTGGTGGAGGCGACGTTGAAGAGCGACGAGAAGGAAACTATCACATAGAGAAATTGTGCTTGGTGGGACGTGTGCAAGGTGGACCGTGAATAAGGCACTTTATATTTAGGGTTCCGTAGGATGCCAACAGGACCCGCCTCTAAGCCTCTAAGCCTCTAACTAAGCCTCCGCGGTCCGTCTGTCCGTCCGTCTAACTGTCAGCGAGTATTTAAATAAAACATTCCTTATTTACAAAAGTTGACTTATTTTTTTATATTTTTTTATTCAGATACAAGTTAGCCCTTGACTGCAATCTCACCTGGTGGTTGGTGATTGCAGTCTAAGATGGAAGCGGACTAACCTAAGGGGTGTGGCAGTTTTTATTAAACCCATGCCCCTTTGGTTTCTGCACGGCATCGTACCGGAACACTAAATCGCTTGGCGGCACGGGTTTGCCAGTAGGGTGGTAACTAGCCACGGCCGAAATCTCCTACCGGAAAAATTATCATCTAGCCAAGATCTAGCCAGTCGTGTACCTAGTACCTACTACAATAATACCTGGAGTTTTTGAAAATTGCTGGGCAAGTAAATTAGTACCCATATTATAAATGTAAAAGTGTTTTTTTATTTTTTCAGATACAAGTTAGCCCTTGACTGCAATCTCACCAGATGGTAAGTGATGATGCAGTCTAAGATGATAGCGGGCTAACCGGGCATTTATAATGGAAATCACTCATGGTAGTTTAAACGCTAAAATGTGAAAGTGTGTTTGTTTGTTGGTATGTTTGTTTATTGGTTTGTTGGTTTGTCCTTCAACCACATCGCAACGGATCGTGATTTTTGCATGGATATAGTTAAAGATCTGGAGAGTGACATAGGCTACTTTTTATCCCAGAAAATCAAAGAGTTCCCGCGGGATTTTTAAAAACCTAATTCGACGCGGATAGATATACCTTATAAGCAATATTGACCAAAAATAAAAAAAAATAAAGGTACTAATAATTTGAAAAAAATGAACGAAAGTAAAAAAAAAAAAAAAGTATATATATACAAAAAAAATAAAAAAAAAATAAAAAATTTAGAGGTAGGCTTATTTATTTATTTATTAATAATTCGACGCGGATGAAGTCGCGGGCATTTAGTCTTTTTAAAAGTATAGAATATAGATTCTTGAAAAAGCACGTTGAAACCGGAAAATCGAAGCCTATATCTGTTGAGGCGAGTTGGTATAGAGTCGAAAAACTTCCGTATGTGTATAAAACAAGTATTAAACGGTAATTACATAATTAAACATGCAATCACATTCTCAGTAAATCTTTATGATTGCGATCCCATTTTATTTCAAGGTTCCTTCATCAGGAAAATTCCTTATCGGAAATACATAATAGCCCACATTTAACGACCTCTCTCGTGTAGTGGTGAACGCTATGGAAGGTCCCGGGTTCAATTCAGTTAGGTCAATTTGGGACAATACATAATATTATATGAAATATTTTAGCGTTTAAACTATCTCGAGTGATATCCATTATACATGTCTCACACCCGGCTTTACTCACGTATTTAGTCAACGTAACCCGACTAGTTAGTTACAGCGGGCAGCGGCGGGCGCGGCGCGCAGTCTCAACTGCGACGCGTGCGCGAACTGAGGTCCTGTGAAAAAGAAACCCGGATGGGTTCGAAATAACTCGGGCTAACGTCGACTAAACACATGAGTAAAGCCGGGTGTGAGACATGTATAATATATGAAATACTTTAATGGTGAAGGAAAACATCAAGTTTCGGTTGTCAAAGATCCCGTGGGAACTTTAATCCATCTCCGAAATGCAAGATATCTCTCTTACCTTAACTACTCTACTACTCTTGTAAAGTGGTGTTAATAAAAAGAATACCCGGCTGAGTTTGTTGTGGGCTCTTCTCAGACCTGGGCGCGTTTGGAACCTTCGTAGCTTTAGTTTTAAGTACGTATTAATTATCACCACTATATCACATCATCTTACAAATAAAAATTTATGACAATCAGGAAGCGTAAAATTTTACCAATTCTGAATAAATAATTTGAGTTTCAAATAATTTGAGTTTCAGTTTACCAAGTAAATTATTCCCACGACTTGGATTTCGATCGATGTGGATTTAGATTTATAAAAATCTCGTAGGAACTCTTTGATTTTCCGGTACAGATTCTTATTGATTATATTCTTTCCTGGACTACGAGTTATCTCTGCACCAAATTCCATCAAAATTCGTTTATTTATAGTGAGCAAGCGTCAACCAATCAGAGGTGATTGCGATCGTGACATTGTAGCTGTCATTCTACCGCAATCGCGCAGCTGTTTTAGTGTTGTGACAATATTGACCGACATGAAAATTAGAGGATTTAGGTAGATAAAAATAAAAGTACCTAACTTTTTAAAATATAGACGCTATTTTTCCTATCGGAAATATAACGAGCATGCATGGAAATGTTTATACTTAATATAATAAATATTAATTAGCCATATAAATACTGGTCATATCACCTACTTAATAGATAGTTAGTTATACCTGCATAATAAGTATGCCAGTACAACGAGTCACGTAGATCGAGTGAAAACAGGATTTTTGGAATTTTTAGGGTTCCGTATCGTATACAGAACCTAACGTAAACGGATCCCTTATCACCATTTTGTTTTTTGTCTGTCCGTGTGTCAGCCTATTTTTTAACCGATTGCAAAAAAGGAGGAGGTTCTCAATTCGTCGGAATCTTTATTTTTATGTATGTTCCTCGATCATTCAAAGACGCCTGGACCGATTTTGAAAATTCTTTTTTGTTTGAAAGGGTATACTTCAATGGTGGTACCATATAAATTTGGTAACGATCTGATGAACATCTTCGAAGCTAGATAATGGAACTCCTCAACGGATAAGAGTAAATTGCTCGCGATCAGTGTAATAGCTTAGTAAACAGTAGATTTTTAACCAGGCATAGCATATTTTAATACCATGGGCCACTAAAAAATTGTGAGATAATTTTTTTTTACAAAAAAAATAAAAACCGTCATCAATATCTAACCACAAACACTAAAGATTTAAAAAAAATTAATTTGTTACCGAATATATTATGTATACAAGAGTTATATAGTTCAATAATAATATTTTTTAAGGTCGGTGCCAATAATAATATAAGAAAACTGATAATAATCTGAGATTTTAGTTATTTATAGACTCATTAATGCTATGAGAGGCTGTTAAACATGTAACTTAAAAACCAACGGAACCCTCACTTGTTCACACCAGACTTGTTTGTGGAAAAAACTGGTATCGGAAATGTCTTTCAGTGTAACTCAATAAAAATGTTAAACTTAATTTAACAATTATTTTATAAATTGAAGGTTAACTTCTTGGAAGTAATTTAAATAAGTTGGTTCTTTTAGGCTCTTTTTTACTCACAGTTTATACTACACTAGCTTATGCTCGCGACTTCATCCGCATGGGCTACACAAATTTCAAACCCCTATTTCACCCCCTTAGGCGTTGAATTTTCAAAAATACTTTCTTAGCGGATGCCTACGTGCTACGTCATAATAGCTATCTGCATGCCAAATTTCAGTCCGATTCTAATGCTTATAAAGATAATGTAAGTATTTTCAAAAAAATAGTAATAGAAGAGGTTCCGTTCCGAGGTCCGAACCCCGGACCCTTTGAATTGAAGGCCGACGTCTTAACCACTAGGCTATCACCACTATTGCCTAGGTCTACATAATATTATTCCGAAAATACATTATGTCATTGGTAACAACGCACTCAGCACTGCCAACTTTGTATACGTGACTGCAATCACTGAAACTGCGTGCGACAGGGTGGCAAGATGCTCCCGGTGAGTGCGAAAGGGACAACGCGAAGGGTTAAGGACCCTCGTCAGGTATCGACTACCTGCTAGGCTTTGTACAAGTGGATTACTGACTGACTGAATAAACCGATAATTCAATAAGACACGGCTTAGAATGAGTAAGCGCCTGTTTAAGTAGTAACTGCTTGAACAGGTGTTTAATTAGAAATTAAACATGATTTAGGTAGTAAGTATTCGTTATCATCATGATCAACCCATCGCCATCCTCTCAAATTGGGTGGTCATAGTCTGCCACGCTGGCCAAATGCGGATTGACAGATTTCACACACCTTTGAGAGCATTATGGAGAACTTTCAGGCGTGCAGGTTTCCTCACGATATTTTTCTTCACACACGTATCTTCAGAGGTGCGGGATCAATTTCCCGAGTTCCCGATTAGGAGGTGGGCGTCTTAACCACTGGACTATCACGGCTTATATAAAGTCGTTGATTACTGCATATTATAATCACCACACTCTTTGAAGACTGAAATAATTTGTCCATACTAATTTCCATACTAATATTATGAATGCGAAAGTGTGTCTGTCTGTCTGCTAGCTTTTCACGGCCCAACAGCTTAACCGATTGTGACGAAATTTTGTACAGTGTTTAAAAACCTAAATCCACGCGGACGAAGTCAGGCGAAAAAAAGACACGTCGACTAAACACACAGCCGGATTTTTCTATATTTTTAAAGACATAGGACTTATTAAAAAGACATAATTTTATTCTAACCCTGAAAAAAATTGAAATCCAGTGCGTACGTGAGTGTCCACACGCCACACGCCGTGCGGATCTTATCTGCGAATATTTCGAGCGTGTGCCGCATCTCGTTCCGCTGAACTGCAATTATCTGTCACTTTGCCAAGTGGCAGTTATGAATGACATACTTCATCATTTTCCTTGTACACACCTCATTTGTTGAAACTTTCCACAATATCTGAGATCCTAGGACTTGGTGCAACTTTTGACCTGTATGACTAAAGTCTGATGGGATTTCTGAAAGGCTTTTCTTTCTTTCCATGTTTCGCAGGCTAGGGACCTAACACCCTCCTCAACACTGGCTAGTAAGATGGACAGTCCTCTCACCATGGAGGTGACGGCACGGTGCACACAAATCATGATGTAACTCTCGATAAGAAAGGCATACTTGCGCCGCTTGCCATTTTCAGCTGTATCTGCAGCGGCTCCCGGTTTCGATGCTGTCTCCCTGATATGACACGGGGCCAATGTGTCAACGCACGTTGCGTCCCACATTAGCGCCCGTTCCTGTTCCCAGGGGACCAGCGTCAATCCATCAGGTCTCTTGCCATCATCCCGACTAATCTGTACCGGCTCGATGAGCGCAGGAATATATATGATGGCAAGAGCCCTTTTAATCCTATCGTTAAGAGAGCCATGCCTATATAGCCTATGGGTAATGGCTACATACCTGAAATTACCAAAACCAAAAGTCGATTTTGTATAGTATAAGTACTTTAAATTGATTTACAAGGTAGGCACAAAACTAATTTCAAGTAAGCAGGGTTCTTCAGAATTCAAACGCATTACCTAAAACTTACAAGTGCATAATATATAACTATAGCACACCTAGGTGTAGGTTAGGTACAACACAAGCGCTAAAAATATTTACATCTTGACCTCTATACATTAAACAGGTGTATAATACTGAAAGATCAAGCTGTACTGGTCACGCCCGTGGTAACATTTCGACCTTTATACAAAATGTTAAAGCACTTGAATTATAATGCAAATTGTGATTAATTATAATATTTTGATCATAAATTCCGTCTCCCAAGTGGCACATTTGACTATGCTCAAGTAATAACTAAGCCCAAGCTAAACCGTATTAAAATTCATCTAAGTACGTAATAATTATTCTGGATAGAGATGCCGTGATTAGCCGGTATTATTCGATATTTGTCGAATAGTTGATAAAAGTCTATTAATATTATTATTACAATACCGAATAAATTATCCGACTTTATAATGAAATGAAATGCCCTGATTAATCAGGACAATTAAATACATTGTTTTCTTAAAATCGTTAGATTTCGGTAAGACTCATACATACATAGACAAAAAAACCGAAGAAATGTTCGAGAGTCGAGACCACTAGAGTTCTAGACTTACTAGAGGCGTGTTATTATTATTGTCAAACTATAATAGATACAATTTACCTGTCTCTATAGTACATTTTTATGTCGAATAATTCGACTATTCGGCATAGACAATTGCCAAAAAGTCGCTAACAGATTATTCGCCATAACAACTTTACTGTATTCGGGACACCTCTAGTTCTAGATAATTTTCAATTCAAACAAGCCAAGATTATCTCAAGTAAATAAGATTAACATAAAGCATAAGTATGTAGCATTACTTATCAATAGGTACGAATAACGACTAATGACGTATTGTACCTACCTAAGTACCTACCAATACCTAAACTGCTTGCTTCTTTATTCGCGATACCTCGAGGTCATATTTTACAAACTTATATTTCAATCCAAAACAAGCAGTATTAGACGCTGTTACAATGCCATAAGCTGTAAAAAGGTTGCAAAAGTGCATTGTGACAAGTCGATAAACAAAGCCGTAACCGTTTTGTAGTGCTAAAACGCTGCAAAATGGTCTTTAATAATACTACCATAAGAGCTATATGAAATGAAAGAAATGTTGTTATTCGCAATTGTAATGCTTACCGATAATAAGAAGGTAGTTAAAGCAATAACATCTTTATCACAATAGCAATAAGGGAACGTGAAAACAAGTGAAAAGACACGTAAGTTCTTTATTTAGCCCGGCGACAAATTGTCTGATGTAAAAGATTACCTATACTATATCTACTTACACTTACAGTCCTATAGGTAATACAATATTATGTAAGTAGGTTATATTATAGCTGTGTTTGTTTCTAGGAAGTATGACTATTACCTAGGTACCTACATAGGTTGTGGCACAAAGTGGCCGTAAACAGACTATAAAAATGTTCGTAATCACACTATTAGTACTATTATATTATTCTGTGCTATTAGGTATTTAAGTACTTTATTAACCACTAAACTAGTCAGGCATACTTCGATAAGTCGCACGAGTTGTATAGTACGCGACAGGTTGAAATGACAATCGGGGAGAGAACGCCCTGCACACCCGTACAGCCCCCGCACTAACCCAGTGCGGGCGAGCGCGGGTGACGTGCCGGTCTGCGAGGCGTCCCCCCGCTTCATACCCTGATTCCTGTAAAAGTTCCCGAAAAATCATGTAAAAAGCTCTTTGATTTGCCGGGATGATAAGACAGACGTACGTAGCCAAACGTCCAAACGTCTTTAACCAGATAGGTAAGTCCAGAAAAATTATTTTCAAAAAATCAACTTTTAGAGCCTAGCCACTAAAAAATATAAATAATACTAGTAGTTACTAGAAATTAATAGTCACTAGACTAGACTAGTTCTAGTACCTAGTGACTACTAGACCAGTAACTAGTAGTCACTAGATACTAGAAAGTAGAAAACTAACTATATCTTTATTAAATGCATCATTCGGTCTACCTACCTACATTATACCCATTAATTAGACTCAGAAAATTACTAAAAATTCTTTACGTATAAAATTACATAGCATTATAATCTGTAGTAAAGCTCAAAGTTCAAACTTAACAAGGTTGAAGGTTCACAGAAAAAATACATTTTACAAGAAATTAAATAGTTTCTGACTTTCTGAATTCTGTATGGAACGATAACAGTTACTTATCTACCTTACATACTGAGAATTTAAAGCTTTCTTCTTTTTATCAAAGACACAAATGTCGTACGAGTGTGATAAAGTTTTGTTATCACGTTATGTGGCCTTTTCATCACGTATCTACCTACCTAACCTTTAAGTAGATATAGGCTACTTTTCATAGAATTCCTAATGAGAATTTACGACTTTTACCTTTTGTAAGTTCAAAGTAAAAGAGGTGGATAATATTATTACGTCGAGGGATGACAGAAGTGAGTGGAAGAAGAAGACATGATGTGCCGACCCCACGTAGCGTGGGAGAAGGTAAGGAAGAAGAAGTTCATAATAGTAGGTAGAGAAAGCATGAATAGCTAGAGTCGGAGTTCAAGTGCGAAAGCAAAACTAATAAAGCTAAAGTAAGACTCGGAACTCTTGATTTGGCTGTCATATCAATCAATAAGCTTGTTTGCGTCAATTGAGATTGCAGTCAAGGGCTATCGTATCTGAATAAATAAAAAATAAATAAAGTGTTTATTTCTTTTAATCTTTTAAATCTCAATTACGAATAGTTGGATAGGTAGGTATATTTAGTTTGTATACTTATGAAATATTGTACTTAGAACGAGCGATTTCAGGTCAGAACGTCTGTACTTAGTACAAGTACTTACCAATAATTCGGTTAAACAAATATTTACCAGTTAAATATTATTGGAATACTTGTTGTAACCTTGGATTAAGCAGCAATAACATTTGAGTCACCGGCGATGGTGAAGGAGAACATTCAAATGTGAATAGCACTATCAATCAAGTAATGGTATACTTAGTACTATCATATTATTCTGTGATAATAGCCTAGAGACGGAGCATGTGAAAACTAATGATTTTAAGCTTATTTCGTGGTTAAACGACATATTTTAGTGTAGATAACGGGTACATACCATGATTAATTTGGCGTTTTTATTTTGTCGATATTTGACTAACACGTGTCCTTACTCCTTCATCCAAATTCAGTTGGTAAATTATTAAAGTTAACATTTACTAGCTACCTTAACTTGTTCTATTAGTAGCAATAAACAAGTAGATCCAATTTTACATATTAATCATAATAGTGGCTTTAAAATACGAGCCGGCCGTTCGCCGAGTTAGCAATTATCATGCAAACAAGTAAATTGCTACAAATTCATAAAATATAGCGACTGACGTGAAGTGGCGTGATCAAGATCGCTCGGCTACTATGCTCCACTAAACTACCACAACATAACTAAAATATAACATCCAATGCTGTTTTAGTACACCAATAAAGTGTTGATGTAAGTAATGAAACAGAAATGGTTAAATCAGAAGTAATAAAAACAACTGATGCACTTTTTACTTGTGTAGTAGACAAAGTCACGGCTATTATTAGATTAACACAAAGAACTGTTTGCAACGCTAAATTTTTATACATTGCCGATTACTTAAGCAGAAAGAATGACACGAATGTAAGAAAATATGTAATGGATAGTAAACATGTAGATAAAAAAGTGTGTGATCTTGATAGTAGAAGTATAGAAATAGGAGGTAATATCGGGCGTGCTTTGGCTCACGTAGACGATGGACAGATGGATGGCAGCAAAAAATTAAGGAAAATTAGATCGACTGCAATGCGTGATAGAGCATAATTATGCAAGATATTCGACCGTGGTGGTTACCATCGGATTTTTTAAGCGAACATTTTTACTCAGTTGTGCAATTTCTGTGTGCTGTCATACATGAATTCTGAGGAATGCCTAGAATTGCTTTTCCGGATGCAGGAATTTAATTGATTTATCGCGCAAGAATTCTTTTGATACTTACTTGTTTTTTCGCTCGGGCACGCATAATATAATCTCTTCCATGCGTCCGATAATTTTGTATCTTTTTTTAAATACCTAACCATTATCTTGGTTGAGTTATTAATTTTGTACCTATTTTTAATTTTTAAATTATATTTAAGTATGTCAGAAATTTACTTAATCGTAACATAGTATTCGAAAACATGTTAATTAAAGAAAAGATAATGAATATTTACAATTCTGTATTTGTACAAAAGAGATATACATAGTTTTATATACAGTATAGCTTATTTAAGAATATCTTACAAAAGATAACATTACCGACCCGATGTAAAAAAATTAATGATACCTAAGTACTTTTCTAAAATTAACAAAAATCAGTAAGGAACTGAGAATCAAAAAAACGAGTTTTTTTAAAAGTTGTCACATCGAAAACATTTACGGCGGTTACGCACTCATTCGATTCGAGCCTGTGATATGATTGATTATTTGACCCTTCGACATACTCATCGACAGATGATAGATAGATTGATTAATGATTATTAATTTCGCCTGGTAGTCAACTTTTAACCACGACATCTTTGTAGTACAAAACGGCACATTCCCAAATCTTTTGGTTTACAATTTGACATCCAGTTTTTGCCAGTTTTATTGAATTTATGATTTTTGTTTGAAATAGCTCTTCTATAAGGTACCACGAAGACACCAATTTACTCGATGTACTGATTTTTCCATTCCATGCACCCACTGCTGGACATAAGCTTTTCCAAGAGCGCACCACCAAACACGGTCCTCCGCCTTCCTCATCCACCCGCTCCCCGACACCTTTTTCAACCTTCTTCTTCAGGTTATCGGCCCAGAATGCTGGAGGTCGTCGATTAACTGATTGTTTTGTTACAATTATTTTTCGCAGTCATCAGGGTCTATCAGTGGGTTCACATCACTGCCTGTGTATATGACAGTGTACTGCCCCGTGTTGTACTTCTTCATCTCTTGTTCAAACAAGATGTTGTTGATGGCCTGCTTGATCATCGACCTCGTCCTCTCGTCGTGTTTCCTCAACGATATAGAAATGTATTCGCCGAAACTGTCACATTCGTCTTTATTCTTGTATACCTTGGATTCTTTTAAAAGTTTGCTTTCCAGTAACCTCTTCTTTTTCTCAGCTAATCTGCTTAGCTTCTCTTTTTCTAATTTTCGTTTATTGATTCTCGCTTGCATCGAAGTTTTCGCCGTGCGATAGTACCTGGGTTGGGTTGTTTGTATAATTTCTGGTTCCTCTTTGATGATGATGTTGATTGGACTGTTGCTCCCGTTATCATCATATTCCTCAAGTTCTGATGATGGCTCTTCTGATGGTTCCTCTGGTTGCTCTTCGTGCTCTTCCTCCATCGGGTCGGCAACGGGATCTTTTTGCTTACTTTTTGCCCGCTGTGGACAAAAAAAGAAGTTAAATTAACCATACTAATATTATAAATGCGAAAGTGTGTCTGTCTGTCTGTCTGTTAGCTTTTCACAGCCTACCTGTTTAACCGACAAAGTTTGGAACAGAGGTAGCTTGCATCCCGGGGAAGGACATAGGCTACTTTTTATCCCGGAAAATCAAAGAGTTCCCACGGGATTTTAGAAGTCTAAATCCACGCGCACGAAGTCGCGGGCATCAGCTAGTGTGTAATATAATCCAACTAAGTTGAAAATACTATGTATCTTTACCACCTAACGTACCTATTACTTAGATACCTATTAGGTACATTTTGTTACGTAAATGAGGTGTCATTGGTAAAAAAAACCGGCCCAGTGCGAGTCCGACTCACGCACCGAGGGTTCCGTACTACAGTCGTATTTTTTTGACACTAATTTAACTATACTAGTCAAAACAAAATTATTTTGACTAGTATAGTTAACGATTATGAGAATTCGAGACAGGAATATACAGGTACTTAGTTACTTAGATCAATAACTATAAAATAAATATTCACCA
Organism: Maniola hyperantus; assembly: GCF_902806685.2. NCBI lineage: Eukaryota > Metazoa > Arthropoda > Insecta > Lepidoptera > Nymphalidae > Maniola > Maniola hyperantus. Next base: position 339,225 of record NC_048554.1, on the reverse strand, counting down.
AGAATATTTTGTATAGGTAATTCCGGGAACAGGCAAGGTACATTGTACCTTAACTTCATTGGAATAAGGTATTAAATAAACTAATACACATCGTAGAGTAATCATTGTGCGAAATAAAATCGAGGTCATTTCTTATCATCGCCGAATTGAAAACAATTGGGCTTCAACACATAGTAACGAATATATATTATTTCAGTGTGTCAGGGTCGATTAAATATACCTACTCTATCTACTACGACGTTCAAACAATTCGGACGTGGCGTACCTACCCACCTAGGTACCTACGTGTTGGATAAAAACAACCAAACTATCTCGTTTATAACCAAAAAAACCGGCCAAGTGCAAGTCAGGCTCACGCAACGAGGGTTCCGTACAAAAGTCCTATTTTTTCGACATTTTGCACGATAATTGAAACCGCAAATTGCTATTGCGCTGGAACTATGTCTCATTAACATCGAAATGACGTCATATTGACATCAGCCGAAATAAAATATACCACCAGCTCGAAACTTTAGTCTAGTGCTGACGTCCGCGTCACTAAAATGGCGGCCACGCGCATTAGCAATTTGCGGGACTTTAAACACATCTTACACTGTAAATAGGTAGTAGGTACCTATCGTGGTAATCGAACCCTTATCGGCGATTGCTTAGGCTTCAATCCGATTAAAAATACGCCGTGTGCATACCCCCTTAGGTCGTTTTACATGACCTAAGGGGGTATGCACACCCTCACATCGTCGTCGTTTTACATGACACCTATATACAACCGCAATGACTAATTATATTATGATACATAGAATTAATTATTGCTAATGCTAACTATTAGTCATAATATTAGTTCTTTTTTACTTGACACGATAATTGCAAATATTGTGTAAACTTATTATCGATACATAATTATATCAGTGTGTGTTTGTGTTTATGTGATGTAGTAAATGTAAAATATGTGTAAGTAGGTATTGTATGTGTTCCTAATTAATAAAATAAATAAAATAAATAAATAGAAGTCGTTGTACAACCGTAGTCAATTTTGTATCGCGATATTTATTGACCATCTGAACTTTGAAACTATAAATATTATATATCCTATACCAATAATAATTAATAATAGTATTAGAGAGAAGTTATTAACCGCCTCAGAAGCGTCCTCATAACTTAAATGGTTGGGCAGGAAACTCAGATGGTTGTACGCGAACCAGGAACTCTTGCCGCCCATGCGGATCTTCGCCTTCTCGCGCCGGTGCGACGCCAGGATTGAGTTGAATTTCTTCCGCAAATCGGTAATTTCGCATCCGTAAAGTTCCGCGAGTTCACACCAAGCTTCATATTTCGCCGTCTGTACTCGGTACAGGTCATGGTTAGGGTCCCACAGCATGCCCCTCGCTTTGTACGAATTTATCAAACGAATTACTTGCTCATTAGTCCATTCCAAGATTTCGCCCATTTTCTTCATAGGCACAACAAACAGACTTTTCTCGACGGTTAACTATTTAGTAAAAACTCTAAACTTGCTATTGTATAACTACTTTCATTAATAAAAATAACATTAAAATTAAAATCGTGGTGGTGGTTGAGCATTAAATCGGTACCTAATCATTCATCTAAGATTAAATCATAATTGAATTGTCAAAATGTCAAAGGTGTCAAAGTAAACAAGAATAATTTCACTCATGTCAAACCCATCAAACCACAATAATGGCGGATTATAAACCGACTAAATAACGATTTCATTCGACGAAACACGATCGCAGTCAATTATGCGCACTCTTTATTTTAGTCGGATATGCTGTAGCTATGCCGGGTTACTCGTTCGGAAATTGGATGTTGGATGTATTTTGCATGGAGAGTTTTTGTTAGATTTATCTTATTATTTGATTGGGAATGTTTCACACTGGTTTGTGTTACGTAATCACAGTAATATTGAGCAGGGAGAGCGTTCGAGCGCTAGTTCGTGGACGTTCGTTCGCGCACGGGCCGAATGCCGACTGCTGTGAGAGGGGAGCTTCGGAGTTCGGCGCGCATTCGGGTGTGCTCGTGTGCGTTCGTTGCCCGGCGCGGCGGGGATGTGTGTGTGCGTGCAATCAGCGAGCGTAACATGATTACATAGGAGTATATCGCTCTCCGTTGCTCGAAGTGGCAAGCGAGCGTGTGTTACGGAATCCGACTGTTGATATTGATTTGGTACGCTACGTTGTGCGGAGCGGCATTTCTTTGTTACAAATGAAATGTTATATGATGTACCTAAGTATTAAGTAGGTATGCATACGCTTAAGAAACAAGATGTATTGTTATCTATTCTATTCAGATGTTTGTAACTGTCCGCATTTGGCCAGCGTGGTAGAATATGGCCAAAACCCCTTACTCATTTTGAAAGGAGACACGTGCGCTGTACTGAGCTGATGGCTTGATCATGATGATGATGAATGATGATTAATTTTTTTTTTTTTTGATTTTCCGATATAAAAAGTAGCGAATGTCACTCCCCAGGTCTTTGACTTTACCCATGCATAAGTCAATCCGTTGTGATTGAAGGACAAACCAATAAACCAACAAACAAACACACTTTAGCATTTATAATAAGGGTACTGATTACTTTAGTTTTAGCTGCGATAGTTCTCAGGTCGCGCTCAGGTCTGAGAAGAGCGCACAACAAACTCAGTAAGTACCTACCTAAATTTTGATATTTTTTTGATTCAAGAAATACATTAACCAATTATGTATTATGGACGTGTAAACCATAATATACGCAACATCTAATTCGTAACATAACAATGCCATTAAGCTTTCATGCTTTCAAGGGGCTTCCGGCGCGGCCCTTACGAAGCAATAAAAAAATTCCCATAATTTCCTTATTACCGAATATTATACATTATACAACCTTTGTACGTGCTTTGTACGATACGGGGAAACAAAACACCTATCGCTGTTGCCATTTGCCACGTTATTTAGGCGAATATTAAAAATTTTTTTTTTTGTCTTTTATGAGCTTTCATAGCATAGCATTAACTGATAATTCTTAAGTTTAACCATGGGAACTCTTTGGTTTTCCGGAATAAAAAATCAAATCAATCCGTTGCTCCTTGCGACGTGATTGAAGAACAAACCATGAAACCAATAAACCAACAAACAGACTTTAGCATTTAAACAGGTACTGATGTACCTAACCTAGTACCTATCTATGAGTAGGTTAAAAATAATTTAATAAATAAAGTAAAAAAACGAATCGGGGCTTATCTTCCAACGCGAGGTCACCATTCTAGCAATTTGGGACCCCAACGGCTATCGTGTTTTCAAACTAAGCCACTTCAGCTTCGCAATTCGTTGAGCTCCGAGGATGTCGGTTATTCTAGTTCTCACTTGAGGAATTCCAGGCATAGCTCTCTCCATCGCCCGCTGAGCGACTCTGAGCTTTCTTATGAGGCCCATAGTTAGCGACTATGTCTCGGGTCCATGTCGTGTGCGAAGACTGGACTTCAAGCACTGGGGAACTTTGGACGAGAAGACGATTTTGGCCAGACGAGTTGGATTCGGCGGATTACCTCTTTCTCGAAATTGGATAAATACTGTAGTTACAATAAAAATAAAATGTATAATCCAATAAGTAAGTATTATATTAAGTTCGGCATACAACTGCGTGGATTCGGCGCCCTTATACAGGGTGGTCGTAAAGCGGGTTCCGCCTATTTGGCACTCGTAAAGCTGTCTCGTAAATTGGCGCTCCAAATGCGCCGGGGCAGATAGCTCGCCCCCCGGATCCTCTCGCCCTGCCAATAATCTCGCGCGATAAGCTGATATGTGCTCGCTTGATGGCCTGGGGTAGCTACCAACTTGTTTTTGTTCAAATTGCTTATTAGATGCGGGGGTATACTTGAAATTTCTAATACCTAAACACAAATGAAAGGTACGTAGGTTTTTGTTATGATTGCAATCCATTGATAAACAATTATTTTGTTACTAATATTGTGCGCTTAGCCTTAGCCTAAATACTTCGAAAAACCAGCCAAGTGCGAGTCAGGCTCGCGCAACGAGGGTTCCGTACTACAGTCTTATTATTTCGACATTTTGCACGATAATTCAAAAACTATGATGCATGAAAATAAATAAAAATCTGTTTTAGAATGTACAGGTGAATACCTTTCATATGATACCCCACTTGATATAGTTATCTTACTTCGAAAATTGATGATACTAATTATTAGTTCATGACCACAATATAATTTTTTTGTGTGATATAACCACAAATTCACGTTTTTCAGATTTTTCCCCGAATGTCTGCCACAAGACCTACCTGCCTGCCAAATTTCATGATTCTAGGTCAACGGGAAGTACCCTGTAGGTTTCTTGACAGACAGACAACAAAGTATATATAAGGGTTCCGTTTTTCCTTTTGAGGTACGGAACCCTAAAAACCAGTTAAGTGCGAGTCGGACTCGCACACAAATGGTTCCGTATTCCGTACCATCGTCCAAAAAATACTTACCCACTTTTTGTTTTTTTTTAATTTTTATGGCCGTTATTTTGAAATTCGCATCATTTGTTGTGACAGCGGACAGACGGAGAAACGGATGGACAGCGGAGGCTTAGTTAGGGTCCCGTTAGAGGCACCTTTCTGTAAAGACCTCCACCCTTTCCCTAAAAAGGAGTAGGTAAGTAACTGATTGACTGACAAACACAAACTACTAAGCTTAGTTGTCATTTCAAACTGCTAGATTTAAGAACTTGATTTTAGATAAGACTAGCTTATATGCTCGCGACTTCGTCCGCGTGGACTACAAAATTTCAAACCCCTATTTCAGCCCCTTAAGAGTTGAATTTTCAAAAATTCTTTCTTAGCGGATGCCTACGTCATAATAGCTATCTGCATGCCAAATTTCAGCTCGATACGTCCAGTAGTTTGAGCTGTGCGTTGATAGATCAGTCAGTCAGTCAGTCAGTCACCTTTTCCTTATATATATATAGATTTAGACTCCCACATAAGAAAGGATTTTCAAACATTTTACTCAAACAAAGCCGGGTCAGCGAGCTACTCAAAAAGTTCATAAGATATCTACCCCCACTTATATAAAGGGAGGGTATTTTTTCATCCGGATTCCTCATTAGACATGGTCGTAACCCGGATCCCACTTGAACGTCGTAAAAACGTCGTAAACTCGTCGACTCGACGCTCTGCGCATCGAGATAGCAACGTAGCAACCCCACCCATATCTACTCTGAATTAATTAGGATCCGTTCACTGGTACATGTTTGTAGAACACTTTTTGCAATACGACGCAGAGAAAGAAAGAAAGAAAAGTGTTTATTTGGACGCATAGAAAGAAAGACCTAAAAGCCAATAATTGGGAATTGAATTGAAAGAAAAAAAGAAAAGTGTTTATTTGGAGCTACGGATAGTAGGTATCACACTTCACACTAATATTATAAAGGCGAAAGTTTTGGACTAAGAGCCTGCGCGTGCCAGACCTTCGTTATTTTATACCATCACGACGACCGATCAAGAGGTGATTTCTAATACTATGTCGCTTTAGCTTAAATTAAGCTGGAGTCAAGCGAACTATTTCGACTTAGGTTTTAAACTTGTAACGATCTATCAGTAAAGTGATAATTGATAAATGATAAAAACCGGGACGGACCGACAAAGGAGCGTGTTTATCGGACCGGTAACCAGACCTTAGCAACAAAATTGAAAACACTAAAGGAATGACCTTTATAAAACTACCACTTGAAAAGAATGACCTTTATAAAACTACCACTTGAAAGTTGTACAGGAATTAATTCGGAAGACACCATGTGTAACACTACCTACAATATCGAGGAAATCCTTTGTGTAATATTTTAAAGAGTAAAAAAACCAGCCAAGTGCGAGTCAGCTTCGCGCACCGAGGGTTCCGTACTACAGTTGTATTTTTTCGACATTTTGTACGATAATTCAAAAATGAAAGAAAGACAAAGACAAAGAAAGACCTTTCATATGATACCCCGCATGAAATTGTTATCTTAGTTCAAATATTGAAAATACTACATAATTTATTAGTTCATGACCACAATTTTTTTTTTGAGTGTGATGAACCACAAATTCACGCTTTTCAGATTTTTTCCCGAATGTCTGCTATAAGATCTACCTACCTGCCAAATTTCACGATTCTAGGTCAACGGGAAGTACCCTGTAGGTTTCTTGACAGACAGACAGACAATAAAGTGATCCTATAAGAGTTCCGTTTTTCCTTTTGACGTACGGAACCCTAAAAAACAATCAGACATTACAATAATTTAACATAACTTAAACTTTAAATCACAGTCAAAAAAATCGTTAAATAAAGATTGCCTCAGCGATAATCACCGCGGTTTAACGATGAGTTTGTTTGGCAACTCTTCCACGTGTAAGCGGTTGCTAACCGAGCCCGATGAGGATACAGGGGGGAGGCGGGGGAGGCAGGGGGGAGTGGGGGGGAGGGCATGCGCAGGCGCCGATAAACCGGCTACTGCAAAATATTTACTCTGTGAGTTAACACTGCCGTGTAAAAGGTGGCCTTGTTTGCATTCATAAAAAACACCACAGATACAAAATCGAAGATAATTTTCTTAAGTGTACCTACCTAATTATAAGTCCCGCAAATTGCTAATGCGCGTGGCTGCCATTTTAGTGGCTAGACTGAAGTTTCGAGCTGATGGTATATTTTTATTTCGGCTGACGTCAAAATGATGTTAATGAGACATGGTTCCAGCGCAATAGCAATTTGCGGGACTTATATCATTCCTAAGGTAAAGTAAGCCCATTCCTAGGCACAGGCAAAGTAACAGACTATTTTCCAGTGCTTATAAAGTGGTCTACGGCAGATAATAGAAATTAATAATCAATCTATCTATAATAATCTGTCGTAAGTTACTAATGCTGACCTACTATCTACATCTACTATCTATGTACCTACTCGTATGATAAGGTTTACTGTCGAGTTTGAAGCGGACTTGAAGCGGTGGGCGTCCAGTCAACTTTTTTTTTTTATTCAGATACAAGTTAGCCCTTGACTGCAATCTCACCTGATGGTAAGTGATGATGCAGTCTAAGATGATAGCGGGCTAACCTGGAAGGGGTATGGCAGGTTTTTTTTTTATTATTAAACCCATACCCCTTTGGTTTCTACACGGCATCGTACCGGAACGCTAAATCGCTTGGTGGCACGGCTTTGCCGGTAGGGTGGTAACTAGCCACGGCCGAAGCCTCCCACCGGACCAGACCAGAAATTTAGAAATTATAAAATTCCAAACCCCTGCCAGGAATCGAACCCGGGACCTCCCACTATTAAGACCACAGCGCTCACCACTGCGCCAGGGAGGTCGTCAAATAACTGATGGCTATACACCATCAAGTTTACTGGACGCCACTTCAAGTCGTTGGCGTTGTCTAAGCGTTAAAACAGTTTCCACGCTGAGGGCAGCATCCATCCATTGTCACGTTTGAAATTCAGGTGAAAATTAATTTGGATTGCTTCTCGTATTTTCTGCATCTATCTATCTTAAGGTATTTGCATATCAATGGTTGTTTGCCATCATTTTGGTTTGCGTTACCCAATGTAAACAGTGGATATCTTGCTCCTTATACCTACGTGATAGAGGTCGTTTTATGGTTCTTGTGTTTGCTCCACAGTGGACACCTCAGGGTTGGCAGTTGGCACATTTAATTTGCAGATAATTAGAATAAAATAATGTAATAGATTAGATGTAGAAGTTTAGATAGTCCGCTGAGCCAGATCCTTCTTTCCACTCACATGCAAACTGTGGAACCAACTCCCATCGGCGGTGTTCCCACTAGATTACAACATGGGGTTATTCAAGGTGCGGACCAACAAATTCCTAAAAGGCCGGCAACGCATCGGTGGTTCCTCTGGTGCTGCAAAGGTTCATGGCGGGCGTAACTATCTCTATTTAAAAAAAATGATATTGTGGCGGTTGCCACAATAGAAACTAGATGGCGCTGTTCAATCGATGACGTAGTTCCGAACAAATGTACCGCCGACAATACTCGCACTAACAGAGTGTTCGGCAGTCTGGAAGAATAGTCTGTATAGAAGTTTCAAGATACAACCGTCGGCCCAGCTGGCGCTACCGAGCACAACCAACCGCTCGGTGGGAGATCTCCCCTTTGGTACGGTCGAGCCTGCACACCGCTCTCGTACAATATAAATAGACTAGCCTGAATCTATCTAACACCTACCGAGTACCTAATCAATCAATCAATCAATCAATCAATCAGCCTGTATACGTCTCCTGCTGGACATATATAGGCCTTCCCACTTCCCAGCAACGCGGCACCACACATCATCCATTTTGAAATCGTAGGGTACTATTGTTAGTCTTAATTGTAGTTTTTAACCGACTTCAAAAAAAGGAGGAGGTTCTCAATTCGTCGGAATCTTTTTTTTTTTTTTTTATGTATGTTCCCCGATTACTCGAAGACGCCTGGACCGATTTTGAAAATTCTTTTTTTGTTTGAAAGGGTATACTTCAAAGTTGGTCCCATTTCAATTTGGTGAAGATCTGATGAACATCTTCGAAGATAGATACTGGAACTCCTCAACGGATAAGAGTAAATTGCTCGCGATCAGTGTAATAGCTTAGTAAACAGTAGATTTTTAACCAGTCATAGCATAATTCCATGGGGCCACTAAAAATTGTGAAATAAAATTTTTTACAAAAAAAATAAAAACCGACTTCGATACACAAACACTAAAAATTGAAAAATAATTTAATTTATTACCGAATATATTATGTATACAAGAGTTAATATAGTTCCATAATAATATTTTTTGGGGTCGGTGCCAATGAGGTGCCATTGTGGAGTCTCATAAAAATATGAAGTCTAGACGATTCGCGCAGCTAAAGCTAATTGGCACCGGCACCAAAAAGTATTATTATGGAACTATATTAACTCTTGTATACATAATATATTCGGTAATAAATTAAATTTTTTTATTTTTTTTATTTTTTTTATTTTTTTTAATACAATAAAACTTAAAGCTAGCCTTATCTAATTACTATATAAATCATGACCGCGTGGAATGGTGCCAAGAATACTAAATTAAATTATTTTTCAATTTTTAGTGTTTGTGTATCGAAGTCGGTTTTTATTTTTTTTGTAAATTTTTTTTTATTGTTAGTAACATTTATTTTTATTTAATTAAATTAAACATAATACCTACCTACTCCGTTTATAAGCTTTATTGAGTAAACAATATAATGAAGCATTCTAAGTTTTATTGTTAGTTGTAAGAATTATTGTACTTTTAGCTTATTGAGTAATTGACTTAATTATTATAGATTTTATGCAAGGAATGTCTTAGTACAGTTATGTAAGTGAGTATACATTGTATGATAGTCCTAAGTTTATATAAGTCGTCATAATTAGTTTTCTTTGTATACCGTTGGCTTCCTATTAAATAAAATAAAAATAAAATCCTCTGCCTTCCTCATTTACCCACTTCCCGCAACCTTCTTAAGGCCTTCAGTCCAGCGGGTTGGAGGTCGTCTCCACTCCAGAACACGTCTGCCCCAGCGGCCATCGGTTCTACGACAGACGTGGCCTGCCCATTGCCACTTCAGCTGGCTCGGGAATACCTATTGAATGCCCCAAAAAAGATTTTTTTGTAGAAACATAGCAGAGAAGCATAAAAGTAATTCATTCGACAATAAGTTTATAGTGGTTTGTAATTACGATAGTAATAAGATTTTTCTTGATTTTGCACTTGTGCAAAGGGCGATTCTTACACGTTTTTAGGGTTCCGCACCTCAAAAGGAAAAAGGAACCCTTTTAGGATCACTTCGTTGTCTGTCAAGAAACCTGCAGGGTACTTCCCGTTGGTAGGTAGGTCTTATAGCACACATAAGAGGAAAAATCCGAAAACCGTGAATTTGTGGTTACATTACTAAAGAAAATTAAAACGTGCTTATGAACAAACTAGATAATGCCCGCGACTTCGTCCGCGTGGATTTAGTTTTTTAAACATCCTGTAGGAACTCTTCAATTTTCCGGGATAAAAAGTAGCCTATGGCCTTTCCCGGGATGCAAGCTAGCTCTGTACCAAATTTCGTCAAAATCGGTTGAACGGTTGAGCCGTGAAAAGCTAGCAGACAGACAGACACACTTTCGCATTTATAATATTAGTATGGAAGTATGGATAATTAGCATTTTCAATTTTCAAAGTAAGACTAATATACTAAGTGTGGTATCAAATAAAAGCATTTTTTTATTTTATGCATAATGGTGTTTGAATTATCGTCCAAAATGTCGAAAAGATACGACTTTTGTAAGGAACCCTAATGGGCTGATTACACCTACCGAGTAGTGAAGCGAGACAGTAAAATGTCACTCGGCCGAGACAGTGCTGTGGTGGCCGTTTATACGTATTTCGAAATTGCGCCGAGCACTCGTAAGTGTTTATACCAACCGAGTACTCACTGAGTAGACACTGTACTCGTTAGGTGTAATCTAAATATATAAAAGGAAAAGGTGACTGACTGACTGACTGACTGACTGACTGACTGACTGACTGACTGACTGACTGACTGACTGACTGACTGACTGACTGATCTATCAACGCACAGCTCAAACTACTGGACGGATCAGGCTGAAATTTGGTATGCTGATAGCTATTATGACGTAGGAATCCGCTAAGAAAGGATTTTTGAAAATTCAACCCCTAAGGGGTTGAAATAGGGGTTTGAAATTTGTGTAGTCCACGCGGACGAAGTCGCGAGCATAAGCTAGTCGTACCATAAGTGCGCGAGTCCGACTCGCATTTGGCCGGGTTTTGAAAGGTTTTCATTTCGTCAAAGGTTGCCTGGAACTTCTGGAAGAGATTGCGTTAGCGATAATGCCGCCTTTGCATGCTACAGCTATTAGATTAAGATGCTTGTATGTTTTTTTTGATATGTTTACTCTGTGTTGTGTGCAATAAAGTATAATAAATAAAATTAAAATAAAATTTTCGGCAGCCCTAACAACCAGTTCCCGAATCAGGTTTAGAAACCAAAACAGATCATAAAGTGGCGGTGGCGATCCGAGATCATTAATGCTCGTTTCAATAATTATAATTAAAATACTAATAATTATTTGTATTGCTTTTACTTTTCCGCCTTAGCTCCTAAAGGTATCTATCTAATCTAAATATATAAAAGGAAAAGGTGACTGACTGACTGACTGATCTATCAGCGCACAGCTCAAACTACTTTACGGATCGGGCTGAATTTTGGCATGTAGATTATGACGCAGGCATCCGCTAAGAAAGGATTTTTGAAAATTTAACCCCTAAGGGAGTGAAATAGAGGTTTGAATTTTTTTGTAGTCCACGCGGACGAAGTCGCGAGTATAAGCTAGTCAATTATTATACCGTTAATATTATTTTATTAGTTACTATTAGATAGGTGTGTTGCGTGCGCACTGCGCAGAGGTTTCCATGTGGATTGTGTAAACAATGGCAGGTTTTCCCTGCGAGGCAATTGTGCGAGATTCATAGAAACAGCGGGCGGCGAGATTAGAGCGGTGTCTTTCAAACGTTACCTTATCCGAGCTTCAATTTGCATTTGAGGTAGGTATCTCAACGCACTGCGGGCTACATTTTATCTTCAACTAACTGATGCCCGCGACTTTGTCCGCGTGGAATTAGATGTTTAAAAATTCCGTGGGAACTCTTTCATTTTCCGGCATGAAAAGTAGCCCATGTCTCCAGGTTTTTATCTAAGTATACCCATGCAAAAAATCACGTCAATTCGTTGTACCGTTGCGACGTGATTGAAAGACAAACCAACAAACCAACAAACAAACACACTTTCGCATTTTTAATAAGGGTACTGACTAGCTATTATACTCGCGATTTCGTTCCGCGTGGACTACATAATATAAACAACCCCCTGTTTTTCTACCTTAGGGGTTGAATTTTTAAAAATCCATTCTTAGCGGATGCCTACGTTATAATAGCTATCTGCATGCCAAATTTCAGCCCGATCCATCCAGTAATTTCAGCTGTGCGTTGATAGATCAATCAGTCAGTTAGTCACCTTTTCCTTTTATGTATTTAGATTTAGATAGGTAGTGATAGTTCCCAGCAGTGCGTCGAGACGCGACGTGGTAGCTACTCCAATTAAACCACTAACCAACTATCGCATGTGTGTAGTTTTCCTTCAGCGTGGTTCTAGGAACACGCCGCGTAGCACGAACTGTTCTTGTTGACTTTTTTGTCGCATCCATACAGACAGACTACACCTACTTAGTTACTGTTAATGAGTTAGTTAGTCATTTGATTGATGGTTTTACTGACATAGAAACAGCCTCGTCTATTGTTTTATTATATGGGGAAAAGTTTAGCACTTTTTAACCAACTTTACCAGAAAGAGGGTATCTACTTATTGTTTCAATTATTACGCGTATAATCTGAGCTAGTGTGAGACGGACACGAAGAGTTCCGTACCATCCTATAATATTTTGTACTTACGTTTAATTTTTTAGGGTTCCGTACCTCATAAGGAAAAAAGAAACCCTTATAGGATTACTTTCTTGTCTGTCCGTCGTGTTTGTCAAGAAAACCTATAGGGTACTTCCCGTTGACTTAGAATCATGTTTGGCAGATACGTAGGTCTTATAGCACACGTAAGGGGAAAAATCAGAAAACCGTAAATTTGTGGTCACATCACAGATTTTTTCAAATGTGGTAATAAGTAAAAAAATCCGCCATTTTGTTTTCGAAAAAATTATAGCCAAGTCACTAGTTTTTTTTTTTTTTTTTCCTTATTGTTGAGTGCCAATTAGCTACTCAATTATATTACGATCTAGCCTAATGTATGACTAATAAGTTATTTTATTTTAACCTAAACTTATAAATTATCTTATATACTAATAAATTATCCACTGACACATCTTAGTCTTTCTTGATTTGAGATATGACACTTTGTTGACGTGTTCTTTCAGCACTTACACTATGTACACTATCAGGAATCACTATACACTAACTCAAAAGGTTTGGTCCTTTTTAGTCTTAGTGATAATAAGGAATCTAACGATAACGATAACGCATTCCAAATCTGTTCAGGAATTTAGAAATTATGGGTAATGGGGAACAAAGAATTTCACATATAATGTAAGGGTGATAAATTGGGCGGAATAGAAATATACCCGGATACGGAATAATCTACCACCTTACAAAGATTAGAGGAAAATAATAATTTACTTTACTTGATCTATCTACCTAGTAAAGAATAGAAGCTAGCCGTCGACTCCCTTGTAATGTATATGAGGTGTTATAAATGAAATTTGCTAGATGTTAGGCAAAATTGTTTTTAATGTAACTTTTACCGGGGTCGCTTAATACATAGTGATGGCTAATAATGCTTAGTTATTCTAGCTTAATGCCAAGACTTAATTTAGATACATTAGAATGACTTAGGTAGATAGTACATAAGATCTATGTTTTAAATTTAAGATGCCATTGGCATGGAATAGACAATGACACAGTAAAATTCATAAAATTGTTTCAAAATAAAAGCTCAGTAGTAAAGACAGGGTTCTTACTGTACACATACACTAAGAAGGTTCACTAAACGGTTCCAGGATACAAACATTTGCTTACTTGTAGGTGCGAAGACTGCAAGGTAGCTGGACGGCATCGGCCAAGATCCAAAACTCAATTTATTTGATTCTTCACAACCGAAATGTTTCATTACAAAGATTTTCACCAAGTCTTATCCATAGAAATTAAGTTGCCAACGTGAATGTGCAAAAGAAATAAATACGGAAAACCGAAAACTAAAAACGGAAACGCAAACGGAAAACGGAAAACTAAAACGTAAACGTAAACGTAAACCCTGTAACAAAGAAAAACAAGATTATAATTTGTGCTGTGTGAAAATTTCGACACGTGGAATTTTCCCGATCAAACACAACTCACCTATTGAACTCCTGGCCACCAATGGTTTTCAGAAGTCCACCCACAACCCATTATCCTCATTTATTTGGGAAGTTAAAATAACTGGAACTGAAAGAAATCATGAGATTAGGATTTTCTCTAACCAAACCGCCATTTTGTCGAATCCACATTACTTGATTTTTCACTCACCATAACTGATGAAACATTGAAAATACGTTAGGATGACTAAAATTTATGACTATTGTATTTTTCCAGGCGAAGCCATGGGCGAAAAGAAGTGAGATTTTCCTGGAACGAAAAAAATTCGTCTTCACATGTTGACTCCAGGAAAATTCTAAATCTCAGCAATCGGTGTTGCCAGACGCAACCCGAGTGTGGCCGCTCTCAGTTAGTTTGATCATAAAGCCAATTCATTTTTGAATATTTGCGGAACCTAAGGATATATTATAAGAACCGTTTTGTTAATGACTTAACAATAAACAAATGATATTATGGTTTTATTTAATTATTTTGTTTTATTTTTACGACAATTGACAACGAAGCAAACGCCATCTATTGTGGCTCGAATGAACTCTGAACATCGACCCACGCGTAGTTCTGCACCTTGATGCTAGGTGGCACCAACATACTTTGAACAAAATAGATTTTAATTAAAAGCGAAACGCTAATTAGTAGTTCAATTTACAACGTCACAATACTTCCCCTCCTACGAAAAGGTTCAACAGGTTGAACCACGCTGCCCTCAGCGTCATCCAACAACTACTAACAATTTGCCTGAAACAAACAAACAAAAAAAAACACAGAAGTTACGCGTGAACGCACATCTACTACTAACAAGGAAAATTGTCTAACAAAATAAATATACTGAAAACAGTGTAAGGTTTTATACATTATACTTAACTACACAACCCTAACTTCTAAAAAGAATATATACAAAAAAAACTTCATGGTGTCTAAGACACTTGAGTGGAAACATCTTGGCATCATTCTTCAGCTGACTGATAGAATGCGTCTGGGCCTACGGTGGTTCACTCTTTTAAACTACCATCGTAATATTTGTTACTCAACAAATACGGAAAATCTGGTTGTGAACGGGTCCATCTGATATGGCAACCGTTCTCTATCCCATTCGGAAAAATAAAACCGAATCAAAATCGGAATATGAGAAAAAAAAAACGAAATAACTCTCCTAGAAAATAGATCTCGGAACAGAATCGGAAAAATAACAGAAATGATCCATTATCTAGAAGGAAAACGAAAACAAAACACAAAACCCCCCCTTTTCGTTATCCCCAAAGTACGATATTTGCATTTTTACTTTCTCAACCGGTTGGTCTACCACAAGCATTCCAATCATCACATATTCATCCCTACATACATCCACTACATTCATCCTCAACTGAACCATGGTAATGTAACTGTTAATTCAGAACATCACTACACTCATACAAATTCCTAATTGAATATTGATAACTTAAATATTCAAACAGTTTAGACCAAACTAAGTAATGGCAAATATCTACTTCTTAATATCCTTAATATGCCAAGTGCCTATTGGGTGGTTGTCAGCTACTCTAACTAGTTCATAAACCAAAGGTGACAAAACCTTGACAACCCTGCACTTTTCATACTTAGGTGCCAGCTTAGCTGCGAAAAAATTTGTAGCGTCGCTTTGTGGATAGGTCTTTTTCCACACTATATCCCCAACAGAATAGCTTGCAGACCTACGCCTTAAGTTGTAATGCGTTGCATACTCTGCATGAGCCTGAAACAAATTTCTCCTAACCTGACCAAATATGTCCTCCAAATTTCCAAACTTTCCTGCGTATTCCTCCCTTGGAATTCCGGCCTCGTACTCCTTATCCGTGTCCTTATAGAAGGAACCATTTAAGACCGGTTCTCTAGCGTGGACAAGGAAGAACGGGGAGAATCCAGTGGATTCATTAACCGCACTGTTTATGGCGAACTGGACCTTGTACAGGTTTTCGTCCCAGGACCTGTGGTTATCTTTCACAAAAGCGGCTACAGCAGTCATAACAACCTTATTGTACCTCTCAACAAGGTTAACTTGCGGAGTGTACAGTGGTGTGTAGTGTAATTTCGGAATATTATAACGCTTAATGAGATTACGGAATTCAGATCCTGTAAATTGGGACCCATTGTCCACAATCACAGTCTCTGGAACACTATGGTTCAAAAATACAAAATTCTCTAGCGCTTTAACAACAGCGGCACCTGTGGCACGCCGTAACGGAAACAACATTGTATATTTCGAAAAACAACACGTCACCACAAAAAGAAATGTAAATCCTGATTTAGACCTAGGCAAAGGTCCGACTAAATCAGCCGAAATGACCTGAAAAGGTCTCTCGCAGACTTTAGGCTTCCCTAGCAGACCTGGAGTGGCTGATGTCGTGTGTTTATACGCAGAGCAAGTATCACAATTCTTAACGTACTCAACCACGTCCTTATACATACCACGCCAAAAATATCTGAGGGATAATCTGCGATGAGTTTTGAACACACCAAAATGACCTGCAGTTGCATCTGCATGGTTTTGTTGCATAATTCTAAGGATGTCGTTCTTGTGGACTACCTCTTTCCAGTCGAACTCACTGAGAAGCTGGTATTTACATTTACTGTAACGATATAGTTTATCGTTCAAAATACTAAAATTCGGAAAATTTGCTGGATTGATTTTACAGCCATTAAATGTTTTGTCATACCAGTCATCTACCAAAACTTGTTGACTAGAGTTATCATTACGATCACCAACTACATCTACGTGTATGAGTCTCGACAAGGTATCCGGAACTACATTATCACAACCCTTCCTATGTTCGATAACAAAATTATATTGTGATAATCTACAACCCCATCTGGCGAGTCGTCCTGAGGGATTTTCTAAATTTAAGAACCACTTTAGGGATGCATGGTCTGTGATAATTGTGACTGGCTTGGAACCAAAATAAGCCTGAAATTTCTCCACTGCAAAAATCACAGCTAGAGCCTCGCGTTCCGTCGCGCTGTAATTCCTTTCGTTTTTATTTAGGCTCCTACTGACATACGCAATGGGATGATCGCAACCATCGGTTTCTTGCGTCAGCATACCGCCAACACCATATGCAGAAGCATCACAATGTATTTTGAATGGTTTTTCAAAATTCGGTACCGCAAGAACAGGTGCGGTTACCAACGCATTCTTCAATGTATTAAATGCTACCTCTGCCTGTTCGCTCCACTCAAATTTAGGTGCGTTCTTTCCTTTACTCGTTAGTCTATTGAGTGGTGCAGCGATGGTTGAAAAATTCCTAATAAAGCGCCTGTACCAAGAACAAGTGCCTAGGAAAATCTTTACCTCCTGTGCAGTTTTTGGGGTCGGAAAGTTCAAAACTGCGGCAACTTTTCCAGGATCTGTGCGTAAACCAAATTCATCCACTATATACCCTAAATATTTCAAAGAGTTTCTAAAAAAATTACATTTATCAAAATTTATGGATAGTTGAGCCATTTTTAGTTTATCCAGAACTCTGTTTAATAAAATTAAATGGGTTTCAAAATCAGCAGAACAAATAACAATATCATCTATATAACAAAATACTATTCCATTTTCAATATCACTACAAAATTTTTGATTAAATAACTGGTCCATTAACCTCTGCTGTCGTGCTGGTGCACCGCATAGGCCAAACGGCATGACTTTAAATTTGAATAACCCTCTACCAGGAACTGTAAAACTGGTTTTTTTCCTGAGAGTCGTTAGCTAATGGAATTTGCCAGAAACTTGAACTTAAATCAATCGATGATAAAAACCTTGCCTCTTTCAAGCTATCTAGAATTTGTGGAATGTACGGTATTGAGTATGAATCCCCCTTTGTCACTGAATTTAATTTCCTGCAATCTAGGCAAAATCTCCAGTCTCCATTTGCCTTTTTCACTAAAATTGCTGGGTTATTCCAAGGGCTTTCACTCGGAGTAACTACGTCCATTTCCAGCATCCTATCTAACTCTTTACTTAAAGCTTCCTTCTTTTCGGGAGAAAGTGGATATTGTTTTATTTTTATTGGCAAGGCATCACCGGTGTCAATAACATGTTCAATTAATTTTGTTCTACCCAATCCAATTTTCTCTGAAGAAATATCTAAAAATTTATTTACTACAGACTGGGCTAATTCTTTCTGTTGAGATGATAAGTTTTCAAAAGAAGTGATGGTATGAATTTGTTTATTATCAATCGCGCAAATATTGTAAAATTGAGAAGGTGCCTTAATTAATTCTAAATTATCAAAAATGCCAGGGGCTAACTGAAATGTTTTCCAAAAGTCACAACCAAAAATAACATCCGCTATTACAGAGGGTACTACAAAAAATTTTATTATGTGAGTTACGGAATTATAAGTAATCGGAATAAACATATAACCCATGCAATCAAGTTTGTCTCCATTTGCCACTGAAAATGTGGTATCAATACTGCTATGCAATTTATAACCGAATTTCAAAAAAACCTTGTGCGCCTGGTTACCCAAAATTGACGCGCAAGCACCGGAATCTAGTAAACCTGTAATCTCAAAACCGTCAACAAAAACCTTTAAATGTGGCCTAAAGTCTCGTTTATCCACTGAATACAGAACTGTGTCAGGTAAAAGGGATGTTTTGTTGTTAATGACCAAGTTATTTACTTGTGTCTCTGCACAGTTCTTACTAATTAGTTTTTTGAATTTTTGTCCGGAGCGGGTTTACTAATCGCCTTTTTACTACAACTTGGACATGTCTTTACTGTAAAGTTCTGACGTCCACACGAAAAACATCTAATAAATTTCGGAACTGTCCTGCAAAATTTAAAGGAATGGTTACCCTTGCCGCACTTGTAACATAGTTGTTTATTTGTTTTCGTAAAATTAGTGCCTTTACTTGTATCAACCTTAGGTGCAGGTGTGACTGAAAGTGTGTTTATCTGTTTTGTCACTTGTTTGTAAGCAAACTCTGAACTTAAAGTTGCCTTACTGTTAGTAGGCTCAGAAAATAAGGCGGAACGCTGCCTCGCAGCCTCTAGTTTGCGACACTTTTCCTTCAACATTGCGACAGACTTAATGTCAACAAGAGCTAATTGTTCTGAGTAAAAAGGGCGAATATTATGTAATAAAATTTGTAACTTTTGTTCTTCGGAAAGTGGTGTTGACAACCTTGAAAACATGCAAAACATTACAGCGAAATAGATAGACACAGGTTCTTCAGAGCCTTGTGTTCTTGCTCGAATTTCACCTAGCAACCTGTAGTCATAATCTACTGCATCAAATTCCTCTAAAAATAAAGTTTTCAATTCTGACCAAGACGAAACTTGACATTTGTTGCCTCTGTACCATAACAATGCTCGGCCTGTAAAAAGATGAAATGCAGAAACAAATAGTAGGATAGACTTTGATATAACCACATCACTGCATATAGACTATAGAGGCACATTTTTCTTTAATCTTTTTAAATAAATCCTGAAAACGTTTCACTCCTTTTTTGAGCAGTCGTGATAATTAGTGGAAACTGCGAGGCCGCCTGTTTAGTGATTGTGGTTTCAGTCAAGCGAGAAGCGGTGACAGATCATCAGTCAGTCAGTGCACTCTTTCGTGTAGGTATTCTGACTCACAAACAGACAGAGATTAATTACAACGAACCAGTCAGTTACTAACTCCGTGTTTCTAAGTTTATTGACCTCCTGAAAGTAATTATTTTACAATATTTCGTAAATTCGAAATTAATTGTTTCAATCAACTCGAATGATAAGACAAAACTATAAATAATAATCGAAGGAATTATACTAACTACTTACGTACCTTTTTTTTAAATTCAGATACAAGTTAGCCCTTGACTGCAATCTCACCTGGTGGTAAGTGACGATGCAATCTAAGATGGAAGCGGGTTAACCTGAAAGAAGTATGGCCCTTTGGCAGACTTTACACCCCTTTGAGAGCATTATGAAAAACTCTCAGGCATGCAGGTTACCTCACGATGTTTTCTTCGCCGTTAGATAGCTCTCTGGCCCTCATAGCACCGCTCACGACAGTCAGGGAACTGCGTCGAAGCTTCGGTGCCACTGGCAGGTGTCACATGCTAGTACATTTGACGCAGATAGCCCTAATGTAGTCCTATTTTTCTATGATTTTACGTCAAAATAGCCTAACATCATTGACTTAATATACTTCGTAAGGACAGGGCCATTGAACAAGCAAAATGGCACCGACTCATTGGTCCTAAAATGTTTATTTAGCACCAATGCAACCTCAGTGACGTCTGGATTTCAAACGGGCCGTTCATTAGTATCACATTTATCATATCGTTGATTCAAGATCAAACCTCAATAGCTCAACCGGTAAAGGAGTGGACTGAAAACCGAAAGGTCGACGGTTCAAACCCCGCCCGTTGCACTATATTGTCGTACCTGCTCCTAGCACAAGCCTGACGCTTAGTTGAAGAGGAAAGGGGAATATAAGTCATTTAACATGGCTAATATTCTTTAAAAAAAAAAAACCGAGAGTTCCCTCACTCTAGTTCATTCTGCTCATAGGCTCTTTCTCTGTTGCCTCTGCAATTTCTTGTAGGTACGTATGAAAAGTGGCGTGACAACTGACAAGCCCGCTATCGGCTATCGCGTAGATAATGAGTTTTCCGGTGACTCAGCGAGGTCACACTTGTATTTTCATTAACTCCAAACATTCATGTATGTAAATTGTGAAGTACTTACACAAGCCAGCACCTACTTTGCATACCTACATTGTTATTGTCTTTGACTGCTAAATAATTTACAATATTTATGATTTCGAGCCTCGTGTGGTTTTTTTCAGCAGGTATTATAGCAGCATAAATTCTAAGTCGCTCAGCGAGTGAATTCCAAGGTTTGCAACAAAACTTTAAAAATGAATGGGCTCTATGAGTGTTTGGTTTATTACCCTATTGTTTACGTGACTGCGTGACATGTCGAATGTAATTCTATTGTACAACCCGTTTACTAAAAGATTGGACCTGGCGTCAATTAAAAATTAAAAACTCAACAAGTGGCAGACAAAAAGTTCGCATCTTTGTCACTGATACACGTACTATGAATTTTTGTCTCCCACTTGTTGAGTTTTTTTTTTTAATTTTTAATCGACGCCAGGTCCAATCTTTTAGTAAACGGGTTATAATTGCTAATGACGGTCTCAAGTGGAAACACGCAAGTTAATATTGAATGCACTATAGGTATATTGTGAAATTCAGTATGTAAGAATTAAACCGAAACGTAACGTCTGCGGCCGTAACCTGAAGTGGTACATGTCATGTCGTACCTCGCCACAGAGGGCGCGTTCCGGCACGCCCTCCATTGTATGCTGATTGGGAACAGCTCGTGTACACAGCGATACCGCCTTATCATTCATTGTGATTGATAAGTAAACATCTATGACTCTACAAGCGAAACTTACATGTTGCCTAAGAAAATCATTCGTGAATTACAAAAAAAAAGATACGGGCCGAATTGAGAACCACCTCCTATTTGGAAGTCGGTTAAAAAAGCTGAAATATAACTTACTAGATGATGCGGACACTTCGCGTGGATTTAGATTTTCAAAATTCCGAGGGAACTCTGATTTTTCGGGATATAAAGTAGCCTAATGCCTATGTTCTTTCCCGGGATGTAAGCTATCTCTGTGTATTTCATCAAAATCGGTTAAGTGGCTAGTGATGGCAAAGCCGTGCCCCCAAGCGATTTAGCGTTCCGGTACGATGCCGTGTAGAAACCAAAGGGAGGATTTATTAAAAACTGGCATACCCATTCTAGGTTAACCCGCTTCCATCTTAGACTGCATAGTCACTTACCACCAGGTGAGATTGCAGGCAAGGGCTAACTTGTATCTGAATCTGAGAGAGCCTCAATAGCTCAACCGGTATAGGAGTGGACTGAAAACCGAAAGGTCGACGGTTCAAATCCCGCCCGTTGAACTATTGTCGTGCCTACTCCTAGCACGGGCCTGACGCTTAGTTGGAGAGGAAAGGGGAATATTAGTCATTTAATATGGCTAATATTCTTTAAAAAAAAAAAAAAAAAATAAAAAAATTTAAAAAATGATTTTCAAGGTAATAGAGTGGTATAAACAAAGGCTATTTATCAAACAGGTTACGTCACCAAGACACGACCTACGGCAACCCTACCCCTATAGACTAGATCTTGTTAGCTTAAACCCGTGTACGGGTCTAGCCCTATATCGCCTACATGGCGACGGGCTTCGGAGACTTGGCCGCGCTAATTTGTAGGGTTCCATACCTCAAAAGGAAAAAACGGAACCCTTAAAGGATCACTATTTGTTGTCTGTCTGTCCGTCTGTTTATCTGTCAAGAAACCTATACGATACTTCCCGTTGACCTAGAATCATGAAATTTGGCAGGTAGTAGGTCTTACAGCAGAAATTAGGGGAAAAATCTGGAAACCGTGAATTTGTGGTTACATCACACAAAAAAAATTAAATTGTGGTCATGAACTAATTAATAATTAGTACATATTTTTAATTATCAAAGTAAGATAACTATATCAAGTGGGGTATCATATGAAAGGGATTTACTTGTACATCCTAAAACAGATTTTTATTTATTTTTAGGCAAAATAGTTTTTGATTTATCGTGCAAAATTTATAACTCCGTGCATTATATCCAAACTAGTGCAGACGTCCAGACTTTGTGCGGCTGGACTTGCCCGATCATAATATGTACAAGTACATGGCAAATCCTACTCGAAACGAACAACTTTTCTATACTTTATATTACTTATAAAGAGGTAATGTTTCTAAGTTTGTTTGTAGAGAATAATCTCTGGAATTACTGAATCGATTTTGAAAATTCTTTCACCAGTAGAAAGTACCTAACTCCGAAGAGTTAGAAGTTCAAGCCCGGGATCGACCCCCGATCCCTCCGACCATGAAGCCGAGACGTTACTAGACTATCACCGCTGTATATACAAAGTAATAAATTAAATAAATGTAAAATAATGTATGTACATTGTACAAGCCCACATTTGCATCGGTAAGTAAGTGGTAGGCAGTTTCGATCCGCTCCGCAAACACGCGAACACAAAAACGGACAAAAAACATTTCGCGCGGTATCGGGCCGGAACGACTTAACTCATTGTTACGAATTATGTACACGGAATAAAATGAGTTTGTACTGTTTGTGCGTTGAATACATTTGCATTTTTAGTAAATTTTACTAAATACCTCAGTAGGTGCCTATGAGAAGGTTTTGGCCATAGTCCACCACGCTGGCCAAGTGTGGATTGGCGGACTTCACACACCTTTGAAAACATGGCTTTATTTGTCTATATTATTAGTTTAGTATACATAGTATACATAGTATACATAGTATATATAGTATACATAGTATACATAGTATACATAGTATACATAGTACAGAGAGCATACAACAGCAGCATAACAACAGTTGATGCAATCATCTATCATCATCAACGTACACCATTCTAATAGATAAGATAAATGACTCTTAGACGTTGCCATGGCAACAGCAGCTAGCTGCGTCACTTGTCATCATCATCATCATCATGGCCGGCCCACCACAGAGCTCCGGTCTCCTCCCAAATGATAATTGGTGGTAATTAATTAAATGGTGATAATTAATTATGTTATAACATAAATAAAAGAGATTGCCCATTTTCTTAGGAGCTTTGGGCCCCCCCCTAATAAAATTGTTATGTCACCATGGTTTTAATTTTATTTTGTAGACAAATAATTAACTCTTTATATTCTGCAAACGATTTCTATTTATTCACCCTGGTTATAAAGAAATCTTATTTTTTATATTGCTGATATTGAGGTTATATTTAATTAATACTTCTTCAAAATAAATGCATGTTTACGATTCTAACTGTAATTGTGGAACATTTTCAATAATAGAGTGAAAAAAGTAGTTATAAAACATAATCGTAAAAAAATAACACATAAAAAAAAAAAAAATTAAGTTTTGACACGACGCGACGCCACAAAAGAGGGCCCGTTCACGGGCGATCTCCTTTATCTATTAGAATCGTGTACGTTAATGATGATAGATGATTGCATCAACTCTTTAATGCTACTTATGTGTATGTAATTATGTACACTAAACTAATAATAGACAAGTGAAGCCATGTGACACAGCTAGTTGCAGTTGCCATGCAACCGCCTGTGAGCGAGCGTCATTGTTCTATTAGAATAGCGTACTAGTTGATGATGATAGATGATTGCATCAACATACAGATTGTACAGATGTAGAAGTTGGTATCAGATATTGTGGTCTCTGACGAGGCTTCGGCCGTGGCTAGTTACCGCCCTACCGGCAAAGCTATGCCGCCAAGCAATTTAGCGTTCCGGTACGATGCCGTGTAGAAACCAAAGGGGTATGGGTTTAATAAAAACTGCCATACCCCTTCCAGGTTAGCCCGCTATCATCTTAGACTGCATCATCACTTACCACCAGGTGAGATTGCAGTCAAGCGCTAAGTTGTATCTGAATAAAAAAAAGAACTCTCACTCGTTATGGACACATTAGCATGATAACTGCATATTTGCAGTCGGCTTGCAGTCCAAATGCAGTCCGTTGCCATCCGTTGCTAAGTATAGACAAAGGATATAATAACAAGTAAGTAATTGGATAGGTAATGGATGCCTAACAGCACGTTCCCACTTGTCGTCTATCGGGCCGAGATTATAATCGGATGATCCAGAGGCAGAACATTTTTAACGGACTTCCAAAAAGAAGGTGGTTCTCAGTTCGGCCCGTTTTTTTTAAATGTATGATGTACACACCGATTTTTTCGAGATCTCTGCAAATATAATATTTTTTGTACTGAACTACTGAGCCGTGTGTATTTGGAAGGTTTTGCTGGTGAATTGATACTTTAGGTACCAAACAATGACTACTTACATTAAAAAGCTTAAAATAAAAATGATATAAAAATCGACTTAAATAATTTTGTATCTACACGTGTATGTATGTATGAAGTCGGGCGAGCATAATAAAAGAGACTAGAAATCAAAGCGTGAAGCTCGCCCGACTTCAACATATATACATGTATAGAATCAAAAGTTATTTTTTACTTTGTAGTGGTTTTGGAAGTAGTAAGTTAATAATTTTTTTTATATGAAGTTTGTCTGAAACCGAATTTGTGACAAAGTGTTCTGCCACTGGAACATGCGATTAAAATCCGGGCCCGACAGCCGACAAGTGGGAACGGGGTGTAACCAGTTTAAATGTCTATCGATAAGAACAAAGACGAAAGTCAGTAAAACAAAGTGGATCTCGACTCTCGTATCATATAATATAAGTCCCGCAAATTGCTAATGCGCGTGACCGCTATTTTAGTGACGTCAGCACTTGACTGTTGAGTTTCAAGCTGATGGTATATTTATACTTAAATATACGTCAAATGACGTGAAAATGACGTCATTATGATATTAATGAGACATGGTTCCAGCGCAATAGCAATTTGCGGTACTTATATGCGGTTATATCCGAGCAAGCTCAGATTAGCGCTGCGTTTTGCGGTTACTGTGGTTTATATTGTAACTAAACACAAATAACAAATGGTGGTAAAGGTGTCATAATAACTAAAACTAGCATTACTAATTGATGAAACAATTATGTTATATTAGTCATCATCATCAATATCGACAACTAGGGTTTAGTTGGTTTGAACCAATTATATCCGAATAGGGATTTAAAATGATTTTGTTTGTGAAAAATATAAGATTCCGACGAATTGAGAAACTCCTCCTTTTTTTGAAGTCGGTTAAAAATCATACCTAATAGTTCGTTAGAGTACCTACTGTTGATTATAATTGATGACTAGCTGATGACCGCGACTTCGTCCGCGTGGATTTAGGTTTTTAAAAATCCCGTTGGATTCCGAGATAAAAAGTAGCCTATGTCTCTTTCCAGGTCTTTAAATATACCCATGCAAAAATCACGTCAATCCATTGCTCCGTTACGACGTGATTGAAGGACAAACCAAAAAACTAATAAACCAACAAACAAATACACTTTTCGCATTTATAATATTATGGGTCGGTACTAGATAGTGATAGTAATATTGGTAATAGTACGCGACAGGTCGAGATGACAATCGGGGAGGGAACGCCCTGCACACCCGCACATCCCCCGTGCTAACCCGGTGCGGGTGAAGTGCGGGTAGGTATGCGGGGCGTCCCCCGCCTCATACCCAGATAGCCATCCGCTTGCTTCCATGTAACTTTTTTTTTTTTTTTTTAAAGAATATTAGCCATATTAAATGACTAATATTCCCCTTTCCTCTCCAATTAAGCGTCAGGCTTGTGCTAGGAGTAGGTACGACAATAGTGCAACGAGCGGGATTTGAACCGTCGACCTTTCGGTTTTCAGTCCACTCCTCTACCGGTTGAGCTATTGAGGCTCTTCACTTCACTTTGTCTTCACTCATCAGTCATCCGTCCATCACATCAGTCAGTAAAGTACAGTTATACACAAAAATGTCTTTATTTATTTGTTTACGTCCGTCCGTCCGTCTGTTGGTGAACATCGGTCGAATATAAACAATCGTGTCCGCTGCAGGAGTCCCACGGGCTATGACGTCAGTGCCTCATCATTAATACTCTTTCTTTTTATTAGGGTTCCGTAATAAAATGAGAATATCAAGATTTAGAATTAGGCGTTAATATTGATCTAAATCAATGGGTTTCTAATAAAATACTGATTCACAACTTACTACTTTACTTATCAACATTTTTCTTATTTATTTGATAATTACCACCTAGTTCAAGATATTGAAAAAAAACCGTGTAAGTGCGAGTCAGGCTCGCGCATCGAGGGTTCCGTACTACAGTCGTATTTTTTCGTCATTTTGCACGATAATTCAAAAACTTTGATGCATAAAACTAAATAAAAATCTGTTTTAGAATGCACAGGTTAAGATACCCTTTCATATGATACCCCACTTGATATAGTTATCTTACTTCAAAAATTGAAAATACTAATTATTAGTTATGACCACAATTTAATTGATCCTATGAGGGTTCCGTTTTTCCTTTTGAGGTACGGAACCCTAAAAAACTTGTAAACTTCTTCTAAATAAATTGTAGATGATATGCATGTATAGTGTAGGTATACGTAGTTGTTTTCTTATATTATGCTTACATCATCGATGTTTGGGGGCGACGGCTACGGAACCTGTCTAGAATACCTAATAAATAACTAGTTTAAGGTGACGCAGGACGCTCGACCGAAATTGGCAGCGCACGTGGGTAACATGTTTGCTTTTCACTTGACATTGTATGAGAAAGTTGAGAGGCACGATGATTTTCACCGAAATCAAGCGCGCGATAAGGGTTTAGGAAAAGTATTTTTGAGAAAAAACTGCTGAATTTATGTTTGCAAAGTAAAGTTATTTCAACTAATGAATAAATAAACTACGTCTAATGATAAATTGTTTTAGAATTTTCATATCCCTAATCTTATTTATTTACGCCCAAAGTTGTCATTAATTTAGTGTTAAAATAGGAATCTTTTGAGCCTCGTAACTTTTTAATCAATATTTTTTTCAATGTTTTATATATCAATAAACCTAGATAATGACGAGATAAATCGATATAATTCTTAGTTTTGTGCGTACAATATCGAATATTGTTGTATTTTCCCTCCTACGTTTGTATGAAGAAAGCACCGAACTGAGTCCCCTTAAGTACAAATATCGCGGCAATCGATTCCATATTTTTTGTCGTACGAACGACGTCAGAGCTGAGAGAAACAAAGGAGCAAAGCCTCATAGTCCCATCTCTATCCACGCGACGAAATATGATAAAAAATCAGGGTTTTCTGACAAGATTGATATATAATAGGTATAATAGTACTATAAATCTAAATATGTATATGAAAGAAAAAGGTGACTGGCTGTCTGACTGACTGACTGATCTATCAACGCACAGCTCAAACTACTGGACGGATCGGGCTGGAAGGCATGCAGATAGCTATTATGACGTAGGCATTGTAAGGGTGATAAATCGGGCGGAATGGAAATATACCCGGATACGGAATAATCTACCACCTTACAAAGATTAGAGGAAAAAAATAATTTACTTACTTGATCTATCTACCTAGTAAAGAATAGAAGCTAGCCGTCGACTCCCTTGTAATGTATATGAGGTGTTATAAATGAAATTTGCTAGATGTTAGGCAAAATTGTTTTTAATGTAACTTTTACCGGGGTCGCTTAATACATAAGGATGGCTAATAATGCTTAGTTATTCTAGCTTAATGCCAAGACTTAATTTAGATACATTAGAATGCCTTAGGTAGATAGTACATAAAATCTATGTTTTAAATTTAAGATGCCATTGGCATGGAATAGACAATGACACAGTAAAATTCATAAAATTGTTTCAAAATAAAAGCTCAGTAGTAAAGACAGGGTTCTTACTGTACACATACACTAAGAAGGTTCACTAAACTGTTCCAGGATACAAACATTTGCTTACTTGTAGGTGCGAAGACTGCAAGGTAGCTGGACGGCATCGGCCAAGATCCAAAACTCAATTTATTTGATTCTTCACAACCGAAATGTTTCATTACAAAGATTTTCACCAAGTCTTATCCATAGAAATTAAGTTGCCAACGTGAATGTGCAAAAGAAATAAATACGAAAACCGAAAACGCAAACGGAAAACTAAAACGGAAAACTGAAGCTAAACGTAAAACGTAAACGTAAAATTAAAAACGTAAACGTAAACCCTGTAACAAAGAAAAACAAGATTATAATTTGTGCTGTGTGAAAATTTCGACACGTGGAATTTTCCCGATCAAACACAACTCACCTATTGAACTCCTGGCCACCAATGGTTTTCAGAAGTCCACCCACAACCCATTATCCTCATTTATTTGGGAAGATAAAATAACTGGAACTGGAATGAAATCATAAAATTAGGATTTTCTCTAACCAAACCGCCATTTTGTCGAATCCACATTACTTGATTTTTCACTCACCATAATTGATGAAACATTGAAATACGTTAGGATGACTAAAATTTATAACTATTGTATTTTCCCAGGCGAAGCCATGGGCGAAAAAGAGTGAGATTTTCCTGGAACGAAAAAAAATTCGTCTTCACATGTTGACTCCAGAAAAATTCTAAATCTCACCAATCGGTGTTGCCTGACGCAACCCGAGTGTGGCCGCTCTCATTTAGTTTGATCATAAAGCCAATTCATTTTTGAATATTTGCGGAACCTAAGGATATATTATAAGAACCGTTTTGTTAATGACTTAACAATAAACAAATGATATTATGGTTTTATTTAATTATTTTGTTTTATTTTTTTTTCGACAATTGACAACGAAGCAAACGCCATCTATTGTGGCTCGAATGAACTCTGAACAATCGACCCACGCGTAGTTCTGCACCTTGATGCTAGGTGGCACCAACATACTTTGAACAAAATAGATTTTAATTAAAAGCGAAACGCTAATTAGTAGTTCAAAATTTACAACGTCACAATACTTCCCCTCCTACGAAAAGGTTCAACAGGTTGAACCACGCTGCCCTCAGCGTCATCCAACAACTACTAACAATTTGCCTGAAACAAACAAAAAAAAACACAGAAGTTACGCGTGAACGCACATCTACTACTAACAAGGAAAATTGTCTAACAAAATAAATATACTGAAAACAGTGTAAGGTTTTATACATTATACTTAACTACACAACCCTAACTTCTAAAAAGAATATATACAAAAAAACTTCATGGTGTCTAATACACTTGAGTGGAAACATCTTGGCATCATTCTTCAGCTGACTGATAGAATGCGTCTAGGCCTACGGTGGTTCACTCTTTTAAACTACCATCGTAATATTTGTTACTCAACAAATACGGAAAAAACTGGTTGTGAACGGGTCCATCTGATATGGCAACCGTTCTCTATCCCATTCGGAAAAATAAAACCGAATCAAAATCGGAATATGAGAAAAAAAACGAAATAACTCTCCTAGAAAATAGATCTCGGAACAGAATCGGAAAAATAACAGAAATGATCCATTATCTAGAAGGAAAACGAAAACAAAACACAAAACCCCCCCCTTTTCGTTATCCCCAAAGTACGATATTTGCATTTTTACTTTCTCAACCGGTTGGTCTACCACAAGCATTCCAATCATCACATATTCATCCCTACATACATCCACTACATTCATCCTCAACTGAACCATGGTAATGTAACTGTTAATTCAGAACATCACTACACTCATACAAATTCCTAATTGAATATTGATAACTTAAATATTCAAACAGTTTAGACCAAACTAAGTAATGGCAAATATCTACTTCTTAATATCCTTAATATGCCAAGTGCCTATTGGGTGGTTGTCAGCTACTCTAACTAGTTCATAAACCAAAGGTGACAAAACCTTGACAACCCTGCACTTTTCATACTTAGGTGCCAGCTTAGCTGCGAAAAAATTTGTAGCGTCGCTTTGTGGATAGGTCTTTTTCCACACTATGTCCCCAACAGAATAGCTTGCAGACCTACGCCTTAAGTTGTAATGCGTTGCATACTCTGCATGAGCCTGAAACAAATTTCTCCTAACCTGACCAAATATGTCCTCCAAAGATCCAAACTTTCCTGCGTATTCCTCCCTTGGAATTCCGGCCTCGTACTCCTTATCCGTGTCCTTATAGAAGGAACCATTTAAGACCGGTTCTCTAGCGTGGACAAGGAAGAACGGGGAGAATCCAGTGGATTCATTAACCGCACTGTTTATGGCGAACTGGACCTTGTACAGGTTTTCGTCCCAGGACCTGTGGTTATCTTTCACAAAAGCGGCTACAGCAGTCATAACAACCTTATTGTACCTCTCAACAAGGTTAACTTGCGGAGTGTACAGTGGTGTGTAGTGTAATTTCGGAATATTATAACGCTTAATGAGATTACGGAATTCAGATCCTGTAAATTGGGACCCATTGTCCACAATCACAGTCTCTGGAACACTATGGTTCAAAAATACAAAATTCTCTAGCGCTTTAACAACAGCGGCACCTGTGGCACGCCGTAACGGAAACAACATTGTATATTTCGAAAAACAACACGTCACCACAAAAAGAAATGTAAATCCTGATTTAGACCTAGGCAAAGGTCCGACTAAATCAGCCGAAATGACCTGAAAAGGTCTCTCGCAGACTTTAGGCTTCCCAAGCAGACCTGGAGTGGCTGATGTCGTGTGTTTATACGCAGAGCAAGTATCACAATTCTTAACGTACTCAACCACGTCCTTATACATACCACGCCAAAAATATCTGAGGGATAATCTGCGATGAGTTTTGAACACACCAAAATGACCTGCAGTTGCATCTGCATGGTTTTGTTGCATAATTCTAAGGATGTCGTTCTTGTGGACTACCTCTTTCCAGTCGAACTCACTGAGAAGCTGGTATTTACATTTACGCCGCGTCGCGCTGTAATTCCTTTCGTTTTTATTTAGGCTCCTACTGACATACGCAATGGGATGATCGCAACCATCGGTTTCTTGCGTTAGCATACCGCCAACACCATATGCAGAAGCATCACAATGTATTTTGAATGGTATTTCAAAATTCGGTACCGCAAGAACAGGTGCGGTTACCAACGCATTCTTCAATGTATTAAATGCCACCTCTGCCTGTTCGCTCCACTCAAATTTAGGTGCGTTCTTTCCTTTACTCGTTAGTCTATTGAGTGGTGCAGCGATGGTTGAAAAATTCCTAATAAAGCGCCTGTACCAAGAACAAGTGCCTAGGAAAATCTTTACCTCCTGTGCAGTTTTTGGGGTCGGAAAGTTCAAAACTGCGGCAACTTTTCCAGGATCTGTGCGTAAACCAAATTCATCCACTATATACCCTAAATATTTCAAAGAGTTTCTAAAAAAATTACAATAACATGTTCAATTAATTTTGTTCTACCCAATCCAATTTTCTCTGAAGAAATATCTAAAAATTTATTTACTACAGACTGGGCTAATTCTTTCTGTTGAGATGATAAGTTTTCAAAAGAAGTGATGGTATGAATTTGTTTATTATCAATCGCACAAATATTGTAAAATTGAGAAGGTGCCTTAATTAATTCTAAATTATCAAAAATGCCAGGGGCTAACTGAAATGTTTTCCAAAAGTCACAGCCAAAAATAACATCCGCTATTATAGAGGGTACTACAAAAAATTTTATTATGTGAGTTACGGAATTATAAGTAATCGGAATAAACATATAACCCATGCAATCAAGTTTGTCTCCATTTGCCACTGAAAATGTGGTATCAATACTGCTATGCAATTTATAACCGAATCTCAAAAAAACCTTGTGCGCCTGGTTACCCAAAATTGACGCGCAAGCACCGGAATCTAGTAAACCTGTAATCTCAAAACCGTCAACAAAAACCTTTAAATATGGCCTAAAGTCTCGTTTATCCACTGAATACAGAACTGTGTCAGGTAAAAGGGATGTTTTGTTGTTAATGACCAAGTTCTTTACTTGTGTCTCTGCACAGTTCTTACTAATTAGTTTTTTGAATTTTTGTCCGGAGCGGGTTTACTAATCGCCTTTTTACTACAACTTGGACATGTCTTTACTGTAAAGTTCTGACGTCCACACGAAAAACATCTAATAAATTTCGGAACTGTCCTGCAAAATTTAAAGGAATGGTTACCCTTGCCGCACTTGTAACATAGTTGTTTATTTGTTTTCGTAAAATTAGTGCCTTTACTTGTATCAACCTTAGGTGCAGGTGTGACTGAAAGTGTGTTTATCTGTTTTGTCACTTGTTTGTAAGCAAACTCTGAACTTAAAGTTGCCTTACTGTTAGTAGGCTCAGAAAATAAGGCGGAACGCTGCCTCGCAGCCTCTAGTTTGCGACACTTTTCCTTCAACATTGCGACAGACTTAATGTCAACAAGAGCTAATTGTTCTGAGTAAAAAGGGCGAATATTATGTAATAAAATTTGTAACTTTTGTTCTTCGGAAAGTGGTGTTGACAACCTTGAAAACATGCCAAACATTACAGCGAAATAGATAGACACAGGTTCTTCAGAGCCTTGTGTTCTTGCTCGAATTTCACCTAGCAACCTGTAGTCATAATCTACTGCATCAAATTCCTCTAAAAATAAAGTTTTCAATTCTGACCAAGACGAAACTTGACATTTGTTGCCTCTGTACCATAACAATGCTCGGCCTGTAAAAAGATGAAATGCAGAAACAAATAATTTTCCATCTGAAACGCCATAAGATCTTTTATATTCCTCAACGCGTTCGATGAAACTGCGCGGATCACCCTGTCCGTTGAAATTTAACTTCCACTTGGCAACATTTTTATCACCAGTGCAGTCAACGGCGGTACTCTCGGAATCCAGTGATTCGTCGTGAGACGACTCATTGTCAGCATCTAATCTGGAAATCAAACTCTGCAACTTTGTATGTAATTCACTCTTCCTACTTATTAAGCTGAGTTCGGAACACTGTATTCTCAAAATTCTAAAGTACAAATGTGAAGCTAAAGCTTTAGACCTACAGAGGGCATGTCTATCTTTAGTGTCAGAACACTTTTTTAATAAATCTTCTAAGTCTTGAAGTTTTTTAGTAATAACCCCTAACTCACTTTCAGAAGTGAAATCCGTCTCTAAAATTGATTCAGAAGGAATTTCCTGAATTAATTGTTTTAACTTTTTCTTTAAACCTAGCACTGTAGGTGCTGGAGTTTCGGAACGAATGGATACCTCGTAACACAATTCGTCCTTCAAAAGTGAATGAAACTGGGCAAAAGTCTGTTCCATTGTGTTAAGTCAAAACACATTTAACAAAATATCGAGCTTGTGTAACTGTCTATGTTTAGCCTTATACAAATTGGTTAAACACAAACACAAAAGAAGTTATTTAAACTATTAAATATACACAAGCAAAATACACAACAAAAACAATATTCTTAAGTCTATCCTAACTATTTTATCAATTATGTTCCTATTCCAAAATCTTGTTAATAATACAAGCACATATTATTACTAAAGTAAACAAAATATAACAAAATAAAACTTCCCAAAATTGAATAAATGATTGTAAGGTGCAGTATCACCTTTATGAGTACACAGTGTGTTACAACCTTTACAATTACAAAAGTAAACAGGCAACAAAGTTGCAATGAACTCTGAATAGCATATTATCTTTAAAAAAAAAACAAAGAGATTGTGCAATGGTTTGATGACTGTTACTTTACACTTTTAACACATAACCTAAAATACAACAAAATCTGTTTCTAAATGTCACTTTAAACTACCAGCATTCAATTAAACTTAACATGTTTTGTGTGTGAAGTAGCTTTTATCATAACCTTAACACAGCTCTAAACAAAATTTCAACAAAATAATGAAGTATCAAGTCACTGAAAAAAAATTGTTCATAACTTCCTACTTGAACTTAATGTAATCTCTGAATATAGTTTATATATTTAGTTTCACAAGTTGTAACTCTTAGTATTTATAAATGTATGTGTGTAACTAGTTAACAGGACATAGCGTTTCAAAACTTTAATTATACTAAGTTACCGGAATTTTCAAACATAAGATGTACTTACTATTGAAAGCAATACCCAACAACAACTCAGTTAAGCAATGTTTATTACTAAACTGAAGGCAAACATTCACTTATACACCTCCAAGGTAAGTCAAATAACATAATTGAACGGCATAAGCACCATTTATAATGTGTTAATTAAATAAGAAAAAAAACCCATGTTGGACTATACTCAGAAAATTACTTAAACTATCAAACAAAATTTCTAACTCTTAGTTATTATTTAGTTAGTTAACCATAAAAAACAGCTTAGTGCTCTTTGCAATGTGTCACTACTTAGAAAATTGTACAATCAGCGGAGTACATTTCATAAAATTCACAAAATTTCTCAAAATATACTGAAACAACTATATAAAAAAAACGTTCGGGCGCCATTTGTAAGGGTGATAAATCGGGCGGAATGGAAATATACCCGGATACGGAATAATCTACCACCTTACAAAGATTAGAGGAAAAAAATAATTTACTTACTTGATCTATCTACCTAGTAAAGAATAGAAGCTAGCCGTCGACTCCCTTGTAATGTATATGAGGTGTTATAAATGAAATTTGCTAGATGTTAGGCAAAATTGTTTTTAATGTAACTTTTACCGGGGTCGCTTAATACATAAGGATGGCTAATAATGCTTAGTTATTCTAGCTTAATGCCAAGACTTAATTTAGATACATTAGAATGCCTTAGGTAGATAGTACATAAAATCTATGTTTTAAATTTAAGATGCCATTGGCATGGAATAGACAATGACACAGTAAAATTCATAAAATTGTTTCAAAATAAAAGCTCAGTAGTAAAGACAGGGTTCTTACTGTACACATACACTAAGAAGGTTCACTAAACTGTTCCAGGATACAAACATTTGCTTACTTGTAGGTGCGAAGACTGCAAGGTAGCTGGACGGCATCGGCCAAGATCCAAAACTCAATTTATTTGATTCTTCACAACCGAAATGTTTCATTACAAAGATTTTCACCAAGTCTTATCCATAGAAATTAAGTTGCCAACGTGAATGTGCAAAAGAAATAAATACGAAAACCGAAAACGCAAACGGAAAACTAAAACGGAAAACTGAAGCTAAACGTAAAACGTAAACGTAAAATTAAAAACGTAAACGTAAACCCTGTAACAAAGAAAAACAAGATTATAATTTGTGCTGTGTGAAAATTTCGACACGTGGAATTTTCCCGATCAAACACAACTCACCTATTGAACTCCTGGCCACCAATGGTTTTCAGAAGTCCACCCACAACCCATTATCCTCATTTATTTGGGAAGATAAAATAACTGGAACTGGAATGAAATCATAAAATTAGGATTTTCTCTAACCAAACCGCCATTTTGTCGAATCCACATTACTTGATTTTTCACTCACCATAATTGATGAAACATTGAAATACGTTAGGATGACTAAAATTTATAACTATTGTATTTTCCCAGGCGAAGCCATGGGCGAAAAAGAGTGAGATTTTCCTGGAACGAAAAAAAATTCGTCTTCACATGTTGACTCCAGAAAAATTCTAAATCTCACCAATCGGTGTTGCCTGACGCAACCCGAGTGTGGCCGCTCTCATTTAGTTTGATCATAAAGCCAATTCATTTTGAATATTTGCGGAACCTAAGGATATATTATAAGAACCGTTTTGTTAATGACTTAACAATAAACAAATGATATTATGGTTTTATTTAATTATTTTGTTTTATTTTTTTTTCGACAATTGACAACGAAGCAAACGCCATCTATTGTGGCTCGAATGAACTCTGAACAATCGACCCACGCGTAGTTCTGCACCTTGATGCTAGGTGGCACCAACATACTTTGAACAAAATAGATTTTAATTAAAAGCGAAACGCTAATTAGTAGTTCAAAATTTACAACGTCACAGCATCCACTAAGAAAGGATTCTTGAAACTTCAAAAGGGGGTGAAATAGGGGTTTGAAATGTGTGTAGTCCACGCGAACGAAGTCGCGAGCATAAGCTAGTCATAATATAATAGGCTTATAGGATAGAAGCTGTGATAGCCTAGTGGTTAGGACATCCGCCTCCTAACTGGAGGTCGGGGCTTCGATCCCGGGCACGCACCTCTTTTCAGAGTTATGTGCGTTTTAAGTAATTAAATATCACTTGCTTTAACGGTGAAGGAAAACATCGTGAGGAAACTTGCATGCCTGAGAGCTCTCCATAATGTTCTCAAAGGTGTATTAAGTCTGTCAATCCGCACATGGTAGACTATTGCCAGAACCCTTCACAATCTGAGAGGAGTGAGGAGGAGTGAGGAGACCCGTGCTCTGTAGTGAGCCGGCGATGGGTTGATCATGATGATGATAGGCACGGCTCGTGCCCGCCACGTTTTGGCATACTTCATATCTAATACTTACAGAAGGTACTTAAAAATTGTAATACAGTAGAAACTCGATTATCCGGCCCTCAGTTATACGGATTCGCGATTATCCGGACTACTAACCGAAAATTGTTCGGCCAAGTGCGAGTCAGACTCGCGCACCGAGAGTTCCGTAGTCGAGTATGAAAATTGAAAATACTATTGTAGTGAACTACATAATATGCACAAAACCCGCTTTTCTTCATACATTCGATTATCCGGATTGTCGATTATGCGAATCCCTAACGACAACAATTAATCCGGTTAATCGAGTTTCCACTGTATCTAATCAAAAATACATTATAATAATATTATCGTAAAAGATTTTCCATCTGGAAACTCACCAACCTTCACATTATTAAATACCTACTTACATGATTCACGACATTTTTTTAATCATTTCATTATTTTCCTTGTATTCCGTAATTTTCCAACACATTACACGACTGCGCTGAAACAGTAACATGTAAGGGGCTGAGACAAACAGACCGCGGAGCGGCAGCGCGGCGCGACAGTAACGGGTTCCATGCGGCTTCTAAAATTGTAACTGCTGAGTTTCTCAGTACAATCTGCCGTTATTCCCCATTGCTAAGGGTCGTGTCTCCTTGACATTAACCGATGGTAGTCTTGAATGATCATTAGAGCCACAGGTTAGCATACTGAAAGAAAACTTATAAAGATACTAGAATGATGTCCACGACAATGCAGAACATACATTGTTCTGTTGTCCTCAGTTTGAGGAAGAAATAAAGAATGAGATATAAAAAAGAAATAAAAAAACTCAAACCAGGAGAAAAGAAAGTGGGTGATGATACAGAAATATCAGGAAGAAAGCAGATGGATGAAAGAGAAGAAAAATGAGTCAGACCGTGGCAGTAATGGTAGGAGTGATTTCTAGTCGGTAGGAGTCCGGTACTATCCGATTCGGATATCTATCATGATTTTCTACTCCTACCGAGCGACAAAATGGTTCAAGTTAATAGATAAGAATAGATGCATTTTAGTGTTTCGATGTTCTAACAACGTTGTCGTTGCGCGCGTTCCTTGTGAAATTGATATCGCGCCGCGCAATCGTCTCGTGTTCTGTTTGCCTCAGGGCTCATTAACTGACACAGTAACGTAATAAACACACCCATGCCAAGAGTCATTGATCAAGAAAGGTCTATATGCCCTTGATCTTGATACCTACTGGACATGATGCAATAAGCACCGTATATTGAACCAATTACCTTATACAACACCCTTATCTTCAACGGCAAAGAGTTGAATTTACAAAGGCTAGTTTTGTAAATCTTTGTCAATACTATAAAGTTCAAATTCCTGTACACACATTATCAAGACTAAATTAATATTACTGAAGTTATTTTCAGCTCTATGACTATTTTAAGAGAGTTGAATTTTAAATGTGGGATTAAGATGACTTTGTTTTCTAAATAGTTTGTTTTGACAAGGGATTTTGATAAATGATGTTTTGCAAGTTAACAACATGTTTAGTTTAATTTCGCTCGGTTTAGGACATTAGTTTAACGAGATTAAACTGATAAAGTGGGTTTTCTCGAAACATGGCGTTTAGGTTAATTTTCTTTGACATACCTAGATACCTATTGTTTTTCTTTGATAAACGTTGATGTGAAAAATTAATTTTTATTGTTGTTGTTGAGATAAGAAAGATGATGGATGGCTTTTCATTAGTAATTGTGAATTACTTTGTTTACAAGTCTAGTCATTATTTTCAGATATTGTTATGAGATTATCTTACACATCGATGGATTTTCTTTCATAATTTTAGCGGGCCGATTCCAAAAAAAATCTGCATCAATCATTGTTGCAATCGCAATTATTGTGATTGGCTAAAATTATGCTATTCCTGTTGCAACAATGCGTAAACCCGCACGCGCCCGCACCGGACTAGCGCGAGGGCTGTGTGCGGGGCGTACCCTCCCCAATTGCCATCTCCTGTCGTCTACTATACATAGATACCTACCTACTACTATAGTTACAATAATACAATTTCTAAGTATACAGTACAGCCTACAATATATTCATTGTATCTAGGTAAATCTATCTTAATTTAGGACCTAATAATATAAGAGCTACTTAGTTGCAAATCGGATGTATTAACTTGGGGCCAAGTCCGGTGTAAGAGGTCAACAGATCAACAGATGCCCCTATCCGGCAGTCGAGCCAAAACTAGCAAACCTGTTG
The DNA here is from genome assembly GCF_902806685.2 of Maniola hyperantus. NCBI lineage: Eukaryota > Metazoa > Arthropoda > Insecta > Lepidoptera > Nymphalidae > Maniola > Maniola hyperantus. The sequence goes on along the minus strand of NC_048554.1, from coordinate 300,119 downwards.
ATATACCCGTCACACGATTTCATCAACACCACCCGTCGTCGGTGAGAGGTGATGCAACAACCGGGTGATGCAATCATCGACTCCACTCAGATTATCACCATTATTACAAAATACCGCTTTTTTTTAAATAATAGGCAACTTGAACTTATTTGAACATACATAGTAAAGGCTTTGCGGGACTAGCTGTGATTTGAACATACATAGTAAAGGCTTTGCGGGACTAGCTGTGATTTGAACATACATAGTAAAGGCTTTGCGGGACTAGCTGTGATTTGAACATACATAGTAAAGGCTTTGCGGGACTAGCTGTGATTTGAACATACATAGTAAAGGCTTTGCGGGACTAGCTGTGATTTGAACATACATAGTAAAGGCTTTGCGGGACTAGCTGTGATTTGAACATACATAGTAAAGGCTTTGCGGGACTAGCTGTGATTTGAACATACATAGTAAAGGCTTTGCGGGACTAGCTGTGATTTGAACATACATAGTAAAGGCTTTGCGGGACTAGCTGTGATTTGAACATACATAGTAAAGGCTTTGCGGGACTAGCTGTGATTTCGAGATATAAATGTGTCCAACGGGCATCGCGCGAGAGAGGCACCGGCGTACGTTCTGTAGAGTTCCCGGAGCCTCTCAATAACGCGCTGAGGAGGGCCACCGAGGGGGTTTTAGTACTCACTAATTTTCTGAAGATACCCAATCGGGTTACGTGGGATTTCTGGGTAGAAATCCCACAAAACCCGATTGGGTATCTTCAGAAAATTTCCCCCTCGAAAAAAAAAGCTGTGATTTCGAGATATGTAAATCTATACCCATCTATGTAGGTACTTATTCACAAAATGACTTGCCCAGAACCTGACTGACTGATTGGTCTATATTATAAGTTGAAAAATGAAGGACTGTCTTGCTTTTCATCGCCTATTATCCTTAGGGGATGAAATTTCTAAAAAACCTTGGTGGTTGCCCATAAATGGAACTTACTATCAAAATTTCCTACGGGTGAAGCTGCGCCTTGATCAATCGCTCAGTCAGTCGGTCAGGACTCAGGATTAGTCTTTTTATATACCTATATGAAAGATTGACATGATTATATGCATATACTTTAGGTACACACTCTCGGGGATGAGATCCGGAACGAGGAAATTCGCAGAGGGACAAAAGCGACCAACATAGCTCAAAGAATTAGCAAACTTTTTTTTATTCCGATACAAGTTAGCCCTTGACTGCAATCTCACCTGGTGGTAAGTGATGATGCAAACTAAGATTGAAACGGGTTAACCTGGAAGGAGTATGCGGTATGCCACTGAAGTGGCAATGGGAACGTCATGACTGTCGCAGAATCGACGGCCGATGGGGCAGACGTGTTCTGGAGTGGTACCAGTAAGCGCAGTGTATGTAGGACGACCTCCAGCTGGACCGATGACCTGGAGAATGTGGCGGGGAGCGGGTGGATGAGGAAGGCAGAGGACCGTGTTTGGTGGCGTGTCTCCAGCATTGGACGCATACATGCTGATGGAATGGAAAAAAATGGAAACTTCACAGACGAAACCCGTGTATAAAAACTAGTTCTATAACTCGTGAATTAGATGACGTAAGAGATCGCATTAGCACAGTTTTTTATCCAATGTAATAAATAAGTCAGTGCATTAAATTATAGTTAACGAGTCATTCGATCATTATAAATGTATCATGGATATCGTACCATATTCATTACCACCATCGATATAAATGACAAGATATGGTCAAGCGAACAAAACTTTTCACGGTTTAGGAACCAAATAAATCAGCGCCACCTCTTAGATACTATAATGAATGACCCGTTTGAAATCCAGACGTCACTGAGGTTGCATTTGTCCTAAAGCACCAGTTCTTTTATAAAGAATATTAGCCATGTTAAATGACTAATATTCCCCTTTCTTCTCCAACTAAGCTCCTCCTTGTGTCGTACCTACTCCTAGCACTAGCCTGACGGCTAGTGCTAGGAGTAGGTACGACAATAGTGCAACGGGCGGGGTTTCCGGGCGGACCTTTCGGTTTTCAGTCCACTCCTATACCGGTCTAGCTATTGAGGCTCTCTGGCTGTTTGTTCAATAGCCCTGTCTAAACGAAGTAATATATAAGTCAATGATTACCACATACTGTAATTACATAGTATCACGGTAGACCCTCGTCAAATGTGATAGGTATCTGTCTGAAGTAGGTAGCTTCTGTCTGTCTGTCTGTCTATAGATTCTAGCCATCTTATATCACTACCCATATTATCAGTACCCATAATTATAAACGCAAAAGTGTTTGTTTGTTGGTTTAATAGTTTATTGGTTTGTTGGTTTATTGGTTCGTTGGTTTGTCATTGCAACTAATTATTGACGTATACAAGCATTACAAGCTGATGCCCGCGACTTCGTCCGCGCGGGTTTAGGTTTTCAAAAATCCCGCGGGAACTCTTTGATTTTCCGATATAAAATATCCTATGTTACTCTCCGTCCTTTCAACTCTGAAGGAAAAATCAAATCGATCGGTTGCTTATTTAGGGCGTGAAGGACAAACAAACAAACAAACACGCTTTCGCATTTATAATATTATAAGTATTTTGGTCTCGTGGGAGGCTTCGGCCGTGGCTAGTTACCACCCTACCGGCAAAGCCGTGCTGCCAAACGATTTAGCGTTCCGGTACGATGCCGTGTAGAAACCAAAGGGGTATGGGTTTAATAAAAACTGCCATACCCCTTCCAGGTTAGCCCGCTATCATCTTAGACTGCATCATCACTTACCACCAGGTGAGATTGCAGTCAAGGGCTAACTTGTATCTGAATAAAAAAATAAAAAAAAGTATAGATAGTAGGTATAGAAGTATAGACGTACAGTTCCAACAAATCGATAACAAGTAACAAGAAACATTGAACTCTCCACAACTGGCTCTAACCAGTTTGAACTGGTACGACCAACGACTAGCAAATTGCTGGAAAACAAATGATTCGATTCGATCTCGATTCAATGCCACAATACACATAGTGAATTAAAATAATATTAACTTACAAACTTCATTTAAATATTTCAAAAACTATTTTAGCGTTTAAACTACCGTCAGTGATTTCACGTAACGTCGACTAAACACCTGAGTACAGCCGGGACAGATATTATTTAGAATTTCAAAAACTATTATGGAAAAAAGAATATTCTCTTTGAAGGAGCTCTGTTATACAACAACTTACCTGAAATAATTGCAAAAAGCTGCCTTCACCTGTGCATTCTAAAACAGATTTTTATTTATTTTTATGTACCTACCTATCATAGTTTTTGAATTATCCTGCAAAATGTCGAAAAAATAGGACTGTAGTACGGAAACCAAATTGCGCGAGCCTGACTCGCACTTGGCCGGTTTTTATCTGTGACACCAACAACAAATAAATGCATTTTCCTTCAAAGTCAAAGTCAAAGTCAAATGATTTATTCAAAACAGGTAATTAATAACGCTTTTTAATGGTCAGATGTTGGATTTCTAAGATATAGTGGTGATAATTACGCAAACTTAAAACTAAAGCTACGAGGGTTCCAAACGCGCCCAGGTCTGAGAAGAGCCCACAACAAACTCAGCCGGGTATTCTTTTTATTATCACCACTTTACAAAATTATTGAAACTTATTAGAACTATCACAATCCGTTAAGCAACTCATTTCCAAGCTTGCTTATCACTTAAATAATCCTTTACATTGTAATAGGGTTTTTCAATTAGTTTACGTTTTATGAAAACTTTGAACTTGTTGAGAGACATCTCCAATATGTCTTCTGGAAGCTTATTATAAAAACTTATAGATTTTCCAATAAATGAATTGCTAACTTTACTTAGCCTGGAGGTGGGAATTAACTCAATTACAAGTTTATTTTTATTTCTAGTATTTACATTATGACAGTCACTTTTTTTCTTGAACTTATTTATGTTTTTATGGACGTACAATAAATTTTCAAAAATATATTGATTATGCACTGTCATAATTTTAACTTCTCTAAATTTAGTTCTCAGTGACTCTCGTGGTCCCATACTTTATATGGCTCGAACAGCCCTTTTCTTTCTTAGTCCCCGGGGAACCAAGGAGCCAACGATTTCATAGACTTTATATTCATTAGCGCTATAAACATTTAATCGGTCGCGGAACCACCAGCCACCAGCCACCAGCCACCAGCCACCAGCCACCAGCCGCGCCCGGCGCAAGTGTTGGGCAATTTGTTGGCAGGTGCTTTATACAGGACATAAATTACGCTATTACAATAAATAAACCTGATTACGCACAACTATCAACTAGGTGTTTGTGAAATACCTATTCGCGACAGGTCGAGATGGCAATAGGGGAGGGAACGCCCCGCACACCCGCACAGCCCCCGCGCTAACCCGGTGCGGGCGAGCGCGGGTGATGTGCGGGTGTGCGGGGCGTCCGTGCCCTCGTCTCATACTCCGATTGCCATCTCGACCTTTCGCTTAGCTACTATCCATTCTAATATTATAAATGCTGTGTCTGTCTGTCTGTCAATGGCTCAACCGTTCAACCGATTTTGACGAAATTTTTACACAGGATTTTAAAAAATCCTAAATCCACGCGGATGAAGTCGCGGGCATCAACTAGTACTTTAATAAATGTTATCACAATACAAGGTGTAACCAGAATGCTAGCAAAAACTTAGCGTTATTGTTATACTGCCTAAACACAATTCAATACCTAACCAATAGACTGAATAATTTGTCTCATTTTGTAGTTTTAGTGATTTAGTATTTTTCAGCCCCGCAATGTATAGCGTGCAAAACTCGGGTCATTGCCCCGCCTACGACGTGGCATTGACTCCGAACGGCCTACTTACGCAACGTTCGTTGACCTCTAGCGTCAGTTAGATGTTTTATTTGCAACTAGCTTATGCCCGCGACTTCGTCCGCGTGGACTACACTCATACCTCTGTTTTACCCCTTTAGGGATTGAATTTTCAAAAATCCTTTCTTAGCGGATGTCTACGTCATAATAGTTATCTGCATGCCAACAGCCCGATCCGTCCAGTAGTTTTAGTTAGTTAGTCAGTCAGCTTTTCCTTTTAGATTCTGTAGTAGGTATTTGCTACGAAACAACCTTATTTATCAACAATGAACAGTCCGAGTGTAAAATGGTCTACAAATGCTAAGAATGTTTTCCTATTTAAGTGCTAAGTTACCTACATCTTAGTCTAGTGCTACTTCCTAATGCCTAGGAAGTGCGGGTGGAACTTGAAGGCGGAAGGCGACATACCTTACTTACCTACGCTACCGGGTAAAGAGGAGTTCTGTTTTAGGATGTGGTAAAACATAAGAATACTTATTAGGTAAGTCGTTTTATCTATATGACTAAAAAGTTCATTTTTAGGGTTCCGTACCTCAAGAGGAAAAACGGAACTCTTATAGGATCACTTTGTTGTCTGTCTCTCTGTCTGTCGGTCTGTCAAGAAACCTACAGGGTTTACCCCGTTGACCTAGAATCATGAAATTTGGCAGGTAGGTAGGTCTTATAGCAGACATTCGGGGAAAAATCTGAAACCCGTGAATTTGTGGTTACATCACACAAAAAAAATTAAATTGTGGTCATGAACTAATAATTGGTATTTTCAATTTTCGAAGTAAGATAACTATATCAAGTGGGCTATCATATGAAAGGTCTTCGTCATCTTGTGCATTGTAAAACAGATTTTTATTTATTTTGTATGCCTAATAGTTTTTGAATTATCGTGCAAAATGTAGAAAAGTACAACTGTAGTACGGAACCCTCGTTGCGAGAGCCTGGCTCTGACTGGTTTTTTGCCTAATCCGGAGAGTTCTGAATCGATACTAATCTATACTTTCTATTTTAATAAATGAAATTGAAGTGTCTGTCTGTAATGTCGAAATAACTACCTCATATTAAGCTTATACCTATGGTTATTTGAACTGTACCATAACTGAATCACGTTTTTAAAATTTTTGTCTGTCTGTTTGAACGAGTTAATCTTCGGAACGGCTGAACTGATTTTCCGGGATAAAATCTAGCCTTTGTCACTTTCCAGCTCTTTAATTATACCCATGCTAAAAATCACACCATTACGTTGCTCTATTATCCTTTTTTGAAGTCGGTTAAAATGAAACACACTTTCGCATTTATAATATGGATAGTGATAGAGTTTTTATGGCATCACAATCAGCCATCAACATTCAGTCTGTCCCACCCGACTTCACCTGCCCCTCCTCTTTCGTGTCGCTGCCAACTACTACTATATGTATATACCTACCGACAGATCGTCTGTCCGTCTCTCTACCCGTAATTGATTGCTTTTTGTGATACGCTATTGAGTAACGCCGGCCGTATAATTAAATAAATATTAAGGTTGTTTCGTAGCCAATTGCGGATTGGCGGACTTTACGCACCTTTGAGAACATTTTACTCTAAGGCATGCAGTTTAGTTACCATGATTTTCTCCTTTGGCATGCAACTATTGTGACGAAGACATCCGTTAAGAAAGGATGTTTGAAAATTCAATTTCTAAGGGGGTAAAATAGGGGTTTGAAATTCGTGTAGTCCACGCGGACGAAGCGGAGGTAGCTTGCTTCATCTAGGCAACTTTTATCCCGGAAAATCAAAGAGTTCCCACGGCATTTTTAACAACCTAAATCCACGCAGATGAAGTCGCGGGCGTCATGTACTTAGTCAAGCATAAGTAGCACAGAGTTATAACAATTGTGTGTAAGTATAAATAATAAATTCGGTTTTCGTCGTAAATTGGCCGAAAGTCGGCCTGCAGGTACACGCGGCGCGTCCACCCCACAGTTAGTGATAATAATGGTGCACGCACAATGCCGGCCTGCCTATAAAATACCTAAGTTAAACGCGCCGTCGGTAAGCCGAAAATTACCTTGTGTCTCAAGTTATACGCGAAAACGGGTACCATTCATCATCATTATGATCAACCCAATACCGACTCACTACTGAACACGGGTCTCAGAATGAGAAGCGTTTAGACCATAGTCGGCCACGCTGGCCCAGTGCGGATTGACAGACTTCACACACCTTTGAGAACATTATGGAAAACTCTTAGACATGCAGGTTTCCTCACCATTTTTTCTTTACCGTCAAAGCAATTGATATTTCAATTAGGTACTTAAAAACGCAGATTACTCCAAAAAGTTAGAGATGCGTGCCCGGGATCGAACCCCCGACCTCCGATAAGGAGACGGACGTCCACCGGACGTCGTATTTATCATCATGATGATGATGATGATAAATAATTTGATTTTCGTCGTAAATTGCCCGAAACAGTGTTTCTTCCAACTTGTACCACCACCAACCATGAAAAGTTAGTTCGTCCGGTCGTACATAAAAATCAAAGAATAGTGAACAATTTTCGTGCAGCACAATAGAATGAAAGGCTCTGGCACGCTGGCATTGTTGCCAGCCGGGTTCCGTAGCAGCCACGAGCTAACGTGTGGTTACCCTAATTTAGTGGGCTGTTATTCTGTTCCAGTTATACAAAGAGGTTTACGCAAGTCTTTCTTTTCTTATGTTTATTTCTTGTTTATGTCTTGTTTTGATGGTTGTGTAACTTTTAACCCTACTTCGATGTAGCCAGAACGAAGGGTTATGATTCTAGCAGTCTATGACCTATGTATGTTGGTACTATTTATGCATGTTCCACCGTAGCGCCTAAACTACTCGATTTCAATGAGGTGTCAATCGATTCGGGTGACAAAGGCTATCTATACATACACGAAGAAAGTGGGGGTTCCTGAAATTGTGTTTTTGCTGTCAGCTATCGTATCGAGTGGGATATCAATAATGCTCAATGGGACCCATTTAATGATGGGTCTATAATACTGGTTCGGGAGTTACTGAAGTACGCTGAGAGCATTGCATGAATATGTCATTCAATGTTCTCAGCGTACATATTCAAAATTCTTTGATCTTTTATCGTTTTGTATTTTATGTCTTTTTTCTTGTACCTTTATTTGTATTTAAATTTATTATTAATCATCTAGTTAGTGTAAGTGGCACTGCCGTTCTAATTAGATATAAAATAAATAAAATAATAATAATAAATAATCAATTATTATTATTATCTTTAATCACTACCCATATTATAAATGCGAGCGTTTGTTAGTTTGTTGGTTTATTGGTTTGTTTGTCCTTCAATCACGCCGCAACGGAGCAACGGATCGACCTGATTTTTTTGCATGGATATAGTTGAAGACCTGGTGAGTGACATAGGCTGTTTATCCCGGAAAATCAGAGAGTTCCCATGGGATATTTGAAAATCTAAATCGACGCGTACGAAGTTGCGGGCATCAGCTAGTCTATATATATAAAAGGAAAAGCTGACCGACGGACTGGCTGATCTATTAACGCACAGCTCAAAATACTGGACGGATCGGGCTGAAATTTGGCATGTAGATAACTATAATATTACTACTGAAAACAAATCTTATCTCAGAATAAGAAGGGTTTATGTAGTAGTCCACCACGCTGGTCATGTGCATTGTGCAGATTGGCAGACTTTACTTATCTTTGAAAACACTCACTATTATGCAGCACTCTCTGGCACGCAAGTTTCCTCACGATGCTTTCCTTCACCGTTAAAGCAAGCTTTCAAAACAATATTTAATTTCTTAAAACGCACATAGCTCCGAAAAGTTAGATATTAATTGAACCCTCGACCCCCGGATAGTCTTAACCACCATGCTATCACGGATTGTTTAGTACTCAGTTCGTACAAACAACTGCAAGATCATTATCCAATACACGTAGCAAAATACAATGCACTATCTAAACTAAACTACAGAATAAAATAAACCACAGAGCACAGACCGATAAATAAAGCCTTTACGGACTAATATATTCAACGAAAAAATGAAGCCAAAATAAAATTGGCAACGAAAAGATTTTCTACAACTTTCCTAGACTCAGCAACAAAGCCGGTTAAAAATAGGAAGCCGACGCCGACCGCGAGCGTCAGTGTAGCGCAGGCGGTCGACTGCGACGGTTGTGCTTTCAGTTGTATTAATATATAGAGAAAAATACAATAATGCCTTCATGCGTTGTTAAATCTTGTAAAAACAATTCAATGGACGTAAGAAAGGATACCGGTGTCACGTTTCACAAGTAAGCACTTTATATTTCAATTTATTATTAAAATTATTCCTCATAATTTTGTGTTTGTTAAATAAAATTATTTAAAAAACACAAAATTGTATAATTGCGATGTGTGTCACTAGTCGTGCGCTATTATTTATACACAATCTATCTGATATAAGGCCGCGTACAGACTAGTGCAATTTAACATGCAGTGCAAGAATTTGGCGTACCTGCAGCAATGTTACCACTGCACGCCACTAATATCACCAAACCTGACGGGTTTTGAGATTTACCTAAAGGATTGTAAAGTCCAAACTGATTCAAATTCCTTGAATATTACATTGCATTGCACCATTCTATACGCATCTTTACTGTATATTAATTTATCTTTCTGGTGCTTATTTTGCTTTGGCTGTAGCTTTGTTTTTTCGCTTTTGCTGGTTATAGAATTGTTTTATTCAAACATTGAATTGCCTAGAGCGACTGAATTGCCTGGTTAATTTTTTGCGCATCGAATCAACCGAGTTACGTAGCGTGGAAATGCAGCCAGCATTCTTGGCACCATTCCAAGCGGGCAGGATTTGTAATTAGTTTGCAGTATAACTTGTGTTACACTTTACATTTATAGCAAAGCTTTTGCTCTCCGCTACGCTTGTATGAACTGTGTATATTAAACTGTATATCGAGTTTTAGTAGATTGATCTTGACCAAAATAGAACTAATTTTATATTCTTAGTTAAGCAACGATTTCTATGTATGACAGAATGATATGATACAGAAGTAGAGATTTTCTTCAAATCAATGATTTATGTAGGTAGGTAGTTTTGATTTTGCTGAACTAATTTTGATCAGGCATACTGGTATTAAATGCAAACTCAGTTTTCAAGGCTATTTATTATGATTGCTAACGGTTATTTTTGATACTAAAATGCACTTTGAAGATTTTTTATTTCTTTATAAGTACTTGCATTGTTTGTTTCAGGTTCCCAAAGGACATGAGCTGGAAACATAAATGGACAAAAGTTGTTCGTGAGTGCAGAAGTCAAGAATCGTGGGTACCTTCAAAATTCAGCGTAGTATGCTCCGTCCATTTCGCAGAAGGTGACATTTACATCACTCAAGGCGGCAATCGCCGTATCACCAAAAACGCAGTACCCAAATTGAAACTGTACGATAAAATACCTAAAAAGAAGAAGGGTGAATATATTCCACCAGTTGAAACTGTTAGCGTATCTGTTCAAACTGCATATATCGGTCCTGGTGATGAAGAAACTGATAATAATGAAATGATAACGGGTGATCGAGTTGAATCAACTGGTGATCGAATTGAGAATGTTATCATTAAAGTGGAACCAGCAGATATAACAGAAGAAACTGCTGAAATCGAGACTCAAACTGGTCAGGTTAATGATATTATTGTTAAAGTAGAACCTAAAGAGCCACTCGCAGCACCGGCATCCATCGAAATATCAATCGATCCGTTAGCTTCTCAACAAGACCCTGAGGGTGATACGGGTTTACTTTGTGACTCTTCTAATTATAAACAAGAGATCAAGAGAAAGAATGACCAATTAACACTATGTCGGACGAAAATTAAAATACTTCATCAAAAAGTACACAGATATCAAAGACGGAATCTCAAACTGAAAAATATTTTGAAGGAAATTAAACAAAAGAAATTGATTGATAAAGATGTTTTTAGACAACTAACTGCTTGTTTGGTTAAGAATGACGAAAATAACGACGACTGATTTATGTAGTGAAAAGCGAATAACAGGCGACATGTTAATAAAATAAATGAAAACTATAAAATAAATGAAGTAATGAAATAAAATATTGTATAGAAGCGGGCGTTACTTTGCCGAAGTTCATGGTATATAGAACAAAGGCTTAATTTGCTAAAATCCACTGAAAAGCCCTCTCACTGCTAAACATGCAGCAAAAACGTTTGCTGGCGTTGGCGTTGGTGGCTGGCTTTTCCTGCATGTTTAGCAGTGGGAGAGCGCGTGGTGTGGCATGTTGCACCATACAGATGAGATTAAAGCAAATTAAGCTTTGGTTCCTTGTATAAAATAAAATTTTCAAATTATTATTTTATGGTTACAAAAAAGTGTTTCATAATGAATCTGGCTGGCTGTTTAGCGCAAATGCAGTGTTCTTGGCTCCGTTCCAGGCGGACATTATATGAACAGATTATATTTTAAAGTTAACTATAAGTTTTACTGTAACTTTTCATTATAAACATACTTAGCCTTAGGATTAATGTTTGTTTGTGTATTAGCGCAATAATATATTCATGGAATCACTACCCCACCGATACTAATATAAATGCGAAAGTGTGTCTGTCCGTCTGCTAGCTTTTCGCGGCCCATCTGTTCAACGACGATGAAACGACGAAATTTGGTACATTTTGATAGCTTGCATCCCGGGGAAGGCTACTTTTTATCCCGAAAAATCAGAGTTTCCACGGGTTTTTTAAAAACCTCAATCCATGCAGGGGAAGCCGCGGGTATCATCTAGTAGACCTATAAATTTATTCCTCCAAACACTACCCATATATAAACGCGAAACTGTTTGCTTATTGGTTTGTCCTTCAATCGCAACGGATCAGCGGAGTATATTTTTGGATGGATACACCTAACTATAGTTAAAGACCTGAGAGGTGCCTGAGAGTGACATACCAAGCTTTTTACCCCAGAAATTCAAAGAATTCCCACGGGATTTGTAAAACTTAAATCAACGCGGATGAAGTCGCGGGTACCGGCTAGATAAAATGCACCCGGAGGTTGAGTTTGCTATGGGATAAAGTCAAGACCTAAGAAATAAAATTGAAGTGTCTGTCTATAATTTCGAAAAAACTATCTCATATTAAGCGCATATGGTTATTTGAACTATAACATAACTGAATCACACGTTTTTAAAATTTTTGTCTGTCTGTCTGTCTGCCTGTCTGTCCGTTTGAACGGGCTAATCTTCGGAACGGCTGAACCTATTTTGACGGGACTTTCACAGACAAGTAGAGGATTAGCCTCCTCAGCCGTAATGCTGTAAGAAATTGCATTCCTAAATCGTGGTGATCGCACGGGATTTTTAAAGAATTATGCGTTTAAATGTTTTTACGAAATTTGGTACTGGGTTACCTTGCATCCCGGGGACGATCTACTACGGATATTTTTGTCACGGGACAGACACGTGTCAGCTAGTTAGGAATAAAAATAAATAAAAATCTGTTTTAGGACGTACATGTAAAGCCCTTTCATATGATATCCTACTTGGTATAATAATCTTACTATAAAAGTTGAAAATACTAATTATTTTTTCATGAACACTTTTTTTTTGTGATTTAACCACAAATTCACAGTTTTCAGATTTTTCCTTTAATGTCTTCTATAAGACCAACCTACCTGCCAAATTTCATGATTCTTTGGCAACAGGAAGTACCTTGTAGGTTTCTTTAAAGACAGACAGACAACAAAGTGGTCCTATAAGGGTTCCTTTTGAGTTACGAAACCCTAATAAACTATTTCATTCATTCATATTTCTATTCTATTCTGACATCCACAGTGGCAACATTATAGGCACTAAACAAAATGAAGCCTACAAATTATCTCAATATCATACACTAGTGGCCCTCATTATGGCTATGGTTCCCTTTTTTGCGTCGGCCTGAAACTACAAAAACAAGGTCATATTTTACTGACCGCTAAAAGGCAGTAGTGAGCTGAGTTGTTATTCTGTAACGCTGCGTTCGTCGTTGAGTTCGCCATTGAGTACCTAATCTCATGAAAAGACAAATTCCTGAGTGATTGGTCAACGCCGCAGAACGTAAGATCTTCAGTAGGTCCTAATGAATCTCAATATATGATGCATATCTTCCCTATAAGTTGTCTTCTTAAATTGCTAAATGCGTGAACAGATTTGGATGTATGGAGTATCATAAGAATCCTACAAACTACCTGGCGCGTTTGGAACCCTCGTAGATTTAGTTTTAAGTTCGCGAAAAACTTGTCACCACTATATCTTACAAATCCAACTACCGACCATCAAAAAGTGTAATTTATTACCTATTTTGAATAAATTACTTGACTATTTGACTATTTGATCCTAACATTATCGTCAAGTGACACATGCTGTGAAACTTTTGATTAGAAAAAGTGCGGTGGCTGTATGGTGCCATTTTCTTTTTAGTTGCATTGTAGTTTAGTTTCTTGTTAGTTCGTTTTATGGCAGGGCAGTCGTTGTACTTGTACTCTGTCTCGTTGTTATACGAATGTGCGCCAGCCGCCATCGTCTCGGGTCACGTGGTGAAGTGAGCCCAGCCTGTTATGAGTTGATTTCGTCGCTGTGTCAACATCGCTGGCTGCACGTGTACAGAATAGCGCCGCTGATAATTCCCGAAGAGTTGTTTTCGACAGCACAGCCTTATAAGTTCGCTTTAAGTGAGTCGGCGACGCGCCGTCGCTGCTTGCTGCGATAATTCTTTATTAATAGTCTTCCCTTCGCTTTTCTCCCTTCCAGTGCCCTGCTCTACTTCCAAGTGTTCTAGTTAAAGGAATAATAGGATTAAGAAAATTTTTTAAGACACCCGTGACTTTCACCATCTTCATTATTATGAACTGATAGACTCTGAACATAGGGACTTCCACCATTCAGCGGCTCCCTGCGACTCGTTTGATGTCCTCTGTCCATCTAATGGGGGGTCTTCAACGCTGCGGTTTCCGCTGCGAGGTCGCTATAATATAGCACCTTGGATTCCGCACCTCGAAAGAAAAAAGGAACCCTTAGGGAAGCCGGTTCAACCCCCACAGCGTTACGCTTAGTTGGAGAAGAAAGGGGAATATTAGTCATCATGATAAACTTGACTAATATTTATTCTTTTTTTTTTTAAACGAAGGAAAACTAAAGTAGGTATAAAATATGTATAACCAGTGCCTACCCTATGGTTGCGAATCCCCCAACATAGCGAAGCAATAACCGATATTAACATACGTAAGTTATCGTGCGACATACATTACGGACGACACAGTTGCCCTTATTTCCGATCGTAAACTTCCCCCGGTCCTCCCCGGTCACTCTTTGTTACTGGGGTCCGACCGGGATCCTTTGTTCGCGAACAAAATATAGCATACCTGTCTGTATGCTATGCTTAGTATGCGAGTATGCGAGTATGCGAGGCTCTACATCTCACCAACTTTGATACAATTCGAATATCGAAGCGTTAAAGTAAAATGGACATTTGACTTTGAGGGCGTTTGTGCACTCATCCGTATTCCGTTCGTATTCGTGATTCTTCGAAGTGGCCGTCGTACAAATACGTACGTATATTGGATTCGTATTTTTTGACAGATCCGTGAAATCGCGAATGAGGGCACAAACGCCCTAACGCTTAAACTAAGACAATGAAAAGTTAAAGAGAAAGTTTCCTTTGTATTTTTAAAACCTAAATCCACGCGGTCTCGGGCATAAACTAGGCATCATCATCATGATCAACCCATCGCCGGCTCACTACTGAGCATGTTTCTCCTATCAGAATGGAAGGGTTTGTGGCCATAGTTCACCACACTGACCAAGTGCACATTGGCTGAATTCACACACCTTTGAGAACATTATGGAGAACTCTCAGGCATGCAGCTTTCCTCACGGTGTTTTCCTTCACCGTTAAAACAAGTGATATTTAATTGCTTAAAGCGCACGTAACCCTGAAAATTAGAGGTTCGTGCCCGGGACCGAACCCCCGACCTAACGGATCAGAGCTTATAAAAAGCTAGTAATAATAAGTAGTAATAATATAATTGCAAGTTGCAACGCATCTGCTGCTTGATGAACAGAAATCGATTTTATTGCAAAGTGTAAATATTTTTATCGCAGTGAATAAAATAAATGTCAATTGAATAGGTAAGTGAATAATTGTTATAAAAATGCTTTGTTATTCCTACTTAGCTTTAGACGTGCTTGAATAGGAAATCGATTTATGAAATACGCATATTGTTTTATGTTTTTTATTCGCTTGCGTTGGTTAGCAGGAACCAGGAGAAGTTAAATAATCTCCAAAAAGTCTGCGTGTAAGGCCTTGGGAAAGCGTTACAACTATTTTTCCCAACCCCCCCTTTTATATGAAAGTATGCCTAATGATGAATGTGTTTTGCCATGCAATCCGGGTAGCGACCGGCGCTCACGGGTACCCGGGCCTGTGAGTGAGAAATTGGTTACCGAAGACTGTGAGGTAGTGGGCAACCAGGCTACCCCATCAGTGAAGAATGTTACTGGCCAAAGTAATTTACAGCACGAAAGCAGAATATTGAAGCAGCAAGTGCTCAAAAATCCAACTACGTCAGCTCTGCCTGGGCATTTGACTAGGCAAAGGTCATCCTCTCTTGGAGACGTCACTAAGGTTACCCAACGGAAAATTGATCATTACGTGAATATAACACATGGACCTTCAACTGAATCACGAATGGATACTCAAGAAGCTACTCTTAAACCAGCTAATCCTCCTAGTTGGCAAAAAATTCCTTGCTCCAGAGGCCCGAAACGCAAACGTGATAGTACTTCTCCGTCGCCACATGATATTCAGACCAGGAATAGTTTCAGCGATCTCCCATTAGACGCCTCTGATGATTGCGACGAAATGCCTAGGACAAAATTTGCAAATAAACCCCCACCTATTATCCTGTACGGTATCGAGGATGTAAATGAATTGACTAAATTATTGGAGTCTACAAGCAATTCAGAACACTTCAAATTAAAAATAGTTAGTAAAACCAATCTTCGAATTGTCATCAACAGCGTGGATGAGTATAAAAAGATAATAGATGTTATAAGGCAAAAAGGCTTGATTGGGCACACATTCACTAGCAAAGATACTAAATGCTACCGAATCGTAATAAAGAACCTGCATCACTCAACTCCCCATTCTGCAATAGTTGAAGCCGTGGAGTCAACAGGGAACAAAGTTCGAGGTGAAATAATCAACGCCAGATACGGGCCGGACAAGAATCCTACATCTACCTTTTTCGTCAACGTGGAGCCGAGCATAAATAATAGATCCCTAAAAGATATTGAATATATATTTCACCAAAGAGTTAAGATAGAAAACCCTAGAAAATCAAAAACAGTTGTCCAGTGTCACAGGTGTCAACAATATGGTCATTCCAAAAACAACTGTATGAGACCCTATCGGTGTGTGAAATGTGGAGAAGGGCATAAAACATCAGAATGTCCTAAAAAAGATAGAAATTCACCTGCTAAATGTGCACTCTGCTCGCTTGACCATCCAGCTAATTACAAGGGATGCCAGGTTTACAGGGAGATATCTAATAGAAAAAAGAGTACTTATAACGCTAAATCTTTTCACCAAGCTAAATCTGACATGGATAACACTAAACAACATGACACGAATTCATTCACACGTCGAGGAGAAAAGGGAACACAAACATATGCCGAAGCAACAAGAACACGTAAAGCTCCACCAAACAATACCGAACCTCAATCAACTCCTGGATCTTATAATTCCATAGAAAATTTACTTCTAAAACAAAGTGAAAAAATTGACCTCTTACTACAACAAATAAGTACCCTGTTGGGGCTTATCACCACACTCGTTACTAAAATTTCAAAATGAATTCTTTACGCATCGCTACGTGGAACATAAACGGTCTCACTGGTAGAAAAGATGAATTAGTAGCCTTCATAGCCGCTAACAAGCTGGACGTTGTTCTTATTTCGGAATCCCACGTAACGGTCAGAAGCATATTTGAAATTCCTGGCTATTGTAGCTATTTGACTCCTCATCCAGATGGCGGAGCCCACGGTGGAACTGCAATAGTTATCAGGAATAATTTGAAGCACCACTTGCTAGATCACTACAAAACACCCCCTATCCAAGCCACTACAGTCAAAGTTCATGAGAAGTCGGAGTTCATTACGCTTTCAGCCATCTACTGCCCGCCTCGTCACAAAATCGACGAAGGTATGTTTTCCAAATATTTTAAAACTCTGGGCAATCGATTCATTGCCGGTGGTGACTGGAATGCGAAAAATACCTTCTGGGGCTCGCGCTACACCTTTCCACGTGGAAGAGAACTGAAGAGTAGTGTCGATATAAATCATTTACTTACCCTTTCGACGGGCGAACCGACGTATTGGCCTTCTGATCCCAGCAAAAGACCTGACCTCCTGGACTTTTTTGTAACCAAAAATGTATCCCACCTTTATACTAAAATTGAATCAAGTCTAGACGGATCATCAGACCATTCCCCATTGATCTTGGAGGTGAGTAATACTGTTCTATCAACGAGTGAAAACCAAGATAAGCTGCATAACTACAAGACGGACTGGGAATCCTACCGAGATTATCTCAATAATAATATTAACCTTAAAGTTCCGCTCCAGAACACCGATGACATCGATAATGCTGCTGCATATGTGACAAATTTAATCCAAGTTGCAGCATGGATTAACACTCCTGTTCTAAATCCTAAACAAGATAGGATATACCTTCCATCAGACATAAGATCTAAAATTAAGGAAAAAAGGCGACTCAGACGTGTCTGGCAAAGCTCACGCTGCCCGCATGACAAAACTAGTCTAAATCGTGCAATAAAAGAACTTAAAAATATACTAGCAGACACATCTAATTACACGATCAGAAATCAACTTGAACAGTTATCACCGACAGGTCGTGGAGATCGATCTCTGTGGAAGGCTACAAAGACTCTTAATCAGCCTCAACAAATATTTCCGCCTATTAGAACAGGTTCAACTTGGGCTCGAACTGACAGTGAAAAGGCGGAAGCTTTTGCTGTCCACCTCAGCAATGTATTTCGGCCCAATGACTCCTCTGATCCAGACGATCCAGAAATTCAAGATATCCTTAGCCAAGATCTACAGATGTGTCTACCTCTAAAACCAGCTTCGCCTAGAGAAATTTCAAAAACCATAGCTTCTCTCGATTGCAAGAAAGCTCCCGGATTTGATCTGATCACCCCTCGGTTACTCAAGGAACTTCCTAAAAAGTGTCTAGCTTTTTTGGCAAACCTTTTCAATAGTATGCTCCGTAAAAGCCACTTTCCCGACATCTGGAAAGTAAGCCAAATTATCATGATACCCAAACCAGGTAAACCACCTGAAGAAGCCACCTCTTATCGACCTATTAGCCTTACTCCTGTTCTATCGAAGGTCTGGGAAATAATATTCCTGACTAGACTAAAAGACGCTCTGCATGGCAGTGATATTATTCCAGGACACCAGTTTGGCTTTCGCAAAAAACATTCGACCACAGAACAAGTTCACAGAGTCTACCATACAATACGCCAGTGTCTAGAAAAGAAAGAATATTGCTCTGCTGCGTTTCTCGATGTTCAACAAGCCTTCGATAGAGTATGGCACAAAGGACTGTTGGCCAAAATTAAGACATTTTTACCTCATTCCATGTTCCTCTTGCTGGCATCATACCTAGACAATAGAATATTTCAAGTAAAGCAGTGAGATGCTAGGTCTAGCTTTTATACATGCTTCGCGGGAGTTCCCCAGGGTTCAGTTCTCGGTCCAGTACTATACAACATCTTCACTTGTGACGTTCCACAATCACCAGATGTCACCATAGCTACGTTTGCCGACGATGCTGCTTTCCTTTCGTGTAATAAAGATGCCAATCAAGCTAGTAGCCGCCTACAAGAACACCTCAATAAAATCAACACTTGGCTGACCAAGTGGCGTATAAAAGCAAGTGCCTCCAAATCGCAACATGTAACATTTGCTTTAAAACGGGGCGATTGTCCTCCCGTGAAGCTAGGTAACGATGAATTGCCAACAACGACTTGCGTCAGGTATCTTGGATTTCATCTGGACCGACGTCTAACGTGGAAGTATCACATAGATCACAAAAGAAATGAACTTAACACTCGATTCAGAAATCTGCTTTGGTTGCTTGGTCGGCAATCCACGCTATCCCTTAACAACAAAGTACTTGTTTACTGCACTATATTGAAACCCATTTGGCTGTATGGCATACAGTTGTGGGGCACAAGCTGTAAGACCAACATCATGCGGATTCAAAGGGTTCAAAACAACATACTAAGGACAATAACTAGTGCGCCCTGGTTTACACGCAACGATGAATTGCACCAGTACCTGGATATGCCAACTGTTTCCGAGGAAATAAACAAGTACTCCAAAAAACACAAAGTTCGCCTTGCCAAGCATCCAAACCCACTCGCCAACTCACTTCTAGCTGCCCCTAGAGTAAAAAGACTGAAACGAGCTGATGTGCTCGATATCTGATGGACGTGGGAGCAGTGGCCAATGGCTCCCTCGTTTCTCAATAACAAATTCAGCACAATAAATCTGCTTATAGTCCCCCGACTGATTGCAGATAATGACAAGAAAAAAAAAAAAAAAAAAAAAAAAAAAAAAAAAAAAAAAAAAAAAAAAAAAAAAATGTTTTTTATTCTGCTCGAACATTGTGATGTTTGAGTTTTAAGCAAATACTTGAAAAGCGTTTTGTAATTCAAGTTGTCGTAGTTTTTACTATTTAGTTATTTTTCAGCTGCAACTAACGATTAGTTGAACAAATAGACCTGGGCGCGTTTGGAACCCTCGTAGCTTTAGTTTTAAGTTTGCGTTATAATTATCACCACTATATCTTACAAATCTAACACTATACCAGACAATCAATAAGAGTAATTTATTACCTATTTTGAATAAATCATTTGACTTGACTTTGACTTTGAAATATGACATATTCGCAATAAATCGTGAACGTTTACGAAATGTAGGAATTATTTTTTTTGCGTTTTTTTTTGGTACCTATCATATCAGAAATCATCAGATCTATCATCTGTTTTTGCTAGCGTTCTGGTTACACCCCGTATGTTGTTAATTTGATATAAAGCACGCCATCTAGTGGAACTTTTATATCACTGGTTAGTGGTTCCTAACTAACAGACACACTTTATAATATTTGTATGGAAGTATGGATGGATGGATTAATGAAAACTGTCAAGTAAAAGATATTAATTACAAAATACTCTCAGAGGAATCACATAAAATAAAATTAAGCAGTCAATTTAAATAGGCATAGAGTTAAAAGGGGTTCCAAAATGGCGGCCGAGAGGTTCTTCGCGGCAATTATGCTAATACGAGTGATCTAATTCCAAGCCTACATTTAACCCTCGTTAGTACAACCGCCCCCCACTCCCCCCCTCCGCTGGCAACTACCCTTCGCATAGTTCGAATTTACCGCACACGTGGTTCGAGGGTAGTGTTTAATTTTACTAAATTAACCCTTAAAATTGTTTTAACTCTAATCACTTATACGTATAGACTAATTATATTAATGCTTATTATACGTTATTACTCTATCCATACATACTTACTAATATTTTAGAAAGTGTGTCTGCCAGGCTCATCCTCTAGGAAGGACATAGGCTACTTTTTTTTACCGGGCACGCAGCTTTAACTTTTCAGAGCTATGTGCATTGCTATGCTATGCAATGCTATGCTAGTGCTATGTGCTTTTCCGCAGGGAACATTGAGAAAAGAAAGCAATAGAATTTGGACCGGGTCATTTTAATTAAAAATAATATGTTATGTGGGTATAATGCGTACAAAATGACTTTTCACGCGCCATTTTAACTTTATGTCCCTTATTTTAAAGGTGAACCGTACTTATGAGATGACGATTGTCACACAGAGTTAAGATGGCGCGTGAGAACTCATTTTGTAAAGACAAACAACAGAATTGGAACAAGGCGTGTTAGGAGATAATTGTCGAAACACCCGAAGTGTTTCATCAGGTCGAACTGCGTAGGTACCAACTACCAGTAATATGTTTCCACCCTTATTTATTCATTCAAAGCCCCTCATTCATAAAGCAGGCGGTACTCAGAGCCTACGGTAATCCCGCGTTGCCATGGCAACGCCTGCTCCCGGGATACCAAGTGCGCAGCTGATTGCGGAGTTTAAGTTTCACTAAACTGAGGTACATACAGTAAGCGGTGATAGCCTAGTGGTTAAGAGGTCGGTCTCCTGTTCGGGAGGTCAGGTGTTCGATCCCGGGCACGCAGCTCTAACTGTTCGGAATTGTGTGTTTAAGCAATTAAATATCCCTCGATTTAACTGTGAAGGAAAACCTTAAGAAACCTGCATGCCTGACATCTCCATAAAGTACTCAAGGGTGTGCAAAGTCTCTCAATTCGCACTAGGTCAGTGTGGCGGACTATGGCCTAAGCGCTCCTCATTCTGAAAGGAGACCCGTGCACATTGGTGAGCCGGCGCGGCGAAGGGTATATGATGAACTTAGATTAAATAGAATAATTAATCGAAGATGATGAACTCCTGGTCAGTACGCACCTGGTGCACTGGTATGATGTGATGTGGTGATTTTCCTCATAAAGGCACTCCATACTGGTAAATATCAGGTATCTTTTTTAAAACCAGTTGATCAAGAGTTAAGTTACACTTTAATAATATGCAAAGGATAGGATATGCAAATTGCAAAACTATAATTGCAAACGGATGTGAGATAAGACGACATTGTACGGAAAATGCAAAAACACATAGGTACTTACTAGTTAGATAGGTACATAATTTGAATGCATAACTTTTTCCACTCGCTTTTCCGAACCGGATGTCCTTGATTAACATAACGATTATCCTATTTAATGACTTCATAAGCATCATTATCAATTCTTACGACTGAGTTTTTCCTGTGGCTTCGTGCGATGCGAATTTTGAAGCGTCGGATCCTATTGCTAGGATCAGCTGGTTAATTACGGAAAAGAAAGAAAAGATATCACACTTTTTTATTATCAACATTAACTACAGAAAAAAATTAGGTAGCATTCATTGTAAAAAAAAACCACAGAGGTTTGACCCTCAATGCGTAAGTCATTTTGCGTAGTATCATAACAATTGATGATGATGATTGATGCAGGTTTTCCAAAAGTGCCCTACGGCGTTCTAAGTTCTGCGTACCGCTGCTACAAGTGGCCAACACCTAGCTGGAAAATTGCCTAGCGTGATGGTGAGTGCCACGATCTCTTGAATAGAAGGTACGGGTTTTTTTTTAAATAAAAATGGCTAGCAAACGAGCAGGCGGGTCATCTGATGTTAAGTGATTACCGCCGCCCATGAACATTTGCAGTACCAGAGGAACCACCAATGCGTTGTCGGTTTTGAAGTTGCTGGGTTTGATTCCCGGTAGAAGAATTTATGATTCCTGTCCGTAGTCCGCTCAGCGGGTTGCGAAGCTGAAGTGGCAATGGGCAGGGCACATAGTTGAAAAAACCGATAGACGTTGGGGTCCCAAGGTACCTACTAGAATGGCGACCTTGCACCGGGAAACTATCCCCACCGGTGGACAGAGGACAGCAAACGAATCGCAGGGAGCCACAGCTGGATCGCGGCGCCGCAGGACTGTGCCTTGGAAGACCAATGCCCAGCAGTGGACGTCTTTCGGTTGACGATGATGATTTGGAAAAATATGAGCAGTAAATGTGTGTGTCGCAATCTATAGTAATTCATTATTGCAGTAAATGCTAACATAGAGTTTGCATAACACTTTAAAATACCAAAATATTTTGTTCAGCTGGCAGGTACAGTCAGCTGTATACACTGCCACAAATGGTTCGAGGACGATTGCTGTTCTTAATTTGCTCAACTGTACTTCTTGTTTGTTTATAACAATAATGGTTAGTCAGTCAAGAGAAAAGAATTTATCTTCGTGCGTCATTAAGTATGACTATTATACATTTATAGCATTTATTTGCACTATTGTGCAAACTTCTTCAAATTATTGTGCAATGGAAAACAATACTTATCCAAAATTCTTGTAATACCAATAAAATAAAATTCTGAGTTAATTTTTGTATCATGGCAAATGCATGACGACTTTTATCTTTAATTAGAGCCTCAAATTCAAATTCAAATTCAAATTTCTTTATTGCGAATCTGGGTAAACAGTGGAGATGTTACAAAACAAAAAGGTACAGCCAAATTCTGCCTATTAGCATGCAATATGATATTCCTAACAAACGTGTACATAGTTTTGATAAAATTTGCCAAATTTAATACTTAGTCACAAAAGAATAAAAAAACAAGATAGTACTTAATACAAAATATGTCAAATACACACTAAAGGAAAAAATGTCATCTTAGATATTCGTCAATAGCTCAACCGATAAAGGAGTGGACTGAAAACCGAAAGGTCGACGGTTCAAACCCCACCCGTTGCACTATTGTCGTACCTACTCCTAGCACAAGCTTGACGCTTAGTTGGAGAGGTAAAGGGAATATTAGTCATTTGACATGGCTAATAATCTTTTAAAAAAAAAACAAAATTCTAAGCTAAGTATTTCTATTCTGAGTTAAGTGAGTCCGTGGTATCAAGTAACAGAAGCAAACTGTTCTAAAACATAAAATGAATGATGACAATTTACACACTTGCGATTTTGATCGATGGAGAATCCCAAACCTTCCCCGGGGTTTTCCCAAACGGGGATTCGAAAAAAATCCTCCCAAATCCTGCATAGCAACCGACCCCTGCACACGACTACCCTATTTCGAAACCATCCTTTCACACTGACACGCTAAAAATTACCTTATTACAGAACTAATACAGTCGAAGTTGCTGAAAACGTGTAAGAATTTATTAGAAGTTAAACTCTCACTGAATGGGGTAAAGTTGAAATTCGTATGAGGACAGTTGGAAACGCATTCAATTGTTATCAATTTATTTTCACATGTCAAGGAAAAATCAACTTAAATGTAATGTGAGTGAGTTTAATATCCAATGATAAATTTTGGAGTGCATCTCTGGATATAAGCATGGACAGGTTCGGGTCCGAAGGGAAAAAGTGTAGATTTATGCGTTTTTGTCGACTTAACAAAAAATGGGTTAAGTGTAGGATCTTATTTTATTTTCATACGTTAACATGTGTCACTCGAGTCGGTGGCTGAGTTTTAAAGTTTTTTTTGTTTAATGTAAACATGCGTTTATAAACTTTCATAATAGTTTTTGATTATTATTGCAGTGTAGGGACTATTGTCCATTTTTTTCATCCGCGAAAGATTTGCACTTATCTACGAATTCACTTATTTTCATCAGAATTTAGAATTATTTTCTTAAATTTTCATGGCGGCCATTTTAAATTTTTATTAGGTATTATTTTTTGTTATAGCGGCAATAGAAATTCACATTCAACACATTTTTTATTCAAATAAAATAAACCCTTACAAACGCTTTCGAATCATCATGTGAATTTACCACTGCGCACTGGTTCGGAATGCCATGTCTATGGAGAAGAACCAGCAAGAAACTCGATGACCTGCTTAAAAGCCATAAAAACAACAGAACAACTGTAAACTTGTAGAACTACAATAATTAAGCACATAAAATAACAGTTTTCATGGACGCGGTTGGGTTTGCGACGAACGCATCATTTGAATGTTACCGATTTCAAACAATCAAACACACAGCCTGAGCCAACACCCCATTGTCTAGCTTTGGCGGCTCTCCACCATCCACACTTAGACTAGAGGAAACACAGAAATAATAAAAGTACTGCCAACATTGACTTATATATTACTTCGTAAGGACAGGGCCATTGAACGAGCAAAATGGCACCGATTCATTGGTCCTAAAATGTTTATTTAGCACCAATGCAAACTCAGTGACGTCTGGATTTCAAACGGGTCGTTCATTAGTATCTAAGAGGTGGCGCTGATTTATTTGGTTCCAAATTCCAAAACCGTAAAAAAAATTGTTCGCTTGGGCATATCTTGTCATTTATATCGATGACTGCCAATAAATAAAATAGGTCGGAAGTTTTAAATTACATAGATGGATGGATTGCGTGAAAGAGTATATATGCGTGGAAAAGGCCTGGATAATAGTAAGGAAGAAGAAGAAGAAGGTATAGCACGTGACAGGTCGAGATGGCAATCGGGGTATGAGGCGGGAGGACTCCCCGCACGTCATCCGCGCTATCCCGCACCGGGTTAGCATGGGGACTGTGTGGGGTGCGGGGCGTCTCCAGCCCGATTGCCATCTCGACCTGTCGCGTACTTCTAGATCTAGCAAGAATCTAGTAAGAATAAAAAAGGTAAAAGTTTGAAGTCATAGGTACCTATAAAATAAGAAATAAAAATTTTGTTACAAAAAATATTGTTAACATTTTTATCTGAAAAGGATTTTTCGATCAAACTGGGACTCAGTTCGGTGCTTTCTCCATACAAACGTAGGAGGGAAAATACAACAATATTCGATATTGTACGCACAAAACTAAGAATTATATTGATTTATCTCGTCGTTATCTAGGTTCAATGATATCTAAAACATTGAAAAAAATATTGATTTAAAAGTTACGAGCCTCAAAAGATTCCTATTTTAACACTAAATTTATGACAACTTTGGGCGTAAATAAATAAGATTAGGGATATGAAAATTGTAAAACAATTTATCATTAGACGTAGTTTATTTATTCATTAGTTGAAATAACTTTACTTTGCAAACATAAATTCAGTAGTTTTTTCTCAAAAATACTTTTCCTAAACCTTTTTCGCGCGTTTGATTTCAGTGATAATAATCGTGCCTCTCAACTTTCTCATACAATGTCAAGTGAAAAGCAAACACGTTACCCACGTGCGCTGCCAATTTCGGTCGAGCGTCCTGCGTCACCTTAAGCACAGAATATACCTATAATAGTACTAACTTAAAGCAAGTATACTGTATACCCTGAGAATGTTTACAATTTATTGACTTCACTTTTTTTAAACATATTTGGTCGTTAAGTCCGTCTCCATTTTCCTCATATCTGTGTGTCCAACATTAACATATAATGCGCCATCAGTCCATGCTATCATGGCGTCCAATTATTTCACCACCATTAAATTTTATGGGGTCCTGACTGAGGCTCGTTCATCAAGTTTTATATTTTAGACTCCAAATATCATTAGGCCTTATTTTTAGGGTTCCGTACCTCAAAAGAAAAAACGAAACCATTATAGGATCACTTTATTGTCTGTCTGTCTGTCAAGAAACCTACAGGGTACTTACCGTTGACCTAGAATCATGAAGTTTGGCAGGTAGGTCTTATAGCAGACATTCGGGGAAAAATCTGAAAACCGTGAATTTGTGGTTACATCACACATAAAAAAAATTTAAATTGTGGTCATGAACTAATAATTAGTATTTTCAATTTTCGAAGTAAGATAACTATATCAAGTGGGGTATCATATGAAAGGGCTTTACCTGCGCATTCTAAAACAGATTTTTGTTTATTTTTATGCATAACCTCCCTGGCGCAGTGGTAAGCAGTCTTATTAGAGGGAGGTCCCGGGTTCGATTCCTGGCAGGGATTTGGAATTTTATAATTTCTAAATTTCTGGTCTGGTCTGGTGGGAGGCCTCGGCCGTGGCTAGTTACCACCCTACCGGCAAAGCCGTGCCGCCAAGCGATTTAGCGTTCCGGTACGATGCCGTGTAGAAACCAAAGGTGTATGGGTTTAATAAAAACTGCCATGCTCCTTCCAGGTTAGCCCGCTCCTACCTTAGACTGCATCTCGTCACTTACCATCAGGTGAGATTGCAGTCAAGGGCTAACTTGTATCTTATCTTAATAATAGTTTTTGTTTCAAATGTCGAAAAAAATGCGACTGTAGTACGGAACCCTCAGTGCGCGAGTCTGACTCGCACTTGGCCGGTTTTTATTCTCAACGCATACAGTGGCGCCTGAAGCTAGAGCAGATACCGTTAACTAGTGGTACCTACTACCTACCTGCTCTGGGGTATTATACCGGGTAGCCCACAACTACTATAGCTACATTTATTCACAACAGCTGTTTCCTGTCCTAATGTAACGGTGTGGCCATTTTGTTCTATATTCTAGTTTAAGTACCTAACTGCTTATATTTTAGCGTCAAATTGACAGGATTAGACCGTAGTAGAGGTAATAGCCTTTCTAGGGTTCCGTACAGAAGGGTGCAAACGGGACCCTATTACTAAAATTCCGCTGTCCGTCTGTCTGTCTGTCAGCGGGTTGTATCTCGTAAACCATAATACTTACGCAGAGAGTTGAAATTTTCAAATAATGTGTATTTCTTTTGCCGCTATAACAACAAATACTTACTAAAAATTTAAAAATTGCCGGCATGAATAAAATGTTATTTCTTGTACGATGATACGGAACCCTTGCTGTGCGAGTCCAACTCGCACTTCACAAGAGGGGGAAATCTTCTTAATTTATATGCGATATGATATTATGATATTATGTTGAGTTTATAGGCTTTCTACCCACTAAAATCCACTCGGTGGCCCCTCCTCACCACATATTAAGAGGCTCCGTCAACTTTAAAAAAACCGATCAAGTGCGAGTCAGACTCATGCACCGAGGATTCCGTACTGTGGTAATTTTTTCGTCATTTTGCACGATAAACCAAAACTATTATGCAAAAAAATATCTGTTTTAGAATATGCAGGTTAAGTCATTTCCTATGATACCCCACTTGGTATAGTATCTTTTTGAAAATTGAAAATAAGTATGTACTAATTATTTGTCCATTAATACATTTAAACTTTTTTGTGTGATATAACCACAAATCCACAGTTTTCAGATTTATTACTTTACTTGTGCTATAAGACCAACCTACATGCCAAGTTTCATGATTCTAGGTCAACGGGAAGTAGGTACCCTATAGGTTTCTTGATAGACACAACGAAGTCAACCAATAAGGGTTCCTTGTTACCTTTAGAGGTACGGAACCCTAAACAACTCAAATGTCTGACCGAGACACGAACCTGCTACTCCTTTATGAGTGTCCACGCCTATTAACCACTCCGCCATCGCGGCTTATGTCTTCAATGTTGTATTGGTATATATTCGGAATGACTGTGGGCGGAACGGTATTACCGGTATTATTCAGTAAAATACCATCTAATTTCATAACGTTTCCGCTTGGAGTGCTGCCTGTAGATGTGTGTAGTTAAGATCCAGTTTACTATAACGCGGAAGTGTTTCGATACTCGAATACTATCAACGTTGGTGAGATATAAAATCTCGTACTAAGCGTACTGAACTCAAAAAGGTCGTTTCCGAAATTAACTCTACCGGAAACCGAACCCGGCACTTCTTTTGTTTGTTTATGAAAGCTTTATGACTGTTGAAATATTATACATACTAGCTTATGCTCGCGAGTTTGTCCGCGTGGACTACACAAATTTCAAACCCCTAGCTTACCCCCTTAGGAGTTGAATTTTCAAAAATCCTTAATAGCTATTTGCATGCCAAATTTCAGCCCGCTCTGTTCAGTAGTTTGAGCTGTGCGTTGATAGATCAGTCAGTCAGTCATTCTCCTTTTCTTTTTATATATTTCAAAGACTACAAGATTTCAGCGACTTTGTCCGTGTTCATTTAGGTTTTTAAATTATCCTACATACCGCCGGCTCACTACTGAGCATGGATCTTCTCTCAAAATGAGAAAATTAAAGCCATAGTCCACCACGCTGGTCAAGCGCAGAGTAGCACACTTCACACCCCTTATGAGAAGTGAGAACATCATCAATCACACATCAACAACTTTGGCATGCAGGTTTCCTTCGCCGTTAAATTATTATTTTTAATTGCTTAAAAGTAAAACGCATATGGCTCCAAAAATTAAAGGTGCGTGCCTGGGATCGAACCTTTGACCTCCCGAATAGGAAGCGGCCGTCTTAACCACTGGACTATCACGGCTCTTAGTTACTTCTAAAAGTCGATGTCACTTCACGCCAGTTATTTTTCTATCGGGAAATTCTCGGAATTCTCTCGGGAAAATTGATTAATCATGATGATGATGATGATGAAGTAACTTTATTCGTTCCGACGACGATTTGATTGGGAATACAAAGAACAACAAACCTTAGTCAAACTAAATAATTGATGAACAAAGAAGCCTCGATATAAGGTGCCTTATTAATAATAATAACTCTTCCAAAAATTACCCTCAAACTGGCTCCCTGATTTCGTCATCTTAAACGTACAACTATCAACTCTATTGACCTAGCAATAAAGGTCATTTCTTTGTTTGGTGGCATATGTAAGGGTGCCTGCGATTACGTCATGTTTTAGCCCCTTTGGTGGGAAAGGGAGGGTTGTACAGTTGTCTCGCTCTGTTGTAGGATACGTCTTTGTTCAGGTGGATTTATTTTGGACAAAGGAGAGGTGCTTTAGGTATGTTTTCAACAGCGAAGAAGTCACGAAGTGTCGAGAAGCTATGGACACCTATAATTTGGGCTTTTGAATAATAAAAAGACCTAAAAAGGTAGGGTTTAATTCTTTCTCGCCCTGCCTTCTTAATGTTCTCTACTCAGGTAGATTTTATTTTATTTGGATACAAGTTTGACCCTTGACTGCAATCTCACCTGGTGGTAAGTGATAATGTAGTCTAAGATGGAAGCGGGCTAACCTGAAAGGGATATGAGGGTTTTTATAAAGCCCTTTGGTTTCTACACGGCATCGTACCGGAACGCTAAATCGCTTGGCCGTACGGCTGTGCCGGTAGGATGGTAACCAGCCAAGGCCGGAGTCACCCACCAGACCAGACCAGAAATTTAGAAATTATAAAATTCCAAACCCCAGGAATCGAACCCGGGACCTCCCACTAATAAGACCACACTGCTTACCACAGCGCCAGGGAGGTCGTCAACTAGGCAGGTATGTATTGAGCCTCAATAGCTCAACCGGTATAGGAGTGGACCGAAAACCGAAAGGTCGACGGTTCAAACCCCGCCCGTTGCACTATTGTCGTATCTACTCCTAGCACAAGCCTGACGCTTAATTGGAGAGGAAAGGGGAATATTAGTCATTTAATATGGCTAATTTTTTCTTAAAAAAAAAAAAAAAAAAAAAAAAAAAATGTATATACTTCATTGCACCACAAAAACACAAATGACAGGTTACAAAAAGAAATCTTATCGCTAAATACCTAGTGATCTCTTCCAGACAACCTTAACGCTAGGCGAAAACGAACCAATGGACAAACGTAGGTGGTGTATAATAAACCTAAATACCAATAGCTAAATAAACTAAACCATATATAAGATATAAAATACCTACATATTATTAATATACTAATAAATAAATAAATTAAAATTATAATAACAGACATACAGGTGGGTATGGTTAGGTACCTTCGCAAACCTAAAAGAGCGAGGCCTATCTACTCATGTGAATCGAACTCGCACTTGGCTGGTTTTGGTCGTTGTATCGGAAGGGTGCCAACGGCAACGGGACCATATTACTAAGACCACTGTCCGTCCGTCCGTCTGTCTGTCAGCGGGCTGTATCTCGTGAACAGTAATAGGTCTAGAGAGTTAAAATTTTCATAGAATGTATAAGGTAGGTAGTTCTATTGTCGCCGCTAGATTGTAGAATAACAAATAATAACAATGTCATAATGATCGCCACGAAAATTAAAAATAAGTAAAATTCTTGTATGAGGTACGGAACCCTTCGTATGCGAGTCCGACTCGCACTTGACCGATTTCTAATATCTCTTTGTCCAAAAGAGGGGCATTTTACTGCAACAGAAGCACAAAAGTTCATAACTAGAATATTGTTTAGATATTTTTTACCATCGAAAAAATTGTAGCCACTTGTTCATGATGAGGTTGAAAGAAATGTTATTTATACTATAGTAGGTATACCTACATAGAAGGCATTGGTTGGAAGACCCACAAACACACATTCAAATATCAAAGTTAAAAGTTTTCAAATTATGAGCTTCTGAAAGTCACAAAATTTTCTAAGTTTCCTTTTCACCCACAAGTCAATTTCAAATCATTGTTATTATAGCTAGTCGTGATATTGAAGGAACACAAATATTTACATAGAATCGTTTTGTGTACGTTCCGAACATTTCCCTCGCTAACTAAACAAAACTGAATTTCCGCACACGTGCTAAGGGCGTCGTATTTAGTTATTGGTTTTACTATTCACTTAGTTTTCCTATTTCCTATTAATAATAGGTTTTTTACCCTTTTAACCTACCGATAAAATTTGTTTACAAAATATCATAACTCTATGTACAAAATACAAAAATTGATTGCTTACGTGACCAGAAAATAAATGCTAATAAATCCAAACTTATAAAGTTTATTAAATAGGTATAAATTGCGAGTGTGTATGTCTGTCTGCTTGCTTTTCACGAAAATTTAGTACAGGAGTACCTAGCTTGCATCCCAGGGGTGGACAAAGGCTATTTTTTGACCCTGAAATCAAAGAATTACCACGGGATTCTAAACCCTAGTAAATACACGTGAATGAATTCACGGGCGTCGTGAACCGATGATATAAAATGTGTAAACATACATAAGTATTTTTATACATTTCATTTAAAGCGTTATGTAAACTGTTTGGGGCTTGAACAAATAAAATAAAATATGTATTTAGGCAGACATACGACATCAAAGGAGTCGCAGGAAGCCGCTGGATTCAGGCGCAAGACTGTGGCGCGTGGAAGTACTTACAAGAGACCTATGTCCAGCTGTGGACGTCTATCAGTTGATAATGATGATGACGATCATTCGAATCAGCTGAGATCGTATACAAAACGTAAAACCTGTCTTCGATCATAAAAAACTTAACCCTATCCCACTTTAAGGACACGTATCCAACGCAACAAAAAAGGCTTCATTACAATGCTTATCTCTGTCCATCTAAGCTAACCCTCTGAATAGAATTAGTGGAGTTCATCGATATAAATGACAAGATATGCCCAAACGAACAAAATTTTTCACGGTTTTGGAACCAAATAAATCAGCTCCACCTCTTAGGATACTAATGAACGACCCGTTTGAAATCCATACGTCATTGAGGTTGCATTTGAGCTAAAGCACCACTGAATCGGTGCCATTTTGTTTGTTCAATAGCCCTGTCCATACGAAGTAATATTTAAGTCAATGGTGGAGTTAGTTTATTTTGCCTCACGACGTGGGCCGAGCGTACCCCATCAACTTTTATGGGGCCCAGTCTAGATAAGTTGAGATTCTACTTTTTTCTTATGCCACGATCATAGAGATTTTAAGTTTAGAGCGGATATTAGAAGTTATTTTCTATTAAAATTTTGATAACAAGATAAAAGCCGTGCTTTCGTGATTCCTTTCGTCGAAGGTTGCCAGGACTGGAAGAGAAGAGATCGCTTTAGCAATAAGACCGCCTTTGCATGCTACAGCTATTCCTTGTATGTTTTTTTATATTTTACTTTGTGTTGTGTGCAATAAAATGTAAAATAAATAAATCAAATTCAAAACCAAAACCCGACTACTCCCCTTTATAAAAGCTAAAGTGTAGTATTTTTTTTCTGTCTCTTTGTTTGTTGTAATATTGTACTATATTTTTATTTATGAACTCAGAGTTTTTCCTCTTTAATTTGACATCCCACTCAAGACAATAGCAAAAAAAATTTTTTGGAGGCCCTCACTTTTTTGGATGTTACAGATTATATGAACAAAAAATCTATCCGTCATGTCAGATAGATTTTGTTCATATAAATGTAGTCTATGTCAACTGAACTATAAAATCCGCTGAATCCAGCACAAAAACGTGCTGCATCTAGCTGTAGTGCTAGATCCAGCATTGCAATCCCTACAGACGATACACAAGTTAGAAATTTTTAACATTAAAGAGGAAAGAGCATCTTTTTCCTGATAATAACTGTTGCTGTTTAGTCCTATCTGTCACTAATAACACGTTTAAACATCCGTGACGACGAGGCATCGTTTTTTTTGTTTATTTTGGAAAATGCCGTGTATGCGCGCGACGGGTTGACTATTCGGGATTCGGCTCTCTTGGGTTTTGTTTTGGACCTGTTTCGGTTTGTTTTGGATTTAAATCACTTACTGTCAACATGGCCTAAAAACTTAACTTTGAACATGCTTAGCACTGTGCCCTGAATTTAGTTTTACATGTAAATAAATTCATACCTGTATTAAGACTATGCTTATGCTGGCGACTTCGTCCGCGTGGACAACCAAACCCGTATTTCACCCCCTTAGGGGTTGAATTTTTAAAATCCTTTTCTTAGATGCCTACGTCGTAATAGCTATCTGCATGCAAAACAGCCCGAACCGTCCAGTAATTTCAGCTGTGCGTTGATAGATCAGTCAGTCAGTCACCTTTTCCTTTTATATATTTAGTGCAAAAGTATGTCTGTCTGTATTTGAGCTTGCATCCCGCAGATGTAGGTAGGTATAGTGCGCGACAGGTCGAGATGGCAATCAGGGTGGAGATGCCCCGCACACCCGCACAGCGCTTGCGCTAACCCGGTGCGGGATAGCGCATGTGACGTGCGGGTATGCGGAGCGTCCCCCTACTTCATAGCCCGATTGCCGCGGCCGTCTCAACATAGGCTACTTTTTATTCCGGAAAGTTCCCACGGGATTTAAAACAAACCTTTTTTTTAAGTCTTAGGCATCATATAGTAGGATAATGATCCGCCCTTTGCCTAGAACTAAATTTAAGACATAAAACAGAAACCATTATAAGTCCCGCAAATTGCTAATGCGCGTGGCCGCTATTTTAGTGACGTCAGCACTAGCTAGACTGAAGTTTCGAGCTGATGGTATATTTTTATTTCGACTGACGACAAAATGACGTCATTTCGATGTTAATGAGACATGGTTCCAGCGCAATAGCAATTTGTGGGACTTATACCTAATAGGTAGAAATAAAATACATGTTACGGTACACCGTATATACGGCGTCACTAATATAAGACAAAAACCAGCTCCCAGCCAGCGGTACTGGCTAAGTAGGTAGCTGTATCTAGCATCTAGGCTTCCCCGAACTAGCGGCGCCTGCGCACGACACGACAGGCGACAGACAGACGACAGGGATGTAGACTGCATCAACACCTATTGTTCGGTTTTTTATCTGTCGTGGTTTTGAGTTTTTGCGACCCTTATGTAACTGATAGGCCTAACCAACGAACAGCATCTGTTTTGTCAAGAAGGTTTTCAGAAGTAGGTATAGTATGCGACAGGGCAATAGGGGACGGAACGCCCCGCACACCCGCACAGCCCCCGCGCTAACCCGGTGCGGGCGAGCGCGGGTGACGTGCGGGTGTGCGGGGCGTCCCTCCGCCTCATACCCCGATTGCTATCTCAACCTGTCATGGCCTTATAGATAGATAATCTTCGTCCACGAAAAAATAAACTTTTCGTGGTCCCACATCATCGCACTGTTGCTAAATCTATGTCACCTATACGGGTGTTCATTAGCATCGTTCAACGCGCTTTTGGACAATAATGCTCAATGGGACCCATTTAATGATGGCTCTATAATACTGGTTCGGGAGTTACTGAAGTACGCTGAGAGCATTGCATGAATATGTCATTCAATGTTCTCAGCGTACATATTCAAAATTCTTTGATTTTTTATCGTTTTGTATTTTATGTCTTTTTTCTTGTACCTTTATTTGTATTTAAATTTATTATTAATTATCTAGTTAGTGTAAGTGGCACTGCCGTTCTAATAAGATGTAAAAAATAAAAAATAAAATAATATTTTCGAATCCAACAATTACACGACTGGCCAAAAAGAAGTGTACCTAATGTTTTCTGGGTTCATACTACGTCAGTTTTTATAAGTTCCAAATACCTGAACGGAACCATCGATGTACTGAACAGATTTGTATCTGTGGGGTACCGTTTGAATCCTTATGTCATCCCGAGTGTTTGGTAAAATTCAATATGGCCGTGTCCGGAATTCAAGCTATCTCAGTAGGTACGTAACTAGATATTTTTCTTGGTTTTAGGTCAAAAGACAGATACATATGTGCTTACAGACACTGCACTTTCGCATCTATACTCAAGTCTATACTAACTAATAAATAAAATTGAAGTGTCTGTCTGTGTTAATTTTGAGCAATCAAATATCACTTGGACCTAGCGAGAGGAAACCTGCATAGGATTAGGTTGAACCTACTTGAGTTTTCCATTATGATCTCAAAGATGTGTGAAGTCTGCCAATCCGCACTAGTGATTGGGCCAGCGTGGCAGACTGCGCGGCCTAAACCCTTCTCATTCCGGGGCCATGCTCAGTAGTGGGCCGGCGATGGGTGGATCATGATGATGATGATGATGATGGAGAGTTTTGAACGTTGAATTGAAGGCAAAATTTATAAGAAGGTTATTGGAAGGTTATTAGGTATTTTATTAGTTACTTTCGTTCTATTTACGTGCGAATTATGGTTTATCCATTCTCCATGCAAAAAACACCCCACTGGTTATAAAAATAAGGTTCATTTTACAATTGCATAGTAAAAAACTTTCATAGGTTTATTAGGTGATTAGTTTTATAGCTTTTAGTGCTTGGTAATAAGGCTGAAAGTTGTATGTATTTTTGGGTAAAGTGTAATCACTTATCAGCATCCTGTTTCCTTTGGTTCATGAGTGGCAAAAAATTGCATCATCCTTGACTAGACTTTAATAGCTTTTTTTTGGTTTTGGGATATTTTTGCCTTCATTTGCCTTCCTGTCTAAGTCAAGATGGCCTAGTGGTTCTTATTATTTTGTAAGGGTCACAGGTTTAACCAATTTATTTTTTTATCCAGTTTTGGCTTCAATCTCACCTAGTGGTAAGTGATAATGCGTCTAAAATGGAAGCGGATCTAAGGATTTGCTTGAAAACTAAGAAGGAACTTATTTGATGAAAGACTTCTCTTAAAAATGTACTTACCTACATAGTTTAAAAAAAGAGCATTAGGTAAGTAGATAGTAGATCCCTACAACGCGATGGTTCTAACTTCGAACCTAATATACCAAGAAATAAAGAGTCAAGGAAAATCGACTTAAACAGGAATCTAATCCTGGTCCTCCTGTATAAGTTCCGCAAATTGCTATTGCGCTGGAACCATGTCTCATTACCATCAAAATGACGTCATTTTGAAGTCAGCCGCAATAAAAAAAATATATCATCAGCTCGAAACTTCATTCAATTGATGACGTCACTAAAATGGCGGCCACGCGCATTAGCAATTTGAGGGACTTAAAAGTATCGTTACTCGTCACTTAAAATTAAAATCAAAACCACACAAAAATATTTTTGAAATATTACAAAATAAATAAATAAGTAAAGTCCGTACAAAATGACTCCTCACACGCCATTTTAACTCTATGGGTCAACTGCCTAATAAAATCTGTTTAAATAAAAATATTATGACTCATAAAGTCAGACACCCTCAACCATTTTTTCTTTGTTAAATTCTTATTTTTTATTTTACAATAATTGCAACGAGGCAAGCTAAGTGCATTCATTATCCGGAAAACAATTATTCACTTTTTGATTAATTATAGACACGTACATTTAAACATTAAAAATGTAAAACTAAACAAGAACTCAGTGTATCGTATCGGCCTACTTTATGTTGTAACAACGCGGTTTATTTTTTGTTGATTTAGGTATTATTTAATTTTAGACAAGTACCTAATTAGTAAATACTTAAACAAACTTTAATTGTA
Source organism: Maniola hyperantus (assembly GCF_902806685.2). Lineage (NCBI taxonomy): Eukaryota > Metazoa > Arthropoda > Insecta > Lepidoptera > Nymphalidae > Maniola > Maniola hyperantus. The sequence goes on along the minus strand of NC_048554.1, from coordinate 263,511 downwards.
TGCTTTGTTTATATCTATGACACCAATGACAAATAAATAAATGTACTTACTTTCTTTTTTTCTTTCTTTCTTTCTATCAATGTGAATTTCGATGGTATCTAGACTATAGTAATTTCATGGGTAGGTACGTAATCAATAGACCTTATCATTTAAATAAAAGGAAGAAACTATACCTACAATATTTCAAACATTTTATTTCTTTCAGTTTTTCTTTTCTGTGAAATCGACGCAATGATTCCTTGGACCAAACTTTACTTTTTTAATTACTTATTTAATAACAGTTTGTTTTCGGTTGACAGATTACTGCTAATATCTCTCGCTGTTCAATAGTTTCTCAACCAAATCTTCCGTATAAAAAGAAAGTTGTTGCCTACTCATATATTTCGAGTTCACTTTACAAGACCGGTATAACGCGTTTTGATGCACCACCGGATCAGATGATTGTCCTGTTCAACCGGTTTTCACCTGTATCTCATTTACTATACGAACTATAATTGCTTGAAATGGCGTTTTTGGTAAACTGAATAAACCAAATAGGACCACTAGAGTTAATAATGATAAAGAATGACAAAATTCATTTCTATAGTGAATTTTGATACTAAAGTGAATTTTGATTTTCGTTTCTTAGATCTTGGAAGAAATGGTATACATTTATGTATATCACGAGATCCTATCGTATCTCTTTTTAACATATTTATCAATTATTTGCGATTTAACATCATTCTTCACAAAATGCTTCACAACTTGACATGGATTTTGCAATTATCATTGTCTTATCATGTCTTAAATGTAGGTTTGTTTAGTTGGCAATCTTCGGACATGATTAACAGAGATTTTGTATTTGTTTTCATTTTTTCTAACCTTTACATTTTCTTATCCAATTAAATATTTTCCGATAGTCCATAAATGTCAAATGAAGTTACCGAATCTTCCTGCACCGAACATACTAAATAATTGGATTGGACGAAAAAGGGGGTGAAACTTCCAACATGAACAATATTCCTCTTCTTCAACGAAGCTTGTAGGTACCTGCCTATTAGGACTAGGATACGTTAGTACTACACATTATTATATTCTGTGACTAGGAGTAGTTATGATAATGGTGCAAAGGGTGGGGTTTGAACAGTCAATTTTTCGGTTTTAACTTTTAAGTCCACTTCTTGACCTTGTTGTGCTATTGATTTAGCTGCCAGTAACAATACCAGTGTAATAGACAAGAAAGCTTTCGTATACTCACTTACGTTGCTAACATTCAAAATTTTGCATGTATCTACCTACCTACCTACAGCTACATTAATGATTTTTTATTTTATTTTTTTAATCTTATATATTTTTAAAGGGCTTTTATACGATAATGATTATGTTCATGACACCTGCCAAGCAGCCATAAGAAATGACATTTGGATGCCTGACGTTCGAAATTTGAATTGAATTACATCCGAGTGCAATATCGGGCGCTAAATTTGGTATATTGGCGAACAAAAGGTAAAGTTTCCGAGAGGCGTCGAGCGACCTCGGCTCGCGTCGGCGGCGCTCGGCTGCCTCCGCCACAGCTGACGAGAACTGTTGCTATGTGCACTTATACACGACCAACATGGACATTGTTTTATATTCTTACTATGATATTTTAATTACTTGAGTGTCCAGAAATTGTGTGTCGACTGTAGTGTTTAGAGAAACTTAAAATAGGTAGGTAGTTACCTATTTTTTGGGTAAACTGAGTAAAGAAAAAAAATGCAAATGAAGAAAATGGAATGGAATAAAATTAATAAGCTTGCATAGATTACAAAGATAAAAGGTACCTAGGTATAATAATTTTGATAACTGGGTCATGAACATTACGTGATCCAAAGTCGTCATAGATCTGGAAGTAATATAGCTCCTCTAATCCATGAATCATGATAATCCAGAACAAAGAAACCGAACAAACGTTTGTAAACGTCTCAAAAACTCGTTAGCAACACCAGTTAGCCGAGCCTACGTGACCGAGGTGATGTACGTGCGCACACAGGCGCGCGGAACTGTTCACGGACACGCGCATACACGCACACACGCGCAGGCGCGGTTAAGTCCTCCGCCACTGACCAAACGACGTAAGCGACTGCGACCTTCACAAAGAAAATGACACATCCGTCGCCTCTATTACTATAAGGCTAAGGTTTATTTTAATTTGTTGATGTAAAAGGCGGTTAATACAAGCCCCAGTTGGGTAAGGTTATAGCCCCGTTGCGTTAGAGAGTGCATTTATGGCATCGGTCTCTCGTTGCCAACCTTTTAGCATTTATTATTTTTTATGTCCATAGATTATGTGATACAATTGTGTCGTTGGTAATTGATTATAATTAATTACATTTACACATGAGTAATACTTATTAGTTAGGTACCTAGTACCTACATACGTATATTTTTGTTAAAACAAGGTTTGTTTATAGTGTGTCACTAATAGGTACCTACAATGAATTATACTTATTTATACTTATTTTGAATTGAAAAAGAGAAAATATTAAACTGTCTAAGTAGGTACCTACCTATATCTTCTAAGCCGTGATAGCCTAGTGGTAAAGACGTCCGCCTCCTAATAAGGAGGTCGGAGGTTCGATCGTGGGTAGGGCAGTGGGCACTGGGCTCGCACCTCTAACTTTTAATTTAAATAGGTAAGTAAGTACCTAACCAACAAAATAAAATTTAAATATAACTAGCTTGAGCGGTGAAGAAAAACCTCGCAAGGAAACCTACATGCCTGAGAGTTCTCAATAATGTTCTCAAAGGTGTGTGAATTCCGCCCATTGATGTTGGAATCCCCCTCTTCTAGGATTCTGCCAATCCGCACTTGGCCAGCGTGGTGGACTATGCACATTCTGAGGGGAGACCCGTGCTCAAAAAACTATTTAAGCACCTTCTACTAGTATAGTAGGTATCTACCATCGAATTTTAGATATAATTTATCACAGTAAAGCTGTACCTATCTAATTTTGAGTTTTACGGCCGTAAGAGGCTTTTTAATAGGCAATAACTTGTCGTTATTAGACCTTTTACATCATCCTACCTAGGTACCTATTATAGTAATTATTGTAAGTGATTGTGAACATTTAAATAAGTATTAAATAAACTAACTATTAAATAAAATACAGTAAAATGTACCATTTTGTACGTCAATTTTAATTTTATTACTAGCTGTTTATTCTAGCAATCTCATCATTAATCTTTATGGGCAATTTCGTTCATTATATTGCATGAACCTTGGTACCCATACATACTAGGTAAGTACTAAACTTATTTTTATATGTAAAATGTAATAAATAAATAAATAATAAATAAATAAAATGTTTTTATTTCGACCAACAAGGATCATATTGGTGTTAGTAATTACACGAAACTTAAACCTAATTGTTAGTAATTATTAATATTAGTGTTAGTAATTACACGAAACTTAAACCTATTTGTTAGTAAAAAATCTATAACTATTTAAATTAGGACAGGATCGATTTGCCAGCACGTGAATCATACAACAGTGATTCAAGTACTGGCAGTCGATCCTGTCAGAAAATACTTTCAGGAGGCCGTTGGGGCTGGACCGGACTCTACGCAACAGGGATGTGCACCGCTTTCGCATAGTAGTATAAAAACAGTCTACATGCGCCTCGGCGAACATCCCTGACGCGCTGCAGAATCTGGGCAGCCCCATCAGCATCCTGAATGCATTATTATATTGTACACGCAGGGCATTGTACTGCTTTTGCGTGTAATCGATCCACAGGCTGCTCGTGTAGAAGGAGGTGCAATATGCAATATGCTTGCTTGCTTGCAATATGCAATATGTAATAGGTAGGTAGGTAAAATGTAATACCATAGAACCTTAATATTTTACCCAAAATATAAGTGAACTAGCGACCCGCTCCTGCTTCGCACGGGTAGCTTATTACAATTTTCATAGGGATCACTATTACAAAAAAAAAATAGCCTATGGCACTCGGGAATAACGTAGCTTTCTACTGGTGAATGAATTTTTTAAATCGGTTCAGTAGTTGCAGAAATTACCCCCTACAAACAAACTTACAAGCTTTACCTCTTTATATAATACTTTGGAAAGTATGATTGACAAACCTTTACCTTCTATAACACTAACATAGAGTAAGATCACGCTGCATTATATTCGAGCCCCCATAATATACCTACCTAGTACCTAGTCACTAGTGTGTAAGAGGGAGAGGGCTGGCGGTCCTTCACAGATCGATAACATCTAACAAGGACAACCATATTCAACTCTGTACAATAACTGTCAATTTAGGTGACGGGTCCGTGGCCCCGCCGCTTTGTTCCACCAATGGGTATACCACCATGTTTCCTTGGTCCCACTGGTGGCTGTAGGCTGAACCTACGGCACCGAGGAGTAAACCGTCTCTGACCTACGATGTACCTACCACCATATAGGGTAGTATAAAAGGCGGTCTTTGAAAATCAGCGTTGGGGTGTCTGGTACCTCAAACATATATACCATAGAGGTTTGTGTCTGCGGGTCCGACGTCTCAACACAAGCTGAGTGGCCTACCTGTTCGAGGTGTTGCATTGCTGTACGGGACGATATTGCCTACGCCATGTACATGATACTTCGAATAAACATTATTCCATTCCATTCCGTTCTATCCCCTTCCATTACGTTTCATTCCATTCCATTCTATTCTATACATCTATACCCGTGGTCCCACTGGTGCGTCTACCTACGGTATACCACCATATCGTGACGAGTTTGTAGTCCCACCGCGCTTTGTCCTACTGGCGTGTCTACGGATCACCATGTACTTGCGGTCCCACTGGTGGGACTACGGTGTACAGCATGCTTACAGAAATATTAAATGAATAAAATAACAGTAGGGGTTTTCTTTTGATAATAACGCGATGGGCTCCCAGATCGAATCGCATAACAGATTAAATAAGTAGACACACTGTAGTCAGTAAAAATAAATAATTTTTGTATATAGTAGGTTAGCATCAAAAATTAGGAACACAGGTTACAAAGTACAAACTAATCATAATAAATAAACTGTCTAGAAATAAAACAAAAACATTTAAAATTAAATTAAATTGGGTATTTATACCTAAAAATGGATATTCCAAGTCGCCTAGAAACAGAAGCTCAGCTAAAATAAAGGTGAAAGTTGGAACAGGGTCGTCCCAAAAAAAGGTTGATACTCCCTGAGCTTGCCTCCGACTCGCCTGGTAACAACGAACGAAAGCAAAAACTCTTATACAAACCGAACTACACCTTATGCTTTATAAAATAAAGTTTAATTTTCCTTACATCTATTTTACTAGTTTGAAACTGTACGAAAGTAGATCTTTTCCTATAATACAAAATCAACCTTAAAGTTTTATAGACTAGGTTTCTTTTAACATGTAGGGAAGTTTAGTAACAACCAAACGAAAGCAAGGATTACTGAATCAAATGAATTGAACCTTAAAATGGGGGGGTAAAGTTGATTTCGGTTTGGGTAAGATGTTGTTATTGATCGGAGCTTATGCGAAAAACTTAACAGCTAGTTGTATGTAACCCGCGCACATAGAAATATCAAATAAATAATTATGAATTAGGTACCTATTAAGTTCGTAATAATTATGGCCTTTTGTATCTGCACTCTGCAGTAGGTAGGCATAGGTAGACCAGAATCTTATGAAAAATACGGAAATGAAATTCCAAAGTCAGTAATATTGTATTGTTTTGTTTTGTTTGTATTGTATTGTTACTCTGTGTCATAGTGAATTTTTTTTAATAGTAAGTAGATAAAAGTAGATAAATCTCAGCTGTGAGATAAATAATATTGTGATTATGCCAGCCCTATGCCTATTTGCCATGAGATTCTGGTCTTACTATGATGTATTTACTTTTATTGTAACTGGCTCGGGCGTTTTTTTAATATTTCTATAGTATAAAAATGAATCACAATGTGTTGCTCATCGCAAATCTCGAGAACCGCTGAACCGATTTCGCTAATTCTTTTTTTATAATATTCCTTGAAGTACGAGGATGGTTCTTACGGAGCGAAAAATTAAGAATCGACTGTTAAGAGGTACCTACGAAGTTCGCCGGGGCAGCTAGTTTTAAATAATAAGAGGTAAGTACAGTAACAATTCGCAATTCAGTTGCTAATCCGCATTGGGCCAGCGTAGCAGACTATGACCTAAACCCTTCTCAGTCTGAGAGAAGACCCGTGCTCTGTAGTGAGCCGGTGATGGGTTGATCATGATGATGTCTGATTGTTTGACGACATACAGTAGGTACCTACCTACTAATATGTAGGTTAGGAGTTAGGACTCACTATCCATTTGTAACGATTCACGCGCTCTAACCACCAAACCATTGCGACTCTACCCGTAACTCAAAATAAAACATTTCTAAAAAAGAAAAAAACTAAGCATTTTTCACTAGTTACACGACAGGCAGAAATTAATTTTTAAATAGTTTTTTAATCACTCTTTGTCCCGAAACACGGGTTAAAAAATCCTGGCTCATTGTCCGAAAAAACCTTATAAACCTCCCAGGGAAAAAGAGCTTTTTGATCATCAGATACAGTTTATTTTCCAACGAAGTTTTCGGTTTACAAAAAGGACTATTTATAAGTGAGCATAGAAAATTGGATCTTATCTGAATGGATTAGAAATGGTTTTCCATTGACAGTGATTGTTTGAAGGCAATTAACAAAGGGAGCCCCGATATCACGGCAGCGCACGCAGACGATAGAAAGACCGTAGGTTCAAATCTGTCCTTAGGGACGACTGCGATAGTTTCCGGAAGTTTCCGCCATTTTCACTAGGCTTTTCGAAGGATTCTTTTTAAGAAGTCATCGGCCTCTTAGTTGGGGGATCCGGGGTCAGATTCGATCCCGAGGCACGCAACTCTAAGGGCCGGTTGTTTCAAACCATTGGTCTTCGTAAGATAAGTTCGTTAAAATTTAACAGACGTAGACGAACTTTAACATCTGTTAATTTAAGTGCGTTGCTTCATTGTACAAAAAACTGTTCGTCATTGTTATTTTGGTTGCGAAACTAACCCTAAAAATTAACTTACTTCTCCGTATCCTTTTTTTTATTTCATTTTAAGTATATTAAATTTTATACATAGTTATTAATATTGCTACTTCGCATTTTAAACACTTTTTCTTTCTTACAAATTATCTTTCATCTTCAAAAAAACTACCATTAAAAGCATTGAATTAAATTGATTCCATTATAATTTGTAAATAAAATATTCCGTTTGTCGGAAGTATGAAGTTACGAACTGATTTGACGATCACCAATGGCGCCAGCACTGGTTAACGTAAACGTAACTTTTTAACGAACTTTAGCGCTAATAGATGCTGAATCAACGCTTTTTCTTTACTTACGTTCGTTAGCGCCATATTTAAAGGTTACATGTCCGTCAAAATTTGTTGAAACAACCGGCCCTAAGTTGATGGAGTTATGTGCGTATTATCAGAGATAATCCATACTTACTAATATTATAAATGCGAAAGTGTGTCTATCTGTCGGTCCGTCTGTCTGTCTGCTAGCTTTTCCGATTTTGGTACAGATGAAATTTGGTACAGATATGGCTTGCATCCCGGGGTAGGATATGGGCTACTTTTTATCCCGGAAAATCAAAGAGTTCCCACTGGATTTTTAAAAACCGAAATCCACGCGAACGAAGTCGCGGGCATCATCTAGTTTATTATAATTTTTAAAAATCCTTTCGTAGTGGATGCCAACGTCATAATAGCTATCTGTATGCATTTCAGCTTTATCCGTCCAGGCAGTGATTTGAGCTGTGTGCTGTGTGTTGATACATCAGTCAGTCAGTCAGCCAGCTTTTCCTTTTATACTTAAAAAATAAAAATATTTTAATTATATAAATGCTTATAATTATAACCCTTTCCCATTGATCCAAATCTATATAAAGGCGTAATGAACTGAAAAAATGCAATAAGTATCTTACATCGCGCACACGAGTAACTCCCAAAAAGCAAACCCAAATTCACAAAAAGCCGAAGCGTATAATGACACGCACTGACGAGCAAACACAATAGATTTTGTTCGTACAGTCTGACCGTATAGAAATTGCCAATTATGTTGTAAACACTATCTTCTAAATATACAAAGTGATAGTGTCCGATATATCCCGATATTTCGGACATCATCTAACACTGCAACAGCAAGCTGAGGACCGATATGTAGATGTACCAAAAAAATAATGAGCGTCGTAGGACGTAGGATTTGTAGAGCATTGTCTCTGTCGTTGAGACCGAGGTGAGATCGCGGTAAACTTGTATCAAAATAAAAAACCGGCCAAGTGCGAGTCAGGCTCGCGCAATGAGGGTTCCGTACTACAGTCGTATTTTTTCGACATTTTGCACGATAATTCAAAAACTATGATGCATAAAAATAAATAAAAATCTGTTTTAGAATGCACAGATGAAGACCTTTCATATGATACCCCACTTGATATAGTTAGTTGTCTTACTTCAAAACTTAAAATACTAATTATTAGTTCATGACCACAATTTTTTGATTTGATTTGATTTGTGTGTGATCTAACCCTAAATTCACGGTTTTCGGATTTTTCCTCAAATGTCAGCTATAAGATCTACCTATCTGCCTTTGATGATTCTAGGTCAACGGGTAGTACCCTGTAGGTTTCTTGACAGACAGACGGCCAGACAGACAGACAGACAACAAAGTGATCCTATAAGAGTTCCGTTTTTCCTTTTGAGGTACGGAACCCTAAAAATATTAAAAAACTGAAAAGTTTGAAGTGCGTGCCCGGGATCGAAACTTGACCTCCTGAATAGGAGCTGACGTCTTAACCACTAAGCTTATGACCGCGCTCTGTTAGCAACATTAGTAGTAAGTACATACATACATAAGTTTTTTTTTTTTAAGTTGGACATTTCTATACAATCAAACTATACTGATACGAGAGCAGTGTAAGGTGGGGTGGGGTGCGCTGATGATGATAATGACAACCCTGTGTGTGCAGCAGGGTGACAGGTGACAGGTGACAGGTTCCCGCAAAACCTTTTCAATTGCACTGTAGAGTTCCGTAGGAAAATATTTATCAACAACTAGATGATGCTCGGGGTTTTTTTAAATCCCGCGGAAACTCTTTGATTTTCCGCGATAAAAAGTAGTCTATGACCGTCTTCAGGATGTAAGCTATCAGGGGAAGGGCATAGGCTACTTTTGGTCCCGGAAAATCAAAGAGATTCCCATGAAATTTCTAAAAAACCTTAATCCACTTGGATAAATCTCGAGCATCATCTATTATGTTCCCGGTAGTTAAATAGTCTGACCTAAGAGGGCGAGCTCGCGCAGGTATTGTTCGACACGCTCGTGTACTGTGTATGGATGTAGGACTCACACTAATGCAGATGGCAAACATGGAGTCTGCGGTGCAGCGTGGGAGATCCCCTCCCTCGCGTTGCGCGCCCCACTGACGCCTAAAAATGCAATTGCGACGCGTCTTGCGGTTAACGAGCACGAAGAAATCAGCATTCTCATCTTTTGCTTTTGTGGAAATAAATTATAAATTATTGACAAACACGACGGACAGACGGACAAGCAGACAAACATCAAAGTGATCCTGTAAGGGTTCCTTTTCTACTTTCCTTCCAGGTACGGAACCCTGTAAACTAAATCATAATCGGTCGTTTAACTTTATATAGACAGATACACAGACACACAGAAACATCCCTCTTTTTAGATCGGGGGTTAAAAATAGCAAAACAGATGAAATAGTACAGGAGGGTACTCGAGCAAATCCTACGGAACCCAAGGGCGCTAAGTCGCTTGTGGTAGAAGCAGCCACGCGAAGTTTATTTGGTCGCTTGCGGTCCGAGGGGCGTGGATTCAATTCCCTGGCAACATCCTTTTGAGCTTTTGAGATATCGGATTAGTTTAACTATTTATAGAAAATCTTTCTTACATAAAGCGATTTTATTGTAGTTTTTTCATTCGTGACACACTTGTTTGAGTACATTTTTAGCGTTCCATATCTCAAAAGGAAAAATGGAACCCTTATAGGCAGGCATAGGATCACTTTTTTAGGATTGCGTACCCAAAGGGTAAAACGGGACCCTATTACTAAGACTCCACTGTCTGTCTGTCTGTCACCAACTGTATCTTATCAACCGTGATAGTTAGACGGAATTTTCACAGATGTTGTATTTCTGTTGCCGCTATAACGACAGAATAAAATAAATATTTAAGGGGGCTCTCATACAACAGACATGATTTATTTGCCGTTTTTACTAACAATGGTACATACGGAACACTTAGTGCGCGAGTTCAACTCGCACTTGGCCGGTTTTTAATTTTTTTTTAATTTTATGGACAGTTGAGCTGCTATTTTTGGAGTTTCTCTACGTGATTGAAAATCAGAAATGGAGAGATTCGTACGAGAACCAAAGTAACCCACAGCTCAGGGGGTTGCAAAGCTGAAGTGGCAATCAGAAGCAGTGGCGTGCACAGGATTTGAAGCCAGGGTAGGCATTAGTCAGGTAGGAACCTGTTTACTGGCAGGTCATAATGAAAAATATACAACTGGGGTAAGCAGTGCATTTATGCCTCTATGACCTGCACGCCACTGATGAGAAGGGCACATAATTCGAAAACCGATAGACGTTGGGGTCCCAAGATGCTAGAATGGCGACCGGAAAGCGTTGGAAGACTCCCTCACTAGGTGGACTGACGACATCAAACGAGTTGCAGGGAGCCGCTGGATGATGGCGGCGCAAGATCGTGGCGTGTGGAAGTCCCTACAACAGACCTATATCCAGCAATGGCTTCTGAATATCGGTTGCATAAAAATATCGGTTGATAATGATGATGATGCTTTGGTGAAGGAATATATCGCGAGGAAACCAGCATGCCTCAGAGCACCTGAAAGGTAAATTAACTCATCATCGATAAAGTCTCTTCATAAAGCCTCTCAATCCTCAATCCGCACTCTGTCGTTATGACGGCATTGAATAATTATGTAGCTCAGTGCGTGGTAGACTAGTGTCTTATTCCTTGTCATTCTGAGAGGAAAGCTGTGCTCAGTAGTGGGTCGGTGATGGGTTGATCACGCTGAAGATGTCACGCTACACAGTTTTGTGTTAAACTTCGGTGCGAGACCTTCTGATGGTAGCGCCAAACCAGGATATGATATTTTGAGCTGTCAAAATATACACATTTTATATGACTAGGTTTGGGGTCGTCTAAATCTGTGAGCTAACACACTCACATGGCAGTTAGTCAGTTACATGTAAAAATCCAGAGATTTATTTGTGTAAGATCAAAGGAGGAAATAGCGGCCGGCTCCGTTCACATACACCGGGACGTTCAGCAAATTAACGTATTTATACATTGAGTTTTAGGATATAGGTTATATAATAGATATAACATTTATTTTTAAAAGACTTCCAAAAAACCGGTCAACTGCGAGTCGGACTTGCACACGAAGGGTTCCGAACTATAGCACAAGAAATACCACTTTTTATAATTTTTACGGTTCCGTACCTCAAAAGGAAAAAAATCCCCTTATAGGATGACTTTTTTATTTGCATGGCAACCATTTTATATACGGCAAAAGTAATACCTATACTGTGACAATTTCAACTCTCTACCTATTACGGTTCCTGAGATATCTGACGACTAGCCCCCAACCCCAAGGAGAGAGAGAGAGTGAGCATAAGGAGAAGGGAGACAATGATTTGTAAGGAGTCAAGAGCAAGTACCGGGACTAGCTCGCCCGCGATTCGGCCCATGTAACCGAGAGGTTGGTGGAACCATGGGAGGTGGATGATTCATGAGATACAGCCTGCTGACAAACGGACGGACAGCGGAGGCTTAGTAATAGGGTCCCGCGTGGTGATTACGTAAAACGTTGCAGTAGCGACAGCAACGCGACAGCAGTAGCAATGCGATAGTTTATTTGCTGTCTCTCTGTTTCTTCTTCTTATTTTGCTTTGTGGCTATTGCTGTCTCTCTCTGACCGTACATTTGACAGCAATGTTCGCGAGATTTACGTCTGTTGCACGCAAGTCGCGAGATACGTAATCACCGGCACCGTTACGGCATCCTTCAGTTAGGAAATCAAAATCGCTCTCCGAGCCGGTGTATCTGAGCGGACCCTAGGGCGGAGGTCGTAAAACGGTTTCAATCAGCGAACCTGCACTCGTAAACCTCGCTGGGTGTTCCGTATGTTTATTTGATCGGTCGAGGACACGCCGCGGGCCCCTAATCGACTCGTAAAACTTGGATATCCCCATAAAAGTAATCGGATCAAAACGCTATTAAGATTGATAGTAAAGATTGTATTCTTAGCTACTGGTATCAAAACAAATTGAATTGCAAGCCACGAAAATATAGGCTTTTAGTTCAGTGTCATGTCATGTCTAATGCTTGTGTCCGGCCCCACCCAGGAATCGTTGAGAGCTCTGCACTCGAAATTGTAGACGAATATACCACACAATCCAGTCGGGTAGGTCCAATTTCGAGGAAGAGGTCAACCGCCGAATCCAACTCGGTTGGGCAGCGTTCAGGAAGCTTCGAGATGTCTTCTTGTCCAAAATTCCTCAGTGCTTGAAGACCAAAGTCTTCGAACAGTGCGTGTTGCCAGTGATGACATAAGGATCCGAGACATGGTCGCTAACTATGGGCCTCATAAGAAAGCTCAGAGTCCGATGGAGAGAGCTATGTGCGGAGTTTCTCTATGTGATCAAATCAGAAATGAGGAGATCCGTAGGAGAACTAGAGTAACCGACATAGCTCAACGGGTTGCGAAGCTGAAGTGGCAATGGGCAGGGCACATAGTTCGTACAACCGATAGAAATTGGGGTCCCAAGGTGTTAGAATGGCTACCTCGCACCGGAAAGCGAAGCGTTGGAAATCCTCTCCCTGTATGGATAGACGACATTGAACAAGCAGGGAGCCGCTGGATGACGGCGGCGCAAAACCGTCGCGTGTGGATTGTGGAAGTCCCTACAAGAGACCTATGTCTAGCAGTGGACGTCTATCGGTTAATAATGATGATGATGAAGCAAATACAATAAGACGACGCCAACGATATTTGCTGAAATTTCAAAAAATCCACTCAAGTTCTTCTCGGTAGGAAGAGCATACCGACCCAGTTTTAGATTCACTTGACATTATTATTCGAAAGTCTAAATACATAAGGAAAAGGTGACTGACTGACTGACTGATCTATCAACGCACAGCTCAAACTACTGAATAGATCGGGCTGAAACTTGGTATGCTGATAGCTATTATGACGTAGGCATCCGCTAAGAAAGGATTTTTGAAAATTCTACCCCTAAGGGGGCGAAATAGGGGTTTGAAATTTTTATAGTCCACGCGGGCGAAGTCGAGAGCATAAGCTAGTCTAAATCTAAATATATAAAAGGAAAAGGTGACTAACTGACTGATCTATCAACGCACAGCTCAAACTACTGGACGGATCAGGCTGAAATTTGGCAAGCAGATAGCTATTATGACGTAGGCATCCGCTAAGAAAGGATTTTTGAAAATTCAACCCCTAAGGGGGTGAATTAGGGGTTAGAAATTTGTGTAGTCCACGCGGACGAAGTCGCGAGCATACGCTAGTACTTTATAAAAGGCTATTTGAATGTAAGTTTTCTATTCTATTCGATAAAAATCCTACATCGTATAACTCGCTACCCCTATGCATTTGTGCAGGGCGTCCGTTGGTCTGCACTCTGCGCCACATTCGTCAGTAGGTATGTGAGCTAATAGTGGTGATAAGGGCCCCCATGCAAACAGCTGATCGGGAACAAAAACCATAAGAAATTCTATCTTCGCTGCGCGTCACGTAAGGGCAACTATACACGTTACGACAAATACTCTCTGTCTGTGTCAACATTTTTGCATTTCATGATGCTAACATCATGCTTTAATTAAATCTATGTCTTGTTTTTAAATGTAAGTCAATCAATAAGTTACGTTATATTTTTTCTGGATGATTGTTGAATAGGTATAAATCAATCGATTATGTTAGTTAAGTTACGTTGAATAAAAAAAGAACAACTTGTATGTATCATATAGTCAAAGTCAAAACATTTATTCAAAGTACGTACCGTTGTACACTGTTTGATCGTCGATTGTTGTATTTGCACGATAATGATGTATTGATGATGTGTAATTACATAACATTAAAACTAGCCACAGCGCCAAGGGTTCCAAACGCGCCCGGGTATTGAAAATATCAAGACTCTATACTTTAGTGCTACCATAATACTTGACATTGACTTACTGGGACACTTGACAGTTTGAGGTTTTACAGTCTTAAATTAAATTTAAAATGTCTGTTATTTTCTTTTAACATTGTAATATTAAAAAAATGGTTAGGAAAAGTTGCGAATAGATTACAACATGGGGTTATTCAAGGGGCGGACCAACAAATTCCTGAAAGGTGCTGCAAATGTTTATGGGTGGCGGTAATCACTTAACATCATGTGACTCGCCTGCTCGTTTGCTCGCTATCTCTATAAAAAAATCGTTAAAAGTTTCAGTTAGAATTAGTATAGTGCATTCAAAATAAACTGGCGTGTTTCCACTTGAGACCGTCATTAACAATAACAATAGGATTAAGTCGTGGCGGGTGAATTCAAAAGTATCAACACTATGAGGTTTAACCGGCTCCTTTAAAAATGAATGGGCTCTATGAGTGTTTGGTTTATTACCCCTATTGTTTACGTGGCATGTTGAATGTAATCCTATTGTTATTGCTAATGCCGGTCTCAAGTGGAAACATGCCAGTTTATTTTGAATGCACTTATACCATTAATTTGTTGTGTTGTGTGTGTAGGCAGCCTTCGCGTCGTCTTGGGAATCGCCTCGCTGTGGGGGATGCGGACGGCTCGAGAATAGACAAGACAACAGCTGGTGCCGCCACAAAAACCCTATATTAATGGCCGCCATTATTTATCGCCTCTCATATTAATACGAGCTTTAATTTACTTCGCTAGGAAAGTATTAAAGACGATATTTAATACCTAGTCAAAGTAAGGTTGCAAAAGAGTTGCAAGACTGCGGCACAGGCTTCGGGCTGGGTGGGCACTCTCTATTCCTTCACTCTCATAGTTTTAGGGTTCCGTACCTCAAAAGGCAAAACGGAACCCTTAAAGGATCACTTTGTTGTCTGTCTGTCTCTCTGTCTGTCGGTCTGTCAAGAAACCCACAGGGTACTTCCCGTTGACCTAGAATCATGAAATTTGGCAGATAGGTAGATATTATAGCAGATATTATCGGAAAAATCTGAAAACCATGAATTTGAGGTTAGTACATCACACAAAAAAAATTGTGTCCATGAACAAATATTGCTATTTTCAACTTCCAAAGTAAGATGACTATACCAAGTGGGGTATCATATGAAAGGGCTTTACTTGTACATTCTAAAACAGATTTTTATTTATTTTTAGGCGTTATAGTTTTTGATTTATCGTGCAAAATGTCGATAAAATACGATTGTAGTACGGAACCCTCAGTGCGCGAGTCTGACTCGCACTTGGTCGGTTTTTTATACTTTCATTATGCTTTGGGTGTTAACTAGACTGCAATACCCTCGTCTAAAAATACAACTATTTAATAGCAAAAAAATATTCCAATATTAGCTGATGCCCATTGCCCGTGGAAACTCTTTGATTTCCCGGAATAAAAACTACTTACTACAGTCACTTTCCTGGTCTTGAACTATACCCATGCAAAAAATCACGTAGAGCCCTTGCTCCGTTGCGACGTGATTGAAGGACAAACCAACAAACCAGTAAACCAGCAAACAAACACACTTTCGCGTAGTTCAATAAGGGTAGTTGATTATGAGTCATTTTTCCCATTTTATTTCCCAAAGTTTTTTCATACGCTTCGCTTAGTTAAGTTCACGGCACATTGCCTCGTCAAATGTGTCGGTAACGCGTTTTTGATCGATGCGCTTTGGGCGGGCGGGAGGGCGGGAATTTATGACCAGCTGATTTCGAATTTGATGTTGTGTCAAATTGAATATACACTCAGTGGGAGATTGGGAGGGTGAGTGGGGACCCCATGAGTTTGTTATTTGTTGGATATTCGAGGATCAAAGTACTCGAAGTTCGAACAGTGCGTGTTGCCAGTAATGACATATGGACCCGAGACATGGTCGCTAACTATGGGCCTCATAAGAAAGCTCAGAGTCACTCAGCGGGCGATGGAGAGAGTTATGTGCGGAGTTTCTCTACGTGATCAAATCAGGAATGAGGAGATCTGTAGGAGTACCGGCCAGCAGTGAATGTCTATCAGTAACCCTTATTATAAATGCGAAAGTTTGTTGGTTTGTCCTTCAATCACGTCGCAACGGTGCAACGGATTGACGTGATTTTTTGCATGGGTAATGGGTATAGATAAAGACCTGGAGAGTGACATAGGCTACTTTTTATCCCGAAATTAAAAAGTTCCCACGGGATTTTTAAAAAACCTAACTCCACGCGGACGAAGTCGCGGCACTCAGCTAGTTGGTTTATAATGATGACGATGATGAGCATATTATGTGCGACTAGCATATTCGCGCAAATTCGCCCGTTGGAATTTCTTTATTCTTAGTACAGCCATCTGCCATAGCCGATGTATCCCCTCGACGTCATATTTATTCATAAAAAAACTTAATCCGTTTTTAGTGTAACTCATTGAATGAGTTTGGTTCACACATCAAAGCGTTGTTGTCTATTATTTTTTAAAACGCTATTAAACGACGACCTCAATGGGACGTACCGGATAAGGGATTTGGAATTTTATAATTTCTAAATTTCAGTCTGGTCTGGTGGGAGGCTTCGGCCGTGGCTATTTATTACCCTACCAAAGCCGTGCCGCCAAGCGATTCAGCGTTCCGGTACGATGCCGTGTAGAAACCAAAGGGGCATGGGTTTATTAAAAACTGCCATACACCTTCCATCCTAGCCCGCTTCCATCTTAGACTGCATCGTCACTTACCATCAAGTGAGATTGCTTGTATCTGATTAAATTTTGAGTACCTACCTAAGTTGTCTGGTGGGAGGCTTCGGTCGTGGCTAGTTGCCACTTGCCACCCTATCGGCAAAGCAGTGCCACGAAGCGATACTATTATATTTTCATCTCTTTTGTCACTCGGCCCTACTGACTGGCAATTTTTTATTTAGGTAAGTGTCGACCTATTTTTGTTGGTTCAACCACTTGCGGACGCCATTTTGATGGTTCATGTAAAAAAATAGTCGCAAAAAGCTTAGAATAAGCGGACCCTTCGTTGAAACCTTTGACAGATTTGCATTTTTACACCAATTTTTTGCAAAGTAGAGCTTTGACAATTTACCTCGACACAACACGGAGTCTGCCAACAGATAACGATAATAGGGTAGATACAGCCCTCGTGCGCAAATATCCCTGTAGCAGCCCTCGGAGATAGCGGCGCGCTCTCCCAAGGAAACACTTCCTTGATACCCCGCCAACTTATATTTTTACACTTCAGTAAATTATGACTAACTCTTAACAACTTATAAATAGGGTTGAATTTCGCTTGGCAAGTGTTTTCTCAACAGTTTAAAACAAGGGTATACTTTGCCACCAATCTTACGCTCAATGTCACTTTATCGTCATAATGGAGATTGAGTGGGAGGGAGACAGGTGATGTGTGAGTGTGAAAGGGACGGATGCTTGATGAAATTCATGAAGTCCTAGTATTTTGCTCATGTGGGGAAATTTGGCTCCGGTTTATGAAGTCTCAAGTCAGGGCTGTAAGGAGCGGATTTCGGCAAGCTATCTTTACGATCTCTGTCGATTTTATGGCATCGCGTTTCTAAAGCATGGGGAAGTTGATATTGTTTGGAAAAAAGCTTCTTTTCCGCATTTACATAAATAAGTAACCCCTTCTCTTAGAATAACCCCCTTCTTTTATTTTTCATTGCGACAAACAACAACATAAAGTTTATTAAACTAAGACATAAACGTACCTACTAGCACCCACTATGACGTCATATAAGTCCCACAAATTGCTAATACGCGTGGCCGCCATTTTAGTGACGTCAGCACTAGACTAAAGTTTCGAGCTGATGGTATATTTTTATTTCGGCTGACGTCAAAATGACGTCATTTCGATGTTAATGAGACATGGTTCCAGCGCAATAGCAACTTATACCATCTATGCGACTTATAATATGTTGTCTGATTAAAAAGACGTAAGCATCCGCTAAGTGAAGGATTTTTGAAAATACAACCCCTAAGGGGGTGAAATAGGGGTTAGAAATTTGTGTAGTCCACGCGGACGAAGTCGCGAGCATAAGCTAGTCCTTCAATAAAATCGAACTGATTAACATAAAATTAATAATATTGTTATCTTAATTCCTATAATTACTGACTGACAATTGTCATAACACTTAGGTAAGTACCTAAATAAAATTACCTTCATTACAAGGTAATTTTAAAGGCATATTAGTCTATTGGTACAAGTATAATTAAAATCGGCTCATGCATTTCGTCTCTAGAACGCTGCGATTTTGTTCTAGAACACCACATCTAGGTATGTTATGTAGGAGGAAAATCTGACTGACTGACTGTTTCACTGACTCAAATTACTGGACGGATCGGGCTGTTTGGCAAGCAGTTAATTATTATGACGTCCAGACGTTCGCTAGGAAAGGATTTTTAAAAATTCAACCCGGGTAAAATAGGGGTTGACTTTGAAATAGGGCTTCTTTTGTGAAATTTGTGTTAGTACATAGTTCATGCGGACGAAGTCGCGGGTAAAAGCTAGTTTGTAATATAACATCGTGAAGCGTTGTCTGTTGTTTGTTGTCTGCTGAAAACAGAACACAAACCAGTATCGATCGACAAGTTTACGAACTCGAAGCGAGCGACCTCGGTTGCCATTTTGTTTTGAAACTGTCCGCACACTGAGCACTCGAGCCACAGTCGAGTTTTAAACTCCAGTGTCGGAGCACGTCATCACAAAACCGAGACGCCGACTCACACCAAACTTTTTGTCTACGTGTCTGATAAAAATCGCTGAGATATCAAACTCAAACTCAAACTGAAATTATTTATTCAGAATTGGTAAAAAAACACTTCCTGATTGTTAATTTTTTTTATTTGATGATATGATATAGTGGTGACAATTAATACGTACTTAAAACTAAATCTACGAGGGTTCCAAACGTGCCCAGGTCTGAGAAGAGCCCACAACTTACCTTAAATAAGAGGAAATAGACACTTTGTAAAGCAAGCGAGTTTCAATTTTGAGACATCATTGCTTTTTGGCGTGATTGAATCAAACTGAAAACCAAAAATAGCAGACGGACGAAAGGTTGCTTTTTCATTTTGGTACGGGACCCTAAAAGCGATGGAAGAAAAACGCAGTTGGACCTGCGAAGAAGTCTTATCCCTAATAGAATATTTCAAAAAATACCCAAACCTATGGGACAAATGTAACATCTACTACAAAAGTAAAATTAAAAAACACAACGCCTATAAGGAAATGGCGGAAGTTTTCCAAACGAACACGACGGAAATTGACAGGAAAATTAAGAATATAATCTCCCAGTATCAGAGGGAAAGGAGGTACTACAAGAAGTTCAAAAAGTCGGGCGTCGGCGGCAACTTTATAGCGAAATGGTTCGGATATCACGCTATGAGTTTTATGCACGACGAAAATCGGCGGAGAAGTGAGACCTGGGTGTACCAGGTGAGCCTACTTTCTTTTCTATCTAAAGCTGGTTGACTGACTGACTGACTGATCTATCAACGCACAGCTCAAACTACTGGACAGATCGGGCTGAAATTTGGCAAGCAAATACCTACCTACCTATACGTAAACGTCCGCTAAGAAAGGATTTTTAAAAATTCAACTCATAAGGGGTAAAATAATTCTGTGCACATCTAAATTTTAGAGTATTCGCATCCTCTTCTTACTAATGCATTTAGAAAAGGACAGACACAGTTTGACAGTTTAAAATTTAATTTAGAGCTGTCAAACCTCGTGACTTTACCTGCCAGTCGCGAGCATATTGTTTAAATTTGTAGCGTGCACTAAAATTTAGAGTCTTTTAATGTAAAATTTGTTCTGTCCCTTTTTAGCAATATTAAAAAGAAAAAATGCAGATAGTCTAAATTTAGTTTAGAGAAAGACAAGAGAATCGGCGCCCAGGGGATTAAAATTTGTGTAGTCCACGCGGACGAAATTGCGGGAATAAGCTAGTTTTCCCATTTTTTTTTTAAATAGAGATAGCGAGCAAACGAGTAGGCGGGTCACCTGATGTTTAGTGATTACCGCCGCCCATGAACATTTGTGGCACCAGAGGAACCGCCGATGCGATGCCGGCCTTTTAGGAATCTGTTGGTCCGCCCCTTGAATAACCTCATGTTGTAATCTATTGGGAACACCGCCGATGGGAGTTGGTTCCACAGTTTGCATGTGAGTGGAAAGAAGGATATGGCGCAGCGGACGGTCGAAGTGCACCAGACACCCAGGTGGTGAGGGTGAAATTCCTAACGGTGGCGCGCGGTGCGGTTGTAGAAAAATGATGGTGGAATGAGGTCAAAAAGCTCTTCAGAGCACTCCCCATTATAAGGCGATAGAACACGCATACAATAAAAAGGTCCTGATTTACTCACTGACTTACTCATCAGCCCATAGCCTTTCCCCTTGGAACTAGAAAGCTGGCACGCCTTTAATACATCATTTAGAGAGGGAATAAGGACAGAATTTTTGAATTTTTGAAATTCGAAAATGTCTGTGTACCTACTTCTAAAACTTTTTGGTTGTTTGAGCATGTATAGAGTTATATTCTTCCGTATGTCGGAAACCTTGCAATAGTGAAGTGGTTCATGCTGCAGGACTCTGTCAGGAGCTTTACAGACATTCAGACATTCAGACATTCAGACTTTCTTTGCCACTTACATCGTGATCGTGTTTATTTACGTAAAAGTAATTAAATAATAACTAATCTTATCTAATTTTGTTTTCGATTAAAGTAATTATGACAGTAAAACCATATTGATTACTTGATGACGTCCTATCCACCCTTTACCCAACCTTGGAGAATGATGCGGATCATTAAATAAAACAAAATTATACTTGCACTTGTGTATTATTTCCAGAACAGTGATACGGGCGATACAGAAACCTTATCAGATATCCATGGCCACATCTGTGAAGCTCTTCATACAGAAGAAGAGGAGACGCCAGCTATGTTATGTGAGGTTGACATGGAGGTTAAAACAGAAGAAGAAAAACCACAGGCCGTACCAAACACAGACCCTGTGTTAAAACCACCAAGATTAATACAAAAACATGCAGTTGGAAATCAAGAAAAATTTGATTCAAAAAGTGTGCTTCAAACATTAGAATCAATATTTCAATCAAGAAATTTTATCTTACAACGCGACGAATGCGATGTTTTTGGAGAGATGGTAGCGCAAAATCTTAAACAGCTAAAAACTGAATACGCCAAAGTGACAGTACAGAATCGCATTAATAACTTACTGTATGAAGCCAGACTTGGTCATTATGATTATCCGCCAAGTATAGCTGTAAATATGTCTATGGCTGCTCCTTCTTGTTCTACTTCTAGTCAGATTGGAACAGAACAGAATACAACTTTTAAAACAGAGGATTGTTAACGATTTCAAATAAAGCATGCGCCAAAAAGAAGGCGATTTTTATGAACATCGTGATTACAATAAATACATGACAAATTAAGGTTTTTATGTTAACAAAGATTTTTTAAATAAATACAAGATTCCCTTACATTTCACTGTTTCATTTCAAACTTACCTTTTTTTTTAATTTATAGGCTAGCGCTTGGCTGCAATCAGACCGTGGCAAGTGATGATGCAGCCTAAGATGGAGCACGCTTGCCAAGAAGATGCCTATTCACTCTCGACTTGAAGGTTCCCATATTACAATTGGAGGGGAAAACAGTGCTGGAAGGGTGTTCCAAATGTTAGCGGTTCGAATCAGAAATGAGGAGGCAAATCGCTTCGTACGTATCCGTGGAATTTCAACTACGTACGGGTGCAAACCTTGGCGATGCCTTGCGGTACGATAGTAGAAAGGTGGAAGGAACCAGGTTGAAAACTTCTTCGGCAGACTCTCCGAATTGTCTTATATCCTACAGCATTGCGCTATGACAGAGAGAACTAGATAACTAACTTTGACTCTGATTTTTAATTTAAAGTTGACATCATGATCAACGTTAAAGTGAATTTAATAACTATAGTATTTGTACAAGAACCATTACATAATTCATTAGTGACCATTATCATTAATCATATTACATAAAAAAAATTACAAAAAAAATAAAAACCGACTTCGTTACACAAACACTAAAAATTGAAAAATAACTTAATTTATTACCGATTATATTATGTATACAAGAGTTAATATAGTTCCATAATAATACTTTTTGGTGCCGGTGCCAATTAGCTTTAGCTGCGCGAATCGTCTAGACTTCATATTTTTAAGGGACTCCACAATGGCACCTCATTGGCACCGACCCCAAAAAATATTATTATGGAACTATATTAACTCTTGTATACATAATATAATCGGTAATAAATTAAATTATTTTTCAATTTTTAGTGTTTGTGTAACGAAGTCGGTTTTTATTTTTTTTGTAAAAAATTTTTATTTCACAATTTTTGGTGGCCCCGTGGAATTATGCTATGACTGGTTAAAAATCTACTGTTTACTAAGCTATTACACTGATCGCGAGCAATTTACTCTTATCCGTTGAGGAGTTCCAGTACCTATCTTCGAAGATGTGCATCAGATCTTCACCAAATTGAAATGGGACCAACTTTGAAGTATACCCTTTCAAACAAAAAAAGAATTTTCAAAATCGGTCCAGGCGTTTTCGAGTAATCGGGGAACATACATAAAAAATAAAAAAATAAAAAATAAAAAAAAAGATTCCGACGAATTGAGAACCTCCTCCTTTTTTTGAAGTCGGTTTAAAATGGGTATTAATTAAAATAACACGACGGAAAAACCGAAATTTACGGGATTAAGATTAATTGGTAAGACGTATATCGATGATTAGAACGGATTATGTGATAAGATACTAGTTACTTAGTATATAACCCATGGTTCTGGTTACATGAACACAAACTGTCAAAATGAAAGTGCTTCTGATTGTCGTTGCGTTGGTGGTGGCTGCTGCAGCGGAGTACGAGGGGATCTGGAAGGATTACCACGAAGAGTTCGGCATTGCTGAAGCAGCACGTATCAAGAAGGCTGAGCAGTCGATGGACTTCGATGGCGCCAGGATTGTAGGCGGATCCGGTTCCAATCTTGGACAACATCCACACTTGGTAAGTTTGTTATTCTTCTTCGTATTAGCAAGTTCAAAACATCGGCAAACTAATACGGTTGGATTGGGAATAAAATAATCTTTCATCATCATCTTCTTCTTCTTTTTTCTTTTTCTTAAATATATAAAAGGATTGACTGACGGACTGATCTATCAACGCACAGCTGAAACTACTGGAGGGATCGGGCTGAAATTTGGCATTCAGATAGCTATTATGACGTAGGAATCCGCTAAGAAAGGATTTTTGAAAATTCAACCTCTAAGGGAGTGAAATAGGGGTTTGAAATTTGTGTAGTCCACGCGGACGATGTCGTGAGCATAAGCTAGTTTGATATAAAATTCGATTAAATAACAGATGACACTTACTTATCTGTTTATACGTCTGGCAACCCCATAGTTGCGCAGAGGAGAAAGTAGGCAACCTTTATTTTTTCAACTCGTTGGGGAATAATCTTTCAGCTGATGATCAACTTTCATAAATAACTAATCAGGGCAGTTGATCGAACTTTTTTATTGTTTAACATCATCGGTACCTGATTTATGTTGGCAACCTATTTGCGATGTATCAATCTGTACATAATCTGGCATTATATATTCTCAATCACTATTAAATCACAGATCAGGGTAGTACATATTTCTATAGTACGCGACGGGTCGAAATATCAATTGGGGAGGGAAAGCCACGCACACCCGCACAGCCTCCGCACTAACCCAGTGCGGGCGGTACGCGGCGCGTCCCCCGCCTCATACCCCGACTGCCATCTCAACCTGTCGCGGACTATAATATACCGGATCTCGTACCATTAGGGTGGCCTCATCGTCGGCCTCACCAACGGCAGAGAATCAGTGTGCGGTTCGTCTCTCCTCACCAACACCCGGCTGCTGACGGCCGCCCACTGCTGGAGACACGGCCAGAGCCAGGGCCGCCAGGTGACCGTGGTGCTGGGCTCGCTGCGCCTCTTCAGCGGCGGCCACCGCGTCACCAGCACCAACGTGCAGATGCACGCCAACTATGCTGAGCACACCCTCAACAATGACATCGCGATCATTGTCGTGGGATGGGTCAGTTACAACAGTAAGTTTACTTTTCATCTTCAACTGCTACAGATGCGGGTATGAAAGATCTTTGTGGGGTGCAGTTGTAAGCACTGTGGTCTTATTAGTCGGAGGTCCTAGGTTCGATTCCCAGCGAGGGTTTGGAATTTTATAGTTTCTAAAACTCTGGTCTGGTCTGGTGGAAGGCTTTGGCCGTGGCTAGTTATCACCCTACCGGCAAAACCGTGCCGTCAAGCTATTAGCGTTTCGGTAAGATGCCATGTAGAAACCAAAGGGTTTAGGTAATAAAAACGACTGTAACCCTTCCAGGTTAGCCGCTTCCATCTTAGACTGCATCCTCACTTACTACCAGGTGAGACTGCAGTTAAGGGCTAATTTGTATCTGAATAAAAAAAACTTAATACTATAAACAACTTAACCTCCAATCCGGGTTTATTAGTCTTGGGATGACCCTAATATGAATCAAACGCAGTTCCGATGTCCACAGTCTTATATTCAGGTACACTTGTAACATCCACTTAGTTTATATCTAGCTTAATTAATCACCTAGTACTTATATCTCGCTTAATTACTTTTATATCGTCCATCTTTTTTCTCTCGCTGCGTCCGTCCGACGCCGCTACCACTGTCACACCTCCACTCACGGGTGACAGATGGCAGGTTTTCTGTGTTGCCTACAGTCGTCCATCCTGCTCCAGATATGTCCTCATATCTGACCACTCGGCCTTCCAACCGAGGGTAATGCCCTCATACCCATAACTCAATAGGAGCAACATAGAATACCTTAACAGTCCTATATTATAATTAATATGATTAGTATAATAATTCCTCTAACAGATCAAAGCTAACATTGTTAGATTTAACAAGTGCACAAAACAAGTGCCAATGAGACCTACAAAATACTGGTATCAATAATCATTATGTACATTGCAATCAACATCTTTAAGTCTAATTCTTATAAATACACAACAAATCACACTGAGATAAGTAAATAGTAAATACTATAAGTCATTCTGATTTAAGCTTGATATTAAGAAAATTGTATGATCTAGTTATTGTTAGTGATATACGTATACAACCAATTCACAATAGTATAATCAAATATTGAAATCAACACAATTTATGTTAATACTTAATACAAGGAAATTATAGTGAAATCAATAATTTTATTTTTAAATATTATTATGAACTACATATTCTTCAAGTTTGTATTTGTATTTAGTAATACGTGAATAAATATTTGCATGGCAAATGTGGCAATACTAATTATGAGAATTATAAAACATCTTTGGTAATTTGCATTTAAAGCGAATAAAATATAATCAACCTTAAACAAAACAACAACGAGGAAAGAAAAGAAGGATAGTGAATTATCACCAACTTGAATTCTGAGTGCTAAGTACTCTATGATTTTAAACAATGTCACTATCAGTTTTCAATTAAAGTAAGTTTGTTTGCCCTTTCCTTCTTACCACTGTAATGACATGAATTCTAATCCTACATAATGCTCTAATGCAACACAAATTACAATATTTTCACTAGTATATACATTTTAAGAGATATGGTAAGAGTTGTTGGATCCCATTGACCATTACTAACACTTTATACAAAATTAATCACAAAGTTTTACAATATACTAATGAACCTAACTACTTCTGTAGACTTCATAATTTCTTTAAACTTAAAAATAAATTAAAAGAATATCTTATAATCCAATGTTCTCATACAATTGATGAATATTTGATATGAGTTGACCTTGATTATAATGTCTTTGTAGTGTTTCATGCATTACCAATTTGATTATCGTGAATTGACATTTAATTATTCTCAAGTGGTACCTACTGATTGACACCGTTGAAAAAAAAAAAAATAAAAAAAATATATATATATATATTACAATATAAGTATGTAAGGTAAAACAAATAATAAGAAAACAATATGCCAATCTTTAATTGCATATATGTAGTATTATACTAAGCAATATCGGTAAGTATATGAATAATGATTGTAAAATAATTTTGCAGACCAGAAAGGCAGAGATGTCGGCACAGATATTATGTGACCATATTTTGTACTCTACTTGAATAACAATAAAAGATAATTACCTATCAAATTGAGTTATTGAATATTGAACCTATGTCTACGAAGTCAAGATAAATAATATGGTTAAATGTAGTTGTTATTATTAATAAGTACTAAGATCGAAACAAACCACAATGTATTCTAAGGAGACCCCAATAATCATATTATTCCAGAAATTTAAAGAAACATGAATCCACTAATTGATAATGATACACACAGTACAGATCACTATGAGATCTACAATGTGTAAAATGTAATCCTATATTTTCAAATAACTGAGACGACTGCCTCTGACTGTATCTCGATTGTAGCACAACAAATACTATTATTAATATAACAAAATAAGTCACAATGATGTTAGCCAAGGTATTATTGTATTATTATAAACTCGTTACCTGTGATGCCCCATATCATCCTTGCACTAGGGGCAGATGCATGCATAACTGTGTCTACCATAAGCCCCGTAAGTGCGATAGAGAGCGCAACAGACGGCGTTTTGTTGCCCCATTTTATTGTCTCGCAAGCAACGAGTCCTTCATGGCACTATAGACTTAATTGATGTAACATACAATAAAATCTGATTTCTGGAAACTTCCATTCTTGTACATTCTTGAGCGCGTAAGGACGAACGATGCCAGAGACCCTCGTCCTCTTATGATAATATGGTTAACTTGAACACGGTGATTGAGGACAAACAGCACCAAACGCTGCACCAACCCAGCGTCATGCTGAGCCGTGAATTGCCGCATCGGTCACCGTTGCTTGTCTCGTGTCAGTGTGTAACAAATGAATGACAAAGATGTAGGAAATTATTTCGTGATACATTGGTGTACTTATACGCTTTAATAACATATCAGCGATCCATACATTAATACCTAGCGAGTGAAGTAAGCAAGCCTTCGTGCGCGAACTGCTTATATAGTCTATTGGAATAGATGTTACTTGAAATAGTATTTAAGAATTTGCTCTTTACTGTGCTGTTTCCACCAAACATCAACGTAATACAATGAGTGACTGCGAAGATGTACATTAACATGAACCGATATTTAGCATTTACAATCAGCATGTCATTTTAGATCTACTTTAAAGGGTCTATACAACTTCTAGCTACTACGTACCGAATTCAGCAAGACATAATTAATATATCATTACGGAATACGTCAATTATAAGAACTTTAATTTGAATTTAAGTAACCCTTGAACTTTAGTGAGTATCTGCTA